>NC_069797.1:12970914-15470914 GCF_027406575.1 Nycticebus coucang
CACCTGTCACAGTCTGCTGCCTCCTTTGCTTATCATGCCTTCGATAAACAGAACCACTTGGCCAAGGGCTCTTCCAGACACTGGGACTTTTTACAGTACAGACAGTCCTTATCATAGTTTAGATGGAGGTAGGAAGGGGCTGACTTACAATAAGAATACCCTGAGATAATTGTTCAAATGGAGATTTGTCAAGTGCCATGGGAACATGGGGATTTCAGAGAAAGTTTCTCATCTATTTCAGTATTTGAGCTGAAACTTAAAGTTGCTTTGGTATTTGCCTGATGGTGAGCTAGGTAGGAGATGAGGACAAGGAAGAGCTTTCTGAGTAGACAAAACGTGAAAGGCAGAAAGATGGGAGAGACGATAGTGTTGTTCTCAGAGACCATGTCTGAGGGAGTGCTGTGAAGGTGCTCAGTCTTACCTTGTGCACGTAGAGGTGTCACTGAAAAGTTTGAGCCGAGGAGTGATCATGGTATGATTTCCACACTGGAAGAATTGCTGTAGGTGATGTGGAAGAGAGATCGGAGTAGAGTATGGAGACACTGGAGATAAAGACAAGGAGGCAGTGAGTGACACTAGGGGGAGGCACAGGGCAGGCTCCGTGTGGGTGAGGCAGAAGGGGATTTGCAGTGACTTGAGGTGTGAACTGCTCTTTGGAGCCCAAGGTGGGGAAAGGAAGGGAAGCTATGGGAAGGCAGAAGATTGAAGGGGAGATTCAGGACCAGGATTCATAAAAAATCTTTTTTGCCTAGTAAGTGACATTTGAAGAAATTTATATGCTGATCAGAAAGATCTAATAATCTTGAAGGTAGAAAAAACTGGAATTATGTAAGTAAAGTGAAAAACAATATAACAACCCACTGAGGAGATAAAAGGATAGGAGGAAAAAATAGTGAGGAGCAGTATGGACATGGCGATGCCATCTGCTGACTTTGTGACGGAGCCAAAAGCATCAAGTTTGTCCCGGATTGCTTCAGCTTTCTCTGTGAGTTGGGAGAGAGCAGTGAGAATAGATGTAGGTTACAGGACTCACCATGCTCAGCAGTCCTGGGCCAGGGTGGAGCAGATTGTTGGATCACCGCGTGAGGCTTCTGTGGGATGGTTGGGGTGGGGATGGAGGATCTGCACGTGCCCTGCCCTAGGTCGTGAATTGCTCTGACCACGTCCTAATTCGACCTTCTGTTTTGATAGTGTGTGGCCTTATGTGTAGTGGTTGTATAAATGTTGAATTTTCATTTTTCTTCATGGATATTTAATTTGCCTACTAGGACAGTAATGATGACACTGAAGATGTTTCACTGTTTGATGCAGAAGAGGAGACAACTAACAGACCAAAAAAATCCAAAATCAGGTATGAGGCTAACTTGTCATGTGACTTTTATGCTGGTGTCAGGGCCGTTCTGTTTGTAGATGCCAGCCAGGGGGAGTCAAGGCAGAGTGATTAGAATGTGCTTATCAATATACGTTGCTAGTTTGATATTTAGTATGAGACAAATACAACATTGCAGATGTTTTGGGGAACAATTGGCATATAGAATTTTACTTAATGTAGAGTTTTTAAATCAGCAAATCCCATTGTTTGAACACCTGTGTTTTTAATTCCTTGCCACTCTTTTCTAAGATTGTGCCATTTCATTATAGTTTCTATAGATACATTACATTTTGATTTATTATGCAAATTTCAGAATTACATCTTTCGTATAAAAAACAAGAAACGATTAAGCCAAACATATATCTAAATTTAAAGAAATTCACTTAATGAAATCAAATTCTACTTGAACCTTGAAAACATGATAAGTGAAGGATGCCAATCCCAAAGGACCACATACTGTATGGTTTTATTTACATGAAGTGTCAGCAATAGGCAAATCTGTAGAGACAGAAAATAAATAATGGTTACCTAGGGCTAACAGAGTTGGTAGTAAATGGGCAGTGACAGCCAATGGGCATAGAGTTTCTTTTGTGGATGATACAAAGTTGTAAAATTCAATGTGGTGGCTAAAAACCATCAGATTGTATACTTTTAAGTAGACGAATTATTCAATGTGTATTGTGTCTCAATACTGTTACAAAGCAAAAACTAAAAAACTTGATCTGATAGTCACTTTATCTTAATCCTAAAGTGATTTCTGAGGGCCAAGGAATTTTTTTGGTGAAGTTCAAAACTAGGATTCAAATCCTAAGACTATAGTTTCCTTACTTCTCCAAACTAGGAGATTTTTGTCAAGATTTGTACTCAATGAAGGGTTAAAGTCATGTTTACATGCCATGTTTTTTGTGACAACAGGGCCTGGTCAAACTCTGGGGCTTAAAAAAGAGGTAGGAGGTTTACTTCCTCCTCCAGTCATCTTCTCTTAGAACTCTTGACGGTTGTGCCATAGCTAAAACATCTTCCGTCTATGTCTTCTGGTGCTTAGAGGAAATGTAATTGGGTTTCTTTCATGTTTTGGTTTTCAGACATCCAGTGGCATCATTTTTCCACTTGTTCTTTCGCGTCAGTGCCATCATTGTCTATCTTTTCTGTGAACTGCTCAGCAGCAGCTTTATTGCCTGTATGGTAACAATTATCTTGCTGTTGTCATGTGACTTTTGGGCAGTGAAGGTAGGTTTGACTGTTTTTATTTTAAAATTATATTTGATATGAGAGTGAATGACATAAACAGCAAAAATTGTGAGGCCTAGCATTTTGGATTGGTGTTAGTTTATCGTTTTTCTTATTTCAGGCCCCATCTGTGTTGAAGTACTGCAAGTCTGAGATATACATGTGCAGTATAATACTTCTCTGTGATCACTTTTTATGTGCCACTTACTTCAGGTTACATGTAGGTTTTGATAATACTGAGTTTGCTGTGCTGTATGTCAACCTACAACAGCTTTAAAATTAAGCAAACAAGCAAATGTGACTAGCAGCCACGGACTCTACATATTGCTTATAGATCATACCACCAATTTTGTTTCAGGATCATCTCCGGGTGTGCTGTGTATATTCTAGATAAGGCCCCAGTGTAGTTTGTCCACAAATAGTTTAAAAGTACCTACCTTTTGTCCAGGCTTCTGTGGGAGTTGCAGTGTTTCTCAACCACAGGTAAGTTTTTCCCTCACAGGACATTTGTCAATGATGGAAGACAGTTTTTTTTTTTTTTTTTTTTGGTTGTTACAACTGGGGATGGGTAGAGGCCGGATACGCTGCTAAACATCTTAAGATGCACAGCACATCTTCCCCCACTCCCAACAGAGAGTTATCTGGCTCAAAATGTTGATTGTGTCAATGTTGAGAAACCCTGCTATAGGGGATAGAAAAGGTATAAGAAAAGGTTTCAAAGTCAAAGGCAATGATGGGTAGATGGAGGGATGGATAGATCACTTCTACCGACAGATGAATCTGTAATGAAGTAACTGTAATAAAGTAGTAAATGTAGACGCTATTCTAGGTGGTAGGTATTTGGGTATTCACTTTAAGATTTAACTTTCATCATAAAATGATGGGGAAGAAAAATCAAAGGCTAATTTTGGAATTTCAGAGACATGTATACTGATTTCAAAGACCAGTAAGATATTGCACATCTGTTCATACTCACCAACCCAGCCATTCTTAGATCTTTTAATTTGTACCGATACCAGAAGTGGTTGGCTTGGTGATGGCCAGTTTCCACAGGCCACATTTTGCTGAGAATGAAAATTGCCAAGGTCTGTTCTCTTTAGGCTTTCTTTTGTCCATTCTTATTGGCTTGTATTTCTTTGAATTTCTTCAGTTTATGCTCCAGTGTTTACTATGTCCTGGTCACAGTTTTGTTTTGATGACTATTTCTTTTTATTATTCATACAGTTTGTAGTTTAGCCATATAGAACATTGCTGTCAGTCACATCTCCTGGTAGTTTTCAAACTCATATAATTAAATCCTTCTGGGTTAAGGGTTTTAAAAAACATGACCAAAATAGTGTATGTTCTGATACTTTTCTTTTTTTTAAACAAAAGCTTAAGAAAGGTCACCCTGTTATCCTTGGCAAAATTACCTATACATGTAGATATTCTAACACTTGAGATATGAAGCAAAAATTAAGAAGTCCAGAATGGGGAAACAATTAAATGGACTTGGGAAAGGAGATAGGCAGTGTTCTGAAACTAGTTAAAGCAGAGATGTGTCATTATTGTAAATCTCAATGTAGTTGTCAAAAAAGATCTAATTATTTATAAAAAAATCTTTATGTAAACTTCTACTTGACATTAATGAAGACCAAGAGATGTAGAGAAGGGAGGGTAGTTTCAGAAGTATGTTTAAATGGTATAGCTTATATGGGGATTGTGGTTTTTTTTTTTTTACTCTGCAGAGTAAAAAATGATTAAATGATGGTTTTCAAAAATGTAATAGCAATTATTAGTAAAATTTAAAAGAAGTTGTGTATCTTCTGCAACGTTGGGGGAGACAGGAGTGCCTAAGACAGTTCATATAGCAAAGGAAGGAAAGTACTGCAAGTCAGAGTGTTGAGGAGGGTTGAGTATCACGAAACCCATGCACAAGTGCACAAGGTGATGGAAGAAATCGCAAATTCATTATAACAGTAAATGTAATTTGAATGAACTCCTCTTTTAAACATAAAAATTCTAAGACTAGTCCAAAAATCAACCAAGATGATCTTACTAAAATAGTGACGTTAGAAAAAATAAAAGAAGGCAGAGCTAACTTTATCAGACCAATTCAAACAAAGAGAAACCCAGCATGATAATATTATCATTAAATGAAATAGAGATCAGAGTAAGAAAGCCCTAAATGGAATAAAAAAGGGTCATTTTATGAATCACAGTGAAGATCATTCACAGAATAGGATTTTATCAAACTATAGTGAAAACATTAGAAACACTAGGAGAAGATGGGAGAAGTGTGTTATATGTTAACCATAGTTTAACAAAGCACTGTCTGTGACAAATACAAGTGCCAGAAAATAATGTGGTCTAAAGGATCTGAATAAAATAATAAAGTCAATTTAATAGCAATATTTGTGACTTCGTATATACAGAGATAATACTTTCTTATTTAGATCCTGTGGAATATTTACAAAAAATTGATTTAAGTATCACTAATGAAGAAAATTCAAATAAATTGCCCAAAGTGCTTACATTTTCCAGGCCAATAAAACAAAGCCAGAAATTAGTAAGAAGTGGTTGTCAAAATTAGAATTCTTTTTAAAAAGACATCTTGCTAAATATCTTTATTTTAAAAGGAAACAAAAATTGTAAATATAGATTTTTTTACACCTTTGTGGCAATGATCATCTATAATCAAATTGTCAAATGCATCTAAAACTGAACTTGGGAAAGAGGGTAGGCAGTGTTCTGAAACTGCCAAGGGAAAAAATAGACTAAATACTTTTGTTAGAAAAGAATGAAAATAATGGACTACTCAGGTCCAGAAGTTTGAAAAACAAAAGCAATAAGCGTATGGGAAATAAGAAAATAAACTAATAAGGATAAAAACAGAAAGTAAAGAATTGGAAGTGGGAACATGGAGGACTTTAAAATATTCTCAGTGATTTTTGAAAATGCCAGTAAAATACACTTGTTGCTATTCCCTTTTACTGAGCCTTTAAATGTTGGCATTTCTACAATAGGGATTTTGGTGTCTAGGCTCTTCCCTTCCCTCTCCTGTGTTCCTTTCATGAGCACTGCCATCTGTGCTTCTGGTTTTGTTTGCTGGAAGCTGTATTGACTTCCAGGCCTGTCTCTCCATCCCGGTTTGTCCTTGTGACATTTTTATATGGCTATCTTGAAGACACCTCAAATCCAACATGTATAAAATACTACTAATTATACTCCTTCCCCAGAATGTTCCTCTTCTATAAGTCTTCCCTTTCACAGGGCCTGGACTCACTGTTCAGTTTACTTGAGCAAATGAGAAATGTGTAAATTACCGCCTTGCTTCCCCATATCCAGTTAATCACCAGTCCCATAAGTCACTTTCTTTCTTAAGGTTTCTGTACTTACCAGTCTATCTGAAATCTCTTCTTACTTACACATCACCTTCCTAATCTTTTTTTTTTGTGCCATGGGTCCCTTTTGCAGTCTCATGAAATATAAATGTTTTTAAACATGAGATTACAAAGGAAGTCACTTATATTGAAATATAATTTAAAAATACTAAAAAGGTAAGGCGGCGCCTGTGGCTCAAAGGAGTAGGGTGCCGGCCCCATATGCTGGAGGTGGTGGGGTTCAAACCCAGCCCCGGCCAAAAACTGCAAAAAAAAAAAACAAAACTAAAAAGGTAAATTTCTGATTTAATTATGTGTGCAGTAATTTTCTCTTATTTGCAGTTTCCCATTCTGTGGTTTCATTTACCTGTGCTACAGTACAATAAGGTAGTTAGAGAGAGAGACAAAATTTATATAACCTTTATTATAGTATACTGTTGTTAATTGTTTTATTTTATTATTGTTAATCTCTTATGTATGTATGTATAGGATTTAGTACTATCCATGGTTTTAGGCATCCATTGATGTTTCCCCGACAGATAAGAGGGAACTTTTGTACTTTCTGGACATATTAATAGTATGATCTAGTGACAGGTCTAATAACTACTTTCAAAATGGTGATGAGGATAAAAGATATTTTGAGATTATAGCAACAAGTGCAGTACAACGTAAAAAATATCTATGGTTTTTCTTGTAACAAAGTCATGGGTACACATTCATAATATGTTAAATTTCAGCCAGGGGTTAATGAAAATAAAGATACATTTTTTTCCCCATGAATCCAGAAGTCCTGACTCTTTTTATCGAATGTCACTAATTAAACATCCCCTGTATTGTTGATTGTTAGTTATCTTTTACAGTTCATTCCAAAGGTGATTCCTTAGGGAGTTATTCTCTAATACCTGGACTAGATCAGATTTCTCTTATACTCTTCAAGCATCCCACACATTTCCCTCATAATGCCACAGTTGCTAATGGTACATTTATACAATGGTTGTCTTCCTCTTTTCCCCAGAACACTTAAAGCTCTAGGAAGACAGGAGTGGTATCTGCTAATTACCATTTTATTACCAGTACATAGTAGATGCTCAGTAAATAAACATTAGGAAAGCTGTCAAAGTTATTTGTTGCATTAGTAATTTGGAAAAGAGCTGGGTACATTTGAGAGATGAAGACCAGTGCCTATAACCATTTTTAGGGATATATACTTATAAAATAGATGTAGCTGCAGTCAAGACATTAAGATAGGTCACAGTGGTCAAAGAACAAGGACTTAGGATAAATAGGAAATTGGGCAAGTGATGAGTGTTGGCGAAGGAAAGAGAGAGGGTGATATTCATGGATGGGCTTGCTGCTCACCCTGTTACTTCTCCCTCACCTGACCTGTCACTGCCATTTTGCTCAGTCTTTTAGCCAGGCCTGATAGGTAGTGTGGTCTTTGTTAACTAGATATTATGGAGGTAAAGCTGAATATTTTTGATTGTTAAATATAACACTAAGATATAAGTGTATGGTAGATCTTAAAAAATGTTTTACATATGTGTGTTTGTATTATTCTTTATCAGAACGTCACAGGTAGACTAATGGTTGGCCTTCGTTGGTGGAATCATATTGATGAAGATGGAAAGAGCCATTGGGTGTTTGAGTCCAGGAACGTAAGCTGTATTTTATTTGGTAGTAGTGTCATTTGATAAATTATTACAGTGAAAATGATAATTGTTTTGTGGTCAGAACAACAGATTACATTTGAATATGTAAGGAAGAAGTATTCAAGATTAAAGGCGCTACCCCAAATCACTTGGCATGTCAGCACTAAACCAGGTAGCCTTTTAAAATTTTTCTGTCTAGTTCAGACCAGAAGACATGTATAGGACAGAATCCTCAGACGACACTTGGTGAGAGTTTATACAGTATGCTAAGTTGCTTATTAGGGGTTGCTGATAAAACATCTCCTTCTGATAGCCCCAGCTTTGTTGCCTTGCCAGACATCTGTGTGGATCCCTATATGTCCAGCACATAACTGCTTCTGATATTTTGTTCTGAGGTCATCTTTCACTTTTGGGCAGGAAAAAGAAGGAGAAAGATTGCGACTGTTTAGAAAATCTGAATTGATGAGATAAGCTTGTTCTTTAAGCCTGTGCCGTTTGAGAGTCCTGGAGTGTGGGGGACCCTTGTCTGTTTCTAGTTAGCCAGCTACTCAATAGTGAACGTTCAGTTTGCCTGTGGAAATCAGTTTGTGAGGCAGTGGACAAAACTCTTGGAGACAATACCAGTGAAAGTGCTTGCCTTCTGCTTGGAAGGACCTTGATAAGTAATACTTCTCAGAAAACAGCATTGTGCTCAGTGAGCCTGTATTTCTCTATATTATAAAATCTACTTTGGAAGCAATTTGCCATCTTGTAAATTGCTGGATATTGCTGAATCCTCTGACTCCATTTCTTTCTCTGGACTCTGACTTCACCTTGTAGTATTCAGGATGACTATAACTTGATTTCCTTGATCCTCATCCTAAAAGGTATTATTCAAAGCTTCCTTATGAATAAACAGTACACGTGGAAGCAGAATTGGGTCGAAGCCCATCAGAGACTACTCTTTACTGTCTTAGGTTGTGATAAACTATCCATTCTGCCCTAAAAATGCAAAATTCTTGAGTTAAAGTATACTAAAAACATTTCCTTAAGATTACAACAATGATAGAGTCCTTAACTGATCTTTTGTGTTATAACTTAGGACTTGGGTTGTCTTTTTTAATATTTGAGTTTGGGGATAATTTATTTTTTATTACAGATGTTAAACTTTGTACTGATAAATCTCACAGCAGTGATGATTGACGTATGTTCTTTTGTAGGAGTCTTCTCAAGAGAGTAAAACTGCTTCAGAGGCTGAATCAAGAATCTTTTGGTTAGGACTTATTGCCTGTCCAGTGCTGTGGGTGATATTTGCCTTTAGTGCCCTCTTCTCCTTCAGAGTAAAGTGGTTGGTGAGTATCATTACAGAACTTTTTAATAATCCACTCAGGCGCTTGATGGTAATCATAATAAGCACCTACTTGTGCTCTTCACATTGGGGACTTATCTTGAATAGGCAGCTTCATCAAGTATTTCCTGGGTTCTGTTTCCCAACCCTGCTTTTCTCCAACCACCAGAGAGCAGATCCTGTTTAAGACACCATTTCACCAATGTGTGTTTAATAGAGTGGTTGGTAACCTGCTTTGGTACCTACTGCTGTATCACATTACTCCAAAACTCAGTGGCTTAGAACAGCAGTCATTTTATTTTTTCACGGTTTCTGTGGGTCAGGATCTTGGGAAGGGCTCTGCTAGGAGATTCTGGCTTAGGGTCTTTTTTTTTTTTAAAATACAAGGAGATAAACGTTTAATTTGTGTTGAATACAGTGAAAATGATAATTGTTTTGTGGTCAAAACAACAGCAAAAAAAATTTTTTTTATTAAGTCATTTGTATGTAGATCATGAATACATTTATGCCATTGTGGGATTCAATGTGTTGATTATTTGTGAAAATTAGAGTGCTTACATCCTACTGATTAACATAGCCTTCATCTCATTTACCCAATTACAGTGTAAGACATTTGTGTTCTATACCTGATAGATCCAACTTGTTCTTGCAATATGCTCCATAGGTGTGGTCCCCCTATTAACCCTCCCTCTATTGACCCACCCCCCTCCCTTCCACTTCCCTCCCCTTCCCTCCTCTTCCCTCCTTCATCCTAGGCTGTAGTTGTGATTCATCTTTCATATGAAAGTGTGAGTCATTATAAATTGGTTTCACAGTAGTACTGAGTACATTGGATATATTTTTTTTCCATTCCTGAGATACTTTGCTAAGAATAATATTTTCTAGCTCCATCCATGTAAACATAAAAGAGGTAAAGTCTCCATTTTTTTTTAATGCTGCATAGTATTCCATGGTATACATATACCACAATTTATTAATGCATTCATGGGTCGATGGGTACTTGGGCTTCTTCCATGACTTGGCAATTATGAATTGAGCTGCAGCGAACAATCTGTTGCAAATATCTTTGTTGCCAAATGATTTTTGGTCCTTTGGATATACACCTAGAAGAGGAATTGCGGGATCAAACTGCAAGTCTACATTTAGATCCCTGAGTGTTTTCCAAACTTCCTTCCAAAAGGAATGTACTAGCTTGCATTCCCACCAGCAGTGCAGAAGTGTTCCCTTTTTTCCACATCCATGCCAACATCTGTAGTTTTGGGATTTTGTGATGTGGGCTACTCTTACTGGAGTTAGATGGTATCTCAGAGTAGTTTTGGTTTGTATTTCTCTGATGATTAAAGATGATGAGCATTTTTTTCATGTGTCTGTCGACTGTGCGCCTGTCTTCAGAGAAGCTTCTGTTCAGGTCTCTTGCCCATAATGAAATGGGATCATTTGTTTTTTTCTTATTAATAAGTTTGAGTTCTCTGTGGATTCTGGTTGTTAGACCTTTGTCGAAAATATAACTTGCAAAATCCTCTCCCATTCTGAGGGCTGTGTATTTGCTTTACTTAGTGTGTTCTTGGTAGTGCAGAAGCTTTTTAATTTGATCAGATCCCAGTAATGTATTTTTGATGTTGCTTCAATGGCCTAGAGTGTCCTCTTCATAAAGTATTCTCCCAGGCAGTGTTTCCCCTGCACACTCTCCAAGAATTTTTATAAGTTTAAGTTTTATAAGTTTTTAAGTTTTAAGTTTTTATAAGTTTTTTATAAGTTTAATTTTCTTAAGTTTAAGTCCTTTAGCCATTGAGAGTCAATTTTTGTTAGAGGAGAAAGGTGTGGGTCCAGTTTCAGTCTTCTACAGGTCACCAGCCAATTCACCCAGCACCATTTGTTAAATAGGGAATCTTTCCTCAGTTTGTATTTTTGATAGGCTTATCAAAGATCAAATGATGGTAAGTGTCTGGGTTCATCTCTTAATCTTCAATTCTGTTCCATACGTCCACCTCTCTACTTTTGTGCCAGTACCATGCTGTTTTGATCACTATTGATTTATAGTATAGTCTGAAGTCTGGAAGCATGATTCCTCCTGATTTGTTTTTATTTCTGAAGTAATGTCTTGGCTATTTGAGGTTTTTTCTGTTTCTGTATAAAATGAAGTACTAATTTTTCCAAATCTTTAAAGTATGACAGAGGTCCTTTAAAGGGATCGAATTAAATCTGTAGATTGCTTTAGGTAGTATAGACATTTTAACAATGTTGATTCTTCCCAGCCATGAGCATGGTATATTTTTCCTTTTGTTAACATCTTCTGCTATTTCTTTTCTCAGAGTTTCATAGTCGTCTTTATAGAGATCTTTCACATCCTTAGTTAGATACACTCTCAGATATTTCATCTTCTTTGGCACTATTGTAAAGGGAATAGAGTCCTTGATTGTTTTTTCTCCTTCACTGTTGTTGGTATATATAAAGGCTATAGATTTGTGAGTGTTAATTTTGTATCCTGAGATGTTGCTGTATTCCTTGATCACTTCTAGGAGTTTTGTAGTTGAGTTCCTGGGATTTTCCAGATATACAGTCATATCATCTGCAAAGAGTACAAGTTTGATCTCCTGTGGTCGTATTTGGATCCCTGGATTGCCTTCTCTTGCCTGATGCGGATGGCTAAGACTTCCATTACAATGTTAAAAAGCAGTGGAGACAATAGGGATCCTTGCCCTGTTCCTGATCTGAGTGGAAATGATTTCAATTTAACTCCATTCAATATGATACTGGCTATGGGTTTGCTGTAGATGGCCTTTATCAGTTTAAGAAATGTTCCTTCTATACCTGTTTTCTTAGCGTACTGATCAAGAAAGGATGCTGGTTATTATCAAAAGCTTTTTCTGCATCAGTTGAGAGAATAATATGGTCTTTGTTTTTTAATTTGTTTATGTGATATATTATATTTATGGATTTACATACATTGAACCATGCTTGGGACCCTGAGATGAAACCCACCTGGTCGTGATGTATAATTTGTTTGATGTGTTGTTGGATTCTGTTTGCTGGGATCTTACTGAATATTTTTGCATCAATATTCATTAGAGATATTGGTCTGTAATTTTCTTTTCTTGTTGGGTCTTTTCCTGGTTTGGGAATCAGGGTGATACTTGCTTAATAGAATGTGTTGGGAATTATTCCTTCTTTTTCTGTGTTTTGGAAAAGGTTAAGTAATATAGGTACTAGTTCTTCTTTAAAGGTTTGGTAGAATTCTGATATGAAGCCATCTGGTCCCGGGCTTTTCTTTTTGGTGAGATTTCTTATAGTTGATGCTATTTCAGAACTTGTTATAGGCTTGTTCAACATTTCCACTTCTTTTTTGGCTAAGTCTAGGAAGGTGGTGTGTTGCCAAGTATTGATCTATTTCCTTTAGATTTTCATGCTTCTGAGAATAGTGTTTTATGTAATATTCATTAAGGATTTGTTGAATTTCTGAGGGGTCTGTTGTTATTTGGCCTTTATCATTTCCGATTGATGAAATTAGGGATTTTACTCTTCTGCTTCTGGTTAGGTTAGCCAAAGGTTTATCTATTTTATTGACCTTTTCAAAAAACCAACTTTTTGATTTATTGATCTGTTGTATGATTCTTTTGTTTTCAATTTCATTTAATCGTGCTCTAATTTTAGTTATTTCTTTTCTTCTGCTGGGTTTGGGATTGGAATGTTCTTCCTTTTCCAGTTGCTTGAGATGTCCCATTAAGTCGTTGACTTCCTCCCTTTCCATTCTTTTAAGGAAGGCTTGCAACGCTATACATTTGCCTCTTAGGACTGTGTTTGCAGTATCCCAGAGGTTCTGGTAATTTGTGTCTTCATTATTGTTTTGTTCCATACATTTGGCAATTTCTTTCTTAATCTCATCTATGACCCAGCTATCATTCAGCATGAGGTTATTTAGTTTCCATATTTTTGTATGCGTGTGTGGATTCCTGTTGTTACTGAGTTCAACTTTTATTCCATGATGGTCCGAAAAAATACAAGGAATGATTTCTATTCTTTTAAATTTGCTGAGGTTAGAGTTGTTACCAAAGATGTTGATCGTATGTTTCATGGGCTTAACGAGAAGAATGTGTATTCAGTTTTGTTAGGATGAAATGTTCTGTAGATGTCTGTTAAATGCAATTGTTGGATGGTTAAGTTTAAGTCTAAAATTTATTTGCTTAGCTTCTTATTGGAGGATCTATCCAACACTGCCAAAGGGGTGTTAAAATCTCTGACTGTTATGGTGCTGGAGGAAATCACATTGCTCATGTCTTTTAGAGTCTCTCTTATAAATTGAGGTGCCTTCTGGTTGGGTGCATAAATGTTAATAATTGAGGTCTCATCATGTTCAGTGTTGCCCTTAACAAATATGAAGTGACCATTCTTATCTTTCCTTACTTTTGTTGGTTTTAAAAAAACCTATTGTATCTGCGAATAAAATTGCTACACCTGCTTTTTTCTGATTTCCATTTGCCTGAATTATAGATGACCATCCCTTCATCCTGAATCTATGTTTATATTTTAAAGTAAGTTGAGATTCTTAAAAGCAGCTGATGTCTGGCCTGAGTTTGTATCCAGTCAGTCAACCTGTGCCTCTTTGGAGGGCAATTTAAGCCATTCACATTAATTGAGCGTATTGATAAGCCTCGTAGTATTTGGGGTATTAAGTTTTTCGAAAGTTCAGTGGACGTTTTTAATCGTTTCTCCACTGTGGAAGTTGTAATTGGATCAAAAGTTTCTGAGTGAGTTTACTTTGGTGGTGGAGGATTGTGCTGTTCATTATGGAGGATACGTCTGAGAATATCCTGAAGAGCTGGTTTAGTTTTGGCAAATTTCTTCAACATGTGCATGTCAATAAAGTATTTACTTTCTCCATCATAAATGAAACTCAGTTTCACTGGATACAGGATCCTAGGTTGAACCTTATTTTGTTTAAGGAAATTAAAGTTTGATGACCACGCTCTTCTAGCTTGAAAGGTTTCAAAAGAGAGATATGCAGTCATTCTAATGTTCTTTTCTTGTAGGTTATGGTTTTCTTATGTCTGGCTGCTTGCAGAATTTTCTCCTTCATATTAACTTTTGCAAAGCTAATTATAATGTGTCTATGAGATTTCTTATTCGGGTTGAGTTGTGCTAGAGTTCTGAAACTGTCTGCTGTCTGAATTTCAGAATCTCTTGGCATGTATGGGAAGTTCTCTTTGATTATTTCGTGAAGTAGAGCATCTGTATCCTTCGAAGCCACCTCGTCCCCTTCAGGAATTCCTATAAGGCAAATATTAGATCTCTTCAAATTATCCCAGAGCTCTCTGAGAGAATGATCTGTTTTTGCTCTCCACTTCTCTTCTTCTTTGAGCATTTGGGAGCATTCAAAAGCTTTGTCTTCAATGTCTGAGATCCTTTCTTCTGCCTTCTCCATTCTGTTACTGAGGGATTCTACTCTATTTCTCAGATCTTTGAGGGCTGCAAGTTCTTGCATCAATGCGTCAAAGTCTTTGGTGGTTTTGTCTTTGAATTCATTAAATTCTTGAGACATCTTTTGAATTACTCCTTGAAATTCTAATTCACTCTTTACCTCTATTCTGTTGATCTTATTTGCTATCCAAATTCTGAAGTCGATTTCTGACATCTCAGCCATTTGTTTATGAATGGGATCTTGTGCTGTGTCTGCCATATTGTTCCTTGGAGGAGTTGATCTACTCTGATTATTCATGTTGCCTGAGTTTTTCCACCGATTCTGCCTCATGATTGTTTTTCACCGGTTGGCTAGATGGGCAGGTAAGGTGAAATTGGAATGGGAACTCCTGGAGTTGTCATTAACCAGCCCTTTCTCAAGGATCTGGGACTGGTGACTGCAGCTTTTTCCCCTACAGCTTTACAAAGGACACATACAGTGTTACAGTCACAGGCTGAGAAGACCTGCTTTGTGTGGTGGGTTTGTTTTTTTTTATATATATATATATTTTTTTTTAATTTATTTTTATTGTTAAATCATAGCTGTGTGCAATCAAGGGGTACAATGTGTGGATTTCATATACAATCTGAAATATTCTCATCAAACTGTTCAATGTAGCCTTCATGGCATTTTCTTAGTTACTGTATGTAGGCATTTGTATTCTGCATTTAGTAAGTTTCGCCTGTACCCATTCTAAGATGCACCATAGATGTGGCCCCACCCATTACCCTTCCTCCACCAAAACCTCCCCCTCCCTTCCCCTTCCTTGGCCCTTTCCCCATAGTCTTGTGCTATAGTTGGGTTATAGCCTTCATGTGAAAGCTATAATTTAGCTTCATAGTAGAGCTGAGTACATTGGATACTTTTTCTTCCACTCTTGAGATACTTTGCTAAGAAGAATATGTTTCAGCTCCATCCATGTAAACATGAAAGAGGTAAAGTCTCCATCTTTCTTTAAGGCTGCATAATATTTCATGGTATACATGTACCACAATTTGCTAGTCCATTCGTGGGTCGATGGACACTTGGGCTTCTTCCATGACTTAGTGATTATGAATCGGGCTGCAGTAAACATTCTGATACAGATGTATTTGTCATATTGTGACTTTTGGTCTTCTGGGTATAAACCTAGTAAAGGAATTATAGGATCGAATGGCAGGTCTATTTTTAGGTCTCTAAGTATTCTCCAAACATCCTTCCAGAAGGAACGTATTAGTGTGCATTCCCACCAGCAGTGTAGAAGTGTGCCCTTTTCTCCGCATCCATGCCAACATCTCTGGTTTTGGGATTTTGTTATGTGGGCTACTCTTACTGGGGTTAGGTGGTATCTCAACGTAGTTTTGATTTGCATTTCTCTGATGATTAAGGATGATGAGCTTTTTTTCATGTGTTTGTAGATTGTGCATCTGTCTTCTTTAGAGAAGTTTCTCTTCAAGTCCCTTTCCCACCCTGAGATGGGATCACATGTTCTTTTCTTGCTAATACGTTTGAGTTCTCTGTGGATTCTGGTTATTAGACCTTTATTGGAGGTATAACCTGCAAATATTTTCTCCCATTCTGAGGGCTGTCTGCTTGCTTTACTTACTATGTTCTTGGCTGTGCAGAAGCTTTTTAGTTTGATCAGGTCCCAGTACTGTATTTTTGATACTGCTTCAATTGCCTGGGGAGTCCTCCTCATAAAATATTCACCCAGGCCGATTCCTTCAAGAGTTTCCCCTGCACTTTCTTCAAGTATTTTTATAGTTTCATGTCTTAAGTTTATATCTTTTATCCAGTGAGAGTCTATCTTAGTTAATGGTGAAAGGTGTGGGTCCAATTTCAATCTTCTATAGGTTGCCAGCCAGTTTACCTAGCACCATTTGTTAAATAGGGAATCTTTTCCCCACTGAATGTTTTTAATTGGCTTGTCAAAGATCAAATAACAGTAAGTAGCTGGATTCATCTCTTGGTTCTCTATTCTGTTCCAGACATCTACTTCTCTGCTTTTGTGCCAGTACCATGCTGTTTTGATCACTATCGATTTATAGTGCAGTCTCAGGTCTGGTAGCGTGATTCCTCCAGCTTTGTTTTTACTTCTGAGTAATGTTTTGGCTATTCGAGGTTTTTTCTGATTCCATATAAAACGAAGTATTATTTTTTCAAGATCTTTAAAATACGACAATGGAGCTTTAATAGGAGTTGCATTAAAATTATATATTGCTTTGGGTAATATGGACATTTTAACAGTGTTCATTCTTCTCAGCCAGGAGCATGGTATGTTTTTCCATCTGTTAACATCTTCAGCTATTTCTTTTCTTAAGGTTTCATAGTTCTCTTTGTATAGCTCTTTCTCATCCTTTGTTAGGTATACTCCCAAATATTTCATCTTCTTTGGCACTACTGTGAAAGGAATAGAGTCCTTGACTGTTTTTTCAGCTTGGTTATTGTTGGTATATATAAAGGGTGTGGTGGATTTAGGTGGCTGTGTCTTGTATTCAGCTGGTCCTTGTCCAATCCTAGTGGATCAGTGATTCTGGTTTGATGTCTCAGCTGTGGAGAAATACAAGCAACTAAGACACCCCACCCCTCATGGACAATAACTGGAAGAGGAAAATCAACTCTTCTCATTACCACGCAACCATGGTACCACCCGAGAGGGTCCTTGGGTTATTGGCACAGGTTAGGAGTTCCAAACCAATTGACCCAGTCAGTACGAACTCTCAAGTAAGAGAGTTTGAAAGGTCTTCAGTAATTAGATGGGAGAGGTTAATTGGCTGCTCAAATTTGGCTTGCTCCCGTGCTCTGTGGAGTCAGAAAGGCCCACCAGTAGCAGAGTTGGACCAGGGGGCTGTGTCACACTCTCCACTTCGCTCCTCTTTCATGCCTCGTCACTGGTGACCCCACAGGGCTGAGGTCCTGCTCCCTCCAATAAGCAGCTATACCAGGGCTTTGCGCCTGTCAGAGTCAAAGGAAGGTCAGTGCCCCCTCAGCCTGGCCGTTACCCTTTGCCACCACCTGGCTGGGGGAGATGAGGCCTGCCTGCCTGCCTCAGGTACTCAATAGCCACTGGGGAGTGTTCCACCTGAACTCATTATAATCCTGAGGATAACAAGTCAGCAAATGCTTTTCTCCCTCCGCCACTGCACCTTTGCCCCAGCAGCTCTGCATCACCAGTATCCCTATAGAGTGAGGTCTGGTTTCTTCTGGCAGTCCTCAGAGTTGGGGAGGTGTCTCTCCAAGATTAGACCCGGCGAGATTGCTCTATTGTTGCTGAATCTTTGTGGGAAGTGTCCCTCTGCAGCTCCTAGGCAACTGCCACAGCCAGGGGGTCAGCTGTAGGAGCAGCTCCAGTAGTGTGGGGCACACGGATCCAGCAGCAGGGCTGGGGATGCTGCACATGGTTCTGGCAGTGCAAGGCGCTCAGCAATGTGGGCAAGGCCACACTTGGCCCATGGCTCTGGCAGGGCGGGGCCCATCATGGCAGTGTCTCCAGCAGGGCAGGGCTGCAGAAAGCGGCTCTGGTTGGGCGGATCTCAGAGCACGTGCCTCTGGCAGGGTGGAGTGCAGGGCGCTTGTCCGGCAGAGTGGAGCATGCTGCTGATGAGCCTTCTCCCACAGTCTGTGCAGGAGTTAGGTTTCTGGACTGTCAGGCAAGGGGGGAAGGGTGGACTGGAAGTTCAGAATGGCAGGGAAAATGTTAGTTCAATTTTCCTGCCTGGCAAGAGTGTGCTCAGGGTCATAACAGGGTCTCTCTGGGGAAGTAGACCCCACTTCCTATAGCTCTCTCCCTTGGGATGAGATAAGAGACAAGAGATCTTATCTTTCTTACTGCCTATAGAAAACCTACAGGAGCAAACAAAGAGAAAAAAAAAACGCACCCACACAACTTTCTTGGGGAGGGGACGGACACTTTTCCTTTGGGATGAATTTTGTACCTGAAGTTTGCTTTCTTAAGAGTTGCAGCTTGCCTCAGCAGAGGTGACCTGCAGTTATCACTCTTCTCTCTCAGCTTGGTTCTCAGCTTTCAGCTTCATTGGGTACTTTCTGGACATTATCCTTTCCTCTGGACGGGAGCTGCTGTTGAAGGCTGGCTCCAGTTGGCCATCTTATCCCTCCCCCTGGCTTAGGGTCTTGAGCAGTTGTAATCAGACAGTGGTTGGAAGCTGTGAGACATCTCTCTCATCTTCATGAGGTCCCATGGCCTCTCACGTGTCTCTCCATGTGACTTAGTTTGGGCTTCCACAAAGTGATGGCTTCCTGACAGCGGGAAATGCTTACACAGAGTGTTGCGGTGATGGACAACGCGAGGGAACAGCAGCTTTGCTGCAAATGCAAGCTTGCTTCTACAATGTTTTGTAAAACAAGAGGCAACCTACATCTCAGATTGGCATGTAGCAAATGAGCTTTATTTGGGACCACCTTATATAGTCAAGCAGTCACGTACACTTCATTAATCTATAATCAAAGAATTTTCCTTTCTAACAATGCTTAGCTAATTTTAACTTTGCTTGAGGACATCAATTCTAAAAATCAACAATATCCAAAACATTCCATCTTACATTATTTACAGACATGCTTCAACTATTTGTAAAAATCAGAAACTTGGGGGGATAATACTCAGGATTTCCATGTGCCCATTGAGATTTAAGAGACAAGCTTTATGATTCTGTTTATCCACAGAGCTTGAACCTATACAGCTGTTAAGACAATGTTTTTCTCACATCATCAACCTCTGAGTTGTATCTCCAGTAGGCAGGCTCTTAACCTGTGACCTCTCTGGGCTTAACAACCGCATCATAAAGTCACTGTGAATGGAAGTTTACCTCCTGCCTGGCAGGCTCTATTCATGCTGACCAAGGCAGCTAGCTTTCAGCTACTGTGTTAACAAAAATCATGTCAATGCGTCTTTGCCTGCCTCAATTGCACACACGTGGGAATATATCTCCCACATAGGCTCAGGACTCCACTTGGGGTGTTCCAGCTTAAAAGCAGAATTGCTTTTAACTTGGCCTAGGAAGTCACATGTTGCTTTTGCATTCAAGGTAATGGGAATTAGGCTCCACCTCTTGATGGGGGAGTAAGGAGGTTCTAGAAGAGTGGGTGGAATAGGAGATACTTTTGTGGCCTTATTTAGAAATATAGTCTGTCACTTGAGCCAAACTGTGGGTCTTGTTCTTTTAACAGTTGAGTTTATCACGCTAAACATTTATTGATGTGAGATACATTTGACCTTAGTTATGTTTTTGCCCCCAGTTTTTAGTATGTCTTTGTGCCTATTCTGCTATAGAAGTCCTCTTTTTCTTTCTGTGTGTTCTATATTCATATTTGCTTTATTAAGATTTAAAAGCTTTATTGTCTATTTTCAGTTTTAGTAGTTAATCTTTATTAGTTTATATGTTTATATCATAATCCTCTATCTTGAGGAAATTTAACATGTATGGATTTCCTGCTATGAAAGACGGTAAAGTTAACACTCAGTGCTTTCTTCCATTTCTGCCTGTTCCTATCCCTGGATTTTTATTTGGTTATAGTCTTATTTTAGTTGTTGTAGTGGTTTTCTCTGTAACATTACTATACTTAAATCTGCTAATTGAATTAATAGGTTTTATTGATATTTAGAAAGGGAAGAAAATAAACACTTGTATTTCTCCGTATCTTTCTTTCTTGTTTGTTCCAGTGTTACTTTTGTGTTGTTAAGTTTTATAATGAATTATCTTTTGAAACTGTATGTATTACTGGTTGCTCAGTCTTTGATGTGTTTTTTAAATATATTGACCTACCACCAGTCCTTTATTGCAGCTTCTCTTTTTTTTTTTGAGACAGAGCCTCAAGCTGTTGCCCTGGGTAGAGGGCTGTGGCATCATAGCTCACAGCAACCTCAAACTCCTGGGCTCAAGCGAGTCTCCTGTCTCCACCTCCCAAGTAGCTGGGACTACAGGCGCCTGCCACAATGCCCGGCTGTTGTTTGGTTGCAGCCGTCGTTGTTTGGCAGGTCCGAGCTGGATTCGAACCCGCCAGCTCAGGTGTATATGGCTGGCGCCTTAGCCACTTAAGCACAGGCGCTGAGCCTGCAGCTTCTCTTTTTACCTCTTAGTTGTAGCAATTACATTTCATTGTTGGGTGATATCTTCCAAAAGAACATGTAGGTATTATTTTTCTTTGACTCCTTTGTGTTTAAGAATATGAGCCTAGGGTGGCGCCTGTGGCTCAAGAAGGAGGGTGCTGGCCCCATATACCAGACGTGGCAGGTTCAAACCTGGCCCTGGCCAAAAACTGCAAAAAAAAAGATATGAGCCTATTGACTATTTGTAAATTGGCTTGGCTGGGTTCATTTTCTTATATTGAATACTTTAGAGAAATCTGAGGCCAGGCTTACTTAACCTCCATGTAAGTAAGGGAATCATTTCTATCCCTGAATAATTTATTAATTTTTAATTCTTGAAATTTAAGATAAATTATACTAGGACGTGTCTGTCTTTATCTTTCTATATTGCGTTCCATGCCTGGAACTCGTGTCCTTCTGACATGTAGTCTCACAGCTTTGCTTGAATGAAGATAATTTTCTGTTAAATCTTTATTATTATTTTTTTTGAGACAGAGTCTCACTATTTTGCCCTGGGTGGAGTGCTGTGGCTTAAGCGATTCTCTTGCCTCAGCTTCCCAAGTAGTTGGGACTACAGGTGCCCGCCACAATGCCTGGCTATTTTTTGGTTATAGTTATTGTTGTTTAGCAGGCCTGGGCTGGTTTCAAACCCACCAGCTCTGGTGTATGTGGCTGGTGCCCTAGCCACTGAGCTATAGGCGCCGAGCCAGTTAAATCTTTAAATTATGTATGTTCTGTTTTTTATTTCTCCGAGGTTCAACTTACATCTATGCTGGATCATTTTTATCTATTCTCATCTGTTTTCTCATTGTTTGAATCATTCATCTTTTCCTTTTCTGTTAATACTCATTCAGAAATTATTTTTAAGAATTCACGTTATGTCAGAGCTGTTCTGGGGACTGAGGATATATGAGGGGGATACATTTATGGGTTAGATAGACAAGATAACTTCTCCAGTCGAGTTTTATCTTCTAGTAGAGGGAGACAGACTATAAAAAAATACAATAGGGGCTGTTAGAGCCCAGGTGATGGGCTCTTTTAGATTGGGCTTTAGCAAAGGCTTTTCTCTGTTTTTCCTTAGTTCTGCCAGTTCCATTTTCATCAACTGTTGTCTTACCTTTAGATTTTTTTTTTTTTTTTGAGACAGAGTCTTGCTCTGTTACCTGGACTAGAATGAAGTGGTATCATCAGAACTAACGGGTTCGTGCCACCATGCCCAGGTAATTTTTTAAAATTTTTTTGTAAATATGGTGGTCTTGCTGTGTTGCCTGGCCTGGTCTTGAACTAGCCTCAAACAATCCTCCTACCTCAGCCTCCCAAAGTGCTGGAATTACAGGTGTACCTTCATGTTTTTTGAATTATTTTCTTTAGATTCTTCTATAGAGTGAAACAATACCAGGAATGCTTTTATTTTGGTGGATTATATATCTTTTAGAGTAGATTCTTCACCTCTCTTACTGTATTTTGTGTTCCTTTCTTATTTCCCATTTTCCTTTATCCATTTTGCTCACGCTTACAGTGACAGCTCTGTCCAGGCATCTCTTTTTGTTGGTTTAGTAGGGGTGAATCCTCCTCGATTGCCTTCTCACGTTGTCTGAAGCAGGTGACTACTGCTCAGCTAGAGTTTCAGGTCTGGGTTTGGTGGCTTGAGGACACAGGTACGAGGAGGGGAGCTCAGCTGGGCTCTGGCTACCTTGCTTGGGTTTTGCCTTCTTTTACCTAGTGGGGTTTTTAGCTCCTGATTGTCTTCTGGTTCCCCTCCTGCTTCAGATGAGACCCTAGGGCCTTAGTGTCCTTCTAGGAGAGTCAGCCCACTGTTCTCTACTGGTGTTTCCACTTCCCTGAAACAGATCAGGGAGTGCTCCTGGGAAGGTCCTATGTTAAGACCACAGGACAGAAAGGGGGCTTCACCAGGTTCTCCATGCGCCTCCTACTCCCCCCAAGTTTGTCAGTTATCATGACTAGTCATCCTAAGTGCTTCTTGTTCTGCCACCTTCCCATCTGGAGGGACCGCCATGCCCAGGTGCAGGGGTTTTCTTGCCTTTTTGAGTCATAGTTAGTTGGGAGGAGCTTCTGCCTTCATGGCCATCTCTACATTTATTTTTTCTTAGGGCTGTCTGTATCCCCTTGCCTTTGGCTTCTCTGGAGTTGCTTGGGGTGGTAATTTAGGGTGAAATTTCCCTTAGAATTTCTTTGGAGAGTTAGGAGCTGTGCAGAGCTGTACCAAGCTGGCTTTTTCTCTGACCACTAGCCCTGTTTTTGTGTTTATACATACTAGTTTATTTGCCTTTTTTAAAAAACAAAAATCTTTTTGCTGTCTGTATCTTCAGGAGAAGGGAGGTCTTCATGTCTAACTTTACTATACCATCTTAAACTAGAAGTCTGCTTGTTTTAACTTATGTTGAGCAAAATTAATACCTCAACAAGACCCAAGTTTAGTCTGTGAATTCAGGTGCCCCCTGGCATTTTAGTACATACATACCTAAGAGCTCTCCGATTTGAGATGCAAAGGA
Source organism: Nycticebus coucang (assembly GCF_027406575.1). Taxonomy (NCBI): domain Eukaryota; kingdom Metazoa; phylum Chordata; class Mammalia; order Primates; family Lorisidae; genus Nycticebus; species Nycticebus coucang. Next base: position 12,993,905 of record NC_069797.1, read on the forward strand.
AATTAAAGGAGATTTATATAAATAAAAATAGCAGTTTTATGTTTATTTAGGTGACTAGCAGCTTGTATAATACTGGCGCCACTTCTTTTGCTGGGAATTTGAACCTGTTCTTTAATTAACCATTTGAGTTCTCTGAATTGCTTAATATCAACTGTACAGCTTGTTAAGGGTTGTTAATGAGCATAAGTTTGGGTTGGAAAAAAAACATTTTGTTAGCCATTTAGCTCGTCACAGATGTAAAAGAGTAGAAGGATTGATGAGCTGTTTATTCTAGATCAGGGGTTGGCAAACTGGCTTGCAGGCCAATTATGGCCCAGTGCCTCTTTTTGTAAATTTTTATTGGAATACAGCCATGCCCATTTATTTGTATATTATCTATGGCTGCTTTTGGAGTAGAAGGGCAGCTTGTGTTATGGCCCAGAAAGGGACTGAGAATTCCCCGACAGGGGACTTTCTTGACCACGTGGGTCAGGAGACAGAGGTTACAGAGCCATAGATGATAGAGGCGTGAGAGTAAAGGAAAATGGAGGCCGCGTTTGTGCAATTAAAATGGCTTTATTCCACCTGGGTGCAGGTGGGGTAAGATTTCCATCTGGGTTGGGAAGAAATCCACACGTGGGTAATGGCAAATGGGAGTTTTGAAGGTCAGGAAGGTTGGGGTTGGGACATACCCTTTCCTGGTTGGACATCTGTTGTAAGGGTGGGACATCCTGTGGGAGAGGGTAGGGGGTTGATTCTTTTAGGTGAGTATACCCTATTTGGGTGGGGTTTGACTCTACATTTCCAGTCTTTTTTGTCTATTATAAGGAGGTGAGATGATGGGTGTGGTATCTCTTTGACTACTTCCTGTGGGGGGAGGGGCTGCGTGGGCTACCTGTAAAGAGAATGGGAGTGAGGGGGAATTGGGTAAGGGAGTGGAGTTTATAGGAACTCTTTGGCTTTTTCAGTCTGAGCTGTTTGGTATACAGTAAGGTGAGGATATGAGGAGTTGTTTTCGGGTGACTTTGGTTAATAAATTGAGACACGAGACAGAGGGTTACTGGTTTGAAACTGAGAATGAGAAAAAAATCATAATTAATTACCTTATTAGACAATAACCAAGAGGAAGATGAACAGTGAGAGGCAGGAATCAGTTGGAGTTGCCAAGGCTGCCAGCAATCCTGAGAGGACATCTAGTTCCCATTACCAAGATCTCTGTGCATGTTTAGAGGATTTTTACATGGTGGCAGTGTGCATGAAGTGGCTCCTGTGTTTGTTAGAAAAGAGAAAAGATCAACTTAGCCTTGTATAAGCAAAAGTACCTAGAGTTCAGTTTCCCAGGACAGTGTCCAGGAGGCATTCTGATTTTCCGGGGTCATCAGTCTGTTGCAGCTAGGCTCAGGAGGAACTTCAGCCACGTTCTGAGAGTGTCTGCACTGGATCTTAGGAAAGACCCGGGCAGCCAGACCTCTGTGGGCTGGACGCGGTTTGGGGGGTGCTTGGATTTGGGGCACTGCTTTGCCCAGAAGCCTGGTTTGCTGCACTTAAAGCAGGAGCCTGAGGAAGATTTTATTTTTTTCTGGAATGCCTCACAGAGTAGCCAGGCTTTGCTTAATGGTGGAAGCCAATACTGGAGTTTTGAGTGGTGCTGCCACACTTGAAGGCCAGGTCAATGAGATCTCACTCGGGGGTGTGAGGGCCCTGGGGGAAATTCTGCCATTTTTTTTCTTCTACCACATGCGGCAGAGGGTGAGTGGGGGGCAGTGGGGGTGGGGTGGGGTGAGTGGGGGGGTACTGGGGGTGGGGTGGGGTATTGTTAAGGGAAGGATAGGGGCATGGGGGTTGGAGGGCAATGAGAATGGGTCACTGATGGGAGGCTATAGAGGAAGAAAGGTATTCCACACAGAGAGAAACTTCCCGGGTATTCTGATTGAGAGAATGGAGGGATTATAGGAAGGGAGGACCAGCAGGGGCTGTAGAAGAGTATTAGGAAAAGCTGGTGTAACTCATACCAGTAGGGTAGGGGTTGGTTCTTATAGGCAGGTCTACCATATTTGGGAGGAGTTTGACTCTTACCAAGAAGGAAAAACTGGGCCAAGAAATTAACATGCAAAATTTCTGTGAAAAAGTGTACTGAGATCAGGGAGAGACAGACTCCTATCAGCCTGTAGGGAAGCAGATAGGTGCCATCCTGAACTGAATTCTCAAGAGATTTTAAGATTTTAGAATGTGTTTCTAGAATAAAGTAGTAAAGGGTTAATGGTCTCATTACTTAATCATGTAGGTGATCTTTTGATTATGAAAAGGGTCTTCAGGGTGGAGGCATAGCACTCTGGGAGACAGAGGCTGGTGGATTGCTTTAGCTTAGGAGTTTGAGACCAGCCTGAGCAAGAGTGAGACCCTGTCTCTAAAAAAAAAAAAAAAAAAAAAAAAATAGCCAGGCGTTGTGGCTGGCATCTGTAGTCCCAGCTACTTGGAAGTCTGAGGCAAGAGAAAAACTTGAGCCCAGGAGTTTGAGGTCACTGTGAGCTATGACGCCAAGGCATTCTACCGAGGGCCTCAAAGTAAGATTCTGTCTCAAAAAACAGGCCAGGGGCCCATTCTTGCTTGGGCAGGAGGCAAAACAACAAAAACAAACAAACTAAAAAAAAAACAATTCTCAAGGGCAGAACTAAGTAGGTAACAAAGTTGCCTTAGGGAATAGGTAAGGACAGGTAAGGTTACAGCCTTCAGGCTAGATTATTTCTGCTCAAGGGTAAGTTTTAATCCCTTTTAAACTCTGCTAATATCCTATCTTTACTAAACTGCTGAATTTTACTCACATTTCTCCAAACTAGTTTTCTGTCTATGTAGGTGAGCATTCTAACCGTCCTTGTGCTGAGTGGAGGCCTGAGGCCCAGGCCATTCCCAAGAGGGGCTTTTGGAATGTCCACCTGCATTATGTTTCCACCCATAAGTTTAGTAGTTTCAACAGAGACCATATGGCCTACAAGGCCTAAAATAATGATGTGGCCCTTTAAAGAAAAACTTTGCTGATCCCTGTTCTTATATTTCACCTTTGGATTGCCTCACATTGTCCTAATTAATTTTCCTTCTGAATTCTTTCCTATTTAAGGAATAGGCTTGAATTCTTATTCTCAGTCTCAGTGGTCTTAGAGGGGTCATCTATAGGATTGCTGATGAGGTCACAAGGAATAAATGGTTCTGCGTAAGTGCCGTTCCTTCTGGAGCTGTCTGTCCCCACAGGAGGCAAAGACCTATTAATTTTTGCCTTAGAGCACTGACTCCCCTTTCCCAGAAGCCAGTTGTCACACATACAGGAGCGTAAAGCAGAGATTGATCTCTGCCTGCCCTTGGTTTACAACTTGATCTATGTCTTGACCATTCTGTGTAATTCTTTAAGGAATATTTAAGATTTGACCCTTTTCCAAGTCTCATTTTCCATGTCACTTTACCCACAGACCCATGGGAAACACAAGAGACAGAAAAGGCTCCCCTGCACTGTGTCTTAGAGCATTCATGTTGGTCAGATAAGTCTGTTCTGGTACGGTACGTTAGAGTCTCAGTGGCACAACTCCTGCTTTGCAGAGCTTCCTTTTTCCATCCTCTTCTGTGGCAGTCTGTCTTGTCTCATTTATGGCACAGAAAGGTCAGTTTTCAACCAGTAACCGTGGGTTGTTTCTCCCTGTCCCAGGCAGTAGTTCTCATGGGTGTCGTGCTACAAGGTGCCAACCTGTATGGATACATCAGGTGCAAAGTGGGCAGCAGGAAGAACTTCACCAACATGGCCACCTCGTATCTAGGAAAGCAGTTTTTAAGACAAGTAAGTGTGGTCTGGATGTGTAATTGGTGGCCAGCACAGTGATTTCTAAATTTTGTAGAGTTAATTTTTATGAAATGCTTCTTCTTTTGGGCAGGGAGGTACAGAGTCTTCACCATCATCCTGGCTAGAATGCCATGGCATCATAGCTACAGCAACCTCAAACTGTTGGTTTCAAGTGATCGTCTCACTTCATTCAGCCTCCTGAATAGCTGGGACTACAGATCCTGCCACAACGCCCAGCTAGTTTTTCCATTTTTAGTAGTGACAGGGTCCCATTCTTGCTTGGGCTGGTCTTGAACTCTTTTTTTTTTGGCCAGGGCTGGGTTTGAACTCGCCACCTCTGGCATATGGGACCGGCGCCCTACTCCTTGAGCCACAGGTGCCGCCCTGGTCTTGAACTCTTAAGCCCAAGCAATCCACCGCCGTGGGTTCTCAGAGTGCTAGGATTATAGGCATAAGCCACCTGCCTGGCCATGAAATGCTTCCTAAAAAGTTTTTTAAAGACCCCTATAGTTATTTAAATATGAGATAATGATAAAGATATTTTAATTGCTCTCTGGAAGCTTTTAGAACATTCTAGAAGTGTGTTGTCAATATCTTCAGATTATTTTAAAATCAGGAGGGATAAACTGTCATTGATAATAACTTATTTTTTAAAAATTACTTTTTCAGGTGCTTTCCATTAATTATGGTGGCTTTAAATGAATGTTCTTGAAGAATGTATATTGTATGGTTTTAGGGCTTATAGCAAGAACAGGTTGAAACAATAAGACTGTATCATTAAAGATTGTTCTAAAATACTCATGTTTCTTTCCCCAAGAACATAAATGTTTTTACTATAATTCTTTAATATCAGGGTTTTCATTGGGATAAGTAGTAGTCATAGGTAAATAGTTATTGGTTAAATCTCTGGGGAACATTGAGTAGGTGTTTATGTGAGTAATACCTTGCATTTCTTAGTTTAGTGTAATAGGTTGGGCAAGTAGTGTTATAGGACAGGGTTCCCAAATGTGCATCAGAATCACATGGGAGGGTTGCTGGGCTCCACCCCCAGGGGTATTCAGTAGATCAGGGGTGGAGTCTCATCAGGTCCATTTCTAACAAGTTTCTGGGTGCTGCTGATGGTGCTGCTTCCTGGATTACACATCAGATAGCTAAAGCCCAACGTGATTTTAGGTGACTTCCTGAAGAATATACAGTTAATAAGTGGTATAAAGCTGGGGCTTGAACCTAGCTGTCCCTACTCAAAATTCAGTGTTCTTCCCATTTTATTTTACAGTTTCTCTAATAGAAGATAAGTAAAGAAAACCAGTAATTCTCACAGGGACATGATTCTTAGTCTGAAGCTTTTTTGCATGGCCCCAGTATACGTTTTCTGTGGGCCACTGTAGGGTAATTTTCATGCATGTGTTAATTAGGTTTTTTCCTTTAGAATTTTTAGTATTTCTGAAGATAGGGACATTGAATACAGGTGAAATTGAATCTTGAGCCTGGTATAACATGCTTAGTGTCTTGCATGGCATCTGGTGATCCTCTGCTCAAATGGGATGAGCGGGACATGTGGGTGAATGATGGGTATCCATGGCTTACTTCTTCACCTGGAGTACATAACGGAATGTAGTAGCTGGCTCTGCTTAGAAATGGGGCGTGTTTTCCTAGGCCTAGTGCTTTGAAGTCCAAAGTGTATGAAAGAACTCGAATATTAAGGATATTTTTGTCTCTTTTGCAGAACACTGGAGATGGTCAGACTCCCTGAATAAAGAATGAAAGCTTATAAATTTTGTTACATTGGGGAACAACTGAAGAGATTCTTGACTTTGAACCTCTGAGAACTCAGTCCATATTGCAACCAGGAGTGTGGGGTTTGCTTTTCACTTAACTATTTTATTTAAAAAAAGGAAAAGTGATTTTCATATTGTTTTCATTTTCTTTGTAGGAGTTGGGGCTAGAAAGTATGCTGTCACTAGAAACATTACCAGTTTGTTTTATGTTGTACATATGTGTATGGTTATGTGGTATCAGTATACCCCACATCAGTGCGAGTGTTGGTGTTTGTTCATATACATGACAGAGACCTATGCATTTTGATCCATAGAACGTAAGAGGATATTCTTAGTTTATCTCTAAGCTCTGTTGTGTGTTTACATATTATTTGTATAAATCATTTTCAGAAGTAAGTTTTGCTTCCAGGTAAGAATGAGCACTTTGGCTTATGTTTGTTAGAAATAATTGTTAAAATATGTACTTCGTAATGACATTTCTTAGATACACACAAACAAGTAAAAAGCCAGTGGTATTACCTAGTTTCTAAAATGTTGTTTATGTTTATTGATAATAAGTCATTTACTTAAGGCTCAGTTAATATAAATGGAATCATCATAGTTTATGTCTAAGGGATACCCAGAGACTGCAGCTGTTCAGTTTACTTTACAGAAAGGATAGCCAGATTTCACTTTGGAACTTCCTGGAAGCTTTTCAGTAGTCCATGGGCTAATAAAATCTTTTACCACTAAAAGAACATTATTCTTATGTCACAGTAAGAATAATCATAATATTTGGCATAATAAATGCCTGAAAGATAGTTTATTTTAATGAATCTTTTTTTCTTCCTACAATAGGGGTATTGTAAATCATACTTTTATATTAATGGTATTTCTTAAAGCAATATATATTTAACTGTAAAGTAAACCAATCTACAAATAACTGTAGGCATCTGTAAATTCTGTTGTATGACGTGCTGTAAACTTTGTTGGAGTCTTTTAATCAGCAGATTACATTGTGAATGTATTTGTACATTGTCAGAATATTTTTTAAGACATTTAATTGAGTACGTGTCTCTGTTGGAGTGATAGATTTGAAGGTGCAAAACTTTATATTTGAATAAAACTCTACTGTTTACAAAGCATTTGGCATATGTGACCTCATGACAAATGTGTGGTACCTCAGCTGATGAAATTGAAGCTCAGGTTATTGAGGTATTTTCCCAGCGGAATACATATCTATAGGATATAAAACTGGATATATTAAGTATTTGTAGAGGAAATATAGGTCTCTCATTGTCTTTTCATTTCTTAAGAATAGTTAATTTAGTGATCCTTTGCTGTTTTACTTGCATTCAGCTATTCTGCCAGGTGAGAAAAAATTGATAGTGCACTAAAGATATGTTTTTACTTAATTTGAAAGATGTAACCTAAATCTTTAGGATTGAGAGTCTGTCAGGAGATACATTGGTATAGTTCTTGAGGTAACTTGTTATTTGAACCTGCAACCTTAAACCAATTGAATTTGAAACATGCATGTGGCAGGAGGTACCTCCTGTCCCCCAGTATCTATTTTTCTCCTTCTGTAGGCTTCTCACTTAATGATAGTGTTCTCTGTGCCACTGAGTAACACACTGATAGTGCTTAGGGTGTTTCTTGACTTACCAACTTTATGTTTTAGGTAGTGACTTCTGCTACAAAAAGTAAAGATTTAACTCACACCCTTCCCCCACATAGAGTTTTAGCAGTGTATTTTTTTTCAATTGATTGTAATAGTAAACATTGTATGTAAATCTCTATTTTTTAGTCCTCATCAGTTATTTTTTGGCTACCTGTTGATTTTCTCTGTTAGGAATTAGTTCACTTGCTGCAAATAACAGAAAACCCTACAAGTGATAATGGCTAAAATTAGAAAAGGATTTGTGTTTTTTCCCCACAAAAGGAGTTTAGAACTAGACAGTTCCTGTGGCTACTTGCCAGTTCCATCAGGAACGCTGATGCTCTCCTTTCCTTAGCTGGTCTCTGTCCCCATGCTAATCTCATAGGTGCAAGATGACTGTCACAGAAAAGATGACACAGCTATTTTAAGGAAGGGAAAAAGATGGAAGCTTCAGTTCTATGTTAAGAAAAATCTTTCTCAGAAGCCACTGGAGACTTGCTTCTGCTTTCTTCTCATTGGCTAAAGTGCTGTCACCCAGGTGTAAGGCAGTTTGCGAAAACAGGTGTTTAGACATGTTGCTGCCTTGAATAGTAAGATTTTGTTAGTAGGGAAAAAGGGAGAAGGGACATTGGGTGGCAGCTAGTGGTGTTTGCCACATCCTTCTTGTGTGGGTCTTGTGCAGGTGATGTTGGATGCTGCAGGGGCTAATGCCCTGGTGTCATTTCTACAATAAACAAACAGCATTCTTTCAGGTCAGCATCTTTTTTGGGCCAACTTTTGATGCAAGTCCATTAAAGCACTACTTAGTAAAATAGCTCTGTGAAGGTGTAGGCTGCTGTACTGTTATGTGAGAGTCCCTGTTTAATGTAATTCAGGGCTGGATTTAGACTGTCCAGAGCAGTGGTTCTCATGGGGATGGAGCCACCCACACAGTTGGCGTTTTGTGATTAGGGGTCAGCTTGGTTAATGCATGAATGATGAGAACTGCTGATACTGTAGCAGGTGGAGACTAGGGATGCTAGGTGCCTGTGTAGGACACTTATGTACAACAAAGAATTGTCTTGTATCATAACTTCTTTGTACCCCACTGGAAAATCGCATGGAAATCCTGTTTATACTAAGAATGGAAAGGCAACCCCAGCAGCTGTTTGCTAGAAGCTGACTTGCATTAAACAGCTAGGCGATGATGTTCTCCTGTTGAACATAAACAGTTTCCTAGAACACTGACATCCAACAAGGCCACTGTGAGTATGATGGAGCAAGACAGAAATAAGGACACCTACAGTCATGTTGGGGCGTAGACACAAGAGAGTGTGCAAACTACAAAGAACAACCAGAGAGTTTGTTTCCTGGCTTATGTGAGTGACTGTTGCTGCTTTACCAGTTACAACTTTAGACCTTCTGTTCCTCCTGCCCCCTAGATTACACTTTTTTGAATATCTGCTTATATAATTATTCTCATTTTCTGAAAGCACCCAATCCAGAATAAAACTGTGATTCATGGAACCCTTCTTGCAGTCACCTAACACAAGCCCAAATCCTAGAAGAAGCCTTTCTTAGCACCCCTACACTGGGGCACTTCATGATGTGTGGTGTTCCATGTGCAAAAAAGTCCTGATAAATCCACCTTGGTTCAACCACAGATCTGTTCCTCATGATATCTGGCCGGTGGACACTGACAACAATTATTGGAGCCTGGACTAAAACTCCATCTTATATATAAAAACTGTTTCACGTTTTTTGTTGCAGATCTGCAATACCCAGAAATACAGCTACCAGACAGTGCGAGAAGGTTGTATTTGTTGTTTAGTACTTTCCAAGAGTTGGCCACCATTTTGGAGACTGTTACGAGCGGTGACAAAGTAAAACTGCTGCAGTTTTCTGCATTTGTGGGACCGCATGAACAGCAATGATGTGTACCCACACAAGCATCTGGTTCTTGTGCCTTCAGGAGTTGGGGCCATTTATTTCCATGTCCAATTACATGTTACCACAATGCCTGAGGCAAGTCATACTGCCTATCCGTTTATATATATGTTTTTTAATGAATAGAAATGTTTAAAATATTTGTAATAAAAAGTGGCTGTGGGTCTGCAGGGGTGGAGAACAGTGGAGAACCTTGGCCTACAGTCATTAATAGATAATCTGTCCCTCGGGCCCTTTTAGTTGGAGCTGGAGGAGTGGGTAGCTTTGAGCTGGTCCTCCGGTGTTCTGACACAGTGTTGCTTATTAAAGGCTCTGGAAGCCAGCATGGTCATCTGCTGTACAATCTGGGAAACCAAGCAGTTTTCTCAGTTGGCTGTGTTAGGTGGAGAATCATAGGTGGTGGAGTGTAGTGTTCTCAGTGAATTCAGTATATGCTGCTTGCATTAATTTAAAAGAAATTCAATGTACACTTAGCCCACTTTGTAAGAATCCCAGAGGAGAAGCATTTCCAGAATGGCAGGATGCGGACTTTTGAAAATCTAATTCCCTGTAAAACCAGTTTGAACACTGGCAGAAGTCGTCAGAATCAACTTTTTAAAACGCCAGAAACTAACCAAAGGATTGCAATAACCCAAAGAACATGTGTTTGAGAAAAAAAGCTGCATCTTGGTTAAAAGAATAAGCTTTGTGGGTTTTTAACATGTCCTGTGTCCATCCTCCTCTACTTAGCTCTGTGGTGGCCTTGGAAATCAGCACCCTTGGAACCACAGTAGCCTAGCAGCCAGTGAAGGAGTTTGGGGCTCCCCCAGATAGGTTTGGGGTTACCCATAATGCCCCTTCCCTAGAGGATTGTCATTCTGACTGGTTTGGCAGCTCCCAGGTTTAGTCCCAAACACAGTGGTGTTTTCATTTAACCTGACTCAGAGATTACTCGATGAAGAATCCCCTATCACCAGGTGTTGGTCAGAAACAGCTGGTGCTGGCAGTTGTTTAAATGGCACAGTTGACTGATATTGGTGTATTGGCTGGGAAAAAAGACTGACCACAAACTTTAAAAATATGGGGAGATGTCTGTGGGGGCTTTGAAAAGCTCCAGCATATTCCTGGGGATCTAAAAAGTGTGCAGGTGAGAGACTTACTGCTTCAAGCACTTAAGGAAATCCCCATCTGATCATAAAGACCAGCCAAGCCAAGATTTCAGTGACTGCACATGGCAAAGAATAACAGACTTTACAGAATTAGTCCAGGAAAGTCACTAAACCACAACCACAACAAAAACAGTGACCACAAATAGCAACCATAACCCCACAAAGGTAGGAGGTGATCAATCTTACTTCCAGGATTGCTGCCTCATGTTATCTAAATTGGCCAGTTTTCAATAAAAGAAAAGTAAGACACACAAACAGGAAACTATGCCCACCCATGCAGGGGAAAAATAAACAGAAACCATCCTGAGAAAGCCCCAGCCTTGGATCTACTAAATAAGGACATTAAAATCAACTATCTTAAATATGCTAACAAGACATGGGAAACCAGATAAAAAACTAAGACAAATCAGGAAAATTATGTATGAATAAAGAATAATCAGTAAAGAGGCAGGAAATGTAAAAGGAATAAAGTGGAAATTCTAGAGCTGAAAAATTACAATAATTGAAAAATTCCTTAAGGGGCTTTAATAGAGTTGAGCAAGCAGAAGAAAGAATTGGCAAACTTGAATTTAGGACAGATGTGATTATCTTGTCTAGGGCACAGGAAGAGAAAGAATGAAGAGGGAACAGAGCCTGACGAATCTGTGGGGAGCACTATCAGCTGCACCAACACAGGCATTAAAGAGTTCCAGAAAGAAGAGAAAAGGGCAGAAAAAGTATTTGAAGAAATAATGTCTGAAACTTCCCAAATTTGATGAAATATATGAACTACACACCAAGAAGCTGAAAAAGTTACAAGTTAGGATAAACTCAAAGAGATCCACACCTTATGCATCATACTTAAACCATGAAGAGTCAGAGATAAACAGAATCTTTAAAACAGCAAGAGGAAAACAAGTCGTCACATACAAAAATCTCGTCAGAAACCAGAGGTCAGAGGCACAGAGGAAGCAGAGTTGTTTTGGGCCACATATTAAATACACAAACACTAAAGAAAGCTGATCAGTAAAAAAGTTCTGAGCGTACTTTTCACATCTGATCCCACAGATAAGCAAAAAAAGTCCCCACAAAATTAGCCTGTGGGCCCCAGGTTGGACACCCCTGCTAGAATGACATTTTCAAACTGCTAAAAGAAAAAAGCTTCATTAAGAATTTTAGATTCAGCCAAACTTTTTCAAAAATGTAGGAGAATTTAAAGTACTGCCAGATAAAGAAAAACTAAGGGGCGGCGCCTGTGGCTCAGTCGGTAAGGCGCCGGCCCCATATACCGAGGGTGGCGGGTTCAAACCTGGCCCCGGCCAAACTGCAAAAACCAAAAAACAGCCGGGCATTGTGGCGGGCGCCTGTAGTCCCAGCTACTTGGGAGGCTGAGGCAAGAGAATCGCTTAAGCCCAGGAGTTGGAGGTTGCTGTGAGCTGTGTGAGGCCATGGCACTCTACTGAGGGCCATAGAGTGAGACTCTGTCTCTACAAAAAAAAAAAAGAAAAACTAAGAATTCATTGCTGGGAGAACTCACATCCACACGAAGAGATGAAAATCATCATTAGTGGTAACTACCTCTGTAAATATTAAATGAAATAACAGTTTGTATTTTTGTTTGTAATTCTTCTGACCTAAAAGACAACTACATAAAGGAGTAATTGTGAAATGGTGTTGATAGGCTTATAACTACAAAGATGTGGTTTGTATGGTGATAATAGCACGGAGGAAGGGGGAGGGAATAAAGTTTTTAAGTACTATTGAAATGAGCTTGGCATTAATCTACACTAGATTTTGCTAAGATATTAACTATAGTCCCCAGGCAACCACTACTCAAAATATATATAGTAAAAGAAACAAGAAGGAAATAAAAATTAACACTAGAAAATACTTATTTAACACAAAGGCAGGCAGTACTGTGGAGCAACAAGACATAAGATCCTGTGGAAAAAGAACAAATATCAGACACAACTCCCACTTTATCAATAATTAAACTAGAAGTAAGACAACGAAATACTCCAGTACTCAAGAGACAAAGATTGGCAAAACATGATGTTATTTACAAGAGACACAAGTTAGATTCAAAGACACAAATAGGTTGAAAGTACAAGGATGGAAACAGACATACCATGAAAAAAGTAACCAAAAGCATGAGATACACCAAAGTTCCAGATACACCATGAAAAAAGTAACAAAAAGGTACATGGTGTGGACAGACAAAACAGACTTTAAGGCAAAAATTGTTACAAGGAGCACAGAAGGACATTATATATTGATAAAAGGGCCAACTGAACAATTATAAACAAATATACACTTTTAATAACAGAGCCTCATGGCTCAGCACCTATAGTTCAAGCAGCTAAGGTGCTAGCCACACACCAGAGCTGGTGGGTTCCAATCCAGCCCAGGATTGCCAAATAACAATGACAACTACAACCAAAAAATAGCCGGGCATTGTGGTGGGTGCCTGTAGTCCCAGCTACTTGGGAGGCTGGGGCAAGAAAATTGCTCAAGCCCAGGAGTTGGAGGTTGCTGTGATGCCACAGCACTCTACCCAGGGCAACAGCTTGAGGCTTTGTCTGAAGAAAAAAAAAAGCCTCAGCACATGAAGCAAAAGCTGACAAAATTAAAGGCACAGATAATTTAATAATTATTAATTAACTATCAATGTTAAAAAAGAAAAGATCAACAAAAAGATTTTAAATCAATAGTCTAAACTGAGAAACTAGAAGAAGCTGGGTATGGAGGCTCACTCTGTAGTCCCAGCACTTTGGGTGGCTGAGGCAGGTAGATGGCTTGAGCTCAGGAGTTCCAGACCAGCCTGAGCAAGAGCAAGACGCTGTATCTACTAAAAATAGAAAAATTACCTAGGCGTTGTGGTGGGCGCCTGTAGTTCCAGGTACTTAGGGGGCTGAGAGAAAGGGATTTCTTGAGCCCCGGAGTTTCAGGTTGCTATGAGCTGTGATGCTGGGGCACCCTACCTAGGGCAACAGAGTTAAGACTCTGTCTTGGGGAGAAAAAAAAAACAACTAGAAGAATACCAAATTAAACCAAACTAAGCACAAGGAAGGAAATAATAGATTAGAGGAAATTTAAAAAAAAATAAAGACTAGAAAAATAATAGAGAAAATCAACAAAACTCAAAGTTGGTTCTTTAAAAGGATCAATAAAATTTTACAAAACTTTAGACTGATTAGAGAAAAAAACTAAAATTGCTAAAATCAGGAATAAAAGAGGGGACATCACTGTTTACTGAGAAAGGGATCCTGACTGAGTACTTATTTTATGCCTATTTTTGGCATGAACATTCTGTTACATAAGCATTCAAACTTTGTCCTTTCCCCCCAAAGTGCTTTTCCTTAATTGTTTATCCTCGTAACATCCTTAGAATGTGGGAGCAGTTGTATTTAGTAAGATGTAATCATTAGGAACTTGTGTTTGATTTAGGAGGATCTGAGTTGTGGATCTGGCTCATATAGTGTATCTTGGTTTAGATTTTGAGTAAGTCAATTATTACATTTTTACAGATGGGACAACAGGCTGAGCACCATAAGTACAAATAAATACTTAATCCTCTTGAGGGGGGAGGATTCCATGAGGATTAAGTGAGATAATCTGTGTAAACAGTCTAGTATAGTCCCAGGTTATAGTGATGGTCACTTACTTGGAATGGAAAACTGAGTTTCTTAGCAGTCAGAAATCAAAGTGGCTGGTTAAGCGGCTCCTTTCTCATGGGATGGATAAATCAAATGGAGCAAAGCAGTCAGTTAGGGAAAGTGCTTATTTTATTTTATTTTGCTCATAACTAGTTAGAGATGATAAAAGAAAAACTCTATTTTGCTCATAACTAGTTAGAGATGATAAAAGAAAATAAATTTAGCAGTTTATTTGAGCAAAGAATGATCACACATCTGACAAGCCTCAGATCCAGAGGAGGTTCAGAGAGCTCCACTCAGCAACATGGACGGTGAATATTTGTAGACAGAAGACTGCAGAAAGCAGAAACAAAGAGCAAAAAAAATGGACTGATTTTTTTAAAGTTACTTTCCTTGTAAAGGTCAAAGCACAGGGGATTTTCTTATCACTCTGGCTAAACGTGGCCTGTTTGGGGATTTGGTTCTTTTCACTCATGATTTCTCTGAAGGTCAGATAAACGACTTGGTTTTGTCCTGGTCATCTGGAAATTTGGCACAGGTAACTTCATTTGGGGGCCCAGTGCAGGAGCTCAGTTCAAACCAATAGGCTCCTATAAATTTTATTTAACAGAGATCATTAAGATTGTGAGATGGTTACTTGCTATAGTGAGTATTTATAATTTATAATTTATAATTACATTTAAATACATCTTATTATTTTTATTTTTCAGATAATTAAAAAAATCCAACAACACTATGAATCGGTCTTTATATTTTTAAATATTTCTTCTAGGTTGTTGCTTTCCCTGCAAGCCCCACTTCTTGGCTTTGGACGGTAACCCATACATGGTCCACTAGATGGCAGTATACTAACATACGGTGTAAAGGAAATAGCTGCTCACGGGAGCCCCCTGTTTACTTAGTTTAATAAGAAATGAAGGTTTTCCTGCAAGTGGTGAGACAGGATTAAATCTGTTTCCTGTCACAAAGTTAATTAAAATCAATGCTGATGAATGACTAGATAATGAATAAGTACGATAAAGTACCTACACTGTACCAGTCCCCAAGACAGGCACGGCAGACGCAGACACCTCAGATGGAATCCGTCAGTCTCCCTGTTCTCACCACATCTCCCTGTTTAACAAGTGAGAAAATCGTATTAGGGAGTCATATAACTAGAGAGGGGAAGCCAAGACATGTCAGTGGCGAGGGGAGATTATGAACTTGAATTTACAGCATCAGCGGGTCACATAAACGTAGCAGAGTGCAGTGGAGGAGCTGCACCTGGGGATCAGGCCGGAGGTGTGCGTGGAGGAGGCATCTCTGCAGAGCAGAGGGTGGCCTGCGGCAAAAGTGTCTGTTATAGAACTGACAGCCGAAGCATAATTCCCAAAGAGCAAGGAGAAAATGGCAAAGGGTTCAGGGAACATGCATTGGAGACAGACCTGAGTTTCAATGCTGGTTTCATACTTCTTAGCTGTGTGTTATTCATGGGCACTTCCCTTCCTAAGTATCACAACCCCTGAATCCTTGCAATAATCCTATGAGGGACAAATTATTTCTATTTTATAGCCCTTCCTCCACTCCCAGAATGAGCCCTGAAAAATTCATGCGTGAGTCAAACATAATTGAAAGTCTGTGCACCTTGCCCACATGTAAGGGGTAGGGCCTGACTCAGAAAATGTTTATCTAGTGCCATAACTAGGGAACTGAGGCTTAGAGAATATAGGAATTGACCCAGGGTCATGGTGCATGATCCATCCAATGTTCAAATGTGGACAGTTTGCATTAGGCTGATACTGCCAACCACCACATGTGATGTTTCCCCAGGCATAACATTTAGGACAGCACCTCTATATGTGGGTCTCCTTGTATCAGAGTTCTCCAGAGAAAGAGAACCAGTTTGAGGTGAACACACACACACACAAACACACGGATTTATCCAAGGTCAAGAACAGGCAACCTGGGTTGAGTTCAGCACATCCTGACTGCATGGCCTTGGGCCAGGCTTGAAGAACCTTGACCTGGAGATTGGAGTCCAAGTCTCAGCCACAGTGATGGGAGCCCAGCAGACTACACAATCAAAGAAGAAGACTTCTCTATACTGATAGTGACTTCCACAGGAAATGTAATGTAAGGTCTGCCCCTAGGTGGCTCAGACAGACTGACCACACTAGACAGACCCCATGGACTAGCCTGTCACACCTCATGCTTCATGTACGCCTGTCATCTGGGCACAGAGTGCACCCTGGCTACCATACCCCTTACACTCCAGGGAGGTTAACCATGCCAGACATAGTGCCTCTGACACTCTGTCCCTGGTGGAATGCACCTGGACCCCACCACAGCTGCCTGTCCTGCCCTGACCTGGGCCACCTGTGTTGATGGCTCACAGCCTCTGGTTGGCAATCTGTCATCTTCTACCATCCTTACAAAATGTTTAGGTGCACTTCTCTAGATTTCAGCTGGAGTGTGAAAACTACTTTGTTAATTCATGGAATTGACAATGAAAGATGTGACTAAGAATGGTATGCATTTCTGAGCTGTCCATGCAGTCAGACTTCTGATAGTCAGCTTATATCTCCCCAAATCTCTGAAATCCTGGACAGATATATGCTATGCTGTCAAGAGTTTGATCACATAATCCTTTAAGAAGAGTGAGATTACTAGTTGGAATGCAGTCAAATGAAAAATATGAATACAGAAAATGCATTGATGTTTTTATGCTAACTGGGAAGATTTGCTAGAGAGGCACATAGTGGGGTGCAGCCCCTGGAGGAGACTGGATTGGACCTAGATGCTTCCCTATGGAAGGATGGCTGTGATAGTGTTAACTGAGGGAAGGAAGGGGGCAAGGTGGTGAGCATAGAATAGAATGTATATTTTCATTACAAAAAAAAAAAGAAAAACTCCTTTATATATGTGTGTATCTGTTTGTAAGGGCCCCCAAAGAGGGAAGCAATGGCCAGTACCAAATTGTCAACCTTAATTACCCTAGAAGGGCAGGACTGTAGCCTGGCAGGGAAGATCAGTATTTTTAAAACATATACAAATGTTCATATTATTTTACTTGCTATATTGCACTTCCATAATTAAAAAGTCCAATAAAATAAAGAGAAAGATAGACTCAGCTGAGATGCTACCTCTTGGAGGAAGCCTTCTCTGATGCCACCAGTCTCTCTGTGATCCCATGGCACTTTCTTCCAGCCTCTATTATTGTGGCTCCTGCATTGAATTGTAATTATTTGTGTATTCATTGTCCCCTATTGACTAAGGACTCCTTAAAGTCAGGATCTTAGTCTTAATTTCCATATCCCTGGCACCTAGTACATAGGAGCTGCTCAATAAATGAATGTATTATGGATTGAATTATGTTCTCTCCAAATCCATATATTGAGGTACCCACCTCCAATATCATCATATTGGAGGTTAGGGAGATAATTCCGTGTAAACCAGGTTAGGAGGGTGGGGCTCTCATGATTGGATTACTGTCCTTACAGGAAGAGACACCAGAGAACTTCTTCTAGCCTTCTCCCTCCCTCTCTCTTTCTTACTTCTCACTCTCTTTGCCCCCTCTCTCTCTCCTTCTTCCTCCCTCCCCACCATGTGAGGACACAGCAAGAAGTCTATCTGTAACCTAAGGAGAAAGCCCTCACCAGAAACTGACCATTATGACACCTTGATCTTAGACTTCCTATTTCAAAAACTGTGAGAGAACAAATTTCTCACTCTATGCCACTCAGTTTAAGCCACTCAGTCTATGGTTTTTGTTGTGGCAGCCCAAGCTAAGTAGATGAAAAACCAATTCCAATCTGAGAGAAGATTCTTTTATCTTTCAAGAGTGCATATGCCAGATTGGTGGTCCATATTTAACTTTAGAGTTCTGCCTAAGAACTGCTCCTAAGCAGTTAACCAAGGTAAATAGGTTGGGTTGCTGAGGTTTTCTGGTTACTTACAGGCCCTGGGTCTCTGGGCCTCCCTCACCTTCTACCCCTGGATTCAGAGCACACTTGAGAAAATCATGGAAGGTACTTTCTATATCTGTATCCTTTTGCTTCATGCTGAGATTTAGGCAGTTGTTTACTTTCACTGTCATGGCCTTCTGCCTTTTCTATAACTCCCACTGTATTTTAGTGTGAATTAGGGAAATTTGCATGGGAGGGGTAGCAAAACGTAGGTGTACATTTTACCTGGACATTTCAGACTGTTGATGAATATGTATCTCATGTCTTGCTGAGGGAAGCCAGGCAGCACCAAGAACTAAGCATTTGGCAGATACTTTCTGATTGAAAAGAACCCTCAGTCCTGCTATTTGATCCTGTGAAAGAGAATCCTCAAACTGTCAGAAGGAAAAGAGAAAGCATTTTACTTAGAAAATGGAAATCATTTGAGAGACTTAAAGTCTAAATCTTGGTCCCTTGGTAGAGACTCTAGGACTAGACAGCCCTTTGAACCATGACATTCAATCCCCTATCCAAGGCTGAAGCCTCCTCTGAACTTATAAATTCCAGTAGTGAAAGATGTAAATAGAGAAAATGAATAACTGTTGTAAAGAAGAAATACACAATTGTTTTCACATAGGAAGATTTTTTTAAAGCATAGTTTAAAATTCAGTCCACTCTTGGTATATTTTTAGGCATTTGAGAATGTTCCAGATCGCTAACTCAGTAAGCCCAGGCTTTTAAAAATGCATGTTTTTAAACTCTACAATGTAACATTGTCTAAGCTCCTTGCCATTTGAATCTGACCATATATTCTAAAGTCTGCCTTGATTTCCTAGGGACTGTTCACAGTCTTGCTGTCCCCAGCCCCCACCACTCAAATATGATGAGGGGGCAAGTTCCTAGCATAGTACAAAGGAAAGGGACCCAGTGTGAAAGAACAGAAAGTTACTGTGTTTGTGGTAGTCAGAGCCAAAAGACTTCTGAGCCAATGCAATCCAGCATCTCAGCTTTGTAGAGGAAGAAACTAAAGCCCAAGGAGGAGAGGGCTTTTGCCTAAGTTCCCACAGAGCCCACCTGCTGCCTGGCATCATCCTTCTCAAGCAAGGATGGTGCCATAGGGGTGTAGCCCCTAATCCGACACCTTTCCCTGGTCATGGGCGTAGCATCGGTTTATTTGAAACACAGTGGCTGCTTTAGGAGGTGGTAAGCATGGTTATAACTCAGTATTTCCTGATCTGAACTATATAGCTTTAGTAAAAATATATCAGTAATCTTCTATGGGGTATTTAAATTTTATACATGCATGTGGTGGATGTTTATCCAGTCAGCAATTTGCACAGCAAAGGAAACGGTTCCCAACAGTTTGGGGATTGTAGCAACATAGATCACTTCCCACACAGGGCCTGGGTACCACCAAGGTAGAACAGAGTTTCCTTTTTTATGAACCCCTAAACATTGCAGAGGTTGTTTGGACATTCATCATGGTTACCAGTACTGGTTAGATCCCCCTGTAGCCTTGGACCCTTTTTGTCCTTTCAGAGAAGTTCCCTTTGACATCCCAGGGTCAGATGGAGTCAGACTGAGCCTGATCTTACCAGAAGGACTTAGATCTCATGATTTCTAGTTCACCGAGGGAGAATGCCAATGCATGTATAAAGCCTGACTTAATGAAGGAAACTCTGGCTAAGATTTTGCAAAGGAGACCTGTCACTCTGCCCAATATTACAATGTCTTCCCCTGTCTCTTGCTAACCCTACCCCTTTCAACATCAGAACAACCCACACCCCAAGAAAGACAGAAGATGAGGCTTCTGTGGTTTGCCTTTCATGGCTCCTCCAATAGCCATTTAAATCGGTGGTCCTCAAAGTGTGCTCCCAGGATCCTAGCATCGCATCAATGGGGAAGTTGTTGGAAATGCAAAACATGTCATCCCACTCAGGTGTGCTGAATCAGCAGCTCTGCAGAGGGGACCCGGAAGTCTGTGTTTTAGCAAGTGGTTCAGGTGATTTTTGAGAACAACTGTTCTAAATAACCATCCTGGCACTGCTGAAATTTATGTCTGGCATTGAACATAAAAGACGCCAGATTATTTAACTTTTATATACTGGACAGTGAAAGTAATATGATACTGTCCTTAGAAAAAATCATATCAGATGTTGAAACTATCTAATATTCTTCCAGTGAGTCACAAAATGCTACTGAAAAGGGGAAAGAAAAATAAAATATGTATCCTTGAGCCATTAAGTAGGAAGCACCTTCTGTAAACTCTAGGCCATTCTGATTCAGGGAATGATAGGAATAATTTTTTTTTATTAGAATAAAAAGAAAAAAAGTGGACCAATTAAAAAACACTCTGTCCTCCAGTTTATTAACAGAGACCTAAGATTGTATAACTACCAAAATTCTATTGGGGCTTTATAGTAATGGTTCAGAATCTTCAGGACCTAAAACCAGTTCCTCTGGGTTCCTAGAAATTGTAGAAACTTTTAGAATGCTGATCTGTTGATGAGTTACAATTTTAACATTTTCTAAAGGCTTCCAGTGTGGCAAACACCTTGAAGACCAGGGACTCTGTCTCTACTATGGTGATTCTTCAGGGTGAAATAGACCCTTGTTCTTGATGGGACTGAGCACTTTCAGATCTATAGTATCATTGTTTGTCCATAAGAACCTCTCACATGTGTCTGGCTATGTGGTTTTTAAAGTTGTCTGACATTTGGTCTTGTATTTTGTCTTTATAAAACAACCTTTCCAACCTCTGATGTGGACTGGGTACCTGTGATTTATGTTTGTGATCCTGTTTCTTAGCTATGAAATGCAGCAAGTGTTTTGTCTAAGGTACCATGACCAGTGCGTAGCTGCCTCTCCCGTTATCTTTCTTAAAGAAGGACCACTGGTTTTCTATTTTTTAAGAGAAGTTATGAATATATATGAAAGCACTGGCATGTTAGAACTCAGTAATTGATAGTTATTATTGTTCTATTTTCTCCTTTAATATGGGGGATGTTAGAGGAATTAGTGGCTCTTTGGTGACATATGAGGTCTGACAATTAAGTTGGAGAACTCATCCTAGAAAAAAATGCTGCATATGTCATTGATGAATATCACTATAGTCATCTTCAAAGTGCTCCTCTTGGGAAGCTATGCACAAATGCCATTGTCTAGTCCACCCTTCAAAGAAATTTTGAAACTCTTTTTCCAGAATGACCATCAGAGCTGTTGTCCTGGGGGGTCTGACGATTAAGTTCACGAACTTGTCACCATGTGCTTACATTGGTTGCACTGTACAAATAACTCAGTAAGGTTTCATAATCTTGATATATCAGTGGCTCACAGGTGTGTTCTTGTTGACTTGTGGTGTCTTATTGAGTGGTATTCATTATTGTTGTTGTGGGTTTTTGTGTGCCATACGATGATAGCTCTGATGGTCATTCAGGAGAAGAGTTTCAAAATTGCTTGAACTTAGTGATATTTAGCAATGAGATATGTAGCACTTTGTCAGGATGAGTTTGTGAACTTAACGTCAGACCTCATACGGGCCATCCAAGAATTGGACCTGTGTCTGGAATGACCGAATCTTCACCCCCAAATTCCTTTCCCTGAAGCATAAGGAAGCAGGCAGCAGACACATCTGACACTGAGGAAGCTCCATAAATTTCGACTCACATTCTTATTCCCTCCAGCCTTACCACATCCTCCTTTTACCCTGCTTACCTTGATATCTCATCTGGAACTGCTTTCTAGAACCTCTAACAAAGCCAGTGGGAATACTTACTGGACACGTACTGCACGCAGAATGCTGTTTTAGACACGAGGTGATACAGACACAATGGCCCTCTCGGCATCACATTTTATCCAGTCTAGCCAGTGCTTTTGTCTTTTAAAAAAGTTTCAAAATCTCTGAAGTCAGTGTGTGTCTTAGACTTGTAGTCCTTTAACAGATTCTTATCTTGGAAGTAAATAATGATGCATTTGACAGCCGCCACATCTCAGGTCTGTAGGAATACAGTAGTCTCTCCTGTCAAGGAGCTTACAGTCTCTCCACAGGATATGGGCTGCTGAGGGAAGAGAATGCGCCAGCCACTGCAGGGACAGGGCAGTGGGAGCCAACCAGGAGGGTGCCCTGTGGTTGAGGGAAGAAGCTCTTGCTCCTGATGCACAGCATTAGGAGGAAGAATCTGAACTTGATCTTGAAGGTAAGTAGAATTTTGACAGACAGAGGAAGGGTGGAAGGGCATTTTCACTCTCAGGGAGCCATATTCACAGATGCCAAGAAACTTGCAAAGGTGTGGCTGAGAGGAGCTGCCACGTGGAAGGAAGCTACGGTCAGAGCCAATCCCGAGCACAGCACTACTGGCTACTGTTACCTTGCAGAAATATCTCCCAACTAGTACCTGGAAGCTTCCCCTGGCCTCTCAAGTTTATCCACCTGGCCTGACTCTATCTCCCCCAGGTCACCAACTGAGGGATTAATGTGGGCTCAGCCCTGAGCCCCCAGGTCTGGCTGACCATTGGGTGGTGCAAGCCCTCCCTTCTGCTGGAGGTTGTTCCTTCTCCCACCCCAGCTGGGAGAAGGAACACTCTGGGGGCCCATAAAGCAGGAAAACCCACCTGAATCTAGATCAGGAAGTGACAAACAGGCACTGTGGACCAGGACCCTGGCTGCCAAACCTTCACAGTTGTGCCCCTACGTGTTTGCTGATGCATCCCTGGTAGCTGTGTATTTATTTATAAATGTAGACCCCCAAAATATAAGTTAAAAAATGACATAAAACCAAATAGAGATTGAAATTAGTGCATTTTCTGTGCACATTGCAGTGACTCATTGTGGACTCTCCCCTGGGTGAGTGTACCCACTCGTGGGGCGCTGTCTAATCAGTGAATTTACCCTTCATGGTAGAAAGAGGCAGGAAGAACACTGGGAGAGAAAGGTCTGTAACAGTTGTGACCAAGAAGTAGATCCAGGAATACCTAGAAATACTTTGAAACATTGCAACCATACCTTGTCCTATACCCATTTATAAGCTATTACTGGGTAATTTTTCTGGTCCAAAGCAACATTGTATAATGCAAATGGGTGACTCAATAAGGCAGTGGAGACTTTGGGCTGGTGAGAAGCAACAGGGAAGTCACAGGAAGCAGAACAGGCCTGCGCACCCCCAGGAAGGAGAAGCCAGAAGTTGGAACCCCCATCCCTGAGGGTGCTTGCAGTAGGTGGGAGCAGGGTATATGGGCCGCTGCAGGACCTGAGCAGGTTGGTGGGGTTTGAGCACGGCTCCTTGGCCTATAAATTCTCTCCATTCTTTCTCGAGGGCTTCATGAGTGGGGCAAAGACCTCAACTTCCACTGCTGTCTGCCAATGTCCTTTTATTGGCATCCCCAATGAGGGGCAAGTGAAGTGGCTGTTACAGGAGGGTGGACAAGAGAATCAAAGTGCATCAGAATCAGGGAGAGGACATGGCACTAGTTGCCACTAACTCAGAACCACCTTGGGCCCACCAGAGGAACTCTTCCCAGGGACGTAGTCAGTCCATGGGCATGAAACAGGTGTGAGTTGGGCTCTGGGTTGATGTCCTTTGTCCTTGCTAGTAACTAACACTTAATACGCATTTATGATGTGGCTGTCACTGTGCTAGCACCTTTACCTGTTTGTTCATTCCATCCTTATGTGGACTTTAAGGCAGTGGTCCTATTTTTATCCACACTTTACAGATAAGAAAATAGACAAAGAGGATAAGTGACTTGTCCAAGTTGCATGGGGGAAGGGGTGGGGCTGGGATTTGGACCTAGAGCATCATGTTCCAAAAGCTGTGCTCTATACCATTAGGTGTCACAGCCAAACACTGGCAGGAGAGCTGAGGCACACTGCACAGCCCCTGGGCCACTCACTAACTCCCATCCCACCTGGAGGCTCATCAACAGTCATGTGTCTTGGACCAAAGATTTTCATGCATCTTCTTTTTTGTTTTTTTTTTTCAACTTTTAAACTTAAGTATATTTGTTACAACCCTTTTTAAGTAGATTGTGACTTGGGCACTACATTTCCATTCACAAGCCTCACTTTTCAGATAGCTTTACAACACGCATGGGTAGGCTTCTAATTTTGCTCCTCTGAACAGTAACTTTTCTTTGGAAAACAAGCCCTGCATAGAGTTTCATCAAGTTGCTTCACTTTATATTTCTAAAGTACCAGTACATGCAAAAACTACAAGGGGATGAAAAGTTTAAAAAGTAGAGCCTAGAAGATAAACTTAAGTCATTTGAACAAATGGCTTTCTTCTTCTAAACATCAAGTTATGTTCTGAATACTCAATGACAAAAAGATTTGATCTACCAAGGAATCTGGCTTGATAGCTAAATACTCTAGGCCACAACATTAATGTAGGTTACATACATCTTACGGCACTTTACCTCAATCTCTTAAAATAAGTCAGTGTGAACCAAAAAAGCATTACTAGCTCTGTTTCAGTGCCTAAAGTATCACAGTATCACACTTAGATGTAGAAAGAAATCTTATCTTTCCTTTAAAGTATTATATCATGCCATATAGAATTTTTAAACGTTAAAAACAAACAAAAAAATACTTGAAAATGTATTATCAGAGGGAATGAAGTACTGAACACGTATACAAGTAATTTGTCAGGGAAAGCTTCGTCTACTTCTTCCATGCGTGATGTGTCATCATCTCCTTCAAGAGGTGGCATCTCTTCAGTTACAGCAGCATTGGTATCGTCAGCAGAAGGGTCATCGTCATCAATACCCAAACCAAGTTTGATCATCCTGTAGATTCTGTTAGCATGTGTCTGGGGATCTTCCAGACTGAAGCCAGAAGACAGGAGTGCAGTTTCATAAAGCAAGATGACCAGATCCTTCACTGACTTGTTGTTCTTATCAGCCTCTGCCTTTTGCCTTAAGGTCTCGATGATGGAATGGTCAGGATTTATCTCCAAGTGTTTCTTTGCTGCCATGTAACCCATTGTTGAGTTGTCTCTCAGGGCTTGAGCTTTCATGATTCTTTCCATGTTTGCTGTCCAGCCTATGTACTTGTCACAATACAGCATGGGGATGTAACCAATCAGTTTGACACAACCACCTTTTCAACTTTTTTCTCCAGGATATCTTTCATGATTTTGCAGAGGTTTTCAAACTTTGTTTTTTTCTCTTCCTGTTTCTTTTTCTCTTCTTCATCTTCTGGAAGTTCCAAGCCCTCTTTGGTGACTGACACTAAAGTTTTCCCCTCAAATTCTTTCAGCTGTTGGACACAGTACTCATCAATCGGCTCGATCATATATATCACTTCTAAGCCATGCTTCCGAAGACGTTCCACGAAGGCTGAGTTAGCTACCTGGTCCTTGGTCTCACCTGTGATATAGTAGATATGTTTCTGGTTTTCCTTCATTCTGGTACAGTAGTCCTTCAGAGAAACCATCTCATCACCTGAAGCAGAAGTGTAGTATAGCAATAGCTCTGAAAGCTTCTTTCGATTTTGAGAATCTTCATGTATTCCAAGCTTTATGTTTTTAGAGAACTGCTCATAAAACTTTTTGTAGTTCTCCTTATCTTCTGCCAGTTCAGTAAAGAGGTCTAAGCACTTTTTGACCAAATTCTTTCTGATAACTTTCAAAATTTTGCTTTGCTGCAACATTTCACGGGAAATATTTAGAGGGAGATCCTCAGAGTCCACCACTCCTCTAATGAAATTCAAATATTCAGGGATTAGCTCCTCACAGTTATCCATGATAAAAACTCTGCGGACACACAACTTAATGTTGTTCTTTTTCTTTCTGTTTTCAAATAGGTCAAAAGGAGCACATCTCGGGACAAAAAGCAGAGCTCTGAATTCCAACTGTCCTTCAACTGAAAAGTGCTTCACTGCCAAGTGATCTTCCCAGTCATTGGTCAAGCTCTTACAGAATTCTCCATGCTCCTCATTAGTTATATCGTCAGGATTTCTGGTCCAAATACGCTTTGTTTTGTTGAGCTCTTCATGATCAATGTACTTTTCCTTAATCTTCTTCTTCTTCTTCTTGTCACCATCTTTCTTCTCCTCCTCTTCTTCATCAGAACCAACATCTTCTATTTCAGGTTTGTCATCAGACTCCTTGTCTTCCTTCTCTTTCTCCTCCTCCTTGTCTTCCTTTTCTTTCTCCTCATCATCGCTGACTTCTTTATCACGTTCCTTCTCCACAAAGAGAGTAATGGGATAGCCAATGAACTGAGAATGCTTCTTCACAATCTCCTTTATTCTTTGTTCCTCCAAGTACTCAGTTTGGTCTTCTTTTAGATGAGAATAACCTTTGTTCCACGACCCATAGGTTCACTGGTGTCAGTCCTAACTGTGAATGATCCTCCTGCAGAGGACTCCCAAGCATACTGCTCATCATCGTTATGTTTGGGGATCACAGTTACTTTCTCAGCAACCAAATATGCAGAATAAAAACCAACACCAAACTGGCCAATCATAGATATATCTGCACCAGCCTGCCGAGCTTCCATGAATGCTTTGGTTCCAGTCTTGGCAATAGTACCAAGGTTATTGATCAAGTCAGCCTTGGTCATTCCAGTGCTAGTATCTACAATAGTAAGGGTTCGATCTTGTTTGTTTGGTATGAGATTAATGTGCAGCTCTATCCCAGAGTCTACTTTACTGGGATCTGTCAAACTTTCATATCTGATTTTGTCCAAAGCATCTGATGAGTTTGAAATGAGCTCTCTCAGAAAGATCTCTTTGTTGGAGTAGAAGGTATTGATGATCAATGACATCAACTGGGCAATTTCTGCCTGAAAGGCAAACGTCTCAACCTCCTCCTCCTCCATCGGTTGGTCTTGGGTCTGGGTTTCCTCAGGCATCTTGGCTAATGGACTGCACAGGACCCGCACTACAGCAGCACCTGGATGCTGAAGCAACTTATTTTCATGCATCTTGAAGAGACAACTAATCCAGATAAATAAACAGACATGTCTTTTTTTTTCTTGGCTTAATTGGACATATTTGCTTTAAATAATGAAGGAGGAAAAAAAGTCAGGGATTGTAGCTCCAAGTCTGCTCTTATTACCATAACCTCCTCAGTGCTGAGACCACATGCATTGGGTCAGTATCTAACTGGGGCCCACATGCCCAGGCTATGCATGATATCGATCCAAAGAAACAGCAGTCTTGCTGGCTCTTCTTCTTCCCCTAGAAGAGAAATGAAAAGTAACTGCTGGCTTGGTGGCTGTAGCTCAGCAGCTAGGGTGCCAGGGCTGGTGGGTCTGAACCCAGCCCAGGCCTGCCTAACAACAATGGCAACTACAACAAAAGAATAGCTGGGTGTTGTGGCAGGCATCTGTAGTCCTTGGGAGGCTGAGGCAAGAGAATCACTTAAGCCCAAGAGTTTGAGGTTGCTGTGAGCTGTGATGCCACAGCACTCTGGAGGGCAACATAGTGAGACTCTGTCTCAAAAAAAAAAAAAAAAGTAACTGCCAATTTTTAATCTCTGAAGAGGTCCCTAAATGTGGGAGGGGAAGTAGGAGGAGGAAAATGCATTCTTTTTTTCTTTTTTGCAGTTTTTGGCCAGGGCCAGGTTTGAAACTGCCACCTCTGGTATATGGGACTGGTGCCCATTCTTTTTTTATATTTATGCAGCATTTTATATTTAATCACATATTTATCATTTTTGGAAAATGCATTCTTGATGCATAGAAATCTCTTCCTCATTGAAATGACTCTCAGTATTCTCTGTCCTGCAGGTCTCAAACTGCTTTCTCTCCGTCCCTCTCAACTCTTCAGCACACACCCCTGGAAAAGCTCAGCCTGTACAGCTCTCCTCTTCAAGCAGGTCTTTGTTTTTATATTCTCAGCCGCATAAATCTTGGCCTTGTGCAGAAACCAAAACCCCAAGACCACTACTTCAACTCTGCCTCTCTCTGCTATTTCTGGCCACTGTTTCTCTAGCACTAAACTTCAGGAACAAACTGGCAGAGATAAAGGTGGCTGAAAAAGAACCCACACCTTACAAAGTTTTGTTCCTGTTGAAGATTCAGGAATAAGAAATTGTACTGGAAGCTTCCCGTTCTTCCCGCCTGGGGAGTCAGGCTCCAGAGCCTGGGCATGTCTCAGAATCCTCAGCCAGGCCTGATTTGGTGGAGGCTGGTCCTGTTCCAGGTGACCTGTCAGGGCCACACCCTTTGTTCTCAGGAGATGGGGGCTCTTTATCTTGAATTGCGCTCAGAAACAATCCTCTGGGGATTGTCAACCTGTGTGCCGTGAGGCACTGGTGTGCTGTGGGGAAGTTTTTAAAGATCATTCATTAAATTATTTTTGAGAGAAGTTCAAAGCACAGTAAGTATACTCTGAGTTTTACTCTTTTTTTTATCAACATAATTTAAATGTGCCTTGAAAGTTGAACTATAGGTTAACTATAGGTGTGCTGTGAGATTTTTAAAAAAAAAGGCTGAAAAACACTGCTCGAGGCTTCTGTGCTGCTACTGTGGTCCCTGGGGTTGCGCCCGGCTCCCTGGCTTTGGGAGGATGTTCATGTGCTGCCCTACTCGCTCGCGACCCTTCCTTTTCCCTCTCCAGTAGAATACAAGAATCCACTCCTTGTAGAACTCTGCGATCCTGCGCCGTCCATCCTAAAAGAGCTTCCTCTAGTTTAGCTTAGCACTGCCTGGCAGCCATGCAAATCTTCGTGACTGCCTTCCCTAACCTTAATGGAACCATTGATTTTCACTTGCTTCATTTCCTTTAAATTCCCCTCTCCCTTCACTTGTTACATTTTACCAAACCATAGACTTAAAAGTTAATTTGCACAGATTCTTCCCTTAAGCTTATTTTGGTTAACATATAATTGGATGTGAAAATCTACACCCTTCAAAGAATGTGACATTAGAAATGACCTAGCTGATTTCCAGATGGTAATTAAAAAGAAAAAGTGAAATAGAATATAACGAGATAGCAAAACAAGACCGAGGGGTTCTCCAAACACTGCGCAAATAGACCGCTTCACTACTCCTGTCTCAGGACTGAGCTCTGAAACGCAGCGAATCTTTTGCCTCCAGGACTTGCCCCCCAGGGCTGAGTCTTCCGCGGAAGAACTGACGTCGGCCTCACGGGCCCTGTGGCGGGCGCTCCAGGCTGCTGCCAACAGGTGGCGCCAGCCCTCCCGGGTCGCTCCGCGGCCTCTGGGTGGGGGAGGAGCCCAAAGGCAGAGAACTCCTGAGCCCAGGCCAGGAGTTCCGCGGGCATCTGGAATGCATTAAACACCGCGCACAAATCTGAATCTCCTCTCTTTAGAAGAGAGTGAAGGGAGAGAAGAGGGAGGGAGGAGAGAGAGGGGGGGAAGAGAGGGAGGGGACGGAGAGGGAGAGGGAGGAAGAGAGAGAAAAGGGAGAGAGGAGGGATAGAGGGAGACAGAGAAAAGAGAGAGAGGAGAGAAGAGCGAGAAGGGGAGAGAGAGAGTGAGGAACAGGGAACTTGAAAAACTAGGGAAGGGGAAAGGGCGCGGAAGAGGCAGAGAGTCAGACCAGAAGGGGATCCCTCCCCTGCCCTTCCCTGGTCTGGCCACTCCGACCTTCGTGTCAGCCCTGGGTGGACAGGAAGGAAGCGGTGAGCCAGAGTGTTCTTAATAAAGGATGGCACCCCCAGAGCTTGGGGGCTGCCAGTCCCTCTTTTACTGGAATCAGGGTCCTTCCTAGGCCGGGACCAGGTGGGGAGGGGTGGGGGCCGTCCATCTTCTTTCTCCTCTGCATGCAACTGTCTGCTACAGATTACAGGCTCTGGCTTCTGCCAGCGGTGACTAATGGGGAAGGCTGAACACGTAGAATTCCAGAAATTATTCATGTTTTTTCCATCACCCTCCGGGGTGGTGATCTTTTCCCAAATTTGATTTCATTGTTTAATGTTTTTTTCTGGGCCTTCCTAACAAAAAGCAGTTTTAAAGTTTGAACTATTAAATTCCTTACTCGGCGTCTAACAGGCTGCGCGATCACCTGTGCTCATGAAGTCTGGGCACTGTCGTTCTCCGCGAGGAAGGAACCCGCAGGGTCAGGAAACGGGGAGGGGGGGGCGGACAGGGACGGACGCAGCCGAGCCTGTCCTCGGGATGTGCCTCCCTGGGACCAGTTTTGGCTTTGGGGAGTGAGGTCTGGTTCTTCTTCCTACTCCTGAGGCCAGAGGACCCCTTCGTGGCTAAGGTGGAAGAGCGCCTGCCAGTGTGTCGCTCTGCCCGCTGAGAGGTCACGCCTGTTCTTGAACTGGGTGGCAGCACCTGAATCTCATGCTTTCCACCTAAACCACATTGTTTCCATCTTAATCTCACTCCAGCTGGCTGTCCACTGTGGACCTGATCATCGTTCTCTATTGCTCTGAAGGAAGGCTGTGTTCTGATAGAGATGTGTGGAAGGAAGGGCTCTGAGCTTCCGACAGATTAGGTTAAGCTGGCTCACTGCAGGGAGGCCCTGTCTCCTGTCCTGCTTTCCCCAGGGGACTCCCTGAGGAGTGGTTCTGAGTCCTGAGGCCTCTGACTGGGGGTCTAGGACAGCTAGTCCCACAAATGTGCCACAGGGTGAAGCAGAAACTAATGTTAATAGGTTGCCAAGTCAGCTCAAGATCAGGGAGGTGGGTGTTATGAATATGGAATTCAATAATCTCCAAGTGGTCAGAATGAACTTTAAAGGGAAGAGAGGAAAGAAGAAAAGATCCAGTGATTATGGTGAGTCCCACACCGAAATGAGTAATTAGGAAGGGGCAGTGATGAATAGGAAGGGATCCAGAGAAAATCCTGCTAGTCATGCATTAGCTGCATCCTGACCCTTCCTGCTGCTATTGGGGGATGCTCAAGTCTTGTCCTAAGAAATATAAAGGAACCACATATTCTAGACAAGTTATAAGGTCCTGAGGGCAGAAATTATGTCATCTACATCTTTTGTATTTCCCACAAAGCTTAGAAATAATTTCATATATGGAGGGTACAATTTCAGAAAGGAAAAACATTGTATTAAAATTGTACTACTCGAGTGACATTTGACTTCTGCAATTACAAGAGATACAAGATACAATATACAAGATAACAAATGTCATCGGTATATATTGAGTATTACAATTTTAATGCAGTTGTTTTGTTTCTTAAAATTTGTATACATTTTTTGGCACCCTTTTTATACTTCAGAGTTTACAAGAGGGAAAAAGAGTTTACAAGATATTTTCACACATGATAACTTTCCAGCAAATTGTTATTGAAAGAATGAATGAATAAATTATAGAAAGAAAAACTGTCTTATAGTTTCAAAGAGGTCACATTTCCATGCTAATAGTCTATGTTGTATAGCTGAATTGTCAAATTTTCTGTGGCTGAGTTCTCTCCTTTCCCCTCTTTATTTTCTTTCCCCTTAAACTACCTCTTTTACTTATGTAATTCTTCTCTCTTCCTTTTCTTTTGAGACAGAGTCTCCCTTTGTTGCCCTTGGTGGAGTGCCATGGCGTCACAGCTCACAACTTCCAACTCTTGGGCTCAAGCAATTCACTTACCTCAGCCTCCCAAGTAGCTGGGACTGCAGGCACCTGCCACAATGCCTGCCTATTTTTAGAGGTGGGGTCAATCTACCCACTTCTGCCTCCCAGAGTGCTAGGATTACAGGCATGAGCCACCATGCCCAGCCATCTTCTCTCTTCCTAATAAGGCAGAGTGAGGTGTACATGGCTGAGATTCAGAGTCAAGTGATTCCCAGGTTTGAATCCCAGCTCAGCCACGAACTGGTTCTGTGATCTTGATGAAGCCATTCATATGCTTTGTGTGGCATTTTTGTTGTTCATGTTGGTGGGGTGAGGACCCCCCCCCGGACAGCTATAAGAGTTAAATAGAAATTGGGGGTGATGGAGCGTTGCAATGTGTTGTGGGGGCAGTGGTCTTCTACAACAGCGGTTCTCAACCTGTGAGTTGAGACCCACAGGAACTGTATTAGAGGGTAGTGGCATTAGGAAGGTTGAGAAACACTGTTCTACAATATACCATGGGGCTGAACTCTTTCTGTCCATTTGAATCACATCCAATCCCAATTGATTAAAGGAAAGTTAATGTGCTAGGTAGATATGTGGGACCATTTTTTAAAAATCAAAATAGTAGCAGAGAAGGCATTATCTCCTTCTCTGGAGCTGGAGTGACCCTGACTGGATTCCAGAAAAAGATGAGGCTTTTCTCAGGAGAAGAGTTAATGGCCAGGAGAGCAGAGAAGCTCTGTGACGGGGCTAATGTAGCCTCTGTACTGTGCCCTGGCATCCTGGCATTGGCAGAGACAGGCCTGTCCTTTGTTAAGACAGACTCCGGGGGGCGCCTGAGTCTCTTGAGTACAAAGGACCCTTCGTATCACCAGAGGAAGTTTCATCATGCCACCCACTTGGACAGATGATGATGTGATGATGTGAAGAGAAGCAAAAATACTCAGGATTTTCCTTGGGCACTTGAGTCATCACATTTCTACTTTATTTTACTGTAGAGAAACTGAGACACTTACTGAGTGATTTTCTGGAAGTCAGATGGTCTGTTATGGCAGGAACAACAGGCAGATATGTGATCCGATGGAGTCTGTGTTTCCTAGCTATGGACATTAGCTATGGCACATCTTAGCTTGTGGCTCCAGGGAAGATGGAGCCAAGATCGTTCAGCCCCTAGCTTAGTGTACAGAATGGGGTGACAGCGGTGCTGGTGCCTTGGGGATGCCCACTGAGGATTTCTCTACCTGAGTAGATCAAGTTCCTTCGCTGTGGAGACAGGACAGGGTGGACTCCTTAGAAGGCCTAAAGGGCGAAGGCACTGGAAAGCTAAGGTGTAGCTGTTTCCCCTTGGCTGAGCCTGCAGGACCCAGCCCACCTCAGGGACTGCTGCAGTGTAGGTGACACTTGAACCTTATTGCCTGGGCAGGGGAAAGGCTGAACTCGCCCTGGTGACCCAACAGGTGTGCACTCTGGGAGCGGCTGGCATGTGGATGTGGGCAGGCCATTCCCAGCCCCCAGGGGCTGTCTTCTTCCCAGTTGTCATTCTGAGCTTAATATAGAAGCAAAAGTGACCAGGGTGAGGGGGGTTCCCTAGGCAGCAGGCACCACCTGGGGCCTCTGCAGCCTCCACATGGCATTTGCTTCCTGACTGACCCAGCTGAGCTTCGGTAGCCTGACATTGCAACCCACTGCCACTATCTTCACCTACTTCACCTTGGTGCCTGCCTTCAACCCATTTGCTTCTGATCTCCTTGTGTGGGCAGCCCCCAACTCAGCCCAGGCCTGTGCCACTCCTACTCTGTCTCTGTGTGGTGAGGGAAGCCTGCAGAGCTGGGAGCAAATTCTGCCATTTTCTCTCTAAGCTCAACACCATGTACGGGCTGATATAGCACAGACTCTGGAGCCAGTGCCCGAGGTTAACTGTTGCTCCCATCTGCCCCTCTTCCCCCAAATCTGGCTATCCTCAGGGAGTCCTGTGCTGGGGGAGAGGAACAGGGGTGACAGAGTCAGTCTATGACTTCTCCTCCAGACCAGTGGCTTCCAAACAGAGAAGCACATACCACAGGTATGCTCAAAAACTCTTCTAGGATATCAGAGGTGTAGGAGGACTTGAATTTTTGTGTGGATGTTTGTTATGTGTTCAGCAAACCCCATTGCCTTTTTCCTCCTGGGCACAAGCTGGACTACATTTCCCAGACTCCTTTGCAGTTAGGTGGGGACCACATGACTACATTGGACCAATGGAATCAGGGCAGCCATGATGCCATGATGACCTCTTTCAGATTTAGCTCTAACCTCCCTTGCATGGTTCAGTCCTCAAGGCTCACTGTCTTTCTTCATTAGCTGATGAAATGAAGAGAACCCCAAATCTC
This sequence comes from Nycticebus coucang, assembly GCF_027406575.1. Classification (NCBI taxonomy): domain Eukaryota; kingdom Metazoa; phylum Chordata; class Mammalia; order Primates; family Lorisidae; genus Nycticebus; species Nycticebus coucang. The sequence goes on from NC_069797.1 coordinate 13,027,602, forward strand.
TACAGGATGGAAGATCCATGAAACAGAAGGATTCTGCAACCTCAAATGTGTGCAGAGGGCAAAGTCCTCTCTCCCAAGCCCTACATAAGCAAGAAACAAACTTTATTCCATCAAGCTACTGAAATTTGGAGTATATATTTTTAACAGTTATCAGCCTGGACTATGTCAACCTCTATTAAAATATTCTTTTTTTAAAAATATCATCCTTTTAAGTTTCTGTCTTTTCATGTGTTTCTCTGTATATACATATATTGATATAGCAGTACATATCTATAAATTAATGGTCAAACTTTTAAATGACATGTGATCAAAACATTTGGAAATCACTGCCCCAGACTATTGGAACCAACTCAGTTCCTCACTCAGGACCAGTGCCCAACTGAAGGAAGTCCCTTCCAACTCACATTATTATTTTTCTGTTCCTTGCTGTGTCCTGCCTTCATCCCGGAGAAAGTACATAATAGAAAAGCAAATAACACCACTGTTTTTTTTTTTTTTCTTTAATAGTCTTAGCAATGGATAAAAGTGTCCTGTACTAGAAATTATAAGACCAGAGTTTTATTTTTAATTATAATTAACTTGGTAACAATGGGCAGGGCATATCATCTCTGAGTGTCCAAGTCCTTATCTGAAGAGTGAGGTTGCTAGACTGGATAATTTTGGAATCACTTCTCAGCTCTTACATTTGATGAGCTCTGTAGTCTGTTGGTTTAGATGGGTGCGTGTGAAATTTTGGAGCAAGCTTTAAAGGAGGGCTTTGAAAATAATTGATTGTGTAGTTACACCCTTATACCCTCTTCCACTTGCCAAGAGAGAAGGATCTGCTTTGGCTGTAGCTGTCATTTGATGGGATTAACTTGCTGCTTTCTGAGAATTTGTATCCATATGAAAATTTCAAGATAGGACTTGTCGGAAACTTCTTACTTTCTTCTATTGAAGGAATCCACAGGCTCCTGGGAACTCTAACTTCTTTTTTGCTGTCTCCTCTCTCCAGTTCCTGGCTGTCACCCTGGTTTCTGTAAAGGAAATTCTAATGTTTCTGAAGACCCCAACGCCCAAACAATCTGTTCCAAGGAAATGTTCTAAGTTACAGATGTTTGTTCTCAGTGCTCTCCAAATGTCCCTGGGGCCAAAGCACTCCTATCCCAGCCATTGATCATGTGTTTGCATAGATGTCAGGATGAAAACCAAGGAAAGGGTAGCTGTCCCTAGGTTTTGGCTTTTAATTATCAGGTGTTTGAGCTTGAAGGGTACATATTCCTTCTCTTGAGCTTTGCTCCCTATATGGGATAAAAATTTATACCACATGAGCCTCTAAATTTCTTTGTTAAGTTTATGAGTGTAAGGAGGCTTCCATTTTCAAACCCTGCTCTTGGCTTTGCAAGAAAGGGAGCTTTGTTTATTATAATCATTGTATTACAACTTTCATCATTACTCTCAGTCCTGAAGCTTAGTTTTACTTGACAGTAGAAAACAATCTTGTCAATTGAGAGTTCATTTAGTGGCTTCTGTGTTTTTTGCTTAAACTCAAGTCTGGAATTCTCCCACATCCCAGTGTCTTTCAGGAAAGGTACCTGAGTTTAGACACTCATTATCTAATACTAGTGTTAGGGTAGTGGTGGTGGTGGTGGTGAGAGATGTCAGCCATAGGGATATTAGAGTTATGCACTGGGACCTATTAATGTGTCCTTATCCCTACCTGGTCTCAAGTCTTTTTTTTTTTTCAGTTTTTGGCTGGGGCTGGGTTTGAACCCACCACCTCCAGCATATGGGGCCAGCGCCCTACCCCTCTGAGCCACAGGCGCCGCCCCTGGTCTCAAGTCTTATGGTCCCCACTGATGTATGTTCTTTGGCTTCCTGGACTTTGGGCCTCAGGTCTGCTGGCTGTCAGCTTCCCTATGCCTGCCCCACTCTGTTCCACATGGGAGAACAAGCTGGGTACTTTCCTAACCTGGGGGGTGGGGCAGTGTACAGGACTTTATGAGGTCCCCCATGGCTCAGTTACCTGGGTACCCATGCAGGAACTCTGCTCTGTTCTACTCTCCTGGTGGGTGGGCACTTTCCCATGGGGCTGGTGGTGGTGGAAATATTCTCTCTCACCTAAGATGATAGTAGAAACTCTCTTTGGTGTGGAGGGGAGAAAGATGAAGGAGAAGCAAAGGAGTTGCTAAAGAATAAACTGAGGCACAGTAAAATTTTGATGCCTTTATTTGTGCATTCAGTGATTCATGAATTGGGCAGCACAAAATGAGAAGTGATTCAGTGCTCTCCTGAGGAGCTTCCAGGGGGTAAATTTTTATAGGGTGTTTGAGAAAGCAAGACAAAACCAATATTTGATTGGTTAAAGTGGAAAGTTCCTAATTAGAGGTTGGTGGTCTCTGATTGGCTCAAATTTACATTGATTTGGGTTTTGATTTGCTAAAGTAGGAACCCGAGGTGCTGGAGCTGTCTCAGTCTAATAACCTCCCAATTAATTATTTTTATAGATTTAAGCCTCTTAGAAGTCCCTGTGGTCTCACTCACAAAGTTAACTTCAGAACACAGGATTGGGGGGTCATTAAGAGAGCCCCCAAGTGGGTTTGGAAGCCAAACAAAAGAGAGTCCTCAGGCTGTGCTTGCCTCTGGGATCCTGGCAGGCAGCAAGCCCACTTCCAAACTTCATTCCCTCCCAGTGGGAGTGTAGATTTTGCATTGAAAAATCATATTCAAAATACCAGTGTGATACATCATCTGCATTAAGCTACTTGAAATCATGAAAATGACCTTTCCTGACATAATTTTCATCAAGAAAAAAATTTTAACAGAAGGACTTCTTTCAAAACCTCAGTCAGTACTTTCCCCCTTGAGGAAGATTCTTGTATTCTTGTATCCTTGTATTCTTCAGTGTGAAAATATGAGAGCTTATTTCAACACAAGATAAACTTGAAAGATGAACTTTCAGTGAATGCAAGTTGACCACACTCAGTTTTCATGAATTACTTCCGCACTCAGTCGTCTGCTGGCCTGTTACCCCTGGGACAGCTGTTCTTCATCCTGTGGTGGTGGAGCTACGTTATGGACATGGTGAATCAGAAAATAACTGTTATCTCAGCACCAACAACATCTCTTTTTCCATAGTGTTGATTTTTAGGAAGAGAACTTCAAGTCTTCAAACCTTTTACCTCTTTCCTGCCTCCCTCCTCTATCAGCACCTGAGTAACTGATTCATATTCTGCACATGAGGGACTTAGAGAGGGACAGAGATCTGAGTTCCCACTTTCAGCACCGTTGTTGGTATTTTGAATCAGATCATTCTTCTTCTTCTTTTTTTATTTTATTACATCATAACTGTGTACATTGATGCAATCATGGGGTACAATGTGCTGGTTTTATATACAATTTGAAATATTTTCATCAAACTGGTTAAAATACCCTTAACAGCATTTTCTTAGTTATTGTGTTAAGACATTTATATTCTACATTTAGTAAATTTCACATGTACCCTTGTAAGATGTACCATAGGTGTGGTCTCACTGATTATCCATCCATCCATCCTCCCTCCACCCATCCTCCCCTCTCCCACTCCCTCTCCCATTTCCCCTTCTTCTTGGGCTATAATTGAGTTGAAAGCTATAAATTGGTTTCATAGTAGGGCTGAGTACATTGGATACTTTTTCTTCCATTTTTGAGATACTTTCCTAAGAAGAATATGTTCCAGCTCCATCCATGTAAACATGAAAGAGGTAAAGTCTCCATCTTTCTTTAAGGTTGCATAATATTTCATGGTGTACATATACCACAATTTATTAATCCATTCGTGGGTCGATGGGCACTTGGGCTTCTTCCATGACTTAGCAATTATGAATTGAGCTGCAGTGAACATTCTGGTACAAGTATCTTTGTTATGAAGTGATTTTTGGTCTTCTGGATATATACCTGGTAGAGGAATTGTAGGATCGAATAGCAGATCTATTTTTAGATCCCTAAGTGTTCTCCAAACATCTTTCCAAAAGGAACGTATTAGTTTGCATTCCCACCAGCAGTGTAGAAGTGTTCCCTTTTCTCCACATCCATGCCAACATCTCTGGTTTTGGGATTTTGTGATGTGGGCTAATCTTACTGGAGTTAGATGATATCTCAAAGTGGTTTTGATTTGCATTTCTCTGATGATTAAGGATGATGAGCAGTTTTTCATATGTCTGTAGGTCATGTGCCTGTATTCTTCAGAGAAGTTTCTCTTCAAGTCCCTTGCCCACCCTGAGATGGGATCACTTGTTCTTTTCTTGCTAATACGTTTGAGTTCTCTGTGAATTCTGGTTATTATTATTATTTTTTTTAATAGCACTCAAAGTACTTTTATTGTTGGGCATTCATTGAGGGTACAATAGGCCAGGTTACACTGACTGCAATTGTTAGGCAAAGTCCCTCTTGCAATCATGACTTGCCCCCATAAAGTGTGACACACACCAAGGCCCCACCCCCCTCCCTCCGTCCCTCTTTCTGCTTTTCCTCCACCCCCCATAACCTTAATTGTCATTAATTGTCCTCATATCAAAATTGAGTACATAGGATTCATGCTTCTCCATTCTTGTGATGCTTTACTAAGAATAATGTCTACCCAGAAGGAAAAAAATCCTTTTATCATAAGGACACTTGTACTAGACTGTTTATTGCAGCTCAATTTACAATCACCAAAATGTGGAAACAGTCTAAATGCCCACCAACCCAGGAATGGATTAACAAGCTGTGGTATATGTATACCATGGAATACTATTCAGCTATTAAAAAAAATGGAGACTTTACATCCTTTGTATTAACCTGGATGGAAGTGGAAGAAATTCTGTTTATTAAACCTTTGTCAGAGACATGACCTGAAAATATCTTCTCCCATTCTGAGGGCTGTCTGCTTGCTTTACTTACTGTGTTCTTGGCTGTGCAGAAGCTTTTTAGTTTGATTAAGTCCCAATAGTGTATTTTTGAAACAGCTTCAATTGCCCGGGGGGTCCTTCTCATAAAAAACTCGCCCAATCCAATTTCTTCAAGGGTTTCCCCTGCACTCTCTTCTAGTATTTTTATAGTTTCATGTCTTAAGTTTAAATCTTTAATCCAGTGAGAGTCTATCTTAGTTAATGGTGAAAGGTGTGGGTTCAGTTTCAGTCTTCTACAGATCGAGTCAGATCATTCTTGAATGTGGGAACCGGCTTTGCACTGCACCGTTTTAGGAGCTCCTCTTGTTTTTACACATGGATACTAGTAGCAATTCCCATTATCCTTCCTCCCCAGCCATACCAAACAAAAATATCTCCAGATATTGCCAAATGTCCCCTTGGGGACAACCCTGACCACTGTTGAGAACCCCTGAATAAGATAAACTACAAATGAAAACATCTGCTGTTGTGTTTGGTTAGAAATTGCTCTACTTTGCCATATTACTGCAATTATGGTGTCCAGCAGTTTCATCTGATAAAGGAATTTACTAATTGATAAAATAAAAACACCTGCTTTTGTTGTACGCCCAGGATTTATTGTTAAGTCTCTTTTTCTTTTCAGCATCTTAGAAAAAGTGTGAAGTATTTTTGCTTCTCAAGTATCATTTAGGATGATGCCTCTATATTTTGGTGTCCTTGTACTTTTAGTGGCGAAATTAGTTAGCTTTTTTCTTAGTGTGATTTTGCCCTCGTTCTACAAAAAAATTGATTTTCCAATGAGTTTCTTATGATCCCCTGGAGATTGGGCTGGATCATTATTCCAATGAAATTCAATAATCAAATATAAATTGTCATAAATCCTATTAAAATCTTTATCTTTTTTGGCAGTGTGTAGGATATTTGCATATTAATTTCCATATTAATAGTCACAGTGCATATAAATTCTCAGTCTGTGTTACCACTGGGGTCGTGTGTGGGGCAATGATTATTATCTTCTTCTAGTACTTAGTTTGTGTGTCTAATATGTTTAGTATGTTATGGCAAGTATACTCTGCCACTGCTTTCATCATTGTTTCTATTAATATTTATAATAAACTGCTTTTGAATCCTTGATCCATTTTGTGTTTTAAGGCTATCCCATGAGACAGTAGTAAGTAACAATTACAGAAAAGAAACCTGAACAATATAAGCACTAATATACAAATAATGAGAAAATGGTAGTTGGGATAACCCAATTTTAGATGAACATTAGCTGGGTACATAATCAAATGAAATGAAGTCTGTGTAACTTGTACCCAGACTTCAGGTTTAACAATTTAGGTTGTAATGACTACTAGAAATTACTTTTACATACTTCTACCTTTCAAGTATGTAAAAATGAAGTGAACGATGAGTTTCATTACCTTTTGTGTGCACAGCGCTATTTCTGTCAGTTCGGGCCACTCTCACAGCGTGCCCTAGACTGTGGGGCTTTCACCACAGACGTTCATTCCTCACAGTTCCGTGGGAAGCCTGAGACCTGTGTCAGGTGAAGGGTCCTACCTGGTTTGCAGGTGACAGTTTTCTCCTGGTATAGCAGAGAGGGGGAGGGAGCACTAATCCCATTCATCAGGCTCCAACCTCCCAAAGGCTCCACCTCCAAATACCTGAGTATTTTTGACCATTTTCACATCTGTTTTAAGAAAAGCTCAGCTAGTGTCATTAATGTTAACATAGATGAGAATGACAGATACCCAGAAAGACAGTCCTTCAAATGCCTGTGGGAACCTTCACCAAGAAGGACAACAACCTCCATGAGGGTAGGGAGCTGGTTTTCTGATTCCTGTGAATCTCACCCCCAGCACAGGGCTCTGGCCCAAAGCAGACAAAGCTCTTGGTATGAAATGGTGAGTCTGTGCTGCTGTTCCCACTCTGGACGCCTGTGGGACCGGGGATTCACTTTCACCAGAGAGTAAAGTGCAGAGTTGAAATGCAGACAGACAGGTCTACAATGGCCAAGCCCTTTGGGGTTTAGCTGCACAAATCCACTCTTTTGACAAAGTCCAGTGCTCCCAGGGCACAGCACAGCTCAGCTCAGCAGCTGTCAGGGCCCAGACTATAGACCCCATGGCCTGTTCTGCTGGAGGGCGCATGGCTGTCCTCTGCAGTCAGCAGCTCCCTCTCCCAGCTGATCAGCTTCTAACCCAGAACCAGGCTGGGATCAGGGGGCCAGGTATCTGTCCCTTCCTGTGGAAAGTCTCCATAACACACCTGTCTGTTTCCCTTGGCCACACGTGCTATCTGATCAGCCTGTGGCTCCAACCACACCAATGTCCCTTCCTCTTTGGTGGCTTGGGGGTCCACCTGTGGAGGCTCAAGTATTGCTATTCCTTTGAATGAACCCAGGTAACCCCCACAGAAGGGGCAGGACTGTGATCAGTGGTTCTCCATATTTTCTGCAAGCAGGTCTGGGGGAAATAGGGATGTAAAACATTGAGGATAGGCTTGGCGCCTGTAGCTCAAGTGGCTAAGGTGCCAGCTACATACACCTGAGCCGGTGGGTTCGAATCCTGAGCCGGCGGGTTCAAATCCAGCCCGGGCTTGCCAAACAAGGATGATTGCAACCAAAAAACAGCTGGGTGTTGTGGCAGGTACCTGTAGTCCCAGCTACTTGGGAGGCTGAGGCAAGAGAATCGCTTAAGTCCAAGAGTTGGAGGTTGCTGTGAGCTGTGATGCCATGGCACTCTACCCAGAGCTACAACTTGAGGCTCTGTCTCAAACAAACAAACAAACAAACCAACAAACCAACCAAAAAAACCCATTGAGGATAGGCTCATTTAAGAACTATTTTATAATATACCTGTATAGTCTCCTTTTCCAAAAAATCTCACACAAGAATATAGAGAGCTGGTCAGGAAGGTGGTTGAGGTGTGGTTCTGAGGGGGACACTGCTGGGCTAGGACCTGGTGGCTGTAGCAGCAGGAGCAACAGCATGAGGGAGGAGGAGGAAGGGGAGAGGGAGGAAGAGGAAATGATGGGGGAGGAGGAAGAAGGGATGGGGAGGAGGAGGAAGGATGGGGAGGAGGAGAAAGGGGAGGAGGAGGAAGGGATGGGGAGGAGGAAGGGGAGGAGGAGGGAGGGATGGGAAGGAGGAGGAAGGGGACGCTAACATGTATTGTGCACTTACTATTGCCAGAAATAGCAATGCACAGTGCCATTTATTCCCCACAATCCTGCTGTCATCCCCATTTGACAGCTGAGGCAGCTGAGACTGAGAGTTTGAGTGGTTTGCCCAGAGTTGAGCTATTGAGTTGAGACTACCTTGGGCTGCAGGAATTTAGGTGAAGATGCTCAGGGTCATGGTCTTCCTAGTTGGAAAATTGAGGATGTTTTAGTTCCCTTTCAGTGTCTTTTTTTGTTCTTACAAATATTTCTTTATATTATAATCTCTGCAAGTCCCTTTACTTAAGCCAAACCCCAAAGAAAAAAAAAGTGTACATTGAAATCTTCTGTCTTTGCTTCCTCCCTTCCCCCAGTCCTCACCAGGGCCTACTGTAACCCCAAAGGGAACCAGCACCTTTGCTTAATTTACTGTTATTTCTGCTTCCATCAGAAATCTCCTTGGGCCCTTCACCTACTCTAAGGAGTAAATGCATGATAACAAATTAAGGTCTTTCTTTTCTATCTGATGTTAGAATGACAGGCATCAGCCAGCAGGATGTAGCACATAATTTGCAGAAGGGATAAAGGCCCTAGTGTACAGTATTATTCCACTTCTAAATGTCTGTTTTTTTGAGATTGTTCCATCCTCCCCACCTCCCCAGTGAGGTTTAACATGAGGAAATTAAGGCTTAGAGGGGGACTTCAACCATGCATTAGTAGTGCCCAGACCTGGACTAGAATTCAGGTCTCTGGATTCTCTATCATGAAAGCACAAAGAAAGATGAGTAATGTGAAGTCCGCTTCCACCCTGGAACGTTCAGGTTCCAGGCACAGGGTGATACAAGAGGCTCAGAAAATTCCAGAGGAAACAAAAGCAAGATGAGCAAAGAGACAAAGAGCTGTGAACAACAGGTTCCAGGCACATGCATGAGGGTGGCTGGAAACTTCCCAGGCCAGGGGCCACCAACAGGAAATGCAGACTTCCAGGGTCTTGGGCTAGCAAGGAAGCCTCAGCTCTGTCACCTCGGCTGCCTCCATGAGCCATGAGGCATCTGTGCTGCAAAAAGAGAGTTGGCCCAAGGTGACTCAGACTTCCTGAGAAACCTCTTATCTCAGCCAACACAGACAGCCCTGCCTTCCCTTGCCTGCGATGTCCCCATTAGGGCCACTCCCTGCCCCAGCAAGGTCAATGGGCCTTTCACTGCTCCCCAGGGGGGTCCTAGGAGCCACCCCATGATGAGGCTTGGATGACTGCCTCTCTGGGATTTCTGCTTTTGTTTTTGCTTCCCTATCCTCCCCTCTCTGCTCACCAGCTTCTCTAGTCCAGGAAGAATTGACTAATCCTTCCCCTGAGCTCCTTGCCTGCAGGACCCATAACTTTAACACCCATATTTTCTGGATTAAATAGAGATAGGAGGTCTGGATAGAAAGAGGGTAATAGATGGGGCATGAGGACCCAGTATTTTTAATTATCCTGTGGATGGGTTCTGTGGATATGGTTTGCCTACAGGGAGGGGGTATAGGGTAGGTAGCAGTTACACTCAAGCTCTCCTGACCTGAGCTGCCAATGTTTCTACCCAGGTAGAAGGTCATTGTAAATATTCTTCCTGAAAGACCACCTTGGAAGGGACTAGCAGTGGGGATGAACAGTGCCATCTGATTTTATTTGTTTTATTCTTTTTCTTGAAATAGGATCTGACTGTCACCCAGGCTAGAGTTCAGTGACATAATCATAGTTCATTGCAGGCTTGAACCCCTGGGCTGAAGCCATCCTCCTGCATGAGCTTCCCAAGTAGCTGGGACTGTAGGCACACGCCATTTGCTAACTTTTCTATTTTTTGTGGAGATGGAATCTTGCTATGTAGCTCAGACTAGTCTCGAACTCCTGGCCTCAAGCATTACTCCTGCCCAGGCCTCCCAGAATGCTAGGATTACAGGTGCGAGCCAGGATGCTGGGCCTTGATTTTGCTTGTTGCTGGTGATGAAGTTCATGAATCTTTCCTGCAACAGAGAGTACTACATGGTCATAAGAATAGATGCGTGTCCATTAGAATGTTCTAAGAGACAGTACTCAGCAAGTAATACCCAGAGATTTTTCTGCTTAGAGCTGGTAAGGACCTCCAAAATCCTTCAAGGTTAGACTCAAGGAAATAAGAGTATTGGCAGAGTTGAGGGACTGACCCAGACACTAATCATGTTAGGCACATTGGTCAAACTCAAGTGTAAGCTTCCTCACTCTTGGCCTGGGGCTTTTTTCCCTCCCAGCAGATCAACCTACAGAGCAGGCAGTTTTTGTTTCCTAAACAGCAACTTTGCCAACCACTCAGTTGGTAGAAGATGTCAGACTCAGTATGACACCACTGTAGCCAGGCCAGATTAATTCCAGAGCCCAGATCCTCTGATTTAAAAATGAAAACAAGGGCGGCGCCTGTGGCTCAGTGAGTAGGGCGCCGGCCCCATATGCCGAGGGTGGCGGGTTCAAACCCAGCCCCGGCCAAACTGCAACCAAAAAATAGCCGGGCGTTGTGGCGGGCGCCTGTAGTCCCAGCTGCTCGGGAGGCTGAGGCAAGAGAATCGCGTAAGCCCAAGAGTTAGAGGTTGCTGTGAGCCGTGTGATGCCACGGCACTCTACCCGAGGGCGGTACAGTGAGACTCTGTCTCTACAAAAAAAAAAAAAAAAAAGAAAAATAAAAATGAAAACAGAAACAGCCTTTTAAAGACATTCCAAAGATAAGGAAAGGGAGCAGTTAAGGAAACGGTACTCAGGATACTCATCCCTTAGTTGGCAGGGACTTCTAATGCATAGGCAGAGAAATGAGCTGGGGGAGAGGGCGCATGTGTGGAATTTTTCTTCAGCCTGTTTGCTGGCTACTTTATAGAGGCAACTCCACTCCCAGAGCCCAGCTCCATGCCAGGCCTTTTGGAAAACCCCTGGAGGAGGCCCCTTTGCTGCACTGAAGGGGCTCCCAATGTGGTCTGGCCTTGCAGACAGACGTCTTTTTATTTATTTATTTATTAAATCATAGCTGTGTACATTAGTATGATCATGGGGCACCATACACTTGGTTCATAGACCGTTTGACACATTTTCATCACACTAGTTAACATAGCTTTCCTGGCATTTTCTTGGTTATTTTGCTAAGACCTTTACCTTCCACATTTACTAGGATTCACATATACCCTTGTAAGATGCACCGCAGGTGTAATCCCAGGTGACGTCTTGACAATTGATTACAACTCAAACAATAGACTATCAATCACAGGAACTGTAATCGTATGAACAAAGTTCTGTAGTAACACAGGGGAATGAGGTGTTAGCTCAGAGTAGGAGATCAGGGAAGGCTTCACAGGTAGAGCACAAGTTGGACTGCGTTCTGGAGGAAGGGGGTGTTTCCACAAGCAGAGAAGGGAAGAGGATTCCAGAAGCTGGGCTGGAGCAAGCATGGGACACTAGCTGAACTGCCAGGAGTCCTGTTTGACTAGGGCGGTGTCCCTAAGACTTGTTCCATGGAGCTCTAATCCTTGGAGATGAGCTGTCAGAAGAGGGTTCTTGGGTCAGATACACTAGGGAGTGTGGCCTACTCCATGGCCTCCTTAGAGTTCCACAATTCATAAAGCTTATTGAAGGTTCTTAGCAAAACAAACAAAACAAGACAAACCCTGTTTAACCATTTTTAAGCAAGTTTCATTTTCCATGGTTTCAGCTAGCACAATAAACTGAGGTCTGAAAATATTAAATAGAAAATTCCAGAAATAAACACTTCACAAGTTTTAAGTTGCACCTGTCTGTCACTGAGCAGGCATTGTGGTCCTGGATTGATGGCCGTGAGGTCTGGTGCTGGTGCCCAAGCTACCCTTCTTTTACTTAATAATGGCCTTCAAAGTGCACAGGTAGTGTCACTGTTAATTTGATTACACCAAAGAGAAGCCCTAAAATGTTTTCTTTACATTCTCAACTTAATAAGGAAAGAAAAAAAATTGTATGCTGAGGTTGATAGGATCTGTGGTAAGAACGAATCTTCTATATGTGAAATTGTGAAGAAAGAAGAAGAAATTTGTACTAGCTTTGCTGCCTCTAGGCATGTACAGGGCTTAGTTAAGATGGAAAGGGTATTACATTTGTGGATGGACAGTGGACATGGATAAAAAGATATTCCAACCCACTGCAGTTGGGTTCGGCACTAACCTTGGTTTCAGGAGTCAAGTCCAACTGGAGTCTGGAATGTGACTTCTGATTACAAGGAGATATAATTCATATTCCGGACAATTCACTCATGCAAAGTGTACCATTCAATGTAGTATATTCAGAGTTGTACAACCATCACCAGATGTGACTGTAGCACTCACTCCCCATTCCTCCCTTCTCTAATCCTTGACAACCATCAGTCTACCCTGTGTCTCTGCAGATTGACCTGTGCTGGTGGTTACAGCATGTATACGGAACATTCTTTTATATAGGAGAGTGTCTTCAGGGTCAATCCACACTGTAACTTGTACCTGTACTGCAGTTCTGTTTATTGGCAAATATGACTCCATTGTACCAATGTGCCACTTTGGGGTTGTGTTCCTTGGCAGGGTATGAGCAGAGGAGTGGGGACCTGTCTACAATGGGGCCACTCTGCCCTCTGTATGGAGATGAATGCAGGCGGACAAGTGTGAGATAGGGAGGGTGGTCAGGAGGCTGCTGAAGTGTGGCCGAGGTTCAGTGTTGGGCCTAGAGACACCAGTGGTGGTGGTAAGGACTGCCGTGTGGAGCACCCAGGGCTTAGTCCTAGGGTCTCTTCCTGTTCTACACACACTTCCTAGGTGATCTCACGATTTCAAATATCTTTTTGTAATGGACTGAATGTTTGTGTTCTTCCCTAAATCCGTATGTTGAAATCCTGATGCCCAGTGTGATGATAAAAGGAGGTGGGGCCTTTGGGAAGTGATTAAGGCATAAAGGTGGAGCCCTCATGATGAAAGGGGCCCACGGGCTTCCTTGCCGTCTTTCTGAGGACACAGCAAGAAGTCAGCAGTCTGCAACTTGCAGGAGGGCTCTCTCCAGAGCCAGCTGGCATCCTGACCTCAGACTCCCCGCCCCAGGTCTGTGAGAGATATACTTCTGTTATGCATAAGCCACCCAGTCGACAGTATTTTGCTATTGCAGACTAAGATACTTCTAGTCACGAATGGCGCCCACCTCCACCTCTATAGCCCTGTCTCCCTCAGGCTGCTGCCTTCTTCTTGCTTAGCGTCTCTGTTCACTGGCTCTCTGGAAGACACCTCTGAAGGGGAGTGAGAAACAGCTGTCCTACACCCTTGTAGGTTCCTTGCCTGGGTTATGAACACAGGAATTGACATAGGCAGAATAACAAGAAAAAATCACATTGAATTATGTATGTGTGTGTGTGAGTCCCACAAAACCCAAGACTCAGATGATAAGACTTGTATAACACCCTGAGCTGCAGAAAGGAGCAGGGACTTGGGGCTTCTGGGGGTGGTGGAGATGCAAGTTATGGGATGCTGAGGGGGGAACACGCATGGTGGATAAACTTTGTCTTGTTATGTAGATAAAAAAATCTCTGCCTGGAGACAGCCCTCAGAGAAGGAGATGGTCTGTTAGGGTGTGATGTCACCTTTCTGTCCTTTCCTGTGATCCTGCTGGTTGATACGATTCCTGGGGAGGGGATTGATGACAACTGAATTCCTTTTGGAGGATCTGTCCTTAGGCAGGTAAAGGGAGCTCAGAGAAAGCCTCTGTTTGCACCTGCTGCTCTTCAAGTGCCCTTAGCTCCAAGCAATCAGCACTCTGACACCTAAGTGTCATGCTCAGGGTGGCATTTCCTGAACTTCTTCACCTCTGGCTTGATCAGTCCCAAATTGAACTTCTGCTCCATCCTAGCCCAAGCCTGCTCTCCCTGCACCCTTTCTCATCCCAGCTGATTGCAAGTTGATCCTTCTTGTTGCTAAAAACATTGAAGTCATCCTTGTTTCCTCTCCTTTCTCATTTTATAACCCAATCTTTCAGGGAAACCTGTTGATTCCATCTCCAGCATACATCTAGAATAGAGCCACTGTGATCTCTTGCTTGAATTAGCACAAAAATTCTTTTTTTTGCAGTTTTTGGCTGGGGCCAGGTTTGACCCCGCCTCCTCCCGTATATGGGGCCGGCGCCCTACTCCTTTGAGCCACAGGCACCCCCCAGCACAAAAATTCTTAAAGGGGCTCTTCCTTTCCACCTTCCCAAGAGAACAAAGTGATTCTTTAAAAATGACAGTCCTCTGCTCAGAATGCCATGTCAGTTCTCCATTTCCACATGACAAGTCCAAGTCCTTACTCAGCTTCCAGGGCCCCATGTGCTCGGCCCCCTGTTACATGGAACCTCATCTCTCACTCTTGCTGTCCTGGCTTCAGCCACCTGTTCGCCATGTTGTCCTTGGGCTTTCCAGGCACTTCCCATTTCCAGAGCCTTCACACTGGCTGTTCCCTCTCCTCCACAGCCTGTTCCTGCCGTGCTTTCAACTCTTTTTTTTTTCTGAGACAGAGTCTTGCTCTATCACCTGGGCTAGAGTGCAGTGGTGTCTTCATAGCTCACAGCACCCCCAAACTCCAAGACTCAAGCTATCGTCCTGCCTTGGCCTCAAAGAGTGCTAGGATTACAAGTGTGAGCCATGCTGCTTAGCCAAAATCTCTGTTTTATTTTTTCAAACGTATTTATTTAGTTAGTTATTGTTTAGAGATGGGGGTCTCACTGCACTGTCCAGACTGGACTTGGAGTTAAAACAGGATTATTTGCTAGGTCTGTTAGGACCTTTTAACTTTTTGGACAGGACTCTTTCAGTTGAAAGTCAGAAAACTGAGGGCGGTGCCTGTGGCACAGTAGGTAGGGCACTGGCCCCATATACTGAGGATGGCGGATTTGAACCTGGCCCCGGGCCAAAGTGCAACAAAAAAATATCCGGGTATGGTGGCAGGCGCTTGTAGTCCCAGCTACTCAGGAGGCTGAGGCAAGAAAATTGCCTAAGCCCAGGAGTTGGAAGTTGCTGTGAGCTCTGATGCCATGGTACTCTACCGAGGGTGATAAGGTGAGACTCTGTCTCTAAGAAAGAAAAAAAAGAAAGAAAACTAACTTGAACAGGCTTAATCAAAAATAGTAGTATGGACATGTCTCACATAACTGGCGTCCAGGGTAGGCTAGGCTTATTTTATGGAAGAACAACACATAACATTTCCCTTGATTCCAAATATCTATTTTAATGTCACTTTTCAATGAAGCATGCTGTGGTCTCCCTATTTGACATTGCAAACTGGACACTTTCCTGAACTTGCTTTACATTTGTTTTTGGTTGACAATACTTTTAACAACCTATGTAATTTATGTGTGGTGTTTGCATTTTCTTCACTGTTTCCTTCTTACTAGGATATAAGCTCCACCAGGGCAGGGATCTTTGTTTCCTTCACCCCCAGTGTTAGTCATTCATGAAATTTGAATGAATCAATGAATGAATTTGGCATGTGGAAGTATAGAGAATCCTCCAAGAACTTAAAATAGACCTTCTGTTTGATCCAGCAACCCCATTACTGGGCATCTACAAGAAGAAAAGAAAAATTTTTTTTTTTTTTTCCGTAGAGACAGAGTTTCACTTTATTGCCCTCGGTAGAGTGCCGTGGCCACAGCTCACAGCAACCTCCAACTCCTGGGCTTAGGCGATTCTCTTGCCTCAGCCTCCCGAGTAGCTGGGACTACAGACGCCCCCCACAACGCCCAGCTATTTTTTTGTTGCAGTTTGGCCGGGGCTGGGTTTGAACCCGCCACCCTCGGTATATGGGGCCGGCGCCCTGCTCACTGAGCCACAGGCGCCGCCCAAGAAAAGAAAATTTTATCATAAGGACATTTGCACTAGATTGTTTATCACACCTCAATTTACAATTACCAAGACATGCAAACAACCCAAATGGCCATTCACCCAGGAATGGATTAACAAGCTGTGGTGTATGTATACTGTGGACTATTGTTCAGCCATAAAAAGATGGAGACTTCACATCTTGTGTATTAAACTGGATGGAGTTAGAACACATTATTTTTAGTAAAGTATCACAAGAATGGAGAAGCAAGGCCTGGCACCTGTTGCTCAGTGGTTAGGGCACTGGCCACATATACCTGGCCTGGTGGGTTCCATACTGTCCCAGGCCTACTAAACAACAACGACAACTGCAACACAACAACAACAACAACAAATAGCTGGGCGTCATGGTGGGCGCCTGTAGTCCCAGCTACTTGGGAGGCTGAGGCAAGAGAATAGCTTTAGTCCAAGAACTTGAGGTTGCTGTGAGCTGTGACACCACAGCACTCTACCGAGGGTGACAAAGTGAGACTCTGTCTCCATTAAAAAAAAGAACGGAGGAGCAAGTATCCAATGTACTCAATTCTAATATGAAGCCAGTAGATGAACTAATACACACCTACGCAACAGAAAATGCAATACAATTAAAGTTGGGAGGAGGGAAAGGAGAAGGAGGGAGAGGCAGTGGTGTGCTCCCACTCAATGGATATAATGTAAGGCACACTTCCTGGGTGCAGGACACAACTACAACTAGGACTTTACCTAACTATTGCAAACATTGTAACCTAATTGTGTCCTTGTATGAAGCTGAAAGAAAATAAAAAAGAGAATTTAGCATGTGGATATACATAAATGCCACCATATATCCTATTAGACAATTAATTCATTTATTCAATAATATTGATTAAACACAACCCGAAGCACTAGACTAAACCCCGAGGTGTGACTTGCTCTTCACTGCCTCATTGCCTTCCAGAAAGGAATTTGGCCATGCTATTAACTCCCATTCACAGTAACTTGAAAGGCTTGGCTTTGAAGATGGCCTATCAGAATGCAATCTGAAAAGGCCACATGCTTGGTGATTCTAACTGCATGACATTCTGGAAAAGGCATAACTTCAGAGATGGGAAAAAGATCAGTGGTTGCCAATAGGGAGAGATGAGGAAAGAGGGATGAACAGATAAAGAACAGAGTTTTTTTAAGGATGGACGCTACTCGGTGTTATATTATAATGGCAGACCATCACAGTCTGCATCAGTAGTAAGGGTAGAACTTTACAACATCAAGTGAACCCCGTTGTAAACTGTGGTTAACTAATATTAATATTAGTTAATAATATGTATCAAGGCCAGATGCAGTGGCTGGTGCTTGTAATCAGAGCACTCTGGGAGGCTGAGGTGGAGGCTTGCTCCAGACTAAGAGTTTGAGGCTGCTGTGAGGTGTGATGGTGCCACTGCACTCCAGCCCAGGTGACAGAGTGAGACTCTGCCTCAAATTAAAAAAAAAAAAAAAAGGAACAGTACTGCCCATCCATGGATGGATATAACATTGTAACAAACATATCAACCCATGGAAGATTAACACAATGGGTAACTGTGGGAAACAAAACGCATGGGAACTCTCCATATCTCTCAATTTTTCTCTAGGACTAAAACTTGCATAAAAAATAGAGTCTATTAATTAAAATAAAATGAAACTCGCCAACCAGTCTTTCGAAACCTGCCCTTCTGGGGTATGTGAGACCCATGGACACCAGTCCGTAGGCTGCACAAACTGCTAGGTCATAGGATGCCACGAGGGTAGGACTGAATCTGTTTTTGCTAATTCCTGCTCATGTTAGGAGGCAGTGCTTGGGGGTGGGAAGCATTTGCTGATGAATGAGTAAATAAATGAATAAAAAGTCATATGATTTACAGAGTTGGTGAATAGGCACTAAAGCCTTCACTGAAGATCTCTGCCAATGGTTTGAAGCCAGAGACTGCACCCTCTGCCTGGGAGCAGGGAGCGGTTTTAGTGCAGCGGGATTTCAGAGGGAGCTGCCTGTGTGGAGGTTGTTCTTTCAGAGCTCTCTGTTTTCTGAAAGCTCACCCAAGTACTAGCTCCATCACTGATCTCATCCAGGGAGAGAGCGTTTTGGATTTAAACACATTCGGCTGTTGAAGAATCCTGATTGCACAGTATGGTGACTTCACAAACTTCTCTTTTCTCCTTAGAATAAGCACGGTTCTCTGTGGCTGGAGCAAGCTGGCAAGGAGTTCTCGACAGGACAGAAGAGTATTTAAGGGACATTCAGTTTGAACTCCATAAAAGTACCATTGTAATAGGATTTGTACATGTCCATTTTGTAAAAGCCAGCTTTCCATGTGTCTGTCAAAGAATGCCATATTTCTAGGAGTCAGTTCTCCAGGCTGAAGGAAGCTATTTTTGCCTTCCTGCGGCTCAGAGATCCACTTGCCCCTTTGTTCACCCGAGTCCTCTAATCTCCACGCTCTCACACTGTGGGCTTCTGATGGGAGCCAGAATTCAGCTGGCAGATCTGCTAGGTCTCATTTCTACTCATTATTATTATTATTATTCTTATTTTGTGAGGCAGAGTCTCACTCTGTTGTCCTGGGTAGAGTGCTGTGGTGTCATAGCTCACAACAACCTCAAACTTCTGGGCTTGAGCAACGCTCTTGTAGCCTGTAGCCTCCCAAGTAGCTGGGACTACAGGCACCTGCCAAAATGCAGGGCTGGTTTTCTATTTTTAGTAGAGATGTGGTCTTGATCTTACTCAGGCTGGTTTTAAACTCCTGAGCTCAGGCAATCCACTTGCTTTGCCCGCCAGCTGCCCGGAGTGCTAGGGTTATAGGTGTGAGCCATCCTATTCATTTTTTTCATTCAACAAACCTCCAGAGCCCACAAGTTAGCAGGCACTGACTGAATTGGCCACAGTGATTTCCTTGGCCCTCAAGGATTTATTCTTTCTTTTTCCACTGGAGAATAAGCTCCAGACACTTCCATGGAGGGCAGGAATGTTTGTCCATTTTTCTTACTGATGTATCCAGAACAATGCCTTGCACTCAGTAAACACTGGTTGATTGGATGGATGTACGAATCCCTTATGTTAAAACATATCCCTGACACCATCTCATACTTTGCCTTCTTAACATTCAGCATCCATTCTCCTCTTTCTTGGTAACAGAACCTTGGTTTTCTGATGGGAAAAATCTTTATCCCACTCTTGGACCTTGTGGTGTGGGTGGATGCTAGATCCACGCCCAAGATTCAAGTCACTCAGACCTGATTCCAGGTCTGCTATGGAAGCTGGGAAGAGATGCTCTCCCCCTTCTGGACTTGAAACTTAAAAGTTGTAAGTCTGGGGTTTCCAGGGGTCACCATGTACTGACCACTTGCCTGGGAGTGAAGCCTAGACTGAGGAAAGCAGAACTTAGAGAAATCTCTGTGAATGAGTCCTGCTGGCAGTGTGTCCTCTGTCTAAGCCAGCCTCTGCCTGCATTAGCTTCTTAGAGCTACTCTAGCAAAGTGCCAGAAGCTACTGTCTTAAACTACAGAGATGTATCCTATGGTTCTGGAAACTGGAAGTTTGAGACCAAAGTGTTGGCAGGGCTGATTTTCTGGGGCTGCAAGGGAGAATCTGCTCCATGGCCTCACCCAGCTCTCCGGGTCTTGCTTGCGTCTTTGGAGTTCCTTAGCTCACAGGCGCTTCAATGCAGTGTCTGCCTTTGTCATCACCTGGCATGTTACCCACGTGTGCATCTTTGTCTAAATTTCTCCTTTTTATGAGAATATCAGGCATATTGGATTAGGGCCCACTCATATGCCCTCATTTTAACTTGTTTTCCTCTATAAAGTCATTAAGTCAGGATGTCATTAAGTGAGGATTTGAATTTCAGCATTTTTTGTGGGGGAGGGGGACACAGTTCAACCCACAACACTCAGTCTTGCAGCTGAGGGCCTTACATGCTTCATGTTTTAGTTCTGCAGAGCAAGTCCTGTATTTTTCAGGAAGCCATTCAAATAAAGGCAGGAATTTCCGTTGCTTTCCATACAATCTTTCCCTTGGCTAGAAACAAAACAATTTGGATCCTAGGGGAAAAAGGCAGCATTGTACATATATATTTATTTTTTTCTCTATACATATACATGTGTTTATTTGGTTTCCACTTTTTGCTTTCACAAAATTAAAAAGTCTTAAAATTTAATAACAATAACAATGTTTAAGATAAGGACTAGGAACAAAAACCTCATAAAGAATGAACAAAGAACATTTAGAGCATTTAGAAAAGAAATCAGATGATTGCTGCAATGAAATATAGAGCAATAATAATAATAATAATGCAAAAAAAGTAACATTCACATTGTCAGATAAGAGTATGTATATCACAGAATGCTTTGACTCTGAGGTTCAGTATGGTGTCATCAGTTAACTTCTTTATTTTTTTCCAAAGTCTCAAAAAATAGACAACTAATATTTATAAATAAAAATAGAAGATAATTTCAAAAAACAGATCATGCCAAATCTTATAGACAATAGAAAAGAAGAAATACTTCAAATTCATTCTACTTCATCTGGATATACCTGATACTAAAATTGGAAAATTATATTATTATAAAGGGAAATTACAAACATATTTCACTTACAAATGAACATGTAATACCCTAAACAACATATTAACAAGTTGAATTAAAAATTAATGTTCAAATAATGTACTTTGGTCAAAATTAAATTCAATTTATGTGAGAATTAGTCACTATTTTCTTTTCTTTTCTTTTTTCTTTTCCTTTCCCTCCCTCCCTGCCTCCTTCTCTGTCTGCTCTCGCCTTCCCCTACCCCCCCACCATGTCATTAATTCTCCTCATATCAAAGTTGAATACATAGGATTCATGCTTCTCATTCCTGTGATGCTTCATTAGGAATAATGTGTTCCACCTCCATCCAGGTTAATACAAATTCTGCAAAATCTCCATTTGTTTAAACAGCTGAATAGTATTCCATGGTATACATATACCACAGCTTGTTAATCCATTCCTGGGTTGGTGGGCATTTAGGCTGTTTCCACATTTTAGTGATTGTAAATTGAGCTGTGATAAACAGTCTAGTACAGTTGTCTTTATAATAAAGGTTTTTTTTTTTTTTTTCCTTCTGGATAGATGCCCTGTAATGGGATTGTAGGATCAAGTAGGAGGTCTAGGTTGAGTTCATTGAGGTTTCTCCATACTTCCTTCCAAAAAGGTTGTATTAGTTTGCAGTCCCATCAGCAGTGTAAAAGTGTTTCTTCTCTCCACATCCACACCAGCATCTGCAGTTTTGAGATTTTGTGATATGGGCCATTCTCTCTGGGGTTAGATGATCTCTCAGGGTGGTTTTAATTTGCATTTCTCTAATAATTAGGAATGATGAGCATTTTTTCATATGTTTGCTATCCATTTGTCTGTCTTCTTTAGAGAAGGTTCTGTTCATTTCTCTTCCCCATTGATGTATAGGATTGTTGGTTTTTTTCTTGTGGATTAATTGAAGTTCTGTATAGATCCTAGTTATTAAGCTTTTGTCTGATTCAAAATATGCAAATATTCTTTCCCATTGAGTAGGTTGTCCATTTGCTTTGGTTGTTGCCTCCTTAGCTGAACAGAAGCTTTTCAGTTTAATTAAATCCCATTTATTTATTATTGCTGTTGTTGTTGTTATTGCCATGGCAGTCTTCCTCATAAAGTTTTTCCCCAGGCCGATATCTTCCAGTGTTTTTCCTATTCTTTCTTTGAGGGTTTTTATTGTTTCATGCCTTAAATTTAAGTCCTTTATCCAACCACAAATCAATTTTTGTGAGTGGAGAAAAGTGCAGTCTTTTCAGTCTTCTACATGTGGATATCCAGTTCTCCCAGCACCATTTATTGAATAGGGAGTCTTTTCCCCAGGGGACATTCTTGTTTGGTTTATCAAAGATTAGGTGGTTGTAAGTTGTTGGTTTCATCTCCTGGTTTTCTATTCGATTCCAAATTTCTATGTCTCTATTTTTGTGCCAGTACCTTGCTGTCTTGATCACTATGGCCTTGTAGTACAGCCTAAAATCCGATATGGTGATGCCCCAGCTTTGTTTTTATTACTAAGAACTGCCTTAGCTATACTGGTCTTTTTCTGGTTCCATGCAAAATGCAGAATCATTTTTTCCAAGTCTTGAAAATAGGATGTTTGTATTTTAATAGGGAAGGTGTTGAATCGGTAGATTGCTCTGGGAAGTATAGACATTTTAATAATGTTGATTCTTCCCAGCCATGAGCATGGTATGTTCTTCCATTTGTTAAAGTCCTCTGCTGTTTCCTTTCTTAGGGTTTCATAATTTTCTTTATAGAGCTTCTTCACATCTTTTGTTAGGTATATTCCTAAGTATCTTATTTTCTTTGGGGCTATGGTGAAGGGATTTGTGTCGTTAATTAGCCTCTCATCTCGGCTATTGTTGGCGTATACAAAGGTGACTGACTTGTGGACATTGATTTTTTATCCTGGGACATTACTGTATTTTTTGATGACTTCCAAGAGTCTTGTGGTTGAGTCTTTGGGGTTCTCTAAGTATAAGATCATGTCGTCAGCAAAGAGGGAGAGTTTGACCTACTCTGCTCTTATTATTTTGATGCCCTTTATTTTCCTGTCTTGTCTAATTGTATTGGCTAGAACCTCCAGAACTATGTTGAATAGTAAAGGTGACAGAGGACAACCTTGTCTGGTTCTAGTTCTAAGTGGAAAAGCTTTCAGTTTTACTCCAATTCAGTAAAATATTAGCTGTAGGTTTATCATAGATAGCTTCAATCAGTTTTAGAAATGTGCCACCTATGCCTAAACTCTTCAGTGTTCTAATTAGAAAAGGATGCTGGATTTTATCAAATGCTTGTTCTGCATCTATTGAGAGGATCATATGGGCTTTGTTTTTGCTTCTGTTGATATGGTGAATAACTTTTATGGATTTACATATATTAAATGAGCCTTGCATCCCTGGGATGAAACCTACTTGATCATGATGTATGACTTTTTTGATGATAAGGTGTAATCTATTGGCTAGGATTTTGTTGAGAATTTTTGCATCTATATTCATTAGTGAAATTGGTCTAAAGTTCTACTTTTTAGTCGGATATTTTCCTGGTTTTGGTATTAGGATGATGTTTACTTCATTGAATGTGTTGGGGAAGATACCTTCCTCCTCAATTTTTTGAAATAATTTCTGTCATATAGGAATAAGCTCTTTTTTGAAGGTTTAATAGAATTCTGGTGTGAAGCCACCAGGACCAGAGCATTTTTTCCTTGGGAGATATTTTATTGTTTCTTTGATCTCAGCACTTGAAATTAGTCTGTTCAGGAAATCTATTTCATCCGGGCTAAGTCTAGGGAGAGGGTGTGATTCCAAATATTGGTTCATTTCCTTTATATTGTCAATTTTCTGGGCATAGTTTCTGGTAGTATTCAGAGATGATCTCTTGTATCTCCGTGGGATCAGTTGTTATTTCCCCTGTATCATTTCTGATTGAGGTTAGTAGAGATTTTACTTTTCTATTTCTAGTTATTCTGGCCAAAGGTTTGTCTATTTTATTTATTTTTTAAAAAAACCAACTCCTTGTTTCATTAATTTTCTGAATGATTCTTCCGTTTTCAATTTCATTAGTTTCTGATTTAATTTGGGATATTTCTTTTTTTCCACTGGGATTAGACTTAGATTGTTCTTCTTTTTCCAATTCCATAAGATGGCTTGTGAGTTTGTTGATACGCTCTCTTTCTGCTTTTCTAATGTAGGCTTCTAAAGCAATAAATTTTCCTCTCCGGACTGCTTTTGCTATATCCCACAGGTTTTGGTAACTTGTATCTTCATCGTTGTTATACTCAAGGAAGTTAATGATTTCCTTTTTTATTTCTTCCTGTACCTAATTGTCATTCAGCATAAGGTTGTTTAACTTCCATGCCTTTGTGTGAAGTTGAATGTTTTTGTTGGACTTTCAGTGCCTTGTCTGAGAAGATTCAAGGTAAAATTTCAGTTCTTTTGATTCTGAGGTTAATTTTGTGTCCTAGGATATGATCAATTTTGGAGAATCTTCCATGGGACTATGACAAGAATGTATATTCTTTATCTTTGGTATGGAGTGTTCTATATATGTCTATCAAGCACTTTGGTATGGAGTGTTCTATATATGTCTATCAAGCACAGTTGTTCTAGGGTCTCATTTAAATCTCTTATATTTTGTTTAATTTCTGTTTAGAGGATCTTTCCAGCTCTGTTATGATGATGTTATAGGATATCATATTGCTCAGACTATGTAAGGTCTGTTTTAAGAATCTGGGATCATTTAAATTGGGTGCATAAATATTAAGAATTGAAATGTCTTCTTGTTGTATTTTTCCCTTGACCAACATGAAATAACCATCATCGTCTTTTTTTACTTTAATTGCTTTAAATCCTCATGTATCTGAAATAATATTGCAACCCCTCTTTTCTTCCAAAGAAGTCAATTTTTCAGGCAAATGAAATTCATTGTATATTTTTGCATTTCTGTACCATGCACTCATATACCTCCACGTATATACATGGATTCTATGTAATTCTATCTATCATTTACCTACTTCCCTATCTACCTACCTACCTTTTATCTTTCTTCCTATCTACCTAGCTTCTTTTTCCTGTTTTTTCTATCTTTCTCTCTACCTATCTCCATCTGTTTTCCTGTATATCTTTCTATCTTTCCTAGCTATCTATCTTTTATCTACTTATCTTTTATCTTTACATTTATGGTATGGAATGTTTTACAGATCCTATACTTTTATAACCCACTCCATAAGCAAGAGAACTTTTTTTAAATAATTTTTTTTATTTTGTAGTTCTTTTATGTTTCAAGTTCCCAGGCCAGTAAGATTTGCTGACCAGAATTTTGTAACTTTTCTGTTGCACTGATGCATTCCCTTTTGAGTTTCTTTCCCAGAAACAATGGAGACTCCTTGCAGCTAGAGATAACTACAAAGCTCTACAACACCTGTTTGTCTGGAGAAGGCAAGCTAAGCCATGTGTCACCATGGATGGCTCCCAAGGAGCCCACTCCCTATGTCCTGCCTATTCATGAGGCTGAAAGAATGATCACTAGTAACTCTTTCCACAGTATGCTACGAAAGCCCCTGCCCTCAGAGGGACTTAGTGGACCTTTTTTAATCATGGGATGTGGTGGTAGCATGATTTCTCACTATGCCTGTGTGTGTCACACTGCCTCACACATGCAATAATGCTCCCTTCCTTCACCGTTATTCATTTTGCCTCCAAGAAAACCCCAGGCCCTTTTGGTCAGGGAGGAAGGTTTGAGACAGGGCATTCCTCCCACTTTCTACGTCCTCTGCAAGAGATGAGGCTTATATTAACCAGTGTGATGTAAATGCTCCTAATTCTATATGAAATCACATCGTACCCCATACATGCATTAATGTATACATGATCTATGCGTTTTCTGATTTCATAAAAAAATAAAAAATAAAGAAAGCTTTTCTTCCTCAACAATCCTTATTGTCTCAGTTATGGACTTTCTGTGAAGCAGGTAACAGAGAACCCCCTTGCTGGGTTGTTAGCACTTTCTTTCTCTTATGTTTTTTTCTGGGATAAAAATATATGTAACCCAACTCCTATTGTTCCCCCAGAAAGGATTCTCATTATTTACCTGGATGCTTTTGGGGCTCCCACCCCTCACTGCAGGGCTGTCATGGTAGTGTCACAGCCCAGCAGCTATAGATCCCAGCATGGAGGGGCAGCAGCGTGAGGGGCTGAAGTCCCCAGGTGGTGTCTTTGCGACAGGTGCCCCAGGTGCCAGGTGGGTGAATCCATGTCTGTACTTTTCTGTTCGGTTTCTTAGCGAGTCAACAAAAGCTTCTTTTGCCACATAGGGCACACAGCCTGGTCACAAATCTGACTTTCAGTGCAATTTTTGATTGCTGTAGATTCTGTAACTCAATGGTTTAACCTCTTTCCTGGGCGTTCTGCACCTCAAACCAGCACAGATGATGAGAATCTCTCTTTCCATTCAACAACTCTTAGCTCCATTGAATAACATTTGAATCACTAGCGAAGTCACATATTTGGAAATGTAACAAATGCTTCAAACATAGGATGTCTTTGAAGTTTTCTAGAAAAGCCTTTTTATATTTCAGGCTGGGTGGAAGTTGATTTGTTGGAAGGGAGCAGTGTTATCAAAAAAGTAGAAATGATCTCTGTTCAGTTCCAGGATATGAGAGTTCAGACTGGCTTTTCAGCCAGGGTTGAGCAAGTTCATTCATGGTTGGGAGGAAATGGCCTGGTGTAGGGGGTGGCTCTGTCTGGGTGGAGGTGTTGGGGGTGGGAGGAGGTGGTGGCTCCAGGGGAGACCTGGGTTTGGGCTCAGTCCTGCGGCTCTGCAGCTCTGTTTTTGGGGTCAGCCTTGCTGTTAACTCACTTGGAAACAATGATTTTAAAAAATAAAATAGGCAGGTGCTGTGCCTGTAATTTCAGCACTTTTGAAGGCTGAGGCAGGAGGATAGCTTGAGGTAAAGAATTTGAGACCAGCCTGGGCAACATAGTGAGTCACCATCTCTACAAATATAAAGAAAATTACCAGGGCTTGGTGGTGAGCACATATCTGTAGTCCCAGCACTGAGGAGGCTTAGGGATGATGATTGCTCTAGACCAGGAGTTGAGGTTGTTGTGAGCTATGATGATGCCGCTGCACTTGGGATGACAGAGTGAAAGTCTGTCTCCAAAAAATAAAAAAATATATATGTAATAGAAAATAGCTAGTAAGGCAGCACCTGTTGCTCAAGGAGTAGGGTGCCGGCCCCATATACCAGGTATGGCGGGTTCAAACCTGGCCTCGGCCAAAATTGCAAAAAAAAAAAAAATAAAAATAAATAAATAAATAAATAAAGAAAAATAAAGAAAATAGCTAATACCTTAAGGGTGGCTTTCATCTGGGGTTGGTGAGTGAGGGGTCATATCAGAATTATGTTATTTACTGATTATTTTACTTATTTGAAATTTCCAAGAATACTAAAGGGAGGAATAATATTTTCAACTTTTTCAAAAGAAGGCTTAAGTTATAAAAGGGTTGCAAAGACCCATCCTACTATGTAATAAAATGGGGCTTGCCTGTTACTCTGTCCATTACTCGGTCTTGCTTCATAGTACACACACACTGTGCCAAGTACTTTTGGCATGAAAATTGGACTATTCTGCACACCAAAACGCCCACTTATAAAGGAGAAGCTAATAGTAATGATAGTTTACAAACACTTCCAAAAGTATTCTTTAATTTGACACGCAAAAGCATCCTTGAAAGGTGAATGGAGGAGATGTTATTATGATCTCCTTTGCATAATGAAGAAATCGAACTCTTAGAGAAGGAAGAGGAGCTTCTTAAGGCTCACAGGTAGTACAAGGCAGAGCCTAAACCCTCTCATTGTACCACAGGATGCTTGGAACTTTAGTACTTACTGCCCAGGGCTCACAGGTGGTTGGAAGCCATTGGAGGAAGTCTCTGCTATGTGGACCAGTAGGCAAGACCTATGTTATGGGATAAGTATGGGCCTGTGGCATCCTTTAATCTTGGGGTGGAAAGGAAAGGGGGAAGTATTAAGTTTGTTGTCCTATAGAAACACCATCAGCTTCTGGCATTGGTCCATCTTCAAGGAATTTTTGCAATGAAGTAGCAGTTGATCAGTGATTATTTCCTGAACCCTTCCCATATAAGACTTTAATGTATGCACAGGGTCTGCTGGAGATTAAGAGACCTACAGGCCACTTCAGAGTTCCTAGAATTGTGAAAAGCAGAAATAAGAAAATAAGTTTCCAAACCCACTGTGATATTTTTCACACTTACATTAAAAAAAAAATGCTTTTCAGTGAACTAAAAAAGCAGTGCCATGTAATTGCACTATTCTAAGTAAGTTATGGGACTCCTAAATATTAATAATTTAATACTCCAGGACAGGAGGTTTATCAGTCCTTTATGCTTTAGATGTCATGGTAACTGAAAGATAGTCACTACTAAGAAGCCATTGATTGACCCAGTGCAGTAAACAAAGTTTTCTTTTCTTTTTTTTTTTTTTTTTTTGAGACAGAGTCTTACTTTGTTGGCATAATAGATCAGCAACCTCAAAGTGTTGGGCTTAATTAATCCTCCAGCCTCAGCCTCCTGAGTAGCTGGGACTACAGGCACCTGCCACAATGCTGGGGTCTTCAGCTTGCTCAGGCTGGTCTTGAACTCCTGAGCTCGGGCAATCCTCTTGCTTCAGCTTCCCCGAGTGCCAGGATTACAGGCATGAGCCACTGTGCCCAGCCTAGAGTAAACAAACTTGTAAACAACCCACAATATTACAGGGAGATAGTATGAATGGTGTGTTAGGGGAGCCCAGAGAGAGAAAGAGAAAGAGAGAGAGAGAGATTAGCTTTGCCTGGGAGGATCAGAGCAGGCCTCATGGGGAGGGGCAGGTGACACCACCTTGAAGGAAGGGAAGGGGCTCCTGATTCAGAGGATCTGTCTACCCTTTCTCCACTTCCTGTCTGCTCACAGTCCTTCCTCCTGAAGGTTTCCACTGCCCTAGCCCCGCCATTGTCTGTTCTTGGCAGGAAAACTGGCTCTGTGGCCTTGCGTTCAGATTTTTTTTTTTTTACTTTGTGGTTTCTTTGAACTTTACAGTGAGAAAGAAGAGCAGTGGGAATATGTAGGAAATAAACTAATTACTTTAAAGTATAGCACCACCACCATGGTGTGGCTGCAGTCTGAGGAATGAGAGAAGGCTGTTGGAGGAAGGTGGGGTGGACAAGGTTCCTGGGTCTAGTGCTGAGTCTGCGGTGGGGACTGTAGGTGGTGGGGAACTGTAAAGCACAGATGTCCAACCCGCACTTTTTGTGAATTTAGCACTTTTAGTAGTTTTAACAGCTCATTGAAATGAGTGAAACCTGCATCTTCAAGGTGAAAACCCACTTAGCAATACAATGTTTCAAACCATAGCAGCCTTCCAAGTGAAACTGAAATGAAGGTGAGCTCAAATTAACAATTTTATGCATCCCATACATTGACTAAACACAGTCCCGTGAACTCCAAAAGCACGTATGGCCTTGCTTTTAGATTTGATACAGCAGTCTGAAAACAGATCTCAAGACTTTCAGGAAAATAATCAATATTTTGGTGCATTTGAGACTCCATTTTCAGTAGACACAAATATGTTACTTGACAATTTTCAAATGGAATGCACAGGGCTGCAATCTGACAGTCAATTAAAGACAAATTTGATCATTTACTGGACTTCACTGGACTTTCACAGGTCCTGTCTCCCCAGAGACAATTATCTGTCATGTCACAATCACACCTTACTCATGTCACAATTTTTCTATAACAACTACATTTTCGAGCAACTATTTTCAAGAATGAAGCACATTAAGAGTAAATCTAGAACCAAAATATCTGGTGAGCATCTTGAGAACTGACTGTGAATTGCAACCACTTCCATGAAACAAGATATTGACGCATTAATTTCTCATGTACAATGTCAGGTATACCACTAGTTTTATATTGCCCACTTTTTAACGTTTTTTATAATAAAAAATTAAAAAACCAAAGATGTTTTATGACTTAGATAAGTACATTTTCTATATTAGTGATCACAAACTTGGGACCTGCTCAGTGATTAGAAAACATTCTCTGAACAGGTTGCTGCTTTTTTGCTTCTCTGTGCTGGTGGATATCATGAAAATTTTGCATGGAACTCTTCTTTTTGCTCATCAGCTTTTGTTAGTGTTTGGGTATTTAATGTATGCCCCAACATAACTCTTCTACTTTCAATGTGGCCCAGAGAAGACACAAGGTTGGACACCCTGCCATAAAGCAAGGCTGTATTTCTGGAAGGCAACTCCAGTATTGCTGTGGAGAATTTCTTCTCCCAGGGCTGTGGTTCCTTGGCAGAAGCAGGGTGGACCCCACCCTAAATTAGTTTGTATGTGAAGACTGATGGTATCATCCACACCACAAGGGCACCCAGAGGTTTATAATTTACATGATGAGACTTTCTGAGGAAGAATAGAGGAGACCTCCCAAGCTGTTCCAAATAGGCTGAGATGTTATAGGAAAATGGTGAATTAAAACACAGACACTTACACCAACTATATAGAGGAAAGAACCTTTAATTGCTGGTGAGAACTAAGGAGCCTCAAGGTATGAAATGCTGAGTTTTGAGGAACAGTTTTTTTTCTACGCTCTTTTATACCCTTTTTTCTTCAGTTCAGTATCAGCTAGATAGTTATGGCTACACGTTAGAAACCAGGGTATTGTTATTAGTTACAGAGTCTGCTTTTCTTTTGCTTTTCAAGGTTATTTCAGCTCAGTGTAAAGTTTGTTCTTATCTTTGGAGGAGGAGTTCTTCTGCAGCTGCCTGCTGCTTTCTCAGGATCTCTAAGAAGTATAAGATGTATTTCTCCTTCTCAGAGAGAGGGCAAGACAGGAGACTGGCATAGTGTTTTTTTCAGTGGTGGTAACACGGTGTGGCTAAGTTGGGGGTTCCTGCATATTGACAGGAGCTTGTGTGGTGTGAATTTCTTTCTGGCCCGG
This sequence comes from Nycticebus coucang, assembly GCF_027406575.1. Taxonomy (NCBI): domain Eukaryota; kingdom Metazoa; phylum Chordata; class Mammalia; order Primates; family Lorisidae; genus Nycticebus; species Nycticebus coucang. Next base: position 13,058,068 of record NC_069797.1, read on the forward strand.
AAAGAGATATCAAAAGATTTCATATCAGGTTGCCCAGATGTAGGGCACAAGGGAAAGAGGGAAGCAGGAGGCTTAAAAGCTATCAGCTGTCAAATGTCAGCAGTTAAAAAATGATTCAGAAGAGAGGTGGTGCCTGTGGCTCAGTGAGTAGGGCTCCGGCCCCATATGCTGAGGGTGGTGGGTTCAAACCCAGCCCCGGCTAAACTGCAACAACAACAACAAAAAAAAATAGCCGGGCGTTGTGGTGGGCACCTGCAGTCCCAGCTGCTCGGGAGGCTGAGGCAAGAGAATCGCGTAAGTCCAAGAGTTAGAGGTTGCTGTGAGCCCTGTGACGCCACGGCACTCTACCCGAGGGCGGTACAGTGAGACTCTGTCTCTACAAAAAAAAAAAAAAAAGATTCAGAAGAATAAAGACTAGTTGGGATGCTGTTGTGATAGTCTAGAGCAGCGGTTCCCAGGCTTCCCTTAGAAACACAGCCTCCTATTCTTTCAGAGATTTTGAAACATATAATACATGGTTATTAACTGCAGTTACAGTGCAGTGCAGTATTTGTCTTTCTGCCTCTGGCTTATTTCATTTAGCTTAATGCCTTCCAGTTCCCTCCCTGTTGGAGTGAATGACAGGCCATTCTTTTTAAAGGCTCTGTAATGTTTCATTGTCTATAAATGATTTTCCACAGGTGTGCGGTGGCACACTGCTGTGCTGTGAGAGGCTCCTAGGTGTGCCATGAACATTTTTAAAGATCATTAATTAAATTATTTTTAAAAGAAGTTCAAAGCACAGTAAGTATATCCTTTCTTTTTACTCTTTTTTTTTTTTTTGATCAACATAATTTAAGTGTACCCTGGAAGTTTGACTATAGATTCAAGTGTGCTGTGAGATCAAAGAGGTTCAAAAAACACTGGTCCATATACACCACATCTTTCTGTATCCACTCATTTGTTGATAGACATTTAGGGCTTCTTCCTTATCTTGGCTATGGACAAGGTAGTGTAGATATTATTCTGCTGTATCAATTTCAATTTCTTTGGATAAGTACCCAGAAATGGGATTGCTGGATTTTATGACAGTGTTCTTTTAAGTTCATCGAGGAACCTCCATGCTGTTTTCCACAATAGCTGTACTGAAGTGTACCAGGGTTCTCCACACCCCTGCCAACGTGTTACTTTTGCCCTTTTTGGTAATAGCCATCCTAACAGGTGTGAGGAGACATCTCATTGTGTCTTTTTTGCATTTCTCTGATGATTAGAAATGTTAAACTTTTAAAATTATACATCTGTTGGCCATTCGTATCTTGTTTTATGTGCAATGACTGTTCAGATCCTTTGCCCATTTTTTAAATGTTCTCACCACAAAAACAGAAGTCAGTGAGGTGATGGATCAGTTAATTGGTTTGATTAAATCTTTCTATAATGTACACATAGATTAAAAAGCATTACATTGTGCCCATAACTATACAAAATTATTATTTTGTCAATTAAAAATAAAGAAATAAAATTTAAAAATTAAAACAAAATAAAACAAAAACCTAACCAAACAAAAGAAACGCAGCTTCCAAGACTTTACTCCAGACCTACTGAACCAGCATTCCAGGGTATAAGTTATGGAAATTTGTGCTTGTAATTAGGTCTCAATTAATTTAGGAGAACATTTCATGGAGTGACATTTGGACGATAGTAATGAAAAAGAAAGAAAGGATTGAGAAAGAACAGATGAGAGTTCAAGATATAAGGCTTTTCCCCTAGGGCTTATATTTTGAATTACTTCTGGGAATGAACTCATGTTAATGGTTGCCAATGAAAGATGGAATGAGCTCTGTGAATCTCTTACAAAATAAATTACATAATGTGTTCCAAAGATGAAAGAAATTCCTCCAGGATTGCCTGCCCTTTTGGATGACTACATTGTGGCATCCTTTCTTTCTTTCTTGAGAGTTAGGGGTTTGCTGGGTAATCTATCTCATGCTCCACCACGAGAACAGAACTCAAAGCTGGGGATTTTGATGTACATCTAAGAGAAGTAATAGATAAGTCAAAAGATTTGAGCCATCAGAACCTAAGGAGGTGCTGATAAAGGCAGTAGAGGGAACAATTGTGGTATATGACAGCCAGCCATACTGTTTTCTTAATAACTTAGTAACTCTCATGATTTGCCAATAGGTCTTCCTCTCTCTTGGGTGTCTGGTCTTGGAAAGGAGAATATGAAGAAAGAAACTAACAGGAAACTATTGACTAAATCTATTATCTATCTAGATACCTACCTGCATATCTTGCTATCTAATCTATCATTTCATTAGTTTTATCTTTCATCTGTTCTCTTTCTTATCTCACCCTGGGCATAGACAATAGCATCTTCACAGTTGAGCACCTCCCTACACTAACCACCTCCTTAAGTTGGCCAAATTCATAGACTGGACATGCACCACATGTACATATCAGTACAGTAAGCCTAGTTACTATGTTGACCACCTCTGTATGTTGATTAGTTTGTTACAGTCTCTTGTGTGATCAACTTATAGAGCTTCTACTGGATTTGGAAAAAGATAATTAAGTAGATACTTTTCTTTTTAAAATACTTTAATGAGAGATAATTCACTTTCCATAAATTTTCCAATTTAAATTGTACAATTCAGTGGTTTTAGAATATTCAGAGTTGTGTAGCCATCACCACAATCAATTTTTAGGACATTTTCATTCCACCAATAAGAAACCCATTGGCCTTCAACAGTCAGTCCCCAAACCTCCTATCCTTCCCCAGCCCCAAGCACCTCTGCTTTCTGTCTCTGTCAGTTTGTCTATTCCAGAGATTTCATATAAATGGAATTGTAAAATATGGGGCTTCTTGTAAGTAGTTACTTTCACTTAGCCTAAAGTTGTCTAACTTTATCCGTGTGGCAGCTATTTTTCTTGAAAAAACTTGTGGGTCAGGTGAGACATAATGAAAATGACTTCCTGTTTTGCCTCCTTGGAGGTAGGGAAGGAAATTTTGCATTCTGTAGTCGCCCAATAAAGTGTTGTTATTTTTGCTTTATTTAAACTTAGAGGCTAGGTGCTGAATCTCCCAGTAGGACTGAGGCACAAGTCTTGTCTTCCAAAATAAAGTGTGGTTAAGCAGGTGGATACTGGAGCCAAACTGCCTGAGTTCAAGTCCTGGCTCTGCTCACCCATCTTGTTGCTGGTTGTTATGACCTTAAGCAAGTTTTTCAACTTCTCTTGGACTCAATTTCTCATTTGTAAAATGGGGATTCGAAAACTACCTGATTTCCAGGGTGGTTGTGAGGGCCAAGTGTGATTACAGCATGTTGCCTGACCTACGATGAGCCTCAATTGCAGCTGGCAATGACTGCATTAATTATTCAAAGAGCTATAGTCTGATAGGAGCATGAATGGCTGCAATACAACAGAAGTGCATGGAAAGAGGTATGACCAAAGGGCCCTGGTGCACAGATAAGGGAACAATTGATTCTTTGTTTGTGGGATTGCCACCTGGAGCTAGGATCCAGATCCAGCCTACCATCTTTGTCATGTTTCAAAGATTTTGAAATTCAGCACTTCTAAGCAGGCGGTCAGCCCTACCACTCCTTAATGACTGGTTTGTTTCTGGTTTGTTTGGGGTGCTCAGTTACTCAGTTCTATGCCCTGCTGTGGAAGATGACTTTGACCTGGAACTTAAAGGTTGGTTCTGCATTAGCAAGAACAGGAGCAGAAGGGAGCAGGGTGGGGATTGTGGGGATTGTGGGGATTTCTTATTTATTACCTCATAGTGTACAAACTTATCAGATGATTTGGGTCATTCTTTCCTGTACTTCCTTTATAAAATTAGTTTTTCCATAATGAATACCTTATACAGGCATGTGGTGAAACATTCCTATTAAGTAAAAAGCAAGTGTCCTGTTTCTGGGGGGAGGGCCTTCCTTCCCTTCCTCATTGGCTATGTTTGGAATTTCATAGCATTTCAGAAGCCTATCTTCTATGCATGTTCAAGCATTTAAATGCATATTTATCAGGAGGGAGGCAAGATGGCCAATTGAAGCTAGCTTTCAGCAGAGGCTTCCATCCAGAGGGAGAAATAATGGCCAGAACCAACCCAATAAAGCAGAAGATTGGGAGCTGAGCTGAGAGAGAGGATTGAGAGGTTCACCTCACCCCTGCTGAAGCAAGCTGGGACTCCAAGGAAACAAATTTCAGAGGCAGGGAGTCACAAGGTTAGAGAGACTTGCCCTGTGCTGGAAGCAGCATAGTGCAGGACCCCACCACTGACTACCAGGGTCAAGGTGGTGCCTGCAGGCATCCTGTCAACGTCTGCTACCTGCGGGGCACCACCCACCAGCTCCCCAGTTTTCTGCCAGGCTCCTGTGACCTGTATGGCTAGAGGCTCCACCTTCTGGCTCCCCATCTGGCTCCTTCGACCTGCAGTCCGGGCCTATGGTTCCACCCTCTGACTCCATAAACAGGTCCTACAACCTGCGCACAGCAGTACCCCATACCAGTGGCACCACCCCTGACAGTGGCAGTGCCACACCTGACAGTGGTGATGGCTCCACAGTCCCTCCCACTGGGGTCAAATTTGGGACAGACACCGCCCAATTGTGTGGAACATGGAGGGAACCTGATCTGATCTGCAGGGGTTCCAGAGGTGGAGTTTGGCCAAGGCAGAGGCTTGGTCTCTGAGGGAGAGAACTGCACTCCTCCATGGTAACCCCCAGCTGGGTACAGACACAGGTGGAACGTTCCCCAGTTTCCAATGATCACCAGAGGGAATCAGGCCTGAACTCCTCCAGCCTGCAGGTGGCACAGTGAGATGGCTGGTCAGGGAGGCATTGTCTCCTCTTTGACTTAGGTGCAAATACCTGGTGTACTTGTATTAGAAAGATCTGGGCTGCAGCCCTGTGGGGTAACCAGTCACTGGGGGTGACGGTGATGCAAAGTGGGAAAAGAGGCACCAGCCCCCCTGGAATAATTCTTTTGTTGTGTGGGGATTTCTGATTCCATAGATCACTAGAGTGAGTCACACTTGAGCTGCCAGTGCACCCCTGCTGTCCAGTTGCTAGAGACCATTTGAACTCTCCCACTTGATCTGTGTTTGTGCTGACTGGGACAATTGGTTTAGAACTCTTGATCTGGGTTGATCACCCAGGGACTCTCCAAGGTTATACCCTAATTGTGTTGTAGAGGGAGGGTCTGATTCTCCTTTCCCAGTTATTTCCAGTGGGAGGCAGGGTGTCTTAATTGTTTGTATTTCTCCACAGCTGAGATTTTAACTCAAAGTCACTGATCCACTAGGATTGGTCAGAATCTAGCAATACAAGACAGACCCACCTAGCCCCATTATACCAAGCAGGTTCCCAGTGTCTCAGGCTATAGTAATGATCGGGATCTTGGTAAAGCTGAAGGGGAAAAGCTGCAGTCATCAGTCCCAGCACTCTAGTAAAGGGCTGGTTAACTACATCTCCAGGAGCCCTCAATTTAATTCCACCTTACCAGCCTCTCTAAACAAACAGTGAAAAATAACCATGGGGCAGAATCAGCGGAAAAACTCAGGCAACATGAATAACCAGAGTAGATCAACTTCCCCAAGGTATGACAAAGGAGACACAACAGAAGATCCCATTCATAAACAAATGGTTGAGATGTCAGAAATTGAGTTCAGAATTTGGATAGCAAATAAGATTAACAGAATTGAAATAAAATTTGAATTAGAAGTTCAAGGATCAATTCAAAAATTATCTCAAGAATTCAATGAATTCAAAGATAAAATCACCAAAGATTTTGACAAATTGAAGCAAGAATTTGCATTCCTCAAAGACCTGAGAAATACAGTAGAATCCCTCAGTAATAGGATGGAGCAGGCAGAAGAAAGGATCTTGGACATTGAAAACAAAGCTTTTGAATGCTCCCAAATGCTCAAAGATGAAGAGAAATGGAGAGCAAAGACAGATCATTCCCTGACAGAGTTGTGGGACTACTCCAAAAAAGCAAACATTCACCTCATTGGAATTCCTGAAGGTGATGAGAATGATCTGAAAAGCACAGATGCTCTACTCCAAGAGATTTTAGAGGAAAAATTTCCAAACATGGCAAGAGATTCTGAAATTCAGATAGCAGACAGTTTCAGAACCCCAGCACAACTCAATCCAAATAAAGCATCCCCTAGACACATTGTAATTAACTTCGCCAAAGTTAATATGAAAGAGGAAATCCTGCAAACAGCCAGACGTAAGAAAAACATAACCTATAAGGGGAAGAATATTAGAATGACTGCAGATCTTTCTGCTGAAACTTCAAGCCAGAAGAGATGGTCATCAACCTTCACTCTCCTAAAACAAAACAACTTTTAGCCCAGGATTCTGTATCCAGCTAAACTAACTTTCATTTATGATGGAGAAGTCAAATGGAGAAGTTTAATGACATTCACATGTTGAAGAAATTTGCCATAACTAAACAAGGTTTTCAAGATATTCTCAGACCCATCCTCCTTAATGACCACCACAGTGCTCTAACACCAAAGTAAACTCACTCAGAAATTATTGATCAAAATCCAACTTCCACAGTGGTGAAAGGACTAAAAATGTCCACTGGTTCTTCAAAACACTTGACACCCAAAATACCACCAGGCTTACCAATACTCTTAACAAACATGAATGGCTTAAATTGTCTGCTAAAGAGGCATAGGTTGGCTTACTGGATACAAAAACTCAGGTCAGATATCTGCTGCATACAAGAATCTCATCTTATCTTAAAGGTTAAATAAAACTCAGGGTGAAGGGATAGACATCTATAATCCAGGCAAATGGAAAACAGAAAAAAGAAGGGGTTGCAATTTTATTTGCAGATACATTAGGCTTTAAACCAACAAAAGTAAGGAAAGGCAATGATGGTCACTTCATATTTGTTAAGGGAAACACTCAACATGATGAGATATCAATTATTAACATTTATGTGCCCAACCAAAAAGCTCCTCAACTTATAACCAAGACCCTAATAGACATGAAAAATTTGATATCTTCCAGCACCATAATAGTTGGATATTTAAACACCCCTTTGGCAGTGTTGGATAGATCCTCCAAGAAGAAACTAAGCAAAGAAATTTTGGACTTAAATTCACCATACAATTGAATTTAATAGACTTCTACAGAACATTTCATCCTAACAAAATTGAATATACATTCTTATCATAGCCCATGGAACAGCCTCCAAAATTGATCACATTTTAGGTCACAAGGCTAACCTTAGCAAATTTAAAAGAATAGAAATTATCTTCTTTTTTTTTTATAAAAATAAATATTCTCTATTTTTTGAGACTTTGGGGGAAAAAAGAAGTTAACTGATGACTCCATACTGAACCTCAGAGTCAAAGCATTCTATAATAGACATACATTTATCTGACAATGTGACTGTTACTTTTTGTGCATTATTATTGCTCAATATTTTGTTGCAGCAATCATGTGATCTCTTTTCTGATTGTATTTATCTTCATTTGTTCTTTACATGGTTTTTATTTCTAGTCCTTATCTTAAACATTGTTATTGTTATTAAATTTTAAGCCTCTTTAATTTTGTGAAGGTCAAAACTGGAAACCAAATAAACACATGTACATGTATAGAGTAAATAAAAAAATAAAATAAAATATGAATTACTCAATAAAAAAAGAGAAATTATTCCATGTATTTTCTCAGAGCATCACTGAATAAAAGTTGAACTCACCAATAACAGGAATCTGCAAACTCATACAAAGACATGGAAACTAAATAACCTTATACTGAAAGATAGCTGGATCAAAGATGAGATTAAGAAGGAAATTACTAAGTTTTTGGAACAGAATGATAATGAAGACACAAATTATCAGAACCTCTGGGATACTGCAAAGGCAGTCCTAAGAGGGAAATTTATAGCACTGCAAGCCTTCCTCAAGAGAATGGAAAGAGAGGAAGTCACGATTTAATGGAATATCTCAAGCAACAGGAAAAGGAAGAACATTCCAACCTCCACCCCAGCAGAAGAAAAGAAATAACCAAAATTAGAGCTGAATCAAATGAAATAGAAAAAAAAGAATTACTTAAAAGATCAATGAATCAAAAAGTTGTTTTTTTGAAAAGTTTAACAAAATTGATAAACCCTTGGCTAGCCTAAGTAGAAATAGAAAATTAAAATGCCTAATTTCATCAATCAGAAATGACAAAACGAAATAACAACAGACACCTCAGAAATTCAAAATACTCTTCATGAATACTACAAAAAACTCTATTCTCAGAAATATGAAAATATGAAAAAAATTGACCAATACTTGGATGCATGCCACCTTCCTAGACTTACCCAGAAAGAGTTAGAAATTTTGAACAGACCTATATCAAGACTGAAATAGCATCAGCTATATGATATCTCCCAAAAAAGAAGAGTCCAGGACCAGATGGCTTCATATCAGAATTCTACCAAACCTTTAAAGAGGAACTAATACCTATATTACATAACCTTTTCCAAAGCATAGAAAAAGAAGGATTACTTCCCTACACATTCTATGAAGCAAATGTCACCCTAATCCCAAAATCAAAAAAAGACCCAGCAAGAAAAGAAAATTATAGACCAATATCTTTAATGAATATAGATGCAAAAATATTCAGTAAGGTCCTAGCAAACAGAATCCAGCAACACATCAAAAAAATTATACACCATGACCAAGTTGGTTTTATCCCAGGGTGTCAAGATGGTTCAATATATGTAAATCTGTAAATATAATACATCACATAAACAAAATAAAAAACAAAGACCATACAATTTTCTCAATCAATGAAGAAAAAGCTTTTGATAATATCCAACATCCTTTCATGATCAGAACACTTTAAAAAATAGGTATAGAAGGAACATTTCTTAAACTGACAGAGGCCATCTACAGCAAACCCACAGCCAATATCATATTGAATGGAGTTAAATTGAAATCATTTCCACTCAGATCAGGAACCAGGCAAGGTTGCCTATTGTCTCCACTGCTTTTTAACATTGTAATGGAAGTCTTAGCCATCAGAATCAGGCAAGAAAAGGTTATCAAGGGTATTCATATAGGGTCTGAGGAGATCAAACTGTCACTCTTCACTGATGATATGATTGTATATCTGGAAATCATTAGGGATTAAACTACAAAACTCTTAGAAGTCATCAAGGAATACATCAGTGTCTTAGGATACAAAATCAATGCTCACAAATCAGTAGCCTTTATGTATACCAACAATAGTTAAGCTGAAAAAACAGTCAAGGACTCTATTCCTTTTACGGTAGTGCCAAAGAAGATGAAATATTGGGGAGTTTACCTAACAAAGGACATGAAAGTTCTCTATAAAGAGAACTATGAAATTCTAAGAAAAGAAATAGCTAAAGATGTTAACAAATGGAAAAACATACCATGTTCATGGCTGGAAAGAATCAACACTGTTAAAATATCCATACTACCCAAAGCAATATACAATTTTAATGCAATCACTATTAAAGCACCACTGTCATACTTTAAGGACCTCAAAAAAATAATACTTTGTTTTATATAGAATAGGCATCCTCAAACTGTGGCCTGTGGGCCACATGAAGCAGTGTGAATTGTATTTGTTCCCATTTTGTTTTTTACTTCAAAATAAGATAAGTGCAGTGTGCATAGGAATTTGTTCATATGTTTTTTTTTTAAACTATAGTCCGGCCCTCCAACGGTCTGAGGGACAGTAAATTGGCCCCCTGTTGAAAAAGTTTGAGGATGCCTGATACAGAATCAGAAAAAACCTCAAATAGCCAAGACGTTACTCAGAAATAAAAACAAACCAGGATGGGAGGCGGAGCAAGATGGCAGCCGAGTAACAGCTTCCTTGCATCTGGGCACCGTGAGTCTGGGGAGATAGGACTCCAGGCATCTCTGGCTGGTGGGAACTGCCTATCATCACTCCTATGAAGATACAGGGAGTCAGCGAGAGACTTCTGGACCCCAAGAGGAGGACTAAAACAGTGGAAAACCGGCAAGTGGTCGCGTGTGTTCAATCCGTCTAAACCCGCCCACAACTGTAAGTTCAGTAGCAGCGAGACTGCAAACCAGAAAGGCCTTACCTGTGAACTATTTTGATGTCCTTGGACTTGGCACTGAGTTGAACTGCCTTGGGGAAGGCCTGAGCGGGAGTGCGGAGAACTTTGGCCGTTGTCTAGGGCCCCAGTCTGAGCCGCTGAGCCAGACGGAGCTAATAGTGTTTGGCGGTGGGTCACATGGATCCATTGTCAGTGATCTGCCCCGGCAAGCTCCGCCCTCAGGGTCGCAGAGCTACAAACGGGTGGGAGCTGGTAACCCAGCAACCAAGTAGCCTAAGGGTGGGGTTTGAGCCGCCTTGCAGCCCTAACCCTCAGGGGCAGAGTGAGACCGGTTTTGGCACACTGAGTAAGTGGATAGCCACTTCAGCAGCGATTCCAGCGAGAAAGCTGGGAAAGCTTCTGCTCAGCAAGTTTACAAGTTCAAAGTGCCTTTTAAGTAGGCTGAAGAGAGATTTAGGGTGTCTACCTGCTGGGGTTTGAGAAATCAGCAGCCTCCAGTTGTATCAGAACTGTGACTAACATCTCATACCCCAGAAGACCACGTGTTGCCCAGACAATATTCAATAACATATACAAACTGCTTTGTTTTTGGTTCTGTATTTTTTTCTTTTTTTTTGTTTGGTTGTTTTTTTTTGTTTCTTTATTTTGACGTTGCTGATGTTCTTTTGTTTTTTTAATTTCAATCTTTTCCACACAGATCCCTTTTTCTTTCTCAATTTTCCTAGTTTAATTATAATTTCCCATTGCTGCCTTTTTTAATAACTTCAACTTCATTTTTGCTAGTGTTTCTACCGATATAATTTGGTTTTTCATCCAATTTTATCCCTGTAAAGTTTTCTGTTTGCTTCTTTTGGTTTGATTTATAGCATTTTTGTCTTTCCTCTCTACTTGGTGGAGGTGGGGTACTGTGTCTGATCAGGTTAGCAAAGAGCTGCTGACCTCAAGGGAACCATGCAACTGGGCACCCCCAGAAGGTGGGGTTTTTTAAGGTTGTGTCAAAGTACCCTACTGTACACCTATATTTCCCTGTCTCCCTCTTTCTGTGCCTCTCTTCTTTTTGTCAATACTCCTTATACCCACCCCCTCTCCTTTCTCTATCTTTCTTTTTTTCTTATCACTCGGTCCTCCTTTCTTTCATCCCCTTTTCTTGCTCTTCAACCTTCTCACCTTTCTGGTCCTGTAACCCTAAGTCCACAGGCACAAGAACTTAAAGAGCAAGAGGAAGTGAAAGGAAAATTAGGGCAAGGAAACAGATAAAAGAAACCACTCATGAGGAAGAATCAGCAGAAAACTCCAGGCAACATGAAGAACCAGTCTAGAACAACCCCACCAAGGGACCATGAGGTAGCTACTGCAGATGATTCCACCTATACAGAAATGTTAGGAATGACAGAAAGGGAATTTAGAATACACATGTTGAAAACAATGAAAGAAATGATGGAAACAATGAAGGAAATTGCTAATAAAGTGGAAAATAACCAAAAGGAAATCCAAAAACAGAATCAAATCAGAGATGAACGATATGAAGAATATAAAAAGGATATAGCAGAGCTGAAGGAACTGAAACAGTCAATTAGGGAACTTAAAGATACAATGGAAAGTATCAGCAACAGGTTAGACCATGCAGAAGAAAGAATTTCAGAGGTAGAAGACAAAGTTCTTGAGATAACTCAGACAGTAAAAGAGGCAGAAAAGAAGAGAGAGAAAGCAGAACGTTCACTGTCAGAATTATGGGACTTTATGAAGCGTTCCAACATACGAGTTATAGGAATTCCAGAAGGGGAAGAAGAATGCCCCAGAGGAATGGAAGCCATACTAGAGAATATTATAAAAGAAAATTTCCCAAATATCACCAAAGAGTCTGACACACTGCTTTCAGAGGGATATCGGACCCCGGGTCGCCTCAACTCTAACCGAGCTTCTCCAAGACACATTGTGATGAACCTGTCCAAAGTCAAGACAAAAGAAAAGATTCTGCAAGCTGCCAGGAGTAAGCGCCAGTTGACCTACAGGGGCAAATCCATCAGAGTTACCGCAGACTTCTCTAATGAAACTTTCCAAGCAAGAAGACAATGGTCATCTACCTTTAATCTACTTAAACAGAACAATTTCCAGCCCAGAATTCTGTACCCTGCTAAGCTAAGCTTCAAAATTGACGGAGAAATCAAATCATTTACGGATATACAAACATTGAGGAAATTCGCCACAACAAGACCAGCTCTACAGGAAATACTTCAACCTGTTCTGCACACTGACCACCACAATGGATCAGCAGCAAAGTAAGAACTCAGAAATCAAAGGACAGAACCTAACCTCCACACTGATGCAAAAGACAAAACTAAGCAATGGACTCTCACAAAATAAGACGAATAGAATACTACCACACTTATCAATTATCTCAATAAATGTTAATGGCTTGAATTCCCCACTGAAGAGACATAGATTGGTTGACTGGATTAAAAAACACAAGCCATCCATTTGCTGTCTGCAAGAAACACACCTGGCTTCAAAAGACAAATTAAAGCTCCAAGTCAAGGGTTGGAAGACAATTTTTCAGGCAAATGGAATTCAGAAGAAAAGAGGAGTTGCAATCTTATTTTCAGATGCATGTGGATTTAAAGCAACTAAAGTCAAAAAAGACAAAGATGGTCACTTTATATTGGTCAAGGGGAAACTACAACAAGAAGACATTTCAATTCTAAATATTTATGCACCCAATTTAAATGCTCCCAGATTCTTGAAGCAGACCTTACTCAGTCTGAGCAATATGATATCTGATAATACCATCATAACAGGGGACTTTAACACACCTCTTACAGAGCTGGACAGATCCTCTAAACAGAAATTAAACAAAGATGTAAGAGATTTAAATGAGACCCTAGAACAACTATGCTTGATAGACGCATATAGAACACTCCACCCCAAAGATAAAGAATATACATTCTTCTCATCACCCCATGGAACATTCTCCAAAATTGATCATATCCTGGGACACAAAACAAATATCAACAGAATCAAAAGAATTGAAATTTTACCTTGTATCTTTTCAGACCATAAGGCACTAAAGGTGGAACTCAACTCTAACAAAAATGCTCAAGCCCACCCAAAGGCATGGAAATTAAACAATCTTCTGTTGAATAACAGATGGGTGAAGGAAGAAATAAAACAGGAAATCATTAACTTCCTTGAGCATAACAACAATGAAGACACAAGCTACCAAAACCTGTGGGATACGGCAAAAGCAGTTTTGAGAGGAAAATTCATCGCTTTAGATGCCTACATTCAAAAAACAGAAAGAGAGCACATCAATAATCTCACAAGAGATCTTATGGAATTGGAAAAAGAAGAACAATCTAAGCCTAAACTCAGTAGAAGAAAAGAAATATCCAAAATCAAATCAGAGATCAATGAAATTGAAAATAAAAGAATCATTCAGAAAATTAATGAAACAAGGAGTTGGTTTTTTGAAAAAATAAATAAAATAGATAAACCATTGGCCAGACTAACGAGAAATAGAAAAGTAAAATCTCTAGTAACCTCAATCAGAAATGATAAAGGGGAAATAACAACTCATTCTACAGAGATACAAGAGATCATCTCGGAATACTACCAGAAACTCTATGCCCAGAAATTTGACAATGTGAAGGAAATGGATCAATATTTGGAATCACACCCTCTCCCTAGACTTAGCCAGGATGAAATAGACCTTCTGAACAGACCAATTTCAAGCACTGAGATCAAAGAAACAATAAAAAAGCTTCCAACCAAAAAATGCTCTGGTCCAGATGGCTTCACTCCAGAATTCTATCAAACCTTCAAGGAAGAGCTTATTCCTGTACTGCAGAAATTATTCCAAAAAACTGAGGAAGAAGGAATCTTCCCCAACACATTCTATGAAGCAAACATCACCCTGATACCAAAACCAGGAAAAGACCCAAACAAAAAGGAGAATTTCAGACCAATCTCACTCATGAACATAGACGCAAAAATTCTCAACAAAATCCTAGCCAATAGATTACAGCTTATCATCAAAAAAGTCATTCATCATGATCAAGTAGGCTTCATCCCAGGGATGCAAGGCTGGTTTAACATACGCAAGTCTATAAATGTTATCCACCAAATTAACAGAGGCAAAAATAAAGATCACATGATCCTCTCAATAGATGCAGAAAAAGCATTTGATAAAATCCAGCATCCTTTTCTAATTAGAACACTGAAGAGTATAGGCATAGGTGGCACATTTCCAAAACTGATTGAAGCTATCTATGACAAACCCACAGCCAATATTTTACTGAATGGAATAAAACTGAAAGCTTTTCCTCTTAGAACTGGAACCAGACAAGGTTGTCCGCTGTCACCTTTACTATTCAACGTAGTGCTGGAAGTTCTAGCCAATACAATTAGGCAAGACAAGGAAATAAAGGGAATCCAAATGGGAGCAGAGGAGGTCAAACTCTCCCTCTTTGCTGACGACATGATCTTATACTTAGAGAACCCCAAAGACTCAACCACAAGACTCCTAGAAGTCATCAAAAAATACAGCAATGTTTCAGGATGTAAAATCAATGTCCACAAGTCAGTAGCCTTTGTATACACCAATAACAGTCAAGATGAGAAGCTAATTAAGGACACAACTCCCTTCACCATAGTCTCAAAGAAAATGAAATACCTAGGAATATACCTAACGAAGGAGGTGAAGGACCTCTATAAAGAAAACTATGAAATCCTCAGAAAGGAAATAGCAGAGGATATTAACAAATGGAAGAACATACCATGCTCATGGATGGGAAGAATCAACATTGTTAAAATGTCTATAGTTCCCAAAGCTATCTACCTATTCAATGCCATTCCTATCAAAGTACCTACATCGTACTTTCAAGATTTGGAAAAAATGATTCTGCGTTTTGTATGGAACCGGAAAAAACCCCGTATAGCTAAGGCAGTTCTTAGTAACAAAAATAAAGCTGGGGGCATCAGCATACCAGATTTTAGTCTGTACTACAAAGCCATAGTGCTCAAGACAGCATGGTACTGGCACAAAAACAGAGACATAGACACTTGGAATCAAATTGAACACCAAGAAATGAAACTAACATCTTACAACCACCTAATCTTTGATAAACCAAATAAGAACTTACCTTGGGGGAAAGACTCCCTATTCAATAAATGGTGTTGGGAGAACTGGATGTCTACATGTAAAAGACTGAAACTGGACCCACACCTTTCCCCACTCACAAAAATTGATTCAAGATGGATAAAGGACTTAAATTTAAGGCATGAAACAATAAAAATCCTCCAAGAAAGCATAGGAAAAACACTGGAAGATATTGGCCTGGGGGAAGACTTCATGAAGAAGACTGCCATGGCAATTGCAACGACAACAAAAATAAACAAATGGGACTTCATTAAACTGAAAAGCTTCTGTATAGCTAAAGAGACAATAACCAAAGCAAAGAGACAACCTACACAATGGGAAAGGATATTTGCATATTTTCAATCAGACAAAAGCTTGATAACCAGGATCTATAGAGAACTCAAATTAATCCACATGAAAAAAGCCAACAATCCCTTATATCAATGGGCAAGAGACATGAATAGAACTTTCTCTAAAGACGACAGACGAATGGCTAACAAACACATGAAAAAATGTTCATCATCTCTATATATTAGAGAAATGCAAATCAAAACAACCCTGAGATATCCTCTAACCCCAGTGAGAATGGCCCACATCACAAAATCTCAAAACTGCAGATGCTGGCGTGGATGTGGAGAGAAGGGAACACTTTTACAGTGCTGGTGGGACTGCAAACTAGTACAACCTTTCTGGAAGGAAGTATGGAGAAACCTCAAAGCACTCAAGCTAGACCTCCCATTTGATCCTGCAATCCCATTACTGGGCATCTACCCAGAAGGAAAGAAATCCTTTTATCATAAGGACACTTGTACTAGACTGTTTATTGCAGCTCAATTTACCATTGCCAAAATGTGGAAACAGCCTAAATGCCCACCAACCCAGGAATGGATTAACAAGCTGTGGTATATGTATACCATGGAATACTATTCAGCTATTAAAAAAAATGGAGACTTTACATCCTTCGTATTGACCTGGATGGAAGTGGAAGACATTATTCTTAGTAAAGCATCACAAAAATGGAGAAGCATGAATCCTATGTACTCAATCTTGATATGAGGACAATTAATGAAAATTAAGTTTATGGGGGGGAAGCAGAAAGAGGGATGGAGGGAGGAGGGTTGGGCCTTAGTGTGTGTCACACTTTATGGGGGCAAGACATGATTGCAAGAGGGACTTTACCTAACAATTGCAATCAGTGTAACTGGCTTATTGTACCCTCAATGAATCCCCAACAATAAAAAAAAAAAAAAAAAAAAAAAAAAAACCAGGATGAATCACGCTACCAGACCTTAGGCTATACTATAAATCTATAGTGATCAAAACAGCATGGTACTGGAACAAAAACAGAGAGGTAGATGTCTGGAATAGACTAGAGAACCAAGAGGTGAACCCAGTTACTTACCATCATTTGATCTTTGATAAACCAGTTAAGAACATTCAGTGGGGAAAAGACTCCCTATTTATCGAATGGTGCTGGGTAAACTGGCTGACAACCTGTAGAAGAATGAGACTGGATCCACACCTTTTACCATTAACAAATATAGACTCTCACCGGATTAAAGATTTAAACTAAAGACATGAAATTATAAAAATACTAGAAGAGAGTGCAGGAAAAACTCTTGAATAAATTGGCCTGGGAGAATATTTTATGAGGAGGACCCCCACCTCCCCAGGCAATTGAAGCAACACCAAAAATACATTACTGGGATCTGATCAAACTAAGAAGCTTCTGCACGCAAGAACACAGTAAGTAAAGCAAGCATACAGCCCTCAGAATGGGAGAAGATATTTCAGGTTATGTCTCCAACAAAGGTTTAATAACTAGAATTCACAGAGAACTCAAACATATTAGCAAGAAAAGAACAAGTAATCCCATCTCAGTGTGGGCAAGAGTCTTCAATAGAAAGTTCTCTGAAGAAGACAGCTGCACGGCCTAAGGACACATGAAAAAATGTTCATCATTCTTAATCATCAGAGAAATTCAAATCAAAACTACTTTGAAATATCATCTAACTCCAGTAAGTTTAGCCCACATCACAAAATCCCAAAACCAGAAATGTTGACATGGATGTGGAGAAAAGGGAACACTTCTGCACTGCTGGTGGGAATGCAAACTAATACATTCCTTTTGGAAAGATGTTTGGAGAACACTTAGAGATCTAGAAATAGTCCTGCTATTCCATCCTGCAATTCCTCTACTAGGCAAAAATCACTTTATAACAAAGATATTTGTACCAGAATGTTTATTGCAGCCCAATATATAATTGGTAAGTCATGGAAGAAGTTGAAGTGCTAAATCATGGAAGAAGACCCATGAATGGATTAATAAATTGTGATAGGGCTTGATGCCTGTGGCTCAAGCGGCTAAGGCACCAGCCATATACACCTAAGCTGGCAGGTTTGAATCCAGCGTGGGACTGCCAAACAACCAAAAAATAGCCAGGCGTTGTGGCAGGCACCTGTAGTCCAAGCTACTTGGGAGGTGGAGGCAGGAGAATCTCTTGAGCCCAGGAGTTGGAGGTTGCTGTGAGCTGTGATGCCATGGCACTCTACCCAGGGTGACAGCTTGAGGCTCTGTCTCAAAAATAATAATAATAATAATAAAATAAACAAATAAATAAATTGTGGTATATGTACACCATGGAATCTTATGTAGCCTTAAAGAAAGATCTAGACTTTACTTCTTTCATGTTTACATGGATGGAGCTGGAACATATTCTTCTTAGCAAGTGTCTCAAGAATGGAAGAAAAAGCATCCAATATACTCAGCCCTACTATGAATCCAATTTATAAGCACCCACACTTCAATATGAATGCTATAACCCAACTACAGACCAAGATGAAGGGGAAAGAGGAGGGGGAGGGTAGAGGAGGGAGGAGGACGGGTGCAGGGAGGGTAGAGGAGGGAGGAGGACGGGTGCAGGGAGGGTAATTTGTGGGATCACACCTGTGGTACATTTTACAAGAGTATGTGTTAAATCTACTAAGTGTAGAATATAAATGTCTAACACAATAACTAGGAAAATGTGGTGAAGGCTATGTTAACCAGTTAGATGACAGTATTTCAGAATGTATATAAAACTAGCACCTTGTACCCCATAATTGCATTAATGTACACAGCTATGATTTAATAAAAATAAAATAAAATTAAATAAAATAGAATAAAATAAAATAAAAGGGGTGGGGAACCAGTGTGGGGAAAAATAAAATAAAATAAAGAGCTAAAAAAATGCATATTTATCTCCTTTTCATTGTGTGCAAGGGAAGTACTATGAAAATATTTTTCATAAAGAGTGAAAACAAAACACACACACACACACAAATAAGGCTCTGAACTATACGGTTTGTTTTTCATTTTTATCACAGAATTTTCTTAAACATATACAAAGGGAAATTAGTACAGTGAACCCTTACATACCCATCATCCAGCTTCAATAGTTATCCTTTTTGACTTATTTTAGTCCATGTATTAACTACTTTCTATGGTTTTGGCTGATTTTCCTTGGAGCTGTAGTATTTTAAAGGCCTTACTATTTTTTTTGTTTGTTTTACTTAAATATATAGTGGTCATTATACATATAGATCTGTCTCATTAGTTTAAACAGAGACATAGAATATCTGTTATGTAGTCTACCTTTGATCAACACTTAGATTGTTTCCAGATTGTTGATATTGTAAGCAATGCCACCAAATGCATTCAGTTTTATGCCATTATATCACTACTCGAGGTACACATTCTCCTGCCTGGACTGTCAGCTGTCTGGAGAAAGCAGCATTTCTCACCAACACCTACACGTTCTGGGGTAAAGGCTCACATACATTTCTATGTATTGTGACAGGTTAAAATAGTTGTGTTTTGTCTTTAATTCAGAAAACGTCACCTACCATATATGGGATACCTGAGTAGGCTCTAGAGATGTGAGAATAACTTGTGGGATACAAACTGTGTTCAAGGAAAAGATAGTTCAGGTGTGAAACATGGTGCTGCATTTTGCCCCTCTCACCTTTCCTTTATATGTATTGTAACAGCTAGTATTAGATTTAGTTGTGAGTGGCAGAAAATTCAATGTCTGGCTGAAACCAATAGACGTTCATTTTTGTCTCATGCAAAAATGTGGATGTAGGTAGTCTAGAGCAGGAGTGGCCCACCACAGTGTCAGGAACTTGAGCTCTTTATCTTGTTGTTCTTCCACGTGTGGCTTCCATTCCCAGGGTCCTTGTTTGCGACAAAATAGCTGCTCTAGCTCCAGCCATCATGTTTATATTCCAATCATCAAGAAAGGAGGAAAGGCAAGGATAAAGGCACATTCCCTCTGTTTAGAGAACTATCCTACAAGTTGCACGTACCACTGTCACTTACATTTCAAGGTCAAAACTAGTCTCATGCCTGTCTAGCTGCAAGGGAAGTTGGGAGATATAGTCTCATTTGGGATGAATGTAAACTTAGCTACAAATCAGGTATAAGCATTGTCCTGCTGGTGTAAACAAGGTGCTGTGAGAGCTAATAATGTGTTTGAAAGAAGATCATGAGAGTTTTACCATGGTGGGGGGGGGGGGCGTGATACTGGAGTTTGCCTAAGACAGGCAGGATTTGCTTTTGATGAGATTAAAATAACAGAATTAAAATAAAGAGAAATTTAACTGAAAAATTAGTATTTATACAAACCTTTGTCAATTTGCCATAAAGTCTATATAAAGTTGTTCACAAGAGTTTTTTTTTTTTTAAAGAACAACTTTAGACAAAGTAAATTTAATAATGTGTATCTGAACAAAGAATGATTCATACAATTCATACATTGGGCAGCACTTAGGACCAGAAGAGGTCTGAGAGTTCCACTGCAGCAGTGTGGGCAGTGAGTTTTATAGGCTGAATGCAAGAGGAAGATACATAAGTAAAATATAGCTGTTTTGTAATACAGCAATGGGTCATCAGAAACCTACACTCAGGCATTATGCTATGGAATGTGCAGAATTGTCCCTGGGCAGGGTGCTGCATACACGGCCTGCAGAGAACATCTGAGGAGGTGCGGGGACATGGTCAAAGGTCACTGTGGGAGTGAGGCTCTGTGCAGCCTCCAACACCATTCTCCACCAAAGAACCAGGACTCCTTAGTGAAATTGCTTATTCAATGTCCTAGATCAGTGGTTCTCAGCCTTCCTAATGCCACATGTATTTTCATTGTTACAGAAGGATCATGACTCACAGGTTGAGAACTGCTATCCTAGATGAATGGCTTGTCATAAAAATGGAAAGAAACTTTTAGACTCATCTAAAAAGAACCCAGGAATCAACTTGAAAAGGTTCTGGCTGGGTAGACAAGGCACAATTTGAACATCCATAAGACTAACAGCTCCAGTGAATTGAAATACTTCCAATTACAGTAGAATCTTCATAGCTGACCACCTTCCTACAGTTACCACCTTGTTAACTTGACCTAATATTCAGAGACCAGATGTGCACCACATGTACTTTTTAGTACAGTGGGCCCATTTCCTTATGTTGATCATGTCCATGTGTTGACCATTTTGTTAGAATCCCTTGGGTGGTCAACTTATAGGGGTTCTACTATATTGACATCTCTAGTTATTACAACTTCCAGTAATTTTGGCTAGTTTTGGAGCTTGCAAGTATCCAATTTATTATTTTGAAAACTGATTAATACAGTGGGAAAAATAATCCAACACTTGTTGCATTTGTGATGAAAAGTATTTTCTTATACAAGTGCTCCAAATAAAAAAAAATAAAGAAAAACTGATAGGACAATATTACCAATCTGCAGCTTTTAATGAAAGAGAGTTTCTAATCTTTCAATGTCAATAGCAGCTCACATCACAAAAGGAGAGACACCCCTGAATTATGTGCCTTTTGTCATTCACAACCCCACCGATGGAAAAGCAAACCTAAACCTTGTCAAGGGTCTAGGCCAGCGATTTTCAACCCATGTCCCATGAGAGGATCTCAGGTGTGCCGTGAACATTTTTAAAGATCATTAATTAAATTATTTTCAAAGCGCAGTAAGTATATTCTGTTTTTAACTTTTTTTTTTATCAACAAAATTTAAATGTGCCTTGAGATAAAAAGGATCGAAAAACACTGGGCTGAATTATAACCTAAGAATATGGGGAAAAGGGAAAGGGAGGGGAGGGGAGGGGGAAGGATTGGCGGAGGAAGGGTAATTGGTGGGACCTCACCTACAGTGCATCTTACAAGGGTACATGTGAAACTTACTAAATGTAGAATATAAATGTCTGAACACAATAACTAAGAAAATGCCAGGAAGTCTATGTTAACTAGTGTGATGAAAATTTGTCAAATGGTATATAAAACCAGTGTATGGTGAAAAAGAAAAAAAAAAAGAGAAAAAGAAAAACACTGGGCTGGACACTATGGCCAATTTACAGGGGGACAGAGAAACTCACTAACAGGTACCAGGAAGATGTAATCAGTGCAATCCAAACTGTTCTTTCTACAGATAAGGAGACTAAAGGAGGGAGGGAAGGAGGGGAAATCTGTATAGGTAAAGAGAGTTAAGAAGTTTATCTACAAATTGCAACATACTGACCTCATTTAGATTCTTTCATTTGCTACATTCTCCCCTTGCCCCCACTTTGTGGTCTTTTAGATGCTCAGAGCATGCTTTGAGCTTTGGCTCCTGTGGACAATTGCTTATTCATTTTCTGTCTCCTATTTGTATTCCTGAGAGATAATTGGATTAGCCTAGGTCCTTTTTCTGGTTCAGGCCTCAGGCAAGAGGCCAGCCAGTGAACTGTCTGAATAGACTGGACGTCCACCTTTGACTTACTCCACCAGTGATACAGGGCTGTGGGGGACCCCCAATAGGAAGGGGTGATGTATACTGGTGCCTGGCACTCAGAAAGGCAACTTGGGGGGCTGGGCATGGTGGCTCACACCTTTAATGTTAGCACTCTGGGAGTCCAAGAAGGGTGAATTGCCTGAGCTCACAGGTTCAAGATCAGCCTGAGCAAGAGAAAGACCTCATCTCTAAAAATAGCTGGGCATTGTGGCAGGTGCCTGTAGTCCCAACTACTTTGGAGGTTGAGGCAAGAGAATCACTTAAGCCCAAGAATTAGAGGTTTCTGTGAGCTATGACTCCATGGCACTCTACCAAGGGCAACAAAGTGAGACTCTGTCTCAAAAAAAAAAAAAAAAAAAAGAAAAAAGAAAAAAAGAAAAGAAAAAGAAATGCAACTTGGGAATGTAGAGGGAGAGTTAATAAACTTCTGACCTAAAACAGTGATTTTGTTCCCTGATTCTTTTGTTTGTTTTCATATAAAACTTGAGTGAATATGCCAAAGAGATATGGGGTCTGACAGTAAATTTCCTCATCTTGCTAGCATGTGCTTATGTTAGCACTACTGCACAAACAATTCAGTAAGGTTTCATAACCTTGGTATATCAGTGTCTCACAGCTGTGCTCATATTGATATATGGCAGTATCTTTCTGAGTGGCATTCATTAATGTTGTGTGCTTTTCTGTACTATTGCCAGAATCTTGGAGCTTCACTTAGAGTGATAAACAAACATTCATACATTTCTTGTTAAACTTGGCAAGAGTGGAAATGAAATCATATTAGTTAGTTAGTCTGAGTTTGTGGGGATAATGCTATGAAGACAGTGGCAATGTACAAATGGATTAAATGCTTTTCTTTTTTTTTGAGACAGGGTCTTACTATGTTGCCCTCGATAGAGTGCTGCAGCATCACAGCTCACAGAAACATCATTTGGGCTCAAGTGATTCTCTTGCCTCAGCCTCCCTTATACCTGGGACTACAGGCACCCGCTACAATGCCTGGCTGTTTGTTTGTTTGGCGGGCTCCAACTGGATTCAAACCCACCAGCCCTGGTGCATGTGGCTGGCACGCTAATCACTCAGCTATGGGTGTTAAGCCTGGATTAAATGTTTTTCTGCGGGGAGAGAAAGTGTCACTGATGAGAAGGGGTCAGAGCAGCCTGTAATGAGTAGAACTGAGGAAAACATTGAAAAAATTCATTGAATTGTGGATCAAAATCATCATCTGACTGTGAAAAGCATGGCAGACCAAGTAAACATTGATAGAGAAATACTTGCATCATGACAATGCACCAGCTCACATGGCACTGTCTAAGGGAGTTTTTAGCCAGTAAACAAATAACTGTATTGGACGACCTTCCTTATTCACCTGACTCAGTCCTCAGTGACTTTTTTCTTTACTGGAAGACAAGTGAAACATCAAAAGGAAGACATTTTGATGACATTAAGGACATCAAGGTTAATATGATGACAGCTCTGATAGTCATTCCAGAAAAGAGGTTCGAAGTTGTTTGAAGGGTGGAATACACACTGGTCTCAGTACACAGCTTCCCAAGTACTTTGAAGATGACCATAGTGATTTTCACAATGAGGTATGTAGCACTTTTTCTAGGATGTGTTTATGAACTTAATTGTCAGCCTTTGTACGTCTAACCCATTTTGCCAGTGATTTAGGGTGGGATGTAGAAGAAAGATGAGTGTATGTAAGACAGATAGGAGCTGGGGATCTGGGAAACCCATTGTGGATTTTGGGTGGATTCTCACATTGAGTTGGTGGGTAGAGCTGCCTGGGTAGCCCCTTTTTCGTGCCTTATGTTCTGGAGTCTGCACTTTGAATCTTGTATTAATACTTGTGAATTGGTGTATCTGTGGGCAATCTACTTAACTCTTGTTGGCCTCAGGTTTGTAATTTTGTAGCATGGGGATTCGAATACTAGACCCTGCTCTGTAGGATTTCCTTAAAGATTTTGAACATTGGAAAAGTTCTAGCATGAAAGGAGTTGAGGGCAGTACCTGGCACAGGGTGCATGTGTGGGTGACCTAGAGCCAGATTTGGTATCCCAGAAGCTTAATTCATTCTGCCCTGAGCAAAAGGACAGACCGTCAGTGGGTGTGCCTGTGGGGAGGCAGCAAGGTGCACTGAGGGCCAATTATGGCGGTGTGTGTCTCTGACTGGTGGGCACCAGGCTCACACTGCACACCAGTGAGGCTTGCCATGCTCACAGCTGGTAGGAGCTGATCACCAGCCAGATGCATACCATGCCAGGTGAGCCTTGGAAGGAAAATAACTCGGGCTGTAGATTTCCTTCTCTAGCTTGTGGTCTTGCCATGAGCAGCATAGGAGCAGATGTGATTAACATCACGGCTTTCCCAAACAGTGTGTGTGCTGGCAGGTGGTGGTGCCGATGGAACTTGCAAAAGACTCTTTAATGTGCGCAAGGGTCTGGCTCCAAGCTTGGGCCCTGGCCTGTCCTGCACTTAGAGGCTCAGCCCCACTGGCATGGGAATTCCAGAGGAAGAACAGATTTGGAGGCAGTTTGAGCTGGATTTGAATAGGAGCGAGAGTCTGGAGAGACGAGAGGATGGAGGTTGGCGACAGGAACAGGGATGGTGAAAGGTCCATCAGGGGCATCAGGCGCTGGCTTGTGAGCAAGAAGGACATTCTTATTGGGAATGATTTGATGGATATTTTCCTACCCCTCAATGATAAAATGAGACTAAAATGCAGATCTTCTGCCTTCTATTCTTAGGCTGTTTCTAGATTATGCTTCTCTTCCCAGATTACAGAGAGCCCCTGAGGAAGAAGTGGCAATGGGATACATCACTGAGTCAGCATGGTTTTGAGGAAGCCAGTGTGCTTGGTGTGGCTGCAGAGAAGCAAGGGGACTTCAGATTCCTGGCCGGACAGGTTGAGCTCAGGGCCTCGAGAGTGGAATAGGGATGGAGAAGAATGGACATGAGGAAAGACATTACAAAGGAATTGTCAACAGAGCTCAAGAGTAACTTCAGCTTAGTTCCTGGGTGCTGACAGCTGCAATTAAACCGCTAGAGTTCACAACCTGCTCTGCACCAGGTGAATCTGGAAGATCTGTCCAGGGTTGGGGTCCCAGGTGTGGGTAGAAGCTGCATACTCTCCTCCTGGCCATACATGGGTGGTCAGGGGAGTGGGGCAGAAGGAAGCTGACTCTCAGTAGCCTCTTCCTGGTGATGGTGATTCTCTCTCCAATTCATCCAGAGAGCACCTTATTTCAGAAGCATGATGGACGCTTACTGGGAAGGTAAATTCTTGGGGCCTAGCCATATTTACTGAATCAGAGACCCTGAATCCACACCCTGCTGGGTGTGGAAACAAGCAAGCAATCTCTGTCTTAATGCTGTCATCCCCAACCCCTGAATGGCACTGGGCAGTGGTCTGTTAAGAACCAGGCTGCATAGCAGGAGGTGAGTGTGGGCAAGTCAGTGATGAAGTGCTTGCATCACTGCCTGAGTTCTGCCTC
This sequence comes from Nycticebus coucang, assembly GCF_027406575.1. Taxonomy (NCBI): domain Eukaryota; kingdom Metazoa; phylum Chordata; class Mammalia; order Primates; family Lorisidae; genus Nycticebus; species Nycticebus coucang. The sequence goes on from NC_069797.1 coordinate 13,083,564, forward strand.
CTGTCAGATCCCCCATCCCCTCACCATGGAAAAATTATCTTCTATGAAACCAGTCCCTTGAGCCAAAAGGCCTGGGGACCACTGTCTTAACGGACGTAGGTAACTGTGGTGGAAGGAAGTAGACCAGGGGTCTCATCTATCTTTGTAGCTGGCTAGGTCTGGCCCAGAGTCAGAGATCCCCAATGGGACCATGCACACCAGGGCTGGGCTAGGGCCCAGCACACAGTAGGCACTTGTTCCTGGGGCAGGAATGATCACTTCAACATCAGTGTTTGAGGATTGCATCTTTGCAACTCTCTGAGCTTGTGGAGGAGAGCGAGGCCAAAGATTCTGGGTGAGCATGGCAACTGCTGATGTCACAATGCTCCCTCTGCCTGACTCCCAGCTCCTGGGTTGCCTTGGGGCAACAGTAAGAGAATGGCTGGCTTCGGCAAGGACAGGGCCAAGAAGGTTGTGGGATCAAGAGCACAGGGGACAGCCAGAGACAAAAGCTAAGCATCCCTGAGCAGAGGAACAGCCAAGATAGAGACAGAAGGATGAAGAATCACAGGAACCTCTCAGGTAGCAGTCTGGGCCAGAAGTCCAGGGGACAGAGGAGGAGGCACACACCCAACTTGGAGGAGGAGGTCACACCCTCCCCAGAGGGACAGCTTTCTGCTTGTTACAGGACCCCAGAGCCCAGCATCCCTTCTCTTCTGTGGTTCCTCATCCTGGTTGCCCCCACATCCCCCAAGGCTCAGTAAAACATAATTATGCCAATACCCCACCCTGTCCTGTCTCAGGGATTCTGATTTACTTTGTCTGTACAGGGCTTGGTTTCAGGTATATTTATAAAAATGGTCAAGTGATTCTACTGTGTGTGGTCAGGGCTGACAGCTCTACTTAAACAGGAAAAGAAGACAAATTCATACAAAATGTACCTATGTCCCCCAAACCCCATTAATAGACGTGTGGGACTTAGATTATGATGTCTGGCATAGACATGTGGCCTCTTGAAGAAGTTCAGGACCCAGAGTAATGTTAAGCTAGGGTTGGTAAATGCCTTTTTATTGTTAAGAACCTGTAGAACCTGTATGGAAGAAGATAATAAACAGCCACTCAACCAAGAGAAATTTTACAAAGTAATAATTAATATCCAAGTTGCTTATTGAAAAATAATTCAGAACAAGGAATAAAAGACATTGGTAAATGAAACCCTAGATTAGCAAGAAACTTTATGATCAACGAAGGCGATGAAGCTTGGTTGGGGGTCGGGGGGGTCGGGTGGAGAGAAAAGACTAGTTTCTGTGACAGAGACAGAAAGGACCCTCTCCCCTTCTCCCCAGCTTAGGGCAGGCTTTCCTAGCACCCCGGCTCCCTCCCTGGCTAGGGTGTCTGTTTCCAGAGCCCACCAGTCACTCTCGTGTGGGAGGCCCTAGCTTTGCACTCACTAGGATGACACTGAATCAGCAGAGAGCAGAAAGGCAGCGGGTTTTAACATGGGGAGCCTAGTTCTTAGGTGCAAATCTGGACTCTGACACTTGTTGGTTTGCTAATTCGCTGACTAGTCTGGGGTCAGGAAGCTAGCTCCCAGCAGTGACTTTCTGGGTCCACAGGTCACTCTCAGCTTCCTCCAGGCTTCAGGCCTCTGGCAGACAGGCACAGGTCTTGCTTCTGCTAATGTCACGTTAGGGACGCCTTCTGAGCACTCACTCCTGGGACTTGTACAGGGCATGGGAGCATTGCCTGCCCAGCTGTAGGACCTCAGGCCTCATCAGACCTGCCTTTGGCCCTGGGTGCAGCAGTCCCAGGATGAGCTCTTCACCTTCTAGGTGTTGCCACATTCAGGGGTCTGGAGCCCTCATGCCAGGCAGGGCATGCCCTCCCAGGATGATGGCCCCAGGGCTGCCTCCTCTTCTCTCATCAGAGTTAGCACACACTGGTTGCCACACTGGGATGGCTGATGTTGCCCCAAGCGTGTGTGTGTATCTGTATTTCTATGTGTTTGTAATGTGTCTGTGTGTGTCTTTGTGTGTGTGACTCTGTGTGAGTGTGACTGTGTATGAATGTTTGTCTCTGTGTGTCTGTATGTGTCATTGTGTCTGTGTGTTGGGGTGTGTGTCTGTTGCTGTGTCTGTTGGTGTGTGCGTTGGGGTGTGTGTTGGTATGTATGTCTGTGTGTTGGTGTGTGTGTGTGTTGGTATGTATGCCTGTGTGTTGGTGTGTGTGTTGGTATGTATGCCTATGTGTTGGGGTGTGTGTGTTGGTATGTATGCCTGTGTGTTGGGGTGTGTGTGTTGGTATGTATGCCTGTGTGTTGGGGTGTGTGTATTGGTATGTATGCCTGTGTGTTTGGGTGTGTGTATGTGTTTGTGTGTGTGTTGGTATGTATGCCTGTGTGTTGGGGTGTGTGTTGGTATGTATGTCTGTGTGTTGGTGTGTGTGTGTTGGTATGTATGTCTGTGTTGGGGATATGTGTGTGTTGGTGTGTGTGTTGGTATGTATGCCTATGTGTTGGGGTGTGTGTGTTGGTATGTATGTCTATGTGTTGGGGTGTCTGTATGTGTTTGTGTGTATGTTGGTATGTATGCCTGTGTGTTGGAGTGTGTGTGTTGGTATGTATGCCTGTGTGTTGGGGTGTGTGTGTTGGGGTGTGTGTGTTGGTATGTATGTCTGTGTGTTGGGGTGTGTGTTGGTATGTATGTGTTTTGGGGATGTGTGTATGTGGTTGTGTGTGTGTTGGTATGTATGTCTGTGTGTTGGGGTGTGTGTGTTGGTATGTATGTCTGTGTTGGGGTGTGTGTTGGTATGTATGTCTGTGTGTTGGGGTGTGTGTGTTGGTGTGTTTGTTGGTATGTAGGTCTGTGTGTTGGGGTGTGTGTGTTGGTATGTATGTCTGTGTGTTGGTGTGTCTGTGTTGGGGTGTCTATGTTGGTGTGTGTTGGTATGTATGTCTGTGTGTTGGTGTGTCTCTGTGTTGGGGGTGTGTGTATTGGGGTGTCTATGTGTGTGTGTGTGCTGGTGTGTATATGTTGGGTGTGTGTGTGTGTCATTTTGTGTGTGCACTGTCCCGTGTGCACCTTCTGGAGTCCCTTGGTGGCTATGCCTCTTCTTCCTGCTCTGTGCCCTGCGCTGTCCCTGTCACAGGGCTGTGAGCAGGTGAGCAGGGACTCCAGGCTGCAGGATCTTGGGGAGGGAGGGAAGGGGCAGCATCAGTGGGTAGGGGCCATTCCCTGGGGAATTTTGGCAGAGAAAAGGAGAAAAATTGAAAGGAAGAACTTTCTACAGGAGGGGAGACTTGGGAGTTTTTGAAAGTGGGAGGTGGGGTGGGGGAGCATTGCAGGACATTTGGACAGTGCTGGATGTGGGGCAAGGGCAGAGGGAGGCTGCCTGGGGGTGGGGCAGGAGGGTAGAGAAGGACAGGGATCCACCAGGATCTTGTCGCCCCACTCTCAGGTGGTGCTGTCCTGTGTCTAGTGCTATTTTGCAGGCATCATCTCCCAGCAGAGCAAGCGAGCTTTGAAAAGGCAGCGAAGGCTTCATCTATGGGGATATCTTTGCTTGTGGACATGCACAATCCTTTCCTTGTTCCATTTGTTTGGTGTGGGGTCACAGGGCTGGTCTCTGCCTTGACAGAGATGCATCTTCTCTCAAAACTGAAGGTTTGCTCGGCCTGGGGGTCTTCACCCATTGCTACCCATCCATGTCTCCACCAGAGAAAAATGAGACCAGAGAGGTTGGTAACTTGCCCAAGGTCACAGAGCTGGTAAATGCCAAAACCAGGTCTCAAACCTACTGCTGCCTGACACCAGTGTCTGAGCTCTGCCCTTCCATGGTGCACTCCTGTCTGAGATTGTGTTCCTTGTCCCTGTGCCCTGCTGGCCCTCTTACTGTCAGGATTTGCTCCTCTCCTGCTGGCCAGCCATGGCCCCTGGGATGGTCAGGCAGCTGGTACATCTCAGCTCAGACTCTCCCACCAGCTACTGGTTCCAGCCGGGTCCCTGCCGTTTGTCATCCCTGGGACCCTCTGGGGCCTCCCAGCATCTGTTTTCATCTGGCCCCTGGCATCTTTGGTGACAGACGGTTACACAGCCAGGCAGGAGGATTGCTCAGCAGAGGTGTTGGGAAGGAGGCTCTGTGGGGAGCCTACCACAGACAGGGCAGCTGAGAACACCCTGGGGGTTCTGGGCAGTGGAAAAATTAGAAATTGAGGAGAAAGGAGAAAAGGCTGTCCAGGCTACAGTGAGCTCTAGTTGAAACCAGACACCAGGAATTTTTAGCTGATCAGGCCTGGGGAATATTTGGCCTACTCTGGTTTTCAATTTTCATTGTTAGCTTCTAAAATAAGTGTTTATTTTACCTTTGTAATTGTTAAGGTTTTTAGAAACATGGGAAAGAATGATGTGCTCTGGTTTTGGACATTTGCATTTGGCCTTAGAGAGACACTGGGGGCCAACTTGCTAATTATAGGTCAGTGGCTGATGGTCTGTCTTTGGTAGCTATGGCAGGATAGTGGTACAAATCCAGGCTTTGCAGCCCTAACCCTGCCACATGATCTTTGATTTCCTTCCCACTCACAAAGGTACTAACCCGCCCCCCCCACACCCTCAGTCCAGGGCTCTTGGGTGTTGCTGCAGAGAACCACCCATGCCCATGCCCATGCTGACAGCCACAAGGTCAAGCTCTCTACCACTACCACTCAGCACTTCTCCTAGACAATGTTTATTTCCTTCCTGGCAGTTTTTGTTTTCATTTCTGTCCACCTTCTTCCACTTCCTTCCTCTGTTTTGCCATTCTGTAGCCTACAAAATTTTCCTTTTAAATTTTGAAATATACGTGAAGTGCACAAAGACATACAGCTTACATCTTTCTGATTTGTCAAAAACGAACACCCCGCCCGGTAACAACTACCATGTCAAACCAAAGGGCCATGCTAGCTCCCAGGAGCTCCCTGCCTCCCCATCAATAACCCTCGGAATTTATGGCAATCACACCCTTGCTTTACACAGGACAAATGTGGTCTTCCTAAACACTGTATTTGCCTGTGTTTTGCATCTATTTACTCTCTTGTGTCTGGCTTCTTTTACTCAGCGTCGTTTTGGTGAGAGTCTGTCACATGGCTGCCTGCCCCGCTGTGTGAGTCCCACTGAATGTGCTGCTGTGGATTTCTCCATTTTACTGGGGTAAATAAATGTTGGGATTATTTTGTTTGGGGCTATTATAAATAAATCAGTTATAAATATTCTTGACAGTGCATTTTCACATATCTGAGCTCAGAATGGAAATGCCAGGTCTGAGGTGGGCACCTGTGTTAAGTAGACGGTGTCAAATTGTTTTCAATTTACATACCTACTGCAGTATGTGTGGTTCTCATTGCTCTAAATTTTCACCCCCATGGTATTATCAGTTACAGAAATTGTAGCCATTCTTGTGGGTTTGTGGTGGTATCTCACTGTGGTTTTGATGCAAATTTCCTGGAGGTTGAGTACTTTTTCATTTGTTCTTTTTGCCATTTGGATCTCATCTTTTATGATGCGCCTATTAAAATCTCTTGACCAGTTTTCTATTTTTTTAAATTTATTTTTATTGTTAAATCATAGCTGTGTACATTAGTGCAATCAAGGGGTACAATGTGCTGATTTCATATACAATATGAAATATTCTCATCAAACTGTTCAACGTAGCCTTCATGGCATTTTCTTAGTTACTGTATGTAGACATTTGTATCCTGCATTTAGTAACTTTCACCTGTACCCATTCTAAGATGCACCGTAGGTGTGGCCCCTCCCATTACCCTCCCTCCATCATAACCTCCCCACTCCCTTCTCCTTCCTTGGCCCTTTCCCCATAGTCTTGTGCTATAGTTGGGTTATAGCCTTCATGTGAAAGCTATAATTTAGCTTCATAGTAGAGCTGAGTACATTGGATACTTTTTCTTCCATTCCTGAGATACTTTGCTAAGAAGAATATGTTCCAGCTCCATCCATGTAAACATGAAAGAGGTAAATTCTCCATCTTTAAGGCTGCATAATATTCCATGGTATACATGTACCACAATTTGCTAGTCCATTCGTGGGTAGATGGACACTTGGGCTTCTTCCATGACTTAGCAATTATGAATTGAGCTACAATAAACATTCTGGTACAGATGTCTTTGTTATATTGTGATTTTTGGTCTTCTGGGTATAAACCTAGTAAAGGAATTATAGGATCAAATGGCAGGTCTAATTTTAGGTCTCTAAGTATTCTCCAAACATCCTTCCAGAAGGAATGTATTAGTGTGCATTACCACCAGCAGTGTAGAAGTGTGCCCTTTTCTCCACATCCACGCCAACATTTGTGGTTTTGGGATTTTGTTATGTGGGCTACTCTTACTGGGGTTAGGTGATATCTCAAAGTAGTTTTGATTTGCATTTCTCTGATGATTAAGGATGATGAGCTTTTTTCATTTGTTTGTAGATCGTGCGTCTGTCTTCTTTAGAGAAGTTTCTCTTCAAGTCCCTTGCCCACCCTGAGATGGGATCACTTGTTCTTTTCTTGCTAATACGTTTGAGTTCTCTGTGGATTCTAGATATTAGACATTTGTCGGAGGTATAACCTGCAAATATTTTCTCCCATTCTGAGGGCTGTCTGCTTGCTTTACTCACTATGTTCTTGGCTGTGCAGAAGCTTTTTAGTTTGATCAGGTCTCAGTAGTGCATTTTTGATACTGCTTCAATTGCCTGGGGAGTCCTCCTCATAAAATATTCACCCAGGCTGATTCCTTCAAGAGTTTTCCCTGCACTTTCTTCAAGTATTTTTATAGTTTCATGTCTTAAGTTTAAATCTTTTATCCAGTGGGAGTCTATCTTAGTTAATGGTGAAAGGTGTGGGTCCAGTTTCAATCTTCTACAGGTTGCCAGCCAGTTTACCCAGTATCATTTGTTAAATAGGGAATCTTTTCCCCACTGAATGTTTTTAATTGGCTTGTCAAAGATCAAATAACAGTAAGTAGCTGGATTCATCTCTTGGTTCTCTATTCTGTTCCAGACATATACCTCTCTGTTTTTGTGCCAAAACCATGCTGTTTTGATCACTATCGATTTATAGTACAGTCTGAGGTCTGATAACATGATTCCTCCTGCTTTGTTTTTATTGCTGAGTAATGTTTGGCTATTTGAGTTTTTTTCTGATTCCATATAAAACGAAGTATTATTTTTTCAAGATCTTTAAAATATGACAATGGAGCTTTAATAGGAATTGCATTAAAATTATATATTGCTAGCATCTGCAGTTTTGAGATTTTGTGATGCGGGCCATTCTCACTGGGGTTAGATGATATCTCAGGGTTGTTTTGATTTGCATTTCTCTAATATATAGAGATGATGAACTTTTTTCATATGTTTGTTAGTCATCCATCTGTCATCTTTAGAGAAAGTTCTATTCATGTCTTTTGCCCATTGATATATGGGATTGTTTGCATTTTTCATGTGGATTAATTTGAGTTCTCTATAGATCCTAGTTATCAAGCTTTTGTCTGATTGAAAATATGCAAATATCCTTTCCCATTGTGTAGGTTGTCTCTTTGCTTTGGTTGTTGTCTCCTTAGCTGTACAGAAGCTTTTCAGTTTAAGGAAGTCCCATTTGTTTATTTTTGTTGTTGTTGCAATTGCCATGGCAGTCTTCTTCATGAAGTCTTCCCCCAGGCCAATATCTTCCAGTGTGGATGTGGAGAGAAGGGAACACTTTTACACTGCTGGTGGGACTGCAAACTAGTACAACCTTTCTGGAAGGAAGTATGGAGAAACCTCAAAGCACTCAAGCTAGACCTCCCATTTGATCCTGCAATCCCATTACTGGGCATCTACCCAGAAGGAAAGAAATCCTTTTATCATAAGGACACTTGTACTAGACTGTTTATTGCAGCTCAATTTACAATCGCCAAAATGTGGAAACAGCCTAAATGCCCACCAACCCAGGAATGGATGAACAAGCTGTGGTATACGTACACCATGGAATACTATTCAGCCATTAAAAAAAATGGAGACTTTACATCCTTCGTATTAACCTGGATGGAAGTGGAAGACATTATTCTTAGTAAAGCATCGTAAGAATGGAGAAGCATGAATCCTATGTTCTCAATTTTGATATGAGGACCATTAATGCCAATTAAGGTTATGGGGGGGAGGAAAAGCAGAAAGAGGGATAGAGGGAGGGGGTGGGGCCTTGGTGTGTGTCACACTTTATGGGGGCAAGACATGATTGCAAGAGGGACTTTGCCTAACAATTGCAATCAGTGTACAATTGCTTATTGTACCCTCAATGAATCCCCAACAATAAAAAAAAAAAAGAATACATGACAACTACAAAAAAATTATATATTGCTTTGGGTAGTACAGACATTTTAGCAATGTTGATTCTTCTCAATCATGAGCATGGTATGTTTTTCCATTTGTTAACATCTTCAGCTATTTCTTTTCTTAAAATTTCATAGTTCTCTTTGTAGAGATCTTTCACGTCCTTTGTTAGGTAAACTCCCAAATATTTCATCTTCTTTGACACTACTGTGAAAGGAATAGAGTCCTTGACTGTTTTTTCAGCTTGGTTATTATTGGTATATATAAAGGCTACAGATTTGTGGGTGTTGATTTTTTAGCCTGAGACATTAGTGTATTCCTTGATCACTTCTAAAAGTTTTGTAGTAGAATCCCTAATGTTTTCCAGATATACGATCATATCATCTGCGAAGAGTGAAAGTTTGATCTCTTCTGACCCTGTGTGGATACCCTTGATCGCCTTTTCTTCCCTAATTGCAATGGCTAAAACTTCCATTACAATGTTAAAGAGCAATGGAGACAATGGGCAACCTTGCCTGGTTCCTGATCTGAGTGGAAATGATTTCAATTTAACTCCATTCAATACGAAGTTGGGTGTGGGTTTGCTGTAGATGGCCTCTATCAGTTTAAGAAATGTCCCTTCTATACCAATTTTCTTAAGTGTTCTGATCATGAAGGGATGCTGGATATTATCAAAAGTTTTTTCTGCATCATTTGAAAGAATCATATGGTCCTTATTTTTTAGTTTGTTTATGTGCTGAATTACATTTATAGATTTACGTATATTGAACCAGCCTTGAGACCCTGGGATAAATCCCACTTGGTCATGGTGTATAATTTTTTTGATGTGTTGTTGAATTGTTTGTTAGGATCTTATTGAGTATTTTAGAATCAATATTCATTAGTGATATTGGTCTATAACATTCTTTTCTTGTTGGGTGTTTCCCTGGTTTGGGGATCAAGGTGATGTTTGCTTCATGGAACGGGTTGGGTAGTATTTCTTCTTTTTCTATATTTTGGAAGAGGTTTAGTAGTATAGGTCCTAGTTCTTCTTTAAAGGTTTGGTAGAATTCTGATGTAAAGCCATCTGGTCCTGGGCTTTTCTTTTTAGGGAGGTTTTGTATTGTTGATGCTATTTCAGAACTTGATATAGGCCTGTTCAACATTTCCACTTCATTCTGGCTAAGTCTTGGTAGGTGGCGTTCTTCCAGGTATTGGTTGATTTCTTTCAGATTTTCATATTTCTGAGGGTAGAGTTTCTTGTAGTATTCGTTAAGGATTTTTTGAATTTCTGAGGGGTCCGTTGTTATTTCATCCTTACCATTTCTGATTGATGAAATTAGAGATTTTACTCTTTTTTTTTCCTGGTTAGGTTGGCCAAAGGTTTATCTATTTTATTGATCTTTTAAAAACACCAACTTTTGGATGTATTGATCTGTTGTATAATTCTTTTGTTTTCAATTTAGTTTATTTCTGCTCTGATTTTGGTTATTTCTTTTCTTCTGCTGGGTTTGGGGTTGGAGTGTTCTTCCTTCTCCAGTTGCTTGAGATGTCCCATTAAGTTATTAACTTCCTCTCTTTCCGTTTTCTTGAGGAAGGCTTGCAGTACTATAAATTTCCCTCTTAGGACTGCCTTTGCAGTATCCCAGAGATTCTGGTAATTCACGTCTTGTTTGTTGTTTTGTTGCAAAAATTTGGTGATTTCCTTCTTAATCTCGTCTATACCCCATGTATCCTTCAGCATAAGGTTGTTTAGCTTCCATGTTTTTGTATGGGTATGTAGGTTCCTGTTGTTATTGAGTTCAACTTTTATTCCATGATAGTCTGAGAAGATGCAAGGAATAATTTCTATTTTTTTAAGTTTGCTGAGGTGAGATTTGTGGCCTAGATTTGTGGTCAATTTTGGAGTATGTTCCGTGGGCTGATGAGAAGAATGTGTATTCAGTTTTGTTGGGATGAAATGTTCTGTAGATGTCTGTTAAGTCCATATGTTGAATGGTTGAGTTTAAATCTAAAATTTCTTTGCTTAGCTTCTTTTTGGTGGATGATCTATCCAGCACTGCTAAAGGGGTGTTAAAATCTCCAACTACTATGGAAGTGGAGGAAATTGAGTTGCTCATGTCTGTTAGAGTTTCTCTTATAAATTGAGGTGCATTCTGGTTGGGTGCATAAATATTAATAATTGAGATCTCATCATATTGAGTATTTCCTTTAACAAATATGAAGTGTCCATCCTTATCTTTCCATATTTCATTTGGTTTAAAGCCTATTGCGTCTGCGAACAGGATTGCAACTCCTGCTTTTTTCTCCTTTCCGTTTGCCTGGAGTATAGATGACCATCCCTTCACCTTGAGTCTATATTTGTCTTTTAATGTAAGATGCGATTCTTGTATGCAACAGATATCTGGCTTGTGTTTTTGTAGCCATTCAGCCAACCTGTGCGTCTTTAGAGGACAGTTTAAACCATTCACATTAATTGAGAATATTGATAAGCCTTTCAAAAGTCCATGGACATTTTTAATCCTTTTGTGACTGTGGAAGTTGGAATTTGATCAAAATTTTCTGGGTTGGTTCACTTTTGTGTTGGAGGATTACACTTGTCTTTATGGATGAGAGGTCTGAGAATATCCTGGAGAGCTGGTTTAGTTATGGCAAATTTCTTCAACATGTGAATGTCATTGAAGTATTTAATTTCTCCATCATAAATGAAACTCAGTTTAGCTGGGTAGAGGATCCTGGGTTGAAAGTTATTTTGTTTTAGGAGATTAAAAGTCAATTACCATTCTCTTCTAGCTTGAAAGGTTTCAGCAGAGAGATCTGCAGTTATTCTAATATTCTTACCCTTGTAGGTAATGGTTTTCTTTCATCTGGCCGCTTTCAGAATTTTCTTCTTGATATTAACTTTAGTGAAATTGATTATGATGTGTCTGTGGAATGTCTTATTTGGGTTGAGTTGTGCTGGAGTTTTGAAACTGTCTGCTATCTGAATTTCAGAATCTCTTGGCATGTCTGGAAAGTTCTCCTTCATAATCTCATGGAGAAGAGACTCTGTGCATTGTGAAGCCCCTTCATTGCTTTTGGGGATCCCTATAAGGTGAATATTGATTTTCTTTGAATTATCCCAGAGTTCTCTGAGAGAGTGATCTGTTTTTGCCCTCCATTTCTCTTCCTCTTTGAGAGTTTGGGAGCGTTCAAAAGTTTTGTCTTCAATGTCAGAAATCCTTTCTTCTGCTTGCTCCATTCTGTTACTGAGGGATTCTACTGTGTTTCTCAGATCTTTGAGGGCTGCAACTTCTTGTCTCAATGTGTCAAAATCTTTGGTCATTTGGTCTTTGAATTCGTTGAATTCTTGAGATATCTTTTGGGTTACTGCTTGGAATTCTAATTCAATCTTTTTTTTTTTTTATTGTTGGGGATTCATTGAGGGTACCATAAGCCAGTTACACTGATTGCAATTGTTAGGTAAAGTCCCTCTTGCAATCATAACTTGCCCCCATAAAGTGTGACACACACTAAGGCCCCAACCCCCTCCCTCCATCCCTCTTTCTGCTTCCCCCCCCCATAACCTTAATTGTCATTAATTGTCCTCATATCAAGATTGAGTACATAGGATTCACGCTTCTCCATTCTTGTGATGCTTTACTAAGAATAATGTCTTCCACTTCCATCCAGGTTAATACGAAGGATGTAAAGTCTCCATTTTTTTTAATGGCTGAATAGTATTCCATGGTATACATATACCACAGCTTGTTAATTCATTCCTGGGTTGGTGGGCATTTAGGCTGTTTCCACATTTTGGCGATTGTAAATTGAGCTGCAATGAACAGTCTAGTACAAGTGTCCTTATGATAAAAGGATTTCTTTCCTTCTGGGTAGATGCCCAGTAATGGGATTGCAGGATCAAATGGGAGGTCTAGCTTGAGTGCTTTGAGGTTTCTCCATACTTCCTTCCAGAAAGGTTGTACTAGTTTGCAGTCCCACCAGCACTGTAAAAGTGTTCCCTTCTCTCCACATCCACGCCAGCATCTGCAGTTTTGAGATTTTGTGATGTGGGCCATTCTCACTGGGGTTAGATGATATCTCAGGGATGTTTTGATTTGCATTTCTCTAATATATAGAGATGATGAACATTTTTTCATGTGTCATCTTTAGAGAAAGTTCTATTCATGTCTCTTGCCCATTGATATAAGGGATTGTTGGCTTTTTTCATGTGGATTAATTTGAGTTCTCTATAGATCCTGGTTATCAAGCTTTTGTCTGATTGAAAATATGCAAATATCCTTTCCCATTGTGTGGGTTGTCTCTTTGCTTTGGTTATTGTCTCCTTAGCTGTACAGAAGCTTTTCAGTTTAATGAAGTCCCATTTGTTTATTTTTGTTGTTGTTGCAATTGCCATGGCAGTCTTCTTCATGAAGTCTTCCCCCAGGCCAATATCTTCCAGTGTTTTTCCTATGCTTTCTTTGAGGATTTTTATTGTTTCATGCTTTAAATTTAAGTCCTTTATCCATCTTGAATCAATTTTTGTGAGTGGGGAAAGGTGTGGGTCCAGTTTCAGTCTTTTACATGTAGACATCCAGTTCTCCCAACACCATTTATTGAATAGGGAGTCTTTCCCCCAAGGTAAGTTCTTGTTTGGTTTATCGAAGATTAGGTGGTTGTAAGATGTTAGTTTCATTTCTTGGTGTTCAATTCGATTCCAAGTGTCTATGTCTCTGTTTTTGTGCCAGTACCATGCTGTCTTGAGCACTATGGCTTTGTAGTACAGACTAAAATCTGGTATGCTGATGCCCCCAGCTTTATTTTTGTTACTAAGAACTGCCTTAGCTATACGGGGTTTTTTCCGGTTCCATACAAAACGCAGAATCATTTTTTCCAAATCTTGAAAGTACGATGTAGGTACTTTGATAGGAATGGCATTGAATAGGTAGATTGCTTTGGGAATTATAGACATTTTAACAATGTTGATTCTTCCCATCCATGAGCATGGTATGTTCTTCCATTTGTTAATATCCTCTGCTATTTCCTTTCTGAGGAGTTCATAGTTTTCTTTATAGAGGTCCTTCACCTCCTTCGTTAGGTATATTCCTAGGTATTTCATTTTCTTTGAAACTATGGTGAAGGGAGTTGTGTCCTTAATTAGCTTCTCATCTTGACTGTTATTGGTGTATACAAAGGCTACTGACTTGTGGACATTGATTTTATATCCTGAAACATTACTGTATTTTTTGATGACTTCTAGGAGTCTTGTGGTTGAGTCTTTGGGGTTCTCTAAGTATAAGATCATGTCGTCAGCAAAGAGGGAGAGTTTGACCTCCTCTGCTCCCATTTGGATTCCCTTTATTTCCTTGTCTTGCCTAATTGTATTGGCTAGAACTTCCAGCACTATGTTGAATAGTAAAGGTGACAGTGGACAACCTTGTCTGGTTCCAGTTCTAAGAGGAAAAGCTTTCAGTTTTATTCCATTCAGTAAAATATTGGCTGTGGGTTTGTCATAGATAGCTTCAATCAGTTTTGGAAATGTGCCACCTATGCCTATACTCTTCAGTGTTCTAATTAGAAAAGGATGCTGGATTTTATCAAATGCTTTTTCTGCATCTATTGAGAGGATCATGTGATCTTTATTTTTGCCTCTGTTAATATGGTGGATAACGTTTATGGACTTGCGTATATTAAACCAGCCTTGCGTCCCTGGGATGAAGCCTACTTGATCATGATGAATGACTTTTTTGATGATAAGCTGTAATCTATTGGCTAGGATTTTGTTGAGAATTTTTCCATCTATATTCATGAGTGAGATTGGTCTGAAATTCTCCTTTTTGTTTGGGTCTTTTCCTGGTTTTGGTATCAGGGTGATGTTTGCTTCATAGAATGTGTTGGGGAAGATTCCTTCTTTCTTAGTTTTTTGGAATCATTTCTGCAGTACAGGAATAAGCTCTTCCTTGAAGGTTTGATAGAATTCTGGAGTGAAGCCATCTGGACCAGGGCATTTTTTAGTTGGAAGCTTTTTTATTGTTTCTTTGATCTCAGTGCTTGAAATTGGTTTGTTCAGGAACTCTATTTCTTCCTGGCTAAGTCTAGGGAGATGGTGTGATTCCAAATATTTATCCATTTCCTTCACATTGTCAAATTTCTGGGCATAGAGTTTCTGGTAGTATTCAGAGATGATCTCTTGTATCTCTGTGGGATCAGTTGTTATTTCCCCTTTATCGTTTCTGATTGAGGTTACTAGAGATTTTACTTTTCTATTCCTCGTTAGTCTGGCCAATGGTTTATCTATTTTATTTATTTTTTCAAAAAACCAACTCCTTGTTTCATTAATTTTCTGAATGATTCTTTTGTTTTCAATTTCATTGATCTCTGATTTGATTTTGGATATTTCTTTTCTTCTACTGAGTTTAGGCTTAGATTGTTCTTCTTTTTCCAATTCCATAAGATTTGTTGTGAGATTGTTGATGTGCTCTCTTTCTGTTTTTCGAATGTAGGCATCTAAAGCGATGAATTTTCCTCTGAAAACTGATTTTGCATTATCCCACAGGTTTTGGTATCTTGTGTCTTCATTGTTGTTATGCTCAAGGAAGTTAATGATTTCCTGTTTTATTTCTTCCTGCACCCATCTGTTATTCAACATAAGGTTGTTTAATTTCCATGCCTTTGGGTGGGGTCGAGCATTTTTGTTAGAGTTGAGTTCCACCTTTAGTGCCTTATGGTCTGAAAAGATACAAGGTAAAATTTCAATTCTTTTGATTCTGTTGATATTTGTTTTGTGTCCCAGGATATGATCAATTTTGGAGAATGTTCCATGGGGTGATGAGAAGAATGTGTATTCTTTATCTTTGGGATGGAGTGTTCTATATGCGTTTATCAAGCACAGTTGTTCTAGGGTCTCATTCAAATCTCTTATATCTTTGTTTAATTTCTGTTTAGAGGATCTGTCCAGCTGTGTAAGAGGAGTGTTAAAGTCCCCTGTTATTATGGTATTATCGGATATCATATAGCTCAAACTGAGTGAGGTCTGTTTCAAGAATCTGGGAGCATTTAAATTGGGTGTATAAATATTTAGAACTGAAACATCTTCTTGTTGTATTTTTCCCTTGACCAATATAAAGTGACCATTTTTGTCTTTTTTGACTTTACTTGCTTTAAATCCACATGTATCTGAAAATAAGATTGCAACTCTTCTTTTTCTTCTGAAAAATTGTCTTCCAACCCTTGACTCGGAACTTTAATTTGTCTTTTGAAGCCAGGTGTGTTTCTTGCAGACAGCAAATGGATGGCTTGTGTTTTTTAATCCAGTCAGCCAATCTATGTCTCTTCAGTGGGGAATTCAGGCCATTAACATTTATGGAGATAATTGATAAGTGTGGTAGTATTCTATTCGTCTTATTTTGTGAGAGTCCATTGCTTAGTTTTATCTTTTGCATCAGTGTGGAGGTTAGGTTCTGTCCTTTAATTTCTGAGTTCTTACTTTGCTGCTGATCCATTGTGGTGGTCAGTGTGCAGAACAGGTTGAAATATTTCCTGTAGAGCTGGTCTTGTTGTGGTGAATTTCCTCAATGTTTGCATATCCGTAAATGATTTGATTTCTCCATTAATTTTTAAGCTTAGCTTGGCAGGGTACAGAATTCTGGTCTGGAAATTGTTCTGTTTAAGTAGATTAAAGGTAGATGACCATTGTCTTCTTGCTTGGAAAATTTCATTAGAGAAGTCTGCGGTCACTCTGATGGATTTGCCCCTGTAGGTCAACTGGCGCTTACTCCTGGCAGCTTGCAGAATCTTTTCTTTTGTTTTGACTTTGGACAGGTTCATCACAATGTGTCTTGGAGAAGCTCGGTTAGAGTTGAGGCGACCTGGGGTACAGGTAGATAGATACAACTCTATCCCTCTGAAAGCAGTGTGTCAGAATCTTTGGTGATATTTCGGAAATTTTCTTTTATAACATTCTCTAGTATGGCTTCCATTCCTCTGGGGCATTCTTCTTCCCCTTCTGGGATTCCTATAACTCGTATGTTGGAATGCTTCATAAAGTCCCATAATTCTGACAGTGAACGTTCTGCTTTCTCTCTCTTCTTTTCTGCCTCTTTTACTATCTGAGTTATCTCAAGAACTTTGTCTTCTACCTCTGAAATACTTTCTTCTTCATGGTCTAACCTGTTGCTGATACTTTCCATTGCATCTTTAAGTTCCCTAATTGACTGTTTCAGTTCCTTCAGCTCTGCTATATCCTTTTTATATTCTTCATATCGTTCATCTCTTATTTGATTCTGTTTTTGGATTTCCTTTTGGTTATTTTCCACTTTATTAGCAGTTTCCTTCATTGTTTCCATCATTTCTTTCATTGTTTTCAACATGTGTATTCTAAATTCCCTTTCTGTCATTCCTAACATTTTTTTATAGGTGGAATCCTCTGCAGTAGCTACCTCATGGTCCCTTGGTGGGGTTGTTCTGGACTGGTTCTTCATGTTGCCTGGAGTTTTCTGCTGATTCTTCCTCATGAGTGATTTCTTTTATCTGTTTCCTTGCCCTAATTTTCCTTTCACTTCCTCTTACTCTTTAAGTTCTCGTGCCTGTGGACTAAGGGTTCGATGAGTCCTTTTGGTACAGGACCAGAAGTGTTCGAAAGTTGAAGAGCAAGAAAGGGATGAAAGAAAGGAGGACTGAGTGAAAAGAAAAAAAATAAGGAAAGGACAGGGGGTGGGTAAAAGGAATATTGACAAAAATAAGAGAGGCACAGAAAAAGGGAGAGAGAGCAATATAGGTGTACAGTAGGGTACTTTGACACAACCTTAAGAAACCCACCTTCTGGGGGTGCCCAGTTGGGTGGTTCCCTTGAGGTCAGCAGCTCTTTGCTAACCTGATCAGACACAGTACCCTACCTCCACCAAGTAGAGAGGAAAGACAAAAATGCTATAAATCAAACCAAAACAAGCAAACAGAAAACTTTACAGGATAAAATTTGGTGAAAAACCAAATAATAGCTGTAGAAACACTAGCAAAAATGAAGTTCTAGTTATTGAAAAAGGCAGCAATGGGAAATTATATTTAAACTAGAAAAATTGAGAAAGAAAAAAGATCTTTATGGAAAAGGTTGAAATTAAAAAACATAACAACATCAACAACATCAAAATAAACAAAAAAACAATCAAACCAAAAAAAAAAAAAAAACCAAAAAAAACACACAACCAAAAACAAAGCAGTATGTATATGTTGTTGAATATTGTCTGGGCAACACGTGGTCTTCTGGGGTATGAGATGTTAATCACAGTTCTGATACGACTGGAGGCTCCTGATTTCTCAAACCCCAGCAGGTAGACACCCTAAATCTCTCTTCAGCCCACTTAAAAGGCACTTTGAACTTGTAAACTTGCTCTCAGAAGCCTTCCGAGTAAAGTGCTTGTTGCTGGAATCACTGCTGAATTGGCTATACACTTACCCAGCATGCCAAAACCAGTCTAACTCTGTCCCTGAGGGTTAGGGCTGCAAGGCAGCTCAGGCCCCACCCTTAGGTTACTCAGTGGATAGGTTACCAGCTCCCACCCAATTCTAGCTCTGCGACCCTTAGGGCAGAGCTTGCCAGGGCAGATCACTCACAGTGGCTCCCTGTGGCCCACAGCCAAACACTATTAGCTCCATCTGGTTCAGCGGCTCAGACTGGGGCCCTAGACAATTGCCAAAGTTCTCCGCACTCCTGCTCAGGCTCTCCCTAAGGCAGTTCAACTGAGTGCCAAGTCCAAAGACACCAAAACAGTTCACAGGTAAGGCCTTTCCGGTTTGCAGTCTCACTGCTACTGAACTTACAGTTGTGGGCGGGTTTAGACCACTTGCCGTCCTCCTCTTGGGGTCCAGAAGTTTCTTGCTGACTCCCTGTATCCTCACAGGGGTGATGATAGGCAGATCCTACCAGCAAGAGATGCCTGGAGTCCTATCTCCCCAGACTCACGGTGCCCAGATGCAAGGAGGCTGTTACTCGGCCGCCATCTTGCTCTCTCTCCTACCAGAAATTCTTCTTTCTGTCTTTCTTTTTTTTTTTTTTTTACCCTGGGACAGAGTCTCACTCTGTGGCTCTGGGTAGATTGCCATGGCATCATCATAGCTCAAGCATCCTCAAACTCTTGGGGTCAAGTGATCCTTGTGCCTCAGCCTCCTGTGTAGTTGGGAGTACATGTGCTGGCCACGACGGCTGGCTAGTTTTTCTATTTTTTTGTGGAGATGGAGTCTTGCTCTTCCTTAGTCTGGTCTCAAACTCCTTAGCCTCAGGCAAACCACCTGCTTTGGACTCACAGTGTAGTGGGATTCAGAAATTCTTAGTTTTTAAAAATCTTTTCCTACCCCAAGGGCATACTGACATTTTCCTATGCTACTGTCTAAGAGTTTTACTTCAAATATTTAGAACTATGACCCTTTGGAATTGATTTTTGCATACTGTGAGACTGTGGAAGCTAGTATGATTACCCTTCCATACTGATACTCAAGAGACAAGTGTTTATTGAAAATACTGTCCTTTATTTACTGATCTGAAGTGCTAGATAGGAGTGGGACATTTTTTGGCTTTCTATTCTATGGCCATCTATTCACTTGAAGCCTGGAGTTGACTACTCACATCCAAATCCCACTCAAAATATGGAAGATATGTGGCTGTGAGCAAGTCACTGGGCGTTTCTTCTGTGCTGCAATTTTACTCTCTGTAAATTCTGTCTGTTCTACATGAATGTTACACTGTCTTTATTACTGTAGTTTTATAAAAAGCTTTGTTAATGGAAAAAGCAAACTCTGTAAAATAACTTAAATGGTTTTATTCTGAACCAGTATAAATGTCCGTAACCCGGGGAACATAGTATCAAGAGGTCCTGAGACAATGTGAATTGGCAAGTTACAGTTTGGTTTTATACATATTTGGGGGAGGAGGGGCTGGAATTACAGGTAAAATTATAAATCGATACATGGAAAGTATACATTGGTTTGGACCCAAAAGACAGGACATCTTGAAATTGTGGCATATAAGGTATAGGTGTGTTCAGAGATTCTTTGACTTGTAATTGGTTAAAGAAATAAAGCTTTGTCTAACAGCCTGGAATCAGTAGAAAGGAATGTCTTAATTCAAGACAAGGAAGTCTGTCAATCATAGAGCAAGCCACAATATGCAGCCACTCAAAGTGATCCCATCAGCAAATTGATGCAGGTGTGACTTAACCTTTGTCTTGCACAGCCTTAGGTCCTGTTTCTAACTTAATAACTCATTGCCACTTTCAGAGTACCCCCTTTGGCCATCTGGTGACTGTAGCAATACTCAGCAATGTAGTATGTAGCACTCTGTTAAGGACCAGTTTGTGACTTTAATTGTCCAACCTTGCATTTCAGTTTTTAAAGTCATAATGCTACTTTTTCCTCTTCTGCAAGTTTTTCCTGTTTTTCTTCCTTTCTTTGTCTCAATAATGCTTATTCATTATTCAAAACTAATTCATGTTCCAGTTCCTCCAAGCGGTCACCTGATTCCTCCTCCTTAAGTGAGCTGGGTGACTCCTTCTCCTATCGTCATTTACCATTTCTATCAGAGCAAGTGGCACACGGTGTTGCACTGAGCCATGCTCATGGTGATAGTGGTAAGGAAATGGTCCAATCTGGCGATGAGCACTGATCTCATCCATCCCTGTCACTCGCAGGTCTGGTGCAGAATGACCGCTGAAATAAAATTAACTCAGATCAACTACCCCAGGAAGTCTTCTTGGCTGTCCTAGGCTAGGTGAGAAATCACTCCTCCACATCTTCACCAGGGAACTGTAGACAGTGACGTTCTTCAGGGCAGGGATTCTCTTGTGTCCCCTTTTTATGGTGGCACCTGCTGCAGAGCAGAGGCTCAGAGTGTGCACAGCTGTGGGTCCTGAGGTGGAGGTAAGCAAGATACAGACAAGTGAGCAGCACCTGTGGCTCAAAGGAGTAGGGCGCCGGCCCCATATACTGGAGGTGGCAGGTTCAAACCCGGCCCCAGCCAAAAACTGCAAAAAAAAAAAAAAAAATACAGCAAGTTTCTTCCTCCCATAGACTTAAATTCTAAGCAGGCAGGCTGGAAATAAAGTGCAAATACAGGTAGAATAATTTCAGATAGTGCCGAGTACTGTCATAAAAATAAAATAAGGTGAAGTGATGGACTGAGCAATTGTTTAGAGCAGGAAGTTAGGAAAAGCCTTTCCAAGAAGGTAACATTAAGGTCTAGGTGATAAAAATCCAGCTCCATGAAATTCTGTGGGAAGATCATTCTAGGCAGAGGGAATGGTTGGAGTTCGGTGAATTTGAGGATAGAGAGGAGGGCACTGTGGCTGGAGCAGGGGAGGGAAGAAAGAGGGAGAGACAAGGGAGAAAAAAAAAGAGGGAGAGAGAGACAGACAGAGAATGAATGAGTGCTGAGAGGTGGGCAGAGGCAGCCACGGTAGGAGTCTGAATTTTGTTCTAATTGCTCTAGGGACCCCTGGGAGGGATATTTAGGCTGAGGAGTGACGTGCACACTGGTGCACGTTTTAGAATGATAACTCTAGCTGTTGTGTGGACAAAATAAATTATATGGGGCAAGCATGGAAGCAGGAAGGCCAGTCTGGAAGCTGTGGGAGCATCTAGGTAGACATGGGGGCAGCACACTATTTGATCACATGGGTCCTGAAGTCGGCTGCACACATCCAAATCCTGCTTGCAGCATAACAGATGTCTGGCTGTGGGCAAGCCACTGGGTGTTTCTTCTGTGCTGCAATTTTACCCTCTGTAAGAGGAGATAATGATATAGCACCTAACACGCAGGTTTGCTGGGAAGACCCAGTGAGTTCAGTGTGCATATAATGTGCGTGCCCATGGCGTAAGTCAGTATGCTATTAGCAGCCACAGCGGTGGTTATCTTTGTAGACTAGAGAGAATGTGAAAGGATTCAGGTGGTTTCTCCAGGTTGAGTTGACATGACTTTCTTAGAAATTGGATTCTGAGATGAGGGAAAAGGAAAGGAAGACGCCTAGTTTCTTTGGCAGCAAGTTGGCTTAGGGGTGTCGTTTGATAAAATGAGAAAAGGATTGCAAGGAGCAGGTTTGAGGGTGTGTGGGGGCTGAGGCGTCAAGAACTCAGTTTGAACAGGGTAGGCAGATCTGAGGTGCCCCCAGAATAGCAGAGAGGAGGTGTTTGAAGGGGGCCGGGCACATGACCCCATAGTTCAGGGAAGAACCTATGGCTGGAGACACACATTTGGAGGAGTCAGGCCACTGTGATGGGGTTGCCCTGGGAGAGTGCTCAGATGTGGAGGCCAAGCATGGCTGGGACAGAGCTGCAGTTCCCTTCCCTTGGAGGTGGAGCAGAGGAGGGTCTAGCCTGTGAGGGAAACCCAGGAGAAAGTGGACTACGGGTTCCACTGCCCAGCTGGTCAGACTAAGTACGACATGCAAAGGAGGTTGTGCAGTTTGGCAACATGGGAGTCATTTGTCGAAAGGCTATGTGGAATTTTATGTCATTGGATGGCACTTCTCTTTAGAAATGAACTCAGTGGGAAAAGCCGGCTGTGTACCCTCCCTGGTGCCTACTGAGGGTGGACAGGGGGAGGTCCTGAAGACCACAGATTATTGGTCTGAATTATTCTCTCTCTTGGACAGCAGGGCTGGCATCCTCCTTGCTCACCTGCTCAGGGCAAGCCGTCAATAATTTGTCCTAAATGAGCAATTAAGTAAGATTTTGGTGGATCCCTTAGGGGTGCAGAGTGGGGTGAGTGTCTTGGCTGTCAAGCCAGGAACCTTCTCAGAGCAAAGCCCCCATCTAGTGGTGGCTGCAGGTTCAAAAAGAAACCCATCTGTTTTCTTCCTTTTGAGTGGACGGAAGGTTTCTGCCTCTCCTCCCAAATAAAATTTTAGAAATCACCATGAAAGAATGACTAAACTGAGGTGGAAAAAGTGTCTCTGAGGCTGGAATCAGAAGCTTTCAGTGACACCACATTCCGGCCCAGCTGTTCTGAGACTGGGAGCATATCAACACTCAGGCCGTGCCTGTGACCTCCCCAGGGCAAACCACTAGACTCACAGCTTTTCTCCATTACCAGTAAGGCTTGGTCAGTGGTTCTCAGACTTTTGTGGACAGTGAAATCCCCTTGTGGGTTAAGAAAATGCAGATTGCTGGGCCCCACCTCCAGAGTTCCAGGTTCAGTAAGTCAGAGTGGGACCCAGGAAATTGGATTTCCAATAAGCCCCCTGGCTGTCCCAGCAGGAGCACCTCTTGACCATCTCTGGTCTGGATTATTCTTGTTCCTGGACAGCAGTGCTGGCATCCCTCTTGCTCACCTGGCTCAGGGGAGGCCCTCAACAATTTGCACTAAATGGGCAGATTAAGTAAGATTTTAGTGGCTCCCTCATGGCTCAGGAACAGATGAGTGTCCTGGCTGTCAGGCAGGGTAGAAGGAGGGCTAGGAAGCGACAGGCTGTCATGGGCATAGTGGACTGTTTCTCTGGCCACCTCACGTGACTTGATTTGCTGCTACTGCTCCTGAACTTCCCAGCTGCATGGCTCAGGGGTTCAGGAGGCAAGGTGGCTGTCACTGGCCTCTGCATTCTTTTCCTTGAGCCGTTTCCAGCTCCCACGTTTCCTCCTCCTTTCTGGCTGTTCAGGCCTGCATCTTTGTGAGTGGAATTTAGGCAGAATTTTAGGCAGAGGGATGCAGACGATTTAAGGGGCAATGTCCTTCTGGGATCCATTATAAAGTCCCCAGATAAAGCAAATCCTTTCTCTTTACTCCCCAGAGCCCGAGGAAATGGGGTGGGGACTCTGGCACATGGCTTTTGAGAAATGGAATTAGTTAAGTTCCTGTCAAAGTGAAATGAATGTCCATGGCCACGTCCCATGGAGCACACACAGCTTTTAGTGAGAGGGACTGCATCCCAGCCCCGCACACAGAGCCTTCTTTCTTTCTTGAGGAAAACTGAGTCTTTCACAGCCTGCTGGAAGGCAGAGGAAATGGAAATTCCCACAGGATCCTGAGCCCCTCTCTGCATCCCTCAGTCTAGTTTGAGGACCGTACTGGCCTTTGCAGACAGGCTGGGTGCCGTGGGGAGCATAGGGTTCTGCAGCCAGAGGCTGCGAATGGCACTGGCCAGGCTCCCAGGGGAGGGGAGAAGCCCTGTGCACTGACCTCCTGCCCTTGTCTTGGCCAGAAAGCAGCGTGTGGAGTCCCTCCCAGCTCTCCCATTCTGTGGCCCCAAAGCAGAGCAGCTTAGCAGGGGCTTTTCTGAGAAGTTGCTGAGCTCAGACCCTGCTGGCTCCACATTCCTGGGTGGTGAGGGAGGGATTCCAGTGTTTACTTTGAACAGTGTTTTCCTGTGTCCAAATCGACTGGGTGTTAAATTCTTCCAGATTTCTGGCTCCACATTGCAACTCCAACGGGACAGAAACAGGTTAATGGCAGTTGGCAAGAGAGCAAGAGCAAGCCGGTCCGTCTGGGCACCTTCTGTGTCTAGAATTTCCATTCTGTGGATGGAGAGGCTGTCCGGGACACTGGGGGATGCACAACAAGGGGGGTTTGTTGTGGTCTCATTTCACAGAGCTCTGCTCTTGTGCCTTTTGCATTTCCCACTCTAGAGGGCAAAAGTTAGCTTTTCTCTTTTGAAACCCATCTGGGAATGAGAACAAGCCGAGTTTTGAAGGTCAGGGATTGCAATGTTTTCTTGGTGAGTACAAACTCAGAAGTTGAGCTCATAAGGAATTCATTTGGTGGGATGTTAGGAAACTGCAGCACATTCCAGTTCCTGGGGCGGGCTGTGCCGGGAGGGTGAGGATATGCAGGAGGTTAGAGCTGGGAAGGGGACAGGCTACTGCAGACCCCAAGCCTTCTTTTCTCCCAGAAGGCCCAGAGAGGCAAAGTGGTCTGGAGGCTGGAATATGCAGGGCCCTGACCCTGAGCAGCCAGCCAGAATTCTGGGCAGTAAGTAACCTGGTGGTGGTGACCTGGAACTATTGTGTCTCTGACCATGTAAGCTTTCTGAGCCACAGGGACATTCTCCTCTATATTAAGGGTTGATAAATCAATGGCTTTAAAGAGACAGAAACTTTAGAACTTAGAAAACCAAAAGGAGCAATTCACAGATAAAGATACTCTGTAGGTCCACCTTGCATAATCCTTTCTTCATTCTCCTGGGATGCTGAGCGACTCAGGGAAAACTTGATGACGTGGGCTCCACAGAAGTTTTTGGTGAAGCTTCAGCCTCTGCACAGGTAGCTGTCAGCCTCTTAATCAGAACAGTCCAAATCCAAGTTGGGCATGGGACCTTGCCCAACTTGGTGGCCTTGAAACTCATTCCAAGCTAGACCCTGTGTTGTTGGACCCTGAGCACCTTTTATGATTATGGGGGTGTGTACGTGATGCACAAACACATGCACTGGCAGGAAAGGAAGATTAGTTAGCAATCTTCCTGACTTCAGGGCCTAGATGGAGGCCAAACAGTGTTTGTGTAGTGGGGTTGGGTAAAATAGTCCCCAGACAGCACCTGACATTTTGATCTGGCTACTCTGACAAAGTCATTTTGATGCCAAGAACATTTTCTGATGGCCTTCAAAAGGAACCACTAAAATTTCAGCTTTTCATACCTCTTGAATAAGGCAAAGCAAGTACCCCAATGTCGTTCTGAGCCTCCTCCTCATACCTTGCCCCATCCCCACTTCAACCCTGACTCTACTGGCCTCTTTGGTACATCTGCTGTGTCAAAATGGCTCTGCCAAAATTTGCTTTGTTAGAAGCTTCATTACATTCTTTACTTATGTAAGTCCTCTTCTTTCAGTAGATACTGTGTTCTCCCGTAGACACAAGAGTGGAGTGAGAAAGGAGAAATTATACAGTAAGATTGTTTCCACCACTGCCAGTACAGGAGGCACTTCTCCAGCTCAATCTCAGGGGTGAGATTTTTTTCCTTGGAGTGTCAGTTAGAGACCTTGTATTGGTTGTCTCCTGCTGTGTAACAAAATACTCACCCCCAACTTAGTTGCTGACAATAAACATTTATCTCACGGTTTCTGTGGGTTGGTAATCTGGGTGTGCCTTAACTGTGTGCCTCTGTCTCAGGAAGGCTTCTCCTTGTGGCCACAGTCTTGGTTTTGTCTGGGGCTTTGGTTTCATCTGAATGCTCAAAGAGAAGAGGGTCGTCTTCCAGGTTCACTCCATGGTTATTGGCAAGATTAAGCTCCTTACAGACTGTTGAACTAAGGGCCTTAATTCCTTGCTGCCTGTTGGCTGGAAACCTTCCCCTATTCCTTGCCATGTGGACCTCTCTTCGGGCAGCTTATGTATGTGGCAGCTTATGTATACACATGGCAGCTGGCTTCCCTTTTTTTTTTTTTTTTCTTCACGTTTCTTTTTTTTTTTATTGTCGGGGATTCAATGAGGGTACAATAAGCCAGGTTACCCTGATTGCAATTGTTAGGTAAAGTCCCTCTTGCAATCATGTCTTGCCCCCATAAAGTGTGACACACACCAAGGCCCCACCCCCCTCCCTCCGTCCCTCTTTCTGCTTCCCCCCCATAACCTTAATTGTCATTAATTGTCCTCATTGGCTTCCCTTTCTTGAACAGGAAAGAGAGGGAGAGAGAGAATGAGAGAGCACTCAAGATAGAAGCCAAATTTTGTTGTGACCCAATCTCACAAGTGACATCCCATTGCTTTGACCAGATTCTGTTTTTTGGAAGTGAGTCACTAGAGGCAGTTCATACTCAGGCAGGGGGCGTTCAGGAGGATGTGAATACCAGGAAGTGAGGTCACAGGCTGCCTCCTGGGGGCCTGGTGGGCCCAGTTGCTCTTGAGTCTTTGTTCCACCCATGGGTCCTGTCACTCCTGCAGCTCTGATAAGCTTTGATCCACCCATGGGTTGTGAGGGGCTGAGGGACATGACTTCCATGTCACGTCCTGGGATGTAGCTTTGTTGACTACATTCCAGACATTTGTCAGGGGAAAGGAGTTCTGAGTCTCTAAACCAATTGCACTCCACTTTCCTGTCTTACTCCAACTCTGCTTTGAGGAAAGCAGTGAGCCTGAGACAGCACTTTTGCTCCCTGTAGAGTTTCTCTGCTCTCCACCCTGGAGGCCAAAGTTATTTAGCTTTCTTGTTCACACAATGAGCCCCCAGATCATACAATTTATACCAATAGCTCAGCATTCTTGGTCCTCAGTTATGAAGCTCTTTGTGGATCATGAAATACATATACCTAGATCAGTAGGATCATCATAATGTCCCCTGGGGCAGGGTGTTTCCCATGTTGGATATGAGGAAGCTGCTTAATCTTTCTGATTAAGATAAAAATCGAAATGAAGCTGGATTTTAAAACCAGTTCTCCTGACTCCCAAATTCTGTGCTCCACACTGCATCCCCTTTAACATTGTCTGCATGCCTAAGTCTCCAGATTATTTCCACTAGGACTCTGGCGAGACTTCTTGGCCCACTTTCACTCCTATGGTCTGTCTAGACCAGTGCTGCAGTGATCTGAGGAGAGATATAAAACTGGAACCAGGGACGTCAAAGCTTGTATCAGACCTGGCTGGTGACTTTGGAGCATCACACTGGTGTGTGTGTGTGTATGCACACACATGTGTGTGAATGCATTCATGCATGTGGCTCACAGACTCTTTCTCATGCTAGGAACTATACGATGTCCTGCTTGGGGCTGAGTGTGTTCATGTGTGTGGTTGTAAGTGGACACAGATGCCTTAGGCATGCAGGCGTCAAGGATGAGCTTCAGAGAGTGTCCTTTTGGAGAGCAGATAGTACAAGCAGGACCCCTAGGACTTGAAAAGTAGCATGGATGGGGCAGGACAGGCGAGACATGGGGACAGCATTGTGGCAGCAGTTGGGCTGAAGAGTCCCCTGAGCTCATCTTCTGATCCCCGTTGCTGCAGTCTCTTCCCTGATCTTCAACGTAGTGGCTCATTTTGGGTGAGATGCATTTTGTTACTCATTTTTCCAGCCTGAACATTGGGCTGTGTTGTTTTGGCATTGTGGCAGACACCTCACCACCCTGCATATTAATGATACTCTAACTACCAGGCTCTTCTCCCCAAGTGCCTTGTGCTCAATGCTTTATGTGACTTTTCTAGTTAAATCCTCATGCCAATCCAAAGATAGTTTCTCTTACTGCGTCTGTTTTATAGATGAGAATGCTGAAGCTTCTGAAGTTTAAATACTTTGTTCTTGGTCACACAATTAAGTCCTTGATTTGCCCTGAGCACATGCTCTTAATTCCATGCTGTGCTTTCCTCAAAAACAATTGTCTTATACAGTTTTCCCATGCTGGGAAGTTTGGTGAGTTTTCTCATCAGTCACTCTCTTCATATATTGAAGTCCATGTGCA
Organism: Nycticebus coucang; assembly: GCF_027406575.1. NCBI lineage: Eukaryota > Metazoa > Chordata > Mammalia > Primates > Lorisidae > Nycticebus > Nycticebus coucang. The sequence goes on from NC_069797.1 coordinate 13,111,196, forward strand.
ATGATATCGCAGAGACACAAGTAGGACTGAGGACTGAGCTGGGCTTTCTGCAATACTGCACGAGGGTGTTTTTTAAAGGCCAGGCCTTTGGTGGGGAGTGGACACATCCACACAACACACTCCGTGAAGGGCCTGTTCATGGATTTTATAAGTATTTGCTGCATCCCTTCGCCATGCCAAGAAGACACATTAAAGTTGTTTAATTGCCTTTATGACTCAACAATAACCCCTTTTGTCAGAACTTCAGGATTCCCTGGCATGTTACCCACACATATTTTCTATGTGGATGGTTGTGTTTCATTGTATGCTACTGGTGTATATCTGTACCTAGAAAGATTTATTTGAAACTAATAACTAAAGTTTTAAGAGTCTTCTTTCTTGACCTGAGGGGAAGGGACAACTCTTATTTTCACTTTTTAATTGTGGGCAATTGCACACCAGTTTTATGCCCACCCTATATATACTGTCTGCTCTTCCCCAAACCATTCAGCATAGTTACATTTTATTAATATTATACAGGATGTCCATAAAGTTCATGTGCAATTTAAAAGCATTATCTATTTTAGATCAGCTTCATGGACACTCTGTATTTTTGCCAGTCAATCTTCCTCATTCTGTGTTTCTCAGAAACCATCTCAGGGACTCAAAAGAACTTGCAGCTGGGAGAACTGAGGAAGAGAAAATATCAGAGTAAGGTAAGCCCTGGGTCATGACCTGAGTCAATCCTCATGGTAGGCTGAGAGTTGATTGGAATTTAATGATCTCACTTATGAGCCTTAAAAAACACAATGTAAGGAGAGAGCCATATCAATCAAGTAATACATGATGGGATGGGAGGCCCGCTGGTAAGACATTTGGAGCAGAGACGAGGGTGAATGCATCTATCCAGGGTCTGGACCTGGCTCCCAAAAGAAGTGTTGCTAGAGCAGAAAGTAGGAGCTGCATGTGTGAATTTATCACCATTATGAAGGGAGGGTACACATGCATAAGAAAAGGCTGTCATACCCACTAACAACTCATGGGAGATTCCCTGGGTGCTATAATTGATGGTGATGACACTGGCTGGTTGGTGGGAGTGGAGGGTACAGGGCACACCTTGGGCCAGGCCAGAGTGCAGATGGAGGTTGGAGGAAATGTGGAGTAGAACTTGAGTTGGACATTGATACATTTAGGCCTCCTGAGCTTTTTCATACTAGACAGAGTTTTATTTCACTTTGTCTTGGGCCATCATGGCTCCACAGGCTTGAATTGCTATCTTTGCTGGCATCTGCTGTGTCTCATTCAGTCTTCACAGTAATCCTACTAGAGATGTGGGTCATCCCATTCTACAAATGGCCTGAACTAAAGGCTCAGAGACAGGGCAAGTGATATGCCCATGGAAAAGGAGGAAGGACCCGTGGTAGGGTTTGAACTCAGGCCTTTCCATTAGCCATATTTGTTGTCATGTTTTTTGGGATATTGTCCTGTTTGCCATTTGCCCTTCTCTAGCAGCAGCTAATGCTGAGTCTACTAGCCCATGGTTTTCACTGTGTTCCGTAGTTGCCAGATGTTTGGATTTTTAGTAATCCTTGGCGATTTCAGGGGAAGTTGTTTGTGGCAATTGCAGGAATATCCATGGGACAGAGCAGTGAATGTGATAAATGAGATCTTCTGGTTGGTTAACAGAAAGTAAAGGAGTCAACCTTAAGGAAAGTCAGGCAGGGCTAGTGTTATGCAGAGAAGGGAAACAGGAGGTGTGATAGGTGGCAACTGAGGTAGCCTGGGAAGGCCTCACCGAGGAGCTGACATTGGGGCTGAACCCTGACTTACGAGAGAGAATAAGGATTAGGACTTGTTCAGCTAGAGGCAATAGCTGGAGAAGGACCCTCAGGTAGGACCAAGCTTAGTGCTTTTAGAGAAAAGGAGGGCTGGTGTGGCCAGGCACGGAGAGTGATGAAGAGGCCACTCTGGCTAAGGCTGGGAGGGTAGGCAGGGACCAGATCAAGGAGGAACTTGTAGACTAGGGAAGGAATTTACATCATATCCTAAATGTAGTGGGGGAGCCACCGGCATGTGAGGAAGTGGAACCATTTAATACATTTTTATTTTATTTTTTAGACAGAGTCTCACGCTGTTACCCCAGGATAGAGTGTCATGGGTCATAACTCACAGCAACCTCAAACTCCTGGGCTCAAGCGATCCTCTTGCCTCAGCCTCCTGAGTAGGTGGGACTAGAGGCACCTGCTACCATGTCTGGCCAAGATTTCTATTTTTAGTAAAGACAGGGTCTTGCTCTTGCTCAGGCTGGTCTCAAACTCCCGAGTGCAAGCAATTCATTTGTCTGGGCCTCCCAGAGTGCCTGGATCCAATTTATGTTTAAAAAACATCACTGTGTATTCTCTGTGAAGGAGGAGGTTCAAGTGACAAGAATGAAAGCAGGGAGGCTGCAGCAGCTGCTCAGCATCTGATTACCAGATGATTATGTTTTGTAGACTGTAGATGTGGAGAAGTTAAACCCAAGTGGGGTTTGGGGACAATGAAGGCTGGGATGTGAAAAGGCAGAGGACTCAAGACAACCTCAGATGTCTGAATTGGGCAATCTGGTTAGCAATGGTGCCTGTTCCTGAGATGGAAGAGACCACACCAGAGCATGTTAGGGAGTAAGGTCAAGAGTTTATTTGAGCCATGAGAATTGGAGGTCAATGAAGATGTTCAGCTGGCAGTCAGATACAGAAGTCTGGGCTTTGGGGAAGGGGTCAATCTCGAGTGAAGAGCTGGCAACTGGATGGGATGTAAAACTGCAGAACTGGTCAATGTCACCTTGGGAACATGTGGAGATTAAAAAGAGAAGGGACCCAGAAATCCTCGATAGACACAGAGTGTGGTGGGGGAGGGCCTGGGGTGAGTGCGTACAAGCGAACTTCCAGTGGACTAAGGAGTGCCATCCCGTGGAAGGAAGGCTGAGTGCCTAGGGCACATGGTGGTGAGGGGGCAGGTGTGATGGCTAGGAGGTGAGAGGGTTCTTGATGAATTCTTGGGGCTTTTTTCAAAGGAGGGTGTAGGAAGTGAGGGCACAAAAGACAGTCTGAGGGGGATAGAATGGTGGGATTGAAATAGAAACTCGTTGTATCTGGAGCGAACTGGAGGGGTGTAAGAGGTGATGGTCAGAATGGGATGCTTGCAGCTGAGATTTCGGATGTACTGCATTAGGGATGCTCAAATCAATGGGATGACTGCAGGGCCTGGAGATTGGGAGGAAGACAAGGTGACTGGACAGAGCAGGTCCAGGAAGATTGGGCTGGAGGTTTTTGAGAATCATTGAGGAGACGGTGAAGCAACCACCAGGGAACCAGGAGCAATGGTGCAGGGTAAGCTGATGTGTGCCAGGAGCTGAAGTTGTCAGGGACTGAGGGCAAGAGACAGGGGTCAGAGGAGGCAGCAGCCACATGGCTGAGGAGGGGTGGACTGATGGCTGGAGCCTCTCGGAGAGAAGGAAGGAAGGAAACAGGATGAGAATGGCAGCCGGGGTAAGGAGGACGAATGTCTCCCCATCATCAGGAGGGAGAGGAACAGCCTTACTTGGGGGACCAGGAGAGAAGGCAGGTTCTTTGGGGATGATGTGACAAAGTACTCTCGGCAGGAAGTCTCAGGGATGTACGGGGTGGAAGGGAGGGAGAATGTGTGTCTCCAAATTTTAGTTGCTTATCCTTGACTTTTCATATTGAGTGTATTGTATCTATTTAATCACAGGATTATTTTCTCAACATAATGTGATAAATGCTGTTTGTAGAGGGGCCATTTTTACCCTCTTCTGAGACGGCAGGACAGATTCCCTTCTTGGAAGTGTTACGACAGGTTTCTCCAAGTGGTTGGGCTAGGCTCTTGGAGACACAGTTCCTTAGGAGTGGGGAGTGGGAAGAGAATTCCCCAGGGCAAAGGCACAGTGTGGGCCAAGAAGTTCAGGTGTGAGGCCTGGGTGAGTGTGGGCAGGGAGGATGTTTAGAACATTGACTATGGGTGTGTACATATGCATATGTGTGTGCACGTGTGTGTAGGAGGAAAATTGTGATAAGAGCCAATGTTGGAAAGCATTTTTGAGATAAGATTTTAGGGGTTACCTGTGACCCAAGGGTTGGATGCAATGTGAGAAACATGTATTTGACCACAGATCTTGGTTCCCTGTGGCCAAGATTAGCTATGGGAGGGGAAAGCGTCCTGAAAAGCACCTCATACCTATGACACTTAATAAGACTCAGGGAGAGGCTGGATCCTTCGCAGTCTGGTAGGGAGGAAACAGCAACAGATCAATGAAAAACACTCTCCAAACTTTCAAGGTGTGATGCCTAGAGGGCCACCAGCAAACCATGTGCAAAATGCTCCCCCAACTGCAGTCTCATCTGGCAAGACAATAGGTGACTGCTGAGCAAAACAACCACGGAAAGCAAAGCCATTTACTCTGTCTGGTGGCTTTCCACTTTTCCTTCAATTCCCTTCATTGCTTTTGTAATCCATTTTCTAAATTCCCTTTCTGCCTTTTTCTAATTTCTTTATAGATGGATTCTTCTGTGGTAACTGCCTCACGATCCCTTGCAGGGGTTGATCTGTTCTGGTTTTTCATGTTGCCGGAATTTTTTGTGGTTTTTCTTCATGTGTGTTTTCTTCTTGTTCACTTTTCCCTACTTTTTCCTCTCACTGCCTCCTTCTCTTTAAATTTCCTTGTCTCTGCATTTAGGTGTTGGAGTGGCCTCCTCCCAGGCTCCTGGAGCACCCTGCTATCTCACTATGCCCCTGGAATCCTCTCTCCCAGATGTTACTTTGAGTGGCCGGTGCAGAGATGTCTTTGGTCCACCATCTTCCTCCTTACTATTACCCTGTTTCCCGAAAATAAGACATCCTCTGAAAATAAGACCTACTTACAGGAAAGATAAGACGTCCCCTGAAAATAAGACCTAGCACATCTTTGGGAGCACACCTTAAAATAAGACACTGTCTTATTTTCGGGGAAACAGGGTAGCAATTTACTCTAAAAGCACAGTGAGCCTGAACCATTTAGTGAAGAGGTCACCAGTGTGACTGAGGCCATCCTGCTCTGTCATGCTCAATAAAACTCAGAGAGGGTCCTGAAGAAGTTTCTGAGCCATGCAGCAAATGTGAAATTCATTATACTCAGATGGGCATATGCCACATGATGCCACTTACATGTGGCATCTGACGTAGTCAGACCCCATAGGCTTCTAGGGGCTAGAATTGTTGTCACCCAGGGCTGGAGGAGGGGGAAGCAAGCAGCTGTTCAGCAGGTGTAGTTTCAGTTACACAAGATGCATGAGTTCTAATCTTCTACCCAGCGCTGTGCTATAATTGACAACGCAGTGCACAGTATTGTGCACTTTAAAAATGTAAGAAGGTAGAAGTCATGATAAGAGGTTTTACCCAGAAAAAGAAGGAGGGGGTGTTGCCCCTGGAGCAAGATAGGATGCAGCTTGGTACACGTGCATTTTCTCACATCCCAGGGTGCACTGTTTAACCTGCATGCTGCTGAGTTCAAGCTGTCCACAGCCCAATGGAATAACTGAATCCTACAGAAAGCAGTTATTTTAATTCTTGTCTTCTAGGCAAAGTCTCAAATGCAAGTCACCTTCTTTAAAACAAACACTGGCCTGGGTTCCTAGTATGCTGAGCATTTTAAAAGGGGGGGGGACTGGCCCGTCATGGAGCCCAGGCCTGGGAAGTGCCAGCCGTTTCCCCGACGTGTTCTCTAGGTTCACCATGTCCCCATTGTTTCAGCCGAGCAAGACTTCCTTTTTCTGATTGATTACACATTGTGAGGCCACACATTTTCACGGTCCCATTGCTGAACAGCCAACTGTCAGGCAGTGAGAGGGTCTCTGGGCCCACATTACTTAAAGCCTTTTGTGTTTGGTTCCCAAAAGATGAGGCTATGGGATTATTTCTTGCTGCCTGTTTCCCTGTGTCCTTCCTACACATCTAGCCTATCAATGTGCAAGTCTACCCCAGAGATGTCCGTGGAAAGAAAAGGTGGATAATCTCTTCTCTGAGTATGCCTGTTTGGCTTGTTCTGGAAATTCCATTTTTCAATTTTTAACTTGATCTATAGATAATATGGCTGTATCTTCGCCTTTCATCTCAAGGTGGGAATTTAATATTTGTGATTGACTATTCCTTGGGTATGTGTAAAATTCAGATTACAGTTGGACTTAATGGATATACAACATTCAGTGCTTCTTTCCCTAGTGGATTTTTAAGGGGTTATTCAGCCAATAGGCAGAAAACACACTTTTTGTGAATGGCCTATATTATCTGCATACTGACAGAAGAAAGTGGGTCCTGACTCAGGATTTGGAAACACTGAGACTGGCATTTAAATCATGCCCATTGCCTATTGTTTCCTTTGCCTTTGATTCTCAGCACAACCGTTTTTTCTCTTGAGCCTGTTTCTTAACACCTGTCCCTACACAGGCTGATTAGGATGGTCTGGCTTCCTCATGGCTGTGAGCTCCTTGAACCAAGCTCAGTGCCTGGTACCTGGATGTGATCAATGCCTGTCTGCAGGTGGCTGATGGAACATTTTGGCCTACAGACAGGGAGGTCTCTGTTTTGTTTCTGATGACACCAATGGCATGGATTAGTCTTGTCTGATTTATTACCATCATGGGAAACCTGTGTTGAGGCCCCTTGACAAAAGGGTAGACCTACACAGCAAAAGGTGTGGAGAGTCCATGGTAGGTTCTGAGTAAGTGCACGACCTTCTTGGATGTATGGAGTTTGAGCTTGCTCGCAGGAGTGAATGAACAAATAAATGTGGCATGGTCACAGACATTCAAACTCTTGTTTTCTCTGTTGGAAAGGAAAACATCCTCAAAGTACACAGATAATTGTTACAGAAAACACGTAGAGTACAGAAACATTATCAAGAAACAGCATTTTCCTTCCTATATACCAAAAGTGGTGGACCAGTTATGCGGCAATCTGTGTTAAAAGGTAGGCAGTTCTGAGTAGACTCCCACCTCCCCACCCAGATGTGGTTACAGACAGACTCGTGGGGTCTGTAAGAATATATTGACAACTGCTGAAGCAGCCCATTGTATGCAACCTGAATTTCTTTGTCTATTCAGAATTTTATTTAATTTAGTTTTAATTCAATGTAATTTTTTTTTAATCTTTGGAAATTGACTTTTTAAGAGAGTGAAATGCACTTTGAGGATGTGTGTGTAGTAGTGAGAGAGAGAAGGTGGCAGCACGTTGTTGAACAGCAACAAGGGGTTAGAACATCTCTTTTATCCCCAAAGACTGACTTGCCTCGCCCCACTCTCCTTCCCCCTCATCTTAACATTTCCAGGATTCCCAGTTCTCTCCACCAGCAGTGTCGCTAGAGGCACACATCCAAAGAGCACCTTGCTCAGAGCCTGTTAGGTAGAGCTGCGGCTCTGGGGAGGGTTTGGGAGTGGCCAGAGCCTTGAGAAGGCGGGACTGATTAGTGGGAAGTCGGTCACAGGTGCGCTCAGCGCCCCCCGAGGTTGCGGGGAGTCAGCGCATGCGCCGTGAGCCGTGAGCCGTGAGATGCGCTGCTCTTTTCCGGCTGAAGACCCACTGGTAAGCCGCGCTCTGCGCAGAGCGGAATCATTCCCGGGAACGTCAATGGGATCTCAGAGATAAGCTTTCCGAGACATTTCTGGCCTTAGTGGCAGCTTCTTCAGCCAAAAATAAATGAGGAGTAGCCAGAGGACAGGAAACAAAAACAAACAAAGAAACAAAACAGAAACGGAGGGTAGGGGAGAAAATGCAGAGGTGAGATGAAGCTTTGCACCGGGCTCCTGTTTGAGAAAATGTGATTCCTCTTCGGGGGCAAGGCATGGCTTAGGGAGAAAAGTGAGAGGCAAGAGGAGGAGCCTACAGATCGGAGCAGAGAGCAGAGGAGAGAGGCTGAACAGAGGGAAAATAAGTTTAATTTCCAATGGAGCTTATTTTTCAGAGTAGGGACAGTTTTGTGGGACACTGGGGCTGATTTCAGGGCAGGTGTGAGTCATTGAAGATCCAGCCATCCTGAGCAAGTTCATCTTTCTGTTCTCTTAAGTCAGAACATTCTCTGAGGCTTGCGATTCCAAAACAGGGGCAGGAGAAGGACGTTGTTTCAGAATCTGTGCAAATGTTGCATTGATTTCTCGTTCCATGAGATGTCCTACGCAGTGAATGAATGAATGATTCCTTGGTCAAATGAGATTAGAGGATGATGCATATTCACTCTTTCTTTTGGAGAATTACACAACAAGCTCTGAGAGGTCCCGTTCTAAAGGAAACAGAAATGGAGGGTAGGGGAGAAAATGCGGAAGAGAGATGAGGCATTTTTTTTTTTTCCAAACTTTTTATTTTTTTCAAACTTGACTGAGGACAGCCCTGCAATCTTGCACACAATTTAGATTATGTGAATAACAACTCCTAGGTTAAACGATCTGTGCAGCTGTATGAGGTAGCCGTTGCTGTGGACTTTAAACTTTTTTTAAGTAATTACTATTAACATCTTCAGTCTTGCATTCTGTGGGACACAGTTTGGAAAACATCGGATTAAGATAATAATCTGCTCATCTTGACTATGCTAATGACACTACTTTCACAGCGGTGGTGAGGCAGAGTCTGAGTGGGCTTGATTTGTGCCTATGCACTAATCCATCAATCCTGCCTGGAACCCACAAAATCCTTTTGCAAGATGGTTTCCTGAGATAAGGATGCAGCCTGTGCTCACAGAGGATGAGATCATTAGCTTTGCACAAGAATCCCATCTACAGCCATAGTTTCCTTAGCTCCCTGCATTAGGCCACTGGTTCTCCTGGACATTAGTTTTAAGTTAATTTTGGTATTGGTGTGTGGTGGTGGAAATGTTCCAAGGCCCTTTTACATGTTTAAAGGCCCCTAAGATGCAGTCCTAACTCTATAATTAGGAATCCCTTCCTTCCTTCCTTCCTTCCTTCCTTCCTTCCTTCCTTCCTTCCTTCCTTCCTTCCTTCCTTCCTTCCTTCCTTCCTTCCTTTCTATTGAATCATAGCTGTGTACATTAGTGCAACCAAGGGGTACAATGTGCTGGTTTCATATACAATCTGAAATATTTTCATCAAACTGTTTAATAAAGCCTTCATGGCATTTTCTTAGTTATTGTATGTAGACATTTGTATTCTTCATTTAGTAAGCTTCACCTATACCCATTCTAAGATGACTCCACCAATTACCCTCCCTCCACCGCAACCTCCCCCCACTTCCCTTGGCCCTTTCCCCATATTCTTGTACTATAGTTGGGTTATAGCCTTCATATGAAAGCTATAAATTAGCTTCATAGTAGGGCTGACTACATTGGATACTTTTTCTTCCATTCTTGAGATACTTTGCTAAGAAGAATATATTCCAGCTCCATCCATGTAAACATGAAACAGGTAAAGTCTCCATCTTTTTTAAGGCTGCATAATATTCCATGGTATACATGTACCACAATTTGTTAATCCATTCGTGGATCGATGGGCACTTGGGCTTCTTCCATGACTTAGCAATTATGAATTGGGCTGCAATAAACATTCTGGTACAGATGTCTTTATTATGTTGTGATTTTTGGTCTTCTGGGTATATACCTAGTGAAGGAATTATAGGATCGAATGTTATGTCTATTTTTAGATGTCTAAGTATTCTCCAAACATCCTTCCAAAAGGAATGAATTAGTGTGCATTCCCACCAGCAGTGTAGAAGTGTGCCCTTTTCTCCACATCCATGCCAACATCTCTGGTTTTGGGATTTTGTTATGTGGGCTAATCTTACTGGCGTTAGGTGATATCTCAAAGTAGTTTTGATTTGCATTTCTCTGACGATTAAGGATGATGAGCATTTTTTCATGTGTCTGTAGGCCGTGCACTTGTCTTCTTTAGAGAAGTTTCTCTATAAGTCTTTTGCCCACTCTGAAATGGGATCACTTGTTCTTTCCTTGCTAATACGTTTGAGTTTTCTATGGATTCTGGTTATTAAACCTTTGTCAGAGGTATAACTTGCAAATATTTTCTCCCATTCTGAGGGCTGTCTGCTTTCTATAACTACTATGTTCTTGGCTATGTGAAGCTTTTTAGTTTGATTACATCCCAGTAGTGTATTTTTGATACTGCTTCAATTGCCTGGGGAGTCCTCTTCATAAAATATTCACCCAGGCCAATTCCTTCAAGAGTTTTCCCTGCACTTTCTTCTAGTATTTTTATAGTTTCATATCTTAAGTTTAAATCTTTTATCCAGTGAGAGTTTATCTTAGTTAATGGTGAAAGGTATGGGTCCAGTTTCAATCTTCTACAGGTCATCAGCCAGTTCACCCAGCACCATTTGTTAAATAGGGAATCTTTTCCCCACTGAATGTTTTTAATTGGCTTGTCAAAGATCAGATAACGGTAAGTATCTCTTGGTTCTCAATTCTGTTCCAGACATCTACCTCTCTGTTTTTGTACCAGTACCATGCTGTTTTGATCACTAGTGATTTATAGTACAGTCTCAGGTCTGGTAGCATGATTCCTCCTGCTTTGTTTTTATTTCTGAGTAATGTTTTGGCTATTTGAGATTTTTTCTGATTCCATATAAAATGAAGTATTATTTTTTTGAGATCTTTAAAATATGACAATGGAGCTTTAATAGGAATTTCATTAAAATTATTTATTGCTTTGGGTAGTATAGACATTTTAACAATGTTGATTCTTCCCAGACATGAGCATGGTATGTTTTTCCATTTGTTAACATCTTCAGCTATTTCTTTTCTTAAAGTTTCATAGTTCTCTTTATAGAGATCTTTCACGTCCTTTGTTAGGTAAACTCCCAAATATTTCATGTTTTTTGGCACTACTGTGAAAGGAATAGAGTCCTTGACTGTTTTTTCAGCTTGGTTATTGTTGGTATATATAAAGGCTTCAGATTTGTGGGTTTTGATTTTGTAGCCTGAGACATTGCTGTATTCCTTGATCACTTCTAAAAGTTTTGTAGTAGAATCCCTAGTGTTTCCCAGATATATGATCATATCATCTGCAAAGAGTGAAAGTTTGATCTCTTCTGACCCTATGTGGATACCCTTGATCACCTTTTCTTCCTTAATTACAATGGCTAAAACTTCCATTACAATGTTAAAGAGCAATGGAGACAATGGGCAACCTTGCCTGGTTCCTGATCTGAGTGGAAATGATTTTGATTTAACTTCATTCAATACGATATTGGGTGTGGGTTTGCTGTAGATGGCCTGTATCAGTTTAAGAAATGTCCCTTCTATACCAATTTTCTTAATTGTTCTGATCATGAAGGGATGCTGGATATTATCAAAAGCTTTTTCTGCATCAATTGAGAGAATCATATGGTCTATATTTTTCAGTTTGTTTATGTGCTGAATTACATTTATAGATTTATGTATATTGAACCAGCCTTGAGACCCTGGGATAAATCCCACTTGGTCATGGTGTATAATTTTTTTGATGTGTTGTTGGATTCTGTTTGTTAGGAACTTATGGATATTTTTGCATCGATATTCATTAGTGATATTGGTCTATAATTTTCTTGTCTTGTTGGGTCTTTCCCTGGTTTAGGAATCAAGGTGATGTTTGCTTCATAGAACGTGTTGGGTAGTATTCCTTCTTTTTCTATATTTTGGAAGAGGTTTAGTAATATAGGCACTAGTTCTTCTTTAAAGGTTTGGTAGAATTCTGACATAAAGCCATCTGGTCCTGGGCTTTTCTTTTTAGAGAGATTTTGTATAGTTGATGCTATTTCGGAACTTGATCCTGTTCAACATTTCCACTTTGTTCTAGCTAAGTCTTGGTAGGTGGCATGCTTCCAAGTATTGGTCAATTTTCTTCAGATTTTTATATTTCTGAGAGTAAAGTTTCTTGTAATATTTATTAAGGAGTTTTTGAATTTCTGGGAGGTTTGTTCTAGTTTTGTCTTTACCATTTCTGATTGATGAAATTAGAGATTTTACTCTTTTATTCCTGGTTAGGTTGGCCAAAGGTTTAACTATTTTTTTGATCTTTTCAAAAAAACCAACTATTTGATTTATTGATTTGTTGTATAATTCTTTTGTTTTCAATTTCATTTAATTCTGCTCTGATTTTGGTTATTTCTTTTTTCTGCTGAGTTTGGGATTGGAATGCTCTTTCTTCTCCATTTGCTTGAGATGTCTCATTAAGTTGTTAACTTCCTCTCTTTCCATTCTCTTGGGGAAGGCTTTGCAGGGCTATAAATTTCCCTTTTAGGACTGCTTTTGCAGTATCCCAGAGGTTCTGATAATTCATGTCTTAATTGTCATTTTGTTCCAAAAATTTGGTAATTTCCTTCTTAATCTTGTCTATGACCCATCTATACTTCAGCATAACGTTATTTAGCTTCCATGTTTTTGTATGAGTATGCAGATTCCTGTTGTTATTGAGTTTAACTTTTATTCCATGATTGTCTGAGAAGATGCAAGGAATAATTTCTATTTTTTAAAATTTGCTGAGATTAGACTTGTGACCTAGGATGTGATTGATTTTGGAGTATGTTCCATGGGCTGATGAGAAGAATGTGTATTCAGTTTTGTTGGGATGAAATGTTCTGTAGATGTCTCTTAAATCCAGATGTTGAATGGTTAAGTTTATTTTTTTACAACCTCTGCAATTATTAGTTTATTAGTATAATCCAGGACTCAGACGTTCAGTATTCCTCCTGAAATTACACAAACAAATGCAAATGGAAAGAATCCAAGTCAAAATTATATAACAAAACAGCACTCCATCACAAAAGCGTGTAAAATTACAAGAACGCTATTTTAAAATCCTGGCACTTTAAGAGACCAATAATCTCAAAAACCACAAAATTGCCAAATTGTTCCCTAAACTGCTAAGCAGATAAACATGACTCTAATGAATGAGTGTGGGTTTTGTAAGGAAAAATCAAATTCAAATAAATTGAGTAATTTGTATTAAGATGTGATGTTTTTAAGTGTCTTCTTTCCTATCAATTTGATTTTAAAAAGGGGAAAACCACAATACATGAATATATAAACGATTTTATTTTTATTTATTTCTTTTCTTTTTTTTTATTAAATTATAGCTGTGTACATTGATATAATCATGAGGCATCATTCATTAGCTTCACAGACCGTATAAACGATTTTAAATGTGACATTATTTTAAAGGGTGGCTCACTTAATTAAAGATACTCTAAGTGGATAATCTGAAGTTTCCTGAGCAGTTCATATTTAGGTAAACGGGAAAAAGACATTTATAGCCAGCACTTTCTTAAGTCTTTGCCAGGACTAACATCAACAAAAAATGCAACATGGCAGTCTTGTATTTTAAGCTCATGCTTTTGGGGCTACATTCTCGGGTCTTCTTTAATGTGGGAACTGCAAAATATAACTGCCATTACATGTAATGGGAGTCAAAGAATAGAGTCCTCATGTATAGATTAGAACATACTTTTCTATTAGTCCTTCAAGGACAGACTTTCAAAACATTTGATTCTAATAATCCCATGCTGTGAGTAGAGTGCTCACTCTTCACTTTGTAAAATGTAAATGGGCTATGTGAAATTTGTCATCAACTTTGGAGTTTCAGTTATAGATGAAAACTATCTCAATTTACTTTTATTACCCCCATCATGATATGCAGGGTGAGTAGAAAAAAAGCTTTTTATCAGCTAATTATATGAAAAGATAAACAATGTAATAACTCATGTGATCCACAATGGGCAAAAAGCAAAAGACTAGCTTCTTCTCAAGAAGAAAAATTTCAGACATATGAAAAGGACAACAGAACTAATTAAAAAAAATTGTATTTACTTAGAAACATTTAGAATGTCAATAAAACAGCTGCAACTTTTTTTTTTTTTGCAATTACAGAGTGGTATTCAGTTAATAGAACAACAATTATTTCATATAAGCTGCATCAGAGACAACTGAAGATGAAAAAACTACCATCCCCATATATAACTAATTTGTGCTGTGCACCAAAAAGAACCTGCTTTAAATTTCCATGACAATTTACAACCCCCATACTGTACCAGGCAAGGTTAGTGGCTGTTGAAAATACCACCAGGACAGGGCTATCTAAAGACACATTCGGTAGTGTGTTAACTATACAAAAAAAGACACTGTACAGTTTAAAAACAAATCTTACACAGCCTTACATTTCAATTTTTTTCTTTAAAAGGAGTGAGTTGTGTACAGGGGGTTAAATGCTTTATAGACAAGAAAAAAAAACTGTGCTAGAACCAACTTATTCATCATCATCATCTTCTTCATCTTCCTCCTCTTCCTTCTTTTTCTTGCTTTTTTCAGCCTTGATGACTCCCTTTTTTGCTGCATCAGGTTTTCCTTTAGCTCGGTGCAGCAATATGCAGCAATATCCTTTTCGTATTTTTTTCAGCTTTGCTGCCTTCTTTTCATAAGGCTGCTTGTCATCCACATCTCTCCCAGCTTCTTTGCAACATCACCAATGAATAGGCCGGGATGTTTCCTTTGATTTTTGGGCGATACTCAGAACAGAACAAGAAAAAGGCCGAAGGAGGCCTCTTGGATGCATTGGTATCCTTGAACTTCTTTTTTGTTGCCCCTTTAGGAGGGATGTAGGTTTTCATTTCTCTTTCACAATGGGCCTTGTCTGCCTTTGCCGTATCTTCAGATTTTCCTTTCTCTTTAGCAGATATGGTCTTCCACCTTTCTGAGCACTTCTTAGAAAACTCTGAGAAGTTGACTGAAGCATCTGGGTGCTTCTTCTTGTGCTCCTCCCGACAAGTTTGCACAAAGAATGCATATGATGACATTTTGCCTCTCGGCTTCTTAGGATCTCCTTTGCCCATGTTTAGTTATTTTTCCTCAGTGAGGCACAGAGCCACCCAGTGCCCATCCGGCTCTCACTTGCCCCAGTGCTGTCTCTCTGGAGCTCAATGTACTGCCGAATGGTTAAGTTTAAATCTAAAATTTCTTTGCTCAGCTTCTTTTTGGAGGATCTATCCAACAATTCTAAAGGGGTGTTAAAATCTCTGTGACTACTATGGAAGTGGAGGAAATCAAGTTGCTCATGTCTGTTAGTTTCTCTTATAAATTGAGGCACATTCTGGTTGGGTGCATAAATATTAATAATTGAGATCTCATCATATTGAGTATTACCTTTAACGAATATGAAGTGTCCATCCTTATCCTTCCCTATTTTGGTTGGTTTAAAGCCTATTGTATCTGCGAATAGGATTGCAATGCCTGCCTTTTTCTGCTTTCCATTTCCCTGGAATATAGATAACCATCCCTTCACGTTTAGTCTACATTTGTCTTTTAAGGTAAGATGAGATTCTTATGTATGCAGCAGATATCTGGCCTAAGTTTTTGTATCCAGTCAGCCAACCTATGCCTCTTTAGAGGACAATTTAAACCATTCACATTAATTGAGAAGATTGATAAGCCTTTCAAAAGTCCAGTGGACATTTTTAATCCTTTTGCGACTGTGGAAGTTGGAATTTGATCAAAATTTTCTGGGTGAGTTTACTTTTGTCGTGGAGGATTACACTGGTCTTTATGGAGGATAGGTCTGAGACTATCCTGGAGAGCTGGTTTAGTTATGGCAAATTTCTTCAACATGTGAATGTCATTAAAGTATTTAATTTCTCCATCACAAATGAAACTCAGTTTAGCTGGATACAGGATCCTGGGTTGAAAGTTATTTTGTTTTAGGAAATTAAAAGTCGATGACCATCCTTTTCTAGCTTAAAAGGTTTCAGCAGAGAGATCTGCAGTTATTCTAATATTCTCCTTGCAGGTTATGGTTTTCTTACGTCTGGGTGCTTTCAGAATTTTCTCCTTCATATTAACTTTAGTGAAATTGATTATGATGTGTCTGGGGGATGTCTTATTCAGGTTGAGTCATGCTGGAGTTCTGAAACTGCCTGCTATCTGAATTTCAGAATCTCTTGGCACGTCTGGAAAGTTCTCTTTCATAATCTCATGAAGAAGAGACTCTGTGACTTGTGAAGCCCCTTCATTGCTTTTGAGGATCCCTATGAGGTGAATATTGATTTTCTTTGAATTATCCCAGAGTTCTCTGAGAGAGTGATCCATTTTTGCCCTCCGTTTCCCTTCCTCTTTGAAAGTTTGGGAGTGTTCGAAAGCTTTGTCTTCAATGTCAGAAATCCTTTCTTCTGCTTGCTTCGTTCTGTTACTGAGGGATTCTACTGTATTTCTCAGATCTTTGAGGGCTGCAACTTCTTGTATCAATGTATCAAAATCGTTTGTCATTTGGTCTTTGAATTCATTGAATTCTTGAGACATCTTTCAGATTACTGCTTGGAATTCTAATTCGATCTTATTTGCTATCCAGATTCTGAATTCAATTTCTGACATTTCAGCCATTTGTTTATGCATGGGATCTTGTGCTGTGTCTGCCTTGTTGTTCTTTGGGGAAGTTGATCTACTCTGATTATTCATATTGCCAGAGTTTTTCCATTGGTTCCGCCCCATTATTATTTTTCACCATGGCCTCTGGTCGTCTTCAGAATTAGGAGGTGTCTCTCCAAGATTAGACCCCAGCGGGATCACTCTATTGTTGCTGAATCTTTGTATGAAGTGACCCTGTGTAGCTCCTCTGAGAGCCCCAGCAAGGGAATTCTGGCTATGGGAGAAGCTCTGGAGTGTGACACACCCAGATCCAGCAACAGTGCGGGGGGTGGGGGGGGTGGTGCACACGGGTCTGAGAGTGCCTGGTGCCCGGTGACTTTGGTGCAGAGAGCCCAAGGCTCCAGCTGTCTCTGGCCAGGAGGAGGGCTCCATGCAGAGGCAGGGAAGGCTCCAGAGGGAGGGCATGGGTCTCTTGGCTACCAGAGTTTCTGGCCAGACAGCGGGTGGTGAGGAGGCAGCGAGGGTATGGGAGGGAGGACACGGGTTGGGCGGCTCCCGGAGTTCCTGGCCCTGGCCCCGAGGTTGCTAGCAGAGTCTCTGACCTGGTCAGGTGTGTGGAGGCCCGGCGGGCAAGGGGCTGCCTGTTTGCCAGTGGTTTCCCTGGCTGGGGCAGGAATGCGGAAGCCTGGTGGGCCCCGAGCACAGAGTGCGGTTGCTGGCAGAGTCCCTGGCCAGGGCGGGCATGAGGATGCCTGGCAGGCGCGAGGTCACCGGTTGCCAGCGTTCTCCCTGGCTGGGGCAGGCATGCGGAGGCCCTGCGGGTGTAGAGCGCGGGGCCGAGTGGTTGCTGGCCAACTCCCTGGTTGGGGAGGGTGTGTGGAGGCCAGGTGGGCATGGGTTGCAGGCCTGCCTGTTTGCCAGGGGTCTCCCTGGCCAGGGCAGGCGTGCAGAGGCCTGTTGGTCCCGGAGCATCGGGCTGTGCAATTGCTGGTGGACTCCCTGGCCAGGGTGGGCATGGGGTGCGTGATTGCTGGCGGAGTCCTTGGTTGGGGGGGCTTGGTGTGGGCCCCCAGAGTCTCTTGCTGGGGGTGCACTTGGTCCGGCAGGGGTGGGGTGGGGGTGGAGGGTCTCTGCTCAAGAACTTCCTCCCTCGGTCTCAGCAGGGGTTAGGCTTCTGGTTCATCAGGTAAGGAGGGAAGGGTGTACTGGGAGTTCAGAATGGCAGGGAAGACTTTAGTTCGATTTTTCTGCCTAGGAAGAAAGTGTTCAGAGTCGCAGCAGGGTCCCTCTGAGGAAGTAGTCCCCACTTCCCACAGCACTCACCCGTGGGGTGAGACAAGAGGTCCACAGTTCACTGTTTGTCTGTAGAAAACCTGCAGGAGCAAACTAAGAGAAAAAAAGGAGACAGAAAAGCAAAAAAAACCCCATAGCTTTCTTGGGGGGAGGGGATGGATACTTTTCCTTTCAGATGAATTTTGTACCTGAAGCTTGGTTTCTTGGAGTCGCAGCTTGCCTTAGCAGAGGTGACCTGCAGTTATCATTTCTCTCTCGACTGGGCTCCCGGTCTTTAGCTTAATTGGGCTGTTTCTGGACGTTATCATCCCTTTTGGACAGGAGCCTCTTTCGGAAGCTGTGTTCAGTCGCCATCTTGCCCCTCTCCCCTCTATAATCAGGAATTCTTGAATGAAAGAATGTGTTTTAGGATTACAAAGGATCAAGAAGGACTGAAAAGATCTTCGGGACCCATTTCCCATCTCTAAGTAGTTGATTTATATTAATCTTCAGTTTGGGGGTTTACATTCTAGAAAAGTGGTTCCCAAACTTTGCTGCACATTAGAATCACCTAGGAAACTTTTTATTTTTAATGTCTGGGTTGCATCCTGTCTAATCAAATCATGGTGTTGGGGGTGGGAACCTGCATTGGTATGTTTTAAACATCTCCAGTAATTCTCATGTGCAGCAAAGTTTCGTGGGGCACTGGTTCAGAAGCACTTTAATTTCCAGTCATTTTATTAAAACAGCTTTGTCTGTCTGAGAGAAGCAAGACAGGAATTCATCCTCATCCTCATTTTGTAAGTGATAGTTGAAGTCCTAACAAGCTAAAGAACCTGATTAAAGTTATAATATTGTGTCAGGTAATTGAATTACTTGGGCCAAACCTGGTCTATCAGACTAGATTCTGG
Source organism: Nycticebus coucang (assembly GCF_027406575.1). NCBI lineage: Eukaryota > Metazoa > Chordata > Mammalia > Primates > Lorisidae > Nycticebus > Nycticebus coucang. The sequence continues at coordinate 13,129,733 of NC_069797.1, forward strand.
AAACGGTGAGATGAGAGATAGGGTGTGGGGTGGGGGAAGCTGCTCTTGGAAGCCCACTGGATTGAACATGGGCTTTGTGTCTGTAGGAGAAATAAGAAAGTCACTTGAACATTATGCCCCCTGTCCCTCCCACCTGTGCTGTGTGTGTCTGTAGACTGATTTGCATTTCATTTGTAGGGAGACAAAATGGAACCTTTGTGTTGGAATTGAAGGAAATTATAAAAGCCCACACCCTGTCTTCAGATTTAATGTAAATTCTTTGTCTCCTGTTATTTTCAGACTAACAAGGTCTCCCCATGAGTTTCAAGGCACTCTCAAACATGCCCTCCTTTGGTTCTTTTTAAATAGCTTCTCATTCCCTGCATTATCAGGTATGAGAAAAACACACCATTCTATGGAATTGTACAACAGCCCACATAGGGCTGCTCTTGGGGTCTGATAAGTCCTGGTGAGAGGCTCTGCATAAACTGGTGGGTTATGTAAATACACATGGTGTGGAGACATCATTCACTAAAAACTGTGCTTCCCTGAGGCTTCATTAACTAGAAGCTTAGAAGCAGTAATGAAAAGAGTGGTCCTGGGGCTGCACCTGTGGCTCAAAGGAGTAGGGCACTGGCCCCTTATATCGGAGGTGGTGGGTTCAAACCCGCCCTGGCCAAAAACTGCAAAAAAAGAATGGTCTTCAACCCCGCAGATAAAGCCAGCTCAAAACTTGTTTCCACTATCTGGAATGATTGATGAGTACTATTTTACTTATGGAGAGAAGTGCAAATTTCAAACAGCCCTACAAATATGGAAGGCAAGTTCAGAGTCTTTTCACTGGAGGTGGATAGGCACAGGCTATGGGGGGCCACTTGAGGGGCTCCCCTGGGGTCTTTTCAGCTATGTGGAAAGAGTGTCCTCTTCTCTGAGGGTGGAGTCATTTGAGCCTCACACAGACACCAGAGGATTTAGGACCCCCCGGGTGGCTGGAAATTCCTTTTTTCTCAGGTCAGTTTGAGGAGTTTGTGACTAACAAATATTATTCTTTCCAAAAGGAATTTGGAGCTTTGATGTGACGAAATCTGTAAAAATGAGAGAGAGGAATGCTGCAAGAATGAAGATTGAAGAAGGTAGGGTTAGAAGTATTAATAGTGGTAGCTCGATACCCCAAACCCCTCCACTCCTGTGGTGGGGTTGACTAAAGTTTGAGGATTTGGGGGCAAGTGGGAAAATGCAGTGGTCCAAGGACAGTCAGTCATTCTTGTCGTGGTGCACAGAATACCGAGTGGTTGGGAGTTGGGAGGCCTTCTGCTTTCCCCTCCCCTTACTAATTTTGCTTCAGGCAGTTTTAATTTCCCCTCTATCAGATTCAGGGACATGCCCTAAACTGTGATATCTCTGCAGTTGCTTTGAGGGGAAAAGGATGACCAGTCAAGTCTGTGCTTGGAAGCCTTGCTGGGGACTTTCTAGTGAGAGGTTTTGTCTCACATCCTGCCTTCCTCAGGCAGAGTCACATGTGACTCTTCCAGGGAGATGGAAGCCTTCCATAGCACATTCTTTACTGACAGGTCTGTTCCAGACAAACTCTAGCTCTGAGATGCAGCCTGGGAGTAACTGTATAATCTGTAGCTTCTCTTCCTGTTTCCAGCATTTTTTAAACTCAATTCAATTTAGAAATGGCAGGATGAATCTTTGAGGCGCCCCACTGCCAACTCCTACTGAAATGATCAAAGAAATACAGAATTAGGGAATATAGGGGAAGGTGACAACTGCAGCAGAGAAATTTCACAGCATTTCTGTTGGGTAGAATGAAGCTGCAAAGGAAAGCAGGAAGGACAGACCACCATGATTTGGGATCTGTTTGCAGAACAGGCTGCTTGGTAAACTAATGGGCTGAATTTCTCGTAAAACCTCCCTCCCCCAGACACCCAAAACTTTTGGCCATCAGCCATAGTGAAAAGCTTAAGTGTTATTTATATATTTATTTATTGAGCCTGTTAAGCTTAAGCTTAAACCCACCACTTGTTAGCGTGCAAGCTATTTAGCCTCAGTTTCATCCTGTGTTAATTGGGGATAATGCCTGCTTTACAAGGTGTTTTAATGAAATAATGTATAGCCAAAAATTTAGCAGTAACTATTTCCTAATTACTATGTCACATGCTATGCTAAAAGCAGTACCTAAATTATTTTTAATCCACAAGAAAGAGTTATGAACACAGTCTGATTCTAGTTACCATTTTACTGACGAGGCACCTGAAGTTTAGAAGGGTTAGGATATTTGCTGAAGGTTCACGGTTACCGAGTGGGTAGGGTAGGAATTTGGAGTTGTCAGGTGCAGAGCCCATGCTTTCCAGCTTTCCAGTACTGTTCTGAGCTCTTAAAATATGTCAATTTATTTAGTCCTTACAATAGCCTCAGAGTAATTATTTTTATTGGTAAAAAATAGAAGTTCAGGGCCGCGCCTGTATCAAAGGAGTAGAGCGCTGGCCCCGTATACTGGAGGTGGTGGGTTCAAATCTGACCCAGGCCAAAAACTGCAAAAAAATAAAATAAAATAAAATAAATAGAAGTTCAGGGCTGGGTTCAGTGGTTTATGCCTGTAATTCTAGCACTCTGAGATGCTGAGGCAGGAGATTCCTTGAGCTCAGGAGTTCAAGACCAGCCTGAGCAAGAGTGAGACCCCATCTCTACTAAAAATAGAAAAATTAGCTGGGCTTTCTGGTGGGTGCCTGTAGTCTCAAGGAGGATTGCTTGAACTCAGGAATTTGAGGTTGCTATGAGCTAAGTTGAGGCCATGGTACTCTAGCCTGGGTGAAAGAGTGAGACTCTGTCTAAACTAAAGAAAAGTAAGAAAAAAATAGAAGTTCAGGGGTAAAACAATCTGAAGTTTTGCAAATATTTGAAATCAAGACTGCTTGAATTCAAGTCTCTGGCTCGTCACCATTTTGCTGTTCTTACTTGCTGTACTCTCAAGAATGTCATTCTGTCCTCCCTAGCTTTGGACTAGATTTTATTCCCATTGAATACAAGGGGTACATATGGGGGTAGTCTTCAAAATGTGGTTCCAATTCCCTCCCACTCTCTGAAAATTTGAATTATTCCATGTGAGCACATCTAAGTGGCCTGCATTTCTCTTTACTGGTAGGACTCACAGGAAACATAGGACTTCCCCTGAACCTGATTGAAAAACATGAGCCCTGGCCGGCCTATGTCACATATACCTCCCCGACAGTGCAAAGGCTCATTGAGAGAAGCAAAATGAGAGAAATGGAATGCATGCGAGCTCTTGAGGAAAGCCGCCGGAAGCAGAACAGGCAGCACAAGTTTTCCAGCATCATTCAGCTGAAAAGGAGAAAGTCATCCAAGTCCTCTGGTGACATTCTGTACAGGGACACACTGTCACAAGCCACGTTATCAATGTGGAGCACTTACTCTATAGCAGCCATGAGTCCTGCCATGATGCCAGAACCCACACATATACAAACGGAAGCCAGAGAAGGTCCCACTGCAAACTATAATAAGATCATCTTCTCCCAAAAGCCCAAGAAGAGGACACTTCTGTATAACTCACCAGCAGCCAGCAAGGACAAGCACGGAAGTGTTTAGCAAGGGGTCCCTGCAGCTGTCCCCCAGGAATGTGCCAGCAAATAAGCTTCATTTGCCACAAATTTCATTATGTCCTTTAAATTTGAACTTTTTCCTCCATGTTCCTTCCATACAGAGGCTGGTGGAGGGAAACCAGATTAGGATGTGGGCCATGGGTGTGCCCTCCAGCATTGTGGTCTGCTGGGGTTGGGCAGTCCCTGCCGTTCTAGTCTCTGCCATAGAAGCTTAGAATGTAAATGTGGCTGAATCATCTGATCCAGGCAGGGGACAGAAACCACACTTTAATATAAAGAATTCTTAACAAGGAAACTGAAGAGAGCAGAAGGAAAACACAAAGGTATCCACGGAAGTAGCATCTGCAGGGAGCAGTTATCACCCCTAAGGCTGTGGGTGGTGGGGTCAAGGGGAAGACATTGGCTCATTAAAAGTTAAGACGCTTGGAGACAGGACCTGTGGGCTGAATCTCAGACTTCCGAGGTGGGGGAGTGGGGACGCCTCTCAGTTGGAGCTGGTGTCTCTGAGCTGCAAGGGAGTCCCTGTGGAGATGGCATCCCCACCTCTGAGCAGAGGGAGCTGTTTGGCTGGTGTCTTTGAGGGGACACCGTGAGGCTGCTTCTGTGAGTGTGAGCAAAACCAAAAACCGGATTCATATTCTTCTGGAAGGAGTTGCCATTGACTGGGTGAACAAAAAGGGCTGTTAAGGGTTGCGAGTAACTTCCTGGCAGAGATAGGAAGCCAACAGAAGGTGAACAGAATGTAGACAGGAAAGGAGCTAGTTCCTCCTTCCTTTTACAGCCTGGCAGAGTCCCGCTGGTGCCCCCTCTGGGCAAAGCTGTTCATGGTACAAAGCAGCAATGTGGTTTGCAGAAACTCAAACTCAGCATCTCCAAGGATAGGATGGATTTTGAAGCCAAGAGAAAATTAGCTTAATAACCACCACAGCACAGTTCTGAGAGAGCCCACCTGGCTGTTCCACTTGGCACCTGAACCCAGTATTGAGATGTTTTTGCCTTGAGGGACTTAAAAGGGGCAGCGGGGGCCACCAAATGTCCCCTACTGAGAAATAGAAGATTCTTTTCCTCTGTACTTTAAAGTTTGCCTTGTGGAGCAGAATTGGTGGGGGAGAAGTTCCTGGCTGGACCTCAGCTGTTATTTGTCAGAGAACAGCTAGCATTGGTCCACCCATGCTCTGAGTTGGCTCCAAAGCAAACTATGCTGAAATCTTTTCAATCTTCAAGCAGATAAACTTTGTCTTTAAATGCAAGGGGAATCCAGTTATGACAAGTCAGCACAGCCAGTCTCATGTTTGGGGTTTATCTACTGAGCATGGCTGACCTAACCTGACTGTGTTTGTATTTGCAAGACAGTTAATAACCATTTGGCTTCCCTTACAGCATGTGATGTGCTGATTGATATGAGTGCCATTTGAAAAAGTTAAGTTTGCCCTACAATGCATTTTCTCCATCCCAGAGAATTGTGCAGATGTTTTCAGACACTTATAGGAGTAGCTTTGGAGAACTTGTCTCTTGCCCTGTGCCTTGGTGTTGAGATAGCTGCATGAATTAGGAACCTGTTTCTGGGTTCCAAACCCATGGCCCAAATTATTATTATTATTTTTTGCAAAAATATAGGTGCCTTCCATGGATTGTATTTTGTATCCCTGGAACATTTATAGACATAGAGGCAGGCAGAAGAGTCTGTGTCTTTATGGGTGTTTGTGGCCAAGGTATACATTTGGGAAGGTGTGGCTTACAGAGCCTCATTGAGCATTAGAGTTTATAGGAATCTGGGCTTTAATAAGGGTTTCACAGTTGTTTTTTAAAAAATTCTGTTTAATAAGTGTTCACAGTTTTATAAATAAAATTCTAGGCATTTAATAGTTTTTACAAAAGTATGTACTGCCCAAATTAAAATGAATGTTCTATGGATAGCATTGTTTGGATTAATTTCATTCTCAGAACATAACAACAGCACAAACATGAGCCCAGGACATCATTCATACTTTATGTTGCGATGGAAATTGTGTTCTGTGACTGTTGTCCAGAAGCTTCACCTCCTGAAGCAGTATCAAGAAAGTCTAAATTTGTTTTGAAATGAGGAACTCTGCTCAAGTCCAAACCAGGATTCACATGTCTGGCTAACATAGCACTTGACCAACTATGATTATATGAATTCTCCTAGGAAGAGGCAGTTGGGCAAAATAAGCTGTATCTAGTAATGAAATCCTGGTCGCTAAAGGACGAAGAGGATCCTGAGGGACCCGTGGTGTCTCATCCCCTGGTCCAGACCTTCCTGAGCACTATGTGGGTGGGGACCAGTGAGTCAGACTCTCAAAGGGCCCTTTCACTACAGCCCTGGAGAGCCCTGGGGGGACAAATGGGAGGTAGGGAGAGATCTACCTGGCTTCACAAGGCCTGCAGTGGGAGATAAACGGCTAGGTCTAGTTGGGCCCAGTGCGTGCTTGCCACAATCAGTTTTATTCATGAGAAACTGAGCGAAATCCTTGGTGCTCCCAGAAATAGGCCTGGAGCCTCAGTTTGGGCCAGAAGCATCCAGCAGGCAGTGCATGTGCTCCTGATGTAACAACCTCTGCCAGCTCCAGCAGAGAGGGCTGGGGTGTCTCACTTGGTCTTAACTGAACTCCATCCCTAAGAGGAACCTGGCTTTCTCTGAGGTTCCACAGCCCACGGCCTCTTCTCACTGATATCCTCTTCCTATGGACTGTTCACAGGAGAGCTATTTAATGAGTCCCCCTTGCCAAGGTCTGTTTCTGGAACAGCAGAACATGTACCGTTAGCCCGCCTGTGTGGCTGTGTAACTATGGCCGTGTCTGACGGCCAGCAGCTATTTCTGAACAGATCTTTGCCTCCCTGTGCACCGCATGGTATTTACCCATTTGCAAATTCCACAGTTGGTGTTTAAACAGTTGATGTTTAACCTCAGCAATGTGACTGAGCCTGCTGGTCATTTTCACATGGCGGGGTTGCGGGGGGGGGGTTGTTAGGACATCACACTTTTCCACATTCTACAAGCTCCAACAGTGGCCTGGGATCATGTCTTGAAGGAGATTAGGCTGCGTGACAGATAAGAGGCTTCAGCAAAGTCTCCAAGAAGGTAACGAAGTAAGCATGTTCCAGTGCAGGGGCACACCAGCCAGATGCTTGGGGGCGTCCCGGGAGCCCCCTAACTGCAGTGGGAGGCCAGGTGAGACTGACACGGAGAGGAGTATTAGGCTTTGTTAGTGAGGGAAGCGGGGTCTAGAGCGGCCTTGGAATGAGGCCAGCACAGCATGGTCAGCACATCCTGCTCTTGTTGTTGGTGGTCCAGGTCCTTATGTAGGAGGCATAAATGCTACTCAGTCCCCTAGACTTGTTTTTAGTTTTTTAGGACAAGGAGGACAGGGATTTTTATCCTTGGGCTTTGGTAAGGGTCCTTGGTGGTAGCTGAGGAGTCACATGGAGGATGAGGTGCAGGACAGAGTTCAGCTGCCTGTGCTGAAATCCCAAGGGGAGAAGGGGGATGTCACATCCTTGAAGACCAGAATTCAGGAACAGAATCCTGCCTCACAGCCTGGTGGTTGTGGAAAGACTGTGAAAGAGCTTTTTTAGCCGAGTCGGAGCATGCGTGCACATTGGACAAGGTGGCTCTCTTCAGCCTTGATGGAGTCATTCACACTGAAAGCTTTCTGGAATTCTCACACCTCCAGACCAAAGGGTACTTTCTGAGTCCTCACGGTTATCAGTGCCAGATAAGGGAAGATAAGTTGAGAACCTTGGGGAGAGGGGAGGAGGAAGGGAAGTGAAGCGAAGGCAATGGGCCTGAGATTGGCTGTGATCTGATGTTGTCAGAGCCGAGCAGAGCTCAGGGCTGGTCTTATGTAATCAGAAAAACCTCCCTGTTCCTCCTCACTACCCACCCCTTTCCCTGTCTCTTAGCAGGGACCTAAGGCCTCAGTAGCTACCATGGTTCTTGGAAATTACACCACAATATTCTCACCTGTAGGCCATGGCTGGGCTGGGCCTGGTCTGTCCCTGGTACTAAGCGTGTCCAGGGGATTTCCTGGGGCATGTGGAATGGGCCCAGGGGGCTGCAGCGATGCCTTGAGTTAGCCTGGGCCTGCTGCACCTCTGTCCTGGTGGTGACCTGATGTCCCCATGGGACAGGGCAGAATATACAGCCCGGGAGATGCTCACTCTTGCCAGCACACTGTGCAGGATGATGGACATCCTGGAAAGGACCCTGACCATCTCTTCTCCCAGGCTCTGTATTCCAAAGCCAATAGAAATTTCTACTCCTCCCTCCCCATGTGGCCTTTCTAGGGTGCTTCTGTTGCTGGGGCCCAGCAAGGCTCATGGGATCAGTTCCCTTCTTCTCTAGAGTCAAGTACTCAGCCACCCAGAACATTCCGTTATTTTTGGTAGACAAAGGAATGTAAAAAGCTACTGGATTTGGGGCAAGTTAGAAACCTGACCCTTGGGGTTGTTTCTGTGCCTCTGCCAATGGAGGGAGTCCTTCTGGAGAGTGGTCATAGAGCACCAGCTGGCAGGGCACTGGTCCTGAGTGGCCCCAGGCTCTCTACTCACACTTTTGCATCTGGGAGCTATTCTATGTCTGTTTTACTGCCCATGCTTACATAGTTGACTAGATAATTACATGTAGCTTACATGTAGCTCCATGCTTACATAGTAGACTAGATAATTACTGGAGTATGAGAGACCTCTTGGGTTTGGAACCTAGGCCTCTTAACTCCAAGGTTCTCCTAACTCAGATCTCCCCTTCCTTGGTTTTATCAGTGACAACCCCACTGGTGGCCTTAAGTCAAGGTTCTGCTATGGCACTCTGTATGGTGAAGCAGCTTTGTTAGAGAATGTTCTTCATGGGACCCATTCACCGTGGGCCCCTGGACCAGCAGATGGAGAGGATGGTGAGGCTGAAAGTGCCATAAGACCTAGGCAAAGTCATCTGTGTTTATCATCCTGTTACCAGGGCCTTGTCCGTGAGTTGGCACAGAGCTGGTGCTTGAGTATTTGTTTAGCAAGTTCTAACATGCAAACCAAATGCACTGGGACGAGGTGGTTTTTTCATTACATCCAGAGGCTGGAAAAGCTACTTGAGGCCCTGGATAGGCAGCATTGGTAGGAAGGTTCCTTTTGGTCCCATGGGTATGCTTAAATGAACTTTTCAGTAGGTACCTGTTAATGCCCTTCCTTATAGGACATTGGACAGATAGAGGAACAGGAGGCTCCATCTCATAAAACCTAACATTTTGTTAATCCATTCTTTTAAATGACCAGGAACAATCATTTAAATCCTATCACCAGATAGGATTCAACCTATCTAGTCAATTCCAAGTAGAATTTTTTTCCCCTCTAGCTTTTATCAAGAGGGACGTAATTTTCCAGACCTAGCTTGTTCTCTTACTCCCATATTTGGAGCATGCAGACAGGCCTCCCCCCAAAATGCTGAGCTCTTGCTTGTGTCAGGCACTATGCTAGGGACATGGAACACAGTCAGGCTTACATTTGGGCAGTAGAGATGAAAACAAGCACATTATCTAATTGCAGTTGTGACGCACGTTTGCTAGATGCACAGGGCTCTCTGAGGGTGTATTTGGTTTAGGCTCATGTCATGCTTTTCCAGTTTTATGCAAAAGGGATTATAGGAAGAGGCAGATTAGTATCAGGACAGCTGTTCATAAAAAGAAGTGAGGTCATGGTAAATTTTTGGCCAAGTTGAATTTTAGCAACCTGGTTAAGTTTTTAAAACGTTGCAAAGCTGCCTTCTGTTTATCCTCAGCTCCAACGTAGATGTTTGTTTCTGCAGTGCCATGAAGCTGTTCCTGAGTTCAGGCTGGCTTCAGGTTAGGGCATCTCACTGTATGTCTCTGGAGACAACACAGAGGAAGTTTTGAGAGCTGGCACACTGTTCCAGGACTCTAAATTCCTGCCTGCATTTCTGTCCTGGAGGATTGGGTGGGGCAACTGCAAAGGAGACTCTGAGGTCCATTTACTGTCCTTTCCAGACTTGGGGCAAGTGCCAGTGGTGACCCTGCAGCATCTGGCCCCTGGCCTGCTCAGCCCCACCTCACATTCCCTAGTTCTCCAGAGCAAAAGGACTGGTCTGTCTTTCTCTTGTCTGTGACAGACAGCCTCTGCATCCTACTTGCTTGGCCAGGTTTTTGTGGGCCTCTTTGTGGATTGGGGCAGGAGTGTATTGCAACCTTGACACTATCTCCTCTATCTCCTTCCTCTTTTGTTACAGCCATATAATTCCTCCCTTTCTCTTTCTCTCCACCCCTACTCTTTCCTTCCTCCCCTTTCTTCTTGAACTTTCTTCCCTGTTCATCTCCCTTCCTCCTTCTTTCCCTTCCCTTCCCTCCCTCTGACTTTATTGTTGTTTATTTATTTATTTGTAATTGCAAAATGACATGATGATGCTTGTAAGTAACTCAGGTTTTCTTGACGTGTAAGTGACCAAGAGGACTCTAACCCCTCCAAATATGAGGAATAGCATGCCCCTGTAATACTCAGGTACCAAGAGTAGCAGCTCTGTCCTGAGGACATAGGGGGAATTCCCAAGTGCTTTCTGGAAGGCTCTCATCCCAAGCCCCAATTGTCTTGCTAACTCCCACCATAGCCCCTGGGTCCCCCTGTAGCTTCCCAAAGCACAGTTCTGCCAGGCTGTAGCAGCCAACAAGCGTGCCTTAGAGGGTTGGGAATGGCAGAAGCACAACAGAGTAAGCTGAAATTGCTACAAGAAGTGGCTCCTTTGGGGAGCGTTTCCGTTCCCAAGTGAGACCCAGCTTCATATCCAACATGGATTTCAGTGTGTCTGGGTTAGCTCAGCATCCAGGCCCATCACTCCCTTAATTTGCCCTGTTCACAGGCAAAATTGCCCTGGAAACGTGAACTGCCTCATCCATGAGATGTGATTTAGTTCTCCTGGCCCAGAAAAGGACAATCACAGTATTTAACAGTACATTTCCTTGTGCATGGCTTGTCCAGTCAGGAATTGTAGTACATATGGAACTTGAGAACCACTTTGCAGAGCAGAGGGCTTTTGTTGGGTCCTGCTGCCAGAATGTGGGGTAAATTATACCTTCTGATCACCTGTGGGAGGCTCTTGGACAGAACACACATAGCACCTCCCTCACCACTATCACCATGACCACCACCATCACCATGATTACCACCTCAGTTTGCATCTGCAACCCCATAACTGCTCCAATGACCTTTGCCACCATACCATCACTAGCCCCATCACTGCCACCGTGAGCATCATCATCACTATGTCATCACTACCACCATCATTGCCACCATGACCGTCCCCACCAACCCCATCACTGCTATCACTACCACTATCAATGCCACCATGATCATCACCACCACCCCAATCGTTGCCCTAGTGACTTTTACCACCATGGCATCACTACCCCACCACTGCCACCATGACCATCACCACCATACCATAACCACCTCCATCACTGCTCCAGTGACCGTGACCACCATCTCCATCATTTCCTCAGTGATCATCACTGCCACCATGACCACGACCACCATGCCATAACCACCCCTATGACTACCACCATGAGCACCATCACCATGTCATCATTACCTCCATCATTGCCCCAATGACTATCACCGCCATACAATGACCATCACCATTGCCACCATTACTGCCACCATGACCATCACTGCCATCACAACAATCATGAAGCCATCACTAACCTTATCACTACCACCATGGCCATCACCACCACCCCCATCACTGCCACGATGACTATGATGCCATCACCACCCCATCATTACCACCATGGCCATCACTACCACCCCATCACTGCCACCATGACCATCACCACCACCACCTTTTTTTTTTTTTTTACCACCACTACTCTTTCTGTCACCCTGACCTTCACCACCATGACATAACCACTACCACCACTGTCACCATGACTGTCACCCCTCCATCACTGTCACCGTGACCATTAATATCATGCCACAACCACCCCTATCACTGCCACCATGACCATCACCACCATACCATCATCATCACCATTATTACCACTATGACCATCACCACCATACTATCACCACCACCCATCACTACTACTCTGACCATCACCACTCCCCTCACCACCACCATGACCATCACCACCACTTCCCCCATTACTGCCACCATGACAATCACAACCATGACATTACCACCCCCATCACTGCCACTATCCCCATCACTGCCACCATGACCATCACCATCATGCCATAAACAATTCAATCCCTGCCATCATGACCACACCCCATCACTACCATCATGAAAATCACTACTATGCCATCACCACCTCCCCCCATTACTGCCTTGGTGACCGTCATCACCAAGCCACCACCACCACACCCGTTACTCTCACCACTCCCACCACTCCCATCACCATTCTCACCTCCATCATCACTAAGTTTTTATCTTTGTCCATTTGTGCTTCTGTAACAAAACACCACAGACTGGGTAATTTATAAACAATGGAAATTAATTGGTCATGGCTCTGGAGACGGGGAAGTCCAAGATCAAGGCACCAGCAAGACTGGTGTCTACAAGGACTTGCATGTGCTTCCAAGTTGGCACCTTGTTACTGTGTCCTCCAGACAGGAGAAACACTGTATTCTCACAGGGTTGAAATGATGAAACAGCAAGAGAATGTTCCCTTAAACTTTGGGGCTTAGTAGAACCTTCATGACTTAATCACCCCCTAAGGACAACATCTCTTAATACTATTATCTTTAGGGATTAAGTTTCAATGAGAATTTTGTAGAGGACACCATCATTCAAACCACAGCACCACCATCACCACCATCACATCCACTTTCGTCACTGTCTTTGCTACCTCCACCTCCATCCCCATGTGCAGATTGGTCACCACCACATCATCACCACTAATATGTCCACCAACACCATCTCCTGCTCCTCTACCTTCACCATCATCACAGCCATTACCACCAGGACTACAAGGTAGTGAAAGTGCAGCCTTTGTTTATTTATTGAAAATATCTTTATACCAGCAAAGACCTATTTCACACCACCTCCTAGAACATTTAACATCGACATTAAAGGCATGTGCATTTGGGTTGCTTCACTGACTTTGGATGCCCAAGAACAGCTTCTTGCATGTCCATGAATAAACAAATTCCAATGGGCAATGCCTGTGGCTCAGGGAGTAGGGTGTTGGTCCCATATACCAAGGGTGGTGGGTTTGAACCCGGCCCCAGCCAAAACTGCAACAAAACAAACTCCAGAGTGGTCAAAGGAGGAGTTAGCCAAGAGACTAATGCTGACTTTCTAGAATGCAGAAAGATCAAGTCTCTTAACCTGAGTTCTGTAGCCCTGCAAGGGGTTGACAAGTAGAAATCAGAACTCCGTGAACTTAGATGGAAGATTAGTTACAGCTTTATTAACCTCTTGTGGAATTTTAGTGTTTCCTTTAGCAAAGCATTACCCAACTGTGACTTTGTCAACAGTGGAAATCACAGATATTTTCGTACCACACGATATGTAATAGTTGCTGATAAGTTGAAATACTGTTTATGCTCCTTTTTTGACATTATGGTAGTCATTAGGCTTGCTGCTATGTCTTATTATTTAATGCATTAATAAAGAAAGCCCACAGTACACTTAGAAAACATCTCTTTTTAAAAATATTTAGTTTCAACAGAATTGGATTCTGTTTTAATTCATATGTATTTTATTTCAAAATAATGTTAATAGCCCCTGGTATAAGGTCTGTTTCCCTGACTTCAACACACTTCCAATCTTCCTTCTCTGGGAGGTCAGAAATAAACAGTGGAAGCCCCTTTCCCCTGATGTCTATACAAAAAAAGTAACTGCTGTTTACAGATTGGTATATATCTTTTCAGACTCTTCCCCCCACACAAACACAATTAAAACACACAGATATTTAACATGTAACACAGTTACATGTATTTCTAATGGGATGACTACACATATTCTGAAAGTTGCTTTTTCCACTTCACATCTCTCCCTGTTAGTGTAAAATTGCCTTATTCTTCTCGATTGTAATGGGATGCCAGTGTTCATTTATCCTTTCCTCCCCCTTGAAACATGAACCAAAACAGGGGTAGTGACTGCCTCACCCTTCTTATTATGTCCTCCAAGTCCCTGCATGGTGTCTTATTACAGGGTCCCTTGGACAGTTGCACATGTTGAGCACTGCACAGTTGCAGGGTGATGGGAGCAAGGACACAGCTTCACATAGAGGATAATGAAATGAAGTTCTTTGGAAGTGACAATCCTGGTCTTATAGGTAGAAATGGCTAAGTAAATGTTTTCTTTTTTGAAGAAAAAAAAAAGTATTTTGACAAAGACAGAATCTTACAAAATACATTTATTTTGCCTCTCTTGCTTAAAGGTACAACATGGCTATCCTTGGAGTCAACAGACAAAGATCTCATACTTTTTAAATAGCTGGGTACTGCCCCATGGTAATCAATGCCTCATTTGGCTTGTTTGATTTTGGCAAAGTTCAAATCTTGGGGCTCTAGTATTACGTCCTGCCTCCCTTGCCCTCAGACCTGGCTTGGTGAGCTAATGCCTGTCTTGGTTTGTCCTGGCCACTACAGGGTGTCCCAAAAGTCATCTCTAAAGTACATTGGGAAATGGGAAATTATAGCTTTATTTGCAAAATATTTATTGCAAAATTTTATAGAACATTCACAAAATACTCTGTGCATGTTGGCCATGTCTTTGTATAGCGAAATACCACAGACTGTGTGGCTTATACCCAACAGAGCTTTGTTCCTCACAGTGCTGGAGGACAGGAAGTCTGAGGTCAAGGTGCAGCAGACATGGCATCTGCTGAAGGCCTGCTTCCTGGCTGACAGGTGGCTTTTCTTGCTGTGTCTTCATCTGGTAGAAGGAGTAAATGAGCTTCTGGGGCCTCTTTTATAAGGACTGATCCCTTTCATGACCTAATCACTTCTCATAGGCCCCACCTCCTAATACTGTCACCTTGGGGGTGAGCGTTTTAGCATATAAACTTTGAGGGACTATCACAGTGTCTTATGGAGCATGTCAGTGTGTTTACCTGCCTGCTTGATGCCCTGCTCGGGTGAGGGACCCTTAGGTTAGGAGAGAAGCTGCCATGTTTCTCAGACATCAGTTTCTCTCACCAGATAGCGTGGCCTCATCCTCACCACCCCGGCCTGATCCACAGTGTTTGCTCTGGGGTGTTCCTAGGTTGGAAGCTCCCAGGTACTCCTACGAGGGCATGGCATAGCCACCTGCTCCAGGTCACTTGTGCCCAGCCATGGAGCTCTGCCCCAGTTAGAATTGAGGTGGGGTTGTACGTTTCCTGAGATGGCTGGGACTCATCTGAGAATAGGGGCCTCTTCAGCACCACCATTACAACACTAAAGTGTTCTGAATCCACTTGGGGCCTCTTACAGTTTCAGTCACCTGCTGAAAAACTGTCTTAATAAACACAAATCTACAATGACTACCAGGAGAATGGCCCCACCTGGAGTTGTACCACTGTATCTCCTGGGTGGCCACGCAGGATAGCTCTGAGAGGAAGTGAAGCTTGATGTGATGCATGGAGGGTAAATGGGGTTTAGTCTAGCCAGTGAGAGTTTGTGTGTGTGTGTGTACACACGTGTGCACTGGGAATAGGGAGACATCACACTTAGAGAAACAGTATTGGGAAAGTGCCGAGGTGGTATGGTATTCTTTGAAGACTTGTCCACAAACTCTTTGATACACGTTCTTTCCAGAGGTGGAGCTAATTCCCTTCTCCTCGAGTGTGGGGCTGGAGTTAGTGACTCACTTCTGATGAACAGAATGTGGCAGCAGTGATGTCACCTCCAGGATTCATTTATAAAGAGACCGTGACTTTAGTCTTAGGGGCCCACTCTCTCTGCCTCAGGTCACTTGCTCTGGGGGAAACAGGCTACGTCGGTTGGGGAGCAGCTCCATGTAGAGGCTGTGCGGAGGATGGGCTGGAGCCTCCTGCGATGGGTGGAGTCTCTCTGGCCTCTCCAAATGGTGCTGCAGCTCTGACTAACGACTCTGTGACTTCCTGAGAGACCCTGAGCCATATCCACCATGCTCAGCCGCTCCTGAATTCCTAACAACTAGAAACTCTAGGAGATACGAAATGTTTGTTGTTTTGAGATGCTGCATTTTGGAATGATTTGTTTTGCAGCAATAAATAACTAATTCAGGCAGGGAGAGGACCTCCTCTTTTTAGACACTAAAAGGAGGTCAGGGTGGCCTTGAAGAAGCATGGTTTTCCCACTTCAGAGTTCTTTTTTTTTTTTTTTTTATTGTTGGGGATTCATTGAGGGTACAATAAGCCAGTTACACTGATTGCAATTGTTAGGTGAAGTCCCTCTTGCAATCATGTCTTGCCCCCATAAAGTGTGACACACACCAAGGCCCTACCCCCCTCCCTCCTTCCCTCTTTCTGCTCCCCCCCATAACCTTAATTGTCATTAATTGTCCTCATATCAAAATTGAGTACATAGGATTCATGCTTCTCCATTCTTGTGATGCTTTACTAAGAATAATGTCTTCCACTTCCATCCAGGTTAATACAAAGGATGTAAAGTCTCCATTTTTTTTTAATGGCTGAATAGTATTCCATAGTATACATTTACCACAGCTTGTTAATCCATTCCTGGGTTGGTGGGCATTTAGGCTGTTTCCACATTTTGGCGATTGTAAATTGAGCTGCAATAAACAGTCTAGTACAAGTGTCCTTATGATAAAAGGATTTTTTTCCTTCTGGGTAGATGCCCAGTAATGGGATTGCAGGATCAAATGGGAGGTCTAGCTTGAGTGCTTTGAGGTTTCTCCATACTTCCTTCCAGAAAGGTTGTACTAGTTTGCAGTCCCACCAGCAGTGTAAAAGTGTTCCCTTCTCTCCACATCCACGCCAGCATCTGCAGTTTTGAGATTTTGTGATGTGGGCCATTCTCACTGGGGTTAGATAATATCTCAGGGTTGTTTTGATTTGCATTTCTCTAATATATAGAGATGATGAACATTTTTTCATGTGTTTGTTAGCCATTCGTCTGTCATCTTTAGAGAAGGTTCTAGTCATGTCTCTTGCCCATTGATATATGAGATTGTTGGCTTTTTTCATGTGAATTAATTTGAGTTCTCTATAGATCCTAGTTATCAAGCTTTTGTCTGATTGAAAATACGCAAATATCCTTTCCCATTGTGTAGGTTGTCTCTTTGCTTTGGTTATTGTCTCCTTAGCTATACAGAAGCTTTTCAGTTTAATGAAGTCCCATTTATTTATTTTTGTTGTTGTTGCAATTGCCATGGCAGTCTTCTTCATGAAGTCACCAGTAACAGTCAAGATGAGAAGCTAATTACTTAGCTAATGAGAAGCTAAAACTCCCTTCACCACAGTTTCAAAGAAAATGAAATACCTAGGAATATACCTAACGAAGGAGGTGAAGGACCTCTATAAAGAAAACTATGAAATCCTCAGAAAGGAAATAGCAGAGGATATTAACAAATGGAAGAATATACCATGCTCATGGACGGGAAGAATCAACGTTGTTAAAATGTCTATACTTCCCAAAGCAATCTACTTATTCAATGCCATTCCTATCAAAATACCAACATAGTACTTTCAAGATTTGGAAAAAATGATTCTGCGTTTTGTATGGAACTGGAAAAAACCTCGTATAGCTAAGGCAGTTCTTAGTAATAAAAATAAAGCTGGGGGCATCAGCATACCAGATTTTAGTCTGTACTACAAAGCCATAGTGGTCAAGACAGCATGGTACTGGCACAAAAACAGAGACATAGACACTTGGAATTGAATTGAAAACCAAGAAATGAAACTAACATCTTACAATCCATTTCAGAGTTCTTAAGAGCCGCCTTATATGTGTGCTAAAGGTGCAGATTCCTGGGATCTCCTTTCAGGGGTTCTGACTCAGTAGCTCTGGGTGGAGCCCACAGGTTTGCACTTTAAACCAGCATCCTAGGTAATCTTGAGGCAACCGACCTAAAAAGCACACTAGGATAGGCCCCCATGTGGGAGGGCTGGTGGGCTTAGTGACCCAGGGTGAGGCTGGGAGGCAAGCAGGGGTCTAATGTGGGTCACAACCTGGATGGAACTGGTGAACTTTCTCCTAAGTGAAGTATCACAAGAATGGAGAAACAAACACGGCATGTACTCAATTTTAAACTGGAACCAGTGGATCAGAACCCATGTGAACATATGGAAGTAAAACCCAACGGGAAGCAAGCAAGTGGTGGGGAGAGGAGGGGCAAATTCTCAGCTTGCCGGTACAGTGCACGCCATCGGGCTGCAGGGCACACTTATAACTTTAACTCAATCTGTACAGACACAAACTATGTAACCCAAATTTGTGTACCCCTATAATATTCTGCAATGAAAGAAAAACAAGAGACAAATATTCCTAAGAATGGTGGACAGTCACTGCAGGGCTTGAGCAGGACAGCCAGAGCCAGGAGTGCAGGCCAAAAGCTGCTTGATTTTCTTCTCTCATTGACCTGGCAACATAAACACTGGTGCACAACCTTAAATATGGGAGGAGAAGAAGAGTAGGATGTAAGTCCTGCCTTTGAGGAACTCATGAGTAATTTTTAAAAGTATGCGCCAGAGGGCTGGGCATGCGGTTTATGCTTGTCATTACAGAATTTGGGGAGGCTGAGGTGGGAAGATTGCTTCATCCCAGAGCTCAAGACCAACCTGAGAAACATTGTGAGACCCTCGTCTCTATTAAACAAAAAAGTTACCCAGGTACGCTGGCACACGCCTGTGGTCCTAGCTCCTTGGGAAGTTGAAGCAGGAGGATTGATTAAATCCTGGAGTTGGAGGTTGCCATGGACAAGGATTGGGCCACTGCACTCCACCCTGGGCAACAGAGCTAGATCTTATCTCTCTCCTATACATATATAGAGGAACTTATATACCAAAATACCTAAGTGAGAGGTGTTTCCTTTGAAGTTATCAACATGAAAGGTTCTCTCATTCTAACAAAGCTGGGGCTGTTCAGAACCCTTTTCACCTCTCTTTTTGGTCATCATTTTCTGGGGGAAGTTCATGGTCTATTCCAACAACCAGTTGTTTTAAAACCACAGAATAATCAAGTGAGTAGACATGTTATTTGAGATCATTTTACAGAGGTCTTTTAATCTCAGTCATTTTTGAAGATGAGGAGATAGGTCAGAGAAGCCCAGTGATTTGGTTGAGTATTGGATTTCTATACATTCAGAGCTCCACTGCTGATGCCTGTTACAGACATGGGAAGGGAACCTGCTAGCCCCTGTGCTGAGCATCGCCTGGTAGACTGGAGGGGTAGGTGGAACTCCTTTGGGATAGTTTCCTGAAAGAGGTTTTAGAGCTGGGCTTGAAGAAGCAGAATGACATGAATGGATGTGGAAGAGAGGCTGGGACATTCTAATTATATCTCCAATGCTCTGCTATCTATCTTTTCTTAAAAATACAATGGTGAACCATACATTTTTGCAAAGGGATGTTTTCTAAACATTTTTTCCCACCAAAGAACACCAGACAGACAGTGTTTGTATCTATGCCCTTAATTCAGGGCACCGTTGGCCTTTTGTGGGCTACAGGACAGACAGCAGGGCCTATGGGCTTTGGGCAACTCCCTGAGCTCAGCTCTAAGTCCACCCTGTTTGCTTTTCATGTCCATCTTCACGTAAAATGAATTGAAGAGCAGGGTCCATTTGGACAGGAGGGTGAGAAGGACTTGAGGGGAAACCATGGGGAGTATTT
Source organism: Nycticebus coucang (assembly GCF_027406575.1). NCBI lineage: Eukaryota > Metazoa > Chordata > Mammalia > Primates > Lorisidae > Nycticebus > Nycticebus coucang. Next base: position 13,149,108 of record NC_069797.1, read on the forward strand.
TCAGAAGGCCAAGCTCACTCTGTGGTAGAGCCCCTGTGACATTTGCATTTCAGCACCTGCCAATGGAGTCTGGTCCCAGGCACTGGCACTTTCCACTGGGATGGGACCTGGAGTTCAGTTTCCTGGGAGCCTCTGTCAGTGAGGGCAAGCAGGAGTGGTGGATAAGCAACCCGTCTTCCTTGCCCCTAATTTGGGCGGATAACTCTGAGGCACATTCTCTCTGTTTTCCCAATAGGACCGAGGCTCAGTTGCCCAAATAATCTGCCGGAGAAAGCAGCTGCTCTTGCCTTTTCTTTGTCCTCCATCTCACCACTGCACTGCTCTGCAGGCATTTCCCGGGTTCACCTCCTAAACAGACTCCCTGTTTGCCAGACTTCTCTGCTCTGCTTTTGGGGAACCTACCTAAGTCCTCCAAACAGTCCCTAGATTACCAGGTGATCTGGAAATAGAAAGCTCCCTTTCTGGGTGAGTTCTTGATTTTGCACTGCACTTGGGATGCTCTTTTAGAAACTGGGAAGCACCACATGCACAGTGAAACAAAGAGGACTTCCGCCCCAGGTGGACTTCCGTCCAGGTGACCTCGCTGTTACTTGCTGTTCTCACTGGTGGAGCTGCTCCCTTAGGAGCTCTCTTCCCATCTGTGTGCACAGCTCTCTCCCTCACTTCATATGGGTCTCTGCTCCAATTCTCCCTTCTCAGGGAAGCTTTTCTCTGAGAAGCTTATTTAAAGCTGTAGCCCTTCACATACCCTTTGTTTTAACTTTTCTCCTACCCTTTGCACCATGTGGCACATCGCATATAGCTCGTCTCCACGGGAGCTCGCAGTGGGCAGAGGGTTCTGTGTGTTGTGTTCACTGCTGTGTGCTCAGTGCTTCCAACGGTGCCTGGTGGGTGGCGACGACTCAGCAGAGCTCAGGTGAATGAATGGACAAGTGTGAGACCCCAGCACACACGCGTGCTCATGTGTTGTTCTTCCCCTTGCTTTCCCCATTTAGCAATCCTGGAGACTATTTCTTTTAGAACACAGTAGAATCATCTCATTCTTTGAAACAACTGCCGAGTATACAGTGGTGTGAATACAAATGCCACCCTCCTCTTGGAGAACATAGAGACTGTGCTTAGACTGCAGCTGTTGTGAGCTCCTCTGCGGGGTGTCCTTTACCTGGGCTCATATGAGTGATGTGTCTGCAAGGCGCCTGCACTCTTCTTAGGAAAAATCCTAGCAAGTTGCTTTCCAAAAAATGCCACACCTGTTTACCCCCATAGCCAGTATTTTGGTAAGAATACCCATTTCTCCACATTTTAATCGACTCCTTAGGTTATTAACGTTTTTGTCTTTGTTAACCTATTAAATTTTTTTTACTAATTTTAATTTACCTTTTCTTTTAATTAATTTATAGATCATTTTTCTCCCTCTCTTTCTCTCTCTGTGAATTGCTTATGTGTTTCACTTGCAAAAAAATGAGTTGCTGGCCTTTAAGACCCATCTGCATATCATGTATTAGTCATTGGTTCATAACTTGTCTTTCAAATATCTTCCCCATCTTTTCACTTGTATTTTGACATCATTTTAGTATTTTTTAGTATAGATAAATAAAAATTTAAATATTTCCACAATCATTCTTCTCAATATTTTTACTTATGGCTTTCGAGCTGTAGCTTGATTAGAAAGACTTTCTCCCAAGATTACATGTTTCACCTTATGTTTCTAATATTTTAGAAACATAAAACATTTTTGTATCTTTTCCTTTTTATTAACATAAGTTTTTCACTGTAACTTACTTTACTACAAAGATATGAAGGAAGATTTAGTTTGACTTTTTTCCCCTACGATTTGCCGGTTTTCCTAACAATATTTATTGAATCGCTTGTCTTTCCCACAATGACTTGAAATTGGCCTTATCCTTTATTTTGTGTTTTTCAGTCTTTCTGTTTTGGCTCATTGATCTATTTAAGTGCCAGAATCAAATCATTTTCATCAATGTAGCTTTTAGACCTTTTCAAATTTTTGGTAAGAATAAGCCCAGAGGGCCTTTCTAAAGTTTTTTTTTTGTTATTGCCATTGAGATTTTTTGAGAGAATGAAAGCCATCTTTTGTCTTTGGTGTCCAGAATAATGCCAGGAATATAGGCCCCTTGATCCTCTTAACTGACAAGCCCTGTTTTCCTGCTGAAAGACAAAACTTCATAACAAGGAGATCGTAAAATAAAAGCTAATTGTCCTCCTCCAATTCCCTTAAAGTTACAACCCTGCCTGAATGTGGTGATACTGGGCTGTAGCCTGGGTTACTTCTGGCAGGTGTAATAGAAAGAGTCAAAACTTGAATTCCCAGTGAATGTAGTATTCTGCAGATGCACTCTTTCCACTTAAAAAGGGGGGGGGGACGGGAAATAGAAAAAAATGAATGCAAGTCAGAAAAAAAAATTCTACCCTTGGCAACCCTGGCCTTGACTGCTGCAAGTGATTCCATCACATATTTAAGGAAAACCAAAAGCACATGAGGTACAGGGCTAAGGTTGTGGGGCTGACGTGTGGCCAGAGCTGGTGTGGACATGGCCTCCGCTGCCCCTTCCTGGGCCTCCTGAAGTTGCTGGACACTGATGCAGTGGGAGCTTGGTATGAAGCTAATGTTTTGAGTGGGTGAGGTGTAGGAAGAAACTACAGATATTTAGACTTTTTTTCTTCTCTGCTTCTTTCTCACACAATACTCCTGGCTTCTGTAGGAACAGGCCCCCATTGTGCACCCCTGCCCTGGGCTGTTTGGCAGGGGTGCTGTCTGCAGCCTCATGAGAGATCATCTTTGAGAGACTGCAGGGAGCCGGGGAGCAAAACTCACCTCGGCCCTGACCTGGGAGAGCCACACGTCATCTGCTGGATGTCTCTGCCTCCCTTTCTAGAACTTCTCTTGCCACAGAATGACCCAAGCCTCAGGAGGTGCCCAGTGCTTGGTACTTAGAAGCCAAGATGAGCCCCCCAACACTTACACACCGGTGCACTGTTTATAGCTGGCGCCTTCTCCTCCTTTCTCAGAGACCATGCTGGTGTGTGTCTGCAATGGAGAAGGCGCGGGGAGCAGAGAAGGTTCCCATTTTTTTTTTATTAATATTAAATCATAGCTGTGTACATTAACATGACCATGGGGCACCACAGAAGGTTCCCATTTGAGGGGATGTGCTATGAGTGCTGTCTAGGTGGGAAGGAAGTGACCTATGTCCAGCCCAGGGCAAACCCAGCGCCTCCCCGGCAGCTCAGTGTGGACCCCCAACTCCCAGGGGTTTTGCAGGACCAGCCCCAGGGGTGGGACAAGCAGAGGCAACACCCCCGTGGAGGGCCTGTCCTGTGGGATGTCCTCACGCGTGCTGCTGCAGGGCCATCCCTGTCCCCAGTGTTGCCACCCCAGGGCTCTAGCTCAGGCCATCTGATGTCACCGCGCCTTGTCTCCTTGCTCAGTCTGTGTCCCTCTTTTCAGCTAAATGTTCTTTCCTGTTGCCCCTGTGCCAGCCTCTCTTCCTAGGGAGGGCTGGTAAGATGGGGAGTAGGGTTAAAAGACAGACGTATAGCACCGCCTTTCCCAGGGGACCAGCAGGCAGTGCACTCTGCAAGCACACTGGTGCTCACCAGCAGGGTCTCTGATCTGCTGTGGGGAGGGCATCGGCTTCCCATGGCTGAGAAGTAGATTAAATCCATGTGATAATGACAATTGTGGTTGTGTTGTGCTAACTATGTGCCAGGCACCATCCTGACTTCATTCAACCCTCTCAAAACCTGTAGACTACTATTTCTATGGTCCCTATCTTTATAGATAAGTCACAGAGAACTGCTAGGATTCAGTGAGCCCCAGAAGATATCTAGTTTATCATTAAAATCTCAGTAAAGATGGCCTGGCTTGTGAGAGCTAACCGTGTAATCTACAGGAATGTTACACTGGTAGTTTAAAATTGGACATGGTGGGAACATTTATACCACAGTAAATGGCAAAAATAACGCAAATCAAGTATTTTTTGCTCTTTTTCCCAGAAGGCCCACTAAACCAGAAATAATCTTAGAATTGCCCCCTGCTAAAATCGATGCATTAAAAGAGGGGACCCTCTCAAAATTTCTTTTTATTTTTGGAGATGGAGTCTCACTCTATTGCCCTGGGTAGAGTGCTATGGTGTCATAGCTCACAGCAACCTCAAACTCCTGAGTTCGAGGGATTCTTAAACTTCAGCCTCCTGAGTAGCTGGGACTACAGGCACCTACCATAACACTTGGCTAGTTTTTCTATTTTTTAATAGAGATGAAGTCTTAGGCTGGTCTTGAACTCCTGAGCTCAAGCAATCCACCTGCCTTGGCCTCCTGAAGTGCTAAGATTATAAGGCCTCAAATTTCTTTAATGGAGAAAACATTTTTCTCTGTACCTTTACGTCACCATACTGATAAATGACAAGGGAATTATGAATTTACAAGAAATTCAGTAGACACAGCCACTCAGTAGACACAGAGTGCCAGTGGTCACTCTGAGCACATGCGGCTCCTCAGGGCACAGCCTGTGCTTTCCCAGAGGGTCAGGGCAGAGCACCCGGTGCCCCCAACAGTCTGCTCTCCTCTTGGGTAACATAAACCTAGACAGTGCTCTGGGCTGTCTTGCCCATCAGCACGCCCAACCTCCAAGCATGCTGTGCTTAATTGCTCCCTGTGCTCATGGGAGCTGTAACTTTTGTAACTTTTTGATGCACCTGGAATAATTATGGGAAACCTGGGCCATGGGAGGAGTGCAGGAGGAAAGTGAGATCAGATCCCTCCAACACAAGGTGGGTGGGCAGCACATTGCAATTAAGCACAGCATGCTTGGAGGTTGGGCGTGCTGATGGGCAAGACAGCCCAGAGCACTGTCTAGGTTTATGTTACCCAAGAGGAGAGCAGACTGTTGGGGGCACCGGGTGCTCTGCCCTGACCCTCTGGGAAAGCACAGGCTGTGCCCTGAGGAGCCGCATGTGCTCAGAGTGACCACTGGCAGCTGGCCGGTCAACTCCGCTTGGGTTGCAATCCGAGGCTCCGTAATCCCTGTGCTTGGGGCCCTGGGCATGCCGAGCGAGCCAGACACCCAGAGAACATCATTCACATTCCTTGGGGCTGGCAGCAGGAGCTAAAAGCCAGACACCTCTTGATGGGCACCCAGGTCATCCAAGCACTTCCCTGTGTGGAAGTGATTGTCCTGAGAGCAATCCTTTAACAAAGCCATTCAGTTGGTGTTTCCAGGGGGCTTCCAGAATCAGACTGCTGAAGGATCAGACTGCCTGTGGAGGTTGCTTCTAATGCTAAAATTCTATTCTTCTGTGAAAGTGCATTTGCAACAGTCAGAGGTATTTATAGATCACATATCATCTGCAGCGTCACGTGACCAGGTGGACATGAGTTTGCCAGGGGCCCCAGCAGCCTCTCCCTGGCTTCCTAGGCCTCTGCCCCATCTTGGCGCTCCTGGCCCTGCAGCAGCACACTGTGAACACAGCACTTTCCACATGAAGTTCACTCATCTGTTTACAAGACTCCCTCCCCCCTGCTACTCCAAAGCCCCTTAAAGGAAATTTTTTTTCTCATTTTGTACTCCAGCTCTTAGCATCATGCTTTGAATACAGGAGAAGCTCCCTTAAAGCCACAGGTGGACAGAATTAAACCTGGGCATGGACCAGGCAGCCACCAATCTCTCTCCATCTAGCCCCTCTGTATGTCCTGCTATATGAACTTTAAGTCCCCCAGGAGGGGAATGTCAGGAAAATGAGCCCAGTGAGCTGCTTCCTTTGAAGCAGGAGCAGGCAGCTTACGGGAAGACGGCAGCCCTGCAAGCTTGGATCATCCTTTCCCAGGAGGTGGTTTCCCACAGAGACAGCAAGATTTGGGGAACATTTTGGTCCTTTTGGACTCTTTGGGGAAGAAACCCTGATCCTCTTATTGGCTTCAGTTTCAGACACTAATTTGGTGCACAGAGGGCTCTACCACAGCATCTAAACCCAAGGCTGATGGCCTCAGAGTGCGCCTTGTTTTGGATGCCAGAACGTCTTCCCACCTCTGTGTGCCCCAAGGTGCCTTTCATTCCTCAGTGTCTCCAGTGGCAGGCCCTTCCCTGGCATCTGCAGCCAGAGGCCCAGGCTCTTCCTGGAGACCACCTCCTTCCCCACCCCCATTAGCTGGCAGTGTGCTCCTTGTGGGGAAGATAGCCTTTACCATTAGGAGTGCCTGTCCACCTCCACACAGCAGGCATGACCCTGGAGGAAATTGGTAAGCTGAATATTTATGCTGTACATGGGATGTTTGTCTGCACGGAGAACTCATCAGCTGAACCAGCAGCATTAATATACGAATGTTTGTATTTTCTTTTTGTAATCATGGAGATCTTTTGTTCAAATGAAATCTTACATGGGAACCAGTTGTACCAGACATAGACGGGAGTTGGAGGCACTCTGCACGGAACTGGGGTAGGTTGGGGTGGGGTTCCTGGGAGGGGTCTGCCATCCACTGCCTCCCTCTGTCTCCTATTCCTGGAAGGTCATGGGGGCCCTGCTGAAGACCTGAGCATGAACTGGGACCTCGGCATTGAAACCATGAGTCTAAAAAGGCCTACAATTATGAGTCCTCCAAGACATGACTTAAAATTTTTAGAAGTAAACTAAGATTCTCATGGACCACATCCCCCCCCTAGTATTTTTGTCAATAATTTGGGTTTAATGCAAACCTTTCATGGCACCTAGAGCAGTGGAAGCTCCCTCTTCCCTACAGAATAGCTTGGCCTTCTCTCAATCCCACCCCCTCCTTTCAGCTGCCCTTAGGCCAGACCTCTCTGTGCCCTTTTGTCCAGCTGTCTTCCTCACCCCAACCTTTAAATAAGTGACTCTGTGTGGCCCGAGGTGCCTTTCATTCCTCGGTGTCTCCAGTGGCAGGCCCTTCCCCCAGCATCTGCAGCCAGAGGCCCAGGCTGTGAGTGGCAAAGGGGCCTCAGAGGCCCCTAAGACATGAGGCCACAGCCTAATTCTGTCCCAGGGCAGGATAGGCCAGGAGCAGGGAGCTGTTGTCACCTGTGTGCCACATTCCTCCCTCCCCAGCAGCTTCAATCAGTGGGTGTCAAAACACAGGAGCAACATCAGTCTGAAGGAGGGGATTGAGATTCTCCTCCCACCTCCATTGTCGCTGGTTTACCAGAGGAACAGAAGCCTAGGACAGGACTCCACCCCCAAGGAAAACAGGGAGGGGTGCAGTGACCAAGCCTGAGTTCTGTGGAATTTCTGCAAAACTATGAACATGGAAAGGTGGGGACAGCTGTGAAATGAGCCGTGTGTGAAAGAAAAGGGACAGTACTCCCCGGGAGTGACCTCCAGAGTGGGGGTACAGGAACCCTCGGTGAGCATAGGCCCTAGGCAGGCGGCTGGTGTTGTGGGTGAGCTGCATCTCTCCCTTGGCACATTCCTGTAAGGAAGGCCTAACCCCCAGTGGCTCAGAATGTGATCTGAGGACAGGGTCTTCACAGAGGTCACCAAGTCAAAGTGAGGTCATTAGCGTGAGCCCTGATCCAATATGACCAGTGCCCTTATACAACAATGGGAAATTGCCTATAATCTTAGCACTCTGGGAGGTCAAGGCAGGTGGATCACCTGAGCTTTAGACCAGCTTGAACAAGAGCAAGACCTCGTCTCTACTAACAATACAAAAACTACCCGGGGTGGTAGTGCCTTCCTATAGTCCCAGCTACTCTGGAGGCTGAGGCAAGAGGATTGCTTGAGCCCAGGAGTTTGAATTGCCATGAGCTATGATGATGCCACAGCACAGTAGCCAAGGTGACAGAGTAAGACTCTGTCTCTTAAACAAACAAACAGGAAAAGTGGGCACAGAGACAGACATGCAGCGGGGAGCTTTGTGAAGTGGAAGATGTCCTCTATAAGCCAAGGAGGGGGCCTGGAACAGACCCCAGGAATAACCTGCCAGTGTCCTGATACCAGACTTCTGGACTCCAGAACTTTGAGACAGTAAATTTCTGTTGTCACAGTCCCTCAGTTTGCAGTATTTTGTTACAGGAGCCTTAGGAAAATAATTCAGAGAAGGTGGGCCTGCACCGGCACCCAGAGAGCCAGCAAAGTAGAAACACCGACATGGTGGCTTCCTGGTGGGCATGGCCTGGGCCTGCTGCCCCCCACGTTCTCTCGCTGCTCCACAAAGATTCAGGCTGGCTTTTCCCCCAGGCTTCCTCACAGCTCTACCTCATCTTCTCAGCTGACCGGTTCTCCAGTCTTGCAAAACAAAATGATTCCTGATCTGACCAAATTCAGACCTTCTTGTACCAGCTGTACAAGTCATCTCATTAATACATCTCAAAGTCCCCAAACCGTGAAGAGTAGTGTCGCCCTTTACTAAAGGTTTTCTTGAGGGGAAGGCAGAGCATGTGCTACGTTGAGCAGTTTCTGTGGACTAATGCTGTGTCAGCTGCTCTCCACTTCTCTCCTCCCTGCATGACAGGACAGAGCGGCTGCTGGGAGGGCTTCTTGCTTTCTCTGCACAGTGTCCCAGCTGCACTCACTCTGTCCCGCTTTCCCTTCCCTACTCCATTCCCACTATCTCAGCTTCCTTCCCCATTCTGTGTGTTTTCCCCCTTTTTGGTAGTGTATACTCTTTCATGATGCATTTCTTTTTTTTTTTTTTTTATTGTTGGGGATTCATTGAGCGTACAATAAGCCAGGTTACACTGATTGCAATTGTTAGGTAAAGTCCCTCTTGCAATCATGTCTTGCCCCCATAAATCATGATGCATTTCACCTCTCTTAGCTTTTCTCTATTCTCCAGCCGGTGTCCCAGTAAGAATAACAAAGGCAGGGCCAGGAACCAGCCTGCCCGGATGAGAGAGAAGACTCTTTCCTCATTTTCAAGGAAAGGGTTGCAAAGACCTCGTTTAATATACATACATATTAAATTATATATATCTATGTATATGGATATGTTTTTAAATCCCAGTCACATAGGAAAAATATAAAGCTTTATTTCTGTGTCCGCACTGAAGATGTTCTCTTTGAGAAACCCGTAGTCTCAGACAGAACTCTGAGCTCCCCAAAATATACACACACACAAACTTCTTTAAATGGCTACCAGACTTCCTACCATCTATCTCCTCCTAAGGCCACTGTTTCCTTTAAAATGTTTTTCATTTTTTGACCTCATATATAATGCATGTTTACCCTAGAAAAAACACGAAGAAAAGAAAAAGAAAAGTAAATTTGTTCCACTACATAGAGATCATCATTATTCACATTTCGGTGTATATACCCATTCAGATTTTGTTTTCCCAAAATGTGCACATAAATCTCTATCTCTTTATCTGACTATCTACAAATATGTATTTAGAAAAGTGGAACTTAACACATACTATTTGTGTGTTTACAAAAATGGAATTAAATACATCCTATTTGCTTCCTAAATACATCCTGTTTTCCTTCCACCTTCCTGTGTTCATGTGCTTTTGTTACAGTGTGATTTTCAATGGCTGCTTAGACCGTTGTGGAGGGCTCAGAGGCAAATAGTTTTCCTGATGAGGAAGAGGAGTGAGGATAGAAGGACTTAGAGTTAGTGGCATGGTCACAGCTGGACATACAGGTGCTCATGAAACAATTGTTGATGGATTGAGTAAAATGTTAAAGAAAAATTTCTCGAAGAGCACAACTCATTTATTCAGGATGAATTATAATTATCTGGAGGATATTAGATCATAGACGAGCTGGCCTGAACTGAGTAGAAGCTAACACAGCCTTGCAGACTTATTTTAATTTTGAGCATAAAAGTCTTAGATCTAACAATTAGCTGCCAAAACTCACTAAGGAGGGTGTCCGTGGACCCGAAGGGAGGGAGACAGTGTTTGGGTGAAACTTTCACACTTTTTTTACAAACACAGAAGAATCGCTAAATCTGAGCAAACTTGAGGAACCACCCACACTTTAGGGAACTCTTTAAAGCAAACTTTCTGGGATTTATGCATCACCACACAAAAATTTTCCATGACTTACATGACCAAGAGGGAAAACAATGCTGTTCTTCATAAACAGTTGACTCTCTTGGCTCAGAAGACACTGAACACCCGGCAGACGCCTATAGATGACTGCACCCTCTCTGCCACAGTCAGATGCTGCCTGAGCTGCTTGCCTGGCACAGGCTCTGTGTGATGGCTTAAGAGCAGGGTGACAGAGGCACTGCTCTGGTGGCTGGAAGGTATTGCTGAGATATCTGGCATTTTTAATACACATTCCAGGAAGTCCAGGGACTTCTGGACAGCCTATATGAGTTTAAGGGAAAAGAACTAATTCTCTTTCGGAATGCCTCCCTCTGTGTTACCCAAAATAGACCCTGTGATCTTGTTCTTGCTGATGATTGGATGCAGGGGAAAAATCCCAGCCTGGAAGCTCTGTCTTCTTCCCTCACTAGCATGTTAGAGATAATAAACGAGGCCCAGTGGAGTTGTCTCCTGTGGGTGGCTAATTTTGTGGGGGTGTAGATAGGTTACCTGCACCGCCCTGCCTTGCTTGAGGAGTTTTTTCACATCACTCTCATCAATTAGGAAATTTAGGGCTGTTTCAATGGGGTATTCTATAAAGTCAAATCCTCTTGGTTTGTACAGGAAGAACTTTGTGACTGTGGTGAAAAGAGAAATATGTCTCCATATGCCAACCCCACCTCAGATGTTAAAGTAGATGTGATTTGCTGACACTGGGGTCTGTCCAAGTCCTCCCCAGTCCCTTTCAGCTCTAAGCACTGACACCTTCTTCTTGATTTTTCAGCTCCCTGATCCCCTTTTACTAACATTTTTGATCAAGGCTAACTCTGTAGTAACAGGTTTAGTTCCACCTTTGGGTGGCACAAGAGATCCATTTGGGTGTGTGATGTGCTTGGGGTGAGGCGTGGATGCTGCTGCACCAGCCTGGCCCCTGCCTTCCCCAACACCCAGAACGTTGGCCAGGATCACCCCACTCTCCCGCTTTCCTTACAGGCTGTTAACTCAGGTGCTGGGAGGCTGGTTTGTTCTAATAGGCTCAAGAGCTTGTTGGCTCTGCCTCCTTGAACAGAGTGAACTGTAAAAGAGAGTCATTGATCCTTAGATCGGAAGGCACTGTTTCTAAAATTTTTCAATTAAAAAAATGATAAAATACTCATTGCATAAAATTTGCCATCTTAACCATTTGGCATTAAGTACGTTCACCTGGTTGTGCAGCTGTCACCACCAGCCACCCACAAAACCCTTTTCGTCACCCCAAACTGAAACACTATAGCCACTAAACAACTCTCCACCCTGCTAACCACCATTCTACTTTGTCTCTGTGAGCTTGACTTCTCTGTATCTAGCATCTACATGGAACCCTGTGGTATTGCCTTTCTGTGACTAGCTTATTTTATTTAGCGTGATGTCCCGGTTCAGCCATGTTGTAGCATGTGTTGGAATCTCCTTTTTTTTTTTTAAGCCTTTTTTTCCGTTGTGCGTGTGTACCGTTTGTTGTTTATCCCTGCACCTGTTGGTGGACATGTGGGTTCTTCCACCTTTTGGCTACTGTGAATAGTGCTTCTGTGAACAGGGGAGTGTGAATATTGTAGATTCACGTGCAATTGTCAAGAATAATACAGGGGTGTGTGTGTGTGTGTGTGTGTGTGTATGGATTTAGTACTATACACTTTTATCCCTCGTGTAGGGTCATATACCCACCACCTAAATCAAGATACAGAACAAAGATCCCTTCTGTTGACAAGGCCCCCATGTTCAGCCCTGGAGTTTATGTTTCATTTCTAAAGGACCAGAAGCAACAAACAGCTCAGGCCTCCTCTGGATATGTCCTGTTTCAGGTTTTCCAGCCCCCACTGCAGTGGCAGCAAAGGACAGACCTTGATCTAGGTGGTGGCTCCTCAGCCTACAGTTTAAGCCACAGCTTCCAAGGCTGGGGTGCTGGTCCTTTGTGCCTCATAGACAGGTGCCCTCCAGCCAGTGCTCCCACTTTATATCCCTGGTCCTGGCCACTGACTACCGGGCTCACACCATTGGTCACCACGATGCTCACCAAATCCCAGCCAATGCCATGGAAATTAAATTCCAGGTGATGGCCTCTTAAGTGAAATGGTCCTTCTAGAATAGGGCTATCCAATAGGAAGCAAAGATGAGTTTTAAATTTTAAAGTCATTACACTAAAATTAAAAAGAGGGAAATTAATTTTAATAATACACTGTGTTTAATGTAACACATGAAAAATATTATCATTTCCAGATGTAATTAATAGAAACACTTCCAGTGGGGTATTCCGCACCCTTTTTTTTTCGGGGCTGGGTTTGAACCCACCACCTCTGGCATATGAAGCTGGCACCCTACTCCCTTGAGCCACAGGCACTGCCCGCCACACCCTTATTTATTCACACCAGGTCTGATGGCTGGTGCACAGCCTGCACTTACTCCCACATCTCGATTTGGGTGAGCCACACCTCAAGGGCCTGATAGCCTGTGTGCATTGGTCATCCCAGTCCCAGAATCAAACTCTGCACAGCCAAACTCTGTGACCACCTTTTGTCCCAGGAGCTTGTTAGTCCCACTGATGGGATTGAGCAGCACTCAGGTAGCTGTGCCAGGGAGCAGCTGGTGGCAGGAACATGCCAACTTTGCTTTTAGGGTTTGTAACCCTGGGAACCTGTTGTTTATCTGCAGCTCTAGTCTGTGCACCTGTAGGTAGCCCCAACATGGGAACTCGTCTAGAAGGTCAGAAAAGAAGCAATTGGCCCTGTGAGGCACCCTGACACCTTTGGAGACACTGGAGGCAAATGCAGCTGTAGCAGCCTTTAAGGGCATTAAAATGGAATTCCTGACTATTGGAAAGGAATGGAACTCTGGAAGTTGGCATAGTTTCCTGGATCCAAAGTCTTGGGAATTCCACATGAGTCATCAAGGCTGACCCCACATGTCCCCCAGGGAGAGGGGCAGTTCTGCTACCCCTTGTCAATTCTGTCCTAGCGTTCTGTCCAGGAGTTGGCACTGCCACCCACATGCAGCCACCTCAGGAGATAGATGGAATACCAGCAGCCCACAGGCGTCCTTTGTCAGCAAAAAGCACCCTGGAAATGGGTGGCTGGATGAAAAGTCTTCTGTCTCTTGTAGGCTGGGACAATATCTTCCATGGCCTACACTTTTATTACGGGAATAGTTCTCTATATCCTCAATGCTCCTGAGACAACTGCACATTTTCTGTGAAATGTGTGGCTTTGTGGGCTTGCAGCCCGGTGGCTCTCCCTGAAGAGGCCTTTCACACTGCTGTTCAGAGCCTGACTCCTACCCTACTGCCCTCAGCCCAGCCAGGCCCCAGCTGACCCAGCATGTCGCCAGATGTTCATAGAGAACGTCTGAATCTTTCGCATTTACAGGATTAAACATAATACAGTCACTTGCCATGGAATGACGTCTTAGTCAATGACAGACTGCACAAAAGATGTGGTCCCTTAAGGTAATAGTGGAGTTGTACAATGCAGCCAGCTGTCCTGTCTGGGTTTACCCAAGCACACTCTGGGATGTTTGCATGATTGCAGAGTCGGGTGCATTTTTCAGAAGGCATCCCTGGGGCTAAGCAGCCCGTGACTGTGTATTAAGGCCCATTTTGCCTGTTTCTTTTTACCTTTTTGATGTGGTTACTTGAAGGTTTAAAACTACACGTGTGGTTTTCCATTAGGCAGAGTGTCTCTGGTAGACTGTTGTAGGGGGGGACTGTGTCTACCATGGCCTACACCTTCATTATGACACACTGTTCTATTTATGGTATGACCCACTGGACTGGGAATCATAGCATCTGAGTCCTAATTCCAGACAGCACTAAGTAACCCTGAGGCTTTGAGTAAATCCCTTCTCTGGCCCTCAATTTCCTCGTCTGTGAAATAGGAGAGTAGAACTAGATAATTTCCAACTTGCTGATGACAACTTTGAACTTTTCTGTTACTCTGATAGCATGAGTAAAGGGAAGGAAAGGGTGATTTGCACCTTCTTGCAGAAAGGCAGGTCTGTGCCAGGTGTTCTGAGGTTAAATAGCTAAGCATTGGTAAATGGGCCTGGTGTTGGAGGAACGTTGTTTATTCATTAGCCACCTCCCTGCTGGCTGAGTTCCCTGAGGACCTTTCCCTTTGGAAACATCTCCATGCTCAGGAGGTGCGATGGACTGAGGGCCTGACCTGAGAAGTCCTCCCAGCAGTCAGCTCACAAATGCAGGGCCCTGCTTCTCAGAAATCAATTTCAGGGCAAGGGAGCGAAGGCATTAACTGTCTCTTCCAGGAAACCTTCACGGAAAATCTCTTAGGGCTGCATCTGGGCTCGTGCATCGCTTATGTGTGCAAACATTGAGATAAATATTTCAGCTGAGCAAATAGAAGAGCCAGGATGACTTACTCCCTGGCCTCTCGTCAGTGTCGTCAGAAAAGCCTGCAGCTGGGTCCTTCGTGGTCTGCCTTCTTTGATCTTGGTGCTGTTTCCTGTAGCTTGTAGGAACATCCCTCCCTGGGGGTCACTTCTGTGCTTTACAAACCTGTAATGGTCTCTGTCTCCCTACTGGCCCCGGGTCTCCCAGGTGACTTGCATTTCCCGAGCCTGCTCCAGCAAGACTGCAGCCTGGCTCACACGACAGGCTGTGAGGGACAGGCCCTCTGTGGGACAGGTCCTCTCCTCCACCAGCAGCCCCTACAACTATTGGCTTCGGTGTTCTTAGCTTATGTGATACCGATTCTTCCCCAATAGCAGGTGAAGGGAGTGCTGTGCTCACTGAGCCCTCAGCTGTGTCCTCTGAGCCGGTCCTGCTGTATCTTATTGATCCTTATAGCCCCTGCATGCTGCCCCTGTGCTGACTTCCTTCCCCTTCTGGACTGAGCTCTCCTTCCGCTAGGTCCCTGTGCCACATTTCCTGTGCTTCTGCCACAGCACTTGTGTTAGTTTGCCACGGCTGCTGTACAGAGCACACAGACTGCATGGTTTAAACATGGTTTAAATACAAGTTTATTTTCTCAGTCCTGGAGCCTAAAAGTTCGAGATCAAGGTGTCAGCACGGATTTTTGTTTTTGTTTTATTGTTCTGAGGCTTCTCTTCTTGGCTTGTGGACAGTGTCTTCTTCCTGTGTCCTCCCTTGGTCTTCCCTGAGGACACAGATGTCTCTTTTTCTTTTATAGACACTGGTCATATTGGATCAGGGTCCACCCTAGTGACCTCATTGTGACTTAGTTACCACTGTCCCCAAAGACCCTGCCCCCAATTACAGTCACATCCTGGAGGTGCTGGAAGTTAGGGCTTTGACATACGGATTTTGGGGTGGGGACATGAGTCAGCCCACGGTGGTATGGATCACAGACGTCTTGAACCTGTCGTGAGTTAGGTGAGCACTGCTTCCGCTTCTGGCTGAGAGACACTGTCTGAGTCAGCTCTGTTTCTTCTCAGCATTCACTTCTGTTCGTTACTTTTCAGGAGACACTCCTAGGGCCCAGCCAAGATAATGGTCTGACAATTAAGTTTGCGAACTCATCCTAGAAAAAGTGCTATATACTTCACTGCTGAATGTCACTCTGGTCACCTTTGAAGTACTTACTCACCTTGGGAAGCTATGTATTGATGCCAGCACCTAGTCTACCCTTCAGTGCAATTTTGGAACTCTTTTCCTGGAATAGCCATCAAAGCTGTTCTTGTATTAATTACTTTTAATGTCCTGAATATCATCAAAATGTCTTCCTTTCAATATTTCCTTTATCTTTAGGTAAAGAAATAAGTCACTGGGGGCTGGGTCAGGTGAGTACAGAGTTTATTCTAATACAGTTATTTGTTTACTGGCTAAAAACTCCCTCACAGATAGTGCTGTGGGAGGTGGTGCATTGTCAAGATACAAGAGGCGTGAGTTGGCCTTTTATTTTCAGTTAAATTTTTTCTACTTATTTCTCTATTGATGTTTATTTGGTTTGCTATGCTTCTCACAGTCAGCTGATAATTTTGTGCAAAACTAACACAAAAGTGTTAACAGTGTTCAACTGTTACCACTGTCCCCAAAGACCCTGTTACACTGGTAACAGTTCAACACTCTTTTGCAATGTATTTGTCCATTCTGCTCTGTACGGGTTGCCCTCACTTCTGTTCATCAGTGACACTTTTTATAGCCTCAGTAAAATGTTTAATCCATTTGTACTCTGCCATTTTCTTTATGGCCTTATCCCCATAAACTTGGACTGACATGTCCCTGACACTTTCACTCTTGCCAATTTAACAAGATATTTATGAATGTTTGTTCATTACACTAACTCAAGCTCTGACAGTCTCACAATGGCACATAAAAACACAATAACAATAATGAACTCCACTCAGTAAGACACTTTCACACATCAACACAAACAAGACTAGATTATGAATCCTTACCACGTTGTTTGTACGGCCCTGCCAACGTAGGGACACAGTGGCAAGTTTGCAAACTTGTGGGGCTTTCATATGTATAATGGGAGGATGGATTCTGTGTGATTAAACAGAGGAACAGGAGGCTAGGTTCAGACAGACACACTAGTTACAGCTCTGCCTCCAGCAGATGAGGCATTTCAGAAGGCTCAAGGATCTGGTGGGCTCTGATCAAGGGCTGGGGGCTGAGCTCCAGGTGGAGGAGGCAGGCTGCACCTGTGTCTCAGAGTTGAGGGGCCACAGTGAGCTTGTGGGCAGCAGTGGGGGCTAAGATGTGCTTGTGTGTAAGCATAGGGCAGTGTGTGCAGGGGAGTAATGCCTGAGGCCATCGAGTACTGTGGGGCTAGGTTTGGGGGATGCTGTGGAAGTCAGCATGATGGGCAACAGAACCCCCTTACAGGGATGAGATGAAGAGTAGGGCAGGGAACCGTCAGTCGGAGTTGCTGAGAAGGAGCTGATGGGTTCAAGGTGCTGCCGGATGCCCCTTCCACAGGTTTTGGAAGTGGAATTTCCAGGAAGAACATCATCAGTCCTCACTGCTGCTTTTCTTAGAGCAAGGCCCTCTGTCCCGCTCCTGGGTGCCCTGTTTTGATAATATCATTACACAGATGTCCAACCAGAAATGTGACCATCATCCAGACTCCTCCCTGGGCCACAAGGAACATTATTGAATTCTGCACTCACTTGGGCCTCTTCCCACCTCCTTTGCTTGCTGAAATCTCACTCATCATTCACATCACATGCCACCTTTCATGGGAATCATCCCTGATCCCTAGACTAGGATCACATACAAGGAGTCTTCAAAAAGTTCACGGGAAATGCATACTATGGAAAAACTATGCATGGATAGTTTCCAAATTCCAATTCCAAAATAAACTTATACTAACATATTGTAACATGTTGACCAGGATTTCGTTTGAGGCACTAAGAAACATAAGGCTTCAGTTTGCAAAGAACCCCTATCGGAGCAATATGAATGTGGCTAAAACTAAAATAAGAACAAAGATCAAATTTATGGGTGGAAGAATGGTGAAATCATTGATGCTTTACCAAAAATTTGAGGACAGAGCCCCACAGAATCAGTAGTTTACAAAGGGATAACTTGTTTTAAGAAGGGACAAGACAGTGTTGAAGATAAAGCCTACAGTGGCAGACCATCCACATGAATTTGTGGAGGTAAAAATTCCCCTTGTTTACACCCTGATTGAAGAGCAGCAATGCTGAATAGCTGAAACGATAGCTAACACCCCAGACACCTCAAATGGTCCAACTGGTTCAACTTATCCAACATTTCCCTTTAATGGGTGTCAAAACCATTGTATCCAGGTCAGCTGCAACAAGAGTAGAGCTCCCAATGATAATTTTAAGCACGTGAGATCAAAATCCTGGAGCATTTCTTTAAATAATTGTAGCAAGATGTAAAATATGGCTTTACCAGTCTAGTCTTCAAAGCAAAGCACAGTCGAAGCCGTGGCTGCCAAAAGGTAGAAGTGTCCAGTCGAAGCAAAAGCTGACCCATCAAGAGAAAGGGTTTTTGGACACTCAAGACAACTTGCGTGTTGACTTTCTGGAGGACTAAAGAATGATAACAGCTGCTTATTATGAGGGTGTTGTGAGAAATTTATCCAAAACTAGAAGAACGACACCCAAGAAAAGCTTCAGCAGAGAGTCCTTCTCCACCTGGACAATGCTTTCAGGCATTCTTCTCACCAAACCAGGGCAATTTTGTGAGAGTTTTGATGGGAAACCATTAGGCGTCCACCTTACAGTCCTGATTGGCTCCCTCTGACTTCTTTTTGTTTCCTAATCTTAAAAAATCTGCAAAAGACATCCAGTTAATACATATTAGAGACTGCATTGAGGGGGTTAAATTCCCTTGTTTCTTTAAAGGGGATGGACTAAATGGTTGGTGTCATTGCTTACAAAAAGTGTCTTGAACTTGATGGTGCTTATGTTGGGAAATAAAGATTATGTTTTTTATTTTTATTGTTTAATTCTGTTTTTCCCCACACTCTACTGTCTATTGTCACACAGAGGGTACCTACTCACTCCGTCGCATCTTCCATAGATTCTAAGTTCCTGGAGGATGAGCCAAGTCTACTTGCCATCCTTGTACCCTTGGCATCTGACAGGGTTTGCACAGAGAAGGGACTCAACGCATACTCATCAAATGAGTGAATGGGTCGGGTGCCCCGATTTGAGACCACAGTCACCTTGTTTCTGCTCCGACATTTAGGATGCTGCCCTTTCTCTGATGGACCTAAATGAAGTCAGGGTCTGCAGTCTGGTTATTTGAATCAAGCCCCAAATGCTTCACCAAGATGAATAACTCGAAGAGTCCAGGTAGGAAGAAAGGAATAGCCTACCAAGCCGGGTCAGCTCTTCTTGTGTCTCTGGTGGGACAGCTGGCAGGTTGGAGTGCAGCTCATGCAGGATGTGAGCATGTGGGTGGCGGGTGCCAGAGCAGGGCTGGAGCTTGGCAACCACCTTGTAGTTCAGAAATAGCTCCCATACCAGGGTGTATCAGTCAGTGCAGGTCTGGGGGCAGGAGGCTCTTTTTACTGCGTATCTGTTATAACCAGAAGTAGCTGCTGTTTTCCCTGGGGCAATTGAGAGGCTGAGGGTTGCATCCCAACGGGGGCCTTCAGACCCACTGGGAAACATGCTGTGGCAGAGGACAGAGCTTCAACTAGCTTTGCCATCCAGAACAAGACACCAGAGGAGGTTCAGTGGCTCCCTTGGCTCGGGGTCAGCTTGCACATGACCATTTCCTCACCCCATGGTTGACAAAGGTTACTCAGGTGGATCAGTTATAAACCATTTCTATGTGTGTCTAGAGACCTGCGTTCTGCAGTGGCAGGCACACTTACCAAATGCCTGGGGAGGGGGGGGGGTCCATTCATCAGAGAAAGACACAGCAGGAAAGAGAAAATAGCTACTTAGGACACCCAGTTAAAGACAGCAGGCTATCTAGACATCAGGAAACTCTGTCAGCAATCCATGGAGGAGTTAAAGGGGAAAACAGGGCAGGAAGCCACAGGATAAAGGTAAGGAGAGAGGAGTTGGTGGCAGCAGTGTCGGGAAGGTGTAAAGCACACAGACAAATGGTAACTGCTTTAGCAGATGCAGAAAGCTGTGAAGGAAGATGAAGGGAAGTCTGATTCATACCGCAGAACCTTCCAAGGGTCGGGAGTGGGCAGCACGTGGGCCTCTAGCAGTGGAGGTGACGGAAGGGAGTCTCACTTGAAAGGCTGTTTAAGAGGTTAGGAACTCCCTGTACCCACTACCCAATTTCCTCCCCCATCTGCACAGCCAGGTGACTGTCTAGACCACACGCTGGTAGAAAGGCAGAAAATTTTCCCTCTTGAGATGGTAAAACTGAAGGTGTCTGGGCTAAGTGACACCAGGCACAAAGCACCAACACTCAAATGGGCATTCTGGAACGTTTCCTAATGGCAGAGAGCTGGGTCCTGCAGGAGGTGGAGGCCCTGAAGTAAAGGAGAGGGTGGAGGATTTATAATAGGGGAAGTGACTCATGACAAAGCACAGATGCCAGAAAGGGCCAGTTGTCTGCCGTGGAAGTTAATGAGATGGGCCCGGCGCTTGTGGAGATGGTAAGAGGCGGACAGCGGGGAAAAAAGGTGAAGCCAGATGGGAAGGCTGTGGGGATGCCACAGGAGGGCCCTGGCTGGGAGCAGAGGACCCTCGCCGGGTTCCTAAGAAATAAAACGAAATGGTGGAAACGGCATTCGAGGAAAACTTTTCTGCACCCAAATGTCCAGGTGTGGGTCTGGAGAAGCTGGTGGGAGGGAGCTCAGGAAAAAGCCCTTCAATATAACGAAGGTGCTCAGCCATGCGGGTCTAGGGCAGCAGGAGTGGGGTGGAAGCCGTGGGGAAACAGAAACGAGATCTCTTCCCCTGGCTAAGGCAAGCACTTGTCTCTTCCCGTGACTTGCCACTCATTATACATGTGAGCAGTTTTGGCAGGTAGAAATGATAGATTTATAAAAGAAAAGTCTCAGTTCTTTGAATTATTTGAAGGAGTTCTAGCGCAAAAGTGAATTTGACTCTAAACAGAAAATACATATTGTCTTGAGAAATTTCTTGATCTGTTTATCAGTCTTCATCCAACCACAGAGCCTTGGACATGCTGTTCTCCTAGCAAGGCAGCGGGTGGGGTGGGTGGTGTCATCTCCATGAATTGTCAGGCCTGCCACCTCCTCCCAGGCCCTCTCTGCCCCACCCTAACCCAGCACACAACTGTCTCCTTCCTGAGGGCCCCTGAGCACCACAGCCTGAGTCAGGTGAGCACCAGGGTAAGCCCAGGAAAGTGTCCCTGTGTATGTGATGCTGTTATTTTTTATAATTATGACTAAAGCTCTGATGGACCAGCCTTTAACTTGTTAGGGGAGTGGGACTTTAGGTGGCCAGACCTCACAGAGCTGGGTCCATGGACTTGGTGGGGGGTGGGTGGGCAGAGAACGCTACTGACTGACTTTTTTTCTTCCTTGTTTATTCCAAGTCCATGGCCTGTCTAGTTTTGTGGCAAAGATGTTTCCTTTTGTCTAAGCAGGGGTCCTCAAACTTTTTAAACAGTAGTCCAGTTCACTGTCCCTCAGACTGTTGGAGTGCCGGATTATAGTTAAAAAAAAACTATGAACAAATTCCTATGCACATTGCACATATCTTATTTTGAAGTAAAAGAACAAAAAGGGAACAAATACAATCACACCGCCTCATGTGGCCCGCGGGCCATAGTTTGAGGACCCCTGGCTAGAGTCTGAAGGGTGAAACCAAATGTCCTTCCCTCTGATAACGTGGAAGCCTCAGTGGTTTGGGTCTGTGGTTTTGTTTCGATGTAGATTCGTCACTTTCCTTCTACTGACTTTTTTTTGTGGTAAAATACACATAATATAAAATTTACCATCTCAATCATTTTTAAGGGTGCAGTTTAGAGCAGTGAGTTTCAACTGATGTGCCTGGCCACACTGGTGTGCTGTGAGAGCATCTTAGGTGTGCTGCCAAAATTTTTAAAGATCATTAATTAAATTATTTTTGAAAGAAGTTCAAAGCACAGTAAGTATATTCATGTTTCGTTCTTTTTTGATCAACATAATTTAAGTTTGCCGTGGAAGTTTAACTATAGGTTCAAGTGTGCCGGAAGATAAAAAAAGCTGAAAAACACTGGTTTAGAGGCATAAATTACATTCACACTGTTGTACAATCTTCCACTGATTCTTTAAGTCTGTCCTCCCACCCACATTCCATTAGGGTGAAGAACCTTTGCCCTAGTTACAGTCTTAGAGTTAGAGACCAGCCTTGTGAAATGCAGTCCTCCCCACAGCTTCCTGACACGTGGTCTTGGGGCTTCTGCCCAAACCCACCCTGATGGTCACTGCTCAGGGAGGCAAGCTGTTTCCTTCCTGGGCCACTCTTACGCTGCTACATGGGCCACTCTGTCTTATTGCCAGGGATCCCTACTCAGCCTACGTGAGCACGTTCCTGCTCTATGGGAGATTTCACCAAATATCAAAGAAGTCATGCAGTAGAAAGCCCACTGCCCTGTAGTCAGACAGATCTGAGCTCAGATCTAGATTTAAGTGGCCCAGGAAAAACCTGTTGTGTTCTCTGAGCTTTAGTTTCCTCATTTGTAAAATGGAAATCATACTCTCAAGTTGTTGTGTGGCCAGAAAGCTATGCACAAGTAGTAGCCAACATTGTTCATGAAGCACAGGAGACTGGAATGCATTTTTGTGTGAAGACAGAAAAGACATTTCAGCATTCACAACACTGGTTCCCTTCACTTTCCTCTCACCTATCAAATTTTCTCTTTACTCACCTATAACTGACCCCTGCCACTGTCATTAGAAGTACATGTGTTTGAGAGCCCATGGTTATCTATTTGCTTTCAAAAACAGATCTACATTAAGCCTGACCAAATGGTCCAGAGAGTTGGCAAAATGCAGGCAGCAGTTATCCACCCGACACATGTTTATCACACTCCATATATATGTGCAGTGCTAGAGGCCCTGGGGAATGTTTATGTAACAGTCTATGATTATTTATGCAACAGTTTATGATTATGCAACTGTTTATGAGCTGAAGATGGAATCCAGACATGTCTGAGTAAGAGGAGGACCCTGACAAGGGTATTTTCATGAGGGCCTGGAGTGCATCCTGGGAGGGTACCCAGCCCTAGTCATGAGGAGCCTGGTATGATAAGGCTATTTCCAATCACTGGACGTGCAGGAAAAGTCTTTATGGGCGTTACTTACATCCATTCCCTGGGTGCAACAAGCAGACATGTATCTGCGTTTAAGAAAAGAAGAGGGTCTGAAGGTGAGAATGGAGCTGGATTGCACAGAAGGCAGGGCAAACAGCTGCGGGCTGCTGTGTTATCTGGGCTTGGGAAGGGGTGGGCCTGCATGGGGTGACAGAGGGGGAAGGGAGGGAAAGATCCTCAGATACTGCCCCCCTGATTGTCTAGGATGCTGAGAACACATCTTACTGCCCTGGGCTCACAGCTCTGGGAACACCATGCCAGACCTAGATCCAATGGCAATTAAAGGGCAATTTTTCAGGAAATTCTTTCTGAGAGGGGTTTTATTAGGGAAGGAAAAGTAAGAAAGCATATGGAACCTTGAGCACAGGAAGAGGAGAGAAGGGAGGCCTCACTTGGGAGAAGGCAGGGCACAGAAGCAGCATTGGAGGTGTCACAAGACGAACTACCTGCTGTCTGAGCAGTGGGATTCTGTGATCTGACTCCTGTGTAATGAGTCCTCATCATTGGTAGGGCATGAGGCATAAATTCCCACTCATTATAAAAAATTGGAGACAACACTACCACAGATCAGCTGACGGTCATCAGGTGAGAGAAGCTCTCTGCTGCGTGTTGTCATCAGAGGTTGTGGAGTGGGGACATTTCACTGGTTCCTCCAGGCAGAGCTATAGTGTCACCCTTGGAAGGATGGACGCAGGACTCGTCCCACTCTGGGGAAAGTGACTCACATTTACCAAACTCACAAGTGCTTGATGTGCCAATGAATATGAGGTTATAGTGGGATATCCTACCTCTAGGATATTATTTTCCAAGGAACTTCTGTTTTACTATTAAAGTGGGATCTAGTGCCCAAGAGTGTTTTGTGAACATGAACTCAGAACAGTGAGGACTAGTCTTAGAGGTTGGCTTGCATCAGCTGTGAGCTATATTGCTCTTCCTACCAGCACGGGGTTTGGGACACTCGCATTTGTCTGATGAATCCCCTCCATGCCTCCTTTCACAGTGCAGAGCTGGATACACAAAAACACATTTTCTAGATAATGTTTGGACTACTGATCCTTGGCCACAGCAGCGTTACTTGGCCAGGGCACAGTTCTTAGCTCATAGAATGAGTCACATCCCTTCTCTGGGCTGGAGCGTCCTGCTGTCTCAAGTAAAGGGTCTGGGTGCAGCATAAGGAAGGCAACACTAGCCCTGACTCTCTAGGACGCTGGGAACACATCTGACTGCCTTGGGCTCACAGCTTTGGGAGCACCATGCCCAGATCTAGATCTAAGGGCAATTAAAGGACTGAGTCAGGAACCAGTGTTGAAGAGTTAAGCCACTCCTTCTTGCTGGAGCTTGAGGATACAGAAGCTGGGAGATGTCCTTGGCAGCAGTTGCTTTGGATAGTTTCCTGGGACTGACAACAGTGTTGTAGCTGCACAGCCAGGATGCCTCTACTCAGCTTGGTTCTGGGTGACCAGCCCGGTCTGCAGGATTCAGAGGACCCCACTGATCCTCTCTCTGGTATCTTCATTATTATACTTTGGGGCTTCCCATAAATGGATGAATAGAAAAGGCTGGACATTCCTAAGATATTCCACAACTGGACCCCTCAGTATGGATCCACAAAGCAGGACAGGAAAGTCCACCTTGCCTTAGCATGAACAGGTGTTCTCTCTGTGCTTTGCTGCCTAAGAGGGACTCACCTGGCCCTCAGATTCTCTTTTCTCTCCAGATAGAACAAATGTCCCCTCTTGCCACTGGCATGGGACTGGGGGGCCCGGGTAACTCTCTTTGTTGCGCAAGCCCCAGAGGCCAGTGGTTGTTCTCGTGGCACACAGTCATCCCTCCCTCCCCAGCATGGCCCAGGCTCATCTCTGTTCAACAAGTACACCAGACACCCGTGCTTCACCTGCTCACTAGAAGGATGGACTTCTCATCCCTCTTCTCATGGGTGGGTGTTTAATCTAGCTGCAGCCTTGCCTGGAATTCAAAGTGAGCCGACAAGTATGTGCTGGACGTCAAGGAAGTATCCATTTGCCTGCTTCTGAGATGCATGTGGGATGAGGCAGCTTCTCACCTGGCATGTGTCACCATATATAAATGAGAAGCACTGAAAATATGAGATCAAGGTGGCCTGGGCCACCAAGTCAGGCATTAAGGAAGATGAAATGGATGAGGGCTGGCACGAAATCGGGAGGGCCGGGGTTGGGTGGGGCCAGTGTCCCCTTCTGTGCCAAGCCTGTGTTGAGAGTTGCCTGTACCTGGGCGAAACTCTCCTATCCACAGCTCTTCTCTTGGGAGAGATGGTGACAAAGCAAGGTAGAAATAACAGGGTGCTTTCCATCTGGAGTTTACCAACCATACACTTTGTCTCAAAGCCAAACTGTCACCCCACATTCAGGGCGCACCAAGTCCTGTTGTTTCTAAGGCCTAACATGTCTCAAATCCCCCCCTCTCCAGGGCCCAGTCACTCACCTGTCCTCACTCAGGCATCTCAGTGGCTGTCTGCTACTGGAGTTCCCCTGTGTCCTCCTGTGTCCCCCTGCCAGAGCCATCTCTCTGAGAGAGGACAGATGCATGGGGACTGCAGTGTCCACTGCATAGCCTGCCTGGGGCGTCACTGCCTGCAGATGAAAGTCAAACGGCTCATGGTGCTTCCTGGGCCCTGTGTCCTCTGACGACCTCCCCCTCATGGAACCTTGGTTAGCATAAGCCCCAGAGCCCCAGGGTGTGTCTCACTGGACTCACATTTGCACAAAACACTTGCTCTCTCCCCTTTCCTGCCGGTGAAGTCCTGCTTGTCCTCCTGCGGTCAGACCGATCTCAGAGGCTCTGTGAAGCCTCTCCTGACTGCCTGGGAAAAATGCAGGTGGTCTTTCCTTGAGGCTGCCTCTGTGTCTGGCATGGAGCTGTCCAGACTGTGTTTATTTGTTTACAGCTACTGGGGAAAATCCTACTTGTAATCACAATTTTTTGTTTTCATATTCTCAGCACCTCACACAGTGTTCTGCATTAATTGGGTGGCACCCCAAAGCACTTTTATTAAATGAATTTATTTACAGAAAAAAGGGAGAGTAGCAAACAGAGAGGGAGAAATGTCGGATCTGCTGCTGATAGATGGGTTCAAGAACCAGCTAGAAATCCGAGAAAGAGAAAGGAAGGTTCCAAAACATTGGATATTTTAAATAAATGTTAAGTTAGAGATGGAAAAGGAATAATGGGCATCTTTTCCCCTCCATTTTTATAGTTCTGGTTGGGGTCTGCGGGGTCAGAGATGTGACACAGCATTTGGCCTAAACAAAGCCTTGGTTTTGTAACCTGTGCGTCAGGGAAGGTGGAGGAGGGGAGCCAACCTGGATTTCTGGTCCCCTGCTGGTTCAGTTTGCCAGCAAGGAACACTCTGGTGCCAGCCATCCTGAGTCATCTGCAGGGCAGCAAGAGTTACCCCAGGGATAGAGTGCAGGGCATTCCAGCTCCAGACAGCTTTTAAATTTTATCTTGGAAATTCTGTCCTTCAAATATTTAAAAATATTTAATAGACACCTGCTGTGTGCACAGCAGGAAGGTACTGGGCATCTGGAGAGGACTAAAATACGGCCTCCTGTCTTATCTAGTTCATGGTCTGGTAGCAGAAGGTAAATATACACAGAGAGATAATCCCCACAGGGCAATGGGCCACCAATGGGCCATGCAAACACAGAGAGAAGACAAACTCCTGAAAGATTAGGGTCAGATGCAAACAATAGAAACCCTTGAAGTAACAGTAATTCACAAGACAGATGTTTATTTCTCTTGCACCCCCAAAGTGTCCAGAATGGGCCATTCAGGCTGGTGTCCCCATGCCAGTCTTCATCTTCTGTCGCCCTGCTTTCATCTTCACGTGGTTTTCTCACCATCTGGTCCTCGGTGGCTAATGGAGCTTGAGCCAAGATCTCTGCATTCCAGACAGACCCCTTTTATCTTAGGCAGCTCTTATAAGCAGCCTTCTTCTGGGAAGCCCTGCACAGAATTCCTGCTCAGGTCTCAGTGGCCAGAACATAGTCTCCTGCCACTGGCCAGACCTCACTACAAAGGAGGATGGAAGTAGTCTTTTGTTAAGGCCAGTAATGTGTGCTACAAGTTAGGGTCCTGTAAATAAGGAGACAAGGGCTAATGTAGTCAGCTAGCAGGTTTTGCCACACTGACTCCATCTGGGCATCTCCAAGGAATCTCTCTGTGTCCTACAACTGACATTATGTAAGTGTGGTATGGGGAGTGCCCATGTAGATGTGGGCTTTTGGAGGAGGTGGGCTGTGGCAGGACAGTGGAGGTGCACAGGCAGGAATTTGCAAACTGGTTCTGGTGCTTGGATTCTGTTCCACACCACATCCCTGCTCCCCTCCAAGGCAGAGAGAGAAGTATGTAGAACCCACCAGATCCTCCCCACTCCCAAAGAAGAGTTCCCAGTAAAGCTGAACACATTTGCCCAAAAGTTGCTTTGGTTAGAGCCATGGGGACGAGGATTAGAAGCTGGGAAGCATGCTGGATGTGGTCCACATGAAGTGACCAGAATTAGGTTTCCCTGACCTCTGGGCTGAGGCTGAAGTGTGGAGACAGGGCAGAATATTCCTCTATTTCATGAGGAGTAAGGACATGGACCAGGAGGCTCCTGGCCTTGAATTCATATCTTCTGCAGATCATCCAGTTGCTCTGAACCAGGGTTTCCTTCTCTAGGACAGATGACAGATGACAGGGACTCTGTCATTCCTGCCTTGAGTTTGTTGGGATGATCTTACAGTTCTTTTGGTTCACACTCCTGAGGGAATCTAATAGGAAGACATAGAAACATGAAAAATTCAGGCAGTGATGACTCAACAAGTGAAGAAGTAGAAATTACTCTAAATAACCTAATCCCCAAGAATTGGGACAGGAGATACCAGAAAGAACAGTAAAGTGGGGGGTGGCGCCTGTGGCTCAAAGGGGTAGGGCACCGGTCCCATATGCCAGAGGTGGCGGGCTCAAACCCAGCCCTGGCCAAAAAAAAAAAAAAAAGAAAAGTAAAGTGGGAATGAGAGGTGGGTCAGTGAGTCAGGGAAAACTTCAAGGCAAGCCATGCTGTTGTTTTAACAGCTCTGTGGAGATATAATTGACATACAAATAGTTAGATAAGTTTTTACATACACGTACATACACATGTCTGTTAAACAATCCCCACAGTCAGAATAATGAACATGTCCATCAAATCCCCACATTTTCTTCTCCCATTTTTGTCCTCCCTTCCCACTCCTTCTTGCCTCAACCCTGTTCCTGGGGAATTATTGATGTGCTTTTTGTCAGTATAGACTTGTCTTTATTATCAGCCTTTCATACAAAGACAATCATACAATTTAGTATGTACTCTCTTTTACTTTGGCACAAACATTTTAAGATTTATCCATGTTTTTGGGAATAGCAAGCAGGATTCCATGATTTGTTCATCTGCTCTTTTGTTGATGGACATTTGGGCTGTTTCCAGTTTTTGGCTATTAGAAATAGCACTACAGTGGAATACTATTCAGCTATAAATAAGAACGAAATGATATCTTTTGCAGCAACATGGATGGAACTGGAGGCCACTATTTTAAATGAAACAACTCAGACGCAGAAAGACAAATATCACATGAACGGAGTACGGATGGTGGACAGTGGAGGCCTGGAGGCCTAAAGTGATATATCAGTGTAGCAGTATTGCACTTGTACCTTATGAATATATACAAATACAAAATAAAAAGAAAATAAATAACACTGTTGTAAATATTTGGGTACAAGTTTTTATATAGACATATGCTTTCACTGGGTCAGACATGGAATGGCTAGTGCATTTGGTCAATATATATTTCATGTTTTTAAATTAATCTTTCAATATTTGGAAAATTGTAGGTTCATACGCTGTCTATATTCACCTTCCTTCTCCCCTTTCCCAGCCCTGTCCTTGGACCAGTTCTCTATCTCTGTTTGTATCTTTGTTACTTCAAGATTGTTGTATTATTAGAACCAGAGTATGCAGCCCTTTGGAACTGACTTTTTTCTCAGAATAATTCCATTTAGATTCATGTAAGCTGTGTATTTATTTGAGTTGCACATATAGGTTGTTCAGTTTCTTTAACCACTTGCTGGTTGAGGGACATTTTGGTCATTAGCTTCTTTCTATCAGGAATTAAGCTGTTAAGAATGTTTGTGTACAGATTTTTGTCAACCCAAGTTTTCATTTCTCTGAGATAAATGTCGCAGAGTGCAGTTCTGGAGTGTATGGTAGTTGCGTGTTTAGTTTTATGAGACACTGCCACACTGTTTCCCATAATGGTCGTACCATTTTACGTGCCCACTAGCAGTGTGTGAGTGCAGTTTCTCCACCTTCAGCTTTTCATGCTGCCCTTATTTATTTATTTTTTTGAGACAGCGTCTCACTCTTTTGCCCAGGCTAGATGCCGTGGTGTCAGCCCAGCTCACAGCAACCTCAATCTCCTGGGTTCAAGTGATCCTCTTGCTTCAGCCTCCCAAGTAGCTACAGGCGCCCAACATAATACCCAGCTAATATTTCTTTACTTTTCTTTTTTTTTTGCAGTTTTTTGCTGGGGCTGAGTTTGAACCCACCACCTCCGGCGTATGGGGCTGGCGCCCTACTCCTTTGAGCCACAGGCACCACCCGCTAATATTTCTATTTTTAGTAGAGATGGGGCTGGGGGTGTGGTGGATCTTGCTCTTGCTCAGGCAGGTCTGGACCTACTGAGTTCACGTGATCCTCCGTCTGCAGCCTCCCGGAGTGCTAGGATTACAGGCGCGAGCCACTGCTCCCAGTCAGTGTTGTCATTATTTTTATTTTAGCTGTTCTGATAGGTGTGTGGTGACATCTTATTTTGATTTTAATTTGCGCTTACTTTTTCATATGCTCCCATTCTACTTGTATGTTCTCTTCGGTGAAATGTCTGGTCATGTTTTTTGTCCATTTTCTAATTGGATTGTTTTTCTTAATTTTCAATTTTGAGAGTTCTTTATATATTTTAGATGCTAGTCTTTTATCAGATACGTGGTTTGCAAATATTTTCTCCAAGTCTCTAACTTGCCTTTTTAATCCTCTTACGATATATTTAACTTCTTGAGAAACTACCAGACTGTTTTATGAAGTGGTCATACCATTTAACATTTCCATCAACAAAGTTTGAGAGTTCTGGTTCCTTGCCTTGCCAATGCTTGGTACATCAGTCTCTAACTGCATGTAATCCAGTTTGTAGATAGTGATAGCTCAGCCTAGGTTAACTTGCTTTCCCCTAATGGTGAGTGATGTTGAACATCTGTCCACCTGTTTATTTGTTAGCTGTATATCTTCTTGGGTCAAATATTTGTCCAAATATTTTGCCCGTTTTTATAGTGTTGTCATCTTCTTAAGTTGTAGGAGTCCCTTACATACCCAATATCATTTGTTGGATTATGTATTGAAAATATCTTTCCCTAGTCTCTGGCTAGGATGACTATGTTTTAAGAAAAACATCTTTTCCCAGCTACTCGGGAGGCTGAGGCAAGAGAATCGCATAAGCTCAGGAGTTAGAGGTTGCTGTGAGCCGTGTGACGCCACGGCACTCTACCAAGGGCAGTACAGTGAGACTCTGTCTCTACAAAAAAAAAAAAAAAAAAAAAAAGAAAAACATCTTTTCTTTATGAGAACTGGGTTTCATTTTATTGTTCAAGAGAAAAATAAATGAAACTATTTATTTGACTGGTATTAAAACTAGGGAGATTAAATTGTTTAATTAATATAGCAAATATTAATTAAATATTTGGGAAACATTTCCTTCCTTGTTACTGGAATGACAGGAAAGGAAGCCAGGGAAGCCAAAGACAAAGAGACCAAAGTTTTCTAAATGCTTGATAATTTTATTTAAAATGAAATGTCATTGTTTTATTTTTCATTACTTTTTTTGCTATTTAGTCATTTAATAATTGCAGTTATTCTAATTTGGATTTAAGTATCAGTGAGATATAGTTTCTTATAAGAGGATTTGTGTTTCTTTTTTCTCCAAAATACCGGTTTATCTCCATTTATCATTCTCTTGTTTGTATTAACCTGGATGGAGGGGGAACACATTCTTCTTAGTAAAGCATCATAAGAATAAAGAAGAAGAATCCAACGTACTCACTTCTAACATGAAGGTAGTAGATGAGCTCATACAAGGGGGGAGGAGTTAGGGGAATGAGCAAGTGGAGAGAGAGGAGGAGGGAGGGGGATAGGGGTCATAGTATATGGCACACCTCTTAGGGGCAGGACACTATTATAAGAGGGACTTTCTCTAACAAATGCAATCAGCGTAACTTAATTCTTTGTACCCTCAATGAATCCCAAAAAACATTTTGCATCTGTATGACTTGCTTTTTAATTAATATTTGCATACGTATCTGCGTATGACTTGAAAATATTTTTTGACAGTTTGTTGTCTTGTTTTATTGTGATTTTTTCACAGAGTATTTGATTTCGTGAGCAGGATCGTAAAGGGTAAGAGACAGAGAGAAAACCAGATTCTTTGAGGGGCCTCACTTTTCCTTCTGGCATTAAGGCTACTGGGATGAGAAGAGGGTTCAGGGTACTCACAGAGAAAAGATTCAAGAATCATCTAGGCTTGTTGAGAAAATATATATGGAAGGAGAGCAGGTCTTTAACTCAAGGGGCCCTTGGTTCTAGTCCTTACACTGCTATCACCCAGCATCTGACACTGGGCAAGGCAGCCATCTCTTGGTGAAGAGGACGCCAGGAGCCAGACAACCTCTGAGCAAGATGATTTGTAGCTGGGGAATGGACCCGCTGGTGATTCGTCTGCAGGTGCTTCTTGCAGAGAAAGAGCCCGAGCCCATGGTGATCCTTAGGCATGCAATCATTATCTAATACTCCCCTCACCTGTCTTGTGCTGTCTCAAGAAAAGGCTACTGCACAGTATTCCATGGTATACATATACCGCAGCTTGTTAATCCATTCCTGGATCCTTCATATTAACCTGGATGGAAGTGGAAGACATTATTCTTAGTAAAGCATCACAAGAATGGAGAAGGATGAATCCTATGTACTCAATTTTGATATGAGGACAATTAATGACAATTAAGGTTATGGGGGGGAAGCAGAAAGAGGGACGGAGGGAGGGGGGTGGGGCCTTGGTGTGTGTCACACTTTATGGGGGCAAGACATGATTGCAAGAGGGACTTTACCTAACAATTGCAATCAGTGTAACCTGGCTTATTGTACCCTCAATGATTCCCCAACAATAAAAAAAAAAAAAAAAAAAAAAGAAAAGGCTACTGCAGAAGTTGCTCAGGGCTATCCTGCAAGCAAGGTTAGCCTGCCTCCTGCAAGCTTGTACTTCTAATCCATGTCACATCTGGTTCCTTCCTGTGGTGATAGAGTCCAGGGCCATAGGGGCCACTAGGGGCTGCGACATCTGGCGTAGTTGGCAGGATCCAGCAGGATACAACAGGACACCAGGGATGTGGACCAAAGGGGAAAGTGACACTCGGAAGTAAGTGAGGCCTTTGGTAGACAGTGGGAGGAAGTCCAAAGGGAAACTCCACTCAGGGCAAGTGGGACCTTTGGCCAATCTAGAATCTAGGGAACCTCGCTCAGAATAAGTGAAGTCTTTCATAAATAAGCAAAGACATTTAGAGAAAACAATGGGAACTTCTTGTTTGGGGAGTCGCGAGAATTAGAAACTGAGGAAGAAGGTGATGTTCAAACAGAATTTGAAAGTGAGGAGAATAGTGATGTTCAGAGGGAAGCTGGACCTAAGGAGAACTGGGAAGCAGGAGCATATGATACAGACATAAATAAGCAAAGAATTACCTCTATGGCCATTATGTCTGCTCAGATCAGACAATTGGAAGACTGGGTGAATAGTCTCACAGTCAGAAATGCTAATGTAGAGCACCCAATATTGTCCTCAGCACCTCCCTATGTAGATGAACTGCCTGTGACTTCTGTTATGAAGGCTATGTTAGAAGGGTGTAAAACTGGTGACTTTAAGTGGGAAGACACTTTGGGGCTTTTTCTGGTTACTTTTCTGGGTCACTGATATTCCTCCCAATCCACAATACCCTCAAGGAGGCCAACATTTTGATCACCATATGATCACCTTTGTGGTTATGAAAGGTTTGAAACAGGCCATAGCACAGTATGGTATGCAATCCCTGTTTTCTAGAGGTCTGTTACAGGGGCTTGCACAAGAGCAGCGGCTCATTCCTTATGACTGGGACATGATAGCCAGAACTGTTCTTGAGTCTGGACAGTATTTACAGTTCAAAACCTGGTGGAAGGAGTAGGCTAACCTGATGAGTTGCCAAAACCAGCAGAGAGGAGTCCCTATAACATCAGAACAGCTCACTGGTTCTGGCCAGTGGCTGGGGATTTCCAATCAACTTCTGTACGATGACATAGCCATAGTCCAGACAAGGCTGTGTTCTCTTAAGGCCTGGGAGAAGGTTCCAGCTCCTGGAGATATCTCTAAATCTTTTATTAAGATAATGCAGTCGGGGAATGAACCCTATGCTGACTTTCTAGCCTGACTAAAAACTGCAGTTGATAAGGCCATTGCCCAGCCGGAGTTCAGAGATATGCTATTCCAAACTTTAGCATTTGAGCATGCTAACTGTAAGTGTCAAAAGGCCTTGTGACCTTTGAGAGCACAAAATGCTCTTTAGAGGAATATATACGGGCATGTGCTGATATAGGAATGGAATTCCACAAGGCTAATTTGCTTGCTGCTGCTTTAAAAGAAGGGGTCAGAGTCTATACCGTCCTAAATGTCATAACTGCGGAAAATTGGGACATGGGAGAAAAGAGTGTTGGAAAGGGAAGATCTATAGCAAAAATAATGATTATTGGTCTCCCTACATCTATTAAAACTGACAATGCACCTTCTTATTCTACTCACAAATTAAATACCCTCCTATCTTTTTGGAATATTTACTTATCTCATGGCATTCTTTACAATTCTCAAGGACAAGCCATTATTGAGCGACATCATAAAACATTGAAAGATATGTTAGATAAACAGAGGGGGGGGAGAGGATATCCTCCCCTTGAATAATAATCCTAAGTATATGCTCGTTAGAGTTCCTTTCACTCTCAACTTTCTGAATCTCAGCAACCACTGAAAGACAGCTGCAGAACGCCACTGGACATCTCTCATTCATTCATCATCCTCTCCAATACAGCAACCTATTTTTTATAGAAAACCAGACATGTCAGAATGGAAGCCTGGTGATGTACTGCATTGGGGTCGAGGTTTTGCCCATATTATTACAGAACACCAAGAGAAGCAGTGGTTACCAGCCCGCTGGATTAAGGCTCGACACAAGCAGGACACCTTGCCAGCACTTTAACACATTTGTTTTCACTAACTTTTCTTTTATTCACAGGATTTTTGGAGGCTAGGTAATTTCATAATAGAGAAACCCTGGATCAATCTCCTCTGTGGGAACTCTAGTTGCCTCTCCCATATCACCGTCCATCTTCAGCAGGAAGCAGTTAAGAGTGGTCAGCGTCCTATTTCCCTAAGAGGCAGTTGGAGCTTCTATGCAGAGTGGGAAGATTGATACAGAAGTTCATTATTTTGGGCTGAATAACAAGCCCCAGGTAAGCTTAGTATGCATCTTCTAAACCAGGTGTCCTCACACTTTTTAAACATGGGGCCAATTCACTATTCCTCAGACTGCTGGAGGGCCAGACTATAGTTAAAAAAACAAACAAACAAACAAACAAACAAAACAACTATGAACAAATTCCTAAGCACACTGCACATAACTTATTTTGAAGTAAAAACACAAAACGGGAAGAAATACAATCACACCGCCTCATGTGGCCCATGGGCTGCAGTTTGAGGACCCCTGTTCTAAACCTTTGAAAGGTAAGACAACAAAGACCTTGAAAAGCAGGCTTGGAGGTAATGGTAAATACTGGTGTCCGCTAAGGTAAGAGAATTTCACTTGTTGGATTTATATCTGTTTCAGTTGGGCACCTGATCTTAAAGTTATACTGCTCTTTGGAAAGGATCTGAGTTCGGTACAGCCCTTTCCCCACCTAATGTAACTTCAGGTGGTGGTTAATACTTCCCATAGAAGCATCATGGACCCTATGGTTCAGCCCGTAGCACGTAGTTGGATGGTGATTAGCACAAAGGGGACATGTTTTCCCCTATGCCTAGTTTGGCTAAAATAGTTTCCCTTATATGGGGATTAGTTCCGTTGGTGTAATTCTGTGTTATACTTACATGCTCTTTTGTTTCTTTTACGTAGCAGGAAGGAAAGCTCCTCACTGAGGAGAACAACTGAAATAACCAATGACAGATTTTCTCCCTTGCCTATCTAGAAATGTCTTTAATACACTAGAGGGGGGAAATGTGGAGAATGCCAAGAGCCAGATGACCTCTGAGCAAGATGATTTGCAGCTGGGGAACGGACCCTCTGGCGATTCGTCTGCAGGTGCTCCTTGCAGAGAAAGAGCCCAAGCCCATGGTGATCTTTAGGCATGCAATCATTATCTAATACTCCCCTCACCTGTCTTGTGCTGTCTCAAGAAAAGGCTACTGCGAAGGTTGCTCAGGGCTATTTTGCAAGCAAGGTTAGTCTGCCTCCTGCAAGCTTGTACTTCTAATCCATGTCACATCTGGTTCCTTCCTGTGGCAATAGAGTCAGGGCCATAGGGGCCACTAGGGGCTGCAACATCTTGGGCCTTCTGCTTTGATATTTTTAAAATAAATGGTTTGGGGCGGCGCCTGTGGCTCAGTCGGTAGGGCGCCGGCCCCATATACCGAGGGTGGCGGGTTCAAACCCGGCCCCGGCCGAACTGCAACAAAAAAATAGCCGGGCGTTGTGGCGGGCGCCTGTAGTCCCAGCTGCTCGGGAGGCTGAGGCAAGAGAATCACGTAAGCCCAAGAGTTAGAGGTTGCTGTGAGCCGTGTGACGCCACGGCACTCTACCCGAGGGCAGTACAGTGAGACTCTGTCTCTACAAAGAAAAAAAAAAAATGGTTTGGTGTAAATTAGCAGTCTCCAACCTTTCTTGCACCAGGAACTGGTTTCATAGGAGACAGTTTTCCTATGGCTGGGGGTGGTGGGTTGGCTGAAGGGGATGGCATCGAGTCTGGGATATGAAGTGGAGCTCAGGTGGTGAAGTGAGCAATGGGAAGCAGCTGTTCTTGCAGAGGAAGCTTCGCTGGATCTCCTCCAGCTGTATAGCCCAGTTGCTAACAGGCCATGGACCAGGACCTTTTTGGCATCAGGGACCAGTTTCATGGAAGACAATTTATCCATGGAGTGGAATTTGGGGTTGGAGTGGGATGGCCAGGAGGCAGAGCTCAGGTGGTGATGCTAAGCCAGCCAGTTCCTAGCAGGCCACAGACAGGTACTGGTCAGTGGCCAGGGGTGTAGGGGACCACAGATGTTGATGATTTATCGTCTTTTTCAGTTTCAATTCCATTTGCAGTTGACTGTATGGCCGTCATTCTGGTATGCATCTGCCATTGTGTTTGCTCAGGCAGACACAATCAGGATATCTATGACACTCAAGTTAGCCTGGAAGTTCAAAAAAGCATTACTCCACCTCAACTTTCTCTTTGGTCAGCTCTTTCCCTAGTTTCCCTGGATGGCCTTTGCTCAAAATATACAGCTTGTGGGGGGAAGTGGCAGGAAATTGCATGAAACCCCCTCAGATGCTCTAGGTGCTGGGGGTTGGCAGGGTGGCTCGTGGTGACATGAGCACTGCCTTGGAGCTGGATGGGTCTGGTTTGATCCTGGCTCTGTCCCTCACCAGCTGCATGACCTTGGATGTGCTACTGACATTCATGGGGTGTCCATTTCTTCTTCTGCATAATTTCTGTATCTGTTTTCTCTTGGATTATTAGAAATTTAACGATAAACGAATTATAATTTCCACCTATTTTAATAAGAAAAATTCAATGACTATAAGTGCAATAAATTTAACCAGAGCCTTGCTTCTAGTAGGTGCTTAACAAATATTCTATTGATTAAAGGAATTGCAGTGAGGATGAGGGAAATGTCACTCTCATTTATCATTAGTGGAAGTTTTAAATGGTACAGTATTTTTGGAGGCCAATTTAGCCCTAATTATTGGTAATCTTAAAACGTACAGTCCTTTTAATTTGGTGATTCTTTCTCTAGGAACACTTTGTTCTAAGAAAATAACCAGAGAATATAAGGATATTTGGTGCCATGGTGTTTATAATAGTGGGGAAACTGGCAGTATTCTAAGTGCACAATAATTGGAGATTGGCCAACTAACCAGCAGTTCAGTACCAGTGGGTGCCTGGAAATACGATATGCTTCATGTGTACTGCATGGTTGAGAGAACAGGCTTTGGCACCTGGGATGAAGTCTGGCTCTGCCTCTTGCTAGCTCTGTGGACTTTGGCAAATTTATTTAAACTCTCAAAACATTAATTTTCCCATTTGTAAAGTGGTTATAATGATGCCAACCTCATTAGGTCAGGAAAATCTGACAACAGCCACAGGGAGCTGCCAGGGCCCCCAAATGCATGAGTGATCAGTTCAAGGGAACAGAGGCAAGGTACCATATGAAGTGACATACATTCCAGTTATCTGTCTGGTAGAATTCCTAGGGTATTTGAGAAAGGACTTTTGCACGGTTTGGTATAGTTTGGTCACTTGCCATAAAGATAGATTGCCTGGGCCCCACAGACATTTTATTCAATCTAATGAAAGGTTTCCTGCTGTCGGGGAAGAGCGAGTCCCGTTCCTCTAGGATGAGCCTGCATCATCTCCCCACCAAGGGACTTTGGATGACTAACTCCTTGGGTGAGGCTAGGAGTGCATCCTCTGACTCACCACCTTCAATGCATCCTGGAAATCAGTAATGGCAATAATAAAAAGTAACATTTTTATTAGGCACATGCTATCTGTCATGCACTGTGCTAAGCACTTTCCAACCACTGTCTGAGCCACAGTAACCCTGTAATATGGGACTATTATTATTAACCTTTATTATGTGAAATGGAGGCAGAGAAAAGTTAAACA
The DNA here is from genome assembly GCF_027406575.1 of Nycticebus coucang. NCBI lineage: Eukaryota > Metazoa > Chordata > Mammalia > Primates > Lorisidae > Nycticebus > Nycticebus coucang. The sequence goes on from NC_069797.1 coordinate 13,186,857, forward strand.
TGTACCCAAGTTCCCATGGCTACCAAGTGGCATAAGTAGGACCTTCTATATTCAAATATATTGCCTCCCAGCTAGGGGGTTGTGACCAAGGAAACACCTTGATGATACTGAGGACACTTACCAGCAACTAGCTTTGTTAATCAATGTGGTCTTGTGCAGGTTTCTTCATCAGTAAAATGGCAATATTAATTGTGCCCACTGTGAGGAATCAATGAGCTAGTTCACACAAAGTCCTCATCACAGTGCCCTGAGGGAGTAATAGCTTCCTCAGTCTATGTTTTGGCTCTCTGTGACCCACTAAGCTTGGTTGCAGAGCCCTTCTCAGCAGGGCTCCAGAGACCACCACCAATAATCTAGAGTTACAATAGCAGAGTCATGTATTTGCTGTTACTGTGCTGCTGTTTACTGGATGCTTTGATGATTTGTTTTCAAGTGAAAATGTAAGCTCTGACTGTACAAGTTCTGAAAATAAAGTTTGCAAACTCATCCTAGAAAAAGTGCTACATGCTTCATTGAACATCACTGACACTAGCACCTAGTCCGCTCTTCAAACCAATTTGGAACATTTTTTTCTGCAATGGCCATCACAGCTATTAGCATATGGTACACAAAAACACTCAACAATAATAATGAAGGCCACTCAGCAAGACATGCCACATGTTCATGCCACATGTTAACATAAACACAGCTGTGAGACCCCGATATGCCAAGGTTATGAAATTTTATTGAACTGTTCATACAGTGCTGCTAACGTGGGCATATGGCAGAAAGTTCATGAACTTAATTGTCATATCTTCGAATGATGACAGCTTTGGTAGCCATCCCAGAAAAGAAATTCCAAAATTGCTTTGAAGGGTGAACTAGGGGCTGGTGTTGGTACATAGCTTCCCAAGGAGACTACATCAAAGGTGACCATCAGGATATTCAGCAATGAGGTATGTAGCTTTTTTTCCTAAGATGAGTTCACAGGCTCGGCGCCCATAGCTCAGTGGTTAGGGTGCTGGCCACATATATCGGGGATGGCAGGTTGGAATCTGGCCTGGGCCTGCTAAACAACAATGAGAACTGCAACAGAAAATAGCCAGGCATGTGGCAGGCGCCTTAGTCCCAGCAACTTGGGAGACTTTGCAAGAGAACTGCTTAGGCCTAAGAGTTTGGGGTTGCTGTGAGCTGTGACGCCATGGCACCTACCGAGGGTGACCTAGTGAGACTCTGTCTCAAAAAAAAAAAAAAAAAAAAGATGAGTTCACAAACTTAATTGTCTGACTTCATAAATGGCTGTCCTTTCACATTCCTGAGCAGAAGCAACATCTCCTGGCACAGATCCCCTGTGCCATCCTTCCTTTGGCAGTGCAAACACGGCTGGAGAGCAGGGCCAGGGCCAGGGTAGGTGTTAGTGAAGATAGTACAGTACCAGTCTTTGTTTGTTATTTTGACACCTTCTAGAATCTTCTTTTACTAGATAAAATACGCTTAAAATTAATGTCACAAGTTATTACTAATGAATCTCTGAAATTACAATTAATAATATTGTTTGTACTTTTTCTTATCTCCTCTTCGTCAGAAGCTCTCTTGCCATGCATACCAGTTTGCAAATTCAACCTTAAAAAAAGGGGTTCATTTATTCTCCGAGGAAACAGAACTGTGAGGTGGATAAGCCATCAGCTGATGGTAGTGCTTCTGTTACATGGTCCAGACTGGAAGGCAGGTGTGTTAGTAACAGCCACATATGGTAAAGTGAATCATACCTTTGAACTCTCCACCAAAATGGTGTTGCTACGTGTTGTGTAAAATATCAGCCTCTTTCCCATTTCTTACTCTTCCAGTGGACAGAATATTAAGCTTCATAAAAAGCAAATGATACATCGAAGTCCAGTGGAAATAAGTTATGACACAAATGAAAGGGTACTAGTCTCAGAAACTTCCACCAAATACAATAATGCTTTATTTAATTTTTTGGTTGTTGTTGGATGGAACATGGGTAATTGCTGCCACTTTTTCAAGTATGGAAGCCCAGAATGGGGTCTTCTCAGTTTGGGGGCAGTTTCTTTTTCTTTATCTCCCTCAAGGAAGGTGGGGAAGGGAAGGAGATGGGAAAAACCAACCAACATTGACCATGCACTTATTGCATGCTAGGCATTGTTCTGAGAACCTTATATATATTTTGATTCTTTAAATCCTGACATCAACCCCCACATAGTAAGTATTAGTATTAGTCCAATTTCACAGATGATAAAGCTAATACTCAAAGGAGAATTTACCCACTTAGTATGTGGTGCAGCCAGGATTTGGACACATGTAGTTAAAGACTAAAACTCTCACTTTTAACCTAAATATTATTCTGCTTCCTATTTGCAGACATGGTTTTTAAACTACAGTGGAACCTCTGTAACAAACTGGCCCCCACACGGAGGTGGTCACCATAAGGGACGAGGTATGCTGTACTGCTGTGTACACGTGATGCATGTCCAGTCTGTGAAAATCAGGTCAACGTAAGGGGTGGTAGGTGTAGGGAGGTGGTCAGCTATGGAGGTTCTATTGTACAATCAGTCCTCAATATTTGTGGATTCCATGTTTGTGAATTTGCTTGCTTACTAAAATTTATTTGTAATCCTAAGATTAATACTAACTGCTTTTGTGGGGCTTCACAGACACACCCATGCAGTAATACAGTGACAAAAGAATTGATGAAAAATGTTAGGTGTTTGACAGGTGAACCTTGTTTTGGCTTTCAACATTGTACGTGAGTATCCTTTTTGAAGTATATCTAATGCTGCATTTTTTTCATTTTTGTGTTTTTTCTTGGTGATTTTGCTGTGTAGTGCTGAAATATTGCTTGGTGTTGCTCGAGAAGGCTGTAATGTGCTTTAGAGGGCAAACGTGTTAGATAAGCTGTGTCCAGGCATGAGTTACAAAGTATTTTTAGCCATGCATTCAATATTAACCAACACTATGTTCAATAAGGTGCTTCTAAACAGAAACCACAGATAAAACAAGGTTGTGTATTGACTGGTTGTGCAAATATCAAGAAAATAGCAAGAATCAAATATATTTGTATTGACTATCAATATATCTAGCAAAATAACAAAACTTCGACAATATTAAAATGTTTTATTCCAGTGAAAACTCTAGAGCAGACTGGGTTAGTGACTCATCAATTGGAATTACCTCCAAACCTTCTCTTTTAAAGAATTATGTAAGGCTCTTATAAGCACTTGGGACACATGACCCATGAAAGGATGGCGGCTATCGTGATGGTGGCAAAGATGACATTCTGAATCACTTCACATAGGTTGGGACAGACTCAGAGAGGCATCCAACTCACACCTTCCACTAATAAAAAGTTCAAACTTCATACAATTTAAATGATATGCCAAAGTTCAGTGGAAGTGAATCATTAGAGGTGAAGCTTTTATGAAGAAAACATCCTGTACTGGGTAAGAAGGCTAATTCACCCCCTAGTAAGTTCCCAAGTACATCTCACTATACTTTATTTTTATTTACATGTATTTATTCATTTATTTATTGAGATAGAGTCTCACTATGTTGCTCTTGGTAGAGTGCCATGGTGTCACAACTCACAGTGACCTCAAACTCTTGGGCTTAAGTGATTCTCTTGCCTCAGCCTCCCAAGTAGCTGAGACTACAGGTGCCCGCCACAATGCTTGGCTCTTTGTTGTTGTTGTTGTTGTTGTCATTGTTGTTTAGCGGGCCCAGGCTGGGATTGAACTTGCTAGCCCTGGTGTATGTGGCCGGCGCCCTAACCATTGAGCTACAGGCACCGAGTCTGTACTTTATTTTTATTATTTTGCAAATATTTGCTCCTCCTCTTTCAGGTCTGACATCTTGGAGTTTTTAAATTCAATTGGAGATTACCATTCTGCATTGACAGATTTAGATTTGTTTGTGTTTATGGTGGTTGGCTGGAGTCTGGCCCTGAAATAAACACCAGTTAATTTTCACAAAGAAAAAGAGCTGCAGAGTTAGGTATTTCTCCTAATACTAGAAATTTCTCCTAATACTAGTTTACATAGAAGAAAACGTAGATGTGAATTTATTTACCCTCCTTATCTGTACAGGTGAAGAAATTAAAGCTGCAGTCAGTGACTGAGGCAGCTTCCTATTCTGATCCCATGACTTTTGCTTAAGGTGCTTGTTGGTGCACTCTTTCCCCACCCAAATTCTATGGGACAAATCCTATCTTCCCAGAAAAAAGGGAAACAAGACCAGGGTGCTTTCTGCCCATTTGTGGTCAGCACTTAAGATGATACCTGAGCTTAGTTACTGTCCACATAGTTGAAAAGTACATCATTCATCTGACCATGTGCAGGTGACCCAAAACAAGACTCAAAGTGCACGCATCAGTGCAAATTATTCCATGCTGGAAGAGTCTTTCAAAGCATCATCTACTGATCCTGGATTGATTGGATTGATTTTTTTTCTGTGACCCCTGATGTGTAGTTGAAATAAGTCCATTTATTATTCACTAAGTGCTGGGTGCTGTTTGTTCTAAGTCTGCCCTATCTCACATCATTTGATGTTACCCCTACCCACCCCCCGCTGGAGTTCTACGATGTCAGCACCACGCTCAGGTCCAATGTAAAGACGTGGAAAACAGAGCACAGAGGTATGCTGCTTCATAGCTTCTGGTGGAGTTTGGCTCCGGGCAGAATCACGACGCTGCTAACATTTCCTTTTAGCAGCAAGGGCCCCTGTATGGTAGATTTGGTGGCTAGGTGAGTGGAGTCTGGTGCCACTTCATCCAGTTACTTAAACTCCTGGATATTTTAGTTTTCCCAGTTCTCAAGTGGGGATAATAATACCCATCTAGTGAGCACATTTTACAAGGATGTCTGTAATTCCAAAGAAGTAACAGTTGTATGACAATTTAGCTGTGACTCAAAGTGACCAAATGCATATTTCTGTATGTAAATGATGGAAGGGGGTTTGGTGGGGGATAAAGAGGTGAAAAGTGTCTTTGGCCGTATCCATGTGCTGTTAACAAAGTAACTCGCCCAGCTTTCTAGACACCAAGTCCTTAGTAAATGATAAATCCTTAGCCATAAAATCAACTTTTTGGAAAGTGGCACGTTTTCTCAAGGAGGTATTTACTTTCCTCCTCCTCCCATATGCCACAGTCCGTGAATTCCTGGAATAGTTTCACTGTAAAAGCCCAGATCTGGGATATCTACAATCGGCTCTCTGGACTATGTCTGTGTTCACTCCCACTGGCTGGAATTTTTTTATGGGAGTTCGGACAAAGGCCATTTTGTGGCTAGTCCTTCCGCCCCCTGCTCAGAACTGGCTCTGCTGGAATGCGCAAATTGCTGCTGAACAAAAGCATGCCTTATGTCCCTCTCTAGGCCATGGCTGTGTGTGGATTCTTATGGCATCAGCATCAAAACTGCCAGTGTTTCCTCTCACAGCCACAGAACCATCAGGCTCGTCATGCTCCTGGGTAAGTTCTTGAGAAGCTGTGGTATGCAAGAAGTGACAGACTCCACTCACCTAGCAGCTTGCGCAGAAAACCACCTTCCACTCTTCACAGGGGCCCTTTTGTCTGTCTGGACACGTGTAGCCATGAGTGACACCATGGGTCCGGCTCCAGCATGGAAAGCTATTCAGCACCATCCCAGACTATGACACCCACCAGCTTGGTGCTGACCTAAGAAGCAACAGGGCCCTACCCAGAGAGGCTTTTTAAAAGTCACTGTGAAGAACCCACGAGGGGCATGGTGAGGGGGTGAACTGAACACTCACATAATAATTCCTTGTAATAGTAAGCCCATGACAGCAATAAAAACGAAGATTAGCACCATTCTTCAATAAGGATGAAAGGCAGTTCTTGAAGATGGGGGCACAGCAGAAGAGTGGGGAATGCAACCCACAAGGCACCCAGGAAGAGGCGGCCGTGCAGGTGTAGTGGTGTGAGGAGGCCCAGGCCAGAGTCTCTGGATAGAAACAGGCACAGGTGAGAGATCTCAGGGCTCTTTTCAGGCTGAGCCACATTTGGAAGGACAGGAAGGCTAGGCAGACCTCCCCCCATCACTTATACTCCACACTGACTTCTGTTGCATAGCAAGAGGCGACGGCTGTGACAGATGGTGGGGACGGCACTTGGGGCTCAGAGGGAAGGAGGAGCCCATGGAGGCCAGTGAGCCTCAGGAGGGAAGCACACCTGTCCACACCCAGGAAACCCCTTCTCATAAGCCCCAAGAACAGGATACAGAGACAATAAGCGGTATCCACAGACAGGCAGAAGGGAGTCCTCCGCACACATGGAAATTCATCCTCTGCAGAAACAGTGAAAATGGAAAAATACTTTAAAATAACGAGGATTAACATGTTAGCATGGGTTCCTTTAGGGAACTCACAAAATAAGAATAGCTGATATGGGGCAGTGCCTGTGGCTTAAAGGAGTAGGGTGCCAGCCCCATATGCCAGAAGTGGTGGGTTCAAACCCAGCCCTGGCCAAAATCGCAAAAAAAAAAAAAAAAAAAAAAAAAAAGCTGGTATGAAACAAGAACCAAGCAGATGTTTTATACATTTAAAGTAAGATGAGTTTTACAAATTTCAGTATAGGGAATAAGTAAATGTGAAATTTACCATCATTAAGGAGACAGTCCAGTGGCTCTAAGTATGTTCATGTTGGTGTGCAAATATCACCACCCTCCATCCACAGAACTCTTTCCATCTTGCAAAACTGAAACTCTGTTCTCATTAAACACCCTTCCCACCTGCCCCAACTCGACTCAGCCTCCAGCAACCACCTTCCCACTTGTCGTCTCTGTGAATTTAACTACACTGGGCACCTGGCACACATGAAATCATTCAGCGTTTTCCTTTTCTGAGTGGCTTACCTCCCTTAGTATGATGACCTCAGGCACCAGGAATGTTGTGGCATGTGTTAGATTTCCTTTCTTTTTAAGAATGAAGAATATCCTATTGTGTGGGAAGGCCACATCTTGTTTGCTCATCCATCCCTCAGTAAACACATGGTTGCTTCTACCTTTTGGCTAGTGTGAATACAGCTGCCACATCCCTGATTTTTATTCCATAGAACAAACAGCTGAAAGAAGAAGGCAAAAGGTGAATATAGAGAGCTATAAAGGATCCAAATAACACATTTTGGGAAGGTTTGAGGAAAGGTAGAAAACCTAAATAAACCAGTAACCACAGAAAAACTGAAAAGACAGTTAAAAATCTAATCCTTTAAAGGACAGAAGGCTCAGATCCTTCTTTGGACAAACTCTACAAAGGATATGTGATAGTAACTATTAACTCTCCCAGAGTATAGGAAAAAAAAAAACATGAACCTTGTCAACTCATGCTATGAGCATAGCTTTGAAACTGGACAAAATATAATGAAAGACCTCTTAAAACATGGCAGATTGAACATCTCTGCATATCTTTTCTCTATCTCCACCTCCCCATTCAAGAACATTCTAAATTAACACCAGAACACTAAAGCTACAAGCTCAGAAAGCCTTGGAAGACAAGAGAGGGACCATCCTTGGGTGAGAGATTCAAACACATTTCTGGAAGTTGGAAAATAGATGGGAGAGGGGGATTTAATTTAACAGGAAGGAAAAACTACATTCCTAGTGAGCTAAGCAGGGAATATTGGAGGTAAACAATCTACTTCATTCCATTAAATTCCCTGAAGTGTCTGGATTCAAAAGCATCAGGCCCCAAAGTCAGAGACAAGATGAGAGCTGCAAACAGCCAATGGGAAAGTTGGTCTTCTCTTCCTGACTGCTTATCCCTTACCTATGCTCCATACAGAAAGCTGCAGGTTTACCTTATGGATTAAAGAGAAGGAGCTCTGGTCTTGGACCTTTCAAGGCACCAACTGGAGTTGTGGCACGGGAGTGAAAATGGGCACAAAGGGAAAGCCTACACTTCTGCTCCCTTCCCTGGCTCTGCTACAGCAGGTCCACAGCCATGCACAAGGGTGAGGTTTGGAGATTCTTCCCCAGAGAAAATAGCTCCACTCACTGAAACCTGGATGAGCCCAAATGTGGAAGTCACTGCTTGAGAAGCCTTCCCTGTGCATTTAGAGCCTGCCATTATCTTTTTAGTGCCTAGCTCTGAAACATAACTGGGCAGTGAGGGATCCTCAGACACTTGAGGCAAGGGTCCAGAGCAATCAAGAAGACAGGAAAGAAATTATACAGGGCAGAGAAGAGAACTTGAAATACTGTATGACTAGTGCCTCCAAAAAGGTGAGAGATGACATCGCGTTCATACGATAAAGACCATCATTGTCAGGGAAACAAAAAAGGATAACAATAAAAGAACCTTGGAAATTTATAGTATCACAGCAAAATAAACATAAGAGGAGGGCTGGGGAACACAGTCAAGGGACTCTTCCAAAATATAAAGATGACATAACCAAGAAATGTGAAATAGGAGAGAAAAGAAAAGAACATTAAAGGATTCATTCAAGCAAAACAAAATCTACCTACCTTTTGGGGGCAAGACACGATTGCAAGAGGGACTTTACCTAACAAATGCAATCAGTGTAACTTGGCTTATTGCACCTTCAATGAATCCCCAACAATTGAAAAAAAAAATCTACCGAAAAAGGAGATTCAGTGGAAACAGAAAGGAGAAAATAATCAAAGAAACTGTGCAAGAACACATTTTTCACTTCAGGGAATTTAATGGAATGAAGTAGATTGTTTCCCTCCAATATTCCCTGCTTAGCTCACTAGGAATATAGTTTTTCCTTCCTTGTTAAGTTAAATCCCCCTCTCCCATCTATTTTCCAACTTCCAGAAATGTGTTTGAAAGAACCCCACTTTTTAGAACAAAAGGTTAACAAAAGTTACCCTCTTACTCCACTGCAGTGCGATAACCATAAAGAAAGATTAGGAATCGAAATGGTTTCACACTACCTTGGAAAGTAGATGACAAAGTTATGGGCAGTGGGAGTTATTTTTAAACTAGAATTTAATAGCGGGACAAACTTAATCAAATGTAAATGAAGAATGAAAATGAGATTTTCAGATACATGGTTATGTGCTGCATAACAAGATGCTACCCTATGGTTATAATGAAGCTGAAAAATCCCTACTGCCTGGTGCTAGTGACTCCACAGCCATTGTAACATTGTAGTGCAGTGAGTCACTCATGAAAGCAAACCACTGTGGACATACTTAGAGAGTGACACCTTCTCAAAGAGAGCCTCAGGCAGGCAGTTCAGGAGATAATGCAGAAGAAGGCCTGTTGTCATAGGAGATGTCAGCTGCATGCCCACTACTGCCCCTGAACACCTTCCAATGGGACAAGATGTGGAGGTGGTGTAGGCCTAGGCCAATGTGTGTGTTTGTGTCTTACTTAGTTTTTACAGAAAAGTTTAAAAAGTGAAAAGAAAGAAAGAAAAATTTTAAAATGTAAAAAAGCTTATGAATAAGGAAATAAAGAAAATGTTTTTACACAGCTATACAATGTGTTTGTTTTAAGCTAAATGTCATTACAAAGTCAAATAAAATTTATAAAGTATAAAAGTTATACATGTAGTAAGCTAAGGTTAATTTATTACTAAAGAAAAATTAAATGTACAGTGTCTGTAAAGTCTGCAGTAATGGACAGTGATGCCCTTCGCCTTCACATTCACTCACTACTCACTCGCTGACTCACCCAAAGCCACTTACAGTCCTGAGACCTCCATTCATGGCCTTAGTGCCTCCTTCTAGGGGTATGCCATGTTTTATCTATTATACAGTATTTTTATTATACCTTTTCTGTATTTGGATATATTTATATACACAAATACCATTGTGTTACAGTTGCCTACAGTATCCTGTACAGTGATGTGCTGTACGGATCTGTAGCCCAGGAGGAGTGGGCGGCACCACACAGCCCAGGTGTGCAGTAAGGCTACACTGTCTAGGCTGGGGTAAACGCACTCTCTGACATTCACACAGTGACAAAACTGTCTAGTACTGCATTCCCAGAATGCAGCCCCACCTGTGAGCAGTGCATAACTGTATAGGAAATCACAAATTACACTGATGGCAAATCTTCTTATAGGAAGCTATAAGGATTTTTTCCAATAAAATGGGAGAGAAAACCAAACAAGGGAGGGCAAGGGAACTAAGAAACAGGATATTTAATAGAATGGCAAGTGGCAATTCCTACATGTCAGCTGTGTAGAGGCCTAACGAGTGGCCAGTTTTGAGGATGTGGAGGGACAAAAAGGTAACTGACAGATGATCTGATACTTAGAGCGTTTGGAACACAGTTGACAGGTGTGCAGCAGAAATGAACGAAAATGTAAGAGATGTTTATATAGGGAAATTATGCAAAGAAAACGATAAACAAATCTTAGTTAAAATTGTTTAATTTGGCAAACACCTACTACTTGGCTTTGTAGTGAGCAATATTTGCTTAATCACAATAATGTAAACATTGATGATTTAACTAATGATGTAAAAATTTTTTTGTAGTGAAATTTTACTGTGAGAATTTGTGGAGGGAAGTGGTACTGGTGATGTAAGACTACCACAGGAAGTCAACAGATATCATCAAAAACTGAAAACTTAGGTAACAGGGGTAAGAATTGGGAGTTGAAAAGAGGTGGGTCAAGGAACTGCTCTTTATTGTCATAAATCTTTCCACAGAATTTGAATTTTAAACTTTTTACTCACATAAGGAAGGATAATTAAATGTGAGAATGTCTATTAGTGTAATTGCACCTTATTACCAGATGAAAAATTAAAAGTCAGATGTGCATGCCAGAAAGACATTTGAAATATTCGATATGTAACCTTGTTAAAAACTCTTTCAAAATGAAAGTTGGCAAATACTTCCTCTCGATGATAAAATACATTAATACAACCCCCAAACCAACCTCAGACTTAAGAGGCATTAACATATAGTGTTAAGTGCACAGACTCTGGGCCAACTGTTGCCAGGTCGTGGTACACATGACCAGAGGGTTCTTCATGGTGCTCCAGCCCTACTGGTCACCTGGGGGCTGGAGGTCAGTACCCATCTGCAACCCTGTGGGTCACCAACTGGGAGACCTTGGTATAAAGAATTACTACAAATAGTAACATGAAAAGACCAGCAACCTAGTAGAAAAGTAGGAAATGGATATGAACAATTTATAAAGGAAAATAGAAATATTCTTAAATATACTCAAGCTCATGTTTGATTATGGGTGGGAAACGAACCAGGGAATTCTAGAGAGAATTCCAATGGAAATGATGTGTCTTCAGAGGAAAATTTAGAATATATATCAAAATTATGAATGAACACTTCTTGGACTCAGAATTTCCGTTTCTAGGAACTTTATTCTACAAATATTTACGTAGAGTTATTAAATAATTCCCAGGTTTGAAAATAATCAAAATATCTTCTAACAGGGCAGGTTAAATAAATTATGTTGCCAGTAAAAAGAATGAGGTGGCTCTACACACACTGAAAGGAAAAGGCTGCCAGTCTGGGGGGAAGGAAGGCAGGTGCAGAACTGCACACACTGTACACGGACACTAGTGTAAACGTGTCAGTGAGTAAATGCCTGTCCATAGATAGGCTATCTGTGGAAGAATGGTTGCTTCCTCTATTTAAATTGGGTGGCTAGGGTGGCACCTGTATCTCAGTGAGTAGAGCGCCAGACACACACACCGAAGCTGGCGGGTTTGAACCTGGCCCAGGCCTGCTAAACAACAATGACAAATGCAATAACAACAAAAATAGCCAGACATTGTGGTGAATGCCTGTAGTCCCAGCTACTCCGGAGGCTGAGGCAAGAGAATCACTTAAACCCAAGAGTTTGAGGTTGCTGTGAGCTGTGACACCACAGCACTCTACTGAGGGTGACATAGTGAGACTTTGTTTCAAAAAGTAAAATAAATAAAATAAAATAAATTGGGTGGCTAGTGGACCTGGAAACAAATGGATTTGGGATTTTGAACTATGCCCATTTGTAATATCACTTTAAAAAGCAAGGCGGTGGATTGCTCGAGCTTAGGAGTTTAAGACCAGCATGGGCTAGAGCAAGACCTTGTCTCTAAAAATAGCCGGGCTTGATGGTGGGCACCTGTAGTCCCAGCTACTCGGGAGGCTGAGGCAAGAGAATCATTTGAGCCCAAGAGTTTGAGGTCGCTGTGAGCTGTGATTCCGTGGCACTCTATGAGGATGACAAAGTGAGACTCTTTCTCAAAATAATTAAATAAAATAAAAAGTCCATTTCAATGACATAAAATCATTAACAGTGTTCAACTCTGAGGAAGAGGGTGATGGGGCCAGGGGGAGTAGAAAAAGGGGTTGTTAAATTTTCTGCCAGAGCCTTATGATAGCTTTACTCCCTACAAAAAGGATATAGCCATGTTCTATGAATTTATTAATACATTTAAAAAAGTAAAGTCATACAATCAAGTTATTTGAGATGAAGCATCTGCTAAGAGTCGTTTAAACACATTTGGTTGTACTCTGTGTTCTATTTTGTTGGAGTCAAGTCTGAAGTCCCTGGGTATTTCCTTATTATTCTGAAATTTGTTTAAAAAGAGCTGATGTTTTCTTCTCCCACCATTTTCAGCTAGATGTTGTTTTGCACGTGGACCTCTTTTTGTGGAGAATTTCCGTGTGGAGCTTTCCCACACACTGATAAATCCGAAACTTTAGAGAAAAGCCTAGATGCACACTCTAGGCATGAAGATAATGGCTTCTTCCACACAGTCTCAATGCTGCCCAGGGAAGCTCTCATGTGTTCTATGGAGGCCAGGTTGAGTTGGGCTGGGCTCAAACTACCTGGAGTCTGGTCTGGATTCTTTTGGCTGTGTGGCTTTGGGTGACTTGTTGAACTTCTCTGGGCTTCACTTTGGTTTCCTGGTTTATAAAGAAAGAGGATGGGACTGGACAATTTTTAGTTACTTTTGATTACTAATATTCTTTGCTTTGCGAAGCAAGAGGAAGAGGTCAGTGATCTTTTTTTTTTCAGAAAAAAAATGCAAACATATATACCTTTCACTTCCTGGGGAACAAAATAGTCATGGCAGAAAACAAACAAACAAACAAAAAAAAACAAGTAAAAATAAAGCCACTTGGCGTCCTTTCTAGTTCTGAAAGTCTACTATTCCTTCAGTTGCGTGAGTCACTATTCAAGCTAAATGTGGAGTGGTCTACGTGTGTGGCTATTGTGAAACACAGCTAAGCCCAGGAAAAACACACTCATGATCCTCTTGTTCTGAAGTCCTGAAAGGGTTATCCCAGAGTTGCCTGAGGTAGGCTGGCAAAAGCTGAGACAACTCTACTCAATGTATTAAGCATTAAATGTTAGCTAATATTTAATTCAAAAACATGTTCTCAAATCTTATTGTTTTTAGTCAAACAAACATACCTGAGTGAAAAAAAACAACAGTCGAAACCTTCTTTGCTTCAGTCTACCCAGACTTTGAGCCTGTGATATTTCACTACACACTCCAGTCCCACTGGATCAGCGCTGCCAGGTGGAGCACTGTGTAAGGAAACATGGTCACTTTGGGTCTTAGACGAGGGGTGGTGGCATGCATTCTTGTCTCTGCCATCAGTTCACTTCAAGTAAAAATCAAGTTTTTATGAGGAAACAGTGTAAGGATCAGAGAGATGTGGACTCAAATTCCAGTGCCATAACATAGTGTTAACTCCGGACAAATTAATGTGGCTCCTAAATCTCGGTTCTCTCATCTGTAAAATGGGGTTAATGAGAGGACTCCTCTTTACAGGGTTGTTGGAGTCTTGGTAATACAATACATAGGAGGCGTGCTGTCCTATCTGGGACATAATGACTGTCAGCATGCTACTGCTATCATACAGCTCTGGTTTTGAGTAAATTCAGATTACTTAAAGTACTCAGAGAATTTTATAGATATGGAAAAAATTGCAATATATATGCAAAGTAATTTGATGCACGGACAAAAACCATGAACCAGCATATATTGTAGGGGAAAGACCTTTTGCTTTTAGCCTTCTGTTTGTGAAACTGTGGATTTTTGACATGTACTTTGATAATATTTCAGAGTACTATAAAAAGTCACATAATCACATATTCACTTTGCAGTTTTCCTCTTTATCTTTCTCTTCATCTCTGTGTACATGCACATTTAAAATTCTTTTTTTTTTTTTTGGCTTTGTAACTAGGGCATTAATTAACTTTTATTTATTTATTTATTTATTTATTATTGTTAAATCATAGCTGTGTACATTAGTGTAATCAAGGGGTACAGTGTGCTGGTTTCATATACAATCTGAAATATTCTCATCAAACTGTTCAACGTAGCCTTCATGGCATTTTCTTAGTTATTGTATGTAGACATTTGTATTCTGCATTTAGTAGGTTTTGCCTGTACCCATTCTAAGATGCACTGTAGGTTTGGCCCCACCAATTACCCTCCATCCTGACTTCCCCCCTCCCTTCCCCTCCCTTGGCCCTTTCCCCATATTCTTGGGTTCTAGCCTTCATTGGATAATTTTTCTTCCATTCTTGAGATACTTTGCTAAGAAGAATATGTTCCAGCTCCATCCATGTAAACATGAAAGAGGTAAAGTCTCCATCTTTCTTTAAGGCTGCATAATATTCCATGGTGTACACATACCACAATTTGCTAGTCCATTCGTGGGTCAGTGGGTACTTGGCACTTGGGCTTCTTCCATGACTTAGCAATTATGAATTGGGGTGCAATAAGCATTCTGGTACAGATGTCTTTGCACATTTAAAATTCTTACTGAGAGAAAAATTCACATGAGAGGAATTAACTTTTAAAGTGCACCATTCATTGGCATTTTGTATGTTCACAATGTCATGCAACCACCACCTCTATCTAGTTCCAAATTAATTTCATCACACCCCAAAGAAACTGCACACTCATTAAACAGTTTTCCCAGCCCCTGGCAACCACCAATCTTCTTTCTGTCTCTATGGATTTACTTATTCTGGAAACTTCAAATAAATGGTGTAGACCAGTATGTGGCTTCTTTCACTTACCATGTTTTTAAGTTTCACCCATTTTGCAGCAGGCATAGTTCTTATGGATGAATAATATTCCACTGGGTTGTATATACGACAGTTTGTTTATCTCTTCTTCCTTTTACAGGATCTTGTATCTACCTCTTGGCTACTATGAATGGTGCTGCCATGAATGTGTGTGTACACATATTTGTTTGAGGACCTGGTTTTAATTCTTTTGGGTGCATACCAAGGAGTGGAATTGCTGAGCCATCTGGTAAATATGCTTAACTTTTGAGGAACCACCACACTATTTTCCACTGTGGCTGCACCATTTTGCATCCCCACCAGCAATTCTCAAGAGTTTTCATTTTTCCACAGCTTTGCCAACACTTGTTATTATTATTTTTAGTTGTAGCATGCTAGTGGGTATGAGGCGGCAACTCACTGTGGTTTTAATTTTCATTTCCCTGAAGGCTAATGTTGTTGAACAGTTTCTCACCTGCTTGTTGACCATTTGTATGTCTTCTTTGGAGAACTGTCCAAGTCTTTTGCCCAGTTTTTTTTTGTTGTTGTTGTTGAATTGTAAGTGTTCTTCATATGTTCTAGATAGTTCTGCCTTGTCAGATACACAACTTACAAATATGCACTCTCTGTAGGCTGTCTTTTCACATTCTTTATTTTTTAATTTAATTTTTATTGAGTCATAACTATATACATTTATGAGGTACAATGTGATGATTTGATATACAATATAGAATGCTTAAATAAAATTGATTAACACATCTCTTCTCGGCCTTTTGGCTAAGATCAAGTGTGATTAACATAGCCATCACCTCACTTACTTATTTTTTGTGGTAAGACAAAAAATAGTTGTTTTGAAATAGTTGTTTTGTACCCTTGGATTGTGTACCTTAGGTGAGATCCCACCAAATGCCCTCCCTTCTCCCTCTTCTCCCCTCCTTCTTTCTGGACTATATTTGTGTTTTGCCATTTATATGAATGTGTAAGTGATTATATATTGGTTTCATAATAGTATGGAGTACATTGTATACTTTTTTCCCATTCTTGAGATACTTTACTAAGAAGAATATGTTCCAGCTTCACCCAGGTAAACGTAAAAGATGTAAAGTCCCTCCTTTTTAATGGCCGAATAGTATTCCATGGCGTACATATACCACAATGTGTTAATTCATTCATGGGTTGATGGGCATTTGGGCTGCATCCATGACTTGGGCTGCAATAAAAATTCCAGTGCAATTTTCATTTTTGTAAAATGATTTTTGTTCATCTGGGTAGATACCTAGTAATGGAATTGCAGGATCAAATGGTAGGTCAACTTTTAATTCCTTGAAAATTCTCCATACTTCTTTCCAAAAAGTTTTCAATCCTACCAGTAGTGTACAAGTGTTCCCTTCTCTCCACATCCATGACAACATCTGCAGTTTTGGGATTTTGTGATGTAAGTTAGTCTTACTGGAGTTAGACGATATCTCAAAGTGATTTTGATTTGCATTTCTTTGATGATTAAAGATGATGAGCATTTTTTCATGTGTGTGTTGGCTATTAGTCTGTCATCTTCAGAGAAGTTTCTGTTCAAGTTTCTTGCCCACAAAGAAATGGCATTGTTTGTTCTTCTCTTATTGTTTAACTTGAGTTTGCTGTAGATTCTAGTTACCAAATCTTTGTCAGAATCATAACCTCCAAAAATCTTCTCCCATTCTGAAGGCTGTCTGTTTGCTTACTTACAATGCTTTTAGCTGCTTTTCACATTCTTTATAATGTCCTTTGGTGCACAAACATTTTAATTTTGATGAAATTTAATTTTTTCTTCCATTGCTTATGCTTTTTTGTGCCATATCACAAAGATTTGCCTCTATGTTTTCTTCTGAGAGTTTCATGGTTTTAGCTCTTATATTTAGGTTGTTTGTCTCCTTTGGTTAACTTTGGTATAGGGGATGACGTAGGGGTTCATTTGCATTCAGTTGTCACAGGACCATTTATTAAAGATACTATTCTTTTCCTATTGACTAGTTTTGGCACCCTTGTTGACAATCAGTTCACTATGGATATATGAGTTTATTTCTAATCTCTCAATTATATTTCCTTGATCTATATGTCTATTTTTATGCCAGTACCACACAGTTTTGATTAGTGTTGCTTTGTAATAACATTATTACAAATAACATTATTGTAGGACCTTTTTCACATCTCTAGCTTCAATTTGGCTCTGTATTTTCAAGGTTATTTTGGCTATTTGAGGACTAACTTTTCCATTTCTGCAACAGGGGCCTTTGATATGGATTGCATTGAATCTGTGAATTATTTTGGGTAATATTGCTATCCTAACAAGTCTTCTAATCCATGAACATGGGTTGTTTTTCCATTCATTTAGGTCTTCTTTAGTTTTCTCAGCAATGTTTTATAGTTTTCAGTGTATAGTCTTTCACTTCCTTGGTTAAATTATTCTTAGGTATTCTTCTGGATGCTATTGTAAATAGAACTGTGTTCTTAATTTTTCTTCCAGATTATAATCATTGCTGGTATAGAGAAGCACAGAATATTTTTGTGTGTTGATCACATCTACGACTTTGCTGAATTTCTTTATTTGTTCTAGTAGGTTTTCTTTGGATCCTACGTATAGAGATTTGAGATTCTGTATACATAGGATTATGTCATCTGTAAATAGAGACAGTTTTACTACTGTATTTCCTATTTATACACCTTTTATCTTCTTTTCTTGTCTAATTGCCCTGGCTAGAACTTCCAGTACAACGTTGAGTATCAAGGTCTAATTGCTCTGGCTAGAACTTCCAGTACAACGTTGAGTATCAGTAGGCATTCTTATCTTGTTCCTGATATTAGGAGGAAAGTTTTCATTCTTTCACCATTGAATATGAAGCTAGCTATGGGCACCCTTTAGCTCATTGATAAAGTTACCTTCTATTCCTACTTTTAATTTTCTTTTAATCAATAAAAAGCATTTTGAATTTTGTCAAATGCTTTTTATACATCAGACGAAATGCTTATGTGGTTTTTCTCTTTATTCTATTAGTGTGATGTTCTATATTTATTGCCTTTAAGAAATATTGAACTAACCTTGAATTTGGGGAATGAATCCCCCTTGATCATGGTGTGTGGTCCTTTTACTTTGCTATTGGATTTTGCTTGCCTGTATGTTGTTGAATATTTCTATACCTATGTTCATAAAATATACTTATCTGTAGTTTTCTTGTGCTGTGCATAAACATTTTCCACGTTATGTTTGTTTGTGTACACATACGTGCACATACATTTAAGATTTACCAAAACTCTAAATTGCTCCATGGAAACAGAATGTTTGTCCAAATAAGTAGAGTATTGAAAGACACCCCAGAAACATGGCCGTCAAGGGCCATAGTAAGGCCATCTAAACCTTACTTCCAGAACTGCACCATGAATGCAATTTAGTTTGCTTTGCTATTGTTATTTTTCAGTTGAGATTCTCAAGGAAGATTCTGATTGACACAGTTTTTACCAAATGTTCATTCATCATCTAATGAGTAATATCTAGAGCAGTGTGCTATGTTGGTGGGTGTTTCTCAAACCTTGGTGTGCTTACTGTTCTCCTAAAGGCATTGTTAAAGTTCTGAGTCTATGGCTCTGTTATAAATGCGGAATCTCAGCTTCTGAAGTTCTTATAAGCTCCTATGTATACCATTGCTGCTGGTCCTTAGACCAAACTTTGAATAGCAAATGATGTAGCTATGGGGTTAGTCATGGGTCCATTTTAGAAGGTAAAGCAGGGGAATTGTTCCCCAAACCAGGACCTAGGCAGGTATCCCAAGACGTATATCCTACAATTAGGGAATATCTATACCATTATTTGCATTAACATTATTATTTCTGAATTTTCTGGTGCTTTGATTACTGATTTGCTTGTGAACAAAGCTCTCTAATCATGAAGTCAGCCACATTCAAACAAACTTTCATCTGCAGTTGTGTAAGAAATATGAATATGTGTATATGCCTGTGTGTTGTGCATGAAGAGCACAAATTTTGTAATGCAGTGTTCTTGTGACTCTGCACACAACCTGAGCCAGCAGTCTGTACAATTTCTACTTGCTTCCACTCAGCTGCAAGTACACAGGGCCAGGCTTTGACAATCGAGAGGACCACATTTTCCTCCAGCACATCCAGCTTCTGCTTTGGTGACCTATTTTGGTAAATGAAGATCCCTCCCTGACCTCATGAAGCTCAGAGCCTCCCACCTGCTGCTTCCTACTCCTTCCTCAACACTGGAATGGGGCTGTTGCCAGGTAGCTCTAACGTCCACATTTTGGTGGGTTTCCAATTTGGTGGCACCCTTCTGCCCCATTTCAGGGATGCGGCCTCAACCCAGGCCCATGTCTCTGCGCCCCTTTAACACGGAGAATGCTCTATCAGTGATGACTGTGTAGCCAGAGGATTCCTGACCCCTGGTGACATTGGGGAGAGGGCAGCTTTGGCTGCAGGTGCTGGGAAGCCTGAGGATGGGTTGGGGAAAGACACGCAGGCCTTGTGCCAGCCTCTCTCCTGCCATATCCACTGGGCTCTACACATCTTTTCTTTCCTCCCTCCCTCTATTCCTTCCTTGAAGTCCTGCCCAAGTCCAGGTGGGGGCCACCCACCTGCTTGCTGGCCCAGAGTCATCTTTTTTTCTTGCCCCAGATGGAGCTCATGTTTCCTGGAAACTGCTCTCATTTTATCTAGTATTTGGATGACATTTTTGTCACCTCCTTTATCTCAAAGTTATGCCTTGAAAAAGGCTCATATTATTTCTACCTTTATAGAAAGATATTGATCAAAAAGTATAATGTAAGAATGTGTCTTCTTTTTTTCAAGACTGTTCCTAGGTTATCCTGGTGTCACAGAATGGTCACCAGCTGCCTCAAGGTAGAAAGCTAAAAAGTAGAACTCAATCCACAGGGTTGGGGGGAGCTGGGTCACCATTACCTGGGTGTACAAGAGCTTCCATACACTTAAAAGAATCTTGAAAACTTCCTATAATCCTTTGCTTTTTGAAGTTGACATGTAAAAAAAATTATGGATTTAAGTAGTTGCAAAGGAATTATTTTCTATGTACTGAAAATACTGATATTTAAAAGTAAAGCCATTACTTCATTCTTTTCAATGTGTCCACCCAAATAGCATAATGGATGACACCCTCTGTCGTTCATTTAAAAACAAATGGACAAATTAAGCAAACTTCATTCCACTCCCTCCACAGAATTTCATTTTATATATCTTAAGCTGAAAAATCTCCCATTAAACATCCTATTTCTCTACTGAAAAAGTATGCATATAAATGAAATCCAAAATTTTAAAATTCTTAAGAGCCTTTAAATAGACCCTTTAAATAAGGTTCTAAATGTAACAAATTTTTCATTTTCATTACACTATTATTCTAAAAAATGCAATTATTTTATTATTAAACTCTGAAAGCAAAGTTTTATTATTTAAGCACCTCTCAGTCAGATGGATGAGACATCTGTGGATTTACTTAACATACGATTACCATATTTATCTGTAAATTGTCGCTGCTAAGCCGAGCTGGGTTTCAGTTTCAATTCTATCCCAATGACTTGTTTTTGCAGATGTTGGTGCTGGGAAGCTGTGTTCAAACAGATAGGAAGTAGTATTCTTGTATCAGTGTAATTTTTTAAAAATATAACTCCTTCTGTGTTATATGCCAGAAACAACAAGATCACCTGTGGTCAACGATTATTTGGTGAGTGGACAACTGTCTAGATTTTCCTTTCATTTCAGTTTGTTGAAAACAACTGGAAACCACTTGATTGGCAAAAGAATTCATGACCGAGTCATCAGAGTGATCTACTTTTTGAACCTAATTCCAAGGTTTTGAATTGTCCCTTTATTATTTCTGAAATTTCTGATGCTTTGGTTACTGAATTACCTGTGAACAAAGCTCTCTCTAATCATGAAGGCAGCAGAATTAAAACAGAGAGTCTTTGTTACACCTGAGAGCAACTTGGGACCATTAAGTGGGAGGAAGAGTTTTTGTGGAAGGGACAGAATCAGGAACTCTTGATCCACCCAGACCCCACTGCTACCAGGAAGATCAGTCACAGGCCTGAATGAATTCTGAAGTTGAGGGCCAGACACTGATGCCTTGAAGCCATCCGAGTGCCCTGTGCCCCTGGGCAAGTGTTTTAGCACCCCCTGGTAGTGTGGTAGTGTCATCTAGTGGTCCTCACTGGGCTTAGAGGAAGAGGCTGTGTTGCATCTCACATAACACCCAGACCTGGCAGAGATAATTTCCTCTTTTCACTGCTCTGAGGTTCCTGTCAAAAGCCATCTGTCCAGTCAAGGTCAACTCATCCTGCTTCTGACCTTTGCAGTCTTTACTTAGATACTCCAAAGATGGAGTGTGGTAGTAGATACATGATTTAAATTGCTTTACTGTGTTGTCAGGAATCAGGTAGTATGTTTCTGTTATCGCTAACAAGCTGTATGCTTGGAATTACATATGAACTTCAGGAATATAGACCCCAGGGAAGGAGAGATCAACCAAAGCACTCACAATAGACACTGATCTAAATTATTTCTTGGGCTGATCTGCCTTAAACTGAGAAAAGAGAAAAGAAAACTTTTTTTTAAAAGTCTAGTTATTTAAAAATAGTTGTCACCTTTCAAGAAGCCTTGGGTCATTTTCTGTAAGAACTGATGAGTCATTCGTTGTTGTGGCCACACTGCGGCCACGTATAATTAAATTCTGTCTTGCTGCGGTTCTGCAGCAAGATGACACAGCGCTTCCCTTCCCGCGGCTCTGCCGTGGGAGGAGGAGACCAGGAGAAAATAGTGACTACATCCCCTGCAGCCACACAGGCCACAGAGTTTCCCCTAATAATCCCTATCTTGTTCCATAGGAACAGCGATACACTCCACAGAGGGGAAGGGGATAAGATTTCACCTGCATTCCTACTGAATTTGCATAGCAACTTGTGAAGTTGGAATTATTACCCCAATTTCATAGAAAAGGAAGCCGAGTTTAGAAAGGTTAAAATGACCTGTTCAATATCATGTACCAGTAGGGGGCAAA
Organism: Nycticebus coucang; assembly: GCF_027406575.1. Taxonomy (NCBI): domain Eukaryota; kingdom Metazoa; phylum Chordata; class Mammalia; order Primates; family Lorisidae; genus Nycticebus; species Nycticebus coucang. The sequence continues at coordinate 13,208,873 of NC_069797.1, forward strand.
ACCAAGACCACCAGTCCAGCTCTGTCTCATTCCTGAGCCCATGTTCTTTCCAGCATGCCACAGAGGGCACCTTATCTCCCATGGCCCTGATGCTGGGACACATAGCCCTTTAGCTGTGCTGGGCATCCCAGATGGGGGCTGCTAGGAAGGTGGCTACAGTGGGAGACCACGGCCTTTAGAAATGCTTGACAGATGTGTGCCCAGACCCGTGCGCCCTCATTCTTTCCACACACAGTACAGAGAGGACACAGCACTTACCATGGAACCTCTGCAGCTGAGCGCCTCCCTACATTGACCACCTCCTTCAGTTGATCTGACTTTCATAGACTGGACATGCACCACATGTATGTATCAGTGGAGCAGGCCTAGTTCCTTATGGTGGACCCATTGGTTATGGTCCCTTGGGTGGCCAACTTATATAGGGTTTACTGTAGTTGGCAATTTAAGGCAGCTCTATGGCACTGGGGGCAAAGGGCTGACCTCGATCCTGTGGCTAAAGGGCTGAAGGATCCACAATGAACACACCTGTACCCTGTGTAAAGCAGGGGTGCTGGTGCCCCAACACGTGGCGGTGTGTGCGTGCACATCGGACATCATCTACACAAGGTGCCACTGTTCTACCTGAGCCTCTGCAGGACTGGATCCCTTCAGAGTGACAAGCAACAGATATCTCTCTCTCAATTTGCAGCAATGATATGCCTAGTGTCCTTAGAGCGTTGATGACTTCAAAGCACATGGTGGAAGCACAAGGAGTGACACTTGGCTTGAAGCAGCGTATGAGTTTAACATCCTTGTCGCTGGAAGCAGAGAGCACACATAAGATTGCCTGCAGATCATCACGTTGCTCATCATGTTTTCTGTTTCTTTTAAAATTGGATGACAATCTGAAGGTTGCACTGAATGAGATAAGGAATAACACGGCGTGCAGTTTAGGATTCTCACTTTAGATTCAGACTAACGTTCTGTAGGGAAGTAGCAATTATATAGCAGTGTGTGTATGTATACGTATGTGGATTTAGATATGTACATATGTATATATAGGTATCTATTAGGTATGTGCGTATGTATATGTAAAGAGAATATGGGGGTATGCTCATCAGACATGTGTCAGCAGGTCTGAGAGATATTAGGGCATTTGAAGGCATGGCAAAATACACTTTTTGGCTTGGAACCTCCAGGCAGGGGTGGGTAGATCCTTTGCAGCTAGGGTCTGATCAAGCAGATGGTGGGTTGATTTCAGGGCTAGTATGCCCACCTCTGCTGCATTTGTCCAGAAGTGCTGTTTGCAGAACACCAGAAATAAAACTCCTATGAAAATATCCATGCCAGGACTCCTGGGTTTAAGGGAGAGACCAGGGGATGGTGGAGACAGTTGTTCTAAGCCACGTGGAGTCAACTAAGCTTGATGGCCTCAGTTTTTCCATCTAATAAAGGGGCATTGGCCAGGGAGCTATTAAGATCCTTCTAGATTTCACCTTTTATGATTTGATTAACTTGAATTCAGGTACCTGAAACTTCTTTCCAAGGACAGTGGGCAGATGGAAGATAAACAGGAAAGATTTGAAGGTTCCTCTTAGAGACTTTAAAACATTTAAACTTAAATTAGACTCATAAATAACAGTTTATAAAATCTCACAAACAAAACTATTGGCAACTGTTTATATAATATAGATTACATACATATAAAGATATCCATCTAAGCAAAGGAAATCAGGAAATAGGATAGCATCTCTGCCTTTAAAAAAATCCTCAAGACTAGTGTAAACAAAATGAATAAAATGTGAGATCTAGTTTCATTACTCAAATCCAAGTGAACTTCTCATTTGTAATAAAGTTTGTATGGTTTTCCAGGCCCTATCCTCGGCTTACTGAATCAGATTCTCTACATTTTAAAAGCTCTTTGGGGAGCTTATTCTGATGTGTCCTGGCTTGCACTTGAGAACGGTCTGGCATTGCAGAAATGCCTGTGCATTGTGACTCTGGTGAGCTAATTATGGTCCCGTGAGGAGCACTCAGGAGTTCTGTGGACCTTTCAGAGAAACATGGGGTGGGAATGGGGACACAAAGTTGGTTTCAGGCAAGCACAATTGCACATTTTTGCACTTGCTGGTTGTGTCTGTGAAAAGTTGAGATGGAGGGTTGTAGTGCTGGGAATAGTCATCTCCATACCTGACCTTGTCTGATACCCCAAATATTGTCCAACCTGCATTTCTGCACGAAGACATCTACCCTGAACTCTTGTCTCTTTTTGACTCTTGTGGGCTGGGCTGGGTCAGAGGCTCCTTTTTTAATCAAGAAAGAGACAGAATGCTTTGGTTTCTGTTCTAGTCTGGTCCTTTCTTCGTTAGAACTGAAATGCTTTCTGGAGCAATAGGCATATGAAGCCTCTAAAGGCGACTCTTGAATTGAAAGGCTCAACATTTGTAATTTACATAGTTTCTCAACACTCTTGGTTTATTGCCTCTTCCTCAACTTGATAACTTCATCTTGGGTTGCTGCAAATGAGAAAGGGGGATCTGCAGGACAAAAGGGGGTTCAGCTGTTTTTTCTACCACAAGCAAAAGTCTGCTTCCTTTCTGCTTTTTGATATCTCAAGCAGATTCCCTTCCATATCTTCTTTATTTAACTTATTCCAATACTGACTTGATTCCATTTTGCTTCTGGTAAAATCATTATGACCACTTTGATAATTTTCAGGGCCCTGTCCCATTAGATTTGATAAAGAAAGGGCAGAAAACTGGATCCATCAGTGAGGTGCCTCCTGGCTTGTATTTTAGGTTTTCAAGAATCAGAGGCATCCAATTACCTTGAATAATGAGGGTTATAGGAAGGAGATACACAGAATCAAGAAATCCCATGGAAATGGGAGAATGCTTGGAAACTGGAAAGTTATTCAGAAAGGACTAGGTCTCCAATGACAGAGTTATTTCCTTGCTCCATGGAAGACCAAGCTGATGAATCTCAGCTAGAGGTTTGCAACATGAACTGTGGTGACTCAGCCAATCTCTGTGTGACTCAAGATCAGACTTCCAAGAGAGAGGATCTGTCTAGCTCAGCTTTTGTGCTGGCCCATCCCAGCCTGCTGATCAGCCTAGATAGAGACGGCCTTTGAGCTGGGTGTCCATCTGTCATCCAAACAGTCGTGGCCAATGAGTGCAGAACATGACCTATGAAACATGGCCACAGTCTTAGGCTGGGTTCCCCAGAAGTAGATCCTGATTTGTCAGGAAATGGTCTAGTAGGGGAAACTGGAAGAAAAATAAGGAAGGTAATTTTGGCTCTTTAGTCCTATAGGAAGAGCTTTGGGGACAGGATAGATCCCACACTGGAGAGTGTTCACCAGGAGGGAAGAAACTGGGATATTTATTATCCCTAAACTCATTAGTGCTTGGTAGAGGACTGCCCTAAGGCAAAAATTTCGGGGCACTTCCAGGTTTTCTTGTTTAAGCATAGTAGATTCTGGCAGGCTGAGGAAAATCCTTCAGGGAGATGTAGGGATCAGCATTGAGTCTATCCTCAAGAAAATGATCAATGATCTGTCAGTGTTTGAGCACTGAATTGCCAGCTAGAGGGGCTTCCTTCACCAAGGGGCCACGGCCAAGGCTGGGGATGAATAGATTATTTCCGTATAGACCAACTACGGCAAGCACAGTGGATGACACAGTCTGCCATCTGCTACCTTTGTCTCTGCAGTCTGGCAACTCAGAAGTGACTGCCTGAAGCCAGCACTTCAGACAAAGATCAACACAAATCAGACTCAAGTTAACACAAGCCAGAACCTGGCGGTTTCCAGTCTATAAACAAAAGATAAACTATTCTCAATGATGTCAACAAAAATAAATTAACTTTCTTATTAAACCACTGAGAAATGTCATTTCACATATTTTATTAAAATACAGCACAACTATCTACATCCAACTCCACTTTTACTTCTGCAAACTTGTGTCAGTTTAAAGAACTACACAATTTTCTGTGTAGGCTTTAAACTAACCTGTCAGGCTTTCTTGGCTGATAACGCTTTTTTTTCCTTCTAGAAGGGGGATTGGGCTTCTATCGCAGGAGCCTGCACCACCTCACCTTCCATCTTAAGGGCAGGAATGAGGCCCATTAATAGTGGTGCTAACATTTAATAGCTGGATGTCTGGAAAAAATGTAGGCATATGTACATTCATAAGGTTACTACACATTTTAATAATTTTAACAGCTGTATAGCATATAATTTATAAGTCATAATAAAACATACAAATATTATATTATAAATTCCTTATATCCAGTTGATTTTCACTTTATTGACTTCTGCTAAACTCCTATATCTCTCACCTACCTATAGCTGCAGATGATGAACAAGAGGAATTTCAAAATGAATGTTGGTTGTTTTTTTCATTTCTGTTAACAAGTAAGACAAAACTGAAGACGTATGTTGGAACTTCACTCTGTGACATGAATGACTTCTTTGTTGGACCAGATAATTATTTTCAAATAGTGGGAAAATATAGCTTCAATGTTTGTGTTTGTTACAATTTAATGGCAAGAGACATGTGACACTTTTATGTTTAATATGCCTTATTATAGCCTTTCTCTTTCTTTCTTGGGTCTAGACAATCAACAAAGCAATAAATCAAGGTTTGATTTATAGCTTTTGATGACTACCATGGTGTAAATACATCCACCCTAGTCAATTTCAAGCTACCAATGTAACATCACTGAATTCAGAGTTGGAAAAAGATACTCCATAAAGTATCATTATAGGGCATTTCCATCACAAAACCATATCAGACAAAAATAAGCTCAAGGATATAAAATAATAAAATATTGTGAAATAATTAGAAAGTGATGAGTTTTGAGTATTTATTGCTATTGTTTTAATATAACTTATTACATTGTAAATCTATATAATTCAGGTTTTTATAAGGGCTGTGCTTAACCAGCTTGCAAAATTCCTGAAAATTGAACAATAGGCTCTTGCAAGCCAGTATGAGCCAATTCCAGTGCACCACTGCCAACCACCTCTCAAAATTCACTGCCTTGCATGCTACTGATGGAGAAAACGCATTCCATGATTGATAAATGATGGTAAATTAGAGGTGTGGACTCTCTAATTATGCTTGACATGTTCTGCCTCCTTGAGAAAATTCTTATATCTTCCCAGTGGTAGCTGAGCTTAGAAGTTAATTTTTTCAAAGTAATGCCTATTGGAATATCTGGATGGAACACAGTGTATCTCTGGTAAAAATCAGCCTCTCAGACTAATTAGTGATCTGCTAGTAACAGCCATATTTCTTTAATAATACAGTTTCTATAGAATCTTACACCCTCAAATGTCAGAGATCTTTGCAGTAGCCTTGATACAGTTCCTTATTCTTTTTATTTTTTAATACATAGTAAAAAACACAATGCATAACTCAGTATTTCTCATAACTCAACATTTACCATTTAATGACTCTTAACAAAATGAAACCTATGTTTCCCCTTCCCATAAGTATCCTGTTTGTGCCTCTATCTTCGCCTTTAGATGATGAGACTTTCCCTACAGTTTGTAAGTAATAGGAGTCATTTTTGTCGCTGTTGATGATTGATTTATGACTTAGGACTATCAATAAATAATATTGGGATCTTCAAAATGGAACTGTAAGATTAAATTTCAGGGCAGTTCCAGATCATATCAGAAAAGTCATTAGGCACAGAGCCCAATTCCTTGCTGAGCCTCCTCAGCCGAGGGGTGGCTGCTGACTACTGCATAATGCTGCACCTCATCCAATAATCCCATCTGCATTTCTTTTCCCTTGAGTTCTGTTTCTCCCAAGAGAAAATCAGAAGCAGCCAACTCCTATTAGGAGCAGGTGCCCTTCCTGAGGGGCTCTCCCAGAACTCACGAGTGAGCCTCCAAACTGCAGTCTGTTTTCTGAAAAAGCTTCAACAGAACATCTGGCTCATCTTCCTCCTTTCAGGGGGAGGCCAACTGAGGTGGGGTGATTCGGGGTTTTCTCAGTAAACTATACCACCTACACCACCAGTAACTGCCAGGAGGGACGCGGGTCCCCCTTTATCCAAGTACAGTGCTCATCTGTTCATTCACTCACTCATTCCTTCAGGAGTGCACCACAGGTGAGCTTGTGGTAGTTGCTTAAGATGAAAAGAAGAATGTGTAGGAAGGGTGTTCAGCCCTTTGATGTAGGGGAGGGATCATGGGCATTGGAGTTCCAGGTTGGATTCCAACTGTATCACCTCCTCCAAGTTTAATGCTATTATTGATTGAATGGGGTTACTGTGAGAGGTATAGATGTACGAAGCCAGCACAGAGCAGGTGCTTCAGAAATGGTTCCTGTGACAAAGGCTGGAATAGCACCATCTTTATCCTCTGGCCTAACAGGAGAGACTCTACATGAAGACATATGACAATAAGATAATGGCTGTCATGGAAACTGGAAGAGAGCACTGTGGAAGCCCATCACTTTCCAGTTGGTCAGGGGACAGATCACAAATGAAAATGTGACATTGGGCATGCTATTTAAGCTCTTGAATCACAGTTCTTCCATCTTCTAAATAAGAGCCTAGATAAAAATGTCTAACTTGGACTGAGCCTACATACTTCCAACAAGGTGTACCTTGCCATTTCATGCTATAAAAAAGTCAATGCAATTATAAAAGCTGACTGTGATACACACCCCTATAAATCACTTAGTAACATAAACAGAACATAACAACGACAACTGATATCACATTACTGTTGTTCTAAAAGATAAAATTTCTCAGTGAATGCAACATACACCCAACTGAGTTTCCTAACCAGTCCTCTGTGAAACCCTTTCCTGTGAACACTAATGTTATATTCTGTATGTGGAGTCCGCTTGGGGCCCTCAGCCTATTCGTAGACTGACATTGCTGCTTCCCATGGAAAATACCAACCATCACTGCTCTTTATATAAATAAATATATTCATACGAATTTGAATAAAATATCACACATTTTTCCTAAGTAATATCCAAGAACAATGATAAAGAGTACTTCACTAAAGCATACATTATTCTAAAAACCAAAAAAAAAAAAAAAAAAAGAATCTGTTAAAGCCTTTGGGCGGCGCCTGTGGCTCAAGGAGTAGGGTGCCGGTCCCATATGCTGGAGGTGGCGGGTTCAAACCTAACCCCGGCCAAAAAAAAAAAAAAAGCATACATTATTCTAAAATTTAGATGGCAAACATTTCTATTACCTCTCCTGCTTTGCAAATATGGTATTTCCAATGTCCTTGAATAAATAGCTATAAAATGTAATTATGGAACTAAAAGGGTTTAGAAGGAATAAGCAGATTAGATACAGTTGGCTATAAAGGCAATGTTTTCTTTTTTCTTTTCCCAAACACTCCTCTTCCCCCTCACACCTCCAAACACGGTCATCCCTCCATATCTGCAAGTCCACAACCTCAGGTTCCACCAACTGTGAATGGAAAATATTTTTAAAAACCTATTCAACAATAAAAAATAATATAAATAAAAATAGTACAATAACTATTTACAAAGCATTTATATCATATCAGGTATCATAAGTAATTTTAGAGATGATTTTAAACATACAGGAAGATGTGTGTAGGTTATGTGCAAATACCACAGCATTTTATATAAGAAACTTGAACATCAGTATCTGCAGGGGTCCTGGAACCAACTTCCTCACCTCCTCCACCTCTGAGGGTATTGAAGGATGACTGTATCTCTTCCAAGTCTCTTGCTCTTTTTTTTCTTCTAATTTTCCATGAGCCACCTTTCACATATCTGTGCACAAGCTTACCTAGACTAGATACTTAATAGGAGAACTATCACCAAATCACAAGAGTTTCTTTTATTGAATAAACAGTTAAGTCAGTTATTTCTACACTGCTTTGGAGAATGACTACAATTAGTTAGACATGAACATAACTTTTTGTTTTTCTCACTGAAATATGTTTCTAGGACACATTTAATTCTGAAGTTTAGCATTTCCACATTAACACTAAAGCAGTTTCTCAAACTGTGTTCTGCGGAACTTAGTGTCCTCAGAGGTGCCAACAAGTGTTCTGAGGGAGGTGGAGCAAGATGGTGGCTGAGTCACAGCTTCCCTGCAACTGGGCATGGTGAGTCTGGGGAGATAAGACTCCAGGCATCTGGTGGGATCTGCCTATAATCATCCCTTTGAGGATACAGGGACTCAACAAGGGACTTTTGGACCCCAAGAGCAGGACAAAAACACTGGAAAACTGGAAAGTGGTTGCGTGTGTTTGATCGATCTAATCCCACTGGCAGCCATAAGTACAAGCAGCAGTGAGACTGCAAACCAGAAAGGCCTTACCTGTGAACTGTTTTGGTGTTTTTGAACTTGGCACTCAGTTGAACTGCCTTGGGGAGAGCTTGAGCAGGAGTGCAGAGAACTTTGGGCATTGTCTAGGGCCCCAGACTGAGCCACTGAGCCAGACGGAGCCAATAGTACTCTGCTGTGGACCACAGGGAGCCATTGTGAGGGAACTGCCCCAGCAAGCTCCGCCCTCAGGGTCCCAGAGCAAGGATTGGGCAGGAGCTAGTAACCTAGTGACTGAGAAACCTAAAGTGGGGACTGAGCTGCCTTATAGCCTTAACCCTCAGGAGCAGAGTGAGACCAGTTTTGACACACTGGAGCCTCAAGCTGTTGCCCTGGGTAGAGTGCCGTGGCATCAAACCTCATAGCAACCTCAAACTCCTGGGCTTGGTGCTGCCTGGACCTCCATAAGAGCTGCACCATGACCCCCAACTCCCGACCCACGCCCGGTGGGCCTCCGCGTGCCCTGACCAGGAACTTCAGGAGCTGCAGAATCCCGTGTTCTCCTTCCTGTGCCCTCCCTGCCTCCACAGTGGCCCGCTCCTCTGGCCAGGGACTCTGGTATCCTTTTGCCCTCCAGAGCCCTTCCTGCCTCCGCGCAGAGCCCTTCTCCTGGCCAGAGACTGCTGGAGCCTTGGGTTCTCTGTGCCAAGGTCACTGGGCCGCAGGCACTCCCAGAACTGTGCGTACCACCTCCTGCCCTGTTGCTGGATCCAGGTGAGTCACACTCCGGAGCTGCTTCCACAACCAGAATTCCCTGGCTGGGGCAGCCCCAGAGAAAATACACAGGGTCACTCCCTACAAAGATCCAGCAAAATAGAGTGATCCCGCTGGCATCTAATCTTGGAGAGACATCTCCGCAACTCTGAGGATGGCTAGAGGCAATGGTGAAAAACAATCATGAGGCAAAATCAACAGAAAAACTCTGGCAATATGAATAATCAGAGTAGATAAACTCACCCAAGGATCAATGGGGCAGACACAGCACAAGATCCCATGCACAAACAAAGAGCTGAGATGTCAGAAATCAAATTCAAAATCTGGATAGCAAATAAGATCGAATTAGAATTCCAAGAAGTAACCCAAAAGATATCTCAAGAATTCAACAAATTCAAAGACCAAATGACCAAGACTTTGACACATTGAGACAAGAAGTTGTAGCCCTCAAAGATTTGAGAAACATAGTAGAATTCCTCAGTAACTGAATGGAGCAAGAAGAAGAAAGGATTCCTGACATTGAAGACAAAGCTTTCGAACGCTCCCAAACTCTCAAAGAGGAAGACAAATGGAGGACAAAAACAGATCACTCTCTCAGAGAGCTCTGGGATAATTCTAACAAAATCAATATTTGTCTTATAGAGATCCCCGAAAGTGACAAAGTGGCTTCACAATGCACAGTGTCTCTTCTCCATGAGATTATGAAGGAGAACTTTCCAGACATGGCAAGAGATTCTGAAATTCAGATAGAAAACAGTTTCAGAAATCCAGCATGACTCAACTCAAATAAGACATTCCCCAGACACATCATAATAAATTTCACTAAAGTTAATATGAAGGAGAAAATTCTGAAAGCAGCCACATGAAAGAACCATCACTTACAAGGGCAAGAATACTTGATTAACTGCAGATCTCTCTGCTGAAACCTTTCAAACTAGAAGAGGATGGTCATTGATTTTTAATCTCATAAAACAAAATAACTTTCAACCCAGGATCCTGTGCCCAGCTAAACTGAGTTTCATTTATGACAGAGAAATTAAATACTTCAATGACATTCACATGTTGAAGAAATTTGCCATAACTAAACCAGCTCTCCAGGATATTCTCAGAGCTATCATCCATAAAGACCAGAATAATCCTCCACCACAAAAGTAAACCCACCCAGAAAATTTTGATCAAATTCCAACTTCTGCATTCGCAAAAGGATTAAAAATGTCCACTGAACTCTCGAAAGGCTTATCAATATTCTCAATTAATGTGAATGGTTTAAATTGTCCTCTGAAGAGGCACAGTTTGGCTGACTGGATACAAAAACTCAAGCCAGATATCTGCTGCATACAAGAATCGCATCTTACATTAAAAGACAAATATAGACTCAAGGTGAAGGGATGGTCATCTATACTCCAGGCAAATGGAAAGCAGAAAAAAGCAGGCGTTGCAATCCTATTCGCAGAAGCATTAGGCTTTAAACCAACAGAAATAAGGAAGGATAAGGATGGACACTTCATATTTGTTAAAGATAATACTCAAAATGATGAGATATCAATTATTAATATTTATGCACCCAACCAGAATGCACCTCAATTTATAAAAGAAACTGTAACAGACATGAGCAACTCGATTTCCTCCAGTTCCGTAGTAGGTGGAGATTTTAACACCCCTTTAGCAGTGCTGGATAGATCCTCTAAAAAGAAACTAAGCAAAGAAATGTTAGATTTAAACTTAACCATTCAACATCTGGACCTAAAAGACATCTATAGAACATTTCATCCCAATAAAACTGAATGCACATTCTTCTCATCAGCCCATGAACCATACTCCAAAATCGACCACATCCTAGGCCACAAATCTAACCTCAGAAAATTTAAAAAAATAGAAATTATTCCTTGCATCTTCTCAGACCATCATGGAATAAAAGTTGAACTCAATAACAACAGGAATCTGCATACCCATACAAAAACATGGAAGCTAAACAACCTTATGCTGAAGAATAGATGGGTTATAGATGAGATTAAGAAGGATATCATCAAATTTTTGGAACAAAACAACAATGAAGACATCAATTATCAGAACCTCTGGGATACTACAAAGGCAGTCCTAAGAGGGAAATTTATACCACTGCAAGCCTTCCTCAAGAAAATGGAAAGAGAGGAAGTTAATAACTTAATGGGACATCTCAAGCAACTGGAGAAGGAAGAACACTCCAACCCCAAACCTAGCAGAAGAAAAGAAATACCCCAAAACAGAGCAGAATTAAATGAAATTGAAAACAAAAGAATTATACAACAGATCGATAAATCCAAAAGTTGGTTTTTTGAAAAGACAAATAAAATAGATAAACCTTTGGCCAACCTAACCAGGAAAAAAAGAGTAAAATCTCTAATTTCATCAATCAGAAATGGTAACAATGAAATAACAACAGACCCCTCAGAAATTCAAAAAATCCTTAATGAATACTACAAGAAACTCTACTCTCACAAATAAGAAAATCTGAAAGAAATCGACCAATACCTGGAAGAATGCCACCTACCAAGACTTAGCCAGAATGAAGTGGAAATGTTGAACAGGCCTATATCAAGTTCTGAAATAGCATCAACTGTACAAAACCTCCCTAAAAAGAAAAGCTCAGGACCAGATGGCTTTATGTCAGAATTCTACCAAACCTTTAAAGAAGAACTAGTACCTATATTACTAAACCTCTTCCAAAATATAGAAAAAGAAGGAATATTACCCAGCACATTCTACGAAGCAAACATCACCTTGATCCCCAAACCAGGGAAAGACCCAACGAGAAAAGAAAATTATAGATCAATATCACTAATGAATATTGATGCTAAAATACTCAATAAGATCCTAACAAACAGAATCCAACAACACATCAAACAAATTATACACCATGACCAAGTGGGATTTATCCCAGTGTTTCAAGGCTGGTTCAATATATGTAAATCTATAAATGTAATTCAGCACATAAACAAACTCAAAAATAAAGACCACATGATTCTTTCAATTGATGCAGAAAAAGCTTTTGATAATATCCAGGATCCCTTCTGATCAGAACACTTAAGAAAATTGGTATAGAAGGGACATTTCTTAAACTGATAGAGGCCATCTATAGCAACCGCACAGCCAATATCGTATTGAATGGAGTTAAATTGAAATCATTTCCACTTAGATCAGGAACCAGGCAAGGTTGCCCATTGTCTCCATTGCTCTTTAACATTGTAATGGAAGTTTTAGCCATTGCAATTGGGGAAGAAATGGCGATCAAGGTATCCACATAGGGTCAGAGGAGATCAAACTTTCACTCTTTGCAGATGATACGATCGTGTATCTGGAAAACACTAGGGATTCTATACAAAACTTTTAGAAGTGATCAAGGAATACAGCAATGTCTCAGGCTACAAAATCAACACCCATAAATCGATAGCCTTTATATATACCAACAGTAAGCAAGCCGAAAAAACAGTCAAGGACTCTATTCCTTTCACAGTAGTACCAAAGAACATAAAATATTTGGGAGTATACCTAACAAAGGACATGAAAGATCTCTACAAAGAGAACTATGAAACTTTAAGAAAAGAAATAGCTGAAGATGTTAACAAATGGAAAAACTTACCATGCTCATGGCTGGGAAGAATCAACATTGTTAAAATTTCTATACTACCCAAAGCAATATATAATTTTAATGCAATTCCTATTAAAGCTCCGTTGTCATACTTTAAAGATCTCAAAAAAATAATTTTGTTTTATATGGAATCAGAAACAACCTCGAATAGCCAAAACATTACTCAGAAATAAAAACAAAGCAGGAAGAATCACGCTACCAGACCTGAGACTATACTATAAATCCATAGTGATCAAAACAGCATGGTACTGGCACAAAAACAGAGAAGCAGATACGTGGAACAGAATAGAGAACAAAGAGATGAATCCAGCTACTTACCGTTATTTGATCTTTGACAAGCCATTAAAAACATTCAGTGGGGAAAAGATTCCCTATTTAACAAATTGTGCTGGGTCAACTTGCTGGCGACCTGCAGAAGATTGAAACTGGACCCACACCTTTCACCATTCACTAAGATAGACTCTCACTGGATCAAAGATTTAAACTTAAGTCATGAAACTATAAAAATACTTGAAGAAAGTGCAGGGAAAACTCTTGAAGGAATAGGCCTGGGTGAATATTTTATGAGGAGGACTCCCCAGGCAATTGAAGCAGTATCAAAAATACACTACTGGGACCTGATCAAACTCTAAAGCTTCTGCACAGCCAAGAACATAGTAAAGTTAAGCAAGCAGACAGCCCTCAGAATGGGAGAAAATATTTGCAGGTTATACCTCCAATAAAGGTCTAATAACCAGAATCCACAGAGAACTCAGATGTATTATCAAGAAAAGAACAAGTGATCCCATCTCAGGGTGGGCAAGGGACTTGAAGAGAAACTTCTCTAAAGAAGACAGATGCACAATCTACAAACACATGAAAAAAAGCTCATCATCCTTAATCATCAGAGAAATTCAAACCAAAACTACTTTGAGATATCACCCAACCTCAGTAAGGGTAGCCCACATAACAAAATCCCCAAACCAGAGATGCTGGCGTGGATGTGGAGAAAAGGGCACACTTCTACGCTGCTGGTGGAAATGCACACTAATACATTCCTTCTGGAAGGATGTTTGGAAAATACTTAAAGAGACCTAAAAATAGACCTGCCATTCGATCCTATAATTCCTTTACTAGGTTTATACCCAGAAGACCAAAAATCACAATATAACAAAGACATCTGTACCAGAATGTTTATTGCTGCCCAATTCATAATTGCTAAGTCATGGAAGAAGCCCAAGTGCCCATCGATGCATGAATGGACTAGCAAATTGTGGTACATGTATACCATGGAATATTATGCAGCCTTAAAGAAAGATGGAGACTTTACCTCTTTCATGTTTACATGGATGGAGCTGGAACATATTCTTCTTAGCAAAGTATCTCAGGAATGGAAGAAAAAGTATCCAATGTACTCAGCCCTACTATGAAGCTAAATTATAGCTTTCACATGAAGGCTATAACCCAACTATAGCACAAGAGTATGGGGAAAGGGCCAAGGGAGGGGAAGAGAGGGGGGAGGTTAGGGTAGAGGGAGGGTAATGGGAGGGGCCACACCTACAGTGCATCTTAGAATGGGGACAGGCAAAACCTACTAAATGCAGAATACAAATGTCTACATACAATAACCAAGAAAATGCTATGAAGGCTACATTGTACAGTTTGATGAGAATATTTCAGATTGTATATGAAACCAGCACAATGTACCCCTTGATGGCACTAATGTACAGAGCTATGATTTAACAATAAAAAAATTAAATTACATTAAAAAAAAGTGTTCTGAGTTTAAAAAACTCGGTGATTGAATCCTGTGGGAAAATACAAATTGGGAAAGTATAGACTGAAAATTCCTGCATTGAAAAAAATCCCATTTTACTTTCTTTGTGCCAGAAACTCATACATCTATTCGGTGGTAGAACTACTACTAATGGATTAATTGAAAGAATGGCCCAGGGAACCCACTTGGGGAAACACCAAGTTAATGAAGTAAGAATTCTCTTTTTCCTAGGCCTGACGAGATGAGGAAAGTCGCCGGCTCCACCCCAGCCTCCCAGGGCCACCCCTCTCCTTCTGGACACTGGCTGTGCAGTGCTCTGGGCTTGCTCTCTGGTCCACCTGCGTGTTCAGCAAGCTTCTCACTCATTGTCTCAGTACTGCTGTCCGAGAGAAGTTTGTCCCCTGTTTTATTAAGATCCTGCAGTCCTAAAGGATCTTACGAAGTGGCTGTGGGCCTCTTTCAGGCATTTTGGCCCCTGCTCTCCTGGCTGCATTAGACTTTGTACAAACAGCACAAACATCACTGATAAGGACTCCAATTCCAGAGCTCTGAGGAGGTTTTGTTTAACCCACCGTGGAGTGGCCCTTGTACCCTGCTCTGTGGACTACTCACCCTCCCATCTGGGTGGTGGCATTCTTTAGACTGTGTAGTAAAGGTGTTCACTCCCACAAAAATAGATTTTAGAACCTCTGAATGGGGACCTTGGTCCTAGAGGTGCTGGCTTTACCTGCTGTCATCATATAATTCAAGGTAATTCAACAGGCCATGAGCATACGCTGACTTGTGCAGTGTAGTCACCTCCCTCTCAGAGGGCTGAGTCAGAGGAATAATGGGGTGTCCAACTTTTTTATTTCCTGCGACACGCTTGAAGAAGAGGAGTTGTCTTGGACCAGGCATTAATTACACAAACACTAATAAAAGCTGATGAGCAAGAAAAAGGTCAGTGCATAATTTTCATGATATCTGACACCAGAGATAAGCAACGCAGGCCTCCACAAAAATTATAATTAGTGCAGTGCAATAGTGGGATATATCTGTGAGTGCAGATACAAGGAGAGCTCAGGCAACAGAGACAGAAACATTGGTAAGTCTAACATCGAGTGCATCATACACACTACAAAAATGAACATGTGGAACAATAAATTAATTTTGACAAGTAAAACAATGTCTTGAAGGTTGCATTTGACCTTGACATGAAAAAATGAGTGGACTCTACAAAGCCACAGCAAAGAGAACACAACAAAGCCAGAGGAAGAGGACTCTAGGAGGAGGGATAGTGTGAGCAAGCCATAGATGCAGTCAAATCCCAGGACATTTGTGGAGAGGCTGGAGCAGGTTGTGTGTTCATCCCTGTTTGGGGTCATGGTGTGAGGACTGGGCACTGGGAAGCCAGATGGGGACCAGACCGTGGAGGGCTTTGGATGTTGATCTGAGGAGTTCAGACCCCTCATTTTTTAAACTCTGAGGAACCAGCAAGGGTTTTGGGGCAGGATAGTAATATGATGAGATTTATCCCTGAATGAACTCAGATCCCCAGCACTTTGGAAGATCTTCTTGTTCTGTCACTAGGGCTGTGACTTCTACTTTGTTTCTGTTATGATACTTGGCAAAGGACCAGACATGTAGCGAGGACATCAACAAATGTAAATGGAGCTCCCGTCAGGACATTTATGAACATTGGAGCAGCCATGCCAAAGCCAGGGGACTTTCTTCTCACCATTCACATCATAGTTTGGAACTAGAAACAGCCTGGCTTCTAATCCCTCCCCGCTATAGAACTTTGAGCTTCTTTGTGGGGGGTTGTTTATTCACTTCTAAGGCTACCGTCATAGAGAAGTTGGGGAACTGGACTCCACAGTACTGGCCAAGGACCAGCGTCCTCTGTGCAGCTAGTGGAGTGTTGACTAACATAAATTTAGTCTAGAGTGAAAATGCTTTGAAGATATAACCACCTTAAGACAGGAAGATATTGTGTAACCTTGTAACCTATGAGGGGGAATCCGTTTGCTGATGTTTACTTTTACTGTGAGAATAAAAAGTAACAAAAGGAATGAGGGGGCCCAGCAGTTCTTTGGGGAGACATCCCTGCTGCTGTCCGGAATGGCTGGTTTTCTGTAAATAAAAGTGAAACTGTTGAGCTCTCATTCACTTCTTGGTTGACTGGCTTGGGTGATAGGCAGACGGACTTCTTGGTCTGGTAACATAAAGATGGCCCAACCAGGTTGCTCCTTAGACAGAGATACAAAATGGGCAAAAATTGCACCACACACTGATGCTTTCATTAAACAAACATTGACTGAGCACCTCCTTTGCAGCAGAGCCACACAGTGGGCAAACAGAGATGGATAGGACACGCGCCTGAACTTAGGGAACTGCTGAGAAAGGTAAGGCTGAATAGTTTAGGGCAGGTTGTCGGTTCCATTCTCTTTATGGTTCCATTCTCTTTATAAACAGATGAGTGAGCATTGCAGGAGGGCTCCATTGTAAAGTAAAGCTGAAGGGTGAGAATTAACTGCAGTTCTAGCAAAGACTTGATAACCGTGGAATGATTTTTTTTGAGAGGTTATCTACATTTTAAAAAAATCATTCACTTCTTTCTGTGGGGTCCAGAGTTGACCAACTTAAGCTGAAATATTAACACCTTGAAGTTTTTAAAATTTTCTAACTGACTATATCAACTAAAGTCTGAATTCTGCTATAGTTTTACATGCTTATTTTTAAAGTAGACACTGAATAAATTTAACATTCAATTAAGCAACAACATCGAGCATTTCGATATGTACAGCACAAAGTTGTGCCTCATCTTCAAGCAGTGTGCAGGCAATTCAATGTATTTTAGAATGGTTGCCAACATTTTGGCTCAAAGAACCAACAGGGTAGCATTTACTGTGCTGTCTACAGCTTGTAGGCATCAGCAAGGACCACCCTGAATCCTGAGAATACAAAACACAGAAATAATAAAAGAGAGACCTCAGAATGAAATGTTTCTTAGCTCAGATATAGAAAGAGTTGCTGATAAGGAATATGGGTAAAAAGGAATGAATTTACAGTGGCCTGGTATGGGGTATCAGAGCCTCATCCAGTCCTATGTCTCTGCTAATGAGTAGCCTCTGAACATTTGGTATAGTAATTTCCCTGCTTGGGGAAAATATTCTAGCCTTGTCATTGTTAGAGATGCCACGTTGGTTGGTTTAAACACATATGGTAGCATTCTAACTTTTCTAATCCATTTGGCTTGAGTTAGCTTCTAATTAAACTGGCACGTGGCCAGAGTCAAGTTTCTGAACTGGCAAAACCCTCAACCTGAAGTCACTTTTCTAAGGTCTCTTAGGGCCTGGCCCACCGGCTTTATTTTGGCAGCCTCACCCTTTGACGGAGTGTCACACAGGGGTTTCCAGAACAACAAAAATGATTAACTGAGGGCTTTCTTTCCTTTTACATTGATAGGTAGCACAGTAATTCAGTGAATTCTTTTGCTGCTCACACAGTTAAGACTGCTGCCTCAAGAGCAGAGAACCTTGAAGTTTGACAGATTGAAATTTAGTGTTAGCTCTGCCACTGGGTGACCTTGTCTAAGCCACTACATCTCTACAAACTTCAATTTCCTCATCTGTAAAATATAAACTCCTATTACCAACTTGGAAGGAGGTTGCTTGGATGAACGAGAATTTATGTAAAACCCGAGGCCCAGTGCCTGTATGAAATAGTAAGGGCTGTTTACAGAAATATTTGCTAGAGAGAGGAGAGAGACGAGGGAGAAAGAGAGAGAAAAAGAGACACACACACACACACAGAAAGCAAACTTTTCCCTGGAAATGAGAAAGGAGGGGGAAGATCACTAGATGATCCCTCTATGGGAAAAAACTTTGCTGGAGAGAGGACAGGCGCGAGGTGGGGGCTTTGCAACATTCTGGTACAGGTGTTCATGTCCCAGACAGCCTTGTGCGTCATAGGGCGGCCAAATTCTTCGCAGCTGGAGGAGTCTGAGTAAGGTGCCACAGGGAAGCGGAGGAAACTTCGCGGCCTCCAATGTGGGTTGCTGTTCACGCCTTTCACCTCCAGTATGCCGTAGGTCTCCCACGAGCCGCGGTTACTAAGCGTGAGAGCGTCCATGGCAACCACCGCCCGCCTGGCTTCCCTCTTGCGAGGCAGCTTCCGCCTCCCGCCTCTCCTCCGACCAGCCAATCGGCTCCCGGCGAGCGGGCCAGGGCGGTCATTGAGTGGTCCGCGGGCGCTGACGTCACAGGTGGGCGAGGAGGGTTGGGGCCAGACTCGTGGGGGTCGAAGCCTCAGCGGGTTGTGGGAGGCAGGGCTGCGACCCTTCCCTCCCACCGCCCCCTTCCCCGCCCTTCGTCAGGCATCTGCTGACAGGTAAGTGGTCTCGTGGACGCCGGCCGGGTCTGGGACCACTCCCACAGGACCCCCCTTCACCAATCAGGGCCCCAAGGTCTGGGCTACTGAGGCGGGGAAGTCGCCGGAGACCCTGGAATTCATGACTCCATTTTCCGCTTCTCTACCTCACCTTACCTTCTCAAGTAAAACCCAAACAAACCCGTCTTCTACTCAGTCCCTATTCTCTCGTAGTTTACCTTTCTGATACCTTTTAGGGATTGAGAAGTCATTTCTAAATGCAGAACCTGAAAAGGGGGTCCAAACCCAGACCCGAACTCGTTTATTTTCTTACACCTGTGAGCTGTGCTGCACCTTTCCACGGTGGTGCTGCGCCCCAAACACCATTTCTTGCTCCTTCTGCTTCATTAGGCGGGTCTTCCAATCAGCAGGCGAGGGGATACAGTACAGTCACCTGACCATCTGAGTTACTGAAGTTCAGATTAAGTCAGTGTTTTCTTAGTGCCTGAGGCCATTTCTGTTTAGCTCCAGTTGCAAGGCTCTCGTTTTTTTCCCCAGTTTAGATCGAGCCCCTTTAAGTTTTCTTCTGGATGCACATGGTGTTTAGAGAAATAAACATTTTAGAAATGGATCAAATAATTCATTTAGTCATTGTAAAAAAAAGCAAGAAAATCATTTTATAGGCAGTTTTGAGGTATCTGAAGAATATTCTACTCCTTTTTAAATGAAATAACTCACACTATAAGTAGAATGAACAAGCATTTACGTACCCAGTCCCATCTTAAACAAAACAAAACAACAAACTAAAAAATCTATTACAGGCACAATTGAGGCCTCCTATGTATGCAGTCCTTGGAAACCCCATTTTCCTCACTCGTCTATGGGTACTAACTACCAGATTTTAGTGTTTACTTACACTTTGCATATTTTCGTGCTTTTACTTCTTAGTTATTTATCCAAAAGCCTGGATGTAGTTTTATTTCTATAATGGTATTATGCTATATATGTTCTAGGTCATTCATTGTAACTGTAATATGGTAATTCTTGTATGAATTTCCCACAATTTATGTATGCATCCTTCCATTAATGTAGTTTTAGCTTGCTTCCTTTAAAAACGTTCGAATGGGGCCGGGGTAGTAGCTCAGGCCTATAATCCTAGCACTCTGGGAAGCTGAGGCAGGAGGATCACTTGAGCCCAGGAGTTTGAGGTTGCTGCGAGCTATGATTATGCCACTGTACTCTAGTTGGGATAACTGAGCACAGCTCTGTCTCAAAAAAAGAAAAAAAGTAGAAAAGTATTCCTGTATGTATTTGAATTTTTCTGGATATATGTCAAGGAACTGAATTGCTGAGTTATAGGACTATGTATTGTTTTAACTTTACTACATACTACCATAAATAGCTCTCCAATGTATAGTAATTTATACAGCAATGAATATAGAGATCCTTACTAAACTTTTTTTTTGAAGTCAGAGAAATCAACTTTTCCTGCATTCTTATTTAATATATGCATAAAGAGAAATTACTAAACATTGAAATCTGATATAATCTCTTCAAATTTTGAAATGTAATACTGTATTGGCAGCAGTGTTTTATTTCTGCTCCAATTTGAAACTGTAATTAAGTGGCCATGACCAAAGGAACTAAAGGGGCTTGTATAAGAGCCATTCAGGCCTACTTGTGTCTTTTTAGCAAATGATCTATGCAGTGGTCCCCAACCTTTTTGAGACAGGAGACCAAAAAGGTTTCATGGAAGACAATTTTCCCCAGGGGGAAAAAAAGGGCAAAGGGGATAGTTTCAGGATGATACAAGTATATACTTTATTTCTATTATCATTACATTGTCAAATATAATGAAATAATTATACAGCTCACCCTAATGCAGAGTCAGTGGGAGCCCTGAGGGTGTTTCCCTGCAACGAGACAGTCCCATCTGGAGGCAATGAGAGACAGTAATAGATGAGGCTTCGCTTACTCCCCTGTTGCTCACCTCCTGCTGTGTGGCCTGGTTCACAACAGGCCACCACCCCGGCAGCCCAGGGATTGGGGATTGAAGATCTATTGGGTTTTGTACTTTAAAATATTTACGATCTTAAAATCTTTTTACCTAAATATTCTAATAAACTATGTTTATCTAATTTGAGGATACCTTTTAGATTGTTAATGGAGCTTTCCAGTTCTTAACATCTCTATGAGATTGATTCTGTATTTAGCATGCTGGTATTTATAGACACTCAGAAAGCATTTTTTTGGTCTGTAAACAAGTATCGACCACACACTAAATGAAACTAGCCAAACACTGTATTTGACTTTGTAGCCCTTGTCTCACTTCTTAAAATGCTTTTTGGTCATGTGCCTTAGTCAGTTTTCTGCTGCTGTAACAGAATATCACACACTGGGTATGAATAAGGAAGAGAGGTTTATTTGGTTCACAGTTCTGGAGGCTGGGAAGTCGATCTGGCTAGGATCCTCTCACCTCATAACATGGTAGAAGGGCAAGTGAGCAAGAGAAACAAAAAATGAGCATCGAACTGATTTATCGGGAGCCCACTCCTGTGATAGTGACATTAATCTATCCACAAGAGTAGAGCCCTCCTACCAAATCACCTTGTAAAGCTCTCATCTCCTTAATGCAGTCACAATGGCAATTAAATTTCAACATCCTTTTTGGAAGGGACATTCAAACCCTAGCCTTACAACTGAAAGTATAATAAGAAACAATTCCATGATTTAGGGGATAGATTTTCCACAGCTATTTTCAGTCATTTTTCAAATGAATTTTTTCAGTTCTTTTTTTTTGTTGTTGTTGCCAATATGAGATATTTATAGCATCAGTTAATGGTCTTAGTATGTGTTGCACATAAGTGACCAACTTAGAATACAAAGAATAATTTAACATTGTGAATGACACGTCACTGAAGTAAGCTGGAGACATTTTAAAACCTGAGGTATTATTTATTTCTTTTTTTTAATTTTTATTTTTTATTAAATCATAGCTGTGTACATTAATGTGATCCTGGGGCACCATGCACTAATTTCATAGACCATTTGACACATTTTCATCCCACTGGTTAACATAGCCTTCATGGCATTTTCTTAGTTATTGTGCTAAGACATTTACATTCCACATTTACTAAGTTTCACATATACCCTTGTAAGATGCACTGCAGGTGTAATCCCACCAATCACCCTCCCTCTGCCTATCCTCCCCCCTCCCTCCCCTCCCTCTCCCCCTTCCTCCTATTCTTAGGTTGTAACTGGGTTATAGCTTTCATGTGAAAGCCACAAATTAGTTTCATAGTAGGGCTGAGTACATTGGATACTTTTTCTTCCATTCTTGGGATACTTTACTAAGAAGAATATGTTCCAGCCCCATCCATGTAAACATGAAAGAGGTAAAGTCTCCATCTTTCTTTAAGGCTGCATAATCCATGGTGTACATATACCACAGTTTATTAATCCATTCGTGGATCAATGGGCACCTGGGCTTTTTCCATGACTTAGCAATTATGAATAGGGCTGCAATGAACATTCTGGTACAAATATCTTTGTTATGATGTGATTTTTGGTCTTCTGGGTATATGCCTAGTAGAGGAATTATAGGATTCAATGGCAGATCTATTTTTAGATCTCTAAGTGTTCTCTATACATCTTTCCAAAAGAAATGTATTAATTTGAATTCCCACCAGCGGTGTAGAAGTGTTCCCTTTTCTCCACATCCACGCCAACATCTCTGGTCTTGGGATTTTGTGATATACGCTAGTCTTACTGGAGTTAGATGATATCTCAAAGTAGTTTTGGTTTGCATTTCTCTGATGATTAAAGATGATGCGCATTTTTTCATATGTCTGTAGGCCGCACGCCTGTCTTCTTCAGAGAAGTTTCTCTTCAAATCCCTTGCCCAGCCTGAGATGGGATCACTTGTTCTTTTCTTGCTTGTAGGTTTGAGTTCTCTGTGGATTCTGGTTATTAAACCTTTGTCGGAGACATAACCTGCAAATATCTTCTCCCATTCTGAGGGCTGTTTGCTTGCTATACTTACTGTGTTCTTGGCTGTGCAGAAGCTGTTTAGTTTGATCAGGTCCCAGTAGTGTATTTTTGAAGCTGCTTCAATTGCCCGGAGGGTTCTCCTCATAAAATACTCACCCAGGCCAATTTCTTCAAGGGTTTTCCCTACATTCTCTTCTAGTATTTTTATAGTTTCATGTCTTAAGTTTAAATCTTTAATCCAGTGAGAGTCTATCTTAGTTAATGGTGAAAGGTGTGGGTCCAGTTTTAGTCTTTTGCAGGTTGCCAGCCAGTTCACCCAGCACCATTTGTTAAATAGGGAATCTTTTCCCCACTGAATGTTTTTAATTGGCTTGTCAAAGATTAAATAACGGTAAGTAACTGGATTCATGTCTTGGTTCTCTATTCTGTTATTCATGTCTTGGTTCTCTATTCTGTTCTAGACATCTACCTCTCTGTTTTTGTGCGAGTACCATGCTGTTTTGATCACTATAGATTTGTAGTATAGTCTGAGGTCTGGTAGCGTGATTCCTCCTGCTTTGTTTTTATTTCTGAGTAATGTCTTGGCTATTCGAGGTTTTTTCTGATTCCATATAAAATGAAGAATTGCTTTTATAAGATCTTTAAAGTATGACAGTGGAGCTTTAATAGACATTGCATTAAAATTATATATTGCTTTTGGTAGTATGGACATTTTAACGATGTTGAATCTTCCCAGCCATGAGCATGGTATGTTTTTCCATTGGTTAACATTTTCAGCTATTTCTTTTCTTAGAGTTTCATAGTTTTCTTTATAGAGATCTTTCACGTCCTTTGTTAGATAAACTCCCAAATATTTCATCTTCTTTGGCACTACTGTGAATGAGATAAAAGTCCTTAACTGTTTTTTCAACTTGACTATTGTTGGTATATATAAAGGCTACCAATTTATGAATGTTGATTTGTAACCTGAGACACTGCTGTATTCCTTGATCATTTCTAAGAGTTTTGTAGTAGAGTCCCTAGTGTTTTCCAAATATACAATCATATCATCTGCAAAGAGCGAAAGTTTGATCTATTCTGACTCTCTATGGATACCCTTGATCGCCTTTTCTTCCCTAATTGTGGTGGCTAACACAGCCATTATAATGTTAAAGAGCAATGGAGACAATGGGCAAGCCTTGTCTGGTTCCTGATCTGAGTGGAAATGATTCCAATTTAACTCCATTCAATATGATATTGACTGTGGGTTTGCTGTAGATGGCCTCTATCAGTTTAAGAAACATCCCTTCTATACCAATTTTCTTAAGTGTTCTGATCATGAAGGGATGCTGGATATTATCAAAAGCTTTTTTCTGCATCGACTGAGAGAATCATATGGTCTTTGTTTTTTAATTTGTTTATGTGCTGAATTATACTTACAGATTTACAGATATTGAACCAGCCTTGAGACCCTGGGATAAAACCGACTTGGTCATGATGTATAATTTGTTTGATGTGTTGCTGGATTCTGTTTGTTACGATCTTGTTGAATATTTTTGCATCTATATTCATTAGTGATATTGGTCTATAATTTTCTTTTCTTGTTGGGTCTTTGCCTGGTTTGGGGATCAGGGTGATGTTTGCTTCTTAGAATGTGTTGGGTAGTCTTCCTTCTTTTTCTACCTTTTGGAACAGGTTGAGTAATATAGGTACTAATTCCTCTTTAAAGGTTTGGTAGAATTCTGATGTGAAACCATCTGGTCCTGGGCTTTTCTTTTTAGGGAGGTTTTGTATGGTTGATGCTATTTCAGAACTTGATATTGGCCTATTCAACATTTCCACTTGATTCTGGCTAAGTCTTAGAAGGTGATGTGCTTCCAAGTATTGGTCAATTTCCTTCAGATTTTCATATTTCTGAGAATAAAGTTTCTTGTAATATTCATTAAGGATTTTTTGAATTTCTGAGGAGTCTGTTGTCATTTTGTTTTCGTCATTTCTGATTGATGCCATTAGAGATTTAATTCATTTTTTTCCTGATTAGGTTGGCCAAAGATTTATCTGTTTTATTGACCTTTTCAAAAAACCAACTTTTGATTTATTGGTCTGTTGTATAATTCTTTTGTTTTCAGTTTCATTTAATTCTGCTCTAATTTTGGTTATTTCTTTTCTTCTACTGGGTTTGGGGTTGGAATGTTCTTCCTTTTCCAGTTGCTTGAGATGTCCCATTAAGTTGTTAACTTCCTCTCTTTCCGTTCTCTTGAGGAAAGCTTGCAGTGCTATAAATTTCCCTCTTAGGACTGCCTTTGTGGTATCCCAGTGGTTCTGATAATTCATGTCTTCATTGTCGTTTTGTTTCAAAAATTTGGCAATTTCCTTCTTAATCTCATCTCTGACCCAGCTATCATTCAGCATAAGGTTATTTAACTTCCATGTTTTAGTATGAGTATGCAGATTCCTGTTGTTACTGAGTTCAACTTTTATTCCATGGTGGTCCGAGAAAATGCAAGGAATAATTTCTATTCCTTTAAATTTACTGAGGTTAGACTTGTGACCTAAGATGTGATCAATTTTGGAGTAAGTTCCATGGGCTGATGAGAAGTATGTGTATTCAGTTTTGTTGGGATGAAATGTTCTGTAGATGTCTGCTAAATCCAATTGTTGGATGGTTAGGTTTAAATCTAAAATTTCTTTGCTCAGCTTCTTATTGGAGGATCGATCCAACTCTGCCAAAGGAGTGTTGAAATCTCCGACTATTATGGAGCTGGAGGAAATCAAGTTGCTCATGTCAGTTAGAGTTTCTGTTATAAATTGAGGTGCATTCTGGTTGGGTGCATAGATATTAATAATTGAAATCTCATCATATTGAGTATTACCCTTAACAAATATGAATTGACCGTTCTTGTCCTTCCTTACTTTTGTTGGTTTAAAGCCTATTGTATCTGCAGATAAAATTGCAACACCTGCTTTTTTCTGATTACCATTTGCCTGAAATATGGATTACCAACCTTTCACCCTGAGTCTATATTTGTCTTTTAAGATGTGACTCTTGTATGCAACAAATATCTTGCCTGAGTTTTTGTATCCAGTCAGCTAACCTATGCCTCTTTAGAGGACAGTTTAAGCCGTTCACATTAATGGAGAATATTGGTAAGTTTGGTGAAAATTTGGGTATCAAGTTTTTCAGAAGTCCAGTGGACATTTTTAATCCTTTCGCCAGTGTGGTATTTGGAGTTTGATCAAAAGTTTCTGAGTGAATTTACTTTTGTGGTAAAGGATTGGGTTGGTCATTATGGAGGATAGGTCTGAGGATATTCTGAAGAGCTGGTTTGGTTATGGCAAATTTCTTCAACATATGAATGTCATTAAAATATTTCATTTCTCCATCATAAATGAAACTCAGTTTAGCTGGATACAGGATCCAGGGTTGAAAGTTATTTT
The DNA here is from genome assembly GCF_027406575.1 of Nycticebus coucang. Lineage (NCBI taxonomy): Eukaryota > Metazoa > Chordata > Mammalia > Primates > Lorisidae > Nycticebus > Nycticebus coucang. Next base: position 13,235,050 of record NC_069797.1, read on the forward strand.
GCTTTAGGAGATTAAATGTCGATAACCACCCTCTTCTGGCTTGAAAAGTTTCAGCAGAGAGATCTGCAGTCATTCTAATATTCTTCCCTTTGTAGGTATTGGCTTTCTTACGTCTGGCTGCTTTGAGAATTTTCTCCTTCATATTAGCTTTATTGAAGTTAATTATGATATGCCTGCGGGATGTCTTATTGGGGTTGAGTCATGCTGGGATTCTGAAGCTGTCTGCTATCTGAATTTCAGAATCTCTAGGCATGTCTGGAAAATTCTCTTTCATAATTTCATGGAGAAGGGCCTCTGTGCCTAGCGAGGCCACTTAATTGGTTTCAGGGATTCCAATGAGGCAAATATTAGCCTTCTTCGAATTATCCCAGAGTTCTCTGAGAGAATGGTCCGTTTTTGCTCTTTATTTCTCTTCCTCTTTGAGAGTTTGGGAGCGTTCAAAACCTTTGTCTTCAGAAATCCTTTCTTCTGCTTGCTCCACTCTGTTACTGAGGGATTCTACTGTATTTTTCAGATCTTTGAGAGCTGCAAATTCTTGCTTCAGTGTGTCTGTCTTTGGTGGTTTTGTCTTTAAATTCGTTAAATTCTTGAGACAACTTTTGAATTTCTCCCCGAATTCCTAATTCCAACTTTTGAATTGCTGCTTGAAGTTCTGATTCCAAATTTTCTTCCACTTTATTAATCTTGTTTGCAATCCAAATTCTGAATTCGATTTCTGACATCTCAGCCAGTTGTTTATGAATGGGATCTTCAATTACATCTGCCATATCTTTCCTTGGCGGGGGGTGGGGGGGTTGATCTATTCTGGTTATTCATGTTACCAGAGTTTTTCTGCTGATTCTGCCCCATGATTGTTTAACTCCCTTTGATTTTTCCCCTGGATCTTTGTTGAGGACCCATACAGTGCTGTGGCCCAAGAAACTGGGGCCCTGTTTGGTGTGGTGGGGCTAAGTGGTTCTGTCTTGTTTTCAGCTGGTTTCTGTTCAACCCTAGTGAAACAGTTACTCTGCATTGAAGTCTCAGCTGTGGAAAAATATCAGCAATTGAGTCACCGCGCCCACCACAGGCAACAATTGGAAAAGGAAAGTCAAATCTTCCTACAACCACACACCCAGGGCACCACCTGAATAGTCCTCATGTGATTGGCTCAGTTCAAAAGATCCAAATCAATTGTCTCAGTCAGCACCTGTCTCGGGTGGGAGAGTTTAAGAGGTCTCTGGGAACTGGATCACAGGGGTCTGGTGACTACTCTGATATGGCTCACTCCAGTGCTGTGTGGAGTCAGGAGGAGCCACCTAGCAAATAGATCAGTCTGGGAAGGTTGATGCCTCCTTCCCCACCTTTCACCTCTGTCACACCCAGTCACTGATAGCCCTGCAGTTGACTGACCCAGTTGCCTGTAGTGAACAGATACTCCAGGGGTTTGCACCTGAATCAAAAGGAAATCTGCCAGGCCTCTGCGGTCTGCCTCTATCTTGTAGGAGGAGGTGAGGCCTGACAGCCTCGGGCACTTGATGAAGGTTGGGGGGTGTTCACTCAGGTCCAGCATCACCCCTGATTGATGTTACTGACAGAACAGAACAGAACAACTTTGTGGGATTTTGTTCCTGTTTCTGCAAAGTTCTCCTGCAGAAGAGAAGCTGTTTTGAGTTCCAAAGCTGTATCTTTGCTCCTGCAGGTTTGTATACGGTTACCTGTCAGTTCTATCCAGCTGCCTTCCTTTGTCTATAGGCTGTTGATCCCCTGAGGGCCAGGTGCATCTTAGGCTCAGTAAAGCGGTCCTCTGGGTCAGCTCTGCCCTGGGAGCTTCCCGGGTCTGTGAGTCGGTACCACCTCAGGCAAATCCTTTATTCACGGGTGGTTGTCGGTCTCCTCTGGTTGCCCAGGGAGACAGGGGGTGTGGCTTCAGAATATCCGGGAGTGAGCCATATTGCTGATAAAAGACAGCTGCTGCTCCGAGCCTCAGGGAACTGCTGCTCTGGTGTGGTTCCCTCTTAGCCGACCGTCCTCTCCTCGCTCCCGCGCCCCAGAGTCAGCACTGATCAGCTGCAGTTTAGTCACTGTCCACACCCCTCGAGAAATCACCCAAGAATCTGGACTCCTGGGGGACAGGCTTCCAGACCCCAGAGTGAGAGTGGAGGGGAGTGCTGGGAGCTCAGAGTTGCAGGTAGAGAATATATACAGTTTTACACAGTTTTATGCCTGGCCGTATTGCCACTAAAAGATGGCTGCTGCTCCGTGCCTCAGGGAACTGCTGCTCTGGTGTGGTTCCCTCTTAGCCGACCGTCCTCTCCTTGCTCCCATGCCCCAGAGTCAGTGCTGACCAGCTGCAGTTTAGGCACTGTCCACACCTCTCAAGAAATCACCCAAGAATCTGAACTCCTGGGGGTCAGGCCTCCAGACCTCAGAGTGAGAGTGGAGGGGCGTTCTGGGAGCTCAGAGTTGCAGGTAGAGAATATATACATTTTTATACAGTTTTATGCCTAGCAGGAGAATGCAATGGCACCCTGGTAGGGGAGGTAAGTACAGTTTTTAGAGGGTCTCTCCCATGGAGTGTAGTGAGAGGACCTTTGAACTCTGCCTGTTTGTTTGTGGGGCTCTCCGAGCTGTTCTCATGGGGGAGGGGACTCTGGACCGCTTGGTGATGGATTTTGTACCTTTTGTTTGTATCCTTGTGGTCAAAGCTCACCTCAGCGGGGTTGATGTGCATTCTTCAACCTTCTGTCATGGTGCAGTTTGAATCCACCAGGTTACTTGCTAAATTTTTGTCCTTTAACTCTCCTTCTGGACAGGAGCCTCTCTTGCAAGCTAGCACTTCAATCATGTCCAGCCTGGTTCTTCCCTGCAGCACCGGGATGCATGGCTGGTGGCAGCAGCAGCTTGCTTGAGTTCAAGACCAGCATGAGCAATAGCAAGATCCTATCTCTGTTCCTGGTGTCCCCTTCGGCTCCTCCCCTATTTCTTTCTTAAAAGTTTGGTAGAATTCACCATTGAACCCATCCAGGTCAAAAGTTTCCTTTGAGGAAAGATTTTAAATTATAGACTTAATTTCTTTGATTATAATAGGGCTACCTGGGTTATCTATCTCTCCTTAAGTCAGCTTTGGTTATTTGTGTCATTCCAAAATTTTTTCTATTTAATCTGTGTTGTCAAATTTTGTCAGCATAAAGTTGTTGATATTATGGCCATGTTTGCAGGTAATAGGCAATTTTTTGCATACTTTATTTCTTGATATTAGTAATACACCATTTGTCTTTTTATTTTGATGAGTCTAGCAATTTTACTGAAGGGATTTCATTGTCTTTCCTAGTTGTCTGTTTTCTATTTCATTGATTTTCCTCTCTTTATTATTTTCTGCCTTCTGCTTTGGGTTTCCTTTTAAAGTAGAAATACTGATTTTACCTCATTGTTATTGTTTAATAACAATAACATTAATATTGTTTAATATAAGCCATTCAAACTTCCATTCAATCATTATCTTATCTGCATCTCACAGTTTTGTTATGTTGTATTTTTATCCTCATTCAGGGCAAAATACTGCTTTCTAATTTCCTATGTGATTTCCTCATTGACTCATGAGTTATTTAGAAGAATGTTTTTCTACTTGTTGAGATTTTTCAAATAACTTTCTAATATTGATTTCTAATTTAGTTTTGATATGGTCAGGGAACACACATTGTATGATTTCAATATTGTAAACTTATCGAGATGGGTTTTATGGTTCATAACATGGTCTATGTTGGTTAACACTTTCTGCACAGTTGAGGGAAGTGTGTAATCTTCTGCTTGGGGTGGAGTGTACCACAGATGTAAATTAGGTACACTTAGCTGTGATGTTGTTCAAATATTCTGTGTAGTAACCAATTTTATGTTTACATGTTCTGTGAATTACTGACAGCAGGCTGTTGCAATATCCAACTATAATGTGGAATTGTCTAATTCTCATTTTATTCTATCAGTTTTTGCTTTAGGTGTTTTAAGCAAATAATTACAAAAACATTTATGATGCTGTCTCTCTGATTGCTCTGTTTATCCCTACTTTGCTCTTGATCTATGATATTATTTCTTCATCTGAAGTCTACTGGTTTGATATTAATATAGCCACTTTAGTATTCTTTTGATGAGTGTTTACAAGATGTATCTTTCTCCATAGTTTAATTTTAAACTTATCTATGTTCTTTTATGAGTTTTTTTTAAAAAAGCTTACAGTTCAGTATTGCTATTTAAAAATTATTCCAATAATCTGTGCCTTTTTAGTTGGATTGCTTAGGCCATGTATTGTAAATGTGATTATCCACATAGTAGGGTTTATATGCTCATTTTGCTCTTTTTTTCTTTGTCTTATTTTTTTGCCCCCTTTTCTTTTGGATTAATTATGTTCTTTTTTGTCTTCCATCATTTTCTTAACTACTGGCTTATTAGTTAAAAATCTTTTTTTTAAATATTCTTAGAGATTGCTCTAGATCAGCAGTTCAAAACATTTTGGTCTTGGGACACCTTTACATTCTTATAAAATATTGAGGACCATAAAAAGCTTTCATTTATGTAGATTGTACCAATTAATATTTATTATATTAGAAGTTAAAATTGAGACATTAAAATATGAATTCTTTATTAAAGATAACTATAATAATCCATTATATACTAACATAAGTAACATTTTTATTAAAAACTATTTTCTAGGGTGGCACCTGTGGCTCAAAGGAGTAGGGCGGCAGCCCCATATGCCGGAGGTGGTGGCTTCAAACCCAGCCCCGGCCAAAAACTGCAAAAAAAACAAATAAAACTATTTTCTAGAACTAAAACACTTTTGTAAGAAGAGTTGTATTGTTTTACATTTTTGGCAAAGTTCTTAAATTTCTAACTTGTTCATTAGTTTCTCACATCTTCCTCATTTAATTTGTTGTAATAATACCTATTACATCACACCTCAGGAAAACTCTGTTTTAAATTTGTGGGAGAAAGAGGGTTAAAAAGGCAAATAGCATCTGAGTTCTTACTATGAAAATAATTTTGGCCTTTTCACCCCTGAAAAGGTCTTACACCTGCCCATGGGTCCTTAATTTATATTTTGAGAATTGCTACTCTAAAAGTTTGCAACATGTATTTTTAACTTATCACAGTACGTGTTTAAATAACATTATTTTATTTAAGACTCTTATAATAGTGTATTTCCATTTAAGTCCTTCCATCATTTGTGTGATTGGTAACATATAATTTACTTCTATTTTATAAACTCCACAATATTTTATTATTTTTACTTTGACTAATCATCTTTTAAAGAAATTTGAAAGTTAGAAAAGCTTTTTTTTTTTTTTTTCTTTTTTTCCACATTAGCACACATGTTTACCATTTCTAACATTCTTCATTTCTTTGTGTAGATCCAAGTTTCCATCTGGTATAATTTCCTTTTGCCTGAAGAATTTCCTTTAGAAATTCTTGTATGGCTGCTGATGAATTCTTCTGGTTTATGTGTTTATGAGAAGATTTTACTTTACCTTTATTTTTAAGGATTTTACCACTAAATACAGAATTCTAGGCTTATGCTTTCTTCCACCCCTTTAAAAATATTGTCTGATTGTGTTCTGGATTGGTTAGTTTCTGACAATTATTCAGCACTAATTTTTATCTTTGTTCCCTTATACTTAGTGTGTCTTTTTCCATCTGTTTTTAAGGTTTTCTCTTTATCATTGGTTTCTGAAATTTGATCATTATGTGGTGGTGATGGCAGTGGGGTGTGTTCATCAAATTTGGAAAATATTCATCCATTATTTCTTCAGAAATTTTTTTTGTTTGTTTTTTGTTGTTGAGACAGAGCCTCAAGCTGTCACCCTGGTAGAGTGCCATGGCATCACAGCTCACAGCAACCTCCAACTCCTGGGCTCAAGCGATTCTTCTGCCTCCACCTCCCAAGTAGCTGGGACTACAGGCACCCACCACAATGCCCAGCTATTTTTTGATTGCAGCTGTCATTGTTGTTTGGCAGGCCAGGGCTGGATTCGAACCCGCCAGCTCAGGTGTATGTGGCTGGCGCCTTAGCTGCTTGAGCCACAGGCGCCGAGCCTCTTCAAATATTTTTGTTCCTCTCCCTTCTCTTTATGACACTGCAAATAAGTGATGTTAGACCATTTGCTGTTGTATCATAGGCTACTGAGATGCTTTTCATTTTAATTTTTTTTAGTTAAAGAACTTCTCTGTGTTTCAATTTGGTTAGATTTGAACTCATTAATCTTTACTTCTCCAAATTCTAGTTTGCTGTTAATCTCCACTAGTGAAATTGGTTCTTTTTTAATCTTGCATTTCTCTCTTCATCATGTTAAATCCTGTACATAGTTTACTAGTTCTATCATCTCTGCAATTTCTAGGCCTGCTTCCATGGACTGATTTTTCTTTTTGGGTAACATTTTCTGGTTTCTTGGTGTGTTTGGTAGTTTCTGACTGGACCCTGTGGTATTTGAGTGTCTTGATGTTGTCAGGAGCAAGTTATTTGTGAACTAGTCTGATCTCTTTGAGGCCTGTTTTGGAGCTTTGCTGGATTGAGTCTTTATTGCCTTTAGCCCTGAGATAGCTGAGCCCTCCCTCTACTGTGTGACTTCTCTGGGGTCTCCCTTGAATGCTCCAGGTGACTACCCATGATTCTCTAATCTGGTTAATCTGAATTCACAATGTGTTTCCACCCTCTGTAAGTTCTAGAAATCAGCTAACAACTCTGCTGTCGCTCTTTGCCAAGATTTGTGGACTGTCCCTTGATGTGTGCAGCCTGCTTCTCAGCAAAGACCCACGTAGATCCCTATATAGACTTCTGGACCTCTGTTTCTGTATAGCTAACTTTATTCCAGAGTCCCTTTTCACAACTTCTAGCTGTCGCAGCCTCCTCAATTTCTGGTCCCTTTCTTAACTCACAAAGGCTGCCAGGCCCTGTTTGGTTTTCATCTGTTTCTCCCTTGGTCTGGAAATTGCCTCTATGCACAATGCCAGGACAGTCAGAGAGCTCACTTTCTCTGTTTCTCTGCTCTCAGGGTCCAGTGTCTGAAAACTCTCTTTTGTATGTATATTTTGTCCAGATCTTTAGATGTACTATATAAGAGGCTAATACTACTTTAGATGTAAAATTTGCAGATAATGCTTTTATTGTTAGTTTATCATGATTGGAAGCAGAAATGTATTTTGAGTTTTTAAGTATTTCTTAAGCTATGAAACTTTAGTTTTTTGACCAATAATGTCCAAAAGCACATGATAGTGGAATAATTTGGTGCAATGTCCCCATGTGGTGTCTTTTATTCAGTCTTCCTGAATGACTTACACGATAGTTGGCTGCAGCTAAAACTTTAGTTGTGGCTGTAAAATATTGTCTCTCCGTATGAAACTTACTGCTTCACGAGGAGCTCTCCTTCACTCCATTTAAACAACTGAGCTTGATGATTCAGATTCCAGATTCTGAGCTATATCCCACCCTTAATGAAAAGACAGATCACTAGATGTTTTTATAAACTTTTGAATTTTCTCAGTCCACATGTGTCCTGTGGCTTATGAACTTCTCTGCATCTTCACATATCACCCCTTGGAGCAGATGACTCATAGTTCAATATTTGGAAAACATGGGTTAAAATGTTTCATTTCTTTTATTATTATTAAATCATAGCTGTGTACATTAATGTGATCATGGGGCACCATACAGTGGTTTTATAAACAGTTTGACATATTTTCATCTGTTTACATGGATGGAGCTGGAACATATTCTTCTTAGTAAAGTATCTCAAGAATGGAAGAAAAAGGTTAAAATGTTTCAAGATGCCAACACAGCAGGTGTTGGGAAAACTCACTTGGCATTCTATACTTCGAATTCCATGGTCGAAGAACCGAGTGAGGTATGTGGATCTCTTAATGTCAAGAATTAAGCAAAACCACGTAGGAGTGGTCCATCCTCTCTTGAAGCTTCTTCCTAGAATAGAATTAGATTATTTATAGTTCTGACATGGGGAGGGGTTTAGAACTAAAGGTAACTGTAAGCACACAAATGTTCAAGTTACTTTGAATTTGCTTTTTTAAATAGTTTAAGTTTCAAACTGAAGAATTGCAAGTGGCATCTTAAGGCTTTCATTTTCACAATCCCTCTTTAAGAGTGGCCAGTGTTAAGTATTTAGGGGCTGTAGAAAGGAAGAATTTGGGAAACAGGCAGGCAGCTAGGGTCACATCAGTGCACATGGCCGTGGGCAGCTACTTTAGCATGTGGTCTGAGTGAACTTTTCACTTGAGCACAGTTATACAAGCAGATTATTTGGGGTTTGGGTACCAAAGGCCTATTTAAATAATCATTAAAAGACTTTTTTTTTTTTTTTTCTGAGCAGTGCTTAGAATAAAATAGGATCTAATTTTATTTTTATTTTTTTAGTAAACAGGGCCAAAGACATTAACCCCCAAACAGAATGCTATTTAAGTGCTGAAAGATATGTCATAGTTTGTGGCATCTTTGGGTTTCTGGAATAATAATTACCAAAAGTTTCAGACAATGGAACTGGTAAAAAAAAAAGAATGATGTGGACAAATATGTTCTAACAGGAGGAGAGGTCTAAAAAACATATTTAAGTTAAAAAAAAAAGCATGATCTAATGTGATATGCACAATTATTAAGATAATTCCATTTTTGTAGTAAAAAGCTCTGTGTATGTTTAAATGGTATATAGGTAGATGGATATAGTGTATAAAGAATATATATGTTGGTATATGAATAGGAAAAATCTAGAAAGGTGCAACTTTTAATTAACTATTCATAGTGGCTACTTCTGAAGAGTTCTCTTTTCAGGGCAGAACAGATATTTAGTTTTTACTTTGCATGTTCCTCTGTGTTAATAATTTAAAAGGCTAACTATATTGACAGCTTCCTATGTGCCCAACATTGTGCTATGCCTCCTAAACTTAGCATTGTCTTAATCCTCATAATCCTGTTGCTGCCCTAAAATTTCTATACTGGAGATGCTTAGAGGTAGCAAGTTGCCAGGAAAGGAGACCTGGGATTTGCCTTGAGCTGGGTTTGCATACCAGCCACACCACTGTTACCTAGCCTGTGTTTATGGAGGGTGCCTGGGTGGCATCTGTCATGCAATCCCCTGTTGTTAATATTATTATTATCCCTATTATTTATAGATGAAGAAATGGAGGCATCAAGAGGTTAAGTAATTTGCCCAGTGTCACAAAGATAGTAAGTAATAGGGCCAAGATTTGAATCCCTATTTGTATAAAATGCATAGTTCAGGCTCGTAATTTGAATTTGTTACAACACGACGACGTTACTTTCGTGTAGCTTCACGTGGAAGAGAGCCTTTTCATTTTTTAAAATGTTTTTTTATAGCTATAAATTCTTCCAGTACTGCTTTCTAAAGTGTTCGGAACTTCAAATGGGCAATCAAAAATAATAATGTGATCTTGACACAATCCAGAGACACAGATGAAAAAAAACATTTCTGAAGCACATTATCACTGGTCAGTGTGTGTAACATGTAAATTAGAACAAGCACCTGAGTTTTGGGAAGCACTGCAACTGATACTGAGTCATATGTGGCCTTTTTTTTTAATTTCACCAGAGATTAACTTATGTGACTGTCCTTTTTCACTTTTTTTCCTTTTACACAGGAGAGATTTGCGAATAGTGTTTAAGTATCATGGAGTCTTTAGGCTCTACTTTAACGGCGACTTATGCCCACCCGAGGCCAACACCCACCAACTTCCTGCCCGCCATCAGCACCCTGACGTCCAGCTACAGGAACCGCTTCCCCCACTCCAACTTGACCCACAGCTTGAGCCTTCCTTGGAGACCAAGCACATACTACCGAGTAGCCTCCAACTCACCCAGCTTGGCCCCATACTGCACCAGATCGCAGAGGGTGTCTGAGAGCACCATGACTCCCTTCATTTCCAACAGAACCACTCTCTTCACAAGGTACACCCCTGACGATTGGTATAGGTCCAATTTAACCAACTACCAAGAGTCTAACACTTCCCGGCACAATTCAGAGAGACTAAGAGTGGATACATCTCGCCTGATTCAAGACAAACATCAACAAACAAGAAAGACCCAGGCAGACAGTACCCATAACTTGGGAGCACGTGTCAGTGACATAGGGTTCTGGAAATCTGAAATCATTCATGAGTTGGATGAAATGATTGGGGAGACGAACGCACTTACTGATGTTAAGAAAAGATTAGAGAGGGCTCTGATGGAGACAGAAGCCCCTCTTCAGGTAAATATAAGTAAGGGTTATGATCAAAGGCTGTTCTGCTATCATGATGCCCCACTAGGGAATGTCTGAGGTTATTTATGTGTTGAACCATGTTTCACTTCATGTGTAGGAGCCAAGCCCTTGTTGATAAGTCAGCATCTTATTTCAGTAATGGTAACACCACTACCAATTTTCACCCTATACAGAACAACCACTTTAAGAAAGAATTCTGAATGCACAGCAAAGATGGCTAATTTAGGAGAAGCCATTAAGATGCACATGTTTTAAAGTGAAAATGCCATCTTCTTATCTCTTAAATAGGCTGCCTGGTTACTGCTTCCTCTAGATCAGTGGTTCTCAACCTTCTTAATGCCACGACCCTTTAATACAGTTCCTGTGGGTCATGACCCATAGGTTGAGAACTTCTGCCCTTGATTAAAATAAACAATATTTAAGAAAAAGAAAACTGTATTCTTTTAGTCTGTGCCTTGGAATGCCTCCTGTGTGTATGTCATGATTCCTTCTCGGGGAACAGTGAAATGATGACGTGAGACTCTTGGGAGATGGGTGTGTTTGGTTAGACTGAGGTCAGGCCTGTTGCCGTGTTATCATGGATTTTGTTGGTGGTCCCTGTACACTGTCACTCCCTGTTCCTAACTCCTCCCCACTAAGAAGCACAAGCACACACATAGGTCCCTAGAAGTCCCTAGAAGAGTTGAAGGAAGCCTTCTTTTTGAGTCAGTTTGTCATGAGTTGTGTTTCAGCATCAGAAGGCCCGGTGCCTGGCTTAGGCTCGGCTCCTTCTGGGGATTATTAGTTTTTTCTACAGCCTATCCCATCCCCATCCCATTGCCTTCTAAGTTCTAAATTGTCCCTAAAATGACAGCCTCTGACCCTCTTAATTCTCAGAGGAGACGCAGTTTCTTCTCTTAGTAACCCTCTCAGTGATGACTACTTTCAAAGTGATGGTTGTAATTGAAATGTTTTCCAGTAGTTTTTTATCCAGATGTTTTTGTGTGTTTGACATTTACGGTCAATATAGTATCGAAAGGTCCTGATAAAAATTAGTGTCAGTCACATAAACAGATAAACCTCAAAAGAGAAAATACATTTGGTGAATAAATTTAAGGGCAAAGTGTGGAAGCTTAATAATAAAATACAAATTAACCATCTTTGGCCCATCAAACTTGTGATAATGAAAACTTCAAACATCAAGGGCTGGCAAAAAGTAAGAAAATGGGCACTTTCATATATTACTAGTGGGACTGTGCATTAGTGGAGATTTTTTGGGAAAGCAGTTTAGTAATATATATTAAAGTAATCAGAGCTCCCGTCAATCCCTTAATTCTTCTAGTAAATGTAAATTATACTTTTAGAAAATTGGCAATTCACTCAAAGATTTTCTTCAATGACATTATATGCTTTTAAAAAATTTAACATTCTATACTAGTCCTATGTCATGAAATAGCCTTAAAAAAACATTTTAACTGATACATAGTGTTCTTTCATACATAATTTACTAGTAGCAATCTAAGCTGTTTTCCATGGGAGTCATTAACATACTTTATTTCAAAGACTATTTAATGTCAGTCCTAAAAAGCATAATATAAAACTGTAAGGACGCTGTAACCTTCATTCTGTTAAAATAAGCAAAAAACAAATCAGTAACAGAATAACTAGGTTATCTTTTTTGCTTTTCTATATTTTTTCCACTTTAGTAAATAAAGACATTATTTTCCTAATTAGGAAAAAATAAATGGTGCTCTAAAAATAATCACTTGGATTTTTGGCTGTACAAATATTTTTACATCTTTAAAGATAATCATTCCTTTCTTCCTCACTCTTCTCAGTATAAAATATTTAGAAGACTTTCACATTGTTGAGCTATTTCTCTTGAAGACACTAATGCCAGAGTAATGTTCTCAGATGCTAATTTGTGGGGATCAAGCAGGTGCCTTCTGCTCTGCTCCCTTTTTAAATTAGACATTCTCAAACTCTTTTGAAGCACTAACTCTCTACCTTTCACTAGCAGGACAGAACTACTTAGTTGTCACAGTCTGTTTCAGTGACAGTGACTGCCAGATGGTTCAAGGAGTTGGCAATATCTACTGATTATTTTTAAGATCAGTCGTTAGAATTGCTAGTCACTGATTACAGCCAGTTCACATTACAGCTTTCTATTACTCTGTGTCTGTAGGTTGCCCGAGAATGCCTGTTTCATAGAGAGAAGAGAATGGGAATTGATTTAGTTCACGATGAAGTTGAAAAAGAACTGCTGACGGTGAATATGGGGAAATGCTTCAGTAACAAGATGCTTAGTTATTAATATGTGTTTAATATGTAGAAATTAAAAAATGGTGTTATATAAAGTCACTTAGAAGTAAGGAGTTATATCAGATGTTTATTGCATTTAGGAAAGATACATTTTTATTGGTTATAAAAGTAACATTTTCATTGAAAATTTAAAAAGTATAAAATAGAGTAAAGAAGGGTAAAAGTCACTTGAAGGTGGATTAGACAGAAATCCCTGTTAATTTTGGAGTATTGCCTAGATAGGCGCCTCCCAACTCACGCAATGATACTTAGACAAGCCTTCAAGATTAGAATCATACTGTGTTTATGAATTTGGAAAATGCTCTATTCATTTAAAATTATATTGGGGATAATTTTCCATATCATTAGATATTTTAAAGACACAATTTTTTTTAATAGTTGTACAGTGTTACTTGATGTAAAGTGCTGTAATTTTTTTTTTTTGGCTGGGTCTGCATTTGAACCCCCCACCTCTGGCATATGGGGCTGGGCCCTACTCCTTTGAGCCACAGGCACCACCCCTGTAATTTTTTAAAATCAATCTTCTGCCGTATAATTTGTTTCTATATTTTACTCCTCTTTTTCTATTTTAATCACACTTCAATGTACAAAATGTTATTGTTGATAACTGTAGGTACTTCTGATTATTTCCTTAGAACATATTTTAAGAAATGTAACTGATGTGTCCAAGTATATATGCATTTAGAAAGTTTTTGATGTACAGCCAAATTGCCATCCAGAAACTTACTGTTGTATCTGCACTACCCTCCTGATTCTCTTATTAGCTCCTCTCCCATCTGCCACCAAATAAATTTGGTTTAGTTCTAATTTCTCTGACCCTCACTTGTTACCACAGTTTTCTGCTATTTCTTAAGATTTCAGCTGCCGTGTACTTGAGGCCCTTCTTGATCTTTTTCTTTAGCACAGTTTTGTATCACTGAGTACTTACCAAGCATTTTCGTTCTGTGTTTTTCTTTTTTTTTTCTTTTTTCTTGTTCACGTTCACGAAGCCTGCAAATGCACTTTTTTTCTGCTCTATCGTCTGCCCATCCTGCTGGAGGTATCATTGTTCTCTCATTGCCGTGGCTGAGCTTGTTCCACGTTGTCTCTCTGGGCCCCTTAATCGGTTTCCAGCTCTTCTTTGTGGCTTGTTAATGTGAAATTCCCAACACTTTCCCTTCCCTGAATTTCCCTTGCATCTATGCTACACATGGCCACCAGTTTCTTTCTTCTGCTGAACTCTTTCTTGGCTCCCTAATTCCTACAGAAGAGAATGTACAAAGGCCTTCCAATCTCAGGCATCCTCCTAACTTCTCAGCTTCTTTTCCTTGTCTAAATCACAGAATTTCTGTTGCAGTGAATCCATTCTCTGTCCCTGAACCAGTTTTTCAGGGCCTCATGTTTGTTTGATTGGTCCTTGGTGAGAAATAGGTCCTTGCTAAGAAAGTAGGTAGGAATCTGGGTCTCCCCACAGATCATTGGTGCTCCCCTTAAACAAACATCGCCTTCACTTTGCTCACATTGCCTCACCACATTAAGAATGCCAAGATAAGCAATATTTTTCTTTGTTCTTTCCTGTCCTCAACTCTGTGCTTCTCTGAGAGAAATCCAAGTTTAAATAATTACTCAGGAAAGCTTTGGCCATGCAGAGACTGTACAATCTACTCTGTAAAGCCACTGTTACATACTAGTGATTAGGAAGGGGACATGCTACAAGAAATAGTTTTGCAATGATAGTGCCCTGCTCATTCATTTCTTCTTTCCTAGCCTCTGATGAATCTCACAAGTCTTAAAATAATCTGTCATCTACTTTGTCATCCTATATAGGGAGGAATTTGCCATTATTTGTTCCTTGGCCTTTTGTTCTCACTGACCATGAGATAGTCTGTATGAAGTAAATTACAAGCCAGTTCTAACAGCTTAACTTCATCAGTTTGCCCACAAACACATTATGATATTTGCAAGAGATTTTTTTGAAACTTGGCTACCTTTGTTGTTTCCATTATTTTAGTAGTGGCTGCACATTAGAATCATCGAGGAAAGATTTAAAAATATCAATGATCAGGTCCCATATCCAGAGATTCTGATCCAAATCTGGAATGGGACGAGGCATTCATATTTTAGAAATATTCCCCAAATAACCTTAATGAACAGGCAGAGCTAATAACACATGCCTCAAAAATATAAAATGATGTTTAAAAAAAAGGAAAGATGACCTAAATAAATGGACATACTGTGTTCATAGATGGGAAAACTTAATTGTGTTCAGAGGATAATGTCTCCCAACTGGAGTTGTGGAGTGAACATGTTTCCTATCAAAATCCCAGCTGACTTCTTATAGGAATTGACAGATTGATCCTAAAATCCATATGGAAATTTAACAGATGCAGAATAGCCAGACTCATAGTGAAAAAGAAAACAGATGGAGGTCTGACACTTTCTGATTTCAAAACTTCCTACATAAAGATAGACATGATCTGAGAGTTGAGAGAGAAATCCTCACATTTACTGTCGACTGGTCTTCAACAAGGAGTGCTGGAACACTTAGATATCTACACGTAGAAAAGTGAAATGGGATCCTTACGTCATAGCCTATGAAAACATTAAGTCAAAACGGATCAAAGATCTAAATGTTAGAGCTAAAATTGTAAAACTCCTTCAAAAAGGCATAAATACTTGTGACATTGGAGTAGACAATAAATTCTTACGTGGGACATCAAAAGCACAAACAATAAAAGAAAAAACAGATAAACTGGAGATCATCAAAATTAAAAATTGGTACTTCAAAGAACAGTATCAAAAAAGTGGAAAATCTTTGCAAATCTTATATCTGATAAGGGACTTGTATACATGAATGTTAGAAGTCTTTTGAAAAAGACAAATAATCAATTAAACAATGGGCAAAGGATCTTAATTGTCTAAAGTAAATATGCAAATAGACAATAAACACATGAAAAAATGCTAAATATCAATAATATCAGGGAAATGTAAATAAAAATAACAGTGAAAATGACTTCACACCAACTAGGATGGCTATAATAAAAAATTCAGAAAATAGTAAGTGTCAGCGGAAGTGTGGAGGAAGGAGAACCCTCATACACTGCTGGTGGGAATGTAAAACCTTGCAGCTGCATGTATCTGTCTACCCAGGAGAAAAGGAAACATATGCAAATGAAAACTTGTACATGAATATTTATAGCAGCATTGTTCCTAATGGCTGAAAAGTAGAAACAACCCAACTGTCTATCAATTGACAAAGGGATAAAGAAAGTGTAGTATAATCATACGATAGAAGATTATGTAGCCATGAAAAGAAATGTGCTGATACCTGTGACAAAATGCATGGACTTGAGAACATTATGCGAAGTGAAAGAAGCTGGTTCCAAAGGACCACAGATTGTATGATCCCCTTTATATGAAATTTCCATAATAGGAAAATTTGTAGAGACCACCAACCACATTTGTGGTTGCCTAAAAGAGGGAGGCTTGGGGGAGTGGGTATTGGGGGTGACAGTGAAGGGGTACATGATTTTTTTAGAAGGTAATGAAAATGTCCTAAATCTGGTCCTGGTGATGGCTGTGTAACTGTGAGTATACTAAAAACCATAGACCTGTAAATTTTATCTCAATAAAGCTGTTTTTTAAAAACAAGAACCATAGTTGGGTACAGTGGCTCACCCCTGCAATCCTAGCACTCTCGGAGGCCAAGGTGGGAGGATCCCTTGAGCTCAGGAGTTTAAGACCAGCCTGAGCAAGAGTGAGACTCCATCTCTATTAAAAAAATAAGAAAATTAGCTGGGTGTGGTGGCTAGCACCTGTAGTCCCAGCTACTCAGGAAGCTGAGGCAAGAGGATTGCTTGAACCCAGGAGTTTGAGGTTACTGTGAGCTAGGATGAGGCACTCTAGCCTGGGGCAAAAAGGTGACACTCCCTCTCAAAAAATAAAAGAAAAAATAAATAAAAATTAAAACAAGAGCCACTGCATTAGAGGTATATACTTTGTAGGTCAGTAGCAGAGGTCGCTTTATCTCAAAAATGGAAACTATAATTAGAGTAAGGTTTCCTGATCTCCAGGTGGGTGGTGAGTGTGCTTTGGTCCTTCCCAATTAATTCAGTAGGGGAATATATCCTGTATCTTACTTGAGGATGCATTAGTAAAGTGTCAGGTCTAAAGTATCATAAACATATGATATTAGCATATGTTTTTTTTTTTTTACCCAATTTTTAGAATAACTAAATGTGCATTAGCAAAGAAAAAAGTAGCACTAAAAGGTTTACTTTTGAGAAACATGGGTGCAGTGAAATCCTTTTTCATGCATTCTTTGACTACTGTAGTCCATCAGTGATGCTCGACAAATTCTCACAGAACAGCTCCTGTTGGGGGATCAGTCAAGGCACCGTCTTCTCAGCACTCCCAGCCGGGCTAACTCCTTGGACTTCAGAACCTGCAGCGTCATCCCACATGCAGCCTGGCCTGGCCTCGCTGCTCAGAACTCGGGCTGAGGCTGGGCTTGGTCCCAGTTGGCCATTTTCCTTCCCACAGGGGCTTTTCCTTCCTTTGTGTAGCAGAAGCAGAAAACAAAAACTCTCCAGCCTCAGAAGTTTATTGAGAATGTGCCAATGATGAGTTCCAGAGATGTTGGGCCTGCTAGAGACATTTCAGTAGTGCGGCCTACACCAGCCCAGGGGGTTCTGCTTTGAGACAGGATTGAATGGAACTCTGTTAGTGGCACAAAAGGGGGGCAGAAGGGTGGGCTCTGTCCTCTCCACCTAGGTTTCTGCCCCTAGGCAGGTTGTAGGATCAGAGGCTTCTTAGAACCGGCCGTGTTAGAAAGGGCAGCTGATTCGGGAGCAAATAGTGAGGGTACGCACCTCCCAGGAGAACAAAGGCTCTGCTCACCACATTCAAGGACGGGGAGAATACAGGAATATTTGATGATGGCTCCATTAAAAGGAATTGCATAGAGAAATGGAGCACCTGCACCCGTGGGTGATATCCTCCACTCATCAGAGTCAATCCAGACTGGCAGTTTGATTTTAAAAGTTTGACTTGAGCAGCCTGTTCTACCTGTGAGATTGTGGCAGTTTACCCATTTTCCTCAAACTTAAAAAGACTCAGTTATCATGGATAATGGACCACATATGAAACATCAGCCTGCTGGGAGCAAGGTCTGCATTTAACAATGACATCCAAGTAATCATTTTATGTCCACAATTCAGGGCATAGCCTAGGGTCAACACCCATCCATAATTGAGGTTGAAGCTCAGTGTTCTGTGCTGTGGCCAGTGTTCCTCATCTGAGCGTAGAGGAGCTTCCATACATCATGTGAGGATTAAGTTCAGAAGTCATGAAAATCACCCATGTTCCAATGTTATAAGACCTGACACTTTACTAAGAGCTTAGCAGCTGCTAGGCACATAATTATTTACTCAACAGCCTGGAAAAGTGTGTATTACTACTGTTTGTTTATAACTTGCCTTTGGTCAAGTTTAGCACATAGCAAAGATGGCATTTAAACCAGGGCTGTCTGATGCTGAAGAATTTGTCTTTAACCACAATTTCACTCAAGACCTGGGGGTGTGACACAGCAAGGGGTTTTCATGTGAGGTTTCAATTCCACCTTGCTGACCCTCATCCCATCCCAAGGATACAGTTCCCAGGAGGTGAATTATAACTTCATTCAAAGTTTTTCAAACAACTGGATTCAATGCTTGTTATAGGTAAGACCACATTTCAATCATTTGGGGTGCCGAGACTCTGGGAATCTCAGAGAAGTCACCGTGACCATGTAATTCATGGAGCCTGTCATGAGGCCTGATTCATCCCTATGCTCAGGATCCAAAAGTGTTGGAGACACTTTCCAGGCTCCTGGGCATTCTGCTGTCAGGTGCCCTCCCCCTCACCTTGGCTTCCTGGGGTGGAGCTGCAGCTGGGGAGAAGATTAGATCAGGCTCTCTGCCTTCTGTGTGTGTCCACCACCTCCTTGTACACCTGCTTCTCCCAGGCATGTGAGGAAATGCTTGGCCTGCGTTTGCTTCCACTGTGGTGTGTCAAGGCCACCTCCACATCTGAGTACAAGTTGGTAGATAGGGTGGCAGTGGGGACAGTTCCAGAGGCCTTTAGCTCTTTGTCTTCCCAAGAAACATTCTGCCCCCAACCACTGGACATTCATCATATGACATTATTTAAATTCACATATAAAAATAATTGTTGTAGGATTTTTTTGTAGCAAGAATTTCATTAAATGCATTTTTCCCCTACCAAATGTCCTAAGAATTTCCAGTCTGTGCTTTGTGTACATCTAGTATGTAAACGTGATAGGATTAGGGATTTTAAATGGTGTTTTCTGAGCAGAACTCCCATCTTCTGCTAGCATCTTGTCAAAATACATACTCCCCAAGTCATTGACAAAGATGAAAATTGAATACAAAAAGCTAAGACTGATGTGTGCAAAATCTTATCTACTTACAAAGGTAGGGAAAACTTTGATTTAATTTTTCACTTACTTTCTTAATTCAGAGTATCAAAAGCCTAGACAGTAGGGTTATCCTGGTAGGCATATTCAATATTTTTATGTTAAATAATTAAAAAGTAACAGACTACATCAATGAGTAATAGCTAATACTGGAGTGAAGAAGGCCTTTGTAACTAAAATAACAAAGACAAGGGGGATAGATTTGATGTCATAGAAATCAGAAATATCTATGTCAAAACCACCGTGCATGAAAAAGGTAAGGGCCAGATTGGTTAAAAAAAAAGAAAAAGTAACACATATGATAGGAAGATTAAATTTTAAATATGTTGAGAGCTCTTACAAATTGATAAGAAAAAAATAAACAACAGGAAAAATGGACAAACCCAAGAACTGGGAGTTTACATAAGAAAAACATCAAACAATGGACAAATAACGTACTCATTATATCAGCCTGCAAATTTAAGCAGGTTTACGGTTAGTCTTCCCCTCAGTAAAGACTGAGAAGTGATAGCAACCACTTGTTGGGCAAGAGGAGGAAGTGCAAGCCACTCACTCCTGAGTGAGAACGGGTGCCACTTTCTGAAGGGCAATTTGGCTGTACTTGTCAAATCCTTGGGATGACGTACGCCCTGTGGCGGTGCCTCAGAATTGACTGTGGTTGTTCAGGACAGTATTGTTTAACGTCATGGGAAAATGTTCACGTGTGAAAAGCAGTAGGTATAGCATGGCCACTTTTGCTTAAGAAAATGGTAACAGTGACTATGTGCACTTTAAAAATATCTTCTTGGTGCTATTTTGAGTTCCTAACCTTTCTAATGGGAATAGGAATTTCAGAGGGCAATAAACGTTGCTTTAAAAATCTCTCAGCAGAAGACGTGCTATATAGCAGTGCACACACCCAGCAGTATCAAAAGGCAACCTTTGTGGTCGAGCGCAGAGGCCTGGCTGCACGGGTGTTTGCACATGGACGGGCTCTAGGCTGCAGTGCACAGACAGGACAGGAGGCCTGACCTCCCATGGAGGAAGTCGGCCTCCACACAAGCTCCTTTTGGCTTCCCTTTGCCTCCCTCATTTATAAAGACTTTGTCTTAGAAGAATGGCTATTATAAAAGAATTGTGCATTGAAATTTTCTTTTTTTCAATGAAAGTACTTTGAGTGCTATTAAAAAAATAAAAAATAAATAAATAAAATAAACAACTAAAAAAATATATATATAAAAAAAAAAGAAATTTTCTTTTTTTGCAGTTTTTGGCCGGGGTCGGGTTTAAACTGCCCCCCTGGTATATGGGGCTAGTGCCCTAGTCCTTAAGCTACCCGTGCCACCTATGCATTTAAATGTGATCTCCTGGCTTACCAGAATTTAGGTCCTTTTTTTCTTTTTTTTAACCTGTTTTAATTAAGGAAAAAGACAAAAAGCGAGAAAAATCCTAATCATGCCCAGACTTGTTCCATAATACAATTTTCCTGCAGGCCTGTAAAGGATCCATCTCAGTCTAATATTTAAATTGCAATATCATGGAACATATAGATAATAAGTATATGTACAATTGTTTTCTTGTCTAAATTTACAGTTTTTAAGGAATGAAATTTTTCTTCATTGATGTTTTGTTACATTGCAGACTCTGGACATTATACTCAATGACATTAATGTGCTTTTTTTTTTTTTTCAATTGAATAGGAAGTTGATACTATTCTGTGTTGTCAAGAAAGAATGAGGCTACATTTGGATAAGGCTATTGCCCAGCTTGCGTAAGAGCGTCATCTTTCTATGCCATTTAAATTCTACTATTGGACTATAGATTTTTATGCCTTCCATGTAAATGTCACTTAGCTTTGTAAAAGGATGCCCTCACACATGCACACATGGGGACACGTGTGTATTTTTGTTCAAAGGTTACAATAAATCCTTGGAACACTTGCTTTGAATTTGTATTTAAAGAAATAATTATGTGATACTGTGGAAAGGATTTCTACCCTCACTTAAGACAAGATTTCTTTCAACTCAAAATACCTTCATTCCTTGGTTGACTCATACATGTTCATAGTTGGAAAAGTGAACATGTATGAGTCAATCCTTTCGTGTTTGTTTTCTTCTTGAAGACCCAGCCTCCCTTGATGACACCACCACACATTCACTGCAGCCTTGCACTGTAATTGCTTACCCATCCTGTTCCCCACCAGAATGCAAAGTCCTCAGGAGCACTGGCTCTCTTTCCTTGGCAGTTGTAGGTACCTGATATTTAAGGCAGTGGCAGTGGTGGGTGCTGCTGGGGAGGGAAAGGATAGTAATCAAAGAAAGTTTTTAAGTTTTAATAACAGGTGTTGGCACCAAAAAATGGCTTGGCTAAGTCCGTTGCCAAACATGCACAGAAAGATCCAGGTTCACTGGATTATGCTCATAGAATGAAGGACTGTCCTTCATACAAGAAAAGACGGTGATGCTGATAGGAATGTAGTCACGGGCAACTGCAGTGCCCCTAGAAGGATGAGTGCCATAGGCGTTAGCCCTGTCCTGAGTCCCCGGGTCACACTGTGGAGGGTGATGAGGAGCCCCGGGCTGTGATTAGAGGCTTCCTTAATGCAGAAGTCGGTGAGGATGGGCAGAAGCAGGACAGGCAGAGGGGCCACGGAGGGTGACCAACAGTCTGCGGTTTGGTTGACTGTACTCTAACACAGTAGTAACTTCGGCTTCTGCTCCCTGGGAATCAAAGAGACACAGTTTGTATGGCTGAGAGCACTGTTTCTGTTCTCTTTTCTCTGCCCCAGGTTCTAATCCTCATTTTATCTAAAATCTCCTGCCTGACTGCTGTGTCCTTGGCTCTTCTTAGTCTGAATGGTTCTACCCTGGAACAGCCATTTCCTCATATTAATCCCCACTGCAAATATCCTCAAGGCCAACTACATTATAGGACATTCTACCAACGTGTGTCCCTGCCCTGTCTCCTGTGTGTGTCCCTGCTCTGACGCTGTCTGTGTCCCTGCCCTGTTTGAGTCTCTGCCCTATCTTGGTGTCCCTGCCCTGTCTGTGTGTCCCTGCTCTGTCTGTGAGTCCCTGCCCTGTCTGTGTGTCCCTGCCCTGTCTGTGTGTCCCTGCCCTGTCTGTGTGTGTCCCTGCTCTGTCTGTGAGTCCCTGCCCTGTCTGTGTGTCCCTGCCCTGTCTGTGTGTCCCTGCCCTGTCTGTGTGTGTCCCTGCTCTGTCTGTGAGTCCCTGCCCTGTCTGTGTGTGTCCCTGCCCTGTCTGTGTGTGTCCCAGCTCTGTCTGTGTGTCCCTCCCTGTCTGTGTGTGTCCCTGCCCTGTCTGTGTGTCCCTGCGCTGTCTGTGTCCCTGCCCTGTGTGTCTGTGTCCCTGTCCTGTCTGTGTGTCTCTGCCCTGTCTGTGTGAGTCCCAGCTCTGTCTGTGTGTGTCTCTGCTCTGTCTGTGTGTCCCTGCGCTGTCTGTGTCCCTGCCCTGTTTGTCTGTGTCTCTGCCCTGTCTGTGTGTCCCTGCCCTGTCTGTGTGTGTCCCTGCCCTGTCTGTGTGTGTCCCAGCTCTGTCCGTGTGTCCCTGCCCTGTCTGTGAGTCCCTGCTGTGTCTGTGTCCCTGCCCTCTCTGTGTGTCCCTGCCCTGTCTGTTTGTGACCCTGCCCTGTCTGTGTGTCCCTGCCCTGTCTGTCTGTGTCCCTGCCCTGTCTGTGTCTCTGCCCTTTCTGTGTGTTCCTGCCCTGTCTGTGTGAGTCCCTGCCCTGTCTCTGTATCCCTGCCCTATCTGTCTGTGTCCCTGCCCTGTCTGTCTGTGTCCCTGCACTGTGTGTCCCTGCCCTGTCTGTGTGTCCCTGCCCTGTCTGTGTGTCCCTGCCCTGTATGTGTCCCTGCCCTGTCTGTGTGTCCCTGCCCTGTATGTGTGTCCCTGCCCTGTCTGTCTGTGTCCCTGCCCTGTCTTTGTCCCTGCCCTGTCTGTGTGTGTCCCTGCTCTGTCTGTCTGTGCCCCTGCTCTTTCTGTGTGTCCCTGCCCTGTGTCCCAGCCCTGTGTGTCCCTGCCCTGTCTGTGTGTCCCTGCCCTGTCTGTGTCCCTGCCCTGTCTGCCTGTGTCCCTGACCTGTCTGTGTGTCCCTGCCCTATCTGTCTCTGTCCCTGCCCTGTCTGTGTGTACCTGCGCTGTCTCTGTGTCCCTGCCCTTTCTGTGTGTGTCCCTGCCCAGTCTGTGTGTCCCTACCCAGCCTGTGTGTCCCTGCCCTGTCTGTCTGTGTCCCTGCCCTGTCTGTCTGTGTCCCTGCGCAGTCTGTGTGTTCCTGTCCTGTCTGTGTGAGTCCCGGCCCTGTCTGTGTGCCCCTGCCCTGTCTGTGTGTGTCCCTGCCCAGCCTGTGTGTCCCTGCCCTGTGTGTGTCCCTGCCCTGTCTGTGTGTCCCTGCCCTGTCTGTGTGTGTCCCTGCCCAGTCTGTGTGTCCCTGCCCTGTCTGTGTCTCTGCCCTATCTTGTATGTGTCCCTGCCCTGTCTGTGTGTCCCTGCCCCGTCTATCTGTGTCCCTGCCCTGTCTGTGTGTCCCTGCCCTGTGTGTATCCCTGCCCTGTCTGTGTGTCCCTGCCCTGTCTGTGTCCCTGCCTGTTTGTGTGTCCCTGCCCTGTCTGTGTGTGTCCCTGCCCAGTCTGTGTGTCCCTGCCCTGTCTGTGTGTCCCTGCCCTGTCTGTGTGTCCCTGCCCTGTCTGTGTGTGTCCCTGCCCAGTCTGTGTGTCCCTGCCCTGTGTCCCTGCCTGTTTGTGTGTCCCTGCCCTGTCTGTGTGTGTCCCTGCCCAGTCTGTGTGTCCCTGCCCTGTCTGTGTGTCCCTGCCCTGTCTGTGTGTCCCTGCCCTGTCTGTGTGTGTCCCTGCCCAGTCTGTGTGTCCCTGCCCTGTCTGTGTCTCTGCCCTATCTTGTATGTGTCCCTGCCCTGTCTGTGTGTCCCTGCCCCGTCTATCTGTGTCCCTGCCCTGTCTGTGTGTCCCTGCCCTGTGTGTATCCCTGCCCTGTTTGTGTGTCCCTGCCCTGTCTGTGTGTGTCCCTGCCCAGTCTGTGTGTCCCTGCCCTGTCTGTGTCTCTGCCCTATCTTGTATGTGTCCCTGCCCTGTCTGTGTGTCCCTGCCCCGTCTATCTGTGTCCCTGCCCTGTCTGTGTGTCCCTGCCCTGTGTGTATCCCTGCCCTGTTTGTGTGTCCCTGCCCTGTCTGTGTGTGTCCCTGCCCAGTCTGTGTGTCCCTGCCCTGTCTGTGTGTCCCTGCCCTGTCTGTGTGTCCCTGCCCTGTCTGTGTGTGTCCCTGCCCAGTCTGTGTGTCCCTGCCCTGTCTGTGTCCCTGCCTGTTTGTGTGTCCCTGCCCTGTCTGTGTGTGTCCCTGCCCAGTCTGTGTGTCCCTGCCCTGTCTGTGTGTCCCTGCCCTGTCTGTGTGTGTCCCTGCCCAGTCTGTGTGTCCCTGCCCTGTCTGTGTGTCCCTGCCCTGTCTGTGTGTCCCTACCCAGCCTGTTTCCCTGACCTGTCTGTGTGCCCCTGCCTTGTCTGTGTGTCCTTGCCCTGTCTGTGTGTGTCCCTGCCCTTTGTGTCCCTGCCCTGTCTGTGTCCCTGCCCTCTCTGTTTGTCCCGTGTACTATCTGTGTCTGATCCTTTAAGCAGCTCAGCTTTCTTCATACACGTGAGCCAAATTCCTCATTTGCTTAGATGGCTCTCCACGGCTCACGGACAGCTCTGTGTTCTGTCCAGCTCCACTTGTTTCAGGAGCGATGAAGCCTTCATTTTCTTCTATCTGAAAGCAGCACCTCATTAGGCACCAACATGTCAGCCAAGGTTCTTCTGGTCTTGGGCTATAGGACAGGCTGAGGGGGTGCTGCGTTGCACACCTCTCCCGGGACCCTGAGGCCAGGTCAGGGACTGTCAGCTGGGTAGGGGAAGTCTGTGGGGGATCTTGGTCCCAGACCACAAAGGAGAAGGGCTTTCTAGCCCCAGAGTCTCGACATCTTTGCCTAAGGTGGGGAGTGGAGGCAGACTTCCCACCCAGCCTTTGCACACGAACTGTTTGAGCATCATGCCATGCAGGTCACTTTACAAATAAAAAGAATTCTGCTCTGACAGGTCAGATGATTTGCAGGAAGTCACAGGTTGAATGGAGGGAACCTGCAGCGAGCTGGCTTATGTGGTTCAATGCCATCTTACTGAGTGGCTCTGATCTGCCAAGAGCATTTTTATGTGCCAAGAAGGCAGAAATGATTATAGTCACTCAGTTATCCTGCTCTGCCAAATTCTATTTTTATGCTAATGACTTCCAACTTTATGTCTAGCAGAGAACTCTCTCCCCAGTTCCGGCAACCTGGGCCCCTCCGGTGGATGGCCAGTGGGCAGTGAGCTCAGGGTGGCAACGCCTCTCCCCCCGGCCTCCCTGGCTGCTGGAATCCCGCCCTCAGTGGCATCACTTAAGTTCTTTTCCTCCTTGATGTTGTGGAAGAGTCTCTGGTCTCTATCGTAAACCACATCCAGAGTCTGCACACTTCCTGCCTCCTTAATTGCCACCCACTTGGGCCAAGCCACTGTCACCTCTCACCTGAGTAGCTGCAGTGGCTTCCAAATGGGTCTCCCTGCCCTACAGTCTGTTCTCAGCCCAGCACCAGAATGGTCCTTTTACACGGTAAGTCCACGATCTCCAGTTTTACTCAGAGAAAATTCTGCCTCCTTCCAGTGCTCAGCAGGGCCCCATATAACCCAATCCCCCCCTTTTCAAGCCTTTGCTAAGTGTCACCTGGGGAGATCTAGACTGGTCATCCTATTTAAAACCATCACTCACACTCCTGGTCCCCCCTTTCTCCTAATCACACAAATTGCCTATTCATTTTAAGTGCTATCTGTCTCCTCCAAGCAGAATTCCAGCTCCTTGGAGATTTTTTTTTTTGTCCACTCACGCATCCCAGGCTCCCAGAACATACCTGGCACATAGGAAGCACTCATAGTTCATATTTGTCAGATGAACTGTTCCGTGAGTAAAGATGTGGCTCACTCATCACCCATGCCCCCCACCCCCCAGGCCTGTCTCTGTTGTAAGAGCTCCAGGTTCCTGCTCGGCCTGGCAGGGCAGGCAAGACCAGGCCTGGCCACGCTCAGCAAGGCCTCTTCCATCTGGCAGGGAGGCTGCTCCAGGGCTTGGGCCGGATGGGCCCCTGATTGGATTTTTAAGCACTCTTGAACTTCTGGCCTGGAGGTTAATTTTGACCCTTGGTTTATGTCTCCTGGCAAAACTCTCAGTCCTAGAATGACCACAAAGTGAGGTCACCAATGAATAAAGGAAGCCTCGGCTAAAAGGGCTTTATAATTTCTTGGGGGATTATACTGAAAGAATGGGCAGATTGCTTTGAACCAGTGTCCTGTCCCAAAGATTTGGGAGTATTAGGAAGCTGGGCCCCAGCTGGTGCTCCAGGTCCTGACTGCTGTCTGTCTAAGCCTCCCCTCATCACCTGCACCCCAACCCATGAAAGGAGAGGTGTGCAGGGGCAGCAGTGGAGTTCTGATGACTCTGTGTACGGACGGACACCCGCACATAGTGCTCCTTTTGGTCCCTAAGCTGAGCATTTTGTGAAGGCAATGGGGACAGACAGGGTCCCGACAAAAAAGGGTGATCACGCGTCCCTTAAGGAAATTGTTACCTGAATGTGAAGCTCCGGTTTCCACCCTGTGTTGTTGCAGAGCCAACAGAGCTGCCCAGCATGAGCTGGAGAAGGACCTGAGTGACAAGCAGACAGCCTACCGGATCGATGACAAATGCCACCACCTGCGAAACACCTCAGATGGCGTCAGCTATTTCCGTGGGGTGGAGAGGGTTGATGCGACGTAAGTCAGCACGCACCATGTCTGTGGCTCTGGTGTTGCTTAACTCTTTCTGTTTCCTTTCAAGAGGACACAGCTTACACATTAAACTAGAAAGCGCAGTAGACATCAGAAGGTGAGATTCGCCCAGGTGTGGACAAGTTCTGTGGTCAGGCCTTGACAATCGCATCCTGAGATCTTTTGTGAAAGAGTATTTGTTGTTTATTTTTCTAGCTATGAAAATAAGCCTGCCTGATGCAGAAAATCCAGGGAAACGCAGATGAACAGGAAGGAAACCTCAGGCCAGGGGTCAGAAAACAGCCTAATACCCTTCTTCCCAGCACCTGCTGAAAACAGCCTAATACCCTTCTTCCCAGCACCTGCTCAACTTGCCTGGTTGATGATTTCTTTGCCAGGCTCCTGCATGTGATCTTAGGCAGGGCTGACGGTAGAGAACTTGATTGAGGTGAAACTCACATACAATGGAATGCACCCAGTTTAAATGTACATTTCCATATTTTTTTTAAATTTCAGGTTAATGTGTGGGTACAGACCACCAAAGCACAATATTTGCGTTTGTTAGCTAGAGTCCCTGCTGTAGCTATGTCCTGTACCCAAAAGGTGTGCCATACACCTTTACATTGTACCCATTCAGTGGGAGCACCTCCGAAGCCCCCTCCTGTCCCTCTTCCCCCCAGCTTGAATTGAAATGAGTTTTTCTTCTATGTGGGCGTGAATTAGATAGTCTACTGGCTTCATATTGAGTACATTGGATATTTTTCCATTCTTGTGATACTTTACTGAGAAGAATGTATTTTAACTAAGTTAATACAAAAAGACATGAAGTCGCCTTTTTTTATGGCTGAATAGCATTCCATGGTATGCATATATCATCATTTGTTAATATATTCCTGAGTTGATGGGCATTTAGGTTGTTTCCACATCTTGGCGATTGTAAATTGAGCTGTGTTAAACAATCTAGTGCATATGCCCTTATGATAAAATGCTTTTGTTTTGTTTTTTTTTGTTTGTTTGTTTAGGTAGATGCGTCATAGTGGGATTGTGGGTTCAAATGGGAGGTCTAATTTGAGTTCTTTGAGGAGTCTCCATACTTTTTTCCGAAGAGGCTGTATTAGTTTGCAGGCCCACCTACAGTGTGAAAGTGTTCCCCACTCTCCATGTCCATGCCAGGATCTGCAACTTTGGGGATTTTGTGATGTAGGCTAATTTTACTGGGGTTAGATGATATCTCAGATTTTTTTTTTTTTTTTTTTGGAGACAGAGTCTTACTTTGTCGCCCTCGGTAGAGTACCGTGGTGTTACAGCTCACAGCAACCTCCAGCCCTTGGGCTTAGCTGATTCTCTTACCTTAGCCTCCCGAATAGCTGGGACTACAGGCACCCATCATAATGCTCAGCTATTTTATTGTTGCACTTTGGTCAGGGCCCGGTTTGAACCCACTACCCTTGGTATATGGGGCCGGCGCCCTACCCACTGAGCCATAGGCACTGCCCCCTCAGGGTTGTCTTGATTTGAATTTCTCTGATGATTAGGGATGAATTCATATGCCTGTGTAACCACAACCACAGTTCAGATATAGAATGTTTTCATTACCCCCCAAAGATCTCTGTCCTCCTTCTGACACTCATGTTCCCTCCCACTTTTAAAGTGATCCCCAAGTGGATTTTCTCCTGCAGTGATATTTACCCCCAAAGCATCCCCCTCTCCTGTCTTTCCTATGAGAAGTACATTGCCAGTGATCAACTTGGACTTCAGATTCTTTAGAAGTGCACCTGATTCAAACCCTAGTTCCTAAGTGGTTCCCATGAAATGCCTCTTACTTGGCTGGAGGTGAGTTGGAAGCATCTTCCCCTCATCCTTGTTGGATGGGAGGTGAGCTGGGATCAAACCACACACTCTGACCGCTTAGCACTTTAGAAGGCCTCTTATGCTCCCAGCATGGATTCTTACCATCTCTCATGGAATGTCAGGATACCGTGTATCTGTGATGGTATTTTGGTCATCAGGGCCTGAGCTAACACCTCTAGTCAACAGTAAGAGTCTTGTTTAATATCTTCTACCAACAAGCACTACCAATGAACAAACAGGTGTCACCAGTATGCCTGAAGCCTACAGGTACCCAGTGTTAATTAACAATTTGCCATTACTTCTTCCAGCCTTCTTCCATACACGTATAGATTTGTATTTTTAAGTAATAGTATTACACTCATGTTGTTTGCATAGTCTAATTTTTCAATAACATTGTGAAATAAATATTCTTCTGTAAGTTTGCATGCTATATCAATTAGTTTTTAAATGTACCATAATTAACGTTTTTTCTTTACTTTCGAAAATTTATGTTGTTCCTAATTTTTCAGAGATTGTCATAAATAGTGCTGAAACGAATATCCCTACACATACATCTTTGGGTACATTATTTCCTTAGAATAAATTTCTAGAAGTGGCATTTCTAGGTTGTGTTGCCTTTTTGCCCTCTAGCAAGGTTGTTCTCACCTGTAGGAGAACGTGCAATTCTGCAGGATATGAAAGAACTTTTCCTAAACCTGCTTGTCAGCACTGCAAATTATCGTGCTGTTTGCTGTCCCGATAGAAGGTTCTCAGTATGCTGTCCTTTTTCTTGGTACTTCTTTGACTACTCCTGAGGCTGAATATTTTTTCATATGCTTATTGTTTGGGCTGGTGTGACACATTTTTAATGAACACAATCCTACCCTTCATTTATTCTTCCCACTGACACCCTTGCCCCCATCAAACTGGCAGGAGAATTAGCTTATACATTGGAAATTGGTTAGCAGTAAAAAAGGGAACAATTGTTTACATTTCATTCAATGGAATTACAAACAATGACTTGGGGGTTTCTCTTTCACAGGATAGTTGAGGCTGATTCATCCTTGTCACCATTGTTTGGTTCCACTTCCCTTTTGCAGGGTCTCAGTGCCTGAGTCCTGGGCCAAATTTACAGGTGATAATATTCTCCGCTCCCAGAGTGAACGGGCTGCCTCTGCTAAATTGAGGGACGACATTGAAAACCTCCTGGTTGTGACTGCCAATGAGATGTGGAATCAGTTCAACAAAGTGAACTTGTCTTTCACCAATCGCATCGCTGAGACTGCAGATGCTAAGAATAAGATTCAGGTTCACTTAGCCAAGGTAAATCAACTACCGGTGGTACCTCTTAGCTGACCCGGTGCCCTGAGACCACAAATCTCTCACCACTCCTAGAAAGGCACCGTAAGGCACATGACCTCCTGGCCATTCAGAGCAAGAAAAATTAAAAACAGTACAAAGCATACCATTTATTTCAGTCAGGTAGCAAGGTGTCAAAATGAAATTGGAAGCCACTGGTGTCTGGAACACAAAGAAAGCACTATTCAATGAAAGGTCCTTAGTTTTTAATAGAAACAAAAATATTATTATTAAAGTTTAATGAATCACTGTATATAACTAGGAAGTAAATTTATTATTAGAACATATGGTAGAAATGTTTTCTGTTAAATTATTTCAGACCCTTTTCCTGAAATACAACACTAAGTACAGGAAACTCTTAAGTAATTGAAGGTGTTTTCTCATATTGAAAAATTTTAAGTGCTCTACGCCTAAGAGTTTTGCAGTGACAGTGGAATGAGGGATTCAAGCAGAATCCCTTGTTTCAATTTAAATTAGGGGCTCTTCCTTCACTTAGTGTCAGTCTTGTGGCTCTTACTAGTTCTGTGGATCATGCTCATACTTTGTTGGTTCTTTTTTTTTTTTTTAATTTTGGGATATTAGGGGTTACACATATTTTGTTCGCAAACTTTGTTTTTGTACAGATTGAGTCAAAGTTATACACGTGAGGGTGCCCTTCACGCAGACAGTGTGCTCTGTACCCCGTAGGTACCCATCTCCGCCTCCCTCTCCCCCAGCCTGATTGCCATTGACATTTCTACTTCCATATGCTCACTTACCTGTTGATTGCTTAGTTCCAATTTGGTTTTGAGTACACATGTTTCTCCACCTTGTGATGTTTCACTCGAAGAATGGTTTCCAGCTCCCTCCAGGTTGTCCAAAAAGCTACTAGATCATCACTTTTTATGGCTGCGTAGTACTCCTAGTAAGCATGTACCACATTTTATTAATCCATTCATGTGTTAGTGGGCACTTGGGTTGTTTCTTTATCTTTTCAATTGTGAATTGTGCTGCCATGAACATTTGAGTGCACGTGTCCTTTTTTTTCCTGCAGTTTTTGGCCGGGGCCAGGTTTGAACCCACCACCTCTGGTATATGGGGCCGGCGCCTTACTCCTTTGAGCCACAGGCACCACCCCCCACGTGTCCTTTTTAGAACACAGTCTTTTCTCTTTGGGGTGTATACCAAGCAGTGGGACTGTCAGCCATCTTGCTCTGAGCTGATGTTACCCAGGCTGCAGGGAGGGACTTTTCATCCCATGGTGCCTTCTGTAGGCAACAAGTATTAGTTGAGTCAGACAGTGTGCTACATCCTGTGAAGGACAGAGAGAAATGGAAAATGTTTTTGTTCCCAAGAAGCTTATGTTTGTGGAGAAGAGATGCTTGCTTGCATGTGAAAAGCTCATGAACAATTCATGATACCAATAGAAAACGGCAAATCATGACTGCCAAATAACAAACACAGAAAATGTTTCCAGGGTTTGGAGGGAGAACTGAATATTCTGGGTGGGGTGACATCTTAAACACAAAGCCTTGGGAGGTAGCAAACCTGAGGTCAAGTTCAGGTCTGTACCAAGAAGGGTGCGTGGCAGACATGTGTGCTTTGTGTCCTGGGAGAGATCTTTGGACAAGTCAGCTGGACACAGTTGTAGAAGAAATTGACAGGAAGGTTAATGGGGTTGGGTGCCATCCTTTGGGTACTAAGCAGCTGTTCTGAAGGCCTGTTGGAATGCTGATGTGATAAAGTTCCTCTTTCAACCAATTTTTATTTATTACTCTTGGTTTTCAGAGTTACCACAATGAAAAGTGCCACAAAATTAACTCCTATTTCTGTGGGCCGTCAGTCTGGGGCTGGGGTGGGGGGGCTTCCTCTGATGCCTCTCTCCTTCCTGGGTTTTCAGATCGTCTTCTCTCTGTGTCTGTCCATATTTCTTCAGCTTGTAAAGACATCAGTTTTATTGGATTAGGGCCTACTCTAATGACACATTTTAACTTAATTACCTCAACAGAGACACTGTCTCCAAATATGGTCACGTTCTGAGGTAAGAGGATTAGAAGTGAGTAGGGCGCCAGCCCCATATGCTGAGGGTGGTGGGTTCAAACCCAGCCCCGGCCAAACTGCAACAAAAAAATAGCCGGGCGTTGTGGCGGGCGCCTGTAGTCCCAGCTGCTCGGGAGGCTGAGGCAAGAGAATCGTGTAAACCCAAGAGCTGGAGGTTGCTGTGAGCTGTGTGACGCCACGGCACTCTACCCGAGGGCAGTACAGTGAGGCTCTGTCTCTACAAAAAAAAAAAAAAAAAAAAAAGAACTTCAACATATGAATTTGGAGAGGGGGCATGATTCAGCTCATAACAAGCAAATTCAAGTTCTGTGCTAGGCATGGGGGCTGTACACAGGTGACTGTCACACTGACCTTGCCCTCACGTGTCTTAGAGTGAGATAAGATGTGCACATAGGAAATGGCCAGTTGCAATGGCAAGTGTGAAAGAAGAGTCCTTGGGATGCACATCCAGTGTAACTTCCTCTAGTGGAAGGAGCAGCTGTTTGCATGGGCAAGAGACAGGGATGTCTTCCTTGGGGGGGGGGTTGGCATCTGGAGGCAGCTTTGGCAGTAGGACCAGTGTAATAATTTGTAGTGGTTGTTGAAAGCTTGAGAGAGGGGGAAAAGCTTAAGTGGCAGGTTGCAGAGTATCTGGAAGACACAAGTGGGTGGTCAGTACAAGTGGTCACGTGAAGTCTCAGTGGGGGAGAGGGAAGGCAGCAGAGAAGCTGACCGAGGACACCGGAGATGAATGGAGGTGAATAAGGGGTTGTTAGAAAGGCAGGGAGTTAGGACAGCAGGTGTCCAGAGGAAACAAGCAAGCCCAGGGTTTCAAGGACTGGGAGGTGTTGGAGAGGCCTTCCCGGGGGCTTCGAGAGTGCAGTTTCATGACAGTGACTCAGGCCAGACGTGGGGAAGTGGGTGGATGGCACAGCCATGGTGAGTCCATCGGTCAGTGAACATGGCAGAGGGATTACAGAGGACCCAACTGAGGCTGGACGGGATAGTGGTAGTGAAACACGATTTGGTGAAACTTGGGCATGTCTCCAGGCCACAGGAAAGGAGCTGAGAAAGAGTGACAGTAACTGGAGGATGTGACTATGGGAATGCAGGGATCAAGGTCCTGGAGAAGGGAGGGTTTCTAACGTGTGGGACAGGGACTCTGTGCAGAGAAGTAAAAAGAGGAGGAACCAGGGTAGGCCATTAATTATGCAAATTGCGGGAGCCAATTTAAAAAAAAATATATACAAAACCAGAAACACAAAACTGCCTGTGTTCCCTTGCAAGCAAGGCACCCTGAAGATGAAACCTGATTAGCTTCTAGGTAGACCCTTCACTAGGAAGAGGACAGCTCTCTTAAGTTGGTAGGAAGTGAGAGCCAGAGGATAGAGAGGCAGGGACATGCTGAGGTGAGGGGACAGGTTGGGGTCCCTTAGACCTCATGGACTCAGAGTCACACACAGATGTGTGCTGGTGAATAAGTAATAGCTGCTAGTCTCAGCTGAGATAGGGGAGCCCTGATTTGTAGCATCTACCAGTTTCTGTGGTGTAAATACTCCTGTGCTGGCTGATTTCAAGCTACAAACAAGAGGCCATTGAACCTAGACTGCAGACTGAGTCTGCAGTCAGCTGTCTGCAACATTACCCATGCCCCAGGCAGGGCTGGGCAGGAGCAAGGCTCTGGGAGGGGGAGGCCTGTGTTGGCACCTGACTATGGGTGGGCAGGATGCAGGTTGTTGAAGGGACAGCTCTACAGCCTCAGACAATTGTTCCTCTTTGTCACAGACCCTGAAGGAGATTTACCAGACTGAAATGACCATAGAATCCATCAAGAAGGCCATCAAGGACAAGACTGCCTTCCTGAAGGTGGCTCAGACTAGACTGGACGAGCGTACCAGGAGGCCAAACATAGAGCTCTGCAGAGACATGGCCCAGCTGCGGTGAGGCGGGTGGCTGGGCAGCCGGTGGGGAGCGGGGGACACATGGGCTCAGTCTGGCTCACTCTCCAGCCTGATTGCTGCTCTGGGCTCTTCCGAAACATGCTTTCTGCCTACACATGTCATGGAGGGCCCTTTTTTGAAAGTGTTGGTGATGGATACGACTTTGAGTTTGGGATGATGAAAAAGCCCTACAGATGGACCATGACAGTGGCTGCACAGCAGTGTGAATGAAGATAATGCCAATGACCTGCTCACTCGGGAGAGTGAAACTGAGGTTCAGGGAGCAGATCATTATCGTAAAACACCCTACACAGATAATCCACGCGGTTGGACAATTAAGTTTAAGAACGCATCCTAGAAAAAGTGCTACGTACCTCATTGCTAAATATCACTACGGTCACCAGATGGCCAACGGGAGTACTT
The DNA here is from genome assembly GCF_027406575.1 of Nycticebus coucang. Classification (NCBI taxonomy): domain Eukaryota; kingdom Metazoa; phylum Chordata; class Mammalia; order Primates; family Lorisidae; genus Nycticebus; species Nycticebus coucang. The sequence goes on from NC_069797.1 coordinate 13,269,437, forward strand.
AGAAGGTGACCATAGTGATTCAGCAGTGAGGTATGTCAGACCTGGTACAATGATAGCTCTGATGGCCATTTCAGTAAAAGAGTTCCAAAACTGCTCTGAAGGGAGGACAGGACTCTGGCATAGGTACACAGCTTCCTGAGGGAAGTACTTCAAAGATGACCGGAGTGATATTCAGTGTTGAGGCAGGCAGCATTTTTTTTAGGGTGAGTTCACATATTTAATTGACTTCATGCATGTTGTCTGTGTTGGGTGCTATGAAGCATGCTTTAGAATGTATATACATGGGCAGTTTCTCCCAGGGGAGTTGTCTTGGCCATAGCCAGGTAGGAGGTCACCAAGGCTGCATGTTTGTTGAAGTGGGCTCCATAGGACCCCTCTTACTCCTAGGTCATTATTCAAGATTAGACCACTCTGTGCTGTCGAGGCTAGACGGCCCCCAGGCAGCAGCCTGACTTGTGCATCTGCTTCAGAAGAACCCAGCAGTGAGAGCACAGCCATTTGGCCCCTTAGGATTAGATCATGATTTATGATTTTATGCATAAATTATCAGAAGCTAAGCTTGACATTTTAGTTGCCAAAAATTTCTGCTGAGTCATCAAAAGCAGAGATGGGAACACATGAATTGTTTAGGCTGCCGTGAAACAAACTCCGGGTTGCTTTTTAAAAGGGTTTTGAGTGGTGGTCTAATACCACTTTGGAGTTATCACACAATGAGGCATTCACAGCTTCTCTGAGAAGCTGAATGACTTTTACTCTTTCTTTCCTTTTCCTGGCTAAACAGAATTTGCTTTTTTTTTTTAATACCTTCCTGCTGACTTTATAGTATGTCTAGCTTCTCTGGTCCTTTAACGACTTTTGGACAAAACCTACTTTTGTTCCTGTCAATATTTCTTGTTAAAATGTTCTCCCTCAAAATATTTAAGATTATTATTGGGGTAGGGGGTTATTTTCCTTCTTTTTTTTTTTTTTCATTAAATCGTAGCTGTGTACATTAATGCAATCATGGGTACCATGCACTCGTTTTATATACAGTTGGAAATATTTTTATCACAGTGGTTAACATAGCCTTTCTGGCTTTATTTTCCTTCTTAAATGAATCATTCTGAAAGAAAGTCTTAGGATGTCTACATTAAGAAAAAAATAAAGATCATAAATTCAGGGTTGTGAGAACTGAGAAAAATTGCTCTTTTCATTTCAAGACTTGTATTTTCATTTGAAATGTTCTAAACGGGTTCTTTCAAAACTGATTCTAAACATTCTTGGCATCTTTAGTGGCAGATCAGACCAGCCTCTGCTTTATTTAAATAATCTTCATACTTAAAAAAAATAAAAGGAAAAAAAAAGCTATGGTAGCTTTATTTGTATTTGAATGTAAAATGTTTTTCAGTTCTATAATTCCAAAAAGAAATGAGTGGCTTTAGCAGAATAGCTGTCTGCCTTTAGCCAAGAACAGGAAAACCAGGAGTGAAATGTGGCCTTGTGGATGGTGAAAATATATTTCCAATAGCTAAAGTTGGGGGAAGTGCAATGCTTCTCAGCCATGTTCATGTGCAGGCAGTGTGAAGAAAAGGATTCTCCCTGCCTGTGTTTTGTGTTTCTTGAATTTTTTTTTTTTAACATTGATATTTTAACATGTATATTTTCAAGCACTCCCTCCCAGATAAATTTTCCATTAGACTAGAATTTGGTCCAAAGGAATAAAGACTCGTATATCATCCTGCTCCATTTCCTTCGTTGGGGTTCAGGGTTTCTTTTAAAGCCAGGAGGGTGGGAGATGAGAGGCAGGCCTGGTGTAGTTATAAACAACCTGCTGTCAGAGAACTCATCACCAGGCGTCTGCAGCAGCCTTGCCTAGGATCTGTTTCTTTGCCAGTGATATTGCTTGCCTTGGGATCCTTAAAGAGGGCTTGCTTTTTAGTCCAACTTGATTTAAACAAGAACAAAAATATATGCTTTCAGAAGAGTTCTCAGATTTTGTGTTTATGATCCTTCAGACCAAATGAAACTTCAGCACTTACGTTTAAATCCCTCCCTTTCCCCATTGAGGGAAGGAAACAGTCCAGTTTGTAAGATAAGTTGAGTCCCACCCCGTGGCCATGTTCCAGCTTCTGGTGTCACTCTCCTGGGCACCTGCGTCTTCATCTTCTCAGGCTGGCTGCAGGTTAGAAGCAGATGGCTCTGGGCTCCTTCCTGCCTTTGCTTCCCTCTTATCCCCTTGGGTCTCGGTCTTGGGCTCAGATCTTGGCAGCTCCCACCTCCCGAGAAGGACTACCTCCTTCACCTTGGGCATGGAAGTTGGTTTGGTCTTCATTTAATAAGTCTTTTTTGCACACAAAAAGTTGTGCAGACACCACTCTGGGCAAGTCTGCTTTGGGTGGATGCTGCTTCTGAGGGTCTATGGTCTGCAGGGCAGACACAGTAAGTGGGCAGTCCTAGCGCCTGAGTCCTGCACAAGGCTGCGTGCTCTTGGAATATACAACATCCCGCAGCAGCTAGCCCAGGGCAAAGGGAGGGACTCCTCAAAGAAGAGTCAGTTCACCTGGGATTTGAGGATGGCATAAATTAGTGGGATGAAGTGCAGGGTAAGAGCGTTCTGAGGTGTGGGGACAGCAAGAGTGACAGCCTTGAGCCTTGAGTGAATGCCTCAACAATCAGAAAACATCCTTGGTAAAAATTACTTGTGTGCAGAGTGGAGTGGGCAGTAGTGTGACACTGCGGAAGACAGGCACAGCAGGATTTTATGTCTGAAGGACATAGGGAACACAAGGAAGAGGGCAGGCTCAACAAAGATCAGCTGGTTTCCGGTTCCAGCTTCTGTAGAAGGATGTCGTTATCGCTGGAGATGGGACGTGAATGCGGCCTGGGGTGGCGGTGCTCACCAGCCTCAGAGCCTTGGGCCATGGCTCCCCAGCTGGTGTGTCCACCTGGGCGGGTGAGCCCAGAAGGTGGGCAAAGCAGAGTGGTTCTGAGAAGTTTCCAAATCGTCTTCATTTGATTGCTGAGCTCTCTGAGTGAGATGTGGAGGCCTTTGTCCTTGGGGTGAGGGTGTGCATCAGTAGGACCCTTCACACAACCCCTCTAAAAGGTCAACATTAGATTTATGTTTTTCTTTCTGGCTTTAAGAGTGGTATATCTGTTTATGGTAGAAAATTTAGAAAATCTAGAAAATGAAATTAAAATACAAAACTTGGATTCTCTGGGCATCCAGGGACAACCAGTGCTAGCATTTTGTCATCCTTGCCACCAGGCACATTCCCAAAATTGTCATCATGCTGCATAGAGTTTGAAATCCTGATTTTTTTTCAACTAGCTTTATATTGTGTTTCTTTCCCATGGCCAAGTTATAAATTCTTTTTTTTTTAAATTGCTTGCAGTGTGCGTTTTCTAGACATTAATGCTGTTGTTTCCTTTTGTTCTGTCATAATCCTACTCAATATTAGATGGAGGACAGGACAGCCAGTTAAATTAGAATTTCTGACAATCGGGGCGGCGCCTGTGGCTCAAGGAGTAGGGCGCTGGTCCCATATGCTGGAGGTGGCGGGTTCAAACCGAGCCCCAGCCAAAAAAAAAATCACACACACACAAAAAAAAGAATTTCTGACAATCAATGAATAATGTTTTTGCTTAAGTATATCCCAAATATTATTACATGGAATTCTTGTACTAAAAATATCCGTGCTAAATAAAAATGCTTGTGCTGAATATGAATCAGTGATAAAAAGGAAGGAAATTCTGACACGTGCTACAGTGGGGGATCAACCTTGAGGACGCTGTCCTGAGTGAAACCAGCCAGTCACAAGGACGATGATATAATGTTGTATGATCACACTGACATGAGGTACCCAGAGTAGTTAAGTTCCTAGGGACAGAAAGCAGAAGGATGGTTGTCAGGGGCTGGGGGACAGATAGGGAAATGGGAAGATGTTGTTTAATGGGTTCAGAGCTTCATTTTGGTGAGCTGAAAGGGGTTTTGTGGGTGGATGATAGTGCCGGTAAGCGCCACAGTTTGGTTACACTTAATGCCACTGGACTGTCCACATAAACGATTAACATGGCGAATTTGATGTTATGTTAACACAATCAGAAAACATCCTTGGTACAAATTACTTGTTTGTCTGAAATTCAGATTGTCTGGGGCATCCTGTGAATTTTCCGGCAACCCTGCTCTGTGAGGACGACAGATAGGAATGAATTAATGAGATGTGTCTTCCCCAGGGGAGTGCAGTGTGCTGACGCCTACTTCCCGGGTCTGTGCTTCCTCTGGTCACAAGGACCCAAGAGGATGGAGACGGGAAAGGGCACCAGCTACTTATTATGGCCACAGAGGCTCCAAATTTCCTTCTTAGCTTCCTGCGTAACCAGGCACTCTCACAAGCTCACGTGTGCCTGTGCTGGTGGGGAGGGCGACTTGTTGCCCCTCAGGGCTGGACTTCCTAGTCTGTAAACAAGGAAGCCGGGCGTGATGACCTCTCCAGCATTCGTGTTCTGTGAAAGGTTCTGTGAAGCTATAAAATTGCTTTGGTATACTGATTTTGACATTGTCCTGGTATTTTTCTATAATCATGAAATCCTTTTCTATCTCTAGGAATATCCATATCCCTGTTTGTTTATTGTTACCATTCTCTTCATATTTCTGTATATTTTAATTCATTTCATGTCCCCATCATCTGCTGATAAATGAACTCCAAAGCAAAGAAAACTTTAGCTTTGCATCACTGGTTGAACCTGATGTACTTGGAGTTCTGTTTGCGACTGACCTGAGTCAGGGCGCTAATGGGGAGGCCCCCCAAAACTGTAAGGGAGGGATGAAGCTCCTTGTACCTCTTCTGTTAAGTGGGGATAACCACAGTATCTTCTTCATAGTGACATTGTGAAGATTAAACTGATAACGTAAAGCACTTAGAATAGTATTTACATAGGTATACCACGCATACATATGGTAGGGTAGTCAATAAGTGAGCTGCCATTATTACTATTACTATTGTCATTTGATAACCTGCTTCCTATTCTTTCTCTTGGGTGCCACCTGGTCACATCCATTGCATATTATTGGCCAAATCAGGGGGTAAGGGAAACCTAGCTTAACTGCTCTTTGAGAAGCTTAAGATTTTCTAAATAAAAACACAATGGAAGAAAACCCAATGGAAAAGACAAAGCTTTACTTTAATAAACATCAAAATCTTATGTCATGAAATAAATTAAAAGGCAAACAACAAATTAAGGAAAATATCTGCCCCAAGCATAACAGACAAAAAGAAAAAAATGAATGAGCATCACCGAGGAGCCTGGAGCAGACTGTAAAGACAGAGGGGGAGCCCCAGCACTGAGGAGCCCCAGAGTGGAGAATAAAGACAGAGGGGGAGCCCCAGAACTGCGGAGCCCAGAACAGAGAATAAAGAAAGAGGGGGAGCCCCAGAACTGTGGAGCCCAGAACAGAGAGGAAAGACAGAGGGGGAGCCCTGGAACTGAGGAGCCCAGAACGGAGAGTAAAGACAGAGGGGGAGCCCCAGAACTGCGGAGCCCAGAACAGAGAATAAAGACAGAGGGGGAGCCCTGGAACTGAGGAGCCCAGAACGGAGAGTAAAGACGGAGGGGGAGCCCCAGAAGGGCGGCCGGATGCAGGGAGCCACAGCTCATAGAAGAAATGCCAAATGGCCAGCAGAGCGGCGGTAAGGGTCCACTAAATGAAAGAATTGAAAGTTAAAACAGTGTTGATTAAAATAATCTGGAAAGGACATGCCGGATTTTTCCATGAAATGATGCCTTTGATTCCTTTCAGTCTTAACCAGAAACATGTGTAACTTTTTACATTGCCAGAGCACAGTCAGCACTTCAACTTGCCTCATGGTTTATGCGGCTGATTTCACGCATTACCATTTTTATGTTATTTTAAGTTTTTTACAAATACAAATATATTTACTCTGAACCTGAGGGCATTACCTTGGGGGTATTGCTGGCAGGAGGACTGTTATAGCTGTTATACTTTGAAAAGAACTCCCATCCACTGCCACCCACCAGGATATGTTAACAGATTGGGCTGAATTCTAGGTTTTGGAAAAAACTCAATGTCCCTCTCTTCCCAACAGTAAAAATAATTTTCAAGGATAAAAGAAATGAAAACAAATATAGCTAGGTTTTGACTTTTTTATTTTTACTATTTAAAAAATATCAAATGTTTGAATGTTTGTCCTCCTCTTAAAATATTAATATTATTAATATATTAATATACGTATACATGAGAATGCATATATATGTATGTGTGTGTGTGTGTGAAGATTTGCTGGTGTCTCAAGAATATGCTCAGTTTGTCCTTTGGATTATGAGGGGTTGTGAACTGACGTGGCCCTGGCATGGTACTTGAATCATGCACAGGCGTTGCTTCCTTTGCTATATAAAGGTGCAACTGTGTGCTGCTGGGGCTCCATGTGCCACCTGGCACACAGCCATGTCTCCAGTTAGCATGGGCAGCTACATCTTCCCCTAATTCAAGCTGTGGGAGTGTGACTTGTCTGCTGACCTAATGGTGTCATTCCTTCACGCAGCCTTGTTAACGAGGTATACGAGGTGGACGACACCATCCAGACCCTGCAGCAGCGCCTGAGGGATGCAGAGGACACCTTGCAGCTGCTGGTGCACACCAAGGCCACCCTGGAGCACGACCTGGCTGTCAAAGCCAATTCCCTGTACATCGACCAGGAGAAGTGCATGAGCATGCGGCGGAGCTTCCCCACTACCCTGCGGCTGGCGGGCTACTGCTAGCAACCCACCCAGGGCAGGTGGGGTGGAGCCAGGGCATGTGTGAGTGTTGGAATGGAATGCTAATATATTCCCTTATTAAAGGATTGTATGACGGGAATGCACCAAGCTCCTATCACAGAAAGCCTTTTTGTTTGTCCCTGTACTATAACTTTCTGCTATTTACTAAGCACCTGGGTTATGGGAAGGATATGAAGAAATAATCGATCCAATAGAAAAGGTAAAAGTGATAGTTGTTATTATTCTTGTTATTTTGTGTATGATATGAATGGACTGCATTCGCTCTGAGGCCGTGGGGAAGCACAAACAAGATAGATTTCCAGCTATGCCTTAAAGCAGTGGCCCCTAACCTTTTTGGCATCAGGAAATGGTTTCATGGAAGACAATTTTCCATGGACAGGGAGTGGCAGAGACTTTAGGTCGTCACAGGAGTGCACAACCTGGATTTCTCGCAGGCACAGTTTACAGGAGAGTTTGTACTCCTGTAACAATCTAACACAGCCCATGATCTGACAGGACGTGGAGCTCAAGGTAGTGAGGTGAGATGGGGGGTGGCTGTAAATACAGATGAAGCTTCACTTTCTCATCCACTGCTCACCTCCTGCTGTGTACCCTGGTTCCTAACAAGCCACAGACTGGACACCAGATACCAGCCTGCAGCCCAGGTGTTGGGGACCTCAGCCTTACAGGGTTCACAATGGGTAGTTGGGATAGTTTGAGCAAAAATAGAGGTAGAGAAAGACAGAGTGCACTTGAAACAATACTAGGTGGATGAGTTGACTGCAATTGGTGATGCATCTGAGGAAATGCAGCTGCCTGAACAGGTGGCTTTCAACTCCAGCCTCAGGGGCCCAGAGCCATTGGCACCTCTGAGCAGGGAAATGGCTTGATGAAAGCAATGCTGAACAATAGAAGTCTGAACTGGAGACACGGCATGGGAACAAAGAGAGCAGACTTACTATAACAAGTTATCAGGCCCTGGGAGCTCTTTACACACAGCACAAGGGGTCCAGGCAGACAGAGGTACGGTTGCTAGATGGGCTGGAAAATAGGACACAGCTCACATTCCAGGACATCTCTGGCCTCCACACGATTATTAGGGTTTTCAAGAACTATTTTTCTGTATTTACAAAGGAAAAATATTTGCATGGCATATATTTTGAAAAATAGAGAAAACATACACATGAACTCTTGAAAAAAATCTCTAAATCACTCATTATCACAACACCCGGAAGTACCAGTCGCAGCCTGTCTGCATTTCCTTGTGTATTCTTTTTTTTTTTTTGCTGTGACTATGTATGTGCATGATATTTATTATATTTACATACACAGGTAACATGTAGTGTTTATGTTTATTACAAAGATAAATGAATGTTTATATTTGTGCAATAACATATTTGAGATCCTACTGTGGACTTACCACCTTCTTTCTCCTATTCAGACATTCAACACGGGCCTCCAGGTCTTTCATTAACTGCAGCAGCATCTTGTGAAATTCTTCCTTTCTATCTCCAAAGACAATAAATGCCACTTGTGGGAATTTCTGAACATACAGACAAGCAAAAGAAGAAAACCAAAACCTTCCATATTTCTAAACTAGATATTTTGATAGGATCAATTTTTATTTCTGTATTTTCCTCTCACAAATGAATTCACACTAAATAAAAGGACTTACCAAGTCCCATGTGGCAGATAAAATTCTCAGCACCTCAACTCAATTTTTCTCTTTCCATCTCATAACATATACTCTTTCCATGTCAGAAAGCATCACAACTTCATTTTAATGGCTTTTTACCATTTTATTGTATTGAGGTTTCAGAGTTTCCTATAACCCCATTTTTCATTATTGGATATTGATATTGTATCAGACTCTTCTCTCTCATAAACAGCAGTTTTACTAGCTGAAAGTTTAGAAACACCTTTAATATTTTCCTCAGGATTAGTTACTAGATATGAGATTGAAAGTCAAGCACATTTAATAAAAGGCTTTTGCAATGTGTTGCCAAATTGCCCTCCTGAAAGGCTGGGTTGCTCTTCACTTCCCCAGCAGTGTCTGAGAGGTTGTCTTTCTGCGTCCTTGATAACCCTGGGTTGGCTTTTTTACCACTGATACTATAAGACAATATAACATATGTATGTCTTACAGCTTTGTCATCCTATTGCTTCTTGCGAAGTAGAACAATTCCCACTAGATGTTTGTATTCTGTGAATTGCCTATTCCTATTACATGCCTGTTTCCACCTCCCGAAGGATTTACTTTTTTAAAAAAATTACTATTTTAAGAGTTCCTTGTATACTCATCAGATGATGCTTTTATCATATATACTGAACACATCGTCCTTTATATCTTTGCCTGACATTTTGTTCTGTTTTTTTAAAGTACATAAGTCATGACATGCACAAATTTCCTACATGTTGATGCCTTTGGAGTTATGCCTGTTAGGCACTTTCTCACCCCAAGATTCTTTATCTGCAATTTCTTTTAATTCTTCAATAATTACTAATAGTAAACAACATTTAGTCATCTGGAATTATTTTGAGATGGTATAGACAGGATGCTAGCTTTGAATCCATTTGGAGTAGAAGTTCGAGGTAGGAAAATGAGTCACAGGGAAAGCTTTTCTCTCTTTTTCTCTGATGTTTCTCACTCTACGTCTGTCTCTCTCTCTTTCATTAGTAGTTCTCCCTGTATCTTCGTGTTCTCCTGGTTCCACCTTCACCACTGCTATTAACCCCAAAGTTCATTTTTTCTCTTTGTCTTAAAAGTATTTTAAGACCTTGCTTAGTCCATTTCACAAATTCATCTCAAAGTGCTAGCAGAGTTGACATACAGACAATAAGCTCTTACCGGGTTATGTTTGCGGTCTCTGTGTGTTCATTTAGAAATCAAATTGTAGCTTTTTTCATCTTCCATTTGTTCTAATGAAAACAAAGATGTATAAATTTCACTCAGATATTTAGTGATTAGAATAATCAAATGTTGGTAGTGATAATTTTTTAGACAATAGTAAAGATAAACGTTAAGTTTTACACGTGCCTTATTTGTGATGTGTTTGGGAGAAAGTCCTTCTGACTTTTTCTTCCATAAATTGCATTTTTTTTTTTTTAGGAATATATGCTTATGCAGTCCTTTTCTTAAGCATGTATTCTAGGCATTACAAGACTAGATGGAAAGAAAATGTAGTTCAGATACAGAAAAAGGCTAGTGTTCTTGTTATTTTGGTGAACTGTGGGCAAGGCTAAATTCCACAAATAAACATCTGGTTTCTAGTCTAAAATGTTGCAGCTACTTCAGGAGGGCAAATACTCTAAGGCTGAAACCCCAGGAACAGCCAAGCCTCAGGAAACAGGATCCTGTTTGAGAATTTCAGGCCTCCAAATATCAGCACATGATCTGGCTTTATTTATTTGGGCTCAAACTATCTTTAATATTTTGTGTCTTTAAGAAGGGTTTCTGGAAGGTCAAAGGCTTCCACTACCCCAAGCATCATTCAGATTTAGAAATGTGTGTAATTTTCCTTAAATAGCCGAGTCGCCTCTAATTTTAGTAATTTCATTTATGTCTCTGGAGAGTGTTGTCATACCTGGCACTTTCGAGTCCTGAGCTCATGCTATAAATAGCTGAAGCGTGGGGTCTGGTTTTAGGTTATAATTTTTGTTTTCACCTAAAACAGGGGATAGATCCCTTGCTTTTGTTTGCAGGGCTGACCCAAACACAGAGGAGAGGGTGGTGCTGCTTGCCCCTGTGCCCCAGGGCCTCCCTTACAGCGTCCCCACGTCTAGCCCCTGCCCTGGACTCTTTCCAGCAGGTCTGGATTCCCCGTGGCACCAACTGCCAAGTGTGCAGAGTACACTGATGGTATTTTGTGAGGCCTACGTTAAGGTATGTGGTCTGATCAGTATTTGTGCATTTTGGGGGAGAAAGAGATAATGTGGGTCTCTTCCTTGGGGATGGCAAATCCGTTTCTCCTTGGGAGCCAGCCCTATCCAACTGGATGTGCTTATTTTATTTATTTATTTATTTATTTATTTATTCATTTATTTATTTTGAGACAGTGTCTCACTATTTCTCCCTCATTAGAGTGCGGTGGTGTCACAGCTCACAGTAACCTCAAACTCTTGGGCTTAAGTGATTCTCTTGCCTCAGCCTCCCAAGTAGCTGGGACTACTGTCAAAATGCCCATCTATTTTTTGTTCCAGGTGTCATTGTTGTTTAGTTGGCCTGGGTCGGATTCAAACCCACCAGCCTCAGTGTATGTGGCTGGCATGGTAACCACTGTGCTACTGACGCTGAGCCAAGGATGTGCTTATTTTGAATGAGAAGGATGCCAAGAGGTCTAATTGTGCTGCTGCAGGGGGTCTAGGATGGAGAAGTGTCTCCACACGTGCTGTCATCCTGTTCTTCACATAGCTCTGAATTCTTCCTTGGCTCAGATGGAGCCTTCACTTCCAATGTCAAAGGGCTTTTGCTGTGTGGTCAGTGCTGCTCATCCCTCTAGGACCTTGCTGGGAGCTAAGAGGAGACCATTTCTTTGGCTCACTTTTTCCTTTTAGCAGGGAAAGACCTCTAAAGATGTCACTGTGACCCCAAAAGCAACTCAGATGGCATTGCGATGGAGTGAGAGGGGAGCTTGTTGGGGACAGGGAGTCTTTCACTACTGTTTTGAAAGACGTCTCTATCTGCATGGGTAGGACTGTGGGCACCATAAACATACCTGTTATTTCTCAATTACTTTCTTTCTTCCCTGTAAGGTGAAGGTTAACTTTAAAGTGACATAATATCTTTGGATTACATTTCCAAGTCCTCATCTCCAGTGTTTCAGCCCTGCAATCCCTCAGGCACAGGGTCAACCTCTTTACTCCATAATAGTGGCATCCTTTTTCCTGATAACCTTCTCTTTAGGGAAATATGCATGTTTTCTGATAATTCAAATTTATATATTTGCTGGAGGCTATCTGTTTATTGGCAATAGCCTAGCTGTCTTCAACTTCTGACCCCCTTTTGCTTCTGTAGCAAAGTCAGAAGCTCCTTAAGTGAGAAGAGGCAATATGAGAGGAATGTCATCAACGGGCCAGGGCCCCAGGTAAGCCCCCAGAACACCTCAAAGACACAGCAACACATGACCACAAAGACCCCAGAACACCTCAAAGACACAGCAACACATGACCACATGACTTATGACACCAGGGCCCCAGGTAAGCCCCCAGAACACCTCAAAGACACAGCAACACATGACCACAAAGACCCCAGAATACCTCAAAGACACAGCAACACATGACCACATGACCTATGACAACATATGACAACTGGCATCTCAGTAATTATCTTCCTATAATATAACATGACAATCTCATGAGATAGTTGTTATTGTTGCTCTGCAAATGGGGAAACTGAGGCTCAGAGAGGTCAAGGAGTCTCAGAGAGATTGAACAATGAGCTGAAAGCTACTCCAGTAGAATGACGGTGAGTGGAGAGTTCAGTCCTCTTGCCTGACCCTAGGATGTGGGCTTTCCACTACCATCCTATACCATTAATTGGCCTCCAGGAGAAGGGTTTGCTCCTACAGGGGTTCTCCTTCTCAGCAACCACAGCAAAATATGTGTGCAACAGAGGCATGTGAGAAACTTTCAATTTTGGAAAATGTGTATAAAATTAAAATATGAGTAGGCTTCAGCTTTTGGGTCATTGATTTTATCTTTGAGATGGATACATACAATGACAATGATAGCCAACTTTTCCTGAGCAGAACTGTACATATGCTATTTCATATGTACGGTACACAGATGTAATTTATTTATATCCTAAAAAAAATGAGAAAATTGAGACTTAAAGAAGGAAAATAATCTTGAAAGTAAGGCGGAAAGTAACCCAAAATCAAACCCCTAGCAAGTCCCAAAGACAAGAGTTGAACTCAGACAGGCTTGTCCGAAAGTCATTGGTACATTACTGCATTGCCTCCTTCTGAGGGGTTTATCCATTAGATGTCTTCAAAAGTTGCATTTTTTTTTTAAAGAAAATTATTTTAGAATGCATGTGTTATTTCTCCCAGCAGATATTTGTGACAGTGTAATATTTTGAATAATATCATCAATATAATTTATTACAGCATTGCAAGCTCTAAAAGTATTTGATTCTATCTTTAAGTAGAAGGTAAGGATAATAGCTGATTACATATGTACTCTGTTTTTTCAGATAGAACAAAAACATCTCTGGCAATTTGATAAAAGGTTCTCAATTCTGAAAGTCAAATAATTGGGCCACATCCACTCCTGTAGCTCTGACACAGACAGACTATGCCATTGCCCTCCACGTGCCTGAGTTCTTGGCAGCGGGTTTCTGCTAAAGAGTCTTAAGTGGGACTCTTAATGGGAAGTGACTGTGTGCAGTAACCACTTAAACTGGTGTTTTGATGGTAGTTAACTAAAATAGGTTCTTTCCTGTATGTGTGCTGCTTGAGTTGTCATCTGAGCCAGGGCAACAGCTTCAGAAATAATCAACTTAGAGAGAAAGGAGAAACCAGAACCTCCCTTTCTTAACTTGGTTTGGATTTTTTCCATTTCATGTAGATTTGTGTGGATTCTAAAATCCTCAGCTCCCAACATGTGTCTTGGCTCTTAGACCAGGAAACACAGCAACATACGAACAGAATGAGCCCTGAGCAGCGTGGAGTTGCCTCTTTAGGACAGGTAGAAAAGAGTTTAATGATGAAATGTGGAGATCAGGGGCCAATGGAGAGCCCAAATTTTCAGACACAGAGAGAGCCACTGAGTGAGCAGTTGGAGGGTCGCTTTGATTCTGTTTGGCTGGTATGCAGGATGAATGAGTGTCTCCACAGAGGACAGCACTTTTGAGATGAACTTAGTGTTTACCTCTCAGGTAAGGTAAAGCTCAAAGGTTTGGGAATGACAGAGATAGGCCCACCGTGGGGAAATAACCTCCATCTCTACCAGTCAGTCTCCTGATAATGGAATCTGTGTCTAGGAGGGATAGAAGAGGAGAGAGAGCATGAAATGGTTTCTAAGGTCACTGGCAAGCTGGAGAGACAGACTTATGGCTGACCTTCATGAATGGCCCACCAGGCCATATTGCTAAACTTGGCCATTGAGCAGTCTGGTTTATACCAGCCCTGGAAAACTTCTTGTTGATGTAAGAAGCCCCCATGACAGCTACCAGATCCATACCTGTGATGCTTCTGATAGGATTAGAAGGCCACCTCTGCTGATCGGGAAGTAGACATGGCCACTGAGTCCAGGGACACAGTCTTGTTGAGCTGTGCAGAGATGGCACCATGGTAAAAGATTGGTGTAAGGCAACCAACCATGATTAGGAGTTTAGACTTGTTTTCAGAGAAGCCGACATATATTTATAATGGTTTTGAATGAATGCAATTGTAAAAGAAAAAGTGTTTTTTTCATTTATACTTAGAAGGAAAGCCACTTAATTAAGCCATGTTAGATACATAGAAAATAATACTTTTTATTTTTTTTCACTTAAAATTTCCATATCACACTCATTTGGGAGTCTGAATTTCATACAGCAATAATTGGTAGACGTGTTGTCCCTGCTGTACAGAAGAGAAATTTGAGAAATAACCACCCACCAGGGGCAGGCTGCTGAGCTAGCCCTCAAATAGCTATTTGGTATGTTTTGCAGTTTACTTAAGCAAGAATTGTTTTGAAGAAGGACAAATGATTAGTTTCCATAAGGAAGAATTTTAGCACAAATAAGGCTAAGATAGATCCACCTGTAAAATATAAAACAATTCTGAGGTGAAGGAGCTCATTGGACGTACACAGAGATGAGATAGCCACAAGTGGGATGTTCTACATGCAGAGCAAAAGCTGGGCCCAAGGAAAGAACTGAGGACAGTGTTGCCATTTTAGTCAAACTCTGTCATCAGGAATTAACTGTAGTATCATCAGTACTGTACATCACATTATTTCCAGCATTCCACCTCCTTGGTCCCTTGTGGATGACTGGACCCATATGACTGAGCAGAAGGGATGTGGGTCACTTCAGGCTTGTGTGTTTTAGTTGCCAGCATGAATCTTTCCAAAATTCTCTTCCTTTTGACGTGACAACCAGGAACCTTTGAGATATTCCCTGAGAGACTACAATAAACAGAACTTAACCTGGTGACCCCCTGTGGCCATGCAACCTGAGAAAGAAAATTTATCTGTGTAGTTCTAAGGCACTGACACCGTGGGGCTGTTTCTTACTGCAGCTTAACCCAGCCTATCCTGACTGATAAGCCAGCCCCCAACAAAAAGCTGAGTACAAGGACTACTCGGTGAGTGGTCCTTTTCCCCTGTGAAATTCAGACCTCTTACTTTCCCAGAATGTAGACCAGATCGCAGGCCAGGCAACTGAGCACGTGACCACTCCATCCCTTGAAATAGCAGGCTAAGATGAAATCTTTTGCGCTTATTTAGGGAATAGAACAAGGCCAGGTCTTTCAAGCACAGAACAGGCATCCCAGAGATACAGGTGTTTCCAAATCTGAAAGCCAAAATAACCCAAAGCACTTTGGGTGTCAAAATTCTTAAAGACTGTAGAGGAGTGACGGCAAACTCAGATCCCTTTGGCACCAACAAGGAGACATAAGTAAAGGTTATTTAACTTTCCGGGCATAAACTGACTATAATAAAAACAGTGCAATCAAGAGGATGAATGGCAGCTGAATTCAGCTTCTGTGTTGGGGAAAGAGTTGAGTGTCAGGACAGTGGCGAGAGGGCCTGGAGTGAGCAGGCGTGAAGACCGTGCCCAGACTAAAGAGGGAGCCTCCATTCTGCTCTCGCCAGTCATTGCTGGGTAGGAATGTGGCCCCGTGTGGCTGAAGTTTCTGTATCCCGCTGTTGGCCTTATTTAAGGCCTGATAAGATTCTCATTTGGGAAGATGAAAGAGGGTGAGACGGAAATAAAATTGTGATGTGTTCAGAAGCTTATTTTATAAAGCAACTTAATAATAAGGATGATAGTGGGGGTAGGGAGCTCCCATGTAGTCCTGGGGCTTAGGTTTATTAAATTCATATTTTATTTTATTTATTTATTTTTTTCCTTTTTTATTTTTATTAAATCATAGCTGTGTACATTAATATGATCATGGGGCACCATACACTTGGTTCATAGATCGTTTGACACATTTTCATCACACTAGTTAACATAGCTTTCATAGCATTTTCTTAGTTATTTTGCTAAGACCTCTACATTCCACATTTACTAGGATTCACATATACCCTTGTAAGATGCACCACAGGTGTAATCCCATTAATCCCCCTCCCTCCACCTACCTCCCCCCTCCCTCCCCTCCCTTTCCCCCTTCTCCCTATTCTTAGGTTGTAACTGGGTTATAGCTTTCATGTGAAGGTCCTACATTAGCTTCATAATAAGGGTGAGTACATTGGGTACTTTTTCTTCCATATTTTAAATTGTAGTGTCGATGGCTACATTTGGGCCTGTGACAAATTGAGGCCCTGATATGCAAGAATGTACCAGCCAAGATTGGTAACATGATATCATTTTAATTTACAGCACTAGTCTACAGTGCTGTTTGAAAATTAGAGATTGCATCATTCAGGAGGAACTAAGACCTATAAAAATAACTTTTAAAGTATATGGTTGTTTGAAATCAAGAAATATGACCTAATCCATAGTAGGATACACATAGGTTCATATTTATACACCAGTCTACTTGTAAAAAGTAAAAGAAGCTTGAACTCCTCTAATGCTAAACTTGAGATGAACAGTGGAGCCAAAGCATGGGCTACCCGTGTAGTTGGAGAACTTTGTACAGAACCCAAAGTGGCAACTGGGAAGGTCCTGATGGAACAGTCTTGTGACTCTTTGCCCTTGTGTGATTTTATAGGAAGCTGTCTTGCCAGAGTGTAATTTGAAAATGAAAAATCATCAAATATGGCTAAGCGCCCATAGAGCAGTGGTTAGGGTGCCAGCCACATCCACTGGGGCTGGTGGGTTCAAACCAAGCCCAGGACTGCTAAACAACAATGATAACTACAACAACAACAACAAAAACAAAAAGTAGCCAGGCGTTGGGGCAGGCATCTATAGTCCCAGCTACTTGGGAAGCTGAGGTGAGAGAATTGGGCCCAACAGTTTGAGTTTGCTGTGAGCCATGATGTCACAGCACTCTACTGAGGGCTACATAGTGAGACTCTATCTCAAAAAAAAAAAAACAAACATCAAATAAATATTTGAAAACCAAGTTGGTATTACTGAAACCCTTGACTCAGTAAAGAGATCAAAACAACTGTAGAATTAAACTAGTCAACAAAATCAATCCAATGATGAAAAACTTGGTAAAGTCAGTTATGTGACTGGTATAATCAAGGTTGCTGTTTATTTTTAACATATATACCATATCAATCTATCACCTATTTCTCTCTCTCTCTCTCTTTTTTTTTTTTTTTTTTCTGGCTAGGGCACCCTTGTTTTTAAAAATAAGTTTTCATTTTTTCTCTTTATGATCAGCACAATGAAACAAAATTTTTTTTTTTTTGAGACAGAGTCTCATTTTGTCACCCTGGTAGAGTGCCTTGGCATTATAGGTCCACAGCAACCTCAAACTCTTGGGCTCAAGCGATCCCTTTGCCTTAGCCTGCTGAATAGCTGGGACTGGAGGTACCCTCCATAACATCCACCTATTTTTAGAGACAAGGTCCTATGGATTTTTAATCACAGGACCTTGTTCAGGCTGGTCTAGAACCTGTGAGCTCAGGCAATCCACTTGCCTCAGCTTCCCAGAGTGCTAGGATTACAGGCATGAGCCACTGTGCCCGGTGAAACAAATATTTTATGTTTTAATTTTATTTAAAATTGTATGACAACATAGAAGTACATTATTCTAAAATGGTGAAGCATTAAAAGGTGGCCTCAGCCCTCAGTCACAGCCTCTTTTTCCTCAGAGTAAATACTGTCAGTAGTTAGGTGAGACACGCTTTTAGTTGTAAAGATAGCTTTGTGTGACCTTCTGGAAGCCCTTGCTATGTCCTTCAAAGCAGAGATTAAAAATCCACAGGACTTTGAAGAATATGCAAAGGAAGTATTCTACGTGGTCAGCAAAACTCCCTTATAAAATATGAGCAAACCCAGTGGCAAGTGGGAAGAATACAGTGAGAAGAATGCAGGAGGATGGAGGGTCCAGCAACAGGTCAACAGCCCCACACCTGTGCTTCACCATGGCTCCCTGCCCTGGGCTGCTGGATTCAGGGTCAGAATGACCCTGTGCTGAGAGCCAGCTGTGGCCTAGGAAACGTGCTATGCTCTCCAGGGACCCTCCTCCTGTCCCCACCAGCCGAGTGTGTGAAGATATGGTATAGGTGGTCCCTGGGCTATGAACCAGATAGGTTCTGTAGGTTTGTTCTTACGTTGAATTTATATGTAATTTGGAACAGGTACATTCACGTATGACGTGTAATAGCCCCTGTTCATAAATGTGAGTTGTACATCTGTCAGATTTTTGTAACTCAGTGGCTGCCTCTATAAGGAAAATTGCAGCTCATGCATTCAATCATTGACTCAAATAATTATTGAGTGCCTTCTGTGGACAAGTGCTATGTTAGACTCCAGAGATTAATATGCTGAACAAGAGAGAAATCGTCTCTGCCTTCATGGAGCTTATACTGAGGAGTGGATTAGGTTGATATTAATCAAATAATATGAGAATTTACAAGAGGAATTGGGCCTTGGGAAGCTTTCTTGAAGTTGTGACATTTAAACAATTACTTGTAAGGTAAGACATCAACAAGTAACATGGTGGGGAGCTTCTAAGGCTCATGGACCTAAGACCTGTGACATTAATCTCATTCCCTACAGGACGCTGTGGTTGTGACGTGAAGAATCAAATGATGGAGTTAGAGCATGGCTGGTAGTGCCAAATCCAGCCAAGGGGTTTATTTAAAGCAGTGGTTCTCAACCTTCCCAATGCAGTGACCCTTTAATACAGTTCCTCATGTTGTGGTGACCCCCAACCATAAAATTATTTTTTGTTGCCACTTCATAACTATAATTTGCTACCATTATGAATCATAATGTAAATATCTGATATGCAGGATGTATTTTCATTGTTAAAAAGGGGTCATGTCAACAGAATCAAAAGAATTGAAATTTTACCTTGTATCTTCTCAGACCATAAGGCACTAAAGGTGGAACTCAACTCTAACAAAAAGGCTCGACCCCACCCAAAGGCATGGAAATTAAACAATCTTCTGTTGAATAACAGATGGGTGCAGGAAGAAATAAAACAGGAAATCATTAACTTCCTTGAGCATAACAACAATGAAGACACAAGCTACCAAAACCTCTGGGATACTGCAAAAGCAGTTTTGAGAGGAAAATTCATCGCTTTAGATGCCTACATTCGAAAAACAGAAAGAGAGCACATCAACAATCTCACAAGAGATCTTATGGAATTGGAAAAAGAAGAACAATCTAAGCCTAAACTCAGTAGAAGAAAAGAAATATCCAAAATCAAATCAGAGATCAATGAAATTGAAAACAAAAGAATCATTTAGAAAATTAATGAAACAAGGAGTTGGTTTTTTGAAAAAATAAATAAAATAGATAAACCATTGGCCAGACTAACGAGGAATAGAAAAGTAAAATCTCTAGTAACCTCAATCAGAAATGATAAAGGGGAAATAACAACTGATCCCACAGAGATTCAAGAGATCATCTCTGAATACTACCAGAAACTCTATGCCCAGAAATTTGACAATGTGAAAGAAATGGATCAATATTTGGAATCACACCCTCTCCCTAGACTCAGCCAGGAAGAAATAGAGCTCCTGAACAGACCAATTTCAAGCACTGAGATCAAAGAAACAATAAAATCTTCCAACCAAAAAATGCCCTGGTCCAGATGGCTTCACTCCAGAATTCTATCAAACCTTCAAGGAAGAGCTTATTCCTGTACTGCAGAAATTATTCCAAAAAATTGAGGAAGAAGGAATCTTCCCCAACACATTCTATGAAGCAAACATCACCCTGATACCAAAACCAGGAAAAGACCCAAACAAAAAGGAGAATTTCAGACCAATCTCACTCATGAATATAGACGCAAAAATTCTCAACAAAATCCTAGCCAATAGATTACAGCTCATCATCAAAAAAGTCATTCATCATGATCAAGTAGGCTTCATCCCAGGGATGCAAGGCTGGTTTAACATACGCAAGTCTATAAACGTTATCCACCATATTAACAGAGGCAAAAATAAAGATCACATGATCCTCTCAATAGATGCAGAAAAAGCATTTGATAAAATCCAGCATCCTTTTCTAATTAGAACACTGAAGAGTATAGGCATAGGTGGCACATTTCTAAAACTGATTGAAGCTATCTATGACAAACCCACAGCCAATATTTTACTGAATGGAGTAAAACTGAAAGCTTTTCCTCTTAGAACTGGAACCAGACAAGGTTGTCCTCTGTCACCTTTACTATTCCACGTAGTGCTGGAAGTTCTAGCCAATACAATTAGGCAAGACAAGGAAATAAAGGGAATCCAAATGGGAGCAGAGGAGGTCAAACTCTCCCTCTTTGCTGATGACATGATCTTATACTTAGAGAACCCCAAAGACTCAACCACAAGACTCCTAGAAGTCATCAAAAAATACAGTAATGTTTCAGGATATAAAATCAATGTCCACAAGTCAGTAGCCTTTGTGTACACCAATAACAGTCAAGATGAGAAGATAATTAAGGACACAACTCCCTTCACCATAGTCTCAAAGAAAATGAAATACCTAGGAATATACCTAACGAAGGAGGTGAAGGACCTCTATAAAGAAAACTATGAAATCCTCAGAAAGGAAAAAGCAGAGGATATTAACAAATGGAAGAACATACCATGCTCGTGGATGGGAAGAATCAACATTGTTAAAATGTCTATACTTCCCAAAGCAATCTACCTATTCAATGCCATTCCTATCAAAATACCAACATCGTACTTTCAAGATTTGGAAAAAATGATTCTGCGTTTTGTATGGAACCGGAAAAAACCCCGTATAGCTAAGGCAGTTCTCTGCAACAAAAATAAAGCTGGGGGCATCAGCATACCAGATTTTAGTCTGTACTACAAAGCCGTATGCTCAAGACAGCATGGTACTGGCACAAAAACAGAGACATAGACACTTGTAATTGAATTGAAAACCAAGAAATGAAACTAACATTTTACAACCACCTAATCTTTGATAAACCAAACAAGAACATACCTTGGGGGAAAGACTCCCTATTCAATAAATGGTGTTGGGAGAACTGGATGTCTACATGTAAAAGACTGAAACTGGACCCACACCTTTCCCCACTCACAAAAATTGATTCAAGATGGAGAAAGGACTTAAATTTAAGGCATGAAACAATAAAAATCCTCCAAGAAAGCATAGGAAAAACACTGGAAGATATTGGCCTGGGGGAAGACTTCATGAAGAAGACTGCCATGGCAATTGCAACAACAACAAAAATAAACAAATGGGACTTCCTTAAACTGAAAAGCTTCTGTACAGCTAAGGAGACAATAACCAAAGCAAAGAGACAACCTACACAATGGGAAAGGATATTTGCATATTTTCAATCAGACAAAAGCTTGATAACTAGGATCTATAGAGAACTCAAATTAATCCACATGAAAAAAGCCAACAATCCCTTATATCAATGGGCAAGAGACATGAATAGAACTTTCTCTAAAGACGACAGACGAATGGCTAACAAAACACATGAAAAAATGTTCATCATCTCTATATATTAGAGAAATGCAAATCAAAACAACCCTGAGATATCATCTAACCCCAGTGAGAATGGCCCACATCACAAAATCTCAAAACTGCAGATGCTGGCGTGGATGTGGAGAGAAGGGAACACTTTTACACTGCTGGTGGGACTGCAAACTAGTACAACCTTTCTGGAAGGAAGTATGGAGAAACCTCAAAACACTCATGCTAGACCTCCCATTTGATCCTGCAATCCCATTACTGGGCATCTACCCAGAAGGAAAAAAATCCTTTTATCATAAGGACACTTGTACTAGACTGTTTATTGCAGCTCAATTTACAATCGCCAAAATGTGGAAACAGCCTAAATGCCCACCAACCCAGGAATGGATTAACAAGCTGTGGTATATGTATACCATGGAATACTATTCAGCCATTAAAAAAAATGGAGACTTTACATCCTTTGTATTAACCTGGATGGACGTGGAAGACATTATTCTTAGTAAAGCATCACAAGAATGGAGAAGCATGAATCCTATGTACTCAATTTTGATATGAGGACAATTAATGACAATTATGGTTATTGGGGGGGAAACAGAAAGAGGGAAGGAGGTAGGTGGGTGGGGCCTTGGTGTGTGTCACACTTTATGGGGGCAAGACATGATTGCAAGAGGGACTTAACGTAACAATTGCAATCAGTGTAACCTGGCTTATTGTACCCTCAATGAATCCCCAACAATAAAAAAAAAAAAATTAGAAAAAAAAAAAAAGGGGTCATGACCTACAGGTTGAAAACCACTTATTTAAAGCAACGTGTTATAGAAGTATATTGATGAGGATCCTGGGACATTGGGCATGGGCAATCATTTAATAGAATCCTCTGGTTGAGATGAACTATCGTCTCTGATATGTTTCCTCCCAATCTTCTCTTCTCTGAGCTAACTAAATGCCACTCAGTTCCCCACCCATCTTCAATTCAAGGCTCAATGGTTTTAAATTGATTAAAAATCTGAAAACCACCACTTCCCATTTGACCCTCAAAATCTATTTTGGAATCGCCTCATATCTTTGGCTTGACATCGGAGGTTCCTACATAGGTGAGGTTTCTTTTCCAGGGTCATTTTCTCCTCTTCCTTCCTATCATTCAATAAGATGATTTTGATGAGGTTTTCAGTTGTTTGTCTGAATCTCCACTAATCTAATTTCGCAAATGCACTGGAATATATCTCAGGGACACTTGACTGTCTCCTGTGCTTAATGCAGCAGTGTTTATGTTGTCTGTGTAGCTTCTGTTCTAGGCCTTTCCCGTACGTGCTGTTTATGATGCTCTCGGTAGACGTACCACCCTTCTAGGGGTCTTTTGCCTATCAGCACTGTCCAATAGCAGTTTGTGCAATGGTGGAAATGATCTGTATCATCTCCGTCTGACACGGCAGCTGCCAGCCAGATGTGGCTATTGAGCTCTGACCAAAGCCCCATGTGAATATAGGACACCACACCTCGGCAAGGTTGTGTCATTGTTCAGTATCCTGAAGCCAGAATAGGGCAAATCAGACATATAACCAGATCAGCTTGTTCTCAGCGATCTTTTCTCTATGCTAAGAACAGACAACCATTTATTTGTAAGACTTTGTAAGAATGCCTATTCAACATACATATTTGGGGATGGCAGCAAATAAAGCAGCTCCATTGGGCCAAAAAGGAGTGAGCAATAGGGAAGGAAGAGAAAATCATTTTGTTGACCTCTAAGAGTGAGGAAGAAAGAAAGCGAGATTCCCGTGTTGGCCTCTAAGAACACCGAGGAAGAGAGGGAGGGTCCCTTGTTCACCTGCTGGAGTCCAGAGGTGGAGTCCGCTGCTGTGTGACGTGAGTCATGCTCTGCCTCTGTGTTCCACAAGCAAGGCTCGTGGTCACTGGCAGATCTGCAGCCTTTGACACATCTGAGCTACTAGTGGTAAATTCCCACTTATGCCCCCCTAAGGCCTTTGGGTTTGGTGACAGTGAAACTAATTTGCCCAGGCCCGCAGAGCCGCTAATAGACCAGTCTAGATTGAAATGCAAATTCTGTGACTCAAGCATCAAAGAAGGTTGTGTGTATGCAGATGCTGCAGACAAGTGTCTGTGCTCCACTCCAGGCTCTTCAAGGGCCAAGGTTCGGAAGCTGAGTTTTATCCAGTCGGCAGGAGGAACGCAGAGAAGCTCTTGGTGAACTTCTCCATGGAAGCTGCCTTGGGGGTAGGGAGAAGCTGGCGGAGGTGGTGGAGCGGAAAGAGGAGAAATAATGTGGTTCGACTTTGTAACTTAGGGCTCCTTTCTCTCACGTTCCAGAGATGTCTCAGAGGAAGGTCTGTGGGAAGACCGTGAATGTCAGGGAGAGGAACCACTGGGAAGGAAGGCAAGCAGTGTGTTTAGATGGGGAAGATATTAGCTGACAGTGGACGACGCCATGAAAACGTTCAGTGGTGTCTGAGGTAAACCACCTCATCTTCTTAGGGTTTGGGGCAGAGTGAGGTTGAGCAACTTGTGCAAGGCCATCCAGTCGCACTCAGAAGTGTGTGTGTACAGAAAGCACACACTCAGGAAGAACCCGGAGGCAGAGAGGCAGCCGCCAGGAAGGACAGGAGGCCCCGGATCGATGGTGGGGAGGGGCCCCCAGGTGGGACTTAGAGAAGGGGTGTCAGGAGGTGGGAGACCAGAAGTAGACTTGAAGGCCACCAAGGAGGTCACTGGTAACTTTTAATAGTTCTCTTTGGGGAGTGCAGTGTAGCCAGACAACAAAGGAATTTAAGAGAAAGAGAACGTGTTCCCCAAATAGTGGGGATGGATTGGCAGTGAAAGGAAGGAGAGGAAAACAGACACCAGAAGCCACAATGAAGTCAGCGCAAGTCGTTTCAACACAGAGGAAACTGTTCACGTTTTTAAGCATGGAGTGAGGAATTCGATGTGTTAGAAGAATCCTGTTGCCTGTATCATCTCATCTTCTAATGAAATGCTTCATAATAAAATTATTTTTAAGGTAAGACTGCTCTCATTATCCTTCAAAAACTTTTATCCATTCTTACTTGATTATTTTTCCACAAGCAGTATTTTTAAGCTTTAATAATTACACCTGGGATAGGCAGATAAATGAGTGAAACAGAAAGTCCCCCAATAGGCCCGATGTGTGTGGAGACAATAAAATCAACAGTCCCCATAACAGTAAGGAGAGGGATGGATTATCCAATGATAGGGTATTTGGAAAAAAAAAATTAGATTGTAATTTCATGTGATATACTAACATAAATTCAAGATAATTACGGATCTTAAAATGGGCCAAAAGAAAATGTAAACATATTTGATCATAGCCTAAACATATTGGAAGCAGAATCTTAACTCACAGTCATAGGCCATTGAAAGTGGGAATAAATTTTAGGTGGCTCTGTCAGAAATTATGTAGTGAAGAACAAAATAGCGTGTGGTGAGAAGCCATTCTGTAGTCTCTGCACCCATTTAAACATCTGGGAAAATAATAAGAGCAGATTAAACCCCAAATCTGGGAGAATCTTCATTCTAGCAGTGAATGGTTCCTAATACACTTTTTAGTTGCAGTGAGCTTTGCAGTGTTTACATTCCATGACGTCATGTAGTTACAGTTTTGAAGTATCATCTACCTAACAATGTGTCATCAAGGCTCTTCCTCTGTTAATTGAAGAAAATCACCAGATGTATGGAATGAGTTGCATTCCTAGTGATTAAGTCATTTGCACTTGGTCTCCATCTCTTTAAGAATCCACAGAGAGAGCAGATCCACAAGGGCACATCATTTCATGAGGTTATTTAAATGGCCTTAATCATTACCAGTGCCAGATAGCAATTAAAAAACAAACAAACAAACAAAACCCCAAAGCCTGTCATCCTAGCACTCTGGGAGGCTAAGGCTGGTGGATTGCTTGAGCTCAAGAGTTTAAGATTAGCCTGAGCAAAAGCGAGATTCCGTCTCTACTAAAAAAATAGAAAAACTGAGGCAAGAGGATTGCTTGAGTCCAAGTTGGAGGTTGCTGTGAGCTATTATAACACAGCACTCTACCCAGGGTGACCGCTGGAGACTCTGTCTCAAAAAAAAATAA
Source organism: Nycticebus coucang (assembly GCF_027406575.1). Lineage (NCBI taxonomy): Eukaryota > Metazoa > Chordata > Mammalia > Primates > Lorisidae > Nycticebus > Nycticebus coucang. The sequence continues at coordinate 13,295,024 of NC_069797.1, forward strand.
AAATAATAAAAATAATAAAAATAATAAAAAACAAACTCATTCCTACTTTCAAATATTCCTTTATCCAATACAGTATGCATGGAAAATAAAATCTTATCCTTCCTGCCAGTGCTCATGCTGTGTGAGGAGAAGCCATGCACCAAATGGGCCCCGTTTGACCTCAAATTTCAGTCTGAGTGTATTCCTTCATTACTGCGTCACAACTAATATGCACAGAGTTGACTACCAAGTAGTGAGAAGACCCATCTGAAGGAGCAACTCCTATTTCCATGGCCTTGCCTTCCTCAGTGCCTACCTAGCCAGCTTCCGTGTCTCCAGCATACATTTGCGGGGCCTCTCCATGACTCACACAGAAATTGTTAACTGAAATGAACACCTCTCCTTTTGTAACATAAATTTCCAACAGGACAATGTCAGCAGCCACTTTTCCCTTGGATATATATCCTTCTTATTACAAGAGTGAGTTTGAAAGTTGCTATGTCAGGGGCTTTGTCCAAGCATACACCAAAAACAAACACAGGTTCTGCTGCCATCCCCACGTGACGTGTGACACTGTGTGCTATACGTATGCACTTTGTATGCTATCAATACTCTGCCTCATTCAATGATTCCATGATTCTGTGTCACTCAAGGTGGGCTAAGTTATGTTGCAGTAACAAGTGACCTCCGAATCTGATCTGGCCAAGTTCACGTCCACCACAGGTCAGCTGAAGGCTCTGTGGCATGTCTGACAGCCCTTTGCCGAGCAGCGCTGAGTGTCATGGTGGCAGGAGGAGAGAGAATGTAGTGAACTGTGTTACTGGCTCTTCAAGTGGTCCCCACCATCCCCCACCATTTCCTGACTGAAGTAATTCCTAGGGACATTTCTAACTTCCCGGGTGACAGAGAAATGCAATCTCTTAAAGAGCTGGAAAAAGGGTAGTGAGCTGTACAAATGACTTCCAGAAGCTAATGCTATTTCCTTTCTGAGCATAAATGTGTCAAAGACTATGAAATTGGCTTTATAAACTTTGGGGGAATATTTTGACCCAAACCTGTTTATAGTTTGGAGAAGGCTGTGTGTTTTAGATCACTTAGATAAAAAATATTCAGTTTAAAACTGGAAAAGCAATATTTTGTGCTTGTTTTAGGGTTTAAAAAACCTCAATGGGTTTATTAAACAGGTCACAGTTGGAAAATGATGCAAAATCTTCATTTCCGTCTTTAACAAATTTCCAAACACACAAGTCATTGCAGAGAATAAACAAATTCCTTGGTCCAGGGAATTCCAATTTAAAAAATTATGGTCAAAGTTCCCATTCTACTCTGCAACTGGAGTTATTTGCAGAAAATATATTTACATATCACTTGTTCTAGCACATGCAGATTCATAGTCTATCTTTGAACTAGACTGGAATTTGGAATTCTTTTCCTATCTATACTTAGGGTGCTATTTTGAGTGGCAATATTTATATTATTATTTTCATTACACTCTTATTCTTTGACAAACCACTTGATTCTGTTTCTATGAACTAAGAATTTAACACAACAAAATGGTGACAATAAAATAAGGGGATAATTTTAAAACAGAATAATCTGCAAAGAAAATGATGCTGAGTGCTAAGTGAATTAAGATAGACTGCACTGTACAGAATGGATATATTTAATAAAGTTGATTTTAAAGTATACCGCATTTTCTGCAAACTTTAGTGGGAAATGTTTTTCCATTGCACAGGTAGATCAAGAAGGTAATTTACCAGGAAGTTAAGTTTAGAGTATTTCTGAAATGTTTGGGATACCCCTCAGTAAAGTGTTTAGATAGGAGGTAGCTCATACTCTGGAAATTCTGGAAGTTTGAGTGACTTGTGAAAAATAATAAAGCAGGGCGGTGCCTGTGGCTCAAGGAGTAGGGCGCCGGTCCCATATGCCGGAGGTGGCGGGTTCAAACCCAGCCCCGGCCAAAAACCACACACACACAAAAAATAATAATAATAATAAAAGCAGAACTTTAATATTATCTTACCTCTTCCATTCTCAGAAAATGTAGAACAATCTGGAAAGGTGTTTTGGGAAGGACCCCAAAGATCTTGGGACCTCCAGAGAACCTGATTGTTCTCCCCATCCTGTCAGACAGCATCTGTCTCAATACACCCAACAGTTTGTTTGTTTGTTTGTTGTTTTTGGGAGATACTCTGTCCCCTGGTTAGCATGCCATGGTGTCATTATAGTTCACAGCAACCTCAAACTCCTGGGTTCAAGTGATCCTCCTGCCTCAGCCTCCCAAGTAGCTGAGGTTACGGGTGACTCCCATGAAGCTAATTTTTCTATTTTTGATAAAGACAGGATCTCGGTCTTGCTGAGGCTGATCTTGAACTCCTGAACTCAAGTGATCCATCTGCCTTGGCCTCCCAGAATGCTAGGATTACAGGTGTGAGCCACCAAGCCTGGAATCCCAGTTTTTCCCTTTTTCTTTTATGCAAGAGCTGTCCCAAGCATTGAACGGACCATCTCTCCTTTTAGCTTCTGACCCATTTCCATGGCATGAATAGTGAGTTAGAGAACCATTCTCTCCTCTTCTTGCTTCTCATTAAGCAACAGAGAAGCATTTTTCACTTGTATGCTTCCTTTTCAGTGGATAATTGGATGTACCAACTGAGAGTCTGGTATGCCCAAGCACAGCTTGGATGGTATCTGGATTTGAGAACAGTTCTCTCAGAGGTGGAATAAGACATGGTCTCTTCCTTCCTGACCTTTACCCCAGAGTTGAAACCATCCATATCCTCAGGTGCCAAGGATGAGAGGGAGAAAAGAGGCCTGGAGCAGATTCTTGACACACTCACTGACTCCCATGGATTGCCTTGATGGATATGCTTTAGGAAGCCAATGAAAACACCAGAAAGTGTAGGTGGCCCACGGGTACAGGCTTGACCCAGTGACCCCCATTCACAAATATAGTGAGTGTCAACATTTGATGAGTTAGATGATCCCTGCTCCCCTTCAAAGGGAGGATCCCAGAGGGATGCAGAGAGAAAAGGCCTGCATATGTTCTCTTCAATATTCCTCTGACAAGGGGAGAGAGAAAAATCCACTCTTCTATGGGGCCAAATGTGAAAAGGTAGAGAAAAATATTCCTTCTGGCAGACACGGGCGTTAGTGCCTTGGAAGACAGTGGTGGTGATGTGGATGTGGTGCTGAGCTCTCGGAGAAGGGACAGCAACTCCACAGACAATGGAGGGAAACTGGATAAATTGGACCACATGGAGACTGGAGACATTGTGCATCTAAGGGTGCAATCAACATACAAAAAAAGCAACTCATGGAATAGGGGAAGATATTTGCAAGTTATGCATCTGATAAGAGGTTACTATCGAGAATCTATAGGAAACTCCTGCAAAAATCCAGTTAAAAAATGATCAAGGAACTTGTATAGACATTCTCTAAAGAAATACATAAGGCCAATAATGCCATGAAAAGATTTCCCTAGTGACTAGGGGAATGTAAATTGAAATCACACTTTGCTGCTGGCTTACATCCACTAGGGTGGTTACTATGAAAAACCAGAAAATAGTAAGTGTTGGTGAGTCTGTAGAGGAATTGGAATGCTCATGCACTGGTGGCAAAATAAAATGGTGAAGCTGCTATGGAAGACAGCATCACAATTCCTCAAAAAATTAAAAATAAAACTTCCATATGGCTGAGCAATTCCACTTCTAGGTGCAAAGATCCAAAAGAATTGAAAAGAGTGACTTAAAAATACACCCGTGTTCATAGCAGCATTCTTCACAACGGCCACAGTGTGGAAGCAACCCAGATGCCCACGGGCGCATGAATGGATAAACAGAATGTGGCATGTGGGGCATTATTCAGCTCCAAGAGGAAGGAAATTCTGACAGAGACTACAACAGAGCTCAACCTTGAGGACATTACGCTAAGTGACGTAAGCAGGTCACAGAAGAAGAACTGTAGCCTGGTTCCACTTCTGGGAGGGACATAAGAGTCATCAAATTCATAGAGAAAGAAAGTAGAATGGTGGTTGCCATGGTCTGGTGGGGAGTTATTGTTTAATGGGTACAGAGTTCAGTTTCGTAAGGAGAAGGGAGTTTTGTAGGCAGATTGTGGTGGTTGCCCAGCAATGTGAATGTACTTAACACCACTGAAACATGCACTGGAAAATGGTTACGATGGGGCGGCGCTTGTAGCTCAGTGGATAGGGCGCCGGCCACATACAGCAAGGCTGGTGGGTTCAAATCCAGCCTGGGCCAGCTAAAAACAACAATGACAACTGCAACAACAAAACAATAGCTGGGCATTGTGGCGGGCGCCTGTAGTCTCAGCTACTTGGTATGCTGAGGCAAGAGAATTGCTTAAGCCCAAGGGTTTGGGGTTGCTGTGAGCTGTGATGCTACAGCACTCTACACAGGGTGAGACTTCACTAGACTTCACATCATCTGTATTCTACCACAATTCAAGTATGTAAGCAGGTGAGTAAATAAATGAGAAGAAGGGGCAGCAACTGCACCTGGTTAAACTTGTATTGGATGCTGAAAGGCCAGCATGTTATAACGAGTGGCGAGGAGACAGGGCTGCTCTTGTGTTGGACGGGTCACAGGAGGGATTTCAGGGACCACCAAGCAGAACCAGTGTGTTTAAAAAAAGGCAAAGTTGGGTGGCGCCTGTGGCTCAAAGGAGTGGGGCACTGGCACCATATGCCTGAGGTGGCAGGTTCAAGCCCAGCCCCGCCAAAAACTGCAAAAAAAGAAAAAAAAGGCAAAGTTGATGGTATGAGGAGGAAGGACATGCGGAAGGGAGAAAGAGGAAGCAAACGCACGTGCCAGCCCGAGGCGCCAACGCACACTCTCGTTTTGTTGAATCAGATAAGCTGAGTGGGGAGGTGGAATTTAAAGGAGGGCACCGGATGGATGGGAGGGATCATGACAGGAAGAAAGGATAAAGGAAGACGCTGGTGAGTCTTCCAGTTGTCTGGAGCAAAGGGTTCTTGGAGGGCAGTGGCTGGGAAGGAACCCTGAGCCCCACAGTGGGGTAATCCAGACTTCCCTGCCTCGTCCTGGAGGACACGAGAGGGACAGGGGCTGAGCTGTGCCTTGGAGAGACACATTTAGGGTGGGTGTGGGGTCTGTGAAAGGAGGGAGGGCATGGGGGGAGCAGGAGAATTAGTGGCGGGCGGGATAAGTTTTAGCAGGTGAAGATTGCAAAGAAATACAGCTCTGCTCACTAAAGAGGAAGCAGAAACTCCAAGAGTGCTCTGGAGGGAGGACAATCCATTTTGGGCGAGGGGAGGACTGAACTGTAGTTTTCTCCCCACAAATGTCCCTTTCCTTGGGAAACCTTCATTAATTGCCAAGGCCCCACCACACTATTCTGTGTAGGGGAGTGTTATGGTCTGAATTGTGTCCCCTCCAAATAAATTTATACGTTAAAGTCCTAAACCATAGCACCTCGGAGTGTAACTGTGTTTGGAGGTGGAGCCTTTAAAGAGGTGATTAGGGGAAATGAGGTCATATGAGGGACCTAATCCGATGTCACCATGATTCTTATATGACGAAGAGACGAGGACACACAGAGGGAAGACCATGTGAGGACTCGGGGAGCAGACGACCATCTGCAAGCCAAGGAGAGAAGCCTTAGGAGAAACCGGTGGGTGCACACTGTGATCCTGGAGTCTCGCCCGCAGAAACGAGAGGAAACACATTTCTGTTGTGTGCACCACCCACTCTGTGGGGCTCAGTTAAGGGAGCCCTTGCCCACTGTGATGTCTCACAGCACGGTGTTGGTGGAGACTGGGAGACAGCAACAGGGAACCAAACTCACACACCGAGTTAAAAGGTAAAAACAGGTCCGTGGGCTTGTCGGCAATGGCTTGCTTTTGGTGGCACTCACGACCCATCCCACTCATGGGAGGGCCTGTGCAGGGGTGAACGGCTTGGCACCCCACACTGCCTCCAGACCAAGAGCCGTATGGTGCAGCCACTCTTGTTTTGTCACCGAGCTCTGTGTTAACGTGTGCTGAGACCGGGGTTGGGAGGCAGAACCACAATCAGCCTGTGGGTGGAATTTGTGGCTAAGAAAGAAGCAACAGAGCCAGGCACCACAGGCTGTGCAGGAACAGGTCTGGACATCCAGGGAAGCCACATGGCCACAGTGTCCCCCTGGGAGGGCTACTCAATACGAAGGTGCGTATAAGCATCTGGATGGGAACTGTGTGTCCCCACATCCCTGGGAGCTGGCCTGGGACAGCAGCAGAACAGGCAGCTGCCACCCCACCACCTGTGCGTATGGAGTAGGGTGGTGAGAAACATCACAGGGACATTCCCTGGCAAGGATGATCCCTCCAGGGTTTGAACCCAGGAATTGCCAGGTCTGGATAAACATAGCTCAGTCCCTCAGATGCTTTGAGTATGACTAACTGTTCACACCGCATGGCGCTTCATTAGAGGACTTCAGAAAGTCCAAACCCTGGTCCCAGTCCAGGTGGCAGCTGGTCAGGGGTTCCCAATCCACTGTTCTAGTAACCAAACCCCATGGCATGTTTGTCTTTCTGGGATAAAAGGAAACCACTGAGAAAGTTAAAGTTTTAGGTTGAAGATGAGGATCCAATTCCAGCCTTCTCTGCCAGTGGGCTTGGGAAGTTTCTTTATACTCTGAACTTCATTTTCCTGATGTTTAAAATAGAAACACAGTCACGCCTTGGGTTGTTCATGGGATAGGTTCCAGGACCCCCACAGATGTCAAAATCCAAAGATGTTATATAAGTCCCTTGTCTAAAATGGTGTAGTATTTACTTATAATCTAGGCATATCCTTCCTAATACTTAAAATCATATTTAGATTACCTACAAAACATAATATAATATAAATGCTACATAAATAGTTGATGTACTGTAGAATTTTTGTTCGTATTATTTATTGTTGTATTGTTATTTTTTATTGTTGTCTTTTCCCCCTGGATATTTTCAATTCAAGGGTGGTTGAATCTGGAGATATGGACCCCATAGGCACAGACGGCAGAGTGTAATGATGAAGATGTGTCTTCATATGCAAGGCCTCTGAGTATTTAATCAGGTAGAACAGTGAAAGTGGACTTAACTGAGCCCCTTAAAGCTCTCAGCATTCAGGAAGCCCAGAGGTGATGGTGGTGTGATGACAGTGACCTGATAGCCGTTCCCGGAGGTGCTCATCTTTGCATTAAGTGTTCTTGAGACATTCTATTCCATTACCATGGCACATTCTTTTTATACTAGACTTCTTGAAGACTAAGTGACAGAATAGCACCAGATGAGCCATTAGCTTGGAAATGTAAAATGTTGGAATTCATGCAAATAGATGAGTTGTCCAACAGCTCAAAGCGAGGCTTAGTAGCCAACATGTGGAGATTTGTGAGTTTTTCTATCTGTGCTTTTATTCGTTCATCCATTATTCAACAAATACCTATTTTATGTCAAGGACTAATTACAGGCATAGGAATCAAAACCCAGTAAGGCTAGTTCTAGCCTTTCCTGGGCCTATAAGGAGGAATCCAACAGAAAAATAAATGAAGGACTAAATGCAAGAAAGTACGTCAGATCTGTCGTGATGAGTGTATTTGGAACCACGTTCTCCACAGTCTGAGCAGAGCAGTCACATGGGTCTGTGACATGCAGGGGGTTTAATTTGGCTGAGGCATGGTATGAACTGATTGGCTGAGAGTGACAAGCAGGGACAGAGCAAACAAGTGAGGACTGTGGCAATCTCCCATCACTGCGTCTGTCTCAGAGGGAGCGGCCAGCACAGGCACCATCCTGAGCTAAAATGCCCCGTCAATATTATTGAGAGAACAACCTTGAGACAAAAATCAGCTTCTACCGATGGTGATGGGAAGAAAGAGAAATCACATTCTTTTCAGAAAGCAGCTGTTGTTATGCAGGAGACAAAAGTGCTTTGAAGAAAGGATTTTCTCTGTTGGTGGGCACCATGTGGAAATTGTGATGTGCTTGCAGCGTGTCCCTGATGAGCAGGATGATGCTAGTCCATGCACATGTGCACCAGGAGGTAGATGGTGGGAGGGCACCCACTAAGGAGCCCTCCAGATGCTTGGAAGTTAAGCCATGTGCTAATCCTCCAGCCAAGGTCAAAGGCTGAGAAAGGCATTAGCCTCTTGGGAAAACACAGGGGCCTCTGCTTCTGGCCATGATGGAATGACGGGGACTGGACTGACTCTCTGATCAGAAAAATTAACAACAAGGAAAACAAAGAAAAATAAGACAAAAAATATAGATCAACAGTTTTCAAGCTATTGGACATCCAGCAACAGGGGACAGTGACCTCTGAGAGACAAGAAACAGATGAGATGAGTCCTGACAGCCCCAGCTTATGACTCTAAGTTTCCAGGCTGTGATGCTCTGGGGAGGAACTCAAGATGGTGGTAAACTCCCTGAGCTGAGAAGAAAGAGCTGAGAGCCTGGGTAGACCAAGGCAGCTGGAGCTCATAGGACTAGAGTACCAACTAAGGTGGGGAGGAGTGGGGACAGACATACTGATACACTTACAGACAGACAGATCAGTAGAGTACTGATAAGCACATGTGTGTGAGAAAATGGAAACAACTTGAGATCCAGGAAAAGGTCCTTCAAGAAAGCTGAGAGGAACAATCCTCAGCGCTCACACAGGCTGGGAATCATGCCTGTTCCCACCATCCAAACTATAAATGCTCATAATTGGGTAGACAGGTCAGAAGGGTTTCGCCTCAGTAGCAGTCAACAATTAACTGTAGATCTGCCAAACACATCTTCACTAGAGTTCTGGACCTGCCTAACAAATCTTAAAAGCAAAACCAAGAAGAATTAAACTGTTTCCAAGTAATTCAACTGTAGCATAGAATGAAGCTCAAGAATATTTATAGGAAGACAAAAATATCCGGCAACCACCATGGTGAAATTCCCGCTGTCTGGCAACCGATTGATACTATGGGGCATGTGATATTATCGTGGGGACACTATGAGGTGTGTTCTACTGGGGTCTTTACTAAGTTCTCAAAAGACTTGAGCCACATCTGCCCATGGTGGTGACCCTCTCATCAAAGGATCCTGTGTTGGCCTCACCCCTCCCACCCCTGCATTGCTGCTTTTCCAATTCTCTTATGTTGATTTCTGGAACCACCTCCGGAGAGAAAGCCTGCACCAAGCCCTTGCATCCAAGTCAGAGGTGGGAGGAATCCCAAAACCAAGATACTCGCCTTCCTAATCAACTTCTAATACAATCTTGCTTTCAGAATCCTCATTTTCTTCTAATTAGCAATCTCTTGGCCTTGGTTGCTAAGGTTTATAGAAAATGATCATCTTTACTAAGTTATACTGAGTTGTGATTTCCTCTGGATTCTTAAATCCTTTTTAATATTTAAGTGTTCTATATTGTAACTCTATTGTCCTAGGTCCTGTCCTAATGTGACGTCTATATCTGCAACGTCCAGTGTGGATGCCAATAACCACTTGGAGCAATTATGCTTCTGAAATGTGGTTAGTACAAACTAAGGAATTCTATAATGGCAGAACACACATTGGATTTTGAAGACTTTGTACTAAAAAGAAAAAAGAAATTGCCTGGGCGCCTGTGGCTCAACCGGCTAAGGCGCCAGCCATATACACCTGAGCTGGCGGGTTTGAATCCAGCCTGGGGCCCGCCAAACAACAATGACGGCTGCAACCAAAAAATAGCCGAGTGCTGTGGTGGGAGCCTATAGTCCTAGCTACTTGGGAGGCAGAGGCAAGAGTCTCCGTTGAGCCCAGGAGTTGGAGGTTGCTGTGAGCTATGATGCTACAGCACTCTACCCAGGGCGACAGCTTGAGGCTCTGTCTCAAAAAGAAAAAAAGAAAAAAAATTCAATATTTTTGTACTGATTACATGCTGAGATTAAATAAAACTTATTTGAATTATATTATTTGTTTTAGTTTACCTTTTATAAAAGTGACTTGTAGAAGTTTTTAATTTACATGCATATTAGTAGAGGATGTTTGCAATTGCAAAAGTAGCAAATGGCTCTGCCACCCTTTTCTTTTCTTTTTTTTTTTTTTTTTTGAGAAAGAGTCTTACACTGTCCCCCTGGTTAGAGTACCATGGTGTCATTGTAGCTCACAGCAACCTCAAATTCCTGGGTTCAAGCAATCCTCTTGCCTCAGCCTCCCAAGTAAGTGGGATTACAGGCATGAGCCACCATACCTAGCTAGTTTTCTTAGAGATAGGGTCTTGCTCTTGCTCAGGCTGGTCTCTAACTCCAAGCTCAAGCAATCCACTGCCTCTGCCTCCCAGAGTGCTAGGATTACTGAGCTTGGCTGACTAACCCATCTTTTTGCTGATATTAACTGGTTACTGCAGGCTTCTTCTATCCTGAAGGAGTTTGGAATGTTACTTCCATGCAGGGTATCAGGGGGGAAAATGGACATTTAATGAGTCAGTTTCAGATTGTCCAGGACAGGTAATATCTAGTGTATAAAACAATAATTGCAAGAACTGTTTATTTGGTTTCTTGCCTTTGAAATATCATTTCCTACAACATCAGTTTTAAGTATTAGTTTCATTCTTAACTAGTCCACAAAACCATGTCAGCCACAAGGGAAATCTCAACTACATTCTGTGTTCAGTAAGTTTTGTGCCCTGGTGAAGACCCAGTCTCTATTTTACGAAGTGGTTTTGGGGAGGAAGGTGTTGGGTGATATGCAGAGAGAAGAAAGCAGATATGTTCAAAAAGTTCTTTTCCCAGCTGCCAAGTATCTGTTGAGATGGAAACAGGTTGACGGTGATAGGTGTGGCCTCTGGAAACAACTGGGTATCACCTCTGCTTTGTATCTGGTTAGTGACTTGCCTAAGGGCTGGGAGGGCTTTTTCCTCTCCAGGGTGGCCTGCCTAAATAAGTCACTCCTGAAGAGAGAAATGGCATATTCTTAGGGATCCAGAGGTTCTCTGATTTCATGCATTTCTTTTAACTCAGAGTGCTATTATGAGTGAAGAGGTTGTATAGGATGATAAAAGGCAAATAAATGTCAGTGGCAGGGAGATAACAGGGTCTATGGATAATTTGCAAACAGAGAACACATGTTCTTCTATGGAAGAGACTCCTGTGCTGTGGCCTCCCTTACACATTTCTGTCTCCTTTGCAACTGGCTTCAGTCCACTGCATTAGTTTGGTCAATGGAACTCAGAAGAAAAATGACGGTTCATGCTACCTTCTTCCACCTCTCCTTCCTTTATACGTTGACCTTGGATGCCATTTGTTGATAGGGGGGATCACGAGAAGGAGAAGTCCTGGATCCCTGAGTCATTGCTTGGAGTAGAGCCATGACCAACCCTCGTGCCCATTGAGTGAATGAGAAATGATCTTTTGTTGGATTAAGCCACTAAGATTTAGGATTTCATTTGCTGTTTCAGCAGAGGCCATTCTATCTTGACTAATATATTATTTAATTGTGAGCCATTACACAGCTCCAAATGATTACTGCCATACAATCATGTAGGCCGAATGTCTGTTTTTGAAGATGAGCCAGAAATAGGGATTTTCATGTTACTGTAAGCTTGAAATGCTGAATATGAGTCCAAATTTAAAAACCTTGTAGATCAAATGTGTCTGTGAGCTGAGTTAAGCCTAAAGCTTAAAGCTCCCAATGTCTGCAATCTCCCCACCCAGTCTACTTTAGTATTTTACAAACCCTGAATGTCATATTATCTTTGTAATGTTAAACATAAAAGCAACAGTTAAGTGTACTGAGTTGTGTTCATTTCTGTCTTTTCTCTACTCTCCTCCTCATTCCCTTCCTTTTCCACCACCTTCAAGAAAAGTTTAGACCAGGTTCTACAGAAACAGAACTGCGACCTGGATTTACGAGCAAGTGGTTTATTAAGCAAGTCCTCCCAGGGAAGACTGGTGAAGTGGGGGCCGGGGGTGGGCAAGGAGAAGAGGCAACAAGGGCAGAACTCAGGCAAACTCAGGAGGTCATGTTATCCTGATCCTACAAGGAACATCGGAGGCAGTGCCCCCTCACCCTTGCCCCAACCCACTGCGAGTGCTCTTACTGCTCATTATCTTCAACCTGACCATCAGATTAGTGGCCAAGGTGAAAGTGGGAGGCAGACAGGCATTTTCAGTTCTTCCCATCTATGGGGGGTGGGGGAGCAGAAGCCCAAGGGAGCCTCCAAAGAAGAGCTGCAGGTGCTGGCCATTGGAGCAGTGATGGGGACAGGCCAGAAAGCTGTCGCACAGAAAAGGTCAGGTGGGGATGGAACACCAACATCGCCCACTTTAGGCCTTAAAAAAGGATTTAAAGAAAATCTGTCCCTGAAATTGCACCATTAGTGAGCACAGTTTTCGTATAGGCATATGGTGAATGTGAGACTTTGGGCATCTCATTGGATTTCTCCTAGCCTCAGTTAATTCAGGACTACATCCGTTTCCTGGTATCCACAAAGGATTCATTTCAGGACTCTGAGGAGACCAGGATCAGCAGATGCTTGAGTTCCTGAAGTGAAATGGCACAGCGTCTGCATATCACGCTGTTCACATCCTCCTGAGAACTTTATCGTAAGGTAACTTATACTACCTAATACTATGTAAATGCTACTTAAATAGTTCTTACACTGTATTTTTAAAACGTCTTGTGTTTTATTGTTGCATTGATGTTATTTATTTATTTATGTATCCCTTTTCAAATATTTTAAATCTATAGCTGGCTGGATGTGAGGATTGAGAACTCCCAGCCTACCCCTAGTAAATATAGGTGCTCGAACGATGTCCCTAGCATCTTCTTTCTACATATCTTCAGTGTCCCTTATCCAAGCACCAGCTGCCTGCTCACTACAACCTGCCAGAACACACCTGGATTGGAGCCTGAACCACCTGGGCAATGCCTCTGTCCAGTCTTCTCCCTCCACATCTCATTCCTATCCCAAAACTCTGGACGAAACTGAAGCATGCCTGCTAACCCTAACTCAAAAGAATCTCTCCAGCTATGACATCAAGATGAGTTAAAAATATTAGGTGTGCAGTTTAGGCCTTTGGGGTGGAACAAATAGAGACTAAGATAAAGAAAGATGGTTGTAAGAACATGTGAACTTGACTTGGAATCATGAAGCTGACCTAGAGATCTGAGCTCTCCCTTTCTCACTCACTTTTGATCCTTCAGGACCAGCTGCAGCAGTGGTCAACAACCAGCCTGGGTGCCCCTCCCATGTCAGTCAGCGGCTGCCTCTGGGTGAGGAACAGCCTGGCACAGGCTCTCAGGCACAGAATCCTTGCCATGTCAGGTGACAGGATTGTGACATTTGCAGGTTTGTGGGACAAGAACACACTTGACAAAACGTCAGTCAGGGCTCACATTGGTGACACACTGGGCTGCTCACTTTCTGCTCAGAACTTTAAGGTTAAAATTTACTTTTGTGGTTTTACAACCACCTATAGAGCACCTACAAAGAGTCATAAATGGTCCTTTTGCCCCAATTAGAACCCAGTGCAGAAGACGGAGGAAGAAAGAGATGATGCAGATTTGGGAGGGATGGGTGCCATTTGTAGGGAGTTGTAGGACACTGCAGGGGCACAGGAGATGGATCACTAATTAAGGAATTTGGAAACTTTCTATAAAATAATAAACTGGATGACACACCTGAAGTCTGAGAAGCAAAGAACAGCCAGAGGCCACAAAAGAATTCCAGGGTTGGAAGAGCCAGCACAGAGGTCTGAAAGATGAAACTCTCATAGGTAGTGAGCTGCCCGTTAGCTGGAAGGGAAAATGGAGTGGGTTCAAAGGGCCATCATGCTACCTTTGGGGTTACAGAAGAAAAGGATTTTAACTGGCCAGAAATAGGTTTTTATTGTGTTCTGATTTGTCTTTTTTTTTTTTTTTTTGTGAGACAGAGTCTCACTTTGTCACCCTTGGTAGAGTGCTGTGGTGTCACAGCTCACAGCAACCTTGAACTCTTGTGCTTAAGTGATTCTCTTGCTTCAGCTTCCCAAGTAGCTGGGACTATAGGCGCCTGCCACAACATCTGGCTATTTTTTGTTGCAGTTGTCATTGTTGTTTTTGCTGGCCCTGAGCCAGGATCAAACCTGCCAACCTTGATGTATGAGGCTGGGGCCGAGCCTCTGCTTTGTCTTTTAATCACAGGGCTTCTCAGATCCTTTAGAATATTTTTACATGCCCATCAAGAAATTCTCAATAGGCTTTTTTCCCCCTGGACAAATATTCAATGTGTGCCACAGACAAATATTCAGGGCAATGCCGTATGGGTGGATGCTCTCAGCTGAGCAAGGCAGTATGAGAACTCTAGCCAGGGCTCTGTGAGCAGACTGCACTAGCACTCCTTGGGTCACTTTGCAGGGAAGAACTGGTACCCAGTCAACGTTGCCATTAAGACTGCTGCTCCCAGATGGCTATAGAACAGTGCTTCCCCATCCTGCCATGTTTCATAGCCATGGAGGTGCTACATGTTGAGACATATTATTGTTATTATTTCAGTATCCTTCCTAAGTAAGGGTTCTGTTCTTCATGAAAGTTGTCCTGTCATTTGATTTTCCACAGGCCTTGCTCTGGGGACTGAAGAAATGCCATTTGGTTCAGAGTTCAAAGAAAAATGAAACAGTCCAGTTGACACCATAGAGGAGATGAGCACTGATGGCTCCAGGTCTGGGGCTGCCTGCTTGCAGGCTCTCCCTACTGCAGAGCTACTCAAAGTGTGGTCCACACATGAAACTGGTACTAGTGCATAGTGAGTACAGACAGCACGAGTAAGAATTTGGAAGCATTAACAGCAGTTTGATGTTGCCATGGCACCCAAGTGCAAGGCCAGCGGGCATGTCTGTTTCCCTTTGGGGCATCACATAACTGACTGTGGTGAATCAGAAATACAGATCAAACACGGTCCTTCACCTCAGTTAGCTTGAGACCTCCTACTCTATGCTGTGTGAAAGAAAGCTCCCCAAAGCCACAGGACTCTTTACAGAGCCACAGGATTCTCTAAGGAACTGCAGGATGCAGAAAATACCTGAGAGTTTCCATAGAGTCAAGTGACTCCCATGCAACTCTAGGAATCTTCTCAGTCTCTCTGGCCTTACTGCTCTGCTTCTTCAGACGTGCAGCTGAGACAACTATTAAAGCCAAATTTTCAGACCCCAAACTAGAAGCAAGAAGTCAATTTGCTACTTCAAGAGATAGTCACCTCTGGGAGAGATTAAAGATGGCAGCCAAGTAACAGCTTCCCTGCAACTGGGAACAGCGAGTCTGGGGAGACAAGACTCCAGGCATCTCTGGCCGGTGGGATCTGCCTATAATCATCCCTTTGAGGATACGGGGAGCCAGCAAGGGACTTCTGGACCCCAAGAGGAGGACGAAAACAGTGGAAAACTGGCAAGTGGTTGCGTGCGTTCGATCGACCTAATCACGCTGGCAACTGTAAGTACAAGCAGCAGTGAGAATGCAAACTGGAAAGGCCTTACCTGTTAACTGTTTCGGTGTTCTTGGACTTGGCACTCAGTTGAACTGCCTTGGGGAGAGCTTGAGCAGGAGTGTGGAGAACTTTGGGCGTTGTCTGGGGCCCCAGACTGAGCCACTGAGCTGGGCGCAGGAAGCCATTGTGAAAGAACTGCCCCGGCAAGCTCCGTCCTCAGGGTCTCTGAGCAAGGATTGGGCGGGTCAAAGTAACCTACTGACTGAGCAGCCTAAAGGCGGGGACTGAGCTGCCTTACAGCCTTAATCCTTAGGGGCAGAATGAGACGGTTTTGGCACACTGGAGTCTTGGGCTGGGTAGAGTGCCGTGACGTCACAGCTCATAGCAACCTCAAACTGCTGGGCTTGGCACTGCCAAGACCTCCATAAGAGCTGTGCAGCGACCCCCAACCAGTGACTCACACCCACCGGGCCTCAACATTCCCTAACCAGGAATTGTGGGAGCCACGCAACCCTGCATCCTCCTTCCTGTGTCCTCCCAGCTTCCACACTAGCCCATTCATCTGGACAGGGACTCTGGTAGCTGCGTGCCATTTGGAGCCCTCCCTGCCTCTGTGCAGAGCTTTTCTCCTGGCCAGAGACTGCTGGAGCCTTGGGCTCTCTGTGCCAAAGTCACTGGGCACCTGGCACTCCCAGAACCGTGCACACCACCCCCAGCCCTGTTGCTGGATCTGGGTGTGTCACAAACCAGAGCTGCTTCCACAACCAGAACTCCCTAGCTAGAGCAGCCCGAGAGGAACTACACAGGGTCACTCCCTACAAAGATCCAGCAACAATAGAGTGATCCCGCTGGGGTCTAATCTTGGAGAGACACCTCTACAACTCTGAGGACAGCCAGAGGCAATGGTGAAAAACAATCATGAGGCAAAATCAACAGAAAAACTCTGGCAATATGAATAATCAGAGCAGATCAACTCCCCCAAGGATCAATGGGGCAGAAACAGCACAAGACCCCATGCACAAACAAATAGCTGAGATGTCAGAAATTGAATTCAGGATCTGGATAGCAAATAAGATGGAATTAGAATTCCAAAAGTTATCTCAAGAATTCAACGGATTCAAAGACCAAATGACCAAAGATTTCAACACATTGAGACAAGAAGTTGCATCCCTCAAAGATCTGAGAAACACAGTAGAATCCCTCGGTAACAGAATGGAGCAAGCAGAAGAAAGGATTTCTGACATTGAAGACAAAGCTTTCCAATGCTCCCAAACCCTCAAAGAAGAAGAGAAATGGAGAGCAAAAACAGACCACTCTCTCAGAGAGCTCTTGGATAATTTGAAGAAAACCAGTATTTGTCTTATAGGGATCCCCAAAAGTGACAAAGTGGCTTCACAAGGCAGAGAGTCTCTTCTCCATGAGATTAGGAAGGAGAACTATCCAGACATGCCAAGAGATACCGAAGTTCAGATAGCAGGTAGTTTCAGAACTCCAGCAGGACTCAACCCAAATAAGACATCCCCCAGACACATCATAATCAATTTCACTAAAGTTAATATGAAGGAGAAAATTCTGAAAGCTGCCAGACAAAAGAAAACCATTACCTACAAGGGGAAGAATATCAGAATAACTGCAGATGTCTCTGCTGAAACCTTTCAAGCTAGAAGAGGATGGCCATTGACTTTTAATCTCCTAAAACAAAATAACTTTCAACCCAGGATCCTGTACCCAGCTAAACTGAGCTTCATTTATGATGGAGAAATTAAATACTTCGATGACATTCACATGTTGAAGAAATTTGCCACAACTAAACCAGCTGTCCAAGACATTCTTAGACCTATCCTCCATAAAGACCAGCGTAATTCTCCACCACAATAGTAAACCCACCCAAAAAATTTTTGATCAAATTCCAACTTCCACAGTCACAAAAGGATTAAAAATGTCCACCGGTCTCTTGAAAGGCTTATCAATACTCTCAATTAATGTGAGTGGTTTAAATTGTCCTCTAAAGAGGCATAGGTTCGTGGACTGGATACAAAAACTCAAGCCAGATATCTGCTGCATCCAAGAATCACATCTTACATTAAAAGACAGATATAGACTCAAGATGAAGGGACGGTCATCTATATTCCAGGCAAATGGAAAGCAGAAAAAAGCAGGCATTGCAATCCTGTTCGCAGACGCAATAGGCTTTAAACCAACCAAAATAATTAAGGATAAGGATGGACACTTCATATTTGTTAAAGGTAATACTCAATATGATGAGATCTCAATTATTAATATCTATGCATCCAACCACAACGCACCTCAATTTATAAGAGAAACTGTAACCGACATGAGCAACTCCATTTCCTCCACTTCCATGGTAGTTGGAGATTTTAACACTCCTTTAGCAGTCCTGGATAGATCCTCCAAAAAGAAGCTAAGCAAAGAAATTTTAGATTTAAACTCAACCATTCAAATCAGAGCAGAATTAAATGAAATTGAAAACAAAAGAATTATACAACAGATCACCCAAAAGTTGGTCTTTTGAAAAGATCAATAAAATAGATAAACCTTTGGCCAATCTAACCAGGAAAAAAAGAATAAAATCTCTAATTTCATCAATCAGAAATGGTAATGATGAAATAACAACAGACCCCTCAGAAATTCAAAAAATCCTTAACGAATAGTACAAGAAACTCTACTCTCACAAATATGAAAATATGAAAGAAATCGACCAATACCTGGAAGGACACCACCTACCAAGACTTAGCCAGAATGAAGTGGAAATGTTGAACAGGCCTATATCAAGTTCTGAAATAGCATCAACTATACAAAATCTCCCTAAAAAGAAAAGCCCAGGACCAGATGGCTTTACGTCAGAATTCTACCAAACATTTAAAGAAGAACTAGTACCTATACTACTAAACCTCTTCCGAAATATAGAAAAAGAAGGAATATTACCCAGCACATTCTACAAAGCAAACATCATCTTGATCCCCAAACCAGGGAAAGACCCAATAAGAAAAGAAAATTATAGACCAATATCACTAATGAATATAGATGCTAAAATACTCAATAAGATCCTAACAAACAGAATACAACAATACATCAAAAAAATTATACACTATGACCAAGTTGGATTTATCCCAGGGTCTCAAGGCTGGTTCAATACACGTAAATCTATAAATGTAATTCAACACATAAACAAACTTAAAAATAAAGACCATATGATTTTTTCAATTGATGCAGAAAAAGCTTTTGATAATATCCAGCATCCCATCATGATCAGAACACTTAAGAAAATTGGTATAGAAGGGACATTTCTTAAACTAATAGAGGCCATCTACAGCAACCCCGCAGCCAATATCATATTGAATGGAGTTAAATTGAAATCATTTCCACTTAGATCAGGAACCAGGCAAGGTTGCCCATTGTCTCTATCGCTCTTTAACATTGTAATGGAAGTTTTAGCTGTTCCTATTAGGGAAGAAAAGGCGATCAAGGGTATCCACATAGGTCAGAAGAGATCAAACTTTCACTCTTCGCAGATGATATGATTTATATCTGGAAAACACTAGGGATTCTACTACAAAACTTTTAGAAGTAATCAAGGAATATAGCAATGTCTCAGGCTACAAAATCAACACCCATTAATCTGTAGCCTTTATATATACCAACAATAACTACGCCGAACAAACAGTCAAGGACGCTATTCCTTTCACAGTAGTGCCAAAGAAGATGAAATATTTGGGAGTATACCTAACAAAGAACGTGAAAGATCTCTACAAAGAGAACTATGAAACTCTAAGAAAAGAAATAGCCGAAGATGTTAACAGATGGAAAAACATACCATGCTCATGGCTGGGAAGAATCAACATTGTTAAAATGTCCATACTACCCAAAGCAATATATAATTTTAAGGCAATTCCTATTAAAGCTCCATTGTTATACTTTAAAGATCTTGAAAAAATAATACTTCATTTTATATGGAAGCAGAAAAAACCTCGAATAGTCAAAACATTACTGAGCAATAAAAACAAAGCAGGAGGAATCACGCTACCAGACCTGAGACTGTACTATAAATCAATAGTGATCAAAACAGCATGGAACTGGCACAAAAGCAGAGAAGTAGATGTCTGGAACAGAATAGAGAACCAAGAGATGGAGCCAGCTACTTACCGTTATTTAATCTTTGACAAGCCAATTAAAAACATTCAGTGGGGAAGATTCCCTATTTAACAAATGGTGCTGGGTGAACTGGCTGACAACCTATAGAAGATTAAAACTGGACCCACGCCTTTCACCATTCACTAAGATAGACTCTCACTGGATAAAAGATTTAAACTTAAGACATGAAACTATAAAAATACTTGAAGAAAGTGCAGGGAAAACTCTTGAAGAAATCAGCCTGGGTGACTATTTTATGAGGAGGACTCCCCAGGCAATTGAAGCAGTATCAAAAGTACACTACTGGGACCTGATCAAACTCTAAAGCTTCTGCACAGCCAAGAACATAGTGAGTAAAGCAAGCAGACAGCCCTCAGAATGGGAGAAAATATTTGTAGGTTATACCTCCAATAAAGGTCTAATAACCAGAATCCAGAGAACTCAAATGTATTAACAAGAAAAGAACACGATGCAAGATCTACAAACACATGAAAAAAAGCTCATCATCCTTAATCATCAGAGAAATGCAAATCAAAACTACTCTGAGATATCATCTAACGCCAGTAAGATTAGCCCACATAACAAAATCCCAAAACCAGAAATGTTGGCGTGGACGTGGAGGAAAGGGCACACTTCTACACTGCTGGTGGGAATGCCCACTAATACGTTCCTTCTGGAAGGATGTTTGGAGAATATTTAGAGACCTAAAAATAGACCTGCCATTCGATCCTATAATTTCTTTACTAGGTTTATATCCAGAAGACCAAAAGTCACAATGTAACAAAGACATCTGTACCAGAATATTTATTGCAGCCCAATTCATAATTGCTAAATCATGGAAGAAGCCCAAGTGCCCATTGACCCACGAATGGACTAGCAAATTGTGGTACATGTATACCATGGAATACTATGCAGCCTTAAAGAAAGATGGAGACTTTACCTCTTTCATGTTTACATGGATGGAGCTGGAACATATTCTTCTTAGCAAAGAATGGAAGGAATGGAAGAAAAAGTATCCAATGTACTCAGCCCTACTATGAAGCTAAATTATAGCTTTCACTTGAAGACTATAACCCAACTATAGCACAAGACTATGGGGAAAGGGCCAAGGAAGGGGAAGGGAGGGGGGAGGTTTTGGTGGAGGGAGGGTAATAGGTGGGACCACATCTATGGTGCATCTTAGAATGGGTACAGGCGATTGCACTAATGGACACAGCTATGATTTAACAATAATAAAAAAAAAAGAGATAGTTACCTCTGTCCTCACTGGGAAAGAGTCCTATTCTAACTACAACATGTTTGGTATTCACCCCAACTCTAAGATTGTTAATGCATCAGTTAGCTTTTGCTGTGTAACAAATCATTCCAAAACTTAGTGCCTTAAAACAATAAATTATTGCTTTTCATGATTCTGAGGATGGCTGGGTTTTATTTAGCAGAGAACAAGTGCAGCTGTTCTCTCCTGGGGTGGCTAATGGGTCTAGGGCTGGGATTGGCAGGGGCAGTTAGGTTCCCTCCATGTTGCCTGGCAACTGCCAGTTTTCCCAGGCTTGTCCAGATGATGGTGGAAGGGTCCCCAGCAGCAACAGAGCAAGCCCCCATGAGCAAGGAAAGCCTCTGTGTGTGCCATACTGGTAATGTCACATTAGCAAAAGCAGGTCACATGGCCAGATTCAAAGAGTGGAGAAATATACCCCACCTCTTGATGGAAGGAACAGAAAAGCCACTTTGGAAGGGGCGATGCAGGTAGGGATGGTAAGCAGCCGGGGATACTTTTGCATTGCAATGAAGACCTGAGAGTCTGAGTGACAGGATTTGCTCCTGGCTTCTAGCTGCTGCTCGATCAGCAGCTTTTGAATGAATACTGTTTTAAGAGGCATTCAGTTTTTCTTCTCACACAGTTGTGGAGATGATGTTCAAAATATACTACTTCTCCCAGACTCTGCTGCAACTGTGGATGGCTTGGGATGCTAAACACACTTAGTCACCTTCTGTTTACTCCCTCATCCCAGAGTGACCTTAGTCAAGGAACTATATGGTTATGTTTTCTTTCTAGGAGAAAACACTTGTGTAGATAGGGATCTGATTCTTGGGTGTGTGGCTGTTAAGAAGAGATCAGACAGTTTGGGTTCTCCCCCAGTGTTCATACACACTGTAGTGTGGAAGGAGTAAGGGCTGATAATCAGATGCCTGAATTGTTGGATGACAAATGGTTCCCTCGGTCCCCTGAGTGGGAGCACACCCTGGTGTGCTGACTGAGGGTGGGGCTGTCATATGCGGCCACCAGGCACGGGGTACATGCACCAGGTCACAATTTGCCATTGCTCCCTGGCTGAGCAGCCTTTGCATTCAAGCTCATCACTGGCCATGTCCCTCAGCTGGCTGTGCGACATCTTCTTTCATGAGGCATTCCAGCGGGGGACGGTCCTTGCCAGTCCATGCCAACTACTTGACCTCTGTGTTCTTGTGGGGGGAACTCTGCTGAGTTAATGGAGGAAACTTGGACGGGCCAGGCAGTAGTCTCACCATGATGCTTCTGTTTTTCCAGAGGGTTTCCCATCCCTCCCTCATGCATTAACCTTAGGGGCAAGGCTGGCCTCTGCGTCCAGCTGCAGTGCTCCCTTGCCATCTACCTGTCCTTGTCCATATGTGAGAGTTCTGCAAGAGACTTTGGGGTGTGAGCAAGGATAAAGGTAGGATGACAAGAGGCAGTAAGACACAACAAGCTTTACTGGCAGGGCATGGGTGGGGCAGCCTGAGATCTAGAGGCTGTGGAACAGGGGTCAGGGGATCGGGATAGAGCTGACTAGTCTAGGTGATGTCAGCAGCACTCACAGCACAGTTGGGGCGTCTCTGGGTCAGAGAGCTCTGAAGAGCCAGAGCAACTTGGAGTCTTATAACCATAAGGCTCTGTGGGTCCCCTGGCCAGCAGAAGTTGGGGGAGGTTTCATAAAGTATGCAATGCAGGCAGGTTCCAAATGACAGGTTCCAAAAAATCTGCTTGTTTGAACTACTTTAAAAATAACTAGGTGTATAAAAATTTGAATTGAGGTCAGTGGGATTTTGAGATAATAGTTCTCAGAATACTGTGAAAAAATAAACAACCTCAGGGTCCAATATGCAGAAGATATCTCAGGCTCATTTATATAACATCTTAACTCTGGGAGGCCAAGGCAGGAGGATCACTTAAGCTTAGGTGTTTGAGACCAGTCTGAGCAAGAGCAAGACCCTGTCTCTATTAAAAAAAAAAAGAAATTAGCCAGGCACAGTGGCACACACTTGCAGTCCCAGCTACACAGGATGTTGAGCCAGGAGGATCATGTGAGCCCAAGAGTTTGAGGTTCCTGTGACACCACTGCAGTCCAGCCAGGGTAACAGAGTGAGACTGTATTTCAAAAAAAATTATACAAAACCTTAGCTTGGTTCTGGAAAGTTCTTCCAAAGACCATGACAAGGCCACCCCTGGAGCTGAAACACTGTGTTCTCTCCCAAAAGGAGAATAAACATATGACAAGAAAGAGCCTGAGTGGCCATGGGAGCAGCCACGGGATTCATGCCCATCTCAGTCTGAGCACAGCGTGACCGACCTCAGACCACATCCACCCAGTTTCTCACTTGGAGCCACAGCGGCAAATCATTTCTGGATTTCTCCTCAATGTTGGCCTGGATGGATGTTTTCTGTTCCCTGTCTGGGGAAGGTTAGCTGGG
The DNA here is from genome assembly GCF_027406575.1 of Nycticebus coucang. Classification (NCBI taxonomy): domain Eukaryota; kingdom Metazoa; phylum Chordata; class Mammalia; order Primates; family Lorisidae; genus Nycticebus; species Nycticebus coucang. Next base: position 13,318,282 of record NC_069797.1, read on the forward strand.
CTGGAGCCTTAGCCTGAGCTTCCCGCCTTCAGCTCTGCCTGAAGTCATTCCCGAAATGACTGGAGTCAGTTCACTTTTGTTGAGAGAAACTAGGACAGTGCAGCCCAGTGTCCATGAAGCCTAAGTCTAGGAACAAAAATGCCCCGGTCCAATAAATTTAGACAATGTTTTATAATCTAATTTGCTCTGAAGAATTTACAAGACACATGTTAAATGGTCCAAGATCGTATAAGAGTGATGCAGCAGAGTGTGTCGTGTGGAATATGCCTGGTGAAGACCATTGAAGACACCTTGCCAGGTAGGAACCTTGGAAAGGTTCTGAGGTCTCCGAGTCACTGAGGAGCTCACAAGGTGGCAGAATTCAAACATCCATGTTATTGTGATTTCACTGTGGTTACACAGAGACAGAGAGAGAGAGAGAGAGGCTGGGAGAGAGGGGATTCTGAGAAGGCAGACAGTGTGGTAGGTGATAGACCATCAGCAACCACCCAGGGCTTTCCCTGTGGTCAAACTGTCCATAGTTTGCTGCACTTTTTCTCCTCTGAGCCACATATTTGATCATGCATTTTCTGTGGGTTGTAAGGATTCGTTTTTTTTTTTTGTTTTTTTTTTTGGCTGGGGCTGGGTTTGAACCCGCCACCTCCGGCATATGGGACCAGCGCCCTATTCCTTGAGCCACAGGCGCCGCCCGGTTGTAAGGATTCTTAAATTCAAAGTCACATACCTGAACCAATGAACTGCTGGCTCCTTCAGGATCCCTCCGGATCAGGAAAGGTCCAGGCCACTTCCCTTTTAAAAAAATCCTCCTGATGTATTTAAATAAGTATAAATTCAGGCTATCAAACTCATGGCCTACATAAACGTGAAGGTTTCACCATCATCTCTGTACAATGATGCACAACTTGCTTGATGTACTGCCCCCGTGTCTGGATGTGAGGCTCCGTTTGGAAACAGTGCAAAAGATGAAGCCAGACCTGGCTGGTGGCCCTCCCAGCTCCTCCCTGGGGTGGGTCCAGTGTACATTTCCTGTGCTTAAGTCAGAAAGTCACAGGTTGGTCATGATGGAACCACAGGGCTGACATGTGCAATATTCATCACAATTAGCCCTTTTATATGTTCAACTCCATGCAGTTATTTTCCCCATTTTATGTTGTTTCTTGGAAACACAGTGCTGAAAGAATGCTATTGGATTGCTTCCTCCAAGCTCTGCAGTCTTTGGAGTTTTGCTTTCATTTTGGTTACAGTGGAACCCTAAGACTATATATTCGCTGGGGCTTCAGTGGTTAAGAATATGGGGTTTTGGCTTCAGATGGTCAAAGGTTACATTTTGGATCCACCATTTGATACTGTGTGGGTGCCCCAGGGCTCATGGCTGTTCTAGGTATGATATTTTGTGTGCACAGCAAGGATCTTCTCATTTCATGGAATACTCTTCCTCTCCATTACTTTTTTTTTTTTTTTTGGTTTTTTGGCCCGGGCTAGGTTTGAACCCGCCACCTCCGGCATATGGGACGGGCGCCCAACTCCTTGAGCTACAGGCGCCGCCCCCTCTCCATTACTTTTAATGCTTACATAATTCTTCATCTGTGACTGTAACGAAATTTTCCCAGTCATTCCTCTGCTGCTTGAGATTTAGCATGTTCACATTTTTCTTCATTATAAAAAGTATCGCAATAAATACCATTATAGCCAAATGTTTGCATATCCGTGACTATTTTAAGATGTATTTCTGGAATTTTACTTTCTGAGCCCAAATTTTAAAGTAAACGGGCATCCAAATAATGCCCACGCTTACCACTGAAGTTCCCTGAATAAGGTATTTCCTAGGCTTTACTAACAAAGAGTAAACATTCTCAAAGTTTTATCCAGTTTTCCCTTAGACCTCACAAAGGGATTTGACCTTTATCTGTGAACTTCCCCAGTTTAGCTAACGTTTCACACTTGATAAGTGGTTCAGGAACTCAGACATGATGAAAACATCTGCCCACAAGTTCATTTTAAGTTTAAGTTGCAACCGCTGTCCCTTAAGCTCAGAGGGGACACTGGGTACAATGCAACTTAGGACAGTGATGCACTAGGGAGCTCATCCTCCAGTGCCCACCTGGGGCTGTCTTTGTTCACCATTGGCTTCTTGCTGTCATTTCCTGTCCACCTCCCTCAGTAGGATAGTCTCTCACATCAAGCCCAGGCTGCCTTTCTCACCATTGCTAGGCCTGGTCTGTGGCAGCCTGGAAAATCTATCTATCCCTCCCCTGTTCCATCCATTCCTATGTGGCAAGTGGGCTTGGCTCGCCCAGCTGAGGTGAGCCTGTGCCCTGCTGGAGCAGAGCTGTGGCACTTAGGAGGAAGAGTCTTAGAAAAATTTCAGAGTTTGCAATCCCAAGCACACATCTGTTTCTGACCCTCTCTTGCTTAAATTGCTCCCAAATCCCTGCTCTGCTGGCTCATGAGATGTCAGAGAACAGACTGCTTCCTCCCCCTCTACTTGCATGGAATCTGCCTTTCCTAAGCAACAATGCACTGGGGAACAAGGAGTCTTTTGTACTTTGTATTGGTCCACAGCCACAACATAATTACTTTGTACTTTCTCTCTCCCACAGGTGAAGGGGCTAAAGATGCAATTTATACTGAGATAAATTTGTGAATTTTAAAGATTACATTTAGGGAAAGGCCCTGTGCCAACTTACATTTTTTGGTGCATTTTTAGGCCATTTTCTGTCTAACTCTGTGGCTCAAGGAGTAGGGTGCTGGCCCCATATGCCGTAGGTAGTCAGTTCAAGCCCAGCCCCGGCCAAAAAAAAACGCAAAAAAAACATGAACAACATCTTTAAGGGACCTGGACATGATATACAGCAAAACCACTATAAGTTGACCGCCAAGAGATTGTAACAAACTAGTCAGCATGCACAGATGGGCAACATAAAGAACCAGGCCTACAGTACTGATCTGTTACATACGGTGCATGGCTGTTCCATGAAAATTAGGTCAACTTAAGGAGGAGGTCAATGCACGTAGATGCTCAACTATGAAGGTTCTACTATAATTTCAAACTTGTCTGTTTATAGAGGGGTCTGTCGAGGAAGTCAACCTGGTTCCGTTTCTTCATTTCTCCCTTTTCTTCCTCTTCTCTCTCCTCTCCCTATCTCTTACTCTCTTCCTCCTTCCTTCCCTCCCTCCCTTCCTTCCTTCCCCTCTCCTTCCTTTCTGTTTTCTTTCCCCTCTCTGTTGCTTTTCTACAAGCTGCTCTCACCCCAGGTCAGAGCAGTCTAGATGAGTCTAGAGAAGGCAGTAACCTGAGTTTTCATGACCCTTTCAGACCAGCTGTGTCCAGGCCTGGCCAAGAACTCCCACACAAGCTGCTGGCTGCCATGAGACAGGACCGGCTTCATTTCTAGTGTAAACACTGGCCAGATACCGACCAAGCACCTGGTGGGATAGATGCTCCAAGGACAACTTCATCATCTGGACAACTGCCAAACTCAGAATTGCCTCTTTACTCTCTGGGGAGTGTGAATAACGGAAAACACGGGAAGCAGAGGAACTGATTTTAAATTCCAGCCCTGCTGTGCCCTGGACCCTGGAGGAAACATTGTAAATGCACCAAACCTCAATTTCTTCACATAGAAAATGTTTGTAATGATTTCTGTTAGATAAGATACTACATGTGACAACAGTTCATTAGCGATAAAACGCAAAAAGGGCTTACTTTCTTGTCCAGAATCTGCTGGGATTCTACTCTCAGGGACAACAATTAGGGTCTTATGAAATCCAACTGTCACTTACTGACAGGATTCTGTCCCAGTGCTGGTACCACACAGATGTGTGTGACACAGACCTCTCCATGGGAGCATATGACTTTGTCAACAGGATGAGTTTGGATCCTTGAAAGTGGTACAAATGTGACTGATGCAGGAAAAATGAAAGTATTGGGACGTTTTCCTTCCCTTTTAATGGGGAAAAAAATGTGAACGGGTAAGTATGTAAAGTGTGTCAGTACCTTCCATGAGAAAGGAGATTAAACGATAGTGTGTATGGAAGCAGAATGACAAAGGTGTGGATACACAGGGATGTGTGGACACAATTAGGAGCAGAGCAGGATGTAAGATGGCCCAGGCCAAGCAGGGGCTGTGCAGCCAGAATGCCTGGTTTGAATCCATCCACTGTTGTCTCTTTGCAATGTTTCATGAGAAAGTCACTTGGTGCTTCAGTTTCCCCCTCTTCTAAAAGAGGATGACGATGGTGTCTATTTCCTAGCACTGTTGTAAGAATTTAATGATTTGATTCATATAAAATGTTTAGGATGATGCCTGACATGTGGTAGCAACAAGAACACATGTACTATTATTATTGTGATCAATCATGTGGTTGATTTATTGCTACTGAGCTGATGGAACTTGGTGCAGCAGAAATGCTCAGGTGTTGGAAGTTGTAGCCAGTCTGATGTGACTTAACTGTGCCTCCTCAGAGAAATGTCCCAACTTTCATTTTTCCTATCTGTAAAGGGGGGGGTAGTTAATAGCAAGATAAAATGTGACTTGGCAACAATTCTACATGACTCTTATGGCAGGCAGCCCAGTGGGAAATTCTCCATGGCTTGCAAACACATTGCTCAACGCAGATGCCTGGAGTGGCTGAGGACAGGGAGCGAGGGGACCAGGAAGGCACTTTCCTTAGTTGGCTCCATGGGACGGTGGAAAGCCCATCCCAGATGGGTGGAGGCAAGCTTGTTGGGATCTGGGAGATGGGGGCCAGTGAAACGCAGCAGTGACCAGGTCTGATGCCAACAGGCAGCAGGGCCTCCCAGGCTTGGTTGCTGGGGATGGGGAACAAGGGGCAAAAGAGACAGAGGACAGGAGAGCAGGTCCAGGGATGCGGAGCTCACAGAGAGGGTGGGGCTGCTCAGATTGTGCTCTCTGGCTAGAAGAAAATCTATGCCCTCACCCTCACCATGCCCCACCCATCTTCCTCTGAATGTTTAGCTCTTAGATCAGAAATAATCTTCTCAGATGTCTTCAGACTTGGTCTTGATCTGAGAGACAGCAGCCTGTGTTATGCAACCTTCAGAGTCTGAACGTGGCAGCACTGAGGGCGGGGTGTCTGGAGAGCTTTAGGAAACCCTGCTCTCTGGTTCCCAGCCCTGCACAGACCATGCCAGAAGAGGGTTGAGGGAGGTTCCCATCTATCTCTATCTCAATATCTTTCTCTCTCTCTCTTTCACACACATACACACCACTGTTTTGCCTGGCTAGACTGAGCCACATTGAACACGACTGCAGCCCACCCTGAGTTTTACCCCAGTTTGATTTCCCCAGCAGAAGGGAGCTGGAAGGAAATTAGAGATGGTCTCTCTCCAGAAGACAAACTGGCTAGATAACGAAACATCCAGGGAAGGGAAACACGGTAAGTTACCCATACCTGAGCCCCATCCCAAACCTCCTGGGCCAGATTGTCTGGGTCCAGACCCAGGGTAGGTCATTTGCAAAGCTCTCGATTATTCTAAAGAGCAGCCAGCCCTGAGGACCACTGTTGGGAAAATAAAAAATGACTTCAGCAAACGGAGAAAGCTGAAGCTGCTTTATTTGGACTAGAAAAATGCTGGCTGTGGGCAGAACAGGAGAGACCCTTTGAAAGCCCTTCATGACTGGGGAGCCCACCGAGACATGAAGTGTCTAGGACGATGGGGAGACTTCCCCAAACCCTATGGGGAGCTACAGATTGGACGCCCCTGACATAAGAGAGGGGGAATTCCAGGGAAACTTATCCAGTGACAGCAAGTGCCCTTGTCTTAGAGCTTTCACTCGGGACCAGTTCTAGGGATGGAGGCTCTTCCTGAGAACTGAAGGGATACTGCAAAGAGCCCGAAGGACACAGGGCTCCCCTTGCTGCCCTCTCCAAGACTTTCCAATTGCTCTCTCAGCCTATCCTGCCTGACAAGTCAGGATGCTTTCAACAGAGGTCTGTTTACTTGAATTGAATTATCTCATGAAGGTCAACATTGAGTAATGACTTGATTAAGGGGACATTAAAGACAGAGCCGGAAGAAACCATTTCCCTACATTTCTCTGGGATGTGAGGCCAGTATGCTCAGCTGGGGTGGGATCTAGGCAGAAACAGGGCAGGGAGAAGAGACTCTTTCCAACCAGCAGGTAAGAGTAGGGAAATTTGATTTGGTGATTTTGAACTTTGGCTTCTTTGGAGTGATGTTGTAAGAGATTATCTACGCAATGTCTGAGCTCCTTAAAATAATGATGCTAGTTGAAAATGAAACCTATTTGCATATATATACCATGGTGCTCACAGATGCTGCACACAGTGTATTTCATCTCTGAAGAATTCACTGGAAGCGGGAGGAGAGCCCTGAAAACCAGTAGGTTTCACACAGGCTGGTGCTGCCAAGGAGAACAGCCTGGACATGACAGGTTTGGGGCATACCCCATGCTTTCCCTCTGCTGATTCCAGGTTGGCCATGCCCTGCAGGGCCTCTTAGAATTACTCTATTCTGGAAAGTACTGGAGCTGGACACTGTCTCTTTAAATAGTAGAGGCTGAGAACCTCTCAGGCCACCATGACATATCCCAGCATTGGACCAGCCCCTGAATAAACGGGAAAGACGTCTGGTCTGGCTTCAGTCACAGGGAGCACCATCAGGGAACATCTCGGGCAGCCTGGGTGGAAGCAGCAGGCTTAGAGTGTGTCAGCTGCGGGTCTCTGGCTGCCCTGCCGGGAAGGCATTGCCTTAACATCCCTTGCACTTGACTGCAAAGAAATCTGCTTGGAGGAAGGGGTTACGCTGTTTGGACTGGTGAGTTTTATTGGCAAACTGTGCCTTTGGGTGGCGTATATGCTTTTGCTTTACAGAGAGCTGCCTGATGGCCCACTCCCTGCAAACTGCAAATAGAAAGGATTGCAGTGAGGACAGTGTATTTGTGTTGGAATTCACTGGAGAGTCAGAGGATTTTCAAAGTCCTTGGTTAAGAGCTGGATTTTGGGGAGTGAAATGGGGCTGAGAGCATCTGGAAACCCTAACACATCCAGACTAGAAGGAAAAGGGGTCTAGACGCTTCTTTTTGGGTGGGAAATAGCCATTTGCACACAGATGGCAGGCGGGCTTGGTAAGCAAGTTGGGGAGACGTGTCCACCTGCTGCAGGGTCCTGGCTGTGGCCTGGCCTGATCAGCCTGCACTGGGTAGCCTCTTCCACCCTGGGAGCCCCACAGGAAGTCAGAGGTGTTGAGGGACAATGGGTTCACCTGCTTGGCAGCTTATGGCACCAGGTTTGACCTGGGTGGTTACTGTTGAACAAAAAATTGGGTTCAAATGAAGAAGGGAGCTGTGTTCCCCCCAATATGTGTATGCACTTTTCTGGATGTATCTCATTACAAAGTTTATCTGGAAAACCAAAAGGAAGGGGAAGCAACTCCTGAGTTCAATATGCTAATATCTGTAAAGTGCTTACTTAGAACAGTACTGAGCATGTACTGACCACATAAATGGTGAAATAAATAAAAGTCCAAATGGCATAAAACAAGGCAATAATTTTTAGAGCCATTCTGATCTATAAAATGACCCAGGGAGGACAGGAAATATTTGTTTCTTTAGTCTTGTCTTTTCTCTTGCCTGTGCACTTGCATATAACACACACACATAATCGTAAGAGTTATAAGCTATTTTAGTGCAGAAGTGGTCAGGGCTTCTTTGAAAGGTTGACAGGAGGGTTAAATGTGATCTAAAATAGTAGTGACAATTTGGCCACAGGGCCCCAACACTCCAGGCACACGTTGGCTCCCATAGCATCAACACAACCCTTTAAAATAGGCATCATTAGTGCTTTTTGCACTTGAGAAAACCAAAGCTTATTGAACTTCTGAAATTGCTCAAATTCACATGATCAGATTTGTCCAAGCCCAGAGCCAGGGTGCCTAACCACTGTACCACACTGCTTCTCCCAAATCATGTGTGTAAAGGCCCAGTTAAGTGCTTGCCATATAATAATTTTTACAAGTGTGTTTCCTTTTAAACTGATAATATGCAAATTAAAAAAAACTTTTTTGAAGATTTTTTTCAAATTTACTTTTCAAGAGTAAGAATATACAATTAGGTAAAATAGCAGCTCTTTTCAGAGTAAAATAACATCGAATTATCCAGATCACTTAGAATGATGAAGATTTAGGGAGGTGTGTGTGTGTGTGTGCATTTGTAGGCACAGACATTTAACACCCACATTCCTGCCCCCTCTTCCACGCACCACGGCTGCCCTGCGCCGGATCCTCTGAGTCCGGCACGCCTTCGCCAAGGCAAAAGGGGCCAGCCTCTCTTCCTCTAAGGCAGGCGACCACATCCAGGAGGCTATGAATCAGCTGATTTCCTTGGCTGCTCTAACCCCACCTCAAATGCCCCCCCACCCGTCTCCCCTCCTCTCTGTGGCCAGGACGCCAAGCCAGGGCTGAAAGCCAAGCCAGACTGATACAGGCAAACTTGGCTGGAGCTGATTCGGTAGCGGTCTGGTTGCACCCAGGCTAGGAGGAGCCTGGTCCTAGGGCACGCTGTCTGGTAGTTGGCCAGACACTCCTCCCACTAATTCTCATTCAAGCAGGATCCCCTACATCGATCCCCCTGGATCCTAGGAAGCCGCCACATTTCCTTGGTGCAGACACCAATAGCCAGGGCACGTGTGGTGCGCTAAGACGCCAGGCAGGCCCAGTGCACCAGGACCTAGGAGAGGGACGAGCCCAGCGCTTCAGCGCCACTCAGCTGCGCCAGTGGAGAGGAGTCCAGCCTCAGCCCCAGTGTGGGATGAGGGGGCAGTTTGTAGGTCAACACTTAGTTTGTGGGATGAGGGGGCAGTTTGTCGGTCAACACTTAGTTTCCATGAACTCCGCGGAGCCAGGAGCCAGGGGAGGTGGAAAGGGAGAAAGCTCAGTCGCTTAGAGTAAAAGTTCCTGCGGTTTTGCAGAGATCAACTTTTTCCTGAGGGAGATTTAAATGCAGAGTAACTGTCTCCTGCCCTCCCTTTGTCCTGTCCCCTCTCCTCTCCGAGTCCCGCCCTCCCTGGCTCGCCGACCCAGGGCCACACCCTACTGCAGCGACGCAAACAGGGCGTTGTTCCCGTTAAAGGGAACGCCGGGAGCCTCCCACTGCCCCCTTGCTCCGCTCGCGCGCAGCCCCGCAGCGCAGCGGTCTTTGAGGACGCCAGCCGCGGAGCAGAAGCACTGGAGTTTGTGCCCGAGGCCACGCTGAGCATCGGGACAGCTATTTCTTGGGCTGTAAGTGTCTTTGTGGGGAAAGAGGAGGAGATGGACGAGATCTGTGGGCATCTTTTTCATCGACGGGGCGAGAAAGCGCAGAGCAGGCGCGGGCTCCCCAAGGCTTCTGTCAAGAGCCGTAGGGTCCCGGGTCTGTCGCCTTTCCTTCTTAGCTGGCCTAGAAGAATAAATATAGTGAGAAGTGCCTTTATGGTCTGTAGACCTTTACAGGGCGAGGGTGGTGGTGGTGGTGTCTGGATAGAGGCTAAGGCCCGCCCAGTTTTTGCCTTGCTGGAGATGCGTCTTGACTCAGGGACGCATTGGCTAAAGCAGTGGACACCCCGGGAGTATTGGACTCTTGTGGTCCCCACTTCCTAGCCACATGTTGGAGCGTCCTCTTTTTGCCGCTCCCGGGTACTAGGAGCCTTATTAATTGAAACCTTCTGGGACACACCGGAGAACCTTGTTTATATCTTCCAGCGAATGCCACAGTTTCTTTGAATGTGTTGCTTGCGGAGAGCAAGGTCCTGGGATTGGCTAATTTGAAAACCGAGTTATAGGAACGTTGTCTTCCAGACCCAACACTCTGTCCTTAAGGGGTCCCCAAAGACTCAGCCATACATACGCTTTAACAGGTCACCCCAGCCTTCAGTTCCCCAAAGTCTGTAAAATGAGGGGGTCGGATCTTACTACTTCGGATAGATGGCCTAACGGCTCTGGCTGGTTGGAATTCAGACTCAACATTTTACTCTCTGTCCCTCCCTCCGCTGTCCATCTACTCGCCTCCGTCCAGGCTCCTGGGCTCGCGCCCTGCCGCGCCCAGACCCGAGCGCAGGCTTGGCGGGGTGGGCCGCTGGGGCTCAGTCTGGACGCCGGAGTGCCCACGGGGCTAGCGCGGGGCAGACCGTCTCCCGCCCCCAGGGGCGGCTGGGGAAGCGCGTGGCGGGCGGGCCCGGGCAACCCTCCCAGGCCGTTCTTCCTTTTCCACACTCCCCGGTTCCGCACCGCCTCTTCGGAGCCGCCGGTGTCTATGCCAGGCTGAGCCCGGGCCAGGACGGCTCCCCTATGCTGGCAGAGTTGGGTGGAAATTTGTAGACTAACGGAATGCGGAGCGCACTGGGGCCTGGGAAACCGGTCTCCTGGGCGCATTCTCCCCGCAGCATGCAGCTGCTGTCCCCAGGATTCCGAGAGAAATCTGGGCGCCCACCTCCCTCTCCCCAGCCTCCACCCCATAGAGGGGCATTCGCTATCTGAATGGGAGGGCATGGCCTCCTCTCTATCCCCAAATCGTTCTGTCCCCGGGAGGCGCCCCCGGAGGGCGGAAGTGTGCTGTGGCCTCTGCTAATCTTTCTGGAAACCCTTCTCTTCTTGGGGCGATTTAGAGGGGCACAGCGCTGTTTTGTTCCAAAAGCAAAAGATGTTCCCTCGCAGACCAGCCCAGCAGCCCCTGGGCGGGGATCCCGCAGTGGGCTGCTGCCCCCTCCCGGCGGCCGGGCGGCGGCAGGGTTCCCCACCCACGTGGGCGGGCGGGCCGGCCGCCGGCTGCAGTGCGTCCGCCCCGGCATTCCTCTAGCTTGCCGGGACCCTCCCTCCGCGCGCTCCTCCCTCGCCGCTCTGCACCGACGTCTTGCTGGAGTCTCACTTCCCGCGCTCTCTCCTGGCAGGCAGAAACTCCGCTGAACATAAGTTGCCAGAATGCTCCTGCTGCTGCTGGGTATCATCGTCCTCCACGTCGCAGTGCTGGTGCTGCTGTTCGTCTCCACGATCGTCAGCGTGAGTGCCAGGCGGGGAGGCTCCCCGGGCTGCTCATCTCGGTCCCCAGCTGGTGCTCCCTCTGGTCAGGACTGTGTTGTTATTTGTGGACAGCGGGAAGTCTCAGATGTCCCAGGGCTGTTTCTGGCAGTCTGCCCCACGTCAGTTGTTTTGAGAAAACCAGATCAGCTTCATGGATAGGAAGCAAGAGAGCCCTGGATTAGGTTAGTGCACAGGGCCTCTAGTAAGCTAAATAATTTTAGTGCAGATCCAGAGTCCCTACACCTTCATTTGATAAGACTGTCCAGAATTTTGTTTTTCCTTGATGCGGTCTCATTGAGGAAGTAACTGGAGTATCTATGAAAATTTGTTTTTCTCCAAACCGTAGGTCAAATGGGTGGCTGAGTTTATAAAACACCCTTTTAGGACCTTAAAATGGAAAGTTAATATATATTTTTTTTCCTGTGGGAAAATGATTGGCAGGTCCTAGGTGAGTTTTAGGATGTGACCACAGCACTTTGTTGGGAAAGCCTCCACTGGTATGAACAGGCTGTCAGAATAACTTTTGTTACAAAACTGTCAAATGCATTAGATTTTAAACTTATTTTCTTGGCTAAGAAGGTGCATACAAGTGCAGGCATTTATGTGTTGGTGGCTTTAATGTAATTTAGGTCAAGTTGTAAGCATGATTTTCTAGTCTATGTGAGAAATATGTTGGGGATTTGTGAGTTGGTTTCTCATTCAGTAGCATCTTCACAACATGTTTACTGCACCTTGTCAGATTGTGGGAATTGTACGTAAGCATATAGGCTCAGAGAGGTGGTGGCTTGAGGCATGATACCCAGAGGTATTCAGGGGAGGAGAGGAGGCTTGAGCACATGTACAGGTGCTCTGGGTTGAGTCTATGGTACCTCCTATTATATCATACTCTTTAAAACATAATTTTGTGTATGTGAGATACTTTTCCATTTACAAAGTGCTTCTAATTCACAAGACATTGGCTCTCATCCCAACACACTGTCTATACTAGACCACCACTTACCTTGTTCTTGGGACACAACTGTGAACTTAACCCAGCAGGTCACCAGCAGGCTGGGTAGCTAAGTGGATGAGGCTGATCTTTGCTTTCAGTGGGCCCTCTCCTTCCCCTGCTCATTTGTTCCTCACAACCTCCCTAACTCAGGATGTCTGATTCTTTCTAGCAATGGATTGTGGGCAATGGACATGCTACCGATCTCTGGCAGAACTGTAGCACCTCGTCCTCAGGAAATGTCCACCACTGTTTTCCATCATCCGCAAACGGTGAGACTGGCTTTGTTCTCCATAAGCTCATCCTTCAGTGTCTGTAACACATTTCTCAGTCTAGATCTGGAAACACTTATTCCTGGAAGACATGAGCTAGAATGTTGTTGGGGTAGAGTGGAGTGTGCCCAGTGGAGGAAGGCAGAAATCCAAGATGAATGGGGAGGGGCAGTGACCTCAGTGGGTAAGCTAAGATCCTGGGTATCACCATGATTCTCTCTACCTAGGGACGTGCCCGTTAGCTATGTCCGTATCACTTAATGTAATGCTTTTCTGTGAGTAAAAAAATGTGGACACAGGTAAGCAATAAAAGTAGCATTATAGCTCAGCCTTGGGAAGACCCCACTGGGACATTTCATCCAATGAGCATGTTTGGCTTGGTAGCTGTCTCTATTCAGAAATTCCTTCCTCTTCCTGTTGCAGTGATGGTGGGGCTATCTCAAGGGTGGTTGGGCCAGCTTTGGGTTCCCCAGTTACAGCACTGCCTTCCCAGATCTTGGGCTTCAGTTGTGCCATCTAGCATCAACACCTTTGAGTGTTTCCTTGTTGCAAACTAGAGACTTGAAGCTATTTGCAAAGCCCTAAGCTGAGGGTGGGGGTCCTTCATCCAGAAGATTGTATTACTCCTCTCTCCTCTGCAACTTTGTTTGTGAGATATTGGAAACCAAGTTTTATTAGGGTCAAGTTAAGGGATTAGTTGGCAGCAGAAGCACCCAGAGGGGAGGAGTGCCCACCAGGGACCCTATGTCTTTGGATGCAGATAGGCAGAGGGAAATGGCAGGTGTCATTCTCGTGGCTGGGTAGGCCACAGTGCAGGCTGAGAACCTGTAGGCCTGTCTCAGCATGGTCACATGCTCCAAAGCCAATAAAGTATGGCTTTTTAGGTTGCTGCAGCTATTCATAGATCCAATTTTTATGTTCAGGATGTGATACCTGGTAAGGGAGATCAGTTGAGATCCAGCTCACTAAAGCAGGCAGGGAAGTGGCCCATGGCTCTGGCTCTGCACAATCAGGCTTTGGCTGGAATTCCCCTCTGTGGGCTCTGCAGCTAGTAACACCCAAGTGGGTCACTGAAGCATTACAAACCAAACACCCCGAGGCACAGTATGGGTAGTAACTGCTAAAACACTCATTTGGTAATTTTTATGCGGAGAACGGGGAAGGAGTAGAAAACCCTGCTTTATGCCTTTCCTGCTGCATTCGGAGACTGGGGGAGGGAAGGCGACAGGCTATTGGAGTGAGCAGTGCTTAGTCTTTGAGTGTGTGAAAGACGTTGAATTAAAGCCATCTGGGAGGTTACATGGTTGGTTTGCATGGTGCGTTGGCAACCAAGTAAATGAAATACTCATGAGTGCCTGAGAATATGGCCATAGGGCTGCTTGTACCCAAAGCCGAGGCATCTGGTTTCTCCCTCTTTGGGGTCTGGCTGAAGTTCCTGGAACACTCAGGATGGATGGCTCCATACTCTCTACTGACACCTGGTGTCCACAAGTGGTGACTTAGCCCGAAATGGGCAGGCTTTTGGTGTCCACAGGCGCTGTCCCCAAGTGGCATCTGGCCACGCTGATTGTCATGGAATCCTGGACTCTTAGGCCCAGAAGGAGGCAGTTTTGGCAGTCATGTTAAAACCTGCTGAGCTGCCGCAGAAATGAGGGGGTGGAGTTTGTGCTCGAACTGTCTGCAGGAAGGAAAGTGATATTGCCTTGCAGTCTGGTACTGACCTGTATTTCACACCTCTCTGGCTGGGAATAGCTATCACTTGGTGCTATAAGCAGATCTCAAAGAGGCACTAGTGTTATTTTAGTCAAGAAGATTTTTATCTCTCAAGTTGTTCCTTGTGTGCTAAGCTCACCATCCTGGGGGCATTTTACTTACAAATGACCGCTGGGGTCTTTGGTGTCAATTCTAAATATGCCTCATTGCTTTGTAGGGACCTCAGTGTTTCCCCTGTTCTCCATGTCTACCTTCTCAGCTCTCATGGGAAGGGAATTTTGAAGGAATCTGGACACACCCCTTAACAAAGTGGGTTTGCTTCCACTCAGGCTTGCTCTAAATTAGACACACTTCCCTGACGTGTGTCACAACCTCGGCTCTGAGTGCTGCGTCCTTGGGGGCCTCCTGTCCCTTTTCCATTGAGTTGAACAATGGCTTAGGCGAACAATAAGGTGAAAAAGTATATAATTTTTAAAAACATTAGATGGCCTTTACAAATGACCAATATTAGTTGCAAACCCTTTACCGTGTCTGTATTTGCTCTTAGGCAATGTTTGAAAAAATACTTGTTGAATCACAAGTAATTCATTATGCATGTCGATTTGTGAAGAATATGTTGCAAGTGTGTTATGTGAAAATACATTGGTTTACATGACTTGCTATGTTTTTCTGTGTGCAGAACGTTGCACTGCACCTCTCCTGGGAGGGGTGTCACTGAGGCTATTTTCCATGTCAGGGGCTCCTCCTGGGCTGTGCTGAGAGAAGCAGTCTAACATCTAGGTTATATAATTTGAAGGAAGCTTATCAGTTACTTTCCCCTAACTACTTCTTGGTATTGGAAATAGCTTTAGACTTCTGCCTGCCTTCTCATTTTTCTAGATTTATTTACATAATTTCTGGCCCCATTCTGATCCTGGCTGTAGACAGACGTAAAGGAGGCTCGGTAGAGGCACATTCATTATGACCTCATATCAAATGCCTCTCTGACCCAGAAAAGAAGGACAGCCGATGGACCCGGAAAGCCTGGGCCTTGCCCTTGTAGATCTTGAGTCCCACAGAGGAGTCAGAGGATAAGTAGGAAAGGTGAACCACTTTCTCGGAAGGCAGCACAGATCAGAAGCCTGAGGAGTGGGGGGAGGCAGATAGCACCAGAGTTTGGGGGAGGAAGTAGAAGGGAAATCTCTGGTGGGAGGCAGAATTTGATCCATCCTCCAAAGGGTGAGTGGGATTTAAGTAAATACAGGCAAGAGGGAGAATGGTCTATGTCAGGGCAGTGGCTCGACCTAAGGCGGGGGAAAGCAATGAATGGGGTGTGGTGGGCCAGTTGGCTAGTGTTCTGGTTAGGATTAGGACTGACTGTGTCTAACAGAACATCTTTAAATGGTGGTGGCCTAAATAAGATTATTTCTCAATTTTCAAAGAAGTCTGGAAGTAGGCAGGCTGAGAAGAGTGTGGAGGTCCATGAAATTGTCAGAGACTCAGGCCATCCTCCAGCTAATTTCTTTGGCATCTCTTAGGTTTGGCTCTATCCTCAGGGACTAGATGGGTGTAGAACTCCAGGCATCTCAGCCATGCTCTGAGCCAGGCGACCTCAAACTTTTTAAACAGGGGGCCAATTCACTGTCCCTCAGACCGTTGGAGGGCCGGACTATAGTTTAAAAAAAAAAAAAAAAACTATGAACAAATTCCTATGCACACTGCACATATCTTATTTTGAAGTAAAAAACAAAACGGGGACAAATACAATTCACACTGCCTCATATGGCCCGCGGGCCGCAGTTTGAGGATGCCTGCTCTAAGCAGTAGAGTGGAGGCGGGAGGAGGGGAAGAATGTATTCATTTCCCTTATAATGAAATGTCTCATGGCCATACCTACAGCGGAGGCTGGAAAATGTGGTCACTCGGCCTCGTGGGAAGTGAGAAGTATGTCTTCTCGGTTCATAGAAATTTGATAACCAGTACCTCTCTGTAAGCCTGGCTCGAAATGTTTCTCTTCGAGGCTTTGCCCACCCGCTCCAAACCCAATCATACCCTTCTACAGTGGCTCAGCTGGGTCCTATGAGGTTGAGAGCGGGGCCCAATTGTCTTAACATTCTTCAAATTTTCCACCGCTGCTGTATCCTGGGCTCTGTCAGCAACTCCTCCATTCTCTCATGGACTCTTATCGGAAACCGTAGAATCCTCAGGCCTCTCTCTCTATTTTTCTTCCCCCTCTCCAGTCATTAGGTCCTATTCTTGTTTACTGAGGTCTCTTGAATCTTTGTTTTCTTCTATCTCTGCATCCCAGCTACATATTGGCCAGTTCCACTGGGATGTCCAAGAGACACCCCCAAGTCAATAGGTCTCAGGTCAATCTCACCCTGTCCACCAGATCTACACCTTTTCACTAGTATTGTAGGGAAAGCTGCTTCCTTAGCCAGCCAGTGAAACATCTAGAGTCCTCCTTGGCGTGTTGCCTCCTCACTCCCTCCTCAGAATCATCACAGGTCCCAGGGCCTATCCTGTTGTTCTGAGGTCTGTTGCCACACTGGTGGTCACACTGCTCCTCATTTGTCACCGAAGCAGCTTCTTAACTAGTCATCCTGTACCCTTTCCTGTTCCCTTGTGGTTCATTTTTCATATTGAATCTAGGATGATATTTTTAAAAATATAAATCTTGGGCGGCGCCTGTGTCTCAGTGGGGAGGGTGCCAGCCCCATATGCCGAGGGTGGAGGGTTAGAACCTGGCCCCGGCCAAACTGCAACAAAAAAATAGCTGGGCATTGTGCTGGGCACCTGTAGTCCCAGCTACTTGGGAGGCTGAGGCCAGAGAATCATCTAAGCCCAGAAGTTGGGGGTTGCTGTGAGCTGTGTGATGCCATGGCACTCTACTGAGGGTGATAAAGTGAGGCTCTGTCGCCAATAAATAAATAAATAATATAAACCTTATTTTCTCATTCTTTATTTTGAACTCTTTCAGAGGCCCCTCATCAGCGATTTTTTTTTTTTTTTTTTTTTTGAGACACAACCTTGCTCTGTCACCCTGCATAGAGTGCCATGGCATAAGCCTAGCTTGCAGCAATCTCAAACTACTGGGTTCCAGGGAGCCCCTTGCCTCAGCCTCCCGAGTAGCTGGAACTGAAGTGCTCACCACAACACCCAGATAATTTTTCTATTTTTAGTAGAGACAGGCTCTTGCTCTTGCTCAGGCTGGTCTCCAAGTCCTGAGCTCAAGTAATTCACCTGCTTTGGCCTCCCAGAGTGCTAAGATTACAGGCAGGAGCCACTGCACCCTGGCCCCCTCATCAGTCTTAATCTACAGATGAAAATCTTTGACAAGATCTGTTGAATCTGCCTGGATGATCTGCTCCTGCTCCTGTTAAATCTCACCTCCCATCTCTCCTTCCCTTTCATCCTGGCATTCCAGCATTCTCTTTATTTCCTGAAACATGAACTTCCCATTTGAGGATTCTCTCCCTTTCTCCTAACCTCCCTCCTACTGTTCTTTCATTCAGGACTAATAGTTGAACACCTACTATGTGCTAGATACTGTTGTAGGCACTGAGGATGCAAGAGTGAATAAGAGCTTCCATTTTACTGTGCGAACCAGTGAATGAACATGGATTATTTGGAGGCAGTGCCAAGAAGCTACGAAGAGAAAAGGACAGGGTAATGTGATCATGAAGGATGGGTGACCAGGAGGCAGCGCTGTTGGGGAGGCTCCGTGCAGGAGGACCACCATGTGCAAGACTGCTGGGAGGAAGGGGTGTGGCACAGTTGAGGGACACAGGGAACTGGAAGACGGAGGGGTAGGTAGAACAGCAGGCCACTCCACAGGTCTAGGGCTGAGTTACTAACTTTTACGATTTTGATTAAACCTGCTCTGTCTGACATGTGTTTCTCAATGGTCTATTTGATTGTAACTTGGAGTAACAGTCCAGAAACATTTGCAAGGCAGGATGTGTCGAATGATGTGAAGTAGAAACACCCCCGTGTATCATCCCGGTTATGGGAGTGTGGTCACTTTTCTTGTTCTCTTTCTTTTGTGGCCTTCTCTGTCATGCTCATTGAGATCTTTTATTTTCACAACCAGAAGAGAACTACCAACCTTATTTTATGTTAGAAAACTAGTATTGAGTAACAAACAGGTTGTCCCTGCCTTAATTAACAAAGTAGAGCCCTGGGGCATGGTAGACAGGGTGCAGGGGGCAGCATCCACACGGGCAAACTTGGGGCAGGATGAGTGAGGCCAGTCTCTGGAGCCTCCGTTATCAAACTGGTGAGCTCTGGGAAGCGCTAGGTCAGGCCTGGGGTGTGCCAAGACTCCTCCTTAAGTCTCCATGGGTGAGATTAAAATCTGTTGACCCAGAGGATACAGGCAAAACATTTTCCTTGCTGTTGAGTGAACTTGTGCTTTCTGTTTTGAAGTCTCCAAATCATCCAGATATTAAGTCCAGGTACTATAAGTGTCCCCCTTTCTTGTGCGGGACTGGGGTACACCAGATGGGTCAGATGACTGGAATCAGGCCCAAGGAGCTGAGTGGGCACACCTCTTGGCCTGTCCCTGCCCCTTAGCCTGGTCTTTATTAGTGTCAGAAAATCAAACTGAGGCTCAGCCCAGGTGGAGCCTGTCTTCAGTAAAACCTGTTTCCTAGGCCCTGTCCCTCTTACTAGGTCCTCTCTTGTCTCAGAAAAAAAAGGAGTTGATATGCTTTTTCATTCTGAATTGGGAGGCACATAAAATATGTACAATCTTGAATCATTTTTACTTTTAAAAAGGAGGCCTGTGCTCAATGCCAAGGCATAAAAGGAATCACTGGGTCCTTCTCTCATTTGTCCCCAAAGCATCCTTGGTCACCTGCAGTGTCTGAGGCAGTCCCCTGCCCTGCATTTGCCCCATGACAGTGGGCAGGTCTGCTCTGCCACAGAGTAGTGACTGGGCCATAGCCCACAGCTGAGAGGGTAACCACTTGGCGCCCTTCTTGTCCATTCTCAAGGGCAGTGGCAGCAGCAAACTCACACCAATCAATAGGGTAGGGATGGTTTTAGATTAACACTCTGAATGGGAAATCAGAGAACATAATCTCACCCATCTCAGCAGCCCCCAATTTGAGCCCTTGGTGGTCTCCTATCCTCTCGGTCTTCAAAATGATTCCAGACTTATCTTGTGTATCCATTTGATGACATTGTCATTTTGGCAAGGACACCAGACCATTTCCTTGTGTGTGGCCCAGCATTTGGTCAGATTTTAGAAAACACAAGAGGTCCTCTGCACTTATGGGTTCATGTTTTACAATTTAAAATCTTTGTGGTTCCTTGGGCCAACCCACAAACTCTACCCAAGTAATGGCTCTGGATTTTACAGGCCCTTGTGGGATGCTGAGGCCGGAGCAGTGTGAGGGAGGGAGAGGGGAGAGGATGTGGTGTCAAAATGCTGATATTTCAACCCTCAAATTTTCTCATCAGATGCCAATGCAGGAATCATGTGGAATGCTGGTTTGAACCAATGTCTGAGCCATATGATCCTTGAAGCTTTTACTTTTAAAAAATTTCAGTTGCATCCTGGAATTTCACCATCCCTTATGTTTCAGGAGCGGGGTTGGTCGTGGTGCAGCTGAGGTTGTGGCTGTTGATTTTGGTGTCTGGAATGAAGCCTTCTGAGCATGCAGTCATCCACACACTCATAGGCCACCAACACTGGCAGGGACCTGCCATCTCTCCCTCCACCCCATCTAGCTGGTCTTCCTTCCAGTGACAGGAACTCATTACCTTTCCAGAGAGCCCCTTTCCTTTTTGAAGCGATAACAAGGCGATCCATTCATTTATTCTTGAAATCTGCGGAGCTCATCCTGTGTCCTGGGCACTGTTCTAGGAACTTGGCACGCAGACATGAGCAAGAAATACCAGGTCCCTGGCCTTGTCCCTAACGAGTTGGGGAAATAGGTAGTACACAGTGAAGGAAGCATCTTGGAGAGTGGAGACTGCTCTGCAGGAGGTGAATAGGGCGATGGGCTAGAAAGTGGTCCCTGGGGAGGGAAGGCCACTTCCTCCCACAGTGCTGTGGGTGGAAACGTACAAGACAGAGGGACTAGTCATGTGAAGAACCATGAGAAGAACCTTCCTGATATACAGGAGGTGCCAAGGCCCTGAGGCAGGAAAGAGTTAGTTGATGAAGGAGGCTGGAGGGAGAGGGGAAGGGGTGCTGGACAGCTGGGGCCTCCCAGGCTGTGGTACCAAGAACCCCAATTGGGACACCATTGAAGGGTTTTAAGAATTGTTGCATGATTTGATTTGTGCTTTGAAAGCTCATCTGGCTGTTCTGTTGAGAATGAAATTCGGGGGAGATGAGAGTGGAAACTGCAGGCTGGTGAAGAGGCTTTGGTCTTAGTCTGGATGGGAACAATGATGGTGATGATAAGAATATAGAGAACTCACAAGTCCCAGGCATTCTTTGAGGAGTGATGCATTTAATCCTCCCATGAATTATAGATGGTGCTTGGCTAGTGAGGTGGAGTAGAGAAGGAAGGGCTGGTAACAGGATTTGCTGATGTTGTAAGGGGATAGGGAAAGAATGATTCGAGATCATTTCTAGGTTTTAGGATTGAGCAACTGGTGTGTATTGGGGTCCAGAACTGAGCTAGGGAAGACAGGAAGAGGAACAGAAGGTTTAGGGGAGGAGTGGAGATCAGGATTTATGTTTTGGCCATCAGAGATGTTAGCAAAGTGCTTGGGTTTAGCCCAGGGGAGGTGTCTGGGCTGGAAATTCAAAGTCAGGAGCCATTCAGCTATACAGAAGGCTACTCAGTGTCATGATGACAACAAAGATGACTTGGGGGGACAGTTGAGAAGAGAGGCTAGAAAGAAGGAAAGAGGGTATCAGGGTCTGAGCTGAGTCCTGGGTCCTCCAGTGCTTCATGGGGGCACAGAAGGGAGAGGAGATGGGAAAAGGGCAGCTGTGATGTAAGAAGAGTGCCGGGAGATATTGTCGCTTATGAAGTCCCTTTGTGAAACCCCAGTCCCTCCCTTCTTTTGTCTGGTTATTACTGGTGGTCTTCATTCATGACTGATTTGCTGTACTTGGGTTTGACCAAATTGCCTGGGTCATTCCTGAACTGTTTAAATCTCTGTGGTGGCCCCTGGACCAAAGCTGGGTGGCCATGCTCTCTCCCCCACGTCTTCAAATGTTTGACGACCCAGCTTTGTCTTCTTTTCTGCTGGTGCTACCTCCTCCTTCCTTCTCTCGGTGACTCCTTGGTGCTGGTGAGGTTCCACTCGAGCCCCAGCTGTGTAGAGTATGGTGCCAGTAAACAGCAAGCACTGACTTCTTGCTTGCTCACCTCTGAGGTTGGGCCCGTGGCTTGGCAGGTGGATGAGCAGAAAGCAAGGAGACTCTCGTTCCCCTTGCCACGCTGTTCTCTTCTCCCTCCTCCCACTCTCGCTTCTGTGGGCTCTAAATCTGAAGTATGGTGGTGGGATCATTTAATTCTTTAGATTTCAAACATTATTGACCTTCTGAGGGCCCCTGCTGTGCTGTAGTGAAAACAGCAGTAGATGGGACATAAGGAGCCATTTTCTGTGCGGAAACTCAGCGTTTCCAAGTGGGCTGTTCTTAAAAAAAAAAAAAAAAAAAGGTTTCCTGATAAGGCAGTTTAAAAGAACAGTGAATTTTAAAAATTCAGCAGGCTTTTTAAAAAATACAGTAGGACTTCTCATTGCCTTGGATAATTCATTGTAAGCTGTGAATGTCCAAGGAGGGAGATTAATAGCCTTGATCAGGCAACCCCCACCCCATTTTTTTTCTTAGTGTTAGCTGGTAGAATAAATCTTTCAGGAACAATTCTTTGAGAAACACAGCCTTCCCTGATCCTGCTGTTGTTTCTAGAAATTTCCAATAAGAGTATACAAAATGGCCTCAAAGAGCTTATTATTTTCAGCTAACTTCAGGCATCTCAGTGGCTACATGATATTCTCTCTTCAAGTCCAAGCACTGGTTACCAGGACATCAACACAGGTATTAAACCACAAAACAAGACTCTGAAACTCTAGTTCTTGTGCCTGCCATGAAGCCTTGGGATCAGAGTGCAGTGAGCTGGCTGACTGTGTCAGGCCAAGTGCCTTGATGTGGAGCTTCTCTCCACCTGCTGGGCAGTCTGTGCTCACTAGCAACCACCCACAAGTTTTGCTGGAGGGAAAATGTCTCCACCATCACCTGTTGAAAGTGCCTTACATGTGGCCTTCATCATCTGTGGGAGCTCTTAGCCTGCAGGTGGCTTTCCCCATCTTGTTTGCTTTCTGTATGGGTCACTGGCAAAATTAGCCTGACCCCTGTGTCCCATTTCTAAGCTATCAGCTGGGCTGTTTGGGAAGGAAGTTGGATCCCTGGAGCCGAGCCCACGCGGGGCCCTGGGCATGCTCCAGTGGGTGGGTGAAGCGTGCAAAGGCCACATTGTTTAGGATGGAGCTACTCCTGGAATGGCATTCATGCTGAGAAATAAGGAGAATGGCCATCTGTGTGATGGGAGTAGGCAGGGAGGCTTGGGAGTGGGGGTCCTGGTCTTGGAGGTCATGTGTTTTTTAAAACAGCCTAGCGCTGTGCAAATGGGAGGTATTTACCGTTGCCTGTGTGATTCACCCCTCCAGTGGCCTCCTTCCTTGTGACCTTTCCTCTGTTGGCATCCCCAGTGTCTCTTCCGAGCCTCTTACAGCTGTCCTTCCTTTGAGTCTCAACAAAACCTGTTCTCTTGAGTCAGAAAAGCTTTTATGAATTAAGTGCCCAGAGTCAGACTCCAGGTGGGGAGGACGTGCAGTTGAACTGTCACATGTCAAAGCTCCCTATCCATTCTGAGCTCCTCACTCACTAGTTGGTGGGCCCTGGGCTAAGAATACAGCTGAGGGGGTGGATGCATTTCCTCCACTGCTCAGCTGCTCCCTGGACAGGAGTCTGACCTTGAAGTGAGCTTCGATCGTTGTGCAATGCAAACTTCACGTTAACTGGATCTGCAGGCAGCTGCGATCCACTTCAGAAGGCTTTCAGTAGCTCCTGTTTCTAGCACTTGCAGTAGAGCAGTAGGCTAGCTGAGAGCTTTATGATCTTTAATTCTAGTGTTCAGCACCATTCTAGTGTTCTCCCCCTGGGAACACTGCAAGTTTTTTCTGGGCACTCACTTAGCACCAGGCATTGAGAGAGGGACGGCAGGTACTCGTCATGGGCTCTACTAAGTACCACAGACCACAAGTTTGCCACTGGGGATGCTGGTCTCTCATCAGCTTCATCCCGTGTAAAACAGGTTTACAACGGACAGCCTCTTCCCTTGGGTTGTATTCTCTCATTCTCTAGTAATTATTTTCTGCACATCTAACTATTCTGCTGTAGCAGAGGCTGGCAAAGTAGAGCCAACAGCCCAAATTCAGCCTGACTTTGTAAACAAGATCTAATTGCATTAATAACAGCTGAACGGGCCACGCCCATTCATTCACATGCTGGTCTTGGCTTTTGCTAATTTTGTGCTAAAGAGGCAGAATAGAGTAGTTGGTGAATAGAAATGAACTTATCCTAAAGTTGTCTCCCATCCAAACACTCCCATCCAGGCCTGACCCTGCTTAGCGTCCAAGACCAGATGAGATTGAGTGTGTTCAGGGTGGTATGGGCATAGATAATACCAAAGGTATATCAAAATACTTTTTGGAGTTGTTGTGCTTGGTGCTCTCATAACCTGGCACATGTGAACACTGTGGCCTCCATTATAACACTGCTTGGTGTGACCCGGATCGAGAGGCCCCACATTCTGCAACCTTGTGTAGTAATGGTCTGTGAATGCCTGTTTACCCTGCTCCTGGTCTGCGCTATCCTTCCACAGAGCCTTTACAGCACTCTTTGGTTGGAGCGTGACAACAACCGTATGAAATGTGTTAGCCCCTCAAGTTAGAGAAGAGGAAATCAAGGCCAAAATAAGGGACAGGATAACTTTGTTAGCAGAACCTGCCCTGGAGCCAGTGCCCGGGGCTGTTCTAACCGGAACACACAGCTGCAGGGCAGATAGATCAGGCTTTGCTCACCCTCGTTCTGTCGTTTCCGGAGCATGTGACATCTGCTCTTAGTTATGCCCTGGCTGTCTGTCAGTTCCAGTTCTGGTGAATGATTTTGTCTGGGGATCCACATCATCCGAGCTTAGGACTCTCCTTGGGGCACCGCAGGCTTCCCTTTGCACAGTAGCAAGGGGAGCTCTTGCAACTTCCATCAGGGGCTGGCTTGCAGGCTACCTCCCCTTGGGTGAGGCTTTTGTTCCCTTGCTGAGCCAAGGACCTTTAGATCCTCGGTGTTCAAGGAAAGGGACAGTCCCCTTTCTCTTTACAAATGGAAGCCTCGCCCTGCCTAGGATCCTAGCAGCTCTCTTGAGTTTTGAAATCCTAACTGTTTAACTTGTTATTGACTGTTATTTCTTCATTATCCTGTAATTTTTGAAATTGGGTTTAATCATTCAAGTAGTAGGTGTATTACATGAAAATATTCTCTTTATTAAAAATAAGTCAAAGAATAGAGATTGAGTGAAAGGTCTCCTTAAACTCCAGTTTCTGGGGGACCCTGTTGATGTCAGTTTGATCCATCTTTGGCTTTTTTCTATGAACAGGTGGATGCACGTGGATGTCTGTACACATACATATAGTTTTGAGGATTGTGTTTACATAGTGATGACCTGCAGTATGGATACCTTACTCTTTTCATTATTTTGAAGGTCTTTCAAAGGCTATTCATTTTCTAATTCTAAGATGATTTTTTTTTTTTTACTTGCTGCAGAGTATTCCAGTGTAGGGCTATACCCTAATTCATTTTCCCTCATAGGAGTGATGCTATAATCAATATCCATGTTCATCTCTCTTTGAGTAGATGCTCAAATATTTATCCAGGATATAGTGATGAAATTGTTGAGTCATTATAATATGGGCTTTGCAGATTTTAAATGCATTCTGCCAAATTGCTGGTCATAAAAGGATTATATTATTACTTTTATTCCAATGAATACATAGAGTTACTATCACACATTTACTCTGCAGATATCATTTTTGTTTTTTTTTGGATTTTTGCCAGTTGGATGGATAAAAGTTAATGTCACATTCCTTAGGGATTTCAGTTGCATTTCTCTGGTTACTAGTGAGGTTGAGGACCTTTTAACATGTTCTTTGGCTATTCATAGTCTCCTTTGCTAATCACGTATCTGCATGACTTTTTAATTTTATATTTACCTCTTTGATTCCTCTGGGATTTAATTTTTTTGGTGTTGTGAGCTAGAGATCTGTTATGTTTTACCATCTGAATAGCCAATGAACACCATTTGTTATCTGTTGCATTCTTACCCTCTAACACTCTATTTATTATAAAATAAATTTACATGCATACCTCAAAAGTCTTAATTATGTGCCATTCTTTTATTTTTCTTTTATGACTGACACTATAGTGTTTGATGGCCGGGTGTGGTGGCTCACACCTGTAATCCTAGCACTCAGTGAGGCTGAGGCAGGTGGATAGCCTGAGCTCACGAGTTCGAGACCAGTCTGAGCAAGAGCAAGAGCGAGACCCTCTCTCTAAAAATAGCTGAGCATTGTGGTGGGTGCCTGTAATTCCAGCTGCTTGGGAGACTGAGGCAAGAGGATCACTCGAGCCCACGAGTTTGAGGTTGCTGTGAGCTATGATACAATGCTCTACCAAGAGCAACAAAGTGAGACTCTGTCTCAAAAAAAAAACAACTATATTGTTTAAATTACTAAATTTTAGAATATAATCCTTGTATACTATAAGATATATTTTATTAATTAATGTAATCATACATGTATCAATTATGAAAAATTATAATTACATATATAATATACAGCATATAATATAATAAACATAGCATGATGTGTGTTTGCTCTCTCATAGGTGATATCCTGACTCATTGGTTTTATATGTTTTTCTGGTTTTCATTTGTTTATTTTTTAGTGGCTGTTGTGTTGGTTTAAATTTTTTCTTGACTATTATTGTTCATTGTCTTTTAGATGAATTTTTGATGCATTTTGTGATATTGATTAGAATAGCACTGAATTTGTAGATTATTTTGGATGTAGTGGGCATCTTTATAACTGAGTGTTTCAATCCAGGAACATAGTATACTCCTTGAGCACTTCTTTTATGTACTTTAATAAACTTTTTCTGCCTTATTGATGTCCCTCCTCAGAGAACTAGATATTTTATTAAATTATTCTTTATATTTTCATGGTTTTATTAAGCTCTGCTTTTATTGGGTTAAGTCAATTAATTTTGAATTTATGTCACTTTTTTTTTCTAGCTTCTTGAGTTATAAGTTTAGTGTGTTTGCTTTTGTTATTTTTCTAGTAAATGCATATAAGGGTATATATTTTTCTCTGAGAACTGCTTTGGCCACAGCCCATAAATTTGGCATGTTAGTATTCTCAATATCATTCCTTGCTGAAGAAGTATTACTTCTCATCTTGATTTCTTTATCCAAGGGATTATCTGGAACACTATTTTTGGATTTTAAAATTCATTTTGGCTAATTTGTTTCTAATTTCTAATTTCTGTTTGTCTTTAGTTGTGTGTTGTACTTACATTACTTCTATTTTAAGATTTACTGAGATTTTTTGTTGCCTAACATAAATAGTCAGTTTGTAAGGCTGTCTCATGTGTTTTGAAAATAATTTATAGTCTCTGTCATTTAGACACAAATTTTCTACATATCTATTAGCTTGAATTTGCTAATCTTATTTTATATATATCCTTCCTTATCTTCAGTCTTATTTATCTGTTCTGAGGGAGGAAGCTAAAGTCTAGTTTTCCACTATGATTGTAGCTTTATCAATTTCTTCTCATATTTTAGATTGTTTTTTGCTTTAGACTTTTCCAGGCCATATTATTATATGCATACAGGTTTATGACAGTGATTTCTTCACTCATAGATCAAGTAAACTGGAAGTAAAGGTCAAGTCTACGGAATCTTTCCTGTATGAAACAACCCCCTTTAGACACATAGGTTCTGTTTTATTTGATGCTATTATTACTTTTCCTACTTTCTTCTTCTTAATATTGGCCTGGAACTTCTTCTTAGCATCTTTTTATTTTTGACTGTTGTTTAGTTAGGTGTATCTCTTGCATCATAATATGGCTGAAATGACTTAATCCAAGGTAAAACGCCACACCTTACGATGCATCCCCGCAACCCTTCACGTATGTTGTGGTTGATGACATTGCTGGGCTTTCTATCTTAATGTATGTGTTGTGTTTATCATGCTTATGGTTGAAAACCACCTTCTTCATCTTTGTATTAGCAGAACTCACCAAAGGGCTTGGCTCAAAACAGTAGGTGTTCAACAAATGCTCATTGAATAAAAACTTCTTTGATCCTCTAATTCTGATCCGATTTGACAAACAACTTGTGGCAAAGCAACTCAATTATAATGGGGTTGGAACTAAGCTTAGGGACATTTCCTATTCATGTAGCCTGAACATAGAAAGATTTTAAGATTTTTCTGTATGCCAAGTCTGGTGGTAGGTCCTGCCAACAATGATAGTGGAAGTCAGGGATGAGGTAAATTCTCAGAATTGGAGAAAGAGATCCCGGCTGTCATCCCTGCCCCATGGCGTTCCTCACAGTGTGCAGTGAAGAGCATTTCCCAGCCAGTGTGGATCCCTTTGTTTTAGCTTCAGATTGGGGTATCAGATTTCTTTGTGTTTCCAGCTGCATCTACCAGAGTGCTACATAATTTGTTTTCTTGAATAAATAATATTATGGCAACATTATCTCTGTTACAGAGTGCTCTTTCAAAAGAAACTTTCTACTGGGTAAAGACAAACAGATTGAATTAAGGTTCTATCAAAATGGAATCAGGATGGGTCACAACCCATTAGGCATCATTTTCTTACCTTAATTGACAAAGAAATTGAAAAGCAAATCAAAGAAGCGTGTGTTATGCTTCAGTGGAAAGAGCACTAGACTGGAATTGAGGTTCTCCCAGGCATGGCTGTGTTACTTGAGCTCGGCCAAACATTTCCGGAAATCTCCTTTGGTGCAAAGAAGCTAGGTTGTTTGATCTCTCAGGTTTCTTCCAAGTTGAAAATGCTTCCAGTCTGTGTCTTGGAAAAATCTCAAATGTGTCTCTACTAATAGTTAACCTAATCTGCACCCTTAAAATTCTGCCATGAGCTACTTGCAACTCCAAACAGATTTGTCTTACTGGGTTAATTATAGAACATCCAGGCTCCATGGCTTTGAGTACTGGGTTGAGTATGGGTGTGTGCTTTTTTAAGCCTGTTACAAGCTGAGAGGATGAAACTGTAGCTTCACCAGTTGCCATTTCTCTCTTGAGCGCAGAGCCTGCCCCATTGTCATGTAGCACTTGGAAGAAGGGACAAAGGCCAGATGCAGCTCTTCTAGGCAAACCTGGTCCTTCTATAGTGTGGGATTCAGGTTGTTCCCTCTTCCTTCCTGAAATGACGCGAATTTGCAGTAGATAGTGAACTGGAAGAGACCACGAGGGGCAACTCTCTTCTTTGTCAAATTTCAGTTGGAGGCTCGGAGATTTGATCGAAGGTCAGTTCAACAAAGACGGGGAAGTGTGAGCCTCGATCCTGTCTGGTGATTTGCTAATCACGAGCTGCACTGTGCAGAGGCTGACGGCCATGATTGAGGTGGGCCAAAAGGAAAGGCACAGCTCGCTGAGCACACGGGTGTCCATACCCTACACAAAGCATGCCTCCCTCCATCAGCATTCTCTTCCGTCTTTCTTAAAAAGTAGTTTGGGCTCCAACAGCCATTCCCTTGATCTCCTTGGAGATGTGGATATTTTGAACAGTGGCTTTAAACTATTCTTCCTGGAATATTGGAGTTCTGATAAGCCCTCAAAGATCCCTGAAGACATGAAGAGGAAAGACAGTGGGTGGGGCTCAAGTCCTCCGTAATGCACATGTAAGGAACACGTTGGCACAGAGGCTGGAAGGAAATTCAGTATATTTTAACTGGAGTTTAACCCTTTCTGGTGAGAGGTAGATGTTTTCTTATAGCCCTTTCCTAAAATGCCCACAATTTAATATGCATTATAGTTTTAAATTGCACATGAACTTTGTGGCCACCCTGTGTGTGTGTGTGTGTGTGTGTGTGTGTTTATGTTTCTTTTCTTTTCTTTTTCCTCCCAAAGAAACCGTGAAATGAAGAATGACTTTTTAGGGTACATAAGTGAACTGCCTGAGTTCTGCTAAGGAGAGGGGGCTCTGCCTCACAGGAAGCAGAGCCCTGATGATGGCCAGATTTCCTAACCAAGTGTCTCTCCCCCAGAATGGCTGCAGTCTGTCCAGGCCACCATGATCCTGTCCATCATTTTCAGCGTCCTGTCCCTGTTCGGGTTCTTCTGCCAGCTCTTCACTCTCACCAAGGGGGGCCGGTTTTACATCACTGGATTCTTCCAAATCCTTGCTGGTAAGTTGTGGATGGGAAGGTCCACATGGCAGCTAGGCCTGTCCAAGGCTGAAGAATGATGGGTTTGGTAGAAGGATGTCATCCTAGGAGGACTGGTGTTGGTGAGTCTGCCCATTGGATGCTTTTCATAAAGCTTAGGGTGTGTATGTGTGTGTACATGTGAAAGCTTAGGGTGTATATGTGTGTGTACAAGTGATAGCTTAGGGTATGTATGTGTGTGTACACGTGTCTTTGAATTTGGGAGGTCTCCGCTGCTCCCTGGCATGAAGTGCTTGTGAAAGAGGACTTAGGGGTTCTGGAGGGAGGGTCCCCGCCAAGCCAGGTGTTTCAGCGGGGTGAAGCTAAACCTGGACACATAGTGAGAGGTAGATACTGAGGATATCGCTAGAGCTATGCCAGGCTGGAGGGTTGTTTCTTCTAGGTTCCATTCTGCCCAAGAAAACATCTCTGTTTTAGTGCAGAAAATGGCCCTCGCATGCTGAGAGCTGGCAGGGTGTTCTCAGGTGTGCGTCTGCACCTGTAGGTTGTGATGAAGTGACATTGATAAGTTCCTTCGCTCCTTTACACCAGTTCCTAGGTTCTGCTGGGCTTTGATTTACTCTTGTCATCCTCTGATTTCTTCATTTGCACCCCTAGGGAACATGCCATCATTTCCAAACATGACAACATGTGAAAACATGTGGAAGGTCTCCTCCATCTCCTCCCTAAACTACCTTGATTGCTCTCATTGGAAGTGCTTTGCCCCTGGATCCTGGCTGGCAACTTGCTTCATGGGCTCTTCCCCCCCTGCCAACCCTCTCCAGTCTGCTGACACCAGTTGGCTGAGTCAGCAGGGCACTGGAGAAAAGTAAGAGGCCTTGATGCCTAGACGGGTAGATACGATGTCTTATACAGAGTCGTGTGGGAAGACAGCCTGAGGGTGAATGCTGGTGACCTTTTCTAGAAGCCAGAGAGTTATCCTTTCCTGGAAAAAGGGAGTAAATTGAAGAGCTGATCCTCCTTTAAACACTTGAATACAACATTTCAGTATTTATGGTTTGGGGATTTTAAAACGAAACAGTGCTTTGCTATGACACAGTCTTTATTATAATCCAAGGCCAGGCCCTGGATTGTTGCCAGTTCTGTTGAGTGACTAATTATGCACTAAGATATCATTTCTAGGTACACTGAAGTGAAGAGTCATGCTCCATTTTCAGATGTGATAAAGGAAACCTTACGGTCTTCTGGGGTTTCCTTTTTTGCTCACTCATTATGGTTTGATATCAAATCAGATGGCGATCATATCCATCTGTGAATATATCCTCAAGATAATTATTATATGTGTAGGAACCAGAAGTTTCAGGACATAACTGTATTTAATCTATACAAGCTTTTTATTTTACTGATGTGTGAACTGAGGCCAGGAGGCGGTAAATGAGTGTGCCCCAGGTCACCCAGCACAGGGGCAATGCGTGCTTACCCTTCTTCCGGCACAATGTGAATGGAATGGAGTTGGGTTAGAGACACAGAATCCACCCAAAATTTTAAAGAGCACGAAATCCAAGGGGGAAGTTCTTATTTTTATATTATCTTTCACTGGGACTGATTTACCTTCATTGGAAGATGGGTGCAAATTTACACATTCACTATTCTGAAGTTCCCAAGCATCTGTGGTGAATGACTAACCTGAATCACGAGACCTACTCCAATTAGAAATGAGGGGCTGAGAAGAGTTGAGCTGCCTCACCTTCACTCTTCCCACTGAGATATTTCAGCTTTAAAATTTCAAACATCTTAATGACAGCATTTTAGCCCAAACCTCAAAGCCCCCCAAATAGGAACCGTTAAGTCACACCTGTAACTATGCTGCCATTTGTTAAAATATTTCAGTTTAGCCAAACTCTGTTAGGTACAGAGATTTTCTAATCTTCCGGAATACATTTACTAATTCATACTGGGCTCACTGTTTTGATTTTAGAACTCTGCTGTAAATATGTCGGATGTAAGAGCACATGATTTGTTCCTCTCTTATCCCACTTCACATCTACTTGCCTGTCTCTCAAAAGACCTAATGTTCAGCTATCAGCTGGTCAGTTCAGCCGCCTTTATTCGAATAGGAAGCTATCTTGGATGAGCTAAAAGGCAGTTGTCATTTATAAGTCCCAAGAATGTTCTGCCCTTTGTTGTCAACCCCAGTCCAAATGCTCTAAAAGTTGGTCTCCCAGGAATCTCAGATCTCTGGAATGTTGCATTTGGAATTGCTGCAGGATCTTTCTGCTAAAGGTGAAAACTTAGAGAGTTAGGAACTCCTGACTCCTGTAGTGTCTGACAGTTCTGAGTCACTTTGTTGTGTTGTTTCCCAATGCTTGGACTATTGAGAAGCTAGTCAGGAGAATGCAAACTGGGGTAGGGTTGTTGGGGATTAGAACTGGTGAAACCTTGGGAAGTGACAATTTAACAAGGAAGAAGTCAGAAATGCTAAAATAAATGAAAGAAAGAAAGGTCTGGGCGAAGAAAGGAAAGAAGCAAGAAGAAAGTAGCCCCACCATTGTGGGATGTAATCAGAAGGTGTGCCTTCCAAAGAAGCTAGTTCCCAGCAGGATAGATGCATTTTAAGTGGAAACCACCAGAATCCCTGCTGAGTCTCTCAAGTGGCTGTTACAGCTAGATTGCCTGGCTTCCTTGTGGAGGGCTCCAAGGAAGGGCAGGTGAGAGGAGTGCAGGGCTTTGGGGTGGAGGGGGTGTCTCTGTCTCCCTGCTCTAGATTATAGCCCTCTGTGTGGTGAGAGGCTCCTGGTTTGCCACATCAGCTCTTCTCTAGTCAGCCACAAGGCTCACGGTTAAGAACACTCTCGCCTTGATTACATGCTTCCCTCAGGCTGGCTGATCCCTGGCTGCACATTATCGAAAGGTGCTTTCCTCTGGTTCAGTGCTTTTTTAGCCTGAGCAGCACATCAGAACCACCTGGGATGCTTTTTTCAAACATGCCAGTGCTAGCTGGGCATGGTGGCTCAAGCCTGTAACCCTAGCACACTGGGAGGCTGAGGTGGGTGGATCACTTGAGCTCAGGAGTTCAAGACCAGCCTGAGAAAAAGCAAGACCCCATCTTAGAAAAAAATAGAAAAGCTAGCCAGGGTTGTGGCAGGTGCTTGTAGTCCCAGCTACTGGGGAGGCTGAGGCAGGAGGTCTCTTGAGCCCAAGAGTTTGAGGTTGCTGTGAGCTGTGATGCCACAGTACTCTATCTAGCGTGACAGAGAAAGACTCTGTCTAAAAAAAAAAACAAAAAACAAAAAACCCAGTGCTGGACAGTCTCATTTAGCTCTGGGATGGGGCCACTTCCTTGGTGACTCTGATGTGCTTCCAGGGTTGGGACCACTGGTGTAGCTGTGAAACTGCCCCTAATGCCACTATAAAGGCTTCTAGGGTATTTCCCTCACAGATAGCTCATCCCACTCATGGGATAGAAAGTCTTCTAAATTTTCTTTGTTCTGTCGGGCTGGGCTGTGCTAGGTGGGAAAACATCACTTGAATTTATATAGATAACAAACCTAGAAAGAAAGTTCTGTGTGTTTGGATTTATTTCACTACTTAGACTCAGCAACTAGCTTCATGCAGGGCACATAGAAGGCCAGGAGTAACTATTTGTTAGATAATTAGATAATTGTGTGTCCTTGGCAGAACCACACCCTGGTCCAATGTGCAGTTACATTTCAGCAGAAAAACAGTACAGGTGACTTCTGAATTTCACTTTTTACATTTCTTTTGCTTTGTTTGGGGTTTTTCTTTCTTTCCTTCTTTTCCAGATTGATACAGATACAGGCATTTAGAATAAAAGAATTTGAGAGAGGTAGTAAGAGCAGAGTGCCCTCTGGTTTGGAGATTCAAGCATGCCTTACGTCAGAAGCCTCATTTAGAACTCTTGTAGGAGTGACTCATTCTGGATTGTCTTCCTGGCTATACCCAGATCAGAGTTTGTGCTGTGGGCGGCTTTAGAGACCACAGTGGTCCCTTGAATGCTGAAAATGACGACAGGGCCAGACACACAAAGACAGCCCAAAATGTTCAAGGTAATAGGCCTTACAGCCTCGTCCCTATTTCACCCCAGGCTCTCAAATGAAAGTGCTTTTGTAGAGGTTTCAATGTGCACTTTAAATAATATCCTCAATTTGCTGTATCGCTCCACCCCTTCTAATCCTGTAGGCTACTCACTCCTGGAGACTTTGCTGTGTCTCTCCACTCCTTCCAATCCTGTAGGCTACTCACTCCTGGAGACTTTGCGGTATCTCTCCACCTCTTACAATGCTGTAGGCTACTCACTCCTGGAGACTTTGCGGTATCTCTCCACCTCTTACAATGCTGTAGGCTACTCACTCCTGGAGACTTTGCGGTATCTCTCCACCTCTTACAATGCTGTAGGCTACTCACTCCTGGAGACTTTGCGGTATCTCTCCACCTCTTACAATGCTGTAGGCTACTCACTCCTGGAGACTTTGCGGTATCTCTCCACCTCTTACAATGCTGTAGGCTACTCACTCCTGGAGACTTTGCGGTATCTTTCCACCTCTTACAATGCTGTAGGCTACTCACTCCTGGAGACTTTGCGGTATCTCTCCACCTCTTACAATGCTGTAGGCTACTCACTCCTGGAGACTTTGCGGTATCTCTCCACCTCTTACAATGCTGTAGGCTACTCACTCCTGGAGACTTTGCGGTATCTTTCCACCTCTTACAATGCTGTAGGCTACTCACTCCTGGAGACTTTGCGGTATCTCTCCACCTCTTACAATGCTGTAGGCTACTCAATCCTGGAGACTTTGCTGTGTCTCTCTCCTTCCAATCCTGTAGGCTACTCAATCCTGGAGACTTTGCTGTGTCTCTCTCCTTCCAATCCTGTAGGCTACTCACTCCTGGAGACTTTGCTGTGTCTCTCTCCTTCCAATCCTGTAGGCTACTCACTCCTGGAGACTTTGCTGTGTCTCTCTCCTTCCAATCCTGTAGGCTACTCACTCCTGGAGACTTTGCTGTGTCTCTCTCCTTCCAATCCTGTAGGCTACTCACTCCTGGAGACTTTGCTGTGTCTCTCCACCCCTTCCAGTGCTGTAGGCTACTCACTCCTGGAGACTTTGCGGTATCTTTCCACCCCTTCCAATCCTGTAGGCTACTCACTCCTGGAGACTTTGCGGTATCTCTCCAACCCTTCCAGTGCTGTAGGCTACTCACTCCTGGAGACTTTGCCGTGTCTCTCCACCCCTTCCAGTGCTGTTGGCTACTCACTCCTGGAGACATTTTTCCCTGGGCTTCCTAGACCTCGGTGAACCTCTGGGTTCCCAGAGCCTCGGTGAACACACCAGGTGATCCTGCTGGCTTCTCCCCTCTGCCTCACCCTGGGGACAGTCCACCGCTGTTTCCCGACATTGGGAAATGTCCTGGTAGGCATCATGGCCACTTCTTTTGTCCTTGGTCACTAAAACCATTGCAAAAGCCTCCCCTTGCACTCTCCAGCCACCTCCCTAAGTCCATCTTTTGCACAGCTGCCAGGCTGACCATCCTAAAATCCGCATCACAGCATGTTTCTCCTTTGCTTGAGGTTCCTCAGAGGCTTCTCATCAGAACCTCCTTAGTATGGCCCTTACTCCTGTGGTCTACGGTGAGCTCTCAGCTTGCCGTGTGAAACTGAGTGTGGCTTCTCCAGTGCTCCAGTTTAGACTCATTGTCCATCTGTGCTCTTGGACCATCAAGTATGTTTCTCTCCTTCTCTCAAAATTCCATCACAGAACATTGAAATTATTTGCAGGTATGTCTGTATTCTGAGTAGATACCCCTTGAAAGTAGGAACCTTGTCCCATTTATCTTGGTGCATCTAGACCAGCATCTAGAATAGTGCCTGCATGCAGTAGGCACTCAATCCATGTTTCCTGAGCCAGTGAGGATGGAGATTCTAAGGGAGTAGCAGGAATTCCCTCTGTTGCTCCCTTTGCCTTTGGGTGCTTCCTCACAAAGGCTCTGACCTTGATTTATCCCCTCAGTGGCTGGTGCTACTGAGGGGCTGGGCTTGAGACCTTCTCTGCCAAAGGGAGAAGCTTCAGGGACTTGCAGTGGACACAGTCATCAGGAACAGCTAGGGACTCTTGGTGCCTGAAAGCCCAGCACCTTTATGCTGTCTGGACAGCATGAGGGTCCTTGCTCTTATAACTGACCTAACCTCCCAGACTCCAGGCCCTCTCAGGAGGGCCCAGGTCACTGCCAGAGTACAGATGGCTCATTTGTCTTTCTGGGTGTCAGGACCTCACTTACCCTCACTAGGGGGAGTTTGATGATGCATCTTCACTCACTGGTTGCTGGAAAAGTGAGTCATGATCCCCATATTAGGAAGAATGTTTGGCTTTGGGAGACAACTATTGCATGATATTAACTTCTCTGGGATGTAGACAGAAGGTACCCAGCCAAAGAATTTCACTTTTTTCTGTATTTCAGGATGCATCTATTGCTTTACGTACACATGGCCTTGTAATGATATATTCCCTAAGATCTCAGTCTCCTGACAGCAGTAATTATAAAGTGCAATGCTCTCCTGGCTTCGTGGGTATCCAAACATAATTTGGATTGCAGTTAAGCTTAGAGTCATCTATTTCTGAGCCTCTGCCAGGGCGAAAGCCACACACACACACACACACACACACACACACACACGTCAGGCGCTGCACTTGTGCATCCTGCCTCTCTCTGTCTCTCTTGATGTTTCCTCTTTGCCAGTGAAATTGGGGTATAGCTGGTCTAGTGAGCTACCAAGGCATTTTACCCCAGCGATGATTACACACCCCATTTGACAGTCCTGTCCACACGATAAGTGTTCTCTTGCCCTGTTAGCACTGTCTTAACACTTCACTCTTTGCCATGCTCTTATTTCCCTTTTAATAGCACTATCCTCTTTAGGTAGGTCAAACAAAACTCAAGAGACAGCTTCAGTATGTCTTAAAGTCAAGCCCCAGTGAGAATAGCCCCCATCACAAGGTCCCAAAGCTGCAGATGCTGGTGCAGGTATGGAGAGGAGAGAGGGGAATACTTATGCCTGTTGGTGAGGTTGCAAACTAATACAGCCTTTTTGGAAAGAAGTATGGCATTCAAAGAACTAAAAAAAGAAC
Organism: Nycticebus coucang; assembly: GCF_027406575.1. NCBI lineage: Eukaryota > Metazoa > Chordata > Mammalia > Primates > Lorisidae > Nycticebus > Nycticebus coucang. The sequence goes on from NC_069797.1 coordinate 13,354,851, forward strand.
TAAAGTAGACCTTCCATTACTAGGCATCTACTCAGAAGGAAAAAAAAATCATTCTACTATAAGGACATTTGCACTAGAATGTTTATTGTAGTTCAGTTCATGATCACCAAGATGTGGAAACAACCTAAGTTCCCATGAGCCCATGAATGGATCAATAAACTATGGTATCTGTATACCATGGAATACCATTCAACTATAAAAAATATGGACACTTTTCATCTTTTGTATTAACTTGAATGGATTTAGAGAACATTCTCCTTAGTAAAGTACTCAAGAATGAAAAACCAAGCATCTCATATACTCAGTACTAAGTTGAAACTAGTAGATGAAAAAGTACAGGCCCACGTGAGAGAAAAACAAATTCAAGAAGAGGAGAGGGGGAGGGGGCTTAGTAAGTTCCCACCTAACAGGTACAACATAGGGGGTACATGGCACACCTCCTGGGTGAAGGACTAGGCTGCAACTCAGACTTTACCTTGCAGATGCAAACAATGTAACCTAATCATATGTACCCTCATATTAATCCAATTTTTTTAAAAAAGGAATTAGCAGTTTGTAAGGTGAGCCATGGAGCAGTGGGGCAAGATAGTAGAGGGCCCTAAACCTCACAACAAATAAAGTATGTCCTAGGAGATCAAAGCTGCTGTTCTCCTCAAACCACCCCTGGCTGTGGTCTCCCTCCTGACACGGATATCTTCAGTGCTTCCTGCACCTCATGTAGGTGGCAGGTCCTGGACCCCACCCCACTGTGGCTCCAAAACTATTGCGTGGCTTTGCTGATGGGTGCCAGTCCAGTGGGAGTTCTTTCCTCTCAGTTGCAGAAGGGCAGTCTCATAGGGTGGTTAATGTGACACATTCCCACTTCTGCACTTTGTTCAAACAAAGTTGCTGTGTGCGGTAAAATAGCAGCCTAAATAGCAGCGGGGTTAGATGTAGGTGGCCCAGGGGGCCACTGGGCCCTTCGGAACCACATGAGTCCCACACGGCATGCTGGGTTTATAATAGAGTCACTCACAACTTATCAAAGACCTTGTTTCAGGAGGGAACAGATGGGGCTTTGTGCAGCAGCAGGCTGGGGTGCTGACATCACCAGATCCCTCTCAGCCCAGGGATGCTGAGTGTCACGTGGGCTTGGGCCACCAGCTTGAGCCTGGCTGCCCCCCAGGGCCTGAGGTGGAGGGCTTTTCTCTCTCACACACATCAGAAGACCAGATTGGTGAGCCAGGAAGGGTGGCCCGACCTACCTGCACATCCGATGCTCTTGGATCCCTGTTTGGTCCTCAGAGCTAACCTTAGGGGCATCCAGTGAGATGGAGCTTGTGCTCGACAGTCTTCTTAATCTGCAGCCATGCTTCCCACTCATGCTGTGTCCTACGTCCTCGCGTGCTGACCTCCATTCCCCTCCATACCTTCCTCGGTCAGCTCAGCAGCACCCGTGGGCATTGTGTGCGCATCTCTTGTGGGGCAGCTCTGCTAGGGGGACTGTGGTCCTCTGTGGTCTGCATGGGGCCTGATGCCTTTGGTGTGGCACTATTCCAGTAGAGGTAAAGTGCCAGTACACTCCACTGGTTTTGCGCAATGTCATTTTTCATTTGCAGAGTGGTTCACAGCTTTCAGGGGCTTCCACGCCCAACCACTCTTGGAAAGAGTACTTGCTCTATCCAAATGCTTGCTAGTTACCGCATGTGGCCTGGGGATGGGCAACAGTTAAAGAAAGAAAACTAGGGTAGAAAATGTGAAGAGCCCCTCAGACACTGTGGCCTGGGTGGCCAGGCTGGGAGCAGAGAGCACCTCGCTGCCCTTGTTCCTTCGCTTTCTAGCCACTGCCTCTCAACTCTGGATCTGGGAGCAGATTCCTGCCAGAGTTGAAATGTGCTTCCCACTGGTGTTGTCACCTGGGGTGGGGGTGAGGGAGGGTGGTGGCGGAGGGGAGCTGCCCACCTTGAACTGTCCCTCATCCAGCTTGTGCCTCTCCTCCCCCAGGTCTGTGCGTGATGAGCGCGGCGGCCATCTACACAGTGAGGCACCCGGAATGGCATCTCAACTCTGACTACTCCTACGGCTTCGCCTACATCCTGGCGTGGGTGGCCTTCCCCCTGACCCTTCTCAGTGGTGTCATCTATGTGATCTTGCGGAAACGTGAATGAGGCGCCCAGGCAGTGGTCTGAGGCTCTGAGCGTACCCAGGGAAGGGAGGAAGGAGACCCAAAAACAGAAAAAAGAGCTAGCCAAAAACCCAAACTCAAACCAAACCAAACAGAAAGCAGTTGTGGGGGGGGTTTGCTGTTGATCGAAGATGTATATAATATCTATGGTTTATAAAACCTATTTATAACACTTTTTACATATATGTACATAGTATTGTTTGCTTTTCGTGTTGACCATCAGCCTCGTGTTGAACCTTAAAGAAGTAGCTAAGGAACTTGATATCCTAACAGTATAATCATGCTCAGTATTTTGGTCTTGCTTTTTTGTTTTTATTTTCTTTTGTTTGTTTTACCCAGAAACAAAATAACTCTGCATCTCACCCCCTCCCCTTTCATTTAAAGAAGATACCTCCCTCCCAGTCCACCTCATTTAGAAAACCAAAGTGTGGGTATATACCCCAAATGGCCAAAAGCCCTTGTATTGTGTGGGTGACCCTGTGCATTCACCAGAACCATCTGCTGCCTAAACCTCTATGTGAAGCCTTTCACTTGCATGGACAAAATGCCTGAACTTAGAGCCCTCGGCAAAAACATGGCTTGTGGCTTTGGAATACTTGCCCTTGCAGGTGGAGTATCTCGGTCACACATCAAATGAGAAATCAGTGACAACAAAATTGTGAAATGGTGCTATGGATATACCATTCCATGTTATCACTAATCATCTAAATGACTCACTGGAAATTCAATTAACAAATTAGAATGGAGACCTGAATAATTCTGTGTCATATAAATGGTTTATAACCGCTTTTGTACCTAGCTAGGCTGCTATTATTACTATAATGAGTAAATCATAAAGCCCTCATCACTCCCGCATTTTTTTCTTACGGTCAGAGCATCAGGACAAGTGTCTAGACCCCTCGGGACTGTGAGTTCCCAGAGCTCGGCTGGGTCTAGGCTGTTCTATGCCTCCAAGGACTGTCTGGCAATGACTCTTATTGGCCACCAACTGTAGATGTATATACGGTGCCCTTCTGATGCTAAGACTCCAGACCTTTTGTTTTTGCTTTGCTTTTTCTGATTTTATACCAACTGTGTGGACTAAGATGCATTAAAATAAACATCACAGTAACTCACTGATCTCTCTTGGCTTTTTGTGGGGACCTGTGTGTGGGTACAAGGTGCGTATCAGGTCATGTGAAGATTTCAGTGGAAAGGGAAGTTGAGATCATGATTTGGGTTGCAGGATGGTGCTAAGGGAGTGAAATCAGCGGTTTCGGGCTATAGGGAACATGACACGTTCAGATGCCTGTGCAAACATCTGCTAACTGGAGAGAGTTGGGAATTGTAGCTGAAACAGACACTGTGGGCAGATGGAAGGGACTTGCCTGCTCCCTGTGCTCAGTCCTCTCTCTCATGCTCTGTTCTCTGATGACCATGTGGGGAGCACAGAGGCAGGTCATGAGCTGTTCTGATATACGGGAATGTTGGCACGAGTGGCGTGGAGCCCTAACCTTGAGATTTGACATGGTGAAAGGTCTCAACGATGAGCACTGGAGGCCAGACTTTCAGATAAAACATTAACTGGCACAAACTTGGGACGTATCACCCCCCACAAGGGAGGGGAGGGCTGACCTTGCCATCCAGCTGGAGGTTTCTGGGCTGTGTCTTATACATATGTATTTTTACCCATTGCAATATATCAAGCTAATGATGTAGTTGATAGTCTTCAGTATTTATTGTGTACATATGTCGAACTGTGCACCAGAGAACAAGAATGAATGACGTAATTCCTAACATTGAGTATATTGTGATAGCAAGCTGCACATTGGAATCTCCAGTGCAGGGGCCCATCCTAGAGACTCAGATTCTGTGAGTCCACGATGGGACCCATCTGTGGTGATGGGTTTAAAGAACACTTCTTGGACTATAGCATGTAACTAGGGATGAAATCTCCATCCGGGAGTTCTTAGACTTTAACATGCTAATGAATCATTAGACAAATCACCTGGGAATCCTGTAGGCTATAGACTCCAGTAGGTCTGGGGGAGAGAGTGAGATTCTGTACCACCAGTTAGTGCCTGGATGGCACTGGGGCTGCTGGTCTGTGGACCACACTTTGTGTGTCAAGGGCCGAGAATGAAGCCACCTTCAGGCACCTGTTGCTCCTCTGTCTTTGGACATCTGACAGAAGGGCTTTTCCTTTCCGAGGCTTTTAGTAGCACTCACTACTCTATTTTTGACTCAGATGGTTTAAAGGTGGCACAGATGGCATAGGAGACTAAGTGATTAAAAAAGTAGGCATTTCTCAAATGGTCTATAAAACCAGTGTATGGTGCCCCATGATAGCATTAATGTACACAGCTATAATTTAATAATAAATGAAAAAAATCACTGGAAAAAAAGTAGGCATTTCATAAGCTTGACTTTGAAAGTGTATATTTTAGTTTCATAGGTTGTCTTTTTAAAATAACATTTCATCAAAAATTAATATGGATAAGAACAAAGTAGGAAACCAAGAATGGTCCCCAACTCTCCCTACCCAGGTAAGCTTGCTAGCATTTTTTAAAAAATTAAAATATATTATAACATCCTAACTATTTCTAGAGGGATAAATCAAATCTGGAAGTTTCTTTCCAGGTACCCATAATCTCTTGCTAAAGGTAACCATAAAAGACTTTTTAATAATTTCTTCCAGGAAAACTGCTCACATATGTACACCTATTTATGTATTTCAAAAATTTATACAAAAGTGTCCATACTACTCACACAGTTCTGTACCTTTTCTATTCACTCAATCATAAAAGTTGGAGATCTTCTATATTGACACATACTTTATCTTGAGTAGCAACAGCTTATCTGTACCAGTTTCTTTGTATGTAATTATTACTAATGTCTCACCTGTGGTCTAGTTTCATTGCCTTGGGAGCCTGTCTGCCTTGGTGACCTGCAGTAGTAGAGGGGATGGTATATTGACCTTACAGAAGCAACAGCAGCACTAACAACAAAAATTATAAAGGAATGCTATAAATAATTGGATGCCAACATATTAGATACCTTAGATGAAATGGACAAATTCTTTAGAAAGACACAATTACTGAACCTGACTCAGAAAGAAATAGACAATTTAAATGAGTGAAGAGATCGAATTAGTAATAAAAATAAATTATCTACAAATTTAAGAAGACCAGGCCCAGATGGCTTTTCTGATGAACTCTATAAAATATTTTAAAAAGAAATAATACCAATTTCTAACAAACTCCTCCAAAAAGTAGAAAAGGAAGGGACATTTACAATCTCTTTCTGTGAGTCTGCCCAGATATCAAAATGAAAGAAAGACATCACAAGAAAGAAAAACTATGGACTAATATCTCCTATGAATATGGACTCAAAAATCCCCAACTAAATACCAGCAAACCAACTCCAGCTACATATAAGTATTATACACCATGAACAAGTGGGGTTTATCCTAGGAGAAGTTCAATTCAACATGTGAAAATTAATTAATGTAAAACATCATGTCAACAAATAAAAGACAAAATCACATGATCATCTCAATAAATTTAGAAACAGTGTTTGGCAAAATCTAACATTCTTTCATGATAAAAAAACTCTCAAAAAACCAGTAATAAAAAGGAACCTCCTCAACCTGATAAGAGGAAATTATGGTCAGGAATAAGGTAAGGATGTCAGCTCTCACCACCTCTACTTAACATTACACAGGGGTTCTAGCCTGCATATTTACACAGGAAAAAAGGGTAGAAGGCATTCAGATTGGAAAAGAACATTAAAACTACCTCTATTCACAGATGACATGATTTTGCATAGATAAAATCTTAAGGCATCTACTAAAAAATATTAGAACTAATAAACAAAATCAGCAAGGCAGCAGGATACAATATTAATATACAAAAATCAATTACATTTCTTTATAACTCTTCGTGTTTTCTTACATGAAATTAAGAAAACAAATCCATCAAAAAAGATAAAATACTTAGAAATAATTTTAACTAAAGATTTGCAGGCTTGGTGCTTGTGGCTTAAGCAGCTAGGGCGCCAGCCACATATACCTGAGCTGGCAGGTTTGAATTCAGACCAGGCCTGCCAAGCAACGCTGACAGCTGCAACCAAAAAAAAAAAAAAGAAAGAAAGAAAAATAGCTGGGCGTTGTGTGGGGCACCTGTAGTCCCAGCTACTTGGGAGGCGGAGGCAGGAGAATCACTTGAGCCCAAGAGTTGGAGGTTGCTGTGGGCTGTGATACCATGGTACTCTACCCAGGGCAAGAGCTTGAGGCTCTGTCTCAAAACAAACAAACAAACAAAAATGATACACAAAACTTACACTGTTAAAATCATAAAATACTGTTGAAAGACATTAAAGAACATATGAATACTCAAGAATGCATCCTATGTTCATGGATTGGGTGGGTTAACATCGTTATGATGTCAGTGTTCCAAAACCCATCTACATAGTGAATACAATTCCTATCAGAATCCTAGATGAGTTCTTTATAGAAACTGGCAAGCTGAATCTAAAATTCAAATAGAATTGCAAGGGACCAGGAATAACTAAAACAATCTTGCAAAAGAACAAAATAGCAAGACACAGATGTTTTAATTTTAAAACTTACTACGCAAGAATGGTAATACAATGATATATTTATAAGTGAAATAGGATTGAGAGACTCAAAATAAATTCACAATCTTAAACAACTGGGTTTTTTGACAAGGGTGCCAAGACCATCTAATGCAGTGGTTCTCAACTTTCCTAATACCGTGGCCCTTTAATACAGTTCCTGTGGGTCATGACCCACAGGTTGAGAACAGCTGATCTAATGGGAAAGAACAGTCTTTTCAACAAACGGTGTTAGGACAAATGAATATCCACATGCAGAAGAATGAAGTTTGACTCTTTTTTTTTTTTTTTTTGGCCGGAGCTGGGTTTGAACCCACCACCTCAGATATATGGGGCCAGCACCCTACTCATTGAGCCACAGGCACCGCCTGAAGTTTGACTCTTTTTTTATTTTTGTTTTTTGAGACAGAGTGATGCGGCATTATAGCTCACAGCAACCTCAAGTTCTTGCGCTGAAGTGATTTTCTTGCCTCAGTCTTTCTATTTTCAGTAGAGACAGAGTCTTGCTATTGCTTAGGCTGGTCTTGAACTCCTAACTCAAGCAATCCACCCACCTTTGTCTCCCAGAGTGTTAGGATTATAGGCATGAGTAATCCTATATCAGCCAGTTTGACTTTCATCTAACATTATATACAAAAAGTGGCTCAAAATAGAATAAAGACCTAAATGTAAAAACCAAAACTATAGAAATCTTGGAAGAAAACTCACAGATAAATCTTTATGACCTTGGCAAAGGATTCTTTACCAAAAGGATGAGCCACAAAAGAAGTAAATAAATTGTATTTTAACAAAATCAAAAATTGTTGTTTCAAAGGACACTATCAAGAAAGTGAAAAGACAATGGACTACATATGAGAAAATGTTTGCAAACCATGTATCTGTTAAAGACCTTGTGTCCAGATGTATAGGGTGGCCATAAAGTTCACATGCAATTTCAAATAGTCTATTTTATGGCCATCCTGTATAATAAACTCTTACACCTTAACAGAAACAGGCAAAAGACCTGAAAAGACATTTGTCTAAAGGATATATATATATATATATATATGTGTGTGTGTCAATAAATGGTTGATAAGTATATGAAAAGATGACTAAGCATCTTTTCATATTTAGTCATCAGGGAAATGCATTCCCTGAAAAGACATTTGTTTAAAGGATATATATATATATATATGTCTATAAATGGTTGATAAGGGAAATGCAAATCACAACCAGGAACCACTTCATACCTATGAGGTTAGCTAGAATCAAGAGTCTGATCGATCATAACACATGTTTGTGGGCTGTGGAGAAATTGGAACACTCATGTACTGCTGTGGGAATGTAAATGGTGCAACTACTTTAGAAGACTTTCTGATAGCTCCTCTAAGGATTAAACATAGAGTTACCGTGTGACCCAGAAATTTCTCTTCTAGATATATACCCAAGAGAAATGAACACAAATGTCCACACTGAAACTTCCACACAGATGTTTATATTAGCATTACTCATAATAACCAAAAGGTGGAAGCAACTTTTTGGTTTGTTATGAGTCCATCAATTGATGAACAGATAAACACAATGTGATACACCCTTAGGCTACAACGTTATTTGATGCTGGGAGTGAAGCTAGAATGTTATTTGGCTGATACATGCCACAAGGAGGACTAGCCTGGAAAACTTTATTCTAAGTCAGCGGTTCTCAACCTGTGGGTCGTGACCCCTTTGTAACAATGAAAATACATCCTGCATATCAGATATTTACATTATGATTCATAACAGTAGAAAAATTACAGTTATAAAGTAGCAACGAAAATAATTTTATGGTTGGGGGTCACCACAACATGAGGGACTGTATTAAAGGGTCACGGCATTAGGAAGGTTAAGAACCACTGTTCTAAGTGAAAGAAGCTAGTCACAAAAGACCACATTTGATTCCATTTATATAAAATACCTAGAGCAGAGAAATTAATATTGATAGAAAGTTGTTTAGGGCTGGGGAGTTAAGGATGGGATTGTAGGTTGCAATAGCTAAATGGTATGATGTTTCCTTTGGAGATGGTGAAAAATGTTCTAAAACTGACACATCTTTTTACAAATATGAATATATTAAAAACCAATGCATTTTGTACTTTAAACGAGTCAATTGTGTTGTATGAGAATTTTATCTCAATGAAGCCATTAAAAAAAAAGAGACAGCTATCTGGTCTAGTTGTTCCTAATTTTCTTATTAAGTTTTTTGGTTTAAAAATTAATACACCTTTTATTATATTTTTGTGATTTGGGTTTTCTTTAAAGGGATGAGATTTTTATTCCTTCTGAGCAGTATAAAGCAAGTCAGGATATTGGTGATGAACAGTTAACATATTTCTCTACTTAACAGAATCTTGGGTTTTCCCAGGAGATTATTTCAATGACATTTATTTTCCATCCTTGAGTGCTTCTGAGAAATAGGAATTTATAGAAATGGAATTTTGATTAGAAACTCCCTGCTTAGCAGCTGCTTTCTGCTTTGCTTTGAACTCTAAGAGTGCCTTGTTTACAAAGGGGCAAAGGTGTTGAGGGAGAGAGCTGCTCAAGGTGACAGGCTGGCTGGTTTGCATTTCTTTCTTTATTTCTTTCTGTTTTTTTTTGTAGAGACAGAGTCTCACTTTGTTGCCCTCGGTAGAGTGCTGTGGCATCACAACTCATGGCAGCCTCCAACTTCTGGGCTTAGGCAATTCTCTTGCCTCAGCCTCCCAAGTAGCTAGGACTACAGGCGCCTGCCACAACGCCCAGCTATTTTTTTGTTGCAGGTTGACTGGGGCCGGGTTTGAACCTGCCACCCTTGGTATATGGGGCCGGTGCCTTACCCATTGAGCCACAGGCAGCGCAATGGGTTAGCGCAGGGCGTTAATATGATGTTGGGGATGATGCCATACTGAGGTTGCATTTCTCTCTCCTTTCCAGAGTCAAGTACTCCAATTATGTAGCCCCGAATTCCAATTTTGTCTTCCTAACTCTTTTAGGTGCTGAAAACTGTTTTGACTTTTCTGCCCTTAGCATCTTGTTTCTGGACTTTTCAGCCTCTGGGTGTGTTGTTTATTAATTGGCAAATTCCTTAAAGGGAAATTCAGGAAAGCGTGTTGGGTTCACTTCAGTGGGCTTCCTTCTCTCTGATCCTTGGGTTCTGGCAGCTTTGGTGTCTCTCGATGCTTTCAAACAGATTTTTTTTTTTTTTTTAAGTTTTTATTCCGATTTCCTAGTAATTCTCAGCTAGAAGAATTTATCTGCTGCAAGGAAAGAAGACCTTTTCCAAAGGACTAAAGAAGACCTTTAGTCCTTTGGAACTAAAAATTCAGTTTTTATTTTGAAAGAGTTATGATAAACTTATAAATTAGACGAACATTGTTATTTTCCCAAGTAGGTATATTATATGAATAACTCTATTCAGTTCTTCTTTTATACTCTAGTAAATTTTTTTACTAAAATATAATATCTTAACTTCATTTTTAGGCATTTGCATGTTTTACAGCTTTTATGAATTGATTTTATTCCACTGTGCTTTCCTAGTTATTGTGGGCATGTTAGAAACCAGTTGGTTTTTCTAAACCAATTTTATACTTAGTTCCCTTATGTCTTTTTGTTCTTCAATATTTCTCCTATTGATTATTTTGGCTTTTCACATAGATAATCACAGCATGAGCAAAAACAGAAAAAAAAGGCATAATGTCCCTCTTCTTCCTTTCCCAAATTTATAGTTCTTTTTTTCTTTTTTTGAGGCAGAATCTTGCTTTGTGGCCTGGGTAGAGTGGTATAGCATCATGGTTCACAGCAACATCAAACTTCTGGGCTCAAGCGATCTCCTTGCCTCAGCCTCCTGAGTGGCTGTAGCTACAGGTGCCCACCACAACACCCAGCTAGCCTTTCTATTTTTAGTAGAGACGGAGTCTTGCTTTTGCTTAGACTGGTCTTGAGCCCCTGAGCTCAAGGGATGCCCCGTCCTCAGCCTCCCTGAGTGTCAGGATTACAGGAGTGAGCCACTGTGACCAGTCTAAAGTTTTAATTTTTTAATTGCCTTCTTGATTACCTAGAACTTCCAGAACATGCCAAATAATAGCTGTGAGAGTGAACACCTCCCCCCGAATTTAATGAAATGCTAGTGCTTATAATTTTTAAATATTTTTTTCAGTAAGTATACATTTCTTGATTCTCTTTTTTTTCATTTCTTGATTCTCAATAGGAATTTTAATCAATAATTTATACTAAATGTTAGCAATTTTTTTTAGCTTCTGTCAAGAATACTTTTATTTTTCTACCTTTAACCAATTACTATGGTGAATCCTATCAAGAGCTTTCTTAATATTAAATCATTTGTCTTTTTTTTTTAAACAAAACAAAAGGGACTTCTTATTAATGTACTATTCTTTTGACATATTTTTTGGAATTTATTTGCTGGAATTATATTATAGCTTTTCTTAGTGTTTACGTTTATAAATGAGATTTATTTTTAAATATTTTTTATGTGCTGTCTTCTACACGTTTTAATTTTAGGGTTATGTTAGAGCTGTCACATGAATGAAAACTATTCTATCTTTTATATATGAGCTTAAAGGGCTTATGTAATATAGGTGTTACTGGATTTTTTTTTTTTTGCAGTTTTTGGCCATGGCTGGGTTTGAACCCGCCACCTCCGGTATATGGGGCTGGTGCCCTATTCCTTTTAGCCACAGGCACCACCCAGTGTTACTGGCTTTCTAGATGATTTCCTAGAACTACCAGGGAAAACTTGGCTCTTGGACAATTATCCTACCAACTAAAGAACAGTACTCTGATACCTTTCTCAAACTTCTGTCCTATTTAAGCATTTGAGCCCCTAATTTATTTTGATAATTCATATACTCTAGGAAATTATATATTTTATTCATATTTTCTATCTTATTTTCATGAAGTCCTACAGGATTTTCTAGTATTTATTCTGAGTCTCCCATATCCATTTTCTTGTTCCTGATTTTACACATTTGTGTTTTCTCTTTCATTGATTCATCTTGGGAATGGTCTCTTTTTCTTACCTTATTAAATGTATTTATCAGTTTCACACATTTCTTTCTGAATGACTTACATTCTTATTTTCTTGATTTTCCCTTCCTGCTTTCATTCTATTTATTATTATTGTTTGCCAGTTCTTTCTTGGATCTCTAATAATTTCCTCCTTCTTTAGAATTAATACTATAATAATGCTTGCATAAGGAATAATGATGGCTATATCCCTGTCTGAATTACACCTGCTCAGAATTTAAAAGGCCTTTTTTGCTCTAATCAATGTTTTTTTTTTTTTTTGCCCTGAATTTCATTTTCTACGAATATAACAACGCCATCTCATTTCTCTTCATTTACATTTCTCCAGGACACATTTGCTGGTGCCTCCCTTTGCTTTTAATATTTAACATCTTTTTAATGCCCCCACTTGGGACAGATGATGTGCTCTTTACTGTGATCTTTCCTTTATTGTTTTGAATACAATAAACATGTATCTTGTTTATTATTTTATATCAGTGATTTCATCTGGATTTTTAAGCTCTTACACCTATATTTATTTAATTTTGAGACTTCTGTGAAGTAGGAAAGTGTATACATTATGGCATACATTGCTTTTTACCCCATTCCTTCCTATTCCCCATTTCTCAGTTTTTACTAAGATGAACTGGGTTTTAAAAATCCTTGTTATTATGTTTAGGGATAAAAAGTAATATATGTTTTTCTCATCCATTGCAAGATTTATGGATGATATCCCTGAAACAAAGACATATTAACAAGAGAAAAATATTACAAATTTATGTTACCAAAGTTTTACCTGACACAGGGGCCTTCAGAAATGAAGATTCAAAGATCCAGGGAAAACTGAATATTTTTATGCGTAGATTTGGTGAAGAATGGATAGTTGTACAGAATATGATTGGCCAGAAAGGGAATATCACCCAAAGGCATTAAACTTAGGGAAGTTTGGCAAATTCTGTCTGTTCAGATTCTTGTTGGCCTCCCTGTGTAACATTTTTTCTTTGTGGATATAGGGCAGGACATCTGCCACTTGAGGTCCTTCAACAGAGAATGTCAGAATGACCTTTCTTTTTCTGCAGTTTTCTCACTCTCCTTCAGCTTAAGATACTCAGTTTGCTGGAGAAGGAAGAACATTCCAACTCCAAACCCAGCAGAAGAAAAGAAATAACCAAAATCAGAGCAGAATTAGATGAAATTGAAAACAAAAGAATTATACAACAGATCAATAAATCCAAAAGTTGGTTTTTTGAAAAGATCAATAAAATAGATAAACCTTTGGCCAACCTAACCAGGAAAAAAAGAGTAAAATCTCTAATTTCATCAATCAGAAATGGTAACGATGAAATAACCTCAGAAATTCATAAAATCCTTAATGAATACTACAAGAAACTCTACTCTCAGAAATATGAAAATCTGAAAGAAATCGACCAATACCTGGAAGAATGCCATCTACCAAGACTTAGCCAGAATGAAGTGGAAATGTTGAACAGGCCTATATCAAGTTCTGAAATAGCATCAACTATACAAAATCTCCCTAAAAAGAAAAGCCCAGGACCAGATGGCTTTATGTCAAAATTCTACCAAACCTTTAAAGAAGAACTAGTACCTATATTATTAAACCTCTTCCAAAATATAGAAAAAGAAGGAATATTACCCAACACATTCTACAAAGTAAACATCACCTTGATCCCCAAACCAGGGAAAGACCCAATAAGAAAAGAAAATTATAGACCAACATCACTAGTGAATATTGATACAAAAAAATGCAATAAGATCCTAACAAACAGAATCCAACAACACATCAAAAAAATTATACACCATGACCAAGTCGGATTTATCCCAGGGTCTCAAGGCTGGTTCAATATACGTAAATCTATAAATGTAATTCAGCACATAAACAAACTAAAAAATAAAGACCATATGATTCTCTCAATTGACGCAAAAAAAGCTTTTGATAATATCCAGCATCCCTTCAAGATCAGAACACTTAAGAAAATTGGTATAGAAGGGACATTTCTTAAACTGATAGAGGCCATCTACAGCAAACCCACAGCCAATATCATATTGAATGGAGTTAAATTGAAATCATTTCCACTTAGATCAGGAACGGGGCAAGGTTGCCCACTGTCTCCATTGCTCTTTAACATTGTAATGGAAGTTTTAGTCATTGCAATTAGGGAAGAAAAGGTGATCAAGGATATCCACATAGGGTCAGAAGAGATCAAACTTTCATTCTTCACAGATGATATGATCGTATATCTGGAAAACACTAGGGATTCTATTATAAAACTTTTAGAAGTGATCAAGGAATAGAGCAATGTCTCAGGCTACAAAATCAACACCCATAAATCTGTAGCCTTTATATATACCAACAATAACCAAGGTGAAAAAACAGTCAAGGACTCTATTCCTGTCACAGTAGTGCCAAAGAAGATGAAATATTTGGGAGTATACCTAACAAAGGACATGAAAGATCTCTACAAAGAGAACTATGAAACTTTAAGAAAAGAAATAGCTGAAGATGTTAACAAATGGAAAAACATACCATGTTCATAGCAGGGAAGAATCAACATTGTTAAAATGTCTATACTACCCAAAGCAATATATAATTTTAATGGAATTTCTATTAAATCTCCATTGTCATATTTTAAAGATCTTGAAAAAATAATACTTCGTTATATATGGAATCAGATAAAACCTCGAAGAGACAAAACATTACTCAGCAATAAAAACAAAGCAGGAGGAATCACGCTACCAGACCTGAGACTGTACTATAAATCAACAGTGATCAAAACAGCATGGTATTGGTACAAAAACAGAGAAGTAGATGTCTGGAACAGAATAGAGAACCAAGAGATGAATCCAGCTACTTACCGTTATTTGATCTTTGACAAGCCAATTAAAAACATTCAGTGGGGAAAAGATTCCCTATTTAACAAATGGTGCTGGGTGAACTGGATGGCAATCTGTAAAAGACTGAAACTGGACCCACACCTTTCACCATTAACTAAGATAGACTCTCACTGGATAAAAGATTTAAACTTAAGACATGAAACTATAAAAATACTTGAAAAGAGTGCAGGGAAAACTCTTGAAGGAATCAGCCTGGGTGACTATTTTATGAGGAGGACTCCCCAGGCAATTGAAGCAGTATCAAAAATACATTACTGGGACCTGATCAAACTAAAAAGCTTCCGCACAGCCAAGAACATTGTAAGTATAGCAAGCAGACAGCCCTCAGAATGGGAGAAAATATTTGCAGGTTATACCTCCGATAAAGGTTTAATAACCAGAATCCACAGTGAACTCAAACATGTTAGCAAGAAAAGAACACGTGACCCCATCTCAGGGTGGACAAGGGACTTGAAGAGAAACTTCTCTAAAGAAGACAGATGCACGATCTACAAACACATGAAAAAAAGCTCATCATCCTTATTCATCAGAGAAACGCAAATCAAAACTACTTTGATATATCACCTAACCCCAGTAAGAGTAGCCCACATAACAAAATCCCAAAACCAGAGATGTTGACATGGATGTGGAGAAATGGGCACACTTCTACACTGCTGGTAGGAATGCCCACTAATACGTTCCTTCTGGAAGGATGTTTGGAGAATACTTAGAGACCTAAAAATAGACCTGCCATTCGATCCTATAATTCCTTTACTAAGTTTATACCCAGAAGACCAAAAATTACAATATAACAAAGACATCTGTACCAAAATGTTTATGGCAGCCCAATTCATAATTGCTAAGTCATGGAAGAAGCCCAAGTGCCCATGGACCCACGAATGGACTAGCAAATTGTGGTACATGTATACCATGGATTATTATGCAGCCTTAAAGAAAGATGGAGACTTTACCTGTTTCATGTTTACATGAATGGAGCTGGAACATGTTCTTCTTAGCAAAGTATCTCAGGAATGGAAGAAAAAGTATCCAATGTACTCAGCCCTACTATGAAGCTGTTATAGCTTTCACATGAAGGCTAACCAAACTATAGCACAAGACTATGAGGAAAGGGCCAAGGAAGGGGAAGGGAGGTCAGAGGTTAGGGTGGAGGGATGGTAATGGGTGGGGCCACATCTATGGTGCATCTTAGAATGGGTACAGGCAAAACTTACTAAAGGCAGAATATAAATGTCTACCTACAATAACTAAGAAAATGTCATGAAGGCTATGTTGAACAGTTTGATGAAAATATTTCAGATTGTATATGAAACCAGCACATTGTACCCCTTGATTGCACTAATGTACACAGCTATGGTTTAACAATAAAAAGAAAAGAAAAAAAAATACTCAGTTTGCCACGGTACTGTATTCTGGGGTAGCATTTCCTGTACTCTATCACTTAAATATACTTGGAAATAGGCTGTGACATTAACTATTATTTTCATAATCTTTTAACTGTATCAGCAAATGTTTTCTTATTACTATTCTCATAGCCTTCAGGGTTTGCTGAGTTTTTAGCCTTGACTTCCTTATTCCTGACTTCTTACACAGGCTTCAGTTTTTAGTTTTTTGGGAGGCATCTTCAGTAAACTTTTCATGAAAAATGTGGGTGCAGGGGAGGCGCCTGTGGCTTAAAGGAGTAGGGCGCTGGCCCTGAATGCCAGAGGTGGTGGGTTCAAATCCAGCCCTGGCCAAAAAATGCAAAAAAAAAAAAAAAAGTGAGTGCAGTGTCTTTTATAATCTGTGAATAAATAAGAATGGCCTTCTGTTACCTGAATATTGAATTGGTTAGATATGAAATGCCTAGCTCACAAATTTTCTCCTCAAGATGCTAATTGATCTGTGAGGATAGACAACACTACAGTCACCTTCAAAGTGCTCCCCTTGGCCATATCTTGTCAATATTCAGCAATGAGGTAGGTAGCACTTTTTTTAGGAACCTATAAGCAGCTGTATTTTTGTTCTTTTAAAGATTACCTGATTTTTTCCCAAGTTGTTTATGGAATTTGGTATGTATCTTTGTACATTATAGATACTTAACAAATATCCATTATACAAATAAATGAATAGGAGAATGTTTGTAATGCATATGTCAATGGGTTCCTACTTAGAATACTGAATATAAAAATTCCTTGCCAATCAACAATAAATAATGAACATTCCTTCTTTCAAAATTTCAAGTGGAACTAAAGTGATATAAGATTTTTAAATGCCTAACTTTATGACTGCATCTGAGATTTAGGATATAAAATCTTCCATATGTTGATTTGTCTTGTTCAGGTAACCAGGTTTAAGAGATGAAAAGGTATAGCAATCACCTTGAAGACCTACATGATAATCAAAGACCCACATCTCTGAGCAATGTGCAGAGAGTCCCCACCTCCTGCTTGTCCACCAGGGTGTTGATTACAAAATCACTCCTTTAACTTGCTTTGCTCCTTTGAGTTCCCTTGGGAATTTCCCAAGATTATTTTATTTTTCTGAAAAATTAAAAATAATAAGAACAAAAGCATTTTCTGGTAGTGTTTCCCTATGGTTTATAGCACCATTCTGTATTCAGTTAATTTATACTAAAGCAAATACATGTCCTTTTATTTATTTTAGCTCCAGATGTATTGGAAAATCCTGCATTACCTATGTAGATAGATGATATCAGCCTTAAATGTTTAAATTATGGGTGGTTTTTTTTGTTCTACTACCAAATAAATAAATAGGTAATTCAAGGCGACATTTACAATATATGGGTTTCAAAATAGTTCCAGCAGGGGGAGCCCGTGCTTGGGTAATAGAAAGGAGGGGCCCTTTTCTTCCTTGTTCCTCTTACCTAACTTAGAACTCACAAACTAAAAATTTTGAATGGAATTCATTTTCATAATTTTTGTACATATATTCTAACTACAGGATAATTTTTCTGGTCGAAATAAACCGCTTGACCATTTCCACATCTCAACCCTGCAGCTGGAGGCTCCCAGAGTTCAGCTCCTTTCTTTGGTGGATGGCAATCGACCATGAAGCACCTGACAGGGTTCAGAATTTCTTCCATTTGTCTTGGGAGTTTGTTGTCCCCACTGCGCTTATTTTGAAGTTCATAGATGTGCTTATTAATAGGCTGAGAAGCTTAAAATGGGTGTCCGGTATGTAGTTTTGAATCCCTTTTGCCCAAAGCCTTCTTAATCACCATACTGCTTCATATGAAGCCCTAGATGAGTAAATTGAAGATCCTTGGCAATCCCCACCCTGAGCTTCATCTAGTTCCCTCAGGTGGAACATTTTGAGACTTATCTGGGGGAATGAAACAAAAGTGGCTTTTGGTGGGAAGGGTAGAGATGACACTAGAAATAGCCCTCACATACCCCTCTGGGAGAAGCAAGTAGGTGCCTG
Source organism: Nycticebus coucang (assembly GCF_027406575.1). NCBI lineage: Eukaryota > Metazoa > Chordata > Mammalia > Primates > Lorisidae > Nycticebus > Nycticebus coucang. The sequence goes on from NC_069797.1 coordinate 13,372,978, forward strand.
CCTATGGATGGACTCTCTTGAGAAAGAGAGTGCTGTAAATCATCAGAAAACCAGCAGGAGACACTCAGAATAAAGGAAACACTTCAGGAAGGATTCAGGCTGTGGTCTATGCTCATCTTGATTCAGCAATTTCTTTTCTTTCCTTTAATTAAATCATAGCTGTGTACATTAATGCAATAGTGAGGTACAATGTGCTGGTTTTATATACAATTTGAAATATTTTCATCAAACTGGGTAACTTAGCCCTCATGGTATTTTCTTAGTTATTATCTTAAGACATTTATATTCTACATTTAGTAAATTTCACATGTACCCTTATAAGATACACTATAGGTGTTCTCTTCAGATCATATAAATCTTTCACCTTTTACTAAAGATATAGCAATTTCTTATCTTGGCTCTTTGGTATTGACTGGCCCACTCCACTGGTCAGGATTAGAGGTACCTGGGAGAGTACTCTACACATGGGGAAGGATAAAGGAGAGAGCCCCAGTGTGCCATGCTCCTGTGTGGACATTGTCATGTTAGGTCTGAGGGGCCCCCATCCCCACCACCACTGCAGGCCTCGGTGTTGATCCTGGAACTGCTTAGAAACTGTCAGGTAACACTGAATTCTAGAGCAGAGACCTGCTGGCCTCAGTTCCTAGGTTGCTGCAGCTGACGCCCCTCTGAGCTCTTAGGTTAGAATTCCCAGTCTAGGGCGGTGCTTGTGGCACAGTGAGTAGGGCACTGGCCCCATATGCCAAGGGTGTGGCGGGTTCCAACCCAGCCCTGGCCAAACTGCAACAAAAAAAAAATAGCCGGGCGTTGTGGAGGGTGCCTGTAGTCCCAGCTACTCGGGAGGCTGAGGCAAGAGAATCGCGTAAGCCCAAGAGTTAGAGGTTGCTGTGAGCTGTGTGACATCATGGCACTCTACCTGAGGGCGGTACAGTGAGATTCTGTCTCTACAAAAAAAAAAAAAAAAAAAGAATTCACAGTCTACAAAGGGGTCAGCTTTGCTGCAGCTGTCCCAGCATCACCCCTGCCAGACTAGGAAGGGAGAAGGAAGAACAGAAGCTCTTATATGCCTGTGACTGGGAGCTAACTCTCCCAACTCCTATCAGGGAACTGGAGCAGAGCTAGAGGGGTCCCACAGTAGCAGTCTCAGCAGAACTTTGGTGAGGGGGTAGCCTCAGCCATCTGATTACCCAGCTCCTGTGGCCCTGAGCACCTACCAGTGTAACAAGGCCCCTGTCCCTGTGCACTGTAGACTCAGGCACTACTGGCAGGCCATGCCCCTGCTGTCCCACATGCAGACTTGAAGAATAAGCCTCCAGGCCCTGTACATCATGGGGGGTGTGGACCTACCTTTCATGCATTGGGCCATGCCCCTCAGCCCTGTTTGCCAATGAGTTGACCACACTCATCATAAACAGTGTGAATGTCCCAATTAATAGACAGAAACCTGCTGAATGGATGAAAAACACAACCTATGTATTTGCAGTTTCCAAGAAACATCTGAACTACAAGGACTTACACAGGCTCAAGGTAAAAGGATGGGAAAAAGTATTCCATGCAAATGGAAAACAAAAGCAAGCAAGTGTAGCCATTCTCATATCACATAAAATAGACTTTAAATCAATGATAAAGACAAAAATGGCCATTATACAATAGGAAAGGGAGCAATCCAATAAGAAGAAATAATCCTAAGTATATGCATCTAACACAGGTGTATCCAGTTTTGTGAGGTAAATTCTTTCAGATGTAAGGAAAGAAATTAATGGTAGCTTCTTATTTGCCAAGCACGTCAATGTTCCACCAACAGACCCGGACAGATCATCAAAAGAGAAAACAAATGAAGAAACTCCAGACTTAAATGGGACTCTATTACAAATGAACCTAACAGATGTTTATAGAACATTCTACCCACAAACTACTGAATATAAATTATTTTCATTAACACATGGGACATTTTCTAAGATTGATCATACCTTAGGTCATAAAACAGTCTTAGCAAATTCAAAAAAGTCAAAATAAATACATAAATATCCTAACAACAACAATGACAACAACAATGCCCAGGAACCAGACAGATTCATAGCTGATTTCTACCAGACCTAAAAAGAAGAAATGGTACCTATCCTACAGAAACTATTCCATTGCACTGAGAAGGGGGGGCTCCTCCCTAACTCATTCTACAAAGCCAATGTCGCCTTGATACCAAAGCCAGGAAGAAACAGAACAAAAAAAGAATACTATAGACCAGTATCCCTTAATGAAAACATTCTCAAGAAATACTAGTGAACTGAATTCAACAGCACATTGAAAAGATAATGCACCATGATCAAGTGGGCTTAAAGCTATAGATGCAAAGAAGGTTCAACTTATGCAAATCAGTAAATGTGATTCACCACATAAACAGAAAGAAAAACAGAAAGAGAATCTTTCTCTCCTGTCACCACTTCTATTTAACATAGTACTGGAAATCCTAGCCGGAATAATTAGGCAAGGAAAAGAAATGAAGGGCATCCAAATTGTGAAGAAGAGATCAAACCATCCCTCTTTGCTGATGGTATAATCTCATATCTAGAAAACCCTAAAAACTCCACCAAAAGACTCCTGGAATTGACAGATAAATTCGGCAAAGTCTCAGGCTATAAAATCAATGTACACAAATCAGTTGCACTTCTGTATAATAACAACAGTCAAGCTGAGATTCAAATCATGGACTTTATACCATTTACAATAGCTAAACAGAAAATAAATTCCCTAGGAATATACTTAACTAAGGAGATGAAAAAGCCTATAAGGAGAACTACAAAACACGGGTGGAAGAAATAGCAGATGACACAAATAAATGGAAAAACATCCCTTGCTCATGAATTGGTAGAATCAACATCATTAAAATGTCCACACTGCCTAAAGTTATTTGCAGATTCAATGTAATCCCCATCAAAATACCACTGTCATATTTCACAGATCTAGAAAAACTAATTCTAACCTTCATTTGGAACCAAAAAAAAAAAAAAATCCCCATAGCCTAAATGATCTTAAGCAAAAAGAACACATCTGGTGGTATCATATTACCTAAGTTCAAATTACACTACAAGGCTGTCATAACTAAAACAGAATGGTAGTGGTATAAAAGTGAGACCAATGGAACAGAATAGTGAATTCAGAAATAAAACCATCTATCTACAACCAACTGATCTTTGACAAAGCAGACAACAGCATATACTGGGGAAAGGAAGCCCTATTCCATAAATAGTGTTGGGAAAATTAGCCACATGTAGAAGAATGAAATAAAACACCTCTTTCTCACCATATACAAAAACTAACTCAAGATGGAGAAAAGTGTTAAATGTAGGGCATGAAACCATAAAAAATATAGAAGGAAACATAGGAAAAATAATGTTTTTTTAAGTATCAGCAAAGAATTTGTGAGTAAGACCCCAAAAAGAAATACAGCAACAACAAAAATAAATAAATGGGACTTATTTAAATTAATAAGTTTCTGCACAGCAAAGGAGATAATCAACAGAATGAACAGACAACCTACAGAATGGGAGAAAATATTCATGAACTATTTAACAAAGGACTAATATTTGGACTTTACAAACACCTTGAACAAAGCAGCAAGGAAAAAACCAAGAAACCCATCAAAAAGTGGGCAAAGGAAATGAACAGGTTTTTCAGAAGACAGACAAATGGCTAAGAAACATGAAGAAAATGCTCAACATCACAGAAATGCAAATTAAAACTATAACAAGAGATAACTTTACCTCTCTGTGTATAAGAATGACCATTATTAAAAAATCAAAAAACACTAAATACTGCTGTGGATGCAGAGACAAAAGAATGCTTATACATTGTTGGTGGGACTGAAAATTAGTACAACCTTTATGGAAAACAACATAGAGATTCCTCAAAGAAATAATACCATTCAATCCTGCAATTCCATTGATCAGTATCTACCCAAAAGAAGTCTTTTTATTACCTGCACTTGAATGTTTATTGGACCACAATTCACAATTATAAAGACATGAAATCAACTCATGTGCCCATCAATTCATGAATGGATAAAGAAAATGTGGATGGAAAGGAGCCCATTATCCTAAGTAAAATACATTAGGAATGAAAAATCAAACACCCGGGCGGTGCCTGTGGCTCAGTCGGTAAGGCGCCGGCCCCATATACCGAGGGTGGCGGGTTCAAACCCGGCCCCAGCCAAACTGCAACCAAAAAATAGCCGGGCGTTGTGGCGGGCGCCTGTAGTCCCAGCTACTCGGGAGGCTGAGGCAAGAGAATCGCTTAAGCCCAGGAGTTGGAGGTTGCTGTGAGCTGTGTGAGGCCACGGCACTCTACCAAGGGCCATAAAGTGAGACTCTGTCTCTACAAAAAAAAAAAAAAAAAAAAAGAAAAATCAAACACCCATGTTCACACTAATAAGTGGGAGTTAGTTACATCTCAAAGCAACATAAAGGAAAATAGAAACCCTAGGGTGGGGTGGAGAGAGGAGTGAGTGGGCTGAGACAGGTGGGCACAAAGAACACTATTCTGATGATGGACATGCCAAAAGTCCTGGACTTAGATCTTGTGCAGGGTATCCATGTGACAAAAATGCTTGTACCCCCTTAATATTTTGAAATTAAAAATAAATAAAATTATAAACTTAAAAAAAATAAAGTAACTTTTTAGTGATTGCTCCAGATTAGGGGAAAAAGAATGCTTAAGCATTCACAAATTCAATCCTATTGTTGTCTCCATGATACCAAACAATGGATTTATTATTATTATTATTTTCACTTTCAAAAAATTTTTGGAACTGCTCTAACTTGCCACTACAAGCCATGCTCACTCAGGAGGCAGCCCTATGGGAGGAAGAGGTTGAGAGCCTGGGGTCTGGGCATCCTGCATTCAAATCCCAGCTCTTTCAAGTTACTGTGTGACTTGATGTGTTGTTCAACCTCTCCAAGATAACAACAGCATCTACATTACAGAGTTGAGCATTAAGTGATATATGTTGGCTAATATGTTCCTAATATATGTCATGTATTATTGTTATTGTTTTTATTCAGCTCCATTTGTCTCTGGGGACTTTAGATTCTTTCATTTTAAGTCCTTCAATTATTTTCCTCATTCCTACCACTTTGCCTCCCCCGTACAGCTTGCTGATGGTCATAGGAAACATAATTAGGCAATTGTTACAGTGTATTTCATCCACTATAGACACGTGATAAAATCATTAAATTATAAAATGCAGCATCAGTAAAACATAATTGGTTTGGCAGAGTAAACAGCTATGAACTGATGTTAACTTATTTACTCATTTATTAACTGTGCAAAATAAATATCCTGTGGGAAAAAAAGAAAAATGACAGGCCCAGTTCTTCCTTTAAGAAGTTGATAAACTTGTTGGAGATAATGTTTTAGGTTGTTGGGAATGTATTGGTGTAATTAAAGATAATGTTTTAGGTTGTTGGGAATGTATTGGTGTAATTAAAAGGCCATATGATCATGGGTTTTGATTGGGAACCAGCAGTACTTAAACGTTGCCATCAGTCTACCTATCCACACAATACCAACGGACATTTTTTGCTATAATAAAATGTCATCTATAGAAAATGTCTTGGATAAAACCTATTCTGACTTAATGATGTTCCTGGAATTCTGCTACAAAAATGCATATTTTTGGTTGCCCTTTAATGAAGTGCCAACATCTTCTGGGTGCCTTTTGTTTATTTTCTGATTGGTTAAGACCATCAAGAAACAGGATATAAGACATGTATTTGGATAATTATAATGCCGTGTTTTACAACATTACCCACTTGAATATATATTGTAAGTGACTGAGAATTTTCAAACTTTTGTGTTATCCTGAGGCCACGACGCCATTGCTATCTTTTCCCTACACAGCCCACATCATCATGACATCCCCACCAGGCACATTACCACCTGCCCCACATTGCAGCAGATTCACACTCATCCTCTAGAGCCCAGAAGGGTGCTCCACCTATGTGCTGAAGGTATGTAAAACTCTTTCCATTTTGTGCATCACATTATCGGTGAGTGAAATTTCTGCTAGCACTCAGCTAAAAATTATCCCTTCACACTGCATTTCAGGTAGAGTCTCTTTCTGAAATTACTGGTCTGGCTCATGGAAAGCTCAGATGACAGTTTCAGACATTCCCTATATGGTCACCCCTCTGCAAAGTGGCTAGCCAGTCACAACATCCTGCCTTTTGCCTGTCCAGAAGTGATTCAGGAGCCTGTTCTTTTGCCCTTCAAATTACAGGGAGTACATGTCAGGTTGTCTCAGTGGTTTTTATGATGCAGAATGTGAATTGTGTTGGCTGCAATTATCTGTGGTAGGAACCAGGGACTCCTGCAGGAGAGAGTGGTGTTCAAACCCTTAAGCCGGGAAGAGACTAAGGAAGCATTGAGTCTACTCAAAACATCTGAATCATCAGGGTTCTATAAATGTCATCTCAGAATGGCCAACTAGAAAGGAATAGGGAAACTCAGGGGGAGTGTGTGAGTTTGTTTGTTTGGAAATGTCCTCGTGGTAAACAGGAAATATGGGACTTGGATATCAATCAGTCCTCTGTCCCCTTTTCTTCTGCCCATCTTGTATCCTCCATATATTTCTATCACTGAGGACCAATGGGAACTGAGGAGTGGGGTGGAATGGGAGGAACATGGTAGGGAGAGATGACAGAAGATGGACATAAAGTCTCATTTTAGTTGTTGAAGAAAATGTCTTATTAACAAAGCCCACAAAGAGGGTCCCCAGGACTAGGGCAACTAATTAGGCTTCAATGACAATGATTTTTCTTCACTTTGAGGCACCAGAAGCTTTTTTATTAGAGAGAAAAGAGAGAGCAAGCTGCCCTGTAAGTATGTGTACAATGACGTTAATCATATAGCTGCTTGTCAAACACAAACTAAGGGAATTAGCATACCTCTCTATGTCACGTTTCAGATTTCAATACGCCTGTTCTGGGCTGACTAAATCACTGTAAATTGGCCTCTACTTATTGGACTTCTCCAGAAACTCACTCTCACTTCTGACTCACAAAAGAATAGTTTGCTCTTATAAAACTTTCTTTTCCTGGGCAGTGCCTGTGGCTCAAAGGAGTAGGGCACCGGCTCCATATACCGGAGGAGGCGGATTCAAACCCGGCCTAGGCCAAAAATTGCAAAAGAAAAAAAAGAGAGAGAGAGAGAAAAAACTTTCTTTTCCCTCATTGACCTTGCTCTTATTTCCCATAATCTCACACGATCTGCTTTGGGGGTGGGAGGAAGTTTCTGAAGTTGGCATTAGGAAGAATAAAACAGGTGTTTTCAGGAAGAAGGGTTGTTGGGGTAAGGGGTATTCTATATTCTATCTGGTGACTGTCCTGCGATGAGAGGTAAGAAGGCCACTCCAGGACTACAAGAGACCGCCTCATGAAGCACAGGAAACACACTGCAGACAGAGACTGGGGAACCTGAGATTTCAAAGGTAAATGACTATTCTCAGGAGCTTAGAGATTGTCAGTGGTGGGGGGATTGAAAGAACCAGGACCAGTTGAACACCCCCAGCTGCTTCTAAAATGCCACTTGCACCCTCTTTCTAAAAATGAAGTGTTAAGACACAGAAAGGAGAAGAGATGACTGCCTCCCTTTTTGCTGCTATTTATGGAGGCTTCAGTCATTTGCTGTAGGTGGATTGCAAGTATTTGAAGGAATTAGTTGACCTTTGGGTTTTCTATAACTACTGACAACATCTTATATAAGCATTGTTTTATGTTCAAGTATTTGGTGTTAATACGTGAAGCTAAAATTTACTTTTATATATTGACCTTGTAGTCTGCAACCTTGCTAAACCCCCTAATTAATGGTAATATATTTTTTGTAGATTCTATCATGTTTTATGTAGAGGATGACGTCTATTGATAAGCACTGCTTTACCTCCTCATTTCTGATTTTGATACTTTTGTTTCTTTATTGGGATATTTTTGCACTGCCCGGGGCCTCCAGTACAATGCTGAAATGGTGAGAGTGTACATTCTTGGCTTGTTCTCCATCACAGTAAGAAAGTATTCAGCCTTTCACCATTGGTGCGACGTTTGCTATATGCCTGCTACGGATGTCCTTTGTCAGGTTGAGGAAATTTTCTTCCATTTCTACATTGCTAGGCTTTTCTTAAAAATTAGGAATTGATGGTGGATTTTGTAAAATGCTTTTTTGACAACTATCAAGATGATTATATGGTTTTTCATTTTTAGTTTGTTAATATTAAGGATTACATTGATTCATTTATAAATATTAAAACAATCTGCATTCTTCAGATAAACCCCACTGGGTCATGATATATCCCTTTTATATATTTTTGGATTTTATTCGCTAAACTTTTATTTAGATATTTTACATTTCTAATCATGAGGAATATTGGTATATAGTTTTTATCACTTGTAATGTCTTTGTCTGGTTTTGATATCAGAATAATGCTGGCCTCAAGAAATAAAGTTAGGAAGTATTTCTTCCTCTGTGATTTTCTGGAAGAACTTGTGTAGAGCCAATGCTATTTATTCTTCAAAAATAAGTCATAGACTTTACCATCGAAGACTTCTGGGCCTGGAGTTGTCTTTGTGAGAAAGTTTTAAACTACCAATTAAGTATCTTAAAATATTTATAGAGATGTTAAGGTTATCTATTTCTTCTTGAATGAGTTTTGATAGCAAGTGTCTTTCATACAATTTATCCATTGCATCTAAATTATTAAATTTATAAATTTAATATTGCTATAAATATTACACATATATGTAGATAGATAGATAGATAGATAGATAGACAGACTCATTACAAGCAATTGGCTTAGACAGTTGTGAAGTTGGCCAAGCAACTATGAAATCCAAGGTCAGGGAGTCAAGAGAGCTTGAGCAGGTGGGGCCTCGTGGGCACAGGCCTGGGTCATGAAGACAGAATCCAGGGAAGGGAGACTGGAGTCTGGCTGGGGGCCTTCCTTCAGATGGCTTTCACTGAGTAAGTCAGGGCCAGCAGGATAATCTCTCACATTTAAAGTTGACAGGTTGGGGTATGCCTGTGGCTCAGGGGGTAGGGCGCTGTCCCCATATATGGAGGATGGCAGGTTAGAATCCGGCCTGGCCAAACTGCAACAAAAAATAGCTGGGCGTTGTGGCAGGCACCTGTAGTCCCAGCTACTCGGAAGGCTGAGGCAAGAGAATCTCCTAAGCCCAGGAGTTGGAGGTTGCTGTGAGCTGTGATGCCACAGCACTCTACTGAGGGTGATAAGATGAGACTCTGTCTCTAAATAAATAAATAAATAAAATAAAATAAAATAACGTTGACAGGTGAGGGACGTCATGTGCCTCTCCACAATCCTTTCACAGCAGGATCTATATCAGTGTATGATGGAATGACCAGGAAGAGGTGTGTCTACTACAAAATACCCACTGCCTGCCTTCTGTACTCACTGTCCAATTATCAGATGATATTATAATTTTTATTTTGGTCATCAAAAACGATTTATAAAATGCATGAGGAGAAAAATGGTTTATTATATACACTTTTTTTTTCTATTTTCCTGGTGCCCCCTGGCATCTTCTTTTATCATTTTCTTTCTCTTCGTAGAATTCCTTTTAGCCATTCTATAGGTGTAGATCTGTTAGTGACAAACTCTTTTAATTTTCTTTTGTCAGAGAATATTTTTACTTCCCATTTCTTGCTGATAGTTTTGCCAGATATAGAATTTGCGGTTAACAGTTTTTTTTACTTTCAACACTAAAAATTGTTGCTACTTCTTTCTGCCCACTGTGGTTTCAGATGAAAAGTCAGCTGTAATTTGAACTGGTGTTATCTAGGGCAATGTCTAGAAAAATGCATTGTTTCTCTCTGGCTGTTTTCAATATTTTTTTAGTTGTCAGAAGTTTAATTATAATGTGTCTTGGCAAGGTTTCTTTGGTTTTATCCTATTTGTGGTTTCCTTAACTTATTGAAGCTGTAGGGTTATGTCTTTTGCCAAATTTTGGACTTTTTCTCCATTATTTCTTCAAATTGTTTTTCAAGTCCCTCTTTTTATTCTTTCCAAAGACACCACAAGAAAGGAAGGCTATTGGTCAATATTTTTAATGAATATTTATTCGGAAATCCTCAATAAAATATCAGTAAACCAACAGCATACCAAAAGCTTATAATTATGTCTATATGGGATTTATCCCTGCCATAAAAGCCTGGTTTAACATATGCAAATTAATCAACATGATACTTCACACGAACACAGTGAAAGGGAAAAACCTCATGGTTGATGCAACACAGAAAAAACATTTGACAAAGTTTAACCTCCTTTCTTGACAGAGATGCTCAACTTTTCAGATATGAAAGGAAAGTTCCTCAATGTAATAAAGACCATTTACGAAAACTCTACAGCTAACATAATCAGTGGGGAAAAACTAAAAGCTTTTGCACCAAAATACAGTACAAGGCAAGGATGCCCACTCTCACCACTTCTATTCAACATAATACTGAAGACCAGTACTATGCAAAAGCACTCAGACAAGAAAAGAAATAATGGAATCCAAATCAGAAAGAAAAAAGTAAAGTTACCTCTACTTGCAGATTAATGTGGAAAACCCAAAGATTAAATAAAAATCAATTAGAACTAATAAATAAATTCAGTAAAGTAGCAGGATACAAAATCAACATACAAAAATCAATAGCATTGCTATACACAAATATGATCTAGTGAAAAAAAAATCAAGAAACAAAGTCCATCTACAAGAGCATCAAAAAATACTCAGAGATAAATTTAACCATAGAGGTGAAAGTTCTGTACATTGAAAACTATAAAACATTGATGAAAGAAATTGAAGAAGACACAAATAATGGAAATATATTTTGTGTTCATGGATTGAAAGAATTAAGATGATTAAAATGTCCATAGTACTCAAAGCACCATATAGATTTATTATAATTGCTATTAAAAATCCCAGTAACATTTGCCACAGAAATAGAAGAACAAACCACAAAAGATTCCAAATAGCTAAAGCAATCCTGAGGAAAAAGAAACTGAAAGTTGGATGCATCAAACTTTCTGATTTAAAATTATATCACAAAACTATAGCAATTGAAAAAGTATGGTACTGATATAAAAAACAAACATATAGACCAGTGTGTTAGAATAAAGAGCCAAGAATAAAACCCAGGCATACAAGGTCAATTGATATTCAACAAGGGTGATAAGAATATGCAATGGAGAAAAGATAATCTCTTCAAAAATGGTGTTAGGAAAACTGATTTCCACTTGCAAAAAAAAAAAATGAAATTATCTTATACCACACACAGTAATCAACTCAAAATGGTACTATAGGATCTAAAACTATAAAATTCCCAGAAGAGAATATATGGGCAAAACTCCTAGACATTGCCCTTAGCAATGATTTTTTGGCTATCACACCATAACTCAGGCTACAAAAGCAAAATAAATAAATAGGACTATATCAAACTTAATAGCTTCTGCACAGCAGAGAAAATAATCAACAAAATTAAACAGCAACCTGATGATTGACCAAAAGATATTTGCAAACCATATATCTGAGGTTATTCTCCAAAATTTGTGAAGAGCTCAATAGCAGAAAGACAAGTAACTCAATTAATGGCTACTATGTATAAGGAAAGTTATTCAACATCACTGGGGAAATGCAAATCAAAACCACTGTGAAGTATCAGCTTATACTTATTAGGATGGGTGGATATTATTAAAAAGCCAAGCGATAATGAATGGGCTAGGGTGTGGGGAAAAGGGACCCCTTGTGAATGTCCACTATTGGTGGGAATGTAGATTGGTGAAGCTATTATGCAAAGCAGTATGAAATATTAAAGGGCCAGGTGCTATGGCTCATGGCTGTAATCCTAGCACTCTGGGAGGTAGAGGTGGGTGGATTGCCTGAGCTCATGGGTTTCAGAGGAGTCTGAGCAAGAGTAAGATCCTGTTTCTAAAAATAGCTGGGCATTGTGGCAGGGACCGGTAGTCCCAGCTACTTGTGAGGCTGAGGCAAGAGTTTGAGGTTGCAGTGAGCTGTGACACCACAACACACTACCAAGGGTGACACAGTGAGACTCTATCTCAAAATAAATAAATAAATAAATAAATAAATAAATAAATAAATAAATAAAAACAGAACTACCATATAACTCAGCAATCTTTCTTCTGGTATATATTGAAAGGAAATGAAATCACCCACTCATAAAGCTATCTGCACTCCTGTGTTCATTGCAACATTATTCACAATAGCCAAGATATGGAATCAACCTTGTGTCTATTGACAGACAACCTAATGTCTGTCAAAGGATGAATGGATAAACTGTAGCATGTGCACATACACAATGGAATATTATTCAACCATAAAAAGGAGATCCTGCCATTTGCTACAACATGTATGTACCTCAAAGATATGTTAAACCAAACACAGAATGATAAATACTGCTAATTAAAATAAAAAATTCTATGTACAGTCAGGCACAGTGGCTCACACCTATAATCCCAGCATTTTGGGAGGCCAAGGCAGGAAGATCTCTTGCGGGCAAGACTTCAAGACCAAACAGGACAAAATAGCAAGATTCTGTCTCTACAGAAATACAAAAAATTAGCCAGGCAACTTGCCATGTGCCTATAATCCCTGCTACTGAGAAGGCTAAGGTGGGAGGATCGCTTGAACCCAGGAGTTTGATTACAGTGAGCTGTGATAAGGCCATGGCACTCCAGCCTGGGCAACATAGTAAGATCCTGTCTCTTACAAAAAGAAAAAGAAAATGCTATCCTCCTAATGCAGTAATTCCAAGCTAGGTAGAAGTTACTTGATAAATGCTAGGTATAGATAGGTACATATGTGAGAAATGGTGTGAAATTAAATGTGGCAACAACATGTGTAGCAGTAAAGGAGTCAAAGCAATATGCATGCACATTGCCAAGGACTGGTTAAATAAGTGATGGTATGTCCATACAATGCCACATTACGTGGTTCTAAAAAGGAACGAGAAAGCTCTTTTTATACTAACGTGGAAAAATAGCTAAGATATACCATTCTGTGAGACATAGCATGTGAAACATGTTTTGGTAAACAATGAGATGGACATCAGTTTAGTAGTCTATCAGTGGTACATTGTAAGTGCACAGAATATTTCTGGAAAATACATAGTCAGGGGACCTGGATAACTCATGAGTGCGGAGGAATGCTCACGTTTCTCTTTGGCCCTTCCTTGCCCTTTGTTTTACCAGGCCTGAATTGAAAGAAAAGAAACAAATAAATCCATAACAAACAAACAAGCAAACTACAAGCCATGCATTGACTCCTTCAAGCAGACAATAAAACCTCAACTCTGTTTTCTCAAATTCTGCCCTCAGGGTAAGAAAACGGAGACAAGTTTTTCAGAGTCTCTAAATTGAAGACAATCAATCCCATTTCTTTGTCTTGGTTGAGTAAACAACAGGTTTGAAATTAAAGACCCAAAAGAAAAAGAATTTAATTGGACCTCAGTCAGCACAGCCTCAAATCCAGGCTCTGAACATGGTAGTGGATTCTCATTTAGAAATGTAAAATCATCCTTCCTGAGCCTGGCTTCTCTCATCTGTGCAGACTGAATGAAACAGTGTGCACGTGAACACCTCTCATCAACTCTTCTGAGAGCACAGGGATCTCACTTTCTCTCCAGAGACATGCCACCTACCCATGGGAGCCCAATTCTTCCTCATTTGTATTGTGGGAGACAAGAATATACTTCCCCAAAATATGCCAGTTTGGCATAAGGATTATTTTGAAATGAAAGCAATTGAGAAGAAGCAAATACAAGCAAAGCTCTCTGTCTTTCCCCTATTTGCCTAAAAACAGGACATCCATTTGCAAAGTTATCCTTTCTCCCCTCTCTGCCAGGGAAGATAAAGATTGATCACCAAACACACACTTTAGACCCTTCTCAGCCTTGAGATAGCACCAGAAGAATCTACATGACAAATTTTACTAACTAGCCTTTATCTACCATTTATTTGCTGTCCTACAATTTTCTACCCCTAGAGACTCAAGATTCTTGTCCTTTGTCTTTTCACTTCTCAAAAAATGTATTGTTCTTTATTGAAGATGCTGTAAAAGCCAGAGGTCTAAGCTGCTTCTTTGAGAATTATTCATTTTCCCCTGGGTATCTCCCATGTATGCATTAGGTATACATATAAACAAACTTGTTTTTTTTTGGCCGGGGCTGGGTTTGAACCCGCCACCTCAGGCATATGGGACCGGCACCCTATCCCTTGAGCTACAGGTGCCGCCCAACAAACTTGTTTGTTTTTGTCGTATTAAACTGTCTTTTGTTACAGGAGTCCTCAGCTAAGAATTCACAAGGGTGGAGAGAAAGTTATCTTTTCTCCCTTGTGGTGCAACAGGATTAATAAAGCTCCAGATATTCTCTACAAGATACTTGTCATAGAAAAGTATCTCATGATGCTGTCAACTTAGATAACAAACAAAGAGAGGCTCTATAAAAGAAAAGATGTTTATTTGAGGGTAGGACATCACAATGAGAATATGTGTGACATAGTAAATTATATGTGCATTCAGGGAGGTAAAGGAAAAAGAAAAAAATGAGAACTACGTCATTGTTTTGAAATAACCTCGGCCTTGGTTACAAAGATCAATAACAAGGGTGATGCCAGTCTGAGGTTGGACTGGCAGCTGCTGGGCAGAGGTCCTTGTAGAAGTATTTTTGTGTGAGGTTGCAATGGGCTTTGTGCAAGGTTGTGGGTTTTGTAGAGTCTTTTTCATTATTGGGCATATAAGTGTGAGAACGCTCTCTCCATCACCATCTCTGGCACTGTTTTTCATGGTTTTCTTAACATTAGTGTCTCCATTTTGATTCTAACAACTTTCACATTTCAAATAAATATTTAAATGCCCTTTTAATTACGTTTGGTAGCTGTGCATTTCTATGAGCCTGGACCATATGGAAGCCCAGAATTTATTCAGGTTACAACTGTCCAAAGAAGGTGTTGGGCTATAATCTCTAAAAGGTCCTTAAGGGTCCTCAGCAAAACTTTGGGAAGAAGCTCTTAATGCTATCTTGGGTTTTATAACTATTCACTCTTGTTCTTGAGAGAAGAAGGAGCTGAACAGAATATGAGGGCCCTGCCTTTTCCAGTGCACTGGGATGTGGCATCCATTGTTTTCCTTACACAGATACCTCTTACGATTAAGTCCTAACCACACACACAAATCTACAGGATCTGACCCCTGCATACCTCCTGTATGTCGCTTCCTCCCACTGCAGCCTTCACTCACCCTGTTCTGTCCTTATGATCATCTGGCTGCTCCCCAAAGACACCAAAGGTGCTTCTTCCTCAGGGCTATTGCATTGGCAGCTGCTGTTCCAGGGAAGGCTCCTCTGTATTCTGGGGCTGGCTCCTGCATTTTACTCAGCAGAGAAATTTAATACTGACACTTTATTAGGCACTCTCTATTTACTTTTATATTTACTTCTCTTTGCTCTTTTAACAAAGATTTACAAGGGAATTACCTTGCCCTGTGTACCACTATATTCCCAGCATAAAATTATGTAATGAGCCTTTGTTGAATAAGTAAAGAATGAACAAATGATAAGTCTTATTTCTCCTTCAATCACTTTGTCAGCAGAGCCCAGGATAAGATAACTACATGAGAAACAAAATTTAAAAAAAAAATAAAGCTTCTGGGCTCTTGAGAGATTGTAAATCTAGTGGGGGCTGTAAGGTCAGGGGAGATAGAAGTACACCTAGAATCTCTGCATGCTTACAATTCGACCTAAGTTCAAAATAATGTGTGTGCTTTTCACATTGAGGAATAATAGTGTTGTAGCCTGTTTATCTAATGTGTACTGTGTACACATCAAAGGGTTTCTACACATTGACTCTTTAATGATGTATGTGAAAACACATGAAAATCTGAATTTACAAAGTAAGTCCATTACAGAGTTTGCTGTTTGAATTACAAAAGAATTCTTTGCAATACAAAAGGATTAGAGGTGGGGTCCTTTTAAATGACATCCCCCCCTAAGTGCATTAAAGTGTTTATTTATAGATCATTAACTACTTGACTTTGATGCCCCAGGGTAGATCAGCGTAAAGATAACTGGTCAGGAGGCCCTACCAGTGGAAGATCAATTAAACTGCAAGATAAAGTGTCTTTGAAATGATACAAGTCAGTGGGAAAGTGGGTTTGTTTACCCAAATTTGTTTTATCTTGGTAGGGAGCACATATATTGATTATATAGCACACCTGTGTTCTCCTTCATTCTGGACCAAGGGGGATGTGTTCTCTGGTCTGTGTGGCTAAACTCTGATGGGTCCAGGGTCATAGCTATGTTTGGCCTCCTTTCGGCTGTACTTTAATTAAGAGGTAAAATTATTAGAGCAGCAGATGTTTCTAGCCTGAGGACCTGGGCTCAGTTATATCAAGCAGATGGTCCCAAGCAAGAGAGCATCCTTTAATGAAGAAACATTTGCAATTCATGAGCATTCACAATGTCCATTTCACTCACTCTCCAATGTTCTGCTTGTCAGAGGTCTCATTGTGTAGCCTGGGAGCATGATGAATTAGGCAAACCTCTTCTGGTTTGGGACATAGACCCGCACTGATGGAAATTAGAAGTATTATCTCCCAGATCAAGAGATTTGACTGTCCAGAGAGGAGGCTTCTTCTGCCCTCTGTCCTCTCAGCCTGGTGACATGGTAGAGGGTTTTCTCTCATCTAGTCACAGCCACTACCAGGATATGATCGGCCTCCAGGACCTAGAGTTGTGAAAGGGCTTACTTGCTCCTCCATTTGATTCCTGAATTGTTCATCTTGGGGTCATTTTGATCTTTTGCCAAGAGGACTGGCAGGTTAATGTGTAGAAAAGACAATGCCCTACAGGAAATATTTTCTGGACAGATACCAAGAAATTTGGATTCTGCTTTTGAAGCCCAGTGTGACTCAGGACAAGTGTCTCAAGTGTCTCTCTCTCTCTCTCTCTCACACACACACACACACACACACTCTCTGAATCAAAGTTTCTTCATTTTATCTAGCCAATAAATAGTCACTGAGAGTCTATTCTGAGCAAGACAGCTGAGAAAGAGGAATAATGAAGCTGGCCCTCCTGTCTCACAACAGAATAGTAAGAATCAAATGAGATAAACGATACTATTAAAGAAATACTTATGCTATCATAAGAATCAATAATGATATAAGGCCAGCACATTATACTGTGGGCTATGACCAACAAAAGAAAAACACCTCAATCATAGACACATTAGGAAGTGAAGCCAGAGAGCAACAAAACGACGAGTTTTACATTAATTTATTGAATTCAATATTTTTTCCCTTTTTGAAAGCCTTACTAAATGCAGAGTACAAATGTCTACATATAATAACTAAGAAAATGCCATGAAGGCTACGTTGAACAGTCTGATGAGAATATTTCAGATTGTATATGAAACCAGCACATTGTACCACCTGATTGCACAAATGTACACAGCTATGATTTAACTATAAAAAAATTAAAAAAAAAATGAAAGCCTTAATCTGTAAACAACAGCCTGCATTTTATAGGAAAGAAGCTTAAGGCTCTCCAAGATGGAGTTCCTACGCCCTTTTCCATTGGAGTTTAAAGGAGAGGACCCCAAAGGAAACAGAGGCAGGCACTAGCTGGGGCCAGGTTAACTTAGCAAGTGTCTTGCCTTTAGTTTTTGTCTGTCCTTCCAGCAACTTTTCTGGCACCTCTGCCCACTGCTGGAACCCCCAACCTCTGGTTCTCAGCATCCTAGCACTTGCAGAGAAACTTTTGGGCAAACAATGGTGACTATAGGCTTCTTTTGGCAATGCCCTGGCCGGGAGGTGTATCACTTCTCTCCCAATTCTTCCCAGAACCTCCTGTGTTTCAGCTTCATTGATTGTGAACTGAGAAAACATCAGATGAGCTCATTCACTCTCAGAAATAGGTTAAGTAGCATGATTTGGCTTCAGCAGAGGAAGTTCATTACCTCATCTTCTTAACTTTCATATGGCTTTAGTATATGATGTCCTGTTGACTTAATAAAAACTTCTCATGAGGCCACGCCTTATGGCTCAGGCCTGTAATCCTAGTGATACAGGGTTACCCCACTCAGGGCTACACAGGGACCCCCATTTTTCTAGGCCTGAGCAGGCTCAGGTCCAGATCTCATCTCTAGGCACAAACAGGCCCTTCACAGGCCACATTCTCTGGATATAAACACATTTCGTAAGGAGCAGCCTGACCAGAATCTCATCTGGAACACACACTGCTGTTTCTGCCGGAGCAGAGAAGCATGTCTCAGGTGGGACTATGTTCCTCCAGTCTTCTGCCCAAGTGTCTGAGGCTGCAGTGAGCTGTGATGATGCCACAGCACTCTACCCAGGGTGACCTACAAAGACTGCAGTCTTGAACAAAAGAAAACAAAAACACTTCTTAGGAAAAAAGAAATCTATTCATTAAGTATATCTCAAATGTAAATGTATTCCAACTGTAAATGATTTAACATGCAAAAATATATGTATTTTACAAAAAAGGAAAAAAAGGATTTTCATGAAGCCTAAGGGTGGCAATGTAGTGATCTGCAGCCTGTTATGTTAATCTAAATTCACTAGATCCTCATCCCTGGGAGGTAAATTAAGGAGATAGGGAGGATAGCAAGTGAGGTGGAAGCACAGAGGTTTTAGAATTTAGTTTAGAAATGTTGGGGTTCTTTATTACTAAAAGTGGGAAAATAATACCAACCTAAAGAGTGGTTATAAGAATTAAATGTAACAACAAAGGATGGTTGTAAAAATTAAGTGAGGAGATTGGTATGAAGGACCTAGTATGAATCCTGACACATAACGTGCGCTCAGTAAATATTGATTCCATTCAGTTCTCTCCTTTTCATTACCTTGTTCATAGTGATTGGCAGGTAGAGCAGGAACATGGAGTAGCACCTATAACTGGGGTCTGCCCACACGCCTTCAAGACGGCCTCCACCAGCTTACCAGCCCATATGCTTTCTAGAGCCCATGCCCACAGAGAAAGGACGCCCTTTCTGATAGCTCCCACAAACCCAGGTTCTGCAAAGGATTCTGATTGGCCAAGCCTGGATCATGTGTTCATCTTCGGACCAATGTGGATAAGGACTGGAAATCTGATTGGCCAGGTCAGGTCATGCGTTCTCTTGCGTGGGAGTGGGGAATAGCTGAGCCCTTAAACTGCCTGGATATAGAATGAAAGTGTGGTTTCTCAAGGAAGGAGTGCTGGCCAGGCAAAATCCTCCTGGTTATGTTTGAGTGAAGATAGTGGTTTAATCCCACACATTCATGTGCATCCTTAAGGCTTACATTTGTTTTTTCAATTTTTAAAAGAATTAATAAATTTATTTAATAATGAAAGTTTTTATCTATACATTTTTGGGGCTAAGGGAAAACCTACACTTTGCTCTTGGGAGGTTTGGTGAAAAATCAACTCACAGTAAAGCATACTAGTAAAAGAAAAGCTATACAAATTTATTTTAATGTGTATACATGAGAGACATCAGAATGAAGATTTAACTTCCCAGCAAATTTCAGAAGCTTACATGATTTTCTGGTGAAAGAACTCAGGAATTTCACCCCCAAATATGACTCCTTGGTATAAAGAATATTTTGAATTGAAGGCCATTCAAGATCAAGAAACACTGGAAGGAGCTTTCCTTCTCCTTGGACTGACCTGATCAGAAGATCAAAGGGAACAATTGACTTCTCTTCCCCTTCTAGTATTCTGTACATTATAGAAATAAAGCTCAAATATGCAAGCAGACATGGCCCAAATCATTTAAAACATAATACCTGTCTCTCAGGTTAATTTACAAGTCATTCTGTTTCCCCCCTCCATTCATGCCCCAGCAACAATTTATCCCCCTGTACTCCTCAGTCTCTTCCCCCGCCCCAAAGATGTGTATAAAAATATCCAAAGTCCACTGGAAAATTGGTTTATCGCTCTGTGATTTTTCCTTATGTGCGCAGTAAATAAATCTTTCTCTTATTAATTTGCCTTAACTTTGAATTGGTCTTTCAGAGAACGTTGAAGAGGGGAGGGAAAGGTTAAGTTTCTCCTCAACCCTACACTGGTAAAATGGGTTTTAGGAAGGGGGAAAAAAGGAATAAAGGATTACCAGGGAGGAGGATTGGATGGGGAACTAAGATTAACTGGTAAATAGTTCTGTTAATGGGAAAACAAAAAAAAAATCACCCCACCTCCAACCCCCAAACTCTGTAAAGTAAAGGTTTATTTTGAACAGAATGTGTTAGCTGGCCGGGAACATGTGGTCTCAAGAAGTCTTGAGGAAATGTGCCCACACTAGCTGGGTTACAGTTTGGTTTCATATATTCCAAAGATAGGAATTACACATAAGATCATAAGTGAATACTGTAGTAGGAGATTAAAGGTGAGTTTAAAGGTTTTGATATGTAATTGGTTAAAGAAACTAAGCTTTGTTTAAGGGCGTGGAATGTTTTAACTTAAGATAAGGGTGTCCCTTAATCAAAGACAAGCCATCAGACATTTAACCCCAGTGATTTGTGGAGTAAACTGATGGCCTGCAGCTGTGGTTTAAGTTTAGCCTTGCATGGCTTTGGGCCTATTAATGATTTAGTATCGTACTCTTATAGAAAGTAACACCAAGAGGGAGGGGATCTGACAAGGAGGGACCCACCTCCCTTGTCATCCTGGTCAGCAACTCAGTTTTAAAGTTTTTCTGGGGTCCCCTTGTCTGAGAGAGGACCCATTCAGTTCACTGGGGGCTTTTATTTTAGTTCACAGTTCTCTTTGGAATTTAAATGAATCAGAGAGGGGTCATTATCTTCATAGCAGTCACCAATTTAGACCCAATGAGCAACAGTGGAATGGTCAATCACTGACCCCAGAATAAATAGTACTATAATTTCACACAAAACCTATTTATTTTTATCTTTTTACAAGTAACTAACAACGCTTTAATCTCATTTTCTGAATGCTCTCTTTATTACATTTTCTTTTTTTGCCGTGTGGCTGGGACAGGTGCATTTATGGCACTCACTGCCTGCCTTCATATGCTTCCAGTCTCTCCCATGAGGACAAAGGTAGCAGTGACCTGTTTTTGTTGAACTTTTCACTGCTCGTCTCATACTCTTCCCTTTGGTTCTGTATAATCCATTTTTCTTGTCACTGTGCCTTGTCCTTGTTTGCACTCATGCTCACAAAGGTTCATTGCCATTATATGATTTTTGTGGAGACCGTCAGCATTTTGGGTGTACCTTCTCATGCTTTCTGCACGGAGCTGTCATGCCAGATCTTTCAAAAAGTATTTATTTATTTATATTGTTTCTTCAAATGAAGTTGTGAGCAGTGGCTATTTGTTTCCCAAAAAGTCACATATAAATTGTATACTGTCAATTATGTTGATGAAAATTGCCAGGGGCCAACTCTGAGTTCGGGACAGGAGTATGTTCTCATGCACTTATCAAGTGCATCGACACTGGATTAGTGGACGACACCAGGCTTATTATCCCTCACCTTTATATCTTCATGCTGTGTGGAAAGCTTTGTAAACTACCTTTCCTGTCTCTGGATTATAATTAATGTCACATGGGCAGATAAGGCAGATCTTACAGTCCTGGATGGAGAGTTTTTCATTGGTGGGGCCCAAGTTCTACAGGCAAGTCCCTTTTATCACTGCAAACAGTACCAACTCTGGTCATATTCTTTTGAAGCAAGTCAAAAGCCAGGGTGATGGAGGTAAACGTGTTGTCCATGGTAATATTTCTTCTGGACTGATCTAAATGGCAATTCTAAGCCAGTCTTTTTACAGTCTGGGAGCAACTACTGTGGCTGATGGGGTGGAAGGGTCAAAGAGACCTTGAGGGTTCTTTAGTCACTCCAGCATGTCAAAATGCCATTGTTTTGGGGACAAATATTTCTGATTTCTGTCATTAGCAGAAATCACATACTAGAAAGTTTGAGGCACATTTATTCAATGTCCAACTCTTCTAAGAGAATGTTCAACTTATATATATTTCACATGTGAAAAAAACCCAGTTCGTTTAAGAAATAAGTGCAAACATCCTTTGATACTTTCTAATTTAGATCAGAAAGGAATAATGAAGAGAGCGGCTATTGGGCCCTGTGGTCCTGCGAGGATGGGCTAGATTCAAATGCTACCTACACCCCCAGGAAAAGCATCTCGAGTTGGAGGTCACACCACAGGCAAGGGTCGGTGGTGCTCATTTTCCCAGCGGTCCAGGCCAGCATTAAGTGGATGAGCTGCCACAAATGTGTCCTAACACAGTGCTGTGTGTTAGCAAGCCATTGAGCTTATCAGCTAGGTGGCTTCCAACAGCCATAACAAATCTGAAAAAGGAATTTTGTGATAAAGGACTCAGACTCTCTTGTTTCTTCATGCTCCTGGATCTTGAATCTGGCAAACTGATATTAAAATAAATGTATACCCTTACTTTCTCCTGGAAGAGTGAAATATTAAAAAGGTAACTATGCAATTCCTGAGAAAAAAAATCTCTACTCCAAATACTAGACTGACCTCTTTTGAAAAGTTAGAAAAAAAGCCCACATAAATCATAGTCACTGAAAAAGCTATAGATGTTTCCAAAGGTACTGATAAGAGAATAAAACAATTTTCTGTCTCCCAATTGGTATTTTAATAAGATTGAAGGTGACTTAGCATCTATAAAATGTGAGTTATAGAGAGAAAACAATTTGAGATCGCATGAAGATGGAGCCACTGTCAAATGTTTTTTTAAAAGGAGCCAGTAAACAGCATTTTGATTTGTGCTGAAAGTCATCAGAGTTAGAAGACATAAAAATAATGAGAAAATAGAAAAGTGTTCCTGAGAACTGATCTAGGAGAGTTTACCTCTATTTTTTCTAAATTAAGCAATCATTCATTTCAGAAGATTTCATACAATACAAATTTTACAAGTAGGCTTCTTAAGCAGGCCTGGTTGATACTGGAAAATTGGGACCTGTTTCAGGCTTGGGTAACAGGGAAGATTGAAGAATTCCCTGAATTACATTGAGAAAATGCTGAAACATTTTGGGCCAGAAGTCACTGAGCTCTCATTCATCAGAATTAATCAAACCTGATGGCCCAACTGAATTCCAGAATGCAGGTTTGGGTTTCAGATATCCACTGACCAAGTTAGAACCTGAGTGTCATATTTTCTCAAAGCACAAGATCAGTGAGTACAGGCAGGCTCCAAGTTACAAACATCCAACTGCTGTATGATTTGCACTTATGAATGGAGGCTATTCCAAGTAATAGATAACTGTCCCTTATAAGTAATAAGGACAGAATTTAGAAATATTAAAAAGGTAACTATGCAATTCCTGAGAAAAAATTCTCTACTCCAAATACTAGACTGACCTGTTCCAACTTACATACAAATTCAGTTCAAGAACAAACCTATAGAACCTATCTCATTTGTAACCCAGAGACTGCCAGTACTAAATATTACTCTATGGGGGATCCATTCAAAATTCTCACACAGGTAGTAGACTCCTTTAGTTTTGCATTGGTGTGCTGAGCTCTGAGCTACTGCTGGCCTGTAAAATGTGAAGCCATTGCCTGGGATGTGTCTGTAGCCCCATTCCCGCAGCATCTAAATCATTCCTGTTATAACCTATTTTCTTTCCAGCCCATAGGTAAAAGTATTCAAGAAAAAGTTGTGTTTTTCTGCCTGAAACTTCTCAGTTAAGTCAGAATATTCTAAATTAAGCAAAATGATATTAGGCATTTTGTTTGTTTAAACTATATGAAACTGGATTTTCACATTTTTAATTGAAATAAAACAAAAATGAGGTATCAAAATATATCACCATGTGAAATATAGATCCTAAATGGGAATACTTATATCAAGAAAACAGTTACATAGAAGAACCACCATCAAATAACATTTTGAATTCTATTAGTAATTTTCAAATCCATCCTCCTCCCTTTTACCTCGTCTCCCTTTTCATGTGTCAGTGCAAGTTGTCAACTGTCCTTTTTTTGGGAAGGACTGTCATGTTTCTAAATTCTGTCCTTATTACTTATAAGTTTCTCTCTCTCTCTTTTTTTTTTTTTTTTTTTGAGATAGAGGCTCACCGTGTCACCCTGGGGAGAGTGCTGTGGCATTATAGCTCACAGCAGTCTCAAACTCTTGGGCTCAGGAGATCCTCTTCCCTCAGCCTCTTGAGTAGCTGGGAGTACAGGCACCTGCCATAATGCCTGGCTAGTTTTTCTATTTTTAGTGGATATGGGGGTCTCACTCTTGATCAGGTTGGTTTCAAACTCCTAAGCTCAAGCGATCCAACCACATCAGCCTCCTAAAGTGCTTACAGGCATGAGATACCACACTCAGCTAAGTTTCTCTTTTTATTTTTATTTTATTTTATTTTTTATGGTGAAAACTTACATATTTAGAATTAGGCAGCTGGACTTGGTTTAGATAATCCCAATTTTAAGTTTCTCATTTTAAACAAAGTGATAGTGGTGGCAGAGGGCCATGCTAAAAACATTCTATTTTGGCAAAACAAGGCCGGCACCCCACCAGTTCTGTTTACCTTCTCATTAAGTATCTGACAGTTTTTGAAGGCTCATGGGCCAAGGTGCCCCTCCTAGGTTGTGGGTAACAAACTGGACTGGAAGAGCACTTTTTCCTTATAGGAGCTATTGTTCTCTGTCTTTTCCTATTTTAGACTACCATGTATAACTCTGTATTCTTATACATACATTTATATAATTGTTTCAAATATTTGTTAGTTTTAGAATTTCCATTTGGATCTTTTATTATTATTGTTATTATTTTTATTAAATCATAAGTGTGTACATTAATGCATTTATGGGGTACAAGGTGCTGATTTGATATATAATATGAAATTCTTACATCAAACTGGTTAACATAATCATCACCTCACTTACTTATTCGTTATGGTAGAACATTTATACTCTACTCTTAATAGTTTTAAAATGTGCCATTGCATTGTGCTCATTAGGTGATGGAGGTGGAACATATTCTTAGTGAAGTATCTCATGGATCTTTTATTGTTATTATTTTTTTACTGAAAATTACTATTTCTTCATTCCTTGTGAATATATTTTCATTTACTTTCTAAAGCATAGTTATAATGATGATTTACGATCCTGACTCAAACCCTTTATGGATTGTTTTATCTCTTGAGAATGGGTTACATTTTCTTGTCTTTGTTTGTTTTACTGTTGTTTTATTTCATTTGTCAAAATAATGATTTTGAAATGTACCCTGGGCAATATAAATATTATAGTGTGAAGACTCTAGATTCATTTATATTCTTAAGAAGAAGACTGATTATTGTTTGTTTTAGTAGGCACTTAATTTGATTGGATTAAAACTGCCAATTATCTTCCTTGGGCAGCAGGTCAAATTTCGTGTCAGTTATTTTATTATTAGCTAAGCCGTTTAGAGTCTGTCTTGCATATGTGTGGTGAGGGAGGGAACCAGCCAGAAATTTGATCCAAGTACATACACAGAATTTGGGACCTCTTCCGCTGGCTTATGGTCTCCCCAAACTCTTTTTTCTAGTTTTTTGCCTCCCCACCAAAACAATTGCAGCCAATTTTTAATTAAAGCTTTAACTATCTGTATGTGGTAAAGATTGGGGGCTGCCCTCAGTCTAGAAATTGTGAACATGTGAAACACCTAGGACTATTCCCCTCTGTCAAATGTCATGTCCCTTTCAGAATATGCCTTTTTGGCTCCTGTCCAAAAGTAGTTGGAGAGGTTTTTTTTTTTTAATTCTTAATTTCAATTAAAAATATTGTGTGCAGAGTTTACATGGTTGTAATCTTCAGGAAAGTTCTTCCAGTAGGAATGGACTCAGCCATGTCTGAAGTGGGAGCCATTCCTGTAATTACATAATGTGCAGAATCATTGCTCTTATTTTTAAACAATCAAGTCCATATTAGCAAATTCAAGGAGGAAATAAATATATTAAACCATGTGAATCTATTAGCTTGATAGAGTTACCTTAATAAAATGCCACAGAGTGGGTGGCATAAGTGACAGAGACATTTATTGTCACACAATTATGGAGGCTGGAAGCCCAAGATCAAGGTGTTGGCAGATTCAGTTTGTGCTGAGGCCTCTCTCTTTAGCTTGCCTTTTTATTTTATCCTCATGTGGTCTTTGCCTGTGTGTGCACATTCCTGCTGTGTCTTTCTGTTCTTATAAGGACACCATTAACATTGGAGTAGGTCCACTCTAACAGTCTCATTTTAAGGATAACCACTTCAAAGGCTTTATCTCCTAAACCAGTCACATTCTGAGGTCCTGGGGCTTAGGGCTTCAACATACGGATTTTGGGAGGTACACAATTCAGCTCATTACAATTGGGTACCTTACCCATTTTTCAAGAGGGCTTGGGGAAAAGGCTATGGAGTCAGTTTCAATCACCTGCTTTAGGCCATATAATACACATAGTTTACGTGGAAACACTATTACTACTACACTGAGCATAGAGACCTCCATTTATTTCTTAAAGCTGGGAATTGAATACAACCATTGAAGCTAATGTAGCCTCTGTAAGTTAGATGTTGTGCCTACTACCAGGAATGGCTTTTAACTGGTGTCTGCATCTTTGCATCATGGCATCCCAAAGTCTCTTTATATATACTTAGATCACGTATCTATGTCCTAGATACGTGGGAATTTGGGAAAGTGAATTTCTGACTTCGACCTAGGAAGAACACACAAAACTGACACAAATGTCCCCAAACATAAGAAAGTAGCAAACAGTTTCTGGGTAGTTAAGGAGTGTAGGAAATCTCACCCCAAAATACGAGTCTCTGGTATAAAGAGTATTTTAAATTAAAAGCCCTTAGAAATCAGTGGGCTTGAAAGGGGTTTCCCTCTATCCCCATAAAGACCAAAGGGCCAATGGAGAAGAACAATTGTCTTTCCTTCCCCTGCCTGTTATCTCAATATCGATTGTAGAAAAGAAGATTGATAATATAAGCAGAACTGGCCCAACCTTATTCCAAAATAATGACTATCTTTCAGGTTAATTTAATTTCCAAAAATAATCATTTACAAGTCAATCTGTTCCCCCCCCATCTATTCATTCTCTCCAAGTATTTATTCATCTTCCCTGGTAATCATTTATTGACCCTCAGCAGAATTATCTATATTCTCCATCCCCTCCCCACCAAAAATGAAGATACATATATAAGTATTTGGGTTTTATTGGGATATAGGGGAATCACTTTGTGCACAGTATAGTTTTCTCTAATTAATAATCTCTTATTATTGTGCGTTGATTTTTCAGTGAAACTTCCAAGGGCAAAGGGGAAGTTTTCCCTTGTCCCAACAGTGACCAAATATAACCAAAAACATTGTGTCTCATGAAACAATTGCTTAAGAACAAAATTAGTTTTCCTTTTTCTTTTAATTTTTTTCCTAGTTTTTCTTTTTCTTTACTTACAAATTTGTGGATAATGTGCCCATTTTTATTATTCTCCCAGTAACCTCTGAATGGATAAAAATAGTAAAGGAGAACTCTGCAAACAATTTCGTGCTGATAACTATAAAATTCCTAAGGAAATGTTTGGGTTTTTTTTTTTTAGGAAAGATCAGTTACTAATTTTGACTGAAGAAGAAGAAACCTAAATAAAGAAACTACCATGAGAAAAATTTTAAATATTTGTTAAAGAACTGTCTTATTCCTAAAATACTAGGCCAAGAGGGCATTAGAGATTAGTTCCTTGACCTTCAAAGAATAGACAATTCTTGCAATGTGTTCCAGAACATAGATTAAAAATAGAGGGCTTCTAGTTCATTTTGCTAAGTTAGCCTAATTATGTATGCCAGTCAGCTTCCCAGCAGGCAACAGATGTCATGCTCACATCAGACGTTAAAGATGTGGGAAGGCTATGGAGATAGCAGATGGGGGGCAGGCAGCCTTCTTGCTAACCCTGGGCTTGAAGAGTTAGGGACAGAGGGATCATCAGAACCTGAAAGTAGGACCTAATGGTAAATGGTAAATATCATAGTACCTGTGATATTTACCACTGGGACTCAGACACCTTCTGTCACCCTCGCAGAGAAGGGTCTGGAAGAACAGGTACCCTCACCTCATTCTCCTCCTTCCCTGCAGTTTCCTTTCTTAGTTCCTCATTGGCCAAACCCAATGGAAGCCATACGTCAACTGAGTCCTTTGACATCCATTGATGTGGGTCCATGCAAGACAGCCTCCTCCTAGGGCAGAAAGCAAGTTGAGAAATATGGCAGGTGGCTCTGCAGGGCTAAACGGAAATCTTCTCACACACCATGACACCACAATGCTTTGAGTACAACCAAGAAGGGATAGTACCAAAGACACAAGTGGAGAACACTCTAAGCTTAAAGGTCTCCCATAAAGTTGCCATACATAGGGAAAATAGAAAATTATAGCTAAATGTACTTTTATTCACAAAACATTCATTACAAAATTTTACAAAATATTTACAGAATATCTTCTACATGTTGGCTACCCCTCTGTAACATTTGGAGTGAATATTTTGTAAATAAAGGTACATTTATCCTAACCTGACCCTTATGTCTTAATTTATTCTGTATTTGCTACGGGAGGAAGAGACAGTGTTAATTTATTAGCTTTCAACATTGGATGCCAACACTATTCACCTCTGATCTCTCTTTCTCCAGTTTTGAAAAAAAATTATTCGGTGACACTTGTTAAAGCACAGTAAGGAAGACGTTATTCAGGCCCATTGTGGTAGGTGTAGGGATCACTGTAGTGGGATTTTGAGAGACGTTGGACTCAACTCCAAAAATAGCATAGGCAAGTGGGAACTTATGGCCAAGGAGCAGGTTCAATGGGTGGAAAATTACTAAGAGGAAACATCAGGAGTAAAGGAGATTCTGGCTAAACCAACCTAACAGAATTCTGGCTGGACACAAGCTAAGACGAGCAGACATCACCTGGGGGATGATGGAGGGTGAGGAACCTGGTCAGATATTGAGGATGGGGGGTTCTTGCTACACTGACTTCTAAGCAGAATTCTTTGTTAAGTCTGGACTTTACAAGGAAGGGCATTGGTGGCCCCAGGAGAAGGTTCAGGAACCTAACTAAACTTTGGCCAAACAAAAAATCATTGTCACCAGCTTTAGCCACTGCTGTCACCACCAAATAGTCACATAGCCCTTGGGACTCTCTGTAAATATTGCCTGTGGACAGGAAAGAATCAGAGAGAACAAAGATTTGCTTCTTTGAGAGCTTTGAAGCAGACTTTTATAAATCTAGAACCAAAATACAGAATTAAAAGCCATGGTTATACAAAACAGATAAAAAAAAGCTTTGATTTTTTCAGAAACTTGGCTGTCAGTGAAGGAATCAGACATGAAGTTTATGTCATCTACCAGAGATAAAAAAGATTTGAGATAAAGTAAGAATACTTTATAAACTTTCAGTTATAAGACAAATAAGTTCTGGATATCTAATATATAGCGTAGTGAGTATAGTCAAGATAACTTTATTATAGGCTTGGAATTTACTAAGAAAATTGATCTTAAATGTTTTCATAACACACATCTGAAAAAAGGTAACTATGTAAGGTTATGGATGTGTAAATTAACTTGATTGTGGTAATACTTTCATGTGGTACACTTTAAATATATACAATTTCTTTTTGTCCGCTATATTTCAGTAAGTTAAATCTCAGTAATGCTGTGGACAGGGAAGATTCTTTTCCTTGCCGAAAACAAGGAAAGACAACCACCATAAGTAAGAAAGGAAGAATGAGAAGCCACTTGAGTTTGGAGGTGATGTTAAGAGAATGGAAATTCTTACAAAATATTCAGAGGAATTGGAGCAGTGTTCTAGAGCAGGCAGGACATTTTCTAGATTCCCAGGGTATGGGGCCTTGGAAATTACAAGCTTCACAGAGAAGGTCTAAGTCCAGAAACCAAACTAACCCCACCCCCCCCAAAGAAAACTTGCAAATGTTTTAGTCACAGTGGGTGAGTGGTGTCAACTGAAAAAAATGGTGAGGTTCATTAATTTGGAAAGAAGATCTTTGTTTATCATAAAGGGTAGCAGGCTGAATATACTGGACAGAAGCCAAGAGCATGAACTTGAGGGAAGAACTAGGGGAACAGGAAGTTCTGCTGGGCAGGGTGGTGAAATGTACATACTTAGTGAGCTATGGGAAGAGTTGTGTGTATTTATGGGAGAGACAGGTGGATGCACAGCCAAGCTTTATGCCCCTGTATGGGGTCCGTGTTCAGAAAGTGGCCATAGCAGCATGATTTGAGGTGGAGATTTTGGCCCTCTGATATCAAATGGTGAAGCAAAGGACATGAGAAACCTCACTGCTCACTCTCTCTAGACTGGTCAGAAGGTTGGTATCCTCTAATCAGGAAAGAATGCTGGTCAGTTATTGTGCCAAAACCACAGAAGGGGAGAGCAGTATTGGGCAGTTGATTGAAATAAGCATCGGGGCAAGTCTTTCCTAAAGGCCAGTTCTGTTTTTTTTTTTGAGAAAGAGTCTCACTTTGTCATCCTCAGTAGAGTACTAGGGCATCACAGCTCACAGCAACCTCAAATTCTTGAGCTCAAGTGATTCTCTTGCCTCAGCCTCCCAAGTAGCTGGGACTACAGGTGCCTGCCACAATACCTGGCTATTTTTAGAAACGAGGTCTCACTCTGGCTCAAGCTGGTCTCGAAACTGTGAGCTCAGGCCATCTACCTGCCTCCGCCTCCCAGAGTGCTAGGATTATAGGCATGAGCCACTGTGCCTGGCCGGCCAGTTCTGTTTAACCCTTAGGGAAGACGCCTAATGGTGGTTAACTAGGGAGGGGGTATAATAAGGTGTGTCTGACCTCCTATCTCATCATGGCCAGGAACTCAGTTTTAAGGTTTCTCTGGGGGAACCTTGGCCAAAAGGGTGGCCCATTCATTTGGTGGGATGGGGGCTTAGGATTTTATTTTTGTTGACAGTAGCTGTGTGGATATGAGAGTGGCCTTGTGAATTCTTGGGGTCCTCGGAGAAAAGCTGCCCAGAATTCCCTAACTCTACTCTCCCTCAACAGACCACCAACGAGCTAGAAGAGTGAGTGTTCTACGGAACACTGTGGGATTTATTGCTGTGCTTGGTTCCTGGATCTCATAGTGGAAGCTTGAATTTGTACAAAAGGGTACACCTGATGGTCAGTATTAGCTATGAGTGTCATTTGGGCAGTGTCTGACCAGCAGCACAGAGATGCTGTAAGGTGCTTGTAACGTAGGGATAAGGCAAAGAAGGATAGTCATTAGAGCCTGAGTGCTGCCGGTGTGGCCCATAACAGACCCTAACCAGTCTGACTAAGGAGCTGCTAGCAAGTCTCCTGCCAGTGACCACTGAGCATGGGTGAATTACTAAACTGGACACCTTGCAAACTATTTGCACTTATCTTTCTGTATGAGCAGTTTGTGACGAACTGACAATGCTGGTCACATAAGGGCTTTCTGAACATTTAAAAACATTATCATGAGGGGATTTCCCTGTAACAGAGGAAATGGCCTAAAAAAAAAAAA
Organism: Nycticebus coucang; assembly: GCF_027406575.1. Classification (NCBI taxonomy): domain Eukaryota; kingdom Metazoa; phylum Chordata; class Mammalia; order Primates; family Lorisidae; genus Nycticebus; species Nycticebus coucang. The sequence goes on from NC_069797.1 coordinate 13,404,562, forward strand.
AAAAGTCAAAAATGTTTCTTTCTCTTTAAAACTCTTTTTGGAAGCTGAGACGGCATCCCTGCCTCTGTGGTGATTGGGAGCAGCAGGGAAATGTCTGATTCTTTTTGCACCACAGAAGATGGGTCTGGAGGCCAGCTCCTGGTTGACTGGCAGAGGTGCTGAGGTACGAGCTGTGGGTTAGGCCTTCCAGATGGGCAGAGGTCACAGTTTTGTCTTCAGTAGAGAGGGGACATTAACTGTAGTTGAACGACAGTGGGTCCTCCCTTTTAAAAGCTCTGGGTTTCTGCTTATATGTAGGAAAAATTGGTATGTTGAGATGAACAGTCTGCTATTTTTCCTCCTTCCCCATCAAGGTAATAAATTTTAAGAAGGGACGCAAAGAGGATTGATGCCCGTAACTCAATGGATAGGGCACCGGTCACATGCACGGAGGCTGGCGGGTTCAAACCCAGCCCGGGTCTGCTAAACAACAATGGCAACTGCAACAAAAAATAGCCAGGCGTTGTGGTGGGTGCCTGTAGTCCCAGCTACTGGGAGGCTGAGGCAAGAGCATTGCTTAAGACCAAGAGTTTGAGGTTGCTGTGAGCTGTGATGCCATGACACTCTACCAAGGGCAACATAGTGAGACTCTGTATATATAAAAAAAAAAAAAAAAAAAGTAAATAAAAGAAAAAGGTATGGACAGAAAGAAAAGGGCTTCAAGAAGGGTGGGAGGAAAACCTGGCCTGTGGAACTAGGAAGTCTGCAAGACCCATAAAAATGTGGGTATGAGGTAACCTAGGCAACCAATGACCAATAGAAAAGGGCAATAAATCCCAGAGGCACAGAGAGGCCAATGAAATACTTGCAACCAATTTCAAAGGGAGAGGAAGAGGGATTATACCTGTGCAAGGCCTTGGGGTCTCCATCTCTCTCACCTCTTCAGGAGAGGAACCCACCTCCAGCTCTCTTTGGAAGTGCTCTAAACTCTCTCTTTGTTCTTAAATATAAACTCTCTTTGTTATGCTGAAACATGTGCAGGTTACTTTGTTTCCTATTTGGGCCACCTGCCTTATTCTAGTTTTATTGTCAGTTTCCACTCACTTTTGCTTTAGATTCCTGCTGTACCTTGGTTGAACTTTCTAGCTCAGCAGAGTAATCAGACTAGGTCAACTGGATTTGGGGAACCAGAACCCCCAACCCCAACCCCCCAACAAATTTCCCTTTTCTTCCTTGAGAACAAGTACTGAACTTTTTGGTAACACTCCTTCTGCTCAGGAAAGGACCTCTACCCTGTCTAGAGAGTCTGTTTTCTGCCTTTCTCAATAATCTTTCTGACCCTAGTTGTCTTGCTTTCAAACTCTTTCTAGCAGGAAGCCAAGAACCCACTTGGTGAGCTTAGGGGAACTTCCCCTTTCACTGGAGCACCCCCCTTCATCACTTCCACTCTCTTCTCTCTGGGATTCAGGTGGATTTTGGGTACAGCCACCAGAGGCTAGAGACTTACATTTCTCTATGACCTGGTTGTATTTCTCAGAGGACTTTCCACTCTCAGGATGTTTCACAGGCCATGGTGCAAGCAGTAATTGTCCTTGGCTGTTGCTAAGAAGCCTGTCACAACCAGAGGAAGCTGCAAAGGGGTGGAAAATCAGAATGAGAACACACAAAGGAGTAAAGTGGCCTCCCACGAGATTAAAAAATCAGCCCCAAAACACAGAGCTTGTGAAGTGGCAGAAAAAGTATTCAAACCCAGGTTTTACACTTCCCAGCTGTCTCATCCTCCTGCCATTTCATGAGGCTGCAGGGAGCCATCTCCATGGGCTGCAGGGATGGTTCCAGTCGGGATGAATGTCAATGAACTTTTAATGAGGTCTTAATCAAGGGCTTCATTACTTGGACTCTCAGGGAGCACAGCAATGGCCCTAGGGAGACAAAAGCCAGCTTTCAAGCCAAAAGGGCTTGGGAGAGCTTACAGCTTCTGCTCCCTTTCAAGGACATGGCTGTCCGCCTGTTCACCCCTTTCCTCCCACTGCCCTGAAGACCTCCAAGCCAACAAAGGGAAACCATCAGATCTACTTTGCATTAGCCCTGGTTGCCCTTGGCCTCAGTGCTAATGAAGTAACTTAACAAATTCCCTCTGAAAAGTTGCATGTCATTTGCATATATTTAGCTGCTCCCAAGGTCCCTACTTCCTGAGGCTGTAGTGACCCTCATAAAACCACAGGAAGCTACATTTTCTTGCCTTCCTTTCTTTTTTCTCTTTCCCATCCCAGCTACCTAGTCTTGCTTGCTTAGGCCAATCTAACAACAAAGTTCAGCCCCTTGGCAGATTTTCCACATAACTGAAAGGCAAAGATGTTTATGCCTTCTTTCAGAGCCCATAACTTAGCTTGAAAATCCCAGTTTGACCTCATTCATTTTTTACCATAGTTTCTCTCAAAGACCAAAATTTGGATCCACTCACAAATTGATAGCACTGCTGCTAGGTTTAGGAATGTTCTCACTCAGCTCTTGGTTTTCAGTCATTTTATTCCAATAACATAGACCTGTCAGAAGCATTATGTCTGAAAGCCAAGATCATACTCTAGTTGAGGAAAGGTTTTATAGATATTTGGGGTATTATATAGTCCTTATCAGATGCCTTGAACATGGAGCCCCCAAAATGGCAAATTCTAAAAAGTCAAATATTGATTCTGAGTACATCATTCTCAAACGGAGTGAGTTGAGCATCCTGCTATTTCATTCCTTTAGGATTTTGTGAGCAATAAGATGCTGAAAATGAGAATATGACCTTATGAGAATGGTCACTCTAGGTAGCATGAGTGGAATGAAGAATCTGTATTTACTGGAAGGGGGTGGAAAGCAGTGTGTAGTTTAAAAACATGGCCCTAATGCATTCTCTTGTGTTTCATCTGCATCAGTGTTAGACACACAATTCAGCATTACAAAAAAATGACAAGGAGAAATTATCACCTTCCAAGTGCACTGTGAGTGTGTCTGTCTGTTCCCTGTCTTTTCCTCCCACTTCCCCAGGGTGCTCCCTGAACCCAGGAGCAGTGGAAGGAAAGGAAAACAGAGTTTAGCATACAGCTGCGTGGTTATAAATTATACATATGAATTATATACATGTGAATTATATGTTATAAAAATATACATATGGATTATATATTAATGCATATGAATTATATACATATGAATTATACGTTATTAATTAATACATATGAATTTTTTTTTGTTTCTTTCTGTTTTTTCTGCCCCTGGGTTCTTCACAGGCATGTGAGTGCAAGTGGGAGAGGTTCAGAGAAGTTCTAGAAATGGGAAGAAGTTGTACACTGAGCAAAATAAAAAGATCTGACAATATAATTGTTTAAATTATCTGGTGTAGAGGAGGAAAGTATCTTTTCTTTTTACCCTTCTAAGTTAATAACTTAGGCCCCTATAAACAAATTCTGGATTAACAAGGGAAAAGCATATAGATCTGTTTCATAAAAGTTTTATATAACCCAGGTGTCTTCATAAGGAAGTGAAAATTTGTAAGGAAACAAAACAGTTAAAATTGAGTGTTCTTTACTGTAGGTTTGATGAAGATCCAAAAGTCGCAGACAAAGGGGATTCGATTCGGCAAATGTAATAAAACAGGGCGACTCACAAGGCCTGTGTGTTCAGACTCTTCTGTGTCCCATGCCTTCAGAGATAAGGCTGTTCCTTTCTTGCATACGGGTGAGGGAAAACTTCCCCCTTCCCCTGAAAGTTTGCTGAAAGATCAACTCACAACTAAGGCAGATTAATAAGAGAAAGGTCTATCTTTCTTATGCATGGGGAGAATTACAGAGTGATCACCCAATATCCCAGTGAAGTTCAGATATTTTTGTACCTGCCTTTTTGGAGAGGAGAAGAATTGAGAAGTGTAGGTAATTCTGTTTAGGGGTGACTAAGGGCCTTAGGGAGGACTGATGGGTGGGGGAAACATTGACACGCAAATTAACTGGAAAGACAAGCATTGTGTTTAAAATCATTTGGGCCAGGTCTGGTTGTATTTTTGATCTTCTTTCCTGTAATATATTGGGATTGTCAGGGATCTCTGAGACCCTCGAGCTGAGCTGTCCATTTGACCTGGTGGGTCACTCAGAAGAACTAGCAAGTTTGGCTGAGTCAAAATGTATGTAAAAGGTAGTGGAAATAAAGCAGTCAGGACTTCTATGCAGCAAAAGAAGGAAGCACAATTTATTTGAAATGAAGCATAGACGTTTCCAGAGAGATTGGGAAAGGGTCCCTCTTGTGAGTGAAAGGAGACACCATACCGGGCACTGCACCTGTGTAAGTATTTCATCCTAGCTCCCTCTATAATTATCAGACAAGTTTTTCATTGATTGCCCAAAGTCCTTAGGTATTCATGTCTATTTCTTTCTTTCTTTCTTTTTTTTTTTTTGAGATAGAGCCTTAAGCTGTCACCCTGGGGTAGAGTGCCGTGGCATCACTGCTCACAGCAACCTCCAACTCCTGGGCTCAAGCAATTCTCCTGCCTCTGCCTCCTAAGTAGCTGGGACTATAGGTGCCCACCACAATGCCTGGCTATTTTTTGGTTGCAGCCGTCATTGTTGTTTGGCAGGCCCGGGCTGGATTCGAACCCACCAGCTCAGGTGTATGTGGCTGGCGCCTTAGCCATTTGAGCCACAGGCGCCGAGCCTCACGTCTATTTCTTATTGGTTATACAGGTTACCTTAGTTACCACATGTTCCCTTATTCCTTTCTTTACATGTTAACAATAATTGTTACCTGCCATTTTCCAGATCCTGTATGGTGGTGAGGAGAAAAGTAATCTTGGGATGTCTGTGAGTTTTGCTAAGTACACTGCTCTGCAACTGACCATTACTCCATTTTGTGTCACAAGCCACAAACTGTATTTTGGGGAGAATATATCACAAAGCTACCCAAACTCATTGTTTGCTACAAGGCCCCTTTTTAACTCCCTTGTCTTAAAGGTCAGATGAAGGACCAGCTTTTCCCTGTAGCCCCATTCTGTCCCTAACTGGAGATAACAGGGAGAGGAAGGGAGGTCAGTTGCCTCCCTGGGTCTTTGGATCAGTTCAGCTCGGTTTGTGTAGATAGAGGAAAAGCCTCTTCCAAGGACCTGTTAATCTCTGAGAGTCTTTAATTAAAAACACAGTAGAACCTCTGTAAGTTGACCACCCAAGGGACTGTAACAAACTGTAACAACATAAAGAATTAGGCCTACTGTACTGGAATTAGGCCTACTGTACACATGGTGCATGTCTGGTCTATGAAGATTAGGTCACTTTAAGGAGGTGGTCAACTGTGGAGGTTCTACTATATTCTTCATACCAGTAAGTCATATTTTGGGGAGAAATTTCCTGAGTTCCTTTACCTCTTGAGAATACAGAGAAGGTACCTCTCCAGAGTACAGAGAAGGTACCTCTTCCAAGAGGGTTTTATGATCTGCCTCAGGGGAGAAAGGTGGGATAAAGGTCAGAGTGATCTTCCTGTTTCTCTGTTTTCTCAAGTTTTTTTCTTTTAAATATTCTGTATGCAAAGGTATCATATTTTGGGGTAGTATCCCCTGAGCCCTCCAAAATAGGAAGATACAAGATGTATATGGACAGTTACCTTATGTCTTGATTTGAAAGATAATATTTCCTGGCATGTAGACTGTGTTTCACTATTGTCAAAGGAAAAAACTCACACTCTGTAAAATAATTTAAAGAGGCTTATTCTGAACCAAATATGGGTGACCAAGATCTGGGGAATCATAGTCTCAAGATGTCCTAAGAAAATGCTCCCATGGTGGCTGGATTAGTTTGGGTCACACATTCATGGAGGCAAGAATTACAGGTAAAACCATAAATTAGTACATGGAAGGCATTCCTTGGTTCAGTCTGAAAAGGTGGGACATCTCACAGGGAGAGCTTATAAAGTCATAGATGAGGTTTATGGATTTATCAATTGGCAATTGGGCAAAAAAATAAGCTTTGTGTGAGGACCTGGAGTCAGTAGGAGGGACAACTTGAATTAAGATGGGGGTCTTCTCTCTGTCACATAATGTTATGCTAGAGTCAGGTCAGAAAGTGAATCACATTGCTGAAAGTCCATTTTGTGGGATTTTATCATTCATAGGCATGACTCACCAGGCCTCCTGGGAAGGAATTTTAGCAAGGAAAATAAAAGGTCAGAGTTTAGTCCTCACTATACAAATGACTGGTGTAATTTTCAATTTGGGGACCAAAACATTGTTGAAGTGGGTCATTTTGGCTCACAAGAGCTGATTGTGCACATCTCTTCCTAACTTTAAGTTCTGCAACTTCATGCTGGTTATCTGGACTCAGCCATGATGGGAGTATTTACACCAAGGAAATTGGCAAACACTGTAAGTCAGGGCTGCTCCCTGACCCCCGAAGGGGTGAACTGTTGTATTTGACAGACCACCACTACTCATATGACCCTGTTTCTCCCACCAAACTGCTTGTACCAATCACCCTTTTCTTACTGCTTTTCTTTTTTTTTTTCTCTGTTGAGGGAGGAGGACAGCAATCTTTCATTTATTCATTATCCACTTTGTGCAGAGCATTGCTGGATATTACGGAGAATTTCAGAATGATGAGGACTGTGCTGCCAACTACTGTCAGCTAATTAACTATAATCTGAGGCAGAATTAAATAAGTATGATAAGAAAACTGCCAAGGCCTGCAGATCTCCAAGAAAGAGTTGTTCCTTGAAGAATAGAGCAGGATTTCAGTTAGCTGATGAACTGAGAAACAGGGAGTATGACAGGGAGAGGGAGGCAGGACACTGGAGTGGAGGGAACAGCAGGAACAAACTGGTGGGTTTATGCAAGGAAAGCGCTGAAGAGTTCTGGAAGGCCTGGAGCATTGACTGTGACCAATGCAAAGGGTTTGTAATTCATGAAGGACTGTGATGAAGGGTTTTATTCCCCCAGAAATTTTGAGTACAGTTTTCATCTTTATGGGGATTAAAAATGCCAATTTCTCATCTACATAACTATTTCTTAAATGTCAAAGATTAATCTCGTGATGGACTTGTGCATCTGGTCCCAAGTTTTCTGGCACTGGATGCTCTTATGATTTGGTTTAATTTTACGTAACTCATAAGCTTCTTTAATGAAAACTATAAAAAGGAAATTAATTTAATCTTTTGCTGCTTACAAACAATGCTTGCAAGAAGAATCTTGTATTCTTTATTTTTGATGGTATTGTGAAATATGTGTCTATATCGAAAAGGAACAATTTTATCAGTAAGAATCCAGATCAAAGGGTATGTGTGTTTTAAACCCAGATTGATCTGGCCACATTTTCCACTAAGAAGCTGCGTAGATTTATGCCATTCCATTTCTGTATGACAGTGCTGCTTTATTCACAACCTAATCTGTGTGGGGTATTAGCAAAATTTAAAAAATGCTAATCTGAATAGTGAAAATTATAATACCTATGGTTGTATTTGTAATTCTCTAATAAGCAACAAATTAGATAACTTTAAGATGATATTGGCCTCTGCATGTCTTTCCTATAAGCTGCTGTGTCCCTTGCTCTTCATTTAATTTATTTGTTCTCTTTTTTTAATTAATTTTTTTCACATTTTTATTTGTGTAAATGCTTTGTCAATGAAGGGAATTGCCAGCTGGCTCTCTGTGGATTGCCCTTATTTTTTTTTTCAGTTTGATTTTGGTCTTTGGTTTTGTCTATTATCTTATGTTTCTAATAATACAAAGATACTTAAATACTTTTTTATGTTCAAATTAACTTATCCTTTATGAGTCTGGAATTTGTGTTTTGTTTAGAAGGAACTTGAAAATGATAAATTAATCATTTCCTGCTTTGTTAGAGAAAAGAAATGCTTTCATATTTAAAAAAAATATTTAAGGAGGAGGCGGAGCAAGATGGCAGCCGAGTAACAGCTTCCTTGCATCTGGGCACCGTGAGTCTGGGGAGATAGGACTCCAGGCATCTCTGGCTGGTGGGAACTGCCTATCATCACTCCTATGAAAATACAGGGAGTCAGCGAGAGACTTCTGGACCCCAAGAGGAGGACTAAAACAGTGGAAAGCCGGCAAGTGGTCGCGTGTGTTCAATCCATCTAAACCCGCCCACAACTGTAAGTTCAGTAGCAGCGAGACTGCAAACCAGAAAGGCCTTACCTGTGAACTGTTTTGATGTCCTTGGACTTGGCACTGAGTTGAACTGCCTTGGGGAAGGCCTGAGCGGGAGTGCGGAGAACTTTGGCCGTTGTCTAGGGCCCCAGTCTGAGCCACTGAGCCAGACGGAGCTGATAGTGTTTGGCGGTGGGTCACACGGATCCATTGTCAGTGATCTGCCCCGGCAAGCTCTGCCCTCAGGGTCGCAGAGCTAGAAACGGGTGGGAGCTGGTAACCCAGCAACCAAGTAGCCTAAGGGTGGGGTCTGAGCCGTCTTGCAGCCCTAACCCTCAGGGGCAGAGTGAGATCGGTTTTGGCACACTGAGTAAGTGCATAGCCACTTCAGCAGCGATTCCAGCGAGAAAGCTGGGAAAGCTTCTGCTCAGCAAGTTTACAAGTTCAAAGTGCCTTTTAAGTAGGCTGAAGAGAGATTTAGGGTGTCTACCTGCTGGGGTTTGAAAAATCAGCAGCCTCCAGTCGTATCAGAACTGTGACTAACATCTCATACCCCAGAAGACCACGTGTTGCCCAGACAATATTCAATAACATATACAAACTGCTTTGTTTTTGGTTGTGTATTTTTTTCTTCTTTTTTTTTTTGGTTTGGTTGTTTTTTTTGTTTGTTTATTTTGACGTTGCTGATGTTCTTTTGTTTTTTTAATTTCAATCTTTTCCACACAGATCCCTTTTTCTTTCTCAATTTTCCTAGTTTAATTATAATTTCCCATTGCTGCCTTTTTTAATAACTTCAACTTCATTTTTGCTAGTGTTTCTACCGATATAATTTGGTTTTTCACCCAATTTTATCCCCATAAAGTTTTCTGTTTGCTTCTTTTGGTTTGATTTAAAGCATTTTTGTCTTTCCTCTCTACTTGGTGGAGGTGGGGTACTGTGTCTGATCAGGTTAGCAAAGAGCTGCTGACCTCAAGGGAACCACGCAACTGGGCACCCCCAGAAGGTGGGGTTTTTTAAGGTTGTGTCAAAGTACCCTACTGTACACCTATATTGCCCTGTCTCCCTCTTTCTGTGCCTCTCTTCTTTTTGTCAATATTCCTTATACCCACCCCCTCTCCTTTCTCTATCTTTCTTTTTTTCTTATCACTCGGTCCTCCTTTCTTTCATCCCCTTTTTTTGCTCTTCAACCTTCTCACCCTTCTGGTCCTATAACCCTTAGTCCACAGGCACAAGAACTTAAAGAGCAAGAGGAAGTGAAAGGAAAATTAGGGCAAGGAAACAGATAAAAGAAATCACTCATGAGGAAGAATCAGCAGAAAACTCCAGGCAACATGAAGAACTAGTCTAGAACAACCCCACCAAGGAACCATGAGGTAGCTACTGCAGATGATTCCACCAGTATAGAAATGTTAGGAATGACAGAAAGGGAATTTAGAATACACATGTTGAAAACAATGAAAGAAATGATGGAAACAATGAAGGAAATTGCTAATAAAGTGGAAAATAACCAAAAGGAAATCCAAAAACAGAATCAAATAAGAGATGAACGATATGAAGAATATAAAAAGGATATAGCAGACCTGAAGGAACTGAAACAGTCAATTAGGGAACTTAAAGATACAATGGAAAGTATCAGCAACAGGTTAGACCATGCAGAAGAAAGAATTTCAGAGGTAGAAGACAAAGTTCTTGAGATAACTCAGACAGTAAAAGAGGCAGAAAAGAAGAGAGAGAAAGCAGAACGTTCACTGTCAGAATTATGGGACTTTATGAAGCGTTCCAACATACGAGTTATAGGAATTCCAGAAGGGGAAGAAGAATGCCCCAGAGGAATGGAAGCCATACTAGAGAATATTATAAAAGAAAATTTCCCAAACATCACCAAAGAGTCTGACACACTGCTTTCAGAGGGATATCGGACCCCAGGTCGCCTCAACTCTAACCGAGCTTCTCCAAGACACATTGTGATGAACCTGTCCAAAGTCAAGACAAAAGAAAAGATTCTGCAAGCTGCCAGGAGTAAGCGCCAGTTGACCTACAGGGGCAAATCCATCAGAGTGACCGCAGACTTCTCTAATGAAACTTTCCAAGCAAGAAGACAATGGTCATCTACCTTTAATCTACTTAAACAGAACAATTTTCAGCCCAGAATTCTGTACCCTGCTAAGCTAAGCTTCAGAATTGACGGAGAAATCAAATCATTTACGGATATACAAACATTGAGGAAATTCGCCACAACAAGACCAGCTCTACAGGAAATACTTCAACCTGTTCTGCACACTGACCACCACAATGGATCAGCAGCAAAGTAAGAACTCAGAAATCAAAGGACAAAACCTAACCTCCACACTGATGCAAAAGATAAAATTAAGCAATGGACTCTCACCAAATAAGACGAATAGAATACTACCACACTTATCAATTATCTCAATAAATGTTAATGGCTTGAATTCCCCACTGAAGAGACATAGATTGGCTGACTGGATTAAAAAACACAAGCCATCCATTTGCTGTCTGCAAGAAACACACCTGGCCTCAAAAGACAAATTAAAGCTCCGAGTCAAGGGTTGGAAGACAATTTTTCAGGCAAACGGAATTCAGAAGAAAAGAGGAGATGCAATCTTATTTTCAGATACATGTGGATTTAAAGCAACTAAAGTCAAAAAAGACAAAGATGGTCACTTTATATTGGTCAAGGGAAAACTACAACAAGAAGACATTTCAATTCTAAATATTTATGCACCCAATTTAAATGCTCCCAGATTCTTGAAGCAGACCTTACTCAGTCTGAGCAATATGATATCTGATAATACCATCATAACAGGGGACTTTAACACTCCTCTTACAGAGCTGGACAGATCCTCTAAACAGAAATTAAACAAAGATGTAAGAGATTTAAATGAGACCCTAGAACAACTATGCTTGATAGATGCATATAGAACACTCCACCCCAAAGATAAAGAATATACATTCTTCTCATCACCCCATGGAACATTCTCCAAAATTGATCATATCCTGGGACACAAAACAAATATCAACAGAATCAGAAGAATTGAAATTTTACCTTGTATCTTTTCAGACCATAAGGCACTAAAGGTGGAACTCAACTCTAACAAAAATGCTCAAGCCCACCCAAAGGCATGGAAATTAAACAATCTTCTGTTGAATAACAGATGGGTGAAGGAAGAAATAAAACAGGAAATCATTAACTTCCTTGAGCATAACAACAATGAAGACACAAGCTACCAAAACCTGTGGGATACTGCAAAAGCAGTTTTGAGAGGAAAATTCATCGCTTTAGATGCCTACATTCGAAAAACAGAAAGAGAGCACATCAACAATCTCACAAGAGATCTTACGGAATTGGAAAAAGAAGAACAATCTAAGCCTAAACTCAGTAGAAGAAAAGAAATATCCAAAATCAAATCAGAGATCAATGAAATTGAAAACAAAAGAATCATTCAGAAAATTAATGAAACAAGGAGTTGGTTTTTTGAAAAAATAAATAAAATAGATAAACCATTAGCCAGACTAACTAGAAATAGAAAAGTAAAATCTCTAATAACCTCAATCAGAAACGATAAAGGGGAAATAACAACTGATCCCACAGAGATACAAGAGATCATCTCTGAATACTACCAGAAACTCTATGCCCAGAAATTTGACAATGTGAAGGAAATGGAGAAATATTTGGAATCACACCCTCTCCCTAGACTTAGCCAGGAAGAAATAGACCTCCTGAACAGACCAATTTCAAGCACTGAGATCAAAGAAACAATAAAAAAGCTTCCAACTAAAAAATGCCCTGGTCCAGATGGCTTCACTCCAGAATTCTATCAAACCTTCAAGGAAGAGCTTATTCCTGTACTGCAGAAATTATTCCAAAAAACTGAGGAAGAAGGAATCTTCCCCAACACATTCTATGAAGCAAACATCACCCTGATACCAAAACCAGGAAAAGACCCAAACAAAAAGGAGAATTTCAGACCAATCTCACTCATGAACATAGACGCAAAAATTCTCAACAAAATCCTCGCCAATAGACTACAGCTTATCATCAAAAAAGTCATTCATCATGATCAAGTAGGCTTCATCCCAGGGATGCAAGGCTGGTTTAACATACGCAAGTCTATAAACGTTATCCACCATATTAACAGAGGCAAAAATAAAGATCACATGATCCTCTCAATAGATGCAGAAAAAGCATTTGATAAAATCCAGCATCCTTTTCTAATTAGAACTCTGAAGAGTATAGGCATAGGTGGCACATTTCTAAAACTGATTGAAGCTATCTATGACAAACCCACAGCCAATATTTTACTGAATGGAGTAAAACTGAAAGCTTTTCCTCTTAGAACTGGAACCAGACAAGGTTGTCCTCTGTCACCTTTACTATTCAACGTAGTGCTGGAAGTTCTAGCCAATACAATTAGGCAAGACAAGGAAATAAAGGGAATCCAAATGGGAGCAGAGGAGGTCAAACTCTCCCTCTTTGCTGACGACATGATCTTATACTTAGAGAACCCCAAAGACTCAACCACAAGACTCCTAGAAGTCATCAAAAAATACAGTAATGTTTCAGGATATAAAATCAATGTCCACAAGTCAGTAGCTTTTGTATACACCAATAACAGTCAAGATGAGAAGCTAATTAAGGACACAACTCCCTTCACCATAGTTTCAAAGAAAATGAAATACCTAGGAATATACCTAACGAAGGAGGTGAAGGACCTCTATAAAGAAAACTATGAAATCCTCAGAAAGGAAATAGCAGAGGATATTAACAAATGGAAGAACATACCATGCTCATGGATGGGAAGAATCAACATTGTTAAAATGTCTATACTTCCCAAAGCTATCTACCTATTCAATGCCATTCCTATCAAAGTATCTACATCGTACTTTCAAGATTTGGAAAAAATGATTCTGCGTTTTGTATGGAACCGGAAAAAACCCCGTATAGCTAAGGCAGTTCTTAGTAACAAAAATAAAGCTGGGGGCGTCAGTATACCAGATTTTAGTCTGTACTACAAAGCCATAGTGGTCAAGACAGCATGGTACTGGCACAAAAACAGAGACATAGACACTTGGAATCGAATTGAACACCAAGAAATGAAACTAACATCTTACAACCACCTAATCTTTGATAAACCAAACAAGAACTTACCTTGGGGGAAAGACTCCCTATTCAATAAATGGTGTTGGGAGAACTGGATGTCTACATGTAAAAGACTGAAACTGGACCCACACCTTTCCCCACTCACAAAAATTGATTCAAGATGGATTAAAGGACTTAAATTTAAGGCATGAAACAATAAAAATCCTCCAAGAAAGCATAGGAAAAACACTGGAAGATATTGGCCTGGGGGAAGACTTCATGAAGAAGACTGCCATGGCAATTGCAACAACATCAAAAATAAACAAATGGGACTTCATTAAACTGAAAAGCTTCTGTACAGCTAAGGACACAATAACCAAAGCAAAGAGACAACCTACACAATGGGAAAGGATATTTGCATATTTTCAATCAGACAAAAGCTTGATAACCAGGATCTATAGAGAACTCAAATTAATCCACATGAAAAAAGCCAACAATCCCTTATATCAATGGGCAAGAGACATGAATAGAACTTTCTCTAAAGATGACAGACGAATGGCTAACAAACATATGAAAAAATGTTCATCATCTCTATATATTAGAGAAATGCAAATCAAAACAACCCTGAGATATCATCTAACCCCAGTGAGAATGGCCCACATCACAAAATCTCAAAACTGCAGATGCTGGCGTGGATGTGGAGAGAAGGGAACACTTTTACACTGCTGGTGGGACTGCAAACTAGTACAACCTTTCTGGAAGGAAGTATGGAGAAACCTCAAAGCACTCAACCTAGACCTCCCATTCGATCCTGCAATCCCATTACTGGGCATCTACCCAGAAGGAAAAAAATCCTTTTATCATAAGGACACTTGTACTAGACTGTTTATGGCAGCTCAATTTACAATCGCCAAAATGTGGAAACAGCCTAAATGCCCACCAACCCAGGAATGGATTAACAAGCTGTGGTATATGTATACCATGGAATACTATTCAGCTATTAAAAAAAATGGAGACTTTACATCCTTCGTATTAACCTGGATGGAAGTGGAAGACATTATTCTTAGTAAAGCATCACAAGAATGGAGAAGCATGAATCCTATGTACTCAATCTTGATATGAGGACAATTAATGACAATTAAGTTTATGGGGGGGGGAAGCAGAAAGAGGGATGGAGGGAGGAGGGTGGGGCCTTAGTGTGTGTCACACTTTATGGGGGCAAGACATGATTGCAAGAGGGACTTTACCTAACAATTGCAATCAGTGTAACTGGCTTATTGTACCCTCAATGAATCCCCAACAATAAAAAAAAAAAAAAAAATATTTAAATGTCTCTTTTAAAATTTGTAATATGTATCCACTCCCACAGCAGTTTTGTTAACATATTTATTTATTTAATTTGTATTTATTTAAAAACTTAACTATAGACAGAGAGATAACTCAAAGGAGTTATCCTTAGCAGAGAAACAGTTCGAGAAATTTTGAACTCAGTTGAAGTAGCTGAAAGCTCCTGTGCTGTCATCAAATTGAAGGACATGCTTAGTCTGAGAGAGCTCAGCAATTCTTGGAGACCTGGCTCACAACGTCCCACAGCCCACAGCCTGTACACCCGTAACAGCTCTGTTCAGTGTGTGCACATGGTGTGTCAGTGCAAGAAGAATCTTGTACTATTTTGTATTTGATAGTATTTTACAATATATTTCTTTTTCTATAAGGCACATTTCTATCAGTAAGATTCTGGATCAAAGGGTATGTGTTTTAAACTCAGATAGATGAGGCCACATTTCCCTGTGAGAATTTGCAGCTGAGAAATCTCACCAGGTGAATATCCACGGCCCCATTTAGAAGAAGAAATTGAGGTTCAGAGAAGTTAAATAACCTACCCAAGGTAAAATCTCAGGGAAGCCATCACAACTGGTAATGAGTGCTGACTAATGATTCCTAACATCCGTATTTCTATTAATAACATTCTGCTATAGATGAGCCTCCTGTTTAAAGGTGATATTCACACATTCCATGCTTTGCTCCCCAGTGCCCCTTGGTTCTGGTCTGGTGTTCCAGCTTTCAGCCCTGTGGGCTTGGAACTGACCTCTTCTCCTTGAGAAGCCCTATCTCTGTTGATGGCAGAGTTGGTTCCAATGATGGCTGAGATTGTAAAATTTCTGTGCCAGAAAGCTCCAGCACTGCACACCTGTCTCCAGCTCTGTGCTGTGCTGGGCTTGTTGGTCTGGGCTGGCCTTTCCTATTCCTAAGCCCTTCCCTACTTCTCCATGGCAGGCTCCAGCTTATCCAGGAGGTGGTCTCATGCAGGACCTTGTTCAGAGCCCAGCATCTTTAATTCTTCTAGTTCTCTCTGAGCGATGACAAGCTGTGACTCCATCTGAGCAATTTCAGTGGGCTGCAAGTTTGAGGGAGGATATGCATTGGGCCAAGAGCTGTCTGTCTCCTCCACTGCTCCTGCAACCATTTCCCACCCGCCTGATGGCCATCCTTAACGCTCAGCCTCATTTGCATCTGTGGTTGAGGGGACATCAAATGCAAGAGGTGAGCTCACTTTCCCCCAAATTACCAGTGACAAGAGCTGCTGGCAGCTGTCAGGAGATTGCCTGTTTGGGGGAACTACCCTGCTGTGTCCAGCCCCAGGTGCAGGATGGGCCGACTGTCTCCCTTGGTGCTCAGGACTCTCTGCTATCCCTGGCTCAACTCCCTTCAGTGTCACACCCGGTGTCACTACACCATGAAAGCTGGCTTGCTAGAGGAGGTGTGGTTGGAAGCATCACTCTTCTTATGAAGTTTCCTTCTTCTTCTCTATCCATGAGCTCCTCTTCTCCCTTGCCCCCAGCTCCCTCTCATCTCTTCCACCCCTCAAGTTTGCTTCATGAACCTATCCTCTGTCCCTCATCCTACCCAAGGTCACCCCCGGCTTCCTGGCCCTCAACTGCACTGCTCAGGCTGGCTGCCTGGGTGCTCAGGGCCACAGTTCTGCCTCTGCCTGGGTGGGGAGGTGGGACTGAGTGTAGGCTGTTCTGTCACTGGCCGGGGCAGTCTGTAGGGGACAGGCAAGGGGGGCCCTGCCTCCCACCTGCCCCTCCCATATCGGTATTCCTCATATCTCCATGGCAACCTGCTGTCACTGCCTTACCTCCTGGGTGTCTTTGCTTCCTGGAGCGTAAGTTCTTGGGGGGGGGGAACTATATCCACCTTGTTTACTATTGTACCCCAGAATGTAGTAATATGTCTGGATTATAATAGACACAGTATATATTTACTGACTGAATGAATGCAGTGGAGCTGCAAGTGTGTGTGTGCACTCGTGTGTATGAATATGTGTGTGTATGCGTGTGCATATGCCTGTGTGTGTATGCACATGTGTATGAGTATATGTACATGCACGTGTGTGTTAGTGGATAGACCCCAGGGTGCTGACCGTGGCCTGGCCTCCACAGTGTTTCACCACTGGGTCCTCTCCACCCTCTTACTGTCTCACTTTCTCTCTTTGAGGTCCGTCACCAAGTGGTCAGCTCTCATAAGTGTTTCCTGGATAAGCCTCCTTTTAATTTTGTTGGGATTCCTTGTAGGGCCCCTGTATGTTGGAGGGAGTTGCCCTCTGATGCTCCCGCTAAGCTCCCGTCCCTCCGTTCTCATGGTCAGGATCCACCCTGCACAACAGAGCTGGATGTGATACCTGTCCAGTACGTTCTCAGCCTACCTTGCCCTCCTGGACAATGGGCTGTGAGGAGAAGTCTTCTGGAGAGCTGTTCTCCCCTAACGAAAGAGACACAGAGGTGCAAATGGCCCTTTTCAGCAGGATATTGCTGTGTTTATAAGTGACCATGAGGGTCAAGCCAATAAGTTGAGGATGCAGGGTGGGATAGAAAAAGAAAAAAAAGCCGGAGTCCTGGATGACAGTGTCTCTTCCACTGAAACAGTCCTGCTTGGTATTTAAAATAAATAAAGGGTCTTACTTTTTTTCCCCTCCACTTTTAACACATTTAAATGAATGCATCCTCCCTGAGGACTTCTTATAGCCATGCACATGATCAAATGACCATTCCTGACCAGCATAAGAATGATTTTCTGTGGGTAGATGTAGATTAACTGGGAAGATTTGGGGGAGATTTAAAATCTATTCACAGATGTTCTGACCCTGACTTACTGCTCATGTTTCCTAATTATTAATTCATAACCTGGAAAAGGTGTGAGGACATTAATGTAAGGTCTATTTCCACCTGCTGCATTCCCACAACATCTATAAATTAAATTTCCTGAACTTCTAGAAGGTGCTAGCGTCATCACAGACCATCAGGCAGGCCTGTGTATGTTACTGCGTATCTCTGAGATTCTTTTGAGTCCATGGGGTGCTTTTCAATGTCTTTTGACCTGACAATCCAAGTGAGAATTAGGCATACTGGTTGTAGTATAAAAATCTGGCTCTGGTAAGTGGTGAAACATGTATTGTGGTCACAGAATCTGGGAAAGTATTTCAAATGTGGAGCTTGGAGACACATGGAGGGGGGTAAAGATTCCCAAGTGGATTCCAAATAGCATGAGATTATGCTAAGTTCTTGGGATGGTTCTCAATTGCCTTTTCTGAAGATCACCCTTCTGCTCCACATTTCCCAGGGAAGTCACAGTCATGAATTTTAGGGGGATTTCCTCTTTCCATTTCCCTTGTGGTCTCCTTTTGATTCAGCAGCAATCCTGCTCAAATCGGGCTGATGTGACCCCATTCAGGGACCCTGAAAAGAGCATGGATCAAAATCCACCTGTGAAAATATCTCCAATCAGATTGCAGCCTGCTGTTTGCCTGGATTTTATGCTCTGTGTGCAGTATCAGCCTGTCCCCACTGGGTGGTGGAAATGGCCACGAAATGTGAGCAGAATGCTGGTTTGGCCTGGCAGGGACTGAGTGGAAACAGATTTATAGGAAATGTAATCTTTTTCCTTTGCACAGCTCACAATCAATCCGATGTATTAAAATGTGCAATTTCCTACATTTTTGAACAAGCCTAGTTCTGCTTATTAACATGGGAAACAGACAGGCTATAAAATGGCCTTAAGAGATGAGAACAAGCCCCAAAATGAAAGGGAAGGGGGTGGTGTGGAAACAAGAGATGGTCTGGAGGCTGGGAGCCTGGATTCTGCTAGTCACCCGGTGTCATTTGAGTCAGCTTATGGCTCTGGGCTTTGTTGTCTTCTCAGATGAGGGAAGGAGATGGGGTGTGATACTGGTGGGCTATCAAATTCCTCTCTTCTCTGAAAGCCCCTGATTTATGGTAAGAAGGTTATTTACACAGTCTTAATGTGAGGCAAGGGTCTAAACCAATATCATGGTGGGAGGAAAGGAAAAGAAAATGGTGAAAGGTTATTGCTTCAGGATACTTGAGGATAAATAAGTGTCTCATTTCTTTATTTTATTTTTTTAAAAGTCAAATCAAATCCTCTAGGATTCAAGGCCCTTGGAGGGGAGAAAGCTTGCAGAGGCTCACTCTTCCACAGTTTATGAGTTCACTCCTGAGAAAACTAGTCATAGTTAATTTCTCTCATAGTATCCAGCCACCATGCACATTCACTAAATGAACATGCAGCGGTGAGATGCAAGCGGAAGAAAGAAAAAGCATCTATACTTTTTATGGAGTGAATGCTTTTGAAAGAGAACAGAGGGGAGAATTTTTAGCATTATTCATTTTGAAAATACTGTGTAGAGACCTGAGAAGGAGCTGCAATGGGGGGAAGTTGATGCATTTCATCCATCCATCCGTTCATTCGCTCATTTTGTTTTACTGAGTGAGCAACAATGTGCCAGGCGACAGTTCCAAAGCTGTGGTTACAAAGCTCTTCTGGGGCTTTAGAGTCAAGTGCGAGAGGTGGACAATTGAACTACGGAGCAAACGGATGAATAGATGTGGGATTACACAGCATATTGTGAGGGTTCTTGAGGTTGCTACAGAAGCCGGTGAGAGGGAGGTGGTTAGGGAGTCACTGTCACGTAACATTTAGGTGGTGTTTGTCTGGTTTTGTTAAATGTGTCATATGTGTGTTCCATGAATATACCCGAGATACCTTCTTTGTCTTTGGCAGGCTGCTAGGTCCTGGGGCTATAAAGATGATTAAGTCTGTGTTTTATCTACTTCCAGAATTGTGTCATAGCCAGAGCATGCTTCATAGCCAGAGCATGCTTCTGCTGTCCACCACTCACCACACACTAGCTAGTGACCTTGGGCAAATTAATGACTCTCTTTATACTTCAGGGCATGCATCTCAGGAATGGGAATAATGATAGACTAGACCTGTGGAGTACTGCCTGAATTCTATCAATCTTTAAGTCCAATGCACATAGAATGATCTAAAGAATGTCAATATTGGAAAGCATATCAACCTGCTGAGCCCTTGGTGCAAGGCTCAGGGCCATGGAAAGCACTCACTAGATGGCTGTTACTGACGGTTGTTATTATGAGTCTTTCAAGAGCCCATGGTCTATTGTGGAAGGTAAATTTATAATGGGGTGCTGGTCCAAACTTCTAGAGAAGAAATAAGAATAAAAGAATGGAGCACCTGGGGATAGATTCAGGAGCAGCCTTGGAAAGGAAATGATTGTTGAATTGAGTTTAAGAATTTTCCAGACTGCCCCATTAGAGAGAGAGAGAGAGAAAGAGAGAGAGAGAGGAGGAAATAAGACAGGAGAATTCATTCTTCACAGAGGAAAAAGCACAGCAAGGGCAGAGGTGCTATAGGAAGATGTTTTATCTGCATTTTGATGCATTAAGATAACTCAGCACCTGGGTGGCAAAAGGAACACATGATTTCCATTTACAGGGAAGCCAGAGGTGGGCACAGCTGGAGTGTGGGTGTGTAAATGGACAAACACTCACGGTCCCTCTGGCTCTCAGGAAAATGAGTTTACTTCTGTGTCGACATGAAGCCATGCAGCTGGTTTTACTAATTTGTCACTGGGTTAATGATGTTTGGATATCAGGAAGAAATAGGCTAAAGAGATTGATGGGCAGCCCCCTCCCCTGCATTGTCTCAGAAGCTGTCAGGGAGAAGTGCATGCATGAGACCGGGAGCTCCTTTCTGTTGTTCTGTGAGAAGAGGACCCGACGGCTAAACTGTACATGAAGCCCAACATTACTTCTATATATTAAGTCAGGGTATGCTTATGCATATTTTGATTTATGTTATCTTGTGCTCTTTGCCAGATTTTTGTGTCATAGTCATGGTAGATTCTCCAAATGAGGCTTTCCCCCACTGCACAATTTACATGGCAGAGACATAATCTGCTTTCAAAGTTTGTAAAAATTCCACCACTCCTCCATCTACTCCAGTACATTTTAAACAACTTTTGAATAACTTTAAAAAAAATACTTGTGTATATGTTTGTTTATTCAGCTTGTCTAGCCCTAAAAAGAATGAATCTGTAGTTTACAGTTTTGTAGAAATCAGGTTTGCAAGGAGAGTGTTTCTGTTGTGAATGTGTGCACACAGACGGTATATCATTCCATGGATGTAGTCTTCCTATATATTGTTGTAGGTCATTTCTTTTTCTTAATGTTATATATTTGCCTTTTTTGTTTCTCTATTTTATTTGATTTAGTGGATTCCCCTCCACCCATTTGGTTAGAATTATTAAAGAACAATTCTTAGAAAATTATGTGGACCAATAGAAAGAAATCTGATTCTTTTCTTTCTGATCCCTAATATTATTTCCGATATAACTGAATACTTTCTTAAATAATGACACTCAGGTCATTTCCGAGATGTTTGTGGAGGATGCTGCTGCAATTAATGACATGGTACCTCTAATTTTCCTGGTAATTATACTTTTATAGATTAGATCTTCCTATGTGAGACTGTGGGGTGCAAACACCTGTACATTCTTTTTTTTTTTATTGTTGGGAATTCATTGAGGGTACAATAAACCAGGTTACACTGATTGCATTGGTTAGGCAAAGTCCCTCTTGCAATCGTGTCTTGCCCCCAAAAGGTGTGGCACATGCCAAGACCCCAACCCCCTCCCTCCTTCCCTCTCTCTGCTCTTCCTTTCCCCACCCCTCCCTCCTTCTTTCTCTCTCTGCTCGCCCCTTCCCCCACCCCCACTGTGACCTTAATTGTCATTAACTGTCCTCATATCAAAATAGAGTACATAGGATTCATGCTTCTCCATTCTTGTGATGCTTTACTAAGAATAATGGCTTCCATTTCCATCTAGGTTAATACAAAGGATGTAATGTCTCCATTTTTTTTTTAATGGCTGAATAACACCTGTACATTCTGACTTTCAATGGGCATTGTATTTTGCAGAGATACTGTGCTAATTTATACTCATACCAGTCATGTAGGACAGTACCCATTTATTCAAATTTTCTTCAGCACTGGTTACCATGGCTTACTTAATTTTACCAGTTTTGAGGGCAGGGAAAATGTGTCATATTGTTGCTTTATTTGTATTTTCTTGACTATTGGTGGGGTTGACAAACTTTTAATCTATTTACTGGTCATATGTATTTTCCTCTTGTCTGGCTCACTTGTTACAGACTTTGTGAAATTTTCTATTGCCTTGTCTTTTCCTTTTTGGTCTGTATGCACTCTTTTTATCTTGGGGATATTAACCATTTGTCTGTTATTTGAGTTCTCAATGTGTTACTTGTTCTGTTAGTTTGGCTAAAATGTCTAAGAGCACATCATCTTTCTTCTCTGAGTGACTGTTATATGCAGAAACTGGACTCATCAGTCTGAGTACAGAAACAGCAGACTTCACTATTATTTTTCTTATTCCTAGTCCCAGTGGAGCAGAGAGGAGAGGATCCCTGGCTTACCAAGGAGGAAGGGATGACAACTTCTCACCACGCTGGTGGTGAAGAGGGCCTTGTATGCATTTCTGGAAGTCAATATATTCAAAGGAATGGACTTTTTCCCCTTTATCAAGTATATGCCATTCATTTTCAACTGGTGCGAAAGGTATGAGCAGGAAAGTGGTGTGTGTCTGCTCTGAGATGGACACCAAGACCCTCATGTTGGTGGGATTTTCTAATTTTAAGCTGCATGTGATTCTTCTGAGACTGCTAGACTCTCAGACGCTGGATAGTACAGGCACAAATAGCCCACTGAGTCACTGAAATAACTTTGGTAAAGGTGAACCTGGGCCTTAAATTTCAAACACAGCATAGATACATAAATATAAACTGTTGCCAATCAAGATATACAAAATTTTAATTAAGTCCCATTTATTTATTTTGGTTGTTGTAATTGCCACAGAAGTCTTCTTCCTCAAAATCTTTCTCCAGGCTGATATCTTCAAGTGTTTTCCCCACACTTTCTTTGAGGATTTTTATTGTTTCATGCCTTAGATTTAAATCTTTTATCCATCTTGAATCAATTTTTGTAAGTGGTGAGAAGTGTGGGTCCAGTTTCACTCTTTTATGTGTGGTTATCCAGCATAATATCCCAGCATAATATTCCAGCATATGTTCTTGTTTGGTTTATCAAAGAGCAGGTGGCTGTAAGAGGTTAGTTTCATCTCATGGTTTTCTATTCAGTTCCAAATGTCAATGTCTCTATTTTTTGTGCCAATACCATGCTGTTTTGATCAATATGGTCTTGTAGTATCGCCTAAAGTCTGGTAGGGTGATATACTGGCTTTGTTTTTATTACTAAAAATTGCCTTGGCTATATGGGGTTGTTTCTGGTTCCAAACGAAATGAAGAATTATTTTTCCAAATGTTGAAAGTATGATGATGGTATTTTAATGGGGATGGCATTGAATCTGTGGATTGCTTGGACATTTTGACAATGTTGATTCTTCCCAGGCATGAGCATGGTATGTTCTTCCATTTGTTAATATCTTCTGCTATTTCTTTTATTAGAGTTTTGTAATTTTCTTTGTAGAGGTCCTTCACCTCTTTTGTTATGTATATTCCTAGGTATTTCATTTTTTTTTCGAAGCTACTATGAAGGGAATTGTGTCCTTGATTAGCTTCTCATCTTGGCTGTTATTGGAATATACAAAGGCTACTGATTTGTGGCTATTGATTTGATATCCTGAGACATTACTGTATTTTTTCATCACTTCCAAGAGTCTTAGGGTTGAGTCTTTGGGGTTCTCTAAGCATAAGGTCACATCATGGTCAAAGAGCAAGAGTTCGACCTTTTCTTCTGTCCCCATTCGGTTGCTCTTTATTTTCTTCTTTTGTCTGATTGCTTCCGTACAGCTAAGGAAACAACAACCAAAGCAAATAGATAATATTCAGAATAGGAAAAGATATTTGCATGTTATGAATTGTACAAAAGCTTGATAATTAGGATGTATAGAGAACTCAAATTAATCAACAAAAAAAGACCCAACAATTCCATATATTACTAGGTAAGAGACATGAATGAAACCTTCTCTAAAGAAGACACATGAATGGCTTATAAACATATTTAAAAAGCTCATCATCCCTAATCATCAGAGAAATGCAAATCAAAACTACCCTGAGTGCAGCGCCCGTAGCTCTGTGGGTAGGGCGCTGGCCATGTAAACCAAGGCTGGTGGGTTCAAACTGGCCCAGGCCAGCTAAAACAATAATGACAACTGCAACAACAACAACAACAACAAAGCTGGGTGTTGTGGTGGGTGCCTGTAGTCCCAGCTACTTGGTAGGCTGAGGCAAGAGAATCACTTAAGCCCAAGAGTTTGAAGTTGCTGTGAGCTGTGATGCCACAGTACTCTACCCAGGGTGACAACTTAAGACTCTGTCTCAAAATGAACAAACAAACAAACAAAAAACTACCCTGAGATATCACCTAACCCCAGTGAGAATGGCCCACATCACAAAGTCTCAAAGCTGCAGATGCTGGCATGGATGTGGAGAGAAGGGCACACTTTTACACTGCTGGTGGGACTGCAAACTAATACAACCTATTGGGAAGGAAGCATGGAGAATACTCACCGAACTCAAATTAGACCTCCCATTTGATCCTGCAATCCCATTACTGGGCATCTACCCAGAAGAAAAGAACATTTGCATTAGACTATTTATCAAAGCCCAATTTACAATGCCAAAATGTGGAAACAACCTAATTTCCCACCAAACAAGGAATGGATTAACAAACAGTGGTATATGTATACCATGGAATACTATTCAGCCATTAAAAAGATGGAGACTTTACATCTTTTGTATTAACCTAGATGGAGGTGGAACACATTCTTCTTAGTAAAGCATCACAAGAATGGAGAAGCAAGAATCTAATATACTCAATTCTAATATGAAGACAGTAGATGAACTAAGATAAGGTGGTGGGTAGGGGAATGAGGGAGTGGGGAGAGGGAAGGGGGGGATAGGAAGTCAGGATGTATGGCACATCTCTTGGAGGTAGGACACAATTATAAGAGGGACTTAACAAATGCAATCAGTGTAATCTAATTCTTTGTGCCCTCAATGAATCCCAAATAATAACAACAAAAATATACAAGACTACTCTGTATATAAGCCCTACAAGCTTCAACTAATTTAAGAGACAATTCAGTGATCAAAGAGAGAAAAGCTCATTGCAATCTGGGATAAAAACAGAGGGGCCCCAGCTTGCAAAGGGTTTTTTCCTGTGCAGTGCATCCATCAGCATTTGCCTTTTGACTTTGTGTATAGCAGAGTTTTTGTCATTTAAACAGGCAAAAATTTTATATGATCAAAAAATGAGCTGAAGAGTTTGAATAGATTGCTGTGAGCTATGGGTGCCACACACTCTACCCAGGGTGACAGAGTGAGACGCTGTCTCAAAAAAAGAAAAAAAGTCTTTATGGATTCTGGATTTCTACAGCCTTGCTCGGAAACACCTCTAGAACTACATTCTCCAGAGTTTTCTTCTAGTGCTTTCATTTATATGTCTACACATTTAATTCATATGCAATTAATTACCACGTAT
The DNA here is from genome assembly GCF_027406575.1 of Nycticebus coucang. Classification (NCBI taxonomy): domain Eukaryota; kingdom Metazoa; phylum Chordata; class Mammalia; order Primates; family Lorisidae; genus Nycticebus; species Nycticebus coucang. The sequence goes on from NC_069797.1 coordinate 13,429,659, forward strand.
GGGATGAGTCTGGCTTTGTTTTTGTCTAGATGGAGAACAAACCATGCTAGCACCATTTGTTACGTATTATAATGTCTGAGGAATTCCTAAAAATATATAGAGAGGTTTATTTAAAAAATCCAATTATAGTAGGAAATTGTAATGTACTCCTTTCAATGTTGACAAATCAAATAGCAAAATAAAAGTAGATCTATATAGTATTTGAACAACATAATAAACAAAATTAAGTTATCCACTACATATATGCTTGCACATTCACAGTGATAGAATATGTTTCTCCATGAGAAGAAAATGTTATTTTGGGGCCAGGCATGGTGGCTTACTCCTATGATCTTAGCACTCTGGGAGGCCGAGGTGGAAAGATCACTTGAGCTCAGGAGTTCCAGATCAGTCTGAGAACAGAGGAGCTTTGTCTCTTCTAAAAATATAAAACTTAGCCAGGGATCGTGGTGGGCACCTGTAGTCCCAGCTGCTCAGGAGGCTGAGGCAGTAGGATCACTTCAGCCCAGGAGTTTGAGGTTGCTGTGAGCTAGGTTGACACCACAGCAGGCTAGCCCAGGCAACAGGGAGAGAGATTTTGTCTCAAAACAAACAAATAACAAAAAAAGAAATGTTATTGTTTTTTTTACACCTGTGGAGCACTTATAAAAGTTCAATGATGTACTTGACCAAAGGAAACTTCAATAATTTACCCAAAGTAGGAAGTTTACAGGCCACATTGTTTCTTTCTTTCTTTCTTTTTATTGTTAACTCATAGCTGTGTACATTAGTGCAATCAAGAGGTACAATGTGCTGGTTTCATATACAATCTGAAATATTCTCATCAAACTGTTCAACGTAGCCTTCATGGCATTTTCTTAGTTATTGTATGTAGACATTTGTATTCTGCCTTTAGTAAGTTTTACCTGTATCCATTCTAAGATGCACCGTAGATGTGGCCCCACCATCCAGTTTAATTATAGGATCCTTTGTCCTACCTCCACCCTAACCACCCCCCTCCCTTCCCCTTCCTTGCCCCTTTCCTCATAGTTTTCTGCTATAGTTGGGTTATAGCCTTCATGTGAAAGCTATAATTTAGCTTCATAGTAGGGCTGAGTACATTGCATACTTTTTCTTTCATTCCTGAGATACTTTGCTAAGAAGAATATTTTCCATGAAAGAGGTAAAATCTCCATCTTTCTTTAAGGCTGCATAATATTCCATGGTATACATATACCACAATTTGCTAGTCCCTTTGTGGGTCGATGGGCACTTGGGCATCTTCCATGATTAGCAATTATGAATTGGGCTACAATAAACATTCTGGTACAGATGTCTTTGTCATATTGTGATTTTTGGTCTTCTGGGTATAAACTTAGTAAAGGAATTATAGGATCGAATGGCAGGTCTATTTTTAGGTCTCTAAGTATTCTCAAAACATCCTTCCAGAAGGAACGTGTTAGTGTGCATTCCCCCGGCAGTGTAGAAGTGTGCCTTTTTCTCCACATCCATGCCAACAACTCTGGTTTTGGGATTTGGTTATGTGGGCTACTCTTACTGGGGTTAGGTGATATCTCAAAGTAGTTTTGATTTGCATTTCTCTGATGATTAAGGATGATGAGCTTTTTCTCATGTGTTTGTAGATCGTGCATCTGTCTTCTTTAGAGAAGTTTCTCTTCAAGTCCCTTGCCCACTCTGAGATGAGATCTCGTGTTCTTTTCTTACTAATATGTTTGAGTTCTCTGTAGATTCTGGTTATTAGACCTTTATCGGAGATACAACCTGCAAATATTTTCTCCCATTCTGAGGGCTGTCTGCTTGCTTTACTCACTATGTTCTTGGCTGTGCAGAAGCTTTTTAGTTTGATCAGGTCCCAGTAGTGTATTTTTGATACTGCTTCAATTGCCTGGGAAGTCCTCCTCATAAAATAGTCACCTAGGCCAATAACTTCAAGAGTTTTCCCTGCACTTTCTTCTAGTATTTTCATAGTTTCATGTCTTAAGTTTAAATCTTTTATCCAGTGAGAGTCTATCTTAGTTAATGGTGAAAGGTGTGGGTCCAGTTTAAATCCTCTACAGGTTGCCAGCCAGTTCACCCAGCACCATTTGTTAAATAGGGAATCTTTTCCCCACTGAATGTTTTTAATTGGCTTGTAAAAGATCGAATAATGGTAAGTAGCTGGATTCATCTCTTGGTTCTCTATTTTGTTCCAGACATCTACTTCTCTGTTTTTGTGCCAGTACCATGCTGTTTTGATCACTATCGTACAGTCTCAGGTCTGGTAGCGTGATTCCTCCTGCTTTGTTTTTATTGCTGTGTAATGTTTTGGCTAGTCAAGGTTTTTTCTGATTCCATATAAAATGAAGTATTATTTTTTCAAGATCTTTAAAATATGACAATGGAGCTTTAATAGGAATTGCATTAAAATTATATATTGCTTTGGGTAGTATAGACATTTTAAGAATGTTGATTCTTCCCAGCCATGACCATGGTATGTTTTTCCATTTGTTAACATCTTCAGCTATTTCTTTTCTTAAAGTTTCATAGTTCTCTTTGTAGAGATCTTTCACGTCCTTTGTAATGTATACTCCCAAATATTTCATTCTTTGTCATTACTGTGAAAGGAACAGAGTCCTTGACTGTTTTTTCACCTTCGTTATTGTTGGTATATATAAAGGCTACAGATTTATGGGTGTTGATTTTGTAGCCTGAGACATTGCTGTATTCCGTGATCACTTCTAAAAGTTTTGTAGTAGAATCCCTAGTGTTTTCCAGATATATGATCATATCATCTGCATAGAGTGAAAGTTTGATCTCTTCTGACCCTATATGGATACCCAAGATCGCCTTTTCTTCCCTAATTCCAATGGCTAAAACTTCCATTACAGTGTTAAAGAGCAATGGAGACAATGGGCAACCTTGCCTGGTTCTTCCTGATCTAAGTGGAAATGATTTCAATTTAACTCCGTTCAATATGATATTGGCTGTGGGTTTGCTGTAGATGGCCTCTATTAGTTTAAGAAATGTCCCTTCTATACCAATTTTCTTAAGTGTTCTCATCATGAAGGGATGCTGGATATTATCAAAAGCTTTTTCTGCATCAATTGAAAGAATCATATGGTCCTTATTTTTTAGTTTGTTTATGTGCTGAATTACATTTATAGATTTATGTATATTGAACCAGCCTTGAGACCCTGGGATAAATCCGACTTGGTCGTGGTGTATAATTTTTTTGATGTGTTGTTGGATTCTGTTTGTTAGGATCTTATTGAGTATTTTAGCATCAATATTCATTAGTGATATTGGTCTATAATTTTCTTTTTTTGTTGGGTCCTTCCCTGGTTTGGGGATGAAGGTGATGTTTGCTTCATAGAATGTGTTGGGTAATATTCTTTCTTTTTCTATATTTTGGAAGAGGTTTAGTAATATAGGTACTAGTTCTTCTTTGAAGGTTTGGTATAATTCAGACATAAAGCCATCTGGTCTTGGGCTTTTTTTTTTTTTTAGGGAGATTTTGTGTAGTGGATGCTATTTCAGAAGTTGATATAGGCCTGTTCAGAATTTCCACTTCATTCTGGCTAAGTCTTGGTAGGTGGGGTACTTCCAGGTATTGGTCAATTTCTTTCAGGTGTTCATATTTCTCAGAGTAGAGTTTCTTGTCATATTTATTAAGGATTTTTTGAATTTCTAAGGGGTCTGTTGTTATTTCATTGTTACCATTTCTGATTGATGAAATTAGAGACTTTCCTTTTTTTCCTGGTTAGGTTGGCCAAAGGTTTATCTATTTTATTGATCTTTTCAAAAAACCACCTTTTGGATTTATTGATCTGTTGTATAATTCTTTTGTTTTCAGTTTCATTTAATCTGCTCTGATTTTGGTTATTTCTTTTCTTCTGCTGGGTTTAGGGTTGGAGTGTTCTTCCTTCTCCAGTTGCTTGAGATGTCCCATTAAGTTATTTACTTCCTCTCTTTCCATTTTCTTGAGAAGGCTTGCAGTGCTATAAATTTCCCTCTTGGGACTGCCTTTGCAGTATCCCAGAGGTTCTGGTAATTCGTGTCTTGATTTTATTTTGTTCCAAAAATTTGGTGATTTCTTTCTTAATCTCATCTATAACCCATCTATTCTTCAGCATAAGGTTGTTTCACTTCCATGTTTTTGTATGGGTATGCAGATTCCTGTTGTTATTGAGTTCAACTTTTATTCCATGATGGTCTGAGAAGATGCAAGGAATAATTTCTATTTTTTTAAATTTTCTGAGTTTAGATTTGTGGCCTAGGATGTGGTTGATTTTGGAGTATGTTCCGTGGGCTGATGAGAAGAATGTGTATTCAGTTTCGTTGGAATAAAATGTTCTATAGATGTCTGTTAAGTCCAGATGTTGAATGGTTACATTTAAGTCTAAGATTTCTTTGTGTAGCTTCTTTTTGGAGGCTCTATCCAGCACTGCTAAAGGGGTGTTAAAATCTCCAACTACTATGGAACTGGAGGAAATGAAGTTGCTCATGTCTGTTAGAGTTTCTTTTATAAAATGAGGTGCATTCTGGTTGTGTGAATAAATATTAATAATTGAAATCTCATCATGTTGAGTATTACCTTTAACAAATATGAAGTGTCCATCCTTATCCTTCCTTATTTCAGTTGGTTTAAAGCCTATTGCATCTGCGAATAGGATTGCAACGCCTGCTTTTCTCTGCTTTCCATTTGCCTGGAGTATAGATGACCATCCCTTCACCTTGAGTCTATATTTGTCTTTTACTGTAAGATGCGATTCTTGTATGCAGATATCTGGCTTGAGTTTTTGTATCCAGTCTGCCAACCTGTGACTTTTTAGAGGACAATTCAAACCATTCACATTAATTGAGAATATTGATAAGCCTTTCGAGAGTCCAGTGGACATTTTTAATCCTTTTGCAACTGTGGAAGTTGGAATTGGATCAAAATTTTCTGGGTGGGTTTACTTTTGTGGTGGAGGATTATGCTGGTCTTTATGGATGATAGGTCTGAGAATATCCTGGAGAGCTGGTTTAGTTATGGCAAATTTCTTCAACATGTGAATGTCATTGAAGTATTTAATTTCTCCATCATAAATGAAACTCAGTTTAGCTGGGTAGAGGATCCTGGGTTGAAAGTTATTTTGTTTTAGGAGATTAAAAGTCGATGACCATCCTCTTCTAGCTTGAAAGGTTTCAGCAGAGAGATCTGCAGTTATTCTAAGATTCTTGCCCTTGTAGGTGATGGCTTTCTTTTGCCTGGCTGCTTTCAGAATTTTCTCCTTCATATTAACTTTAGTGAAATTGATTATTATGTGTCTGGGGGATGTCTTATTAGGATTGAGTCATGCTGGAGTTCTGAAACTGTCTGCTAGCTTAATTTCAGAATCTCTTGGCATGTCTGGAAAGTTCTCCTTCATAATCTCATGGAGCAGAGACTCTGTGCCTTGTGAAGCCACTTCATTGCTTTTGGGGATTCCTAGAAGGTGAATATTGGTTTTCTTTTAATTATCCCAGAGCTCTTTGAGAGTGATCTGTTTTTACCCTCCATTTCTCTTCCTCTTTGAGAGTTTGGAAGCATTCTAAAGCTTTGTCTTCAATGTCAGGAATCCTTTCTTCTGCTTGCTCCATTCTGTTACTGAGGTATTCTACTTTTTTCTCAGATCTTTGAGGGCTGCAACTTCTTGTCTCAATGTGTCAAAATCTTTGGTCATTTGGTCTTTGGATCTGTTGAATTCTTGAGATATCTTTTGGGTTACTGCTTGGAATTCTAATTGATCTTATTTGCTATCCAGATTCTGAATTTGAATTCTGACATCTCAGCTATTTGTTTGTGCATGGGATCTTGTGCTGTGTATGCCCCATTGATCCTTGGGGGAATTGATCTACCCTGATTATTCATATTGCCAGAATTTCTCTGTTGATTTCACCTTATGATTGTTTTTCACCATTGCCTCTGGCTGTCCTCAGAGTTGGGGAGGTGTGTCTCCAAAATTAGATCCAAGCAGGATCACTCTATTTTTGCTGGATCTTTGTAGGGAGTGACCCTGTGTAGCTCCTCTGGGGCTGCCCCAGCCAGGGAGTTCTGGTTGTGGAATCAGTTCTGGAATGTGACACACCTGGATCCAGCAACAGGGCAGGAGGTGGTGTGCACGTTTCTGGGAGTGCCTGGCACCCAGTGACTATGGCACAGAGAGCCCAAGGCTCCAGCAGTCTCTGTCCGGGAGAAGGGCTCTGCACAGTGGCAGGGAGGGCTCCAGAGGGCACTTGGCTGCCAGAGTCCCTGGCAAGATGAACGGGCTGATGTGGAGGCAGGCAGGGTACAGGATGGGGGATGCAGTGTCGCGTGGCTCCTGCAGTTTCTGGTCAGGGCATGTGGAGGCCCGGTGGGTGCTGGTCACAGGTCGGGGGTCACAGTGCAGCTCTTATGGAGGTCTGGGCGGTGCCAAGTCCAGGAGTTTGGGATTGCTATGAGCTATGATGCCATAGCACTCTACCCAGGCAACAGCCTGAGGCTCCAGTGTGCCAAAACTGGTTTCACTCTGCCCCTGAGGGTTAAGGCTGTAAGGCAGCTCAGTCACTGGGTTACTAGCTCCCACCCAATCATTGCTCTGCATCCCTGAAGGCGGAGCTTGCCGGTGCAGTTCTCTCACAATGGCTCCCTGTGGCGGCCCACAGCTGAGTACTATTAGCTCTGTCCGGCTCAGCGGCTCAGTCTGGGGCCCTAGACAATGCCCAAATTTCTCCGCACTCCTGCTCAAGCTCTCCCCAAGGCAGTTCAACTGAGTGCCAAGTCCAAAAACACTGAAACAGTTCACAGGTAAGGCCTTTCCGGTTTGCAGTCTCACTGCTGCTTGTACTTACAGCTGCCGGTGGGATTAGGTTGATCGAACACACGCAACCACTTGCCAGTTTTCCACTGTTTTTGCCCTCCTCTTTGGGTCCAGAAGTCCCTTCCTGACTCCCTTTATCCTCAAAGGGATGATTATAAGCAGACCCACCATCCAAAGATGCCTGGAGTCTTATCTCCCCAGACTCACGGTGCCCAGTTTCATGGAAGCTGTTACTCAGCCACCATCTTGCTCCACCTCCCCTGAAAGAACTTGCAACGTGCAGCCAGGTTTGTGCTTCCCTCCTTTCTTCTCTGTAGCTGCCCAGGCCGCAGCCCAGGCCACATTATTTCATCATAATTTAGTAAAAGTAGAAATTGACAAAGAAAATTAGACCCAATTTTTTTTATGAATTAAAATATTCTCATAAATAAGGCCTTAGCTAAATCTTTTTGGAAAAAATCCCCAAATTTTCTGAAATGTAACAAAAAATTATTTCATTAACAAAACCTAAGAAGCAGAAGTGAAATGTATACAAAATTATATAGCCACAGATGACATTATCTTTAATTTTGAATAAATACCAAAAATTAGTGAACAAAGTATATATACCCTTCACAAATTAGAAAAAGAAATACAAAATAAGTCAAAGGAAAGAAAGAGGCGGATATTAGTAAATATAAAAAGGTCACACAGTATTGATGTACTAGAAAACAAAAGAAGAGATGAAATGATAAATGAAACAATAAGTTGGCACTTGAAAGAACTAATAAAATAGAAAACAACATCAAACTATGTCAGTAACAAGAAAGGAGATATTAGTACCGAAGACATTATAAGAAGTATTACAGACAATTATGTTCAACAATATGGCAATGTATTTTAAAATTTCGAGGACACAGAAGGTCTTCCATTAAAATATAAATGCTTGAAATGGACTCAAGAAGAGTTAAAAGTCTAGAATAGACATAGGATAGACTAAAATAGCAATTACACAGCTAGTATTTTTAAAAAGGAACTAGGATCAAATGGTTTCATAGCTGAGTTCAGTATTATAGAATAGATAATGCCTGTATTTATTTGAATGATTCCAGACTGTAGAAAATTCAGAAAGTCCTTCATTTTTGTGTGTGTGTATAGTGTATATATATTTTATATCTAATACAGGGTAAGAATGCATGCCTGTTCCATTTTATGATTGTGCACTTTTATTCTTAATGAAGGAAGATTTATTTTTATTTATGGTTATTTAGAGACAGGGTCTCCCTCTGTTGCCCAGGCTGATGGAGACCAGTGGCATCATCACAGCTTTATTGCAGCCTCAAACTTCCAGGCTCAAGTGATCCTCTTGCCTGAGCCTCCCAAGTAGTGAAAATACAGGTGTGCCACCAAGTCAGCTAATTTTTCTACTTTTTATAGAGACATTGTCTCTGTACATTGCCAGGCTGGTCTCAAACTCTTGGCCTCAAGCAATCCTCCTGCATTGGCCTCCTGAAGGATTATAGACATGAGACCCCTCGCCCAGCTTTAAGTAAGATCTTCTTAAGCATTTTGAAACTATAAAGTTCTTCAAAGTTTTCTTCTATTAGTTGTGCTGAGTCTGTACTGAATGAAGGAATTTGCTTTGATCCCTCACACTAGTGTTCTGTTAAGTCTTCACTCCTGTAAAGGAAGATCTTTGTCTACCCATAACCAAGACTTTTCCATTGATTCTGTAAGAAAATGTGTCTTTTTGCTATTATTATTATTTTTAGAATAATGAACATCTTTGTTATGTGAGCTAAGACAGGAGACAGGGAGAATTATTTGTCCTTCTGGGCCTTGGTTTTCCTCAGATAGAACTCCAGCTCTTTGTCTTCTAGCACACAGCTCTGCTCGGCCACACTGGCATGCAAGCAGATTGACTTGCTGTAACTACTCCTTCAGAAGACTGCTTATTTTTGCATTCTCTTTCCTTCTATCATATTTCTTCTGAAATTTTTTGGAGTTTTTTGTTTAAAATCTCTTCCTCTTCAGGAGCCAGCTTGGCTCCTTTCTTGTGGCCCAGGGGCAGTGCACAGTGGGAGTCATACCACAGTCGGGTGGCTGTGCCAGTAAGCACAGTGCAGTTCTTGGTGCGAACCAGCTTGTTACTGGATGCATTGTAGACAACATCAATGAGCTTTGCTTTCCTAGTACAACACTCTGAACCCCAAGAGAATTTCCCCATGTCCAACCTCAGGACATGGTATTTCTTGTCACCTCCCTGAACATGGGTGGTGTGTATGCTTGGGGGCCAATCCAGAAAATAAGGAGACAGGAAGGAGGTTTCCAAGAAGAGCAAGAGAACAGGGAGTGGGACCAGGGTTGTGGAATCTTTCAGGAGCAGACCAACAGGAAAGGAGAACTTAAACTGAAACTTCCTTTGCCAGGTTCAATCCCATTGCCCCTTGTGGGCTAGAGAGAGACCTTGTGGGTTGAAGGAGGGTGCCCAAGGTGGGGGGTTCATTTTCCCACTGACACCCTCTGCAACACCTGCTTTGGAGGTGTGGGGCAGGTGGGCAGTGCCCTTTCTCTGGCCAGGATCTTGTCTGCATTGAATGCTGCTCCAGGTGCTGACCACTCTGCTCACTCCTGCTGGGGTTCCAGTTCATTCTCTTGCTATTCTTAGGTGCAGCAAAACAAATGACATTACATTTGTTTTTATTAAGGCATGCAAAATCCCAGTTCTCAGTGATATATTATATACATATATACACATACACATACATATTATATGTGTGTGCATATATATATATATATATATATATAATCACAAAGAATGTAACACTCTATCAAGGAATTCTGTCAATCACAGCTCTGTTGTCCCTGCAACAGCCCTGGCCCCTCATCTCTTTCTCCTGGACCCATCGGAGCCCTTCACTTCTCATGCCTGTAATCCCAGCACTCTGGGAGGCCAAGGCAGGTGGATCACCTGAGCTCACAGTTTTGAGACCAGCCTGAGCCAGAGTGAGACCCCGTCTCTAAAAATAGCTGGGTGTTGTGGCAGGCACCTGTAGTCCCAGCTACTTGGGAGGCTGAGGCAAGAGTATCACTTAAGCCCAAGAGTTTGAGGTTGCTGTGAGCTGTAACGCCACAGCACTCTACCGAGGGTGACATAGTGAGACTCTGTCTCAAAAAAAAGAAAAAGAAAAAAGAAAAAAAAAGATGACAGCATGCTATTCCTGAGTTTAAAATGTTTCAGAGACTCTCAGGCATATTAAAAATAAAACCCAGACCCCTCCCGAGGACTGCAGAGCGCCACACTCTCTTGTTAGACTGGACCCCCGCCTCCCCTGGCACCATGCACCCCCTTGCTGGCCTCTTCCCATGGTCTGCGTGCCCTGAATGCTGTCCCATCTCAGGACCTCCCTGGAAACTGTCTACTGAATCTGGAACAGTCTTCTTGCACTTTGCTGTGTGGCTATCTTGTTCTTGTTATTCCCATCTCCCTGTTAGGGCAGCCAATTTATTTCCTTTCTCAGGCTTCAGAACCAAAAAATTATGTTTTTGCCTTTATTATCTTCTTGCACACTGTCAGAAGCAGAAGTATAAGTGACTCGCAGTGACCTTTGCTCTTGTGAGTCCTCCCTACTACTCCTTTGAGAGGGGGTGGGAGCTGGAATGTGATGAGAGATCATTCTCATGTTCATAACACAATACAGGGCAAAAGGGAGATGACCCAGGTGAGGCTAATCTCACCAGAGGAGCCCTGGAGAAGCGGGTTTTCTCTGGATGGTCCAGGAGAGTTAGACGGATGACAGCACGAGAAGGCCTGGGCGTGCCATTGCTGGTCTGAAGGTGAGAGATGATGCGAGGAGCAACATGAGTGACTGCAGTTGCCGAGAGGCCCCAGGAGAGAGCCGGTGAGCAACTGGGGACCTCAGTCCTACAACCTTAAAGAACTAAATTCTGCCAACAACTAGAACAAACTTGGAAGTAAATTCTTCCCTCCAGAGCCTCCAGGGGAAAGCAGACATAGCTGACACCTTGATATTGGCCTTAAATGGGGACCCCAGTCCATCCTGTACAGACTTCTGACCTAGGAAAATGCTACAAATGTTATAAATCTCTAAATTACTAACTTGTTGCACAGTGACAGAAAACTAATACACCCAGGTAGACTGTAAACGTCATAATGCTTGAGGGATCCTGTCTGTCTTGGTCACTATCACTATTCTATCATTAGCTCCTAGGACAGCATAGCAGGTAAGAGGCACTCACAACATACTGGTGGATAGGTCCTGGGAGTGACTGGCTGGCAGAAGTCTTACCATACCGGGGTAGGTGACCCCTTCTCCCTGGTTTGCTAGATCACTCTTCATATGAGTGGACTAACCTTTCAGTGGTTTTATTACTTCCTCAGCCTTAATCCTTATAATCTGTGGAAAACAATTGAATTAGTTTTCTCAGTGGTAATTAACAGAGAGGCAGGACATTCAAGGCCTTTGCTTTATTTTATTTTTCCACTCCTTAGTTGGGTTTCCTTGGACAAGTTGCACAAGTCTTTTGAGCCTTGGTTTTATTATTATTTTTTTTTCTATTGGGGATTTTAGATTATGGGAGTCTGTATGACAGATATAATTACTATTTTGAAAAAAGGCTTTGACATGATAGCATAAAGGCACCATAGGCCTTTTTTTTCAAGTCTTCATTATTCTTCAAACTACCATCAATGAGCTTTATGATAGAAATCATCTGGGAATAAAATATGCCGTTGTACCACAAGAGGGTGTATTTGACCTTTGTAGGGAACAGAGCTTACTATTTAAGGCTTCACTTCATAGACATGGACTTTTCAGAGGGTTTAATATGTATGAGATCAATTCCAAATGTCATCATCAAATTACTTAGGAAAGCTATTCGTGTGTGTGTGTGTCTGTGTGTGTGTGTGTCCAGGAAGTCTGTATATCCGTCCCATGTGTTTTCTGATGACTGTGGAATGGGAACCATATTTTGACAACATTTTCTCCATCAAACAGTAAATCTTTGGCATTAAAACATGATATTGTCCCACGAAGAGGACAAGGGCTTTCATTTGGAATCCATTAGAAAAAAAAAAATCCTAACTCAAAAGTATTGCTGCAAAACGTGTCTTTCTTTTTGGAGCAAGTTGAATGGCTCACAAGTGCAAAATCCCAGACAGAGAGAGGCACCTTTCTTCCTTAATTTCCACATTGAATGGTCTCCATTTTTGTTTTTTCACTTCCCAAACGAACTTCTTCTTCTTCTTCTTTTCTCAAAACCAAGGAAATTTCACTTTAGATTCTTTACCTGAGGTGAGAAAAATTTTCTCGCTGATATGTGCTGAGCTTTCTCCTGTTTTTCTCTTTCACAGTTTCTCCCCACACACGAGAAATTTGAGGTAAGTCAGGTTTCCAGCTTAAATCTTCCCTTGGTCCTACTGGTTAGTCTACCTTGGATGAGTTATTTAAAGCTTTTTTGTTAGTTTTTTCATCTGAAAATTGACGACTATTAAGTCTCAAGCTTGTTGTGAGGTTTAATAAAATGGTATTAGCGAGGTAGTTGGGTCCTGGGGAAACACAGTTATGAGATTTAGGCTGCCATCAGTCTCCCCCTCCCTTCCACGCATTCCACCAAATTAAACAGCTCTTTTATGCTTCCTTGCTTTGATTTCAACTATAGCAGAAGTTGCCTGCAAGCCTCTTCCCTTCCCTGCTTCTGTTTTACTAAATCTTTAGCTTTCTTATGAAAGTCACTGAGGAGTCCTCTTTGACGGTTACCAGGAGAGAGGGAGAGTGAGAGAGACCATCAGTTTGTTCCTACAGCAGAGGGCCAGAAGCCGGGAGTGGGGTGAGAGCACACACCCACAGATCTCCTCCTGACATCCCAACACACAGTGGGGAATAAGAGAGGTTCTTTTCAGGTTGCGTAGGGAGGCTGGACCCTGGGCTCTGAAGTTCCCAGCCCAGCCTGGATCCCTGTGCTTCACAGGCAGGAGCGCAGAAGCAGAGAGCACCCACACCCCCACACACCCCTGCTGACTTAGACAGCCGGGATTTCCGCAGGGCTACGGTGAACACCAGACCAGAAGCCCTTCTTATCATTCCCACATGTTGCACAAGGCTTCTAGATTCTGTTTAAATTCTTGAAGGAGTGAGGGATCCCCAAATGACTGGATATTTCTACAGTACTTAGCAGGGCTCAATGTTAGATTTTCTTGAACTTATAGAAAATATTATGTATAAATGAGTATTTCCTGCATGTCTGAGTTTGTGGATTGGGAGTTGCCACGGATACATTTATAAAACCCTCAGACAGGATTCAACACTTGGTTAATAATAAAGCTACATTTTGTTATAACTTACTCTGAATTCTTGGACAAGTAGCTTAACTTTCTCTGCTGTTGGTAGGATTCCAGCTCTCTCCCACCGTGATAGGATGTGACTGTGTGATCCACATGTGGTGGCTCCAACATGCTCTCATCCAACACACTCTTCAGCACCCAGTCCAGGCCAGAGACTACAGCAAGTGACTGGAGAAATGAAGGAGAACAGAACACAATCCCAGTCTCTGCTGAGACAGAGATTATAGGTTGAAGGCAAAGAAATATGCCAGTAAAATAATCATACCCACAATGTGGCATTACATTTGTAATGAGTGTTATGAAAGAGCAGCATACAGATCTGAAGCCAGGGAGCCTGGGGAAGGGGCAGGGTCAGTTGTGGTAACAGTGTAGCTAGTGACAGGTTGGAGATCTGCTCATCCCACACTGGTGAATTTGCCAGCTAACTTAAAAAACTTCTGGTGCCGAGAAAGATCCCACACATTCTCTGCACAGGATAGCTTTGCACCAAAGAGAGCCTGACTCCCTCAAGACTCTGGCTGGTGATGTTCACGTTGTGAGAGGAAACTTTGATAAGAATCTGAATTATCCAGAACAGAAAGTTGTGACTACTGGACAGTTCAAAATGGGTTTGACCCCTGGACATCAAGTTATTCCATCGAGAGACAGGTCAGCTTAGCCCTATTACAGAGGCAGCTAGACGTGGACATTCTTATCTTGGGACATGCACATATAATTGAAGCATTTGAGCATGAAAATGCATTCTACATTAACCCAGGTTCTGCTGGAGCCTTGGAAACAAACATTATCCCATCATCTGTGTTGATGGATATCAAGGCTTCTACAGTGGTCACTCATAGATATCAGCTCATTAGAGATGACGTGAAAGGAGAATGAATTGAGTACAAAAAAGTCTTAAAGCCAGGCTTGCCTTGGTGACTTTTCTGACTTTGTTATTATTGTTTTTGTTCATTCCTCTGTTCAGATCAAACAATTAAACATTTAAGAGACACAAAATTGTATTACTTTTATAATTTTTTGCAGTAAAATATAATATCATCATCTTTGTTAATATTAGTATATAATTTCTCTAAGCTTCTTGTGGACTATGAGAATATATCTAGTTTATAATTTATGGCTATGAAAAAATGTCCACCACACAGTAAATAGTTAAGTGTTGAGAAAAATTTTAGAACTTCATCCTAAAAGTAGGACGTGATGAGAAAGAATCTAGACTTTCTTGTATACATTTTTTTTTCCAGTAATATAAATTTACCTTGCATTTATAAAAAAAAAATAAGTATAAAGTAAATCTGAAGCCAGTTGCGTTGAAATAGTTGAGGCCAGATTGTTCTGAGTTCAACTAGGGCATGCGATGGCTTAGATATGGAGGATGATGGAGAGAGAATGTCAGGAAAATTCTAAGTTTCTGTTTGATTGGATGAATGGTGGTATCATCCCCTGAGTAGGTAAGGCTGGGAGAGCAACATACCGGAGAGCATTCATTTGTCCCTTTATTTCCATCCCCTTTCCACCCAAATCTGAGCCCTGAGAGGCTGACCTCTATGGACCGCTTCTTAATGGGCTGACATATCTCTTTTTGTCTGCTAGAGTTTTGGCAAAGGCGAGGAAGTCACATGGCTCCCAAGTTCACTGTCCCTTGTTGGTTTCCTTTAGCCTTATCCACACCATGGTCCTCTCACTAACATTTTTGTTAAATTCTTCTGAATTATTTCATTGCAAGTTGCCATTTCTTCCCATCAAGATGCTGACTGACATGGCAGTGAGTTCACTTTTGCTTATATTGATTCCTAGGGGATTTTGATGAAGCAGGCATATGGAAATAAGGGAGAGGTCCAGCCTGGAGCTGGAATGGTGTAATTCATCTCCTTACAGGTGATAATCAAAGCCAAAGGCATGGCTGATGTCTTGGAAGAGAGTGAGAAAAAGAAAGGTTTCAAAGGAAGAAAGTCTACTCCTGTGATCTGAGACAGCCCCGCCCCCGTCTGTACTGCTGTGACCTTGCTTTTGTTTTCCTTTGTTACTAACTTTCTCAGCTATAAATCCTGGAGCTTGGTGATTTCTTCTCTAAGCAACTCAGTAGCAACGTACCCCCAATTCCTGAACATCCCTAGCAGTCTCTGATGAAGCATGAGCTCTCATCATGAATTCCTTATCCATTACTCCTTTATTTATTGGGCTCAGTTTGCATTTTGCAGACAACAAAGCACTATAGGAACTGTGTATTGGACCATGAAGTGTGACTATAACTTATTTCCTTTTTTTTTTTTTTTTTAATCTTCTGGTGTCAATACTCCCAGAATGAGTAGCATAGTAGTGTTCTACTTTTTCCTGGATCTGAGGGAGTACAGGAAGATGGCGCTGCAGGCAACTTCACTATGGGTGACGTAGGAACCAATAAATGTTAATTATTGAGATGGGGTGCTGAGGGGAGGGAAAAATGAGAGACAGGCCAAATCCCCATAACCATTTGAATATTCTAATTTTAGATTGCTTACTTTGGGTGTTCATGTGTGTGTTTTTAGAGATTGAAAATTTCTCTTCTCTATGATATTTATACCTTGTTAGGAAAATGTATACAAACTTGCCCCCACGATGAGCCAAATCCCAAGAGAGAACTGATTGTTATTTGTAGCTGGAGAGATAAATGAGATAGTTTATAAAATGCCCAGGGATCTGAGAGAAGAAACTTACTATTAGCTATCTGGAATTTTTCTGTTGACTTTAGCAGGATGGCTTTGGTGAGGGGAGTTAGAAATTTACAATGTTAACATGAAGTAGACTTTGTTCTGCAATAGAAGTGGCTTAAAAAGGCATATGACTAGCGGATCTTTTAGTTTCCCATTAAAGCAGGGGTGTCCAACCTTCTTTTTTTCCTCTGCCACACATTGGAAGAACACAAATTTCTTGGTCCGAGCAGTAAATATATTAACTCTAATGGAAGCTGCTTTGCAAAAACTAACAAACAAAAAAGAAAAACAAATTTGTACTCACCAAATCAGCATGCAGCCTGCGGGTCACAGATTGAACATTCCTGTACTAAAGTATGTAAGACAGAGTGAGACCAAAACTCAGCCTGATGGACAACCCAATTCCAGAATGTGGGGCAGAGTATTAATAGATTGGTCCTAAGGGAGAATAAACAACCAGGTGATCAGGTTTTACCTCATTATGAATAATGATATTCCCCCGGAACAAAGGTGGGCAGATAGCTCCTGTTTCACCTCAGGCTCTGAGTTTGGGAAGGAAATCTATTGACTATACTGGTTTAACCTTTTGTAATTCTCAAAGAAATAAGTTCCAGGAAATTTTATTAAAAATATAAAAGTAAGGAAAGAAAGCAGGGCTGGAGGGCTTGGCAATGGAGGTGAAGGGACCTGGGACAGCACATGCTGGGCTGTGGTGTGTAAGGACCTGATCAGAAGCACCAGAGTGTCCAGCAAGAGGGATGGAGACAGACGGCCACCTGGACCAGCAGGAATGTAGTAGCGTGTGCCTGCCGAGGGGGCCAGGCCTTGTGCACAGGGACCTGTACTCCCACTGTAGGTGGGAGAAAGGATTCTGCAGACTCTGAAATGGCAGTAAATGGGGCCAAGATCCACAAAAAATTCTCATCTTTTGTAAACCTAATGTCTTCACAAAAACCAAAATCAAAATTAAAACATTACTCATTCAAATATGTGTAAAAAGAAAATAAGAATTCATTGTAAAGAGCTATACAAAATACTGTGAGAGTCTACTTAGGTTCATGGTTTCAAACACCATCTATAAGCTTTAATTCCCAAGTAAGTATCTCCAATCCAATGCTTTCCCCCACACACTGGGCTTATGTATCCAAATGCCCACTTAGCATCTCTACTTAAATATCTAATAGATATCTCAGACTAAGACATCCCCTCCCTAAACCTGCTTTGCTATGGCCTTTCTCATCACAACTAATGGAAGATCCATTCTTTCAGTTACTTAGAACCCAAATCTCAGAGTCAAGCTCATCCTGTCTCACATATGTGACATCAAACCCATTAGGAAATCCTGTTGCCTCTATCCTCATAGCATGTTCAGAAATGGCCCTGCTTCCAATGTGCTGCTCCCACCTGGATCCAGCATCTTCATCTCTGGCTTGGATAATTATAATAGCCTCTTGCCCATTGTAATCCCAGTGGACAGAATGGTCATTTAAAAATGAAAGTTATAACTGTCCCTCAGCTCACAACCTTCAGTGACTCCTCTGGGTATTTGTAGTAGAAATCCAAATCCTTCCTAAGACTTCCCAGAGCCAGTACCTATCGGCACAATTCCCTCACCTGTGCTATCTACCTGATCACAACTCCTACCATTTTCTTCCATTTTGTGATCCAAGAATTTTCTTCTAAGTTTTTTTTTTTTTTTAATATATAAAGGGGAATAGGAAGACATTGTTAAAAAGACAAATTGTCAGTACTATTCCTCATGTATCTTTCTTAAAGAAGGTTACTTAAAATATTCTGAAACCATCTGAGAGACGAAGCAAAAAGGAGCCTCATGGTGGCACATGACCTTGATAAAAGGGACTGAGTGGTGATAATAAAGCATTCAGAGCAAATTGATGTGAATTCAAGGTAGAGTAAGCTGTTTAATCTGGTTTCCAAACTAAATAATACAATGTCAAAAATTAAATTTGAAGAAGGTGTTTAAGACAAAACAATATTAATTATGATAACATTGGTCTGAAATTGCAGACTTTACATATTAAATGTAGCAAGCAAGGAAAGGAAGCAATCAGTAGGTAAATATGGGATTTTAAAAAGTGTTTAATTGATTGTTAGGAATAGAAAAGGCTTTAAAATGCCATCATTCTTGGTGATTTTAAATTGAGCTGTGATAAACAGTCTCATGCAAATGTTCTTGTGATAAAATGATTTTTTCTCTTCTTCTGGATAGATACCTAGCAATGGAATTGCAGGATCAAATAGGAGGTCTAATTTGAGTTCGTTGAGGATTCTCCATATTTCCTTCCAAAAAGGTTGCATTAGTTTGTAGTCCCACCAGCAGTGTAAAAGTGTTCCCTTCTCTCCACATCCAGACCAGCATCTGCAGCTTTGAGAATTTGTGATGTGGGCCATTCTCACTGTATTAGGTGATATCTCAGGGTGGTTTTGATTTTCATTTCTCTGATGATCAAGGATGATGAACATTTTTTCAAATGTTTGTTAGTCATTCATCTGTCTTTGTCAGGGAAGGTTCTGTTCATATCTCTCGCCCAGAGGTAGATGGGATTGTTTACTATTTTTCTGTTGGTTAATTTGAGTTCTTTGTAGATTCTAGTTATCAACCTTTGGAAATATTGCCAAAACATGGAAACAGCCTAAATGCCCACCAACCCAGGAAAGGATTAACAAGCTGTGGTATATATATACCATGGAATATGAGCTAGCCATTATAAAAGATGAAGACTTTACATCTTTTGTATTAACCTGGATGGAGGTAGCATAGATTTTTCTTAGTAAAGCACCACAAGAATGGAGAAGCAAGAGTCCAATGTACTCAATTCTAATATGAAGGCAAAAGATGATCTAATACAAGTGGGGGGAGGAGAATGAGGGATCAGGGAGAGAGGAGGAGGGAGTTATGGTGTATGGCACACCTCTTGGGGGCAGGACACAATTCTAAGAGGGACTTTACTAACAACCACAATCAATGTAACCTAATTCTTTGTACCCTCAATGAATCCCAGACAATAAAACAAACAAAAAAAATACTATTCTTGACTTTGTAGTTAAAGAAAAAGATGTTAAACATAATTTTTCCAAGCATAAAGCTAACTAACATTAGAATTAAAAGCAGTATATAATGAAAATACTCAGCCAAAGATGGAAAACAAAGAAAGCAAAACCAATGAAGAATCTTATAGCTAGAAATCATATGACAGTAAAAATGAAAGTAAAAACAAGAGCTATCATACATTTTATTTTTACTATACACCAGATTCTGGGCCTTGAAATTGATAAGCATTGTCTCTCAATCTTATGTGATAAGTACTATTATCATCATAATTTTATTAATAAGGAATTTGAGGCTTAATGAGATCCTGATGAAGATAAGAATTTAATATATGATTGTTAAATGTGAGATTTTAAAACAAAAATGTGAAACATTGAATAAATATTCATGGAAAAATACATAAACTGCTTATAAAAAATCACAATAGAATACAAAATAAATCCTACATGGATTTCGATTAAATAAAATATCCCTTTATGCCTTTACACACATGCACAAAGAACTAAAAGAAAATACGAGTGAGAGTATCTGTTAGATTGTTTTTATCTGCAAGTCACAAGATTCCTGAGTCACAGTGCTTTAACACATGAAAGCTTTGTTCTTGTTATATCACAAGAATTGGGAGGAAGGGGCTGCAGGTTGATTCAGGAGCCCAGTGATGCTACCAAGGCTCTGTCTAACCTTTGACCTTTCTGTCCTTCTCAGTTTGACTTTTTGGTCTCAGTCACATCTGTCCATGGAAGCAATATGGCTGCTGCTACTCCAAGCATCCTGTTCATATGGGAATTACTTCCAAGAACAAGAAGGAAGAAGGCAACAAGGATGGTGGGAAGGCACTCCTTGGTGGGTCTCTCCTAATAGAGGGAGATATTTTCCAGAAGCTCCTCAGAATCATCTCTGTTTTTCTCATTTGCCAGGGCTTGGTCACATGGCCACTCCAGCTGCAAGGGAAACCGAGAAAGTGAGTACCAAGTGCTTTACCTTTGGAGGGAGAAATAATAATAATAATAATTATTATTATTATTATTTTTTGAGATAGAGTCTTTCTCTGTTGCCCTCAGTAGTGTGCTGTGGAGTCACAGCTCATAGCAACCTCAAACTCTTGGGATTAAGTGATTCTCTTGCCTCAGCCTCCCAAGTAGCCGGGACTATAGGCACCCACCACAATGCCCAGCTATTTTTTCTGTTGTAGTTGTCATTGTTTAGCAGGCCCAGGCTGGGTTCCAACCTGCCAGCCCCAGTGTATGTGGCCAGTGCCCTAACCACTGAACTATGGCACTGAGTCATGAAAGGAGAAATTATTTACAGAGACTAAGTGACAGAGAAACAGTGAAATAAAAAATCAAATATTAAAAGAAAAAATCCTGTTAGGCATATAATAAGAAACTTAAAAACTGGTTTGGTGCCTGTAGCTCAGTGAGTAGGCCACATACACTGAAGCTGGCAGGTTCAAGCCTGGCCTGGGCCTGCTAAACAACAATGACAACTGTAACCAAAAAAAGCAGGTCAAAGTTGTGGCAGGCACTTGCAGTAGTCCCAGCTACTTGGGAAGCTGAGGCAAGAGAATCGGTTGGGCCCAAGAGTTTGAGGTTGCTGTGAGCTGTGACACCATGGCACTCTACCGAGGGTGACATAATGAGACTCTGTCTCAAAAAAAAAAGAAAAAAGAAAGAAAGAAACTTAAAAACATAGAGCTAACACTCTAAAAAAAAAAAAAAGATAAAAAGGGAAAAGTTTTTATCAAAAAAGCAACAAAAATTCACACTTACACATACAGCTTAAATGGGAAGTTGGTAAAATATATTTGAAATATTTAACTCAAATGAGTCTGCATACATCCTTAGCATTTTACTTTCTTTGCATTTCTTTCCCTCATTTTCTTGTGACTTGTCCTTTAATTAGTCATATAATAATGTCCTTTAATCAGTCACCTTGAATGGCATGTAATTTGTTACAGTGAGAATGTAAAAAGAAAAGACCTTTTTCTGCTTTTTATTTTTAACTTTAAAATCGAGAATCAAATGTGAAAGTCCAAGGAAGTACAGTGTGAAGTTTAAGCTTTGACAACAGACCAGAAAAATCCTCTGAAGAAGCCAGGCTACCGGGGCCTGCTAGAAGAAGGTGATCCTGAGTGCGGAGTGGGCAGGACAAAGGATACGGGACTTGGCCTTTGTGGAAATTGGGAAGACTGGGACCAGAGTGCCTCTCTGGGGTTAGCCTGGCTGGACGGGCAGTGGAAGCTATCTCAGGGGCCCCAGGGCATTCCTCACCCTCCCCATGAGTACAGCACTGTATAACATTCCCAGGAGGAGCACGGTTGTCTCGCCCTGTGGTGAGGCTTCCTTCCTCAGATGCTTGAGCATCCACTGTGCATTGTCAGCCTGGGCCTCCTGGCTTTGTCAAGCCCATCCAAATTGACCTTCTACTCAATTCTCCTCTTGCTGCCTCTTTTTAAGAGCTTGTTAAATCCCCTGAAATAGTAGGAGTCTGTAGCACCCAGCTGAGCAGTGATGGTTTAGATGGCAAAGTCCCAGCACCTGAAGTTAGGTGGCAATGGAAGTGGTGAAAGTGGTGAAATATCCCCCAAACAGAACATCATCTGAAACCTTGTCAATGTCCTGACAAAGTCAATTTCCTGGAAATGCTTAGTTATCCATTTCATATGATGTAGTTATTTTGCAACCTTTTGAAACCTGTGTCTACATTTGATAAATGATATTTTTCAACCATACTTCCAAGGTTTTGATAAATCCTTGCATCTTAAAATCAATTAGAGGCAGATGATAGTCTTCAAAGTTCTACCGAAGAATAATATTCAGCTGAGTTTCACTTTCTGCAGTTTGTAAGGCAAAGTCAATATGCATTTTTCAGTTGTAAATCATTTTCACTTTATAAATGTACAACTCACCTGTCAAGGGTAAATCAACTCCAGAGCACACATGCATATGTACACAAGCACTCACACACAAAACACACACACGTGCATACATGGACATATTCAAGATAGAAACTGAAACAAGAACATTCTTGTTATAACATCGTGTTACATATAATTAATTGTTGGTGGCTTTTTATGTAGGACTGGTGCTAAGACAAAACTAAATGGCTGGTTACTTATCTCAGTCCTGAAAACTGAAACTCCTAGTTTAAATAGGAAGTGAGATCTTGCTGTTTGGAAACTCAGTGATGGTGCAAAATGAAATCTCACACCTGTAAAACTAATGGTTCTGAAAGCAATAGGAGAAAGGATCAGGTCTGGGCTCTCTGAAGCTGGACCCCGACCTGCACTGCACGGCATGCACTCATATCTTGCAGGGAGGCGATGCCAGGAAGATAGAAGAATGTCAACCGGTATCCCCTCCTCATCTCGGAGTCTGCTGATGTGGCAGGAAGGGCTCAGGACTCCCACAGCAGAAGGCTAAGGAGAACTTGATCCATGGAGTGGGCTGAGCAATCGCCCTGCTTACAGCCAAGTCCTGGGTGGGCTAAGGCACCACTGGCATTGTTTAGGGAAGGTGCTAAGGTAAAACCCATAGTTCCCTCCATAAGTCATTCTTTCTCTGCTGAGTGAATTCCAATGTGGCTCAGAGGTGAGAAAAGCCTATGTCATTCACAGCACACTAGAGCTGAAAAATTTGGGCACCTCGCTCAAAGCCATCATTTTGTTGCTGCAGGTGATGAAACCAGTGCCCAGAGAGTTGAAGGGAGCTGCCCAATCACAGGGTAAGAGAAGGGCTTGTAGGCCAGGGCTCTGCTCAATTGAAGACAGCCAATAAGGTGGCTTACCAAGACTCATCAGACACGTATGGTGGAAAATGTCTCGTCTGCTTTAACTTGCAGGGAAGAAATTTTTTCATAGGGTAACAAGCTTTGCTTGACTTGTTTCCTTTGAAGGGATGAAGTAACTTTACATGATTTGTAAGTCTGAAAATAATATCAGGGCACGCTGCCTGTAGACAGATAGAGTGTTTTACACCTAAGCCTATGTAACATCGTGTTACATATAATTTGTGTGGGCCTTACCAACTTGCAGGATGGAGGAGTGGGGAGAGGCCTGCTTGGTCTGGCAGTAGGCGGGTAAATCCACATAATTCTGGGATTCAGTTAGGAATCCCACTGAGCTCTCACACTAAGAAATGTCCTCCAATCTGGCCTTTATCAATAATAACAGGGATAATTTCGGTACTCATGTTTACTTTTTGTTCTATTTCTCAACTTGTTTAGTACCGAAGTGGGAAGAGGGGAATCCACATATTGGGGGTCCCTCTGGAGACAGCAAGAATAGGACAACCCTCTGTTTTAGTGAAACCTTGTTGATTGTAGGTTGAATTTGAGTAATGGAAATAAATATTGTCATTGGAACATTTTACAGCAAAAGGATCTGACTATTTTCTGTATGGCCCAGGTTGTTGAAGACTGTGGAGAAAAGTGATATGATATGAACATTAGAGAGCACACCTCCCACTCTTCTACCGCCAGGCCAGCATGGTGTCCAAAGCCCACTGGTGTTATCCATATTCTCTCTGTTGTTCCACCATGTACAGAAAGACTCTTAGGGCAGTGTGGCAGCTGCTTCTCTCAAAAGACTGCTTGCAGTTTCTCTATCCAGAAATCCTGGCTTTCCTGTCATGAAACATCTATTTTGGTTGAACCAGTGACTGGGACTCAGGTGCTGTTGTTTGAACCCCAACTGTCTCCATTTTCATTTAGGTCTTAAGTGCCAGTGAGACCCGGCCTGTTCCTCATTTGCCTCCATCAGTTTCTGCACAGGCAGAGAGAACCTCCCTCCTTACAGGGAACTAAAGCCAGGACCATGGGCCCCACAACCCTTAAGTTGTAAAGATACAACTGAGTGGATCTCGGGGGGTGCTGGCCAAGCCCAGATTATGTGAAGGAACAACAGTACTAGTGGGGCAACTTACAGAGACTAGTCAGGAAGCTGGACTTTGCAACACAGACAGTGTTCCTGGTGGCAGGGCTGTTCTCCGGCACAGCACAGGCACAGAAGAACCCTGTGGTTCCCAGACCAGCTAGTGGAGACCACAGAGCCCTGGGTTCACACTGCCTAGACTGCAGGAGGATTTGTTGCAGAGAGATCAGTAACAGTGCTTGGGGTAGGTGTAGGGTTGCAGGAGTGGAGGGGGCCTCAGGCAGCAGTGAGAGTTCATTCATTCATCCAAGCACTCATAATTATTCAATAAATATCTTCTGAGGACTAGTACTGTATTCATAGGCCCAGGAGTATTGGACAAGGAAAGGAGATCCACTGGTTTATAGGACGTATAGTTTCATGGGGCAGCTCAGACAACAGACAAGGAAACATGTACAAATGACCTAATTATAGGATGAGAGAGTGAGTTTTAGCACCTGCACTCCTAGGAAGCATTTAAAGTATCTGGAGAGGGGAATTCTTGCTGGTAAAGAGTGTGGGTCTTCAGAGTCCTAAATTTGGCCTAAATATAGACGTGACTTTGGTAGTACACAGGGGCTTGGGAAGTTTCCTTAGGATTACACGTTGTGTGTGTTTCAGTTCTGAGTAATCATTTTGTGAATATTCATTTGTTTATTTTCTTTTTATTTCACATGTATTTTTCACTCTTGAATTTTTTTTGTTTGTTTTAGTTTTACCTTCTTTTGCTTTAACTCCTCTCTCTCACCTCCCCCATCCCTGCCCTCTTAATACCTTCTGGATATTAGTTTTGCACATATGTCTTTGGAAAATCCAGGGTCAAGTCTGGGGTATGACACCCCGTGTGAGAGGTGTCAGCCTTGCACCCTTGTGTTATTTTCACCAATGTTGAAGCATCTGCTTATCTCTCTACGGGAGTCTGTGTAGTTTGGTTGGCCGGTATCTCACATAAAGGAGTTCCCTACCCCTGCGGTCTTTGGGCTTGGTGCTTGATGTAGTAACAAGTCTCTCTGTCCCATTTCTTTTTTGCATTGGCTGGGATGCTCAGAGTGAATGAGATGTCTGAGGGCAGAGGACTGTCCCCTGCTGACATTCTGCCCCAGGACTCAATAGCCAAAATGCTTTAGTAGACAGAGAGCACTGGTGTTTCCCTTGTGGCCCATGGAAGAGTTTCTTGTGAACATTTTTTGGCCCCTAGTGTTTGAAAAGGCAGAGTAGCCAATTTTAAAAGACAAACTTTAGATAAATTAAACTTAACAGTTTAATTGTGAGCAGGGAACAGTCTGTGAACCCAAAAGCCCTTAGACCAGAAGTGGTTTGGAGAGCTGTTCTCCAGCCGGCAACCAACTCAGTTCCATTGGTTCCCAGGGTATTTCCTTTTGTGGGTGTGGTGTGATGGGTGGCAGCCTGTGATTGGCTGAGACTCAGCTAATTGTTACAACAACTATATAGAGTTAAACTCTGAGTTTGTGTGGCCAAGGTAGATTATAGGTGGTTAAATAGGAACTCAAGGTATGGAGGCTGCATTGAGTCAAATTTCGTTCATTTTAGTCTTCTGCCCCCCCTCACCCCTTTGACAATTTTGTCAGTGACATATTTTTTTATTAAATCATAGCTGTGTACGTTAATGCAATCATGGGGTACAATGTGCTGGTTTTATATACAATTTGAAATATTTTCATCAAAATGGTTAACATAGCCTTCATGGCATTTTCTTAGTTATTGTTTTCAGAAATTTATATTCTGCATTTACTAAGTTTCACCTCTACCCTTCTAAGATGCACTGTAGGTGTGGTCCCACCAATTACCTTCCTCCACCTATCCTCTTCTTCCCCCACCCCTGGCCCCTTTCCCCATATTCTTGTGCTGTAATAGGGTTATAGCTTTCATATGAAAGCGATAAATTAGTTTCATAGTAGGGCTGAGTACATTGGATACTTTTTCTTCCATTCTTGAGATACTTTGCTAAGAAGAATATTTTTCAGCTCCATCCATGTAAACATGAAAAAGGTAAAGTCTCCATCTTTCTTTAAGGCTGCATAATATTCCATGGTAAACATATACCACAATTTATTGATCCATTCATGGTCTATGGCCACTTGGGCTTCTTCCATGACTTGGCAATTATGAATTGGGCTGCAATAAACATTGTGGTACAAATATCTTTGTTATAATGTGATTTTTGGTCTTCTGGATATATACCTACTAGAGGGATTATAGTATCGAATGGCAGGTCTATTTTTAGATCTCTAAGTGTTCCCCACACATCTTTCCAAAAGGACTGTATTATTTTGCATTCCTACCAGCAATGTAGAAGTGTTCCCTTTTCTCTACATCCATGCCAACATCTCTGGTTTTTGGATTTTGTGATCCTATCATACTGGAGTTAGTTGATATCTCAAAGTAGTTTTGATTTGCATTTCTCTGATGATTAAGTATGATGAGCATTTTTTTTTCATGTGTCTGTAGGCCGTGCACCTGTCTTCTTCAGAGAAGTTTTTTTTCAACTCCCTTGCCTACCCTGAGATGGGATCACTTGTTCTTTTCTTGCTAATACGTGCAAGTTCTCTGTGGATTCTGGTTATTAAATCTTTGACGGAGACATAACCTGCAAATATCCTCTCATCATTCTGAGGGCTGTCTGCTTGCTTTACTTACTATGTTCTTGGTTGTACAGAAGCTTTTTAGTTTGATCAGGTCCCAGTAGTGTATTTTTGATGCTGCTTCAATTGCCCAGGGAGTCCTCCTCATAAAATATTTGCCTAGGCTGATTCCTTTAAGAGTTTTCCCTGCACTTTCTTCTAGTATTTTTATAGTTTCATGTCTTAAGTTTAAATCTTTAATCGAGTGAGAGTCTATCTTAATTAAAGGTGAAAGCTGTGGGTCCAGTTTCAGTCTTCTACAGGTCACCAGCCATTTCACCCAGCACCATTTGTTAAATAGGGAATCTTTTCTCCACTGAATGTTTTTAATTGGCTTGTCAAAGATCAAATAATGGTAAGCAGCTGGGTTCATCTCTTGGTTCTCTATTCTGTTCCACCCATCTACTTCTCTGTTTTTGTGCCAGTACCATGCTATTTTGATCACTATCGATTTATAGTATAGTATGAGGTCTGGTAGCATGATGCCTCCTGCTTTGTTTTCATTTCTGAGTAATGTCTTGGCTATTCAAGGTTTTTTTCTGATTCCATATAAAACCATGTATTATTTTTTCAAGATCTTTAAAGTATGACAGTGCAGCTTTAATAGGGATTGCATTAAAATTGTATATTTCTTTGGGTAGTATCGACATTTTGACAATGTTGATTCCTCCTCAGCCATGAGCATGGTATGTTTTTCCATTTGTTAACATCTTCAACTATTTCTTTTCTTAGAGTTTCATAGTTCTCTTTATAGAGATCTTTCATGTCCTTTGTCAGGTAAACTCCCAAATATTTCATCTTCTTTGGCACTGTTGTGAACAGAATAGATTCCTTGACTGTTTTTTCAGCTTGGCTATTGTTGGTTTATATGAAGGCTACAGGATTTATGAGTGTTGATTCTGTAACCTGAGACACTAATGTATTCCTCGATCACTTCTAAGAGTTTTGTAGTAGAATTCCTGGTGTTTTCCATATATACAATCATATCTTCTGCAAAGAGTGAAAGTTTGATCTCTTCTGACCCTATGTGGATCTCCTTGATCACCTTTTCTTCCCTAATTGTAATGGCTAAAACTTCCATTACAATGTTAAAGAGCAGTGGAGACAATGGGCAACTTTGCCTGGTTCCTGATTGAGTGGAAATAATTTCAATTTAACTCCGTTCAATACGATGTTGGGTGTGGGTTTGCTGTAGATGGCCTCTATCAGTTTAAGAAATGTCCCTTCTATACCAATTTTCTTAAGTGTTCTGATCATGAAGGGATGCTGGATATTATCAAAAGCTTTTTCTGCATCAATTGAGAGAATCATATGGTCTTTGTTTTTTAATTTGTTTATGTGCTGAATTATATTTATAGATTTACATATATTGAACCAGCCTTGAGACCCTGGTATAAAACCCACTTGGTCATGGTGTATAATTTGTTTGATGTGTTGCTGGATTCTGTTTGTTAGGATCTTGTGGAATATTTTTCCATCAATATTCATTAGTGATATTGGTCTATAATTTTCTTTTCTTGTTGGGGTTTGGTTTAGGGTTCAAGGTGATGTTTGCTTCATAGAATGTGTTGGATAGTATTCCTTCTTTTTCTATATTTGGAAAAGATTGAGTAATATAGGTACTAGTTCCTCTTTAAAGATTTGGTAGAATTCTGTTGTGAAGCCTTATGGTCCTGGGCTCTTTTTTAAGAGAGATTTTGTATAGTTGATGCTATTTCAGAATTTGATATAGGCCTGTTTAACATTTCCACTTGATTCTGGCTAAGTCTTCGAGGGTGGCATGCTTCCAAGTATTGGTCAATTTCCTTCAGATTTTCTTATTTCTGAGAATAAAGTTTCTTGTAATATTCATTAAGGATTTTTTTAATTTCTGAGGAGTCTGTTGTTATTTCGTTTTTACCATTTCTGATGGATGAAATTAGAGATTTTACTCTTTTTTTTCTGGTTAGATTGGCCAAAGGTTTATCTATTTTATTGATATTTTCAAAAAACCAACTTTTTGATTTATTGATCTGTTGTGTAATCCTTTTGTTTTCGATTTCATTTAATTCTGCTCTAATTTTGGTTATTTCTTTTCTTCTGCTGGGTTTGGGATTGGAATGTTTTCCTTTTCCAATTGCTTGAGATGTTCCATTAAGTTGTTAACTTTCTCTCTTTCCGTTCTCTTGAAGGGTTACAGTGCAATAAATTTCCCTCTTAGGACTGCCTTTGCAGTATCCCAGAGATTCTGACAATTCATGTCTTCATTATCGTTTTGCTCCAAAAATTTGGTAATTTCTTTCTTAATCTGGTCTATGATCCAGCTATCATTCAGCATATTGTTATTTAGCTCACATGTTTTTGTGTGAGTATGAGGATTCCTGTTGTTGCTGAGTTCCACTTGTATTCCATGATGGTCTGAGAAGATGCAAGGAATTATTTATATTCTTTTAAATTTGCTGAGGTCAGATTTGTGACCTAAGATGTGATTGATTTTGGAATATGTTCCATGGGCTAATGAGAAGAATGTGTGTTTAGTTTTGTTGGGATGAAATGTTCTGTAGATGTCTGTTTAATCCAAATGTTGCATGGTTATTTTAAGTCTATAATTTCTTTGCTCAGCTTCTTATTGGAGGATCTATCCAACACTGCCAAAGGAGTGTTAAAATCTCCGTCTACGATTCGGAGGCGGAGCAAGATGGCAGCCGAGTAACAGCTTCCTTGCATCTGGGCACCGTGAGTCTGGGGAGATAGGACTCCAGGCATCTCTGGCTGGTGGGAACTGCCTATCATCACTCCTATGAAAATACAGGGAGTCAGCGAGAGACTTCTGGACCCCAAGAGGAGGACTAAAACAGTGGAAAGCCGGCAAGTGGTCGCGTGTGTTCAATCCATCTAAACCCGCCCACAACTGTAAGTTCAGTAGCAGCGAGACTGCAAACCAGAAAGGCCTTACCTGTGAACTGTTTTGATGTCCTTGGACTTGGCACTGAGTTGAACTGCCTTGGGGAAGGCCTGAGCGGGAGTGCGGAGAACTTTGGCCGTTGTCTAGGGCCCCAGTCTGAGCCACTGAGCCAGACGGAGCTGATAGTGTTTGGCGGTGGGTCACACGGATCCATTGTCAGTGATCTGCCCCGGCAAGCTCTGCCCTCAGGGTCGCAGAGCTAGAAACGGGTGGGAGCTGGTAACCCAGCAACCAAGTAGCCTAAGGGTGGGGTCTGAGCCGTCTTGCAGCCCTAACCCTCAGGGGCAGAGTGAGATCGGTTTTGGCACACTGAGTAAGTGCATAGCCACTTCAGCAGCGATTCCAGCGAGAAAGCTGGGAAAGCTTCTGCTCAGCAAGTTTACAAGTTCAAAGTGCCTTTTAAGTAGGCTGAAGAGAGATTTAGGGTGTCTACCTGCTGGGGTTTGAGAAATCAGCAGCCTCCAGTCGTATCAGAACTGTGACTAACATCTCATACCCCAGAAGACCACGTGTTGCCCAGACAATATTCAATAACATATACAAACTGCTTTGTTTTTGGTTGTGTATTTTTTTCTTCTTTTTTTTTTTTGGTTTGGTTGTTTTTTTTGTTTGTTTATTTTGACGTTGCTGATGTTCTTTTGTTTTTTTAATTTCAATCTTTTCCACACAGATCCCTTTTTCTTTCTCAATTTTCCTAGTTTAATTATAATTTCCCATTGCTGCCTTTTTTAATAACTTCAACTTCATTTTTGCTAGTGTTTCTACCGATATAATTTGGTTTTTCACCCAATTTTATCCCCGTAAAGTTTTCTGTTTGCTTCTTTTGGTTTGATTTAAAGCATTTTTGTCTTTCCTCTCTACTTGGTGGAGGTGGGGTACTGTGTCTGATCAGGTTAGCAAAGAGCTGCTGACCTCAAGGGAACCACGCAACTGGGCACCCCCAGAAGGTGGGGTTTTTTAAGGTTGTGTCAAAGTACCCTACTGTATACCTATATTGCCCTGTCTCCCTCTTTCTGTGCCTCTCTTCTTTTTGTCAATATTCCTTATACCCACCCCCTCTCCTTTCTCTATCTTTCTTTTTTTCTTATCACTCGGTCCTCCTTTCTTTCATCCCCTTTTTTTGCTCTTCAACCTTCTCACCCTTCTGGTCCTATAACCCTTAGTCCACAGGCACAAGAACTTAAAGAGCAAGAGGAAGTGAAAGGAAAATTAGGGCAAGGAAACAGATAAAAGAAATCACTCATGAGGAAGAATCAGCAGAAAACTCCAGGCAACATGAAGAACCAGTCTAGAACAACCCCACCAAGGGACCATGAGGTAGCTACTGCAGATGATTCCACCAGTATAGAAATGTTAGGAATGACAGAAAGGGAATTTAGAATACACATGTTGAAAACAATGAAAGAAATGATGGAAACAATGAAGGAAATTGCTAATAAAGTGGAAAATAACCAAAAGGAAATCCAAAAACAGAATCAAATAAGAGATGAACGATATGAAGAATATAAAAAGGATATAGCAGACCTGAAGGAACTGAAACAGTCAATTAGGGAACTTAAAGATACAATGGAAAGTATCAGCAACAGGTTAGACCATGCAGAAGAAAGAATTTCAGAGGTAGAAGACAAAGTTCTTGAGATAACTCAGACAGTAAAAGAGGCAGAAAAGAAGAGAGAGAAAGCAGAACGTTCACTGTCAGAATTATGGGACTTTATGAAGCGTTCCAACATACGAGTTATAGGAATTCCAGAAGGGGAAGAAGAATGCCCCAGAGGAATGGAAGCCATACTAGAGAATATTATAAAAGAAAATTTCCCAAACATCACCAAAGAGTCTGACACACTGCTTTCAGAGGGATATCGGACCCCAGGTCGCCTCAACTCTAACCGAGCTTCTCCAAGACACATTGTGATGAACCTGTCCAAAGTCAAGACAAAAGAAAAGATTCTGCAAGCTGCCAGGAGTAAGCGCCAGTTGACCTACAGGGGCAAATCCATCAGAGTGACCGCAGACTTCTCTAATGAAACTTTCCAAGCAAGAAGACAATGGTCATCTACCTTTAATCTACTTAAACAGAACAATTTTCAGCCCAGAATTCTGTACCCTGCTAAGCTAAGCTTCAGAATTGACGGAGAAATCAAATCATTTACGGATATACAAACATTGAGGAAATTCGCCACAACAAGACCAGCTCTACAGGAAATACTTCAACCTGTTCTGCACACTGACCACCACAATGGATCAGCAGCAAAGTAAGAACTCAGAAATCAAAGGACAAAACCTAACCTCCACACTGATGCAAAAGATAAAATTAAGCAATGGACTCTCACCAAATAAGACGAATAGAATACTACCACACTTATCAATTATCTCAATAAATGTTAATGGCTTGAATTCCCCACTGAAGAGACATAGATTGGCTGACTGGATTAAAAAACACAAGCCATCCATTTGCTGTCTGCAAGAAACACACCTGGCCTCAAAAGACAAATTAAAGCTCCGAGTCAAGGGTTGGAAGACAATTTTTCAGGCAAACGGAATTCAGAAGAAAAGAGGAGTTGCAATCTTATTTTCAGATACATGTGGATTTAAAGCAACTAAAGTCAAAAAAGACAAAGATGGTCACTTTATATTGGTCAAGGGAAAACTACAACAAGAAGACATTTCAATTCTAAATATTTATGCACCCAATTTAAATGCTCCCAGATTCTTGAAGCAGACCTTACTCAGTCTGAGCAATATGATATCTGATAATACCATCATAACAGGGGACTTTAACACTCCTCTTACAGAGCTGGACAGATCCTCTAAACAGAAATTAAACAAAGATGTAAGAGATTTAAATGAGACCCTAGAACAACTATGCTTGATAGATGCATATAGAACACTCCACCCCAAAGATAAAGAATATACATTCTTCTCATCACCCCATGGAACATTCTCCAAAATTGATCATATCCTGGGACACAAAACAAATATCAACAGAATCAGAAGAATTGAAATTTTACCTTGTATCTTTTCAGACCATAAGGCACTAAAGGTGGAACTCAACTCTAACAAAAATGCTCAAGCCCACCCAAAGGCATGGAAATTAAACAATCTTCTGTTGAATAACAGATGGGTGAAGGAAGAAATAAAACAGGAAATCATTAACTTCCTTGAGCATAACAACAATGAAGACACAAGCTACCAAAACCTGTGGGATACTGCAAAAGCAGTTTTGAGAGGAAAATTCATCGCTTTAGATGCCTACATTCGAAAAACAGAAAGAGAGCACATCAACAATCTCACAAGAGATCTTATGGAATTGGAAAAAGAAGAACAATCTAAGCCTAAACTCAGTAGAAGAAAAGAAATATCCAAAATCAAATCAGAGATCAATGAAATTGAAAACAAAAGAATCATTCAGAAAATTAATGAAACAAGGAGTTGGTTTTTTGAAAAAATAAATAAAATAGATAAACCATTAGCCAGACTAACTAGAAATAGAAAAGTAAAATCTCTAATAACCTCAATCAGAAACGATAAAGGGGAAATAACAACTGATCCCACAGAGATACAAGAGATCATCTCTGAATACTACCAGAAACTCTATGCCCAGAAATTTGACAATGTGAAGGAAATGGAGAAATATTTGGAATCACACCCTCTCCCTAGACTTAGCCAGGAAGAAATAGACCTCCTGAACAGACCAATTTCAAGCACTGAGATCAAAGAAACAATAAAAAAGCTTCCAACTAAAAAATGCCCTGGTCCAGATGGCTTCACTCCAGAATTCTATCAAACCTTCAAGGAAGAGCTTATTCCTGTACTGCAGAAATTATTCCAAAAAACTGAGGAAGAAGGAATCTTCCCCAACACATTCTATGAAGCAAACATCACCCTGATACCAAAACCAGGAAAAGACCCAAACAAAAAGGAGAATTTCAGACCAATCTCACTCATGAACATAGACGCAAAAATTCTCAACAAAATCCTCGCCAATAGACTACAGCTTATCATCAAAAAAGTCATTCATCATGATCAAGTAGGCTTCATCCCAGGGATGCAAGGCTGGTTTAACATACGCAAGTCTATAAACGTTATCCACCATATTAACAGAGGCAAAAATAAAGATCACATGATCCTCTCAATAGATGCAGAAAAAGCATTTGATAAAATCCAGCATCCTTTTCTAATTAGAACTCTGAAGAGTATAGGCATAGGTGGCACATTTCTAAAACTGATTGAAGCTATCTATGACAAACCCACAGCCAATATTTTACTGAATGGAGTAAAACTGAAAGCTTTTCCTCTTAGAACTGGAACCAGACAAGGTTGTCCTCTGTCACCTTTACTATTCAACGTAGTGCTGGAAGTTCTAGCCAATACAATTAGGCAAGACAAGGAAATAAAGGGAATCCAAATGGGAGCAGAGGAGGTCAAACTCTCCCTCTTTGCTGACGACATGATCTTATACTTAGAGAACCCCAAAGACTCAACCACAAGACTCCTAGAAGTCATCAAAAAATACAGTAATGTTTCAGGATATAAAATCAATGTCCACAAGTCAGTAGCTTTTGTATACACCAATAACAGTCAAGATGAGAAGCTAATTAAGGACACAACTCCCTTCACCATAGTTTCAAAGAAAATGAAATACCTAGGAATATACCTAACGAAGGAGGTGAAGGACCTCTATAAAGAAAACTATGAAATCCTCAGAAAGGAAATAGCAGAGGATATTAACAAATGGAAGAACATACCATGCTCATGGATGGGAAGAATCAACATTGTTAAAATGTCTATACTTCCCAAAGCTATCTACCTATTCAATGCCATTCCTATCAAAGTATCTACATCGTACTTTCAAGATTTGGAAAAAATGATTCTGCGTTTTGTATGGAACCGGAAAAAACCCCGTATAGCTAAGGCAGTTCTTAGTAACAAAAATAAAGCTGGGGGCGTCAGTATACCAGATTTTAGTCTGTACTACAAAGCCATAGTGGTCAAGACAGCATGGTACTGGCACAAAAACAGAGACATAGACACTTGGAATCGAATTGAACACCAAGAAATGAAACTAACATCTTACAACCACCTAATCTTTGATAAACCAAACAAGAACTTACCTTGGGGGAAAGACTCCCTATTCAATAAATGGTGTTGGGAGAACTGGATGTCTACATGTAAAAGACTGAAACTGGACCCACACCTTTCCCCACTCACAAAAATTGATTCAAGATGGATAAAGGACTTAAATTTAAGGCATGAAACAATAAAAATCCTCCAAGAAAGCATAGGAAAAACACTGGAAGATATTGGCCTGGGGGAAGACTTCATGAAGAAGACTGCCATGGCAATTGCAACAACATCAAAAATAAACAAATGGGACTTCATTAAACTGAAAAGCTTCTGTACAGCTAAGGACACAATAACCAAAGCAAAGAGACAACCTACACAATGGGAAAGGATATTTGCATATTTTCAATCAGACAAAAGCTTGATAACCAGGATCTATAGAGAACTCAAATTAATCCACATGAAAAAAGCCAACAATCCCTTATATCAATGGGCAAGAGACATGAATAGAACTTTCTCTAAAGATGACAGACGAATGGCTAACAAACATATGAAAAAATGTTCATCATCTCTATATATTAGAGAAATGCAAATCAAAACAACCCTGAGATATCATCTAACCCCAGTGAGAATGGCCCACATCACAAAATCTCAAAACTGCAGATGCTGGCGTGGATGTGGAGAGAAGGGAACACTTTTACACTGCTGGTGGGACTGCAAACTAGTACAACCTTTCTGGAAGGAAGTATGGAGAAACCTCAAAGCACTCAACCTAGACCTCCCATTCGATCCTGCAATCCCATTACTGGGCATCTACCCAGAAGGAAAAAAATCCTTTTATCATAAGGACACTTGTACTAGACTGTTTATGGCAGCTCAATTTACCATTGCCAAAATGTGGAAACAGCCTAAATGCCCACCAACCCAGGAATGGATTAACAAGCTGTGGTATATGTATACCATGGAATACTATTCAGCTATTAAAAAAAATGGAGACTTTACATCCTTCGTATTAACCTGGATGGAAGTGGAAGACATTATTCTTAGTAAAGCATCACAAGAATGGAGAAGCATGAATCCTATGTACTCAATCTTGATATGAGGACAATTAATGACAATTAAGTTTATGGGGGGGGAAGCAGAAAGAGGGATGGAGGGAGGAGGGTGGGGCCTTAGTGTGTGTCACACTTTATGGGGGCAAGACATGATTGCAAGAGGGACTTTACCTAACAATTGCAATCAGTGTAACTGGCTTATTGTACCCTCAATGAATCCCCAACAATAAAAAAAAAAAAAAAAAAAAAAAAAATCTCCGTCTACTATGGAGCTGGATGAAATCAAGTTGCTCATGTCTGTTAAAGTTTCTCTTATAAATGGAGGTGCATTTTGGTTTGGTGCATAAATATTAATAATTGAAATCTCATCATATTGAGTATTGCCGTTAACAAATATGAAGTGACCATCCTTATCTTTCCTTACTTTTGTTGGCTTAAAGCCTACTGTATCTGCAAATAAAATTGCAACACCTGTTTTTGCCTGCTTTCCATTTGCCTGGAATATACATGACCATCCCTTTATCCTGAGTCTATATTTATCTTTTAAGATAAGATGAGATTCTTGTATGCAGCAGATATCTGGCCTGAGTTTTTGTATCCAGTCAGCCAGCCTGTGCCTCTTTAGAGGATAATTTAAGCCATTCACATTAATTGAGAATATTGATAGGGCTGGTAGAATTTGGGGTATCTAGTTTTTGAAATACCAGTGGACATTTGTAATCCTTTTGCTGCTGTGGAAGTTGGAATTTGATTAAAAGTTTCAGAATGAGTTTACTTTTGTGGTGGAGGATTGCACTGGTCATTACAAAGGATAGGTCTGAGAATATCCTGGAGAGCTGGTTTAGTTATGGCAAATTTCTTCAACATGTGAATATCATTAAAGTATTTAGTTTCTCCATTATAAATGAAACTCAGTTTAGCTGGATACAGGATCCTGGGTTGAAAGTTATTTTATTTTAGGAGAGTAAAAGTCGATGACCACCCTCTTCTAGCTTGAAAGATTTAAGCAGAGTGATCTGCAGTCATTCTAATATTGTTCCCCATGTAGGTTATGGTTTTTTATATCTGGCTGCTTTCAGAATTTTCTCCTTCATATTAACTTTAGTGAAGTTAATTATGATGTGCCTAGGGGATGTCTTATTTGGATTGAGTCGTGCTGGGGTTCTGAAACTATCTGCTATCTGAATTTCAGAATCTCTTGTCATGTCTGGAAAATTCTCTTTCATAATCTCATGAAGAAGAGCCTCTGTGCCTTGCAAAGCTACTTCATCACTTTCAGGGATATCTATAAGGTGAATATTGATTTTCTTCGAGTTATCCCAGAGCTCTCTGAGAGAATGATCCATTTTTGGTCTCCAGTTTTCTTCCTCTTTGAGCATTTGGGAGTGTTCAAAAGTTTTATCTTCGATGTTGGAAATCCTTTCTTCTGCCTGTTCCATTCTGTTACAGAGGGATTCTAGTATATTTCTCATATCTTAGAAGGCTGCAACTTCTTTTCTCAATGTGTATAAATCTTTGGTGATTTTGTCTTTGAATTCATTGAATTCTTGAGACATCTTTTGAATTATTCCTAGAATTTCTACCTCCTATTTTATTTCTATTCTGTTGATCTTATTTGCTATCCGAATTCTAAATTCGATTTCTGACGTCTCAGCCATGTGTTTGTGGATGGGATCCTCTGGTTTGGCTGGTTTGTCATTCCTTGGGGCAGCTGAACTGTTCTGATTTTTCATGTTCCCAGAGTTTTTCTGCTGATTTCACCCCATGATTGCTTTTCACTGTTTAGCTAGATCAGCAGGTAAGGTGAAACTGGATTGGTGACTTCTGGGGTTGTGGTTGACCAGCCCTTCATCAAGGAACTGGGACTGGTGACTGCAGCTTTTCCTCTACAATTTTGCAAAGGACCTGTACAGTACTACAGTCTGTGACTCTAGAGGCCTGCTTGGTTCAGTGGGGGTAGGTGGCTCTGTCTTGTATTTAGCTGATCTCTGTCCAATTCTAGTGAATGAGTGACTCTGGGTTGCAGTCTCAGCTTTGGAGAAATACAAGCAACTAGGACATCCCGTTCTCCACAGGTAATACCTGGAGGAGGAAAATCAAACCTTCCCACTACAACAAAACCAGGGTACCACCTTGGAGTGTCCTTGGGTCATTTTTTCAGTTCAAGATTACAAACCAATTGTCCCAGACAGCAGCCAGTCTCTAGCTAGAGGGTTCAAAAGGTCTCCAGCAACTAGATATTAGGAGTCTACTGGTAGCTCAAGTGTGGCTTGAGAACCTCTGGTGCTCTGAGGAGTCAGAAAGGCCCGTCCAGTAGAAGGTTTGGAGCAAGCGGTTTGATGCCTCTTTCCTCACCTTGCTCACCCTTCACCACCAGACTCTGGTAACCCCAATCTCTGGTAGCCCCACAGGCAGTCTCTGTTAACCCAGTCTCTGTGGCCCAGTTCTGTCCAATAAGCAAATGTGCCAGGGCTATGTGACTGCCAAAGTCAAAGTAAGGTTACTGCCTCCTCCTCGTGGTTACCACCCTCTGCCACCATCCAGCAGGGGAAGCTGAAGCCTGCCTGCCTCAGGTGCTCAATGGCAGCTGGAGAAAGTTCTACCTGAGCTAAATCTAAACCTGAGGATATGCAGACAGCAAAATAATTTCTCCCTCAGCCACTGCACCTTTGTTGCCGCTGTTCTGCGGCTCTGGTATCCCTATAGGGCGAGGTCTGGTTCCCTCAGGCAAACCACAGAGTTGGGGAGATGACTCTCCAAAATTAGACCCCAGCAGGATCACTCTATTAATGCTGATTTTGGGTGGGAGGTGTTCCACTTGGGTTTGTACACCTCAGCAGTTCCCAAGTCTCCACCAGTAGTGCAGAGACCCAGGCCTCCACCCAGTGCTGAGATACACTTTTTCTGGGCCAGGTCAGTCACCTTTCCCTCTGTGTTTTCTGTACAGTTACTGAATTCACAGATACAGCACAGCTGCACTGCCTCCGTCTATGCAATGCCCAGTCCTAGCCATGAAGCACAGACATTCTGGTCTCTGCAGGGGTTGGACTTCTAGACTGCCAGGCCAGGGGGAAAGGATAGACTGGAATTTCAAGGTGGCAAGGAAAATATTTGTTCAAACTTCCTGCCAGACAAAGGAATTCCTGGGCTCACAGCAGGGGCTCTCTGGAGAAGGAGTCCCAGCTTATGGCAATTCTCTCAGGTGGGGTGAGGGAGGAGAACTTCAGTTCATTGATCACTAGTAGAGATCCCACAGCAAGCAAGCAACTCTCTTAGGGGAGGGGATGGACACACGTCCTCTTTGGGATGAGATCTGTACCTGAAATTTGTTTCTTTAGAGTTGACGCTTGCCTCGGCAGGGAAGATGTACAATTATCTATCTCTTCTCCTAGCTCAGCTCCCCTCCTTCAGCTTTGTTGGGTTCTTTCTGGCCATTATCTCTCCCTCTGGACTGGAGCTTCTGTTGAAAGCTGGCTCCAGTCAGCCATCATCCCCCATTCCCCATTGTTCTTATTGAATGTGAAAATTGAAGTTAGGGAAAGTAGCCAACCCAAGGATTTAGCAAAACATAAAACACATTGAAACCAAACGGTCAAGTAAATAGACAAAAAAGCTAGCAGACACACAAGCACACAGATGCACAATCAGAAACAAATAAACATACAGACAAAAAACAACAACAACAAAAATGATGATAATCATAAAATAATTGAAATAACAACAACAACAACACCAAAACTCTAAAAATCTAATGGAAGCACTCTCAGCAACCATAAGAAGGGAAGAAGAGGAAGAGAAAGAAAAAAATAGTATTAATAAAAAAAATAACTTCTACAAGAAAAGGATAAAAAAAGAGAAGAAAAAAAGGGCATCAACCACAAAAATATAATATAATATAATTTATAATTTATAATATGTATGTAAATATATATTATATACTTAAACATACGACTGTACGTATGAGTTAGGGGTCAACTTTAGTAGGAATATATTTATATTGCAATATACTTTCTGGACACCAGGTGGCACTGTGAGTGGTTCCTAGGCTTGTACTGATTCATAGTTTATGCTGTTACCACGGTTAACATTGTACCTGACCCATAGAAGGAGGTGCCTGTGGCAGTCACCATTTCTGAAGTTTTGAAATATTTCTGTTTCCTGACTGTCCGCCTAACTTGGACTATCCTGCTTCAGACAGCATCCGTATCTGACCTGTAAATTTGGGGCAGGAGTTCATGCCTACTTTTCCTCTCAGCTCCTAGTTTCCCCACAAACTGGGAATTGCAATTGTCCGTGGGGGAGGGGCTGGTTGCCACTGGCACCCTCCACTTCAGCAGCAGCGTGGAGACTTTTCCCTCAGTCTCCATGGCTCAGGATTACACTTTTGAGTCCAGCAATCTGCCAGTTTGCTGCACACCCCGAACTGCCAGTCTACACCAATATTCCCTGCCAGGAATGATCCAGTCCATTCATTCACATCTGCTGTTCTGGGAAAAGGTGGGCGTGGAAATTGCCACTTCTGACATTTTAAAATGTGTTAGTTTCCTAGGCGGGATCTTATCCCCTAATTTTCTACTGGGCTACCTAGCCCCCTGCCACCCAAACGGCACCCTTTTCTGGTTGCCAAATTCTGCTCAGGAGTCCACACTTCACTGAACTTTCCATAAAACACCTAGTTTCCCCACAAACTGGGAACTGCAGTCTTCCGTGGGGGGAAGGGCTGGTTCCTGCCGCCTCTAGCAGCTGGCACCACTTCCATAGAAGGACTGAAATTTCTCTAGCAGACTCCACAGCTCCGGGTTACACTTCAAGTCCAGAAATCCACCATTTCACTGCACACCCCTAGCTGCCTGTCTGTACCAGCACTCCACGCGGGGAAAGATTTAGCCCTCTCGCTCTCACCTGATGATGAAGGAGAGTTAGACTAAACATCCGTCCTGTCCACCATCATGCTCCTTCATTTTAGTCTTTAATACAAAAAGTGCTCAGTGTGGCTGCTAAGTAGTTTCCTCTGGTCTGTTGTTTGACACCAGCTTGCTTCATGGTCCTGCAGGTTTTTATGTTTGCGTGAGGAATGTTTGCCAGTAGGAAAGTATCGGGTGCTCCCACTTGTCCTGTGCGCTTACTCACTTTACTGAGAGGTGTGAGGTTTGCCAAAAGTCCTACAGTCCACAGCAGTAGATTAGCATGGCAAGTGAGACTCCTGGCATTCCCTCCACGTTTTCTCTGTTCTTGCCCACTGCTGCTCCACATGGGGAGTAGCCACACCTCCTACAGAGCAGGAGGACCTCTGTCACAGGCCTGGGTGCAAGGGCCCGCAGATCTGGTGGTTGTCCCAGCCTGCTGTTAACAAACTCATTGTGTGGCCTTGGTCAAGTTCTTTGTTAGCAGACTCTCTTCCTGGTTTCATGGCCCTTTCCCCATTACAGCTGCCATCACAGTTCATGGGTGGTCCACCCACTGTGAGAGCTCAGTCACTATAACGATCTTCTAAATTAAATCTGTCATTCTGTGGCTGCAGATAGAGAAGATGTGCAACTCAATGTTACGGAGCAAGTCAGCAACAGAGGATGTGCTAGGAAGCGTTTGAAATCGCAGAAACAACACATAGGAATTTTAAGCAATTCCAGCAATGGTTTCATTCTTAGGCCATTGGCAGTCAATAGTGATGGGAATAAATAAGGGGTTACCTAGACTTGATAGTTCTCAAAAGGTTCAGAAAGTCCTACTAACTACACAGCTGGAGCTTCTCTCCATTACCTGATCACTCCCTTCAGGAAGGAGATGTCTTGCAGGGAGACTGTGCTGAGCCCCCAAACTGATAATAAAACGCATGTTTTACTGTCTCATCTTTTTATATTAGGTAAGTCGCAACTGGGTGCCCTGAAGGTAATGCTGCTCCTTCTTCTTCCTGTGTAGTGGGAGGATGTTGGAATATTGAGGGAGGAGAGACCTGTGAGTTGCTGGGGGTGTGACCTTTAAAGAGGCTTCACATCCCACCTTTCTGGATCAGTGTGTTTAACTAATCTGGTCACAAGTCCCTCATCCACTAAGTTTGGGGAGTAGATTCCTTCCACTTCTACAACTTTCTAAGTGATGCTGTTGCTTTATCCCAGATAAATGGCATAAATTAACATTTGCTTTTCAGAAGAGACCTCTCATCTCTATTGTCCCTCACAAGAGAAGTTTAAATTTTCCTAAGATAACCAAGTCCAGAAAGGAATTAAATACTAACTCCTTATAAATGGTTCACAAGCGGGGTTTAAGGCAAGCGTGTGCGGCCATGCTCACTTCTCCATGGTGTGTCTCTTTAACAAGGTGCAGGCTGAGTATAGAAAAGGCATAGCCTAAATTTGGCTACATTTCTTTGGCAGACATTAAGAGGTAAACAGTCCTCTAATTTATAGCAGCCCATTACTCAACACCTTGGATTCATTGTAACAAAATGCTTGGATGGAAATACAATGCCCAGCCCTCTCTCCCCCACCCCACTCACTTCCTCCATCTGCTTATAATATTCACTTCTAAGCACATAAAACCCATTAATGTCTTCAGGAGTTGGTTTGTTTTTTAATCAAGATAAATATGAATGACTTTGGAACAATTAAAAAGGTACTGGGTAAAAATGACTTCAACATATAATTCATTAATAGTGTACTGTAAGCAGAAACAATCTGTATTGCTATCATATTCTTCAATGACCCACTCTATAAATGCTGGCTTCAGTGTTTTTCTAATGTTGTTAATTATCTATGGCTGTCACTCTGGAGCTGTTAACTTTGAACAAATGACTATTATTAATCACAAAGGGCCATTAGATGCCAAGGCCTGGTGTTAAATCAACCCCGGTGTGGCACGTGTGAGCATCCTCAAAGTAAATTTTACAAACTGCCCCAGTGATTGGAGTTTGCCACTGCAATTGGGATTTGATCCTTTGGGTGTTGTAAACATGGAGGAACCTAGAAAAGGCTGGTGGGGTCAATGTTGATGTGAGCAAGGCTTTGCAAAGGGGCAGAAAAAGAGAACATTTTCTCACGCCTGGCACTTGCTGGTCCCTTGGCTCAGACCCTGCTTCACACAGTGTGATATGAATTCTTCAGTGAACACTCCCATGGAGAATGGAGGGAACTCAGCAGCCTGCCATGGGTCAGGCAGGTAAGAGAAACAGGGGTATAGACCAGGTGTACTGCTGAGGGCCAGAGTGGCTGGTGAGAATGGTGTCACTCCAGACACATCTAGCATGTAGCCTGAGGGGCACGGCCATACCCAAAGACAGCAGACTGTGGTGCTGTCTGCTGTTAACATATTGTGTGTAAAACCTGTATTTTTACATGAAAGTGCTCAATCTTGAAAATGCTGGCTGGATTGAACTGAGAACAAAAGAACACGGCATGAGCTTTACATAACTTTGCTTGGGGACAATCACTGGCCTGACTCTGGCATCTTTTGTTTAGGGTTCAGGCAAAATAGCTGTGTACTCAGAAACATCTTCTCAGACTACTGCTGAGAGATGCTGTAAAGAGGGGATAAAACCAATGGGCTGTCTTAGGGAGGGTAGGTATTTCCTAAGTGTCAGTTCAGATGAAAGAATGAGTGTGAAAGTTTTTCCTATGATTTTCAAGCTTAGAAACTTAATTTTCATAGTTTACTCAGGAACTGGGGTAACCAGCTTCCTCACATACATAAACACACACCCCTTCGGCACCCCCGACCCCCAAGATATTTGTTGGTGAGTTTTAGGTTCTTCTCCCTGCACTGTGATTGCAATTTGTACACCTATGACCGAATAAACACTGGGCCTAACAATGGCTGAGCAAATTAAATTGTCCAGTTCATTGTAAAAAATAAAGGAGATACTACAGGGTTGGAAACCTGCACATTTGTATATAAAATATATTCTATAACTCCATGTACTCTAAAGTTTTGTGCTGTTTCCTAGAAATTTATACACAAATATGAATATATTATGCATATGTGTATTTATTATCTCTATATTTATATATAATGTATTGTGTATGTATGTATTTGTAGCTTTATATTGTCTTGGAGTTTGTTTATGCAAATAGCGATATATTACACACATTTTAGCATATATGGGATTTGAACAAAGAAATTCTGGAAAAAAATATGTAGGTGTGTGAGTGGGAGGGATAAAAATGGCACAAATGGTCGGAGTAGGAGCAAGGCTTCTTGTTACATATTTTTAATATTGTTTTGATTTATGAAATTTATAATTATGTTACCTATTTAAAAAGAATAAAACGTTCATTTTAAGTGAACAGAGTGTGGCACTTAACCAGATTAAGTAAGAAGCATGTGGTGGTTCTTAGCCCTGGCTGCACAGCAGAACCACTTGGGCAGTTTGAAATCCCAAATCCTCGGCCACATCCCACATTAGTGAAATCAGAATCTCTGGGAAAAGCAACTGGCATCAGTGTTTTTTAAAGCTCCACAAATGATTCCAATGCAAATTACAGTCACAGTGCAGGGAATAAGAGCCTAAAAGCTCACCAGCAAAGTTGGGAACCACTGAATTAGACCTAATATTAAAAAATAAAGGTTAGACAATTTTAAAACCCATCTATTTTTTTTTCTTTTTTTTTTTCATTGTTGGGGATTCATTGAGGGTACAATAAGCCAGGTTACACTGATTGCAATTGTTAGGTAAAGTCCCTCTTGCAATCACGTCTTGCCCCCATAAAGTGTGACACACACCAAGGCCCCACCCCCCTCCCTCCGTCCCTCTTTCTGCTTCCCCCCCCCCATAACCTTGTCATTAATTATCCTCATATCAAAATTGAGTACATAGGATTCATGCTTCTCCATTCTTGTGATGCTTTACTAAGAATAATGTCTTCCACTTCCATCCAGGTTAA
The DNA here is from genome assembly GCF_027406575.1 of Nycticebus coucang. NCBI lineage: Eukaryota > Metazoa > Chordata > Mammalia > Primates > Lorisidae > Nycticebus > Nycticebus coucang. Next base: position 13,474,052 of record NC_069797.1, read on the forward strand.
TACGAAGGATGTAAAGTCTCCATTTTTTTTAATGGCTGAATAGTATTCCATGGTATACATATACCACAGCTTGTTAATCCATTCCTAACCCATCTATATTTTAATCAAACTCTGGTTTTTCTTACCAAGACTAAGTGGAAGGCATGCTGAAACCCTTGATGGAGTCAGAAGCCATTTATGAAAAATGGCGCTTGACCATACTTAGGAGTTCAGAGGAACCTAGCTTCAATGGCCCATGGAGCGGTCAGCCTTTGATCCCCTCCTTTCACTGGTTGGTGACAAAATCTCATGCTAAATTCTGAGTCCTCTTTAGCCTCTTTGAAGATAGGGAATCTGGTTTGCTGCTCTGTCTGTGCTTGGTGCTCCTTCAGCTGGGCCATGGGAGAGTTATGCTACCATTTACTCCCTTTTAAATTTTTTTTTTTTTTTTTGAGACAGACTCTCACTGTCACCCTGTGGCGTGGCATCACAGTGCACAGTGGGCTTCGATGATTCTCTCGCCTCAGCCTGCCATGTAGCTGGGACTATAGGCACCCGCCACAACACCCAGCTACTTTTTGTTGTTGCAGTTGTCATTGTTGTTCAGCTGGCCCAGGACAGGTTCGAACCCACCAGCCTCAGTGTATGTGGCTGGTGCCATAACCACTGTGCTACGGTCGCTGAGCTATTTACTCCCTTTATTAGTGATGTTCAACTTCTAGTGAGCATAGAGATAATCAGAATAATTATTATAAATGCATGTTCCCAGATGAACCTTCAGGATTCTGATTCAGTAGTTCTGGCTTGGGGCTCAGGAATATGAATTTTTAATAAGATCCTCCAGGTGAGTCTGATGCAGGTGGCCCAAGGATCAACTCTATCAGAAGGCAGTTCTGGGACTGGCTCATACTAGCCTCTGAACAGCAATTGTAGGATATTCAGGAATATAGCTTGAAATTAGCCACCCATGAATTAGAATGGGAATATTTACACCACAGAAATTGGCAAATACTAAAACTCAGGGTGGTTTCCTCTTTTTCTGGAGATCTGGACAATCAACACTTCAGTGGCATTAAAGCTAGGACTATAGACATATGCCACTATGCCCAGCATTTTTATTTTTTGTAGAGATGGTCTTTTTTTTCTTGAATTAAATTGTTTTGTTGTTGTTGTTGTTGTTGTTTGTTTGTTTGTTTTTTGCAATTTTGGCTGGGGCTGGGTTTGAACCCTCTACCTCCGGCATACGGGGCCAGAGCCCTACTCCTTTGAGCCACGGGCGCTGCCCATTAAATTGTTTTTTTAATGTGTGAGTCAGTAATTGTTCATCTACTAGTTTCTTGAATTCCTGAGCTCAAGTGATCCTCCTGCCTTGGCCTCCCAGAGTGGTAGGACCACAGGCTCAGGAATCAAGAGTCAGATGTGGTCCATACATCCTTAGCCTGTACTACCAGAGAAGTAGGCCATTGGATGTACAAGTAGACTTTGAGCTAGCTAAATCTTGCCTTGTTAGGGCCAACTTTAACTTTTAACTGGAACCTTACTTTTACTTTTTTAAAAAAGAATATTTTTTAATGTGCAGGCACAGTGGCTCATGCCTATAATCCTAGCACTGTGGGAAGCTGAGGTAGGAGGACCTCTTGAGCTCAGGAATTTGAGACCAGCCTGAGTAAGAGCGAAACCCTGTCTCTGCTAAAAATAGAAAAATTAGCCGGGTGTTGTGGTGCGCACTTGTAGTCCAGGTATTCAGGAGACTTAGGCAGAAGGATAGCCTGAGCTCAAGAGTTTGAGGTTTCTGTGAGCTAGACTGATGCTGCTGCATGATAACCTGGGACTACAGTGTGAGACACTGTCTCAAAAATTTTATTTTTTAATTTCAAAATACATATTAGGGGGTAAAAATGTTCTTGTCACATCAGTGATTTGTATAATGCTGAAGTCAGGACTGTCAGTGTGCCCCTCACCAGAACAGTATACATCATGGGTAAGTGTTTATCCCTCACCACCCTCCCAGCTCTCCCGGCCTTAGTTCCCAGTATCCTTTGCACCACTTTATAAACTTGTGTGTCCACTGTGTAGCTCCCACTTGTTAGTGAGAACAAGTGGTGTTTGGTTTCCATTCCTGAGATACTTCACTCAGGGTAAAGGACTCCAGTTCTGTCCAAATTGCTGCAAATGACACGATTTCATTCCTTTTTATGGCTGAGCAGTACACATGGTATATATTAATATATACGCAGCATTTCCTTACTAGTTTACAAGGTTGAACATCTTTTCATGCTCTTATTTGTCTTCTATATTCTTTGCTGAATATCTATTCATACATTTTGCCTATTTTCTAATTAGATTTTTTTTTTTTTTTTTTACTGTTGAGTTCTAAGAATCTTTTATATATTCCAGGCACTAATTTGTGTTTTATTGGATATATTGTTTCTCCCAGACTGTAGGTTGTTTTTCATCCTCTTTAGCAGGATCTTCCACCGAGTAAAAGTTCTAAATTTTGATGAAGTCCAATTTTCTCAATATTTCTTATGAATTGTGGTTTCAGTGTCATGTCTAAGACCTCTTTGCCTTAGATTTAGTTGTATTATTATAGGCTCTGTCATTTCAAAACCTGTTGTAAGAAAAAGACATACTCAATTACTATATTTATTGTAAAACATCCCATGGATAGATTGTTGCTTTTGTTACTTGAGATCTCCTTCATGAAATTCTAGGTGAAGGATGACATTCAGAACAGTGTTTCTCGAAACTTAATGTTCAAATAAATCACTTGGCATCTTCTTAAAATGCAGATTCTTACTCAGTAGGTCTGGTTTTGGCTGGGAGTTTTTCATGTCTAACCATCTTCCTCCTGGTGCTAATGCTGCTGGTGTAAGGGCCACACGTTGATTGACCAAGTTTTTAGAATTCAGCATCCCTGCAGCTGTCTGGCATATCTGTCTAGGAGAATGACATAATAAACTGTGTCTTTATTTTCACCAGGACAAAGAAGACCTAGTCAGGAAGCATAGCTAGAACATACAAGCTGACTTGTTTGGTTTTTGTGTTCTTCTTTTCTTTCTTTCTTTTTTTTTTTTGAGGCAGAGTCTCACTATGTCATCCTCGGTAGAGTGCGCTGGTGTCATAGCTCACAGCAACCTCCAACTCTTGGGCTTAAGCGATTCTCTTCTTCAGCCTCCCGAGTAGCTGGGACTATAGGTGTCCACCACAATGCCTGGCTATTTTTGTTGCAGTTGCCACTGCTGTTTTAGCTGGCCAGGGCTGGGTTTGAACCTGCCACCCTCAGTATATGGGGCTGGTGCCCTACCCACTGAGCCATGGGGGCTGCCAATGTTCTTATTTTCCTTGGTTCCAGTTTTCTGTTTTGATTTTTTGATTTTGTTTCTGTATATGTATGCTTGTAAATCCCCTTAAAACCTTTCTAGAGTGAGAAAAACTTGAAATAATAATAAACAGTCCACTTTGCAAGGGAGGCTTCCTTCCTTGGTCCCGTGTACTCAGCATACATGCTGTGGTGGTGTGCTTCTACTCAGGATATGTTCTCATCCGCTACGCTTTCCATTATACTTCTCTGTACATGTGTTTCTTTCTTTTTTTTTTTTTAATTTCAAGTATTATTTATTAATTTACAGGAACATTTTTTATTTTATTTTATTTTATTTTTTATTGTTGGGGATTCATTGAGGGTACAATAAGCCAGGTTACACTGATTGCAATTGTTAGGCAAAGTCCCTCTTGCAATCGTGTCTTGCCCCCATAAAGTGTGACACACACCAGTTGTTTTGTACATCTGTGGATGTTCTACTTCTTCCAACTAGATGATACATTTTCTAGGACAGAGACTATACCTTTTATTGCTTTTACAATCTCCCGCTGCTCCTGGAACATTTGTCTACACCTGGGTAGTGCAGGGCAGAGGACTGGACAGGGCTCTCTGGCAAACACATGAAGTTGAAGGCGCACGCATCCCACCAGCCTATAGGACAGGGGTCCTCAAATTTTTTAAAAAGGGGGCCAGTTCACTGTTGGAGGGCTGGACTACAGTTTAAAAACAAACAAACAAAACTGTGAACAAATTCCTATGCACACTGCACAATCTTATTTTGAAGTAAAAAAACAAAACAGGAACAAATACAATATTTAAAATGAAGAACAAGTAAAGTTAAATCAACAAACTTACCAGTATTTCAATGGGAACTATGGGCCTGCTTTGGGCTAATGAGATGGTCAATGTCCGGTTCCATATTTGTGACTGCTAGGCATAACAAGTGATGCAAGTGTGCATCAGTTAGTGTAGATCTGGTTGGAGATTTCAGATGTTTCATTCTGGAAAAAGTCTGTTGACAGAGATAAGTGCTGCCAAAGATGGTTGCCATTTTGAGTGCATGGTTCCTGAGATTAGGATATGTCTCAGAGGGGAGAGATGCATAGAAATTTGGAAGGCTGCTTGACTTGAATGTGTCTTTCGGAGAGTCACAATTCAGCAGTTCAGCCAGTTCCATTTGGTAATGAAAATGTTACGGAAAAGCTGTATGTCCTGTTCATGGAGATGAACCTCTTTAAATCTAAATTGAAACTCCTTTTGCAACTTTTCCAGTGAATCCACACGTTTTATTTGGGAATGCAACAATGGATTTTCCACTAACAGATTTTCAGTTGTGGGGAGATGGCAGAAATTTTCCTCCTTCACTTGTTTGATGAGGAGGCCTAATTTTACTTCAAATGCTTTCACATGTGATTGCATATCACAGATGAGCTTCCTCTTTCCTTGAAGTTGCACATTGAAACTGTTGAGTAGCTCTGTTACATCTTTCAGAAAGGCAAGGTGCCATTTCCATTCTGCATCATTGAGCTCTGGTACTTCTTTGTTTTTTTGAAAGCAGAAAAGCTGTAATCTGTGGAAGTAAGTCATAGAAATGTTTCAAAACTCTCCCTTGACTCAGCCAACAGACTTCTGTGTGGTATGGAACATCTTCACAGGCAACATTTAGCTCAGACAGAAATTCCTGAAATTGTCTGTGGTTTAGCGCATTACCTCTAATGAAGTTAAAACAAGATACCACAGTTTTCATAATAGAGTCCCCCTTCAGTGATTTACTACACAGTGCTTGTTGGTGGATGAGGCAGTGTATGGCTATTGGATGAGAATGGTTATGTTTGTCCATCTGTTGGTTAATGTGAGCAATTACTCCTTTCTTAGACTCCACCATGCTAGGAGCACCATCAGTTGTCACACTGGCTAGTTTTGCCCAGTCCAGTTCCAAACTATTCACAGTTTGGCAAACCTTTTCATAAATATTCTCTCCTGTAGTTGTTCCTTTGATGCTTTGCAGTGCAGCAAGCTCTTCTGTGACTTTGAAATAGTCATTCATACCACGAATAAAAATTAGAAGTTGTGCAGAATCACGAACATCATTACTTTAGTTGAGTGCCAAGGAAAAATAGGAAAGTTTTTTTGTGGAGTTTTGCAAATGCTGATGCAAATTATCTCCCATTTCTTTAATCCTTCATGTATTTGAGGGTCCTGAAAGACTCACTGTACTAAATAAATTGGCCTTCTCTGGATTTTCTCCTTGGCAACAGAAAGAAGTTATTCTTTAACAAATTCTCCCTCCACAAATGGTCTGCCAGTGCACGCTATTAGCTTGGCAACTTGAAAACTTGCTCGCAGTGATGAAGTATTTAGCTGTTTCTGCTTCACAAAAGTATTTTGCTGAGTTGTCGATGTATATTTCAATTTTAATATTTTATCTTTTCTCAATTTTCTGACCAAACAATCATATTTATCTTTATGTTGAGTTTGATAGTGTCGACGCAAATTGTATTCTTTGAACACAGACACTATATTCTTGTATATCAAACACACAGCTCTTTCCTTCTACTGCATGAAAAAGTAATCATAAGTCCACTGTTCTTTGAATATACTACACTCTGACTCAATTTTTCTCTTTCTTGATATCATTGCTTCCTAGGGAGTCCAAATTGCTATTAGTAAATACCAATATATATATATATATATATATATCACTACAAAAACAATATACCAGCAATAACTTTGCCCACACAGAGACATATAGACTGCACTGCCCATCAATGCAGTCTGATCGGTGTCCATCAATGCAGCCTTGCCAGTCCACATCATTTCAGCCTCGCCAGTGCCCATATGGTGGAACTCCGCTTTTACCTCAGGCTCACACTGGTGCGGTGTGGGAACAGGCACAATTACAGAGCCAGTTCCTCCACCACCTTTCCAGTTCACACTACCCTGTGCGAACTGCCCTGCAATCTGTGAACTTGCACAGGAATCTGATCACATGGGTGAGAAGACCCGTGCGATCAGATCCCACTGCAGGAAAAAAGAAGGCACATATGCCTTTTTTCTTCTGAATCTAATGCGAGTTCAGCCGTACAAGCATATGGCTGAACTTGCACTGCTCAGAGATTGCAACAGTGTGAACCAGGGCTTACACAGCACACACCATACAACATCATATACAACTGAATAGCAATCAGAATATAAATGCACTTACTTTCATTTAAATTGGGTTTCCTACTTCTCAGCTGTCTGCAGAGCCAGATTAAGTTCCCATGGGGCCCTAGGCAGATTACCAGTTTGGGGCCCCCATGCGATAACACTGAGCACTGACCATTTACATTAACACTGCCCGCTGACCATTTGCGATAACACTGACTGCTGACAATTTGCATTAATACTGAGTGTTAACAATTTGCATTAACACTGAGCACTTACAATTATCATAACCACTGAGCGCTGACTATTTGCATTACATCTGAGCACTGACTATTTGCATTACCTCTGAGCGCTGACAATTTGCATTAGCACTGAGCACTGACTATTTGTGTTATCACTGTGATGCAACCCCCCCTAGAACCCAACCAACTAACCAAATTGAAAAAAAAAGGCTCTCCTAACTTCAAAAAAAGGCTCTTCTAACTTCAGAAAAAGGCACCCCCTATCTGCAAAAAAAAAAAGACCTCCTAACTTCAGAAAAAAAGCCCCCCTTAACTGCAAAAAAGGGCCCTACTAACTGCAAAAAAAAAAAAAAAATAGATCTCCTAACTTCAAAAAAAAAAAATAAATCCCAACTTGTTCTTACCTTGGTCCTTAGGCAGCAGCAGGCTCTGCACAGGCAACCTGGTGACTCCTCCTATTACACCAGAGACTGAGAGGAGGAGTCGAGAGACAGAGAGAAGGAGGGGAGTCGGAGAGAAGGAGGGGAGTCTCGGAGAGTGTGGGGCACATTCCACAAATGTGCACTGTGGTCCAGGATGAGTGGGCTGCTAAGCAGGAGGGCAAAAACATCTGGCAGGGAGAGACAGAGAGAAAGAGCAGAGTTGGAGAGTTGGTGCACATTCCACACATGTGCACTGAGGCCTGGGACAAGTCGGCTGCTAAGCAGGACAGGCAGGGGGGCAAAAACACCCGGTGGGCCAGATAAATGTCCTTGGCGGGCCGCATGTGGCCCACGGGCTGTAGTTTGAGGACCCCTGCTATAGGACTTGACTTTGATCAGATGTTCTACACTCGCTTGGGATGGTTAGTCTTGCTGGCCAGACTAGGGGCCCTACTAACTGCAAAAAAAAAAAAAAAAAAAATAGATCTCCTAACTTCAAAAAAAAAAAAATAAATCCCAGCTTGTTCTTACCTTGGTCCTTAGGCAGCAGCAGGCTCTGCACAGGCAACCTGGTGACTCCTCCTATTACACCAGAGACTGAGAGGAGGAGTCGAGAGACAGAGAGAAGAGGCTGCTCTGCCTTTTTGCACTCCTGCTTAGCAGCCCACTCATCCTGGACCACAGAAAAACACTAGTTTTCAAGGGCCCTGTGGACTCAAGGGCACGTGATTAAATTCTAAGCCCTTTTGGGGGAAATCTCTCACACCTGGGAGGTTCTTGGGACTGTAAGACATTTTTCTTTTAGTCTCTTTCACCTGCAGAAGCAGGAGTTGTGGGGTTAGTGTTGTGGTCAGAAGGGACCAAGAGGCTGATATTTTCCTGGATTTCAGGGAACTTAATGTCACAGCCAGCACTGTGTCAGGATTCCTTAAGGTGGCAGGGATGTGGATCCTGTGGGCATGGAGTCCTGGGGGATGGTGCCAACCTGTGTGGGCTGCATACCAGCTCCAAGGAGCCTGTATTCTGGGAAGCATGAGCCATCTAGGGAGAGGCTTGCTTCACTCCTAAACTTCCCACCCTCTGTATCCCATCTTCCCATGTCCATATTCACTGCTCTGCCTTTTGGCCAATGCAGTGTCTCTTATGGTCCCCTTGTCTCTGAGGCATGTCCTTCCAATGCATTCTCCAGGGGCTGGTTCAGTGATGGCCCTGACGGGCGAATCTGGCCATGTCAGAAGCTTTAAGTTTTTAAGAGCCCACGTGATGAGCTCCACACTTCTTAGCTAACTTTCACCGCCCTCTGGCTTTAAGCTCCCTCCGAGGTGCTGGCTTCCTTCTCTTTACCTTCCATACTTCCCATACACTCTTTCTCCAGACTCTCTGAATTGGTTGTCTGTGAATGTGCCAAGCTTTTTCCCTTTGTCCTCCCATAGTTCTGCCTTTGGTCTAGAACTTCCCTTCCTCCTTAATTTTCTAGGTGACTCATTATTATTTTGAAGCTTAAACCCCAAAAGAAAAAAAAGTTCCTGATTACCCCAGACTAGAGTGGCACCTCTATGCCTTATGAGCACCCTGTGACAACCCGGACCTTGGCACCGATCCTGCTGGTTCCTTTTTCTTTTTCTTTTTTTTTTGAGATAGAGTCTCACTATGCCACCCTCAGTAGAGTGCCATGGTGTCACAGCTCACAGCAACCTCTAACTCTTGGACTTAAGCAATTCTCTTGCCTCAGTTTCCTGCGTAGCTGAGACTACACAAGCCCACCACAACGCTTGGCTATTTGTTGTTGTTGTCATTGTTGTTTACAGGACTGGGTTCTAATCCTCCAGCCCCAGTGTATGTGGCTGACACATTAACCACTGAGCTACAGGCTCCAAGCCCGATCCTGCTGTCTTATAATTGAGCATTTCTTGGTCTGCATTGGTGATGGGAGTCTAAGACCAGGCTGTACATGTGCCATGTAACTGCTGTTTGTTTCCTGAGATGTCTCAAACAATAGGAAAGTAAATCATTGCCCTTGGAATTGCTGGCTGGGTGTGGAACAGATCAGGTGACTCACTGCAAAGAGAGGATGCTAAAAAGAAATTAGAGTTTAAGGACTGTCTTCTTTACTTTCCTGGATGTTAATAGGGGATTAGATTGGAAATAAAACAGAGGACATAGGCAGCATCTCCAGCAAGCACCTCTGTATAAATAGTTGTCCCTCAGTTTATCAAGAAAAAATGCAGCTCTGGTGCCTTGGACATCCGGCTGTTGGGGTTGGCTGGATCTCTGGGACTTGTGGAGTGTAGCTGCACTCACAGGGCACAACCAATATGGCAGCATTCTGCTTTCTGAGCAACTACGGAGATGTGGAACCCAGGAATTTCAAGTGGGAAAGAAGAGATGACCATCGGAAGCCTCCTACTTCGGTGTGCTTCTCCATAGAGAGGAGGAATCCTTCTGACTCCATGGTGTTTCTCGGAACACTTCACTAGGGCTCCAGACAGGACGAGTTCCCAGTCTATCACTAATTATGATCAGATCTGCACGTGTGGCTCCTTGGCAGGACTTGAAATTGCCTACAGAGGTTTGAGACTGTGCCAATCAGTTAGGCTTCTGGAAAAACTGGCTTTGAAAACCTATAGGGTCATGCTTCGAACAGTAATGTTTTACATGTTATTCCCCTCTCCTTGCAGCATATTCTAATCATCCAATTGGAGAGGCCCAGATAACTTTGGTTTCTCTGATACCCTGTGAGTAGCATAGTTCCTTTTTCAAAACTTCTTTAATTTTTTAGCCATATATGAAACCCTTGTCCCCATGGTCATCTGTTTCCCTACCTTGTTGGACAGACTCCTTTGAACTCAATGCTAATGGGATCAAGGCTGCTGGCTCACTCCCCAGTTTACTCACATGAATGAAAACTGTTTTGTGACCATTTCCTGAACTCTTAATTCTGGTCAAGAGCTTCAAAACCTGAGCCAAGACCCAAACTCAGTCCTGCACGCTTAATCGTGCAGTGCACATATTCTCCCAGCCCATTAGGATGAGCAAATGCGTGAGTTCCCATAATCTATGTCCTTGACTTGCAAAGCTAAAAGAACACTCCTTGCATGAGGCGTACCATGGTAGGAAATTCTGAATCAGTTGATCTGGGGGACTGTGGATCACAGACACCACACAAAAAGAGTCACACCGAAATGTAGCAACTCCATAGCTTAAAAAGTCTTGCTGCCCCTGATACCATCTTTCCCCTAAACCCCCTGTTCTGTCACCTTGGGAAGTGATAGATGATCTGAGCTTCAGAGGTAGGCTAAGCCTGATAGGACAGGTGAAACTTGAAGTCAGCTGAGGATGTCTGTTTTGTATGTTAAAGATGGTTTGTTGGCCAGGCGCCGTGGCTCATGCCTGTAATCCTAGCACTCTGGGAGGCCGAGGCAGGTGGATTACTTGAGTTCACAAGTTTGAGACCAGTCTGAGCAAAAGCAAGACCCCATCTCTACTAAAAATAAAAAAAAAACTGAGGCAAGAGGATTGCTTGAGCCCAAATAGGAGGTTGCTGTGAGCTGTGACACTACAGCACTCTACCTACCCTGGGCAACAGCTTGAGACTCTGTCTATCTCAAAAAAATAAATACATAAATAAAGATAGTTTGTTTTCAGGATATATCAAATTCAGAGTCAGAACCTACCTGTGACTCTTGCTTTCTTTTCGTACCATTGGTCCTGTTGCAGTGGACAGCTGTAGGGCTTCTCACACTGTCATCCGATGCACATCACCTGTGGTCCTGCCCCAAAGCAGATTCTGATTCAGAAGGTCTGGGCTTCAGGGTGAGATGCTGTATTTCTGGCAAATTCCCAGTGATCACCATACTCCTAGTTCATGGACTACACTTTGAGGAACAAGGCTGTAGACGACCTGATAGTAATAATCAAAAACTCTGTAGGAAAAGAAAGGGCTAAACTTTAGCCATAAAGAAGTATAATTGCTTGTTGAGGCTTGTCCAACAGTTACTGTAACTCCAGGTAACTAATCACAATTGTTCTAAAAGTCTGTTGGGGCATCATACACTTTCCTAGGACATGTATATACACCCAAGAAAAATACTTGTGTATTGATGACCACAGAGGGAAGTGCTGACTGCCACCAGCCCTCTTAGAGATTCACTGTGCACATAAAGGTTCTGCAGCAAGAGCAAAACTTCTTTAACTTTGATTAGGCCACTTTTCTCAAATTTAATTGACCACAGACCTTTTTACCTTAAAATAATATTGACTTCCAAAGCAGCAGATTTCTGGAGAGTGTGGAAATGGTGGTGTGAACCATGAACGCTTGCCTGACCTTGGTAAAGGAGAACATTTCATCCCAGTCCAGGCAGAGCTTGCTCTCCACCGAACATGCTGTGTTCCTCTCTGCCTTCCTCTGTTTGCTTATGTGCTTTCTTCCCCCTGTGAATAAATCTGTTTAATTTCTTGATGTTGCATGTTGGATTAACTTGTTGTAATACATGTTGGCTGGGTGTGAAGATTAGCCAGGCCCTTTGAAATGTTGCTGAATCATTAATCCAGCAGAACCCTGGTAGGGGTTTAATTGTGTGCAGCTGAGGTACTGCAGGACTCACACGCCTTTATTACAAGGAAGCTGCTGAGAGGCACTTAGAACTTCTTAGAACCAGGAAGAGCCCCGAAGTTGGAGGCTTTAAGGCAGCACATTATTAGTTAAAGGAGTAATCAGTCTAGGGCACTCAGAAAGGCGACTCTTAACCTATTTTTCATTAGAAAGACAATATGAATACAGAATTAATGGGCTTCTATTTAAGTTGTACAATTACACAGTTGTAATTAGCAGAGTAAGAGGATGGATTATCAGAAAATAATTACAGGTCAATTAAGATTAAAATACTTCTGCTACCCTTTTTTTCTTCTTTGCTTTATTATTAATTTTATTTATGTTAAAGGAATGTGATGTTTTGAAGGCAATATTCACATTTTTATTCCTCCCACAAATGTGTGTTGCCACAAGTTTTTATTAATTAACTGCCGGAGAGAGCAACCCTCTGTAGTGACTTTACCACCGTGAGAGAATGCACAGGCCTCTGCTCATTGTGGTGGGGACGAAAGAGGGCTTTCTTGTGTGTGTGTGTTCTTGCTCCAGCCCTCCATCTGTGATAGCAGTATATGACATTTGTCTAGTTGTCTTCCTCCGCTTTCTCCATCTTTCCAAAATCTACCCATTCTCCAAAATTCCCTCGAAGTCCTGACCTTGGCAGGCAGGTCTCAGGGACAGCTCTGCGCCTTCCCTCAGGAAGGGAAGATGATGTCTAGATGAGTGGCTTGCATGACACAGCAAACTACTGTTTCAAAACATGTCCTAATTGTTCCTCTTTCCTTCCTTCATTTATTGGCAGTTTCTCAAGGGAAAAAGAATCTTTTTATTTTTTTTAATTGCACAAATAAAATAGTGGAGATTTTCTTTCAATTCTCTTTCCCCAAATAGTTTCAGATGTTTATTTTAATATGTGTGGGATCATATTATACATATACTGTTTTTAATTTGCATCCCTACTTGGCAAGATATCATCAGATTCATGTAAGCAATAAAGATGGAATTCTTTCCTTTTAAACAGTACATAGATTCCTCTGTATGAGTGTCTCATTCTTTTTCTTTCTTTCTTTTTTTGAGACAGAGTCACACTCTGTTGCCCAGGCTAACATGCTGTGGCATCAGTCTGACTCACAGCAACTCGAAATTCCTGGGTTCAAGTGCTCCTCCTCAACCTCCCAAGTAGCTGGGAATATAGGCACCAGCCACAACACCCGCCTAGTTTTAATTTTAGTAGAGATGGCGTCTTACTCTTGCTCAGGCTGGTCTCAAACTCCTGAGCTCAAGCAATCCACCTGCCTCGGCCTCCCAGAGGGCTGGGCTTATAAGTGTGAACCACTGTGGCTGGCCCTCATTGGTTTTTTTATAAAACAACTTTCCTATTGAACTTCCTATTGAATGACATTTAAGAGATTTATGAATCCTATCCTTTGCTTCTGTATTTTCTGCAGAGCTAGTGCTTGAGTGGAGCTGTTTTGGCCTGTGCCAATGGCTAACCAGTCAATGGGCCGTGGGAGGACCAGTCCTGTTGACTGACAATGGATTGATGATTATCAGGCTAACCACAGTGATGATTTCTTAAGTGGTGTCTCCTCTTCATTTTATTTTAGGAACAGTGTATACAAAGGACAGGGCCCCACCCACAGAAGAGGAGAGAAGCAAAATAGGTGATAGCGGTTTTCTGGTCCCCCTGGGGTCTCACATGGCAGCTACACCAACCCTTTCAGAACATCTCTGAGTTACACATTAGAGGGGAGGAATTGGGGGTTTGCTCTTCAGCACAAACCAGACCAGGGTGCAATGCATATGAGATCAGGGACAGAGAATTCACTGATGCAAATGAGAGGGGGCGACCTGGGATTCTAGTTCTGCCAACGCAGGGCTGAGTCTGGGGGGCTGTGGGGAGCAGTCTCTGCATGGGTACAGCTTGGCACTTGGCTCTGTGATACTGTGTGACAGCTGCTGAGCTCCTCCAAGAGATGACCAGGGGAAGATAAACCTTTTCTGGAAAAGAGTAAGTGCCATGTTTGGGTGAGAGAGGTACCTGTCCCACCCTGAGGATGTCTGATGAGCCAGGCAAGAGGAGGTGGGAGGATGCGGGGAGGACGAGGCATGTGAGCAGCCCCACAGTGGGGCATAGGAATGGCTGCACCATTAGCTCCTGGGTAGTGAAGAGACCAGATGGAAACGGAGGACAAGTGACTTCAGATGGAGGGCTGAACTGGAGGGAAATGATTCCAAGGTGCCTTATAAATGATTCTTACCTTATCAATGGTTTATCTCCTTTTCCAGCAAAGGAGTAATGGGCAGCTATATGCTTTACTGTGAACACGTTAAAATTCTGTGCTGTCATGAACAACAGGTTCTCCTGAAATAAGAAACTTCAGCATTGTGAAAATGCCAGGGACAATAACTTTGTGTGCTGGCACTGCCCAAAGCACCCGTTCATTTATGTCACTTGGGTTGTATCTTCACCACACACACACACATACACAGACACACACACATATATAGACACACACAGACATACAAACAGATACACATATAGACACATACAGATACAAAGATACACACAGACACAGACACAGACACACACAGATACTCATCACACATACACACAGAGACACACATATAGACACACACATATACACAGAGACACACAGATACAAAGACACACACACATACACAGACAGACACACACACAGCTACACAGATACACATAGAGACCCACAGCTACACACACACACATATACCCCGAGACACACACAGAGACACACACATACACACACAGACACAGATACACACAGAGACACACACAGAGACACAGATACACACACACATACTCATAGACACACACAGAGACACCCAGGAACACACATATAGACACACGCACACAGGCACACACACCTCCTCCCCCTTGCCCAGGACTTGCTGCTGTGTGTTTTAACCACACACTCACAATGACAACTTCCCTGTGCTGTCAAGAGGGTGTCCTTCCTGCTGACATAAAATACCCCTAAAGTCATTTCCTATCCTTCTCAGATTCTTCCTGCTTACTGTTAACTTCTCCTTGCACAACCTAGAGTTAAACAGAAATACAATGAATATATTTTAAATAATGGGATTTTCATGTCTATGCTTCTGGGATAATAGCCTCCAATGTGCCCCTGGGAACAAATTAAACTGTAAAGGTTTGCATCAGTGATTTGGATTTCCTGCGGAATTTGCTTTGAAAGAGCAAATACGTGTAGAATGAAACTGCTTTGTAAATTTTTCTCTTTACACAAGTCCTCCCTCTGCCTTAATCACCTGGACTGACTCCGAGAAACCCAAATGGATGTAGTTCACTGAAGTGCATTTCCAAAACATGTGCCTTTTCCTGTGATGATGTATAATTCATCACCTCTGGGCAAGGCAAACAAGTCAAGGTAGCTTTTAAAAGACTCCACCAGCCTTTCTTCCTCTCTTCCTGTCTGGTTCATGTCTGAAGAATCAGCCGCTGCCCTCTGATGCTCTGTGTTCCCAGTCTGATGGGACCGTGTAAGCTCATCAGAGCCTCCTTCAAAACACTGTTCTCTCCCCTGGGTCCCATGGCCAAATGTACAGGAAAAAAAAATACATGGATGGAAAAAATATAACGATGTAAATAAAACCCCACAAAAATCTCTGCAACTTCTTGCCTCTTTCAATTTCTCTCCGTCTAGCAGAACACCTGGTCATGGAGCCCTTTGTGCCTCAGCTCTGCGATTGTCTTGCCCCTGCTTGGGCAGGACATGCTCTGCCAGGAAGGGCTCTGCTCTTGGACATGAGTAGGGATTCCCAGGGTCCACCTGTAGTCGAAGCCCTTTTTCTTATTAGGCCAAGAAAAGTTCTCTTCTCTGATAAAAGAACTAAAAGTATTAATGAATTGGTTGGAAAGATTTAGAAACAGGGATGACGAGGGCTTCACCTTTTTTTCCCTTGTAAGTAACTGTCTGGCTTTGGCATTCCAGAAGTGTGTCTGGTTCTATTGTTTCTATAGGGTATAGCTATGGGCTGAACTGTGTCCTCCAAAAAGTTTTTTTTTTTTTTTTTTTAGAGACAGAGTCTCACTTTGTTGCCCTCGGTAGAGTGCCGTGGCATCACACTGCTCAGAGCAACCTCCAACCCCTGGGCTTAGGTGATTCTCTTTCCTCAGCCTCCCCACAATGCCTGGATATCTTTTGTTGTTGTTGTTGTTGTTGCAGTTTGGCCGGGGCTGGGTTTGAACCCACCACCTTCAGTATATGGGGCCAGCGCCCTACTCACTGAGCCACAGGTGCCGCTCAAAAGTTTTTTTTTTTTTGTTGTTGTTGTTGTTGTTTTGAGACAGAATCTGACTCTGTTACCCAGGCTAGAGTCTCCTGGTGTCAGCCTAACTCACAGCAACCTCCAACTCCTAGGCTCAAGCAATCCTCCTGCCTCAGCCTCCTGAGTAGCTGAGACTACAAGTGCCTGCCACCACACCTTGCTACTTTTTTCATTTTTAGTAGAGATGGAGTCTTGCTCTTGATCAGGCTGGTCTTGAACTCCTGAGCTCAAGGGATCCTGCTGCCATGGTCTTCCAGAGTGCTAGGGTTATAGGTGTAAGCCACTGGGCATGGCCTTTCCAAAAAAAATGTTGACATCCTAACCCGAGTGTTTGTGAATGTAACTTTATTTGGAAACAGGGTTTTCTTTCCAGTGGTTAAGATGTGGTGATAGGAATTTAACCCTTTCACAATGAAATTTTTATCTGTCAATTTTACTTTAATAAAAAAAGATGAAGTTATTAGGGTGAGACATTATCCAGTGTGACTGGTGTCCCTGTGAAAACATGAGGTTTAGACACAGAGACAGAGGAGGACACAAGAAGAACACAGTTCTTCCATAGTCGGAGGAACAGCCAAGGGGACCAGTGAGCCCCCAGGAGCTGGGAGAGGCAGGGAGAGAGGGAGCTAATCCAGCCAACACCTTGATCTTGAACTTCCAGCCTCCAGAACTGCTGCTGTAGTTCTAAGCAGACACCCAGGTTGTCGTGGTTTGTTGTGGAGCCCCTAGGAAGCGAGCATAGTTGCTTTTCAGGAAGGGGCAGAGGATAGGCCTTTGCAGAGTGTATGAGTTTGGTAGGGTTGTCATAACAAAATGCCACAGACTAGATGGATGAAACAGTAGAAATTTATTTTCTCACAGCTCTGGAGAAGTCCAAGATCAAAACGTGGGCACACGTGGTTCCTCCTGAAACCAGGAGCCTCCCTCTTTGGCTGTGGACGCCGTCTCTCCTCGGGCCATGCCCTGGTGTTGCTTCCCATTCTTACAAGGACACCAGTTGTCCCAGATTGAGGACCCATCCTAACAGCCTCATTTTAACTTAATCACCCATTTTAATACGTTCTTACTGCATATGATTATATTCAGAGGAGAAAGCGGTTGGGATTTCAACATATCAATTTTGGCCGTGGACATATTCAGCCCACAACTTCCAGGAGGAGCAGAGCTGCAGCATATGAGTCTGCTCTGTGAGCATGGATGCAGAGGACACAGACCTTCTATTTGGCCAACCAATCAAATAATCCCTAGGCTTGATGCCTTGGGCTGTGTACATAATGTACAGAGTCAGCACCAGGGTCTGGGGTGTCCCTCTGTTTACAGCTGCCCATGGATGAGCATCTGTCACCTGGGCTTAGTCAGACTTCAGGTCCTTTCTGGTCCTGGCAGAACAGGGCTGGACAGGCCATGGATGAAGCCTCAGGACTGCCTGCTTATGAGGCCCCAGGCTGAGCAAGCTGGCTCCAAGGCCCGGACTTCCTGCTAAACATCTCTTTCTGCTCACTCTCACTGGTTGAGATTGTGACCTGGTTAGTGAATGTCACTTCTCACTGAGTCTCGTGGCTGCTCTGTTCAATCCTTCTTGCCTAAGAGAGGCTCAAAACCTAAAAGAGGAGATGGAGCCAGAGAGAGTGGGGAGAGCCAGGGAGAGGGCTATTATTGCTCTGCCACAATGTGCCTTGCCCACACGAATTCAGATACCTGTGTATTGGGGTTCCTTCATTGTTGCCACCTATTGGGGCCTGGAGCTGGCCCCATCTCCAGCCCCCAGCTTATCTAGGCTCTGGATGCAGACCGCTAGGCTACCTTGCTGGGAAACAGTTGCTCTTGGGTGCCTGAGGGCTATTGCTTTAGCAGAATGGAGAGACAGAGAGAAAGTATTTGAGGGCGTAGAGCAGTCTTAGTAAGAAGAGTACATCTTAGCAGTCTTTCATACAGAGACGTGGTGCAGGCATTCTGCAGGCAGGAGAAGCGACAGAGTCAGTGTGAGCCGGGCCCTGATAGAATGTGCGCTCCCAACTGCCTTCTCCTCCAGCCTCTTAGAGAGACACTTCTGTGGCTCTTAATACCACAGGCATAGAGACGGCCAATCACTAATACTCTCCTCTCCTGAGCTCTCATGTTCTTGTGTTGAGAGCCAAATCCCTCCCCATACCCTTATCATAAGCTGTTACATTACTGAGTTATACAGGTGTTTCTTATAACTGTCACTCCTCCTTGCCATGAGCTATATGGGCTACTACACCTGTGCATGCTGCTGCTTGGTGCTTTTAGAGAACATGATTGTGAACATAATTAAAAAGTCCAGCGGAGGTGGCTCACACCTATAATCCTAACACTCTGGGAGGATGAGGTGGCTTGTTGGAGATCAGGAGTTCAAGACAGGCCTGAGTAAGAGTGAGACCCTGACTCTACTAAAAATACAGAAAAACTGGTTGTCAGGTGTCCTGGCAAATGCCTGTAGTACCAGCTATGAGGGAGGCTGGGGCAAGAGGATTGCTCAAGCCCAAGAGTTTGAGGTTGCTGTGAGCTGTGATGATGCCACTGCACTCTACCCAGGGTGACAGATTTTGTTCCAAAAACCAAGTTATCTAGGCTCCCTACAATTGAGGTGTATGTACAAGAGGAGTCAGAGAACTGTGCTTGAGAATTGCTGTCTTAGCTGAACAGCAAGCATTAAATACTGGCTGTGGCCAGATGTGCAGGAAGCCGGGTAAACAGACCAGCCTCTCCCTCCCCACCCTCCTGATCTCTGGTCGGTGTCTCTGTTTGAGTTGGGACTTACAATGGGATAATGGAAACTAAAAGCATTTTTTTTTTTTTTTTGGTAAGATCTAAACAGTAGCAAGCATGATATATTAGGCTGGAGTCCGAATGCTGTGTTAAGATAAAGGGGAAATGATGTATTTTTAAAGAGCTCTTATTTAGTTCAAACTTAAAAGCAACCGTGTACATTTCTTTCAAGTAATATTTCCTTAATTATTCATTTTCCTTGGCACTAGTTAAAGAGTCAAGTAATGACTTCTGTCTCTTTATATTTAGTCTATTATTGTTTGAAAAAGGCCAGAGGAAGGCCAAAGCAGTGCAAAAATGATATTTTGCTTTTTATTTATTTATTTCTTTTATTACCAACAGCAAATGTAAAGGGTAATATAATCACCGGCAGCTGAGAGACAATGATATTTTTATAGACCTTCTGGCAACACCGGAGTGTGAAAGAGCCTGACAGCCTTTCCAGACTGTTCTTTCAACTGTGTCCCCCACCAGGCTGACTGCTGGGCCAATGGTCCCGAGATAGCTCCCCGTTTCCCTCCATGTGGCATTTTTAAGAGCTTGAACAGCAGCTGTCTGTTTAAATTTGGCGATTTTATAGATGGAAACCGAAGACAAACACCTGCAGGACCCTGTCCTTGCAGGCCTGTGGGGCGTTTTGCCGTGGCTCAGTAGAAGGTCCAGCTGGATTCTCGGGTTCCGTGAGAACTTCAAAGACTGGAGAGCATAATTGTTGTGCTGGGACACTCATGGCTCGTTATAATTCAGAACACTTTGGTTGTGGTCTCTCTGTGGGTTCATCAGAAGGCTGGTCATGCACAAGAACACATTATGGAGCTGCCTTTACTAAGGAGGACCCCGTGTGAGGCTTCTTTCTCTGCACCCCACTATCTGCATAAGCTCCTGCCTATGGGATCTTCCTGGGCTGTGCCATTTGAGCCAGATTGGGCAGCTGTGGCATTCAGAACTCTTCAGCCGGGATGGAAAAGCAAGGGTCAGATTTCCACTTCGAAACGAGGCAGTTTAGATGTGGGATAACTGTAACAGGTGTTCATTTTCTTTTTGCTCCTTTTTAACTGTGCAAAGTGTAAGGATGCACCCTCAAGCTTCTGAGAAGATCTGGTGCTTTCTGTTGCTGCTTCCAGAGAGGGTATAGAGTCTTGTGTTCTTGTGCAGATTATGGCGGATATCTTGCTTTGCACTGTGCCCAAGAAGCACGAAGGACTAAAAGCTAATGGATGAAGGCAGGAGGAGAAAAAAATCCATTAATAAACAAATGAGCTAAAATAAAGAACACAGGCTTTCACAGGAGCAGTCTACAAACTACAGGAAGTTTTCCCCTTGGATGTTCACTCTTTAACCTTTGGCCAGATCCTCTAAGCATTCAAATTTGGGGCTGTTGTACCTTTGTGAAATAAATCCCTTCTCGAATTTATGTGGAGTGAGAAGACTTGCCCTTTTATCCTGTCGTAAGCGCTCAGGAAAGATTTCCTTCCCACCTCCCTTCCTGTATAGTGATAGATGGCTCCTCTTGAAGCCAGGAGGTGAAGTCAGCTGAATGGAAGCTGAGCTTGGTCAGTCTCCTGGGTAATTGTGGGTAGTGAAGCCCACCATTGTTAGTATAGCTGGATAAGATTTCTATTTACTCTCATCCAATTGGATTAGTGAGAATTAGGTTTCCAAAGCATTATATGGGATTCAGAGAGACACTTAGATCAGAAAAGGCCTGTATGGCTCAAAACCAACTCCCTTGTCATCAAGATTCAAAAACAGACAAGGAGAGGTAAAGTGACTTGCACAAGAGGCTGGAATTCACAGGACTGGGTGGAGTCAAGAGCTGCTCCAGTATCCTCCAGCATGTCCCCAGCCCTTCCCTAAGTTAAAGGACCTGATAGGACTTCAGTTCTAACCCCTCTCTCTCCTCCTCACTATCCTTCCTGTTTACCTTGATCTTGGAGGTAGAAATCCTAAAGGAATTTAGTTATAATTATCACTACTAAAAGAACTGGAAGCTTTGCACAGTAGCAGTATTGTAGCTAATGAGATTTATCTGAGGCACTATTATTCTTAATTGAAAACTTTCTCCAAAAATGGAAATTGCCAAAATGCTTGATTCTGAAGTCAACTCTGATTGCAAATTAACCTGGCCCAATATTTGGTTTTTATATCCAGCAAAAATATGGCCAATGAAATTGCTTGTGTCTGTCTCAAGATAGTTTCCAGATGCAAAATAAGAAAAGCTTTATTTGTCCATGAGACACTTTCCAGTATCTTCCCGGCTCATTATGACACCTTCTCCAGCTTCCTGTTCTCTGAACAGACCTTAAAAGGAGGTATCATCCTCTGTATGTGAAAACATATCCATGTGAAATTTGAGCACTATTGTTGTGTAATTATTTGAAGGCAACTGTTTGCGGACGTTTGCTTTCTAGAATTCCATTTTATTGGTCTTAAGCAAACTAAAAATGATCCCCACATGCTTGTAGAAGGAATAAAGAAAACACATATTCACCATCCCCCTTGAGATCCATTTCCTGCCTGCTCTGCCAGACTCTTTGCCCCAGGAGGTCAACTCCTAATGAAAATAGCAGTGAAGTCCTCTTGTTGGCTGGTTTCTGATTGTGGCCAGCTATTGGGAAGTGCCAGCAGGAGCTTAGGGGATGAGAGGCGAAGGCCTCACCTTTCCTCCTTGCTCTTTGCTGCTGTGGGATGTTTCTGACCTGAGCTGCCTCCGAGACCACCATTCTGCTCCTGCCGGGATGAACCTGCTGCTTTTCTCCACTCACTGGGCTCCAGTAATACTGTGTTGCCTTCAGACCTCGGAGGGCTGCCTGATGAAGTACCAAACACTCAGCGACGTTTAAATTTCAGGTAAAGAACCGATGCAGGACGTGTCCCAGGAAAGGGAAGAAAGCCCCCAAAATACGGTGAGCGTGTTCTTGGCGTCACGCAGGAGAGAATTCAAATGTGAGCCAACTAATGACAGGAAGGTTCATTGAGAGAGACAGACAACAGATCCTACTGCACACACAGAGTAGGGTTCCTCTCCTGAGCAGGAGGGGGGCCCCTTATGAGGCAATGGTAACATTTAAATGTTTATAACCCCTCTATGTGACTAGCGTTTTCTTATGTCAGGTCATAAAGATTAATCATAAACTTTTGTCACAGAAAGGTAAGTGTAAACAGTTTATAAGGTAATTCATTCATCCTTGGCAGGGTGGAGGTTTGGCAGGAGGTCCCTGGCTGGCCACCCACCTGTAACTTCCTTGTGGTTAGGGCCTGGTATTTGCCGAAATGGCTGCACTCAGGTTCTCTCTACCTTTCTTTTTTGCCTTCTCCCTGCATTAGAATTGATATATTTCTTTTAGAGTAAGTATGAGCAACATTTGTAACGTACTAAAGAAATTATTTGTTATTTATCTGAAACTCAAATTTCACTGGGTGTCCTGCATTTGTTTTTGAATCTGGTGACCCTAAGCTGGAGGGTTGTCCTGGCCTCTCGTGTTGCTAGACACTGGGGGCCTTCTCTTTCCTTCATTGCATCCCTTAAACGTGCTCACAGCTCTGCACATTAAGATCATTATGACAATCTGAGCTGGACTCTGTTTCCTTCTGGGGTGACACTGACACACTGCCCATACCTCACAGGCTGAGGGCAGCACAGGGGAGGGGCTTCCCTTTGGGCCTACAGTTTCCAAGACAAGCAGAAACTCCTTGGTGTAAGTAAAACTCCTCTGAGTGAGACTGTGAACCTTTTGGAATCACAAGGAGGCTGAGGGAGGTGTGGATTGGGCAGAGAGAAGGCACCCTGCTGTCACATGCCTAAGTATAGAGACTGAATCACTCTCTTTTGTCCTTTGTGCCTGAGTCCTAGCCTTACAGCCCTGTGCTGTTATAACACAGCCCTAAGGAAGCTTCTGATTTTCTTCATTCTTTTGACAAATCTATACCGAACCTTGAAGTGAGCCCCATTCTGATCAGGACACCTTCTAATCTGTTCCTATTTTTATATTTGCATTTTTGATAGACAGTCCCAAATGATCGAGCATTGAGAGCCTTTCTCCTGGCCGAATCTGGGGAATTAACAGCGTGCTTTTTCAGGGCTAGGTCTCCTCTCACACCCAATCAGTGGTTTCAAAGCTACTAGGCTCTGACAGCTTATGACAAGTCCTATTCATTGCTCCAGAATCTAGACGAAATCCCACTCTGCCAACAATTCCACTCTCTGCTGAGTTGTTGCTTATCAGAATATGGTCATGAGTCCCATTTAAAATCTTTCATGTTTACATGGATGGAGCTGGAACATATTCTTCTTAGTAAAGTATCTCAAGAATGGAAGAAAAAGTATCCAATGTACTCAGCCCTACTATGAAACTAATTTATGGCTTTCATATGAAAGCTATAACCCAGTTATAACCTAAGAATATGGGGAAGGGGGGTAGGGGAGAGGATGGATGGATGGAGGATGATTGGTGGGATTACACCTGTGGTGCATCTTACATGGGTACATGTGAAACTCAGTAAATGTAGAATATAAATGTCTTAGCACAATAACTAAGAAAATGCCAGGAAGGCTATGTTAACCAGTGTAATGAAAATGTGTCAAACGGTCTATAAAACCAGTGTATGGTGCCCCATGATTGCATTAATGTACATAGCTATGATTTAATAAAAAAATAAATAAAAAAAATAAAAAGCTAAGACAGAACAGAAATTAATTACATAGGACTAAACTAAAAATAAATAAATAAATAAATAAAATCTTCTATCTTGAAAAAAAAATAAATAAAATGATGCTGGACAGAGAGGGCTTTATTCCAAATACAGGAAATTATGCCAGTGAGCAAAACTTGGGAGAAGAGGTGAGGAACAAGTAGAACCCACCTCAAGGGTTCTGTCTTCACACACACACATATATATTTATATTTATATAAAATTTTCTTCATCTACTCAGAAACTAATGGGCATTTAGGCTGATTCTGTATCTTTGAATGATGAATTGTGCTACAATAAACATTCAATACAGGTTTTTTTTTTTTTGATATATGACTTTTTATTTGGGTATATACCCAGTAGTGGGATTGCTGGATCGAATGGTGTATCTACTTTTAGTTATTATGGAATCTCCATACTGATTTCTATAGAGGTTGCACTAATTTACAGTCCCACCTGCAGTGTGTATAAGCATCCCTTCTTTACCACATCCACACTAACATTTACTGTTTTTTGATTTTTTAACAATAGCCATAAAATAATTCATGACTAAGACCCCAAAAGCAAATACAGCAACAACAAAAATGAAAAAAAAAAAAAAGAAAGAAAAAGGAGAGTTGATTAAATTAAAAAGTTTCTTCACAGACAGAGGATATAAGCGACATAGTTAACACATAACCTGCAGAATGGGGGAAAATATTCACAAACTACACGTCTGACAAAGGACCAATACCCAGAATCTACAAAGAACTCAAACAAATCAGCAAGAAAAAAACCAAATAACCCAATTAAGAAGTGGGCAATAGACATGAACAGAGTTTTTTTTTTTTTTTCAAAAGAATACAAAGGGCCAACAGATGTGTGAAAAAATTCTCAACATTAATAGTAATCAAGGAAAATGCAACTTAAAACCACAATGAGATAATTTTACTTATTAAATAAATTTCATCAAGGTATGATTGCCTATAATAAGCTGCACCTCCTTAAGTGTACAGTCCAGTGAATTGACAGAGGTGCACATCTGTGTAGCCACCAACCCAATCCACACATAGACAGATGATCTCTGTCACTCTCCAAATTCCTTTCTGCTCCTTTGTGCTCTCCACTTGACTATTTTTGATGGGAAGCTGTCTAAAACACACTCCCTCCACTTTATTCAACAGGAACACTGAATTTAAGTGCAATCGATATTGACTACCTCAAGTCCTCATACTGAATACCAGTTATCTGATATCTTTAGAAGTGGGTGAAGGACTCAGTCTACTTTGCCTCTTCACTAAATAAGCCTGCACTTTTTTGCTTGGGAGATTCTTATTTGCTTTCAAAATTGTTTTTAGCTTTTCTCTACCATATACTTGTCACTGTTATTATATGCGTCTCTTTTTTTCTAAATCAGTGTTCCTACTTCTAACAGCAGCTCTGTTCCATTTTCTTATTTGTTTTTTCTGATCTGCCATGGGGTGAAAAACCAGATAATCCATATTATTAAAAATTATTTAAAATAGCAATAAACATGGGCACTCCTATGAGTACATGGGGCCATATTTAGTGCGTGAACATGGCTGTGTGTCTTTGCTCAAAGATCTTTTTATCTTCTTTCCCTGGTCTTTTGATGATTGAAGTCTACCGTGCTCAGTGCCAGCTTCTCTGTGGCTCCCCAGATGACACACATGACTGTCTCTGATTGCCAGGGTGGACTCGGAGGGTTGAGGCTGGGGATGCATGTTCCCACCCCTTTCTTAGGGCTGAATGATAGAGCTACCACCCACGCTACGTTCAGAATTTTCAACTGCAGGATGTGGGAAGCTTTCTGTTAAATTCTATCAGTGTGTTTTCTTTGAGACTCTTAGAACAACTGTTTCACAGCAACAGTTCTGGTTCTGAGCTCATCTCTGCACAGTAATTTTTAGGGTCTCCTATGGAGTCTCCTTAAGAAATTCTTCCATAGGCATATTTTTGTCTTTGGCTTTTTACTGGACTCAGGCTATTATTTGTCCTTCTTTGTGGAACCACTGACAGCTGCCTGTGAGGGTGTGCTGTGTGGCTCTTGGCCACGCTGATGGGCTATGAAGGGGACCCCTGGGATACCCCACATGACATTTGGAAACGGCTGAGAGGCCCTAGAAAGAAGAAAACCAATCTGTCCATTTCCAAAGCAAAGGGGTCTGTCTGGTTGTGGATTTTTTTCCTTGGAGAGGTGGATGCTCAGCTTTTATGAAAAAACGTTCTACATGTGTGTGGACTGCACCAGGCAGCTGACTTCAGCAACACCTCCTCACGATGGTGAAGTGGATCACTCTGCATCCTAACTCTGGAATCCGGGCTCGCCCGCGTGGCCCGTGTGGCCCAAGATACTCGATGATGAAGGATGTGCCCTCCGTCACTTGATGATGGAGTCTGAGGAGTACAGGTGTAGGCCCGTGGCACTGTGGCCACCTTGCATTGTATGTGGTGCTGGTTCCTATAGCAAGAGGGCCATTTGTAGGCAGGTTTGGGAGGTAGAAGTCCCAAGAGTGAGAGAGGAAGGGGGAAGAAGTGAGAATTATTGGGAAAGAGGAGACACAGCAAACGTGAATGTAGTTGGGAAAAACATGCTATTAAAGTTGTTTCTAACAGGTAAATCAAGCTAGTTTTAGATTATTTTATATGGAAGGTAAATAATATAATTTTAGTCCAAAATGTAAGATAAAGATTAATTTTTCCTCTTAATGATTTTTGTGTAGAAAATGAAGAAGGATAGAGTAATTCCTTTGTAATGGATATTTTCTGGAAGGTTTCTCATTTAGTGGTTGGCAATCACCTGTTATCGACTAAATGTTTGCTCCCCACACACCAAAGAAATCCCATATGTTAAAACCCTAACCCTCAGTGTGATGGCATGAGAAGGTGGACCTTTTGGTAGTGATGAAGTAATGAGCTGTAATCCTCATGGATGAGATTAGTACTTTTGTTTTTGTTTTTCCCAAGACAGAGTCTCACTGTGTTACCCTTGGTAGAGTGAGGTAAAGTGCCATGGTGTCACAGCTCACAGCAACCTGAAACTCTTGGGCTTAAGTGATTCTCTTGCCTCAGCCTCCCAAGTAGCTGGGACTACAGGTGCCCGCGACAATGCCTAGCTATTTTTGTTATTGTTGCAGTTGTCATTGCTGTTTAGCTGGCTCGGGCTGGGTTCGAACCAGCCAGCCCCAGTGTATGTGGTTGGTGCCCTATCCACTGAGCTATGGGCGCTGCCAACATGTATATTTTGATGACTACCCTTCCAGGAGTGTTTCAAAGCACTCATTCACTTATGCAAAAGGACTGAGGGAGGCGGCACATTGTATATTTTCTCCTTGGCCTGGGCAACTGCACACAATCTCCTTGGACAAATGTTTGTGACTCTTCCCCATGTGTGAGCTCTCATGGCCATGCATGGGGGTCCCAAAGCAGAGTGTGGACATGGCACCTCCTATGAGCCCAGTGATCCCCATGTTGGGACCTGAGTCCTTGAGGGAACCACCAAGGGCAGGGATGGTCCTGTAGAGATAAAGCAAGGCTTAAAGGACTAGTTCTAGTGGCTGCAGCACTAGATCTTTCCTCCTATTTGAAATTTTTATCCTTTTACAAATTTTTGTGGCAGCAGTGAGACCAATAACAAACTTAGCCTAGGTCCTCCTAGGGGACTGGCTACACTCCATTTCTCTCTCTGTCTGGAGTTATTAGGCAATACATGAGTGTGTCAGAGAGACCAGGAGGCATAGAGAAGGGTCTTTGGACTTCCTAGTAATGTGGGCATTGAGGTCTCTACTGCTCAATTAAAAAAAAACAAACTTTTATTAACTTTAAGGAGATTTAATGGTTCACGTTGATAGTCAGATGCTTTTTCAAAAATAAAGTTTACTTCTGTTTATTTTTGTATACAGAGGGTGCCAAAAATGTATACACATTTTAATAAAGGAAAATACTGCATTAAAATTGTAATACTCAATATATACGAATAACAAGATGAATATAAGTGAAGCACTACTTCTTGTAATTACAGAGGTCAAATGGGACTTGAGTATTATAAATTCAATACAGTTTTTTCCTTTCTTAAAATGTTTATACATTTTTTGGGCACCATCTGTATTTTTTTTTTTTTTTGACATTTCTAAATACTCCTGAAGATGAAAGCCTTCTCTGGATTAATACATGCTCTTCTGAATTTTAAAAATTTGTAAAAGGATAAAAATTTCAAATAGGAAGAAAGATCTCGAGGTCTAGAGTCTTAGGCTTATTTCCCCCAGAAAGAGACCCTAAGGTAAGGTTTCAGGTGCAAGAGATTTAATTTGGAGGTGATTCCAGGAGGTACTGGGAGGGGTTGAGGAAGTAAGAACAGAAACGGAAGAGGGAGAAGCCCGCACTGGTGTGCCTGGACCCATGTTAACTCGGTGGGCGCTGGTGCTGCAGCCTATGGGGGCCTCTGGAGAAAGTGTGGGTCACCTCATACCAGATGGCTGTGAAGCTGTGGTTTCTTGCACTAATTCTCATTCCTGATGCTTGAGGCTGTTCCTGTGTGTGTGTGTAGGGGGGTCACTCTGCAGACTGTCCTGAGCACAGGCTGAGGACACTCTTGCAACCCGAGAAAGTGGGCTTTGGATGCTGTAGGAACTTGCAGTAAATAGCCATCAAGGTGACGCAGAGAGGCGGATACCCACAGAGGGCTTTGGTGGGGCCCAGGAACACCTGTTATACATGTAGTGAAGCTCTCCAGCCTCAGTCCCACCAGGCCACTCTGTAGGGGAGGGCATTGAGCCTAGCTTATCAGATCATCAAGTGTCTTTTAATTTCTACTTGACCATACCTTCTCGTTTGCAGGGTCCTTGAATGGGAGGGCTGATTTCTAGCTTTATATCTGGTCAGGCTTGCTTAGAGGAAGGGTTTCCCTGAGTCATGTGGTGCAGAGCTAAGCATTTAGATAATAGCCATTAACAAGGATCCCTCACTTCTAGAGGTGGGATATTAGTTTGATTCATTCCTGGGCAACATTGCCTGTCTTCCTCCATCAACCCTAAACATCTCCAGGCCTGTTGTGGAGTCTGGACTGGCTTCAGGATGCTATATCTCTCTGGGTGACCCTTCTTTCAACCCCAGAAAAACTTCCCTTACAGGGTCAATTCTCTGCATTTATCTGGGAGGCAAAAGAGCAGCGGCTAAGGCTGAACTCCTTGTTCAGGACAAGAAGAGGAAGAGAAACCTCCAACAATTGCAGCTTTAAATGTACTTTGTAAGTGAAATGTCCTGTGTCTTCCTGGGGATAGTGCCTATGATCCCGTTTGCCATGGTGAGATAACTGGGTTCTCTGGATTACTCTAGTGGTTTTTATATCTTCTCTTTGCTTTATACTTATAAGGAATTATTCAAAACATCTGCTATTGGGGCAGCGCCTGTGGCTCAAAGGAGTAGGGCGCTGGCCCCATATGTTGGAGGTGGTGGGTTCAAACCCAGCCCTGGCTAAAACTGCAAACAACAACAACAAAAAAAAAACAAAAACAAAAAAATATGCTATTCTTTTTTTAAAATACTATATATATATATGTATTTTGCTTTTCAGGTTAATTTGAGAATGCAAACAACTAGATCACAATATTTGAATTTGTTAGGTACAGTTGCTCTGTTGGTAGTGTCCTGCACCCGAAAGTTATGCCAGGCACCCCCACATTGTGCCCATTAAGTGAGGATACCCCAATCACCCTTCCACCCTCATTCCCCCTCTCCCTAATTTCAACTGACATGAGTTTTTCTCTGATGTGGGCATGAATAGATAGTAACATCTGCTATTCTGACATTGGGATACCTTCTTGGTTTTCAAAGCTTTAGGGCTATAATTATTTAAAATACATCTATCTATTTACTTAGATATAGCTATACGTAGTATACACACATATATAATTCAAGCATATCTGAGTTATGTATATAATTTCCATAGGACATCTGAAAGGAAGAACATCCACATGTATTCCTTCAATCTAGCTTTTGAAACAAAATCTTATTTTACTGTTTAATGCTACATTACATACTATTTATTATGAAGTCATTAAAAGGAGTAAGAAAGATTCCTCTGTGGAAAGATAACCATGAAAAAAAATGCTAAAAAATAAGTAGGTTTGTGATGAAGGGTAACTATCCTACCTTCCCTCTGCCCACACAATCTCACCTTCCCTTCTGCCCTCATGGCCCTCCCTCTGTTTGGAGAAAGGTCTGGAATAAAGCGCAACAAATATTTAACAATGTTGTGTTCTGAAGAAAAGGTGCTGAGGTGAGAAGATTTCCACATTTTACATTACATATTTTTCTCTTGTTTCTTGCCACTTTCAAGAAGAATGAACTTTTATAATTAAAATAGGAAACCCAAACTCAGTAGCCTTGTAAGAGGTGCTGTAAGAAGCGGTACCCTCAGCAAAGGCTTCTCAAAGCTGGGAGTGTTGCTCTGAGTGCTGGCAGAGGGCTAGAGGGTTAGGCTTTAGTCTCTTCCTCCTGGAAGTACTGGGGCTTGGGAAACAATAAGCTGGATGCAGGGAGGAGGTAGACAGAAGTCAACTCTCACCCTGATAGAGACAGCATTGCCAGAGGAAGGATGCCGGTGGTCAGGTGAGAGCTGTAGGGTAAGTACCAAGGGGCAAGTGTCCCTATGTGTCCAGCTACCCACGGAATGAGGTCCCTCCCATGGGTGAGGGATGCTATGGCCACAGTCCCCCACATCACAATGCCCCTATGTGCTCCCTGTCTGCCCAACACTATACCAATGGAAAGGTGGGCAATTGTTAGATTTTTGGGAACCCGAGACAATCAGGGAAACACATTTCCCAGTGCTCAGAGTTAATCCTCAGTACAAAGTTGCCCCCAGCTGCCGTTATTTCCTCTCCATGCCAACCTTGCTTCTCCTAGTGGTTGGGCAGCAGGATTCGGGGACACCAGTAGAATTTCATCCTGCATTCCTGGAGCGGACTTCTGAAGCTCTCGTAGCACCCCTTTCTTTAACTCGTTAACTTCTTCCCCCAAGTAAAGGCTAGACTGAGCAAGAGAGGCTGGAAACCCCACTTAGGTCCTGAGGTTTCCTGGGCATACCACCAACCTGGCCTTTAGTAAGGACTGGGCTAGATGAATAATTTATGCTATTACTGATATCATTTCCATTTAGTTACTCTTTCTTATGAGTGGCTTCCCTGAGAACTGCATGGTGAAGATGATGAGCAGAGTTCGGGCATTCTTGCTCCCTCACCTGCTGTAATGCTATCTGATGTTAAAATGCCATCCACGCTTTAAAAAAAGATTGGGTAGTTGGTAGCTTGTGGGAAGGAATGACTTTTGCTTAAATGTCTTAAGATTTAAATGCATTAGCTCTGATGATAAACCTGTTCTGTATTTAAAATATTCCCAAGAGTGCTAGAAAAAATAATACCCTCATTTATATTCCATGTACTAATTACTTTGGAATTTGATATAAGATTGGGTGGGTGTTATATTGTTTTAATATGAATATTTTAAAAACCAGATTGTTCTACTCTCTATGTCCTGTGAAGAAATAGGGATTGAAATGGGACTTTGCCCATTAATTGATATCTGCCGAAGCTACTTCTGGAACTGGCGGAGGAGCTCTTTGCCACTTTCATCTCTGGGTAACCCGCTTCTTCTTGGCAGAGTATCAAAATGTGTTCCAGGAACAAAATGCTCAAGTATGTTCTAAGTTTACTTTAGTCACATATAACTCTTCAATTTGAGTCCTAAATCTGTGGTCTGGTTCTCAGTAGCAAAACCATTTACACTTCCATTTCCATTTGGATCATCAAAGCAAGACTATTGCTGCAGCACAAAAATGCTGACAGCAAAACTCTTAACAGTAACACGCCCCCCCCCCACACTTCATTTATCTGCATTTCAGGTTGAAATACTTAAACTCTCAAAAATAATTACTATAACACTTGTTGTCTAATGTGGAAAGTCTGACAAATGCCATTTTCTGCGATAGCTGCATTAATTTTTGAAGCATGGAAAGGAATGCTCACTGACTGTATCCTCCACATCTCTGCTTTTCCTCAGTTTACTTAGAATTGTTCTCATTTCTGTCCTCCTACAAAATCTGGCTGAGATCTCACCCCTTCCAGGCAGTCTGCTCTAGAGTAACTCCCCCCCACTTTCATTTCTCCTCTACCTTGAACAATCTTCCCTCAGAGTTTACATCGCTTGTTTATATTATGCTGTTGAGAAACCATTAAAGGTATTCGAGAAGAGAAGGTATGTGATAAAACATGTATTTGAAAAAGATTGTTGTTGCTATGGAACCAAGAACATGTTGAAGGATGAAGAGAGTGTTTTCAGTGACCTGGGACACTGGCAGTGCATGTGACAAGCGGGAGATGGAAGAGAAATGGTTTGGAAACAGAGGGACTATGGAGGCCTAATTTGACAGTGGATAAGTTTGGGCCATGAGAAATGGTGTGTTCTGCCATTTTTGACCCACAAAATCTGGAACAACCTAATGTAAATAAGAGAAAATGCAATTATTGTTTTAGGAGTTGTTTTTTTTTTTTTTTTTTTTCTTTAGTAGTGACAGGATCTCACTCTGACTCAGTCTGGTCTCCAACTCCTGAGCTCAAGGTATCCACACACCTCAGCCTCTCAGAGTTCTGGGATTATAGGCATGAGGCACAGCACCTGGCCTATCTTCAGAGCTTTTAAACAATGTTGTTTATGTACACAGAAGAAGGACTCAGGATTAAAAGACATCCCAGATGTCCCGATAAATAGATATTTTTTTCTGAATGACTTTCATGTTAACTGCCCAGAATTTTAGGATCTTCTGAAATGTCATCTTTAACCTAAGGTTGACTTGACTTGCCTTCTTGTTACAAGGTGGATGCACACACTTACTTTTCATTTATGTCCCCCAGAGATAAGAGAAGGTTTGAGTTTTTCTAAATGTCCAACAGACATCCTGAGATCATCATCAGCCTGATTAGCTCAGTTGGGATCCGTGATAACTCTATGGACAGGGAATTCCATGAGTTGATATGCTCAGGTCTAGAATATTGTGTCCATTGTCAATGAGGGGAGAAGTCAAACCCACACAAATCCACAGCTGCCATCCAGTGGGGAATGTATGAAATGAAGATTGGGAGAGAAAATGGCCAAGTCATTCAGAGTTTAAGCGGCAAGGTAACAATTTCAGTTTGGAAAAATTGCTTTGCAGCATTGTGGATGTAACTGTTGGAAGCATGCAGTATTGGAGATATAGAGACCAGTCAGGAGATAATTTAAGGAATCTTAACAAGAAAGGATAAGAGTGTGCAGGAAGGTGGGGGTGGCATGAATGAATCAGGAAGATTCTGCTCACGCTGAGAGGAGACTAATGGGACTTGAGGACCACCTTGATGAGGAGAGTGAGGGACGTGAGGAATGGGTGAGAAGGACCCTCCCCTAAGACTTCATGGTGAAAACAGCTGTGCTGTTCTTTGGGAGAAGAAGTAGAGGATGATGACATTTAAGTTTTGGAGGAAAGATGACCACATCTGGAATCTTTTCACATGTTTTTCCTTTGGGTGATATGACCTTGGAATATGAAAATGGAGACTCATGGATAAATGGTTCTGGAGGACCCCGAAGAGGTTGAGATATAGGATTCGGGTGAACAGCATAGGGATGAAGCCGTGTGTATGGCTGAGGTCTTCCTGTGCAGGGAAGCGGGGAGGAGGGAGATATCTCTGGATGGGGAGAGCAAGGAGGGCAGAGAGGCCTGAGCTGCGGGATTTGGGGCAACCTCCTTCAACCGTTATTTCCTTAACCATAAAACAGAGATAATACTAGTAACTATCTCATAGGCTTGCTTGGCTGATTACCTGAGGAAAAGCCTATGAAAAGCTTACCTGGTACTCGACACAAAAGAAGCATTTGCAGGTAGGTACTCTATACCCCGCTTAAAGTGCTTAAATAAAAACATTTCATTAAAAACGGAAAAAATTAGAATAAAGAAAACAATCAGCCAATAAAGTAAGCCAGGCCTGGTCCTTTTTATCTTCATGACTGTCCTGGCTAAGAGTATCTTCTTGGGAACCAGCATATACATGTTCCAGCTGTGTGACCTTGGGCAAGGTTCTCCAGGGCTGGTTCTCCTCTGTACAAGGGCAATTACACCACACCCTCCGTAGGGATGCTGTGATGTTTAAATGGGGATGTATGTAAAAATCCTTTGCAGAGTTCTTAACATGTGGTAGCAGTTAGGTAATGTTTTCAAGGATGTAAAACCTGGAGACATTAGTGTCCCAGAAGTCTAGGAAGAGAAAACAGTATCAAAAATATGGAACTTTCTCCTATCGGTGAGGACAAAAAGTCTCCATTGTATTTGGCAATGAAGAAGGGATCATTGATCCAGGAAGACACAGTTTTGGAAAAGTGCTGGAGGCGTAATCTGACTGCAGGTGGGCAGAGGCACAAAACAGAGCTGAGAATAAGGGGGTCAGCATGATCCGTGAGGAAAAAGGGTGGAAAGACAGTAATAGGGGGATGGGATTGCAGGGCCTTGAATCGTTTATTTCTACATTAGTTGCCTTTGGTTTTTGTTTTAACACAGAAAATAGGCCCACTTCTAGATCTCTTTGTATGTTTCTAAGATGTCCTTTCAATTCAGATTTTATAAAGGATTATTAAAAATGTCAATTATCTATTACTTAGATGACAACATTTTTCTTCATTCAGCGTTAAATAAGGCAGGCTCGTTTCTCGTTTGGAGTATAAAGACTGTCTTTTAATTAAGACAAATGATTTGAAACTTCTAGAAATACTTGGTTTTTATTTTTTCCTGTAAATCACCATCTGTTTAAAATCAACTTGATCAGATAAGACAGGGAAATAGTACTGTATTTGGAAACATGGACCCAAAAGATAAAAAGCCCGTATATGTTTCCTTCTCTCACCAGCCTTTCAGTGTTGCTCTGGGTGCAAACGTTTTCTGCTTAGCAGATGCATTGCTAGTTAAAATTCACACACACACACAGCCCACAAATATGAAAGCCACACCTCAATTCTCCAGTGAGGAAACCAAGGTCAGTTTCTGCAACATCACACAACTAGTCAGTAACCGATGGGACCTGGCGTTAGGGCCTCCTGTGTCCCAGCTCAGCTCTTGTCATCACACTAAGTTCTGGTAACCAGCATTTATTCCTGTTTCTCACTACCCTTATAAGACCACATATTCAATTTTCCTTCTCTTCACCATACTTTCACTGCATTTTGTGCATACATCTGTTAATGGGATATATTTACTCAATATTATCATGACATTATCTCTCTGATTAGAACCTGAACAAATATGTGTATCTCCCAGTGCATGATAGAATCTGTTGAGTACTTGCATGAGTGGATAAGCAAATGATCAAGCTGATTCACATAGATTTTTTCCTTACATAGCTTCATAGAATGACATGCAGGCTTTGATAATATTGATACTTCATGTGCGCTCATTATTCACACAGTTGGACACGTTCCAGAGCAAAGCCCCAAGGAGGATTTCTATCAGCTTGCCCTGCACCCTCCCCACAGATGTCATGGACACACATGCATTTCTGGCACAGATGGGTAATTTCTTTTGGAAGTGAGATTATTTTCATGACTCTCAAAGGATCTGTGATATCTCTATAGTGTATTTTTCTTAGGGTATAATTTGTGGTTTTACTCTTTTTGCCAGGAGTTCTTATTTCAAAAGACTGCCCCACATTAGAAGGAAAGAATCGCTATTTTGCCAATAGGTGGAGTCTCTACAGCCAGTCTTACCACCTGTTTTGGTGGATTTCTAGATACTCCTTGGACCTAATGAAAATATCATCTCAGACTGTCTACTCCAGAATGGAGGATAGTGGTGACGTAGAGTTCAAGGATTTGGTCCCTTAGTTCCCTTCATTGTTTAAAGTTAAGTCTTTTTTCTAATGCATAGAAGGAAAGTATCTGTCACCCTCCTGTCTATTGATTTCTTTTCTTCCCTCTACAAAAAAGCATCACTGACACCCTGTTATTCTCAGTTCTCTGGCAGTCTCCAGTGCCTCACCTCCCCTCACCTTTGGTGGTATGTACCAATTCCTTTACTGCTGTCTAAGTTCTTCCCCAGGTTGAATAATTAAGTGTGAGTTGACCACAAAACAACTGGAAATGAATGAAAAAAAATAAATAATTATTAAACTAAAAAACCACTGGTGAGCAGCTCAGGTACATACCAACATGGTGATTTTCCCTGTACTCGAAAAGACAAGCAAGGTCATAGCAGAGGAGATGGAAGCAGAGACAATGGGGCAGGAAAAGAGGAGGCTAACAATCTGAGAGAAGTCAGATTGTTTTCATTGAGGGCTACCAAGAAAAGGGTAGAAAGAGAAGAAAAGACTTGCTTGCAAAGATTCTTGCTTTTGGAGAATCCTACCTCTTTCTCCTGTTTTTCTTCATTCTGGGATGAATATTATCTGTACAGTTTCTTTCTCTCTCTCTCTCTTCCCTCCTCTCTCATGCAAAGCAATTTTGGATGCCTCTGTGGTGTTCTTGCAAGCCAAAGAGAAGGACTGCACTTGGGTTCCACTAGGCTTCCAGAGAGCAAAGATATCATCATCACAGCAGTGGACAAGCATTCTTTCAATTGCAGTAATGTACACTAGGAGTTTGCAACTAAGATCTAAGTGCTCATAGAGTGTATCAGTCAGGATAGGCTAGGTTATGCTGTGGTAACAAGCAGTACTCATGTTTTCATAGCTTAATGCAATATGAGGACTTCATAAGAGCCAGATCCCCTTTGACCCCCTTTGAGGGTCCTCTCTCCTATAGGTCCCTGTGACTTGGTCTAGATGTTGTTCATACCTGCCATC
Source organism: Nycticebus coucang (assembly GCF_027406575.1). Taxonomy (NCBI): domain Eukaryota; kingdom Metazoa; phylum Chordata; class Mammalia; order Primates; family Lorisidae; genus Nycticebus; species Nycticebus coucang. The sequence continues at coordinate 13,510,420 of NC_069797.1, forward strand.
GCATCTCCTACCTGGTTACCTCTTTTTGAAGCTCACCAGGGATAGAGTGCTGTTTCCTAAATTCTCCCTTACATTACTGTGTTAATGAGAACTCTGTCACTGTTCCTGATAGAATCTCAATTCAAGTTAGTATAAGCCAGAAGGAATTAATTGACTCCTGTAACTTAAAACTGTATGAGTTAGTTTTGTCTCAGGCATCAGTGGATTTGAGGTTTAAATAAACAGTGTCATCATGTTCCCTCTCTGTCTCCCTTCCCTTTTCCAGGGGGGTCTGATTTCATCTACATTGGCTTCATTCTCTTACAAACTGTCTCTGTGTGATAGGATGAATCTAGGCTTATGATGTTCTTATCTTTTATGCTCTTAGAAAGATGGAATACCTTTCAGACCTCCAGAATTCATATAATTCTCTGCAAAAAGATTCTGATTGGCCACAGTTGGGCCATGTGCCCATCTGGGATAGTCTGTGCATCTTGGGAGTGGGATATACTGCCTGTCTTCAGCTGTGTGCCTTCAGGTGGAGCAGGGAAACTGGCACCTTGACATTCTACTAGAATTATATGATGTGCACAGAGTAGTTCTCAAAGGGAAGTGTTTGGGACCACACAAACAGTCACAGATAGCCACTACCTCTATTATAGTCAAAATAGTCACATACATTTATTGATTAATTCTCAGGAAAGTAAGGTAAATAAGCATGACAAACAAGGGATATGGTATTTAACAAATTTTACATCAGTGGCAGGTGCCCTTCATTTTCCAAACTTCTAAAATGAACTTCTAATGGAGCAGGGAGATTTCCATTTTACTCATTATTGTATTCTTAGTACCTGGCACATAATAGTTTCTTTGTGGTATGAGGTGAAGTTTGAAACAGTAACTTAGCAAGTGACTACTAAGTCATGGGGCAAATAGCAAGAAAATATGAAAAATGTTGTTTACCAGAGGAAGAACCATTTTGGTGAGCTCTTTCTTTTATGAAATTGTAAGGCAGTAGACACCTACAGAAGAGGAGATGAGGAGGGTTGATGTAGTTAGTGGTGTGTTGGTAAATGTTTAACAACCGACTCTCCAAGAAAAACATCAACAGCTTTAATTTGTAGTAATTGCCGATTCCTATTGTGTAAATACTCCCCCGACTGTCAAAACCAATCTAACATGAGGTGCTGAAGGCAGAGTTAGGAAGAGATGCACACGATCAGTTTTCCAGAGCCTGTATGATCTGGCTCCAGCCAACCACAGGACATGAACAAATATTTTGTTCACAAAAGGTGAAAGCTGCTGCTCCTTGAGACCCTTTAGTTTGAACACCTTGGAAAAGATTCACTGATTGCATGTGGAACTTTGGGATTTCTAGGGGCAAACAATCAACCTCTAAAATCCTTATCCATGATGAAGTGACCAAAAGTGGCACTGACAAAGATTCTTTATCAGATAAGTACCAGGGCTCCCGAAGAGAAACTTACCACGAAGGGTGTTGTTGGTCTGGTGACCTGGATACAATATTGGTATTAGGTTTTCTGAGGATTCCCTTGTAGCCCATGGCTAGAAGTTACTGTACACTCAGACAAGGATGTCATGCTTCAGAAAACAGTGGTTAAGAATTCAAGTGATGGCTCGGTGTCCATCACAGTGGTTAGGGTACCGGCTACATACACTGGGGCTGGTGGGTTCAAACCTGGCCCAGGCCTGCTAAACAACAATGATAACAACAACAACAACCAAAAAAATAGACAGGTGTTTTGGTGGGCACCTGGCGTCCCAGCTACTTGGGAGGCTAAGGCAAGAGAATCACTTAAGCCCTAGAGTTTGAGGTCACTGTACTGAGGGTGACATAGTGAGACTGTCTCAAAGAAAAAAAAAGAAAGAAAAGAAAAGAAAGAAAAAAAGAATTTGAAATTTGCTAAAGATGTCATGCTATTGAGGCCCACTATGTACACCATTTGGGTTTCACTAGGTTTCTGAGGGCAAAGACATCATCATCACAGCAGTGGACAAGCATTCTTTCAATTGCAGTAATGTACACTCGGAGTCTGCAACTAAGACCTAAGTGCTCATGAAGTGTATCAGTCAGGAGAGGTGAGGTTATGCAGTAGTAAAAAGTAATACTCATGTTTTAATAGCTTAATACAATACAAGTTTATTCCGAGGATATTCTGTATGCTCATCATCAATATTGAGGATTTAGGGTGACACCTTCTTCCATCATGTCTGAGGCAGAAAAGGGTGTGGCAAATTTATACTCTGGATCTTAAATGACACCTCAATTCCGCTCTTGAGTTGCCTTTAACCCCGGAGTGGACAGGGTAGTGCAATTCTAGCATGTGTCCAGAAGGTGGAGCTAGCAAACAGTACTAAGTTTTGGTGTTGTTTTTGTTTTTCTTTTAACCTCTGGAAGAAGGACCCAGATTTATTTAATGTTTAAACTGAACAAGCTCCTGGGAATACTGAACAACTCAGTTGGAGGAAGATCTAAAGGGGATACGAAAGGAACTATAAGGAACACCTCTAGAGATTATTTGCAAAATATAGAGAGGTGGCACTTTGGGTTTGCCAAACAGAAAAATCAAATCAGGCCCTTGAATGAATGAATAAGTGAAGTGTCATTCACATGAAGGTATACTTTTGTTCTGCACATCTTGTCTAACTCTTAGATATTTTCCCAGGAAGATTCTATCCCTTCATTCAGTTGCTCTATTTTTCACTCCTGGTGAGAGCAATCACTGACCCTTCCTTCCCCCTTGATGAGAAGACACTGTGATCAAGTTTATCCCTCTCCCAGAAGGTTTTGTAGATGGAATTGAAAGATTCATTTTTTTAATATGTGAGAGTCAATGATGAGGGTTATTGAAGCATGAGATGCAATGAAGTTAGGAAAGCTTATGCCGGAGCACAGTTTACAGATTGCATAATTCTCTTGTTTTTGTTTGTTGAATTGTTCTTAACTTACATACTCATCTTTACATTTCCTTTTAATCCAAGAGTGGAGGAAAGCACATTATTTACTTTGATCCATATTTGCCTTCCACTAGTGAGACTGAGCAGACACCCAAAAGCAAAGCATTTTTTTTTTTTTTTTTTTTTTTGCAGCTGGACAAATGAAACAGGTGCACAGGGAGAGGTCTCCAGCCCCCTGAGGTAACAGTCTTGGTAAGATGTCAATCCTTCCATACCTTTTCCTCATAAACACATGCACTCATTTCTAGAAAATACATAGGATGCATTCCCCTTGATCATTTTGTACTTTCTTTCCTTGATTCTTCCATAATTGAGATCTAAGTATGTCCTTTACTCTGAAACTGAGGTTAATTTAAAAATTTGTTACGTCTCTACAGGTTATTGATTTTCAGGCTGTGAGTGTACCCATTTGTGTATCGTAAAATCAGTTTGCTGGGTTCTAACCAGCAATTTTTAGGGGAATTTAACATAGAAAAGAATAGTAAATATTCGAGAACTTTCCATGTGTTAGAGATAAAAGTACTGTTTCATGGATATTTTATTTCAGATGTGCATATGTAATTTCCTCACCCACATAATGGGGATAATACAGCACCCACCTCGTGGATTGTTGATAGGATTAAATGAGCTATTCGACACAAGATGCGTAGGACAGGGGCAGGCACCTTGTAAGCAGAATATAGACATGTGGTCGTTGTTTATTGTTATCACCACCATTGTCCTTACTAGTCTCCACATTTCTTTCTGATCCACAGGTGCAGGAAAGCATATTATTTGTTTTGATTTGTGTTTGTCTGTGCACTAGTGAGACTAGTAAGTTTATTGGCCCTTTGCATTTTTCCTTGGACGAATTTCTTGCTTGATGTGCTATGCCCATTTGTCCATTGGTTATTGGGTTTTGAAATAATTTATTTTTCTTTGTAGAACATGTGTGCTAAGTCTTTGACTTTCATATATACTGGAAAATATTTGGACCTTATTTATGGTGCTTTTCCATTTAGACATTCTTAATTTTTGAAACAAGATTTATTTAGGATTTTTCTTATGCATTCTTGGTTTCCTTCTTATTTAATGAGGACTTACATATTCTCCTAACTTTTCTCCCAATAATCTTTATTATTTTATTTTTTACACTGGATGGTTAACCCATCTGAAGTTTATTTTTATATATGGTCTGAAAGTAAGAGACTAATGTTGTTATATTACAGATGAAAGCCCAATTATTCCAGTCTCATTTATAAAATAAACTATTCTTTCATGGCTCAATTTAAATGCCACATTTATCATATATTATGCATACTTGGATCTATTTCTGTGTTCTTTTTCTCTGATTTCTTTGACCATTTCTATGCTAGTACCATAGTATTTTGATTGCACTAGTTCCTATATTATCTCTCCTTTACTTTTTTTCATCATATTAGCAATCCTTATACATTGATTTTTCAGTATAAAATTTAAAATTATACTGTCCATTTTCATTAAAGAACCCTTTATGATTATTTTTATTAAATCATAGCTATGTACATTAATGCGATCATGGGGTACAATGTGCTGCTTTTATATACAATTTGAAATATTTTCATCAAACTGGTTAACAGCCTTCATGGCATTTTCTTAGTTATTGTGTTAAGACATTTATATTCCACACCTAGTAAATTTCACATGTACCCTTGTAAGATGCACCGTAGGTGTGGTCCCACCACTTACCCTCCCTCCACCCTTTATGTTTTTTTTTTTGCAGTTTTTGGCTGGGGCTGGGTTTGAACCTACCACCTCCGGCATATGGGGCTCATGGCCTACTCCTTGAGCCACAGGCGCCACCCACCACCCTTTATGATTTTTATGAAAAGTTAATTTGTATCGAAAATAATTAACATTCCCATTCATTTACTTAGATCTTATTTGTTATGTTTTTTTCCATTGTATTCTCCACATAGAACATTTTTGTTAAGTTGATTCCTTGACTATTTAGTTTCTAATATGATTGATTATTAATGAAATTTTGAAAACTCTCATTCTAAATGACTTCTGTCAGTACAAAGATGATTTTTGAATTTTTTGAGCATTTATGAAACTTTTTTTAAACATCACATTTGTTCTTTAATTCTAATAGTTTAAAAATTACTGTTAAGTTCTCTTGGCTTTTCTGGGCATGGTTATATAATCTTTAAATAAAGATAATTTACTGTCTTCATTTTCATATTTATACTACTCATTTAATTTTCTTTTACTATTACATTAGCTAGAGTCTCCAAAGAAATGTAGAACTCAAAAGATGCTTGAAGATACCTTTGTTTTCTTTGTGGTTTTTTTAAATGAGATTGATTATTATTTCACATCTAATATGATGTTTGATTTTGGGCTTTGATAATAGTCTTCATCATACTTGGGCATTCTATCTATTTCTGTTTATTTCAGCAATTGTTGTGATTGCTGAAATTTATCAAATGCCTTCTCACTGCCTGTATTTAATTTTTTGTTACCATGAATTGTATGGATGAATGTTTTAATATTGATCTATCTAGCATTCCTGGAACAAATGACTACTTTGGATGAGAAGGGGGTGGGGTGGATTGTAAAAGAAACAGCTGTTTGTGTGTGTGGAGAGAAAGCCAACAGATATGAATATGCAAACAGCAAATGTGATATTAGTACTAATGTTTGGATTATCAGGAGGAAAAAGAAATGAAACAAACCAAAACAAAATCCTGTTTCCAAACAGAACTCTTACTTTTTTTTGGCAGGGTACCAAGGGAGGTGAAGTCTTCACATCCCTGAGTAGACAAGTAAGCTATTTGCCATCTGGTCGATGATTGGGTGTGTGTGGACTGTGGTCTTCCTAGTATTTGGAAAAAGTACAAATATTATTTCTATAGCTCTACAATATAAGTGATTTTTTTTCTTCTAATTCCCACATTTAATTTGACACTAAGTAGAGTTATTTCTAGACCCCGAATACCTTTTCAAGCTGAGCTTTTCTCTTTGTCCACAGCTCCTGTGCACAGTTAGGCCTCTGAACTGCCCACCTGCAGGCAGGGAATACCAAGCTTCACAGCTCAGGCCCCATCCCAGATTTTCTCACTCAGTTGGTCTGGGGTGGGGCCCATGCATATTTTTTTAAATTGTGTCAGGCCTGGGCAAATATATATACATATATATATATATATATATATATGTGTGTGTGTATATATATATATATATATATATTTTTTTTTTTTTCCAGTTTTTGGCCGGGGCTAGGTTTGAACTCGCCACCTCTGGCATATGGGGCTGGCGCCCTACTCCTTGAGCCACAGGCACCACTCTCCATATATTTTTTTCTTTTTCTTTTTTTTGTAGTTTTGGCTGGGGCCAGCCTTGAACCCACCACCCCCAGTATATGGGGCCAGCGCCCTACTTCTTGAGCCACAGGCACTTCCTAGGCCTGGGCAATTTTAATGCTCTGCCTGGACCGACCACTATTTGGCTGTGTTTCTTAAAGAGTGGTCTCTGGACCACACACAAGAGCATCACTGGAGAAGTCATTTGACTCCCCCGTTCTAGACAGATCAACCCAAATCTACTGAGTCACAACTATGGGGATGGGACTCAGCAATCTCATAACAAGCCCCCGGGCCATTCTGATGTGGACACCTGGTGAGAACCACCAGCACTAATTTAGACAGGTGCTCCATGGTTAGAGAACCACACCCCTTGATGGTTCTCCGACATCAAAGTTAGTTCTGAGAGAGACTTGAAACCACCCTTACATATCAATAAACATGTGCAAGGTAAGAACTGGGGTAAGGCTAAAACTCTGCAAAGGCACAGAACTAGCTAAAAATAACAAGATTTAGTCACTGCCCCCCATTTGCTTCTCTAATTGCTAATCTGGAGTCACATAGCTGGTGGTCATAAAGATTATTAAATTTCTCCATGGATAACATCACTTTTTCAAAACCTAAAGATAATTTCTGAGCTATCTGTCAGACCAGTGGCTCCCACCAAGAGACTGACAATTTAAATTGTGACCCCCAACCCAGGAACTGAAGATGTTTTTTGTACCCCCTATCATCTTGGCCTGAACCTAGCTAACTGGCAAATGCAGTGGCTGTCAAACTATCCTTAAAAACTCTTTTCCCCAAATTTCTGGGAAGATGGATTTGAGAAATCCTCCCATACTCTCTCACAGCATCTGTAGTATTAAGTCCTTTCTCTACTATAACCCTGGATGTTTCTGTGAATTTACTTCCTCTTAAGCAATGAGCAATGAACCTGGTTGGGTGGTAACACAGAGACAAAACACAATACTTCTGATCCTGGAAAAGACATTGACCATGTTTGGTAAGGAGATTAGTGCTATCTTGAAGCAGTTTCAGGAAACAGGTAAAGAGAGAGGAGAGTCATGGTTCTCAGCATTAAAGGGAAAGAGAGGATAAGAAAGAGGTGGGTGTGGGTGTGACCTGTTCCTTGCAGACCAATAGTCATGAAAGGAGGCAGAAAACCAGGGATGGAACCGCAGCTGGCAATTCAGTTCGTACAAAAAGTGTTGTTTGTTTTTTCCTTTAGGAACAGGTGATACCTTAACAGTTTTGGAGACAAAGAAATTCCTTCACAAAGGGAAGAGTTGGTTTTCACAACAAGAAAACAAAAAAAACGATCTCCATTTTCTGGGTTAGGAGAAGATGTGTTTTCAACTCCAGATCAATTCAAGTAAACCAGTAGTTTCATTTCCTCCCTGTTTTGAATCAACCTTATGCAGCAAAAGAATATGCTGTAGATGAAAAAATAAAACAGGAACAAGTTTTCTGCTCTTGACCTCAATGAATACGGTGAAGGTGAACTGTTCAGATGTCTGTGTTACCAGATTTAACAGGACCTTTCTAAGTCTCTTCTGTGGGTCACTTGAGGAGGGCTGCTGAGAGCAGGGTAGAAGGCGTCCTCCTTCCTCTGGGGCCCCAACTTCTTCTGGGGACAGTATCTGATCCATGCCCTCGCAGGTGCATCTTCCTGGAGACAGGCTTCATCTCACTTGCCTTCACTTGTGCTGACTTCCTTTTTGATCAGTGGAAGCCCAGCCATTATTTTCTTAACCATTTAAAATTAGTTTCTGGATTGACCTTTTTTCACGCATGAATTTCCAGAGATGATGCTTCTCCACAGAGCTTTCTGCCTTCTTACCCCCGCCTCCCTCGGCACCCTCTCCCTGCACTCTCTTATTCATGAGGCTCCCAGTCTTGGGCCTTATGCTGGTGCTTGTTAATGCTTGGTTCCAGCACATTTTCTTTGTTCCCAGATTAACCTCCCAGTTACCTCTGTCTTCACCCCCTGGGGCACACCTTGGGGTCCTATTTGTAGGAGTTCTACTGTAAATCTCTGATACAAGCTGCTTCCTGCTTTGGAAATCTCACAACAAAGAGGTCTCCTCAATTAGCATAATTGCTATAGTTCCCGCATGCATAATTCCCCTGTCCCCAAACATCAGAACATCAATTCACCCTTCAGGCTCCACAGAACAATGAAACGTAGGACCAAATGTAACCAGGGGTTTCTTTACCAGTAGCCTACTGTGATCTCTTCCTGTGGTGTCCATGTCTGTGTTAAGGGAATCATAGCTGTGCTGTTAGAAGGGGATTAGGGGATGGACTATGACATCACAGTTAATGGACAATTCAGAGCAAGAGCAGAACTATTAGAAAAGCTGGATGCTGGCTTAAACTAAAGAGATTTGTATCCCAGAGACTGGTTCTATTATTAATTATTTTGTTTTCATTTTCTCCTGTGTCTGTAGCTCCTGGTGCCCCAGAGACCCCTATATAATCTCAAAGTGAGTCTGTTTATAATAGCAATGACGTCCAAGGGCGTTAACCTTGCATGTCTCTTTCAAGGAGATCATCCTCTTTAAAAGCATCATATTCGATTAAGGAATCCTGTTCTGTGCTCTGATTTACAAGCATGAAGCGATCACGCTGTCTTATGTACTGGGGAGCTGAATGTCCTTACAGGAGCACAGCAAAAATAGGGGGAATGAAGCTTCAACTGGTAACTTGTACAAACTGGCTGAACATGCAGTTCATAATATTTTTGTTCTTTTTTTTCAAAAGGCCTTTTAATTGCGGCATACGTTAGATACTGTTAAACAGAAAACATCCAGCTCACGTGACATAAGTTAGATGTACTGATCCATATTATATCGATTTCTGACTCTGTAATATTTTTGCATAGAATTATTAAATTCCTAATCTGAAATACATATATATTTTTCACTATATGTGTTGTCTTCTATTGCAAATAATAGCTCAAATTTATAGAAGCAAAACTAACTAAATAAATAAAAGAAGAAGAAGAATGTATTGCTTCTATATTTTAGTTAGTCCAGAGGCTATTTTAGCTTCAGAGTTTCATGTGTGCCTAGTGTAACCTACTGAATGGTTTTAGCTCCTTGGCTCGAGCTGTGGATTCAAATGAAAAGGTCAAGACTTGCTTCCTTTCCTTTCCTGCTTGGTTGACTTTGTTCTCAGGCAAGTTCTCTCCTAGTAAAAAGCCAGCTGCAGGAGAGCCGGCCTGGGAGGGAAAACTGCCCCTTTGCCTTCTGAAAGTTTGATGAAAATCAACCTACCAGAATCATATTAGTATGAGAAAAGGTACACACGGTTATTCACATGCATGGAGGAAACCACTCATATCCCAGTGGGTACAGATGCTTATACGCCCTACTTTTAAAAGATGGCAGAGTGTGCATGATCTTAGGGGAGCAGTAAATGATTGTTTTTAGGGGAATTCAAGGAGCTTGAAAAATACACAATGGCCTGGAATGCCTGGAACACGGTCTGTTGGCCCCACAGAGTAGACAGTGGTTGGTGACAAAAGTCTGCCCAGGCGTCTTGACAGACCTCAGTCTTTCCCCTTGCAATATGAATTCAGTCAATGAAGACTAAGAGAAGGAACCAGAGTGAAAGAAAATATTACCATGAGAATGTGACCACTTCTCACTCCCTACCATAGGAATGTGACCTTTTGTAACTGTTCCAGAAGATAGCCCCAGGAGCTTCAGCAAATGTTTACTATTAAGTAAATATTTGACTATTAGTCTTGTCTTAAGACAGTTGAATAGTGAACTAGAGTTCTCCTTATCTAATTAGAATCCCAGGTGTGTTTATTCTCTCTTACTTTGTTAGAGTCCCTGGCATGTCTGCTATTCCCGCCTACTTTGTAGTTTTTGCCTTTATAAGCTTGTAAAAAACTGCTGTGGGGGACTTGATTTCTTGGCTCCTAAAAGAGTTGTGAATCAAGTCCCCGTATACAGGAATAAAAATCCTCTTGCGTTTTTGCATCAAGAGATGACTCTTGCGGTTGATTAGGGTGGTCAAAGCTCCGGGCTGAGTGGGGAGTTCTGCCGCAAGTCTTTCATTTGGGGGCTCGCCCGGGAGATAACGACCACCCCTCACCTGCAGAGTCGACCTTGGAGGTAAGATAGGGGTACCCCGAAAACTGTCTAGTCTGTGTCTTCAGTCCTTTTGTTTGACTTTGTGTGCGCGCTTTCGATTTCGCAGCCGTTCGGCACCTCGTGAGAGTGGCCGGACAGTGGTCGGTAGACGTGCCCGGAGGACCACAGGCTGAAACCCTGGGGGACGCCCCAGGAACTGAGGAGAACCAGGGACGCCTGGTTGACTCCTGGTCGAGTCTGGTTGTTCGATCAAAAATTACGGGAAACGCGCCCGTCTGATTCTGTTATAGGCTTGTGAAGGACCAAGTGTAGTAGGTGGGTCCTTGTACCTGTAATATTTCTGTTATTTCTGTTATTTGTGTTTCTGACATATCCACTGACGATGGGACAGACTGTGACAACCCCTCTGAGTTTAACTCTAGATCATTGGACTGAAGTGAAGAGAAGAGGTCGTGATCTGTCAGTAGAGGTTAAAAAAGGCCCATGGCAGACTTTCTGCTCCTCGGAGTGGCCTACTTTTAACGTCGGCTGGCCTTCAGGAGAAACCTTTGACTTATCTCTTATTTTTGCTATTAAAGAGATTGTTTTTCAGAGAGGACCGGGAGCCCATCCGGATCAACAACCTTACATCATAGTCTGGCAGGACCTGGTGCAGAATCCGCCCCCCTGGGTTCGGCCGTGAACTGCCACATCCAGGCCCCCGTCTAATCCTCAGGTGCTCGCTGTCCAATCTTCCGGTCCCAGAAAAGGGGGCGACAGTTCGGACCCCCCTAAGAAGATCTACCTGGAAATCCAGACTGATCATCTTCTCCTCGACCCTCCACCCCCTCCTCCCCCATACCCTCCCGCCTTGGCTCCTGTCGGGGGGCAGGGAGGACCAGCATCGCCGGATCCGGCGATTGTCCCCTCTGCACCCCTGGGGGAACCTTCACTGGGGCCCGCACAAGGTACCAGGAGTCACCGCCGGGGAGGAGTGTCTCCCGACACTACTGTTGCCCTACCCCTGAGGGCATACGGCCCCCCGCCGGTGGCAACAGATGAGGGACCACCTCCTCTCCAGCCCCTCCAGTACTGGCCATTTTCTTCCGCAGACCTGTATAACTGGAAAACTAATCACCCCCTTTTTCAGAAGACCCCAAACGCCTGACTGGGCTGGTAGAGTCCCTGATGTTCTCTCATCAGCCCACATGGGATGACTGCCAGCAGCTCATACAGACTCTCTTCACTACTGAAGAGAGGGAGAGGATTTTATTAGAAGCTAGGAAGAATGTACTCGGGGCGGACGGGTGTCCTACCCAGCTCCCCAACATCATCGAGGCTGCCTTTCCCCTCTCCAGACCAGACTGGGATTTCAACACGGCAGAAGGTAGGGAGCGACTGTCAGTCTATCGCCAGGCTCTAGTGGTTGGCCTCCGTGGGGCCGCAAGACGCCCCACTAATTTGGCTAAGGTAAGAGAAGTAATACAGGGGGCCACGGAACCCCCCTCCATGTTTCTTGAGCGTCTAATGGAAGCTTTTAGGTGCTACACCCCATTTGACCCTGCCTCTGAAGGACAGAGGGCTTCCGTGGCTATGACTTTCATAGGGCAGTCAGCTGTAGACATTAAAAGAAAGCTGCAGAGAATTGAAGGATTGCAGGACTATACCTTGCAGGATTTAGTTAAGGAAGCTGAGAAAGTATACCATAAAAGAGAAACTGAGGAAGAAAAAGAGCAGAGAAAGGAGAAAGAGAGAGAAGAAAGGGAAAATAAGAGAGACCGAAGACAGGAGAAAAACTTAACACGGATTTTGGCCGCAGTAGTAGGGGAGAAGAGCCAGGAACAGACCCAAGGTAGAACTAAGAAGTCAGGTAGTCTGAATAACCGCATCCCTTTAGATAAGGACCAATGTGCCTACTGTAAGGAAAAGGGGCACTGGGCCAGGGAATGTCCTAAAAAAAAGAAGAAAGAACTCTCCAAGAAAGTACTGGCCTTAGAGGAAGAAGAAGATTAGCGGGGACAGGGCTCGGAACCCCTCCCCGAGCCTAGGGTAATACTTAAGGTGGAGGGGAAGCCAGTTGAGTTCCTTGTAGACACCGGAGCTCAACACTCAGTCCTACTCAAACCATCAGGACCCATCTCCAAGAAAAAATCCTGGGTTGTAGGGGCCACAGGGCATCAGCAGTACTCATGGACTACCCGAAGATCAGTAGATCTGGGAGTGGGACGGGTAACCCACTGATTTTTAATTATCCCTGAGTACCCTGTGCCCCTCCTCGGGAGAGATTTACTCACCAAAATGGAAGCCCAAATCACTTTTACTCCTGATGGCCCAGAGGTAACCCAAAATAAGAGGGTAACAGCCCTGACCATGCGTTTAGAGGATGAACATAGACTCTTTGAAAAGCAGCGGGAGAAAGGGACTAGTCTCGTAAATGACTGGCTAGAAAAATATCCCGGGGCATGGGCCGAAACTGCTGGAATGGGACTGGCTGCAGAAAGGCCGCCTATAGTCATAGAACTCAAAGCTACTTCCACTCCTGTGGCAGTGCGCCAATATCCTATGACTAAGGAAGCTCGGGAAGGAATTAAGCCTCACATTCAGCGTCTCCTACAGCTGGGCATACTAGTAAAATGCCAGTCACCATGGAACACGCCCTTATTACCCGTCAAGAAACCTGGCACAGGAGACTATCGCCCTGTGCAGGACTTAAGAGAAGTAAACAAGCGGGCGCAAGACATCCACCCCACCGTGCCTAACCCTTATAATCTGTTAAGCTCTCTCCCTCCAAACCATATCTGGTACACTGTCCTGGATTTAAAGGACGCCTTCTTCTGCCTCCGACTACACTCCTCTAGCCAGAACATCTTCGCATTTGACTGGAGAGACCCGGACTCTGGAACAACGGGGCAATTGACATGGACCCGACTTCCACAGGGGTTTAAGAACTCCCCAACCATCTTTGATGAAGCCCTCCACCAAGACCTAGCTCACTTTCGCGCCAGCCACCCTCAGGTAACGCTCCTACAATATGTAGATGACTTACTACTAGCTGGAACAACAAAAGAAGAGTGCTATCGGGGCACAGAACTGTTGCTAGAAGAACTAGCCCGCTTAGGATATCGAGCCTCTGCTAAAAAAGCCCAGATCTGCCAGAAAGAGGTAACGTACCTGGGTTACACCTTAAAAGGAGGGCAGAGATGGTTAACAGAAGCCAGGAAGCATACTGTGACTCAGATTCCAGTTCCCCGCTCGCCCCGCCAGGTGCGAGAATTCTTAGGAACTGCGGGGTTCTGCCGCTTATGGATACCGGGGTTTGCTACTCTGGCAGCTCCCCTCTACCCTTTGACCAAGGAAGGCACTCCCTTCGAGTGGGGTGCCAGCCAACAGCGGGCCTTTGACAACATTAAAAAGGCCTTATTATCAGCCCCGGCCCTGGCTCTACCAGATGTAACAAAGCCCTTTGTCCTATACGTAGATGAGAAGAGAGGAGTGGCCCGAGGGGTGCTGACACAGCCCTTAGGGCCATGGAAAAGACCGGTAGCATACCTCTCCAAGAAATTGGACCCCGTCGCTGGTGGTTGGCCAGCCTGTCTGAGGTCTGTGGCGGCAGTAGCGGTACTGGTAAAAGATGCAGACAAATTGACTATGGGGCAGAAGTTGACAGTCATTGCCCCCCATGCTTTAGAAAGCATCATCAGACAGCCCCCTGACCGGTGGCTGTCTAATGCCCGCATGACACATTACCAGAGTCTCCTATTAAACGGAGACAGAGTTCAGTTTGGCCCGCCTGTCATCCTCAACCCAGCTACCCTATTACCTGATACTTCTGTCCAGAAAGATGTATTACACACATGCCAAGAAGTACTGGCTGAGGAAACTGGAACTCGGAAGGACCTCTGTGATCAGCCCCTGCCGGATGCCCAGCTGACCTGGTTCACTGATGGGAGCAGCTCCATAATAGAAGATTAAAAGCCCTTGAAACCGTGCAAAAGGAGGTGTGGAGCCGGCTGATCGAGGCCTACAAGCCCGGGGATCTGCAAATACCTCACCAGTTCCAGGTTGGAGATTCGGTGTACATCCGGCGCCACCGGACAGCCAACCTTGAACCACGGTGGAAAGGACCATACCTGGTGCTGCTCACAACCCCTACGGCAATAAAAGTCGATGGCATCGCAGCCTGGATCCACGCATCTCATGTCAAACCAGCACCGCCACCAGACTCCGGGTGGAAAGTGGAAAAGACAGACAACCCCCTCAAGCTCCGCATTCGCCGCAGTAGCCCTGCTCCTGCTGATACAACTCCCGGTGATAAGTAGTTCCGGTCCCAACCCCCATGCCCCCCAGAGGTTAACCTGGCAGGTTCTCTCTCAGACTGGTGATGTAGTATGGAGTACTACAAAAGAAGACCCTCCTTGGACCTGGTGGCCGTCCCTCACCCCAGATATTTGCGCCTTAATAGCAGGGCTAGATAATTGGGATATCTCCGATGAGACCTTTAAAGAGGTTCCATCAAGCCTTGATCACCATTTAACAAAGCGCTCACTTACCCAAGGCTCCACATCCCAAGGCCAGTACGTTGCAGACGCCCCTGGCTGTGGCAACTTGCCCGCCCAGCGCCGGATGCGACAAACGGAGTTCTATATCTGTCCCCGGGACGGGACAACGAGAAGCCAAGCCAACAGATGTGGGGGGGTAGAAAATTTCTATTGTAAACAATGGGGATGTGAGACGACTGGGCAGGCCTTCTGGCACCCCTTCTCCTCTTGGGACTTAATAACCATAAAGAGGAGCAGTACCGGAGCAGGGTCAAACCCCCTAAATATTTCCTTCACGGAGAGGGGGAAACAAGCCCGAGATTGGATAAAAGGAAGAACATGGGGATTCCGTTTCTACATGTCAGGGTGGGATAAAGGATTTACCTTCTTCATCAAATTAAAAATAGAGACACCCGTCGCTGTCCAGATAGGACCCAACATCATACTCTCAGGACAGCAGCCGCCAGCTAGGCCCCCTATTTCTCCCCGTATGCCCCAGACTCCGGGGAGCACCCAATTTACTGAGGCCAGCACAGCCCCATCGCCTGCGAAACTGTCTCCCCAGGTAACATCCCCGGAGACTCCAAGCACCGGGCAGAGACTTCTTAACTTAATACAGGGGGCTTTCAATGTCCTCAATACTTCCAACCCTAATCTTACCGAATCTTGCTGGTTGTGTCTAGCCTCAGGCCCGCCCTATTATGAAGGAATCGCCTTCTCAAGTATCTTCCAAAATACCACCTCCCATAATTCCTGTGACTGGGGATCCAAGATCACCCTTACAGCAGTCTCTGGGCGAGGCATTTGCCTAGGCACGATCCCCGAAAATCGCCAGCATCTGTGTAATCAGACCATTAAAAGCCCATCAACCACTATCAATTATTATCTAGTGCCCCCTAAAGGAGGATGGTGGGCTTGCAGCACTGGGCTAACCCCGTGCATTTCCTCATCAGTGTTCAACTCCACTGCAGACTACTGTATCCTCGTACAATTAATACCTAGAGTTATCTATCATGAGGCGAGTTCCTTCGAGGCAGAATTCGATCTCAGACCCCGTAGACAGAAGAGGGAACCAGTCTCTATTACTCTAGCTGTCCTGATGGGTATAGGGGTGGCGGCCGGAGTAGGAACAGGAACGGCTGCACTTGTCCAGACCCCACAGTATCTCGAAGAACTGAGAGCAGCTGTAGATGAGGACCTAAAAGCCATAGAACAATCCATCACAAAATTAGAAGAGTCACTAACATCCTTATCAGAAGTAGTATTGCAGAATAGACGGGGACTCGATCTCCTGTTCCTAAAAGATGGAGGGTTATGCGCTGCACTAAGAGAAGAATGCTGTTTCTATGTAGATCACTCTGGTATGGTAAAAGAATCCATGTCTAAACTCAGGGAGAGACTAGAAAAAAGACAACGAGATCGGGAGGCCCATCAAGGATGGTTTGAAAGTTGGTACAGCCGATCACCTTGGTTCACCACTCTCGTTTCCAGTTTAATAGGCCCTCTTATTATACTGCTTCTAATTCTTACCTTTGGGCCCTACATTCTCAACCGTATAGTCACCTTCGTCCGGGAGAGAGTAAGTGCTGTACAAGTATTAATGCTCAGACAGCATTACCAGTCTCTCCGCCGAGACGATAGCCATGAGAATGAATACATAGAGCCAGAAGTTCCATGATTAGAACTTCTCAAAAAAAACAAATGGGGGAATGAAAGAAAATATTACCATGAGAATGTGACCACTTCTCGCTCCCTACCATAGGAATGTGACCTTTTGTAACTGTTCCAGAAGATAGCCCCAGGAGCTTCAGCAAATGTTTACTATTAAGTAAATATTTGACTATTAGTCTTGTCTTAAGACAGTTGAATAGTGAACTAGAGTTCTCCTTATCTAATTAGAATCCCAGGTGTGTTTATTCTCTCTTACTTTGTTAGAGTCCCTGGCATGTCTGCTATTCCCGCCTACTTTGTAGTTTTTGCCTTTATAAGCTTGTAAAAAACTGCTGTGGGGGACTTGATTTCTCGGCTCCTAAAAGAGTTGTGAATCAAGTCCCCGTATACAGGAATAAAAATCCTCTTGCGTTTTTGCATCAAGAGACGACTCTTGCGGTTGATTGGGGTGGTCAGAGCTCCGGGCTGAGTGGGGGGTTCTGCCGCAAGTCTTTCAAGAGGTGATGGTTTTCTTCTTTGGCAGGTCTGGACAAGGGGCAGATAAGGGAACTTCAGAGACCAACTGCATCCCGTGCTTTGGGAGATAGGTAACTGAGACAGTGGTAGGCAGGAGGTGGGGAGTAGAACTCTTTTAGTTCAGCATGGCAAAGTGTCACATTTTGGGGTATCCGTTTCTGAATCCTAACCACTCTGATCTTACTTATCCTTTGACTCACACAAATTACCTTTTAGCCACAAACCTCGGTGTCTTCATCTGTGAAATGGGCTCCTAGTAAAATCTCCTTCTTCTGATGGCTGTGAGGATTAAATGACATAATCTATGCCAAGCACTGGAAGGCTTCCAGCACCAGGGGCTTTCTGTTCACTCTTATGGATGTTGTTATTTACTTTCCTGCTTCATCTGAAAAGAGCATCTGCCTCTCTTTTAGAAGTTACAGCAAAAGAAAGTTCCACTTTGTAGCCCTGTGGCCACAGTGATTTGTCTGTATGAGGACAAGAGACCCAGCTGGTGTAATCAAAGTGAACCCAGGCACTTCTGCTTGGAACACAGCCATGAAAACTCTACCTTCTTCAAAGGCATCAATCTTATTTGTGGCTTAGATTGGCTGCAGCTTTTTTGCTGCAATGAGACATGGGAAAAAGTTGTCACACACACACACACACAAGATGGCTAAGGAAGTGGAGAGAATGTCATCATAAGTAGCCAGAACCCCAGGAACATCATAAGCTTCAAGGTCAGACTGTGCCTGCAGGCCTCTGCCACTGACCCTGTTTGCCAGTTTGCTGGGTTCTCTATTCTTTGCAATCAAAGGATCCTAACACAGGAAACACACATTAGATGGTCTGTTATTTTGTCAACTCGGAACATAAAAAACAAAGGGAAACCTCCCAGATAAAATCTATCACTCTTATTTAATAAAAGGAAATTTTGCTATTAATAAAAGCAGAAGACGGGCGGCACCTGTGGCTCAGTGAGTAGGGCGCCGGCCCCATATGCCGAGGGTGGCAGGTTCGGACCCAGCCCCAGCCAACTGCAACAGAAAAATAGCCGCGGGTGTTGTGGCGGGCGCCTGTCGTCCCAGCTGCTCGGGAGGCTGAGGCAAGAGAATTGCGTAAGCCCAAGAGTTAGAGGTTGCTGTGAGCCTTGTGACGCCATGGCACTCTACCCGAGGGCGGTACAGTGAGACTCTGTCTCTACAAAAAAAAATAAAATAAAAGCAGAAGTAACATAATTTTGGAATACACAATGGTCTTTTAAAATGAATAATACATTTGACTTTTTGCAGCATTTATTTCTAATATTTTACAGATCGGACAAAAAACTACACCATGATTTTTAATGGTTTGTGGACCAGCTTTTAGGGACTGATCAGATAATGAGGTAAAGTGCTTATTACAGGTTTGGCACACAGTACGGGCTTCACGGATGGCAGCTAGACATGCTTCCAAGAGGTGTGGGGAGTTCAGACCATCATAGGAACCAAGGGTCTTGGTTTTTGTATAGGAGCCAAGAGAGACTAAGTCACTCTTATTTTTGTGTTCCCCACAGAAAAGGCATTTAATTCATATTTGATGAATGAATAAAGATGATGACAAGTTGAGAGAAAGAGGAAAAGACAGCAAATATAAAGGCAAGAGCAGTGGGATGTACGCAGGGGATGAAAGCAGGGTGGTGGGTGTTCTCTGGAATCCTAGGGCTTACGCCATCCTGCCCTGTATGTGCATTAAGGAAGTGGGCAGTCTGAGGACAGGAAGCACAGTGGAGAGGCGCCCACGTGGTGTGGAGGCTGCAGCGACAGTGTAGTGAGGATCAGAGGCAGGAAGGCTGAAGCTGGGCTCAGATAAGTGAGACTCTGACTCCTCTGAAGAACTAGGGCAGCTTTGGCATAAGACACCAACTATGGAGTAGAGGAAGAGGGAATTTTGAGATGTTTCTCTACTATTCAACTAGAATGTAAAATATGTTGGGTACAGTTTACTACCCAGAGTGAATTTGGGATGCTGAGAAATCCCTTCCAATAAATCCCAGATTGACAGTTTTGCTTCACTGGAGAACCCTGACTAATAACACGGTCTGGCTAATCTATCATCAATCCCTTCCATTCTTTCTTCAATATTCCCTTTTCTCCAAATCTGCTGCCACTCCATCAGACCAGGTTAACACCATCTTGCCTAGATTTCCAGAATTCCCTTCTTCTCCCTCTTCCAATCTCACTGTCTTTCTTACAGTTCACACCATTTGGCGCACTTTCTGCTACCACCAGGCCTTTGCACATGCTGTTTCTACTACCTGAAATGTTTATCCCTCTGCTCCTCACCTAATTAGCTTCATTCATCTTCCAGATCACTCAGTTGAATCGCAACGTCTTTGGAAAAGTCTTTCCCGATACCTGATTAGGCAGACCCTTTTATTACAGCACCAAGCTCTTTACTTGCAAATTTTTATCATAGTTGTGTTTTTTATATTTCCATCCATTTCTGCCTTTTCCATAGATTGGAAGAATCAGAAAAGAAGAGGTAATTCTATTTTTTAGCCTCAATGCCTTGTACAGGAAACAGCACAGAGATTCAATAAATAGTTGTTGAATCAATGGATAACACGTAGAAGTATCATTCAAACCACACGTCAAGTTCATAACAAGAAGAAAGTTCTGTGCTGTGTTCAGAGGACCTGAATTTCAAGCCCTCCCTTCTCTTTTTATTTATTTATTTTTTTTAAATTTTTTTTTTATTGTTAAATAATAGCTGTGTACATTAGTGCAATCAAGGGGTACAATGTGCTGGTTTCATATACAATCTGAAATATTCTCATCAAACTGTTCAACATAGCCTTCATGGCATTTTCTTAGTTATTATATGTAGACATTTGTTTTCTGCCTTTAGTAAGTTTCGCCTGTACCCATTCTAAGATGCACTGTTGGTGTGTCCCCACCCATTACCCTTCCTCTACCTTAACCTCCCCACTCCCTTCCCCTTCCTTGGCCCTTTCCTCATAGTCTTGTGCTATAGTTGGGTTATAGCCTTCATGTGAAAGCTATAATTTAGCTTCATAGTAGGGCTGAGTACATTGGATACTTTTTCTTCCATTCCTGAGATACTTTGCTAAGAAGAATATGTTCCAGCTCCATCCATGTAAAGATGAAAGAGGTAAAGTCTCCATCTTTCTTTAAGGCTGCCTAATATTCCATGGTATACATGTACCACAGTTTGCTAGTCCATTCATGGGTTGATGGGCACTTGGGCTTCTTCCATGACTTAGCAATTATGAATTGGGCTGCAATAAACATTCTGGTACAGATGTCTTTTTTATATTGTGATTTTTGGTCTTCTGGGTATAAACCTAGTAAAGGAATATAGGATTGAATGGCAGGTCTATTTTTAGGTCTGTAAGTATTCTCCAAACATCCTTCCAGAAGGAACGTATTAGTGTGCATTCCCACCAGCAGTGTAGAAGTGTGCCCTTTTCTCCAAATACACACCAACATCTCTGGTTTTGAGATTTTGCTATGTGGGCTACTCTTACTGGGGTTGGGTGATAACTCAAAGTAGTTTTGATTTGCATTTCTCTGATGATTAAGGATGATGAGCTTTTTTTATGTGTTTGTAGATCTGTGCGTCTGTCTTCTTTAGAGAAGTTTCTCTTCAAGTCCCTTTCCCACCCTGACATGGGATCACATGGTCTTTTCTTGCTAATATGTTTGAGTTCTCTGTGGGTTCTGGTTATTAGACCTTTATCAGAGGTATAACCTGCAAATATTTTCTCCCATTCTGAGGGCTGTCTGCTTACTTTACTTACTATGTTCTTGGCTGTGCAGAAGCTTTTTAGTTTGATCAGGTCCCAGCAGTGTATTTTTGATACTGCTTCAATTGCCTGGGGAGTCCTCCTCATAAAATATTCACCTAGGCCGATTCCTTCAAGAGTTTTCCCTGCACTTTCTTCTAGTATTTTTATAGTTTCATGTCTTAAGTTTAAATCTTTTATCCAGTGTGAGTCTGTCTTAGTTAATGGTGAAAGGTGTGGGTCCAGTTTCAGTCTTCTACAGGTTGCCATCCAGTTCACCCAGCACCATTTGTTAAATAGGGAATCTTTTCCCCACTGAATGTTTTTAATTGGCTTGTAAAAGATTCAATAATGGTAAGTAGCTGGATTCACCTCTTGGTTCTCTATTCTGTTCCAGACATCTACTTCTCTGTTTTTGTGCCAATACCATGCTGTTTTGATCACTATCAATTTATAGTACAGTCTCAAGTCTGGTAGCGTGATTCCTCCTACTTTGTTTTTATTTCTGAGTAATATTTCGGCTATTCGAGTTTTTTTCTGATTCCATATATAACGAAGTATTATTTTTTTGAGATCTTTAAAATATGACAATGGAGCTTTAATGGGGATTACATTAAAATTATATATTCCTTTGGGTAGTATAGATATTTTAACAATGTTGATTCTTCCCAGCCATGACCATGGTATGTTTTTCCATTTGCTAACATCTTCAGCTATTTCTTTTCTTAGAGTTTCATAGCTCTCTTTGTAGAGATCTTTCATGTCCTTTGTTAGGTATACTCCCAAATATTTCATCTTCTTTGGCACTACTGTGAAAGGAATAGAGTCCTTGACTGTTTGTTCGGCTTGGTTATTGTTGGTATATATAAAGGCTACAGGTTTATGGGTGTTGATTTTGTAGCCTGAGACATTGCTATATTCCTTGATCACTTCTAAAAGTTTTGTAGTAGAATCCCTAGTGTTTTCCAGATATACGATCATGTCATCTGCAAAAAGTGAAAGTTTGATCTCTTCTGACCCTATGTGGATACCCTTGATCACCTTTTCTTCCCTAATTGCAATGACTAAAACTTCCATTACAATGTTAAAGAGCAATAGAGACAATGGGCCACCTTGCCTGGTTCCTGATCTAAGTGGAAATGATTTCAATTTAACTCCATTCAATACGAAATTGGCTGTGGGTTTTTTGTAGATGGCCTCTATTAGTTTAAGAAATGTCCCTTCTATACCAATTTTCTTAAGTGCTGTGATCATCAATTGAAAGAATCATATGGTCCTTATTTTTTAGTTTGTTTATGTGCTGAATTATATTTATAGATTTACATATATTGAACCAGCCTTGAGAGCCTGGGATAAATCCCACTTGGTCACGGTGTATAATTTTTTTGATGTGTTGTTGAATTCTGTTTGTTAGGATCTTATTGAGTATTTTAGCATCAATATTCATTAGTGATATTGGTCTATAATTTTCTTTTCTTGTTGGGTCTTTCCCTGGTTTGGGGATCAAGGTGATGCTTGCATTGTAGATGTGTTGGGTAATATTCCTTCTTTTTCTATATTTTGGAAGAGGTTTAGTAATATAGGTACTAGTTCTTTTTTAAAGGTTTTGTAGAATTCTGATGTAAAGCCATCTGGTCCTGGGCTTTTCTTTTTAGGGAGGTTTTGTATAGTTGATGCTATTTCAGAACTTGATATAGGCCTGTTCAACATTTCCACTTCATTCTGGCTGAGTCTTGGTAGGTGGTGTACTTCCAGGTATTGGTCGATTTCTGTCAGATTTTCCTATTTCTGAGAGTAGAGTTTCTTGTAGTATTCGGTAAGGATTTTTTGAATTTCTGAGGGGTTGGTTGTTATTTCATCTTTACCATTTCTGATTGATGAAATTGGAGATTTTACTCTTTTTTTCCTCATTAGGTTGGCCAAAGGTTTATCTATTTTTTTATTTTTTTTATTTTTATTTATTTATTTTTATTTATTTTTTTATTGTTAAATCATATCTGTGTACATTAGTGCAATCGCCAGTACACATTCTAAGATGCACCATAGATGTGGCCCCACCCTTTACCCTCCCTCCACCAAAACCTCCCCCTTCCCTTCCCCTTCTTTGGCCCTTTCCTCATTGTATTGTGCTATAGTTGGGTTATAGTCTTCATGTGAAAGCTATAATTTAGCTTCATAGTAGGGCTGAGTACATTGGATACTTTTTCTTCCATTCCTGAGATACTTTGCTAAGAAGAATATGTTCCAGCTCCATCCATGTAAACATGAAAGAGGTAAAGTCTCCATCTTTCTTTAAGGCTGCATAGTATTCCATGGTATACATGTACCACAATTTGCTAGTCCATTCGTGGGTCGATGGGTACTTGGGCTTCTTCCATGACTTAGCAATTATGAATTGGGCTGCAATAAACATTCTGGTGCAGATCTCTTTGTTTTATTCTGACTTTTGGTCTTCTGGGTATAAACCTAGTAAAGGAATTATAGGATCAAATGGCATGTCTATTTTTAGGTCTCTAAGTATTCTCCAAACATCCTTCCAGAAGGAACGTATTAGTGTGCATTCCCACCAGCAGTGTAGAAGTGTGCCCTTTTCTCCACATACACGCCAACATCTCTGGTTTTGGGATTTTGCTATGTGGGCTACTCTTACTGGGGTTAGGTGATATCTCAGAGTAGTTTTGATTTTCATTTCTCTGATGATTAAGGATGATGAGCTTTTTTTCATGTGTTTGTAGATCTTGTGTCGGTCTTCTTTAGAGAAGTTTCTCTTCAAGTCCCTTGCCCACCCTGAGATGGGGTCACGTGTTCTTTTCTTGTTAATACGTTTGAGTTTTCTGTGAATTCTGGTTATTAGACCTTTACCAGAGGTATAACCTGCAAATATTTTCTCCCATTCTGAGTGCTGTCTGCTTGCTTTACTCACTATGTCCTTGGCTGTTCAGAAGCTTTTTAGTTTGATCAGGTCCCAGTAGTGTATTTTTGATACTGCTTCAATTGCCTGGGGAGTCCTCCTCATAAAATATTCACCCAGGCCGATTCCTTCAAGAGTTTTCCCTGCACTTTCTTCAACAATTTTTATAGTTTCATGTCTTAAGTTTAAATCTTTTATCCAGTGAGAGTCTATCTTAGTTAATGGTGAAAGGTGTGGGTCCAGTTTCAATCTTCTACAGGTTGCCAGGCAGTTCACCCAGCACCATTTGTTAAATAGGGAATTTTTTCCCCACTGAATGTTTTTAATTGGCTTGTCAAAGATCAAATAATGGTAAGTAGCTTGATCCATCTCTTGGTTCTTTATTCTCTTCCAGACATCTACTTCTCTGTTTTTGTGCCAGTACCATGCTGTTTTGATCACTATCGATTTATAGTACAGTCTCAGGTCTGGAAGCGTGATTACTCCTGCTTTGTTTTTATTGCTCAGTAATGTTTTGGCTATTTGAGGTTTTTTCTGATTCCATATAAAACAAAGTATTATTTTTTCAAGATCTTTAAAGTATGACAATGGAGCTTTAATAGGAATTGCATTAAAATTATATATTGCTTTGGGCAGTATGGACATTTTAACAATGTTGATTCTTCCCAGCCATGAGCATGGTATGTTTTTCCATCTGTTAATCTTCGGCTATTTCTTTTCTTAGAGTTTCATAGTTCTCTTTGTAGAGATCTTTCATGTCCTTTGTTAGGTATACTCCCAAATATTTCATCTTCTTTGGCACTACTGTGCCAAATTGTCATACTTTAAAGATCTTGAAAAAATAATACTTCGTTTTATATGGAATCAGAATAGAGTCCTTGACTGTTTGTTCGGCTTGGTTATTGTTGGTATATATAAAGGCTACAGATTTATGGGTGTTGATTTTGTAGCCTGAGACATTGCTATATTCCTAGATCACTTCTAAAAGTTTTGTAGTAGAATCCCTTGTGTTTTCCAGATATACAATCATATCATCTGCGAAGAGTGAAAGTTTGATCTCTTCTCACTCTATGTGGATACCCTTGATCGCCTTTTTTTCCCTAATAGGAACAGCTAAAACTTCCATTACACTGTTAAAGAGCAATGGAGACAATGGGCAACCTTGCCTGGTTCCTGATCTTAGTGGAAATGATTTCAATTTAACCGCATTCAATACGATATTGGGTGTGGGTTTGCTGTAGATGGCCTCTATTAGTTTAAGAAATGTCCCTTCTATACCAATTTTCTTAAG
This sequence comes from Nycticebus coucang, assembly GCF_027406575.1. NCBI lineage: Eukaryota > Metazoa > Chordata > Mammalia > Primates > Lorisidae > Nycticebus > Nycticebus coucang. Next base: position 13,535,476 of record NC_069797.1, read on the forward strand.
TGTTCTGATCATGAAGGGTTGCTGGATATTATCAAAAGCTTTTTCTGCATCAATTGAAAGAATCATATGGTCTTTATTTTTTATTTTGTTTATGTGTTGAATTACATTTATAGATATACGTATATTGAACCAGCCTTGAGACCTGGGATAAATCTGACTTGGTCATGGTGTATAATTTTTTTGATGCGTTGTTGGATTCTGTTTGTTAGGATCTTATTGAGTATTTCAGTGTCTATATTCATTAGTGATATTGGTCTATAATTTTCTTTTCTTGTTGGATCTTTCCCTGGTTTGCGGATCAAGGTGATGTTTGCTTCATAGAATGTGCTGGATAATATTCCTTCTTTTTCTATATTTTGGAAGAGGTTTAGTAGTATAGGTACTAGTTGTTCTTGAAATGTTTGGTAGAATTCTGACGTAAAGCCATCTGGTCCTGGGTGTGGAGGGCCCTTATACAATGTATCGATCAGGCACAAAAACAGGATGGCAGAGGCGTACTTTAGGAAACCTGCTTGCAGGCTGCGCCCTGGCAACAACCTTGCCGCCGTGCCCTTTGCGCTCATTGGAGAGATATCTAGGTCAAGAAACCGTAACAACAGGAAGTGCCCTAGAGTATATATACAGAGTGCTGTAAACAAGGTTAGAGAGGGCTTTTCCATCCTGCTCTCCCCGGACAAGGTTAGGGAGCTTTGCCATCCTGCTCTCCCCGGACAAGGTTAGGGAGCTTTGTCATCCTGCTCTCCCCGGACAAGGTTAGAGAGCTTTTCCATCCTGCTCTCCCCGGACAAGCTGCTTGTACCTGATAATAAACCAGCTGAAAGCTGACTGCATTGGTGTGTTCGTCCCTGCTGGCCGGTGGCCGAGCGACACCGACAACTGGTGCCGAAACCCGGGAACTTCAGGATCCCCTCTCGAGACTGCTTTCAGCTGACAGGTAAGCCGCCCCCCGTGCCGGGTTTGTCCGGGTAGCCCCACCAGGTAGATAAGTGGTGGGGGAGACTTCTGCGGTAGCCGCAGAGCTTGCAAGGGAGGAGAAGGGATCCGGCTCGCGACAAAAGTGAGGGCCCGCGTTCAAAGCGGCGGAGGAAAAGGGATCCAGGAAAAGGGATCCAGCTCGCGACAAAAGCGAGGGCCCGCGATCAGAGCAGGGGAGGAAAAGGGATCCAGCTCACGACAAAAGCGAGGGCCCGCGATCAGAGCGGGGGATTGTGTACACGGGTCATTGGCCACGACCATAGTGGCGGGTGTTAGTCTTTTGTTAAGTGTGTGTACTGTCTGGTGTTCGTGACCCCTTTTGTTGTATCTGTCTTGAGTCTGAGTGAGAACAGCAGTTCGTTGCCTGTCCTCATTCAACACAATCTTCTTCATTTTTAATTTTTTAACTTTGGATGCCAAAGGGCAAACAGCAGCAGATCGCCACTGCCTTGGTCGCCAAACCAGCTCCCCAGTGCAAGTGCGCTGGAAGGATGTCCTTACCGGCCAATGGCCTGGCCCAGACCCGGTTCTCATCTGGAACCGAGGTGCAGTTTGTGTTTCTCCACAGGACCAGAGCTCCCCGGTGTGGGTCCCGGAAAGACTCACCCATCCAGTGAACCCCTCACACGATGAAGCCGCGCCCATGGAGCCACATCGAAGCGCGACTTCGGAGTCACTGTGGCCCTTGTCACGGCCATCGCCACAGCCCTCGCAGCCGCCGCCACCGCGACTGCAGCCCTTGCCACCGCGGTCCCCACCGCTGCTGCTGTCAACCAATTGTCCGCCTCAGTTGCGGAGGCCCTGCGCACCCGGGCCGCCTCGGTTGAGGCCCTGCGCACCCGGGCCACCGCAGCTGGACGCCTTCGCGCTGGACTGTTGTTGGTCGATTAGGGAGTGGACATTTTGCAGCAGCGGGTGGATGATGTGGAGAGATGCCTCTCCTTTGGTTGTTTAGTTCCTTGTGTGTTACCCCCACAATTTTTGAACCTAATGGTACCCTGCGTAATGCTTCCTTGCAACTATTCCGTTACCTTCTGGGGAGCTGGGATGCGGAATTTGAAAACCTCACCTGCCAAATGTTGAATCATGTTGTTAGTATCAATAGCACTCGAGTAAGTAATTACCGCTCACGATATTCTAGGAAAAGTAACTAGTTTGCTCTCCCATGCCCGCAATTGGGCCGGCACCACGGCTTTAAGTATTATACTTCTAGTTGCCATAGTCTTTTGCATCAAACTTCTCCTTACCCTCCGCCAAAGACAACAACGAGACCACGTCATCGTCCAGCAGGCCCTCCTCGCCCTCCAAGCAGGAGGTTCCCCCCAAATCTAGATTAGCATGCTGGACCAGTAGCCAATGACGGGTAAGATCCCCCCCGATGTAGATCAACCTAAGACAGAGGACAGGCCACTGCTGCCTGTACCCTCCATGACGGGTAAGACTATACTCGGACAGGGGGACAACCTAAGACAGGCATGGTCACAACTCGCAATAAATAAATAAAAAGGGGGAGATGTGGAGGGCCCTTATACAATGTATCGATCAGGCACAAAAACAGGATGGCGGAGGCGTACTTTAGGAAACCTGCTTGCAGGCTGCGCCCTGGCAACAACCTTGCCGCCCGTGCCCTTTGCGCTCATTGGAGAGATATCTAGGTCAAGAAACCGTAACAACAGGAAGTGTCCTAGAGTATAAATATAGAGTGCTGTAAACAAGGTTAGAGGGCTTTTCCATCCTGCTCTCCCCGGACAAGGTTAGGGAGCTTTGCCATCCTGCTCTCCCCGGACAAGGTTAGGGAGCTTTGTCATCCTGCTCTCCCCGGACAAGGTTAGAGAGCTTTTCCATCCTGCTCTCCCCGGACAAGCTGCTTGTACCTGATAATAAACCTGCTGAAAGCTGACTGCGTTGGTGTGTTCATCCCTGCTGGCCGGTGGCCGAGCGACACTGACACCTGGGCTTTTCTTTTTAGGGAGATTTTGTATAGTTGATGCTATTTCAGAACTTGATATAGGCCTGTTCAACATTTCCACTTCGTTCTGGCTAAGTCTTGGTAGGTGGCGTGCTTCCAGCTATTGGTCGATTTCTTTCAGATTTTCATATTTGTGACAGTAGATTTTCTTGTACAGTTTGTTAAGGATTTTTTGAATTTCTGAGGGGTCTGTTGTTATTTCATCCTTACCATTTCTGATTGATGAAATTAGAGATTTTACTCTTTTTTTCCTGGTTAGGTTGGCCAAAGGTTTATCTATTTTATTGATCTTTTCAAAAAACCAGCTTTTGGATTTATTGATCTGTTGTATAATTCTTTTGTTTTCAATTTCTTTTAATTCTGCTCTGATTTTGGTTATTTCTTTTCTTCTGCTGAGTTTGGGGTTGAAGTGTTCTTCTTTCTCCAGTTGCTTGAGATGTTCCATTAAGGTATTGACTTCCTTTCTTTCCATTTCCTTGAGGAAGGCTTGCAGTGCTATAAATTTCCCTGTTAGGACTGCGCTTGCAGTATCCCAGAGGTTCTTGTAATTTGTGTCTTGATTGGTGTTTTGTTCCAAAAATATGGTGATTTCCTTCTTAATCTCATCTATAACCCATGTATCCTTCAGCATAAGGTTGTTTAGCTTCCATGTTTTTGTATGGGTATGCAGGTTCCTGTTGTTATTTAGTTCACCTTTTATTCCATGATGGTCTGAGAAGATGCAAGGAATAATTTCTATTTTTTTTAATTTGCTGAGGTTAGATTTGTGGCCTAGGATGTGGTCGATTTTGGAGTATGTTCCATGGGCTGATGAGAAGAATGTGTATTCAGTTTTTTGGGGATGAAATGTTCTGTAGATGTCTGTTAAGTCCAGATGTTGAATGGTTGAGTTTAAACCTAAAATTTCTTTGCTTAGCTTCTTTTTGGAGGATCTATCCAGGACTGCTAAAGGGGTGTTAAAATCTCCAACTGCTATGGAAGTGGAGGAAATCAAGTTTCTCATGTCTGTTAGACTTTCTCTTATAAATTGAGGTGCGTTGTGGTTGGGTGCCTATATATTAATAATTGAGATCTCATCATATTGTGTATTACCTTTAACAAATCTGAAGTGTCCATCCTTATCCTTAATTATTTTGGTTGGTTTAAAGCCTATTGCGTCTGCGAACAGGATTGCAACCCCTGCTTTTTTCTGCTTTCCATTTGCCTGAAATATAGATGACCATCCCTTCATCTTGAGTCTATATCTGTCTTTTAATGGAAGATGCAATTCTTGAATGCAGCAGATATCTGGCTTGAGTTTTTGTATCCAGTCCACCAACCTATGCCTCTTTAGAGGACAATTTAAACCATTCACATTAATTGAGAGTTTGATAAGCCTTTTGAGAGACAAGTAGACATTTTTAATCCTTTTGCAACTGTGGAAGTTGGAATTTGATCAAAAAATTTTGAGTGGGTTGAGTTTTGTGGTGGAGAATTACGCTGGTCTTTATGGAGGATATGTCTATGAATGTTCTGGAGAGCCGGTTTAGTTGTGGCAAATGTCTTCAACATGTGAATGTCGTTGAAGTATTTAATTTCTCTGTCATAAATGAAGCTCAGTTTAGCTGAGTACAGGATCCTGGGTTGAAAGTTATTTTGTTTTAGGAGATTAAAAGTTGATGACCATCCTCTTCTAGCTTGAAAGTTTTCAGCAGAGAGATCTGCAGTTATTTTGATATTCTTCCCCTAGTAGGTAATGGTTTTCTTTTGTCTGGCAGCTTTCAGAATTTTCTCCTTCATATTAACTTTAGTGAAATTGATTATGATGTGTCTGGGGGATGTCTTATTTGGGTTGAGTTGTGCTGGAGTTCTGAAACTGTCTGCTATCTTAATTTTGGAATCTCTTGGCATGTCTGGAAAGTTCTTCTTCAAAATCTCATGGAGAAGAGACTCTGTGCCTTGTGAAGCCACTTCATCACTTTTGGGGATCCCTATAAGACGAATATTGGTTTTCTTCAAATTATCTGAGAGCTCTCTGAGAGAGTGATCTGTTTTTGCTCTGCATTTCTCTTCCTCTTTGAGGGTTTGGGAGTGTTCAAAAGCTTTGTCTTCAATGTCAGAAATCCTTTCTTCTGCTTGCTCCATTCTGTTACCGAGGGATTCTACTGTGTTTCTCAGATCTTTGAGGGATGCAACTTCTTGTCTCAATGTGTCAAAATCTTTGGTCATTTGGTCTTTGAATCCGTTGAATTCTTGAGATAACTTTTGGAATTCTAATTCCATCTTATTTGCTATCCAGATCCTGAATTCAATTTCTGACATCTCAGCTATTTGTTTGTGCATGGGGTCTTGTGCTGTTTCTGCCCCATTGATCCTTGGGGGAGTTGATCTACTCTGATTATTCATATTGCCAGAGTTTCTCTGTTGATTTCGCCTCATGATTTTTTTTCACCATTGCCTCTGGCTGTCCTCAGAGGTGGGGAGGTGTCTCTCCAAGATTAGACCCCAGTGGGATCACTCTATTGTTGCTGGATCTTTGTAGGGAGTGACCCTGTGTAGTTCCTCTGGGGCTGCTCTAGCTAGGGAGTTCTGGTTGTGGAAGCAGTTCTGGAATGTGACATACCTGGATCCAGCAACAGGGCTGGCGGTGGTGTGCACAGTTCTGGGAGTGCCAGGTGCCCAGTGACTTTGGCTTAGGGAGCCCAAGTCTCCAGCAGTCTCTGGCCAGGAGAAGAGCTCTGCGCAGAGGCAGGGAGGGCTCCAAAGGGCACTCAACTACCGGAGTCCCTGTCCGAATGAACAGGCTAGTTTGGAAGCTGGGAGGACACAGGAGGGAGGACGCAGCGTTGTGTGGCTCCCACAGTTCCTGATCAGGGAATGTGGAGGCCTGGTGGGTGTGGGTCACCGGTCGGGGGTTGCTGCACAGCTCTTATGGAGGTCTTGGCAGTGCCAAGCCCAGGAGTTTGAGGTTGCTATGAGCTGTGACATCATGGGAGTCTACCCAGGGCAACAGCCCTAGGCTCCAGTGTGCCAAAACCGTCTCACTCTGCCCCTAAGGATTAAGGCAGTAAGGCATCTCAGTCCCTGCCTGTAGGTTGCTCAGTCAGTAGGTTGCTTTGACCCACCCAATCCTTGCTCTGAGACCCTGAGGGCGGAGCTTGCTGGGGCAGTTCTTTCACAATGGCTTCCTGCACCCAGCTCAGTGGCTCAGTCTTGGGCCCCAGACAATGCCCAAAGTTCTCCACACTCCTGCTCAAGCTCTCCCCAAGACAGTTCAACTGAGTGCCAAGTCCAAGAACACCGAAACAGTTCACAGGTAAGGCCTTTCCAGTTTGCAGTCTCACTGCTGCTTGTACTTACGGTTGCCAGCGTGATTAGGTTGATCAAACGCAACCACTTGCCAGTTTTCCACTGTTTTTGTCCTCCTCTTGGGGTCCGAAAGTCCCTTGCTGACTCCCTGTATCCTCAAGGGATGATTATAGGTAGATCCCACCGGCCAGAGATGCCTGGAGTCTTGTCTCCCCAGACTTGCTATTCCTAGTTGCAGGGAAGCTGTTACTCGGCCTCCATCTTTAATCTCTCCCCTATCTATTTTATTGATCTTTTCAAAAGACCAACTTTTGGATTTATTGATCCATTGTATAATTCTTTTGTTTTCAGTTTCAATTAATTCTGCTCTGACTTTGGTTATTTCTTTTCTTCTGCTGGGTTTGGGGTTGGAGTGTTCTTCCTTCTCCAGTTGCTTGAGATGTCCCATTAAGTTATTAACTTCCTCTCTTTCTATTTTCTTGCAGAAGGCTTGCAGTGCTATAAATTTCCCTCTTAGGACTTCCTTTGCAGTATCCCAGAGGTTCTGGTAACTCGTGTCTTGATTGTTGTTTTGTTCCCAAAATTTTGTGATTTCCTTCTTAATCTTGTCTATAACCCTTCTATCCTTCAGCATAAGGTTATTTAGGTTCCATGTTCTTGTATGTGTATGCAGATTCCTGTTGTTACTAAGTTCAACTTTTATTCCATGATGATCTGAGATGCAAGGGATAATTTCTATTTTTTTACATTTCCTGTGGTTAGATTTGTGGCCTAGTATGTGGTCAATTTTGGAGTATATTCCGTGGGCTGATGGGACAAATGTATATTCAGTTTTGTTGGGATGAAATGTTCTGTAGATGTCTGTTAAGTCCAGATGTTGAATGGTTAAGTTTAAATCTAAGATTTCTTTGCTTAGCTTCTTTTTGGAGTATCTATCCAGCACCGCTATCCAGCACTGCTAAAGGGCTGTAACAATCTCCAACTACTATGGAACTGGAGCAAATCAAATTGCTCATGTCTGTTAGAGTTTCTCGTATAAATTGAGGTGTGTTCTGGTTGAGTGCATAAATATTAATAATTGAAATCTGATCATATTGAGTATTACCTTTAACAAATATGAAGTGTCCATCCTTATCCTTCTTTATTTTGGTTGGTTTAAATCCTATTGCATCTGCGAATAGGATTGCAATGCGTGCTTTTTTCTGCTTTCCTTTTGCCTGGAGTATAGATGACAGTCCCTTCACCTTGAGTCTATATTTGTCTTTTAGTGTAAGATGAGATTCTTGTATGCAGTAGAGATCTGGCTTGAGTTTTTGTATCTGGTCTGCCAACCTGTGCCTCTTTAGAGGACAATTCAAATGATTCACATCAATTGAGAATATTCATAAGCCTTTTGACAGTCCGGTGGATATTTTTAATCCTTTTGCGACTGTGGAAGTTGGAATTTGATCAACATTTTTTGGGTGGGTTTACTTTTGTGGTGGAGGATCATGCTGGTATTTATGGAGGATAGGTCTGAGAATATCCTGGAGAGCTGATTTAGTTGTGGTAAATTTCTTCAACATTTGAATGTCGTTAAAGTATTTAATTTCTGCATCATAAATGAAACTCAGTTTAGCTGGGTACAGGATCCTGGGTTAAAAGTTATTTTGTTTTAGGATATTAAAAGTCGATGACCACCCTCTTCTAGCTTAAAAGATTTCAACAGAGTGATCTGCAGTCATTCTAATATTGTTCCCCATGTAGGTTATGGTGTTTTATATCTGGCTGCTTTATAAAAGTTAATATGAAAGTGAAATTGATTATGATGTGTCTGAGAGATGTCTTATTCCAGTTGAGTCGTGCTGGAGTTCTGAAACTGTCTGCTATCTGAATTTCAGAATCTCTTGTCATGTCTGGAATGTTCTCCTTCATAATCTCATGGAGAAGAGACTCTGTGCCTTGTGAAGCCTCTTCGTGTCTTTTGGAGATCCCTATAAGACGAATATTGATTTTCTTCAAATTATCCCAGAGCTCTCTGAGATAGTGATCTGTTTTGCCCTCCGTTTTGCTTCCTCTTTGAGAGTTGGGAGCATTTGAAAGCTTTGTCTTCAATGTCAGAAATCCTTTCTTCTGCTTGTTCCATTCTGTTACTGAGGGATTCTACTGTGTTTCTCAGATCTTTGAGGGCTGCCACTTCTTGTCTCAATGTGTCAAAATCTTTCTCATTTGATCTTTGAATTTGTTGAATTCTTGAGACATCTTTTGCGTTACTGCTTGGAATTCTAATTCGATCTTATTTGCTATCCAGATTCTGAATTTGATTTCTGACATGTCAGTACATGGGATCTTGTGCTGCGTCTGCCCCATTGATTCTTGGTTGAGTTGATCTACTCTGATTATTCATATTGGCAGAATATTTCCTTTGATTTCGTCTCATGATAGTTTTTCACCTTTGCCTCTGGTCTTCCGTAGAGTTGGGGTGGTGTCTCTCCAAGATTAGAGCCAGGGGGATCACTCTATTGTTGCTGGGTCTTTGTAGGGAGTCACCCTGTGTAGCTTTTCTGGGGCTTCCCTAGGCAGGGAGTTCTGGTTGTGGGAGCAGCTCCAGAGTGTGATACTCCTGGATCCAGTGACAGGGCCTGGGGTTGTGCACACGGTTCTGGAAGTGCCTGGTGCCCAGTGACTTTGGCACAGTGGGCCCAAGGCTCTAGCAGTCTCTGGCCAGGGAAGGGCTCCAGGCAAAGGCAGGGAGGGCTCTGGAGGGCACGCGGCTACCAGAGTCCCTGGCCAGATGAGCGATTGGTGTGGAGGCAGGGAGGGTACAGGAGGGAGGACATGGGGTTGTCTGGCTCCCAGAGTTCCTGGTCAGGCCGTGGGGAGGCTGGGCAGGTGTGGTAGCAGGTTCCTGCGCAGCTCTTACTGGGTCCAGGAGAGCGCAACTCTTCTGGAGGTCTGGGAGGGTCCTGGCGCAGTTCTTACTGGCATCTGGGGGGGTGCCGATTCCTGGTCCTGGCACAGCTCTTCTGGAGGTCCTGGAGGGTGCCCACCATGGGTCCCTGGGCAGCTCTTCTGGAGGTGGGAGGGTGCCGATCACTTGTTCCCAGTGCCTATGCCCTAACTTTTAAGGGCCTCCAACAATTGGTGAGGGAGCTTGGCAGCAGGTGATTACCAAGAGTTATCTGTTCTCCAAGTCCTCCCTCTCCAGTAGTGGAAAGATGTCTGCAGAGTGCAGTGTTCTCCATATAAGCTTGGCATCCAGGGCTATAATCTCCTTCTACCAGAGCATTTATGGATGTGACTACCGGAAGAAACAACAACTAAAATATTAGCTGTTGAGCATTCTTGACACATGGCTATACAGCACATCCGCTTTTTCTTTTTTTTTTTTTTTAGAGACAGAGTTTCACTTTATCATCCTCGGTAGAGTGCCATGGCATCACAGCTCACAGCAACCTCCAACTCCTGGGTTTAGGCAATTCTCTTGCCTCAGCCTCCCAAGTAGCTGTGACTACAGGTGCCTGGCACAATGCATGGCTATTTTTTTGTTGCAATTTGGCCGGGGCTGGGTTTGAACCCACCGCCCTCGGTATATGGGGCTGGCACCCTACCCACTGAGCCACAGGAGCCGCCTTTTGAGATGGGTCTTGGTATGTTGCTCAGGCTGACTCAAACTCCTGAGCTCAAGCAATCCTCCTCCCTCAGCTGGACTACAGGTGTCCACTGTGCCTGGCTCACATCTGCTTTTAATATTTATCTTGTTTGAGACTTGGTTTATCTGTTTAAACCAGGGATGTCCAACCTTTTGGTTTCTCTGGGCCACAATGGATGAAGAGTTATCTTGAGCCACACATTACATACACAAACATGAATGAAAGCTGATGAGCAAAAAAGGAAAGAAAAAAGAAAGAAAAAGGTCCATGCATAATTTTCCTGGTATCTGCTACCACAGATAAGTAAAAAATCCTCACATAATAATCCTAATTATGCAATAGCCCATTCAGAGAGTCTTTCAAAATCATAGAGCAAGTCCAAAGTTTGTGATCACTCATATAGAAAATGTACATCTACTTAATAAAACATCTTTTAAAATATCTCTATTATAAAAGTAAAAGAAAGGGGGGCAAGATAAAACTAGTGTGATATTCGACATTGCATGCGAAAAATAAATGCATCAATATCTGGTTTGGTGGAAGTAGTTGATTCTCAGTGAGTTCTCAAGGTGCCCAACAGATATTTGATTCTAATTTTAGTCTTAATGTGCTGCATTCTTGAAAGTGGTTGCTTATAGCTGGGTGCTGGCAAAAAGCAATGACAGGGTTAAGGTGTGATTGTGATTATGAAGCAAGGGATATTTGTCTCTGGAAAGATAAGACCTGTGAAAATCCAGTAAAGAGATAGGATCAATTTTCCATTTTAAGTTGTTGGTTAGATTGCAGCTCCATGCATGCCATTTGAAAATTGGTGGGTGGCATATTTATGTCGACTGGAAATGGAGTTGCAAATACACTAAAATATTGGTTGTTTACCTGGAAATCTTGAAATCTGTTTTCAAATTCTTGTATCACATCAGAAAGCAAGGCTGCGTATTTTTTGGTGTTCCAAGACTGTGTTTAGCCAGTGTTGATATGAATAAAATGGTTTTGCCTAAACTTGAGTTTGACACGATTTCAGTTTCATTTGGAATACTGTTGTGGTTTGAAACTCTGTACTGATAAGTTGGTTTTCACCTTGAAGATGCTTGTTTAACTCATTTAAATGAGCAATTAAATCCACTGAAAGTGTTAAAGCTGTAAGCCAGTTTTCATCATTAAGTTCACGCACAAATTGGCATAAATGACTCGATGACATTTCACAAATCATAAAATCTTTTCAACATTTGGCCTTGACTTAATTATTTATCTTACTTCCAATTAATTCTCTTACTTCCAAAAAGTAATGATGCTATGTGTCAAACGATCTATGAACCAAGTGTATGGTGCCCCATGATCATACTAATGTATACAGCTATGGTTTAATGAAAATAAATTAAAAAAAAAAAGTAATGATGTTGCCATAGTCAGCATTAATACTTTTCTTTAATAGGAACATTATTTTTACTTTTATGTTATTTTATTTTTATTGTTTGGGATTCATTGAGAGTACAAAGTTAGGTTACACTGATTGCATTTGTTAGGTAAAGTCCCTCTTATAATTGTATCCCTCCCCCAAGAGGTGTGCCATACACTGTGACCCCCATCCCCTCTCTCCTCACTCTCCCTGCTGTTCCCTCATTTCCCTATCCCACCCCTTGTATTAGATCATCTACTGCCTTCGTATGAGAATCAAGTACATTAGATTCTTATTTTTCCATTCTTGTGATGCTTCTCTAAGAAGAATGTGTTCCACGTCCATCCAGGAGCATTAACACTTTTAAGGAATTCCTGGAATTATCAATGATTCAATCCCTTGGCCCTTGTGAAATTCATAGTCTTAATGATGATTTGCATTTTTAAAGCTTTTGTGCATATCTTGATGTTCCATCCAATGATACTTCATCAAGTGTGAGTTTGAGGTGCCCATTGCATCATCTTTTGTTAATTTTACAAGTCCCTCTCTATCTTCTATTGCCAGGGAACTATCACTAACACTACCAGATATGTTGACAATGGACAAAGAGAATTGCTTTAACATATTTTTTACTGCTTCATATAAATCTCTTGATTTAGTTGTGTCTTTTAATGTCACAAAGGAAGTGATTTCTTCAGTGACATTTTATTTGTCATCAATTCCTCTAATAAAAATGGCAAGTTGAGCTGTATTTGTGGCATCAGTGTTTTCATCAATTGCCGAAGCATAAAAATTAAAATTAGCAGCTTTATTCCCCAAACTTCTTTTGATAGATTTTCCAATTTATTCAGTTCATCTGGTTATAGTCTGGTGACACAAACTGATTTTAGAAATATTCTCCATTCCTTCAGGGCCAATTATATCTTCCATGTTTTCTATACATTGCTTAATAAACTCAGCATCAGTAAATGGTTTTGATCTTGTTGCTGTTAAACAGGCTACCACATAAGTAGCCTTTACAATGGAATATGCCTGAGTTATAACTTAAAATTTTTTTTTTTGTTGAGAAGGCAGACTTTTGCTCAGTCCTGCTATTTTGTCCTTCCAACACAATTCTTCATATACATTGCGTCTGGCAGCATATTTTTGCATATAATGCTTCTGCAAATTATGGTCTTTGAAAACTTGCAGAAGTTCCTTGCAAATTAACCAGCATGTGTTACTATTTGCCTTGACAAAAAAGTAGTCATCTGTCCTCTTTTCATTGAATAAGCATCCTGCATCTATAATTTTTATTTTGGGTGCTTCTGTTTTCTTTTGAAATGTAGAAGGCATGCTGGGATTAAAAAATAATAATAGATATGGAACTATATTTACTTTTATTGTGAAAATTAATTGACGGGAAAATAGAAAGCTGTGTTTGTCCCTTTCACATGTCATCTGCTGGTGCAGGGCAAGTGGAGGCTGATTGTTAAGTGTTGTGAATGGGCGAAGTATGAGGTACCCCAGAAGTGTGGCGGTATCTTAAAATCAAATAAGAACGTTCACCTGACTTCTAGATAACATTAAATGATTAATGCTGCAATGGTCTGTTAAATATTATTGATAATTGCTGCCTCGCTACGTCACCAGGAATGCATGTTAAGGTCTGATGGTGTCGATTTGACTGTGCTTGGAAGCCCCACATTGAGTAAAACAGAAGCCATGTGGGTACACAGAGTCCCTATGTTTACTTTATGTGACATTGTGGCATAACATTGTCATCTGCAAAGTTCATGCTCCAGAGCTTCACAATCAAGTTCCTCCCCCCCAAAATCACACACATACACACACAAAACACCTCGAAATGCTTTTTAAAAGTTTATGTTCTGGGCTGGGCCACATGCATAGCCATCGTGGGAGGCATGTGGTCTGAGGGCCATGGCTGGAACATCCCTGGTTTAAACTTTATTCAGGTATAAATTGATATTATTATACTACAGTTTTCTCCATCTTAACTGCAACTTAAATTATAACTCATTATACATTCATCAGAGTCTGCTTCATGCTACCCCTTCACGAATATTACATTTACATTGCAGCAGGTTAAGAGAAATTGATCTCGGCTACCTTCTCAGCACCTCTTTTCCTAAACTCCCCCCTTTATATTTGGTACGATGGTCTCACATGATGCTTATTTTCTCCTCTTTACTCCCGATTAAGTTCATATTTTTGCTCAACATCCATCCAATTTTAAACCAGTTGAGATTTAAGATTCCCATAATGCTTCAAGTTTTTCACTTCCTAGTGTCTGTACAATTGCATTTTTTTCTTTCAAGATTCAATATTTTTATCAGAAGCAATGATAGGAAGACAAAGAATAATACATTTTTTATCTTCCACAGGTGGTAGGGTACTACGGGACTTGCCTTGTACAGGGACTTGTATTAGGATTAAGGAAAATCAAATGAAGGTTGGCTAAAAAGAAAGTTTTCCAGGAGACCAGGAATACTAACAAGTGAGATCACACTGACAAAGCCATTCGCTGGAGGAGTCTGAGAATACCAGGGCGCCAGGGGAGTGAGTTGCCAATTAATGTATTTCATTTACCTGCAAATATTTAATATGTGGCTAAGCTGTATTTCTTTGGCTTCCCAATCAATCACTTTTTTAATTGAATCATTTTTTTCCATGCAATTAAATGACATTTTCTTCAGCACCAGATTAGCCATTCATTGATTACATTAGCACAAATGGGCTGTTACAATTGCCTAAGTGTTGAATTACCAGTGTTTTGACCTCCCTGTTGGTTTTGTCTAGTCATGCTTGGTACTGCATTTACACAGCCCTGTACAATCTCCTCTGGCCCATCTGTGTCCCTCCCATTGGAATACAGGCTGTCCCCGTCTGCACAGCCACAATGGGCTAGATGGGAATAGAACAATGTGTTTGGGTCCTTTCTGAATCTGGCTGTGATTACTGGGCTCCAGGGATTTTTTTGTTTTTATCTTCTGCCTCTTCCCAAAGAGGTACTTGGGGAGTCATTTTCTGGTTCTGAATTGGTGAATAGTGACCTTTACTGGTAATGGCTAAGAAAGTCATTCTTTACATGCTGTACACATTAGGTAAGTGTTTAGATACAGATCGGTCTGACATAAGGGGCATACTTTGATGTGAGTGTTTGGCACTGATAGGTTTTGCACATGGCTTTGACTTCCAGGCACATCCTGGTCTCAAAATTGAGAACTCCATAGATAATCTGCATTGAGTTATCTTAACAAATGGTAGCTGATTCCCTTTGTTCTGTCTGCTGAAAAAAAAAAAAAAAGTGTGTTTTTTCTTAGGATGAGAAAAAGGCCTTTTAAGTCTTTCATCAACTCTATTAATGAAGACCCTAAATCTTAGTAAACAGGTTTGGAACTTCTGGAGACCCTGATGACACATCCTTAAACAATTATTCTGTACCAGTGTTTCACTGTATTAAATTGGCAATTTTTTTCTTTAGTTTTTAAGTTCAATAATATTGATAACAGATTCGAACTGTCCTCTCCAAGATGATAGCCACTGGCCCCATGTGGCTATTGAGCTTTGGAAGTATGGCTGGTCTGAATTGTGAAATGCTGGGAATGTAAAATATGCACTGTATTTGAACTTAGTACAAAAAAAAGCTAAATTTCATTATAATAATTTTTATATTGTTGACATGTTGAAATGATAATATTTTGGATATATTACATAAAATAAAATATACTTTAAAAATTAATTTCACCTGTTTCTTTCCACTACTTTTAAAGTAGCTACTAGAAAATTAGAAATGACATCAGTTACAAACATTTGCGGCTCACAGTTTGTTTCTGTTGGACAGAACTGGATTAAACATTGCTCAAAATATGTTTCAATTAATCAGTTCTAGGACGTTGTTGATCCAAGTTTGCAAACAGCCCTACAAAATCATGAGATATAATTTACAGGGCAACTTTGAAACAGGTTAATAGATTCAGAAAAGACACATTCAGGTGATTTTATATTAAGCCTGTCAGATTCATTCCTCCGACAGCACACATATGTTTGAGTTTAAACACTGGAATTTATGGGGGTGTTGTGGGGACCTTCTTTCTTTGAATCTTCTCACACCACTGGGTTGATCCATACTTCCTATACTTACAGACCCATAAAAAGCCTAAGAAAGGGCATTTTTCAGAGCTGTGGAGTTACAATGTCGCTTCTCTTGTTCTTGTTCCCACTATTCTGCTTTCTTTAAAAAACCTCCAGTTAAACCCCATACTCTGCTTTCTTTGATACATCTTCAGGCTATGAACCTTGTGCTGGGCATAGCAGGAAATAAATTTTGTAAGCTCTCCTGGCTTGGCTGCTTGGCTGAGCCTTGTGTTTACCCAGTAACCCATCAAAGCCACAGTCTAATCCTTTAATCCCTGGATACCTTAGTGGTCCAATCGCTTCTGCAAAATGCACGTCAGAGCTGGTGGGGCAGCAACCTCTACAGCTCAGAAGTTCTTTGAGAAGAGCAGAAGACAAGACAAACATATGGATCCAGAATTTGGCAAATTCTGGGGCTCCAAAGCCCTCTCTACTCACACCTTGCAAAATCAGACTAGCAGGTAAAAATAATAGAGGTGGGGGGAGGTAGACCAGAGGTAGTGCAGAAGATATGGTGTGGATGGAATTTCATTGTCCCTCGGTTTTATTTTGATAAAAGAAAACACAATCTTAACTAACCAACCTTTTGAGGAATAAATAAAACTGATTATTCTGTTTATTTATTTAAGAATAAATAAACTGTGATTATTACCATAATTTTAAAAGTATATTTTATTTTATGTAATATATCCAAAATATTATCATTTCAACATGTCAACAATATAAAAATTATTATAATGAAATTTACCTTTGTTTGTACTAAGTTCAAATACAGTGCATATTTTATATTCCCAGCATTTCACAATTCAGACCAGCCACACTTCGAAATAATAAACTACGGTTATTACAGATTTTAGAATCAGTAATATCCCATTTTCCACTATTTTGAGGGCAGAGGTGGGTGTCCAATGATCCTCTATTGAGATATTTTCTCCTGTACTTTTAAACTAACTGGGCATTCCACTGCACCACTGTTGATGTCATTTACGATGCCATGAGGGTGAAGGCCATCAGCATTGCAGCCCACTCACTGGGCCGTCCCCAGGATCTCTTTAATGGTTCCAGAGAGTTCTCTGGCTAAAGATCCGTGCCGTATCTGTTTAGCAGCACTGACAATCTCCTCTGATGGGATATTTCTGTTGTGTTCACTGTTTCCCTGTTTTCTTTCTGTCTCTTGGTGCTTCCTTGAGGCCTTTGATGACCAGGGCAGAGGCAGAAGATGCCACTTGAATCTATTCTGGATAGTCAGTTTCACTGTGATCCTCAGCCCCTTCTGGACACCAGTGGACTTGGAAATGTCATCACCAGCCTTTTTTGGAGGTAGATCCAGGGGGCCAAACTTGCTGGCCAGATGACCTTGCCACCCAGTGCTTCTCAGGTACATAACTTTGATCTCATTTGGGTCAAACTTAGATGGCACAGTGGAGGCAGCTGGTGTCAGCTCAACCTGACATCTGAATAAATGGGGGAAAGTCCACGGATCCAGGACAACAAAAGAAAATTACACTTTGCCCTCCGCCACGCCAAAGCCAAAAGCATCTACCATGTTTTAAACAGTGTGAACCTCAATGCATATATTTTTCATTCTAGAATTTCAGGATATTATTGAAAATTGAGGGGCAATTTGTAATATTTGGGGGGATGGAGGCGCCCATCTATCCATCAGTGGTTGTGGTAAGGCTGAAGTTCTGACCCATGCTGGGGGTCACACACTTTACTTAGTAGATGAAGGAAATCAACTGCCACCCAAAGCCATTTTACTCTTACTGGAAACACCTCAAGATGAGGCTGCAGAGAGCTTTGTTTGGGCTGGGTTGGCTTCTTGGTGATGTTCTAGGGAAGGTAAGGTCACTGGCAAAACCATTCTCCTTCCTCTTAGGGGCCTCTCTCTCTATCAGGCAGCCGCTCCTCAGACAGGCAGACTTCCGCAGCTTCTTTTCTGAGCATTGCTTCCCACAGGCAGGTTTGATCTGAAAAGGGGGCAAGTTTGATGTGAAAGCCTCTGAGAGAAAATAAATAGGAGAAAGTCCATGGTATCATTTTCACAGAGTCTCTTCTCCAAACATAACACTGTAAGAAGACGGGCGGAAAGAAAGCTTTTCCTCCCAGGGACCTCCCAGAAGCTTTCAGTCTCTGCTTTGAGTGAAGGAAGCTCAGCTAGGAGGGGACAAAGGCAGTTCTCGGACAGAGCAGGGCTGGACGGATGGACAGAGCCTTAGGAACATGCTGGATCCGATGTTCTCTTTGTATGTTAAGTGTTCTGAGGAAAACAGGGGTAAATTCCATGCCTTGGAATTTAAGGAACCTTTTCTCTTAGCCAAGGTTTATTCAGATGAGAAAGTAAGTTGTGTACTCACAGGGTGGTCATGATGCTGGTGACAAGATAATGAACAACTTCACATGCAGCAAGTCTAGTTTTTCTCTCTTCACTGGAATCTTCATGTTTAGGGAGACTTTAAACTAAAATCTGTACCATCTCAAAGTGACAGTGAGTTCTCTGACCCAAATCTGTGAAAAAGACCTTGCTGTGCCCTGGGCAGGTCCTCTCTCCTCTCTTCCCTCCCTCTTCGTGTTGCCTTTGTTCTAACTCATCATCCTCACATGGAATTCATTCTTCCCTTCACTTCACCTATCAGGAGGGGAAAAAAAATAATATCTTTTCCTTACCTATCACTAGGTTCATGGCTGAGACCCTTATGACAAAATACAGATTAACAAGAGAAAGGCATCACAAAATTGTGCAACTTATGTTTCGTATAACACAGGAACCTTCAGAAATGAAACCCCCAAATCCCAGAGAAAACTGCACATTTCTATACACAGTTGTGCAGAAGTATGATGGGAGGACAAAGGTATGATTAAAGGATAGGTGGGACCTTAATCCCAGCTTTTTGGAAGGCCAAGGTGGGAAGATCACTGGAGCTCAGGAGTTTGAGACCAGCCTGGGCAACACTGTCTCTAAAACAAAATTAAAAAACTTAGCCAAGCATGGTGGCATGCACTTGGGGGCCTCGTTACTCAGGAGGCTGGGGCAGGAGAATCATGTGAACCTCGAAGTTTGAGTTTATAGTGATCTTGCCACTGCATTGCAGCCTGGGTGACAAAGTGAGACCCTGTCTCTAAATAAAGTAGGAATAAGTGAATAAAGGTAAGAAACTGGGGAGAACTTAGCAAGGCCTGTTTATTCAGATGCTTCTTGGCCTCCCTGTGTGATGTTCCTTCCCTCTCCACGTAGGGCAGGATACTTGTCATATGACAGTTTTCAAGGAAGGAGGGAGGGAAGCGGTCAGAGAGACATTCCTGCTTCCACAGCAGTTTGCTGCTGCTTAAAATATTCAGTGTACCATATTTGGGGTAGCATTTCCAGTAGTCTGTCTCCTTCATGAGTTGACCCTCAGTTCCTTCCTTTCAGAAAGCCATTTGTCTGTCCCTCTGTTTGGCTAAGTCACCCTCGTTGATTACGAATGCCATTCAGGTTTATGGAGCATTACCCTGGTGCTGGGCACTGCTCCCCGAGCTGGGGAGGCAGCCATGAGCAGACCCAGGTCCGCCATTGGGGAGCTCGTGATCTAGCAGAGAATGTGACTGTACAGCACTTGCTGTTGGGCTGCTTTGCAATCACGCCTTTGCTGGTCTGCATTTTCTGGTTAGACCGAGCTTGCCATAATGGTGCAGTCTGTACGTGGGAGGTGTCTGTCATTTAACACACAGTGACCGCTCGGCTGGGGGTCTCTGACTCCACAGCCCTGTCGTCTTCAGGTGTCCTTGCCTCCTCCCATTCCTGCCTTTGATCTGGTAGCCAGTGCGTCCTTATTTCAGACGTTTCTCCCTGATTCCTGCCAATGTGTCACCACTTGCCATCTTGATCCTTGGCTTCCTTCCTGCATTGTGATTTAGGAATCTTAGTACATTTTAAATTATTAGCAAATCGAGCTTTCTCCTCCAATCACACGCTTGTGGGATTTTCCCATTCCCAATGTAACTGTCTTCTAATGAAGGCCACGTCCACTTCAGCCTGGATTGTCTGGCTTTCCAAAAATACGTCTCTCTCTCTCTCTCTCTCACACACACACACACACACACACACACACACACACACACACACACACACACACACACACACACACACAGTTTTCTCCTCAGTGGGGAGAGCACAACTGTTGCATTGGATAACCCTTAGGAGCAAGCATAGAAATCTACTATCCTCAGGGCTAAGAGATTACTTTCTGAGCTCTGGATAGGCTTATCCAGAAACTCAAACTGCAAAGGTAGCCACCCAGATTGAGAGTAAGAAAGGAGGGTTTCTTTCTTATCTGAAAAGAAATTTGAAATCTTGACTTGGTGGAAGGAAGAATTCTTTTATGTGGCTGAAGTTAATTCAAAAGGTAAGTTAAGTGGATTTAGGCAGCATTATTTCCATCAGTGCTTTTATCATCAATGGGTGACTTTTGAGTGATTGATGCCTTTTTGTGAATTGGGAATATAATGCGATCTAATGATAAGAGTTCGAAATGCAAAAGTTCGATAAGTGAACACAGATTAATAACATGCAAGTGAAGTGATATCGCCTTTGAGATGTCAGCCAGAAGAAGCTTCGCATGCAATGCAGTCATTGTATAGATGTTACAAAAATAATGGTTTCTAGAAACATAAAGGGATTTGGAAGTTATATTTGTTAAATGTATATGACTCAAATACTATAGTCGATTTATTTTTAACCTAGAAAACCCGAATGATCTGAGAACCATTTGATAAACTGAATTGCCAGACATCATAACCATAGTTAAAGAGACACCAGTTCTAGAGGCTTACGATGGGCATGTGTGTCTGGAGATAGCAGACACAGGGTTTGGAGACCAAAGCATTGGCAAATGATAAATGCATTTGCAGGGAGATTTCTCCTTCATATTCGAATACCATCTCAGCATGACTAACTCTATAGATTTACTGATTGCCCCTGAGCCTAATTTACTGACGGGGCATGCTTCACCACTCTGCTTTGTTGCAAGGATCAGTGTCACTAAGTTAATTTTTGGAAGGACCATGTTCTTCTTTTTCAGCTAGATGTGAGGCATGGGGTAAGGACTAGCAATGTTATCACAGGTGAATCCAGGAACTCTGGGCACACAGGCGAATTAATTTTGAAACTGGCAAGCCTAAGAATTAACACGACAGAGTTCCTACTGATCGCGCTAAGTTTTAGCATTCTCATAGCCATAGACATAATAAAAAATGAATATTTTATTCTCAAGACTTTAGAACATAGACACAATTCCGTGGTCCATGCTGAATTATTACTTTGTCTCAGGAGTTACCCTATAAATAATTCCTGAGGCTGAAGACTCATAAAAATAAATCTCTAAGTGTTTCTAACTGGAACTTCTTGGTGTTCTCAATGTCATTTCCAAAATAAAGCAATTACTGTTCAGATTTTTTTTCTAGTAGCATGTGTGTATTCTCTTGCTTCTTCCCCTGTCCCCTCTCTCTCTGGTGAGAATGATTTAATGTTTGTAGAGAAAGGCACACACCCAGCCGTCATCTGCAGAGATCAGGGATGCCTTCACAACTCCACTAATAGATTCCATTTCTCTTTGTGATTGGTTGCTGGAGGGCCTGTCACTAAACACTTGTAGCAAATTGATAAAGATCTTGTTGCAACACTGTGCCTCTGAGATCAGTCGCAGCCACCTGTCCCTTTTATAATCATCTCATTCAGAAACAAACTGTCCAAAGACCCTCGCATTTTCAAAAATGGATAAAATCATTACTCATTAAAAAAATCCATAATTGATGGTAAGTTTTGTTCATTGACCCATACAGATCACAACTGGAAATTCCTGCCTGGTTTGATGTGGGGGCTGGAGGCTGATTGGCTGCCTTTTGTCCCTTGTGTGCATCCCCGTCATGGCTTCAGCACTGTACACTTGTCCCAAGTTGCAAACAAGCCATGTGATGATCACAGCACCTGTACACCTCACAAGCTCTGTCAAAGGCGTGCATGTGTCCCAAAAAGTTGTCGAATCACTTCTTTTCCATTTTCTCAGAAATTCTTCTAAAAAACTCTGGTCCTCTCACCAGGAATGTAAGTAATATTTTACCAAAAAACCAAAGGGGCTTATTCAAAACAAACAAAAACTATCTTTGTTATATTAAAAGTAATGTTTTAAAATTTGCATTTTTCACTAGCATTTTTTCTTCCTTTTTTTTTTTCTTTGTTCAAGAGTATGTGAGATGAAATTTGGAGTTTAATATCAGAATAGGATTACATTAAACCAACAAACAAAAAAATACTTTTCTGATTATCAATTTTTTCAGACTCAAAACATTGGAGATCCAGCTTATTCCTGAGACATCAACCATCACAAAAGGTTTTTACTCTTTGAATTATTCACATTTTGCAGCAAAAAAACCCAGAACAAAGTTCTACAGACATCCTCTGTCTCCTTTCTAAATGTATTCACAAAGAGGGTCTTTCCATAGTTCAAAAGAAACACAAACACCTTTCTTTCTTAGCCAGTTGGCCTGTTACTCTCACTCTGGGATCTTATTTCTTAATAAGAGGGTTCAGGGCACCAAACCCAACCAGAACACTAGGAGTTACTTTGTCTTTCCATGGGGGGTGTCACTCTCCTGAGATTATTGTGCCAGTCAATAATCCTAGGAGAAGTGGGGAGGAGAAGGCATACAAAAGCAAAGGGGTAAGGGAGAAGAATGAGGCTTTTGTGAACACCCACAGCAAGGCAGAATGGTCCAGCTTTACAACCCACCCACTACAAACTCCAACATGCATGCCCAAAACTAGAGGGAAGGAGAGAGCTCCTAAGGGACTCAGGGAGACAAAGGATGGTGACACAGAACAGAAGACTTGCCTGTGGCTATTTCTCACCTTCCTGACACTGGAAGATGTTTAATTAAAAAGTTGTGTTCAAAATTGTACTGAAAACATATCTAAAAATAGGTCTGTAGTCATCTTAAAAATAAAAGGTCACTCCTCAGACAAGAGGAGTCATAGATATTATCAGATACCAATACTTGAGGTATCTTTGAGTAAATTTGAAAAATGGCCCGGCAGAGACAAAGAAAGTAGAGGAAGGAGAGAGGAAGAGAGGGAGGGAGGGAGAATGGGAAAGGCAAGAGAACTGGGAGGAACACATTTTAAAGCCCACACTTATCTACCCCAGCAGCCAAACAAAGCAGATCCACAAAGGAAAAAAAGGGAGTTATTTTTAGGAACACTCTTCAAATCAACTTTTAAGCTTAAAACGCAAGAAACTGTAATTCAAGAACAAATACCACAGTGCGTAATTGGACTTAAAAACAATGACTACTGAGACTGGGTACTCAAATGGGTCAACACCATTCAGGGGTCATCCTTAGGACTGTCTGGCAGAATACTATGATCAGGCCTAATGCACCAAGTGGAGGCCAAAGTGCGTCTATTATGTGGTATGCACACGCTTTGGGAGCAGATAAAATCACCTGATAATCTCAAGGTAGGAAAGACTCAGCCAGCAACAAGATGTAAGCAGGGAGGAACAACATTTGAGAGAGCAAAGCTAATTACCAAGGGCTCCCTTCTGATGTAAAAGGTTTAAAAGTAAAGAAATAAGAAGATGAGAAATGTCTTCTACTCCTTTACATCAGAAGGGAGCTCTCAGTTCCCAGAGCAAAGGGAAATGGACCTTCAAACAGTGTCACAAGGTAAGTTGTGAGGGGTGCACAAACTGCTGTCCCTAAGGACAAACACCTCACCGTGAAAGGGAAAGTTCTCTTTTTATCACTCTCCCTGATGACTTTACAGACCCCAAACCCAGGCTCTTGCAGCTCTGAACCACAGGTAGGATCCAAGGAAAAGAGACCGAGGGTAAAGAACACGAACAATGATGAACCTCCAAACCTCTGTATCCCTACCAGCCAGGCAGTGGTTGGTAGGTTGATACTTGATCTGGGATAAATTTGAGGGGGTTGGTTCTTAATAAAAAAATGACCAAGGAAGCCAGAGTTGAACATTTTCCTCTAAGGGCTGCTTAGCTCTACAGAAATACACCAAGGGCCTTCAATCTAATCTGTCTAATTGGAAATGGGAACAGGACACCGGGAGAAGGATGGTCTGATGACACCCGTCTTCCCATCATTTGGCACCCAAGGGAGGGGAGGTGAAGATGCAGGGGGGACTGCTGCTGCTGCTTTGCTTTGCTATTGTCTGGATCGGGTACACGCAAGTGTCAGGGTTGCTGCTTTTCTTTTAATTTTTGCAGGAGTCAGATGTCCATCTCAAACTGAGCATTTTCCCTAACTGCGTGCTTCCTGTCATGATTGTTCAAGTTGTTCAAATTGTTTACTTCTACTTTGGAGTCTTCAATTAAGGTGCCAGGACCAGTGACTTCTGGAATATTGGGCAGATGGCAGGGCGGGGTCTGAGCCGTGGGAGAATTGCGACGATCCAATGGCAACTTTCCATCATAAATGATTCGAGTTCCTTCCGGTGTGGTGGAGAAGAGCGTCCCCCCGGGCGTGGTGCACCAGCGCGATGGGCACGGCGCGGGTGGGGATGGCGCGGCTCTGGCTGGGCTGGCGGCCCCTGCCGGCGGACGAGGACATGAATCTGGGCGCGGACTCTCGGTTTGGTCCGGCCGGCAGGCGGCGGCGGCGGCGGCGGCGGCTGCTGCTCAGGGGCTCCTTGCTGGCTCCCGGGTCCTGCTTCGCTCACTCCCTTTCGCTCGCTCCTTGCTCGCTCCCTGGTCCCGCTCCGCCCGCTCGTCGCTCGCTCCCTCTCGCTCCCTGGTCCCGCTCCGCTCTCTTGTTGTTCGCTCCCTGGTCCCGTTCTGCCCGCTCCCCGCTCGCTCCCTCGTCCCTCCCCGCTCACTCCCTCTCGCTCCCTGGTCCCGCTCCGTCCGCTCGCCGCTCGCTCCCCGGTCCCGTTCTGCCCGCTCCCCTCTCGCTCCCTCTCGCTCCCTGGTCCCGTTCTGCCCGCTCCCCGCTCGCTCCCTCTCGCTCCCTGGTCCCGCTCCGCCCGCTCCCCGCTCGCTCCCCGCTCGCTCCCTCGTCCCTCTCCGCTCCCGCCGCCTCCTCCGCCAGATCCTCCGGCCTCCGCCAGCAGCCTCCGCAACCCCAGCCACTAGCATGTTTTCTTTCTGGGGGGCCTTATGTTTAGTGGCCTTTCCTAACTTTTCTGGCATTTTGTCTATTTATGCCTTATTTTTATACTAGAACGAATGAACGATCCTTGTAATTGTTAATAAGGTCTACTTATATATTGTGGCCATTAATATCTTAATTAAAAATATTTTTTCATTTTTGTGATGTTCCGTAAATTTTACTGTTATCAGTACATTCAACCTTCCATATCTTTGGGTTCCACCTCCCTGAATTCAACCAGAGACTGAAAATATTCCAAGGAAGAGAGTAGAGATAGTTGCATGTGTACTGAACATGAACAGACCTTTTTTTTTTCTTCTTGTCTTTATTCCCTAAACAATACAACAGGACAATGATTTACACAGCATTTACATTGTATTAGGTATTATAAGTAATCTAGAGATGATTGGAGAGTACAGGAGGATGTACATGGGTTATATGTAAATATTAATACTATATCATTTTATATTAAGAACTTGAGCATCCGTGGATTTTGTTATCTGCAGGTAAGTCCTGGAACCAATCACCCGTGGACACTGAAGAAGGATTGTGCATTGATTTTTAAATAGTTTGTATGCACAGACCTCTTTTCTCCTGTCAAATAAGTATTCACATCTATTTAAACTTACACATTTTAAATTACATATTTTTTTAATTTGCAAAAATATGATTTATTTTGACAAATAATACACTAGTGAAATGAAAATGAAATTTCCCCCACCAGTCTCTTCCTTTTCCCATTTAGAAGCCAGTGCTGGTCAGGTGGCACCAGACTGCTTCGTCTACTAACTGCCAGGGCAAGTTGCTAACCTCCTCTGCACCTCAGTCCTGTCATTTATAACGTAATAGGTATAATACCATCTTCACGGAGTTGTGTTGAGTAATAAATGAATCAATATAGGTGCTTCAAAAATGAATACAGGTGCCTTGTATAGAAATTGGTTTTTTAAATTTGTTTATTTTTAGTTTGTTTTTTTTCCAGAAATTGCTTAATACATGATAGCTACTACTACTACCAGTAAGTTGTGATAAATCCTGAGTTCCAGGAGCAGTTATATGTTAGCAGCTAGGTACATAGGATAACAGACAGGGCTCGGGAACCCCCACAGCAGTAATATGAATCCCAAACACTAGCTGTGTGGCTTTGAACAGAACACTTACACTCTCAGACCCGGGTTTACTATCTCAGTTTTACAAAAATGTTAAAGTTTAAAATACATTCTAATTTCCCTGTTGATTTTTTGACTCAAGAGCTATTTAGAAGCGTGTGATTTTGTTTTCATCTATCTGGGGATTTTTCAATTATCTCCCTATTGACCTCTAACTTAATTCCATGGTCATCAGAGAAAACTTTGACTCAAATCATTGCAAATTGACTGAAACCTCTTGTATAGACTAGGATACAGCCTATCCTCCTAAATAATCTATGTTTACTTGAATGAAAGAAAGGGTATTCTCTTATTGTTGGGTGGAGTGTTTTATAAAGATCAATTACATCAAATTGGTTTATAGTCATATTCATGTCTTTTATACTCATATTGATTTTCTGCCTTCAAATTTGTCTTCAGTATCTAAAATTATTTTGATTATTCTTGGTCCTTTGCAATTCCTCCATACATATTTTATAATCAGATTATCAATTTATTTAGAAATACTGCTGGGACATTGGGATTGTGTTGAATGTGAAGAATAATTTTAGGCCAACTTATATCTTAACAATATTGAATTTTCTGATCCATGAACATGGTATATTGTATATCTACATTTATTTAGATGACTATAAACTTCTCTCAGCAATATTTAATTTTTTAAAATATAGGTCTTGTAGGATTTTATGATATTTATTTCTAAGTATTTCTATGCTTGTTGGTGACTTTTATTGATTTTTTTTAATTTTAATTTTTTTTATTGGGGATTTATTGAGGGTACAAAAAACCAGATTACACTAATTGAATTTGTTAGGCAAAGTCCCTCTTACAATTGTGTCCTGACCCCAAAAACTTGTTGGTAATTTTTAAAGTAATGTTTATCTGCATTTTAATTTCTAATAGTGTATTGCTAATAAACAGAAATGCATTAGATTTTTTTTTTTGTACACTGAGCTTGTATCTTTGGACCTCCATTCTTTTCCATCTCAGTGCTTAACATTGGTTTGTTCAAGAGATCTATTTCATCCTGGTTAAGTCTAGGGAGATGGTATGATTCCAGATATTCATCCATTTCCTCCACATTGTCAAAATTCTGTGCATAGAGTCTTTTTATAGTATCCAGAGATAATCTCTTGTATCTCAGTGATATCTGTTATTTATCAATTTTTTTCTGATTGAAGTTATTTGATATTTTACTTTTCTTTTTCTAGTTAATCCAACCAAAGGTTTATTGATTTTATTTATCTTTTCAAAAAACCAACTTTTTGTTTCATGGATTTTCTGAATGATTGTTCTGTTTTTAATTTTATTTAATTCTGATTTAATTTTGGTTATTTCTTTTCTTCTGCTGGGTTCGGGATTGGATTTTTCTTCCTTTTCCATTTCCTTGAGATGATTTATTAGATTGTTGATGTGCCCTCTTTCTGTTGCTCTGATATAGGCATCTAATGAGATAAATTTACTTCTTTGTATTGCTTTTTCAATGTCCCACAGGTTCTGGTAACTTGTAGTTTCATTGTTGTTGTGTTTGAGGAATTTAATAATTTCCTCCTTTTTCTTTCTTTACCCAGCTGTCATTCAGAATAAAGTTGTTTGATTTCCATGTATTTGTGTGAGGATGAAAATTTCTGTTGGAGTTGAGTTCTGGCTTTATTTCATTGTGGTCTGAGAAGATACAAGGTATAATTTCAATTCTTTAATTTTTTTTTTTTGAGGTTTGATTTATGTCCTAGGATATGATCTATTTTGGAGAATGTTCCATGGGCTGAAGAGAAGAATGTATATTCCTTAGCTTTGGGATGGTCTGTTTTATATATGTCTATTAAGCCCATTTGTGTTAGGATTGCATTTAAGTCCCTTGTATCTTTGTTTTATTTCTATTTAGATCATCTATCCAGGTCAACCAGAGGGGTGTTAAAGTCTCTAGCTATTATGGTGTTATAAGATATCATATTGCTCAGAGCAATCAATGTCTGTTTCATAAATCTGCAGCATTTAAGTTGGAGGCATAAATATTTAGAATTGAAATTTCCTTTTGATATATTGTTCCCTTGTCTAGTATGAAGTGACTATCTTTGTCTTTCCTAACTTTAGGTGATTTAAATCCACTTGAATCTGAAAATATGATTGCCACCCACACTTTCTTCTGGTTTCCATTTGCCTTAAATATTATTTTCCAAAAACATATGGATGGCTTGTACTTTTTTATCCTATTAGCCAGCCTATGCCTCTTTGGTGGGGGAATTCAAGCCATTAACATTTATTGAGAGAATTGATAAGTGTGGTGGAGTTCTAGTCATCTTATTTTGTGAAGCTCCATTGCTTGGTTTTATCCTTTGCACCATTGTGGCAGCTATGTTTTGTCCCTTTTTTGTAGGTGTTTACTTTGCTGGTGGTCCATTGTGATGTTCAGTGTGGAGAATAAGTCTACATATTTCCTGTAGAGCTCATCTTGTTGTGGTGAATTTCCTCAATGTTTGCATATCAGTAAAAGATTTTATTTCTCCATTTATTTTGAAATTAATTTAGCAGGATATAGAATTCTGGGCTGAAAATTGTTTTATTTAAGAAGCTTAAGGATAGCTGACCATTCTCTTCTGGCTTGGAAAGTTTTGGCTGAGAGGTCCACTGTCACTCTGATGGCTCTGCCCCTGGAGGTCAATTGGTGCTTACTCCTGGCTGCTTGCAAAATTTTCATCTTGACTTTGGACAGAGTCATCACATTGTGTCTTGGAGATACTGTATTTGTGTTGAGATGACCTGTAGTTCAATATCTCTCTAAAAGAAGTGTTTTGGAATTTTTAGTGATACTTGGGAAGTTTTCATTCATGATATTCTCCAGTAGGACTCCATTCCTTTGGGACATTCTTCTTCCACTTCACGAATACCTATGAATTGTATGTTTGAATGCTTTGTGAGTTCCCATAATTCTGAGTGAATATTCTGCTTTTTCCCTTTTCTTTTCTGCTCGTTTAAGTGCTTGGGCTAGTTCAAGAGCTTTATCTAGCTCTGAGATCCTTTCTTTTCCATGGTCTAATCTGCTGTTTGCATTGTTATGTTCCCTGATTTACTCCTTCAACTCCTTAAGCTCTGCCATGTGCTTTCTATATTCTTCATATCTTTCTCCCATTTTTTGATTCTGTTTTTCCACTTTCTCATAAATTCCCTTTATTGTTTTTGCCATTCATATTTGAGCTCCCCTTTCTGTCATTTCCTTTAATTACTTATTGGTGAAATCCTCTGCTGTAACTATCTCATGATTCCTTTGGGGGTGGGGTTTCTTTATTATGGTTTTTCATGTTGCCAGAATTTTTGTGTTGATTCTTCTTCATGTGTGTTTTCTTCTTGTTCAGTTCTTTCCTCTATTTTTTTCTTCTCACTGCCTCCTTAATTTTAAATTATGTTGTCTCAGACCTTAGATATTGAAGTGGACTTTTGGTATAAGGCCAAATAGAAGATAAGGGAAAAAGTGGGAAGGGCAAAAGTAAAGAAAATAAAAAGAAGTGGAGGGGATAGAACAAAATAATGGAAGAAAAAGAGAGGAAAAAATAAACAGTCAGAAATAGAGTGACAGGAGAATGATAGTGTTTGGTAGGGTGCTATAACCCCAACTGAAGCTCTAGGACTTTGGGGGACAAGGCGTAATAGATTCTTTGAATTCAGACACTTCTTAGCAACCTAGGCAAAAGAAATACTCCACCTGTGCCAAATATAGAATGAAATCAGCAGTATGTTGCAGTGGGGACCTACCAATAGCTTCTTTCCCAAGGGCAAAGCTAAGACTGTGATCTTGTGGCCTCCTTGAACCAGACCAATGTGATTGCCCTCCAGTCACACCAATGCTGTGACCCCTCATCCCTCAGAGAACAGATAAAAAAATGAAAAAATATTAAAAATTAAAAATATAATTGTATAAGATGAAGAAGAAAAAGAAAAAAGGTATATCTTAGCTGAGAAATGTATATGGGAAAGATGGAGAAAGCAGAAAAATCTCTACCAAAAGAAAGAAAACAGAGAGAAATAAAAAAGAAATAAAGAAAAAGGGGTTGAAAACCCTTAACCAAAATGGTGCTCTTGCCATTGAAACTTTTCAATTGCAACTTACACATATTCTCCATATCTCTTGATTTCTTTACGGCTTGTATCTTTTTTTCCAACACACTGTCACTCACATGATTTTCTATTTTCATATATTTTTTGGAGATACCTGTGGAGGATTCAGGATTGAGGAGGAAAAAGAATTAAAACCAGGACTTGGCTGGACAGTGTGGCTCAATCCTGTAATCCTAGTACTCTGGGGGTGTTGAGGCAGGTGGCTTGCTTGAACACAGAAATTTAAGACCAGGTTCAGCAAGAGGGATTTCTACTAAAAAACAAACAAACAAACAAACAAAAAAAACGAAAAACAATAGCTGGGTACTGTGGTAGGTGCCTATAGTCCCGGCTACTTGGGAGGCTGAGGCAAAGGGATCACTTGAGCCTAAGAGTTTGAAGTTGCTGTGAGCTATGATGCCATGGAATTCTACCCAGGACTACATAAATAAATAAATAAAACCAGGGACTCAACATCCCCTCTTGAAATAGATGCCCAAGATTGGCTGATGCTTTAGCTCCAACTCTTTGTATGGTTCCTGACACACAGCAGCAGACCAGGAGGTAAATTTCTGTTATTGAAGTTTCTGCTAAGAGGGGAACATTTCTTCACACATTCCAGGTACTTGCTAGAAAAATACTCTAGCCAATAGACAAAGAAACAAAGTAGGTAGAAAAATATGTGGCATCAGAAATGTTGGGAAGTGATGAAATCCACAAAATTCGGAGTTTGTATCTAAGTGGCTACTTCAGTTTTGTTTTTCTGTCAACTTTCTCAGTTTGTTCTTATACTCCTAGCAGGATCCCATAGCCCCATCTTCTCCACCTCTCACTATCTCCCTCACCATTTTTATCATTCCAATCTTTTCCCATGAATGCAGAATAAACTTCCAAGATTCGCCATCTGCTTCATTCAGTTTTCCATGGAATCTAATCATCTGTTGATAGTGACCCTAGTGATTTTTAACTTTGCAATTTTATCTTTTAATGCCCATATCTCTTGTTCAGAGATGGTTTTCTCCTCAGAAATGCTTAATGAGTATTGATAAATGTACTACCCACTTGAAAATTATTAGGTCCACAGACCAGCAGTTTTCTAAAATCTTCTGTTATTTATGTAGCAAATTTCTTGAACAGAGAAGCATTTTCTCTCATTTTTCAATGAGGTATCCTTCTTTAAATAAGAGTATCATTTTAAGTTTCTAAATTTTTCTCTTTTGGGCCTATTCTTCTAGAGGGGTTTTGTTTGTTTGTTTTGTTTTTCTTGTTTAAATGAGAATGATAATACATTCTGTCTAAATTAGTTTGTTGCAGGGTGGGGATGTGGCTTCCTGCTCAAATTATGCAGTTAAAGATGACAGGAAAACAGAAAATTTGTACTTTACTGTGCATATATAGTAGGAATTCAGTAGCTTGGGGGTGTGAGTAGATGTTGAGAGGTGATGGTTAAGTGATCACAGCTAGAAAATTTTCCACTATGCAGAGGGTATCTCTTTGTTTTGGCTGCAGCTAACGTGATTCCCATGATGGATTAGACTGGGGTGGGGAGCAATGGTCTGTACTTTGTGTATCAAGGTTCCTTTCCCTGCTATCTGCTCTCCCACCTGAGTTAGGGAGTGTTAGTGAAGTTTTGACAGGGACTTCTCCATTTTGAAGGCCACTCTACTCTTGGATGGGAAGAAGGGTAATGAATCAACAAAGTGTGTTTCCTTCAATCAGACCCACTATAGGCTAAATCTGGCAGCAATTTTTCCTAGTTTTATTCACTTTTCAATGAAGGTGCTTGCATGGGTCATTTCTAATATTGGAGTCATCTGGGAGACTGGATTTATTTATTAGTGCTTTTTCTTCCCATCTTGCAAAGATGTATCAAAGCCTTATTTTTGACTTTTAAAAGAAAGTCCTCTCTCATTCAACCTAGACTAGTTTGCAAGAGTGTTTATGGGAGTTTGGAGCCTAGGGCAGTTGAAGATATAAACCTCTGGGGCATGGAACTCTTCTCAGGCTTGGAATACCCAGATTTAGAAAAGTAGAACCCATAGCCTTGATGATAATTTGATTTATATTTGGTTCATTTGGAAACAGCTAAACTTGCAAAACTATTTGTAGTCTCATCCCTCTGTATGAGAGATTTTGCTCACAATTTAGCATTAGCTATGATGTTTACAAGGTCAGGAAACTTGAATGAACTGATCAATTCTGCAATCAGCAGGCTTTTGGGGAGCTTGGGATAGATCACCATGGCAGCAAAACTCCCTTATCAGAAGACTTATGATTCTTGAACTTCAATTTTTTTTTTTTGTAAAGAGAAGGAGATCTTTAAAGTCTTGAATCTCATACACATATACAAATATACATATATGACTACATATAGTTTTCTTATTTGTAGTCTCCACTCCGAAGCAAAGTACCAAATGGATGGTTATAGTTCTGTAATAACTAGAACATTAGAAATTACCACTCATCTGGTTGTGTAAAAGTTCTGGTGTGTTTATTTAAAAAGCAATCATCTTATCTTGCATAATTAGCCATTCCCATATCCTTGGTACTCAGCATGGCTCATAGGATATAGTAGAAATTCAAAATATATTTGATGAACAAATGAACGAACTTCTATCAAGTAATTGTTTTTTCTTTTTGAGACAGAGTTTCACTTTGTCACCTTAGGTAGAGTGCTGTGGTGTCTTAGCTCA
The DNA here is from genome assembly GCF_027406575.1 of Nycticebus coucang. Classification (NCBI taxonomy): domain Eukaryota; kingdom Metazoa; phylum Chordata; class Mammalia; order Primates; family Lorisidae; genus Nycticebus; species Nycticebus coucang. Next base: position 13,567,944 of record NC_069797.1, read on the forward strand.
CAGCAACCTCAAACCCTTGGGCTCAAGTTATTCTCTTGCCTCAGCCTCCCAAGTACCTGGTACTACAGGCGCCCACCACAATGTCCAGCTATTTTTAGAGACCGGGTCTCACTCTTGCTCAGGCTGGTCTCCAACCCATGAGCTCAGGCGGTCCAAGGCCTTGGCCTCCCAGAGTGCTAGGATTACAGGTGTGAGCCACCTCACCCGGCCTTTCTATCAAATAATTTTTAATGTCGTTTGTAATATTGCCCTTGGAGCTGGGCACTCATGACTTTGCCCTGAACTATGATATAAAGCCTAGGCTCTGTTTCTGCACCTGCTGTGATTTCCCTCCTGGAGTTAGAAGTCCTCTGAACCAAAAGTTCATGTCCACCTAGAGCAGTCTCCACTCAACCCTACCCTGCCACATTCTATCCTGGTACCCAAGGTTGGGGAATTACCCACATAAACAGCCTCCAGCCTGCATCTAGGATCTACTTTGGCCTCTTTCCTAGATTTTCCTCCAAAGGTGTGCTGTGCTGTCAATGTGCCGACCTGAAGCCCCCTAAGTGGCCAAGGAGAGGCTGCTCATAGGAGCTGAGGTGAAAAGCCCATGGAGGCAAGGTCAGGAGTCTCCACTATACTCTTGTCTCAAGTCTGGTGAAGTTAGGGACCAGCTGGGTTATTTCCATCATTTGCTCTTCCACACCCCACACTCCACACTACTACTCATACATAACTTACTTTTTACTGGAGTCAGCAAGAGTGCTTATTACAGCACACCTGAAAGAACAGAATATGGCAGGAAACAATGTTTCTATAGTAATTGACAACCTTCTACTGCACAATTTCACCCTGGACTGGCATGTTAGGAAAAGCACAGATTCTTCCACCCGGGGTTTCTGTGAGGATCTGGTACAGATCTATTATAACAGTTTGTAGGTGCTGCTAGAATGATAGCATTTATTTTCTTTCTAAAGCCCTCCCCAAATCTTAGTTAAAAAGAAGCTTTGTTGGCTTCGTTTAAGGTGTGGGTTTAAAGTATTTCCATTTTCCATGGATATATTAACACTTGACCATCATGTGATGTGTGAATTTCTACTTTGCCTTTCAAAGGTTAAAACAGCACCCACCCTTAGAATTACCCTCACAAAGCACAAGGAAATCACTCCTAAGGCACAGAGAACCAGCTAGCCTTCGTAATTAGCTTCTGTAATGAAGTTCTTAATCCCAATAGAAGCCCTCGCTAATTGCAGCAGGAAGTGGGGGCAGGCGGTGTTCCCACAGTCCGGGTGAGGTGCAGGCAGAGGTGTATGGGAACACGCCCCCGGAGGGTCTAGGTCCTCACAGGAGCCCCCGGGCTTTAATTAGCTCCAGCAATTAAAAATGAAAACAGTCCTCCATTTTCTTATTAAGAGATGAAAGCCCCTCCCCCGACACCTTAAACTGAATGATAATTTTACTATTGCAAAGACCAGCTTTGCCTTCCCCAGCCACTGCCCATTACCGGGAACAATGGTTGGTTCTTAAGCTGCCCTCAGCCACCCCTTTGCTCGCTAAATTTCAGGCATCTCTGCATAATAGGAGATTGACTAGGGTTAATCGACTTATTTTTACAGGTCAAGACACAGAACACTTCGGGCTGTGAGCACTCTTGTGCCCAATATCAGAAGCTATAAATCAAACTGCTTAGAGGAAGCACAGAGCTTTCTGTCTCTGAAGTGCTGGTTAACAATTGACTTTTGTTTCTTCTTAGCTACTGTCTCCCTTACATGTCCCTGCTGCTTCTTGTAAATATCAGTATGGTAGATGGAGGAAGGACTGGTGATTTATTTTCACTACTATTTTTTATAAACCTAGAGCTGAGGGCTGGTTCCTTGGAATTCCTGTGTTTGTTTTGCCTCCATTTCTAAGGTAAGCAGTACTTAGCAGCAGCTGTGACAACTGCCAGCATCTGTCAAACTCACCTAGACTTGATGGTCAAAAGTAATACAGCTGGATGAAGAGATTTAAAAATTAAAAATGAAAGAAAATTGATCCTTAGGGGAGATTTTAAGTATTTAGTCTACAGGATACTGGGCAGACGGGGCAGTGGGCCACTGACTGTGTTTAGATTGTGGCTGCCATTGGCACGTTATCCCCAGAAGCAAAGACCTATGTAGCAGGGGCTTTTTGGAGACTTTTTAAAGTTACTGTACAAAGAATAACTGAAATGAAACTGTCTTAACAGGAGGAAATATTAGAAAATGTTTTTCTGGAAAATTTGAGAAAACATTTAGAAAAGTATCTGGCTGTGTGAAAGTTGAGAACATTTGGAGAATTTGTACCTACTCCTGGGCACTTTCTGATTCTTTTCTCTAGGTGAGAGATGATCTTAATTCAAGGGTATTTTTTTTCCCCTTCTAACCAAAGGGAAGCAAAGTTTATTTGTAGATATATATCGGCTTCTTCACCAATTACACAGAAATCACTGCAAAGATGATGCTTTATTAAATTCGGAAATGTTATCGAGAGACCTAGTTCAGGACTCACGAGTAATACATTTGAGGACATCAGTAAGCATGTCCTGGAAGGTCTGCCTCTCATCCTCTTCTTTTGCCTGAACCCCTTTTTTTCCTTACTCTGAATTGCATGACTTAGCCACAGGGAGGCAGCAAGCTGGCAAGGGTGCTTCTTAACCCCACAGAGCTGATCCTCTACCTGATCCAAGTGGAAAGTTACTTTTTCCTTTATGGTAAGCCAATATGGATTCCTCTCCCTTGTTGAACAAGGTAGAAATGCGTAGTGACATCTGCACATAAAGTTTAACCAAAGAGTGAGTGTAAGCCCTGATGCCAGTCACAGCATCTCTATACCACCTGCCCCCAGCAGCCTTGCTAAAAGTTGGAAACATTAGGCCTGGGTGCAGGGCTCTGAGCTGGGGCTAAGGTTTTATTGCCCTGATGGGGCTGGAGGAAAGATGTATGCAGTCTGACAATTAAGTTCTCAATCTTGCCACCGTGTGCTTATGTTGGCAGCACTGTACAAACAACTTGGTAAGGTTTCACAACTTTGGCATATCAGTGTCTCACAACTGTGTTCATGTCAACGTATGGTGATGTCTTGCTGAGTGGAGTTCATTATTGTTGTTGTGCATTTTTGTGTGCCATTATGAGAATGTTGGAGCGTGAATTAAAGCAACGAACAAGCATTAAATTTTTTGTTGAATGTGGCAAGATTGGAAGTGAAATCAGGGACATGTTAGTCTAAGTTTATGGGGATAATGCCATGAACAAAATGGTTGTGTACAAATGGATTAAACATTTTTCTGAAGACAGAGAAAGCATCACTGATGAAGAGAGATCACAGTGGCCAGTAATGAGCAGAAATAATGAAAACACTGCAAAAATCTCTCAAATCATGAGAAATACAGCTGACTAAGTAAACGTAGGTCAAGAAACAAGAAAATCTTAACCAAAAATCTTGGCATGAGAAAGGTATGTGAAAAAATGGTCTCAAAGGAGCTCACTCAATGAACAAAAGCAAAGGAGAGTTGAAGTTTTGGAGAGGCAAGACAATGTTTTGGATTGTGTTATCACTGGTGATGAAACATGAGTGTACCCATATGACCCTGAAACAAAGCATCAAAGGGCATAATAGAAGTCAGCAAATCTTCCAGAACCAAAAAAGTCCAGATCAAGGCTCAAAATGATGTTGCTAACCATTTCTGATATTGAAGAATCATTTATTATGAATTTGTACCAACAGAAAAGTTAACCGTGTTAAGTATTTGGAAGTGCTGAAAAGGCTATGTGAAAAAGTTATATGAAAAGGACCTGTGCTTTTCACCAATAACTCATGGCTTTTGCATCACAACAATGCACCAGCTTATGCAGCACTGTGAGGGAGTCTATGAGGGAATTTTTAGCCAGTAAACAAATAATTGCATTGGAACACTCTCCCTATTCACCTGATCTGGCTCTCAGTGACTTTGTTCTTTACCCAAAGATAAAGAAAATATTGAAAGGTAGACATTTTGATGAAATTGAGGACATCAAGGGTAACATAATGGCAACTCTGATGGACATTCCAGAAAAAGAGTTTCAAAATTGCACTGAAGGGTGAACTAGGCACTGGAGTCAGTGCACAGTTTCCCAAAGGGTTACTTCAAAGGTAACCACAATGATATTTAGTAGTGAGGTATGTAGCACTTCTTCTAGGATGAGTTCTTGAACTTAATTATCAGACCTCATATCTTTGGCCTTGCATGAGGTGGGCAGCTGGAATTAAGATCCTTTTTCTATGGTCAGGATCCTCAAAAGTCTTCCAAATTTATACAAATGCAACACTACATCTCCTAGCTTGGAGATGTGCCGAGAAAGCACAGAATCTGTCTCAGGCTCTGTGGATTTCTAAAAATTGTATACTTAGAGAAAACTAAATGTCAATTCTACTCTATGCCTGGGTGTAAATGCTGAATTTAAATGTGTAGGGTGACCATCCCAAACTGAGAAATTAATACAAAGTGGCCCCGAACTCACTGTGCTCCTGGGAAGAACAGATGGAACACTATTCTGTAGAACTGCTCAGGCTATGCAAAGAAGGTTTACCTGATCCTCAGCAAAGAAAGTTTACCAAGGAAGAACTCAGAATAAGAAAATTACAATCCAGATAAGAAAACAAAGAGCCATGAAGGACAATTGTCCAGGCAACAAGTAAGAGAACTAGTACCCTGAGAATTACCAGCAAAACCACCTGAAAGATTAAATTTCAGCTAAGGAAATAATCAACAGAGCAAGTAGACAGCCTACAGAATGGGAGAAAATATTTACAAACTACACAATATTTACAAACTACCCATCTTGTAAAGGGCTAATCTCCAAAATCTACAAAGAACTCAAATAAGCAGGAAAAAACAGACAACCCCAAATGAGCAAAAGACATGAACAGAAGCTTTCAAAAGAAGGTGGACAAATGACCAGTGAACATATGAAAAATGTTCAACATCGCCAATCATCAGGGTAGTGCAAATTAAAACCACAATGAGATACCATCTTTCCCCAGTTAGAATGGCTTTTATTAAAAAGTCCAAAAACAATAGATGCTGATGTGGATGTGGAAAGAAAGGAACGCTTATACATTGTTGGTGGGGCTACAAATTAGTACAACTTCTATGGAAAACAGTGTAGAGACTTTTCAAAGAACTAAAAGTAGACCTACCATTCGCTCCAGCAATCCCACTACAGGTCTACCCAAAAGGAAGAAAACTATTTTATCAAAAATACACCTTTAATCAAGTGTTTGTTGCAGCATAATTCACAGTGGCAAAGATCTGGTATCAACTCAAGTTCTTATCAATTCATGAGTTGATTAGCAAAATGTGGTTCCTGTATACCATGGAATACTACTCAGCATATAGTAGTATAAGAAGTACTAATCATCCTACTCTCAAAAGGATAAATTAATGCTTTTGAAGCAATTTGGAAGGAAATGTAGATCATCCTTCTAAGCAAGTATCTCAAGAATGGAAAAACAAACAACACGTACTCTCTAATACTTTGGAACTGACTGATGAGCACACGTGTGCACAGAGGGAAGTAAAAGTCATCGGAAGTCAAGCAGGGGGAAAAGGATGGGTGAAGGGGCAAAAACTCAACCTAATGGGTACAATAAACACTATTCAGATGATGGGCACAGTCATAAACCTGACTCAAGCAATGTGACAAAAGCATTTGTACTCCCTTATCATTTTGAAATTAAAAAAAAATTAAAAAGTAAGTTAAAAAATACCTGAAAGATATTATAGCATAAGACCTAAGATCCTTGCATTATTTAGAGAAGGCAGAGAAGAACGTGAACTATATTGAGTATGTTTGCTAAAAGTATAAGGGTAATTAACTGAGAAATAGAAAAAGAATGCATAAATTTTAAATAAATTGAAGAAAACAAGAACTTCTCCACATGCCTATCATTTAATAGAAAACATGAAAGGAGTGAAATAGAGAATGGTAATTAAAATCTAGAAGGCAGAGAATAGTCTCTATATACCAGTAATTCTAATAAGTGTGAATGTATTCTTCCCCCTTGTTAAAAGACAGAGATTCTCAGATTAGAATAAAACATCAAATAAAAAGATTCACTTGTAAGTTATTTTTAAGAGATTCACATAAAATATAATGATGTTGAAAGCAGCAGCCTACTTTCAAAGATACACTGGGCAAAAACCAATGAAAACAAAGCTGATATAGCACTTTAGCTGTCTGACAAAATCAACTGTGTTAGGGATAAGAATTCTTTTCTTGTAGACCAGCACGTGTCACTTGGAAGATCTAACAGTCTTGAATTACTCAGCCTCAAAATATGTAATGGAGAAATTTTCTGAATACAAGCTAAATCCATAATTATAGTGGAAGTTTTAACACATCTCTCTGAGTTACTGAAAAATGGAGATCAAAACTTTCTAATAAGGGTGGCGCCTGTGGCTCAGACTCAAAGGAGTAGGGCACTGGCCCCATATGCCGGAGGTGGTGCATTCAAACCCAGCCCCAGCCAAAAACCACAAACAAACAAACAAACAAAAAACAACTTCCTAATAATACAGATGTTTTAAGTAATGCATTTACAAAGCTTAATATAATGAACATATTTAGAATGTTCACCCAATAAAAATGAATCCATACCCAATAAAAATAATCTACATATTTAAAGTAGATACAGAAAAATTATAAAGATGTCCATGTACTTGATTACAAAAGACATTTAAATAAATATCAGGAAATATAACCCAATCTATGTCCTCTGATAAATATGAAGTAAGATCATAAATTAATAACTATAATTTTAAGACATTCTATTCATTAGGAAACTAAAAACACTTCTAAATATTTGATGGATCAAAAAATAAAAAAAAATTAAAAACATTAGAAATTGGAAATAATTTACATTACAAGCTGTGAAATTAAAGTGACACAGGAACATTTATAACCCTAAATACTCTATATGCTTGTATTAAGAAAAACAAGAGATCGAAAATTAACAAGTGAAGCATGTGGCTCAAGAAGTTGGAAGAGCAATAGTGGTTACCAGAGTCTGGGAACAGAAGAGGAGGAGGTGGGAAAAGAAGAAATTGGTTAATGGGTACAAAATTACAGTTAGATGGAAAGAATTAGATTACAATTAGATGGGAGGTATTAGATAGGATGGTAGGGAGATTATAGTTAATAATTTATCACATAGTTAAAAATACGTAGAAGAATTGGGAAATTCTCAACACTGAGAAAAAAGTAGATATAAATGTTTGAGGTGTTTGCTATCCCAATTACCTTGATTGGATCATTAGCTATCGTATACATATAGCAAAACAACACATGTACATCACATTAGTATGTGTAACTATTATACATGTTTATCAAATGAAAATAACATTCATAAATAAAACAATAACAACAAAAAAGGAATTGGAAGAGCAATAATAGCATAAATCTTCTAAAAGTAAATGAAAGGCAATAAGAAAGATAAAAGCATGAATGAGTCAAGTAGATAAAATCCATAGAGATTAATCAAGCAAAGTATTTATGGTGTTAGTCAAAATGAAAATACAGACACATTTGATTATATTTGAGATAAAATAACTATATATACATAGTTACATAGGGTGTCCATAAAGTTTGTTTGCAATTTAGAATAAACAACTATTTTAAATTTTTCCTCAATAAAGTAAGTGATATATGGAACATATCTATCACCTGTAGAAAAATTAAGTTAGTAACCAGATGCTACAAAATAGGACAGAAATCACGTAAAAACAAAGAGCCAAGAATAAGCAAATCATATTTAAAGAATAATACAGAGAAACTTGTCTTGAAAGATAGTAAGGCAAATTTAAATCTATAGTAATTAACCCTCCCAAAAATTGATTCAGGAAAAATAAAAGTAATAAAACCTCTCTATGAGACAGAGAGAGGAAGATGATGAAACAGAATTACAGAAAATTACAGAATTGAGAGCTGAGAAACAGGTGATATGTAGTGAAGATGGCACCTCAGTCCTGGGAGGAAAGGACAGAGCATTCACTGGAGGATGCTGGGTTCACAGAGTTTGCTCACGGGGAAAGCACAGGTAAAGTACACCTGGTGATGTCTAGCCTGGGAAGAGCGGGGTTTGTGGCAGGAATGTAGGGCTTTCAACATTTTACCTCTTTAAAGCAGTATCTAAAATTATGTAAATAAATACGGCAAAATAATAATGTTCGTGAAATCTAGTCATTGTATATTGATACCTGTCATATTTTCTTTGTACTTAACTGTATGTGTGTGTGCGTGCATTAATATGTTTATATGTGAAACATACTATATAATAAATGGGGTGTGTGTGTGTGTGTGTGATATTTTTGGGAAGTCAGCAATAATTAAGTAGGACATCAAAGGCCTTGTATGTTATGCTGAGGAGTTTGGACTTTGTCCTGAGGGCAGTGGGGAGCCACAGAGGGCTTTTAGGCAGGAAAGTAAAGTGATTGCTTATCTGGACGCTCACTCTGGCTTCAGTGTGGTGAATGGATTAGATGCAGGTGAAGCTGGAGGCAGAGTCATCACTGAGGCATGTGAGTATTTCAGCACAGAGATCACGGTGTCTGGAACTGGGGAAATGGTCCCGATGGTGGAGAGAGGCAGACAGAGTGGAGAGGTGGTTAGGGGCAGCAGTTCTAGACTGTGTGTTTTCTTGATCTGCGTATGTGGGTGAGAGGCAGGACGGAGGAGTCTGGGATGAACCCAGGTTGGTGGGCACAGGCCTCTGGGTACTATTTCCTGAGAGAGGCTGGGGAACAGGAAGAGTTTAGTGAGGGCAGATAGTGTAACTGAAATTTTTGCCCTGTAGGACATCCAAATATAGAGCTGCTAGGTAGAATCTTTGGCTTATGGACCCCTATTTCAATTGTAGCTTTCCTTAGAATTTTAGGAATCTAGCATGGCTTGAGTCTTCATCTATAATTTAGAGATTCTTTACTGCAATTTACCACTGTCAAGTAACAAATTCTCTTTTTAGCCAGCTGAGGGCTCTTGAAAAAATATAGTGAATCAGAAATTAATTTTGAATAAAATGTAATCACACAGTGCTTCTTTATTTATGTATTTATCCAATTTTCTTCTAATTTTTCTAAGCCATCAGTCTAATGATGGTACATAAATAAAATGCTGCATAAATGTAAAAATTATTCTATTCTAACAAAATTATTTACAAAATATTAATTCCACAGAATGAATGAATGAATGTGAATTCCACAGATCCTAAGCAGGTTTCATACGTTACTATCATGGATATAATGATCACGCAGGCAAGTCAGTATTTCAATTTTTCTTTTATAAGTCACTTCTATGACAGTGAGGAAACAACATTATTTTAAAACAAGAAATACCTTAAAGACATGTAATTCATTGTTGACTAAAATATTCTTAGTGGGTATCCAAGATGTTAGTGGATGTTCTGAGAAAAAATGATAATGTGCTGAAGAAAGTTTGGGTAATGGTAAATCTTTGTCCCTCTGAGAGGTCCCTCTATGCAGAAACATGTTTTATTTTGTTTGGCAGAGCATAATTACACCCCCTCCTACAGTAGTTTCCTTTCTTTCTTTTTTTTTTTTTTAAATGGGATACCAGAGTAACATTTGTGGAAAGCCTATTGTGGTGTCCTGGCACACTAATATTCCAAATTGCACAGGTGGGAAAGTGCACAGCTCATCTCATAGATGAGGAAATGAGCTTCAGAATCTATTCTGTGCAACTTACTCAAAGTAAGCTAAGCCAGCACCAAGATCAGGGCCTCCTAGATCCATAATCAACCACCTTTCACTGTGTAAAGCAGCCCCATTGTTCCTTTTGACAAACTGCATAAGAGCAGTGTTGAATTTTTTTCTCCTTTACGCGTTCCATCATTAAGACAAAGAGATCTTGACTCAGATTCACCAGTAGCTGAGGCTCCCTGGACTTCCAGCTTGCCTCCCCAACACCCACAGTTTAGAGCGGAGGCTCTATGATCCCCCTGCGTAGGAGGACTAGGCAGGCGACCCACACTGGGGTTGAGGAATTCCAGACACCCCAGGATGAGCAAGACACGAAACGGGAGAAAAGCTGAATAAGACCCAATCCAGGCTTGAGGCAAACCCAGGGCTGTCAGGGCAGCTGTGCACGGCTCAGCTGTTCACAGTGATGCTGGAACACCAAGCACATCTAGCTCCTGGGACTCGGGATGGTAAGAAACAACAAAGAAAGAACCAAGTTCAAAATCTTGTACTCTAGAGCCAGAAAATCCAGTAAAAACAAAGGCCATAACTTCCTGAACATTGAGTGAAGGGCTTGGCGGCATTTAATATTTCAACATTAAAATATTGTGAAGTAGGTATTTTCACCCCCATTTCACACTTAAGGAAGCAGAGGCCCTGAATGTTGAGCTCCCAGCTTTCTCTATATCTCCCTTATCTTCTGTAGTGAATATTGTATTTTTCACATGTCATCTAATCCTAATAACTATCATTTATTGAGTGCTTACCTTGTTCTGGACATACCATTATGTGCTTCACATAATATTAGTTTGTTTGCTCCCTACAACAACCCTGTAAGGGAAGTACTGATATTGTTCCCATTTCCAAGATGAGAAAACTGAGGCTCTGGGAGGCTGGTAGCTTACCTGAGGTGGCACAGGTAGTAAGAGGAAGAGCCAAGAAAATTTAGCTTAGTCCTGAACACTATTGCAGTGGGCTAAGGCAGTGACTCAGGCATGGATAAGCTTCAGCTCTTGGCTTATTAACTAAAAAATGAGAAAGGACTTCATTCAACAGGGACAAGGCATGGGGTGGCATTCTACCCATTTCACACACAGGGTAAGGTGCACCTGGGAGGCAGGAACTTAGGCTTCCTATGTGGTGCTGCATGCCTGATCCCCCAGTGGGGTGTTCCCAAGTGTGGATCTCTGTCTTCCCAGAGGGCCCGAGTTTCTGGGTTTCCATTCCTATTGCTCTTTGTCAATGCTTACATCCTTGTTCTCAAGATCTTCTGGGCTTGGCCCTTCCTGGCTGGGTATTTCTTTGCAGCCCAAGTGTACCAGCTATACCCAAGCTCTCTGTATGCTGGGATTAGTGGTGTCCTGGGTCCTCCATCTGAGGTCAATTACAGCTCCTGATTCTGAGAGAAGATGAAAGGAACTTTGAGTTTTCAAATATCTTTGCTAAATGGGGTGCAGCCCAATCCTTTCTATTACCTTCAGCAGAACCTCAAATCCCTGCCCATGTTATGGATTTGTAAGAGTTTGTAAATTTACACGGGGGACACAGGGAAGAATAGAGCATGTGGAAATGGGATGTGCGTTCCCCTGTATTTCAGAAGCACACAAGCTGGGATTCCATTTCTGTGACCCAACAGAAACTCAATCACCTTAGGGTGGGGAAGGGAAAATGGAAGTCTCTTGCAGCCCAATTTCTTGGGTGCTTGAGCTAGACAGAAAGTGAGGTCTCCTTTCTGTAGCACCTGTGAGTGAAGATAACTTGAGAAGTCTTCAAATACTTGGAAATGATTATCTTAACCAAATGTTACAGGAGGCTAAAATAGTTGAAAATTAGTCAAAGAATGCCCTTCCACACCCACCCCAACAAAAAAGATTACAGTTTGATTTTAGAGTCACATTAAGATCATGCAGCTTAAGTCCATATTTCCTATGGCATTCCCTGTGCTTCCTATGCCGGCCGTTTATCTATTTGCGTTCACATCCGTTTTTCACACATCCCTCCCTTTGCTCTGTATTATAGCTGATTTAATGGGAGTTGTTGGAGAGAGATTGGGGGGTGACAGGAAGAGAGGATTCAGGGCCTTTCTCCCTCCCGGTCCTTCCCCAGGCAGTGCATCTGACTTCTCTCCATGGGTCCAGCTTTGTTCTGCTTTGGTAATTCTACCTTCTTTGTCCCTCTGACATAGAGATGGTAGTGACTTCCTGTTGTAACATCTCAGCTCTTCTATTACCTCTATAACAAATTCCTTGGTTTGTTATCCCATTGTTTGAATATATAGAGCAGTTCCTCTTTACCTAATGAATATAGCTCAGAGCTCCTGAATAAGAAACGGCAGATGGGCTGGGTGCAGTGGCTCAGGATTGTAATCCCAACACTTTGGGAGGCTGAGGTCTGAGGATCACTTGAGGCCAGGAGTTTGAGGCTAGCCTGGGCAAAATAGCAAGACCCCATCTTAAAAAAATATTTTTTTAATTAGCTGGGCATAGTGGCATGTGCCCGTAGTCGTTTCTACTCAGGAGGCTGAGGCAGGAGGATGTCTTTGCTTGAACCCAGGAGTTTGAGGCTGCAGTGAGCTATAACCTTGCCACTACACTCCAGCCTAGGGCACAGAGCAAGACCCTGTCTCAAAAGAAGTTATGGCAGATGAATGTGATAACTAGTGAAGAATATTTAAATAGGCATGGGGATTAAAAAATAAAAGGTTCTTTTTTGACAGGAACTTATAAATGGAAGATGACTGTTAGCCTTCCTCAGGTGTGAATTCCTCTAAGCATAGCACAGAGTTAGGGGCGTACCTATTTTCTGGGGAGACCCAGATGACCTAGAGGAGAAGGAGCTTCTCAAACTGCCCTCAGTGATTTGAAGCAGAGTAGAAGTCATAACTTCAACACTGTCTTTAGATAACCAAATTCAGAAAAGAATACTACCCATGTCTGGACTCTACCATGTATATTAACCTGGAAAAATTGGTTTTGCTCATGAGTGTCAAGAAACAGAACCTGGTGCACTAATCACGTTAGTGTGAAACTTGGGAGTTCTCTGAAGTTTTTGTAACAGCTTGGAAGGCACATCCAGAGGAGGAGGGAGAAAGATAGAAAGACAAAGCTCTTATCACCTATGTAGGGAAGAAGAAACAGAAAGGCAGTGAGCAGCCAGGCTTTGATGGGACATTCAACATTAGAAACTGTCAATACCTTGATTTCAGCTGGTGCTGGTGCTGTTGCTGAAAGATCCGCTTACGAAGGCTTCATAGCAAGGGAGGTGTAAATCCAAGAGGAGAAAATTGAGCAAGAGAATGAGCCTGGTGAAAGGAAATAAGGCAAGTTCTCTCCTCTTGTTAATAAAACCATAGAAGAAGGCCCAGTTCTGGTGTGGCTGAGTAAGCTCCCACTGGACCGATCCTCTTACACATCTTAACTTTAGAAAAATTACAAAAAGGGATTTATTGAAGGAACTGACAAAATAAATTCTAAAGGATGGTTGGCACTTGGAAGAAGGAAATATCACTGGGTAAGTTTCCAAGGCTTCTAGCCTGGGAGCAGGCTGCGTTAGCTTCCTGTATGTTGCCTAAACTCCAAGAAAAAAAATCCACTGTCCTTCTTGCTCAAAGCACAAGAGATAGAGTTTGTGACAATGACTGACACTAGAAAATTGTGGGGGAGGGTATTCAGAAAAATAGAAAACCAAAGATGAGAAGCCCCATTCTCCATATAAACTCTGCTCAGATTTCTGGCTGACCCCTAAACAGCTATGTGTGCCCGGACTCAAAGAAGTAGAAAAAAAACGAACTGAGATTTGAGATGCCACCCAAGTTGCCACTCAGTTGCTCTGCAATTTGAGCAGCTATTAATAAGTACATTGCCTGCTGAAATGGACAGTTAACACACTTTGGAACAATATAACAGAATGCAGAGTCACCAAAACACAACAGTATCTAGCATACAATCACGAATTACTCTACACATAAACCGGAAAATTCAACCTATGCTTAAGGGAAGACATAAACAATAACCTGAGCAGAAGATGCCCCAGAGGTGGGCAGTTAGCAGACCAGGATTTTAGAGCAATTATTATTACTAAGCTTACTACTGATATGTGCGTAACACCAAACAGAAAAGAAATCTCAGCAGATAAATAGAAACCATTCAAAAAAACCCAAGTGAAATTCTAGAAGTGAAAATACAATACTTGAAATTAAAAACAAAAAAAGTCATTGGATCTGCTAACCAGAAGAATAGAAGTAAAACAAGAAAAGCTTCTCACCAAAGCTTAGTGCATGAGCTTCTGTTTCTTAACACTAATGAACAGAACCACATTTCCTAGCTGTGGCATTGAAGGTACCTCAACTGAAATTCCAATCTGAAAAATAGAAAGAGGAAAAGAATAAAACATAAAAGCAGAGTGAACCATAGACAACATCGTGAGGTTTAACATACATATAATTGGAATATGTAGGAGACATAGGAGCAGAGTAGAAATCATAACTTCAACACTGATAACCAAATTCAGAAAAGAATACTACCCATGTCTGGACTCTACCATGTATATTAACCTAGAAAAATTGGTTATCTTATCTCCTGTAGGAGACAAGAGAGAGATAATAGGACAGGGGAAAAAAAAACATTTAAAGAACTAATGGCTGATAATTTTCCAAATTGGGTGAAATACAAATTTAAAGACTCAAAATGCTCAGTAAACACCAACCAGGAATAATATACTTGAATCAAAAGGCATGGAAATAGATATCTGTGCATAGTCCTGAGGATGAGAGTTGGGATGAACTATTTAACCGCTTCGTCTCTTTGATGGGTGCAACCAGGGCTCTGCGCTCAGGGTGACCTGCCTTAACTTCCACACCCCAGCCTGCTTCCCATGAAGGAAGGCAACCCGGGCCCAAGGAAAGCCCACTGGGACCTGTGCTGCTCCTTCTAGACCCTACTTCAGGCACTGGGATGCCTGAGTTCTCTACCCAAAGGGCCTCAAGCCCACTCCCAGAGACCATCGGGGCCTCCTTCTTGGGTCTACTCACTGGAGATGGACCAAGGCGCTGCTGTTCACAAGAGTGTTGGAGAAGGGATATGGACAGTACTTGGTGGTGTGGGCTGAGGAGCCTAATCATGAGCATGGGGTGGGGTCTAATTTGTATTCCTTCCCTGGATCACACCAATATTAGGGACAGACACTCATGGGGCATATTAGCTGTAATCTGAGGGGAGACAGGGAGGTAACAGAGATGCTTAGTAACTTGCTTAAAGTCATAGGAAGCAGCAGATGTGGAATTTGCACACATCGACAACTTCAAATCTTGGGATTTAAAAAAATTCTATATTTTGGGCGGCACCTGTGGCTTAAGGAGTAAGCCTGAGGTGGCGGGTTCAAACCTAGCCCCGGCCAAAAACCAAAAATAAATAAATAAATACATAAATAAAAATTCTATATTTTTCCCAGTAGGATCTGTAGAAAAATGAATTATCTGTGTATATGTATCCATCTAACCTTTTATTCAACAACTGTTCGCGTGCTCTCTCTGCTGTGAGGCAGCTAACAGACGTGTGAGCACATGCATTGTGAAAATTGTGGCTGTGGGCAACATGGGGCCATTGTGTTGTGCCACCCAGATCTCCCTTCAATAAAGGACTTGTTGCTGCAGCTGCTGGGCTTGCTGTCAGCACTCAGTGACCTGCTGTTAGCCCTTCCAGATTGCCTGGCTGCAGAACAACCCCTCACACAAATACATCCCCCTTCCCAGGGTGGTCCACATCTAGGGACTGGCAGATACAGGATACAGAGGCCTGACTTCTCAGCCTAACTCTGACAATGTGGAAGCTGCTCCAGAGATTCCTATAGGGTAGGCCAAGGCTGTCGATTGGCCTTCATGCCAGCTCTTGGTTTCCCTCTGACCATCCCTACTTTGTTCCCCTCCCATCTGTAGATCTTGATCCTAAGAGTCTTTAATAAGTATCCTGTATATTAAACTATATCTCAGAGTCCTGGAGAATCCAGCCACAAAGGTGGTGCTTACCTAAGATACAGATAAAATTATCTATGTTCCTTGCGCCCTAGTGGGGAAAGCGAGGTGTGAATATACATCATCACAGTGTCAGTAAAGGTGGTAAGAAGTAGAGGTATTCAGGGTTCACATCACTCTGTGTGGGATAATTAGTGTATTGGGGATGCCAATCATTTCTTCCAGGTCTGTTCACCTCCTCTTTAGACAGATATTTCCATATCTCTGGAAGGAATAGTCAGAGGTGCCACATAACCACATGGCTTCCACAGATGACAGCTACAGAGGTCGGCACTGGACCCAGGGAAGTCAACCCACTGGCTTGGCTTGGCCTATCAGCTTCTCCCTCCAAGGAATTTGGGAAATGGGACATAGTGTGAATGTATTCAGTTTCCCCTGGACTCCAGAATTGATAGGACAAACACCAGACATATACAAAATGCAGACTGCAGGTGTAAAGAGAGCAAGAATAATGGGGCAGATATGAAGAGAGATGCAGGCGAGTGGGAGCTTGGGTCCCAGATTCGGAAAGAGCAACTTCCATCCCTGATGTTATGGTTCTTCTAATTTCAGTCCCACGGGAGACCTGGGTGCATTCTGTGCCTTAGTTTCTGTAAATTAGCCCTGTGTGTTTATTGGGGGGGTGGGGTGGGAGTAAAGGAATCTGTTTCTTATAACAATTCTGGACTGAGACATTATAAGGGGGAGGGATTTGAATTGGATGTTGCTGGAAACATGAGATTTCAATATGGGAAAGATAAAGGCACCATGGAATTCAGGCCAGGAGAGCATCTCACACAGAGGATCTGAGACATGTATTTTCTGGACGTATTTGTAGGATGATGAATTGGCTAGTTTGCACAATATGGGGGGAGGGTGGACAAAAAGAAAAATAATGAGATAAACATTTGCAAGACTGGTGGGAAAACTTTGATTAATCGATGGAGCTGGCCAGTATTAAAAAATATGTTTATTCCTTTTAGGAATTCTCAGAGGCCATTGAAAACAGGAAATATATGTAGAAAGCAGTAAAGGGTGGGGGTCGGAAGACATGAGGAAATATTAACAGGGCAATATTATCCTGACATGTGGCAGGATAATAAGGAGGAATCAGTGAAAATGGGCAATGAAATAAGAGGAATCAATGGGAAACTAGCAGGGAAGCCTGGAGTCCTGCTGAATGGTAGGGAACGGGCAAACTTGTGTCTTAGGGTTGACAACACGTTTTCCACATGTGGCTGCACAGCCTGTGTCCTGCCCAACTCCATAGACTTCAAAGCACATGGCGCCTTGGGGTTGTGCAGTGTGGGTTCCCTCACTGGAAAGTCATAACTCTGTGTATCAACACAACATCTTTCAAGTGAGGGCCATAGAAACCCCAGTTCAAACTGGTTTTGAAACAGAAACTTTGTTGGCTCATTTAACTGAATGGTGAAGATGTCATGGTCTTGAGACTTAGAAATCTACACAACCAGGGTTCTGACTCCAGAGCTCTTTGATCCTTCTAAAGCAGCTGTATATTGACTTTATCCTCCGGTTAGGTACTAAAAGGCTTTAGTAGTCTGAGATCTTATTTCTTTAAGATCCTTTATAATACTCCCTTTCTCAAGAGAATAGAATCTTCTTCAATGGTATCTCCAAACCCTGACTAAATATCTTTTCATGTCACCGGGACCTAAATTAGGTCATGTCTATCCAGTAATGTATAAGCGAATGTTTACTATCTCTCTCCCTCCTGTTCTGTAGCACTTGATTTTCATGGCATAAATACTTTCACCATGGCTGATTTCAAACTACCAATGAGATGTCACTAAACCCAGAGTTGGGAGGAGGTGCAGAGAATTGAGTCTCTGAAGATCCTGGTGCAGCTCCAGCACCCAGCTTTGCCTGGCCCTGAACAGGTCACTAAGCTGTGCTGATTGGTTTAGTGTGATCGAGGGTAGCTTAAGACACTTTTGGGGTCTATTCTGTCTTTCCACAGGCAAGGCAGGGTGGGGAAGATAGGTAACATCAGGCCAACTGTCAAACGTCTAATACCACTGAAGTTAATGCAGGAAGATGAGGGGAAGAAGGTAACCTGTGGGAGAGAAAGGCAAATACAGTGTGAGGCGTGGAAAAGAAGGCCAGGCTTGGTGGGTGGTTTGCTGCAGACTGTGAGTATCGGATCAGGAGAAGAGGAGAGGAGCTGAGAAGTAATGACAGTTGTTCCTGAAGTTTTCATCTTATCCTGAAAGCTCTCTACAATTTGGCCTCACTTTATTTTCCAAAAATAAAGTGTCTGGGAGGCGGTAGAGGGTAAAGGAGACTAGTCCCAAGCTGGGTGCTGGACTAGTCCCAAGGTCTTGGGCAAGTTACAGAAGCTATCGTGAGCCTCTGTTCTTTTCAGAGCTTCCCAGACTATTGTGAAGATTAAGTCAGCTTATGGGAGGAGGAAGGGCACCATGGCCAAGGTTGCCATCTCTGGGGAAGGGCTGCCTCCCTCCAAATCCCATTCCAGCCTATGGGACCTTGGCAGGTTGATTAAATCAGCTTTTGCATCTTGAACATTCAGATGATCATAGTATCTTTCTCATGAGGTTGTTAAGAGGATTAAATGAATTAATAAGGAGAAAAATGGCTGAAAAGTATCTGAAACATTACAAGCAAAGCATGGACGTGATAGCTGTAATTATCATGATGTAAAGTATTACTATTTAGCAGAATGTCAGGAACATAAGAACTACTAGATTAGCGTTTGCTACACACTTTATTTTATTTTTGCTACATTTATTATTAAGGCCATCTGCTCCTGCCTCACTCAGATTTTATGCTTGGCCAGCCTTTACATTTCTTACTCTTGGCTGGAGAAATGATTACAAGATGGAGCGGGAAGAGCAGACCTCACGCATTTCCTCTTTCTCTGAACTCACAAACACCGGGTGGGTAGCTCCAGGAGCATGAGCTCTTTCAGCTGCATATTTTGTTTTCTGTGGGATTTGCTCATTTGCTCACATTCTTGAGGTGAGACTGGGGCTTGGATATTCCTTGTCCCTGAGCACTCAGCACTGTGGCTTGGCCACTGATGGAAGAGTTTGAATCGTACTGAATTGTCCTCCAGGAGCACTGAGATAGCTAAAGAGAAGAGTACATCCATGGGTTTCAGTGCATCATATAAGATGTCTTGTAGGTAGGTCCTGAATCTGGGCTTTTCTTACTGTTATACAGGAGAAAAAAACAGGCTAGTGTGTTGGGCAGAGTCTCAGCAGGACACAGAATTCACCTAAGTGTCTCAGATGAACAGGGTAAATGCAGGGCTGAGCTAGTGGATGGCAGGGTTAAAGGACCCCACAAAGGAGGGCGACGCACCCAATGGCCAGGAGCATGGGAAATCCTTACCTCCTAGGCAGAGCCTGGGGAGTGTGGCTTTCTGAGGAGCAGCCACCAGGTAGGAGTTATAGTTGCAGAGACACACATCTGCTTCCAGAAACATGAACCTAAAGTGGGCAGGGGAAACTGGGAAATAAGTGTCCTAACTTCTGCTGTTGTTCATCCCCAGATCTCACGTCAGGGCCACCTCATTGGTTGAACTCAACCAAGAATCTGCCATCAGCCCTTGGAGGTCAGTCTTCTGGGGCAGGAGTAGGACAGAGAAGAACAGAGAGGAATAAAATGAATGTTAATAGTATATTTTATATAATAAAATATATCGAAAATAGTATCATTCCACATGCCAGCAATGAAAAATAATAATGATAATGATTTGCATTCTTTTTATTTTTGTATGAAGACTTCAAATCCAGTGTTCATCTTACAGTCCCCATGTACCACCATTCAGAACAGACACACTTCCAGGCATCAATAACTACATGGGGCCAGTGGCTATCATATTGGAAAGTGTATTTCTAATCTCTTATCAGTGTCATTGAACTTAAAAACTGAAACCAAAAATATTTTTGTCAATACAAATGAAATGACAGACTGGTGAAGAATAATTGTTAAAGAATATGCCTTCAATGGGCATATTGAGCCTATGGCTCAGTCGGTAAGGCGCCGGCCCCATATACCGAGGGTGGTGGGTTCAAACCCGGCCCAGGCCAAACTGCAACCAAAAAATAGCCGGGCATTGTGGCGGGCGCCTGTAGTCCCAGCTACTCGGGAGGCTGAGGCAAGAGAATCGCTTAAGCCCAGGAGTTGGAGGTTGCTGTGAGCTGTGTGAGGCCACGGCACTCTACCGAGGGCCATAAAGTGAGACTCTGTCTCTACAAAAAAAAAAAGAATATGCCTTCAAAATCTTCAGGAAGTCTGAACTCATGTTCTAGGATTTAGAGTGTTTATTAGTGGAGCTAATGAGTGACTAAAGGGTCTTTACCTCTTTATAGAAAGAGATGCACTTTGTTTTCATCAAACAGAACGAAAGGAACAGGCTACCATTTGTGAAGACAACTGAACATGCAGATTGTTCCTTGATCTCTCAACTCTAAGAATCAGATGTAATTGCAAGTCTTTTATATGCAAAAAAGTAAGTCGCTGATAAACCCGTGTTTTGAAAGTATGTGCCTATTATAGTGATCTGTTTTTAAACACTTATTAAACATGTACCACATGCAAAGAATGAATTTCTTCACTGTGACTGGTAAAGGCTTCTATTTTCTCTCCGCAGTTTTTCCTTAAGGCTGTAAATCTGGACAGTGTTCTTGTGGAATTTAAGATGATTATGATTTTTTCCATAGTTAAGTACAGATGATGATTTTGTTCTTTCTTAATCTTGTAAAATTTTCATTTTGTGACAATGTGGCTAATGTCCTTGAGTTTTGGGGCTGTTTGTTTGGTTTGTTTTTTCCAAAGAGGAACAAAAATGTTAAGCTGTATCCTCAGTCTTTCCTCTGCTGTGGATATTTCTCCTATGACCTTTGGCCTATTTTCTCTCATTGATGAAGAAGAAAATGTATACAATCAAATATGCAACTTTCTAAGGATACAGTAGAATATTGCTGTATTGGTTTTACATAAACATAAGCTTCTCTGACAGCTTTACCTTTAGAAAGTGAAATGGACCAAATTGGATTCTGCCTATTTCAATTAGAAGTTGGATTGGCTTAGTTCCCTAAGCAATTGTTACAACCTGTTGATTATGTGGTCGACTTCTAGGAGGCAAATCCAAGCACGTATTAGAATACATTTAAAAGTAATAAGAACTATGCAAATTTAAAGCTCTCCTAACCTTTAGCCCTTTTTCTTTACTAGAATAGTTTATCGTCCTTGAAGTACAGAGCACAGCTTCACCAACTTCTGAAAGGTCAGGAAATGCTCGGGCTTTTTGTCCAGCTCTTCAAGAAGGCCATGTGGCCAAGAAGGGCTTTTTTCTTCTAGGAGCATGTGTGTGCCCATGTGAAAATTCTAAGGCTTCTAGAAAAATTTCTGTGACTCGATGTTAGTATTCTGAAAAACCTTTATTCATATTTTAAGCACTTGATAAAGAGTCCTTAGAGTAAACTCCCAGCTAAAGATGGATGATGACCTGAGTTTATTCGAAGACCAAAATAATTTCCAGATATTTATTTTGGATAGAAACACATGTCTTTCCCTTGGCAATAGTTTTCTTGTGATATATACAGGCAGCCCCCCAACTTGCAAATAGACTTTTAGTAGTAATTTAGTAATTTCATTTGAAGGTCAGTTGTTCGGAATGCACAAACATTCTGTATAATATATCTGCAAATATATCTGTAGAAATATTATAAATGCCAGTTAAGGACCAAGGCTAGCCCCCAAATGCACATTTTAGTTGAAATAGTGCAGTAGGGATTAGTAGAAAACAAAAGAGCTACACAATATTTAGTGTGTATCTCCAGGATATCCTCACAGAAGTGAGATTTCAGGGGGATGATAGACTCAGTTTCTGGGGTAGATTGACGAAGCTTGAATCCAGGCTCGGCACCCCCTTGCTGTGTTACTTTCAGTTTCCTAACCTATAAAGGGGGAGGATTAGTAAGATATATTTCATAGAGCTGTTGTATAAGGATTGTATAATGGCTGTACAAGCACAGCAATTAGAACAGGTCCTAGAACCAGCTTGTTTGCTACATGGTATCATCAGTGGCTCTAGTCAGAGGCATGTTTCAGTCACTGATTCATATTTCAGTGAATAAGCAGCAATACTGGAGCAACAAAACAACATGATAACAAAAGTAGATGGTGTGTTCCTCCCTCCCCACCCCCTACCCCCGTGATGTTGCTGTTTGGGGAAAATGACTTAAGTTACAGAAAAGAGGTGCTGATGCTGAATTACAGGATGCTTCCAGTGATTCTCAAGGTTGATGCTTTTTAAAAAGTTATTTTAAACTCATAAACAATTTGGAAAACATGGAAAGCACCAGAGATAAAAAAAAAAAAGTCTCCAAATTTGATGCCTTCAGAAATATTCACTAATAATTTCTTATTTTCTCATCTTTTGGTATTTTTCCTATGCATCTATACAACTATCAAAAATGATTAATAATTAAGCCATCCATATCATTTTCATAGCTTATTTATTCTGTTAGAACGTACTGTGAAAATTTCCCTTGTACTTTATACTAGGTGATTTCCAATGACTTCTATCACAAAAACTGACACACCCAATTTCCCAGTCCCCAGTTGGTGGACATTTTGATTATTTCTTTTTTATGTGATTCCAGATAACATTATTACGATTATACATACGGATAAACATTTACTCATGTTACCATTTATTTCCTTTAAACAAGAGGTTAACTTTCTAGAAATTTATGCATAAAAGTTATTCATAATTTAAGGCATTTAATACATTTTGCTGAACTAGCTCCTAGAGTTGAGGGTTTTATTGTTCCAATTTTAGTATATGTGCTGCCTAAGTGAGCACAAGTTGAGAGTTTTAATTCATCTTTTCTTTTTCCAGCAAAGGGAATACAGTTTTGTAGAAAGTTCTTTCAATTCTAACTCTGAGATAACATTTAATCTTGCCAATCTGTTAGATAAAAGGAGCATCTCAGGATTTTAATCTTCATTTTTAATCTGAGATTGAACATTTTAAAATATGTTAACTGTCCATTTATATTTCCTTTGTCAATTACCTTTTCCCATTCTTTCACCATTTTTCTATTGCTGCTCAGTTTTTCAATATTTTCTCTATTTTTCTTAAGAGAAACCATTTATCTCCTCTCCACATCCATGCCAAAACCTGCAGCTTTGGGATTTTGTGATGTGAGCTAATCTCCTGGGGTTAGGGAATATTTTAGAGTGATTTTGATTTGCATTTCTCTGATTATTATGGATGACGAGCATCTTTTCATGTGTTTTTTGACCATTCGTCTGTCATCACTGCTGGTGGGATTGCAACCTAATATAACCTTTATGGAAAGTAGTATGAAGAATTCTCAAAACATTAAAAGTTGACCTTCCATTTGATCCAGCAATCCCATTACCAAGTATCTACCCAGAAGAAAAAAAATCAGTTTCCTGGGCAGCACCTGTGGCTCAAAGGAGTGGGGCACTGGCCCCATATACCGGATGTGGCAAGTTCAGACCTGGCCCCAGCCAAAAACTGCAGAAAAAAAAAGAAAAGAAAAGAAAAGAAAAAATTTACTTTACCACAAGGACTAGGTTGCACTAGAATGTTTATTGCAGCTCAATTCACAATTGCCAAGACACATAAGCAACCCAAGTGCCAATCAACCCATGAATGGATTAACAAACTGTGGTATATGTGTACTATGGAATACTATTCAGTCATAAAAAAGATGGAGACTTTATATCATTTGTGTTTACCTGAGTGGAGTTGAAACATATTATTCTTAGTAAAGTATCCTAAGAATGGAAAAATAAGTGTCCAATGTACTCAATACTAATGTGAAACCAATATATAAACAACTACAAGGCCACACTAAAGAAAAACAGGTATAGTCTAATGAGGAGGAGAGGAAAGGTGGACGAGGGAGGAGAGGGATGGTGAATGGCAGGTTCTCACCTAATGTGCACAATGGGGGTGTTCAGCACACCCGCGGATGGAAGGTTCAACTACAACTTGAACTTTACCTTAGAAATGAAACAATGTAGCCTAAACATTTGTAACCTCAAATTACTCTGAAATTTAAAAAATCACAGTAAAAAAAGAAAAAGCATTTCTCTTTTGTATTCATACAATACAAAAATGTATCCAGAAAGCAAAACAAACAACATCAAATAAAAAATATTAAACAAACAAAAAAACAAATTTTCCCCGTGAGATTTCCCAGCAATGTGGAAAGTGAGTTGAAGTTTCACAGGGGCTGTTCATGGCAGTCCTGGCTGGACTGAGCGGTGAGGCTGCGAGGGTGTGACTTAGGGCAGAGGCATCAGATGCCACGTCCAATGTCTGTAGCAGGTGGGAAACTCAGGAGCAGAGAGTATCTGATGTGTAGAATGGTTTTAATTATCACAAGTATGACAAAATAATTGGAAAATTAAAACAAGAGGAGGTAGAATTAAGATGTAGAGGATTTTGAAACTCTGAGACAAATTGCATCAAGCTATTCTGCTGCCTTTCTGGATATCATTTAGATGGTCTCATTGATGAAGATTATTTTTAATATTTTATGAAATAACAAGGGCAATGAAGTTCAAAGGTGGTCCCATACAATGAGTTCTAAGTGATAAATACATAATGACTTTGGAATTTATTTATTTTATTTTTTTATTTTTATTTTTTTGTAGAGACAGAGTCTCACTTTATGGCCCTCAGTAGAGTGCCGTGGCATCACACAACTCACAGCAACCTCCAACTTCTGAGCTTAAGCGATTCTCTTGCCTCAGCCTCCCGAGTAGCTGGGACTACAGGCGCCCGCCACAACGCCCAGCTATTTTTTGGTTGCAGTTCAGCTGGGGCTGGGTTTGAACCTGCCACCCTCGGTATATGGGGCCGGCACCCTATCGACTGAACCACAGGCGGTGGTTTGGAATTTATTAAATTACAGTTTGATTAGGAAAAAAATAGCAAGATTGTCAGTGAGTTTTTCAGTACTTAGAAAATTTATATCCATTTACCTAAGGTACAATTCTGTAGGTCCTCTGCCAACAAATTAAAATTATGAAACTGATAATTTGGCAAAAATGAAAGAATGTTGAAAAAGGCAGGAAGAAAAGAATGCTATAGGTAGAGATTACACAGAAACACAAGCATAAAATAGAAGTGGGTATCTGTATTAGAAAAGATCTTAAGGGGGGATGACATAAGATTTGATAGACATAATGCAAGATGAGTTATAAATTATTGGTAAAATTCAATAGAAATCTTAGAAGGATTAGAAAAAAATTACAGAGATTGAAATGTCAAAATGTATGGAAATCACATACTCAGGAAATTACACTGCTAAGAAAAAATTCCGTAATGTCCAGTGCAAATGGAGACAAGGTAAAATTCCTTAGGCTTCCCCAGCACAATGGTGACTGCAGAGAGGTGTGGTATCCTGGGACCACCGGGAGGTTAGAGACTTAGGGTGAGCCTAAAGGATGGGACCAGGAAGGATGCACTTAAAGGCAGAGAGTATTATCCACAGCAGCAGGAGACATCCAGGGATGCAGATGGGCCCTGAGAGGAGTTAGCAGAGGGTAGAGACTGGGGGCAATAGCAGCAAAAACACTTGAGGAGTGAGTAGGAAGCTTACAGCACACTCAGGACGCCTGGAGGTAAGTGGGCTCTGGGTTAGCAGTTCTCAACCTTATTAGCACCAAGGACTGGTTTTAGGGAAAACAATTTTTCCACAGATAGTGTGTGTGCATGGAGGGGTGGATGATTTGGGGATGATCCAAGAGCATGACATCTCCACCTCAGACCATCAGCTGTTAGATTCTTAGATCCCTCCAGTGAAGGAGAGTGGCCCCCTCGCCTGCTATTCACCTCCTGCTGTGCAGCCTAGTTCCCAATAGGCCATAGACCTGTACAGTCTGAGGCTCCTGAGATGGAAAGGGGTTGAGGAACACAGCTCTAGCAGAGTGGTTGGTCAGGAGTGTTGGACATGCAGGGGCCCAGGGAGCCAAGCAGGGGTGGGGAATAATTGGAACTGGAGTAGGAGAGCCTGGAAGGAAGACCCCTAGGGCCTCCTCCTCTGTGGGAGCCTGCAGAGCCTCTCTCCTGGGAGGTGAGTATCAGTGAGAACCCTAACTCAGGAGAGAGCCTTAACTCGGATCTGACTTACCAGTTTCTAGGCTGCAGCTGGGGTCCTGGTCATAGAGAATGCACAGGACAGGAACTACCAGAAGGTAGAAGCACCTTTGCAAAAAAATAAAAATAAATAAATAAAATAAAATAAAAATAAAAAACAAACAAACAAAAAGACAAAAACAAAAAAACCCACCTCCTTTCCGAGGACAGGGATACTGTTAGTGCTGAGACAAGTGGGGAACTGACAGCTCAAACAGTGGAAAGAAGGAGGAATCAAACAACAGTAAGAAGAAAATGGGAAAGGAAAGAAAGGAAATCTATGTTTATTCAAGTGTTTGCATTTGGAATAGAAACAAGTATCTGCAGGAGAAAATAATTGGAAAAAGTATTGGAAAAAATTATAAATTTGATATGGTAGAAACCCCTTTTAAAATGCTTTATTTATCTGAAATCCAGCATGTAGTTCTTAATAACCAAATCCAGTCCTTCGAACACCTGAGCTTGAAAAAATAATTCATCATTTGGATTTAAATATTTCTCTGGTATTTATTATTTCATCCCTTACTTAAACAGAGTGTGTTGAACTTTTGGGAAAGGCTCAGGGTGGGTATTGTAAACACCCAGGACTGCTCCGTGAGGTTAAATGCAGGGTTGTCCTTTAGCACCTCAGTTCCCTCCCTTGGTGTTGGACAGTCAACTGTCATTTCCACGGTTGGGGTGACTCACCATACAGAGCTGTTTCTTTCCATTCTCTCTCTAATTTATTTGTTTGTTATTCCATGAAAGTTTGGATCTGGTCAGGATTAAAATTAGTTTAAAGAAGGAAGGGAAATGTAGTGGCTCATGTGGACAAACCCAGAGGAGAGGCAGCAGCCATACTACAAGGCACCATCCATTGAGACTGCATCCGTTTCACTACTGTGCTTCCGCTGCCTGTGACGACACCGTCACCATGCAACACAACTCTGTGGTGAGTAATGTGGCCTCCAACATGTCCAGGTATCCTAACACCCCATGTCTGCAGAAGGAAAAAGGCTTATCTCTTCCAATTTTATTTTTATACACAGGATCTTGCTGCCTTGAACTCCTGAACTTAAGAGATCCTCCTGCCTCAACCTCCCAATTAGCTGGTGTACACCATGAACCATGTTCCTTCTTTCATTGGAATTGGAAAAAAATGAATCTAGAAAGGCCTCTGATTGGCCAGAGGTTTAAATAACCCTTTTATTCCTCGAACTATGGCAGGGGATGGGATTAAGATACTGTGAATGAACAGCTCAGCTTGGGTCATTTGTTTACCCCTTGGGCCAGGGGGTCAGAGCATTTTACAAAAAGGGAGAATATGGGAAGAAAAACCACATACCACCGGGAGGATCGTTATAAGCGAGAAAGCAGTCTCTAATTACATTGATTATTGCAGATAATCAAACTCCTTAAAAATTTGAGATAAAAAAATAAATTAGGTGGTGAAAGAGGGCATCTGGAATGCAGTGAGGGAGGTGCAGGGATTGGCTAGAGCTGAAACTTGGCCCTGAGGTTTGCTTCTTTCCTAGTGGTGCTGGCTAACAGGATTATTTCTATAAATACAAAATGAAAATGTTTTCCTGCAATGCAAAACTTGTGCAATCTTTTTATGTAGAGATTTAATAACAGGGTTGATACATACTGATAGGAACAGATGAGAAAAGTTAAGTCTATGGGAAGGAGGGATAGATGCCCCAAGGTCCATGGTGATCCTCCATGTTTTCAGAAACGGAGATTGGTCTGGACAAACGTCCACTCAGGAACCACTTAAGACCCTGATAGGGTTTTACAAGGACACTGCTAAGGTCCCAGTCAAAAGCTGAGCCCCAGCCTGAGTCTACTGAAAAGATATCCAGGTTGTGTCCCTCTGTCCCCCCAAGCTGACCTCAAGACTCACTCAGAATGTAGCACAACCTTTAAGCAGGGAGTAATAGATTAATGGGTAGAAGAAGGCACACCTGCAACCCTCAAGACATGGAGTCCCCAAAGGAAGATCCATTTCATTAAAACCCCAAGTTCATGCTGGGTGGCCATTGTATTGAGCAGGTAGTAGATTCTGTTATATAACGCCCTGAACCCATAAGAACAGCAACAAGCATTAGGTGATGAGATGGGAGAGAGAGAATTTACATACAGATTTTTGAGACTATCCTGAGGTGTATTTGGAGTTTAGTCTTTGAGATTAGCTATACCTGCATCATATTTAATTTCCTACTCACATCATTTACTAGTAGGTGACTTGAGGCCAGACAGACACATCCTCTCTGAGCCACAGGGATAAATAATAAAAGGACCCGCTTCATCCAGATATGGTGAGGATTACATGAAATAGTGCATAGAGACCTTAGCACATGTCCTGTAAATGCGAGGCCACTCTGCTGCTATCAGCCTAAGGCATCCTAAGACCCAATCTAAGCACATCACACTTCTGTCCTTCTGCCTGAAACCTCCCACGACCTCCCGTAGGAGTCAGACTGAGATTCAAACTCCTTGTCAAGCCTTACAAGTCTTCTTGTGTTCTGGGAGGGTCCTGCTTTGCATGCCAGTTTTCTAGCAGCTTCTCTCTCATTCAGTTTTCTTAACTACATTGACTTTCTTTATACAGACAGCCCCTGGGGTACAGATGGCCAGACTTATCTTCTGTCCTTAAGAACTTGCTTCTAAAGTGCTCCCCATAAAGGAGAACTTATAATTAAGTAAATAATCTGAGAACTAGCTTCCTCACACACGTAAACAAACCCGTGTGGTGGAAGCAGTTCTCTGGTGCAACATCTGTGTGCTATCCACTAGCTCACAGGGAGACAGAGAAGCAGCTGATAGAAACACAAGAACATGAAGAATCGAAGAATCAGAAGATCCAGAGCTGAGAAATTTTATGACAGAAGAATGAGCTGGAGCCTGTGTCTCCCTGAAGCAGGAGTTGCTAAGTTTTGGGAGTGGGACTCTCACACTGAGCGGTTTACACAGGTTTGCCATGCTGGTGAGAACGTCAGCAGCTACAAGGCCAGTATAACTAAAATGAGAAAAACGTTGTGCAAACAACTCTAGATTTTGTTTTGTTTAAGAAACTGACTTCAG
This sequence comes from Nycticebus coucang, assembly GCF_027406575.1. NCBI lineage: Eukaryota > Metazoa > Chordata > Mammalia > Primates > Lorisidae > Nycticebus > Nycticebus coucang. Next base: position 13,596,921 of record NC_069797.1, read on the forward strand.
TGGTGAGCTCCCCTCCCGTGGCAACAGAGTCCAATCCTGATTCTCCAAGACCTACACCCTCCTCTCCAGCACCATCTCCATCACCGTCTTCCCATTAATGTTGGCTTCACCTGCCTCGAAAATGCCCCTTCCAGTAAGCAAGACATTGATGCAACATTAGGTGAGTATTAACCTTTAATATTCTTTTTTGAAATTTCTCCTGTCTCCAATCTAAACTGTTTGAGTTTGATTTTATGTACTGTTTGAATGAAATGAAAGATCACATTAGTTTTTGTAATTTATTCTTACTGTACGTGGGTATTATTATGACATGTATTATTACTACATGTCCAGTGTTACCTGTGGTATCACTCCCACATATGAGCCAGTACAGTATTGTTATTGTTACTGTTATTACTGTATATGTGTTGTCCATCGGGAATTCAAATTATATACAAATCTGGCTTAAAGATATTCTCAGGAACATATCTTGCCTATAACCCGGGGACTGCCTGCATTCCTCAAACATCCAGGGGGTTCTGAAGTGTGAGAATGTAGCAGGTGTTCCCCACAGGGTCTTGTCTTCTGCCTTCCTGCAGCACCTGCCATGTTGGTGCCATCTGAACACATCACCGATCCCTGACTCCCTATGCGGTTGCTCACGCCCGGCCACAGCCCCGACCACTCCCTGTAGGACCACAGATTTTCTTTCTGCACGCTTCCAGGGAATTGCCTCATGAACTGCAACCTCATTCCTGTCCTGATTTTCAGTCTCCCAGGCATTTACTTGCCTTGTCCAGGTTCCCACAGATGATTTTACTCAGACTGAGAAGTGAGCCAGAAGCGATTAAGGAGCTCCAACTCCTGATACTCAGCAGATAAACAGAGAACATTGCTCAGAGCTCCAGTGTCCTACCCCTTCTTGCTCTCAAAACTCCCCACACTTTGCCATGTAAAACTCTTCCCAGAGCCCATGGCCAAGGTATTTACCTGGAGTAAATGATGTCCATCCTGACCAGCTGCCCTGAATACCTAAAGAGCCTGGGCCAGCCTTTGCAACCCAGTGAGTTCATGGGTTTCCCTAAAGGATAGAAGGTCTCTCTCTTTATCTGCTTGCCTGGCTGAGGCATGACTTAAAAAACTGTTTTTAGTAATCCACAAACTAGAACTTAGTTCCTGTAGACTTCCTTTTGTTTCACAGCATCTGTCCTGACAAATATGGGCCACAAAAATAGAATCATCGAAACAGGGGTACTTTTAGGATATTGTGATGAATCTAGAGTTTCTAATTTCTCCCTTTTCTCTATTGGTATGGGCGTATGTCTTTGGCTGGGTTTCTGGAGACACAAGGACTCAAGAGCAAGAAGTTTGTCCATAACCTGGGGAACACCTGTATTCCTCAAACATCTCAGGAGTTTCTGAAGCTGAGAGAATGTCTCAAGACCACAGGGTCTTATTCTGCCACGTTGGTGCTGGCTGAACACACCACTAATTTCTATGGGTTTGCTGTTTGTAAGAAAGTCATATGATTTCAAGGAACATAAGTAAGCATGAGGACAATGATGCAGCCCCGCCAGGCCTCTGCACGCCTGCCCCAGCCAGGGACTCTGCCGGCAACTGCCTGGCTCTTTGCTCTGCGCCCTGCGCCCTGCACCCACCCTGGCCAGCAACTCTGCCAGCAACCATGCAGGCCCAGGCCTGCACACACTGGGCCTCCACATGCCCTGGCCAGAAACTCTGGGAGCCATAAAACCCACATCCTCCCTCCCGTACCCTCCTTGCCTCCTCACTGGACCTGCCTGTCTGGCCAGGGACTCTGGAAGCACCCCAAACCCACGTGCTCCCTCCAGAGCCCCCCATGCCTCTCCGTGGAGCCCTCCTCCTAGCCAGAGACTGCTAGAGCCCTGGGATCTCTGTGCCAAAGTCACTGGGTGCCAGGTACTCCCAGAACCGTGTGCACCATCCCCCGCCCTGTTGCTAGATCTGGGTGTGCCACACTTCGGAGCTGCTTCCACACCCAGAATTCCCTGGCTGGGGCAGTCCCAGAGGAGCTACACAGGGTCACTCCCTACAAAGATCCAGCAACAAGAGAGTGATCCTGCTGGGATCTAATCTTGGAGAGACACCTCTCCAACTCTGAGTATGGTCAGAGGCAATGGTGAAAACAATAATGGGGCAGAATCAATGGAAAAACTCCAGCAGTATGAATAATCAGAGAAGATCAACTCCCTGAAGGAACAACAAAGCAGACACAGCACAAGATCTCATGCATAAACAAATGGCTGAGATGTCAGAAATCGAATTAAGAATCTGGATAGCAAATAAGATCAGATTAGAATTTCAAGCAGCAATCCAAAAGATATCTCAAGAATTCAATGAATTCAAAGACAAAATGACCAAAGATTTTGACACTTTGAGACAAGAAGTTGCAGCCCTCAAAGATGTGAGAAATACAGTAGAATCCCTCAGTAACAGAATGGAGCAAGCAGAAGAAAGGATTCTGACATTGAAGACAAAGCTTTCGAACACTCCCAAACTTTCAAAGAGGAAGAGAAATGGAGGGCAAAAACTGATCACTCTCTCAGAGAGCTCTGGGATAATTCGAAGAAAACCAGTATTCACCTTATAGGGATTCCCAAAAGTGACGAAGTGGCTTCACAAGGCACAGAGTCTCTTCTTCATGAGATTATGAAGGAGAACTTTCCACACATGCCAAGAGATTCTGAAATTCAGATAGCAGACAGTTTCAGAACTCCAGCACAACTCAACCTGAATAAGACATCCCCCAGAAACATCATAATCAATTTCACTAAAGTTAATATGAAGAAGAAAATTCTGAAAGCAGCCAGACATAAGAAAACCATAACCTACAAGGGGAAGAATATTAGAATAACTGCAGATCTCTGTGCTGAAAACTTTCAAGCTAGAAGAGGATGGCACTGACTTTTAATCTTCTAAAACAAAATAACTTTCAATCCAGGATCCTGTATCCAGCAAAACTGAGTTTCATTTATGATGGAGAAATTAAATGTTTTAATGACATTCACATATTGAAGAAATTTGCAATAACTAAACCAGCACTCCAGGATATTCTCAGACTTATCCTCTATAATGACCAGGGAAATCCTCCACCACAAAAGTAAACTCACCCAGGAACTTTTGATCAAATTCCAACATCCACAGTCACAAAAGGATTAAAAATGTCCACCGGACTTTTGAAAGGCTTATCAATATTCTCAATTAATGTGAATGGTTTAAATTGTCCTCTAAAAAGGCACAGGTTGGCTGACTAGTTACAAAAACTCAGGCCAGATATCTGCTACATACAACAATTTCATCTTACCTTAAAAGATAAATATAGACTCAAGGTGAAGGGATGGTCATCTATATTCCAGTCAAATGGAAAGCAGAAAAAAGCAGGTGTTGCAATCCTATTCGCAGATACAATAGGCTTTCAACCAACCAAAATAAGGAATGATAAGGAAGGACACTTCATGAATTTGTTAAAGGTAATACACAATATGATGAGATTTCAATTATTAATATTTATGCACCCAATGAAATGCACCTCAATTTATAAGAGAAACTCTAACAGACATGAGCAACTTGATTTCCTCCAGTTCCATAGTAGTCAGAGATTTTAACACCCCTTTAGCAGTGTTGGATAGATCCTCCAAAAAAATAGCTAAGCAAAGAAATTTTAGATTTAAACTTAGCCGTTCAACATCTAGATTTAACAGACATCTACAGAACATTACATCCCAACAAAACTGAATACACATTCTTCTCATCAGCCCATGGAACATACTCCAATATCAATCACATCCTAGGTCACAAGTCTAATCTCAGCAAATTAAAAAAGAAAAAAGAAAAAAAGAAATTATTCCTTGAATCTTCTCAGACAATCATGGAATAAAAGTTGAACTCAATAACAACAGGAATCTGCATACTCATACAAAAACATGGAAGCTAAATAACCTTATGTTGAAGGATAGATGGGTCATAGATGAGATTAAGAAGGAAATTACCAAATTTCTGGAAAAAAATGACAATGAAGACACGAATTATCAGAACCTCTGGAATACTGCAAAGGTAGACCTAAGAGGGAAATTTAGAGCACTGCAAGCCTTCCTCAAGAAAACGGAAAGAAAGGAACTTAATAACTTAATGGGACATCTCAAGCAACTGGAGAAGGAAGAACACTCCAACTCCAAACCCAGCAGAAGAAAAGAAATAACCAAAATCAGAGCAGAATTAAATGAAATCAAAAACAAAAGATTTATACAATGAATCAATAAATCCCAAACTTGGTTTTTTGACAAGGTCAATAAAATAGATAAACCTTTGGCTAACCCAAACAGGAAAAAAAGAGTAAAATCTCTAATTTCATCAATCAGAAATGGGAAAGATGAAATAAAAACAGACCCGCAGAAATTCAAAAAATCCTTAACAAATATTACAAGAAACTCTACTCTCAGAAATATGAAAATCTAAAGGAAATGGACCAATACTTGGAAGCACACCACCTACCAAGACTTAGCAAGAACAAAGTGGAAATGTTGAACAGGCCTATATCAAGTTCTGAAATAGCATCAACTATACAAAATATCCCTAAAAAGAAAAGCGCAGGACCAGATGGTTTTATGTCAGAATTCTACCAAACCTTTAAAGAAGAACTAGTGCCTATAATACTAAACCTCTTCCAATATATACAAAAAGAAGGAATACTACCCAACACATTCTATGAAGCAAACATCACCTTGATTCCTAAACCAGGGAAAGACCCAACAAGACAAGAAAATTATAGATCAATATCACTAATGAATATTGATGCAAAAATATTCAGTAAGATCCTAACAAACAGAATTCAACAGCACATCAAAAAAATTATACATTATGTCCAAGTGGAATTTATCCCAGCATCTCAAGACTGGTTCAATATACATAAATCTATAAATGTAATTTAGCACATAAACAAATTAAAAAATAGACCATATGATTCTCTCAATGGATGCAGAAAAAGCTTTTGATAAAATCCAGCATCCCTTCATGATCAGAACACTTAAGAAAATTGGTATAGAAGGGACATTTCTTAAACTAATAAAGGCCATCTACAGCAAACCCACAGCCAATATCGTATTGAAAGGAGTTAAATTGAAATCATTTCCACTCAGATCAGGAACCAGGCAAGGTTGCCCATTGTCTCCATTGCTCTTTAACATTGTAATGGAAGTTTTAGCCACCACAATTAGGGAAGAAAAGGTGATCAAGGGTATCCACGTAGGGTCAGAAGGGATCAAACTTTCACTCTTTGCAGATGATATGATCGTATATCTGGAAAACACTAGGGATTCTATTATAAAACTTTTAGAAGTGATCAAGGGATACAGCAATGTCTCAGGCTACAAAATCAACACCCGTAAATTTGTAGCCTTTATATATACCAACAATAGCCAAACTGAAAAAACAGTCAAGGACTCTATTCCTTTTACAGTAGTGCCAAAGAAGATGAAATATTTGGGAGTATACCTAACAAAGGACATGAAAGATCTCTACAAAGAGAACTATGAAACTTTAAGAAGAGAAATAGCTGAAGATGTTAACAAATGGAAAAACATACCATGCCAATGGCTGGGAAGAATCAACATTGTTAAAATGTCTATACTACCTAAAACAATATATAATTCTAATGCAATTCCTATTAAAGCTCCATCATCATATTTTAAAGATCTCGAAAAAATAATACTTCGTTTTATATGGAATCAGAAAAAATCTCGAATATCCAAGACATTACTCAGAAATAAAAACAAAGCAGGAGGATTCATGCTGCCAGACCTAAGACTGTACTATAAATTGACAGTGATCAAAACAGCATGGTACTGGCACAAAAACAGAGAATTAGATGTCTTTAACAGAATAGAGAACCAAGAGATGAATCCAGCTACTTACTGTTATTTGGTCTTTGAGAAGCCAATTAAAAACATTCAGTGAGGAAAAGACTGCTTATTTAACACATGGTGCTGGGTGAACTGGCTGGCCACCTGCAGAAGACTGAAACTGGACCCACACCTTTCACCATTAATTAAAGATAGACTCCCACTGAATAAAAGATTTAAACTTAAGACATAAAACTATAAAAATACCAGAAGAAAATGCAGGGAAAACTCTTGAAAGAATCAGCATGGATGAATATTTTATGAGGAGGACTCCCCAGGCAATTGAAGCAGTATCAAAAATACACTATTGGGACCTGATCAAACTAAAAACTTCTGCACAGCCAAGAACATAGTAAATATAGCAACCAGACAGCCCTCAGAATGGGAGAAAACATTTGCAGGGTATACCTCTGACAAAAGTTTAATAACCAGATTCCACAGAGAACTCAAATGTATTAGCAAGAAAAGAAAAAATGATCCCATCTCAAGGTGGGCAAAGGACTTGAAGTAAAACTTCTCTAAAGAAGACAGGTGCACAGCCTTCAGACACATGAAAAAATGCTCATCATCCTTATTCATCAGAGAAATGCAAATCAAATCTACTTTTAGATATCACCCAACTTCAGTAAGATTAGCCCACATAACAAAATCTCAAAACCAGGGAGGTTGGCGTGGATGTGGAGAAAAGGGAACACTTCTTCACAGCTGGTGGGAATGCACACTAATATATTCCTTTTGGAAGGATGTTTGGAGAATTCTCAGAGATCTAAAAATAGACCTGCCATTCAATTGTGTAATTCCTTTACTAGGTATATACTCAGAAGACCAAAAAATCACAATATATCAAAGACATCTGTACCAGAATGTTTATTGCAGCCCAATTCATAATTGCTAAGTCATGGAAGAAGCCCAAGTGCCTATCAACCCATGAATGGACTAGCAAATTGTGGTACATGTATATCGTGGAATATTATGCAGCCTTAAAGAAAGATGGAGACTTTACCTCTTTCATGTTTACATGGATGGAGCTGGAACATATTCTTCTAAGTAAAGTAGCTCAAGAATGGAAGAAAAAGTATCCAATGTACTCAGCCCTACTATGAAACTAATTTATGGCTTTCATATGAAAGCTATAACCCAGTTATAACCTAAGAATATGGGGAAGGGGGAGAGGGAGGGGAAAAAGAGGGGAGCATGGGCGGAGGGAGGGTGATTAGTGGGATTACACCTGCAGTGCATCTTACAAAGGTACATGTGAAACTTAGTAAATGTAGAATATAAATGTCTTAACACAATAACTAAGAAAATGCCAGGAAGGCTATGTTAACCAGTGTGATGAAAATGTGTCAAACGGTCTATAAAACCAGTTATGCTGCCCCATGATCGCATTAATGTACATAGCTATGATTTAATAAAAAAAAAAAAAGAAAAAAATGGAAGAAAAAGTATTCAATGTACTCAGCCTGACTATGAAGCTATTTTATAGCTTTGATATGAAGGCTATAACCCAACTGCAGCACAAGAATATGGGGCAAGGGCCAAGGGATAGGAGGGGAGGTGGGAGGTTAGGGTGAAGTGAGGGTAATTGGTGGGGCCACACCTATGGCGCATCTTAGAAGGGTACAGGAGAAACTTACTAAATGCAGAATACAAATGTCTTCATACAATAACTAAGAAAATGCCATGAAGGCTATGTTAAACAGTTTGATGAAAATATTTCAGATTGTATATGAAACCAGCACATTGTACCCCTTGATGGCACTAACGTACACAGCTATGATTTAATAATAAAAGAAATATATATATACATATATATATATAATTTTGTCATTGGGCCTATTACAAATGTAAATTTAGTATGTTTTCCAATAACAACACAAAGAAGGCAAATGAAAAAAAAAAGAGTGTGGGCATGAGATAGGGAGGAAAAGTATGCAAATGAAGAATTTTCTGTTTATCACCAAGGACACCTGACACTCATTCCTGCTGGAAGCCTGGGAGGCTGTGTGCAAGATGACTCAGCCATATTCCACCCCAGAGTTTATGGAGCTAGGTATTATTAACTCCAGCCAGTTCTTTCTTGAGGGATACTGGGGAGGTGTTAATTCCCCGAAACTTTCAGCATTAGAGAAGGTTCAGACACCTAGAGAAAGCCCTTAGTCCAAGAAGCGCTTGTGGTTAGAAGCTGTGAGATTGGTGTGTGCTAAATGGTAAGAGCCAAGGGAACCAGGGGAACAGGTGCCAACAGCATCTTCCATTGCCCTCTTCCTGGCTATCACCATTGTGTCCACACCCAAGGGAAAACAGCATAAACTATGGTAAAATAGACTTCCTCTGCCTTAAGACCAGAACTTGCATTTGATGACCGTTAGGCCCTCTAGATGCTCCACATGTATCTGTCTCCCTCTGACGTAATTGTCCTTGCATACTGTGGGATTAAATCTGTGATATCTGGGATTGGATTAGTTCTTTACTGTCCTTCTGGTGTTTACACAAGTTGTTGCCTGGAAGAGCTAAATTCATCCTCTCAGCCAGAATGATGGCATAACCCCCTCTCATGCCCCCAGTGAAATGCAGTCTTCACTTGAATGATTAAACCAAGGTCTTCCACTGAGTACAAACAGAGATACATTTCTCAGATGTTTTTCTAATTATAACTCTGCCTCAATAAACAAATAAAAGGTTTTATTCTCCATGAATTGGAGGTCTGATTATAGCAGTTTTTTCCCCCCTAAAATAACGTGAGCTAGAAAAGGCAGATTTCACTTGTGTGTGTGTGTGTGAGTGTGTGTGTAGGGGAGAGAGAGAGGGGTCAGAAGGCTACTAGGGAGGCCAGCAAAATACTTGATTGTTACTTTGACAGTTTTACAACCAAAGACAGCAGGTCAAAGAGAAGGAGTGAAAACTCTCCCTTTCTGAAAGTTTTGATTGAAACCTTAATTCTGAAATAGTCTTTGGCTTGAAAGATTGAACTGCACCATCTTTCCATCTAAATGGCAAGGCAAGACACATTTTTATGTGTTGTTTTATGGGTTTTCTTAGCATCTTTAATGTCTAACCATTTTATAGTGCTTAGCTTTGCAGGGCCCTTGAGATAACTTCCCAGCAATACTGGCACTTTTATTTGTAACACAGGCTATGTTAAGGAATAGTTAAGAAAGTGTTGGCTCACCCATGAAATATTATTGCAATCTTAACAAGAAATAAAGTAGTAAATATTGCTCAGACCAAAAACTTAAAAGAAGGCTGGGATATGGAGAGGAAGAGGAATCTGTCAAACAGAATAATGACGTTAATTGTTATAAATGAGTGTGCTTTACAAACCATATTTGAAGATTAATTGCATTTTGCTAACCATAAAGTAACTTTTCCCCTCCCCATCAATTTGGTGGTAGTTTTTGTTGTTGTTGTTTTAAAAACAAATCCCTTGATTCTTAGAGTTTGGAGTTCACCTTTGAAAGTGTACGTCTGGGAGAATTACAGCCCCATTGTATGAGACTTTATCTATATAGCTAGTGTAAAATCTACTATTGGTGATATGTGATTATTTGCAGATCATGAAAACAGTTTTTTCTTTCCAACCTGTTCTTGTGTGTTAACTGTATGAATTGGTGTTGTGAGAAACTATTTTTCCCTCAGTTTTTAATGATGGATTAAGTTTAAATCATTTTGAGGTATAGTTTAAGAAATTATTTTAAGCATTCAAGTTTTCCTCTTTATCAGCCTTATTCCAATAATTATGAAGAGCAACTTAGGGTGGTGGTAAAGAACTCAGGCCTTGGTTTCTGATGGATTTTGGTTTAAATCCTGGTTCTGACTGCTGCTAATTGTGTGAACTCATATAATTACTGAAATTCATTCAGACTTTGCTTTCTGGGAAATATAATGTTTCGTTATAAGTCTGACATTATTGTGGGTATTCCATGATATAATTATGTATTTAAATCATATAATATTATAGTAAATTGATTATAGTAATATTATGAAGTTTTGGTACATTAAAACATTTAAAATGTTAGAAAACAACATAACTAGTAGCAAAAACATTTTACGATGATGGATTTGGTCGGATATCAACCTAGATGATGTTATCACAGCACAGGAAGCAAGTGTAGAAGAGGCAGCTGTTCTGACTATGGGCTTTGTTCCCTAATACTCATTTACATATTTAGTGATTTCCACCAATGTGCTCTGGCCTTATTCCTAATACTCGTTTACATATTTAGTGATTTCCACCAATCTGCTTTGCCCTCATAAGGGTCTCTAGGCAGCATGGAGCTTCCTTGGCAAGGATATTCTGACCCACATATTTTATACATAAGGTAATAAAAGAAAATGTTTAAAATGTGCCTATAAAAGTTGAAATTTAGTATTTTAAAATCCTCTCTTGTTTTTTTTTTTCTTCTCACCAAAATTGCTTTCTTACCCCATGGAGGAAATGGACAGGGAGACTGAGGAACATTCAAAGCTTCACATCATTTTGCTTCTTAGCTCACAGTTACGTGACTGGTGACTGTGGTTGGCTCACATCTCGCCTCTGAATCTTGTTGGTTTGTTAAGACTTATTTCCACACAATAGAAACTTAGGACTTGGAACACAGAATATACATGAGAAGAGACTATAGTAGATATTATTGAATATATTGTTTTTCCCAAAGCAATTCCTCAGCAATGTCCCAACAGAATCTCCCCACTTCCTGATATTTTTCCCCCTGATCAAATGTTTCCTGTGGTCAAATGAACTCCCTTCATGAAACTTCACCATATGCATTAGTATATTAAATATTCCTAGGAGTACTGAAATAAAGAACCTAAGATTCATGTTCTTTAACTTGATGTTTCCCAAACTGCATGTCCAAGGCACCCTTTCTCCACATAGTGGTTCATGGAATTGAACCACTGCTCTGTGCAGTGGTTTTCAGGCCACACAGGCCAAGGTACCATACCTGCTAGTGTCAGTTCAAGTTGTGGCAGGAAAGAGGCACGTTCTTTCTGGTCCCGCGTCCATTATCTCTGGTCTAGACATTTTAGGCATATGTGCAGATGCAACTCCAGGGAGCCAGGGATGCAGCCTGCCATTTGCAAGTCACTACTTTTTGACACAGGCCACTGTGATCCCAGGCTTCAGCATGGGTGTGGGGTGCAAGCAAACACCGGATCATGGCCGGTCCCTGAACTGGGGTGTCAATGTGGCTGAGCTGAGCCTGTGTGAAGAGGTGACTATGGAAGGGCCCATGACAGTGTGTGTCCTTGTCCTAGCTGCTGTGTCTTCTTTTACTGAGGCAGCAAAGCACAATTTTTTTCATTTCCAAATTGTGTTTCAATGTAAAAAGGATGAAAAAGAAAACAATAGTTAAAAGTAAATGATGAGATGTTTATGTTTGTGAAAAAAAAGAAAAAAATTGTCTGCTTATATATTAATAAAAGTGCTCAAATCCTCTCTAAATACTCTACTTGCTTCTCAAGGGACTGTTTCATGCAAATGGGCAACACAAGAAAAATCCATTTATTTCTAAGAGGAGTGGAAAAATGAACAGAGAGAATCCAAAATGTCTCTGTAGTTTTCCTTTCAATTTGATTTTAGGGATGAATGAATTTTGGGGATTGCCAAGCTATGGACCTGGTAATTTTTCTTCCCACAAGTCCTCTGAGACTTTTTCAGGACTAGAAACCATTTGTGATCACAGGAAGAAATATTCTTGTTGACAAATGAGTGTTCCTGGCTGTGCCCATCCCCAGCTTTTTAAATTAAATTAAATTAAATTTTATTATTAAATCATAGCTGTGTACATTAATGCAATCAGGGGGTACCATACACTGGTTTTATATACCATTTGACATATTTTCATCACACTGGTTAACATAGCCTTTCTGGCATTTTCTTAGTTATTGTGTTAAGACATTTATATTCTACATTTACTAAGTTTCTCATGTACCCTTATAAGATGCACTAAAGGTGTAATCCCACCAATTACCCTCCCTCTCCCTCTTTCCCATATTCTTAGGTTATAACTGGGTACATTCCAGCTTTTTAAAGACATATTAAACCCAAGTTCCCAGTAATGCCTGCACGGCCTCAGGTGGCTGTGGAGCTGCAAGCATCTGGAGGGGAATAGATAAGATTTTGCTGCTCTTTCAGGCCAGGGATGATGGATGATTCCTTGTGTGTCATCCCAGAGTGGAAGGTTCCCATGAGACTGTAAGAATGAAGACTAAGGAATGAATGGAGAGGAACTTCCTCTAGAGTAGTGCTTCTCAAAGTGTGGTCCCTGGACCAGCCCCATTGGTGTTACCTGGGACACTTGTCAGAAAAGCAAATTCTAGGGTCCCACCCAACCTGCAGAATCCGAAAGTCCTGGGGTGGAGCCTGAGCAATCTGTGTTTTAACAAGCACTAGCCTTCCAGATGAAGTTGATGCCATGGAAGTTTGAGAATCACTGCTCAAAAGGAAAATGTTCTGGCCAGATGGAGAAGAATCTCACCAGACATTCTTCAGATATTACTTTCATATTTCCTTTGTGGTGTATCCTCATTTTGATTTCTTTACTGCTATGCCCAACTTAAGGCTTATAGTGGTACGTGTTCTCACCTATCCAAAGCTGGCTCCGAAGCTTTTTCCTTAATTCCCCGAATACAAGTGAGTCTGGTTGGCATTTTCTAGCACAGTGCTTCTCAACTTTGGCTGGATATTGGAATAACTTGGTGAGAGTTTTTAAAATTCCACATGTCCAAAGCCACATCCAGGTCAATTAAATGAAAACCTGGAGGCGGGAGGGATGAAACTCAGGTGTCAGTATTTTTAAACTCCTTCACTGGGATGATTCCAATGTGTAAAGTTGGCTGGAAAAGGAAGAGTCAATGAAGGTAAGGAAAAAAAAAGAAAAGAAAAGAAAAAGAAAAAGCCCATAGATGTAAAAGTATGCAAGAACAGGCTTTTTAAGCACAAGACTCTAAGCCTAAAAATTTTAGCGCTTATGTGAGTCCTACCTCCCACTTCCTGATTCTGATGCTTCTCTGCAGACATTTTGTTGTTGTTGTTGTTACAGTTTTTGGCTAGAGCTGAGTTTGAACCTGCCACAGGCAGGTATATGGGGCTGGCGCTCTACTCTCTGAGCTACAGGCACCACCCCCTTCTCTGCAGACATCTTTCTTCACCTCTTCCTTTGTCCCATTCTGTTTTTTAAAGCTTCCGGAAGCCACCTGATAGCCTGGCCTTCAAGAGCAAGACTATGTAGATATAATATTTCATAATAAGACATTATCAAAAGAGGCTCCTGTCCAGAAGGAGAGCTAAAGGACAGAAATTTAGCAAGTAACCTGGTGGATTTGAGCTGCACCAAGAGACAAGGTTGAAGAATGCACATCAACCCCACTAAGGTGAGCTGCGACCCCAAGGATACAAACAAAAGGTACAAAATCTATCATCAAGCGGACAGGAGTCCCCGCCCCATGAGAATGGCTCGGAGTGCCCACAAACAAACAAGCAGAGTTCAAAGGTCCTCCCACTACACTCCACTGGACAGACCCTCTAAAAACTGGACCTACCTCCCTACTAGGGTGCCACGGCATTCTCCTGCCAGGCATAAAACTGTATAAAACTGTATATGTTCTCTACCTGCAACTCTGAGCTCCCAGAACTCCCTTCCACTCTCACTCTGAGGTCTGGAGGCCTGTCCCCCAGGAGTCCAGATTCTTGGGTGATTTCTCAAGGGGTGTGGACAGTGCCTAAACTGCAGCTGGTCAGTGCTGACTCTGGGGCACGGGAGTGAGGAGAGGACAGTCGGCTGAGAAGAAACCACACCGGAGCGGTGGTTCCCCGAGGTGCAGAACAGCAGCCGTCTTTTAGCAACAATAGGGCTCACTCACGGATATTCTGAAGCCACACTCCCTGTCTCCCTGGGCAACCAGAGGCATCTACTCAGGTGGCAACCACCATGGAACATATCTGGCACAGAAATGCAGGCCCCATGAGTAAAGGTTTTGCCTGAGGTGGTACCGCACTGGGTGGAGCGCAGGGAGTAGAAACACACTCGCAGATCTGGGAAGTTCCTAGGGCAGTGCTGACCCAGAGGACTGCTTTACTGATCCTCAGACCCACCTGGCCCTCAGGGGATCATCAGCTTGTAGACAAAGGAAGACAGGAAGATAGAACTGACAGCTAACCGAATACAAACCTACAGGAGCAAAGACAGGGCCTGATATGCAGGCTCTGGGAACTCAAAACAGCTTCTCTTCTGCAGGGTAATTTAGCAGGGACAGAAACGAATTCCCGCAAAGTTGTTCTGTTCTGTTCTGTCAGTAACATCAATCAGGGACGGGGCTGGAACTGAGTGAACACCCCTCAGCCTCCCATCAAGTATCCAAGGTTGTCAGGCCTCACCTCACCTGCTAGATAGAGGCAGAGCGCAGCAGCCTGGCTGAGCAGAAATAGATTTCCTTGTCATTCAGGCAGGTGCAAACCCCTGGAGTATCTATTCACTACAGGCAACTGGGTCAAAGCCTTGGAGGACTATAAGTGACTGAGTGTGACAGAAATGCAAGGTAGGGAAAGAGGCATCAACATTCCTAGACTGATCTATTTGCTGGGTGGCTCCTTCTACTCCACACAGCACTGGAGCAAGCTATATCAGAGTAGTCATGAGACCCCTGCAATCCAGTTGCCAGAGATCTTTTAAATGCTCCCACCTGAGACAGGTGCTGACTGAGACAATTGATTTGGACCTTTTGAACTGAGCCAATCACCTGAGAACTATTCAGGTGGTGCCCTAGGTGTGTGGTTGTAGGAAGGTTTTATTTTCCTTTTCCAATTGTTGCCTGTGGGGGGCAGGGTGACCTAATTTCTGGTATTTCTCCACAGCTGAGACTTCAAGTCAGAGTAACTGTTTCACTAGGGTCGAGCAGAAACCAGCTGAAAACAAGACAGAACCACTTAGCCCCACCACACCAACCAGGGCCCCAGTTTCTCTGGCCATAGCACTGTATGGGTCCTCCACAAAGCTCCAGGGGAAAAAAATCAAATGGTCCAAAACAATTATGGGGCAGAATCAGCAGAAAAACTGTGGTAACATGAATAACCAGAATAGATCAACCCACCCAAGGAAAGATATGGAATATGTAACTGAAGATCCCATTCATATACAGCTGGCCGAGATGTCAGAAATCAAATTCAGAATTTGGATTGCAAACAAAATTAATAAATGGAGGAAAATTTGGAATTAGAAATTTGAGCAGCAATTCAAAAGTTGGAATTAGAAATTCGAGAAGAGGGGCGTTGGTTGAAAATCACCCCCAGTTTTGGGTGTAGCCGGGAGTGAGATGCGGCGCCCAAAGCCAGCAGGGGCCTCAGCTCACCGCCCACTGCCTTGTGTGCGGGGGTGAAACCCAGGCCCCGACAGGTGGAAAAAAAAAAAAAAGAAAAGAAATTTGAGGATAAATTCAAAAGTTGTCTCAAGAATTTAACGAATTTAAAGACAAAACCACCAAAGATTTTGACGCACTGAAGCAAGAATTTGCAGCCCTCAAAGATATGAAAAATACAGTAGAATCCCTCAGTAACAGAGTGGAACAAGCAGAAGAAAGGATTTCTGACATTCAAGACAAAGTCTTTGAACGCTGCCAAACTCTCAAAGAGGAAGAGAAAAGGAGAGCAAAACGGGTCATTCTCTCAGAGAGCTCTGGGATAATTCGAAGAAGGCAAATATCTGTCTCATTGGAATCCCTGAAAGTGATGAAGTGGCCTCGCTGGTCACAGAGGACCTTCTCCATAAAATTATGAAAGAGAATTTTCCAGACATGCCAAGAGATTCTGAAATTTAGATAGCAGACAGTTTCAGAACCCCAGCACGACTCAATCCCAATAAGATATCCCCCAGGCATATCATGATTAACTTCACTAAAGTTAATATGAAGGAGAAAATTCTCAAAGCAGCCAGACGTAAGAAATCCATTACCTACAAAGGGAAGAATGTTAGAATGACTGCAGATCTTTCTGCTGAAATTATTCAAGCCAGAAGAGGGTGGTCATTGACTTTTAATCTCCTAAAGCAAAATAACTTTCAACCCCGGATCCTGTATCCAGCTAAACTGAGTTTCATTTATGATGGGGAAATTAAATACTTTAATGATATTCATATGTTAAAGAAATTTGCCATTACCAAACCAGCTCTTCAGGATATTCTCAGACCTATCCTCCATAATGACCAGCCCAATCCTCTACCACAAAAGTAAACTCACTCAGAAACTTTTGATCAAACTCCAACTTCCCCAGTAGCGAAAGGATTAAACATGTCCACTGGACTTTCAAAAAACTCGATACCCAGAATTTTACCAGACTTATCAATATTCTCCATTAATGTGAATGACTTAATCTGTCCTCTAAAGAGGCACAGGTTAGCTGACTGGATACAAAAACTCAGACCAGATATTTGCTGCATACAAGAGTCACATATTACCTTAAAAGACAAATATAGACTCACAGTGAAAGGATGGTCATTCATATTTCAGGCAAATGGTAATCAAAAAAAAGCAGGTGTTGCAATTTTATTTGCAGATACAATAGGCTTTAAACCAACAAAATAAGGAAGGATAAGAATGGTCACTTTATATTTGTTAAGGGTAATACTCAATATGATGAGATTTCAATTATTAATATCTATGCACCCAACCAGAATGCACCTCGGTTTATAAGATGAACTCTAACAACATGAGCAACTTGATTTCCTCCAGCTCCATAATTGTTGGAGATTTTAACGCTCCTTTGGCAGTGTGGGATTGATCCTCCAATAAGAAGCTGAGGAAAGACATTTTAGATTTAAACCTAACCATCCAACATTTGGATTTAGCAGACATCTACAGAACATTTCATCCCAACAAAACTGAATACACATACTTCTCACCAGCCCACAAAACATACTCCAAAATCGATCACATCTTAGGTCACAAGTCTAACCTCAGTAAATTAAAAGGAATAGAAATTATTCCTTGCATCTTCTCGGACCACCATGGAATAAAAGTTGAGCTCAGTAACAACAGGAATCTGTATACTCATACAAAAACAAGGAAGTTAAATAATCTTATGCTGAATGATAGCTGGGTCAGAGATGAGATTAAGAAGGAAATTGCCAAATTTTTGGAACAAACCGACAATGAAGACACAAATTATCAGAACCTCTGGGATACCTCAAAGGCAGTCCTAAGAGGGAAATTTATAGTACTGCAATCCTTCCTCAAGAGAACGGAAAGAGAGGAAGTTAACAACTTAATGGGACATCTCAAGCAACCGGAAAAGGAAGAAGATTCCAACCCCAAACCCAGTAGAAGAAAAGAAATAACAAAAATTACAGCAAAATTAAATGAATTTGAAAAAAAAAGAATTATACGACAGATCAATAAATCAAAAAGTTGGTTTTTTGAAAAGGTCTTTAAATAGATAAACCTTTGGCTAACCTAACCAGGAAAAAGAATAGTAAAATCTCTAATCTCATCAATCAGAAATGACAAAGATGAAATAACAACAGACTCCTCAGAAATTCAAAAAATCCTTAATGAATATTATAAGAAACTTTATTCTCAGAAATATGAAAATCTGAAGGCAATTGACCAATACTTGGAAGCACGTCACCTTCTAAGACTTAGCCAGAATCAAGTTTAAATGTTGAACAGGCCCATATGAAGTTATGAAATAGAATCAACCATACAAAACCCCCCTAAAAAGAAAAGCCCAGGACCAGATGGTTTCATGTCAGAATTCTACAAACCTTTAAAGAGGAACTAGTACCTATATTACTCAACCTGTTCCAAAAGGTAGAAAAAGAAGGAAGACTACCCAACACGTTGTATGAAGCAAACATCACCCTGATCCCCAAACCAGGAAAAGACCCAACAAGAAAAGAAAATTATAGACCGATATCACTAATGAATATAGATGCAAAAATATTCAACAAGATCCTAACAAACAGAATCCAGCAACACATCAAGCAAATTATACATCATGAACAAGTTGGTTTTATCCCAGGGTCTCAAGGATGGTTCAATATCCGTAAATCTATAAGTATAATTCAGCACATAAACAAATTAAAAAACAAAGACCATATGATTCTCTCAATTGATGCAGAAAAAACTATTGATAATATCCAGCATCCCTTCATGATCAGAACACTTAAGAAAATTGGTATAGAAGGGACATTTCTTAAACTGATAGAGGCCATCTACAGTAAATCCACAGCCAATATCATACTGAATGGAGTTAAATTGAAATTATTTCCCCTCAGATCAGGAAATATTGCCCATTGTCTCCACTGCTCTTTAACATTGTAATGGAAGTTTTAGCCACCACAATTAGGGAAGAAAAGGCGATCAAGGGTCAGAAGAGATCAAACTTTCACTCTTTGCAGATGATATGATTATATATCTGGAAAACACCAGGGATTCTACTACAAAACTCTTAGAAGTGATCAAGGAATACAGCAGTGTCTCATGTTGCAAAATCAACATTCATAAATCGGTAGCCTTTATATATACCAACAATAGCCAAGTTGAAAAAAACAGTTAAGGACTCTATCCCATTCACAGTAGTGCCAAAAAAGATGAAATATTTGGGAGTTTATCTAACAAAGGATGTGAAAGATCTCTATAAAGAGAACTATGAAACTCTAAGAAAAGAAATAGCTGAAAATGTTAACAAATGGAAAAACATGCCATGCTCATGGCTGGGAAGAATCAGCATTGTTAAAATGTTCATACTACCCAAAGCAATATATAATTTTAATGCAATCCCTATTAAAGTTCCACTGTCATACTTTAAAGATCTTGAAAAAACAATACTTCGTTTTATATGGAATCAGAAAAAACCTCAAATAGCCAAGATATTACTCAGAAATAAAAACAAAGCAGGAGGAATCACGCTACCAGACCTCAGACTATACTACAAATCGATAGTGATCAAAACAGCATGGTACTGGCACAAAAACAGAAAAGTAGATGTCTGTAACAGAATACACAACCAAGAGATGAATCCAGCTACTTACAGTTATTTAATCTTTGACAAGTCAATTAAAAAACATTCAGTGGGGAAACGATTCCCTCTTTAACAAATGGTGCTGGGTGAACTGGCTGGCAACCTGCAGAAGACTGAAACTGGACCCATACCTTTCACCATTAACTAAGATAGACGCTCACTGGATCAAAGATTTAAACTTAAGACATGAAACTATAAAAATACTAGAAGAGAGTGTAGGGAAAACCCTTCAAGAAATTGGTCTGGGTGAGTATTTTATGAGGAGGACCCCCCGGGCAATTGAAGCAGCTTCAAAAACACACTACTGGGACTTGATCAAACTAAAAAGCTTCTGCACAGCCAATAACACAGTAAGTAAAGCAAGCAGATAGCCCTCAGAATGGGAGAATATATTTTCAGGTTATGTGTCCAACAAAGGGAACTCAAACATATAAGCAAGAAAAGAACAAGTGATCCCATCGCAGGCTGGGCAAGGGACTTGAAGAGAAACTTCTCTGAAGAAGATAGGCGCACAGCCTAGAGACATATGAAAAAATGCTCATCATCTTTAATCATCATGGAAATGCATATCAAAACTACTTTGGAGATATCATTTAACTCCAGTAAGGTTAGCCTATATCACAAATTCCCAAGACCAGAGATATTGGCGTGGATGTGGAGAAAAGGGAACACTTCTACACTGCTGGTGGGAATGCAAATTAATGCATTCCTTTTGGAAAGATGTTTGGAGAACACTTAGAGATCTAAAAATAGATCTGCCATTTAATCCTATAATTCCTCTACTAGGCATATACCCAGAAGACCAAAAATCACATCATAACAAATATATTTGTACCGGAATGTTTATTGCAGCCTAATTCATAATTGCTAAGTCATGGAAAAAGCCCAAGTGCCCATCGATCCACGAATGGATTAATAAATTGTGGTATATGTATACCATGGAATATTATGCAGCCTTAAAGAAAGATGGAGACTTTACCTCTTTCATGTTTACATGGATGGAGCTAGAGCATATTCTTCTTAGTAAAGTATCCCAAGAATGGAAGAAAAAGTATCCAATGTACTCCGCCCTACTATGAAACTAATCTATGGCTTTCACATGAAAACTATAACCCAGTTATAACCTAAGAATAGGGGGAAGGGGGAAAGGGAGGGGAGGGAAGGTGGTGGTGGGCGGAGAGAGGGCGATTGTTGGGATTACACCTGCGGTGCATCTTACAAGGGTATATGTGAAACTTAATAAATGTAGAATGTAAATGTCTTAACACAATTACTAAGAAAATGCCAGGAAGGCTATGTTAACTAGTGTGATGAAAATGTGTCAAATGGTTCTATAAAACCAGTGTATGCTGCCCCATGATCGCATTAACGTACACAGCTATGATTTAAAAAAAAAAAAAAAGACATTATCTTCACTCTTTCTTTACTCCTGATGCCAAGTACACAGAGATAATTTTGGCAGAGCCTGTCCCTTGGGCCACTAGTCTCATGCCATTCCATGTCTATTCTTCCTCCTCACTTAGCTCTCTCCTTGCCCTGACCCGGAAGTGCTCTAGTTCCCTGATGCAGCCACATATGACATGGCACCACAGTCCACTGTGTCAGCTGCCCCAGGTTTCTTCCGTCCCGAGATATTGGAATTTGGTCTTTGTATTAGAGTTCTCCAGAAAACCCCCAGTAAAGAGGTTTGCTGTAAGGTACTTGCATATTGGCTCAGGCAGTTATGGAGGCTCTGCCCTCCTTTGCAAGCTGAAGAGCCTGCCAGGCTGGCGGTATAGTTTGAAGGTCTACTATCCTTGCTGATAGTAAGGATTCCAGACCAAGTCTGAGGGCTGAGAACAAGAAGTGCTGAGGCTAGGAGTCACTACGTTCAGTCATGCAGCGAAAGAGAGAGAATCCTCTCTTCTTCTGCCTATTCAGGCCCTAGGTGAGTTGCTGGGGAGGACCATCCTCTTTACTCAGACTGCTGAATTAAATGCTAATCTCTTAGGGAAACACCGTAAAGACAAACCAGACATCTGAACACCCTGTGATCCAGTGGAAACAAGGTATAAAATTAGCTGTCACAGTCTTTCTGGGTAAAGGATGGAGCATGGAACAACTAACTAGGAGAAATTACTTAAAGTCTGGGAAGATAAGTAACAGACAGTGTTTGTTCTTTGATGTTGGTGAGGTTCAAGGGAACAGGAGAAGTGGGTAGAGTTGTAGGAAATCCTGGTGCTAGGAAGCAGCTTTAAGTTAGGAATGTGCAGGTGCATGCATGTGTGCTAACAGGTGTGCTGGGAATGAAACCACATGAGGTTGAGGAAAACTTCCTTTGATAATGCTGATTACAGACACAAAAGATGAAAGAGCCTCATTTACGACTTGGTTAGAAAGGAAGGAACATATGATGATGGCTTTTTTTTTTTTTTTTTTGAGACAGGGTCTTGCTCTGTTGCCAGGACTAGACTGCAGGAGCATCCTAGCTCACTGCAAACACCTGGCCTCAAGCGATCCTCCCTCCTCAGCCTCTCAAAGTGCTAGGATTACAGGTGTGAGCCACCCTGCCTGGACATGATGGCTCTTTGACTTCTTACATCTTAGTATTGTGAATCACAACTATTATCTGTGTCATCAAATTATCCATGTCATCGATAAGTTTCAATTCACATGTGGTGGTCCAGATGTCCAGAAGGAATTTAAGGGTGAACTAACAAAGGATACCAGTTTGCAAGGATGGCCAGAAGCAGAAAGTCATTAACACCCACGTGTGCAAAGGGGCAAAGTGGAGAGCTGTTGCAGTGGGAAGGGGCTCACTCCATGGCTATATGGACACAGGCAGAGGCACACAGCCATTGTCAAACCACCACCTGGCAGGACAAAAATACTCTGACCTCAGGTGTCTTTGCTGTGCATTCAGTTGTCAGGTTAGTCTCTGCTGAGACTCAACAATTACTTACTTAAGGTTGTTGGTGGATTTTTCAGAGCAACCAAATTTTTGCTTAGCAACCGCCAGAATTTCCAATGACCAACTTGGAGGAGAAAAAAAAAACACTTCATGAAATTGCATTAGTTCCCATTTCTCCCTTCTCCCTTTCCCAAACCAAATCGAAATTGCTCACAAATTGATGTATTGCATTTACGTGGCAATTTACCACCAACCCGCAATTTCATCCCCATTCAGAGCTTAAAACAGAAACCTGGAAAACTATGTTATCTCTGATTTACAGGTAGAAAAAGGCCTATCCAGGGAGGTGAGTCCACATTTATTACTGGTCTGCTGCTGCACCCTCCTCCTCTGAGGGTGTTAAGAGCAATTGAGTGGAGCTTTGTTTATTATTAAAACAAAAGCCAGACTGTGTCTCTCTAGCTGTGTAATGGCAAGGGATAGGGTGTCAGGGCATTTTCACAAATTACCTACAAACAATTCCTATTAGGGTAATTGTATTAGTTTTGAGACATTTAGCTACCACTAATACAATAAGGATATACTTGCAGAATTCTAGGGTTAGAGGCAGCAGGTAAAGAAAGATGTAGACATTAATCCTTTGTAAGCTATGGACAGACAAGGGTATATTTTTGCTCTGAACACAGACGCTAAAGGAGAGGCAGCTCATTTCTGGTGTTACTGTATTTGGCTGCAGAGAATTCCTGTCCCAACCTGGCTCAAAGATACATGAAGGATGGGGCTAAGATTAGAGCTTAGGGATGAGAGAGAGGCTCTGAATGTGGGCACAGGAAGGGGGGCCCCGTCAGACACCTGCACATGTCCTCTTTGTGCGCTCTGTCTAGACGGCTGGGGCTTCCAGGGGTGGGTTTCATCAGCGGCATCCTTTTTTTCTCTCCCACTAGCCAGAAAACAGATTTAATGGCACTAAGTAAATGAGGTCAAGGTTTTCATTCCTTCTTCTTTAGGTAGATGAATTTAAAGTGAGCAGTCTTATCAGGCAGTTAAGTATAGAGAAGAAATTATATTTATATGAACTTAAAGATGGTGTTAGGTTATAACATTGTCAAGTTCTTAACAAGATAACACAGTCCAGGAACTCAGAATTGATCTTGGTCCACCCTCCGATTTTATAAGAACACGTGATGTGTTCAAACCAGGCATCCTCAAACTTTTTAAATAGGGGGCCAATTCACTGTCCCTTAGACCATTGGAGGGCCAGACTATAGTTTTAAAAAAAAAAACTATGAACAAATTCCTATGCACACTGCACATATCTTATTTTGAAGTAAAAAAACAAAACGGGAACAAATACAATCACACCACCGCATGTGGCCCGTGGGCCGCAGTTTGAGGACCCCTATAAGGGCTTAGCCAAGTATGTCCCAGGGAGTCAGGAATCCAGGGCTCCATCCAGCCTGTGACTTCTTTCTATAACCCATAGATGCATTATTTTTAATGAGTTGCCGGGACATTGTTGTCTGAGGGACACGTGACAAAGTCTGTATCTTGTGTTCTTAAACAGAAGCAAAGAAGGGAAGCTTATGCGAATTAAAACAGGGGTGAATCTTTAGGCAGGGCCAGCACCAAGATCTCAAATGGCGCTTTGAGGACTGCGATGGTGTCTGTCACCTTTAGTGCCCCCTGTGTTGGTTTTGCCCTCAAGGTGGCCTTCCTTCTATGGTACCAAAGATAGGCACAGGTATATCAATTATCAATTTCTTCTGATCTGCTCAACAATCCTGATAGAAAGAGCACACTTTCTTCGGTAAGTGCAGAAAACTCAGGGGATGTTCTGGTTGGATAGCAGCTTACACATACAAGCTCAGGGCTGTAGTATAGGGTCAGGGTCCGTAAACCCCACCGACTGGTGGCTCAAAGATAGGCTCTGCAGACAGCCTCTCTTGTGCCCTGGGGTTCTTTCTTGGGTGGGACACCCATCACTTTGGACCATTATACCCCCTGCCATATTCACACCTGAACCTGAGTGAAGGCAGGAGCCACAGAGCCACAGAGCATGTTAGGAGTACATTCTTTGCAGTTTGGAGAGCTCTCCCAATGATTTCCATTCTCTGAGTTCAGACCTGGTACACACTTGAATTCATGTCAGTTTTCTGAAATCACTTTTCCAATCACATGACCATGATTTTAAGTTTTAGTAATTTCCTTCAGGAGAACATTTGTGTTGATTTAGCACCATGACTGAGCATTTCTCTGCCTGACATGGACCCTCTCTTCCAGGTAGCAGCCGGGCAAGGGCTGAAAGGCTCTTTTGCAAACACCTGTTGGGGAGCGCACACCTGCTGTCTGATGACCTCACTCCTGGCCATATGGGTGTCCAAGGACGGCAGCTAACAGTTCATAAATCCCACTCACCCACTATCCCTCAGCTCACACGTCGGATCAGAAGGTTCTTTTTCACTTTCTTTCCACCGACATTTCCTGGCAACAGAAAACTTTGATGTTTTCTGAGAGCCTGGGAAACCTGGATCGCATGCTATTAGCAGCTATATTTTATAGCTGTAACAGCTGGGGAGGACTTATTTCTAAGTGTTGAGAAATGTATTGTCACTTACATATTAAATGAGAGCTCACAGAGATGTTGTGAGTTCAAACATAAAGAGTGAGCCACAGGAAAATGTAATATTTGGATATCTTACTTATGGGAATTATTTAGAGCCAAAGAAACTAAAAAACAAAGTCCTTGGCTCTTTCAGAATATATTAAATCTCTCCATACCTTAGGTCAAAAACCTTTCATCGAAGAGGGAGATGTGAAAAATACCATCGGGGTTGAGCTGGTGGCAGCCATAGAGACAAGTCCTTTGGAATCCACATGCAGCTGACCACAGGGTGTGAGCATATAGCCCCACGTCTGGAGGCATATTAAATCCCCACTGTCAAAACTAAGACTCTTGGGTCTCACCCCAGCATCCTTACAGTCAAACCTCCAGGGCAGAGGCTTGAAATGTTCCCAGGTTTTAAGCAGATGCTTGGATTGCCTAATTCATGGGGAGAGAAAAGCTTTGCAATTAGCCACGAGTCTGGGATGGCATCTTTCCAGTGGAACTCCTTAAAAGGCAGCCTGCCCCCCACCCCTACTGCTGCCACTAGTTTTCAGCTTCACATGGTGGAGGGAACGAAAAACTCAAGCACCCACATTCTGAGGGCTGAAATGAAGGATTCTCTGGGGCACTTCCCACTCACATTTCTTTGCTGTTGTACTTTTTTCGAGCTGCGGTCCCCAAGCCTTGGGCCATGGACCAGTATGCATCCCTGGCTCATTAGGAATCACACAGGCGAATGGTGGCAGGAGAGCTAGAGGGGGGATGATTCATCTGTTGCTGT
Source organism: Nycticebus coucang (assembly GCF_027406575.1). NCBI lineage: Eukaryota > Metazoa > Chordata > Mammalia > Primates > Lorisidae > Nycticebus > Nycticebus coucang. The sequence continues at coordinate 13,622,127 of NC_069797.1, forward strand.
CTCTTGTCACCCCCAGATGGGACTGTCCAGTTGCAGGAAAACAAGCTCATAATTCTGGATTATGGTGAGCTGTATGATTATTTCACTATATATTATACCATAATAATAATAGAAATAAAAAACATGATAAACGTGATGTGCTTGAATCAGCCTGAAACTATCCACTACAAACACACTGTTCATGGAAAACTTGTCTTCCATGAAACCAGTCACTGGTGCCAAAAAGGTGGGGGAACTTGGCTCTATAGACTTTGGGCTGGTCATCCTGCTCCCTAGCACTACCCCTACCCTTGCTCTGGGAGACATGTGACAGGTGTGGGCAGGAGTGGTCCGTCTTGTTCCTCCAGCTTCCCTTCTAGATTAGTCTGGATTTTATGTAACAGGGGTGCCTTATAACCTCCAGAAATGCTCTTGACCTAAGACTTTCGTCCTTTCGGTTCCCAGTGCCTGGAATGCTCTTCCCCACATCCACACAGCTCATGCTCTCCACTGCTTCAGCCTCTGCTCAGATGTTACCTTTTCAGTGAGGTCTGTGCATCCTACAATCTTTAAAATTGCCAACTGCCTTTCCTAATTTCCCTTACCATGCTTTTTTGTGTTTTCATGATGTGTGCCACCATCTAACGTAAAATATAGTTTACAGGTTTGTGATGTCTGTTGTTGGTTTTCCACATCCAGCGGAATGTAAGCTCTGCAAGGGGAGTGGCTTTAGGTTAATTATTACATTGAGGGATGAGTCTCAGAGCCTAGATCTGTTCCTGGTACACAGTAAATGTTAGATAGGAAAATGAAGACATGAGTGAGTGAATGAATGAATGACAGTCTGAACCTCCTACCCGTGAAGGAAGCCGTCATCCTATTTTTCTTTTTCTTCCTTTGGGGTGCTCTCCCTTCAAACCTGAGACTGGAGGGACTCGGTGCCCACCTACCCTCCCAGGAAGTGCACACTGGGTGACTGTTCTGGGCACTGGCACAAACTCCCCCGTCACCAGCCCCGGGCTTGCTCTCACAGTCACATGCTCTGCTTGTCAAGGCAGACGTGCCCCTCCCTGTCTGAGGAGTGGTGAGAGGTCATATGCGGCTATGCAGGAGAATGGGGTGCTCTTCTCCTTCATGGCTTTCACAGTGACCTCACTTGGCTCAAAGCCCTCTCCCAGGGGTCTGGGTCAAAGCTTCAGCTAATGTCTGCTCCATTGTCTGTGTGGGTATTTCCCTTGCAGATCTACTGAGGAGGGCACCCTGTTGAGGGTAGGCCCTGAGCTGGCTTACTAACATTTGGATCTCTCATGTAAACATACCTTGATGTTAATCTTTCTGGTCATCGGCCCACAGGTGACCTGACACAACCTTACCGTGTGGGGCAGGGCTCAGGCTGCATAACCTGGCAAACTTGGGTGCCTGGTTCCTGTGGGAAAGCTTCTGCCCTCCCCTCGGGGATGGTCTGGAGTTCTGGGAGGCCTGGGTGAGCACTGCATAATCTATTTCCCTGCTTCCCTTCCTCTGGACCTCTTTGTCTTTGGTAGCCCCTGTGCAGGGAGGGGTGGAAGGTTTTGCAATGCTGTGTGATATTGGCTAGAAACCCTATACAGCATTTTTGGTTAACATTCTCTTGAGGTCTCAGTGTCCACTCTGTACTTCCAGTTTCACAGCACCCCCTAGGAAAAGTAAGAGTTGTCACCCTCACTGTGGTCAGCATCCCTAGAATCATTTGGGCCTTTGTATTTCAGGCATTGCTTTTTTTCCCTTTTCTTTTCTTTCTTTTTTTTTTTTATTTCAAGTTAATATGAGGGTACAAATTTTTAGGTTACATTGTTCTCACTTCCAAGGTAAAGTTCAAGTTTTAAAAGAGCCCCTCACCTAATAGGCATGTTGAACACCTTTGCAATGTGCTCATTAGGTGAGATTCCACCAAATGCCCTCCTTCCTCTGCCAATCATTCTCCTCCTAGGCACCCCCACCTTCCCTTGACCCCTTGCTAGACTATATTTGTGTTTTATTGTTCATATGAGCATGTAATAGTTTGTATTTTGGTTTCATATTAGTATTGAGTACACTGGATAATTATTTTTCTATTCTTGAGGTACTTTACTAAGAAGAATGTGTTTCAACTCCCTCCAGGTAAACATAAAAGATGTAAAGTCTCTGTCTTCTTTTATAGCTGAACAATATGCCATGGTATACATATACTGTAATTTGTTAATCCATTCATGGGTTGATAGGTGTTTGAGCTGCTTCCACGACTTGGCAATTATAAATTGAGCTGTAATAAACATTCTGGTGCAAATGTCTTTGTGGTAAAATCATTTTTGCTCTTCTTGGTAGATACCTAGTAATGAGATTGCAGGATCAAAGAGAAGGTCAACTTTTAGTTCTTTGAGAATTCTCCATAGTTCTTTCCATAAAGGTTGCATTAGCTTGCAGTCCCACCAGCAGTGTAGAAGTGCTCCCTTCTCTCCACATCCATGCCAGTATCTGTAGCTTTGGGATTTTGTGGTGCAGACTAATCTTACTGGAGTTAGGTGATCTCTCAGAGTGGTTTTGATTTGCATTTCTCTGATGATTAAAGATAATGGCTATTTTTTCATGTGTTTTTTGGCCATTCATCTGTCATCTTCAAAGAAGTTTTGGCTCAAATCTCTTGTCCAGTTATAAAGGGGATTTTTTGCTCTTTTCTTGTTGTTTAATTTAGTTCTCTGTAGATTCTAGTTATCAGGCTTTTGTCATACAAAGTCTTCTCCCATTCCGAAAGCTGTCTGTTTGCTCTGTTTGTGGTACCTTCAGTTGTGCAGAAGCTTTTAATTTTTTCTTTCTTTCTTTTTTTTAAATTAAACCATAGCTGTGTACATTAATGTAATCATGGGGTACAATGTGCTGCTTTTATATATAATTTGAAATATTTTCATCGAACTGGTTAACATAGCCTTCATGGCATTTTCTTAGTTATTGTGTTCAGACATTTATATTCTGAATTTAGTAAGTTTCACCTGTACCTTTCTAAGATGCACCTTTTTAGCTTGATCAAATACCAGTTATTTATTTCTGGTATGGTTGCAGTTGCCAGGAGGGTATTTCTCATAAAATCTTTCCCCAGGCCAATATCTTCAAGCATTTTCCCCACACTCCCTTCTAGAATTTTTATTGTCTCATGTCTTAAATTTAAATATTTTATTCAGCAAGAATCAATTTTTGTTTGTGATGACAGATGTTGGTCCATTTTCAGTCTTCTACATGTGACTAAACCAGTCCTCCCATTCCCATTTATTAAATAGACACTCTTTTCCCCGGTGCATACTTTTGTTAGGCTTATCAAAGATCAAATGTTGGTATGTGGCTGGGCTCATCTCTAGATTGTCTATTATATTCCATAGATCTACATTTTTATTTTTTGTGCCAAGATCATACTGGGGCATTTTTTTTTTTTTTAGCTCCACACACATGATCTTTTTTTTTTTTTTTTTTTGTGGTTTTTGGCCGGGCTAGGTTTGAACCTGCCACCTCTGGCATATGGGACCAGCACCCTACTCCTTGAGCCACAGGCGCCGCCCTCACACATGATCTTTTTTATATCTATTCCTCACAATTCTATGAAGTAGGTTCTGTTTTTATACCCATTTATAGGTGGTGAGAATGAGGCTCAGAGTATGTCAGTAACTGGCTCAAGTTCACATGAATACACATAGCAAAACTTGAACTCAGACATAGGTTTTGTCTGATGCCTGAGCACACACTCTTTCCTGACTATACCATGGGCCATGGAGGGTTCAGAGTTGTCCAAATGTGAGAAAGTGCCCAAGGCTGAGCATAATCAAGGTTGCATTAACAATCCTCTGGCTCTATGGTAAGATTTCCAGGACTGTGATCAAAGTGGAACTAGCTGAGGTCCCTGATGACTCAGAGATTTGAGGACAAAGCCCCTTCTTATCACATGCTGGCCAAGCCACCAATTCAAACATGGTTTACTTGTCTCCCAAAGAATGCAGCAGTGTGGTTGGGGCAAGTTATTATATGGGACATTTACACAGTATCACTAATTTGAGTTTTATCCCATTAAACGAATCTTTATCAAGGGCCCAGTGAAGTCACTGCCTAGGGATAAAGGCCAGTGCTTGGCTGTGGGTGCACAGACTAACTCCCCAGTCTTTCCCCAAGCATCACATGCTGGGAGGGCAGGTGTCTAGATGTCTCCTTGAATGTGCTTTGTGAAACACGCACTCTTTTCAGAAAATCTGAATAGATATTACAAGGACACTAATTTTCTGTCAAGTCTGGGAGAACTTGGGTTAAAATAAAAATGTAGGAGTTTTTCTCTACTGAAAGCCTTTTCCAAATGCCTAGCATGTGAGAGTGACAGGTAAATCCAAGAGGGAGTACAGAAATGTAAGAGTTTCCCAAACATTTTTGACTGTGGATTGTCCCCAAACGTTTTGTGAATTATCACATTATACTTGTGCTCTGTGGAACTCATTTTGAAAAATACTGTTTCAAATGCAACATACTCTCCATTAAAATAACAAGCAAAGAATAATGTATGTATACTCAAATTATTTTCCATGTAACTTTCTTTGGCCCCAATGTCTATTTTAGTTGGTTGAGAATGAGAGGTCACAGAAGTGCACGGTGCACATAGCTTTGCCCTGATTATTTGTTCCCAGCCAAGAGGTTTTCTTGGTATGAAATCAGTTTTGCCTGCTTTCATATCCCTGCCTTTAGAAATTAGCATTGCAAAAATTGCTTACAATTATTCTATCACTCATCTACTAGGGTTCTAATCTAAGCATGTTCTTTAAATGCTTTCTACATCACTTTCCTTTTATGAACTACTTTTAAACTGAATGCAGCTAGGTATTTACAAATGGTTTCCTCATAGTGGCCAATTCAAATGAGGTCATTGAATACCACTTATGCAGCCTAATGGGTTCTGAACACTATTTACAAAGCTGATTGAAATTACTCCATTTTTTCCCTGGAATTCCAGAACTCATATTAAACTACAGGAATAACAGGAAAAAAAGAGAAATGCACTCAGACAACCACATCTAGGGCTGAATATTTTATTTTACTGCGTGTTTAATTAAAGAAGCCATTGACAAGATACAGTTTGTTTTGAAAATTCCAAGGCAACTGAATTGTTAGCTCATGTCTCTCATGTCCTTTTGGTTTTTATCTCTGGAATTTAGGAACCAAACATATGCCTTTCCACTAATAAGACTTTCCTTTAATGGATGATAAAGCCAGATGATTAATAATCACGAGGTTCTGACTGTTTTAATTAGAACGATAACATGTGGACATGCTGCTGAACCTCTTCACAGAGCTCAAACATGGGATCATGAAAGGGAAGATGAAAAATCCTGGTTTAGATTAAAGCAAAGGGCTTGAGGAATTGGCTCTGATGAGCCCCAATTTACTGTTGTAAAAGCTCACAGAGATGAGCCTTTTGCAGTTTTCTTCTCTTGTGTTTAGATTAGTTGGCGGGGATGGTGGGGGAGTCATAATCGTCATGTTTTTAGCAGTCTTAACTCTAGTGATGTAAGTTAGAAATGGAATGGGCATGTGGGTGGGCCCCGCCAAATTCCAAGCAAGCACTGAAGCGTAGCCTCAAATCCCAGGCACATTTGTCTTTATTAAACCCCATGGGTTTGACAAAGGCCTGCAGGGATGTTGGTGGGGTGGGGAGGAGTAGAGGGAGCAGGGAGAGGTGTGGATGTACAAGGAACTAAGTCATTAGAGAGAAAGGAGTGACTCGGGCAGAGAGATGAAGCTTTAAGGTACCAATTGCATTGATAGGAGGTCGGCGAGGGAGGGAGAGACTCTGGTTAGTAAATGTTTTTGAATTTAGAACTTGGTTTTTGGACAACACCAGCAACCTTGGAGGGCAAATTGATGCAGGTATGGGGGATAAAAATTGATATTTGTTGAACACCAATGAGGGCCAGCCCCTAGGCTGCTGGACTGTCAGATGTGTGGCCTCATTAATACTCTACAACAAATGTCGATAGATATAACCATTAACCAAATAGATCTGGTTTCAGATTCTGAAGATAATATGTCTTCCATGAAGTTGTTGTAAGGGAAATAAAAACTTAGGCGAGTGCCTGATGCACAGTAACCACTCAATAATGCCCGTCTCTTTCTTTTTTTTTTTTTTTTTTGTAGAGACAGAGTCTCACTGTACCGCCCTCAGGTAGAGTGCCGTGGCGTTACACGGCTCACAGCAACCTCTTAACTCTTGGGCTTACGCGATTCTCCTGCCTCAGCCTCCCGAGCAGCTGGGACTACAGGCGCCCGCCACAACCCCCGGCTACTTTTTGGTTGCAGTTTGGCCGGGGCTGGGTTTGAACCCGCCACCCTCGGCATATGGGGCTGGCGCCCTACTCACTGAGCCACAGGTGCCGCCCAATGCCCGTCTCTTTCAAGCCCAACCCACCCTAAAGCACCTACAGAATCAAACAACAACAATAATAACATATCCCTACATTAGGCCCATTTCACAGATGGGCACACAAGTGTTTTCCAGGGTCACACCTTTGCTCTTCTCTCTCTGCACTTTATGCATTTCTGGTCTCTGTCCAAACCCACATCACCATCCGCCTTGTCAAATAAGCTTCTTTTCCTGACTCTGTCAAACATTCACTTGTTTTTATTCTTAGACTCAAAGCTGCAGTCACACTTGGAAATGCCATACACTTACGTCCACATTCAAAAGACATAATTAATGTCCTATTAATTCAACCATGACAGACATGTTTCTTGTACCCTCCTTTTTTATTTTCCCTACCCTTTGTTACTACTCTAGCCCAAGTCCCCAACCCATTTTTGCTGCACCAATTGTAGGCCCACTCTTTTTGTTTGTTTGTTTGTTTATTTGAGACAGAGTCTCAAGCTATTGCCCTGGTTAGAGTGCTCTGGCATCACAGCTCACAGAAACCTCAAACTCTTGGGCTTATGCAATTCTCTTGGCTCAGCCTCCCAAGTAGCTGGGACTACAGGCAGCTGCCACTACACTTGGCTGTTTTTTGTTGGAGTTGTCATTGTTGTTTTAGCTGGCTCGGGCCAGGTTCTAACCCACCAACCTCGGTATTTGTGGCCAGCACCTTACCCAACGAACTACAGGTGCTGCCTGTAACCCACTCTTTAATGACTGGTTCTTACAGCCAGATTGCCTCATGGGAGTCTAAGTTTCAGTTTTATCATCTACAAATACCTTTTTCTTGATAATGTCCCACCTCTGCTCATTCCTCACACTGGTCTCTAACTGGATCCTTGTGCCCACTCCCTCTCATTTGTCTTATTCCTATGTATTAAAGTATTGGACATCACTTTTTGGTTGATTTACCCATCTAATGTGTACAGTTCAATGTTGTGTGTGTGTTCACAGAGTTTTGGAATCATCACTATAATCAATTATAGAACATTTTCATCACCTTGAAACCCATACTCTTTAGTTATTACCCAACTTCTGATTCTGCCAGCTCTGGAAACCCATTCACCTACTATCTATCTCTACGTTATATAATTCTAAACAGAATTCTAAGTAGAATTACATAATCTAGTAGCCATAGTAAACATGGTAACCATATGACCCAGTAATTTTGCTCCTAGGGATATACATAGCTATTCAGAAGAATTCAAAACATGTATTTAAATAAAAACTTGCACACAAATACTCAGAACAACACTATTAACAATAACCAAAAAGTAAAAACAACTAAAATGTTCATCAGCTGATGAATGGATAAACAAAATATACTTTATTCATATCCATGGAATATTATTTGACTACAAAAAGAATTGAGGTACTGATACATACTGTAATATGGATGTCATGACAATGATATACGAAGTGAAAGAAGCCAGTCAAAAGGCCATATACTATATAATTCTAAATATAATAGGAGTAAAATCATTGAATCATATGGTTAATATTGTTAATCATTTGAGGACCTGACTGTCTTTCTTCCAAAATGTTTGCACCATTTCATGTTCCTACCAATAGTATATGAAGGTTCCAATTTTTTCATCAATACTTGTTATCATCTCACTTTTTAATTATAATCATCCTAGTGGGTGTGAAACAGTGTCTCATGGTAGCTGATTTGCATTCATCTGAAGATTAATGATGGTAAGCACCTTTTCATGTGTTTATCGGCCATTTGGATATCTTCTTGGGAGAAATGTCTGTTTGGATAATTTTCTCATTTTTAATTGGCTGAATTATTATTTTATTATTGAGCTATGAGATTCCTTTGTATGTTCTAGACATGAGTCTCTTAGATGTGATTTGAAAATATTTTCTGCTATTCAGTGAGTTATTTTTCACCCTCTTGATAGTGTCCTCTGAAACACAAAACCTTTTAATTTTGATAAAATGTAATAAATCCATTTTTTCATTTATCACTTGTGCTTTTGGTGTCATGTCTAAGAACACCTTGCCAAATCCAAGATCACAAAGATTTACAAGGACCACAAAGATTGTGGTTTTTTCTAAGGCACTTATTATTTTGGCTCTTACTTTTAGACTTTTGAGTTTTGAGTTAATTTTTAATATATGATGTGAAGTATGCACAGTTTTTTTAAGTCCAAGCTCACAGGCCATTTTCCCAGTAAGTCTTTTCTAGTCCCACAAATTAAATAATGATGACAGTGATGATAATGATAACACCAGCTACTATGAATATAGCACCTTCTATGAGATAATCACTAGTTTCTTTTTCTTATTTTATCTAATTCTTACAAGCCTGTAAAGTAGTTGCTCAAAAAAAAAATTAATAGCAACTTGGTTAAGACAATGCATTTTCCCTATGTTATAAAGTTAAATAACTTGTTAAATACGTTCAATAAGTGCCAGATTAGTGGCAGACTAGGAATTCAAACTAGGCCTTTCCTCTCTTTTTCCCTTCCCATGCTGTCTCCTGAATATTTGCCTTCCTCCTCTTTTGACTTTATTTGTTCCTTTTACGCTTGGCACCATGACTTTATTGTTTAAATTACACTGTCTTTATATTTGAATTACTTTTTGTCTTGGACTAAAGGGTCTTTGAGAGTAGGAATTCATTTAATTTGCAAGCCTAACATATCAAAGTGCATAAAAGGCAGTTGATAAATATTTGTAGAATTGAATTGCAATTCATTGGAATAGCAAACTCACCCTCAAATTCATTACTAAAATCAGAGTCTGGAAATGCACCATAATTACTATTAGGTGATTAATAGGAATAAAAATGATGTGTTTTCATCTTTGATAGTAACCTGGATATGATACTGCTCTTTGAGTAATAAATAGCATAATAATAGATAAAAGTGGGAAGATTAAAGGTATAATTGCTCCCAGTTTGACTTTAAGCTGAGGAAGATATTATATGTCTAAAGAATGTGTGCCTCCGCCAGAATGGCATTTCTTTAAGTCATTGAAGCACAGAGGATTATTCTGGTTATTTATTGCTGTATAAAAAGCTACCCTCCACTTTTTAGGTATAAAATATTTATTATAATATCTCACGGCTCTGTGGATTGACTGGGCTCAGCTAGTTTGCCATTTGGTGACTCTTAGACAGTTGCAGACAGATGTCAGATGGCACTGCAGTCAACTGAAGGTTTAGTGACTTGACTGGCCAGGAAGGCTCACTCAAAGGCTAGCTGTGAACTTGGCTGAGGTTGATAACAGGTACCCCTACATGTGGTTTTTCCCAATGGTGGATGATTGAGAAGAGAAAGTGATCCAAAAGCCCCAAGCAGAAACTGCAAGGTGTCTTATGACCCAACCTGGGAGCCATGGAAGTCACACTGCTCCTACCACGTTCTATTGGCTAAGCTAGTCACTTCAAGGAGATGGGAATTAGAATCCATGTCTTGAATGAAAGAAGTCACATGCATGCATAGGAATGGGGTGTATTGATAAAGACTATCTTGAAGATAGCTGCCCCAGGGATGGAGAAGAAAGGATGTCAATGGGTAGAATCCTTCCAAGAAAGAATGTGTTCTGGCTCAGGGATGAGGCTACTTCTTCCAATGTCTAGTGACAATCCACTGGTTCTTTTGAGAAATTTTTATTCACAGCTTTCATAGATTCACCTTCATCCAGCAGCAGAGGATGCATCACAAAAGCCAAAGGACTACCAAGTAACAAGAGAAAACATAGTAAATAAAACAAGCTTAATTGGGTACTTCAGGCTATCTCAATTCTTAACAATAGCTTCAGGGGAGCAAAAGACTTTTAATGGGTCTGCCACAAAGTGGAACTCTCTCCTTCTGGTCATCCTATCTAGCTGGCCTCTCACGTGTGCCTGCTCCTTTGGTCTCATATTTCCAGCTGTTCTGACCATTGCTCTTGACTCTTCTGTGTTTTAATTCCTTCCTCTGGTTCTGTGTCTCCACCCAGGGCCTGTGTTTGAACTGTAAACTGATTTCCCTTCCAAGAAATCCATCTGATTTTTATTACTCAGCCTTTCAACATCTTGCACTATAGCAATTACTTCCTTGATGTCACTTCATTCTTAGAATATTGAGTATTGAAACCTAAAAAAAAATTACCTATTTTAATCATGGGTTTCAACACACTTTAAGAGCAAATGATGAGAAAAAGGTGTATTTCTGGGTATTACTTTGCCGAGATGCTTTACCTCTCAGCTGGGAAGATGAGGACATGATGTTTCCTGACCAACATCTTGTAAAGTGGACACTGGGATGTGACATGCATATGGCGATGAAGATAAAGGGAAGAAAAAAGAAAATAAGAAAAGCATATTGTGCTTTAATCTATAGACAGAAGAGCTAAAGGCCTTGTAATATGTGGTCTTTTAAGCCTGCATCAAAATTGTGGGGATTCAAAATCAAGAAATAAGTTGGAGTAATAAAATCGATATTGTTCAACACATTAGAAAAAGCAGCAGGCACTTTGGATTTTAAAAGGATATTTAATATGCTGCATATCAAAATATAGGTGGTCAAGGCAGTAATCACAGGAAGATGCATAGCTTTAATTAGATAGCCATGCGTGGTCGCTCGCACCTGTAATTACAGCACTCTGGGAGGCCAATGTCGATAAATTGGCTGAGCTCATGAGTTTGAGACCAGCCTGAGCTATAGAAAGATCCTATCTCTAAAAAATAGTCAGGCGTTGTGGCCGGCAGTTGTAGTCCTAGCTACTCGGGAGGCTGAGGGAAGAAGATTACTGGAGCCCAAGCGTTTGAGGTTGCTGTGAGCTATGACGCCATATCACTCTACTGAGGGTGACCAAGTGAGACTATGTATCTCAAAAGAAAAAAAAAAAAAAACAGAAAAAGAAAGAATTAATTAGATAAGGAAAATGAATGTAAATAAATATTCAACTCAAGATGGCAAAAAATAGCAAAGTAAATAGTAGATTAGAGGAAGATAAACAGAAACTACTTCATTTTAAGATAGAAAAAATTGCAATCAATAATTCTAAATGGTAATGAGATAAACATAGCTCTAGAAAGATTAATCAAGGGAGAAAAGAATAAATGCAAATTAAGAATGAAAACCAAATTTACATATATGTATCTAGGAGAGTAAGGAAAGCAAGAAATTTATGGTCCAGTCTAAGTTAATAATTTTTAAAAGCTGGATTAAATGGGCAACTTACAAAGAATGGAAACCTTGTTGAAGAAAAATAAGACAAATAACAAGAGGAAAAATTAGCAAAGTTGTCAAAGAATCATTTCTCCCCAGAAGGTCCGGGCTAAGACAGTTTCATGGATGAATTCTTTTCAGGATTCACTAAAACTCCTTTGCTATTTAAATTGCTATTCCTAGTCTGTTTTAAAAACCTGTGATCCAGCCTGAGCAGCACAGTGAGACCCTCTCTCTACAAATTATTTTTAAAAAATTAACTGCATGGTGGTGCATGCCTGTAAGTCTGAGGTACTCAAGAGGCTGAGACAGGAGGATCACTTTAGCCCAGGAGTTTGAGGTTGCTGAGAGCCGTAGTGGTGATACCACGGCACTCTAGCTTGAGTGATAGAATAAGGTCCTGTCTCAAAAAAAAAAAAGAAAGAAAGAAAGCTATGATCATAATTACATTAACAACAAAATTAGACAAAGACTACTTCTCAAAAAAAATGTTTATCACTTTCTTCACGAATATAAATATATAACTTTGTATCAGCAGATAAATATACCACATGACCAAGTAGGTTTAATTTTCCCTTATGTTTATAAGAAATATATTTTTAGCATATTACTAACCAAAAAAGAAAAAAATTACCATTTAAAAAATTTCAGAAATGATATCTTTGTAAAATCTAATTCAATTTTTGACATATAAAAACAAAGAACTCTGAGTATTATATATGTTCCTTTCATTTGCAGAGTTAACAGAATTATATGAAGTGGACAGCCAGTGAGTTTCGTAGCAAGGGGGTTCAGAATGCACTGGGGACACTGGGATAACCCCATGAGAGGTCTGCTTGTCATCTCAGCTGACTTATTTCCATTCTCTGAAGTGAGGTCAGAGTCCTTCTTTAACATGCATTAAAGGTCACAGTTCTCCATTCCTTTCATTGCTTCTTTTGTTCTTGTGAATGAGAACTCAAGTGTTTAACATGGCCTCAGTGTTCTGCAGGATGGGCCTCCCTCCAGCTCTTCCTCTCCAGCTATGAGTTCGGGCCAATAAGGCACTTAGGACGATGCAGAGCACAGACACTCAATGACAGGAAGAAGGAGGAGGAGGAGAAGGACAGGGCTCCATCCCTAGACATCCTGGCGTTCTGTCCACCCTGGCTCCTCTCTCATAGTCCTGACCTGGGTCCGCCTGTCCAGGACCCTTCTCAGTCTCCAGCTAGAGGGATCCTTCAGAAATTAACCCCAGTTACCAGTCTATGACATCGTTCTTCATTTCACTTATTGTAGTTTTTAATTATGTGTCTGTGTGATTGTTTGTATGATGAAGAAGAATCCCTGATGTGAGCATCCTGTGTCAGGTGTCTCCCCTCCTCTGATGCACCGGGCTCAGAGGTACAGACACCTACAGGGACACTGTGGCTTCTGGGAGCCTCCCTATTTTCCTGTGGATGGTGGGGAAGGTGGCAGAGTTGCTAGAAAAGGGGACTGAGCCAGCCACCCATCCTGATCACTGTTATTCTAAATTGTCTGGAAGTGCTGAACAAGAAATGTGAAAGATAAGAAATACACACACACGCACAGAGTTTCATCCATTAGGGAATGCAAAAAATGATGCAATAGACAAAACAAAACCCTTTTAATTCTAGTGGGACAATTTGTTAAGGGATGTCCTGGAAAATTAATGCTTAGAATTAAGATGTCAGGTGACAGGATGGACACCTGCTTTAGTTCTTCCCTCCTGGTCTCAATCCGCAGACATGGTAGACAAGAGCACTGAACAGGTGCATCATGATTAGAGAAGCAAAAGTAAAAGCAGGACCCCCTTTAGCTTAAACCATGTGAAAATCCTAAAGTTGGGAGAAAGCAACCAAATTCAGTTTGGATAAGAGAGCCACACCCCCAGGGATCAAGGAGCCATTCTGTGCTGTGGGGTCAATCAGTAGGTGTGGACCTCAGAGGTAAAGGGGAAGAATGAAACAGCCAGGTGGCGACCCTGCAGCGTCCTGCACCCTCCACCACACACAGATCCTCAGGGCAGGAGGTAAATGAGAGACAGTATGCTTAGGAGTGTGCAGGAGAGATACCCAAGCATCCAGGTGGCAGTTATCACTCAGAACAAACAGAAAGCTTGTCCTGTGGAACAGCAGCTGCTGGAGCCCCTTCCTGGGCAGGAGACCCAACATTTCCTTCATAAGAAATGCTGCAAGCAGGTACTGCACCAGGTCTCCTACAGTCACATGGGGTTACGCTGAAGGGAGCTGCCCAGTGCAACTAGCCCAAGAAAACAGAATTAATGGAAGAGGAATAGGCAACGGTTCTCGGAGGAATGTAAGAGGATATTCTGTCCATCATTAAACATCCAACATTTGAAAATAAAAACAAAACAAAACCTCAATTCAATAAATGGGCTGGAAAGCAGAATTTGTGAAAATGGAGAATAGATGAAAAGAATCCCACAGAAGACAAGGCCAAAAGGCCTTGTACAAATGTCTAGTATGAAAGTAAAGAGAAAGAAGGACAGACCCAGAAGACCAATGCTGGTTGAGTAGTAGTCTCAGAAGGAGCAACTAGGGAAAACTCGGGGGAAGAAATTTAGAACCAATAACAGGGTATACATTTTTTTAAATTAAGTTTATTTTTATTTTATTTATTTATTTATTTTTTATTGTTGCAGTTTGGTGGGGGCCGGGTTTGAACTCGCCACCCTCGGTGTATGGGGCCAGCACCCTACTCACTGAGCCACAGGCACCACCCAACAGGGTATACTTTTTACCAAAGACATGTCTTCAAATTTAAAGAGTAGAAAACGATGGGGGGGGGGGTGCCTCCTACCTGTACAAATGAAATTTCAGAACAGCAAGGACAAAGAAAAATCCCTAAAGCTGAGAAAGACAGACAGACTCAAACAACACACACAGGCCCAAAGAGTGAGAGGGAAACCCTCAAGTGGGTTTAGAATCAGACACTGCATATCTTTGGCAACGCTGGACACAGAAAGACAATGTGATTGCATGTGATCACCTGAGCAAAGTAACTCGAAGAGATAATTTTGTATTCAGAAAAAAAATCACTTAAATGTGCAGACAATAGAGAATTTTTCTGACATGCCAGAAATGACAAAGTTTATCCCCGCATACTCTTTTTGAAGGAATTGACATAGTCCAGCAATAAAAAAATAAAATGAAAGGAAGCAATGGACACAAGAAGCAACTGAATATGCACATGACAGAGTTAAGGATGATAAGATGGGAGTTGCACAAAGGTCAAACACACTGCACAATGCTGTAATATCATTCATAGACACGTGTAGATGCATTAGAACATAAAACCATACAGCGAATGATACCTATCAAGGTCAGAACAGAGGTCACTGCTGGGGAATGAGGGGATAAAAGGATTGGGAATGAGTCCAAAGGGGAATTCAATTATAATAGGTCATGTTTTACTTTTTTTAAAAATACAAAGATAAAGATCTTGAGCAAGGACAGCTAAGTGTTAACATCTGTTAAATTCAGGTATTGAAAACATGAATAATTGTCATACTATTATTTATCATTTTCTTTATAGTTGAGATTTTTTAGAATTATCTTAAAGAGTGGATTAGAAGTCAGGAAGTAGAGAAAGCTTTGAGTAGATAACCACTTAATATATTTTGTTCTGATGGGGCAGAGGGATGGGGCAGACATTGGGGTAGGTTGTGCTGAGGGAGGTTGCCTTGTTTGAGAATGATCTGGTCAAGGGCAGAGGCTGAGATGGGGGTAGGGGAGAGCTCGCCGAAGGGGAAGGGGATGAAAAGAATTCAGATGACAGTGTTTAGGACACACTGTCCGCAAACATGGCAGTATGGCTTTGAGGAAACAGTAGTATTGCTTTGTTTGAATACAAAATCTTCCCCTCACCCTTCTCCCCTGAGCAAGTCACAAGACCTTCACTGAGGAGGTACCCTGCCTCTACCTAGAGGTAAGGTCAATCAGAAGACTGGGGTTAATCAGAAGACGCAGGGACCCAGAAAAGAGTCGGAACAAAAAGATCTTGTTAACTCCTCACCCTCATTAGACCAATCGTTATCTTTCCACAGCCATCCACTTCTTCATCCAACTTAACATAAAAATACATGCTTCCCTGACTGATTGAGTCTTTATTTCATAGACTCTCAAGCCATGTACATCATAAATTTGTACAATTTTTAAAAATCTGTCCTTTACTATAGGGGCCTCTACTATGAACCTAAGATGGGAAGGTGAGGTGTCCCCTTGTGCCAAGCCCCTGAGGAAGCTTTGCCTTTCATAGCAACAAGGGGTCATGTCTTCCTCTGAGCACCAGGAGTGACAGAGGTGAAGTTACAGATACTGATGGCTTTTATGAACTTGTGGTTGAGAATACAAAGCAGTTTTCCCAAGGTATGTTCTATTTTATTGGTGATATAGAAGTTAAAGCCACCATCTGAGAGTTGGCCAGGTGGCAGGAGGATGGTGTTTTTTTATTAAGTCAGGTTTATTGAACCATTGTGTTTTTTTTTCCATTAAAACATTTTCATTTCATTAAAGTGATTTCTTCCTTACAATGGAGGTATTATTTACATCTGGTGAAATGCACCCCTTTTCATGGAGAGTTTCATGAGTTCTGACAAACAGATGCCATCCTTCCTACTATCCGTATATAGACTAGTTACATTGCCTGTCCTCACAGTCCCTTGTGCCCTGTTGCAGTTAACCCTGTCCTCATTCCAGATGCAGGCACCCAGGCATTCCTGATCTGACTTTTGTCCCCTATTCTGCCTTTGCCAGAATGTCATAGAAATGGAATCACATATGTGTAGGCTTTTGAGTCTGGCTCCTTTCCCATCACATAACACATTTGGAATTCATCTGAGTCATCATGTCTATCTGTATTTTATTCATTTCTATTGCTGTGTGAAGTATCACTGCATAGATTTAGGTTATTTCCAATTTGGGGAGATTCTGAATAAAGCTACTCTAAATATTTGTATACAGGTTGTTTCTTTTAGGGGGGAAACAGAGTCTCTCGGTAGAGTGCCATGGTGTCACAGCTCACAGCAACCTCAAACTCTTGGGCTTACGTGATTCTCTGAGCCTCCTCAGCCTCCTGAGTAGCCCACCACAATGCCCGGCTATTTATTGGTTGCAGTTGTCATTGTTATTTAGCAGGCCCTGGCCGGGCTTGAACCCACCAGCCTCGGTGTATGTGGCTGGCTCCCTACTCACTGAGCTACAAGAGCCAAGCCACATGTATAGGTTTTGTGTGAACATAAATTTTCATCTTTCTTGGGGAAACACCAGGAAATTGGGTTAGTGTGTGTTCCAGGAAAGAGCAAAAACTACTTATACCAAGTGCTCCCAAATGCTTTAGGATCCTGCTGAGACACCAAGGAGGTAGGCTGACAAATTCAGTTTGTTTATCAAGGGTCATTTATTGGGGAACTTATAGACGTAAGCCTTGGATGGCTGCAAGATGAGTAGAACTTTGCACAGTAACTCCTCAGACCCAGAGCTTATATAGCACAGGAGAAGGGTGTGCTTCCTACAAAGAAAGGCCACTCCCCCCAGAACAGGGAGAATGCCATGTGTCATAAGACCAATGTGGCTTTGCTGTAGAGCAGGAATACCTATTCATACACCGAGGATAGAAAATAAAGGAATCAGGAGGCATTTATGGGGCTGGGGGTCACTCAGAAGCCAATGTGGTGCATGAAAATCCAAGAAGTAGGTGCTTTTGCCTCCACTCTGGGTTTATGTTTATATTTGCAGGAAACTGCTGAACTGATTTCCAGAATGACTCGTATCACAGACCTGAGGTTTTGAAGCAGAAAGAGAAGGCATGAAATGGGCATTTAGAATGGAATGTTCCTTACTCCATTTGTATACCCATCACTATATCCATCCGTGGCTTTGTCTGGAGTCCTGGGAACCTGACCCTTCAGACTGAATTACCTTAGTTTCCTCATCAGTCTTGGTGGGATTTGACCACAGAGGCACAGGCAGAATATTGAGGGCAGGAAAGAAAAAAATCTAGATGTTTATTCCTTGCCTCCCTCCATTCTAGTGGCTGTGTGCCTCTGAAACTGAAGCTCCCACTCCAAGGTTCCTTGTCCATGGCTCCTGAGTGCTCCCAGATTCAGTAATACTGCTTCCTTCCCACCCCATTCAATCTAAGGATGAAATAGCTGCCCACTGGTGCTCATCTCAGGATACCCAAACATCCCTTTGTGCTCTCTTTGAATCTGCCCACACCTCTTACGGGGCCTTTTGATCAAAGTCCTTTGAACCATCTACGCTGGCGCCTACTATCTGCTAAGATCTGATTGAGTGAGCAAGCACACTCCTCAGGGGGCTGAGTAGAGTTTTGCGGGTGTCAAACATTGTCCCTTTGATATTTGTGTTCGTGCATTTAAAGTGAATCCGGGTACTCTGAAGATACAAGTTTATCCAGCAAACTCCAACTGTGTGGTTGTATGCCTGGAGAGCAGATTAGGTTTAGGCAAGACGGAGATTGAGCAAGTGAGTAGGTGATAAGTGAGAAGAACAAAGATTTTAATTTCCTTCAGGTCTCTGCTCAAAGGAATAACTTCTAGTCATTCTTTGTAAAGAACCTTCCGGGGCATGCTCTGTGTGCTCAGCTGGCTGTTTTCTTCACTGCCCTGTCACAGCCTGTAAATATCACGCTTGTTCACCTGCGTCTCTTCCCCATGAGACATAAACTCCACCATCACAGGGTCGCCCCTTGTGTTCACTGCTGCACCTCCTGTGCTCAGTGAAGTAAATGTCATAAAGTGTGGGGTGAATGGCCATGTCTTACCCTTTCCTCTTACCATAATGTTCACCTCTAAGATCAAGCCTGCATCCTCCCTCCTGACGTTCATATGATTCATGTCAACGTGATGGTGGTTAGTGGGGCCTAGGTTTCTCACTGCTGGGGACAGAAATTACAGATATTCAAGGAGGAAAGCCTAAAATAAGCCATATTATGAGAATAGAAGACATCAGTGTGAACTCATGTTCAGCTCCATTCACACCCAGAGAGAATAGATACAGAAATAATGACAGACACATATGCATACCATGTTCAGTGTCCTAGCTCTGTCCACTGATGGGACCTACAAACGATGATGCCCTGGTCACAACAAGCCCACTCAATGCAAAGACTTTGGTTCATAAATACCATTCCTAATGAAAGGGACCTAGGCCCCTCGAGGAGGTGAATTTTTCCTGGGCTAAGGCAGGGAAAACAAAACGTGAACTTGGAGTACCTTGTAGTGACAGAAACAAGGAAGTGACATTAAAAATAAAAAAACAATGAAAAGAAACCCCAAGGATGGAGTCACATTAAAAGGACAAAGGAGCCAACATGAACAACTTGAAAGAACCCCAAAGGCCAGAAACAGAACAATTTGAAAAATAAATAAAGCATTATCGGATGATAACTCAAAGTATTAAACATACACAAGTCCATACTGATATAAATAAATGAATTAAATACATAGGGTGAAGAGATAAATGTGTGTGTGTGTAGAGAGAGAGAGAGAGAAAGAGAGAAAAAAGAGAGATATAGAGAGAGATAATAGCCCTCTAGGAGGTGGAGTCCCTTTTCACTCCCTTAATTGTTAGCTGGACTTGGAGATTCACTTCCAAAGAAAAGAGTAAGAAAAGGAAAAACCACTAAGTTTGAGGTGGAGAAACCTGGTAACCAGTAACTTGACCAGGTGACCAAGAATAATATCAGTAGGGGGAAGTCATGTTGATACCGTGTATTCCCTGACGTGATGTGATGAGAAGGGCACACACCCTCAACCTCTGTGGCATTTTTTCCCCCCAAATACCATAGCCCTAATCTAATCACAAGGAAAACATTAGATAATCCAAACCAAAGACCATTTCATAAGTACCAAGTATCCCTCAAAACCTCCTTCAAGATCTTGGAACACAAGGAAAGACTGAGGAACTGACTGAGTAGGGAAGACTCAGGAAGGAGGTGTGATGACTAAATGCAATGTGGCCCTCTGCATTGGATCTCAGAACCAGAAAATGGACTTCAGTGGACGAACTGATAAAATCCAAATGATGTATGGAATTTAGTTAATAATAACATAACACCCTGGTGTTGATTTCTTAGTTCTAACAAATGTACCATAGTTATGTAAGATGTATCATTAGGGGAAACCGGGTGAAGTGTGTACACGAACTCTCTGAACTTCCTTTGCAACTATTCTATAAATCCAAGATTATTTCAAATGACAAGTTTATTAAAAATATTTTTCTCTTATTTCTTACAGTAACTGTGCTTCATCAGGAGTTATTGCATGGAGATTCCACTGCCTCACAGTTGGCCCAGCCTTAGCCCCATTGGTTTTCATGAGGGAGGTGGGCACTGTGAGACCCTGTGATCTGACCACCTGTTGGAGAGCTTCAAGGAGCCACCATCAGCCCCAGATGTGAAGTCACTGGATGACACTGGTAGGAAATGGACTCTTACTTTCTCCCTCACTGGGTTTTTTCTCCATCTTTCTTGAGGAGTGATTGGTTTGGCCTTTCCCTTCAGTCATCCCTCACTTTTCCCTTTTCCTGCCGAAACACTACAAAATTCTGGCTAGTGGTGATATACAGTTTTCCTTTGTCATAGGTTTGGTCAACACTGGTGGGAACTGTGAGAAAGGAGTGGTCAGATACATGGTCTTTGACCACCATTCTGGACCAAGCTGGTGATCTAGAATGCAAGTTTTAGAATTTAGCAGCCTGAAGGCAATAAATTGTTAGAGAATGATTTTACTCTTGCCTTGGTAACATTTAAATACAAAGAAACTCCAAAATTTGACTCATATTTCTGTATTGGTATCAAGAACAAAGTAACATTTCATTGTCTCCAGTATAGAAGATGAGAGCATTAATACACTTACTACTATTTTGGAGGTATAATTTCCTCTAATATTCTATTAGAAGTATAAATTGTTTTAATCATGACTTTTTACTGTATTTCTTTCAGGAACTTTGTTTCAAAAGAACATTAGATTATTGTGCCTTTGGACTATTCCCAAGGTTTTGAAATACTACTGTGAGCTTCTTCATGATGATTTTTCTCCAGGCAGCAGAGGTCCTCTTTGGTACTGGGAGATGGTTGGATTTAGAATATGTGTGGGTTGCTGTTCAAATATCTTGAGTCAAGAAAAAGGAGAAGGGAGCAAGTAGATTTTCTGTAGGTTTACTTTGTCTAATTACAGATGGAGATAGAGGTTTTGGGGGAGGAGGAAGTGATTTCTCAAAGCAGCCATAGGTAGAAAATGCATGACTTCTCTGTATGTGATTAGAAAAGAGAGAGCCAGTTTCAATAAGTGCCCTGTTGGGGAAGGAAAAAAAAATCCTTTTTTCCCATCTTAGGTTCAGGACTGAGGCACTTGGGACAAAACATTTATTTAATACAAGTCCAATGTGATATGGGACAATTCCCAAGGCAATGGAGACCCAAAAACATAGGCAAACCTGTGTATATTTTATGCTGGGTTTGATGGAGAAGGGGACAGTATGATTGAATGAAAAGTATGACCTAATGGTCACAAAATGGGAAACCTAACAAAGCTTGGTCCTTTGCTAGGACCAAACCATGACCCCATCTCTTCAGAGATAGGGACATTCCCTTCCACTGGGTAGAGGGAAGCCAGTTCTCAAATGGGGGTCTTTTGATCTGCTTCAGGGGAATGTCAAAGCATTCTTCAAGGTTTCCTGACATCCTTCATGAGAAAAGCCTGGACAGAAAGGTCAGAAAGACATTTCCCACTTCTGCTGCTTTTTCAAATGCTAAGGTGTGGTTTGGGGGGCACCATGTGCTGAACCCCACCAGCTCTTTCTTTGTTTAAAATGCCACCTTATTCAAAGTAGCTAAGATCCCTGAGCTGTGATCTCCACCCCATCCAAATACCTGATCTCAGTGTGCTGGCGGAAGGTAGCAGCAGGGGTCTGCTGTTCTCACTTACTGCCAGCAGATTTCTCTATGGTTTATTTTATCCAGAAATCCCTTAAGGTTTCCGGAAGTGTCCACAGTCCTTCTTCAGTTTCCAGTAGTGATATGGACTTCCCCCCAAAGTCTATGTTAGATTCTTCTGTCAACTCACTAGGAATTTGGAATGGGAGGAGGGTATCATTGAGTTCACTGGGCTCAGATTCCTCTCCTAGACTAGAAATCTCTGCTATGTTTTTATTTAATAATCCAAGTATTCTTTTTCTTCCTAGATATTAAGTTCTTTGATGATATACTTTTTTGGTTCATTGGAGCCTTGCACATAAAGGCATTTAATAAATATTTACTGAGTGAGTGAACTGAATGATTGGATTTATAAGATCTTCAACTTAATTTAATCACTGAGATGGCCCCCAACTTTAAAGACACTGCTTTTTAATCTTGGCCTTGCACTGTCAAAGTCAGCAATTGGTTGTTAAGTCAGACTGACCCGTGTATGGTAATATTTCTCCTCTGCCTAGCTCTGGGCTGAGCTGGACATTGTTGCTACTTTCCGCACTCAGGGAACTACTGGTGGACAATAATTCCCATACAAGCAAGGTTCATAGTGACTTCCCACATGGAATCCAGCAGGAAAGATGCAAGGAGGACAATAAAGCTGCTCGGCATGTCTTGCACTGGGGATAAAGAACAATTCCTGACAAAATGAGGTTGAAGCAGTTTGGAGATTTAAAAAAAATCCTGCCTGTCATTCTATTGCATGGAGTGATATTCAAATTTTATCTGGTTGATGTGATTCTCTTTGATCAGGTTGGCCGTTTGATGGAATTTGGAGCAGAATAGATAATCCGAACTTTGAGTACATAGCAGGGGCTGTGGCTGATGACTGCCTGGCACTTTCTTATGATAATGCAGGACTAGGGAAGGGCATGGAAAATCCCATGGTCTTATCTCAGTGCAGCAGCAGCCACAGGCAGAGAACCTTCAGTCCAAAGGAAGGAGAGGGTAGGGACATCGGAACTTAGTGTTATTATTGTTTTTTAAAATTATTTTTTAAAGAAATTGTGAAACTGAGCTGAAAGTGCTCTGGGAATGGCTGGAAATGCAGCAGTTTAGAAATTTGTCAAGTGGCAAAGTACCAAGATAGTCGCGAGAAGGAAATGGGACTGGCAGGCCTTCCCATGGTTATGATCAGTTTGCTATTGCTAGAGTTTCAATGAACACCAGCTACCTGAGTCTCCTTTGTGGAAACCCCTTAGGTGTGAATGGGAGCAGAAATTTCGGCCAGCCTCCTGCGGCATGTCCTGTAACACCCTCAAGATTCTGACCTGGAGGGAGGCACACACAATGCCATCTGGGCCAACATGTCTACTCCGGGAAGATTGACACCTGGACCCCCTGCCTAAGCAAGTGGAGAAATGAAATTCACCTCCATCTCCATTAGTGCACAGACCTCCAGGTTTATTATCACAAATAAGAAAGGAACTGGTAGTAATGGGTAATATATCACCACTAATTTAGTAATTTTTTCTAACCATGCAGATTCCTTCGTCAGGCCCAGTATTTTGTCTGCATTATTCAATTAGACACTTCCTCACCCTCTAAAGGATGGGGCAATGTCAGCATCCCCCCAAAAAATATATATGGATTTTACGATCCTCTTCTTATGGCTAGAAGGTCACTGGCCTGAAGTTCACAGATAGAATTTGACATGGAATTCTCTTTATGTCCTGGCAGATAAGGTTTCTAGCCTTTGTCCCAATTTCCTTACCATTGACCACTGAGGTACTTAGGAGCTGAGACATGTGTCCTTTTCTACCGCAGAGAAAGGCCAGGACTCACCAGGGAGAGAATGCTTCTCCACAGTGTTTGTGAGTGGAGGATCTTGACAGTGAAGGAACAGTGCACACTGGCCTCACTGTGACACTTACTCTTCCCTACCTGGGTGATTTGAGCACATATTTCATTTCTGCAAAGAACAAGATAAACACAAGGAAGGAGCTATTCCTAAGTCTTCTTGCCCATCTAAATAGCAGTGCAGAATACTTTAATAGCTGACATTTACCACCCGCTGAGCACATACCAGACACTATTTCAGATGCTTATGTACATTACCTTATAAAAGCTGAAAAGAAAATAAAGAGCTAGATATAAAAATCTCAAGATATAGCTACAGAGTTTAGATGTTAACACAGAAATGGTCCGAGCACACATAATCCCAACCTTTTGCTCAGAAATTTCCTTACCACCTATGTCACTGAGTTATCAATTTCAATTCAGTAGGAAAATTATACTTCTGAATCTCTAAAAGTTTTTAAATCTTTCCTCCCCTTGAATTTGGTCTAGGCCTATGATCTGTGTAAAAGATAACACATTTCTTTGATTTAATAAAGCAGACAAAACTTTAAAAAAATAAAGCTCACAAGTAACTGCTAAGATCATTGGAAAAGGCAGATTAAACAATCGAAAAGAAAAGCTCATTTGCAGAGTCCTCCTTTGATGCTGATACATTTACAGAGGACCACCAGGAAAGGTGGCTGGGCTGGATCTGCACAGAACTGCTGGGAAATTTCCATATTATAAACCAAAACTCTTCATATCCTCCTTTAGAGGCTGGGAAGATACTTGGTTGACTCCTAGGGAAAACACTAAAGTTGAAGAGTAAAGTGAGAACTAGAAATGAAAGCTGCCTTATATCTACAGTCATAGCAAAACAGAAGACAGAATTGGGCTGTGGGGGGTAGAGAGGCCAGGACTGAGGAAGGAGGCCCTGCTGGAGCTGCAAGTCAGCAGGGGAAGATGACAGAGGACAATGCCCTGAAGCAGATACATCCACAGGACCCAGGAAAAACAAAATGGCAATTACTGATCTTGTTGCTCTCTTGGTGAGAATGGAGAAGATTCCAGCAACATAAAACTGTGTTAAAAAAGCAGGTTTGGAAGAAAGCAGCTAATGGGGTTCAGGGTATGCTACTCCCAAAATATGGTGCCTTGGTATTTGAGAAAGCAGCACATCTCTTCCTTAAGCAAGTCCTGAGACTCTCACATGAGAGGTGCCCTCCCTCTACCCACTAGACAAGAATGTCCTTATTTCTGAAGACTCTCAGGGACTCAGGGAAGAATCTGAACACAGAGACCTTGCCAAGGTCTCCCCACCATTTATTTCCATGATACCATGAGATCATCCTGGCTTCGTCCAATTGTACGTCCCCCGTGACTATCCATTCTTTATGCATCCTAAGCGCAAAAATACTGTTGAGGTTTGGGGTCCCAGTTCCCTGAACCCAGTTGGCCTGGTTCTATTACTTGGCAGAAACTGAAAGTTCCAGCAAGACTCTGCACAGACTGAAAGCAGAAGTGCAAAAGCCAAAAGTAAAATTGGAGCAGCACAGGTGGTGTGAGCAGAGAGCTAAAGTAACTTCACACAGGCTGTAGTATAGCAGAGAGAAGTTGTATGTAAGAACAAAGAGAAAGCTTATCACACTTTTAAAAAGAGTTGGAAGTGGAACTTTTCCATGTAAGAAGGGAGAATGCCCACAAGGTCAGTCAGTATAGAGATATAAATGCTGTCTTTCTTGTCATTTGAAATTGTTTGTAACTCTTTCATTGGTCTCCAGGCACTTTTGTCCTTTTCATCGATTCCCCAGGTTACCTCATACCCACATTCTTTTCTCTTCTTTGGCAAGATTTGCTGAGTGCTGATCACAGTGTTTCCAAAATGTTCCTATGAGCCCTCTGGCTTCCTTGTTCAGCAGGCCAGGCTGTCCTCCATCTACCTTAAGACACCTTTCTATGACCCTTCTCAACACACAGGTTTCCTGTTCTTTGGATCTTCATTTCTGAAGGCTTCCATGTTAAGTAAAATTTATACTAAATAAATGTGTATGTTTTTCTCTCATTAATCTGCCTTTTGTGATGGCACAGCAAGCTGGCAGACTAGAGACAGTGTCTTTACAGCCATGCATAGTGATACCAGGGAGAAATGACTTTAAGCGCCCCTGGCTTGTGGGCTCTTCCCAGAAACATCCCTTCAGAGGCATAGGGAAGTAGTGGGTTATTTCAGGACCTGAAGATGAGGACAAAAGCAGTGAAGAAGCAGCAAGTACTTGTGTTCAGGTGGAGGCTGGATGGTACTGCCATAGCTATCGCTGGGTCAGTTTGCAGACAGAGAAGGCCTGCCCTGCTGGTTTTCTTTGGACTTGGGCACTTGGTTTAGTTACATTGGGAGAGCTTGTGTGAGTGAGTGAATGATTTTGAACAGTACCCAGGGGCCAGGACTGAGCCACCCAGGTGGAGCAGAGCTCTCATTGTTCATCTATAGGCTAGGAACACCCATTGTGGGAAAGCTGCCAAGCCTTGCAGGCTTGGACCGCAGGCTTCTAGTGCAAGGCCAGTTCTGGCATGCCCAAGAAGCTGGGCAGCCAAAATCTGAACAATACACGCTTTCCTGAGAAAGCCACTGCATAGCCAAGGGATAAGGTTTGGAAAGGTCAAGCCATGTCTATTAAGAGGGATGAGGAGAGCTTCAAGCTCACAACCCTGTGGAATTTGAGGGCAAAGAAGTCAGGAAGACAGGACAGTCTCCCTGGCAAGGCAGAGGCTTACAATCTCCATCTTATACAGTTGTATCAACATAGTGATTAGCATGTCGTACCCCAGAAGATCACCTGTTGTCCGGGCAATACACAGCAAGATAATATATATATGTTATATATGTAATATATATTATATATGTAATATATATAATATACAATATATACACACACAGAGTTTTTTCTGTAATATACATACTGTTTTATATATATATATATATAGTTTTTCCTTTTAAAATTTGTTTTCAATTTTTCCCCTGTAGATATTTCTTCTTCTTTTTTCTTTTCTTTTCTTTCATTCTTTTTTTTTTTTTTGAGGTGTCACTAGGTCACCCTCGGTAGAGTGCTGTGACATTATAGCTCACAGCAACCTCAAACTCTTAGGCTTAAGCAATTCTGTTGCCTCAGCCTCCCAAGTAGCTGGGACTACAGGTGCCTGCCACAACACCTGGCTATTTTGTTATTGTTGTCGCAGCTGTCGTTGTTTAGCAGGCCTGGGCCGGGTTTAAACCCACCAGCCTTGGTGCCATAACTACTGTGCTATGGGCACCAAGCCTTCTTTTTTTTTCTTCTTCTTCTTTTTTTGTGTAATTATAATTTTTCATTGTTTCCTTCTTTAATAATAAGGGCTTAATTTTTGCTAGTTTTTCTGCCCTGTTATTCTCCCCCCCGCAATTATTTCCCTTAAGGTTTTATATTTGTTTGTTTTACTTTGATTTATCATATTTTTGTTCTTTTCTATTTGGTGGAAGTGGGGTCTTGTGCTTAATAGACATATACAGAACATTCCATCCCAAAGCTAAAAATATATGTTCTTCTTGTTGGCCCATGGAACACTCTCCAAAATAGATCATATCCTAGGACACAAATTAAACCTTAAAATCAAAAGAATATAATTATACCTTGTATCTTCTCAGACCACAAAAACAGAGAGCACATCAACAACCTAATGAATCATCTTAAAGAAATGGAAGAGGAAGAGCAATCCAATCCCAAACCTAGCAGAAGAAAAAAGATAACCAAAATTAAATCAGAAATAAATGAAATTGAAAATAAAAAAATTGTTCAGAAAGTTAATGAAACAAAAGTCATTTTTTTAAAAGATAAATAAAATGATAAACTATTGCCCAGATTAACTAGAAATAATAAAAAAGTAAACTCTTTAATAACCTCAATCAGAAAATAAGAGGGGGAAATAACAACCGATACCACAAAGATTCAAGATATTATTTCTGATTACTACCAAATCTCTATGCTCAGAAACTTGACAATGTGGAGGAAATGGACCCATACCATAACACCATCTTCCTAAACTTAACCATGAAAAAATAGATCTCTTAAATAGACCAATATCAACCACTGAGATTGAAGAAACAACAAAAAAATCTTCCAACAAAAAGTACAACAAAAAGACATGGAACAGTTGGCTTCACAACAGAATTCTGTCAAACTTTCAAAGATGAGCTTGTATCTGTACTGCAGAACCTATTCCAAAATATTGAAAGCAAAGAACCTCCCAAACATCTTCTATGAAGCAAATATCACCTTTATTCCAAAACCAGGAAAGAACCCAACCAAAAAGGAGAACTATAGACCAATTTCATTAATGAATATTCATGCAAAAATACTCAACAAAATCTTAGCTAATAGATTGCAGCTAAATTAACAAATTTATACATCACAATCAAGTAGGCTTCATCCAAGGGATGCAAGGCTGCTTTAACATATGTAATCCATAAATGTAATAAATCATATCAATAGAAGCAAAAACAAAGACCATATGATTCTCTCAATGGATGCAGAAAAAGCATTTCACAAAAATCCAGCATCCTTTCTTAACAAGAACACTTAAGAAAATAGACGTAGGTAGCACATTTCTTAAGCTGAGAGAAGACAGCTATGACAAACCCACAGTTAACATCATACTGAATGATGTAAAACTGAAAGCTATTCCACTTAGAACTGGAACCAGACAAGGATGTCCACTTACACCACTATTATTCAACATAGTGCTAGAAGTTCTAGCCAGTGCAATCAGGTAACAGAAGGACATGAGGGCACCCACACGGGGGAATAGGAAGTCAAACTCTCACTTTTTGCTGATGATATGATCTTATACTTAGAGAACCTCGGACAGTCAACCACAAAACTCCTGGAAGTGATCAGGAAATACAGTAATGTGTCAGGTTATAAAATTAATGTCCATAAATCTGTAGCCTCTGTATATGCCAATAACAGCCAAGTTGAGAAGCAAATCAAGGACACGATTCCCTTCATAGTAGGTCCAAAAAATGAAATACTTAGGAATATACTAACAAAAGAGGTGAAATATATTTCCAAAGAGAATTATAAAACTCTAAGAAAAGAAATTGGAGAAGACACTAACAAATGAAAAAGTAGACCATGCTCTTGGCTGGGAAGAATCAACATTGTCAAAATGTCTATTCTACCTAAAGCATTCCACAGATTCAATGCAATCCCCATTAAAGTACCAACATCATATTTTGAAGAATTGGAAAGAATAGTACTTCATTTTATATGGAACCCTCCCCCCCCAATTCTGTATAGCTAAGACTACCTATTCTTTGTAATAAAAACAAAGCTAGAGTTATCACCCTACCAGACTTCAGGCTATATTACAATTCCACAGTAATCAAAACAGCATGGTACTGGCACAAAAATGAGACATAGACCTATGGAACATAATAGAAAACCAAGAGTTGAAACCATTCTGTACTTGCCATCAGATCTTTGATAAATTTAATAAAAGCATACAGTGGGTAAAAGAATCCCTATTCAACAAACAGTTCTGACAGAAAAATTGGATATCCACATGTAAAAGACTGAAACTAGACCCACACTTTTCACCACTTACAGAAATTGACTCAAGATGGATAAAAGACTTAAATCTAAGAAACAAAATGATAAATATCTTGGGGAAAAGTGTTTAGAAAACTCTTGACGATGTTGGAGTGGGGAAATATTTTATGACAAAGATTTCAACAGCCATCACAACAACAACAAAAATTAGCAAATGGGATTTAATTAATCTCAAAAGCTTCTACACAGATAAAGACACAACAAATAAAGCAAAAAGACAACCTTAAGAAAATAGACATAGGTAGCACATTTCTTAAGCTGATAGAAGACATCTATGACAAACCCACAGCTAACATCATACTCAATGATGTAAAACTGAAAGCTATTCCACTTAGAACTGGAACCAGACAGTTCCAAGGAAACAATATTTGTAAGATATGAATCTGACAATGAGTTGATAACTAGAATCTACAAAAAACTCAAACTAATCAACAAAAAATGAGTTACAATCCCATCTACAACTGGGCAGAAGATATAAAGAGAACATTCTCTGATGAAGACAGATGAGTGGATTACAAACATGAAAAATTGCTCATCTTCCCTGATCATAGGAAAAATGCAAATCAAAACCACCTTGAGATATCACCTATATCCAGCGAGGATAGCCCACATCACAAAGTCTGAAAGCTCAGATGCTAGCATGGATGTGAAGAAAAGGAAACACTTTTACACTGCTGGTGGGACTGCAAAGTAATGCAACATTTTTGGAAGGAAGCATGGAGAATCATCAGTGAACTCAAATTAGACTTTTCCTTTGATCCTGAAATCCTATTACTAGGCATCTACCCAGAAAAAAAAAAAAAAATCCTTTTATCACAAGGACTTTGGGGGGGAGGGGCAAGATGGCTGACTAGAGCCAGCCTTCAATAGAAGCTCCTATCCAGAGGGAAGGATAATGTCCAGAAAGTACCCAATTAAGCTGAAGACTGGGGTTGAGCTCAGAAAGGAGAGTGATAACTGCAGGTCACCTCTGCTGAGGCAAGTTCTGACTCCAAGAAAGCAAACTTCAGGAACAAACTTCATCCCAAAAGAAAAGTGTCCATCCCCTCCTCCAAAAAAGTTCTGCTTTTTTTTTTCTCTCTTTCTTTGCTCCTGTAGGTTTTCTACAGGCAAGCAGTGAACTGAGGACCTCTTGTATTACCCCATAGGTGAGAGCTATAGGAAGTGGGACCTACTTCACAAGAGGGACCCTGTTGTGACCCTGAGCACTCTCTTGCCAGGCAGGAAAATTGAACTAACATTTTCCCTGCCATTCTGAACTTCCAGTACACCCTTCCCCCTTTGCCTGACAATCCAGAAGCCTAACCTCTGCAGAGACTGAGGGAGGAGGCTCATGAGCAGCACCCTATGCCCTGCCAGACCAAGTGCCTGTGCCCCGCTCAGCCAGAGCTATGCACTCTGCCTTGCCAAAACCACATGCTCCTCCCTGCTTGAGCCGTGTGCCCTGTGCCCTGCCCTGCTAAAACTGTGCACCCTCCACCCCACCCCACCCTGCTGGAGCCTCTACACTGCCCACCATTCTGTCAGATTTGTGGGCCAAGCACTCAATGTGCAGAGTGCTCTCTATGCCGAAATCACTGGAAGCCCTGCACTGCCAGAACCATGTGCAGCGTCCCCCACCCTGCTGCTGGATTTGTGTGCCCTGTACTCCCGGAGCTGCTCCTACAGCCAACTCCCTGGCTGTGGCAGTGGCCTGGAAGCTGTGCAGGGTCACGTCCCATAAAGATTCAGCAACAATAGAGCAATCGTGCTGGGGTCTAATCTTGGAGAGACACCTCCCCAACTCTGAGGACTGCCAGAGGAAACCAGACCTCGCTCTATAGGGATACTGGTACTGCAGAGTGGCTGGGGCAAAGGCGCAGTAGCTGAGGGAGAAAATCGTTTGATGACTTGTTATCCTCAGGATTAGACTGAGTTCAGGTGGAACACTCCCCAGTGGCTATTGAGTACCTGAAGCAGGCAGGCCTCAGATCCCCCGGCTTGATGGTGGCAGAGGGTAGTGGTTGGGCTGAGGGGGCATTGACCTTCCTTTGACTCTGACAGGCACAAAGCCCCAACCCATCTGCTTATTGGAGGGAGCAGGACCTCAGCCCTGTGGAATCACCAGTGACTGGGCATGATAGAAGAGCAAAGTGGAGAAAGAGACAGAGCTCCTGGTCCAATTCTGCTACTGGGCAGGCCTTTCTGATTCCACAGAGCACTGGAGAGAGCCAAATTTGAACTGCCAGTAGACCTCCACCATCTAGTTGCTGGAGACCTTTCAAACTCTCCCATTTGAGGATTTGTACTGACTGGGTCAATTGGTCTGGAACTCCTAACCTGGGCCAATCACCTAAGGACCCTCTCAGGTGGTATCTTGGTTGTGTGGTAATAAGAAAGGTTGATTTTCCTCTTCCAATTGTCGTCGATGGGGGGGTGAGGTGTCTTAGTTGCTTGTATTTCTCCACAGTTAAAACTTCAAACCAGAGTAACTGATCCACTAGGATTGGACAAGGACCAGCTGAATACAAGACAGAGCCACCTAACCCCACCACACCAAGCAGGTTTCCTCAGCCTCAGACGGAGGTTGATCCTTGACAAAGGGCTGGTTAACGACAATTCCAGGAACTCCCAATCCAATTTTGCCTTATCTGCCCATCTAGCCAACCAGTAAAAAACAATCATGAAGTGGAATCAGTGGGAAAACTCTGGCAATGTGAATAATCAGAGTAGATCAACTCCAAGGAACGATATGGCAGACACAGCACAAGATCCCATTCATTAACAAATGGCTGAGGTGTCAGAAATTGAGTTCAGAATTTGGATAGCAAATAAGATCAACAGAATGGAGGTAAAGATGAAATTAGAATTTCAAGGAGTAATTTAAAAAATGTTGCAAGAATTCAATGAATTCAAAGACAAAATCATCAAAGATTTTGACACATTGAGGCAAGAACTTGCAGCCCTCAAAGATCTGAGAAATACAGTAGAATCCCTCAATAACAGAATGGAGCAGGCAGAAGAAAGGATCTCTGACATTGAAGACAAAGCTTTTGAATGCTCCCAAACACTCCAAGAGGAAGAGAAATAGAGAGCAAAAACAGATCATTCTCTCAGAGAGCTCTGGCATAATTCTAAGAGATCTAATATTCGCCTTATATGAATTCCTGAAGAAGACAAGGTTGCTTTGAAGGATACAGATGCTTTACTTAATGAAATAATCAAAGAGAATTTTCCAGACATGCCAAGAGATTCTGAAATTCAGATAGCAGACAGTTTCAGAACCCCAGCATGACTCAACTCGAATAAGACATCCCCCAGGCATATCATAATTAACTTCACTAAAGTTAATATGAAGGAGAAAATACCGTAAGCAGCCAGACATAAGAAAACCATAACTTACAAGGGAAAGAATATTAAAATGACTGCAGATCTCTTGGCCTAAATCTTTCAAGCTAGAAGAGGGTGGTCATCGACTTTTAATCTCCTAAAACAAAATAACTTTCAACCCAGGATCCTGTATCCAGCTAAACTGAGTTTCATTTATGATGGAGAAATGAAAATGACGTTCACATGTTGAAGAAATTTTCCATAACTAAATCAGCTCTCCAGGATATTCTGAGACCTATCTTCCATAATGACCAGCACAATCATCCAAAACAAAAGTAAACTCACTCAGAAACTTTTGATCAAATTACAACTTCCACAGTGGTGAAAAAATTAAAAATGTTCACTGGACTTTTGAAAAACTCGATACCCAAAATACTACCAGGCTTATCAATACTGTCAATTAATGTGAATGGCTTAAATAGTCCTCTAAAGAGGCATAGTTTGGCTGACTGGATACAAAACCTCAGGCTAGACATCTGCTGAATTCAAGAATCTCACCTTATCTTAAAAGATAAACATAGACTCAGGGTGAAGGGATGGTCATCGATAATTCAGGCAAATGGAAATCAGAAAAAAGCAGGTGTTTCAATTTTATTCACAAATACAATAGGCTTTAAACCAACAAAAGTAAGGAAAGATAAGGATGGTCACTTCATATTTGTTAAGGGCAACACTCAACATGATGAGATTTCAATTATTAACATTTATGCACCCAACCAGAATGTGCCTCAATTTATAAGAGAGACTCTAACAGACATGAACAATGTGATTTCCTCCAGCACCATAATAGTTGGAGATTTTAGCGCTCCTTTAGCAGTGTTGGATAGATCCTCCAGTAAGAAGCTAAGCAATGAAATTTTAGACTTAAACATAACCATTCAATAATTGCATTTAACATACATCTATAGAACATTTCATCCTAACAAAACTGAATACACATTCTTCACATCAGCCCATGGATCATCCTCCAAAGTTGATCACATTTTAGGTCACAAGTCTAACCTCAGCAAATTTAAAAGAATAGAAATCATTCCTTGTATTTTCTTGGACCATCATGGAATAAAAGTTAAACTCAGTAAAAACAGAAATCTGCATACTCATACAAAAACATGGAAACTAAATAACCTCATGCTGAATGATAGCTGGGTCATAGATGAGATTAAGAAGGAAATTACCAAATTTTTGGAACAAAAAGATAATGAAGAGACAAATTACCTCTGGGATACTGCAAAGGCAGTTCTAAGAGGGAAATTTATAGTGTTGTAAGCCTTTCTAAAAAGAATGAAAGGAGAGGAAGTGAACAACTTAATAGGGCATCTCAAGCAATTAGAAAAGGAAGAACATTCCAACACTATACCCAGAAGAAGAAAAGAAATAACTAAAATTAGAGCAGAGCTAAATGAAATTGAAAACAAAAGAATCATACAATGGATCAATCAATCAAAAAGTTTGTTTTTTGAAAAGGCCAATAAAATAGATAAACCTTTGGCTAACCTAACCAGAAGCAGAAGAGTAAAATCCCTAATTTAATAAAAGAGAAATGATAAAGGCCAAATAACAACACACTCCTCAGAAATTCAACAAATCCTTAATGAATATTACATAAAACTCTATTCTCAGAAGTATGAAAATCTGAAGGAAATAGATCAATACTTGGAAACATGCCACCTTCCTAGACTTAGCCTGAAAGAAGTGGAAATGTTGAACAAGCCTATAACAAGTTCTGAAATAGCATCAACTATAAGAAATCTCCCCTAAAAGAAAAGCCCAGGACCAGATGCCTGCACATCAAAATTCTACCAAACCTTTAAAGAGGAACTAGTACCTATATTATTTAACCTTTTCCAAAACATAGAAAGAGAAGGAATACTACCCAACACATTCTATGAAGCAAATATCACCCTGATTCCCAAACCAGGAAAAGACCCAACAAGAAAAGAAAATTATAGACCAATATCTCTAATGAATATTGATGCAAAAATATTCAATAAGATCCCAGCAAAAAGATTCCAACAACACATCAAACAAATTATATATCCCAAACAGGTGGGTTTCCTTCCATGGTCCCAAGGATGGTTCAATATACGTAAATCCATAAATATAATACATCACATAAACAAATTAAAAAACAAAGACCATATGACTCTTTCAATTGATGCAGAAAAAGCTTTTGATAACATCCAGCATTCTTTCCTGATCAGAATGCTTAAGAAAATGGGTATAGGAGGAACATTTCTTAAACTGATAGAGGCCATCTACAGCAAACCCACAGCTAATATCGTATTGAAGGGAGTAAAATTGAAATCATTTCCACTCAGATCAGGAACCAGGCAAGGATGCCCATTATGCCCACTGCTTTATAACTTTGTAATGGAAGTCTTAGCCATAACAATCAGGCAAAAGAAGGCAATCAAAGGGATCCAAATAGAACCGGAGGAGATCAAACTTTCATTCTTCACTATGATATGATTGTATGTCAGAAAACACCAGGGACTCAACCACAAAACTCCTAGAAGTGATCAAGGAATACAGTAAAATCTCAGGCTACAAAATTAACACTCACAAATCTGTAGCCTTTATATATACCAACAATAGTCAAGGAGAAAAAACAATCAAGGACTCTACTCCCTTTACAATAGTGCCAAAGAAGATGAAATATCTGGAAGTGTATCTAACTAAGGACGTGAAAGATCTCTATAAAGGGAACTATGAAATTCTGAGAAAAGAAATAGCTGAATAGCTGAAGATGTTAACAAATGTAAAAATATACCATGCTCATGGCTGGGAAGAATCAACACTGTTAAAATGTCTATACCACCTAAAGCAATCTACAGATATAATGTGATCTCTATTAAAGCACCTCTGTCATAATTTAAAGATCTGGAAAAATTATTACTTTCTAAATATAGAAACAGAAAAAACCTCAAACAGCCAAGAATTACTCAGAAATAAAAATAAATTGGGAGGAATCATGCTTCCAAACTTTAGACTATACTATAAATCGATAGTGATCAAAACAGCATGGTACTGGTGCAAAAATAGAGAGGTAGATGTATGGAACAGAATTGAAGATCAAGAGGCAAACCCAGACACTTACCATCATTTGATCTTTGATAAGCCTATCAAAAATATAAATTGGGGGAAAGATTCCTTATTTAACAAATGGTGCTGGGTGAATTGGCTGGCAATCTGTAGAAGACTGAAACTGAACCCATACCTTTCTCCTCTAACAAAAATTGACTCTCACTGGTTAAAGGGCTTAAACTTAAGACAATAAACTATAAAAATTCTTAGAGAGAGTGCAGGGGAAACACTTGAAAAATTTGGCTTGAATACTTTATGAGGAGGACACCCCGGGCAATTGAAGCAACATCAAAAATACATTACTGGAATCTGATCAAACTAAAAAGCTTCTGCACTGCCAAGAACACACTAAGTAAAGCAGATAGACAGCCCTCAGAATGGGAGAGGATTTTTGCAAGTTATATTTCCAACAAAGGTCTAATAACCAGAATCCACAGAGAACTCAAACTTATTATTAAGCAAAAAACCAAGTGATCTCATTTCATTATGGGCAAGAGACATGAACAGAAGCTTCTCTGAAGAATACAGGTGCATGGCCTACAGACACATGAAAAAACGCTCATCATCTTTAATCATCAGAGAAATGTAAACCAAAACCACTCTGAGATACCATCTAACTCCTGTAAGAGTAGCCCACATTATAAAATCCCAAAACTACAGATATTGGTGTAGAAGTGGAGAAAAAGGAACACTTCTGCACTGCTGGTGGGAATGCAAACTAGTACGTCCCTTTTGGAAAGAAATTTGGAGAATACTCAGAGATCTAAATGTAGACCTGCCATTTGATCCCACAATTCCTCTACTAGATGTATATCCAAAATATACACCTTTGTTGCTCATTTGGCAACAAAGATATTTGCACCAGATTGTTCATTGCAGCTCAAATCATAATTGCCAAGTCAGAGAAAAAGCCCAAGTGCCCACTGACCCATGAATGGATTAATAAATTGTGGTATATGTATACCATGGAATACTATGCAGCATTAAAAAAATGGAGACTCTTTTATGTTTACAAGGATGGAGCTGGAAAATATTCTTCTTAGTAAAGCATCTCAGGAATGGAAAAAAATATCCAATGTACTCAGTACTACTATGAAATCAATTTATAATCATTCACACTTTCATATTAAAGATGAATCACAACTATAGCCTAGGATGAAGGAGGGAAGGGGGCAGGTAGAGGAAGAGAGGGGTTGGGTCAATAGAGGGAGGGTTAATAGGGAGACCACACCTATGGAGCATATTGCAAGTACAAATTGGATCTATCAGGTGTAGAACACAAATGTCTTAACACTGTAATTGGATAAATTAGGTGAAGGATATGTTAATTAGTAGGATGCAAGCACTCTAATTTGTATAGATAATCAATACATTGAATTCCGTAATGGCATAAATGTATTCATGATCTATGTGCAAATGACTTAGTAAAAAAAAAGAACATTTGCACTGTTTATTGTAGCTCAATTTACAATCACCAAAATGTGGAAACAACCTAAATGCCCACCAACCCAGGAATGGATTAACAAACTGTGGTGTATGTATACCATGGAATACTATGCAGCCATGAAAAAAGATGGAGACTTTACATATTTTGTATCAACCTGGATTTCATTGGAACATATTCTTAGTAAAGCATCACAAGAATGGAGAAGCAGAAATCCAATGTATTCAATTCTCATATGAAGGCAGTAGATGATCTAATACAAGGTGGGAGGTAGAGGAAAGAATAGAATGGGGGGGTCACATGTATGGCACACACCTTGGGGGCTGGACACAATTATAAGAGGGACTTTACCTAACAAATGCAATCAGTTTAACCTAATTCTTTGTATCCTCAATGAATCCCATACAATAAAAAAAGAGAAAAAGAAAAGATAAGAAAAAAAGTCTGCCTTTTGTTTTACACTATTCAGCTATGGATCTATGATGGGAAAGAAATAAGTTTCTTTTTCCCTACACAGCCAGACAGGCATCAGAGAGGTGAGTTCTGGGGTCAGTTCAGGTTGTCAGAGCCTGAGGTTTTCCTGCTTGTGTCTCTGCCTCAGGTTTTCCTCCCTGAGCCTGGCTCTAGGCTCCTGGCTCAGAGAGGATGCCCCCGGTGTGGCATGACCCTTGTCAGCAATCTAATTTAGGTGGTATTCTCAAAAAGCTAGATAACTGCATAGCCTGAATGAAGGAAAGAGGCACTGTATTCTCACGGACCCCCATCCAGCCCTCTGGGGAAGAGTCACAGACTCTGAGTGTGGGGACTGTGTCTACATGCCTTTTTCTTTCCTTCAGATTGAGGTTGACCAGAAATTCTCAGTATTTCCATCAATGAATCACTTAAGTATTTTATTTGACACTTTATACAAATTAAAATGAATAAAAATCCTGAGGTAAGTATTGCAACTATTCTCAAGAGATTAAGAAAAGGGTAATTTGTCCACCAGGAATATCCTGTGAAATGAAATGAAATACCTGCCCAAGTTCAATGAAGCAAGAAGTGAAGAAGAGTGGGGGAGGGTCGGGGAGTAGATGACGGAGACTCACCAGTTCGGCATTTTCTGCTTCCAGGGTATTTACAAACATGTGGGACAACAGCCAATCCTCTGTTTTAGGACATTTTGCTGCTACTCACACTCTTCTCTGTAGCCGAATTACTCTTTTCTATTCATAGTGTCCCAAACCCTGCCATCCCTCAGTCCAAATGCTAGTTCTTCTGCTTGAGGTGTCCCTTATTTCCACAGTTGGAGGAAACCTTTCTTCCTCTGTCTGTTTCAAGCTCCCATGCTGCCCCCATCATGACCCATCTAGAAATGCTAGCTAAGTTCCTAACATTTTCATTTAAAATCATTATTTGTTTATATACCTGAGCTCTCTTCTGGACTGTTACCTCTTTAATACATATTGAACAAGTATATAGGAGGTCACAACATTAAGGAGGAAATGAAGAAGTATAGGAGGCAACCAGAAAAGCTTCTTGAACACAAAACTAAGGGATATGTTCAGAGTATTAGTGAAAATTCTCAACATATGCTGCTCTGAAAATTCATTGTAAGTAATGTATTGAGTAAAGCTGATTAAATTGACTTGTTCCAGTTAATAAAAATAGTGCTTCATAATTTACCAGATTTGACCAGCTGAATGACCATGGAGAGAATCCTGAATTTGGAGTCAGGAGAACTGGGTTGTAGACCCTGATCTGTTACTAACTAGTTATATAACTTCTAACAGTACATTTGATCTATGAGCTTCCTTTTTTTTCCATACTGAGTGGAATAAAATGGTTGAGTGAGATTACCTTTAAAATAATCTTTATGCCCCCTTAAACATGCTGTGATTAAGAAGAAATCAATATAAAAAATATATATTAAAAAAAAAAAAGAAGAAATCAATATTTCTTGTTGAGTCTGTTGCCCAGCAAACTCTCTCCCTCACCCAATCACACCAGAAAGTAACCCTTGTCAGGATACTGAGTGAGCCAGCCCTGCAGATATCTGGGAGAAGGTGGCTGCAGACCATGCAAACAGAAAGTGAACAGGCCTGAGGTGGAACAGCAGCCACAGTGGTCGAGCACCAGTCTGGGAGGCAAGGTGCCTGGAACAGGGTGAGCCTGGCAGAGATGGTGGAACCTGAGGTGCCCAGCAGCATGCTTATGTGGGACTCAGCGGTTCTCAACTGTGGGTCATGACCCCTCTGTAACAATGAAAATATGTTTCGGCATTAGGAAGGTGGAGGACCACTGAAATCAATGGTGAGGGATTAGGAACTTAAACTTGACAGGAGGAGAAGCCTGTCTCCAGCAGAGAGGGATACTATCTCGTGGGTGTTATCACTCTGCCTTCTGTACAGAGACTGGACTAGTAGCGGAGGGGCCATTTAGAAGATTATTGAAATACTTCAGGTGAGACCCACAGGTATGGTAACAATGGAGGTCATGAAAAGCAGCTAAATTTGGGATATACTGTCAATACACAGCTGACGGAATTTGCTGATGTGCTGCATGTCAAATCTATGTCAAGAGTATTTATAAGGGTTGGAGTCTGAGGAACTGAGGGGTCAGTTCAGCAGGGCTTTGAGGAGTTCAGGTCACTAGCATAGATCCACACATCAACTGCTTTGCTTCAACTGCAAAGCATTTGTGAAGTGACTGTGGGCGTAGGGTCAGGGGTGGAGGCTTCTGTTATACAAAGATTGCTACACAATCTGAAACAGTGAGAAAGAGCAATCACTCCTCCTTAACCATATGCTGAAGTAAACTCTCAGAAATTCAAGGTTTTTTTTTTTTTTAAACAAATGAGGTTCTGAATGTTAAAAATATGTAGAATTAATTTTTCACTTACATTCTATCTAACTAATATCAGTAACTTCCAGGCAAAGACCACAGGGAGCATCCCTGTGAAGGAGTAAGCTGACACTGTTGCCATATGCGGGCCCAACAACAATTCTTAGGGATCCAGTCTGCTCCCAGGCACCAGGCTCTGCTTTTCTGTTTCTTACAAGTAAGGGCTCTTTGGAGAAATTATTGCTGTTAATGGGTCATTCTAACCTTGAAATTAATTTTATGGACTAAGGATAATAATTATGTCTGGACATTTGACACCACAATTCTGGTGACTATAATCATCTTTAGCAAATATTGCTCATACATGTTTCACAGCTCTATGGAATTGTCTGATTCACATTCTCTTATGGAGATGAAAATTGGACTGTGGAGGGAGATGGGGCACTCACTTGGTCTTTTTTTTTTTTGTTAGGGCCCTGAGCAGTGAATTAGATTAATGAACAGTTAATCCAATCGTAAGGCAAGGTGATGAGTACAACAAATGGCTAACGACTAATTTGGATATTTCAGCCATCTCAGTTGATTAGAGTAAGATCAACAATTTGCTCTGTTGCCTTCAGATTTAGTCATATTCTCACTTGATAAAAAACCACAAAAGCACATTACCTGAATGGTTGGTTTATTCTCCCCAGTGTATGTATGCACAACCTAATTTTTATTTTATTTTGATGGTACACACGGCCCATGACAGATCCAGTGCAGCTTTCAAACAATCAGAGTTTCAGCTTTAAAAAGAATCCCACCCTCAATTTGTGCCTTTGGGGGACACAATAATTTATTCATGTGATAGAGAAAAATGTCACCCATCTCAGTTGGCTTCATCTTCAGACAAATTGCCTCGCTGTTTGAGACTTTCCCCCTTCTGCCTGCCCCTAGATAAGATTAACTGCATTCCTCCATATCCCTCATTCCCTCCACCAATGCGTTTGCTTTCTCCTGACTCTACCCACTGAAGTACTTCACCCCCTGGTGTTTCTAAGGGAGCCTGAAATTAGCACAGCCTTTTATAATGACTTAATTTTTCCAGGGTAAACCATCTTTTCTTGTGTATCCAGAAAATTATGCACATCATTATCATCTGGCTCCTAAAGGTCTTTTCTCCTCATTAGTTTTGGTAAGTAATTTAGTTATTCTTCAACTTATAGGTCCGGATGATCAAAATGTATAATCCTCTCCTCTATCTCCCAGTTTAATGTGCTTGATTGAGAAGTTGCTAGTGAACAACCTCCAAACATTTTTGTATGAGCAAGATAATTCCATTCCTAAGATTCAATAATGCACCTTTCTAGCTACTGGTCCAAAGTGATTTCCTGGGCAGTTTTCAGGGCAAAATATACTGCCCAGGGTTCTACAAACTATAATTTTTGTGGAAAGAGGCCTATGTTGGAATCAAAAGACCTGAGTCCACATTGATCTTGAGTGTGTGACTTCAGCTGCATCATATAATGTTTCTTCTTGGACACCTTTGGCTGCCAGTAACAGGTAATTCTAATCCATCTCAACATAAATAATATTTATCATCTTATGGATTACAAGTTATGTGAATTGGCAGGTTTAGGAGTGATGGCCTTGAGTTCTTGACCTGTTTCCCTGTAGTTTGTCATTGTCTTATTTCTGAGTGTTGAGTCCATCCTTAGGATGGCACCTAAATGGCTTTAGTGACTCCAGCTATCATATTTAGATTCAAAAACATTCAGAGGCAGTGCAGTGACCATCTGGATGCTTTTTCTTGTTTCTTTAAGAATGAGAAACTTTTTTTTCCAAGCAGCTCCTCAGAATGACCAATTGGCCAGAACTACATCATAAGTGTTCCTTAAACTAATCCCTAGTGAATAGGATGAGGTTGCCACAATTAGCTTAGACCAGTGACTTGAATCCTTGGGTGCATATTAGAATCATCTGGTGAACTTTTAACTCTCAGAATGCACAGAGCACACCCCAGACCATTGAAATAAACCTCT
This sequence comes from Nycticebus coucang, assembly GCF_027406575.1. Taxonomy (NCBI): domain Eukaryota; kingdom Metazoa; phylum Chordata; class Mammalia; order Primates; family Lorisidae; genus Nycticebus; species Nycticebus coucang. The sequence goes on from NC_069797.1 coordinate 13,663,889, forward strand.
GGAAGTAGAATCTAGGATCAATATTTTTAAAAATTCCCCAGGCTGCTGATGTTTAGAACCACTAGTTAAGAATAATTAAAATCGGGCGGCGCCTATGGCTCAGTGAGTAGGGCGCCGGCCCCATATACCGAGGGTGGCGGGTTCAAACCCAGCCCCGGCCAAACTGCAACAACAAAAAAAAAGACAGTGGGGCGTTGTGGCGGGCGCCTGTAGTCCCAGCTGCTCGGGAGGCTGAGGCAACAGAATCACATAAGCCCAGGAGCTGGAGGTTGCTGTGAGCTGCGTGTGACGCCACGGCACTCTATCGAGGGCGGTACAGTGAGACTCTGTCTCTACAAAAAAAAATAATTAGAATCTATTTCTCAGTTTTTCCTAAACTATAAGAAAGAAGGTAGATTCTTGAACAATGTTGGCTTTCTCATAGGCAAAAGGAATGGAAAAATGGATGGTGGTTGGGGAGTCATTATTTGTTTTCCTTAATTTCTCAGAGGCACATCTGTGAAATGAAAGCAGATGTCTGTCCTGCTATCTTCCAGAGTTCGTGTGGCTCATTGTGGAATTTTAAATCTCTCTCCCCACATGCACATATGAGTACATATTCACAAATACAGACATAGATCACTAGATATATGAATGGTGGTTCTTACTGTTCTTGTGCCCCAAGAGGACAAATATGTCAAAGCTCTCTGTCATTAAACCACGTCAGGTCAAAACACATAGGGAAACAGTGAGAAAATATACTCAGTTTCTCATCTGTTTTCAACTTCTGGCTATTCAGCATCTTGGAACTAAACACTCAGACCAAATGTTCTAAAATGTTAGTTTGTATCACAATCACCTGGAAGCTTGCTAAACCAGACTGACTCAGCCCACCCCCAGAGTTTTCTGATTCAATAGGTCAGGGGTAGGGTCTGGTTATTTGCACCTGTAATAAGTTCCTAGGAAATGCTGATACCAGAAGCTTGGGAAATTTAGAAAATGCTATTGTCATCTGCATGGAAATCAATGGTACTCAAATTGTGGTCCCAGAACCAGCATCTATGGGATCACACAAGGACTTCTTGGACATGTAAATTCTTGGGTTTCACCCAGATTTACTGAATCAGGAACTCCGGGATGTGGCCCAGAAGTATGTGTTATCACAAGTTCTTGGGTCATCCTGGTGTTTGAGAACCACTAATCATTCCTGGGTACACATTAAAATCATGGAGTATTAAAAAAAATTAAGACCTCACTTCACTCCTAGACCTGCCTTTCATTGTAATTTCACCCGAGGTGGTTACAATATACAACCAGGTTGTGAAGACCAGTGGGCTGCAAAAGTACTTCTTAATTACTTGGGAAGCTTGTTAAATGCAGATGCTGATACAGTAGTTTGGGGTGAGAATCGAGGTTTTGCATTGCTAATAAGATCCCTGATAATGTGGCCAATGCTACTGTGGTCTGAGTAGTGAGGATCTGTCTAAGATGATGAATGGACTCCTCACATACCTCCATGGTGCTGTAATACATTGACCTGCTCTTTATAAAGGCCTTGGCTTTTTTTCCAGTTGTCCTTGAGAAACAGTGTAATCTAAATGGATGCTATAGAGCCTCTTCTCATAGATCACCTTGCTGATTGCCCACAATGTCCCTGCTCTATGGTTTTCTGGGTCTCCTTTTAGAATGAAGAGGTTGGCCGGACACTACTAGCTCTGGGACTCCAGTGAGAACAACCCTCCCAACACCACCTAGATTTGTTCAGCTGCTCTTCTCTCCTTGACCACGGGAGGGTATGAGCAGCCTCACATTCCTACCAGAAAGTCTGGCATCCAGATCATCACTGACTCTAGGGGGCATCATTCCCTTGAGGTACATAAGACTAATCACACTCTTTGATCCTACTCCAGTACATCTGTTACTGAATCCAAAGGCGTTTGTCCTAGGTCCAGTTACTCACCACACAGAAAGCCAGTTACTGGGATGAGCATTGCCATGGAGGGAAGGGTTTTATTGTGATTGCCATCAGCTTGGAGGTGGAAGATATTTCTCCAGTCTGTCTTCCCTACCAACTAAAGGCAAGGAAGGACTTTTAGAGTGGGTTGTGTAACCTGTGTCAGGGTGTGTGGAGGTTGAAGGCATGGGGTCTGCAGAGGGTCTTTCAAGAGTCAACAGTCGGTGCTGGTGACGGCTGGTGAGTTTTCAAGTCCTGTGGAGAAGTTAGCTAAGTAAGAAGATTATAATATTTGGCTCATTAGGCTTGACTTGTCTGAAAGTCTGAGGTATTGGGGAGAGGACAAAAAGTAATTAGGGGGGAAGCATTTTGCAAGGCTATTGGATATTCAACTACTTTATGATTATTTTCCCAGAAAGAATAATACAGGCTGCCTTTCATAACCTCAGAACAAGAAGATAGAGAAAGCTAATCAAGAAAGATTTGAGTGTTTTGGGATTTGGTATCCTGGGATGGGGCATCTTAGAACCCCTCCCCTGAGGATCCTGAGGCACCCCTGTACTGGCTTAATGTCAGTGAACAAATGACCACCAGAAGATCACGTGACTTAAGTATTCTCTGTATTTAAGGATCAGGTATATGAAGTTTGACGATTATGTTTTCAAACTCATCCTAGAAAAAGTGCTAAATACATCATTTATGAATATCATTATGGTCACCTTTGCAGCTGTGCACCTATGTCAGCACCTAGTCCACCCTTCAGAGAAATTTTTTCCAGAACTGTTTTTCTGGAATACCCCTCAGAATTGTGGTTATATTACCCTTGATGTCATCAAAATGTCTTCCTTTCAATACCTTTATCTTTGGTAAAGAAAAAAGTCACTGGGGGCCATATCAGGTGAGTAGGGAGGGTGTTCTAATACAGTTATTTGTTTACTGCCTTAAAACTCTCTCACAGACAGTGATCTGTGAGCTGGTGCACTGTCCTGATGCAAGGGCCATGAGTTGTCCAAGATTTTCAGTTAAGATTTTTCTATTTCTCTATCAATGTTTACTTGATTTGATATGCTTCTCATGGTCAGCCGATGGTTTTGACACAAAATCTGATGAATTTTTGCAATGTTTTCATCAGTTCTGTTCATTACTGTCTGCCCTGACCTCTCTTCATCAGTGATGCTTTCTCTCCCTTCAGAAAAAAAACTAATCCATTTAGTTAATCCATTTGTACACTGCCACTTTCTTAATTACATTAGACCCATAAATTTGGACTAACATGTCCCTGATTTCACTTACATTCTTGTCAAGTTTAAAAAGAAATTTATGAATATTTATCTGCTCGTCTAATTCAAGCTCTGGCATTCTCACAATGGCACACAACAACAATAATGAACACCACTCAGCAAGACATCATGACAGGTTGGCATGAACACAGCTGTGAGACACTGGTATATCAAGGTTATGAAACCTTACTGAGTTGTTTGTACAGGGCTGGCAATGTACATGCATGGTGGCAAGTTCATGAATTTAATTGTTAGACCTCTGTAGGGCTGAATTCTTCCTTTTCTCGACACTAGTAGGACACATGATATAGAGTAAATACAGGAATTTGGACATGGAGTAACTTGTCATTACCCCAATGGATTCTAGGCTACAATGACACTAAGCTGAAAGCTTCAAGTTCATCATTAACACTTCTGTTGTATGGTTGAGCCCACATTCACAGGAGAGATGATTTCCAGATAAATCAGAGATGATGGGAGGGTCTGCCTCACTCCCAGGCTGTGCAGTGCAGGCCTGCTCACCTCTAAGACCAGGCTTAGTTGAATGCTCCCTGACAGTGATCCTCAAAGTGTGACCTCTGTCCAGCCCTGTCAGCCCTGCTTGGGAGCTGGTCAGGGCCACACTTGCAGTGACCCTTGCTATAGTCATCATTCAGTGGTTACATATGTAGCATGGTGAAAACTGAATGCAGTCTACTCAGATTAGAAAAATATATCTTATCTCTGCCAGCTCCACTCCACTGATGAAAGGCGGGGGCGGAGTGGGAGGAGAAGACTAAACTTCCCACATACCACTTAATGGCATTTTAGTTTCTTCTGAATTAAATAGTCCTTGGGGTATCCCAGTTTCTTTCAAATAAATGAATGGTCTTTTAGATTTCTTCTCCTCCTTCCTACTCTCATCAAGATGGCATGTAGACATACTTGGTGGCCCAAGTGACCTTGTGATAGCAGTGGAAAGGGCAGAGTCTCCATGCTGGAGCTCTCCCTGTTTCCTCCATCACTATGGTTGTGTCCTGGGGCTCCTTTCTTTGTGGAAGCAGCAGCAGCTGTATGCCTAGTCTATTTTCAGGGTCCATGTCCTTTCTGGTTAACTCAGCTTCACCGTGGTTCTCCTGAGGCCAGCAGCCCTGCTGGCCCACAGCCATCCTTTCTCCACGCCTTCACCCCCAGCTGCTTCAGTCAGGTCACTGTGCCCCAGGCACAGAGGCCCCCTAGCAGGTCTGCTGGTTTTCTGCTCCACTGCATCCCACCTCCTGTGCCATTCTATCAGTCCTCTGATTTCCTCCATGATGTTTGTTGATTGCATAAGGGGCTTCTGGGTAATTCACTCGTGGGGTCCAAACAGATGTGACAGGTCCTGCCTCTGGCTCTCTCTCTCTCTACACCCCATACTCTGCTCCTCCTTGCTTCTGTCATGACCATGCTCTGCTGGATGTGGAAACATCCCCCTCCCTCATGGGGATAAAATAGGCCATCATCCCAACCATCTTTACACGGGACAGTCAGCAGGCTTGGCCCAGGTAGAGTTCTGACAGTCTACACCTGGTCATCCCAACCATACAAGGATTTTTTGAAAAACAATTCTGCTTTTATTTTTGCTTCTCCTTTTACAACATTTCCCAACACACTGACCAATAGATTTCAGCTTCAAGGTAACAATATTTTACTTAACATTAAATACCAGCTTTAGGGTGGGCAAGGTGGCTCATACCTGTAATCAGGGGTCCTCAAACTGCGGCCTGCAGGCTACATGAGGAGGTGTGATTGTATTTGTTCCCGTTTTGTTTTTTTACTTCAAAATAAGATATGTGCAGTGGGCATAGGAATTTGTTCATTTTTTTTTTTTTTTTTAAACTATAGTCTGGCCCTCTAGTGATCTGAGCGACAGTGAATTGTCCCCCTGTTTAAAAAGTTTGAGGACGCCTGCCTGTAATTCTAGCACTCTGGGAGGCAGAGGCAGGTGGATTCTTTGAGCTCAGAAGTTTGAGATCAGCCTGAGTGACAGTGAGCCCCTGTCTCTACTAAAAACAGTAAAACTAGCTTGGTGTTGTGGTGGGCACCTATAGTACCAGCTACTTGGGAGGGTGAGACGAGAACTCTCAACCCCAGGAGACTGAGGTTGCTGTGAGCTATGATGCCACAGCACTCAACCCCAGGGTGACTGAGTGGGACTCTGTCTCCAAAAAATAAAATAAAATAATGAATAAATACCAGCTTTAAATCAATCCATGTGATTGGAGATGTTCTATTAAAAAACCATACTCAACAGAGTCTAGAGGGCTGGAAAAACACGCATCCACCCTTTTTCAAGAGGCCAAAATCCTACATGCCACATCCTTATTTCACTAGTCTCCTCCTCCTCCTCTTCGTTCCTCTTATTTCATGTGACTTGGCCTTCTCCCCACTCTGCTGGAGGGGTTGCTGCAGCCCTCAGATGCGCACCTCTCCAAGGCCTACATAGTCCAGCTAAGCTGTGTGAAATGCGTCCATGGACCACATGAAACACTCCTCACGACTTCCACATGTCCCAGTGTGGTATACGCCAGGCACGGACACCAGCAGGCAGCCCCTGCCCCAGGCAGAGTGTGCCGGCATTCACTTTTGGTCCCCATCTGTCTTTCTTCTTCCACTTAATGTGAACCCCCCACTTAGCCAAACTCTTCCTCATGCTTTAAAAATTGGCGGTTCTATGTTAACTAATGTGATGAAAATGTGTCAGACGATCTATGAACCAAGTGTATGGTGCTCCACAATCATACTAATGTACACAGCTATGGTTTAATAAAAATAAAAATAAAAAAATTGGCGGTTCTAGACTATGAGATCTCAAATAACTTTCTGTTATTGTTGAAAGGTCATCAACCAAACTTCCCCCTTCTGAGCACAGTGGTTAGAGGAGGGGTCTAGAAATTATTATAGAAGCAAGGTTTTTCTCCTGGGGCCACTCATTGTTGGCCAATATCATATGTCAGCTATGCTTCAGCTACAAATAATCAAATATCCAGAGAAGAAATTTTTCTAAAAATAATAGGACTCGGGCGCTGATGAGGGCTCACTGAAGTGAGGCCCTGGGCGTCCTTCTCTGTGATTGTCCTGGTCATCTTTTCATGACCACAAGCTAATCTGGCAGCTCTAAGATTGAACTCTTCATATGACAATGTTTTTGTGCAAGTCTCTCTTTCTTCTTATTGGGGGAAAAATCATTTTCAGAACCCAAATCTCCTTTGTACTCTAACATTTCTCTCCTCAGATCCTGGAGGCCACAAATGCATCATAAATCCTAGCCACAAGGGTCCCAGGAATATGAGATTCAGGCATTGTCTTCTTCTATAATGGGAGACAGGCTCTGTACAAACCATGTCTTTTATTTCCTATATTTTCATGCTTTGACATCTGACCTTTGCTGACCCAGGAGGGAGTGTCCCTCCAATGACAGGCCAATTCCTAGAGATGGTAAACAGCTTGCCTGGTTTTCAGATGCAAACTAACCAGTCCCAAGCCCACACCGCTCCACCCACCTCCTCTCTGTGGTGTTCACACTCTGGGCCACTCTCTACCTGCCCTGGTCACTGCTGGCCCTAGGGACAGCCCCTGTGCTCCAGAGTTCAGTGAAATAATTCAAACTGGCCCACCCTAAGCCTGCTCACCTTGCCTTGCCCATCCCTCCTGTAGAAACCACAATAAGGACTCCTTCTCATAGCTGATCCTGTCTCTTGACCACCCTGAAGCTTCTCGGTGTACCCCCTCCTGCCTGTCAAGTCCCCTCCTCTCGAGAACTAGGAGTAACAAACTATTGTTTTAACGGCAGTCATCTCCTGATCAGTTCGCCTTGGTAAACCTCAAATTTTCTATTAATACATTCCATTTTAGAAGAGGCTTTGCTGGCAACAAATCCTCTGGATGAGTTTTTTCCTCTTCCAGGGAAAAATAATAAAGGAAAGGTTCTCTGTTTCTACATATATATATATATGAAGGGATTTCTGTCAATTTTTTTTTTTGGCAGCATGACAAGTTACCCTAAGAGTTAGCTTAAAACAACAATGATTATTTCATTTTCTATCATGGTTCCTGTGTGTCAGGAACCTAGGTCTGGCTTCAGGCGGCTCCTGGGGCTGCTGTCAGGCGTGCTGGCAGCCATGGTGACACGGAGTGGAGGAAGCTAGGCCAGGTGTTGTGCTGTGTCAGTGTGTTGGTTAATTTTTCATATCAACCCCTTGAGGTGTATGGTGTCATTAACATGATTTTACAGATGGGGCCATGGACTCATGGAGGGAAATAATTCATCCAGGCTGTGCAGTTGGTAAATGGCATCATTGCTTTGGATGGCTGCCCCTCCCTCCCTGACCCCTCTCTGTCATGTTTCTGCACTTTGGTGTCCTTGTTCTCCATGAAGAGGTTTGAAACAATCCTGTATGTTTTTTTGTTTTTGCTACATTGTCCCACATCCTCACTGGAATGAAAAGTGAACCGGTGGGTAGGGAACCTGGGGCCTGAGGACCATGTGTGGCCTTCTGGATCCTTGAGTCTGGCCTTTTGATGGAATCTAAACTTTACAGAACAAATTCCTCAAATTTGGCTTTGGTTGAAGGGTTGCACTTGGGGATCTGGAGAACTACATGTGGCCTTGAGGCCACAGGCTCCCACCCCTGCCAGGGCACATTACACGCAGCTGGTAAAGAGCTGCTGAAATGAAGTGTGGAGCTTGAACTTGTGGTTTGACAAGTGCCTGCCCAGCCCAAAGCCCAGGAAATGAGCCCACCCCTCCTGGAGGTTGGTGTGTTCTTCAGCCTCGACTCCACAGCAAGTCCCCTCCCACCCCTGGCCCTTCCATGTGTGACTTTCACCTGCTCACCTTCCCATGGAGCCTCCCTTCCCTCTGCATGGAGGCCCCATGTTTACGGCCCTGCCTCTGTGTTACTGAGACATGGTGGTTGACCCTGTGAGCTGACAGTCAATTGCTGCCTAAAAACTCCACAGTGGTAATGGTGGAATCCAGATCCCATCCCTGCTGTTCTCTCTTTGTCTCTTTCTTCACCTTCTCCCTAGTTCCTCGCCCAGCTGGTGCGTCTGGCAGACTCTCTTTATGTATATTCTGTTTTATGTCCTGCCCAGTCTGAGCTCCTCCAAGTAGCCTTGGTGAGTGGGGAGCAGTAAAATGGGCCACCTGAGATGCCCTGGGGGGGAGGACCCCAGACATTCTGGCTCTTCCTCCTTCTAAAATACAGAGAACTATGCCCTGGGGGACCAGCATTCTTCTTAGACAGCAGAGTTGGAGGCCTGGTCTAGGGTGTGTGGCACTGTACCCTTGTTATTAGCCACTGTTTGTCCTCACAATAAACCTTGAACCCAGCTTCATTTACCATATGATGGGGCAGCCTATTTCCTTTTCTTACTTTTACTGTGGAATCAGGGTTCCTGCCCCATGATGTAACATACTTTCTACCTCTTGTGTAGTAACAGGGCTTCATATTCTATGAGCTTCCTCAGGGATGGATATTTGGGTGGGGAGAGCACTGCCATCATCTGTGGGCAGACTGGGACCTCAGTGAGGTCTTTCTGGAGATGTGCTTCCTCTGGTCACTCCAGAGAATCCCATGCTTGCTGCTGTCATCCTTTACTTGAGCCATGACACCTTCCATTCGAAAGAAGAATCCTTTCCTAACTTTGTGGAGGATCCTGAATTCCAAAGCTTCCCGGGACATGCTGAATAGATTGTGTAAAGTCTCACAGGCAATTTCTTTTCATAGAAAATGTTGAACCAAAAAAAAAAGTATAAATCTGGCTGAAGCATTTCAAAATCTGTAAGGAGAATAAATTCCAGACCAGGGTCATGGAACAGTAATTCTCTTCAGACACAATGGTTCTCACTAGCAAAATATGTTCCCCTTCATGTGTAGAAAAATGGAATCACCGTTGGAAAGAGCAGGAAGGGTCTTTGAAGATCAGCCAACACAGCCCCCTCGTGGTCTTAAGGCTGCAGCGTGACGGGTTACAAAGGAGAAACTGGAACCAGAGGTCCTGACGCCTGGTCCCACGTGTTCCTGTTTTACCAGTCAGCCCACCAGCCTGTAATGTAGAGCTCTGAGATACAGCACATTTAATTTTTTAAAAATTTTGTTTTGTTTTTAGAAAAAGAGCTCAGTCTGATTCTGCCACTTTATACTTGGGTAAACTGAGGCTCAGAGATTCAACAAGACTTCATCCAGGTAGAAGGGCTCAGGCTTTAAGTGGATATTTCCCATTCCCCGCTTGGTGTTCTTTCCTTAACTGGATACTTGGGCTTTTCCCAACACTTTTACATTCTTGGGATGGTGAAAAGAGGACCAGAAAGAAGAAAATACTGAAAGCTCAAAGGACTTCAGGAACCTAGCAAACCACTTACATGAGAAATCCCGAGCATAAAAGAGAAAGCAGTGGTTTGGGTTGTGATGAAGGGCAGGGCTTGTGCTTCATCTAAAGAAATTCTTATTTAAAAATTTAAAGCATTGTGTTGGCCAAATACTATGGTTTCATAGCAGACCTCTGGTTTGGCTACATAGGAAACCTGGCTGTTCATCTTACTCCTTAGCAAAGAAAACACTGCTTTTATTTGAGTTTGTGGCCTTGTGGAACTTGAACTTGCTCTTTGGGAGCTGGAAGGTTTGAGAGCAGTTACCAGCCCTCTGTGACCTTATAATGAGGGGCTTTCTTCCACATTTGCCCAGAACATAGACCTGGCCCTGGGACCCAGACTAGAGAATAGGGATATGAAGTCCAGGAGGCAGTGGGCTCCTAGTGACTTTATAAATCTGACTGGTTTTTTGGGTTTTGTTTAACCAAAATGGGAATCCAGGCCCCCGCCAACCAAGTTATTAGGGAAAGCTTTGAGGTGCAAAGTGGAAATGGATTCATTAGTTGTCCTCCTGCTCCAGGCCATCTGTGGAAGTAGACTTCCCCTGGAACCACTTGGTGGGTAACTCACCCTGGTACTTTCCTGAAGAATGCAAAGTCTTGGAGTAGGCACTGTCTCTCCAGGTTCCCCAGACTTCCAGCCCTGGAGGTACCAAAGAATTCCCTGCATTCTTCCTTGATGTCCCAGCAGAGGAGCTAGAGATCTCCTTCAGCTCCTGACTGCTGACCCTCTCTCTGTGTGACTGACACCAATTTCTTACAATCGTATTAGCAAATAGATATCACATTGTTCCCTCCATTTTCCTGTCTTAGTTCCAGGCAAACAAATATAAATTTCCTCCTTGCAGCCCACCTCTTCCCATGTGAATCATCTAACAGATGGCTGAGAGCTGTTGGTGGTCCAAGCCTTAAGATGGTGTTGGCCTCTGAATCCCTGTTTAGGCTCATCCAGGACCCCCATGTCCCCTCCCCAGCCAGCAGCACTGTCTGGGGAGCTCCTGTTTGGACCAAGCACTTGCAGTAGTGGGCTCCACATGGGATGCAATGCACACACTCCAGAGGGAGTGCCAAGGCTTTGAAAGGAATTGATACTATTTAATATCATGATTCACATGGTATCTGTACATGACATGTGAATGAACAGAAAGATGTGTATTAGAGGCTCCAGCTTTAATAAGTATTGTTTAGAGATGGGGTCTCATTCTGTTGTGTAGGCTACAGTGCAGCAGCGGCATCATAGCTCACTATATCCTCAAACTTGGGCTCATGCAAGGCCCCTACCTCAGGATCCTGCCTCAGCCTCCCAAGTCTGTAGGACTATAGGAGCATAGCACCATGACTGGTGGATTGCCTGAGTTCAGGATTTTGAGATCAGCCTGAGCTCAGCAGTTTGAGACCCCATCTCTACTTAAAATACAAAAACTAGTCATGCTCCTGTAAATAGTGCTAGCCATTCAAGAGGCTGAGGCCTGAGCCCAAGAGTTTGAGGTTGCCGTGAGCTATGACACCATGGCACTTTACCCAGGGTGAGAGAGTGAGATTCTGTGTCAAAAACAAAACAAAACAAAACGAAAGCAAAGCATGCCCATCTCATTCAGCGATGATAATAACAGCACAGCAGCAGGAACAATCACCATTTATAGAGTGATCACCAAGATCCAGGCACTGCTGAATGCATTTTGTGGCCATTATCTGACTAAATTTTCATAGTAACCCCATGAGGTGGAAATGAACTGTTTTTACTTGCAAGTTTTTGACACCAAATATGTGGTGTTTTTTCAACATCGCTTCTCCAGCTTTCCGCCACCAGCAGTACTATGATGATACATATTTTGCTTCTGATTCTGAGGATGAAGACAAAGCAGTGCAGGTGACGAAGAAAAAAGAGAAGAAACAACACAGGATTCCAACACAGTAATTCCAAATGATGAATTACTATGTGATCCTGAAAAAGATAACAGATCAGGCCTTGGTTGATGCACAGAGAAGGAGTTATCGTGGCTTTGGACTACAGAGGCCACGTCAACAACAGCAGCCTGTTCCAAATAGTGATGCTGTCTTGAATGGCCCTGCCTGCGTGACCACACTGTGCCTTGATTGCCAAAGGCATGAATCATACAAAACTGAGTATAGAGCTATGTTTGTGATGAACTGTTCTGTTAACAAAGAGGAGGTTCTAAGATACAAAGCCTCAGAGAACAGGAAGAAAAGGCGGAGCCATAAGAAGATGAGGTCTAACCATGAAGATGCTGCAGAGCAGCCACAGACAGAAGTGGAGGAAATCTGTCACCCGGTCATGTGCACCGAATGTTCCACTGAAGTCTACAACAAGGATGAAGTCTTTCATTTTTTCAATGTTTCAGCAAGCCATTTCTAAACAACACAGCTGGAGTTTAATTGCCCAACACTGTATATAAGATAAGTATGGACAGTTATTTTCCTCCTGCCTAATCCTATCACTAAGTGACATTGTGTTGTTATTCGAGGAAGCGGTATTTTTATCTTTATGAAAGACAAAAGTTATCAACCTTCATATCTCCTGCCCTCCTTTTTCTTTCCCTTAATTTCCCCCCAATATTGATGAGACTGATTATTCATTCCTTTTTTGAAGGACATTTGCAAACTGTGGGGCTTTTATTTATTAAAGCTCTTTAGAATTAAAATGTTCTGGAGTTATAAGTAAAAAAAAAAAAATCCAAGTCATTCGAACACACTCTACCTGAAATTAGCCTCAGATCCCTCAAGCTCAGGCAGTCCCCCAAGACTTCCCCCAATTAGATGCCAGTTGCAACTCCCAAGTTGTCATCTGTACTTCTGACCAACAAGCTGTAAACTCGCAGGGTTTTCATAGTCATCTCCTTAGCTTCTGCAATTCTCTGGAATGGCTCTCAGAGCTCAGACAAGTCCTCTCCTTACTATTACTGGCTTATTATTGGGGCTAGAGCTCAGGAACAGCCAGATGGAAGAGAAGCATGGAGAAAGGGCCCGGAGCTTCTTGCTTTCTCTGAGTGCGCCACCTTTGTACCTGGACGTGTTCGCCGACCTGGAAGCTCCCTGAATTCTGTTGTTTCGGGGTTTTAATGGAAGTCTCATTACAGGCATTATTGATTAAGTAATTGCTTATTGCTAATTAACTCAATCTCCAGTCTTTCCTCCTCCCCAAGGTTGGCAGGTGTGGCTGAAAGTTTTAAGCTTCTAATAAAGCCTTGGTCTTCTGATGACCAGCCTCCATCCTGAAGCTATCTAGGGGTCAGCTAAGTCACCTTGTTAGAACAAAAGATGCTGCTGTCACCCAGGAAATTCCTAGGGCTTCAGGAGCCCTGTGGCATATCTACAGAAAAGGACCCAAAATCTCCCTATGACAATAATGATGAGAATTAATTTTATTCCCATTTTATAGATGAGGAAACCGAGGGTCAGAGAGGCCTGGTTACCTTGCCCAAAGTTGCTAAGCTGGTATATAGCAAAACCTAAAAGTCAGGCTTTTAATACTCACCTGCTTGACTCAATGGCTTATCTGCTTAACTCTCATTAATCCTTCTGCTTGAGTTACTCTCAACGACTTGCTTTTCTTAGTTGGCAGAGAACGTCTACATGGTTCTCCCAACTTTTTTGTTTTATTATAAAACCCGTGTATATTCAGCAGGAGCAAATTTAAAATCAGAACTTCAACATGTTATTTGTAGCTTAATTTATGAAAGAATGCCTTCCTTCTTGGGACAATAGCTGAGTCTAGTCATCCTCTGTCAGAACCATTGCCCAGGTGCTTCATCATAGTAGGACAGGTAAGGACAGGAAAAGGAAATGTCTAGAGAGGCCCAGGAAGTCAGGTAAGGCCAGGTGGGGACCAGAGTGCCAGGCAGGTAGGAAATATTGAGTTCTTTGAAATAGACTTAGGAAGGAACCTTCTAGGGAAGCAAAAGTTTTAGATACTGGAGATCAGAAAGCTAAGAAACTGGGGGAGAAAGAGGCAGGAAGTCAGGCAGAAGTTATGGAAAACAAAAAGTAACAAACTGTGGTCAAATTATAGACAATGAAAACATAGGATCTTGGCATGAGACCAGGATCTCAGCAACAACATCGGAGACTGACACTGAGGCAGCTATTTTTTTTTTCTTTTTGAAATTTCAGGTTAATATGAAGCTACAAAGGATTAGGTTAAATTGCTTGCATTTCTAAGGTAAAGTTCAATTTGTAGTTAAACTCTTCCCTCAGGGTGTGTGCTGTATACACCTACATTGTGCCCATTATGGGAGCGTACACCAATTACCCTCTCTCCTCGCCTTTCCCTTTTCCTTCCCCTCACCTACTTGACTTTAATTTTGTTTTTCTCTCCTGTGGGCATATAGTTGTTTATCTATTTATTTCATATTAGCATACATTGGATAATTGCTTTCCCATTCTTGTGATACTTTACTAAGAGCCATGTGCTTCAACTCCATCCAGGTAAATTCAAAAGATGTAAAGTCTCCATCTTTTTACGGCTGAATAGTATTCCATGGTTTACATATGCCACAGTTTATTAATCTACTCATGGGTTGATGGGCACTTTGGCTGATTCCACATCTTGGGAATTGTGAATTGAACTTCAATAAACATTCTAATGCAAATGTCTTTCTAATAAAATTATTCTTTTTGTTCTGGGTAGATATCTAGTAATGAGATTGTGCACCAAATCGAAGGTCAACTTTTAGCTCCTTGAGGATTCTCCGTACTTCTTTCCATACAGGTTATATTAGTTAGCAATCCTGCCAGCAGCATAAAAGTATAGAAAACCCCAGGGATTCAACCAGAAGGCAACTGATTTCAATACTTTCTGCCCACGGTCATATTTTGCTTTATAGTGTGAGAGCCAATGAGCCTGAAATTTGAAGCCAGTCATCACATATGGAGAGAGGAGGCGTCAGATAAGGAGCTGGGGAGATACTAGCAGCAGGTGTATGAATGGAAACCCAATTAATTAGCAAAAGCTTGGTTTGGCGAGTGTACAATTACATGTATCGTACTAACATCAGAGACTGATGGAATTGCTGCCATCTGTCACAAGCTGGGCAATGTGGGAAAGAGCTTAGCTCACATTTTGGTCAGAGACAAACAATTCTTTACCGCTCTATTTTTCACACATGGAAGGTGAAACATAGCACATCTACTTATTTCTTTTCCCTGATCTTTTCCTTTGCTAACTTCTTATCTGGTTGCTATACCCAGTCTTCTTCCAGTCAAACTGGAGCTTGCAACGATTAGTCTAGATTTCTAGTACCATGACATATTGCCAGTGATTGCATGGAAACTCCCTTCTAAGATTCAAAGAGCAGCCAGAATAATTGTTCTCTGATAAAAAGTGGAAGACGTCGCCTTGAGGTGCTGAGCTCGAAGAATCAAGTGTCGTAAGAGTCTCAGGTGTATGCTACCTAGGAACAGAGTTCAGTCAGGTTTGATTAAGGGAGATAATGATCAAGTTTATTTTCATTACTGAGATAGTAATTTAGTTCCAACCTGCAGAGGACTAAAATATGTTTCAAGATTGACAAGAGCTGTGGATATTCCAGTTTACCACAGAGCAAGATTCATGGTTAATTGGGGTACTTTATAGTTCTCTGGTGAGAAATAAATCTAAACAGAAAATTGTATATTTTAGCAGCTTGTGTGTGTGTGTTTGGAGGATTTAATAGCTCTCTGAATTGTGCATTGTATGTAAAAGTGATTGTGCATTCTACATAGCCATGACTATTTTATGAGAAAATAAACCCAGAGAGAAAGTAAAAGTTAAGTAACCAATTTACCAAATGCTATACATGAAATAAAACATTTTCAGATGATTTTCAGTGTTCTCACTTAAGTGAGAGTTTGTTAAAATATTTACATTTTATCTAGCCATAAGCTACTTTTTGTACATCTTACTGGAAAAGTGTGCATTAGATAAAATAAACAGTGGAATGTTACAGAAAAGTGAAATGAGAGTTTGACTCTCCTGAACATCCTGGGATTGCTGGTTTGCTGTCCCCTGGAGAATTTCTCTTTCTCAGACAAACGAGATAAAATACTGCTTGCTGTTGCCTTCTATGGAGAAAGGAGTCTAATGAAGGAGGACCCTTTATGATGTGGGGGAATTCAGTACTAGGATAAGAGCTATGTTACTTAAAGTTCATCAAGAATTTAGAATTTTGAGGGCAATTCTTTTTATTTATATTTTAATTGACTTTTATATTTCATATGTCTCTTTTAATCTATAAATTCTCCTCTTTTTTCCCCCTTGTAGTTATGGGTTGAAGATATTAGGTCCTTTGTCCTGCAGAATTTCCCATAGTCTGTATATTGTGAGTTGTACACTTGTGTGTGTTCTACTGAATCCTGAGAAATTTAGAGTTAGAGGCTTGGTCAGAGCCAGGTTTGATTTTCTTCCCCTCCCCTGCCCAAATGATCTCAGAGCTGGTAGTATGTGCTTCCTTCAGGAGGTATGCAATGTTTTTATCTGGTGATGTTAATAGTCATTGATAATCATTACATAGATCACAGGCTGGCAAACCTAAGAGGCAAATGTGACCCATTGCCTGTTTTTGTAAATAAAGTTTTATTGGAACACAGAAACACACATTGGTTCACATATTATTATGTATTATCTTAAGTTGCTTTTCCATCATAACAGTAGACTTGAGTGGTTATGATGGACATTATATCCCAGAATTCCTAAAATATTTACTTTCTGGTTTTTGACAGAAAATATTTATTAACTTCTGTTCTAGATCCATTAGAGGACACAAAATAGTGACATTCAAAATTTGTCATTTATTCTTCACTTATTAGCTATGATTCTATTTTTAAAAGTCCTCGAGTCAACCTTTGGTTACTACAAATTGTATAGGGAAGATGGGATTTGTTTGATTCTTTCAATTTGTTTTCTAAAAACTTTTTAACTTACTTTTAAAAACAATTAGGCTACTTCCTAACATTCTCCATAGGAGTCCAATAGGTTTTTTTATTATTATTATTTGTTTTGATTTGTTTGGTAATTGCTCTATGCTCATGAACTTAACCATACTTGATGTGTTTCAAATCATCCCAATTATTATTATTTTTATTAAAATTCAATAAGTCCCCTCTTTAGTAGTCATTGGGAGGCAAAACCGTAGACTGAGTCCTTGTGACAGAACCTTAGTAGTTTTGATAGCCATCTTGCTTTTTTTAAATGACAACTAATTTCAGTCCTGAAATCAGTGATTTCTTGAGGGATCCTTTGGTGGAAAATAGTATTTAGAGACCACAGTTTGGGTGTCCATCACTAATGCACTGGTCATTGTTTCCAAGCCTCTTAACTGAAAAATATACATTTGTTAAGTTATAATATAGTCTGACTTCAGAGTCATCCTTCCCATTTACACCCTTTAAATTTAATGAGTTTATACTTAACCTTATCAACCTTACATCTCCACCCTTTCAACTGATACTGTAAATTCCCAATGACTCCAACACAAGTAAGCGTTTGATGTATTCCACACTACAAGCAGTCTCAGCATGACAATACAAACCTCACCACCAACAGTGTGATTCTGACACACACAAAAAAATCCCTCCTAGGTCTTCTAGTCCTTGAGTTCTTTCACACTCAAATTACTTATTTTTTTATAGCAACTTAGAATAGCTTCCTCTTTATCCCACCGATATACTGAAGTTCATTTAGCTCCTTTTACTTTTCCTCCTTAAAGAATACTTTCTACACTTAAATTCATGGTTTTGTAAAATATTCACATGGTCCTAAGGTTACAGCTACAAAACAAAATATTTTCAGTTAAATCTTATCTCCTCTGGCCTATTTTCTCCCTCTTCTATAGATAACCATTTTTAAAAATGTTATGGTTTGCCCTTCCATTTTAAAAAAATAAATGGCAGAATAATATACACATATTTCTCTATTTTTAATTTTTTTCACTGCCTATTTCTTCAAGGTTATGTTACTACACATAGTAGTATCAATAGATAGTCTCTGAGGTCAAATCAACAGAGAAGGAGTATGGAAGAGAGATGAACGTGATGGGGGTGGAAGGCTGGAAAGATGGAAAAGATGGAAGAGGAATAAGAGCTATGAGGTAATTACTCTCCTACCCCCAGCCCAGTAAAGATGCTGAAGCTGAATTCTGGGTCTGGAGCTGTAGAGAAAAACAGAACACCTGGGGCCAGGAGCTAGAACCAAGAAGACCATGATCATAAATCTCTGGGAGTTAGAACGGGGGGAGGATTTGTAGGCTTTCAGAGGTCACAGAATTTGTGCCATTCTTCTCTTAGGTATAGGGAACCTATCTGACAAACCCATCTGACATGTGAGGTGTTACCAATAAATTCCCAAGATGTCCCCATAACTTTGTCTGCCTGTCTAAAGACACCAGCAAGTCCCACTTTATGTCCTAATGTCTGTTTTGCCCGTGAAGGCTGCAGCCTCTTGTAGTTATTCTGGGTGAGACTTTGACACCAGCATGTAACAGTGGCACTAGGATCAGTGGGTGGATCACAGCATCAAAGCAGTGACAGGGCCCCCAGGCAGAACCAAGCCTCAGTGAACCTCAGTCTGAACATGCCAGACATTGGTCCAAGACATCATTTTTCTTTGTACTGAAGCCAAGAATGTGGCAGAGTGGCATTGACTCACTACACACATGAGGTTCCCACAGAGTAGGCAGTAACTTGGTCAAGTCACAGACTTAAAGTGTACTTCCCCTAGATGGTCAAAATAGTTTGTACCGTTGGCTGGCAACCCTTTCTCCTTTGCCTGACACAGCAGTGCCAGACTCCAAAGGCAGTGAGTGAGGAAACCTCTCAAGCCTTTTTTTAGCCAGAGACATAGATTCTTTTTCAGCTGGTATGTGATTTTTTCGGTGATTCAAATATGACCTTCCACCATCAATTCTCCAATTTTTTGTCAGCAGCTGGACGTCCTAGCATTCAATTCCATACAGACTCTACCCAGGGTTAGTGCAGACCCCACAGGGGAAGGGCTCAGCCCCACAAGACAGGCCCAATTCAGACGCCAGCCACAAACAGGGTCCACTCTTTACCTGCACCTCTGCTCCAGCAACTACAAATTGGGGTTTTCCACAAACATTCCCATACCCAGGCTCAATAATTGGCTAGAATAATTACAGAACATAGGAAAGTACTTTATGGCCAATTATGGTTTGTTATAAAAGATCAACTTAGGAATAGCTGAATGGAAGAGATGACAGTGTGAGATGGGGGAGGGAGATGGTGCAGGTTTCCTGGTCCCTTCTGGAGTCACAATCCTCTCTGTTGTGTGTTTACCAACCAGGAAGCTCCCCCAAAACTCACCTGAGTTTTTATCAAGATTCGATTACATAGACACGGTTGAGTAAATCCGTGGCCTTTGGTGACTGAGCTCAATCTCGGGCCCCTGTCCTCCCTCTGAGGGCTGGCAGTTTTAGGTTCTCTGATCATGTGGTCAGTTTTCCTGGTGACCAGCCCCATTCTGAAGCCATTAGGTTCCCCCACCCAGCCAGGAGTCACCTCCGTAACATAAACTTGGTCAAGAAGGCATCTGTAGGAATTATAAATGACACTCACCACTCAGGAAATTCCAGGATTGTTAGAAACTTTGTGTCAGGAACTGGAGACAAAGACCAGATTTATTTATTCGTTTGTTCATTCAGTTTTATTTATTATACCACACCTGTTAAAACGTGTTGGGAGCCAGATTGAACAGCAGCAGAAGATATTGAGTATGGAGTTCAAAAGTCTCATATTTTTGGCTTACAGTCAACCATTTGGGAGGGTTTAAGAGCTAAGCAGTTCAGCTCCACCCACAGACCTAAGTGCACAAGGGCACAGAACTAGCTGTTAGGCGGAAGCTGGGAGGCGGCAGAGCAGGTGCAGGAGTTCCCCGCAGCTGGCAGAGACAAGGACCTGGAGGCACAGAGTGAGCATGACTCCTTGGACTCCTGAAAGTCCATCCGCAGGGACTAAGGCCCCTAAATGAGATTTAGGAATCATCAAGGAACAGTGTGTTGGTACTGGGATGCCCCTCTACTGCAAATAAGATCAGGAAATTAATAAAGAAAAAAGGGGAGCCCTCACTTTAGGCTTCAGAAGTCCATGCTGAGCCTGGTGGCTTTGGCTTGTGTCCCTGTTAATAGCCAGTGGGTGGCTGGTTTTCTGAACAGTGGAAATTTGGCCTTGACCTCCATGATTATACACATTTCAGAACAGGCAGCCTTTCCCTCACTGCTAAGTGGTTTCAGGTACTAAAATATTAAAGAAATACTGTTGAGTTTTTCTAGGCACTGGTGGATCTTAAATTTTTAACCTGCTGCATAAGAAAGCAAAGTGTTAAATATTAACTAAATGGGGCTATTTTTAGCTTTCTTTTCTGCTTAAGCTTTCTCTTCCTAAAGCACTTGGCCTGCCTGCTGGCTCCTTACAAGAAACTTTTTGCCCAGAGGGAAGCCAAGTTGGTACAGATGGAGCAACCTAGCCGTAAAACCAAGGCATTTAGGCAACTCAATCAATCCACATGAAAATATTGGCACTACTTAGCCCACCTTGGGACTTTCATACACACTGTGAACCCCCATAGTGGAGTTTTTAACCTATAATCCTTATATTTTGAAAAAAGGAAAAGATAATAATTTGCAATTACTTGGTAATGAAAACTTCTGTATTCACATTGTTTTTTCATAAAGCAGACATTCCCAGAAAATGAAATTGATCAAGATTTCTAATTCTCCTATTGGAAGCAATGCTTTGCCTTAATTGACTGTAACAGCTTGTGCTCTCAGCTTAAATCTCTGACCTACTCTTCTGCTAATCCAGGTGGAACTCTGACTCACAGGTAGTGAACAGTTCTCTTGGGTAGAGATGGAGACCCCCTTTTTCACTCAGAAAATGGTCAAACTACTGGATTGGGAGAAAGTCAGAAAAATGCAAGAACTCACTCTATTTTTTTTAAGGGCCACACAGACAAAACGGCAAGTGTTTCCTAGTTTTGAGGAAAATTAATGTCAGGGAACATAAAAGAAGGAAAGAAAATTTCCAGTACCACAGGAAGCCCGCAGTCATGGGTCAACATACTGAAATAGGATTGCAAGTGAGTTTTCTGCTTTGATGTCAAAAGAGCACCTTTCCATAAAGTGAGAAAGATTATAAGAAATGCCACTGGTCTTATCTGCTTTCAGCCCCAAAGTAGTCCTGTTCTCCAACTAGTTGCAAGGGCTTCTTTACCTCACTGAGCTATAGACCTAGGGCTTTGAATATACCATTGAAAAGACAAAAAAATTCAAAGGGTAAACTTGTGTTGTTCTTAATTTTGGGATGGAGCAGTAAAGTATGTACAGAGCGTGCCAACAAAAGTATGTATACTTTAAGAGAAAAAGCTGTCCTATTCATGCCTGTCACATGGTGACACTAGCATTCATTTGATTAACACCATCTTTTGAGCAAACATCTTCCTATACATTGCTACCGTAATTCAATTCAACCTTGAAAAGTAATACATAAATAACATCACTTAAAATGTGTATAGATTTTTTTTGGCACCCCCAGTATTTCAAAGTCCAGCATAGAGGAGTTCTGATTATTTGCCATGTCTGAGTGCATCAATGTTAGAATTTTAGAATTAGAGATTATCTAACCACTGGTTTTCAGCCTTTAGTGTGCATCCAAAGCACCTGGGTAGAATCACCTTCAAGAAAGTTAAAATGTACAAATGCCCAAGCCTCACCCCAGGGATTCTGATTTAATTGGCCTAGCAAAGGACCAGAATTTCTAAACAATGCCCTTGATGATTCTAATGGACAGTCAAGATTGAGAATCATTCCATCTTCATTTTT
Organism: Nycticebus coucang; assembly: GCF_027406575.1. Classification (NCBI taxonomy): domain Eukaryota; kingdom Metazoa; phylum Chordata; class Mammalia; order Primates; family Lorisidae; genus Nycticebus; species Nycticebus coucang. The sequence continues at coordinate 13,685,326 of NC_069797.1, forward strand.
ACGATGAGGGTACTAAAGCACAGAAAAATTCGATACTTTTCTAAAGTTATGTAGCTGAATATGGTAAGGCTGGGATTCAGTCCCAGATATTTCTACCTCAAATTCCTCTCCTCTATAGCCAACATATTTTATAGATCATAGGACCCCAATAAGGCAAAGGAATATCCTGGATTCCTGCCCAATAGTTTTCTAGCTCTACCATATCCATACCCACTTTTCTTCCTAGCTCTTGACTTACTGGAGTCAGAGTCAATAGCAATTTTTTCCTTTTACTTAGCTGCTGGGTAGGTTGCCCCATAGAACAGGAAGTTAGCTTTCTTTAGCTTGAACATTAGGCAAAAGTGAAGTCAATCAAAACTCATGGTCAGGACTCACAAACTCATTTTCTACAGGATTCTGTAATCACATTTCCGGGTGGAGTTCCCAGCCCCAGCCGTTCTCCTCCCTCCAAAGTCTAAGACTTGATAGGGAAGGAGTGGCCATATCCTTTCCCAAGTGGAGTGGTCCACTTCTGCAGACCCCAAGATTCAAGTATCTCCGGGGCATTCTTCCAGATGTCCTCTCCCAAGTTTCAGCCTCCCACTTTGTCTGAAGACTGTGCAGAAGGCTCAAGTGAGACAACATGAGATTGCTGGTTCTCCTTGGAATGTGCCGCTGGCTCCCATCTTGTCAACAAAGGTTCAATCCCAGTAGGACTCCTCTGAGGGGTCCTGTAGAAGGAACCATGGGCCTGGCTATAAGTTGCCAGGAGGAGCTGGGAGACATGTCTGGTAGTAACTCTTGAGGGGTCAGATTGAGGGAAGGAGAATATCAAGCTAAAGAATGGAGAGTTTGGCATGCACTAGGGGCAGGTTCTAATATATGGCCTGGATGACTCATGGAAGCTTGGAAAAAGTAACAGCTTGCCTTGAATGAAATAGTCTGCCATAGTGGACTTAGATGAAGGGATCAAAGACCCAGAGGGTGTGCATGCTGGAATGGCTCTACTTTAGAAGATTGGAAAATATATGCTGGCTGACTCTAACTGTGCTACTCAGGAGGACGAGGAGGACAAGCCATTTCCTGATGTGTGAAACAATGCACTTGAGTGAGGCACCAAGATCTCAGGCCAGATCCCCATGAGCAAAGACTATACAACATCATGATGAAAAAATACGGTACTGATTTCCTCAGCTCCCACTCAAAGGGGCCATCGCCCACTTAGGTCACAGCACACTGAGGAAGAAGGAATACTCATATTATTTGAGGACTGTGGATACAAACTACAAGTTGACACTGACAATTGGGGACACATAGCATCATCCTGGCCCCAAGAGAGGAAAGGTATAAGGGAGTTAGGTAATAAATGGAGTCCTGATCCAGGTCTATCTCACAATGCCTACTATCTACAGGTACATCCAGTGGTCACCTCCTCAGGTCCTGAATATAGTATAATGGAAATGGACATCATTAAGTTGTTGGAAAAACCCTTACATTGGGTTACTGACCTTTAAAACAGAGGTATTTAATGAGGAAGGCCAAGTGGGAACCCCCAAACTCCTCCCATGTCCAGCCAAGATAGTAAATGTAAAATAATTATCACCACTTTGGGGAAATGGTAGATTTGTGACACCCTCAAAGATTTGAAGGATCAGGAGTGGTGATCCTGCAAAAACCATGTCCATCAAAGGAAATATCAGTGTACAACTGCAAGCTTAGCCAGTCAGTGCTACTAGCTCCAGCTGCCGTGCTGGGCATATTGTCTTCATTAGGACTTTGGCATCTGGCATGAATCCATTGATTTGGCAAATGCATTCTTTTCAATACCTATCAAATAGGAGGATAGAAGCAATTTGCATTCTTTCAGGACAAATAGCAGTATATATTCATGGTCCTGCTCCAGAGATATGTTAATTATCTTTCCCTCTGTCCCTATATTGTGTGAAAAGATCTGGGCCATCTGGACATTCTGTAGAAGACCACATTGACCCATATTGCTAACATCATGTGTGTCGGACCTTATAAGCAAGAAGTGGCAAAACACATGCACTTTAGGGAAAGGGACAAACCTCAAGTCTTAATACCTCACTTAAACATTTATGGTTTCTGTGCTCTGGGACAATGTGGATCATCATTTATAATTCCTGCACTGTCCCCTCCTACCACTGAGAAAGCAGCACAGGGCTTAGTTGGCCTCTTCAAGTTTTAGGCAGTGTATTCCCATACTTGGCAACACTGCTCTGACCCATGTGTTTGGCATTGCTGAAGTTTTCAAAAAGTGCTCAGAAGCAGGTTCAGGCTTCAGGGTAAGCAGCTCTACCACTTGGGATGCTTTGTGGAGTCCCTATGTTCTTGATCAAACATCTACCATTTGAAACACAGAACTATACACCATTAAAAGCACATGTGTGTACACATGTGCTTTTAATGGTGTATAGTTCTGTGTTTTGTGTATGCACACATGCACACACATGCATACACAAAAATTAATTTGTTCCTGGGCCCCGATAGAGTCAGAGCACTCAACCATGATATGTGGGATGGCCATGGAGTCAGAAATGCACATAAGGAGCTGCAGACTGTCAGACTCACCAAGTCATAATGTTGGGGAGGCCACTGGAAGATAGAAGTGGAATGTTCTGCTTTGAGTTTGAGAAGGTGCAGAGAGCACAGATGTCCCAAACACCTGCCTCCCTTGTTACCCTCCTCTGTTGGACCAATGCCTCTTCTGCAGCTCACAACTTTGGTTTTGTGGATCATTCCCTATTAGCAGGTGGAGGGGAGAAAATCTGTACTTAGTACACTAAGGAGGTCAGCCCAGTAGAGTCCTGTAAACTAAAAATGAACTTCTGCAATCCAGCCTCATGTAGGGGGTGGCCAGAAAAATAGAAATGAGAAAATACTACCCCTTGCCCTGTCACAGTGGGTACAGCTTCAGATAGGGCACATGGCTGTCCTGTTTGTATGGAGAGATAGTTGACCAAAGGTTAGAAGTTATACTGGTTTGCAGCCCATGCAAATGGCTTGGTTGGTTAAGGCCCTGGGAGAAGCAGTTTGGAAGAGGAGACAAGTAGATCTGGGAAACAGTCACTTAGATGGATGTGTGGGAGTAGGCCACAGGTGGGATTGCTTTGCATTACATTTTATGCCCACCATACAGTAATCATTGAAGAAGAGGCAATAAACACCCTATTTGACAGGTAGATGCAGCCAGGTAATGGCAGCCACCCCAGTACTTGTAGTGAGTACTGTCCTTGACCACCCCAGTACTTAGTAGTGAGCCCAGGAACAGTTGTTGCTATTATTGTAGAAATGGAGTCTACACATTTGTCCAACAATATTGGCTTCCTCTCACCAAAATTGAGACTTGCCAGGTTGGATTTCTACTGTGAAATGTTTGAGCTCCCACTAGAAGAGACCAAAGTTGAGCTCCTGTATGGTACCATCTCATCAATAAGAACAACTAGCTACTGTTGGCCATTCAATTATCCTGGATTTCTTCTACTCTAGAAAGAGAAATTCATCTTAATTAATGTTAACGTTGATTCTGGGCAACTTTTTGTCATTTCTGCCTGTAGTCACTCATCCAGCATCATTATTCCAATGGCTCACAGAATAATGAGTCTTCCAACACATGACCTCAGTCCAAGGGACTAAGAAAGCTGGCACAGCAGTGGGCACCTGAGCATGGATCCACAGGTCTTACCATACGCTGTGCTGACCAGCAGAGTGGAGCATGCTGATAGAGCACATAACCTCTTGAAAGTACAGCCGAGGTATCAACTTTGATATGACGCTCTCTAAGCATGGGGTATGTCCTTTGGGCAGATCTCCAATAGCTAGGATATATGGGTGCAGGACTAAGCAGTAGAAGCAGAAGGGGCCCCTATAAATATCGTTCCTAAAGACTCTCCAGTTTTTTTTTTTTTTTTTTTTTTTTAGACAGAGTCTCATTCAGTCACCCTGGGGTTGAGTGCTCACAGCAACCTCATAGCTCACAGCAACCTCAAACTCCTGGGCTCAAGTGATTCTCTTGCCTTAGCCTCCCAAGTAGCCAGGACTACATGAGCCTGCCACAGTGCCTGGTTATTTTTTAGAGACAGTCTTGCCCTTGCTCAGGCTGGTCTTGAATTCCTGAGCTCAAGCAATCTACCCTCCTTAGCCTCTCAGAGTGCTGGGATTAGAGGTGTGAGCCAGGGCGCCCGGCCAGAGACTCTCTTTACTTTGTGCTTCTTAACCAGAATCTTTGACTGTTATTTTGTGATTCCCAGAAGGTCTGTTCTTCTACCAAAGGACACATAGAGAGTCCCATGAAGCTGTACACTTTATTTACCATGTAGTCACTGAGGGTTCCGTGTGCATTGTGATGGGCTTTAGCTTAATCCTCACCAGGAGGAAGGATTGTTGTATTTAAAGCAAGGCAGGGAAATGATCCACTGAGGCACCTCTTGGCACTCTTATGTCCAGTTATATCTGTAAATGGGCAATAGAGAGGAAAAATAATAAGTTCAGATAAGAGCCCAGGCTATAAGACCTGGAAATTGAGCACTGCAGCAGGGGTATGACTCATGCTATTCTTGTGTTTCCCCGGAAATTCAGGCCCCTAGAGACACTGTATCCAGATGGAGAGAACTTGGCATCAGAAGCACATAGAGCTAGACAGTGGGTGGACTGTAGCATTTAGTGTTGGTGCCCACCCTGTATTCTCTGTACTGACCTGTAAACCCATCCCTCAGCTCCTGCATGTACTATGGTTAATGGTCTATGCCTGACACTGTCCCCATTTCCCACCTCTTGTCACATGCAGCTGCTTCTGCTGCTGCTAACCCTCGTGATTGCAACTGTGGTGGGATCCACATTACTTCTCTGGTGACCCCTCCTCCATCATCACTTTCAGTCCAATTCCTGTGAGGCTGTTCTGCATGGCCTTCCAGCAAAGAGGAGAGGCTCATCTTTTAATGAGCAGGAGTGGTCCACTTCTTAAGGCCCAGAAGGGTTGAGGCCCTACAGGGAGTAGGGCCTCTAAAAATATCAACACTCTATTCTTTCCCTATTAAGTCCTAGACCTGCTGGGGCTGGGAACGCAACCTTTCCTGAAGTTGTCCTACTCTTACAAATAGGTCCTGGGCCTGGGCCTCAGAGTGACCAGCCTTCCGACTACAAGAGATGAGCCTTTCTTGAAATGATACCAAATATCTCCTGTGGTATTCACATTTTGCTTTGAATTGTTATCTCCTAAGCCTTTCATTTTCTCTCTTCAGAGTATCAGTGGTTTCGGCCCCCGGTTCTACAGTCCTTCTAAATAGCACCTCCCCTGTGCTGCTCCACTTTCAGAGACCATGCATGGGTACTGACTTGCCATTCTACCTTGATCCAGACCCAGAGACTGAGAAATCCCTCTCTGGAAAGAGGAGCCTGTCCTCTGAGCCATGGTCTGGGTTTCCATAAGAGCCTGTATAAGAACATATATATTTCTATTAAGAACAAAATACATATATTTCACACAGACCAATTTAAGTTTTATTTAAGGAAAATAAATCTGTGATTCTAAGTTACTCTTGCCACTAAAAAAGTTACACCTAATTTATTTCAGGGAAAGAACACTTACCATTACTGAGTCTGAAGTACCAATATTTAAGGTACTTCACTGATTCTAGAACATTGGTCACGTATGTGCTTCAGATCTGTATGGCTAGAGGGTTTGTCTCACCTGGAGATGACTTTTCTCTTTCACTTTAAAAATAAGGTGAGAACTTGCAATTCCCTCCCAAACACCGCTTTTTAACTTCAAAGGTGTAAAGCTATAGCCTCTCCCAAGTACTTGTTCTATGTAGGAAGGCAGTGCATGCCTGCAAACAAATTTATATACCCAAACCAAATACACAGTACCCAAAGCTAATTACCCTCAATGGGATGCTGCTTTCCTACCACTCTTTCTTGTATGGAAAGCACAGATCCATGAATGAACACTTTTTAAAAAAATCACAGGTCTTTTTATGTTATTTCATATTTATACTTATTTATACTTTGTAATTATGTTGTTTAGAAGAACACTTTTAAAATTTCTATTTCTGTGGCATAAGACTTCAATCATTTTCAGTATTTTTTATTTTTTTTTACTCTGGTCAGAGAAAGGTTTGGGGGAAAAGGCTGTACCATTTGTTTTATAGAATTTGAGACCTTTTTTTGTAACCTGAAATGCTCAATTACAAAAAGTGTATACTATAAACATACAAAAAATGTATTCTATGAAACGTTCTGTAAACATTAACAGGAGAAGAAAATAAAGGGCATCCTGGAGTAATAGCTTCCCTGCAACTGGGCCTGGTGAGTCTGGGGAGATAAGACTCCAGGCATCTCTGGCTAGTGGGATCTGCCTATAATCATCCCTTTGAGGATACAGGGAGTCAGCAAGGGACTTCTGGACCCCAAAAGGAGGACAAAAACAGTGGAAAACTGGCAAGTGGTTGCATGTGTTCGATCGACCTAATCCAGCTGGCAGCCATAAGTACAAGCAGCAGTGAGACTTCAAACCAGAAAGGCCTTACCTGTGAACTGTTTTGGTGTTTTGGACTTGGCACTCAGTTGAACTGCCTTGCGGAGAGCTTGAGCAGGAGTGAGGAGAAATTTGGGCATTGCCTAGGGCTCCAGACTGAGCCACTGAGCCAGATGGAGCTAATAGTGTTTGGCTGTGGGCTGCAGGGAGTCATTGTGAGAGAACTGCCCTGGAAAGCTCCGCCCTCAGGATCACAGAGCCAGGATCGGGCGGGAGCTAGTAACCTAGTGACTGAGCACCCTAAAGGCGGGGACTGAGCTGCCTTACAGCCTTAACCCTAAGGGCAGAGTGAGACTGGTTTTGGCACACGGGAGCCTTGGGCTGTTGCCCTGGGTAGAGTGCTGTGGAGTTACAGCTCATAGCAACCTCAAACTCCTGGGCTGGGCGCCGCCTGGACCTACATAAGAGTTGAGCTGTGACCCACAACCCGTGACCCATGCCCGCCAGGCCTCCCCATACCCTGACCAGGAACTGTGGGAGCCACGCAACCCTGTGTTCTCCCTCCTGTACACTCCCTGCCTCCACACTGGCCCGCTCGTCTGGCCAGGAATTCTGGTAGCCGCATGCCCTCCGGAGCCCTCCCTGCCTCTGCGTAGAGCCCTCCTCCGGGCCAGCAACTCCTGGAGCCTTAGGTTCTCTATGCCAAAGTCACTGGGTGCCAGGCACTCCCAGAACAGTGCACACCACCTCCTGCCCTGTTACTGGATCCGGGTGGTCAAACACCGGAGCTGCTTCCACAACCAGAACTCACAGCCTGGGCAGCCCCAGAGGAACTACACAGGGTCACTCCCTACAAAGACCCAGCAACAATAGAGTGATCCTGCTGGGGTCTAATCTTGGAAAGACACCTCCCCAATTCAGGATGGCCAGAGGCAATGGAGAAAAACAATCATGAGGCTAAATCAACAGAAAAACTCTGGCAATATGAATAATCAGAGTAGATCAACTCCCCCAAGGATCAATGGGGCAGACACAGCACAAGATCAATGGGGCAGACACATGCACAAACAAATAGCTGAGATGTCAGAAATCGAATTCAGAATCTGGATAGCAAACAAGATAGAATTAGAATTCCAAGCAGTAACCCAAAAGATATCTCAAGAATTCAACGAATTCAAAGACCAAATGACCAAAGATTTTGACACATTGAAACAAGAAGTTGCAGCCCTCAAAGATCTGAGAAACACAGTAGAATACCTCAGTAACAAAATGGAGCAAGCAGAAGAAAGGATTCCTGACATTGAAGACAAAGCTTTCGAATGGTCCCAAACTCTCAAAGAGGAAAAGAAATGGAGGGCAAAAACAGATCACTCTTTCAGAGAGCTCTGGGATAATTAGAAGAAAACCAATATTCACCTTATAGGGATCCCCGAAAGCAATGAAGTGGCTTCACAAGGCACAGAGTCTCTTCTCCATGAGATTATGAAGGAGAAGTTTCCAGACATGCCAAGAGATTCTGAAATTCAGATAGCAGATAGTTTCAGAACTCTAGCACGACTCAATCCTAATAAGACATCCCCCAGACACATCATAATCAATTTCACTAAAGTTAATATGAAGGAGAAAATTCTGAAAGCAGCCAGATGAAAGAAAACCATCACCTACAAGGGCAAGAATATTAGAATAACTGCAGATCTCTGTGATGAAACTTTTCAAGCTAGAAGAGGATGGTCATTGACTTTTAATCTCCTAAAACAAAATGACTTTTAATCAACCCAGGATCCTGTACTCAGCTAAACTGAGTTTCATTTATGACGGAGAAATTAAATACTTCAATGACATTCACATGTTGAAGAAATTTGCCATAAGTAAACAAACTCTCCAGGGTATTTTCAGATCTGTTCTCTGTAAAGACCAGCGTAATCCTCCACCACAAAAGTAAACAAACCCAGAAAATTTTGATCAAATTCCAGCTTCCACCTTCGCAAAAGGATTAAAAATGTCCACTGGACTCTCGAAAGGCTTATCAATATTCTCAATTAATGTGAGTAGTTTCAATTGTCCTCTACAGAAGCACAGGTTGGCTGACTGGATACAAAAACTCAAGCCAGATATCTGCTGCATACAAGAATCGCATCTTACATTAAAAGACAAATATAGACTCAAGGTGAAGGGATGGTCATCTATACTCCAGGCAAATGGAAAACAGAAAAAAGCAGGCATTGCAATCCTATTCACAGATGCATTAGGCTTTAAACCAACCAAAATAAGGAAGGATAACGATAGACACTTCATATTTGTATTGGTATATTACCAATATATATATCTGTTAAAGGTAACACTCAATATGATGAGATCTCAATTATTAATATTTATGCACCCAACCAGAATGCACCTCAATTTATAAGAGAAACTCTAACAGACATGAGCAACTCGATTTCCTCCACTTCCATAATAGTTGGAGATTTTAAAACCCCTTCAGCAGTGCTGGATAGATCCTCCAAAAAGAAGCTAAGCAAAGAAATCTTAGATTTAAACTCAACCATTCAACATCTGGACTTAACAGACATCTACAGAACATTTCATCCCAACAAAACTGAATACACATTCTTCTCATCAACCCACGGAACATACTGCAAAATCAACGCCATCCTAGGCCACAAATCTAACCTCAGCAAATTTAAAAAAATAGAAATTATTCCTTGCATCTTCTCAGACCATCATGGAATAAAAGTTGAACTCAATAACAACAAGAACCTGCATACCCATACAAAAACATGGAAGCTAAACAACCTTATGCTGAAGGATAGATGGGTTATAGATGAGATTAGGAAGGAAATAACCAAATTTTTGGAACAAAACAACAATCAAGACATGAATTACCAGAACCTCTGGGATACTGCAAAGGCAGTCCTAAGAGGGAAATTTATAGCACTGCAAGCCTTCCTCAAAAAAACGGAAAGAGAGGAAGTTAATAACTTAATGGGACATCTCAAGCAACTGGAGAAGGAAGAACACTCCAACCCCAAACCCAGCAGAAGAAAAGTAATAACCAAAAATCAGAGCAGAATTAAACAAAATTGAAAAAAAAAAGAATTATACAATGGATCAATAAATCCAAAAGTTGGCTTTTTGAAAAGATCAATAAAACAGATAAACCTTTGGCCAACCTAACCAGGAGAAAAAGAGTAAAATCTCTAATTTTATCAATCAGAAATGGTAACGATGAAATAACAACAGACCCCTCAGAAATTTAAAAATCCTTAACAAACACTACAAGAAACTCTACTCTGAGAAATTTGAACATCTGAAAGAAATCGACCAATACCTGGAAGTACACCACCTACCAAGACTCAGCCAGAATGAAGTGGAAATGTTGAACAGGCCTATATCAAGTTCTGAAATAGCATCAACTATACAAAATCTCCCTAAAAAGAAAAGCCCAGGAACAGATGGCTTTACATCAGAGTTCTACCAACCTTTAAAGAGGAACTAGTACCTATATTACTAAACCTCTTCCAAAATATAGAAAAAGAAGGAATATTACCCAACATATTCTACAAAACAAACATCACCTTGATCCCCAAACCAGGGAAAGACCCAACAACAAAAGAAAATTATAGACCAATATCACTAATGAACATTGATGCAAAAATATTCAATAAGATCCTAACAAACAGAATCCAACAACACATAAAAAAAATTATACACCACAACCAAGTGGGATTCATCCCTGAGTCTCAAGGCTGGTTCAATATACATAAATCTATAAATGTAATTCAGCACATAAACAAACTAAAAAATAAGGACTATATTATTCTTTCAACTGATGCAGAAAAAGCTTTTGATAATATCCAGCATCCCTTCATGATCAGAACACGTAAGAAAATTGGTATAGAAGGGACATTTCTTAAAATAATAGAGGCCATCTATGGTAAACCCACAGCCAATATCATATTGAATGGAGTTAAATTGAAATCATTTCTCCTTAGATCAGGACCAAGGCAAGGTTGCCCATTGTCTCCATTGCTCTTTAACATTGTAATGAAAGTTTTAGCCATTGCAATTAGGGAAGAAAAGGCGATCAAGGATATCCACATAGGGTCAGAAGAGATCAAACTTTCACTCTTCGCAGATGATATGATCATATATCTGGAAAACACTAGGGATTCTACTACAAAACTTTTAGAAGTGATCAAGGAATACAGGAATGTCTCAGGCTACAAAATCAACACCCATAAATCTGTAGCCTTTATATATACCAACAATAACCAAGCTGAAAAAACAGTCAAGGATTCTATTCCTTTCACAGTAGTGCCAAAGAAGATGAAATATTTGGGAGTATACCTAACAAAGGATGTGAAAGATCTCTACAAAGAGAACCATGAAACTTTAAGAAAAGAAATAGCTGAAGATGTTAACAAATGGAAAAACATACCATGCTCATGGCTGGGAAGAATCAACATTGTTAAAATGTCTATACTACTCAAAGCAATACATAATTTTAATGCATTCCCTATTAAAGCTCCACTGTCATACTTTAAAGATCTCAAAAAAATAATACTTCATTTTATATGAAATCAGAAAAAAACTCGAATAGCCAAAATATTACTCAGCAGCAAAAACAAAGCAGGAGGAATCATGCTACCAAACCCGAGACTGTACTATAAATCGATAGTGAGCAAAACAGCATGGTATTGGCACAAAAACAGAGAAGTAGATGTCTGGAACAGAATAGAGAACCAAGAGATGAATCCAGGTACTTACTGTTATTTGATCATTGACAAGCCAATTAAAAACATTCAGTGGGGGAAAAGATTCCCTATTTAACAAATGGTGCTGGGTGAACTGGCTGGCGATCTGTAAAAGACTGAAACTGGACCCACACCTTTCACCATTAACTAAGATAGACTCTCATTGGAGAAAAGATTTAAACTTAAGACATGAAACTATAAAAATACTTGAAGAAAGTGCAGGGAAAACTCTTGAAGGAATCGGCCTGGGTGAATATTTTATGAGGAGGACTCCCCAGGCAATTGAAGCAGTATCAAAAATACACTACTGGGACCTGATCAAACTAAAAAGCTTCTGCACAGCCAAGAACATAGTAAGTAAAGCAAGCAGACAGCCCTCAGAATGGGAGAAAATATTTGCCGGTTATACCTCTGATAAAGGTCTAATAACCAGAATTCACAGAAAACTCAAATGTATTAACAAGAAAAGAACCCGTGACCCCATCTCAGGGTGGGCAAGGGACTTGAAGAGAAACTTCTCTAAAGAAGACAGATGCATGATCTACAAACACATGAAAAAAAGCTCATCATCCTTAATCATCAGAGAAATGCAAATCAAAACTACTTTGATATATCACCTAACCCCAGTAAGAGTAGCTCACATAACCAAGTCCCCAAACCAGAGTTGTTGGCGTGGATGTGGAGAAAAAGGCACACTGCTACAGTGCTGGTGGGAATGCACACTAACACGTTCCTTCTGGAAGGATGTTTGGAGAATACTTAGAGACCTAAAAATAGACCTGCCATTCGATCCTATAATTCCTTTACTAGGTTTATACCCAGAAGACCAAAAGTCACAATATAACAAAGACATCTGTACCAGAATGTTTATTGCAGCCCAATTCATAATTGCTAAGTCATGGAAGAAGCCCAAGTGCCCATCGACCCACGAATGGACTAGCAAATTGTGGTACTTGTATACCATGGAATATTATGCAGCCTTAAAGAAAGATGGAGACTTTACCTCGTTCATGTTTACATGGATGGAGCTGGAACATATTCTTCTTAACAAAGTATCTTAAGAATGGAAGAAAAAGTATCCAATGTACTCAGCCCTACTATGAAGCTAAATTATAGCTTTCACATGAAGGCTATAACCCAACTATAGCACAAGACTGTGAGGAATGGGGCAAGGGAGATGAAGGAAAAGGGTAGGTTAGGATGGAGGGAGGGTAATGGGTGCGGCCATACCTATGGTGCATTTTAGAATGGGTACAGGCGAAACTTACTAAAGGCAGAATACAAATGTCTACATACAATAACTAAGAAAATGTCATGAAGGCTATGTTGAACAGTTTGATGAGAATATTTCAGATTGTATATGAAACTAGCACATTGTACCCCTTGATTCCACTAATGTACACAACTATGATTTAACAATAAAATAAATAAATAAATAAATAAACATTAACAATAAATGTTAACATTCATTGTTCATTTTTAAGAGGCATTGATGTTACTTATTGAATGAATTTTGTTGTTTTTATATAGCACTTATTTATTGCTTGATCTGCAATAAATTGCAATGTATATTAATATCTCCAAATGCTGCCATGTGACTAATTTTTAGAAGTTTTGTTACATTTGTCTTGCTATTTTATCCCACTCATACATTTGTACCATTCATCAAAAGAAGTGAAACTTTGCTCCCGCCAGTATCATCCCTCCATTTCTCCTACCTTTTGTTTTATTTTGACCCATGTGTTCAGTATTTTACCCCTCACATTCTGAATACCTTTGTTTTAGATATTCCCTTGTGAATGATAATTAGCTAGACTTTGGGAAAACATCTTGAGCATCTTTGCCTCTTAAGAGGGGCACTTAACATCAATATTCCTTAGCGCAAAGGGCCTATTTCATGTTCTAACATTAGTTTTATACTTTTTAAGCATTATTTTATGCTGTTTCGTTTGTGACTCCTATTTGCTCTATGGGCCATGTTTTCTTTGCTTTTACTTTCTTTGATGTTTATCTTTTAATCTCTCAAAGCCCTCTTTTGCTTCACATTAACAAAATTCTCAGAGTCAAGAAGGAAACAATCGTTTGAGTACACAATCCTCCACTCTCCTCTCTCCTCACATTTCTCAGTCTTTGTTAATATTAGCTGAAGTTTTCAACTCACTTTTTTCATGAAATCATGAATTTTACATTATTTTTAAAGGAACAGATGTTTTGATTTTAGATTCATTTTTATAACTAGATTTACATTTATCCTGTAGAGAACAAGTTAAATATGGGCTGTGTCTATCTACTTTTGGTGCTGATCCCTCCAAGCTCAATGCAAAAATTACCCCATTTTTTGTAATATTTCAGTACTCCCCCATTAGTTAGAAATCACCTTCAAATATCTGTTTTCTATTGATATTTTGAGTTCTTGTTTAGCAAAATTAACTCTTTATTGCCTCCATTCATAAAAAACAATTTCTATCATACTAATCTGTGCTTGAACTCTAAAACGTTGCTCCATTGTCTTATAGAATAATGCTACTGGTGCAAAGTTAGAGGTCAGCCGGCTTTTGGTTTTATTTTGTTTTCTTTTTTGCTTTCCTTCCTGATCTTTTCATTGAAGTGATTTTAAATTATATTGATTATTTTCATTCAAATATTATTCCAGAATTAAATGAACATATTCACACTATTTTGTCTACAGGAAATTACAATATGTATATAAAAATTACAATATGTACAATATGTTTTAAAATCATAGTTTTTTTGAACTGTGGAGAACTGAGAATTGACTTGTATTTTCTTGATAATTGCTTATGCATAGTTTCTTTCGGCCTTTTCTCCCCTTGGTCTTCCATCTCTGTCATTTCCTTTCTCATCACTTCCTTTCAGAGGACATTTAGCTCTGCATCCTCCAAGCATGGATTTAATTTCTTTCACAGTATCATTTATTTCTCTTTCACCCCCAAACCACCTTTTCCTACTAGGATTTCATCCAGTGTAGCTTTAGTCTACAAACCTGACATTTTTTCCTTATCTGTATGGCAGTTTATGAAGGCACCCCAGATCTCTTTCTTTCCCTTCTCTTTTCAAGAACAGATTTCTTCATGTTAGTGTCACAAATAGTGTTCTCCATCTTCTCTAGGCAAGGTGTTATAGCTCTCAGTACATAGGTACTGCACATCTCTGTCAGATTATCTGTAGGTATTTTCTGGTTTTATTTGATGCTCTTGTAGGTAATGATGTCTTAAAATTTTAATTTTCAGCTGTTTGTTTCTACTTGTATATTGATTGTGAATCCTGCGATTTCTTTCTCTGGGGGAAAGAAAACAAACAATATCAAACTAGCTGTGGGGAAAAAAGAATAAAAGGCATTCTGCATGAAAAAAAGCATAAAAGGTATTCTGCATGAAATAAAACATACTGACCAAATTGCTGGAGAGGCAAGGGTGAAGCTGATCCTCAGGAATAAATGGGACCAGGAATTTCAGCATTGCTACAACTCTTTATTTTTCTCATTTCCTGTCTTTCTGAGCCATTTGTTCCACCTCACAGTCTTTAGCTCTTGCTCTCTTTTTTTCTCCTGCTCCTGACCTGCTCTTTCTTTCTTTCTCTCTCCTTTCTCCCTCTCTCTCTCTCTCTCTCCCTTTTTCCCTCCCAAATTTGAACCAATTAGTTGCAACCAAGTAATAAAATTATCTAAAAATTAAAACAGAAGAAGAAGAAGGAAAAAGTACACACATAGGAACCTGTGTTCAAAATAGAGGAGTAAAACATTCTAAAGTTCTGAGTAAAAAGTTTGCATTCCTAGAATAACCCACAGGAGAATATTGACAGACAAAAATCAACCAAACAACCAAATGAACAAATGAAGAAACAAAGAGACTTCCGCTACACCATCCCTTCTCCTTTCTTAATAATGGAAAAATTTTTATTTAAGATGAGGTCTCACTGTGTTGCCCAGGCTATAATGCAGTGGTGTGATCATAGCTCACGATAGTGTTGAACTCCTGGGCTCAAGTGATCCTCCGAGTAACCAAGATGACAGGCATGGACCACCATGCTCAGTTATTTTTTTTTTATTTTTTTATTTTTTGTAGAGATGGAATGCTACTATGTTGCCCATGCTGGTCTCCAACTCCTGGCCTTAAGGAATTTTCTTAAAATTCTGGGATTACTTAATGAGATCCCATGCCTGGCCTCATTAAAAATTTATTTAATGAAAAATACATACATGCTTTAAAAGGTTAAACAGTATCTGTAGTCATAAAAATTTGTAGTCCTAATACTTACCCTTACTCCTGTCCCCCAAGACAATTGCTTTTAACTTTTAGCTGATTTTTTTAAATCTAAAATTTCATATCACCAAATTATTTACATTGCTATGTTTCTTAATATTATAATTGTAGACACCTGTTTACATTTTTATTGAAAGTGAATATTCAGTTCTCTTATATATTCAAGTATATTTCTTGTCCTTTCTGTATTGTCAATATAGTTGAATTATACTTGTTGGTTGATTCGGTAGTCTGTCCTGACGCTGCTATGATAATGTCATCATTATTTGTGACCTAGCCAAATAGTATACTATGAATATATTCTCTTTCTGATACACTGTGTTTATCCCTCTGCAAGTCGGTAATAATCTTTTTTTTTTTTTTTTTTTTTTTTACTTTTTACTTTAAAGTGTCCTTATTAGAAATACTTCCCAGATTCTTTGTTATACCCCTCAATTTTATTTTTCCTTATGGTCAAGGATTAGTGCTAGGGTAGGCTCAGAAATCACAGGAATGGTTTAATACTGAAAGAAAAGGCTTTTTTTTCACTTTCTTTTTTTTATTGTTAAATTATAGTTGCATACATTAGTGCAATCAATGGGTACAATGTGCTGGTTTCATATACAATCTGAAATAATCTCATCAAACTGTTCAACGTAACCTTCATGGCATTTTCTTAGTTATTGTATATAGACATTTGTATTCTATCTTTAGTAAGTTTCACCTGATTCCTCAAACCTGAAGATAATTTCCCCTTTGAGGATCTCATTGATTGTATATATCACTCGCATCAACAATTTTCTGCCTTACCCTAGTTATTTGTTCATGCATTTTATCTTTTCTCCTAGATTTGTTTGCTCTTTGAGGTGGGGTTTACATCTAATTCATTGCCCTAGGTTCTTTTTTTTTTTATTGTTGGGGATTCATTGAGGGTACAATAAGCCAGGTTACACTGATTGCAATTGTTAGGTAAAGTCCCTCTTGCAATCATGTCTTGCCCCCATAAAGTGTGACACACACCAAGGCCCCACCCCCCTCCCTCCGTCCCTCTTTCTGCTTCCCCCCTGTAACCTTAATTGTCATTAATTGTCCTCATATCCATTGTCCTGATGAGAGGCCACTCAGTAAATACAAATGAGGGAATAAATAAACTATAATTTACTGTAACTTTTTATATCTCTATTGAATTTAGTGTATATAATATGTCTGCTGTGCTGAAACACTTAATAGAGGGCCATATACAGAAAAGTCAAGGACTTTAAATAACTTCTCCAATAAGAGGCAAAACCAGGGTTTAAATGTGGGTCTGGCTCTAAATCCTGTGTTCTTGTCTACTGTGTGGTACCACGTTCCAGGCCTAGTTCAAAGCAAAAGGCAGGTGGCAGTCCATGGGCCATGTATCCTTTTCTTTCTTTTTTTTAATTATTATTTTATTTTATTATTAAATCATAGCTGTGTACATTAATGCGATCATGGGGCACCATACACTGGTTTTATAGACCATTGGACATATGTTCATCTCACTGGTTAACATAGCCTTCCCGGCATTTTCTTAGTTATGGTGTTAAGACATTTATATTCTACATTTACTAAGTTTCACATGTACCCTTGTAAGATGCACCGTGGGTGTAATCCCACCAATCACCCTCCCTCCGTCCATCCTATCCTTTTCATTGAGTCTGTAGGATGCTTTGAACTTTTCCCTTTTTTTCAAGGGAATGCCAAACTTTTTTTCTTCCATACAACCCCAAGCCATGTAATTTTTTTAAAAAATGAATATTCTTAAATTCTAATAAGATTTTATTTGTAATAGATGTCCACATTCTATCTGAAAATCTTCTAAAAACACCATTTTCCATCTCTGAACCCAAGGTGCTGCTGTGTGCTACACATTTGCTACATAAATTTAAGACATCCTGCAGGATTTGTGAAGGCATTAAATATTTATTTTAAATGAGGTGTCGCCTGTTTGTAGCTGGTTTTTTTTGGATATCCCAGAAGACAAACACCTGCATTCTAAGTCACTTGAGGAAGCAACGAGTCCAGAATTAAAAAAAAAAAAAAAAAAAAAAATCTATCCGCTTTTGCGGGGTCACTGTCGAGTCTACCAGTAGAGGGCGCCTAACCATCAGCAATGGTCTCAGAGATTCAGGCATCATATCGAGGACTCTGCACATGTTGCTTTTGTCTCTTAATGTGTAAATGAGAATGCCCCGTCTGTTGGGCCTAGAGGTGGCGGGGAGAGAGCCCTGGGGGCTGTACAAGAAAGGAAAATAAAGCTTTCGTGCACACAGGAGATTCGAATGAATATTATGCGAGGTGTTAATCCTGGCGTGGTGTTTACCTGGTTCATACATCACAATTCAGTGACTGGCATGTGGCTTTCTCAGAAATTGTAAGGCCCTGGCATACGAACATATCAAATGTGTTTAATGTTCTTTAACACAGTTGGGCCAGTCATACAGCCCCAGACTGATAGCAGGGATTATGGAGATCATTTAGTACACAGAAGCCAGCACACAAATGAGTAGACTGAGGCCCAAGGAAGCAAAGGCCTTTGCCAAGATCCCCCAATTATAATGTTAACAGAACCTGGGGTACCAAACCCAGTTGCTGAGCATACCCCCAAACTACCTACTTAACACTCCTATCCAGGAAATCCTTTGAAACCAGGGCCTGAGGGAACCCAGATCATCACATCGAGCCACTGCCGGGAACGAGATTAATTTAGGAGGATTTTTCACAGGGTTTAGTAACATTCAAATGCATAGCAGTGGATTACATTCATAACTGCTATTTGGGGTTGTTTTAACTTATGCAGCCTATTTTTACCCTTCTTAACTCTCGTGCATACCTTCGTCCTCCTTCTAAGCTAACACTTTTCAATTTTTCCTATGCCAGTCCACCTCTAGGAGCCATGATTCACAAAATCCTGTGTGATCTGGCCCCTACCTACTTATGAATCAGCTGCCACACTCTTGACTTTTTCACTCCCAGGCATGACAACTGTGCCATTAGCACCGCAAGCTTGACCCTGCCATAAGCCACCATGCCAGCTGCTGTTCCCTTGCCCCAATCTGCACATGGCTGGTCTTCCTGTCCAGTTCTCAGCTCTTCCTCTATAAAGCCACCCCTGAGAAGCGGATCTCAGTGGTCACCGAATTACCCTTTACCCCTACCAACTTGTGTTAATTCTTTGTTTCACCCTCTTAACAATCAGTAATTTTCTCAATTTTTGTATTTATTTTCATCTTTCACCCCATGCTCATGACTAGAATGTGTATTTCATGAAAGCTGGAACCTCATATTCCATGTTCACTATCTTACTCCCAGCCCTTTGACACTCAAGAATAACTCTGGGGAAATGTCAGTCTGAGCTGTGTGTAGAAGCCTTTCTTGCAGCCTGTTCGCACAAGCATCCAAGACCCACAGTCTCTTCAGAGAAAATTCACTTTCTTCAGCCTTTGGAGTTTTCTCTTCTTTGAGTAAGCTGCAGGTCACAAATGATACTAGCCCTAAGTTCTGAATGGCTGGGAGTTGTGCCAGCCTTCTCCTCTGCACAGGGACATTCTGGTTCAGCTGCTTAATTATCATGAATCACTTGCCTTCACTGACTCTCCCTCCCTTTGAGACTCAATGATTTCCCTCACTGAGGTTGATTTCACCATACAACCCTTCACAGGGCAGAGGGCAAAGACACGTTGTGGGTGATGAGTTGGGGTATTTATCTGGAGGTTAACTTTCAGGGATGAGCAAAGGCAACTAACTAGTCATCAACTTGTCTCATGGGACTGTGGAACATCTTGGGACCACCCAAGGTGTGCAATGAGGTCTGCCCATTGATTGAATCCATTAGATCCTCTGGGAGGACATGTTTAATCAATTCCCTTCCACTCTCTTAAGAAAATATAATTGTGTTTCATGAGAAAGAATGAGAAATTTCCTTCTCTCTGCTTCACACCTTATGCTTGTGGTACAATTGGTGTGACTAAGCTGCGTGTCAGGGGGCAGTCTGGAGGAGTCAAATGGGGAGAAGAAATTCTACTTCACACAACTATCCAGTCGTTGCCATGACTGCCTCCCTCTCTCCATCCTTTGCACCACAAAGGTGCAAAGATACAACTGGAGACTCTGGGTAAGGTGAGAGCTGCAGAAACAGGTGCCCCAAGTCCACAAGTAGTAACAGATGCCATTCACTGAATATCTGTTCTATGCTAGATGCCATCCTAAATGCTGCCAATAACCTAAGTCTCACAACAGCCCAGTAAGTTTTAGCTCACCATTCTACAGGTAAGATCACCAAGTCTCAGGGAAATGTAGGGTACATACCTGAGGCCACTTGGATGGGAAGGGGATGGTTCACATGTGAACCAAGTGTGTTCAAATACTTGCCACTCTTCTACCACACTGTGCCATGAACCACTGGAACCTCTCTCTCTACTAGCACTGACTCTGTAGGGAATTGCTGAAGCCAAACAGTCTTAAGGGGTCACTAGAGTTCTCACACTTACTTAGGCAAACAAAAATACATGAGTCATGCAGACTGTAGTTAAAATGTTGGTGATACAGACCTCATGGTGATAGGAGAGATTACACTTTACTTTCCAGCTTGAAAATGCATTAGTTTAAGTTTATTATTTTTATTTATTTATTTAGCAAACAATAAATATTTAGACTAGGTGTCAAGACCAATGCTGGAGACTGGTTACAGGGTAGCAGACAGGGTCAGAACCCTGCTTTGTTCTCTTAAAGAACTTACAGCTTAAAATGCTCATTGGAAAGAAAGATAAAATATTTCATAAATCTCATTGTATATATTTCTTTTAACTTGCTAGAAAAATATCTCATTCTTAGCAAAAATTACTAAGGAATGATTTGAGCTGCCCCATCAGTCCTGACCTTTCTGTTCTTAGACTTGTTTCTGTTATCAGTCACCACATGCACAGATTCTATGGTGGGGTGGACTCTGACAGAGAGGAAGGCAGAGGGATTACTGACCCATCCGTGTGGTCCACACTTTACCAAGACTGATTAACAGGCCCTTACTTGATGCTCTTTTCCATAGGGTTCCAGAGCTGGAAGCAGACACTAAAGTTCTTAAAGAATAGAGCCCAAGTAATAGAACAGAAAAAATATATAAAAATATAATAAATGGAAATGTCATTAAGATATAGGACTGAATATGCAGATTTAGGGAATTCCTTTTAGGAAAAAATTAACAGCTGACATTGAAGATGTCTGACAAGTTTGTGATGTTGCTACCTCACACTGTGTTGGCAGCACTGTACAAACAACTCAGTAAGTTTTCATAACCTTGGTATATCAGTGTCTCACAACTATTACATGTGGTGGTATTTTGCTGAGGGAAATTCATTATTGTTGTGTGTTTTTGTGTGATGTACAATGATAGCTCTAATGGTCATTCCAGAAAAAGAGTTTCAAAATTGCTTCGAAGGATGGACTAGGCACTGGCATTGGTGCAAGGCTTCCCAAAGGGAGTACTTTGAAGGTGACTATAGTGATATTCAGTAATGAAGTGTGTAGCACTTTTTCTAGAATGAGTTCATTAACTTAATTTTTAGACCTTGTATGCATTCAACAGTAGACATATTCAGGTTATGCTAGTGAAACTCAATCTTAAAGCAAAAAACTATCTACAAAAATATACCTTCTATAATGCAGAAAATTATCACATAGGCCTAAGGTTTCTCCACTGTAAGCAAATTAAATACGTCTACAAATTTAAGAGAAGGAAACAGGATCCAACAATATTATACCCAATTAAATTGTTCAAGGATAAAAGTAGTAAAAGTCATTCTCAAACAGTAAAGAACTTAGGAATTATTTTACCATTACTTATCCTTGAAAAAACAAAGACGAAAACAAAAACAAAAACAAATCTTACTTGATGAAATCCAGCAAACAATGATGAACAAAAAAGCTGAAAGTTAGCCATATGTCTGAGGAGTTTCCAGACTTGGAAAGCAGAACTATTGCCGGGATAGAAGACTTTGTTGAGCTATATGAAAACTATGTAGCATTGTGAAGAGAGCCCTGGAACCAAACCTGGTTCTATCACCAACATCCCTTAATATCTGGGTCTTAGTTTTCTGCATCTGAAAAATGAGACCACTCTAACTCTATACTCTCCATACACAATGAAGAACACAAACTTAAACATCCCTCAAATAGTGATGCTATTTCTCTTCCATCAGATTTTGCATATAACTACAACCCTGGATTGGTATTCTCTTTGGACTCCCTGTTTACACTCCGTGTCAGTGACATTTGGGACACTTCATAGTTGGCCAACCCTTTGATCAGTTTACTGCTTAGTCAAGGCTTTTAACAAGCCAAGGCTCATTCAGCTGAAGGCTTATCTTGCTCGCAATGACATCATTCATCAGGGACTTGGCTGGGCAGCCATGCTGGCCAGGACTTGGCCAAGCCCCAGAAGCTGTGCTGTTAGTAGAAGGTTACCCTGCAAATTGTCATAATGCTTTTCTTTCTGGGTTTGCAGCAAAGGCTTTGTTTTCTGGCAACATTTTAGGGCGGTCATTCAAAGAGAGGGAATATAGCTTCATAGTCATTTGCCTTCACCTTTCCTCAGATGGGGCCACATGTCAGATCTGTTGCTCCCTGGCTTTCCTACCAGACTGACAGTGGGACAGCCATCATCCCCGCTCAACATTAGTAGCAGGTTGATAAGGAACAGAGATAGGAACAGTTAGTGACAGGAGAGAGATAGGAGGGTTAGTGACTTGGCATGATTGTCTGTTCTACAGATCCCAGGATTCTTTGGATTAGAGCTCTTGCCATGCTGCCTATCTACTTGTTTCTGTCTGTGCACAGGCATAGTTCTTGTTTGTATGATATCACTAGCACTAAATTCCTGGCACAGAGGGGTGCCAGTTTTGTTTGACGAATAGCTAAACTAATTGATGCTAAGCAAGGAAATTACAGGTGGACAGTTGAAGGTAAGCACTATAGGGGATTTATTTATCTATCAACACTAGTAATCCATTTATTTGACCCAGCACACTGGACAGAGGTGGCTGCAGTAGGCACCCCCAACAGGTCCCAGCTATTCTTCTGTCCTGTCCCTCCATTCGTCTCCCCTACTACCTCAACCATAACAGCCAAGGGAATGGGTGTGTAGACCATTTTCTACCATCTTTCTGTAGACTGAAAACCATTTGTTCAACTTTGGATTCTTACTTAGCCATGTGGATGCTGACCCGTCATTTAGTGTCTCTGTTCCAGTTGCCCTAGAAGCGACTGGGGCTGGCAGCAGGCTTCTCTCTTATGTTGCTGATTTGGGGCCCAAAATCCAGATGTTAGATTTCCTCTTACTCATTTAATGAGTAAGTTCTTCCTTGTCTTGTGCCCTGTGCTGGGCTCCAGAGATATCGTAATTGTTCAGACTGAAGTCCTGCCCTCACGAGGCATCAAACCCAATCTATGACTCAGGCTTCCCTGTGGTACCTGTAGTCACCCATAGGATGGCCTTTGGGTTGACTTGCCTACCTTTCTTTCTAGGGCTTTTTTCATTGCAGTAATGGAATCAGGTCTGACAATATGGATAGGAAATGTATATGACTTTATTGTTTAGAAGGACTATAGCCAAAATCAGTAGTAAAACTTATCATATATCTGAATAAACAGGACTGAATTCTTTTCCCTTTTGTCCACAAAGCTCAAATATGTTCTCCTCCTTGTCATCTCACTTTCAGTATGTGGTACACATCTTTCCTATAATGTGTCCCAAATCTCCCCCCGAAGTGGAACAAGTTGGGCAGCTATTTCTCATGACTTCTCTCATTCATATGTGTCTCCTTCCATCTTCATAAAGAGGGGGCTGTACAGAACAATGCATGAGGAGAGGGGGGCTCCTACCAGGTCACTCAGGGCCAAATATTTGTAGTTTGACTCTGTTCTCGACTCACCTCACCTCCAAGGTCACAAGAGAATGGAAATATTTGCAGTTTCCTCTTCTTTATTTTGGTTTTTCCAAAAGTCTTATTAATACCCTGTACTGTCCTCCCTAAGTTTACTAATAATTCATTTTCTTCCCACTACTCACACCTGGATATATGCATTCCCTCCTCCCATATAATAGATTCTTCTCCTGTGCATCTACCTTTCCCATATTTCTTACCTCTTATTTCACATGAGTCAATTTAAAATGATCCCCACCCAAAATACAGAAACTTTCCCCAAATTCCACATTTCTTCCAATGATGTCACTACTCTAGAGCTACAAGGACAGAAAATTTGGAGTTATCTTTTCTCTTCCTTTTTCTCTGTCACCCATCTCCAGTTAGTCCCAACACTTCTGTAATCTCTCCAGTCCATAAACACTCACCACCACCACCACCACCACTATCACCAAACATGGGTCACAGCCAGAGACTTTTAGCTGATCTCCCTATTGGCACACTCTTGACATGTTAAGTCATTCCATACTGCGCCTCCCAAATTCAACTTCCTGCAATCTTGCTTCTGCAAACTTAAAGTCAACATTCCACATCTCCCATGGCCTCTTTCCCTGTCTCCCTGATGATTTGACTGCCTCCATCTCAAGCCCCTCCCCTCAGGGGTGGCTTCCTGACTCCAGCCACCAGTGCTAACTTCTCCTTTAACTTCATTAAAAGGAGAAGTTATGTCTTTACTTCACTTTTGCTTGTTCAGAAATGTGTTAAACTTGTCCATCTTCTCCTTCTGACAGTCTGTAAGACACAATTTAAAATTCACGTGACTCAGTATTTCATGTATTTTAGTCTTATTGTCTCAAGCCTGATCTAGGCAAATTCATGTGGCTTTAAAAAAATTCAGAATGAAGCTGGGTGTGGTGGCTCATGCTGGTAATCCTAGCACTTTGGAAGGCTGAGGCAGGTGAATTTGCTTAAGCTCAGGAGTTCGAGACCAGCCTGAGCAAGAGTACAACACCATCTCTACTAAAAATAGAAACAAAACAAAAATAGCCGGGTGTTGTGGCAGGTACATGTAGTTCCAGCTACTTGGGAGGCTGAGGCAAGAAGATTTCTTTAACTCAGGAGTTTGAGGTTGTTGTGAGCTATGATGTCACCGCATTCTACCCAGGGCACAGAGGGAGACTGTCTCAAAAAAAAGAAAGAAAGAAAGAAGGAAAGGAGGAAAGAAAGAAAGAAAAAGAAAGGAAGGAAGGAAGGAAGGAAGGAAGGAAGGAAAGAAGGAAGGAAGGAAGGAAGGAAGGAAGGAAGGAAAGAAAAGAAAATTAAAAAAGAAAAAATTCAGAATGGGAAAGCCTGTAGGTGAATGTGTTCCTTTATGTTTTGAGCCACTCTTTAACTTTGGTTTTGGAGTGTCCCCTGTCTAGCTTTGAATTGCCTAAGGATGCTATCCTGGCCAATGGCTTAGTCCCACCCTCCTCACCTTCCACTCAAATCTGATTTCCCCCAGAACTGGGGCAGCCTCTTACTGCATCCCCAGCCTTCCTCCCTGACCTCCTCCTGCCTGAGCCACATAAGAGCAATACATTCTAACAACAACTAATATTTATTTAGCGCTAACGATGTGCTCAGACTGTGTTAAGCACTTTCTCTCATTTAATCCTCTCAAAAAAAGCCCCTCTGAGGTAGGTAAATGTTTTCTGGAAATAAACCACTAAGGGCCTGCGCCACTTCCATGGAAACAAAGGCTGTTTTCAAACACTGTTAAGAAACTGTTTCTATCTTAGGCTTTCAATGACCTGGATTGTCGAGTGTGGAGGGGGAAAAAAAAAGTGAGAGGGAGAGAGAAAAAAAATGCCAGGGGAAGCTCTTCTTTTAATGCATGGGTTAATTAATCAATTTATTTTGGGTTATGCACAGGCACTTTCTTCTCTGTAATTAGAAAAAAGAAAAAAGCAGGACTTTGTGCTTCTGGAGAATGTTCTGATCCTGAGAGGTACAGGCATTTGCTGCTGAAGTTTCCCTTTGCTCCCCCAAGACCCAGCCTTAGGTATTTCAGTTGAATAAACAGGCCTGCACGTTGTGTGCCCAGCTCAGGACACCCTGCTGAGAACATGTCCTTAATACCAACAATGCCACACATTTATTCTAAGGTGACCCCCCTGACCCTCAAAAGTTTGTTCCCTCTACTGGGTCTCCTTGGTCTTTTCATTCCCCTGAATTCTCTACACAAAGCCCTGTCACATCCACAATTCTCTTGCAACTAAACTGGGATGGGAAGAAGGGGGGAGTGGAAAAGAAGCTGAAAATAGCCAAACCTTGATCCTCCACCTAAAAGAAAGTAAAGGACATTTGCATGTTAAACCATCCCCACACATTTGAGCTTCCTCTCACCCACCCCACCCCCATTTTCACACATTCTTTTCTAAAATCCTGAGAATTGGGGCCCACATTCCCATCTGAAGGAACTCTGGGTCAGTGCAGATAAGAAGCCCTACTGTGAAGAAAACTCTTTGCTCTTCTTTACATTTGTAATTATGGAGAGTTTTAAAAAACATTTATATCCCAAATGGAAGGCTCTGGTTTTAGAGGGAGGAGAGAAACGGTACTTTTGGCTTTACAAGTGCATTTTATCCACTGGTATCTCCTACTCTTCCTCCCCTCCCTGTGTTGTTTGTTTGTCCTGGATCCCTGGATGCAGTATTGGAAGGAAGAGTGACATCATTAGCTGTGAAAAAATATTTTGTTTTATGTTTTTCCTCATCTTTTAATGATCAAATTCTTCTCTGCCACTCGCCCACAAGGAATGGAAAGTGCCTAGGACTCTAGGACTTTTTGCCAGACTTACTTCAAAAGAGTCCACCCTAGCCGGCCTCTTCTCATCTTTGTTTCTGTTATTAGTTTTATCTATTCAAATCCAATGGAATGAGAATCGTCCCTTGAGTACAATAAAGCAGGTAAAGAACTCTGAGGGTACATTTGTGTTTTTTTCATGTGTCTCAACTAGGAAAAAAAATAGCTCACCACATACGGCACACTTTATTTAGTTAGCATTCACACTTGAGCCATGGTGGTGGACTCACTGGAGTGTCCCCTAACACCGTTGCCCTACCACTCTTTAATCCTAGGAATGTCCTCTGAAGATGTATAACGATGGCAAGAACTCCTGTGGTCTTTTAAAGAATTAATGGAAGATGTGACTTATAGATTGAAGACATCTTGATGTGATGATTTTTGTTGTTTAATCAAAGGAAATTCACGTAACATAAATTTAACTATTTGAAAGAAAACCAGTCAATGACAATTAGTACTTTCACAATATCATATAACCTTTACCTCTATCTAGTTTCAAGTTATTTTTATCACCCCCAAATAAAACCTCATACACATTAAAGAGTAAATCCCCACAGCTCACCCTACCTTGATCCTGGCAATCACCAATCTGATTTCTATTTCTTTGGCTTTACCTATTTTAGGTATTTACTATAAATGAAATCATACAATCTGACTTCTTTGACATATGAGTACGATGTTTTTCAAGTCTGTGGTGTAGAATGTATCAATATTTCATTGATATACAGCTAAATAAGATGTATATACCATAATTTATGTATTTAATTGTCTGTTGATGAACATTTGGGATTTTGCCACCTTTTGGCTATTGTTTTCCACTATTCTGAACAGTGATGCTATGCATATTTCAGATTTATCTTCTGTTTTTTTGTTATAAATCTAGGAGTGAAATTTCTTGGTCATATAATAATTCTATACACAACATTTTGGAATTGCCCAACTGTTTTCCACAGTGGCTGAACTAGTCTGCATTTCTACCACAATATGCGAAGATTCCTATTTTTCCACATATTTCCAATACTTGTTATTAATATTTTTCTATTTTTTGGTTTGTTATGGCTTTGAATTGCCGTCCTCGTGGGTATAGTACCACATGTATTGTTCATCCTAGAGGTGGTTCTTACAGTTTTCTGATTTTCATCTCATTACTTACTAATGATACTGAGCATCTTTTCAGATGATTTGTGGCCATTTATACATCTTCTTTGTAGAAATCCTCATTTATGTCATTTGCTCATTTTTAAGTTAAAGATTTAATTCAAAATTAATTTAATTTGTCTTTTTGTTGTTGATCTATAATAATTCCTTATGAACTGTGGATACTGGATCCTTACCAGACATAAGATTTGTAAATATTGCTCCCATTTTATAGATTGCCTTTTTACTTTCTTGTTAATGCCCCTGGATACACACAGTTTTTACCTTTGATAAAGACAACTTTACTTTTTCCTTTTGTTGATTGTGCTTTTGGTGTCATATCTAAGAATCCATTTTACCAAATCCGGATCATGAAAATTTATCTCTCTGTCTTATTCTCAAAGTTTGATGGTTTTGTTCTTTACATTTAGGTCATTGTTCCATTTTGAGTGAATTTTTGTATGTGTTGTGAAATGACATAAGAGTGGAGTCTAACTTTCCTGTGCATGTGGATGTCCAGTTGTTTCAGCACCATGTTCTGAAGAGACTCCTTTCCCCTGTTGAATGTTCTTAGCATCCTTGTTGTAGATGTAAGAGTCTATTCCTAGACTGAATTCTGTTCCATTGGTCTGTCTGTTTATTCTTATGTCAATATCACACTATTGCACTTTTTTAAAATGTAAATTGTTTTTTTTTCAATTTACAAATAATAGTTGTATATATTTATGGTGTACATATGATGTTTTGATCCACATACATTATAGAAAGATTCAATTAAACTAATTAACATTATCTATCACCACATCAAATTACCATTTTTTGTGGTGATGACACTAACTCTGTATATTCTTGTAGCAATTTTGAACTAGACTATACAGTATTATTAACTGTGGTCACCACGCAGTGCAATAGATCACTAAAACGTACTCCTCCATGCCTCCAGTCTCTGGTAACCACCTTTATATTCTCTATTTCTATGAGATTGAACTTTTTAGAATCTATGTATAAATGAGATTGTACAGTATCTGTCTTTCTGTGCCTGAATTTTTTCACATAGCATAATGTCTTCCAGTTCCATCTACATTGCCACGAATAATGGAATTTCCTTGTTTTAAAAGTCTGTTAAAGTCTGTATGTAATATTGCATTGTTTGATTGCTATAGCATTCCTGTAAGTTTTGAAACGGGGAAATGTAAGCCCCCCAACTTTGTTCTTCTTTTTCAAGATTGTTTTGACTATTGAGGCCTTTTGCAATTACATGTAAATTTGAGGACTAAGTTTTCCATTTCTGAAAAAAACATGGAATTTTAGTAGCAATTATATCTGTAGATCGCTTTGGGTAATATTGCTAAGAGAGCAATATTTAGTCTTCTAATCTATTAACATGTAATGTCTTTCCATTTGTTTAAGACTTTTTAACTTTAAGCCACATTTTTTAGGTTTTAGCATGCAAGTCTTTTACTTGATTAAATTCATTCAAAGAAATTTTATCCTTTTGGATGCTATTGTAAATGGATTTTTAATTTTTTTCATATTGCTCACTGCTGTTCCATAGAAACAATTGATTTTTGTGTTTTGATCCTATAGGTTGGAACTTTGCTGAATTTTCTGTTATAGTTTGTGTGTGTGTGAATTCATCTGAACTTTCTCTATGGAAGATCATGTCATCTGAGAATAGAGATAGATTTACTTCTTACTCTCTAATTCGTTGGCTCATTATCTATTTACTCTTTTCCTTGCTTACCTGTTCTGGCTAGAACTTTCAGTACAATGTTGAATAGCAGTGGTGAAAGTGTGAATACCTCTCTTTTTCTTGATTTTAGGGAAAAAGATTTCAGCCTTTCATTATTGAGTATGATGTTAAGTTGTGAGGTTTTTATAAATACATTTTATCAAATTGGGGAAATTCCTTTCTATTCCTAGTTTCTAAGGTTTTTTTTTTTTTCATAAAAAGCATTGGACTTTGTTTAATGATCTTCCTACATCAATTGAGATAACAATTTATTTTTCTTTTCTTTTATTAAATTAATGTGGTGCATCCACATTGATTGATTTTTTTTTTTTTTTAACTCTCCTTCCCTTCTTGGTATAAATCATTCTTGGTCATGGTATATAATCCTCTTAATATTTACTTATTTATTTATATTTTGAGACAGAGTCTCACTCTGTTGCCCTGAGTGGTATGCCTTGGGGGCTATAGCTCACAGCAACTTTAAACTTTTGGGTGTGAGCAAGAGTTTTACCTCAGCCTCCGAGAGTGCTACAATTATAGTCACCTGCCACCATGCCCAGCCAGTCCTCTTAATATTCTCTGTCAAGAGCACTCATCTTTTAAAAGACATAGAAAATAAAAAGAGGAGTTACAGATTAATAATTCAATAGTACTAATTTTTATATTTACCTATGTAGTTATTTTTATCAGAGTTTTTGTTTATTTAGATGATGTGAGTTATTGTCTCATGTCTTCATTTGAAACTAAAGAATTTCCTGTAGTTTTTCTAATAAGATAGGTCAAACTAGTGACTAACTCCCTCAGCTTTTGTTTATAAGCCAATTTCTTAATTTGTTTTTTATTTTTAAAAGTATAGTTTTGTGAGATATAGAATTCTTATTTGGCAATTTCTTTATTTCAGTACTTTCAATGTGCTGTTCACTCCATTCTTGCCTCCCTAACTTCTGATGTTGAATTGTTTGTAATAATGATCATTTATACATGATAATTCATTTCTTTCTTGCTGATTTCAAGATTCTCTTTTGGTCTTTGGCCTTGACAGTTTGATTATCTATTGTAATGTAAGTTTCCTTGAGTTTATCTTACTCAGAGTTCATTGAGATTTACGTATTCATCAAATTTAGAAAGTTTATTTTTTTGCTGTATTTTCAGATTTCTCCCCCCCACCCTTTTATCTCTCTTCTGCCTCTGAGACTCATATAGTACATATGTTACCATGCTCTATGGTGTTTCATAGGTCTTTAGGTTCTGTTCATTTTCCTTTACTATTTTTTTCTTTCTGCTCCTCAGTATGAATAAATTAAATTGTCCTTTCTTTAAGTGTTTGGATTCTTTCTTCTGCCTTACTGAATCTGCTATTAAACCCCTTCAGTGAATTTTTTTATTTCAGTTATTGTAAATTTTAATTTGAAATTCTATATCTTTATTTTTTTGTCTCTTTATTGATATTCTATTTTAAACATATTATTTTCCTGGTTTTCTTTAGTTTTTTGCCTATGATTTCCTTTAGTTCTTTGAACATATTTAAGACAGTTCATTTAAAGTTCTTGTTTAATGAGTACAATGTCTGGGCTTCCTCAGGTCCTGTTTCTGTCAATTTATTTTTTCCTATAAATGAGGCACATTTTCCTGCTTTTGTGTATGCCTTGCAGATATTTTGTTGAAAACTAGAAAATTTTAATATCATAATCTAGTGACTCTGAGATAACCTCTCTCCAGGATTTGCTGTTGTTGATTAAAAGGTATAACCATTTATTTTTTTGGTCACTTTTTCAAATTGTATTTTCAAAGACTGCTATCTTTTTCATGTGTGTTAACTGGTATTCCTTTTGAATTATCCCAGCAATCAGCTAGTGACTTGACATAAATTTTCATAAGTGTCTGGAGGCAAAAATAAAAGAAAAAAAAAAAAAACTAGTCTTTTAATCTTTACATTTTACTCTGAGCTGAGGCCTTACTTTGCTGTTAAGTCAAGCTTCCTACAGCTCTGCCTTAGCCTTCACCTCCTGCTTTCAGGAAACCCATAATCTATCAAAAGTGCAAGTCAAGATCCTCCCAGGTCTTACCTGAGCATGTGTCTGGTCCTGGGTATACAGGTTGCACTCTGTTTTTTTCAGTACATGTGATGGCCTTTATAAGCCTACAGTATCTCAAGAAACTTCCTCATTAAAATTCTCCTTCCTGGGCACTTGTATCTGTCTGCTGCTTACCCCATCTGCCCTCCATTGACCCAGATGGGCATTGGTAGTGTACGCCTTAAATCTTTCTACAGAGAACATTGCTCCAGGTGGCTAAAAAGATAATCCATCCCAGGTGTGTCAAAACACAGGTTAGTGTCTGCATTAATCTCTAAGGGATTGTCATACAGGTAAAAATGCACAACCACTAAGTCCATGTTATCCCCTTGACACCAGCAAAACACACCACAAATGTGGGTTGAAATTCTTACGGCTATTGTCACAGTGCTGCGAAATTGAGGGTTGAAGTGAGCAAAAACAATTCCACAACACTTATTGAAATTCAGTTACTTTTTTTTTTCTCACCAAGGACTCTTCTTATTATTGCAATTTTTCTATTAGAATCCAGAATTCTAAAAAAGTTGACTTTGTCAATTTTTGTCAACTTATGGCTATTTCAGTGGAGGAACCAATTTCTTGAGCACCCTAATTTGCCATCTTCTATGATTTACTTCCTGAGATGTTTTTTGATCTTCATTTTATTTTTGACCTCCAGAGGCAGCAGACCTATTAAACCTCTTTTTAACTACATGTGTGTATAGGGCAACATATCAAGAGTGGCTTAACCAGTGTGCTTAACCAGTGGCTTAACCAGCCACTCTATTGGCTGCTGAGGAAGAGGAAGAAACATGTGGAACCCAGTTTAGGCTTTCTGAGAGAAGCTGTAGCTGATCTCTTTTCCTTCTGTGCCTCTCAAAGCTCCTGTTGTTCTGATCCAGTATTCTTCCAGAGAAGAATACATTTTGTCAGGGAAACATAAACTACACAAATGCAAATAGGACAGCTTGTTCTCAGACAAGCTGCCAGAGACACTCTTGTAGCAGTGGCAAGTAAGCTCTCTTCAAATTATGTTTCACCTCTCTGTGAGCCTTGAAAGGTGGTCTTACTAATAACTTATCTAACAGAGAAAACTAAACTATCAAACAGGAAACAAGAGAAATAATTCCCCGTGCAACTACCCTTTGTTTAATTAAAACACCTGTGACCCAACTCCTTTTATCTAAGAGTTCCTTCTCTGCCTTGGATAAGTTCCTAAGTGGACAGAAGTACCAACTTCTCCCACCGTCTCAAAAAGAGACAGTTCCAGATGCCTCCCACTATCAAGAAGAAAGAAGGAACTAACTTCTGTTATCAAAGTGCTATGTGAAAAACAAAAAGCCAACACAGCAGCTTCACACCCATTTTTGTTATCAGTCTGCTGAAGCAAAATTAAAAGAAGCATTTTTATTCTTTATAAACTCCAGCCACTTTTTCTGAGGGGCCTGGCACTTCTCCCTTCCTTCTTGGTGTGGTGCTCTGCCCTCTCCTTTTCTTTCTTGGGAAAATAAATAAACTTTTAATTTCTTTCTATCCTAAACTTTGTCCAGAATTCTTTCTCCATCCTTTGTGAGCAACTAGCAAATTTCCATCCTTTTAAGCTCCTTTTCAAAAACAAATTAACTTCAACTGTACTTAACAGTGCGGGTAACCCTTACAAACTTAATGTTGAGAGAAAGAAGCCCATTGGAAATAAATATGTACATACTTAATGATTTAATTTACAAACATTTCAAAAGCAGGATGTCTAGGGTGCTAGACATTAGATGATGGTTACTATCATGAGGGTTAAGGACTAGGTGGCACCCCTGGGACAGCTTCTGGAGTGCTGGAAATGGGATGCAAAGCAGGAGAGCGGGCCTGTGTATGTGCTATGGTAGCCCACTGAGGGAAAATCACATAACATACTTACAGACAGAATACGACCATAAGAAGAAAGTTCATCAGCCACGGAAACCTAGCAAAAGGAAACACACAGAATCCAAGCAAATAATGGGAAAGAGTACTTTGCATAAGTTCACACTACAGTTGGGATTCTTTTAATTCCACATATCACAAAACCATAATTCAAAAGGCTGCAATTGCATTGAAAACGTCCTTTTTTTTTGCAGATTTTGGCTGGAGCTGGCTTTGAACCCGCCACCTCTGGCATATGGGGCTGGCGCCTTAATCCTTTGAGCAACAGGGCCACCCTGAAAATGAACTTTTAAATAAGTACATTATCTCCTATTAACCACAGATTCACATTCTGCATTTTTCCATTTTATTTCTGCACTCTATTAGTTCCTCTCATGTTGTTAATATTAACGTGTGCATTTCTAATGATTGTGTGTTGAGGTGATATGTCACAGAAATAAGGGAGATGTGAAATCCACTTTTTCTTTTTTGTTTTTTTGCACTTTGTGGCCAAGGCTGGGTTTGAACCCACCACCACCAGTATATGGGCCTGGTGCCCTACTCCTTTGAGCCACAGGCACCACCCAAATCCACACTTTTATCCCTGTGTGTTTTTGTCAGTGAAAAAAAAATTCTAGATCCCCCCAAAGTGTTTGTTTCAAATGGAAACTGGATCATATTTTACTCCTAACCCATTCAATGGCCTTAAATTCTATTTGACATGGTGTAAGTAGTTCTGCATCTGATTTCTTTTTAGTTTACATTTTCTTTCTTTCTTTTTTTTTTTTTATTTTATTTATTTTTTTTTTATTAAATCATAACTGTATACAATGATATGATTATGGGGCATCATACACTCACTTCATAAACCATTTGACACATTTTTATCACAGTGGTTAACATAGCCTTTCCGGCGTTATCTCAGTTACTGTGCCAAAACATTTATATTCTACATTTACCAAGTTTCGCAAATACCCCTGTAATATGCACCACAGGTGTGATCCCACCGATTCCCCTCCCTCTACCCACCCCCCCCTTTCCCACTTCCCCCTGTTGTTAAGTTGTAGCTGGGTTATAGCTTTCATGTGAGAGTCCCAAATTAGTTTCATAGTAGGGCTGTGTACATTGGGTATTTTTTCTTCCATTCTTGGGATACTTTACTAAGAAGAATATGTTCCAGCTCCATCCATGTAAACATGAAAGAGGTAAAGTCTCCATCTTTCTTTAAGGCTGCATAGTATTCCATGGTATACATATACCACAATTTATTAATCCATTCGTGGATTGATGGGCACTTCGGCTTTTTCCATGACTTAGCAATTATGAATTGGGCTGCAATAAACATTCTGGTACAAATATCTTTGTTATGTTGTGATTTTTGGTCTTCTGGGTATATGCCCAGCAGAGGAATTACAGGATTGAATGGCAGATCTATTTTTAGATCTCTGAGTGTTCTCCATATATCTTTCCAAAAGGAATGTATTAATTTGCATTCCCACCAGCAGTGCAGAAGTGTTCCCTTTTCTCCGCATCCACGCCAACATCTCTGGTCTTGAGATTTTGTGATATAGGCTAGTCTCATTGGAGTTAGATGATATCTCAAAGTAGTTTTGATTTGCATTTCTCTGATGATTAAAGATGATGAGCATTTTTTCATATGTCTGAAGGCCGTGCGCCTGTCTTCTTCAGAGAAGTTTCTCTTCAAATCCCTTGCCCAGCCTGCGATGGGATCCCTTGTTTTTTTCTTGCTGATGCGTTTGAGTTCTCTGTGGATTCTGGTTATTAAACCTTTGTCAGAGTTATACCCTGCAAATATCTTCTCCCATTCTGAGGGCTGTCTGCTTGCTCTGCTTACTGTGTTCTTAGCTGTGCAGAAGCTTTTTAGTTTGATCAAGTCCCAGTAGTGTATTTTTGAAGCTGCTTCAATTGCTTGGGGGGTTCTCCTCATGAAATACTCACCCAGACCAATTTCTTCAAGGGTTTTCCCTGCATTCTCCTCTAGTATTTTTATAGTTTCATGTCTTAAGTTTAAATCTTTAATCCAATGAGAGTCTATCTTAGTTAATGGTGAAAGGTGTGGGTCCAATTTCAGTCTTCTGCAGGTTGCCAGCCAGTTCACCCAGCACCATTTGTTAAATAGGGAATCTTTTCCCCACTGAATGTTTTTAATTGGCTTGTCAAAAATAAAATAGCGGTAAGTAGCTGGATTCATCTCTTGGTTCTCTATTCTATTCCAGATATCTACTTCTCTGTTTTTGTGCCAATACCATGCTGTTTTGATCACTATCGATTTGTAGTAAAGTCTGAGGTCTGGTAGTGTGATTCCTCCTGTTTTGTTTTTATTTCTGAGTAATGTCTTGGCTATTCGAGGTTTTTTCTGATTCCATATAAAACGAAGTAATGTTTTTTCAAGATCTTTAAAATATGACAGTGGAGCTTTAATAGGGAGTGCGTTGAAATTATATATTGCTTTGGGTAGTATGGACATTTTGATAATGTTGATTCTTCCTAGCCATGAGCATGGTATGTTTTTCCATTTGTTAACATTTTCAGCTATTTCTTTTCTTAGAGTTTCATAGTTCTCTTTATAGAGATCTTTCACGTCTTTTGTTAGGTAAATTCCCAAATATTTCATCTTCTTTGGCACTACTGTGAATGGGATAGAGTCCTTAACTGCTTTTTCAATTTGACTGTTGTTGGTGTATATAAAGGCTACCGATTTATGAATGTTGATTTTGTAACCTGAGACACTGCTGTATTCCTTGATCACTTCTAGGAGTTTTGTAGTAGAGTCCCTAGTGTTTTCCAGATACACAATCATATCATCTGCGAAGAGCGAGAGTTTGATCTCTTCTGACCCTATATGGATACCCTTGATCGCCTTTTCTTCCCTAATTGCGGTGGCTAAAACTTCCATTACAATGTTGAAAAGCAATGGAGACAATGGGCAGCCTTGTCTGGTTCCTGATCTGAGTGGAAATGATTCCAATTTAACTCCATTCAATATGATATTGGCTGTGGGTTTGCTGTAGATAGCCTCTATCAGTTTAAGAAAAGTCCCTTCTAGACCAATTTTCTTGAGTGTTCTGATCATGAAGGGATGCTGGATATTATCAAAAGCTTTTTCTGCATCAATTGAGAGAATCATATGGTCTTTGTTTTTTAATTTGTTTATGTGCTGAATTACATTTATAGATTTACGTATATTGAACCAGCCTTGAGACCCTGGGATAAAACCAACTTGGTCATGATGTATAATTTGTTTGATGTGTTGCTGGATTCTGTTTGTTAGGATCTTGTTGAATATTTTTGCATCTATATTCATTAGTGATATTGGTCTATAATTTTCTTTTCTTGTTGCGTCTTTTCCTGGTTTGGGGATCAGGGTGATATTTGCTTCATAGAACGTGTTGGGTAGTCTTCCTTCTTTTTCTACATTTTGGAACAGGTTGAGTAATATAGGTACTAATTCCTCTTTAAAGGTTTGGTAGAATTCTGACGTGAAACCATCTGGTCCCGGGCTTTTCTTTTTAGGGAGGTTTTGTATAGTTGATGCTATTTCTGAACTTGATATGGGTCTGTTCAACATTTCCACTTGATTCTGGTTAAGTCTTGGAAGGTGGCGTGCTTCCAAGTATCGGTCTATTTCCTTCAGATTTTCATATTTCTGAGAATAAAGTTTCTTGTAATATTCATTAAGGATTTTTTGGATTTCTGATGAGTCTGTGGTTATTTTGTCTTTGTTGTTTCTGCTTGATGATATTAGAGATTTTACTCTTTTTTTCCTGATTAGGTTGGCCAGAGGTTTATCTATTTTATTGACCTTTTCAAAAAACCAGCTTTTTGATTTATTGATCTGTTGTATTATTCTTTTGTTTTCAATTTCATTTAATTCTGCTCTAATTTTGGTTATTTCTTTTCTTCTACTGGGTTTGGGGTTGGAATGTTCTTCCTTTTCCAATTGCGTGAGATGTCCTATTAAGTTGTTAACTTCCTCTCTTTCCGTTCTCTTGAGGAAAGCTTGCAGTGCTATAAATTTCCCTCTTAGAACTGCCTTTGCAGTGTCCCAGAGGTTCTGATAGCTTGTGTCTTCATTGTCATTTTGTTCCAAAAAATTGGTGATTTCTTTCTTAATCTCATCTCTGACCCAGCTATCATTCAGCATAAGGTTATTTAACTTCCATGTTTTTGTATGGGTATGCAGATTCCTGTTGTTACTCAATTCAAGTTTTATTCCATGATGGTCCGAGAAGATGCATGGAATAATTTCTATTCCTTTAAATTTACTGAGGTTAGACTTGTGACCTAAAATGTGATCAATTTTGGAGTAAGTTCCGTGGGCTGATGAGAAGTATGTGTATTCAGTTTTGTTGGGATGAAATGTTCTGTAGATGTCTGCTAAATCTAAATATTGGATGGTTAGGTTTAAATCTAAGATTTCTTTGCTCAGCTTCTTTCTGGAGGATCGATCCAACACTGCCAAGGGAGTGTTGAAATCTCCAACGATTATGGAGCTGGAGGAAATCAAGTTACTCATGTCTGTTAGAGTTTCTCTTATAAATTGAGGTGCATTCTGGTTGGGTGCATAGATATTAATAATTGAGATCTCGTCATATTGAGTATTACCCTTAACAAATATGAAGTGACCATTCTTGTCCTTCCTTACTTTTGATGGTTTAAAGCCTACTGTATCTGCAAATAAAATTGCAACACCTGCTTTTTTCTGATTACCATTTGCCTGAAATATGGATGACCATCCTTTCACCCTGAGTCTGTATTTCTCTTTTAAGTTGAGATGTGACTCTTGTATGCAACAAATATCTGGCTTGAGTTTTTGTATCCAGTCAGCTAACCTATGCCTCTTTAGAGGACAGTTTAAGCCATTCACATTGATGGAGAGTAAGGATAAGTCTGGTGGAATTTTGGGTATCGAGTTTTTCAAAGGTCCAGTGGACATTTTTAATCCTTTCGCCAGTGTGGAAGTTGGAGTTTGATCCGAAGTTTCTGAGTGAGTTTACTTTTGTGGTATAGGATTGGGTTGGTCATTGTGGAGGATAGGTCTGAGAACATCCTGAAGAGCTGGTTTACTTATGGCAAATTTTTTCAACATATGAATGTCATTGAAGTATTTAATTTCTCCATCATAGATGAAACTCAGTTTAGCTGGATACAAGATCCTGGGTTGAAAGTTTTTTTGCTTTAGGAGATTAAAAGTTGATGACCAGCCTCTTCTTGCTTGAAAAGTTTCAGCAGAGAGATCTGCAGTTATTCTAATATTCTTACCTTTGTACGTTATAGTTTTCTTTCGCCGGGCTGCTTTGAGAATCTTCTCTTTCATGTTAACTTTAGTGAAGCTAATTATGATATGTCTGGGAGATGGCTTTTTGGGGTTGAATCGTGCTGGGGTTCTGAAGCTGTCTGCTATCTGAATTTCAGATTCTCTAGGCATGTCTGGAAAATTTTCTTTCATAATTTCATGTAGAAGGGCCTCTGTGCCCTTGGCTACCACTTCATCAGTCTCCGAAATTCCTATAACTCTTATGTTATTTTTTTTCGAATTATCTGAGAGCTCTCTGAGTGAGTGATCCGTTTTTGCTCTCCATTTCTCTTCCTCTTTGAGAGATTGGGAGCGTTCGAAGACTTTATCTTCAATGTCAGAAATCCTTTCTTCTGCTTGCTCCATTCTGTTACTGAGGGATTCTACTGTATTTTTCATATCTTTGAGGGCTGTAAGTTCTTGTTTCAGTGTGTCTAAGTCTTTGGTGGTTTTGTCTTTAAATTCGTTAAATTCTTGAGACAATTTTTGAATTTCTCCTCGAATTCCTAATTCCATTTTATTAATCTTGTCTGCAAACCAAATTCTGAATTCGACTTCTGACATCTCAGCCAGTTGTTTATGAATGGGATCTTCAATCACATCTGCTGTATCTTTTCTTGGGGGGGTTGATCTATTCTGGTTATTCATGTTACCAGAGTTTTTCCGCTGATTCCGCCCCATGGTTTACTCCCTTTGGTTTTTCCCCTGGGGTTTTATCGAGGGCCCGTACAGTGTTGTGGCCTGAGAAACTGGGGCCCTCTCTGGTGTGGTGGAGCAAAGTGGTTCTGTCTTGTTTTCAGCTGGTTTCTGTTCGATCCTATTGCAACTTCTACTCTGGCTTGAAGTCTCAGGTGTGTGGAAAAATCAGCAATTAAGTCACCCCGCCTTCCCCCCTCTGGCCCCAGTTGGAAAAGGAGAATCAAACCTTCCTACAATCGCACACCCAGGGCACCACCTGAAAAGTCCTCAGTCTATTAGCCCAGTTCAAAAGGTCCGAATCAACTGTCTCAATCGGCACTTGTCTCGGGTGGAAGGGTTCAAGAGGTCTCTGGGAACTGGATCACAGGGGCCTGGTGACTCCTCTGAGACAGCTCACCCCAGTGCAGCATGGAGTCAGGAGGAGCCACCCTGCAAACAGAGCAGTCTGGGAAGGTTGACGTCTCCTTCCCCACTTTGCCCCTCCGTCGGACCCAGTCACTGGTATCTCTGCAGATGGCTAACCCAGTTGCCTGCAGTGAACAGACACTCCAGGGGTTTGCACCTGCCTGAATCGCGAGGAAGTCTGCCAGGCCCCCGCAGACTGCCGCTATCTAGCAGGAGGAGATGGGGCCTGACCTCTTTGAGTGTTTGATGCAGGTGATGGGAAGGAGGTGTTCACTCAGGCTTAGCCCCGTCCCTGATGCATGCTGCTAACAGAACAGAACAGAACAGACAACTTTGTGAGGTTCTGTCTCTGTTCCTGTCGTCGCCTACAGGAGATGGGCTGTTTTGAGTTCAAACGTCTTTGCTGCTGGAGAATTGCGTCTGAACACCTCTCTGGGTCGGCCCCGCCCTGGAGGCTTCCGGGTTTGTGAGCCGTGTCACCGGTGGCCTCCTCTGGTTGCCCAGGGAGACAGGGGGTGTGGCCTCAGAATATCCAGAAGTGAGCTTTCTGCCGTTAAAGAAAAAACGGCTGTTGATCTACCTCCAGGGAACTGCTGCTCTGGTGTGGGCACTCAGGCGACCCTTTTCTCCTCTGTCCCGCGCCCCAGAGTCAGCACTGAGCGGCCACAGTTTGTGCTGGGTCCACACCCCTTAAGAGATCCCCCAAGAATCAGAACTTTTGGGGGATGGGCCCCCAGACCCGGATTGGGAGTGGGGCGGGGGGAAGCTAGAGTTTCATTCAGTTTCACGCAATACTACGGTCCGGGGAGGGCTCCTGCACTGCACCGCAGGGAAGTGCCGCCAAGGCTTGATTTCCCCTCAGCAGAGTGCCCTCTCCTCGCTCACGTGTCCCAGAGTCAGCGCTGACCTGACGCAGCTCAGGCACTGTGCACTCCCCTCGAGAAATCACCCAAGGAGCCGAACTCCTGGGGGATAGGCCCTCAGACCCCGAGTGAGAGTAGGGGTTCTCAGCTCTCAGCGGGGAGGCCAGAGTCTGATTCAGTCTTGGGCCCCGTATGCCCGGGGAGGGTTGCTGCACTGCACCGCAGGGAAGTGCCGCCAAGGCTTGATTTCCCCTCAGCAGAGTGCCCTCTCCTCGCTCACGTGTCCCAGAGTCAGCGCTGACCTGACGCAGCTCAGGCACTGTGCACTCCCCTCGAGAAATCACCCAAGGAGCCGAACTCCTGGGGGATAGGCGCTCAGACCCCGAGTGAGAGTAGGGGTTCTCAGCTCTCAGCGGGGAGGCCAGAGTCTGATTCAGTCTTGGGCTCCCTATGCCCGGGGAGGGTTGGTGCACTGCACTGCAGGGAAGTGCCGCGAGGCGTGACTCCCCCTCAGCCCGGTGCCCTCTCCTCACTCGGCGCGCCTCAGAGTCAATGCTGACCAGTCGCAACTCGGGGACTGTCCACTCCCCTTGAGAAATCACCCAAGGATCCGAAGTCCTGGGGGACAGGCCTCCAGACCTCAGTGGGCGGGAGGGGAGCGCCGGGGATTCAGGGTTGCCGGCAAAGGATTCCCAAAGTTTTATTCAGCCCTATGTCCGGCAGGAGAACGCCACGGCACCCCAGTAGGGGAGGTAGGTCCAGTTTTTAGAAGGTCTCTCCCGTGGAGTGTAGTGGGAGGGGCTTTAATTTCTGCCCGCTTGTTCAATTGTGGGGCTCCAGAGCCGGTTTCATGGGGGAGGGGGACTCCCGTCCGCTTGGTGGTGGATTTTGTACCTTTTGTTTGCGTACTTGTGATCACAACTTGCCTCAGCGGTGTTGATGTGCGTTCTTCAACCTTCTCTCTTGGTGAGGCTCAAGTCCACCAGGATACTTACTAAATTCCTGTCCCTTAACTCTCCTTCTGGTCGGGAGCCTTTGTTGAAAGCTGGCTTCAGTCCGCCATCTTGTCTCCCCTCCTATCTCTTTCTTTTTTTTTTAATTAAATCATAGCTGTGTACATTAATGCAATCATGAGTTACCATGTGCTGGTTTTATATACAATCTGAAATATTTTCACCACTCTGATTAAGATACCCTTCCTGGCAGTTTCTTAGTTATCGTGTTAAGACATTTATATTCTACATTTAGTAAGTTTCACATATACCCTTGTAAGATGCACCATAGGTGTGGTCCCACTAATTACTCTGCTTCCACCTATCCTCCTCCTCCCCTCCCCTGCCTGTCCACTTTCCCCATATCCTTGGGTTATAGCTTTCATATGAAAGCTATAAATTAGTTTCATAGTAGGGCTGAGTACATTGGATATTTTTTCTTCCATTCTTGAGATACTTTGCTAAGAAGAATATGTTTCAGCTCCATCTATGTAAACATGAAAGAGGTAAAGTCTCCATCTTTCTTTAAGGCTGCATAATATTCCATGGTGTACATGTACCAAAATTTATTAATCTATTCATGGGTCAATGGGCACTTGGACTTCTTCCATGACTTAGCAATTATGAATTGGGCTGCAATAAACATTCTGGTACAAATATCTTTGATATACTGTGATTTTTGGTCTTGGATATATACCTACTAGAGGAATTGTAGGATCAATTGGCAGGTCTATTTTTAGTTCTCTAAGTGTTCTCCAAACATCTTTCCAAAAGGAACGTATTAATTTAAATTCCCACCAGCAGTGTAGAAGTGTTCCCTTTTCTCCACATCTACGCCAACATCTCTGGCTTGGGGATTTTGTGATGTGGGCTAATCTTACTGGAATTAGATGATATCTCAAAGTAGTTTTGATTTGCATTTTTCTGATGATTAAGGATAATGAGCATTTTTTCATAGGTCTGTAGGCCGTGCACCTGTTTTTTTCAGAGAAGTTTCCCTTCAAGTCCCTTGCCCACCCTTAGATGGGATCACTTGTTCTTTTCTTGCTAATACGTTCAAGTTCTCTGTGGATTCTGGTTATTAAACCTTTGTTGGAGACATAAACTGAAAATATTACTCCCATTCTGAGGGCTGTCTGCTTGCTTTACTTACTGTGCTCTTGGCTGTGCAGAAGCTTTTTAGTTTGATCAAGTCTCAGTAATGTATTTTTGATGCTGCTTCAACTGCTCAGGGGGTCCTCTTCATAAAATATTTGCCCAGGCCTATTTCTTCAAGAGTTTTCCCTGCACTTTTTTCTAGTATTTTTATAGTTTCATGTCTTAAGTTTAAATCTTTTATCCAGTGAGAGTCTGTCTTAGTTAAAGGTGAAAGGT
This sequence comes from Nycticebus coucang, assembly GCF_027406575.1. Lineage (NCBI taxonomy): Eukaryota > Metazoa > Chordata > Mammalia > Primates > Lorisidae > Nycticebus > Nycticebus coucang. The sequence goes on from NC_069797.1 coordinate 13,728,070, forward strand.
GTGGGTCCAGTTTCAGTCTTCTATAGGTCACCAGCCAGTTCACCCAGCACCATTTGTTAAATAGGGAATCTTTTCCCCATTGAATGTTTTTAATTGGCTTGTCAAAGACCAAATAATGGTAAGTAGCTGGATTCATCTCTTGGTTCTCTATTTTGTTCCATGCGTCTACCTCTCTGTTTCTGTGCCAGTACCATGCTGTTTTGATCACTATGGATTTATAGTATAGTCTGAGGTCTGGTAGCATGATTCCTCCTGCTTTGTTTTTATTTCTGAGTAATGTTTTGGCTATTTGAGGTTTTTTCTGATTCCATATAAAATGAAGTATTATTTTTTTGAGACCTTTAAAGTATGACAGCGGAGCTTTAACAGGGATTGCATTAAAATTGTATATTGCTTTTGGTAGTATGGACATTTTAACAATGTTGATCTTCCCAGCCATGAGCATGGTACATTTTTCCATTTGTTAACATCTTCAGCTATTTCTTTTCTTAGCATTTCATAGTTCTCTTTATAGAGATCTTTCATGTCCTTTGTTAGATAAGCTCCCAAATATTTCATCTTCTTTGGCACTACTGTGAATGGAATAGAGTCCTTGACTGTTTTTTCAGCTTGACTATTGTTGGTATATATGAAGGCTACCGATTTATGAATGTTGATTTTGTAACCTGAGATGCTGCTGTATTCCTTGGTCACTTCTAAGAGTTTTTTTAGTAGAATCCCTGGTGTTTTCTAGATATACAATCATATCATCTGCGAAGAGTGAAAGTTTGATCTCTTCTGACCCTATATGGATACCATTGATTGCCTTTTCTTCCCTAATTGTGATGGCTAAAACTTCCATTACAATGTTAAAGAGCAGTGGAGACAATGGGCAGCCTTGCCTGGTTCCTGATCTGAGTGGAAATGATTTCAATTTAACTCCATTCAATATGATTATTGGCTGTGAGTTTGCTGTAGATGGCCTCTATCAGTTTAGGAAATGTCCCTTCTATCCCAATTTTCTTAAGTGTTCTGATCATGAAAGGATGCTGGATATTATCAAAAGCTTTTTCTGCATCAATTGAGAGAATCATATGGTCTTTGTTTTTTAATTTATGTGCTGAATTATATTTATAGATTTACGGATATTGAACTAGCCTTAAGACTCTGGGATAAAACCCACTTGGTCATGATGTATAATTTGTTTGATGTGTTGCTGGATTCTGTTTGTTAGGATCTTGTTGAATATTTTTGCATCAATATTCTTTAGTGATCTTGGTCTATAATTTTCTTTTCTTGTTGGGTCCTTTCCTGGTTTGGGAATCAAGGTGACGTTTGCTTCATAGAATGTGTTGGGTAGTATTCCTTCCTTTTCTATATTTTGGAAAAGTTTGAATAATATAGGTACTAGTTCCTCTTCAAAGGTGTGGTAAAATTCTGACGTGAAGCCATCTGGTCCTGGGCTTTTATTTTTAGGGAGATTTTGTTTAGTTGATGCTATTTCAGAACTTGATTTAGGCCTGTTCAACATTTCCACTTGATTCTGAATAAGTCTTAGAAGGTGGTGACCTTCCAAGTATTGGTCAATTTCTTTCAGATTTTCATATTTCTGAGAATAAAGTTTCTTGTAATATTCTCTAAGGATTTTTTGAATTTCTGAGGAGTCTGTTGTTATTTCATCTTTGCCATTTCTGATTGATGGAATTAGAGATTTTGCTCTTTTTCATGGTTAGTTTAGTGAAAGGTTTATTTTATTGACCTTTTCAAAACACCAACGTTTTGATTTATTGATCTGTTGTATAATCCTTTTGTTTTCAATTTCATTTAATTCTGTGCTAATTTTGGTTATTTTTTTTCTACTGCTGGGTTTGGGATTGGAATGTTCTTCTTTTTCCAGTCGCTTGAGATGTCCCATTAAGTTGTTAACTTCTTCTTTTTCTGTTCTTTTGAGGAAGGCTTTCAGTGCTATGAATTTTCCTCTTAGGACTGCCTTTGCAGTATCCCAGAGGTTCTGATAATTTGTGTCTTCATTGTCATTGTGTTCCAGAAATTTGGTAATTTACTTCTTAATCTTTTTCATGACCCAGCTATCATTCAACATAATGCTATTTAGCTTCCATGTTTTTGTATGAGACTTCAGATTCCTGTTGTTGCTGAGTCCAACTTTTATTCCATGGTGGTCTGAGAAGATGGAAGGAATAATGTCTATTCTTTTAAATTTACTGAGGTTAGACTTGTGACCTATGATGTAATTGATTTTGGAGTATGTTCCATGGGCTGATGAGAAGAATGTGTATTCAGTTTTGTTGGGATGAAATGTTCTGTTGATGTCCATTAAATGCAAATGTTGAATGCTTAAGTTTAGATCTAAAATTTCTTTGCTCATCTTCTTATTGGAGGTTCTAACCAACACTGCCAAAGGAGTGTTAAATTATTTAACTATTATGGAGCTAGAGGAAATCAAGTTGCTCATGTCTATTAGAGTTTCTTTTATAAATTGAGGTGCATTCTGGTTGGGTGCATAAATATTAATAATTGAAATCTCATCATATTGAGTATTACCCTTAACAAATATGAAGTGACCATCCTTATCCTTCCTTACTGTTGTTGGTTTAAAGCCTATTGTATCTATGAATAGAATTTTAACACCTGCTTTTTTCTGATTTCAATTTGCGTGAATTATAGATGACCATCCCTTCACCCTGAGTCTATGTTTATCTTTGAAGGTAAGGTGAGATTCTTGAATGCTGCAGATATCTGGCCTGAGTTTATCCAGTCAGCCAACCTGTGCCTCTTTAGAGGACTATTTAAGCCATTCACATTAATTGACAGTATTGATAAGCCTGGTAGTGTATGGGGTATTGAGTTTTTCAAAAGTGCAGTGGATATTTTTAATACTTTCACCACTGTGGAAGTTGTAATTTGATCAAAATTTTCTGAGTGAGTTTACTTCTGTTTTGGATGATTGTGCTGGTCATTATGGAGGATAGGTCTGAGAATATCCTGGAAAGCTGATTTAGTTATGGAAAATTTCTTCAACATGTGAATGTCGTTTTCGTTTCTGCATCATAAATGAAACTCAGTTTAGCTAGATACAGGATCCTGGGTTGAAAGTTATTTTGTTTTAGGAGTTTAAAAAGTCGATGAGCACCCTCTTCTAGCTTGAAAGATTTAGGCCGAGTGATCTGCAGTCATTTTAATATTCTTTCCCTTGTAAGTTATGGTTTTCTTAGGTCTGGCTGCTTACAGTATTTTCTCCTTCATATTAACTTTAGTGAAGTTAATTGTGATGTGCCTGGGGGATGTCTTATTCAGGTTGAGTCATGCTGGGGTTCTGAAACTGTCTGCTATCTGAATTTCAGAATCTCTTGGCATGTATGGAAAATTCTCTTTCATAATTTCATGGGAAGAGCCTCTGTGCCTTGCAAAGCCGCTTCATCACTTTCAGAGATTCCTATGAGGCGAATACTAGTTTTCTTCAAATTATCCCAGAGCTCTCTGAGGGAATGATCCGTTTTTGCTCTCCATTTCTCTTTCTCTTTGAGAGTTTGGGAGTGTTCAAAAGCTTTTTTTTCAAAGTCAGAAATCCTTCTTCTGCTTGCTCCATTCTGTTACTGAGGGATTCTACTGTATTTTTCACATCTTTGAGGGCTGCAAATTCTTATCTCAATATGTCAAAATCTTTATTTTGTCTTTGAATTCATTGAATTCTTGATACAACATTTGAAATGCTCCTTGAATTTCTAATTCCAACTTTTCCTCTATTCTATTAATCTTATTTGCGATCCAAATTCTGAATTCGATTTCTAACATCTCAGCCATCTGTTTATAAATGGGATCTTTAGTTGTATCCGCCATATCTTTCCTTTGGGTGGGGGGGGGTTAATCTACTCTGGTTATTCATGTAACAGAGTAGATTACATGAGTAACCACAGTTTTTTTCCTGATTCCACCCCATGATTATTTTATACCGTTTGACTAGATGAGCAGATAAAAAGAAGTTGGGTTAGGGGCTCCAGGAGTAGTGATTAACCAGCCCTTTTCCCAAAAGCTGGGACTGGTGCCTGTACCTTTTCCCCTAGATCTGTACAGTGCTACAGCCTGAGAAATTGGGGACCTGCTGGGTGTAGTGAGGCTAAGTGGCTCTGTCTTGTTTTCAGGTGGTCTCTTTCCTATCCTAGTGAATCAGTTCCTCTGGGTTGACGTCTCAGCTATGGAGAAATAGCAGCAATTAAGTCACCCCACCCTCCACAGGCAACAATTGGAAAAGGAAAATCAAACCTTCCCACAACCACACACCCAGGGTACCATTTGCATAGTCCTTGATGATTGACCCAGTTCAAGAGGTCCACATCAAGTGTCTCAGTCAGCATCTGTCTCAGGTGGGAGAGTTCAAAAGGTCTCTGGCAACTTGATAGCAGGGGTCTGCTGGCAGCTCAAGTATGATTCAATTTGGTGCTCCATGAGGTCAGAAGTACCCACCTAGCAAATAAATTAGTCTGGGAAGGTTGATGCCTCCTTCCCCACCTTGCACCTCTGTCACACCCAGTCACTGGTAACCCTGCAGGGCTATGACCCAGTTCCCGCCTATGAGAGCAGATGCTCCAGGGGTTTATGCCTGCTTGAGTCACAGGGAGATCTATGTCTCGTCAACCAGGCCACTGTTCTCTGCCACTATCCAGCAGGGGGAGGTGAGGCCTGGCAACCTCAGTGCTTAATGAAGGCTGGGGCAGTTCACTTAGTTCAGCCCCACCCCTGATAGATGTTGCTGACAGAATAGAGCAACTTCGCAGAATTTGTTTCTGTCCCGGCTATATTCCTCATGTGGATCAGACACTGTTTGTGTTCACAGAACCTGCAACTCAGCCCCCATATGTGCTGCTGCCTAGTCTTGGCTACAGTTTATGTTGGGGCAGCTGGGGTTAGAGCTCACACTCAGCTGTCAGTTCCAGCCCCTGCCTGCCTGCCTTTGTCTCAGCTATGATCCCCTGAGGGCCAGGTGAGTCTTAGGTTCAGCAAAACAGTCCTGTGGGTCAGCCCTGCCCTGGGAGTCTTCCATCTCTGCATACACATATTCTAGTCCCCATGCTCCACCCAGGCCGGTACCACCTCAGGCATACCCTTTACTCATGGGGCCTGTGTTTCCATCCAAGATCTGTTCCACCAATGGCTGCCACTGGAGAAGATGCCTGGCCTCCTCTGGTTGCCCAGAGAGACAGGGAGTGTCTGTCTGGAATATCTCCAGGGGTGTGAGCCCTATTGTTGCTGCTGTGGCTGCTGGTCTGTGCCTCAGGGCACTGTCTCTCCTGTATGGTTCTCTCTCAGTTGACCATCCTCTCTTTATTCCCTTGCCACAGAATCAGCACTGACCAGTAGCAGTCCATGCCCTGTCCACGCCTTTTGAGAAAATATCCAAGAATCTGGACTCCATGGGGAACAGGCTTCCAGACCTCAGGGTGATAGTGGAGTGGAGGACTGGGAGTTCAGAATTGCATGGAGAGAATATATACAGTTTTATGCCTGGCAGGAGAGTGTCATGGCACCTTAGTAGGGGAAGGAGGTCCAGTTTTTAGAGGGTCTCGCCCGTGGGATAAAATGGGAGAATATTTGAACTCTGCTCACTTGTTTGTAGAAAGTATGCTGCGAGCTGTTCTCATGGGAGAGGGGACTCCTGTCCGCTTGGTGATCAATTTTGTACCTTTCGTTTGTATCCTTGGGGTTGCAGCTCGCCTCAGCAGGGTTGATGTACGTTCTTCAACCTTCTCTCTTGGCTCAGCTCCAATCCACGAACTTACTTGCTTAACTTCTGTCCTTTAACTCTCCTTCTGGATGGGAACCTCTGTAGAAAGCTGGCTCCAGTCAGCCATCTTGCCTCCCACTATCCTTAGTTTACATTTTCATGGTGTCATGGTACCTTTCATTTCAACCAGAGTCATTTTGTTTTAGCTGTGTTACACATAGGTAAAATGTAATTTCCCTGCCTTTACTATATGAACCAAGTCTTTATTCTTTAGTGATCTTAAAATTTTTTTTTTTATTAATGATTTTATTTTGCTGTTCTTTATAGAATAAGAATTCCTTTGAATTGGTGCATATGGGTAGAATTCCTTTATAATTTCTAATCCTGATAGATGTATTATCAGATCATTATGTTTTTTGTTTACTTATTATTTTCAACAATTATTTTTCATTGGAAAAATCAGAAAGAAATTAAAATGGTTTTGCAAATAATTCAAATATTTCCAGAATGTGTAACTTAGAAAGTGGAAGAGTGAGAGGTAAAAAGTAGATGTTTTATTTTTACATCTTTTTACATATTATGACCTTACATGGCTTAAATTTTATAAAATATTCACATATTAGTTGTGAAAACAAAACAAATTTACATAGAAAAAATTTGAATGACTGCTTTGAATTCCAATGCAACTGCTGTGGTTTTGTGTCTTCTATACACAAATTTATATATTTATCACCTGATTCATTTACTAACTTGTATACATATATTTTTACATGTCTATTTATTTATGCATTTATTATACTTATATTGTAAAATATATTTTATAGAATATAAACGGGGTATGAATTCTGTAGCTTGTTAAATCTATTTGATGTCTTATATATTTTTCATGTCAGTTTATATAGACCTTTCTCAATACTTTGCATAGCAGCATATTATACTCTTTCATCATTTCAATAAGAATCCGTATTGGGGGGAATTAAATATGTATTCTCAACTGCTATATTTTCTAGAAATCTGTCCCATGACTTTTTGATTTATAGTAAGCTTCCTATTCTTTTTTAACTATAGAATTTGCTACATGATAAATTTTCAGGGGCGTGGCTTTTATCATTTGTAGCTGTTCTATTCTCATGAACAGTAACATAAACCCTCTGCTTTTAAAATTAGCCCTCACATCTCACAGAACCTTTCTTCTGAGGTTCACTGTCATGGGAAATTATGTTTGGATATGATGTACATATATTCAAGGTCTGACAATTATGTTTGCAAACTCATGCTAGAAATGCTGCTACATACCTCATTGCTGAATATTACTGCAGTCCTCAGAGGGCCAACAGGAGCATTTTGAAGTTGACCACCATAGTGATATTCAGCAATGAGGCATGTGGCACAATTTCTAGCATGAGTTCAAGACTTAATTGTGAGACCTCATATAGTCTTCCATGTGGTGGTTTCTATTACTGACAACAGAAGTCAAAGCAATAAACCTACATTAGCAACCCTGAAGGAAGAAAGATCATGTTGAAGAAGTCAGGGTGACAGAATCACACAAGCCTCCCCAGGAGATACTGCCCACATGTGCTCTCCATCCATCTCTAGATCCATAGGATTCTGGGGAATATGTGCTTCTCACATAGTCTCATCCATCCATCTCTAGATCTGTAGGATTCTGGGGAATATGTGCTGTTCAGATATTCTCATCCATCCATCTCTAGATCCATAGGATTCTGGGGAATATGTACTACCCAGATATTCTCATCCATCCATGTTTAGATCCACAGGATTCTGGGGAATATGTGCTGCTCACATATTCTCTTCCATCCATCTCTGAGTCCATAGGATTCCTGGGGCTGTCTGATGAGCTTCTGGGGCATGTGGTCCCCACCATGCTGGGATTGGCTTCTTTTTCAATGTAACTCTGTTGGTATTTCACTTATTTGGTAATAGAGTTCACCTGTTCACCTCAGTATTTATATTTAGTCTGCACATTAAAGCATTGAAGACAGTGAGAATAAATATTTCTATTTAATGCTAAGGGTGAAATTCAGTTCACAACCAATTAAAGAACCCTCATACAATAGACATGCTGTTTGCTGAGGAAATGGTACTAGTGAATTTCCTTTTACTTTCCTTTGGCTCTGTGTTTAATAGCACAGCTTATTAAAAAAAATGTTCTAGAGATTAAAAAAGAATTTGTATTCACAAAATAAAATCTGTGACAGAGCCATGTATTTGTAAGTGTAACCTAGTTTTTGTGAACTTTCTCATGGGGCCATTCTGCCCTGACCTTGGTGTTCGTGTGTTACTCCCAAATGCTCTTCTTGCTGCTCAGTGGACCACCTGCACCTACGTTCTTCAGCTCAACATGTGTTTAACGTTTTTATTCTCATCCTTAAGACTCATCAAGATATGCCCATCCCTCATTATTGGTTTTTAAGTGAAAAATTACTAACTTGATCACCTAATCCATCTTGGGCACAAGATCATCATAGCATTTGCTGTGAAATTCAAGACATAAAAAGGAGAAAATTTTTTTAATGTTTAAAATTTATTTTAGTTTTTAAAGACAGATAACAATTGTACATATAGTAATTTTTTGACATATATCATGTATGGCGATCATATGAGGGTAATTGGCATATTTGTGATCTCTAACATTTATCCTTCCTTTGTGTGTCAGATTCAATATCACCCTTCTAGATATATGAAACTATATAACATGTTGTGGACTATAGTCATCCTACAGTGCTGTGGAACACTAGAATTTACCCCTCCTACTTAGCAGTAATCTTGAATCCTTTAACAAATCTCTGACTGTGAAATAATGTCCTGGATTTTCACACTTTTGAAAACCTGTTCGCTCATCCATTTCACATTTCACTCATCATTTAGAATGCACAGCATGTTTTAAAATACCTATGGTGCCTCAAATCAGGTGATATTTTATATCCAGGTGGAAATTATAGATATTATGCCTGGTGACTGTCTCTGTATTTGCTCAACTCAGTATCCATGATTGTTTCTCAGTCAGAACTTGCTTTATCCTTTCAGTCCTCTTTAGCCTGGGCTTTTTTGTTTGTTTAGTTGATTGATTGGGGTTTGTTTGTTTTGTTTTTTGTTTATTTGGTTTTTTGGTTAGCTCTTGGTTCTTTTTTTTTTATTGTTATATCATAGCTGTGTACATTAGTGCAATCAAGGGGTACAATGTGCTGGTTTCATATACAATCTGAAATATTCTCATCAAACTGTTCAACGTAGCCTTCATGGCATTTTCTTAGTTATTGTATGTAGACATTTGTATTCTGCCTTTAGTAAGTTTCTCCTGTACCCATTCTAAGACGCACCATAGGTGTGGCCCCACCCAATAACCTCCCTCCACCTGAACCTCCCCCCTCCCTTCCCCTTCCTTGGCCCTTTCCTCATAGTCTTGTGCTATAGTTGGGTTATAGCCTTCATGTGAAAGCTATAATTTAGCTTCATAGTAGGGCTGAGTACATTGGATACTTTTTCTTCCATTCCTGAGATACTTTGCTAAGCAGAATATGTTCCAGCTCCATCCATGTAAACATGAAAGAGGTATTCTTGTGGATGTGGATCTTAGACTGAAATTAATCTGACAATGGGCTCTCTGAAGCCACCTGAGACTCCATCTTACCAGGTTTTCTCACCTGGGACCCTTCGTGGAATCCATGACTTCATTAGCCCCTGTCAGACAAACCAGATGGGTTCTCACCCTGAACGGGTTTCTCCTGCCCTCTTCCCACTGGGCTCACATTTTATAAGCCTGTGTTCTTCTTTGGGGTCTTCTTTGCCCATTTCCATGGTGTTGCTGTTATCTATTCCTGCTCCTCAAATCTCCCTACATCTACTTTTCCCTGGATTAATTTAGAGCATCCATTATTATTTAGTATCTTTTTTTTTTCCATCTACAGGATGACCCAACCCCAATTGGTTTAAAAAAAAAATGCAGCTTTTCTCTATTATTTGCTGTGAAGCTCTTGATGGTGATTGGTCTGTAAATGGTGGAAGACAGGTATGGAGACCTTTCTTGTTTCCTGTTCACACATGCATCTCAGATGGGGCTTCATGAACACATATCTCTCTCTTTTTTATTTTTTCATTAGGGAACTTCTTTATTCTTCTGTTACGTGGCAAATCCCACCCACCATGGACTCTGCCCTGCTGGGTCTCCACAGGTGAGGGGCCCGCCCCAAACCATGTCTTCCTTTGAGCAGCACAAATGCTTTCCTCTTACAACCCCCTCATCCCCCTTTCTGGTCCTCATGGTAACCCCTCAGACTCCCCAAGGAAGATGGTGCTGATAAGCTCACCCAGTCCATGCTTTGCAGGTGCCCATGGTAGGCAGCAGGGGCTAGGGTTAGGTGAAGTGAAGTGAAGTGAAGACTATTAAGCGAAGACTTATTAAGGGCTAATCTCCAAGGATTTTGTAAATACACCCTTGAAGTAGAGAGCTGCAGGCAAGCTCGGAGTGAAGCACCTAACAAAGCCAAGAAGTCAGCTCCCAGGCTCCTTTCTGCATTGGTGATCAATAATGCCAGGAAGAGGGTTTTCCTGTAGCTCCCAGTTAATTCTGACCAAAGAAGCCCCCAATCCAGTCACTCAGACTCTTGGGGGCTGTCTGAGGCACAACCAGAACCCCTCACAAAGGTGGTATCTGTCCGAAACTTCATGCTAGTGGGTGGCTGGTGGCGGAGCAGTGACTCCCCCTGGTCCTGGGGGTATAGGTTCAACACAGATAGTGGAGATGAGGCCCTCACCAGTTCCACAGGGCCTTTTCAGTTGTCCAAATGGCTGCAGCTTCTCTCCATGGCACCCCAATCCACACTGTCATCTGGGGTGTTGGCCATCACCATCCAGGGCCTCAGGCACCCCTGAGCAACTGCTGCCCTGGCCCTGACCTTTGGCCCAGCCTTGTCCTCCACCACCTTCCACCCAGTGCCCCTGGTGTGAAGCTCAAAGGTACCCACCTGGCATATGATCACAGAAACATCTTCCTGATCATCTCAGATGCATTTGGACAGAGCTTGGGCATCCTGGTCTCCACCATCTCTGTCTCAGTACACACTCATGTCCACGTCCCAGTCATCAGGGGGTGGTTGTACGTCTGCCAGGCAGGCTCCCTGTGGTATTTCCTTGCCCTCTGCAGTGTACACAAATTTTTATGCTCCACAGGCTCTGTGTCCTCGTACTTGAAGGACATATTGCTGTAGCTGGGAGGAACCTGTATTAGGAAACTGGAGTTGCAGCTTGGGTGATGATCTGAGGGAGTAGACATGAGGCCCGAATCAGATCTACAGGGAACCAGAGGGGAGTCCCCACATTCCGACTGGACATCAGCCCTGCTGGGCTTGGCTCTGGCAGTGCTCAGGTTGGCCAGGGTGAAGGCTTCATTCTCTGCCTTCTGACTCCAGCTCCTTCAGGATGTTAAAGGAAAGGAACCTAAACCTTTTTTCAAATGTGTCTTCCTTTGTGGATTCTGAACACGGATTGTGTCAGATTGTTCTCTGCATACCCAGCTGGAGTCACACCAGGTCTAGCAATATCAGCATTTGTTAAATAACAAGTTGGAGGGCCCTGCACTGTGTTTCTGGTTTTCCCATCAAAGTGATTTCCCATGAAAGTGGGAGCGGTAGAGAGAAAAGAAATTATCTCTTTATCTGCATCTTGCCCAGAGGACTGGTTCCTCAATAGGTAGTTGAAGATGAAACCCGGCAGCCAAGTCCTTTGAGGATCCAGCCACTGGCGGCCATGTACATGCCAAGAATCCTCTGGGCTTGAGACAACCCCCATACTGAGATGATGCAGCAGCAGGTGTGAGTCTGGATAGGAGCAGGGTCTCGAGCAGGGACAGCCCAGGCATCTGTGGCTGAAGTCTGGGTGAGAAGTTGGCTGTCTGTGGGAGAGTCTATAGGAGTTAGGGCAGAGTCTGGAGTGGCCTGGGAAGCGGCTCACTCAGGGCAATGATGGTGGTGGAAGTAGAGATGAAAGTATATTGTATGGGAAAGCAAATCACAGCAGGACAATGAAGAAACTAGAGTGAAGGAGAAAGAAGCATTCAAGGTCCCTTTCCCTTACATTATGTAAGTGACACCCTTCATCTCTTGTGTACAGAGCAGTTTTAACTAAGTATTGGGGAAATAACAGTGGCTATTTTTACCCAGATGAAATAGACCCTTGGGCTAGGGACTGTAGCTAGAAGAAACCAGTAATGAAGGAAAACCCATGCCCTAGATTTAAAATTAATCAAACAGCATCACTGTCTGCAAAGCATGGTACTAGGAGCTAAAAGCATATAAAAAGCTGGATAAGACCTGCTATTTCATATGTATACTCAGTTGAAGAGGTATTTATGGAGACAAAATTGTAGACATTCAATTCCATGAATATGATTATCTAATAGTTGGAATTTGTAGGAATAAAAATGTTAGGTCTACTTCCTGAAATAATGGAGGCAGCCCAAGGAAAATGTAAATAGTTAAATTCTTTAAAAGAAAAAAAATAGATGACTCAGATGTACCATAAGAGTCAATGCAGAAGAAAAGCTATTTCCTCCCAAACACAGCTAATGAGGACAGCTGGAGTCAGCTCCATAAGTTAAGTCAAACATGCAGAAAAGCCTCAACTCAGTGACCACTAAAAAAGTCTGGCATCAAATTGTTTTACAGTTATGTGATATCATGCATTTTGTCCCTCCAGTTGTTGGTAAGCAGAGCGGGTGTGGTGGGGTTCATTTCTGGCTAGACTATAAACAGAGTCACAATTATGGAAAATTTGGGGTTGGATGATTGCTAGTCATAAAAGTGGTGGGCATTATAAAAGTTCAGCCCTGTATTAAGCGGACTGCATCCACATGTTAAGTCACATATCAGGCAAGAGACAGGGGTGTCTTGGAGGCAGACAGCACCTCTGCGTCTTCCATGGAAAATCTCAGACGCTGCAAACACAATCTCTGTTACCTATGTGTAGAGAGAGAGAATGGATAGAAATAACCATAGTGTGGTTGCACGCAGTGGCTCATGCCTGGAACCCTAGCACTTTGGAGGCCAAAGCAGGACAATCTCATTCAGACCCGCCTGAGCAAGAGTGAGACCTGGTCTCTACTAAAAAAGTAGAAAAATTAGCATGGTTTCATGTGATGTCTTTAGTTCCAGGTACTTGGGAGGCCGAGGCAGGAGGATTGCTTCAGCCCAAGAGTTTGAGGTTACAGTGAGCTCACTGACACCATGGCATTCTAGCCTGGGCAATAGAGTGAGACTTTGTCATAAATAAATAAATAAATAAATAGTAACATTTTATGAAAAAATGTAAGAGACAGATGGTGAAACTTTGCTGTTCATATCATCAGAAGATAAATGGGCAAATATTTTGATGTTAGGGAGGCCTATTTTATGACTCAGAGAGGTATTTATTAAGAAAATTGATGAAAGGATAGTTCATAAAATGAGAAAGTGAGGGTAGGGTTTAATAACAATGAGCTGCTCACAAATATGTTTGTGAGATAAGACAGGAGAATGAGGGAGTAGGAAAAGAAATCTCTTACAAACTCTTCAATCTGCTGGGAATAAGAGTGAAAGAGGGAAAGAGAAAGAGGGAGGCAGAGTGCGGGGATGGCAGCAAAGAGAGGCAGCCTGCCCCACATACACAGAAGAGGACCTGTCTGAGGACTTGCTGAGATTTCTGGGACAATCTGTGAAATGTGTGCTGCCCGAGGATGCTCGCTGTGTGCTGAGACACACAGATTGTGAGAGAGTGTGGAGATGATCCTAGCCATACACCACAGCCAGGATATGTTTTGTGCTATGAACTTTTTCTCGTTAAAAAAAAAATCAGATTTCTTATCAAGAATAAATAACATCAAGATAATTTAACAGTGTTTTCCTCATGTTATTTTAAGTGAAAAGAAAAATCATTCCACTGTATCATTCTCCCCTACATCGTCAGTTCATCAATTTCCCTTCACATCTGACAGGCTCACAATAAATTATTTCTAATAACAGCTGGAGGTAATACACATTATAAGATTTTAAAATATTAATTTAGTTACAAAAGCTGCATTGCAAGAGCATTACAACAAACTTTTTCCTCTTTAAAGAATTTGGGACCATGTCATCTAAGAAAATTTTTTGTGTTTTTTGTTTTCCCCAATCCTATGGTAAACATAGAACAAAATAAAAATTAAAAAAAGATTCTTTAATTTTCTTTTGTTACTTTTTAGAACTAACTTTCTTTTGTGATTTGGTCATGCAAGTTTTTTTCTTTTCTTTTCTTTTTTTACTTTTACAATAGGCTTTTTTCTAAAGAAACAAAAACAATAAAAATAACTTTTAAAATGTTACACGGAAGACATTGAAAATGAGATTTTTTAAAAAGAGAAAGGAGCTGGGATACAGGGAACACAATTCCTCTCAGGGCCATTTGCATCATAAAATGTGATTCATCAGCCAGGCCATTACATCTGCATGGCTCTCCAACTGATGGACACTGATTGCAATAACCAGGGAACGTTGCTATTCATGGAGCGTAATGAGCAAGTTTCTGAGGCACTCTGCCAGTCATGGGTCAGGCTGAGGGTTGGGATTTCAGAAAACTCTGATGCCTAAACAACAGCAACACCACCTCCCCCCAAAAAACCCGAGCAGACACACTTTAGTCCTAGTTTTATCTGACTTTAGAAAATGTTGTGATGACTATCTGGTATTTCTCATATAGAAAGCATCTTCCCTGAGAGTTCAGACACTTCTTACTATAGAAGGAAATGGAGGGAATAGTAGAGTTTGAAGAAGAAAGACAATCCTTGAAGAGTTTAGAGTCAAAGTATAAGTGGCCTGAAAAAAATAAAACCACCAAAAGATTAAATACAGGGACTAGTTCATTCCTAACTCTGCAGGTTGTCTGAAACAACCACTTTCCTCAGCATTTAGAGGACACACAGACTTGAGAATTTTAGTAAAACTGAACCGAAAGTGCTGGAATTTGTGTGCCCATTATGTTGAGTTCAAGGATTGCTCAGTTTAGCCTGTACAAACACATCCAGGCTTTCATTTTTGTGGACTTCCATTAGTGTCACCCTTTGAACCTTATTACAAAAGTTAAAATTTACAGCAGAGGGCTGAAGGTTAAAAGGAAATGGTTTGCTAATACCTTGCAGATACACTAACTCTAGGAGTTCATACTTCTACTCCTGGTCCTGGTGAACTATCAAGAGTTTAAAAAAGAGAATTTTCCAAAAAAATTATTTTTTTTCTTTTGGTAAAAAAATTCTCCATATATGTTTTGCTAAAGCAAAACTCTGATGTGGATAAAGTGAAATATGTCTCTAAAACTACTCCAAAATGAAAGAAATATTTAGCAGATGCTTCAAAAGGATTCTATAAACTTTTCAAAGTTTTGCAAACTATCTTTGGAGTACTGATCACATATACACTGCACATACACACAGTTAAGGATGAGTCAGCTTGCATTAAATGGTCCACTTAATTAAATAACAAGTCATTTCAAACAATACCTTGAGTGATGTTTTATTCTGATGAAAATTCTTAACTGCATGATTTTGGAAAAAATGAGATACATTCACACTGCATAGCCTGAGGGTTTTTTCTCCCAAAGTTCTTTTTTAAGGTTCAATGATTTTTTTCTTTCTTTAGTCTGCACTTTTTGCAGCTAATCCTTAAAATGAACATTATTTCCTCTTTTGAACAAGAAGTCTCTACTACATTTAAAGCTTACCTATTTAAGGCATTTACCCACAAGGCCCCAAAGGGACTGTTCTACATAGAGAAAATGACTCCAAAGGCCCCTTGATTTGTTTTCGTCATTATGCAAAGGAAAACATGAAAGAGCAGAGTGGGTCCGCAGTGCTTTGAGCCATTTATTGATCTCAGTAAGCCTTGCTGGAGGATAAGCTTCAAACGCAAGTCATCCTCTGAAGGCACGACTTCGTCATGACCAGATGCATTTGAACATGTGAATTAATCCGGCATCACTGCATGGATGATTGATGTTTTCACTCTGAAAGCTCTGGGGCCCCTGTGAAATTTCCGAGGTCCAGTGATATTGAGACAACCTCAGCACCACTGATTCTGCTCTGAATTGGGTTCATGTTGCAGTATGTGCCCTGTCAAAGATACATACTCAAACAATACCCTGTACTATTTTAGAAAAATCAGCAAGCTTCCTCTCCCATTAGGCAGCAAAAGCTCAACAAGTGGACAGAGCAAATGCTCCAGTATCAACCTTTATTCCTTTGCCTACGTCATGTGTATCTCCAGCCTTCACATCAGAGCCCTAAGCTTCATAGCTGAGAGTATATTTGATGAGTATTCATCTTTATAGAGAGAATTCATAAGTATTTTTATTAATCAAGATTATCTGGGCTTCACAAATTTCCACATGGAGCTTGCATAACCAAATAATGAAAAAAATAAAGGAAAGCATAGAGGTGCAACCAGCTTCAGAAAGACGGGACCAGGGCTCCAACTGTCTTGGCAGAATGAACACCTTCTCTGCTCTACTCATGCTGGCTTGTCTATCCAAGACAAGCTTTTCCAGTGTGGCCACAAAATCACCAAAGGTAGCCTTAGCTTACTTGCTACCAGGCTGGCAACTCTAGTGGAAAGAAATGCACTTTTCTTTCATAATTGATTGGCGCAATGTAAGTCTGTGTCACCCCAGAGGGAGAAAGACAAGTAAGGAGAAATATGTGTGTGAGTTGTGACCAACTTGACTCTCCTAAGCAGAATATTTCTTCAAATGGATGAGACAGGAAAAAATATTTCCTTAACCAAAGCTTCTCATTGCAGAGAATTTACCATCATATATACAGTTTTTTCTTGTTTGGTTTTTAATGAAATACTTACAAATTTGAGAATACATTAATAGATTCATTTATAAATAATAAGATTATTTATAATATGTAGTGATGATTTTAAAATGTAAATATGGTTATATAATATAAATAATTCATAATTAAAATTATTTATAAATACACCATTTGCTGATAGAAAGTTATACTATTTGTTGTGCTTTTACATGTGTTTAAATTTGTCTTTTAAATATAGGTTAGGATTAAGGTGTTTGTGGAACAAAACACAAATATGTCTCAAATTTATTGTGGATAAAAGGAAATCAAATTAGAAGTAATGAGCTGCTCAGAAAATAATAGTCATTAAAACACCTTTTAAAAATATATCAACACAACCAAAGATTTGGTCACAGGAAAATTTGTTGTCTTGTAATTTTATTAAAATAGAAAGAACAAAGAAAATGTTCTCATAATCAGAACCAGAGCAGTGAAGTAAAGAAGGAAAGTGAAGAGAAAAATAAAAAGTAATGAATTAGAAGACAGAGTGATAGAATTAATAAATTCAAGAACTGATTCTTTGAAAAAAACAGAAAAAGAGATAATGCTTTGTCATATCTAATCAAGGGAAAAATATATATTATATATATATGAGAATAATAAGAATACGCACAGTAATAAAACAGATTGTATAAAATTTTGAAAAAATAAAAGAAGAAATATATGTACATACTCATAAAATAAAAATTGTATTTGAAATGGATTTTTTTAGTTTAATGACCAAAACTGACTCAAAATGTAAAAAACTATGCCAAATTAATAGCTATGATAGCTCATTCAATTTAGTTTTCCTTTCCTTTCCTTTCCTTTCCTTTCCTTTCCTTTCCTTTCCTTTCCTTTCCTTTCCTTTCCTTTCCTTTCCTTTCCTTTCCTTTCCTTTCCTTTCCTTTCTTTCTTTTCTTTTTCTTTCTTTTTTTTTTTGTGACAGAGTTGCACTCCATTGCTCTGGGCAGAGTGTCATGGCATCATAGTTCACAGCAACCTCAAACTTTTGGGCTCAAGAGATCCTCTTGCTTCAGCTTCCCAAGTAGCTGGGACTAAAAGAGCCCACCACAATGTCCAGTTAATTCTATTTTAGTAGAAATGGGGTCTCACTCTTGCTCAGGCTGGTCTTGAACTCTTGAGTTCAAGCAGTCCACCTGCTTCAGCCTCTCAGAGTGCTAGGATTAAAGGTGTAAGCCAGCATGCCTGGCTATTCCATTTCTTTTAAGGAATTATCTCCAGATGAGATCCTTGGCTCCTAAGAATTTATGGGTAAGCCTTTGTATCACAAATAAGACACATGCTATATAATTGTTTTATTTGATATAAAAAGATGATAATATTCTCATCTTGCTTAAGAGGATTTGCGAAACCTGAGAAAGATACAACAAAAAATGAAAAGTACATACATATTAAAAAATTGTAAAAATCCTTAATAGGTACAATGAAATAATATGATTTTCAAAAGATTATCACATCAAGTCCAAGACAGATTTTTCCTAACAATGCAAAGATGGTTCGATATCTAGAAATTTTTTGATATAATTAATCATTTCAAAAGTTAATAGATGAGGAAAACAATTTTATAAAAATGTGAAAACCTCTTTTTATGATGAAATATGTCATTTTTAAATAAGTGCGAGGATATTTCCTTCAAGACCTGCTCCTATTCCTGCTCCTATTCTTAACAAGTCCAGAGTGAACTCTTGATTTTCTCTTATCAAATGGTAAGAGAAAAGCTGTAAGAGTGGTCCAGCAATTTTACTGTTAAGGACAAATCTTTAAATATACTCACACACATTTATCTTTAGATACACTCATGTATATGATGTTTGGAGTAGCAGGGCATTGTACAAAACTTTACGACTTTCAATGGAATATTTACACATGCTACACCAAAAAATTTTACAGCCACTAAAAGTAATCTCTATGAGCTGATATGGAAGATCTCCAAGACAGTTTGTATATAAAATACATCCCATCTTCCTTACACACAGATAGATCTGTTCAAATAGCAAGAGTTTAGAAAGCAAGTTCAGTGAGATACTATGTTATTCAAATTTATCTTATTACTGCGTTTCAGATAGTGAGAAGTGAATCAAAGAATTTATAAAACATAATTTAGTTGAATCTATTTGGATCCTGAGTTCTAACAATGGGAGTTGTGTGTGTGTATTTACACAGCTTTAATATATTCTCAGAAAGATGTAGCATCAGAACTGTTTTTTGTTTTTTTTTCTGGTTGCAACTTACAGAAAACTCAATCCAAATTTGCAATCAAGGAACTTATTATCTCATGTATACTGCAAAGTTTAAATTTAGACTTCAGGTATAACTGGTCAAGGCTGAAAACAATATTATCAGACTCTGGTCTTCACTCTGCTTGCTGGCTTTTTTCTTGGGCTCTACAGGGCATAGTTTCTAACAGTGCTAGACAACATTTTGACTGTACCAAATTCAAATGGATTTTCTTTGCTCAATAGCTGAGACAAAATTCCCTAAAATTAAGTTTCTTTGGCACTTACTGGGCCAACTTGTAGCTTATTCCCATTCCTGATGCAATTTCTGTGACAAAGGAAACATATCAACTCAGGGTTAAAGTCCGATACACAAATGACATTGAGTGAGGGAAGGAGGATAGTTTATTATGCAAACCTGAATTAGTAAGGATGTTGGGTGATAAGCATAGTTGTTTACTATGAATGAATTCCAGTAAAAATGAATTTATATATCTAATATATATAAATTAGATATGCCAAAGCATTGTTGTTGTTTTGTATCTGTTGCTTCACAGAAACAGAACAACAATAACAAAAAAAATTAACAGTGGTTGCCTTTGGTAGAGGGTTGGAATTGTAGGTAGAAGGGTTATGTGTCTAATTTATGGTTTTTCCCTATGTGCATAAATTATATCTTCCATAGCAAAAAGCAAGTTGAGTAAATTTCTAGTAATGGGATTGCTGGAGCAAATGGTAGGTCTACTTTTAGTTCTCTGAGGAATTTCCATAGAGGCTGTACTAGTTTGCAGTCCCACCAGCAGTTTGTAAGTGTTCCTTTCTCTCCGCATCCATGCCAGGGTCTGTTGTTTTGGAACTTTTTGATAAACTTCATTCTCACTGGAGTTAGGTGGTATTTCATTGTGGTTTTGTTCTGTATTTCTCTGATGAGTAGAGATATTGAGCATTTTCTCACAAGTTTATTCGTCACTAGTTGATCTTCTTTTGAAAGCTTCTGCTCATGTCTTTCGGCCACTTTCTAATGAGGTCGTTTGGTTGTTTCTTCTTGATTTGCTTGTGTATTTCTTATTTCTTTTGTAGATTTTGGTTATCAGTCCTTTGTCAGATTTAGGGCTTGTGAACATTTTCTCCTGTTCTGTGGGTTGTCTATTCACTCTTTTGATTGTGTGCTTGGCTGTGCAGAAGCTATTTAATTAGATCAGGTCCCATTTATTTATTTTTGTTGTTGCTGTGGTTGCCTTTGGGTCTTCTGTATGAATTCTCTGCCAAGGTTGATATCTGTACGAGTTTTCATGACAGCATTTTTTCTTCTATGTTCTTATTAATTTTCTCTCTACTAGTTTATGTGTTAGTGAGAGAAGAGTGTTGAAGTTTTCAACATTAATTGTGGATTTGTTTATTTCTCTTTCAGTTCTTTTAGTTTTTGCTTCATGTATTTTTAACATTCTGTTGTTATATGTATTACATTTAACTTGGTTATGTTTTTTCAGCGAATTCATTCCTTTGATTAATGTGCAATGTCTCTGCTAATATTCTCTGGTCTAAAGTATACTTGGTCTAATATTAACTTAGCTACTCTAGCCTTTTTTTGACTTGCATTGGCATGGCCTATGTTTATCCATGCTTTTAATTCTTCTATTTTTAATGTATGTATAACATTATGTTAAAGTGAATTTTATGTAATTGTGTCTTTTTAAAATCTATTCTGACAATCTTTATCTAGAATTGTGTTTAGATCATGTAAATTTAATGTACTCACGGATATATTTGGTTATAGGTGCACTCTTATTGTTTTTTTCTGTTTATTTCTTTTATTTTTTTATGTTTGTCCTTTCCTTTCTTCTTTTGTGACATTTAAATATTTTTAAATATTCCCTTCTAATTTATCTATTTTGCATTTTAGTATTATATGTATCAGTTTTACTGATTACTGTAGTAATTAATAATAATAAAAATAGAGTTTTTGGTCTATTTGAATTCATATTTCACCAGTTTAAGTGAAATGTAGAAATTTCACCTCTGCCTAGATCCCTGTATTTCCTCACTTTATATTGTTTTGTGTATCATTCATTGAAAACTCCATCAGACAATGCTACAATTTTTACTAATGACTATAAAACATACTTTAAAGAACTCAAGGGGCAAAGACTAGCATATTATATTTGCACAAATATTTACTATTTCTGATATTTTATTTATTTTTTGATTTTTAAAAATTCCTTCTTTTCACTTTTTATATTGCTTAGAGCACTACTGTGTTTTTTATCTGCATTCCTATGAGGTTAAGCTTTGATTTCTAATTTTTAAACTTATAAATCTTTTCTAAATTTTGGCACTTCATTTCTGAATGTTCCTAATTCTGATTTATGTTGTTCTTTCATGCTATTGTATGATATACTTAACGTCTTTTATCTTGGTTGGGAATAAAATGTTATGGGTTTGCTATGTCCTAAGGCTCATCTTTCATTATACTTTAATTATCTGTGTGGATATTATTTGTCTCCTTATTATCTTTCATCTAATAATAACTTTTTGTGAGAAGCTTCTTGCTTCTGGACACAAGTTAGTAACTGGTAGTGGACTAGTCTCCCTATTAAACGACTGCAAAATTATTACAGAATAATATATGAGGCCGTTATTGTCAGGTCATAAAGAAGAGGCAGTGTAAGACTTCCTGAGAAAACAAAAACCTACTAGAAACCCCATAATTGTTTTGCTCTTTTCCTTGAGTTTTTTTTTTTTTTGTGGTTTTTGGCCAGGACTAGGTTTGAACCTGCCACCTCCAGCATATGGGACCGGCGCCCTACTCCTTGAGCCACAGGTGCCGCCTCCTTGAGATATTTTTAAGATCAGAGAACAGAGAGCTGGATTCAGAGCAAAACATTGTAGTTTTGCTGAGCTGAAGAGAAAAAAATAAAAATTCAGAGCAGCTGAAGTGTCTGGAATCTGTGAGTCAGAGCAATAGAAAGGAAGAAACACTCCTTATAGAGAGTTTCTATAACTCTCTATAAGAGAGTCTCTTACAGAGTTTCTATAACTCTCTATAAGAGAGTCAACCCCAGAAGTTTTTGTGAAGGAATCTCCTGTGAGTCTGCTGCTGAAGAAGATATGGCACTGCGGAGGGTGAGTCCATCCAGGGCTAACAGCCGCTGACTTGGGGGATGAGATAGAATAGATACTAAAAATCAACCCTTGCTGGGGGCAGTGCAGTGCCCAAGGATGAGAGCACAATGGCCCTACCAGAGTACAGAGATCTCAATAACTCATTGACATCTTGGCATTGTGCTGAAACAACAGAAAAACTATGCTTTCAGAGTCGAAAACAAGCTTTAGAATAAAACTTAATCTAGAACCACTCTAACAAAACTTGCAATCAAACCCTGACAGACAGAAACTGCTAAGTTAGAGGTTCTTTGAAAGCCTACAAGTTGAAAGTCACCAGCAGGTAATTTACTTATTTGCTAGGACAAAAATGGACACCCTCCGGAGGATATTAATGGAATCTAGAGTCTTTGTTATATATTTTTACAATACTTATATTATCCATAATGCTAAATATTTAAAAAATGACTCATGCAAAAACAAGTAGAAAGCTATGTTCAAAAAATAAAGATAAATATGTTCAAAGAGTTAAAGAAAATCCAATCTTATATAATGAAAACACAGGAAAACCAACCAGAAAAAAAAAAAAAAACTATAAATGAAAAATGCATGAAAATTGTAGAACTAAAAAGTACAAAAAAAGTTAAAAAGTTATTTAATGGATTTAATAGTGAATTAGAAGTGGCAAAATAAATAGTAAAACTTAAATGTAAATAGAAAATTAAATAGAAATTGCCCAATCCGAATAGAGAAAAAAAAAAATAATAAAAACTAGATAGACCAGCCTCCTCAAAGGGGACAGTAAATAATGGTTTGATCAGAATGCAACTGAGATCCTAAAGAAGTAGGAAATTGTATTGAAACATAAAATAAAGTTGAAGAATATTGAAGAAAATATTTGAAAAATAAATGAATAAAATCTTCCATATTTGATGAAAAACATGGTTCTACAAATCTGAGATAGTGAGCAAATCCAAGTACAATAAATATAGAAATAATGGTATCTATATTCATCCTAGTTAGACTGATGAACATCAGATTAAGAGAGAATCTTGAAAGCAGTAGGGGAATAAAGGAGCTGTAGAACCCTGTATATACAAGGGAACAATAATCCTCGACTTCTTACTAAAAACAATGGAAGATGAAAGAAAATTGTGCAGCATATTTATCATACCCACCCCCACAATTATCAATCTAGAATTCTATATCCAGAAAAAAATATCCTTCAAAAAACAGAGCAAAATGAAGAGATTTTTAAGTAAGTGAAAACAGAATTTTGAGATGCTAGACTATGCCTTTCAGGCTGAAAGGAAATGGTGTTAGATTGGAACCTGGATCTATCTGTAATGGAAAGCATTGGAAAAATATGCATAAGTAGGAAAATATAAAATTCAAGTTTTCTATAATTTTCTTAAATTATGACTTATTAAATTATAAGTAAATACATAAATACATGGTGACATGAGAATTATAATTTACATAGAAATAAAAGATATAATTGTACAAAGAATAGGGGATGAGAAAGTGGAATTATACTGTTGTATAAATATATTATACAATATAAATATATTATACAAATATATTATATTTGTGAGATGAGAATGAAAAGAAACTGTGAGAAGTGTCTGGTGTAAAGTGAGGAGAAAAGAGAAAGAAGGAGGTAATGAGTATCTGTGTTAAAGCGTGAAGAGATACAGTATTCATTGTAAATAGGCTCTAAGCTATTATAAAAGTTCTTAATTGAAGGAAAACAAAAAGGAATACCTAAAAGGTAAAAAAGGAAATGCAATTTAACACTGACAGTTATTCCATGAACCCCCCAAAAGGGAGGAAAGAACAAAGAACAAAAAACTAATAAACAAAAACTAACAAACACAAACAACAAAGAAATTAAAACAGAAGGTACAATGGAAAACAAATAGCAAGGTAATAGACTTAAACCCAACCACATTACTTACTACATTAAGTGTAAATGCCTTAAATGTTCATAATTAAAAGGCAGATATTGACCAAATGGATAAAAAGACCAAACTAGAATTTGTCTACAAGAGGCAAATTTCAAATACAAAGACATAGATAACTTGAAAGGTATGTTATGAAATCCTTAAGTCTAATAAAATTAGCGGACTGTACTCATGTTGGACAAAGTAAACTTCAAGTTATAAAGAGAGAGGGGAATTACATAATGATAAAAGGGATTACTCACCAGGTGGCTTAATAATTACATATATAACAGTATATATATCCAACCACTAAGAGAACAAAAATTCATGAAACAAAGTGACACAACTAAAAGGAAAATAATGAAATTCATAGTCAGGGCTGGAGATTTTAATACTTCTTTCTCAGTAATTGATAGACCAAGTAGCAAAAACTATTAATAAAAATTCAGAAGATTGAATTGGCACTTACAGAGACTTGTACACCAAAACCGAAGTGAAAAACATTTGTTTCAGCACACATGGAAAACTACCAAAGACTGGACCATAAGTCTCAACGAGTTTGAAAAGATTGAGAATTTCAGATTATATTATTTGATCCTAATGTAATTTATTAGAAATCAATAATAAAATATTTCAAAATTTCCAATATTGAAGATAAAATACAACTTTTTAAAATAATTTATGGATCAAAGAAGAAATTTTAATATTTGAAAAAGGATATTAGTAACATTTTGAACTAAATGATAATGAAATGACAACATATCACAATTTGTGGAATGGCACTAAACAATGCTAAGAGGGAAATATATCACTTTAGTACATGTGAAACTTACTAAATGTAGAATATAAATATCTTAACACAATAATTAAGAAAATGCCATGAAGGCTATGTTAACCAGTTTGATGAAAATATCTCAAATTGTATATAAAACCAGCACATTGTACCCCATGACTGCATTAATGTACACAGCTATGATTTAATTAAAAAATAAATAAATAAATAAATAAATTCCTACATTAGAAAGTAAGAAATGGTTAAATTATTCTTCTTAGTAAAGTATCTCAGGAATGGAAAAAAAAGTATCCAATGTACTCAGTACTACTGTGAAACTAATTTATAATAACTCACACTTGCATATGAAAAATGAAAGACAACTTTAGCTTAGGATGAAGGAGGGAAGGGGAGGGAGATGGAAGGGGAGGGGGTGGGAGGGATAATAGGGGATAGTAGGGGGACCACATCTATGGAGCACATTGCAAGTACAAGTTGTATCTATCATATGTAGAACACAAATGTCCTAATGCTATAATTGGGTAAATGAGGTGAAAGCTATGTTGATTAGTATGATGTAAGCACTCCAATTTATACGAATAATCAACACACTGAAATTGGCATAAATGTATTTATGATCTATGTACAAAAGACTTACTAAAAAAAGAAAAGAAATGGTTAAATTAATGACCTAAACTTCCCTCTTAAGAGCTGGAAAAACTAAACTTGAAGTCCACAAAATAAAAGAAATAATAATATAAGCAGAATTTATGAAGATTAGAAACCCAAAGATTATTTATTAAGAATATTGATAAAATTGATAAATCTTATTGATAAGATTTATCAAGAATGTTCAATTAAAAAATTTGAGATATTGGAATAATAGATATAAAGCTCACTGAAGCAAAAAGAGTCTATAAATGGACCTTCACTTATATAGTCAAATACCATATTTCCATGTACTCTCTTTTGTTAGTCCTTGACATGACAAAAATTGTATTTTCTCAATTAATGGTTTTATTGAGATATTTCACATACCATTTTTTTCATTGATTTAAAGTGTAAAATTCAATGATTTTGGTATATCACATTATTAATTTTTTTAAATTATGATTAAATAAATAAATAACCATTTTAATCACACTAAAGTGTACAATTCAGTGGCATTAATTATATTTACAATGCTGTGCAATCATCCCCATTATCTACCTAAAACTTTTCATCACTCTAAATAGTAACCATCAAGTCATAACTCCTCACTTCCTTTAACCCCAAGCTCCTGGAGTCATTTCATCTTCTTTCTGTCTTTATGAATTGGCCTGTTCTAGATATTTCACATAAGCAAATCATACAATATTTGCCTTTTTTTGTTAGGCTCATTTCACTTAACATAGTATTTTCAAGGTTCAGCCATGTAGTAGCACGTTTCAGTACCTCATTTCTTTTTATGAAATATAACAATATTCAATTGTAGAGATCACCTTTTTTAAAGCATGAGATAAATTCCCTTTTGAGGAAGAGAGAGAGGGGTTTACAGAACTTCCTCTCTACAGAGATCGAGCAAAAGATAGGTTTATAAAGCAAGATGTGTTCACCCTACTGAAGGGACACAGTTCCCTGCACCCTTGTAAGCTGAATTACAAGGTACTCCTTCAGGTACGAGGCTCTGACAAGGAACATTTCCAGTACTTGGGCTAGATGTGAGTTTTGGGGGATATTCTCTCCCAGCTTGCAGAAGTGGCTTTGCTGAAAAATGCAGGCAGTCATGCCTTAAAGGAAAGAGTGTGCCAGAGAGCCCTCGCCAAGTCGTAGCTGGAGACAGATCATCTGCCTGGGTCAATGGACCCTTGCACTTAATCCCCTACCTCTATTTACACAATAACTTTCAGTTAGACATATAGGGAAATGGGCAAACAAAACAGACAACCCAGCCCTTTGTGGTTCATCTCCATTGTTGTTTATCTCCAAACGGGATATTCCTGGTTTAGAAAGGTGTGTACATATTTTGCTGTATTAACGCTGATAAGGAATCTTTACCTTTTGTCTTCTTTATTCTTGGATTATTTTTATCTGATGATTTTGGGTATATAAGAAAGTGCATAAAGACGGTTGATGGCTGTTGTGCCTGAGCGAGTACTAGCCATCTCTTTTAAATCAATCATTTCATCTGCTGTCCTGCCTCTGCGTCATTGACTAGAAGCCCAGTGGACAGCAACACCCTAGACAATGAACGGGCCTACATGGTCACCACAAGAAAAGGCCCTGGTGAAGTTCTGGGGTTCTGTTTTGCACTGCTTTGGGGGCCTCCTCTTGGTTCAGACATTATCATAGAACCACTTTGGTGGATGGTAAATGATGTGACAATTGGCTTTAAATCACTTTTCAAATCCTATTGTGTCTGGGTTGCCTGGCCCTGAAGTGTTCCTCTTTCTCCCAGGTGTGGATTTTAGTTGCTCAGTACAGGACTCAGGTAGAGCAGCCCTAAAATAGGGCCTGCTTTTGTCCTTCTTCCCAAATGAGTCATCTGGCTGCTTCATGCTGAGAAGGAGGCAATGATCCCCATTAGGGGCCTCTTGTAGGCTCTCCAGGGAGATACATTTTGTTTGTCCACTTGTGTATTGATGGACACTTGGATTGTTTCCACTTTTTGGCTATTATGAATAGTTCTGTAATGAACACCAGCACACAAGTATCTGTTCTAGCCCTTGATTTCAAGAAAATTATGTATATACCTAGGAGTGGAATTGCTAAGACGTATGATATTGTATGTTTAGCTTTGTAAGAAACTACAATACTGTTTCTTCAGTGACTGGACCATTTTATATCCTCACCACAATTGTATGAGGGTTTCCATTTCTCCACCTTGTCACCAGCATTTGTTATCATTTGACTTTTTCATCTTAACCATGGTGCATAGTGGTATTTTCTTGTGGTTTTGATGTGCATTTCTCTGATGACTTATGATGTTGAATACATATCTTCATCCATTTTTGATCAGTTGTATAGCTTAGGAGAAATTTCTATTCTGATGTGATTTACATTTTTAATTGTGGTACTGACTTCTATTAGTGTGCTTTGTATATTCTAGATATGAAAAATTATCCTTATTGTATGAAAGATTTGCAAATATTCTCTTCCATGCTGTAGGCTGTCCTATCACTTTCTTGATAATGTCCTTTGATAAAGGTTTTTAACTTTGATGAATTCAATTTATCTATTTTCACTGTTGTTGCTTGTGCTTTTGGTTTCATAGCTGAGACTCCATTGTCAAATCCAAGGTCATGGAGATTTATCCTTATACTTTCTTTTTTTTTTTTTTTCTTTTTATTGTTGGGAATTCATTGAGGGTACAATAAGCCAGGTTACACTGATTATCCTTATACTTTCTTCTAAGAATCTTATGGTTTTAGCTCTTTTATTTACCCAATTGATCCATTTTAATTTTTGACTACAGGGTTGAGGTAAGGGTCTAACTGTATTCTTTTGCACATAGAAACCCAGCTGTCCCAACACCATCTGTTAAAGGCACTATTCTTTTCCCATTGGTTGGTTTGGCAGCCTTGCTGAAAATCAGGCCATTGAGATGGGTATTTACTTTTTGGAGTCTCAGTCTCTATTTGTCTCTATGCCTATCCATAAACCAGTACCACACTGTTTTGATTAATATAGTTTTCTAGTTAGCTTTGGTATTGGAATGTATCAATACTACATTTTTGATCTTTCTCAAAAATCTTTTGGCTATAGAGGGTCCTTTGTAATTCCATGTGAATTTGTGGCTCTTCCATTTTTGAAAATCAGGCTATTGGAATTTTGGTAGATATTTCCCTGAATCTATAGATTTCCTTGGGTGGTATTGACATCTTAACAATGTTTAGTCTTTCTGTCTTTGAACATGGGGCATCTTTCCATTTATGTAGGTCTTCTTTAATGTCTTCTAGTAACATTTTTTGTTTGTCAGTCTTTTGCTTCTTAAGTTAAATTTATTCTCATATATTTTATTCTCAATGTAATTCATTTTTATCTGTTAAAAATGGCATTAAAACACCTGGTTATTCATTTAGAAAACATAAACCACAGCCTCTACCTCATTGAATATGAAATTACTCTAAGGGAATAGAATAGACCTAAATGTAAAAGCCAAAAAGCCTAACATTCCTAAAAGCGAAAAATAGGAGAAAATATTTGCGAGCTTGTGACAGGAAACGATTTCATAGGATACACACACACACACACACACACACACACACACACACACACACACTTTGGTCATAAAAGATAAATCTTTTATTTTTTAAATGACATATCCAAGAGAACAAAAAAATCAAGGTATAGTTTCATAGAAATATTCGCAACTCATGTATCTGCAGTGGGGTTTGATACAGCATTTATAGAGAACTCTTATAACTCAATAACAATATTTTTCAAGAAGCTGAACAATGATCAAAATAGTAAATGATGTTAGTGGAAATGGACATTTTATCCTGTCCTACAAAAGCAATGAGGAAACTAGCAGAAATGGTCAGAATTGAGTATTTCAGAACTCTTGAAATTAAATGAAGGGTTACATGATTCAAATAGCATCTCATTGAGAAAAACAGATGAGTCTTGGTAAGAATAGTGATCACTGTGTCATATTTCTTTCTCTGGTCCCATCTCCTCCTCTCCTGCCGGCTATTAGTTCCACATAGTCCACAAGCAGTAGCCCACAGTCACGGCCACTGGGAGGAGTAAAGTGGAGCAGGAACACCTTCCCAGTTCCTGAAGACAGTCTTTACACGATGTGTCTGGTGGTCCCATGGGAAACTCCACTCATCAGGTTCATCTTTCTTTTGCCCTGACCCCAAGGTCACCTAGTGTGAACAGTCTTTTTTCCAAGGAGCATTTTCTTAAATCAATCAGAGGTAATTGTCAAACATCACAGCTGCCTGAAGAGATAAATAATATTTGGGGGCAAACAATAGACTAATCAAAAATCTCAGAAGAAAAGCTGGGGAATGGGACATCCGTGGGGGCTTTGAAAACCTCTGATATATTCCTTGGAATCTGGAAGGCCATGTTCCCCTGTTGGGTTGTGTGTATGCCCAGGGATGTACATGCTCTGGGAAGATCTGAGAAGGCCCTAAACTCTCACCTCTGGCCAACTTTGAGACTCTGAATTAGCAGGAAGTGATGATGAAGTTAGAGCTGGTAAGTGCCAGGCTGAGTGTCGAAGGCATGCCTCAGCACAGCTACAGTTTCCCAGCAAAGGCTTACTAGTTCCAGGCACTGATAAAAAAGAAGTCATCCTATTCATTACCTAACTAACAAGGAATTGAGCATGGATTTCAATGGCCACACACAACAAAGCAAATAGAACTTATAAAATTAGTTAAGAAAGGTCACTAAACAAACAAACAAGAACAATAATAGACAGCATAAAACAACAAACTTTGAGAAAGATGTTAAAATCTGATTTCCAGAATTCAAATTTTATTATTGAAAATGGTTTTTTAAAAAAATAATTATGAGACCAACAGAGAAAAAAAGAAAGCATCAATCCTTCCACTTCAGGATAATTAACTTAAAGCATAAATGCTACTTCTTTAAAAGCAGTCAGCAGGGTTGTCTCTGAAAATGATGTGTCATTCTTCATTTTCTAAGATGGAATCATCTGGTCCACAAAGCTACACACAATAATCTTAAAGTTGCACCAATTTATTGAAGCAAGAAAGAACACAGAAATACAGCACAATGAAAATGTGAGCTATGGAATGAGAGAGCATAAACAAAATCACCCTTTTTTTTTAATTTAAGGACAATTATTCTGCTTCTTTTCCCTCTTTAATCCAGAAGTGATGTTCCTGTAACATCATAGGGTAGAAATGTGGTCTTTATCCCATGGATATTTTTATCTGAATTTCTTTATGCCTTCCCGAGGGCACCATAGCAAAACATCCTTTAAGTCCCTCTTTTTTATTGTCCAGAGGTTGTAAGTAGTAGGGACCAAGGAAGTAGCCCTCTGAACTACTCATAAAAGAAGGGTTGTCAGCAAAAAAAGCTCAGTGGTTTTGGCCTTTAACAATGGGAATGGCAAATTTGAGCCTTAAGGACAAGCATCGTTCTGTTTGTGGACAATTCTGTTTGTAGATGACGGCTTAAGCCTCTGTCTTAAACTTATCACTACACATGGTCTTGTGGGGATATAAAACCCTTGGGGCTAACATATTCCTCTCTCAGAAACCCCAAAGCACCTCTGAACAGTGATACCTGCCTCACCTTTTATGTTAGGCACAGAAGACTACAGAATTGAAAATTATGTCAAGAAAGAAATCCCAGATTCTACAGCTTGGCAACTCAAACCTAAAGTATTGCATCTGAACTGACAAAACTACAAAGAGTATACTTTCTTCCATTAAATTCCACAGACCTTTCAAAAATTCAGCCAACTATTTAACTGCCCTGTTGTAAAATCTGACGTTAAACCACCACCAAAAATCTTGAATTACACAAGTTTCCATAAAAGCATTTTTCTCACCACACATTCATTTTACTATCCTTTTTATTGGAAGACTGAAATAGCCAGGTCTCAGGTCTTCCCTGCCATTTGGACAGAGCAGCCAGTGACCTAGGTCGAGGTTTAATGCTGACAATTGAGTGCACACGTTTCTTGAATGGCACATCTCTCAGAGTTTACCTTAGGGAGATGTGTCTCTTAAAACTAAAGGCTCGATTTTGATTTAAGAATGATTGATGGGAATGTATTATTGCATCCAAACGCAGGCAATGGGAATGATGAGAAAATAAGGCATGCAGTACTGTGAACGAAGCCATGGGCTGGACCACAGATAGGGGCGTGAGGTGCACAGATGCAATCCTGGAAGGGAATTGGTCTGTAGCTCTAGATAAGGAGGTGAATTTGTTTCAATTCTCATGCCCGCAGAGTAAAGAAGTAAACGTACACACTAGGGTGCCAACTATATGCCAACGCCAGGCATGTGCTGTCACAGGAATTTTCTCACTCAAGCATATGAACCTGGAGTCATGGTTTATGGCTCTCTCCCATCTGGTGGCTTTGGCTGGCATAGTCATACTTACTGTAGAGCTGGCAAAGTGGAACAAACAAGTTTTCTTTTTTTTTTTTTTTTAATCTATTCTTCTCATAAAATCTATGGCAACTATCTACTATAAAATGAGCAGGTAAGTGTCTAAAAAGTGCTTGACAAAAATTTTTAAAAGTCCTGCATATAATAATTTAAGTGCAGTAGATTAAATAAGTTTTTTCAAGAATTAGCTGTAAGGATTTTGGCTTCCAATGTATGGCTGTTACAGCTGCATTTTAACTTTCCTTTAAATATTTTCTTTTTCATTTGGGTTCTATCACGAGGTAGTTTTGTTTCTGAGGTGAAAGACAGTTATACGTATCTTTTTTGGTGAATAAATATACCCTTGCAAAGAAGAAAAATCAAGAATAGGACTAAATATTTTTGAGAATTCAAGTCTGAGTAAAAAATTGGAAGGTTTTACTATCTTCTGAAACTCTTTAAAATACATGAATTTTTGAAAAATAGTAATTTAGGTCAAAGAGACACCATAATATCTGGTCAATGAGTAAGAGATTCATAGGTGAAATACTCAGGAAGACACTTATAAATTCAAGAAAATATTTCTCATGCTAGATATTATCTTTGTGTAAGTTAAAGCAATAAGAACAAAATGAAACACCCAATGGTTAAATCATTAGCTGAAAATAGTCCAATTTGTTTATCTCCACAATACCAGACACCTTAATTTTTTTTAATGCAACAGCATCTCACTTTGTCACCCTCAGTAGAGTGCCATGGCATCAGAGCTCACAGCAACCCCAAACTCTTGGGCTCGAGTGATTCTCTTGCCTCAGCCTCTCAAGTAGCTGGGACTACAGGTGCCGACCACAACACCAAGTTATTTTTAGAGATGGGATCTTCCTCTTGCTCAGGCTGTTCTTGAGCTCCTGAGCTCAAGCAATTTATCCCAGCTTGGCCTCCCAGAGTGCTGAGATTATAGGTGTGAGCCACTGTGCCCTGCCAGACACTTTTAAAAAATGCAAAAGGTTGAGCCTGTTTTTCATGTTGTGAAATGATCTAGGTTTACATTTTCTTTTAACAAATATTGAGAGGCTATTATGAACCATGAACTTTTCTAAGTATTGGGGGTACAGAATTGGATATGATCTCTTGCTTTATGAAGCTTAGAATCTGGCTGTAGAGATGATATGTGTCAAGCAAACACACAGATAAGTTGTGATGCGTCATCTGAAAGAGCAGAGCACAAAAGTGACAGCACAAAAGAAGGGAATGGATTGCAGCAGGCAGGTCACAGAAGTGGTACAGAAATGTGCCTCTGAAGCAGATCTCAAGGACCTCAAGGAAGAAGAGTTAGCTAAGGAAAGAGTCACAGAGAGGACTACAGAGCGCATAGGGCATAGAGACTGGCTTGTATCTGTGCTGAGTCCAGATGGAACAGTCATCTTTGTGCAGCTGAGAAGAGATGGCTTGCTGGCAGAGATGGTGTTCAAGAAAGCATGGACTGAGATAATGCAAGAAAGGTGAGTTTAGGTAAGGTTCTTGTGGACCACATTAAGATTTTTTTTTTTTTTTTGCCTTCATCTATAGCTTTGAAGAAGCTTAAACATGTTTAGAGAGGTTTAATGGAGAAAAGAAAAAGACCCCAGTTATAAATTTAATTTTGAGTTTCACCAAATTCAAAGCAGCATGGGACTTAACTCTCAACTATTTATTAAATTTATTCTATGTTTTATGAATTACAGTTGGTAAGATAGCAAAGGGGAAATTATTTAAAAGTACATTGCATGAGCTATGAGTCATTCTTCTCTAAATGGACAAATCATTACAACTTCTATTTCATAGGTTTCTTATTTGGAATGATCCCAATACTTTTTTTTTTTTTTTTGAAGTCTGTTACAGTTTTTAATGACAAGCTACAATTTGACAGAAAATATTTGTAAACCATGTAACTGACAAAGGACTAGAATTTGTAACATATAAAGAACCCTCAAAACTCAAAATAAAACAACAATACAGTTCAATCAGAAGATGGACAAGAGACTTTAGAGGGACATTTCACTGCAGGGTATCTGTGTATGGCAATACGCATATAGAAGGGTTGAACGTCAAGAGCCACTTCCTAAATGCAAGTCAAAACAAAATGGGGTTTCACTGCACACATCAGAGAGGTTAAAATAAGAAGCAGTACCAGTCTGTGATTTAGTAGATCTGTGCTGTGTTTGTTTCTAAAAAACATAAAATAAAAATAAGAAGCAGTGCTAACAACCAATATTGACAAGAATTCAAGAAAAACTGGATCGCAGATACTGTGCTGGGGGGAACCTAAAACAGCACAGCCACTTTGGAAAAAAAGCTGGGCAGTTTCTCGTAAAGCAAAATGCACAAACGCGCAACTATCATACAACTCAACAATTACACTCTGGGCATTTATCTCCCCAAAATGAAACCATTTATTCACATACGAGCCTGTATATGAATGTTCATGGCAGCTTGATCAAATGAGGCAAAAATTGGAAACAAGCCAGATGTCGTGCAAAGAGTGAATAGTTAAAAAAACAACTGGGATACAGACATCCACACAATGGAATTCCCACTCAGTCTGAAAAGGACAGACTACTGACACTTGCTAAAATTTGGATGTATCTTCTGGACATTGTATTAGGTACATAAGGCTAATCCACAGAGGACTGTGTATACAATTTGATTTAAATAATATTCTTGAAAGGAGAAGCAGGGCACTGCAGTAGTTAAGGATTTTTGGTCCTGGGTTTCAGTTATTGTTGATAAACCTGCATAGAGTTTTGTAAGTTTTAGGGAATTATTAGGTCTGTGTCCCAGATTGTCAAGACCCTGGATCATAATCTATACAAATTCATTGTAGTTAACTAGAAAATCGGGTGGGGTGGGGGAGAGAAAGGGAGAAGAAGAGGAGGAGGAGGAGGAGGAAAGGGGAAAAAACCTTCTAGGCAAGCCAGGCAGATCTTTATTGTGTCGATAATTCATAAAAAAAAATAGGAACAGCTTTTCCACTGATAGAATCAAGGTACCCAGAATGATGAGAAAGAGAGGAGAAAGGAGAGAAGAGAGAGCATGAGGGAGAGAGAGGAAATATGAATTAAAAAGAAGGCAGAGAAGGAGAAGAATAAATAGAAGAAGCAATGAAATACAGCAAATAAGAGCAAAACATGAGCATGTAACTTGAATAAAAGAGCAAATATGTTGACTAAGTTTTGAAGGGGGTTGCATCATTGATGAAGACTAATTTTAAACAAGTTTGAGATCCCAACTACCTGTAATCAGAAACTGGTCCCCAAGGAGAGCTTACGTTCTGTTGCCCTGTTTAGAAGTAGCCACAGTGGGACAAGGAGAAAACAGAACTTCTCAGAAAAGAATGGGGAAGGAAGAAGGCTGACTAGGGGCAGCTTTTGCCAGAATTCCCTGTCCAGAGGGAGAGATACTGGATAGAAGTGGACTTAGTGAAGCTGAAGGTGAGGAGCTGAGCTAAGAAAGAAGATAGACAAGTGCACATCATCACTGCTGAGGCAAGTTGTGACTCAAGAAAGGGGATCCAAGAAAACAAATTCCAGGTACAAAGCCCATCACCAAGAGGATGAGAGACCCCTCCCCCAAGCAGGAGGCTTGCTGTGGGCTCTCTGTAAGAGAGGAGAGAGCAAAAGACCTCCATTTTACCCTGTGGGAGAGAGCCATTAAACACCAGGCCTCCTTTTCTAGGGATGTCCTACTTGTGAGCCTAGGCATCATCCTGCTGGGCATAAAATTGAATAAATATTTTCCCTGTAATTCTGACCTCTCATTCTACTCTCCCCCCTCACCTGGTGGTCTGAAGGTCTGCCTCCCGCAGAGCCCAGAGTGTTTGGAAAGTCCTTGAGAGGCCTGGGCATTGTGTGGGCTGCCAGACGGCAGCACAGAAACAGTGACTTGAGTGGAAGCAGGGGGCATGGGAAGAGAGGGACGTGTGGGAGAGATGCACAGCAAAGGTGCATGGCAGGCAGAGGCACTGACACCTCTGTTCAGAAGAGAATGGTTAGGGTTCCAAGCCAGTAGACATAGCAGGACTAAATTCAGGAAAGGTCAATAACCCCAGGGATATAGTCTCCACAATGTCTTCCCAGCGGGATTTCAAAATTTCCGTGCCCTGGTAATTACTGTTTTTCTCCTATACTCCCTGTCTCACTATTACCCGTTGAGTATATGTGGAGACACATAATTTGTTTTTCTACTTCATAAGGCTCTGGACCAAGAGGAATCACCGCCATTCCTAGATAGATGGTGGATATCACTTAGCCATCACAGACACTGTGATGGACCCAGCACATTTTTTTTTTTTTTCCTGTGAGTAGAGGGTGTGGTCTTCTTGTGAAAGAATATTTCATGGGAAAAAGAACAGACAACAGTAGGAATTAATATGGTCCACTAAATATTTATGTTTTTTCTTTCAGGTATGTGTTCTTTTCCCCGCTCTTTTAAAGTTTACTTTGGTTATGTTTGACTTCCTGTAACTAATAAAACACAAGCAGATATAATTTCTCTTGGGTATATAACTAGGAGTGGAATTGCTGGGCAATATGGAAACTCTATGGCCTTTACTGAGTATATAGACAGACTCCTTTCCAAAAGAGCTGCATTACTTTTAAATCCCCATCAGCAGTTTATATAAGGGTTTCAATTTCTTCACATCCTCACCAACACTTGTTATTATCTTTTTTAATATAGTCATGCTGGGTATACTAGTTTGGGTCATCAAAGTTTTGATGTGCATTTCCCTGATGACTAATTATGTTAAACATTGTTTCATGTGTTTATTGGACATTCATACTTTTTTTTGAGAAATGTCTATTCATACCCTTTCCTATTTTTTAATTGGGTTTTAATTTCATTATTGATATAGAGGAGTTATTCTTATACAGTAAAACCTCTGTATGTTTACCATCCAAGGGACTATAGCAAACTGGTCAACATACAGAGGTGATCAACATAAGGAACTTGGACTACTGTACTGATATGTACACGTGGTGCATGTCCAGTCCATAAAAATTAGGTCAACTTAAGGAGGGTGGTCAATGTAGGGAGGTAGTCGACTATGGAGGTTCTACTGTATTCTAAAGACAAGTCTCTTATTACATACAGTTTAGCCCTGAACAACATGGGTTGAACTGCATGGATAGATTTACCTGCAGATTTTCTTCCTCCTCTGCCATCCCTTAGATAGCAAGACTAACCTCTCCACTCCCTCCTCTTCTTCTGCCTGTTCAACGCTGAGATGATGAGGATGAAGACTTTTATTATGATCTACTTCACTTAATGAATAGCAAATATATTTTCTCTTCCTTATGATTTTCTTAATAACGTTTTCTTTTTTCTGGCTTACTTTATTGTAAAAATACAATATATACTACATGTAGCATAACATACAAAACATGCATTAATATATTGTTTGTGTCATGGGTAAGGCTTCTGGACAAAAGTAGGCTATTAGTTAAGTTTCGGGAAAGTCAAGAGTTACAC
The DNA here is from genome assembly GCF_027406575.1 of Nycticebus coucang. NCBI lineage: Eukaryota > Metazoa > Chordata > Mammalia > Primates > Lorisidae > Nycticebus > Nycticebus coucang. Next base: position 13,765,273 of record NC_069797.1, read on the forward strand.
ATAACTTTTTTCTTTCAGTGTATCCTTATTTATTTTCTATCATCTTTTTTTTTATGACTTTTGATTGTGCAGAGGGTTAGTGCCCCTAACCCTTGTGTTGTTCAAGGGTCAATTGTGTTTGATTTGAAAATATTTTACTCCATTCTTTGGATTGTCTTTTTACTTTCTTTATGGTGTCCTTTAAAATTTTCTTGTGCTTCAGCTCTTATGTCTAGGTCTTTGATCCATTCAAGTCAATTTTCGTATATGGTGTGAAGTAGGGTCTAACTTTGTACTTTTACATGAGGATGTTAGTTGTCCTAGCAACATTGTTTTAAAAAGCTCTCCTTTCCCCCATTACACTGTCTTGTAGCCCTTGTCAGAAATGAAATGACCATAAATGTGAGGGTTAGTTTTTGCACTCTCAATTCTATTTCATTGACCTATATCCTCATGCCATTACCACACAGCCTAGTGATGTCAGCTTTTTGTTAAGTATTGAAGTTGGTAAGTGTGAGTACAATAACTTGGTTCTTCCTTAAAGATGTTTGGCTCTTCTGAGTCTCTTAAATTTATAAATGCATTTTAGTCCCAGCTTTTTAGTTTTTGCAAAGAAGCCAACTGGGATTTTAATAGGGATTGAGTTAAATCTGGAAATCAGTTTGAGAAGTTATTCCATCTTAACAAAGTCTTGTGATCTGTGAGAATGGGGCATCTTTTATTTATTTAGAACTTCTTAAATTTTTCCCAGCAATTTTTGTAGTTTTTAGCCTATTTTGTGCACTAATTTTATTAACATTATTCCTAAATATTTTATTCTTTTTGATGCTAGTATCAATTGAATTGTTTTCTTAATTTCAAGTTCAGTTTATTCATTGCTACTGTATAAAAATACAATTGCTTTATATATATATGTTACATTATAATCGGATTCATTGAGTGTACAAAGAATTAGCTTACACTGATTTTATTTGTTAGATAAAGTCCCTCTTATAATTGTGTCCAGCCCCTAAGAGGTGTGCCATACATGTGACCCCCCCATTCACCTCTTTCTCCCACCCCCCACCTTGTATTAGATTATCTACTGCCTTCATATTAGAATTGAACACATTGGATTCTTGCTTCTCCATTCTTGCGATGCTTTACTGAGAAGAATATGTTCCAACTAAATCCAGGTTAATAAAAAAGATGTAAAGTCTCCATCTTTTTAAATGGCTGCATAGTATCCTATGGTATACATACATCACAGCTTGTTAATCCATTCCTGGGTTGCTGAGCATTTAGGTTGTTTCCACATTTTGGCGATTGTAAATTGAGCTGCAAGAAACAGTCAGGTGCAAATGTCCTTATGATAAAAGGAATTTTTTTCTTCTGGCTAGATGCCTAGTAATGGGATTAAAGATCAAACAGGAGGTCTAATTTGAGTTCTTTTAGGATTCTCCATATTTCCTTCCAAAAAGGTTGTATTAGTTTGCAGTCCCACCAGCAGTGAGAATCCCTTCACTCCATATCCACACCAGCATCTGCAGTTTTGAGATTTTATAATGTGGGCCATTTTCCCTGGGGTTAGGTGATATCTCAGAGTAATTTTGATTTGCATTTCTCTGCTGATTGAGATGATGAGCATTTTTGCATGTTTTTTAGCCATTTGTTTGCCTTTTTTTGAGAAGATTCTATTCATTTGTCTTGCCCAGTGATATATGGGATTGTTGGGTATTTGCATATAGTGAATTGGACAAAAGCTCAATAAGTAGGACCTATAGAGAACTCAAATTAATCAATATATTTTTGCATATTGATCTTTTCTCCTACACCGTTGCTGACCTCATTTATTATTTATATTATTTTGGGGTAGATTCCTTACAGTTTTCTATATACAAAATCATTTTATCTGCATCCTGTTCAATATTAATGCTTTGTATTTCATTTTCTTATTTAATTACTCTGGTTAGTATGTATGGTACATGTTAAATAGCAGTGGTGAGAATGGATGTTCTTGTCCTTTCCTAATCTTTAAATGTGTGGATCCTTCTGGATGTTTTTTTATAGGTTCTTTTTATCAGGTTGAAGAAGTTTCCTTCTATTTCTAGTTTGGGTACATTTCTATGGGTCATTAACAAAAGTTTTGAGAAACACAAAAATCAAGAAGCATAACATCTGTGAATAGAAACAAATGAAGCCTTGTACAGGTGAATCAGAAAGGACTCTGTCAACTGTGTTTTCTGGAAGTAAAATAATAGACCATAACCATAGTCTGTCTCTAAACTTTCATAGTGACCCATGTACCATGAAGGAGGCTTGTGTAAAATGTTTTTGCTGTAACTACTGAGATGTGTTGTGAATTTTTTAGTTCATTGTCTATCTTGTCATTAGATTTCTCTAGAACCTAGTTTGAGTCATTTGTTTAAATAACATAATCTGAAAACAGAGTTATGCACACTGTGGGTAGAGTGAAGATGTGAGGGAATACAAAAACTTGTAAATACTGGAAAAGGAGACAAAATATTTTCAGATGCTTTCATTGCCTACCCAAGTAATCCAAGGCCAACTTGGAAAGAGCTAGATTGCCTGTTAAAAACCAAAATAACAATACTTCTCCAGTATATCTGCCATATACAGAATATGACAACAATGAGGATAGTGCATTTTTAATGGATAACATAAAATATGTTCTGGGAAGGCTGGAGGCATGAGAAGAGGTGTTTGTCTACAACAGTCAAAGGCAAGTTAAATGGCACAGACCCTGAATCAGCAATGGACCTAGAGAGACGTGTCATAGACGTGCCTTGGACTTTGAGGAATGTCCTCTAAATCAATGCAGATAAGACCAGATGTAATGAATTCACAAAAGCTAAGTAATAGCTTTCTTTTCATGAGAAAGAAATGTAGTACCTAGGGAAACAAGTGGATAAAATCCTGACAGAAGACCACTAATACCTTCTAATTTGGCAGCAAATGGGAGAGGAGGGATGATGTCTAGAAACCCCCTTCTCGATATAGCTCAATACATTCAGGGATAGCTGCAGAACAGACCATAGAGCAAAGGTTATGGGGTCACCATGTCAGCTCTGGACATTCCCCAAGTGACTGCAAACAGCTTCCTTGAACATTTGTCACTTTCTCCAAAACAGGGGCTTTGGCCCTCAACTGACAGAACTCATAAGGAAAAAGACAACAGTAAAACAAGAACGACAAAATCATCATGACAATTCAAAACAATGCAAAATGACATGCTGAATATATTTGCAAGATAAAGCATTAATGCACAAAGACCCTTAGAAATGAATTAAGAGACCACCCAGTAAACCTGGGCCAGGATATTTAAGTGGTCAATTCACACCCACCCATACACAGAAGCACCAGCATGTGAAAAGATGCTTCCCTTTGCTAGTAATCAAAAATTTAATGTTCAGTTCAGGTGCGGTGGCCATCACTCTTGGAGGCCAAGGTGGGTGGATAGCTTGAGCTCACAAGTTCAAGACCAGCCTGAGCAAAAGCAAGACCCTGTCTTTACTAAAAAAATAGAAAAACTGAGGCAAGAGGATCACTTGAGCCCAAGAGTTGGAGGTTGCTGTGAACTATGATACCACAGTACTCTACCCAGGGTGACAGCTTGAGACTCTGTCTCAAAAAGACAACAACAAAAAAAAGTAATAGTCAACATAAACATTGAGGGTTCATTCAGCCTGTGATTTGACACATATTTTGACTATTATAATACTTTAAAGCGTACACATATGGCTGTTAGAGTGGAAATTGGAACAGCTTATCTGGAGGGCAGTGTGACAAATATTTCAAAAGTCTTTAAAATGTCCTAACTTTAACCCAGTAATTCCACTTCAGGAAATTTAACTGTAAGGACATAAGCGTAGACTTAGTTAGAGGAATGTTCAGTGTAGTGTAATGTGGTTTGGACAGTGAAAATTTGGAAATGACTTACACTTCTGACAATATGAACTACTTTAGAATGCTAGCGAGCTCCCACATAAATCCCAAGGAACTACGTAGATTGATGTTCAAAGACGAGTGCCAGGATACACTTAAAATCCATCCTGAAACATTGTTTTATACATACATACACGTGTACAGTAGTGCTAGCTTACTTTTATCGTGATGTATTTCCATTTTCTAGTTGTTTGTTTTTAAGAGATAAAAGAATAAAAGTTTGCAGATAGATAAAAATGAACTAAATGCCACTTAGGAAAAGGTGGGCCATGTGAGAAGGAAAACAGTTGCTTTTTGCAGGATGAATTATCAATCATGAAGACTGTACTTCTTGTATGAAAAAGTGTCAGTCTCCAGATTCTGCTTTGTGAGGAATTGGTCTTGTTTGGACATCATTCAATGTGTCAAGAGAACTGTTTGTTCTCATTCTCTACAGCCCTTTGAGCCCAAACCACAAGTAGGAAAGAGCCTATCGAAGCACCCCCAGCCTGCTCAAACTCTTAGTGACTTGAATCTGCTGCTTTTGATGGTAGTGCCCAATGTCTGAACTGCAAACAGATCAACCCTTAACAAAGCATCTAACCTAAAGAACAAGGAGGTGCATGCTGTGGATGTGCAGAGGCTTCTTGAATGAAGGACTTCATACTGCCTACCTCTTCCAGGTAGCCAAGGACATCTGGAGAGGGCAGGGCAGGAGGGGAAGAGTTCAAGGGCATTTGGGCAGGCAGTTAGCGAGAAAATGTATCATCTGCAATCCTAGTAGATTTGCATGTGTTTTCATTTTGAACAACAGAATAGCAGAAACTCTATAGACAGAGGTGTTGGTTACATGTGTAATCAGGTGAAAAGAACATAGTAAATGGCCCAAATTCCTAAGGTTAATACAAGTTCCTGAGTTTTATAACACTAAGCATTTAACTTGTGTTACCTTAAATCCTCCCGATGACATGGTGAGGGAGAAAAAGACAATTATTTTTCCATATTCTTCTGATGTAGAAACAGGCTCAAAATTATAAATCATTTGTTCAAGTTCATACAGGACTTCTGAGTATCAGAACAAAGTTTTTGCAAAATTCTGGAATAGGGCTGTTTCCACCTATCATTTTAAACTCACTCATTAACCAGTGAGGAGAAAGTTGTATGTAGGTGTTTTGAAGGTTAGAGGAGGGGAGAAGAGGGGGTAAAAGAAAGGGAGGGGGGAATTTTTGCATTCCATTTGGGGAGGAATAAGTCTGCATGTCAGCATGACATGGCTTAATTCTGCTCTTATATCTCTTCAACTGATGTATTGATCCCTGATTATGTGCTAGGGTTTGGGTGGGAGCATTTGACTATGTTGATATGAGCATGTCTGGCCAGTGGAATCGCTTTCACAAATCATCTCAAAACATTCCATTTCAGTCACATGAAATAATAGCTCTTTCATATTGCTTCTGACTAAAGCACTCTTCCTTGTCCAGGGGTATATTTTAAATGCTAAAAATATTGTTTCTAAGTCTAAATTGAAAACCACTGCTGAGTAAAGACATTTCAATAGCAAGAGATTTTCACCTCGTTTCATAAATTCTAAAGAATTTCAGATGTGGAATGCAGGCATGGTGATGCATGCAGTATGCTGTGTTGGTGAGTGAGGATCCATCACTGGCTATGTGAAAGTTTTTCTGTAAATCAAAATACGTTTTCACAGAGACCCATAGCAGTCTCTCCTAGAGGTTACTAACATACATGTGGTATTACAAAATGATACTCACACCCAATGTTTGCACGTGGTTTACAGTTGCAGTTGCCATAACCATCTCTTCACACTTTGACACCATTTTCCATAGCATGTGTCATATCAATGAATAAAAAGTAATTTTGACTTAGAGATATAGCATGAAGATAGATAATTGCAGGCAAAGGAAGCCTAAATATAAAATACTTCTTTAAATGTAAAAGCAATAAAAGCTGATTATAGAAAAAGTGAGGGCCAGGTGTGGTAACTCATGCCTGAAATCCCAGTGCTCTGAAAGGCCAAGGCCTGAAGATTGCCCGAACTCACGAATTTGAGACCAGCCTGAGCTCTGTTTCTACTAAAAATAGAAAAATTAGCTGGGTTTTGTGGTAGATACCTGTAGTCCCAGCTACTCAGGAGGCTGAGGCAGGAGAATCACTTGAGCCCAAGTTTGAGATTGTTGTGAGCTATGATGCTGTAGCACTCTACCCAGGGCAAAAGAGTGTGACTCTGTCTCAAAAAGAAAAGAAAAGAAAAAAAAAAGGAAGAAAAAATTTGAATACATAGGATTGGGAGGATTACTGGCATTACTATTACCCAGAAACTCCGCTGTTAATATTTTAATATTTATTTTTCTAGGCTTTATTTATATGTATACCAATACATTAAAATGTATTGTACTCTAAATAGTCCCTTAAATTCTTTTAGATTAACACATAGATAAAAAATATATATATTCTCATAATTAAATGGCTCCATATTTTCTACTATGGGGACATACCTTAATTTATCCATTCTCCTATATTTATAAGCATAAACTACTAACATATGAACTTTGGTGTAAAAATTTGTAAACATTATAAAAGCTTTTATTTCACATTTCCAACAGTGGTGTATATGAGAGTTTTTGTTTACTTAAACTTCAGCCTGCAGTGGACTTTTCCTATCTAATTGACCAAAATGATACCCTTCATGTTCATGTTTTCATTTCTCTGATCACTGGCAAACTGTCTATATTCTTTATGTAATTATTACTTCACCTCTTTTTATATTGGTAAGTATGAGCTCTTCTTCTGAGACATATCAGTCCCTTGCCAAGTGTAGCCAAAGTTTTTCAAAGTCTGACATTGATGTTTCAGTTAGTTGACTTTTTCATGTCAGCCTCTTCTCTCATGACTCCCAGTTCTTGTTTCCTTAAGGCCATGGCTTCATATACTTTGGTATCTAAAATATATCATCTTCATAAGAATATTATTGCTTTAATACTTCCAGATGCCAGTCCATTTTCTTTCTGTAGTCCAATTTTCTCTTTTCTTTGGTATTGTACAAACTGTTATCTGAAGTCAGTTGACCAGTCAGGATGTGTGGCTTGTATTTGGCTCCATAACCCTCTTCACCTTCACTTATCCAATGACTGAATCTGCTTCTCAAAACCAGGTAGGAGGGCAGGTTGCTATGCACAGGTCCAAGTCCAGTTCCCAATTTCTAGCAGGATCAAGTGTATCTTTGTACCTTCAACAGGACATGTCTTTCTCTTTTCTCTTTACCTGAACCTCTTTTTCTCTAGTCCAACATGGGCCAATTAAAAAACAGGCATCTCTCACACAGTCCTTCCTATCACTTCCCCCACTTGACTTGAAGCTTTTTTCTTCTCAGAAGGCACCAAGAAGTGCCCATTTTGCTGACCCAGCTTTCTTCCCAAATGCTTTGTGGGATTATCAGTTCATTCTGGTTGTAGAAACTTATCAGGGCCAGAAGCTGAAAGTAGTAGATCAGGGAGAAGGAAAGAAGAGGGGCAGAAATTACTGTATTTCCATATCCCTGGGGAGCAGCACCAGAAGACAGAGGAAGCCAGCTGCCCTATGTTCGGGTCAGTATTCACTCACCTTCTCTCTCCTGACTGAAGGTACCTTCTACCATTTTCCATGACTCTTGTTTTCATGATACAAAGTTCAGCCATGAGCTGAAGGCTGAGTAGGATTTTTCTTAATCCACATCTTTCTGTCTCATAACACCAGTTCTACAAAGTTTTAGGCATCCTTAGTGGAAAATTTAATGTTCTTCATAGGCATTTTTGAGAAAAAATGCAAAGAATAGCTGCATTATGACTATTGCTAACACTTGGATTCTCTATGGGGCTTTGACCTGTCTGCCACTCCATGTGTAATGGTTCACTTTGGAGAAGATTCTCACTGCAAGAAATAGATATGGTATTATGAGCCTGTGAGCCACGTAGAATCCCACGCAGGTAAGGCAGAGGGAGAATGTGAGGCATGTGACACATACTTTTTAAAAGATATTTATGTAAGACAAGTTGTATAACACATGGCCAAGAATAGTTGCTTTAACACTGGGTAAGGGGTGGGAGTTAGTGTTTCCCTATAAGAAACGACATACTTGGGAAGGTCAAGGGTAAGTTTCAACTTTGTAATTGAGGAGGAATGAAACAAACATCTGAGCATCTATGCTTGTGTGTTATTTATTTATTGCTGCATAACAAATGACCCCAAAGCTTAGTGGTTTAATACAATAACGAGTATTTATTGGGGCACACAATTTCTGTAGATTATAAGTTCATGAGTGGCTTGGATGGATAGGGTTCTCTCTTAAGATCACGGTTTGATATCAGCTGGAGCGACATCATCTGAAGGCTTGACTGGGCCTTGAGGGACCTTTTCTAAGGTAGCTCACTCATATAGTCATAAATTTGGTAAAGGATGTTGGTGGGAGATCCCAAGGTCCTCTCCATTTGGACTTTTCACAGGGCTGCTTAAGTATCTTTATGACACAGTAACTATCCCAGAAACAAGGTAGAAACTGCAGTGCCCTCTATGATCTAGCCTCATTACCTTTTCCAGACTCTCTTGCTCACACAAGGCTCTCTCAACATTAAAGGACACCATGCAATAAGGTGAATACCAGGAGGTGAAGAGCATTGGGACCATCTTGGAGGCTGGCTACCCAAATATGCCAGGTTCTCTGTATTTTTATTCCAACCCACTTTGTGTTAATACATGGGAAAAATAAACTACAGAAACTAGTAAGCAACAGATCTAGGATTTAAACTCAGGATGTAGCACCTAGGTCCTTGCTATACCCATTGCACAGTGAGCTTCAGAACAGGTATTTACATTACCTGGGACTGTGGAGGAGGGGAGAAGGCAGTGATAGTCCTAGTGCAGCTTGGATTTTCAGGGTTAGTCAATCTCTGAGTAGGGGTTAAGGACGAGGGCGAGCTGAGTTCCTCTTGTAGCTTGAGCCTACATAGAAGATAGCATAGGAAATGTAGGAAGAGGGGAAGTGGCATGGTCTGAGCAGAGTGGCTCTGGAATGGGCCACAGGTTGGATGGGCAGGAATGGGTGACTGGGAGCAGAATAGAAAAAAGTAAAGGTGTTGGAACAAAGGACAAAGCAGTTCTGGTTCATTGAAAGTCATTTTGAATGGGTAGAAAGCCTGTGGTTATGGGGATGTTGGAGGGATGTGACAGTAATGAAGAAGATCATTTCAATCACATTGTGTGAAAAGCCAGGGCAAGGATATCATCTGATTCTGGGTGTGTCCATTCACTTGCTAACAATTAAAGGGACAGTTTTGGTGCTCTTTAGGATGTGAGGGCACCGAATAATTGTGCCTTCATAGGCCCCTCTGACACAGAGAAACAACATGCTTCATGGAACAACATTGAAACAAACCCATGACCTTTCCTCCAGTTCTCTTCTGACATTAGGCTTGCTCTGGAGAGAGCTCTGCTTTGCTTTTCTGACGTTTCTCAATTGGAGAGCTAAGTGAATTTTAATTGTGATTTGTTTGATTACCTGCTTGAGGGGGAAAAAAAGCATAAGCTCCTAAAAGTTTCTTATTGAATGTACCTACTGAGAACTGCTTAGCTGGTGAGAAGTTGATCTTTTAGAGGTAATGATGCAGTTCAGGCTCTGTTACCTGCTTTAAGCTTTGGAGAATATATTCTTTAAATGGAAACAGATTGAGAGGGCAAATGGCAGCCTTGCAACTCTTGAGCTCTTCTTCCCCATTAACCAAAGCTAAAAGGCAGGCCTGAAAATCCCTTTTCAAGAGCTGCCAATGACACAACTTCATTTTAATGTACTATGAGTCCATATGGCACATACTTGATTTCATTTTTTTTTTTTTTCATCTGAATGTCTGAAGCAAAAGAACCCAGTGAAATTTTTAACTTGGCCAACGTCTGAAAACCAGGCTGCCGGATTCTGAAATATACCATTGGTGGAATGTGTTCTTTTCATCTTTGTTCTCTAAATCTACTTTTTATTTGCCTGCATAAAGGAAAGAGAGTCCCTTTAATGTTGTGTGCATAAAAGCCACAAGAAAGAGATAAAGCATGGAACGTGCACTGGGCCCGCAGGGGAAGACCGAGCAAGGAGTTTTGGATGGCTCTTTTCCCCAAACAAAGGCACTTTGCTAGTTTAGACAATTACAGACAAGACAACTGTGGTTTAATTTGCATTAACTGAGGGCTATCCCATTGTGGAGAAGGAGATTTTGGCAATGACAGACTACAAGTGATGTATATGTCTAACCAACAGTCAATCGGATGATTATTACATGGACAGGAAAACAGATAGTTTAAATGTTGTTTTAAAGCTATTCCCCAAATTTTGGCTCTAGAAATTCACCAGAAGCATGGCTTCAAGCAGTCTTTGTGCCTATCTGCCTGCTTTCTCGAAATTTTTTATCAAAGGCCAAGAATGTAGTGACCTTGGCATAATAAGCTATCGTCTCTGAATAAACTCCTTTCTAGCTACTACCCTGGTGCGGATTTCAAGGGCCCCATGTGGATATTCATTCCTCCTGTGTCTACCTCCCTTGTTTGACTATATTCCATTAGTCCTACTTACTACTTTTAAGACCAGCAGAAGAAATAATACATCTCTCTTCTTGTTAAAGTATGTGTGAGTGTACTTACATTACATCAGCACTGACCACCAAAGAGAATTTTATTAAGGTGGACAAAACCGTCCCTTAATTTTAAGTTCCAACATTGAGTTTACTGGTGTGAGGTCATCTCCCACAGGGAGAAATCAGTAAACTGTTTCATCTTTTTCAGGTTCTTACTTTTTCATGAAACGTCCAATATCTACCCATTGCATAGATGGGCACATAGAGGTGTATGAGGCCTGCAAAGTAAGACTGCCCCAGGGGACATTTCTGTTGATAAAATCCAGGCAAGTTTTCTAACCCTATGAATGAGCTGCAAGCCTAAGGCTAAATGGAAAACCAAGCCCTAGTAACATTCACCTTCCATTCCAATTAAGGAGAAGCTATTTTGACATTTGTATAGCCCTAGAGAGATCTCATGCCTGTGAGCTGAGCTTTAAAGTATTATTGGACAAGTTCCATTAAGTCTTAAAGTTTGGACAGCATTTATCTGAGAAGCAGAACATTCAACACATTTCTATGAAAATCACTGTGGTTTGAAATATCTGTGAAAGCACCCTTGCCTTGCCTCTCTCAAGCCTTATCCACGTTCTCAAGTAAACAAGCCTCACTGAAGGATGAACACCACAAACAAAAGTCAGGGGGAGGCCCTGAGAGTGGCCAAAACATTCCCACATTTCCATATTTCCAGATTTGGGGTTCTGTGTTAGAGCATGAACTCCCTCCAACGTCAGGCTCCTGTTGCTATGCCTTTCTAAGCAGTTAGATTTGTTACTGGATAATTTTAAATGACCATCGCATACTAACAAAGCCATCCTATTTAGACGTGGGCAGATGAGATAGAAAATGGGTGGTTCAGGAAGATTTCATGAGGTCTAATAAATCTTCAGCAAATTAAAGCAAATCCCCCGTCTGCCCCCCTGGGCTCTTTGTCTTGCTAATACACATTAGGGGTTGCCTGGCTTCACACTTTCAGGCATTTCAGAGGTGAGCCCTGTACAAAGCTGCAGATGTGCAGATGGGGGAGACCTTTGCCCCAAATGTTGCCCATTAACATCAGCGTGGCCTACAGAAGAATTTTACTATGGTTCTCCGGTCTCAAAAGAGCTCGTGAGGAGCAACTTGGGAGCTTAAAGCAAGAAGAGAGATGGGGAAGAAAGAGAGGAAGCCACTGTGCATCTGTGTTTCAAAACCATGTGGTCTTGGTTCATTGGCTAAAAGAGAGAGAGAAAGAGGGAAAGAGGGAGGGAGGGCGGCAGGGGGGAGGAAAGAGAGGAGAGGCAGGCAGGGAGGGAGAGAGAGAGAGAGGGAGGAGTGCGGCCTTTACAGTTACAAGAGCAATACAGAGAGTTTGAAAATCATAGTACAGATTGGTATAAAGTGAACAGCTAAGCTTCTTATCTTCCTACAGTTTTAAAACTGTTAAATTTCTCTTGTGCATCAAGGAAGTCCGTATGCACATGTAAGCATATGGTTACCTTTAAAAGAAGGAACACATACAAATGAGGTCACACTTCATGCAAGTCAAATTGCAAACTGTGGAAATGCCCATGACAGAGACTAATTTCCTTAATGCATAAAGTACTGGTATAACTCAATAAGCTAATGAGTAATTACCCTTTGGGAAAATGGGAAAGATATATAAAACAGCAGCCTACAGGCAAAAAGGTGGCCAATGAAAATGTTCCCATTCAGTCAAACTGATATAACATCAAAGGTTGAGTTACCATGTTTCTCAGCACAAATGGGTAGGTATGTATAAAGCTTACCAACACCTAGTGTTACCAAAAAATTCAAGGAAAAAAATGTTCTTCTAGTTATGATTGGAGTAGATATTTTTGGACAGCAGTTTGCCTACCTTTCAAACAAAAACCCATACATCTTTTGAGTCAGCGACTTCACTCTCGGGGGTTGATCTTATTGATAGAACTCTGTATAGTCCTACAAAGATACGTATAGGAATGTTTATTGCAAACAACACTGATAGGAGCAAAGGAGGGGATCAGGGCACGTGGAAATAGGGGACAGATTAAATAAAATACAGACTCTGTATGAAAAATATAAACCATGAGTAAAGGATGGTGCAGAAAACCTCCATTAAAGCCAGGAGAAGTAGGAGGGGACTTCCCTGATGGTTCGGATTTGGCCGGGCGGAAGATGGCAGAGCACGGAGTGGGGACTATTTAAGAGTGTTTATGGCCAGGGCTGGGAGTGACTTGGACTGAAGACCGCTCTTCCTCCACCCACCCCGACACTTCTCACAGAGGCAGCTCCATCTAAGCCCCCATGGCTGTGCTTTCAGGAGGGCAGATCAGAGGCACCAGCACTTAAGAGGGATGGTGACAATGGGGACTCTATTTCACTGACTCACAACAGCTAATTGAACCTCACACAGATCTTATCCCTGAGCACATCCCCTCCTACCTTCCTGTACTGTCCTGGGCTATTTCTCTGCTGTCTTAAACTCCCATGACTTCATTTCCTCCCACATATTTCCACTGTGGCTTCTGCAACTTTATCCCATAGTAGATAAACACCCATCTTTTCTCAGCATATTTCCTCAACCTTTCTTACCTGGTCACACCTCAGGCATGCCTCGGCCCTCATTCTACTAAATCTTGCAAATTCCAAGCATTCCCTCATGCTTCTGTTCTTCCACTGCATTCCACAAAGAAAATCCTGAGCCTGAGAGAGCCCGGAGTAGAGAAGAGACTCATGATTGATAAATGGACAAGCAAGGATTTCAAGAGAGCCTCCCCATAACCATAACGCTTCTCTTGGTGTGTTCTGCTGTCTGTAGTAACTGTGCATAGCTTTGCCACTTGTGTGTGCCTTTGACTCCCACCTCCACTAAAGACCAGCTTCTCTCATCAAAATTGCACACCGGCTACCTCCATACTCATTTTCTCCTTCTGGTTACAGGGGAGAACTTGCCTCTAATCCAAGACCAACTCCATCCACTCCTTCTCCTCAGCGATGACATTACCTCTCTCACTCCCACGCATTATCATCTTCCTCTCTGTCTCTTTTGTACTTTCTCGCTCTAGATTATTGTCTTTGGTATTCAAACATGCTCCAGTCCCTCCCACCTTAGTGAGTTCTTATGGCGCCCTGCACCCCTACCTTCCTCAACAGCTGCAGACATGCACTGTCTCCACATCCCCCTCCACTCAATCCCACACCCTGCCGTTCTACTGAAACTGGGTCAGGCAGGGTTGGTGGTGCACTCTGTGTGGCTAAATCTGAGATATTTTCATCTTAATTTGTGCCTTCAGTTAACTCATCCATATTTCTAGAACATTCTTTTCTCTTGGATTCTGTGACACCACTCTCTCCTTTCTCTTATTTCTCTGGCATCTACTTCCCAAATAACTTTTCTGACACATCCTCTTCTACTCAATTCTTACCACCTGGAGCTCACCTGCCTTCCTGCTCTATGCTTTCCTTGGGCAAGTTCATCAATCAGTCTTTCACATTTAAATAACTTCTCTATAAAAAACCGCTATTGCTACTAGCAACAATAAAACTAATAAGATTTATCAAGCACTTTGCATGTATTAGCTTATCAGTCACTTATCATAAAAAAAACTATACTAACAACCTCTCCATTATATTAAAAAAAGTACATTTACAGGAGGGTAAGGCAATTTGCTTAAGGTTACATAAGAAGGTATAGAGCTAGGATTTAAACCCAAGTTACTTGACTCCAAAACCTTAGTGTTGATCATTGCACTGTATCCTTACAATCCCAACTTCCTCTCACCCATCCAGATCCCTGTTCTGAACCCCACCGTCACACAACCAAGTGCCCATGTGTCACTGGCTTTGCTAAATAAGCTCTACTTCAACATACTTGGAACTGAACTCTGAAGCCTATCCTACCCCAAATCTCTTTCTAATCTCCTTTTGCCTTAATTTCCCCTTTTCAGTAGCTGAAATCACACCCATTTGCTCAAACCTGGATTAAAGGGATGGTACTTTCTATTCTCATTTATCTGGCTGGCAAAGCCTGGACACACACAGGTACATACATACACACACAGACACACATGCGTGCACATACACACAGGCTTCTCTCCAAACTCATCAAAGAGTACAAATTGGTTGCCACATGGCTCTTAAAATTGCTCCCCAATGATTTAATGATTTCCAAATTATTTTCATGACAACTACCTCCCCATGTTTGGCTTCTTCTTACCTCTGTGAAGCTTCATCTCCCAAACTCTACCTAATAATGACTCCTAGCCACTCCGGCCTCTCTGATTTCTCTGTTCGTCATGTGTGCTATTTCTACACCAGGCTTTCTGTGGGTACGCTTTCTGCCAGATCACTTGCTCTATCATGCCCCTTCTTAACCTCTGGAGATCAGACTAAAGTTTTTTCTCATTTAGTCTCATTTCACCTTGGACTGTTCCTTCATTGCACCTCTTATCACAATTCTAGAATCATGTATATATTTACATAACTCTGATCAATATTTTTTCCCAACAGACTAAATGCTCTATACAAATAAAGAATGGATCTCTTAATAACTTCTATGTTTTGAAAGTTGCACAGTGCTTGGAATACAGTTGAAATTCAGCATATATTTGTTGAATGAATAAAATCAAAGGTATGATGGTATACCCAACAGAAGCATCAAAAAGTTGAGCAAAGTCTAAATTAATGGTTCTTATATTCAGGTCTTCAGTTCACTGTATGATGCTGTTCAGTAAAGTTAGGCAAGAGTTTCATCCATGAAATGGGAGTAATTTCTGTCAAAGAGTAATATTGAGAAAATTACTATAAATTGCAATATGTATGAACATACAGCATCCTCTAAACAACTGGTACTCTGTAAATGGTCAGCAGCCTTCCTTGGTTTCTATTACTCCTCAAAAGCTAGTACTATGCTATTAAAAAGACAGCCTAATAAAAAGACCATTTAGGAAATTATCTTTACTGAGATTCTTAGAAGCAGGGAGTGGGATTAAAGACCTTCCTTGGACTAAAATGGAATAAACAGAGTCTTTTAGGACTACTCCACCCAATTTCTTTGTTTGAAACAAACAAACAAACTTTCTTTATTCTTTTTTTTCAGTTGAAACTTAGCTTAAAGGTAACCTATGACATCTAAATCACATTTAAACCTTGATAAGTAAATAATGGTTCCCAGCAACTGTCAGTATTTCTGGAAAAGGAAGGGATCAAAACCTAAAAGGATTTTCTTCACTAAAGCTTCAAATGTGGTCTCTTCTTAGGTTGCATCCTGTTGGGTAGTTATAAGAGATAGGCTAACATCTGCTTCTAAAAAATGGACATAAGACAGTGTGATGAAGGGTGGGTTTCCCTCTTCTCTGTTGTCTTGTTAGTCTCCAACTTTCAAATTTATGGAGTGTGTGTTTGGTGAGGGGGAATACTGGTATCTAATGCCTTTAGGAAATGTTGGCTAGAAACATGACCTCCTTGGTATAGGTCTTGCCATCAGTTAACTACTAATTTCAGCAAAGGGAAATAAATTCAGATCTCAGTGACAAAAATTACCCTTCGGTTCTTTCATCTTTGTTGTTAATGCTATGGCTAATAGGGATCAAAAACCTTAACCCAACTCTGTCATGTTTATGGCAAAGGGCAAATGGAACAGCCCGGAGTTGTAAACCTCACTTTAAGGTTGTTTTTTCTTTTCTAATCACTGCCTTAGTTCACTTGGTTGATACCTCTCTAATGGTAGACATCACTTCCCGTCAGGGAATCTGGTGTCCAGTCACTTCCTTTCCCAACCCGAGAAGACTCCTACCCTTGTTCTCTCAGTTAACATCACTAGGCAAGATAACACACAAATACACAGCCAGCATTTGGCATCTGCACTTTCCGAGGTAGTTATTGAAAGTGAGATATTAAATATCGAGGTCTTAGATTCCTATGCCAATGCCAGAGGGTGAAGTAACTTCCAAGGTTACGTGGACTGCTGTTGGCAGAGAGGACTGTAAACTAAAGGTGAGATTTTTTTCATCATTGTCATGAGTCTGCACTTTTTCCCACCAAAGAGATCAACATCATTTATTATTCTTGTAATGGTAACAAAAATGAGAAGATTGTAACATTGAAGGGTGTCACGTAGGAGCATTAAGTGACATTCACCACTTGCTGCATTCTGTAAATGTTTAAGCAGGTGGTGTGTGGTCCACACTGTTCTAAATACTTGGGACACATCCATGAGCAGAACAAAATTGCTTCCTGAACGCAGTTTACAGACCAGTGGAGGTATTTGTATGTGTATGTGTATGCATGTGTGTGTTTACATATGGGTGTGCATGTAGAGAAGTCAACCAGTAAAAACATAAATGTAACATGTAAATTTATTAGAGGGTGATAAAAACTATGGAGCTTGGGATGACTTAGAACAAGATCATAGGAATTAGCAGTGCCCAGCCAGGCATGGGGAACCTGTGACCTTCTGATTTCAAGCACCAAATGAGGCAAGAAAAGCGTCATCTTTCTCTGCTTTACCCCTTTTAATAAAGACATTTGTTCTGTGAAGTTTGGATTCCACCAGTGGACCACAGGTGAGCATGAGGCCACAGGTTTCCCACCTGCAGGATAGACTACATTAAAAGTGAAGAATGAATATTTAGGGAACAAGCTTTCCAAGCAAAAGAACTAGCCAGAGAAAATTCAATTCCTCTTACAGGGCAGCAGAGCATTATTAAAATCCCCCTGCATTTTTCCTCCTGCCCCCACCCCACCATTTTTATCCTGATGCCCAGGGACCACACCTTGGAAGAACAGCACATGAGGCATTTATCATTTCTTCCAATAGATCTCAGATGGCCTCACAACCACCCAAGGAGTAAGTGAGATGCTGTCTCCAGATGGAGGAGATACCACCCACCCAGAGAAACATTACTCTGTTTTCAAATCCTGTAATGTTTTCTTCCATCTAAGCTTCTCTCTTTAAAAATTCTATATATTATAAATACATAGATGTCTATTATTAGTATTATATATTAATGTTCTAAAGAATATGGAAAAATAGAAAATAAAATCCATCTTTTCTTTTTTTTTTTTTATTGTTGGGGATTCATTAGGGTACAAAGAACCAGGTTACACTGATTGCGTTTGTGAGGTAAAGTCTCTAAGATAATTACAATTGTGTCCTGTCCTCAAGAAGTGTGTCACACCCTGTGACTCCCAACCCCCTTCTCTCCTTCTCTCCCTTCCCCACCTTTCCCATATGCCCCACCGTGTACTAGGTCATCAATTGTCCTCATATCAGAACTGAGTACATAGGATTCTTGCTTCTCCGTTCTTGTGATGCTTTAAGAATAACGTGTTCCACTTCCATCCAGTTTAATACAAAAGATGTAAAGTCCTCATCTTTTTTAATGGCTGAATAGTATTCCATGGTATACATATACCACAGCTTGGTAATCCATTCCTGGGTTGGTAGGCAGTTAGACCATTTCCACATTTTGGCAATTGTAAATTGAACTGTGATAAACAGTCTAGTGCAAAAGTCCTTATGATAAAAGGATTTTTTTTTTTTTCTGGATAGATGCCTAGCAATAGGATTGCAGGATCAAATCGGAGGTGTAGTTTGAATTATTTGAGGATTCTCCATAGTTCCTTCCAAACAAAGTCATTTTAGTTTGCTGTCCTAAGGATGTTAGAAAGTGTTCTAACATCCTTATTTTCTAATCCCTGGAAACTGAACCCATCTTTCTGTGGACAGGGATATTAAACCTCAGTCACATTTAGAGGGCTCTTTCCCCTCCCCATGTTGCTGTCCAGGATTCTTGGGGGAAGCATCCTCTGGTCTTCGGTTCATGCTGATCATACTGATGTGGTCATTGTTTGTATTTCTATGTTTTCTTGAATTCAAGAGAAACTGATTTCCACTTTGGGCTCAAGGGCAGTGACCAAGCCTGGGAGCCTCTCTGGGCCTTACCTGGCCTCCCTGAGCACCTGAAACAGCCAGTCTCCTGAGACAAAGGATCCACTTTGTGGTTGAGGAGCTTTGCACTTGCCACGGCAACTGCAAAACCTCACTCCCTTGGGTTTACATGCCTCTGAATTTCCAGGATTGGTCACTTCTACCCTTCAAACTACAAGCACTGGACTCCTTTTCCACACACCTGGACCCTATATTGGTGTCCTTCAAAAGCCTGACACGTAAACTTTTATTTTTCCTTTTGAGAAGGAGAATTTAGAGAACATACATATCTTTAGAAAAGCAGTCTAAATTCTTCGCACTTAGGAGAAGAAGGGAGAAAAAGATAAACATTGTTTAGTTCTTTTTCCTTAAAAATGCATAGGTATATTTCAAATTTTACAAACAAGTTCATCTTCATCCTATGTAAAAATCTTCTACCTTCTTTGTGCTCACTCAAAACACCTCAGAGACCTCTTTCTATGAGTTAATTCATAATAATCTCTGTTCTATTTGAGATTGGCACCACCTTCCAATAACGACTTCCATATTGACAAAGTTGTTTCTCATTTTGTGATTACTAGTAATGCTGCAGTGAGCAATTCTGGGCAGATAATTCAGTACACATTTATGACTATATCCATACAGCTGAATCCTAGCAGTGGTATTGCTGAGTTATTGCTTAGGATATGTGTATTTTAAATAGGGGTAGGTATCATTAACTGACCTCTAAAAAGATGGTTCTGATGTATGTTCCCACAGATTAAAATGGTATCTATTTCTCCACACAGCTTTATAAGTGTATCATTTATTTAGTATACTCTGTGTCAAATAAGCTCTTTTGTAAGCGTTTTTGGTATGTCATCTCATTCTATCTTCCTCACAACTTTGTGACTTAGGTAGGGACTATTATTACGCTGTTGAAGAGGAATCAAGCACAGAGAAGTTAAGTAATATGTCTGAGGTCGCACAGCTGGTAAGTGCTGCAACCAAGACTGGAACCCAGGTAGTCTGATTTGAGAGGCTGTTTTTTTAACCTCCTGTCAATATTTATCATTCTGATAGGTAAAAACTGGCATTGCATAGGTGACAAAAATTTCCTCCTTTATTATGAATGAGACTTTATGCATTCATTGGCTACTGAGTTTATTTCTATAAACATTCATACTATTTTATTTTTCTATTGGGTTCTATATCTTTAAATTGATCTGAGTAAATTATGAATGTCACAAAAATTACTCCTTCATCACATGTTGCAAAGTTTTCCTTCCATAACATTGTTTGCCTTAACTTTAGGTGTGGTCTTTTAAGTTTCTTTGGTATGTATAATATGAATTTTAAACTGTGACATTAAAATTATCAGTTTTGATTTAGAGCATTATTTGTAATGCTTTAAAAGTCCTTTCCATAGAAGGTAACAAAAAAGTAGTTTGCCTGGGTTGTTGTTTAAAATATATTTTTTTCAATGCATGTTGTACATTTTTCAATCAATTTGATATAATAAGTAAGGTGATGCTTTATTTTTCCTTCGATATCAATCAACTTAAACCAATATTAATTATGAAATATCTCAGAAGTGCCACCTTTATCATATGTCAACTTCATCTTTACCTATGTATACATAGAGTAAAATTACAGTTTTTTTTAGTATATTCACAAAGTTGTACAAACATAACCACTATAATCCCAGAATCCCTGTAGGTGACATTTTGAGGTTGATTTTTTTTTTTTTTTGAGACAGTGTCACTATGTTGCCCTTGGTAGAGTGCCGTGGAGTCACAGCTCACAGCAACCTCAAACTCTTGGGATTAAGCGATTCTCTTGCCTCAGCCTCACAAGTAGCTGGGACTAGGCACCTGCCACAATGCCCAGTTAATCTAAGGCTGATTCTAAACTTGCAGTTTAATAGATGCTTTTCTGTATCCACCAGAGCTGCACCAATGAGCCTTTTAATTATTAGAGTTTTAGAATGTATTTTAATACATAAATCAATAAATTTACTCTTACGCTTCTTCCTTTCTGGAAGGCGGGGAAGAATGTATTCTTCTGCAAAGCATTAATTATTTCTAGGACACAAGTAACCCCAATAGTTTTAGTGAAAACTGAGATGTTGAAAGTGCTTCACTGCCTTGGATCTGTGCCTGTTAACCCTTACTGATTCGGATTCTAACCCAGGGTCTGTTTGGGTTAGAATTGTGCCTACTCATCCATGAAAAGTAGCCCCATTTCTTATGCAGTTAATTTAAGTACTTAGACTTGTGTTTTCCTGGTGCCTTAGCAGTACTCAATGAGATAATCACATGTACCTTCTCTTTGCATTAAAGCTAATTTTACAAACATTGTGTTTATCTGCCTCTGCCGCTACTTGCTGAAATGCGTGCCCAGTACCCGCTGTTTGCTAGCTGCTGTACGGTGGGAGGTAAGGAGTCCTAGCTCTTTATTTGGGCCGAGAAAGTACTTAAAAGAAGACTTCTTTTACAAAGAAAGAGTAAAGCACACTCTGAGCGTCTGACTTTTCACCCATTTCTGGCTTCAGGAAGCTTTGTTCTGAATGTAAACTATTTCTCAGCTGAGGGTAAAGTAGCAGTTTCCTTTTTCCTGGTTCTTTATCGTGCATCTACCTGAAGTGAACGCAGAGGCTGTGGCATCTGCTTAATTTAAACAGTTGGCCTCCCTGTGTCCGCGTCGGTCTGTGCACGGGCCAGGCCTCAGCGCTGTGCAGGCTGTAACGGCCGATTTGAGATGTCACGTTCTTAGTGAACAAGTGAGCCACTGTTCCACTTGTTTGCCAGCCCCGCGACAGCCCTGCACAGGTGGGTGCTGCTCCCATGATAAAGTGGTAACGAGCACCTAATTATGGATAATTGCATAGGAGGGGCCCTCTTGCTTCTGCCAGTTCACAGTAGCAGCTGGTACCTGAACGACTTCTGCATGTGGCAACAGGTTACCTTCTTCTGGAATCATTTGACGGGAAAGGCAGCGTGCCAGTGCACCAGCACGGATTACATTATCCCAACAAGTCAGTGCCTGATTCCTGTTTCTCCAGGGCAGGATGGGGAACTTGACTAGTCACTCTCCTAATTATCCAGGGAGAGTAATTTGTGCACCTAGGCTACGGACTAATGTTATTGTCTTCCATTTGTAGAGGGCCTTAAATATTCAGGCTGTGCAAACACACCCTCCTGAATTTCTGCAACAAGCCTCCCGTGCGGGTCTGTAACCACACCTCCCGCGTGCGGGTCTGTAACTGTACCTCCCGCGTGCGGGTCTGTAACCTCATCTCCCGTGTGCGGGTCTGTAACCTCATCTCCCGTGTGCGGGTCTGTAACCTCATCTCCCGCGTGCGGGTCTGTAACCTCATCTCCCGTGTGCGGGTCTGTAACCTCACCTCCCGTGTGCAGAAAGTTGCAGCGCAGCGTTCCCAGCACTGGCCTGCTTGAAAGCATCATCTTGTGTACTTACTAAAAATACATATTTCCCAGTCCCTTCATCAGGATCTGCTGAACACAAATCTGCCAAGGTAGTTAAATAAGTTCAGGATCCCTTCCCAGCTCTGCCACTCGGAGCCGGGCAAGTCACAATTTTGGTGGTCCCCACCTTTCTCAATTGCGAGATGAGACAAAACGTCTGAGATGTGCGAGTGTGAACTTCGGCTCCGCTGCTCACTCGGCGGGAGCTGTTACTTGACTATTCTAAACCAATCACTCATTCACATGTTACAAGTAGCACTTCACATTAAAAAATAAAAAAGACTGCCAAGAAAAATCCAGATGGGTTTTATTCTTTTTACTTAAAAAACAATTTCTTCCTTTCCTGCCCTCCTCTCCCCTTCCCTTTCCTTCCTTTTCTTTTTTTTAATTTTAAACAATGTGATCTTGACTCTTTTCACTGAATAATGGCACATATGTTTCCTCCTCTCATATCTGAATGGTCCTGTGACTACAGTAGAGCTGACACCATTTGACTTCTGAAGCTGGGTCATAAAAGGTGATACAGCTCCCTCCTGGTTATCTTGGGATGCTGACACTTAGAACCCAGGTCCATGCTGTGAGGAAGGCCAAGCCACCTGTGGGCAGAAGGGGCGCCTTCCCACCTTCCCGGCTGAGCGCCGATTTGCCATCTATGTGAGTGGGCTCTCTTCACAATGGACCCTGCAGCCCCCAGCTAAGCTGCCCCACCTGGTGCTGACTGCATGCAGACTATGCTTTCTGTCTCCACATAGCCAGTTTTGTGAGCACAGTAAATATTTTTTGTTGTTTTAAACATGAAGATTTGGGATGGCTTGCTACTCAGCAATAGAAAACTGGTAGACTGTGTAGGAGTGAGTGTAGGGTATGTATTTGAGTGCTGGAAACAAGAAGGGGGAGTGGTGTTGGTCACCCTGCGGCTAACTCTTACTATGAGGGGACTGTACATGGTCTAATTGGCAATGCTGGTTTTGCATGTGAGAGTTCTAGCAGATGGAGGTGGTGAGAAATGACAGTAAAGGCAAGGGAAACTGGCAAAGGAAAATATTATGTTATTACTAGCAGGTTGAGTCAAGTTCAAGTCAACTTGAATTTGCTGAGACTTTCTGGAGTGCAAGACATCTGACACATAACAAACACAAGACTTTCAAAGGAGAAAGTATTTGTTAAGTTCCGGGCACTGTCAGGGGCTTGCAGGAATGCCACTCACCCCGCCAGGCCTTGCAGGGGGAGCGTTTCTTTGGTGAATTTACTGTGGTTCTGGGTTTGGTTCCCAGGCTGAAAGTTTCAGAAACTTGTTCTTTCAATGTACTGGGACTGAAGAGAAAATACATTAATCAAATTCAAAACACAGAGTTATAACACCGACATTCTAATTTAGTCATTTATAGCAAGGGCTGTCACCTGCCTGGAATACACCTCTCAGCATGTCCAGCACATTCCTTCCTTGTAGGTAGACCTGCATATGAAGCCAAAATCATAATCAAGAATCTTATTAGGCATGAAATCAAAAGGAGCAGCAGCTGAAGCTGCTCTTTAATGAGCAAGCAGAGAATGTCTGAGGCAGATGTGGTCATGATAAGAGGAGCTTCCAAGGGGCTTGGACTAGACAACATCCGGCTACACAGGCTCTCTTTCACCCCTGGACTGTTCCCAATGTATTTACAGACACTCCTTTCTCTGATCTTCATTGGAGAACAACCATACATTTCTTTTACAGTGACACATTTTGCTTTAGACAAATGGAGACAGTGAAATTCCTGCAGTCATTCTGTTGTTATTTGCTAGCATCTCTCTCTGCGGACATGAATTGTGTATCAATGTCACAATGCCAGTTAAGTCAATTTAATTCTCAAGTTCTTTTGGGGGGAATGCCTTGTAGTAGTTCTAACCATATCCAAATACAACCATCTTAAAAGCCATCTGGATTAGAAAATTAGAAAGAGATTCCATGAGAGAAACTTTTTTTTTTAGCCAAGGAAGTAAAGGGAATGGTTTAAGGGCTAGAGGGGCTTTTCCAAGGAAAATTGTACCCAAGTGAGTAAAAGACAAGACTTTGGAAAGATCTAAAGTGTGGGATTATAATGTGTGAGCTAACAAGCAAGCCCCAGGGGGACAGGGATGATACAATGACAAAAGTCCAAGGGGTAAGAGAATTTCCTTGTTGGAGAAGCAAAGAGTGGTGTGGGTTATGGGAACAGCCACAAGGACATGTGATGATACAGTTTTTTTGTAGATTTAAGCTTGTTTGTTCCCTCTTCAAGAGTGTTGATTTCCAGGCAATATTCTCAAACTTTCGGGACACCAGCTGAACACATGCCAGTCTCAGCAACCAGGTCTGTGTGCTTTTCCATGTGGCTCCTTACAAAAAGATCTTATGCATGGCTCATGAACAATAGAAATTTATTTCTCATGGTTCTGGGAGTTGGCGGTCTGAGGTCTAGGTGCCAGCTTGGTTGGGTTCCGGTGAGGGCCCATTTTTTGGGTTGTGGACTATGGACTTCTCACTCTGCCCTTTTATGGTAAGACTTTATCTCCCCCTAAATTAATTATTTGATTAATTTTAATTGACAAAATTAAAAAAAGTTATGTTTTGGAATGGCTAAATTGAGCTAATTAACATATACATTACTCACAAACTTACCTCTTTTTTTTGTGGCAAGAATTCTAAAATTTACTCTAGTCATTTTCCAGAACACAATGCATTGTTATTAACTATAGTTACTTTGTTATACAATAGAGTTCCTGAACTATTGCTTTTATCTAACTGAAATTTTGTATCTCTTTTATGAATATCTCCTCAATTATCAGGGCTCTTTCATGAGGGCTTTACCCATAAGACCTGATCAACTCCCCAAGACCCCATCTCTTAAAGTGTTAAATGTCTTTAACACCGTTGCTGCATCACCTGGTCATCAATACTTTGCTAAGAGTAACCTCTCTTGTAGAAAGAATTATCCAGATAAAGTGATGACAACTAGACTCTACAGAGAACTCAGATTAATTAATAGGAAAAGAGCAAACAATCCCATCTATCATGAGACAAGAGACGTGAACAGACTCTTCTTTGAAGAAGATAGACAAATGGCCAAAAACTCATGAATGCTCATCATCCCTAATCATCAGAGATGTGTAAAACCACACCAAGAAAACACCTAACCCCAGTGAGAATGGCCCACATCACAAGGTCCCCAAACTGCAAACGCTGGGATGGATGTGGAGAGAAGGGAACACTTTTACACTGCGAGTGGGACTGCAAATTAATACAGCTTCTATGAAAAGAAGCACGGAGAATCCTCAAAGAGCTAAAAATAAACCTTCCATTTGATCCTGCGATTCCATTACTAGGCATCTACCCAGAAGAAAAAAAAAATCATTTTAGCATAATGAAATTTGCACTGGATTGTTTAGCACAGCTCAATGCACAATTGCCATGGAATCAGCCCAAGTGCCCATCAGCACATGAGTAGATTATTAAACTGTGGTACATGTATACCATGGATTACCTTTCAGACATAAAAGAGATGGAGACCTTACCTCTTTTGTATTTGCCTAGATGGAGTTGAAGAACATTCTTAGGAAAGCATCACGAGAATGGGGAGAAATATTCAATGTACTTAATTCTAATACGAAACAAATAAACAACTATATGCCCACAGGAGTGAAAAACACAAATTTAAGGGGGATGAAGGGAGAAAGGGGGGAAGGGAAGTGGTAAGCTTTCACAAGGTGGGGTTCACAGCACACCTCTGGGTGAAGGACTGAACTAGAGCTTAAACTTTACCTAACAATTGCAAATAATGTAACCTCATCATCTCTACCCTCATATTAATCTGAAATAAAAAATTAGTTAATTAATTAAAAAAAACTTATAATAAATAAGTGAGTTTTCTCCTAGAAAATAGAACTCTTAGTGGGAAATTTCTTTGGCCCACCACCTTGACCATTATCCTTTTAGCCCTAAAATGAATACCAATGAATTTAGGAAGTATCTAAGTTCTGTGGCTGGTCAAAATATGAGGTAAAAAAAAAAAATTTTTTTTTTAAAGTCTGTAAAAAAAGAAAAAGGAAGAAAAAGACTTTTAGGTATGAACAACAACTCCCTCAAGTTGGCTAATTTCTAGCACCTTCACCAGTATTTCACAGACTTGGTGTTTTTCAAATGTTTAGTTTTCCCACTGTTTCATGTGGTGATGAGATTCCTCCACAGGGCCCCAAGATAAGGGGATGCTTACCCAAGAACTACAGAAATCTCTTGCATTCCCAGACTTTCAGAAGCTGGGCTACTCCTCCTTTAGTTTCTCAGCCCCTGAAGCTTTGATAGCCTGCCCTGTAGGAACAGGACCTCTCTAGCTCTCTTCTTTCAGGGTACTTTTTCCTGCCCCAGCAGATAATGCCTTAGAAAGGAAGTGGCAGAGCTCCTGGCAACTTGGGCTTTGTAGATGCAGGGTTTGTCCCTTTCCCTTTCTGTCTGGTCCCTACTCTGCCTTCATCCCCCTCCCAAACCTGTCTTCTGTCAGGGCCCCTCCCTGCATTCTGGGTTCTGATTCACTTTCTAGAGGGCGGCAAGAAGGCCCTGCTTTGTGCTGTAAACGTCCCTATGCAAGGGCTGTCTCCTCCTTGCAGGGGTATTTTTGAATATAGAGGTGACCAATGGTCACCAGAGCTTGCACTAGCAAAGCTCTATGTGTTAACCTGCCATGGACTTCAGATATTTCATTCAATGATACCACAATTCAGTTTTCTAGAGCAGAGCTCTAGAAAGGGAACCCTTCTGCTAGGGAACCCTTCTGCTAAGAAGGAATGCCTCTCTTCTGTGTTCTGATGTTTTGTGGGCCCCAGGGGAGTGTCACTACCATCCCTGGCCACTGGAGAGGCAGTGGTGTTCAAAGAGGAGAGGTGTCATCGACAGCTTCCCTCAGCAGCTGTTTTATAATAACTTGCCCATGTGCCAGGCATAATTTATTGCATTTAGAACAAGATTTAAAGTCAAACGCTATAATAGTTTCATTCACCACTCATTAAATCCAGGTATAATGGGATGCATCCCCCATTGCTCTTGCAGGGAAGGTATTATGATCAGGCCTTCATGTGGACTCCAAAGCAACAGAAGTCTGCCCCTGCACAGCGCATGAGCACCAGCCACTACTGAAAACCAGGCCCTGGGGTTAGAACACACAGCACAGCCTTTGGGAACACCATCCACATGGACTGAGCACAGGCTGTAGCGCAGGGGCGCCCAACCCATGGCCCTTGGGCCTCATGATGACGATTTTGTGATGACTCTTTCTGCTTATTTTGCTTGATTATCAGATATTACAAAAAGAATGCACGGACCTTTTATTTTGCTTATGAACTTTCATTAGTGTTTGTGTATTTAATATGTAGTCCAACTCTTCTTCCAAAGTATGGCAGAAAAAAGAAAAGGTTGGACACTCCTGGGAGTCTCAGGAATGGGCCAGAGCAGACATGGGGGAAGGGCCTCTTGTTCTACTGGGCAGACATCCCTGGAAGGATAGCCCAACAGCTAGAGATGTGAATTGCTGCTTCACTGCACAGGTCTTCAGACCCCAGGCTTCATGGGCAGCACAGAGAGACATGGCAATAGTCGTGGGTAAGTTCATGACTGATGACATGCAGTTACAAAATTATGCTAGTCTTTTCTATTAACATGCCAAGGAATAGGACCACACATTACTATCAAGCACATTTTTAAGAGAGGAAAAAATCATACAAGTGGCCTTTGTTTTCCTTGTGGCATGAACTAAGCACTGTCCTACCTGAATATAGGTGTAAAGGGACGTGGCAGCCTATTCCAAATCTTGTGGAGCACTGAGCTGGTTGCTTCAGGAGAAAACAGATAAAAGCACATAGAACTATACCAGTTTCTTATTGTTGCTGTAACAAATTATCACAAACTCAGTAGCTTAAAGCAACACAAATTTATCTTATTACAATTCTGAAAGTCAGAGATCTAAAATGGGTCAGCAGGTCTGCATTCCATCTGGAAGCTGAAGTGGTGACTTCAATCCCTGGCCTCTCCAAGCTTCCAAAGACCACCTGCAGTCGATGGCTAGAGACTGCCAACCCATTGCTGCCGCTGCCACATCACCTCTTCTAACTCTGACCATCCTGCTCCCATCCTATTATAACACTTGTGATTACACTGGGCTCATCTGGGATCATCTCCCCATATTGAGACCTTTGACTTAATTACATTTGCAAAGCCCCTTTGACTGTGTCACCAGAGTCTCACCAATGAAATCTCATATTCCCAAATAATTCCTCTGCTGGAAAATCATTCCAAGGAGCCTGCAGAGCACTGCCTCATGGAGGAAAGGTATCTGTGTGAGTGGTCTAGCCTTGCCCCTTTGCCAAAGCTGGATCAGCGACCTGCAGACCTGATCTTACTGGCCCAGAGTCATGCTTTGGGAGCAACATCCTGGGATATGAGCCGGAAGCAAAAAGCAATTGAGCGGAGCCTGACTTGGGGAATTTGCCAGGTTTCTGCACCAGCCAGAGCATCACTGTAGCTAATGTACCTGCATCTGCCAGGGGGTAGATCTGCCTTTCCAGTGTGGGGGCAGCCATGATCTACGGTGGGACTGGCCAGTGAGGACAAAAGAAGAACTCACAAAGGAGAGATGGGGACTTTCCAATAGTACATCCAGGTGGGTACCTGGGCAGCTATGTGGGTAAAAGATTTGACCATTTTCATCCCAAGGTGGCAATAGGGATAATGTGAGACCAGGAACCAGTGCTCTGAAAATTCCTCTGATTAAGGCAACTCCAGGGTGGAAGAACAAGGGATTCTGAGCCGGACCTCCACAAGTTTAATGTAAAAAAATCCCCTGGGGAGTCTTGTAAGATGCAGACTCCAGTTTGGTGAAATGAGGCCTGAGATTCTGCATTTCTAATTAGCTCCTAGAGGAAGCTGCTGACTCTGAATTGCACTTTCAGTAGCCAGGGATTGGAGCAGGGCTGGCCTTGGGGGCCTGTGACATGTGCAGGGGCCTCACACATAAAAGGACCCTGGGCTTGTTTTAATGCTTTGCTGTTGCCATTTCGAAATCTTAATTTTCTTAATAAGGAAGCCCACATTTTCATTTTGCATTAGGCTGTGCAAATTATATGCAGTCCTGGTTTCTAGTTAGGGTGGGATTCAGATCTTGCCTCTGTTTCTCCACATGTCACATGCTGAGGAAAAGTCCTTAGCTTCCCAGCAGCTCAGTTCCTCTGATTGTAAAGAAGTTGCCGGGAGAGCCAGGTGAGATGTGTAAGAGCCAGGCTGGGAGGCTGCATGTGATGACAGGCCGTTGCTTCTAGTACCCAGGCAGAAAACACTCCAGCAACTGTTGAGCACTAATTTGTGCCAATATTGCACCATTAGCATTACTATCTTTTTCTATTTAATTCTTAGTAATCATTTCCTGTTTAATCTCACGTAATTGGTACTAAAGCCTGTGGTTACTCTTCCAGGTCATTGGATGCTTAAAGGAAATGGGAGTCCCTGTTCACGGGAACTATGTAACCCTGAAGCCGGCCACCTCCTTCTGACAGTGTCAGCCACAGTTCCTTTTAGATTTTGAGCAGGATGGATTTTGATAGTTTCACCATCAGATGTCAGAAGTTTCCCTGGATATCTGCTGCCCACACACTGAGCCCTCTTTGCCTGGGTAACGTAGAAGGTGCCAGAGATTAGGCAAGAGGGCACAGTCAGAAACTAGAAACTCCAAGGTAAAAAATCAAGGTGTTTTGAAAAATTAGTTTTGTCCAAATGAAGCAAGAATGAGAACCAAATAAAGCACTGGAGAAGTAAGGCTATAAGTGCCAAGAGGCACTGGCAACAGTATCCAGAAGCCACACGTTGGACAATACAGTGTCTTGCTTTAATTTTACCTGCTTCTTTCTTGGGCCTGGCTTTCCTAGGGCAATGTCCCTGCAGAAGGGCATAGGCACCCACCCTTCCTCAGCGCCCCACCCAGAGCCATAGGGCACAGCTTTACATGATGCTATTGTCTCTGCAGCTTTCAAGGAAAAGACCAGCCTGGACATCTGACATCTTAGCATACTTGTGCTCAATCCTGGCTATAACCTCCCAGAGCAGTTTTCAAACATGCCAATGCCTGAGCTATGTCACCACAGATTTTCATTTAGTTTGTTGGAATAGTCCAGGTATTAGCACTTTTTTAAATTCCCCCCATCCTGATAATTGACAAGAGTCAATTACAGGCATGGCAGACCGGTGGCTAAGAGCACAGATGCTGGAAACACTGCCGGCGTTCAAATCCTTGGGCTGCGCCTCCTGACTGTGTGACCTCGGCAATTTACTTAGCTTCTTTGTGCCAAAGCTGCTTCATCTTAGACAGTGGGGGAAACGAAGAAAGCCTCCTTTATGGGCTATTGTGAGAATTAAATGAGGTTTTATGCAAAGCACTTCAAACAATGTCTGGCACATAGTAAGTACCATGCTTCAAGCTTTTGATAATTATATATACTTTACACATGGTAAAACATAATGTGTGACTTATAAGGAAGGTACTATTAATGTATATGGCTAATTACTTAGATTAAGTGATTTCAAAAATGTGCGAGGTTTAACTTATTTTTGATTCTAATTTTGATGACTTTCTTTGGGCTGGTTTTCTGTCTCTGTCTGGTCTCCAGTTTGCCTGTGTTGGTAGAATTAAAAAAAAAAGAAAGAAAGAAAATGTTATAGTTTCTTTGAACCTCCTAGCACAGACTTCATAGCTAAGAAATCTGCCCAATTAGAGCTAATTAACAAATGCATATTTTTCTTCTTCACAACAACGTGTACAAAGTCTTCTCAGTCTTAGCAAGACTTAATCTCCAAAGACTGATCTTAGCTGCAGATTCATACAGGTACAAGTAGCAGGATGATGTTGGATTTGGAATCCAGTCCCTGGATCTATGTAGACTGAGGTCTGGAGAAAGTCTGTTAAACAAAGGGTTTAAGTTACTTCCAGAGCGGCAGTTCTCAAGGTGTGGTTCTTGGTGCAGCAGCACCAGCCTTTTCGGGAAGTTGTTAGAAGTGCATATTTGGGTTCCACCCCAGACCTCAGGAGTCAGAAACTCTTGCAGCTAGGGCTCAGTAGTCTGAGTTTGACTCTGCTGCTGCCCACATTTGCAAAACACATGCATTTCTTCAATTCTAAAATTATGTAGTTCTGTTTTTTTTAATAAAATAAAATGAGAAAATCCCTACAGCAATTTCCACTAAAGTCTTATCTTTAACCTTTAAAATATATTTAATTAAAAAATACCCACACAACTGTGACATAAATCAGACTATAACTTTAATTAAAAGTATTGGCTAATGTTTCATTTGGCTGACATGTTTTGGAAATGTCTAACTAATTTATTGTCAATACCTCTTTAAATTCTGTCAAAGGCCTTTGATTATATATTTATAACAACATAAGCATGTCCTTCCTACTGCAAATGCCTGTGTTTTAGTTACTGCCTCTCCTTTTAGCTGTTTTTACTATTTTTGAATGATTTATTCCTTACCAACATAATATTATGTTTTACCAATGTGTTTCAATTACATTCAGAGTAAGAGATTTGGAATGGTCTATCATAAACTTTTACCAATATAATTGAGACTTAGAAATAATTAGTAGCTAAAACAAACAATAATGTGAAATGAATTTGCTTGGTATAAGTTGTTAATGGACACATTTTAGTACTTTTTTTGCTTAAAAATTATTTTCCTGGTAAATTAAAATTAAATAATTAGTTATAAAATGATGAACATTACACAGTGAATGTTCAAATATACTGTTAGCTCCCCTTTCTAAAGCAAAACAGTATAATTTACTATTCTTTATAGAAAGACAAATATCAGGGTAAATATCCAGAAATAATAACTATTAAACTATATTCTTCAATTTACAATTCCAGTACTCACTGCGATGTTTTGTGTCACCCTAAATAAAATTAAAGGAAATGTTTATTGTGCTAATAGCTTAATAAATGTTATGATTTAAACAAAAGTGAGCCTTCTCTTAAAATCTATTAGTTAACCTCTTTGCTATAAATAATATCCAAATTGACATAGTTAAAATTTCTTTATAATTCCTTCATACATACTATATGCATGAAACTAGACATTTAAATATCAAGAATAACTTCCTCTATATCAAGAACTGACCTTAGGCTCAGTGCCATAGCACACTGGTTACGGTGCCAGCCACAAGCACCAAGGCTAGCCCTGCCCAGGCCTGCTAAACAACAATGACAACTGCAACAAGACAATAGCCGGGTGTTATGGTGGGCGCCTGTAGTCCCAGCTACTCAGGAGGCTGAGGCAAGAGAATCGCTTAAGCGGGCGGCGCCTGTGGCTCAGTGAGTAGGGCGCCGGCCCCATATGCTGAGGGTGGCGGGTTCAAACCCAGCCCCGGCCAAACTGCAACAAAAAAATAGCCAGGTGCTGTGGCGGGCGCCTGTAGTCCCAGCTACTTAGGAGGCTGAGGCAAGAGAATCGCTTAAGCCCAGGAGCTGGAGGTTGCTGTGAGTTGTGTGATGCCACGGCACTCTACCAAGGGCCATAAAGTGAGACTCTGTCTCTACAAAAAAAAAAAAAAAAAAAAAGAGAGAGAATCGCTTAAGCCCAAGAGTTTGAGGTTGCTTCAAGCTGTGATGCCACAGCACTCTACCAAGGGTGACATAATAAGACTCAATCTCAAGAAAAAAAAAAAAAAGAACTGACCTTTTTGATTATTTCCAAAAGTTCTGGGAATTTTGACAAAATTACATAGTCCTTTAGTTGGTATCCCTCTATAAGGGATAATACCACTTTATATTTGTATAATATTTTAGTTTTCAAGCGTCTCTCACACAGATCCTGAACAACCCCAGGAGATCAGAGGGGCAGGCTATTACTATTCCTTTCTGCCATGTGAGGGGACTGAGATGACAAAGCTGACTCCCTTCCTCAGAGTGGGGACTGCTCTTGGGAACCCTGGTAGAGGATTTTCTAATTCTTACAATTTTTATTACACCAAGACATCCTATCTAAGTCAGCAGTGGCTCCTTGATGCTACATGAAATGTAAATCTAGGACAGACAGTACTGACTCCATTGCCAAAGTTTATTCATTTTTTGGATGTCCCCAGTGAGATAGCAGCAGACCTCAGTCACAGCTGCTTCTGTGTAACTCACCCCACCCATGTGTGAATATTAAACATATGGTCTTTGACTGACTGATAGAAAATGCTAAGGAAAATGGGACTTCTCGAACTTAAAGGTCTCAGATATGGTTCTAAAGTGTTCAGAACACTTCCCCACTTTCCTCAGGTCTCATGAGAGAAGAAAAGAACCCTGGGCAAATGGAAGGATTAGATTATTCAGGAGGAACTGATGGGGTGTCCTAAAGAGAACAAATTCTGTGTTGTGTACCCAGAATCTATAGAAACCTGGCAAGGCAAATTGAAAAGGCGCAGCCTTAGACTTCATAGTCAGTGAGTGGAGGCGTTTCCCCAACCATCAAACTGATACTCCAAGTTTGTAGTCAGACTACCAGTGAGAAAACTCTGACAACACCCACTTGCTGTGTGTCTCACCTAAATCACTCTCCGGGAGTCTCTGAGTCTTCTATTTAATATGGGCACAAGAACCAGGGGTGTATGGATGCCCTGTCTGTGACAGCCAGCTGCGCACACCTTTGCTCAACTTAGCATTCAGCAATGTCATGTTGGTGACTTGAAACTGGTCATGTGGTAGTATTTACACCATTGAAATTGGCAAAAACTACAAAGCAGAGCTTCTTGATATAAATCTACAGTGGAGAGCTGGTTACTAAACATTTAGCAGCACTGAGACTATCAATCCCTCCACAATTGTCGACAGCATTAATTGAAACTAGTTCTGTCACTGGCTGGGACCCACAAGGGATCCAATCCAAGGGAAGTGCTCATTTTCATGAGTAGATGCTGTGCAATAATCGTAATCCCTTCCTCTCTCATTATGTAGACTCAGGGCCAGACCCCAATTCCATTTCTGACTTTGAGCAAATTTACTTTTCCTCTGTTTACCTGGAGTCTCCCTTGTTCAAGAGGGACAGGAGACAGCAATTCCTTGGCTGTCCTGAAATCTTTTTTCTACAGTAATTTTAATAAGAGCAGTGGCCATGAGAGCACACTCCAAATTAAAAAAAAAAAAAAAAAAACAGAAAAAAACTATCCCATGGCTTTACTCGGCCTATTTGGACCTGACACCCCAGCTTCTGGTTTTTGGCTTTTGAACCAATGGTTCCCATTAAGACAACCCTCATCAGACAGCTGGGAACTTCCCCCTGGGTATTTCCTGGAGTTTGCCCTCATTTAAATTTAAATGATTCCTATTCCAAAGTGACTGAGATAAACTAGAAGAGCTGGTAGGCTCTCTCTTTCATTCCAAATTAGGTAAAGGAAATTCATGGACTCCCCAGAAAATCCCAAGGAGCCAGATTATGAAGTATAGAGCCCTAAAATATTCCCTCCAAATTTCCAGAAATTAAAGAGGATTTCCTGGCATGTCAGAGCTGGAAGGGCCCTGTAGGGGGATCTCATATAGCGAGAGACCTCCCCTTTAATAAGGAGGAAAGGGAGGCCCAAAACTTAAGTCATCTGCCCAAGGGGACACAGTTGGCTATATGAGGGAGCAGAAGGGATTTGGGTCTCTTCCCATTGCACCATGGTATGAAGGATGCTAATCCATTTTTCAAACTCAAGAGTATGGACATCAAAGAAAATTCTGTCTGACCTCAGGGGTTATCTTTTGTAAATATCTACTAATTGGTTTTGCCAACCTGAGATCTTTATGGTCTTTCCATCTAATTTCCCTTGTTCAGTGCACTTCTTCCTCTATAAAAATATCCATCTTTCCTCCCTGTCACATAGATACTCTCTCATGGCACCTCCTTTCAGCTGCTCCCTCCTCAGGGGCTGTAAAGCTGTCAGCTGCCCCAGTGACAAGAGCCAGGCCCTCAGCTCTCCTGTCAGCTCTTCCAAATGGGGCCATGTCTGAGTGTTCCACAGGCTGCCTGTCTCTGGAAGCTGATGGACCAAAAAGGGGGGCTGGGTGTGGAATCTGCTGGTCTCCTGCGGCAAGGAACCTGCCCAAAGGGAGGAACCCACACTCACTCACACCACCTGTGCTTGTGTCTAAGTCTGTGGTCCAGAAGGCAACTGCTAACAAGTTCTCAGCACCTTCCAGCAATTTTTGAAACAACATTTGGGCAGTGGTTTTCTATTATGAAATGCTTTTATGTTAATACAAAACTGCTCATTTTTCAAGAAATCAACATTAGGTTAAATACTATTCCATCCCTATTAGTTTATTTCCCTTTCTTTGGATGAGTAACTCTAATTTTAAGAATAATTAAAGCAACGTGGCATTGACTTGTGTGCAAGGATGATGCTTTATGTGAGGATGGGATGTTGGTGTTTGATTTTGTTTCTTTAATAGAAAAAGACTGAACATAACCAACTACACTTCTTTTTGTCCCTTTTGAAGCCCTACATGCTATTACAAATATACTCAAAGCCAGTAGTTCTCAAACTGTAGCATGTCTTAGACTCATGTGGAGAGGTATTAACACTAAGATCTGCTGGGTCTCTCAACCCCAGATTTTCTGGTTAGTAGATATGGGTTGGAGCCTAAAAAAACTAACATGGTCACAGGTGATGCTGATGCTGCTGATCTGATGACTACACTGCTCTAAAGTGCAGGAGCTAATTTAATGAGTCCATCTGCAGGACACACAGCAGCTGTGCCTGATTTCTGCACAGGCAGTGTACTTCTGGATATGGATGAGGGCTGTGGCCATGCGTGAATTTTAGAGAGCAATTCACAGCCCAGCAGTGGCCTGGGACAGGCAGCATGATCTGTCAGGGTTATAATTGTGGGTCAGAGAAGAGCTTTCATCTGTGAAGATTCCACAGCAAGAGCAATATATACTGATTGAATTTCCTCAAGGAGAAGAAACCTGGCTCTGACTTTGTCAGAAAATCTATACTACTTCCATTTTTCAGCATGGAAGAATAGAAATCAATGTTACTTAAATTATGGGTCATATCTTATAGTGGAACATTTGTGGTTTCAGAATCAAAAAACTAGAGATTATATATTAGTTCCACCACTTATCTGCTATGGGGCTCACTTTATCTCTTCAAGTCATGTTGTGCAAAAAGGGGAAACTCATAATCAGTCAACATGGTTGATAGGAGGGCTGGCAACTGTGTGTATATAAAGTCCATGCAGAAGGGATAGATCCAATATGAACCTCAGGAGACTTATCACACGTGCTGGGGTCATGAGCAGCAAAGGGTGGTAGAAATGCAGCCTCTTCTGAGTCTCAGACTTTCTGCTCTGCTATGGGACTTTTAGCACTGCTAAGCTAAAGAGGACCTACCCACATAACAGGTAGCTTGCAGGTGAGAAAGACCACACACACATACCCCGAAGTGTCTTTGTAGTCCAACTACAAGCATACACTCTTTTGAGGAAGATACACCAACACATGCACATTCCAAAGCAAAACAAAACAAACCTACCATCCTTCATTTCTACAACTTCCCCCACGGCTCCTTCTTCAATAACTCAATATTTGTTAATAATCATCTCTTACCTTTTTGTTTCTATCCAATGGGCCAAGCCCATGACTTTTCATTGTCTCTCAGGCAACTCACATCTTGAAAAGCTCATGGTTAGGCTATTAAATCATAAGCATCGCAGTCATCCTCCCCCTCTTCTCCTGGGGGCTTCTCTGAAACAGTGTATATACACAGCACATGGATTTTACCTTCTCAAACTGGTGGAAGAATGGGGACCTGGAAATTACTCTTAATTAAGTATTATCTGAAAATGTTGTGGTATTAAACACACAGAATAAATATCAGTGGCCCCAGACTTGGAAGACATAGCAGAAAATGACTCATTGCTGAAAATGTCACAACTAGAAAATACAGGATGCATACAGTACTTCCTTAAATACTGTCTGCAACAGAAAGAGGTGGGCAACAGAGACTAAATGAGAAAATGCCCAATGCCCTCTTCATAACAACATAGAACTTCCCCATAACCATGAAGATGAATCTTCTGAGATATACAACTTCACTGCAAGCAAGGAAGAGAGTTCACTAACATGAATTATCCATCCCCTGAGAGCAAAATAAAGTCTGCATTAGTTATTGGTTTATGCATAAATAATTACCCACGAATTTAGCAGATCAAGGTAACAATGAGCATTTATGGTTTCTGAGGGACTCTAAAACAGTGAATGGTTTTGGTACACATCTGTCATGAAGTGCAAACTATTGACCAGGACCACCCTCACAGGGAGACTTGACTGGGGCTGGAGAATTCTCTTCCTGAATAATTAGCTCACATGGTTGGAGACAGGAGGCCTTAGTTTCTTACTTGTTGTTGGTAGAAGACCTCAATCTCTTGCCATGGGGTTCTCTCCATAAGGTAGCTTGGTTTTCCTCATGTGATTTGGATTCTTCTAAAGCCAAATTATCCAAGACAACAAAACAGAAGATGCAAAATCTTTGCCTCACTGTCTTTTTTGCAATATTCTATTACTTACATGTACTAGTCCTATTTAACTATTCAGTGTGCGAGAGCACTGCAGGAGACAGAAAGTGGAGATCATTTGAAATCATTTCAAGGCCAGAGGCCATTGTTTGGAGAATTATTTCTGAGAAAAGAGCAATAATTAAGTAATCTCTTACAACAGCTTACTCTCTGGATCTACTTTATTCTTCTACAAGTAATGGTTCCCAAAGATCTAGATAAATATGCAAATAAGTAAAAACTAAAAATTGGCCAGCCCAACAGATATGGCGTGATGCTCTGTATGAGGTCACACTGTTAATGCTGCATACCTCACTGCTAAATAGTGCCTAGTCCACCTTTCAAAGCAATTTTGGAATTCTTTTTCTGGAATGGCTACCAGAGTTATTGTTGGAGTATGTATAATTGATATCCCAGAAAGCAAAGAGAGAGAAGGTGACAAAAGAAATATGTGAAGAGACGAAGGATAAGAATTTCCAAAATAAGTGACAGGCAGCAAACTGTAGGTCCAAAAATATCTCAAAAAATACATAGCACAATTAAGTATGAAGCAAAACTTAAGTCAACACATAGCCAAATTATTGAAAACTGAATATGGAAAGAAAATATGGAAGAAAATCTTGTAGACAGCTGGAGAAGGGCAGAATTACACATAAAGGAATCAAGATGAGATTTACAGCAGACGTCTCATCAAAACCTATGGAGGAAACAAGATGACAACGTAGCAACATTATCATGTTGTAAAAGAAATAAACACCAACCCAGAGTTCCCCACAAATAACATTCAAATATAAAGGTTGAAAATGAATCAAATAAGGACATATTTTTTAGACAACCAAAACTAAAAAGAATTTATTATACAATAAGAAATCAATAAATTTATCAGGCAAAAGGAAGAAAATGTATAGAAATTTAGATCCATATGAAGAAATGAAAAGTGTTGAAAATGTTAAAAATGAAGGTAACTGTAAAGGACATTTATTCTTATTTGTACTTGTTTTAAAAGATAACTGTGTAAAACAAAAATAATAAAATGTAGTTTCTGACTACCATTTAACAAAAATTGAAATTAACAGTAAAAATGTAAGCAAACTTTGATGCATTTGAATCCTTAAAAATACACTTATAAATAATTCTGAAGTCAAAGAAAAAATCTTGAGAACGATAAAATTTAGAGAACGTACTTTGCTCTGAAAAACAGTGATGACACTATATATTTAAGTTTGAGTACTTTCAAGGGAAATTAACAGTTTTCAATGCATAGAAGATACTATTGAAAGTTGATGGGTTAAACATATAATTCAAGCACTCAAAGTGAAATAAAAAATGAAAAACAGACTAAACCCCACAAGTAGAGGAAATAAAATAATAAACATAGCATACATTAATGAAATAAAAATAGAAAACAGAAAAAAAAAACAATGAAGACCATCAACAAAAACAAAAGGTATGGTGAACAAGTAAATACATTTCTGAAAAAATTATTTTGAAAAGGTGAATGCATTACTGTAGCTTCATAATATATGTTGAAGTCAGAAAGTATGATTTCTCCAGCTTCATTATTCTTCCTCAAAAATTGCTCTACTGGGGATCTTTTGTGATTTCATATAAATTTTAGAATTTTTTTCTATTTATATAAGAAATATCTTTTTTGATAGGCATTGCACTGTTCTGCAGCATTGAATATGTAGATGGCTTTGGGTTGTACAGGCACTTTAACAGTAATAATTCTTCTAATCCATAAACAGAGCATATCTTTTCATTTATTTGTATGTGATTTAACTTCTTCATATTTTGTAGTTTTTGGCTAATGAGTCTTTCACCTCCTTAGCTCCAAGTGATTTCTTTTTGTTGGTGCTATTTGTAAATGGTATTCCTTTCTTAATTTTCTTATTTGTGTAGTATATTATTGGTGTATAGAGATGCAACTAATAACTGTACGTTGACTTTGCACAATGTTCTTAAGGAATCTTGAGAGTTTTTAGTCTCAAGCAAAGAAGCAATGAAAGTTTATTTTATTTTATTTTACTTTTTTTTCTTAAGCCTTTTTATTACCAGCTTCTTTTTTTTTTTTTTTATTGTTGGGGATTCATTGAGGGTACAATAAGCCAGGTTACATTGATTGTAATTGTTAGGCAAAGTCCCTCTTGCAATCATGTCTTGCCCGCATAAAGTGTGACACACACCAAGGTCCCACCCCTCTCCCTCCATCCCTCTTTCTGCTTTTCCTCCCTCCATAACCTTAATTGTCCTCATATCAAAATTGAGTACATAGGATTCATGCTTCTCCATTCTTGTGATGCTTTACTGAGAATAATGTCTTCCACTTCCATCCAGGTTAATACGAAGGATGTAAAGTCTCCATTTTTTTTAATAGCTGAATAGTATTCCATGGTATACATATACCACAGTTTGTTTATCCATTCCTGGGTTGGTGGGCATTTAGGCTGTTTCCACATTTTGGCAATTGTAAACTGAGCTGCAATAAACAGTCTAGTACAAGTTTCCTTATGATAAAAGGATTTTTTTCCTTCTAGGTAGATGCCCAGTAATGGGATTGCAGGATCAAATGGGAGGTCTAGCTTGAGTGCTTTGAGGTTTCTCCATACTTCCTTCCAGAAAGGTTGTACTAGCTTGCAGTCCCACCAGCAGTGTAAAAGTGTTCCCTTCTCTCCACATCCACGCCAGCATCTGCAGTTTTGAGATTTTGTGATGTGGGCCATTCTCACTGGGGTTAGATGATATCTCAGGGTTGTTTTGATTTGCATTTGGCCATTCTCACTGGGGTTAGATGATATCTCAGGGTTGTTTTGATTTGCATTTCTCTAATATATAGAGATGATGAACATTTTTTCATGTGTTTGTGAGCCATTCATCTGTCATCTTTGGAGAAAGTTCTATTCATGTCTCTTGCCCATTGATATATGGGATTGTTGGCTTTTTTCATGTGGATTAATTTGAGTTCTCTATAGATCCTAGTTATCAAGCTTTTGTCTGATTGAAAATATGCAAATATCCTTTCCCATTGTGTAGGTTGTCTCTTTGCTTTGGTTATTGTCTCCTTAGCTGTACAGAAGCGTTTCAGTTTAATGAAGTCCCATTTGTTTATTTTTGTTGTTGTTGCAATTGCCATGGCAGTCTTCTTCATGAAGTCTTTCCCCAGGCCAATATCTTCCAGTGTTTTTCCTATGCTTTCTTGAAGGATTTTTATTGTTTCATGCCTTAAATTTAAGTATCCATCTTGAATCAATTTTTGTGAGTGGGGAAAGGTGTGGGTCCAGTTTCAGTCTTTTACATGTAGACATCCAGTTCTCCCAACACCATTTATTGAATAGGGAGTCTTTCCCCCAAGGTATGTTCTTGTTTGGTTTATCGAAGATTAGGTGGTTGTAAGATGTTAGTTTCATTTCTTGGTTTTCAATTCGATTCCAAGTGTCTATGTCTCTGTTTTTGTGCCAGTACCATGCTATCTTGACCACTATGGCTTTGTAGTACAGACTAAAATCTGGTATGGTGATCCCCCAGCTTTATTTTTATTACTAAGAACTGCCTTAGCTATACGGGTTTTTTTCTGGTTCCATACAAAACACAGAATCATTTTCTCCAAATCTTGAAAGTACGATGTTGGTATTTTGATAGGAATGGCATTGAATAGGTAGATTGCTTTGGGAAGTATAGACATTTTAACAATGTTGATTCTTCCCATCCATGAGCATGGTATGTTCTTCCATTTGTTAATATCCTCTGCTATTTCCTTTCTGAGGATTTCACAATTATCTTTATAGAGGTCCTTCACCTCCTTTGTAAGGTATATTCCTAGGTATTTCATTTTCTTTGAAACTATGGTAAAGGGAGTTGTGTCCTTAATTAGCTTCTCATCTTGACTGTTATTGGTGTATACAGAGGCTACTGACTTGTGGACATTGATTTTATATCCTGAAACATTACTGTATTTTTTGATGACTTCTAGGAGTCTTGTGGTTGAGTCTTTGGGGTTCTCTAAGTATAAGATCATGTCGTCAACAAAGAGGGAGAGTTTGACCTCCTCTGTTCCCATTTGGATTCACTTTATTTCCTTGTCTTGCCTAATTGTATTACCTAGAAGTTCCAGCACCATGTTGAATAGTAAAGGTGACAGAGGACAACCTTGTCTGGTTCCAGTTCTAAGAGGAAAAGCTTTCAGTTTTACTCCATTCAGTAAAATACTAGCTGTGGGTTTGTCATAGATAGCTTCAATCAGTTTTAGAAATGTGCCACCTATGCCTATACTCTTCAGTGTTCTAATTAGAAAAGGATGCTGGATTTTATCAAATGCTTTTTCTGCATCTATTGAGAGGATCATGTGATCTTTCTTTTTGCCTCTGTTAATGTGGTGGATAACGTTTATGGACTTGCGTATGTTAAACCAGCCTTGCATCCCTGGGATGAAGCCTACTTGATCATGATGAATGACTTTTTTGATGATAAGCTGTAATCTATTGGCTAGGATTTTGTTGAGAATTTTTGCATCTATATTCATGAGTGAGATTGGTCCGAAATTCTCCTTTTTGTTTGGGTCTTTTCCTAGTTTTGGTATCAGGTTGATGTTTGCTTCATAGAATGTGTTGGGGAAGATTCCTTCTTCCTCGATTTTTTGGAATAATTTCTGCAGTACAGGAATGAGCTCTTCCTTGAAGGTTTGATAGAATTCTGATGTGAAGCCATCTGGACCAGGGCATTTTTTAGTTGGAAGGTTTTTTATTGTTTCTTTGATCTCAGTGCTTGAAATTGGTCTGTTCAGGAGCTCTATTTCTTCCTGGGTAAGTCTAGGGAGAGGGTGTGATTCCAAATATTGATCCATTTCCTTCACATTGTGAAATTTCTGGGCATAGAGTTTCTGGTAGTATTCAGAGATGATCTTTTGTATCTCTGTGGGATCAGTTGTTATTTCCCCTTTATTGTTTCTGATTGAGATTACTAGAGATTTTCCTTTTCTATGTCTCGTTAGTCTGGCCAATGGTTTATCTATTTTATTTATTTTTTCAAAAAACCAACTCCTTGTTTCATTAATCTTCTGAATGATTCTTTTGTTTTCAATTTCATTGATCTCTGATTTGATTTTGGAGATTTCTTTTCTTCTACTGGATTTAGGCTTAGATTGTTCTTCTTTTTCCAATTCCATAAGATGTCTTCTGAGATTGTTGATGTGCTCTCTTTCTGTTTTTCGAATGTAGGCATCTAAAGCAATGAATTTCCTGTCAAAACTGCTTCTGCAGTATCCCACAGGTTTTGGTAGTTTGTGTCTTCATTGTTGTTATGCTCAAAGAAGTTAATGATTTCCTGTTTTATTTCTTCCTTCACCCATCTGTTATTCAACAGAAGATTGTTTAATTTCCATGCCTTTGGGTGGGGTCGAGTGTTTTTGTTAGAGTTGAGTTCCACCTTTAGTGCCTTATGGTCTGAGAAGATACAAGGTAAAATTTCAATTCTTTTGATTCTGTTGATATTTATTTTGTGTCCCAGGATATGACCAATTTTGGAGAATGTTCCATGGGGTGATGAGAAGAATGTGTATTCTTTATCTTTGCGATGGTGTGTTCTTTTTTTTTTTTTTAGAGACAGAGTCTCACTGTACCGCCCTTGGTAGAGTGCCGTGGCGTCACACGGCTCACAGCAACCTCTAACTCTTGGGCTTACGCGATTCTCTTGCCTCAGCCTCCCGAGTAGCTGGGACTACAGGCGCCCGCCACAACGCCCGGCTATTTTTTTTTTGTTGTTGTTGCAGTTTGGCCGGGGCGGCTTTGAACCCGCCACCCTCGGCATATGGGGCCGGCGCCCTACTCACTGAGCCACAGGTGCCGCCCGATGGTGTGTTCTATATGCATCTATCAAGCATAGTTGTTCTAGGGTCTGATTTAAAACTCTGATATCTTTGTTTAATTTCTGTTTAGAGGATCTGCCCAGCTCTGTAAGAGGAGTGTTAAAGTCCCCTGTTATGATGGTATTATCAGATATCATATTGCTCAGACTGAGTAAGGTCTGTTTCAAGAATCTGGGAGCATTCAAATTGGGTGCATAAATATTTAGAATTGAAATATCTTCTTGTCGTATTTTTCCCTTGACCAATATAAAGTGGCCATCTTTGTCTTTTTTGACTTTAGTTGCTTTAAATCCACATGAATCTGGAAATAAGCTTGCAACTCCTCTTTTCTTCTGAATTCCATTTGCCTGAAAAATTGTCTTCCAACCCTTGACTCGGAGCTTTAATTTGTCTTTTGAAGCCAGGTGTGTTTCTTGGAGACAGCAAATGGATGGCTTGTGTTTTTTAATCCAGTCAGCCAATCTATGTCTCTTCAGTGGGGAATTCAAGCCATTAACATTTATTGAGATAATTGATAAGTGTGGTAGTATTCTATTCGTCTTATTTTGTGAGAGTCAATTGCTTAGTTTTATCTTTTGCATCAGTGTGGACGTTAGGTTCTTCAATTTCTGAGTTCTTACTTTGCTGCTGATCCATTGTGATTGTCAGTGTGCAGAATAGGTTGAAGTATTTCCTGTAGAGCTGGTCTTGTTGTGGCGAATTTTCTCAATGTTTGCATATCCGTAAATGATTTGATTTCTCCATCTATTTTTAAACTTAGCTTAGCAGGGTACAGAATTCTGGGCTGGAAATTGTTCTGTTTAAGTAGATTAAAGGTAGATGACCATTGTCTTCTTGCTTGGAAAGTTTCATTAGAGAA
The DNA here is from genome assembly GCF_027406575.1 of Nycticebus coucang. NCBI lineage: Eukaryota > Metazoa > Chordata > Mammalia > Primates > Lorisidae > Nycticebus > Nycticebus coucang. Next base: position 13,809,500 of record NC_069797.1, read on the forward strand.
GTCTGCGGTCACTCTGATGGATTTGCCCCTGTAGGTCAACTGGCGCTTACTCCTGGCAGCTTGCAGAATCTTTTCTTTTGTCTTGACTTTGGACTAGTTCATCACAATTTGTCTTGGAGAAGCTCGTTTAGAGTTGAGGCGACCTAGGGTCCGATATCCCTCTGAAAGCAGTGTGTCAGAATCTTTGGTGATATTTGGGAAATTTTCTTTTATAATATTCTCTAGTATGGCTTCCATTCCTCTGGGGCATTCTTCTTCCCCTTCTGGGATTCCTATAACTCGTATGTTGGAACGCTTCATAAAGTCCCATAATTCTGACAGTGAACATTCTGCTTTCTCTCTCTTCTTTTCTGCCTCTTTTACTATCTGAGTTATCTCAAGAACTTTGTCTTCTACCTCTGAAATTTTTTCTTCTGCATGGTCTAACCTGTTGCTGATACTTTCCATTGCATTTTCAAGTTCCCTAATTGACTGTTTCAGTTCCTTCAGCTCTGCTATATCCTTTTTATATTCTTCATATCGTTCATCTCTTATTTGATTCTGTTTTTGAATTTCCTTTTGGTTATTTTCCACTTTATTAGCAGCTTACTTCATTATTTCCATCATTTCTTTCATTGTTGTCATCATGTGTATTCTAAATTCCCTTTCTGTCATTGGTAACATTTCTTTACAGGTGGAATCCTCTGCAGTAGCTACCTTATGGTCCCTTGGCGGGGTTTGTCTGGACTGGTTCTTTATGTTGTCTGGAGTTTTCTGGTGATTCTTGCTCATGAGTGATTTCTTTTATCTGTTTCCTTGCCCTAATTTTCCTTTCACTTCCTCTTGCTCTTTAAATTCTCGTGCCTGTGGACTAAGGGTTAGATGAGTCCATCTGGTACAGGACCAGAAGGGTGAGAAGGTTGAAGAGCAAGAAACGGATGAAACAAAGGTGGACCGAGTGAAAAGAAAAAAAAAAATAGAGAAAGGAGAGGGGATGGGTAAAAGGAATATTGACAAAAAGAAGAGAGGCACAGAAGTAGGGATACAGAGCAATATAGGTGTACAGTAGGGTACTTTGACACAACCTTAGAAAAAACCCACCTTCTGGGGGTGCCCAGTTGGGTGGTTCCCTTGAAGTCAGCAGCTCTTTGCTAACCTGATCAGACACAGTACCCCACCTCCACCAAGTAGAGAGGAAAGACAAAAATGCTATAAATAAAACCAAAACAAGCAAACAGAAAACTTTACAGGATAAAATTGTGTGAAAAACCAATTAATAGCGGTAGAAACAGTAGCAAAAATGAAGTTCTAATTATTAAAAAAGGCAGCAATGGGAAATTATAATTAAACTAGAAAAATTGAGAAAGAAAAAAGCTCTGTATGGAAAAGGTTGAAATTAAAAAACAAAACAACATCAACAACATCAAAATAAACAAAAAAACAACCAAACAAAAAAAACAAAACAAAACAAACAAACAAACAAAACAACCAAAACACAACCAAAAACAAAGCAGTATGTATATGTTGTTGAATATTGTCTTGGCAACACGTGGTCTTCTGGGGTATGAGATGTTAATCACAGTTCTGATACGACTGGAGGCTGGTGATTTCTCAAACCCCAGCAGGTAGACACCCTAAATCTCTCTTCAGCCCACTTAAAAGGCACTTTGAACTTGTAAACTTGCTGACCAGAAGCCTTCCCAGGAAAGTGCTTGTCACTGGAATCACTGCTGAAGTGGCTATCCACTTACCCAGTGTGCCAAAAGCGGTCTCACTCTGCCCCTGAGGGTTAAGGCTGCAAGGCGGCTCAGACCCCAACCTTAGGCTACTCGGTGCTGGGTTACCAGGTCCCACTCAATTCTTGCTCTGCGACCCTGAGGGCGGAGCTTACTGGGGCAGATCGCTCACAGTGGCTCCCTGTGGGTCACAGCCAAACACTATTAGCTCCGTCTGGCTCAGCGGCTCAGACTGGGGCCCTAGACAATGGCTAATGTTCTCCGCATTCCTGCTCAGGCTCTCCCCAAGGCAGCTCAACTGAGTGCCAAGTCCAAAGACACCAAAACAGTTCACAGCTAAGTCCTTTCTGGTTTGCAGTCTCGCTGCTACTGAACTTACAATTGCGGGCGGGTTTAGACCAATTGAACACACGTGACCACTTGCCGGTTTTCCACTGTTTTAGTCCTCCTCTTGGGGTCCAGAAGTCTCTTGCTGACTCTCTGTATCCTCATAGGGGGGATGATAGGCAGATCCCACCAGCCAGAGATGCCTGGAGTCCTATCTCCCCGGACTCACGGTGCCCAGATGCAAGGAAGCTGTTACTCAGCCGCCATCTTGCTCTCTATTTGAAAGGTTATTTTATTTTCTTCCAAACCTAATTTGTTGACAGTTTTTATCATGAGGGGCTATGAAATTTTTCAAATGATTTTTCTGAACTTATGAGGAAATTCATGTAATTTCTTTCACCTCTTGCTGTGGTGTATCAAATTGATTAATTTGTGTACATTGAACCATCCTTCCATCCTAAAGTTAAATTCCAGCATGGTACTGGCATAAAAATAGACATAAAAGATAGAATGTAAACTCTAGGATAAAGTCATGTATACACAGTCTACTGATCTTCAAGTTAGGTGCCAAGAATATGCAACAGGAAGATGATAGGCTCTTCAACAAGTGGTGTTGACAAAACTATTCCCATCCGCCCCCCAAAAAGAAGAGGAAATAAGACCCTTATATTTTACTACACACAAAAATTAATACAAATGGATTAATATTTTAATTAAAAATCTGAAAACCGTAAGACTCTTAGAAGAAAAGAGAAGACATGCTTCTTGATGCTGGCCTCAGTAATACTTTCTTGAATATGATACCAAAAGCACAGGCACTGAAAGGAAAAACAGATGTCAGACTACATCAAACTGAAAATCTTCAGTACAAAAAAAGAAACAATCCGACAGCACCTGTGGCTCAGTGGGTAGGGTGCTGGCCCCATAAACAGTTCAAACCTGGCCCCACACAAACTGCAAAAAAATATAGCTGAGCATTGTGGCAGGCACCTGTAGTCCCAGCTGCTCTGGAGGCTGAGGCAAGAGAATCACCTAAATTCAAGAGCTGCAGGTTGCTGTGAGTTGTGACACTACAGCACTCTGCCAAGGGCAATAAAGTGAGACTCTGTCTCTACCAAAAAAAAAAAAAAAAAAAAAAAAGAGGAACAAATATTTACAAATAATATATCTGTCAAGGAGTATAGAGGAAATGATATATCAAACTAAAAATCAAAACAATTCATTTTGTGAGGCCATAATAATGATGAGAGCAAAATCAAGATACTATTAAAAGAGGAAATCACAGGCCACATTTCCTTCTTATTGTAGATCTAAAATTTCTAAATATAATTAATTTCAGCAATTTATGTAAAAAATGTGTCCTGACCTATAGGAAGAATCTCAAGAGTATAAGCATTTAATATTTTGTTAAAAATGTATCAGTGTAACTTAGCTCATTATGAAAGTCAGAAAAAGAATGTAGATTCATCAAAAGTATTTGTAAAATTAAATATACATTACTGATAATGCAAATTTAGCGAAGTAAGAATATGTGGCTATGTTTAAAGTGACAAAAATATTTATTAAAATTACTCAGCAAACATATTATTTAAAAGGATTCACTATTAACAGTTCTATTCAGTACCATAGAAGAAATCCTAGCCCAAGTGTTAAGGCTAGAAAAATAAATATAAATTAAAAGGATTGATATGAACAGAAAAACATTGTGCTCATTTGAAGACAAAATGATTATTTACAGTGAGGATCCAAAATATTGTATAAGGAACCATTATATTCAATATGAAAATTTAGCAGGGTTTTGACAGCCAAAGGCAGCATTGAAAATAATAAGAATATAGAGAACTAACAATAAGAGAACAAGGAAGAAGAGGAGGAGAAAAAGAAGAAATTGCATTCTCATATGCTAGAAATAAGAATATTCAAAATAGAATAGAAAAATCTGTTCTATTTAGTCTTAAAAACACAAATGACAAATTATTGGTAAATTTTATGAAAGAGTTTGGAAATTTCATGGTGAAACTGGAAAAAATTAAAGAATAATAAGAATGAACCCCACACAAAATTTTGAAGATATGATTTTTTTCAAAAATCATCCCATGAATTTGATACAATTAAAACCAAAATTATGATTATGTTTTTCATAAGTATTGAATAATAGGCAAATGACCATAAAAAGATGTCTATCCTCATAGGAATCAGAGAAATACAAATAAATATTACACACTATTTTGTATTTTTTAAGTGTGCAAATTTAAATATGTTGATAAAATTGAGGGTTTGGATAAAGAAAAATTTTTCATACTGTTTCTGGCAGTGTAAATTGGTCCAACAAGTTTGAATGACAGAAATGTCAAAAATATACAAGTCCTAAAATCCAACAATCTTAATTACAAGGTACCTTTTCTAAAGAATTTTCTTATTCATGAATAAGAAAAATGTGTAAAGATGCTCATGGCAACATTTTTCTTTTTATTTTAAACAATATTTTTACTACCACACAATCAAATATCTATAAGGATTAGTTAGGTACCTTAAATAAGGAAAACATCCTGAGTGAATTGGAAATAGCATATTCTATCTGAAGAGGCAGATAGAATAATTGAATTGAATTGAGTTTTTTTCTCATGTGGGTGTGTATTAAATCATCTACTGGATTTGTATTACTACTGAGTATATTGGATACTTGCTTTTCCATTCTTGTAATACTTTACTAAGAAGAATGTTCCATCCAGGTTAATACAAAAGATGTGAAGTAACCATATTTTTATGGCTCAATAGTATTCCATAGAAATGCAAATCAAAACCACCCTGAGATATCAAGCCCCAGTGAGAATGGCCCATATCACAAAATCCCAAAGTTTCAGATCTGGTGTGGATGTGGAGAGAAGGGAATACTTCTACACTGTTGGTGGACTGAAAATTCACACAACCTCTTTGGTAAGTAGTATGGAGAATCTTCAAAGAACTCAAAATACATCTTCCATTTTATCCTGTAACCCCATTAATAGGTATCTACTCAAAAGAAAAGGAAACATTTTATTATAGAACATTTGCACTAGATAGTTCATTGCAGCTCAATTTACATTTGCCAAGATGTGGCAACAGCCTAAATGCCCATCAACACAGGAATGGATTAATACACTGTGGTATATGTATACCATGGAATGATACTCAAGGCAGGATTTTGTCCTGGCAAAAGCATAAAGAGGGATGAAAAGGGGGACAGGGAGGGGAGATAAAGAAAAAGAGGATCTGGGGGGAGGAGACAAGACGGCTGACTGAAGCCAGCTTTCCACAGAGGCTCCCATCCAGAAGGAGAGTTAAAGGACAAAAATTTAGCAAGTAACCTGGTGGATTTGAGCTGCACTAAGAGAGAAGGTTGAAGAATGCACATCAACCCCGCTGAGGTGAGCTGCGACCACAAGGATACAAACAAAATGTACAAAATCCATCACAAAGCGGATGGGAGTCCCCACCCATGAAAACGGCTCGGAGTGCCCCACAAACAATCGGGCAGAGTTCGAAGATCCTACCACTACACTCCATGGGAGAGACCCTCTAACAACCCTCCCCTACTAGGGTGCCATGGCATTCTCCAGCCAGGCATAAAACTGTATAAAACTGTATAGAGGCTCTACCTGGAATTCTGAGCTCCCAGTGCTCCCCTCCACTCACGCAGGTCTGGAGGCCAGTCCCCCAGGAGTTCAGAGTCTTGGGTGATTTCTCAAGGGGTGTGGACGGTGCCTGGACTGCAGCTGGTTGGCGCCGGCTCTGGGTCACAGGAGCAAGGAGAGGACAGTTGGCTGAGAGGAGACCACACCGGAGCAGCGGTTCCCTGAGGCACAGTGCGACAGCTGTCTTTTGGCAACAATATGGTCAGGCATAAACTGTATAAAACTGTGTGTGTTCTCTGCCCGCAAACCTGGGCTCCCAGCACTCCCCTCTGCTCTCGCTCCAAGGTCTGAAGGCTTGTCCCCCAGGATTGGGCGATTGCTCGAGGCGTGTGGACAGTCCCGGGGCTGCAGTCGGTCGGTGCAGACTCTGGAGCAAGAGAGCAGAGAGAGGACAGTTGGCTGGGAGGGAGCCACACAGGAGAAGTGGTTCCCTGAGGCATAAAACAGCAGCCCTCTTTTGGCAGCAATATGGCTCACTACCAGATATTCTGAAGCCACACCCACGGTCTCCCTGGGCAACAAGAGACTGTGAGTAAAGGATTTGCCGGAGGCAACACCAATTTGCAAACCAGGGAAACTCCCAGGACGGGGCTGACCTAGAGGTCCGCTTTACTGAGCCTAAGATGCAACTGGCCCTCAGGGGATCATCAGCCTATAGACAAAACAAGAGCAAAGACAAGCTGATTTGGAACTCAATTCAGCTTCGCTTCTGCAGGGGAACTGCAAAGTTGCTCTGTTCTGTTCTGTCACTAACATTAATCAGGGGCGAGACTGGACCTGAGTGAAAATCCCCCAAACTCCATCAAGTGCCAGAGGTTGTCAGGCCGCACCTCTTGCTGCTAGAGAGAGGCAGAGCACAGCGCCCTGGCAGACTTCTTTGTGATTCAGGCCAGTGCAAACTCCTGGAGTTCGCTACAGGCAACTGGGTCAGTCAACTGCAGGGATATCAGTGACTGGGTGTGACAGTGGTGCAAGGTGGGGAAGGAAGCAGCAACCTTCCCAGACTGATCTATTGGCTGGGTGGCTCCTCCTGACTCCACACAGCACTGGAGCAAGCCACACCAGAGTAGTCACCAGACCCCTGTGATCCAGTTCCCAGAGACCTCTTAAATTCTCTCACCCGAGATAGGTGCAGACTGAGACAATTGATTTGGACCTTTTGAACTGAACCAATCACCTGAGGACAAATCAGGTGGTGCCCTGAGTGCACGGTGGTAGGAAGGTTTGATTTTCCTTTTCCAATTGTTTGCTGGTGGGGGGGGGGTAACTTAATTGTTGATATTTCTCCACAGCTGAGACTTCAATCCAGAGTATCTGTTTCACTAGGGTGGAACAGAAACCAGCTGAAAACAAGAGAGAACCACTTAGCCCCACCACACCAGACAGGGCCCCAGTTTCTCAGGCCACAAAACTGTACAGGCCCTCAACAAATCCCCAGGGGAAAAAATCAAGGGAGTAAAACAACCATGGGGCAGAATCAGCAGAAAAACTCTGGTAATCATGAATAACCAGAATAGATCAAGCCCCGCAAGAAAAGATATGGCAGATATAATTGAAGATCCTATTCATAAAAAACTGTCTGAGATGTCAGAAATTGAATTCAGAATTTAGATTGCAGACAAGATTAATAAAGTGGAATTAGGAATTCCAGGAGAAATTCAAAAGTTGTCTCAAGAATTTAACAAATTTAAAGAACCACCAAAGACTTAGATACACTGAAGCAAGAATTTGCAGCCCTCAAAGATATGAAAAATACAGTAGAATCCCTCAGGAACAGAATGAAGCAAGCAGAAGAAAGGATTTCTGACATTGAAGATAAAGCCTTCGAATGCCCCCAAACTCTCAAAGAGGAAAAGAAATGGAGAGCAAAAATGGAACATTCTCACAGAGAGCTCTGGGATAATTCGAAGAAGAGCAATATCCAAATCATTGGAGTTCCTGAAACCGATGAAGTGGCCTTCCTGGGCACAGAGGCCCTTCTGCATGAAGTTATGAAAGAGAATTTTCCAGACATGCCTAGAGATTCTGAAATTTAGATAGCAGACAGCTTCAGAACCCCAGCATGACTCAACCCCAATAAAACATCCCCTAGGCATATCATAATTCACTTCACTAAAGTTAATCTGAAGGAGAAAATTCTCAAAGCTGCCAGGAGAAAGAAAACCATTATCTTCAAAGGGAAGAATGTAAGAATGACTGCAGATCTCTCTGCTGAAACTTTCAAGCCAGAAGAGGGTTGTCATCGACTTTTAATCTCCTAAAGCAAAATAACTTTCAACCCCGAATCTTGTATCCAACTAAACAGAGTTTCATTTATGATGGAGAAATTAAATACTTTAAGGACATTCATATGTTGAAGAAATTTGCATAACCAAACCAGCTCTTCAGGATATTCTCACACCTATTCTCCATAATGACAGAACCAATCCTATACCACAAAAGTAAACTCACTCAGAAACTTCAGATCAAACTCCAATTTCCACACTGCGAAAGGATTAAAAATGTAGAAAAAGAAGGAAGACTACCCAACATGTTCTATGAAGCAAACATCACCCTGATCCCCAAACCAGGAAAAGACCCAATAAGAAAAGAAAATTATAGACCGATATCACTAATGAATATAGATGCAAAAATATTCAACAAGATCCTAACAAACAGAATCCAGCAACACATCAAACAAATTATACATCATGACCAAGTTGGTTTTATCCCAGTGTCTCAAGGCTGGTTCGATAAACATAAACCTATAAATGTAATTCATCACATAAACAAATGAAAAAACAAAGACCATATGATTCTCTCAATCAATGTAGAAAAAGCTTTTGATAATATCCAGCATCACTTCATGATCAGAACACTTAAGAAAATTGGTATACAAGGGACATTTCTTAAACTGATAGAGACCATCTACAGAAAATTTAAAGCCAATATCATATAGAATGGAGTTAAATTGGAATAATTTCCACTCAGATCAGGAACCAGACAAGGTTGCCCATTGTCTCCATTGCTTTTTAATATTGTAATGGAAATTTTAGCCACTGCAATTGGGGAAGAAAAGGCGATCAAGGGTATCCATATAGGGTCAAAAAAGATCAAACTTTCGCTCTTCACAGATGATATGATTGTATATCTGGAAAACACTAGGGACTCCACTACAAAACTCTTAGAAGTGATCAAGGAATACAGCAGCATCTCAGGTTACAAAATCAACATTCATAAATCGGTAGCCTTATCTATACCAACAATAGCTAAGTTGATAAAACAGTTAAGGACTCTATCCCAGTCACAGTAGTGCCAAAGAAGATGAAATATTTGGGAATTTACCTAACAAAGGACATGAAAGATCTCTATAAAGAGAATGATAAAACTCTAAGAACAGAAATAGCTGAAAATGTGACCAAATGGAAAAAAATACCATGCTCATGGCTGGGAAGAATCAACATTGTTAAAATGTCCATACTACCCAAAGCAATATATAATTTCAATGCAATCCCTATTAAAACTCCACTGTCATACTTTAAAGATCTTGAAAAAAACAATACTTCGTTTTACATGGAATCAGAAAAAACCTTGAATAGCCAAGACATTACTCAGAAATAAAAACAAAGCAGGAGGAATTACGCTACCAGACCTCAGACTATACTACAAATCGATAATGATCAAAACAGCATGGTACTGGCACAAAAACAGAGAAGAAGATATCTGGAACAGAATAGAGAACAAAGAGATGAATCCAGCTACTTACCATTATTTAATCTTTGACAGGCCAATTAAAAACATTCAGTGGGGAAAAGATTCCCTATTTAACAAATGTTGCTGGGTGAACTGGCTGGCAACCTGCAGAAGATTGAAACTGGACCCACACCTTTCACCATTAACTAAGATAGACTCTCACTGGATTAAAGATTTAAACTTAAGACATGAAACTATAAGAATACTAGAGGAGAGTGCTGGGGAAACCCTTGAAGAAATCAGTCTGGGCAAGTATTTTATGAGGAGGACCCCCCGGGCAACTGAAGCAGCTTCAAAAATACACTACTAGGACTTGATCAAACTAAAAAGCTTCTGCACAGCCAAGAACACAGTAAGTAAAGCAAGCAAACAGCCCTAAGAATGGGAGTAGATATTTTCAGGTTATGTCTCCAACAAAGGTTTAATAACCAGAATCCACAGAGAACTCAAACGCATTAGCAAGAAAAGAACAAGTGATCCCATCGCAGGCTGGGCAAGGGAAGAGAAACTTCTTGAAGAGAAACTTCTCTGAAGAAGACAGGCACGTGGCCTTCAGACATATGAAAAAATGCTCATCATCTTTAATCATCAGAGAAATGCAAATCAAAACTACTTTGAGATATCATCTAACTCTAGTGAGACTAGCCTATATCACAAAATCCCAAACCAGAGATGTTGGCATGGATGTGGAGAAAAGGGAACACTTTTGCACTGCTTGTGGGAATGCAAATTAATACATTCCTTTTAGAAAGAGATATGGCAACACTTAGAGATCTAAAAATAGATCTGCCATTCAATCCTGTAATCCCTCTACTGGGCATATACCCAGAAGACCAAAAATCACATCATAACAAAGATATTTGTACCATTATGTTTATTGCAGCCCTATTCATAATTGCTAAATCATGGAAAAAGCCCAAGTGCTCATTGATCCACGAATGGATTAATAAATTGTGGTATATGTAAACCATGGAATATTATGCAGCCTTAAAGAAAGATGGAGACTTTACCTCTTTCATGTTTACATGGATGGAGCTAGAGCATATTCTTCTTAGTAAAGTATCTCAAGAATGGAAGAAAAAGTATCCAATGTACTCAGCCATACTATGAAACTAATTTAGGGCTTTCACATGAAAGCTATAACCCAGTTACAACCTAAAAAAAGGGGGAAGGGGGAAAGGGAGGGGGGTGAGGTGGGTAGAGGGAAGTGGATTGGTGGGATTACACCAGCAGTGCATCTTACAAGTGTATATGTGAAACCTGGTAAATGTGGAATGTAAGTGTCTTGGCACAGTAACTGAGAGAATGCCAGGAAGGCTATGTTAACCGTGTGATGAAAGTGTGTCAAACGGTCTGTGAAACTAGTGAATGATGCCCCATGATCATATCAATGTACACAGCTATGATTTAATAATTAAAAAAAGAAAAGAAAAAGGGGATCTTCATTAAAAACAGATAAATAAGCACCCCCTCCCATACAATGGGATATCATGTAGAAATTGAACTGGACATACCAGAAGATTAATAAAAGCAAAATGTGCTGTGAATAATAATGTAAATTATATACACAATGTCACTTTCATAAAATGTGAAACTATAAAGCAATAGCAAATATTGCTTCTAAATTCATACATGGAATAAAAATAAAAAGGCATGCAGGAGATAATACACATCAACAAGAGAAGAGTGTCATATCTGAGAATGGTGAGAAGTAAAAGCATCGAGGGCATTATGTTTGTTTTTAATGCTTTTTTTATTTTTTATTTAATCATAACTGTGTACATTAATGCATTTATGGGGTACAAAATGCTTATTTTATATACAATTTGGAATGCTTGCATCAAACTGGTTAACATAGTCTTCATCTCACTTATTTAATTGTTGTGTTAAGACATTTATACTCTATTCTTAATAGATTTGACATGTGCCCTTGAATTATGCACAATAATTCAACGTGAGGTCCACCAATTACCCTCCCTCAATCCAACGTCTCCCCTCTCCGTCCCTCCCCTTACTCTTCCCCCTTCATTCTGGGCTATAGGTGTATTTTATCGTTCATATGAAAGTATGTATGATTATATATTGGTTTCATAATACTACTAAGTACATTGGATACTTTTTTTTATTCTTGAAATACTTTACTACGAAGAATATGTTCAAGCTCCATTCATGTAAACATAAAAGAGGTAAAGACTCCATCCTTTTTATGTCTGCATAGTATTCCAATTGAAGCAACACCAAAAATATATTACTGATATCTGATCAAACTAAAAAGCTACTGCACAGCCAAGAACACAGTAAGTAAAGCAGGCAGACAGCCCTCAGAATGGGAGAAGAAATTTACAGGTTGTGCTTCTGATAAAGAGTTGATAGCTAGAATCTACAGAGAACTCAATGTAATTAATAAGAAAAGAACAAGTGATCCCATTTCTTCGTGGGCAAGAGACTTGAACAGAAACTTCTCTGAAGAAAACTGGCACGTAGCCTACAAACACAAAAAAAATGCTCATCATATTTAATCATCCGAGAAATGCAAATCAAAACCACTTTTAGATATCATCTAAATCAAGTAAGAGTAGCCAGCAGATCCCAAGTGTGGAAGATGGCGGCCAAGTAACAACTTCCCTACAACCAGGCACAGTGAGTCTGGGGAGATAAGACTCCAGGTATCTCTGGCTGGTGGGATCTCCTATAATCATCCCTAAGAGGATACAGGGAGTCAGAAAGGGACTTCTGGACCCCAAGAGGAGGGGTCCAGTGGAAAACTGGCAAGAGGTTGCGTGTGTTTGATCAACCTAATCCCGCCGGCAGCCTTAATTACAAGCAGCAGTGAGACTGCAAACCAGAAAGGCCTTACCTATGAACTGTTTCAGTGTTTTTGGACTTGGCACTCAGTTGAACTGCCTTGAGGAGAGCTTGAGCAAGAGTGTGTAAAACTTTGGGCATTGTCTAGGACCCCAGACTGAGCCGCTGAGCCGGACGGAGCTAATAGTGTTTGGCTGTGGGCCACAGGGAGCCATTGTGAGAGAATTGCCCTGGAAAGCTCCACCCTCAATGTTGCAGAACAAGGATTGGGCGGGGGCTAGTAACCCAGTGACTGAGCAGCCTAAAAGCGGGGACTGAGCTGCCTTACAGCCTTAACCCTTAGGGGCAGAGTGAGACCAGTTCTAGCACACTGGACCCTCAGGTTGTTGCACTGGGAAGAGGGTTGTGGTATCACAGCTCATAGCAACCTCAAACTCCTGGGCTTGGCACCACCCAGACCCCCATAAGAGCTGCGTAGCGACCCCCGACACACAACAAGTGCCCGCTGGGACTCCACATGCCCTGACCAGGAACTGCAGGACCCGAACAACCCTGTGTCCTCCCTCCTGTACCCTCCCTGCCTCCACACCAGCCCACTCGTCTGGCTAGGGACTCTGCTAGCCACGTGCTCTCCAGAGCCCTCCCTGCCTCTATGCAGAACCCGTCTCCTGGCAAGAGACTGCTAGAGCTTTGGGCTCTCTGTGCCAAAGTCACTGAGTGCCAGGCATTCCCAGAGCCATGCGCACCACCTCCTGCCCTGTTGCTGGATCCGGCTGTGTCACACTCTGGAGCTGCTTCCACAACAAGATCTCCCTGGCTGGGGCAGCCCCAGAGGAAATACACAGGGTCACTCCCTACAAAGATCCAGCAACAATAGAGTGATCCTGCTGGGGTCTATCTTGGAGAGACACCTCCCCAACTCAGAATGGCCAGAGGCAATGGTGAAAAAGAATCATGAGGTGAAATCAACAGAAAAACTCTGGCAATATGAATAATCAAAGTAGATCAACTTCCCCAAGGATCAATGGGGCAGACACAGCACAAGATCCCATGCACAAACAAATAGCTGAGATGTCAGAAATTGATTCAGAATCTGGATAGCAAATAAGATCAAATTAGAATTCCAAGCAGTAACCCAAAAGATATCACAAGTATTGAACGAATTCAAAGACCAAATGACCAAAGATTTTGACACATTGAGACAAGAAGTTGCAGCCCTCAAAGATCGGAGAAACACAGTAGAATACCTCAGTAACAGAATGGAGCAAGAAGAAGAAAGGATTGCTGACATTGAAGACAAAGCTTTCAAACGCTCCCAAACACTCAAAGAGAAAGAGAAATGGAGGGCAAAAACAGATCACTCTCTCAGAGAGCTCAGGGATAATTCAAAGAAAACGAATATTTGTCTTATAGGGATCCCCGAAAGCAATGAAGTGGCTTCACCAGGCACAGAGTCTCTTCTCCATGAGATTATGAAGGAGAACTTTACAACATGCCAAGAGATTCTGAAATTCAGATAGCAGACAGTTTCAGAACTCCAGCATGACTCAACCCTAATAAGACATCCCCCAGACACATCATAATCAATTTCACTAAAGTTAATATGAAGGAGAAAATTTTGAAAGCAGAAAGTAAACCATCATGTACAAGGGCAAGAATATTGGAATAACTGCAGATATCCCTGCTGAAACCTTTCAAGCTAGAAGAGGATGGTCATCGACTTTTAATCTCCTAAAACAAAATCACTTCCAACCCAGGATCCTGTACCAAGCTAAACTGAGTTTCATTTATGACAGAGAAATTAAATACTTCAATGACATTCACATGTTGAAGAAATTTGCCATAACTAAACCAGCTCTCCAGGATATTCTCAGACCTATCCTCCATAAAGACCAGGGTAATCTTCCACAACAAACGTAAACACACCCAGAACATTTTGATCAAATTCCAACTTCCACAGTTGCAAAAGGATTAAAAATGTCCACCAGACTCTCGAAAGGCTTATCAATATTCTGAATTAATGTGAATGGTTTCAATTGTCCTCTAGAGAGGCACAGGTTGGCTGACTGGATACAAAAACTCAAGCCAGATATCTGCTGCTTACAAGAATCACATTGTACATTAAAAGACAAATATAGACTCAAGGTGAAGGATGCCTATATTCCAGGAAAATGGAAAGCAGAAAAAAGCAGGCATTGCAATCCTGTTCACAGACGAAATGGGCTTTAAACAAACCAAAATATGGAAGAGTAAGGATGGACATTTCATATTTGTTAAAGGTAGTACTCAATATGATGAGATTTCGATTATTCATATTTATGCAACCAACCAGAAAGCACCTCAATTTATAAGAGAAACTCTAACAGACATGAGCAACTTGATTTCCTCCAGTTCCATAGCAGTTGGAGATTTTAACCCCCTTTAACCCCTTTAACACTCTCTATAGAATTGGACTCTTATTGGATAGATCCTCCAATAAGAAGCTAAGCAAAGAAATTTTAGATTTAATCTTAACCATTCAACATCTGGACTTAACAAACATCTACAGAACATTTCATCCCAACAAAACTGAATACACATTCTTCTCATCAGCCCATGGAACATACTCCAAAATCAACCACATCCTAGGCCACAAATCTAACCTCAGCAAATTTAAAAAAATAGAAGTATTTCTTACATCTTCTCAGACCATCATGGAATAAAAATTGAACTCAATAACAACAGGAACCTGCATACCCATACAAAAACATAAAAGCTAAACAACTTTATGCCGAAGGATAGATGGGTTATAGACGAGATTAAGAAAGAAACCACCAAAGTTTTGGAACAAAACAACAATCAAGACATGAATTACCAGAACCTCTGGGATACTGCAAAGGCAGTCCTAAGAGGGAAATTTATAGCACTGCAAGCCTTCCTCAAGAAAACAGAAAGAGAGGAAGTTAATAACTTAATGGGACATCTCAAGCCATGGGAGAAGGAAGAACACTCAAACCCCAACCCAGCAGAAGAAAAGAAATAACCAAAATCAGAGCAGAATTAAATGAAATTGAAAACAAAATAAATATACAACAAATCAATAAATCCAAAAGTTGCTTTTTTGAAAAGATCAATAAAATGGATAAACTTTGGGCCAACCTAACCAGGAAAAAAAGAGTAAAAATCTCTAATTTCATCAATCAGAAATGGTAATGATGAAATAACCATAGATGCCTCAGAAATTCAAAAAAATTCTTAATGAATACTACAAGAAACACTACTCTGAGAAATATGAACATCTGAAAGAAATCGACCAATACCTGGAAGTACATCACCTAACAAGACTTAGCCAGAATGATGTGGAAATGTTGAACAGGCCTATATCAAGTTCTGAAGGAGCATCAACTGTTCAAAATCTCCCTAAAAAGAAAAGCCCAGGACCAGATGGCTTTACGTCAGAATTCTACCAAACCTTTAAAGAAGAACTAATATACTTATATTACTAAACTGCTTCCTATAAAAAAAGAAGGAATATTACCCAACACATTCTACAAAGCAGACATCAGCTTGATCCCCAAACCAGGGAAAGACCCAGCAAGACAAGAAAATTATAGACCAATATCACTAATGAATATTGTTGCTAAAACACTCAATAAAATCCTAACAAACAGAACCCAACAACACATCAAAAAAATTATACACCAAAACCAAGTGGGATTTATCCCAAGGTCTCAAGGCTGGTTCAATATACGTTAATCTATAAATGTAATTCAGCGCATAAACAAACTAAAAAATAAGGAGTATTTGATTCTTTCAATTGATGCAGAAAAAGCTTTTGATAATATCCAGCATCCCTTCATCATCAGAACACTTAAGAAAATTGATACGAGGACAATTAATGACAATTAAGGTTATGGGGGGGAAGCAGAAAGAGGGATGGAGGGAGAGGGGGTGGGGCCTTAGTGTGTGTCACACTTTATGGGGGCAAGACATGATTGCAAGAGAGACTTTACCTAACAATTGCAATCAGTGTAACTGGCTTATTGTACCCTCAATGAATCCCCAACAATAAAAAAAAAAAAAAAGAAAATTGATATAGAAGGGACGTTTCTTAAACTAATAGAGGCCATCTACAGCAAACCCACAGCCAATATCGTATTGAATGCAGTTAAATTGAAATCATTTACATCAGGAACAAGGCAAGGTTGCCCATTGTTTTCATGGCTCTTTACCATTGTCTTCATGGCTCAAATGGAAGTTTTAGCCATTTCAATTAGGGAAGAAAAGGTGATCAAGGGTATCCACATAGGGTCAGAAGAGATAAAATTTTCACTCTTCGCAGATGATATGATCGTATATCTGGAAAACACTAGGGATACTACTACAAAATTTTTAGAAGTGATCAAGGAATACAGCAATGTCTCAGGTTACAAAATCAACACCCATAAATATGTAGCCTTTATATATACCAACAATAACCAAGCAAAAAAAAAAATAAATAAATTCAAGGACTCTATTCCTTTCACAGTAGTGCCAAAGAAGATGAAATATTTGCAAGTATATCTAACAAAGGATGAAAGATCTCTACAAAGAGAACCATGAAACTTTAAGAAAAGAAATAGCTGAAGATGTTAACAAACGGAAAAACATACCAAGCTCATGGCTGGGAAGATCAACATTGTTAAAATGTCCATACTACCCAAAGCAACATACAATTTTAATGCAAACCCTATTAAAGCTTCACTGTCATACTTTAAAGATCTCAAAAAAATAATACTTCATCTAGGCACCGTGAGTCTGGGGAGATAGGACTCCAGGCATCTCTGTCTGGTGGGATCTACCTATCATCACCCCTGTGAGGATACAGAGAGTCAGCGAGAGACTTCTGGACCCCAAGAGGAGGACTAAAACAGTGGAAAACTGGCAAGTGGTCGTGTGTGTTCAATTGGTCTAAACCTGCCCGCAACTGTAAGTTCAGTAGCAGTGAGACTGCAAACTGGAAAGGCCTTACCTGTGAACTGTTTTGGTGTCTTTGGACTTGGCACTCAGTTGAGCTGCCTTGGGGAGATCCTGGGCGGGAATGCAGAGAACTTTGGCCATTGTCTGGGGCCCCAGTCTGAGCGGCTGAGCCAGACGGAGCTAATAGTGTTTGGCTGTGGGCCACAGAGAGCCATTGTGAGCGATCTGCCCCGGCAGACTCCGCCCTCAGGTTAGCAGAGCTAGAATCGGGTGGGAGCTGGTAACTAGCACCGAGCAGCCTAAGGGTGGGGTCTGAACCGCCTTGCAGCCCTAACCCTCAGGGGCAGAGTGAGACCGCATTTGGCACACTGGGTAAGTGGATAGCCACTTCAGCAGTGATTCCAGTGACAAGCACTTTCCTGGGAAGGCTTCTGCTCAGCAAATTTACAAGTAAAAAGTGCCTTTTAAGTGGGCTGAAGAGAGATTTAGGGTGTCTACCCTGCTGGGGTTTGAGAAATCAGCAGCCTCCAGTCGTATCAGAACTGTGATTAACATCTCATACCCCAGAAGACCACGTGTTGCCCAGACAATATTCAACAACATATAAATACTGCTTTGTTTTTTTTTTTTTTATTTTTTTGGTTGTTTTTTTGTTTATTTTGATGTTGTTGATGTTGTTTTGTTTTTTAATTTCTAACTTTTCCGTACAGATCTTTATTCTTTCCCAATTTTTCTAGTTTAATTATAAATTCCCATTGCTGCCTTTTTTAATAACTAGAACTTCATTTTTGCTACTGTTTCTACCACTATTATTTGGTTTTTCACCCAATTTTATTCCGTAAAGTTTTCTGTTTGCTTGTTTTGGTTTGATTTATAGCATTTTTGTCTTTCCTCTCTACTTGGTGGAGGTGGGGTACTGTGTCTGATCAGGTTAGCAAAGAGCTGCTGACCTCAAGGGAACCACCCAACTGGGCACCCCCAGAAGGTGGTTTTTTTTTAAGGTTGTGTCAAAGTACCCTACTGTACACCTATATTGCTCTGTCTCCCTATTTCTGTGCCTCTCTTCTTTTTGTCAATATTCCTTTTACCCATCCCCTCTCCTTTCTCTATTTTTTTTCTTCTTTTCACTCGGTCCTCCTTTCTTTCATCCCTTTCTTGCTCTTCAACCTTCTCACCCTTCTGGTCCTCTATCAGATGGAATCATCTAACCTTAGTCCACAGGCACGAGAACTGAAAGAGAAAGAGGAAGTGAAAGGAAAATTAGGGCAAGGAAACAGATAAAAGAAATCACTCATGAGCAAGAATCAGCAGAAAACTCCAGGCAACATGAAGAACCAATCCAGAACAACCCTGCCAAGGGAACACGAGGTAGCCACTGCAGAGGATTCCACCTGTAAAGAAATGTTAGGAATGACAGAAAGGGAATTTAGAATACACATGATGACAACAATGAAAGAAATGATGGAAATAATGAAGGAAACTGCTAATAAAGTGGAAAATAACCAAAAGGAAATCCAAAAACAGAATCAAATAAGAGATGAACTATATGAAGAATATAAAAAGGATATAGCAGAACTGAAGGAAATGGAACAGTCAATTAGGGAACTTAAAGATGCAATGGAAAGTATCAGCAACAGGTTAGACCATGCAGAAGAAAGAATTTCAGAGGTAGAAGACAAAGTTCTAGAGATAACCCAGATAGTAAAAGAGGCAGAAAAGAAGAGAGAGAAAGCAGAACGTTCACTGTCAGAATTATGGGACTTTATGAAGCGTTCCAACATATGAGTTATAAGAATCCCAGAACGAAAAGAAGAATGCCCCAGAGGAATGGAAGCCATACTAGAGAATATTATAAAAGAAAATTTCCCAAATATCACCAAAGATTCTGACACACTGCTTTCAGAGGGCTATCGGACCACAGGTTGCCTCAACTCTAACCAAGCTTCTCCAAGACACATTGTGATGAACCTGCCCAAAGTCAAGACAAAAGAAAAGATTCTGCAAGCAGACAGGAGTAAGTGCCAGTTGACCTACAGGGGAAAATCCATCAGAGTGACCTCAGACTTCTCTAATGAAACTTTCCAAGCAAGAAGACAATGGTCATCTACCTTTAATCTACTTAAACAGAACAATTTTCAGCCCAGAATTCTGTACCCTGCTAAGCTAAGCTTAAAAATAGACGGAGAAATCAAATCATTCACGGATATACAAACATTGAGAAAATTCACCACAATAAGACCAGCTCTACAGGAAATACTCCAACCTGTTCTGCACACTGACCATCACAGTGGATCAGCAGCAAAGTAAGAACTCAGAAATTAAAGGACAGAACCTAACCTCCACACTGATGCAAAAGATAAAACTAAGCAATTGACTCTCACAAAATAAGATGAATAGAATACTACCACACTTATCAATTATCTCAATAAATGTTAATGGCTTGAGTTCCCCACTGAAGAGACATAGATTGGCTGACTGGATTAAAAAACACAAGCCATCCATTTGCTGTCTCCAAGAAAAACACCTGGCTTCAAAAGACAAATTAAAGCTCCGAGTTAAGGGTTGGAAGACAATTTTTCAGGCAAATGGCATTCAGAAGAAAAGAGGAGTTGCAATCTTATTTCCAGATTCATGTGGATTTAAAGCAACTAAAGTCAAAAAAGACAAAGATGGCCACTTTATATTGGTCAAGGGAAAAATACAACAGGAAGATGTTTCAATTCTAAATATTTATGCACCCAATTTGAATGCTCCCAGATTCTTGAAACAGACCTTACTCAGTCTGAGCAATATGATATCTGATAATACCATCATAACAGGGGACTTTAACACTCCTCTTACAGAGCTGGACAGATCCTCTAAACAGAAATTAAACAAAGATACCAGAGATTTAAATGAGACCCTAGAACAACTATGCTTGATAGATGCATATAGAACACACCATCGCAAAGATAAAGAATACACATTCTTCTCATCACCCCATGGAACATTCTCCAAAATTGATCATATCCTGGGACACAAAACAAATATCAACAGAATCAAAAGAATTGAAATTTTACCTTGTATCTTCTCAGATCATAACGCACTAAAGGTGGAACTCAACTCTAACAAAAACGCTTTACCCACCCAAAGGCATGGAAATTAAACAATCTTCTGTTGAATAACAGATGGGTGCAGGAAGAAATAAAACAGGAAATCATTAACTTCTTTGAGCATAACAACAATGAAGATACAAGCAACCAAAACCTGTGGGATACTGCAACAGCAGTTTTGAGAGGAAAATTCATTGCTTTGGATGCCTACATTGGAAAAACAGTAAGAGAGCGCATCAACAATCTCACAAGCCATCTCATGGATTTGGAAAAAGAAGAGTAATCTAAGCCTAAACTCAGTAGAAGAAAAGAAATATCCAAAATCAAATCAGAGATCAATGAAATTGAAAACAAAAGAATCATTCAGAAAATTAATGAAACTAGGAGTTGGTTTTTTGAAAAAATAAATAAAATAGATAAACCATTGGCCAGACTAACGAGACATAGAAAAGGAAAATCTCTAGTAACCTCAATTAGAAATGATAAAGTGGAAATAACAACTGATCCCACAGAGATACAAGAGATCATCTCTGAATACTACCAGAAACTCTATGCCCAGAAATTTCACAATGTGAAGGAAATGGATCAATATTTGGAATCACACCCTCTCCCTAGACTTACCCAGGAAGAAATAGAGCTCCTGAACAGACCAATTTCAAGCACTGAGATCACAGAAACAATAAAAAATCTTCCAATTAAAAAATGCCCTGGTCCAGATGGCTTCACACCAGAATTCTATCAAACTTTCAAGGAAGAGCTCATTCCTGTACTGCAGAAATTATTCCAAAAAATTGAGGAAGAAGGATTCTTCCCCAACACATTCTATGAAGCAAACATCACCCTGATACGAAAACCAGGAAAAGACCCAAGCAAAAAGGAGAATTTCTGACCAATCTCACTCATGAATATAGATGCAAAAATTCTCAACAAAATCCTAGCCAATAGATTACAGCTTATTATCAAAAAAGTCATTCATCATGATCAAGTAGGCTTCATCCCAGGGATGCAAGGCTGGTTTAACATACGCAAGTCCATAAACGTTATCCACCATATTAACAGAGGCAAAAATAAAGATCACATGATCCTCTCAATAGATGCAGAAAAAGCATTTGATAAAATCCAGCATCCTTTTCTAATTAGAACACTGAAGAGTATAGGCATAGGTGGCACATTTCTAAAACTGATTGAAGCTATGTATGACAAACCCACAGCTAGTATTTTACTGAATGGAGTAAAACTGAAAGCTTTTCCTCTTAGAACTGGAACCAGACAAGGTTGTCCTCTGTCACCTTTACTATTCAACATGGTGCTGGAAGTTCTAGGCAATACAATTAGGCAAGACAAGGAAATAAAGGGAATCCAAATGGGAGCAGAGAAGGTCAAACTCTCCCTTTTTGCTGACGACATGATCTTATATTTAGAGAACCCTAAAGACTCAACCACAACAGTCCTAGAAGTCATCAACTAATACAGTAATGTTTCAGGATATAAAATCAATGTCCACAAGTCAGTAGCCTTTGTATACACCAATAACAGTCAAGATGAGAAGCTAATTAAGGACACAACTCCCTTCACCATAGTTTCAAAGAAAATGAAATATCTTGGAATATACCTTACAAAGGAGGTGAAAGAACTCTATAAAGAAAATTGTGAAATCCTCAGAAAGGAAATGTCAGAGGATATTAACAAATGGAAGAACATACCATGCTCATGGATGGGAAGAATCAACATTGCTAAAATGTCTATACTTCCCAAAGCAATCTACCTATTCAATGCCATTACTATCAAAATACCAACATCATACTTTCAAGATTTGGAAAAAATTATTCTGTGTTTTGTATGGAACCGGAAAAAAACCCGTATAGCTGAGGCAGTTCTTAGTAATAAAAATAAAGCTGGGGGCATCAGCATACCAGATTTTAGTCTGTACTCTAAAGCCATAGTGTTCAAGAGAGCATGGTACTGGTACAAAAACAGAGACATAGACACTTGGAATCGAATTGAAAACCAAGAAATGAAACTAACATCTTACAACCACCTAATCTTCGATAAACTAAACAAGAACATACCTTGGGGGAAAGACTCCCTATTCAATAAATAGTGTTGGGAGAACCGGATGTCTACATGTAAAAGACTGAAAGTGGACCCACACCTTTCCCCACTCACAAAAATTGATTCAAAATGGATAAAGGACTTAAATTGAAGGCATGAAACAATAAAAATCCTCAAAGAAAGCATAGGAAAAACACTGGAAGATATTGGCCGGGGGAAAGACTTCATGAAGAAGACTGCCTTGGCAATTGCAACAACAAAAATAAACAAATGGGACTTCATTAAACTGAAATGCTTCTGTACAGCTAAGGAGACAATAACCAAAGCAAAGAGACAACCTACACAATGGGAAAGGATATTTGCATATTTTCAATCACACAAAAGCTTGATAACTAGGATCTATAGAGAACTCAAATTAATCCACATGAAAAAAGCCAACAATCCCATATATCAATGGGCAAGAGACATGAATAGAACTTTCTCCAAAGATGACAGACGAATGGCTAACAAACACATGAAAAAATGTTCATCATCTCTATATATTAGAGAAATGCAAATCAAAACAACCCCAGTGAGAATGGCCCACATCACAAAATCTCAAAACTGTAGATGCTGGCGTGGATGTGGAGAGAAGGGAACACTTTTACACTGCTGGTGGGACTGCAAACTAGTACAACCTTTCTGGAAGGAAGTATGGAGAAACCTCAAAGCACTCAAGCTAGACCTCCCATTTGATCCTGCAATCCCATTACTGGGCATCTACCCAGAAGGAAAAAAATCCTTTTATCATAAGGACACTTGTACTAGACTGTTTATTGCAGCTCAATTTACAATCGCCAAAATGTGGAAACAGCCTAAGTGCCCACCAACCCAGGAAGGGATTAACAAGCTGTGGTATATGTATACCATGGAATACTATTCAGCTATTAAAAAAAAAAATGGAGAGTTTACATCCTTCGTATTAACCTAGATGGAAGTGGAAGACATTATTCTTAGTAAAGCATCACAAGAATGGAGAAGCATGAATCCTATGTACTCAATTTGGATATCAGGACAATTAATGACAATTAAGGTTATGGGGGGGGAAGCAGAAAGAGGGACAGAGGGAGAGGGGTGGGGCTTTGGTGTGTGTTACACTTTACGGGAGCAAGACATGTTTGCAAGAGGGACGTTGCCTAACAATTGCAATCAATTTAACCTGACTTATTGTACCCTCAATGAATCCCCAACAATAAAATAAATACTAATACTTCATTTCATATGGAATCAGGAAAAAACCTCAAATAGCCAAAACATTACTCAGCAATAAAAACACAGCAGGAGGAATCACACTACCAGACCTCAGACTGTACTATAAAACGATAGTGATCAAAACAGCATGGTACTGGCACAAAAACAGAGAAGTAGATGTCTGGAACAGAATAGAGAACCAAGAGATGAATCCAGCTACTTACCATTATTTCATCTTTGACAAGCCAATTAAAAACATTCAGTGGGTAAAAGATTCCCTATTTAACAAATGGTGCTGGGTAAACTGGCTGGCAACCTGTAGAAGATTGAAACTGGACCCACACCTTTCACCATTAACTAAGATAGACTCTCACTGGATAAAAGATTTAAACTTAAGACATGAAACTATAAAAATACTTGAAGACTGTGCTGGGAAAACTCTTGAAGGAATCGGCCTGGGTGAATATTTTATGAGGAGGATTGTCTAGGCAATTGAAGCAGTATCAAACTAAAAAGCTGTGACCTGATCAAACTAAAAAGCTTCTGCACAGCCAAGAACATAGTTAAGTAAAGCAAGCAGACAGCCCTCAGAATGGGAAAAAATATTTGCAGGTTATACCTCCAAGAAAGGTCTATTAACTAAAATCCACAGAGAACTCAAACATATTATCAAGAAAAGAACTCATGATCTCATCTC
Organism: Nycticebus coucang; assembly: GCF_027406575.1. Classification (NCBI taxonomy): domain Eukaryota; kingdom Metazoa; phylum Chordata; class Mammalia; order Primates; family Lorisidae; genus Nycticebus; species Nycticebus coucang. Next base: position 13,833,762 of record NC_069797.1, read on the forward strand.
AGGGTGGGGAAGGGACTTGAAGAGAAACTTCTCTAAAGAAGACAGACGCACATTCCACAAACACATGAAAAAAGCTCATCATCCTTAATCATCAGAGAAATGCAAATCAAAACTACTTTGAGATATCACCTAACCCCAGTAAGAGTAGCCCACATAACAAAATCCCAAAACCAGAGACTTTGGCATGGTTGTGGAGAAAAGGGCACTCTTCTACACTGCTGGGGGAATGCCCACTAATACGTTCCTTCTGGAAGTATGTTTGGAGAATACTTAGAGACCTAAAAATAGACCTGCCATTTTATTCTATAATTCCTTTACTAGGTTTTTGCATCGAAGACCAAAAATCACAATGTAACAAAGACATCTGTACCAGAATGTTTATTGCAGCCCAACTCATAATTGCTAAGTCATGGAAAAAGACCAAGTGCCCATTGGCCCACGAATGGACTAGCAAATTGTGGTACATGTATACCATGGAATAGTATGCAGCCTTAAAGAAAGATGGAGACTTTACCTCTTTCATGTTTACATAGATGGAGCTGGAGCATATTCTTCTTAGCAAAGTATCTCAGGAATGGAAGGAAAAGTATCCAATCTACTCAGCCCTACTATTTAGCTAAATTATAGCTTTCACATGAAGGCTATAACCCAACTATAGCACAAGACCATGAGGAAAGGGCCAAGGAAGGGGAAGGGAGTGGGGAGGTTAGGGTGAAGGGAGAGTAATGGTTGGGGCCACACGTAAGGGGCATCTTAGAATGGGTACAGGTGAAACTTACTAAAGGCAGAATACAACTGTCTACATACAATAACTAAGAAAATTCCATGAAGGCTATGTTGAACAGTTTGATGAGAATATTTCAGATTGTATATGAAACCAGTACATTGTACCCTTTGATTGCACTAATGTACACAGCTATGATTTAACAATGATAAAAGAAAAAAGAGTAGCCAGCATAACAAAATCCCAAAACTATAGATGTTGGCGTGGATGTGGAGAGAAGGGAACACTTCTACACTGATGGTGGGAATGCAAGCTAAAGCTTTGTTTTTAAAGAGATCTGAGATAAGGGCATTGCCTGTAACTCAAAGGAATGGGATATTCCTTTTCCTGCTAATAGGATATATAGCAATGTAGCTGGCCCCATATCCAGGAGGTGGTGGGTTCAAATCCAGCCCTGGCCAAAAACTGAAAAAAAAAAAAAAAGAGAGAGAGAAAGCGCTGAGGTAAAATGTTTACATTCTTTAAATCTATATGGTAGGCTCCAATGTAGGTGTTACATTCTTTTTTTTCTTTCCTTTTTTTTTTCTTTTTGATACAGGTTCTCACTCTGTGGCCTGGGCTAGAATGTTGTTGCATCATCATAGCTCTCTGGAACATCAAACTACTGGATTAAAGCAATCCTCCTGCCTCAGCCTCTCGAGTAGCTGAGACTACAGGGACCCTCTATGACACCTGGTGATTTTTCTATTTTGTTAGTGACAGAGTCTTATTCTTTCTCAGGCTGGTCTCAAACTCCTGAGCTCAAGTAAGTGATCCTCCTTCCTTGGCCTCCAAGAGTGGTAAGATTATAAGCACGAGCCACTGCTCTCAGCAGGTACATTCTTTTCTACCCATCTCTGTGCTTGAAATATTTCAGTATTGTGGTAGGCTGCATAATGACACCTCTAAAGATGCCCATTTCCTAATTTCTAAAACCTGTGAATATGTTAATTTTCATCACGAAAAGAGCTTTGTAGATGTGATCAAATTAAGAATGTTGAGATGAGGAGTTTATCCTGGATTATTTGGGTGGATCCACTGTAATTTCTAAGGTCCTTATAAAGGAAAGAGAATGGAAGGAGAATCAGAGTCAGAAGATAAATGAAGACAGAAGCAGAGGTTCCAGTTACAGGGCCATTATGAAAGTTTTGAGATACACACACACAAAAAATCAAGAAATGTAAAATTCCCATACAGGGAAACAAATGAAATCTTAATACAGATAAGCTGACCGAGTTGAGTAAACTTGCATGGATGAATCAGAAAGGACACTGTCAACTACATTTCTTGGAAGTGAAAATAATAGACTATTATTGTCTCAAAACTTTTAGGGTAACTTATGTTTATAGGCAGCCTCTAGAAGTTGGAAAATGCAAGGAAATGGATTCTCTTCTAAAGCCTCCAGAAGGAATATAGGCCTGTTAGCACATTTTAGACTTCTGGCCTTCAAAACTATAAGAGAATAAATTGGTGCTGCTTTAAACCACTAAATTGTATTTGGACTTTATTACAGCAGCAATAGGAAACTAATATAGTCATTAAAATTGTTTTATGTCCCTTAGTGTTCTCAGACATCTTTTGATCCTACAATTCCTGTACTAGGTATATATCCAGAAGACCGAAAATCACAGTATAACAGAGATATTTGTACCAGAATGTTTATTGCAGCTCAATTCATAATTGCTAAGTCATGAAAGAAGTCCAAGCGCCCATTGACCCATGAATGGATTAATAAATTGTGGTATATGTACACCATGGAATATTATGCAGCCTTAAAAAAGATGGAGACTTGACCTCTTTCATGTTTATATGGATGCAGCTGGAACATAGTCTTCTTAGCAAAGTATCTCAAGAATTGAAGAAAAAAGTATTCAATGTACTCAGCCCTACTATGAAACCAAGTTATAGTTTTCATAATAGCCTGATTATAACACAAGAATATGGGGAAAGGGGATAGGGAGAGGAGGGGTGGGGGAAGGATGGGTGGAGGGAGGGTAATCGGTGGGGCCACACCTATGGTGCATCTTACAAGGGTAAATGTGAAATTTACTAAATGTAGAATATAAATGTCTAAACACACTGGCCAAGAAAATATCGTGAAGGCTATGTTAACCGGTTAGATGAAAATATTTCAAATTGTGTATAAAACCAGCACATTGTACCTCATGATTGCATTAATGTACACAGCTATGATTTAATTAAAAAATTATATCACAGATTTATGTACAAGGACACTCATCATACAACTATTTAAACCGGGGAAAACAAATTATTTGTCTGAGACAGATTAAGAAATATATTTGTTAAATAGAATACTAAGAAGTCCCTGAAAATCAAATTATACAATATATATTGACTTGATATATATATATATACATATACATGTATATTTATACGCATGGTGTATATATTTATACACAGTGCTTATATTTATACATACAATTATTTTAAATATATCCAAAATATAAATGTTAACAGCATGGCATTAAAGGAGTTTTTTCATAAAAAAATTGTTTTATGTGAGTGACTAAAAGATAAAGAGTTGATAATAATATTGAAGAATATGCTAACCATTTAGAGAAAAAAATAATCTGAATCGTTACCTCATTCCTTGAACCAAAATAAATTCCTAATATATTAAAAACAACAACAACAAAAAGATCTTAAAATACTGTCAGCACAGAAGAAAAAATGGGACATTTAAAAAAGTAACCAGGATGTAATAAAGAAAGCTTTGTAACCACCATGCCTTCCTTTTAATTGCAAGCTAAAGGTTCCTTAGCAGTGGGGGTAAAAAAAAAAAAAGATTACTCAAATTGCATGTATAACAAGTAATGTTTATGAAGGAAAAAATCACAATAGACAAACTCGTAAGGCAATCAACTCCTCAAAGAATTTTTGCAACAAATATGAGTAAAGGCTTAATCTTTTTGATATATAAAGAATTCTTACAAAACAATAAAACATTATTAGCTGCATAAAAGAAAAAAATTAGGCAGAGTACATAAGTAGGAAGCTTTTTTTATTATTAAATCATAGCTGTGTACATTAATGTGATCATGGGGCACCATACACTAGTTTCATAGACCGTTTGACACATTTTCATCACTCTGGTTAGCATAGCTTTCCTGGCATTTTCTTAGTTATTGTGCTAAGGCATTTACATTCCACATTTAATAAGTTTCACATATACCCTTATAAAATGCACCGCAGGTGTAATCCCACCAATCCCCCTCCCTCTGCCCACCTCCCACCTCCCTCTCCTCCCTTTCCCCCTTCCCCCTATTCTTAGGTTGTAACTGGGTTATAGCTTTCATGTGAAAGCCATAAATTAGTTTCATAGTAGGGCTGAGTACATTGGATACTTTTTCTTCCATTCTTGAGATACTTTACTAAGAAGAATATGTTCCATCTCCATCCATGTAAACATGAAAGATGTAAAGTCTCAATCTTTCTTTAAGGCTGCATAATATTCCATGGTGTACATATACCACAATTTATTAATCCATTCATGGATCGATGGACACTTGGGCTTTTTCCATGACTTAGCAATTATGAATAGGGCTGCAATAAACATTCTAATACAAATATCTTTGTTGTGATGTGATTTTTGGTCTTCCGGGTATATGCCTAGTACAGGAATTATAGGATTGAATGGCAGATCTATTTTTAGATCTCTAAGTGTTCTCCATACATCTTTCCAAAAGGAATGTATTAATTTGCATTCCCACCAGCAGTGTAGAAGTGTTCCCTTTTCTCCACATCCATGCCAACATCTCTGGTTTTGAGATTTTGTGATATAGGCTAATCTTACAGGAGTTAGATGATACCTCAAAGTAGTTTTGATTTGCATTTCTCTGATGATTAAAGATGATGAACATTTTTTCATGTCTGTAGGCTGGCTCCTGTCTTCTTCAGAGAAGTTTCTCTTCAAATCCCTTGCCCAGCCTGCGATGGGATCACTTGTTCTTTTCTTGCTTATACGTTTGAGTTCCCTGTGGATTCTGGTTATTAAACCTTTGTCGGAGACATAACCTGCAAATATCTTCTCCCATTCTGAGGACTGTTTGCTTGCTTTACTTACTGTGCTCATGGCTGTGCAGAAGCTTTTTAGTTTGATCAGGTCCCAGTAGCATTTTTGATACTGCTTCAATTGCCCAGGGGGTCCTCCTCATAAAATGCTCTCCCAGGCCGATTTCTTCAAGGGTTTTCCCTGCACTCTCTTCTAGTATTTTTACAGTTTCATGTCTTAAGTTTAAATCTTTTATCTGGTGAGAGTCTATCTTGGTTAATGGTAAAAGGTGTGGGTCCAGCTTCAGTCTTCTGCAGGTTGCCAGCCAGTTCACCCAGCACCATTCGTTAAATAGGGAATCTTTTCCCCACTGAATGTTTTCAATTGGCTTGTCAAAGATTAAATAATGGTAAGTAACTGGATTCATCTCTTGGTTCTCTATTGTGTTCCAGACATCTACTTCTCTGTTTTTTGTGCCAGTACCACGCTGTTTTGTTCACTATCGATTGGTAGTACAGTCTCGGGTGTGGTAGCGTGATTCCTCCTGCTTTGCTTTTATTTCTGAGTAATGTCTTGGCTATTCGAGGTTTTTCTGATTCCGTATAAAACAAAGGATTGTTTTTTCAAGATCTTTAAGGTATGACGGTGGATTTTTAATAGGGATTGTGTTAAAATTATATATTGCTTTGGGTAGTATGGACATTTTAATGATGTTGATTCTTCCCAGCAATGAGCATGGTATGTTTTTCCATTTGGTAACATTTTCAGATATTTCTTTTCTTAGAGTTTCATAGTTCTCTTTATAGAGATCTTTCACATCCTTTGCTAGATAAACTCCCAAATATTTCATCTTCTTTGGCACTCCTGTGAATGGGATAGAGTCCTTAACTGTTTTTTCAACTTGACTATTGCTAGTATATATAAAGGCTACCGATTTATGAATGTTGATTTTGTAACCTGAGATGCTGCTGTATTTCTTGATCACTCTGAGAGTTTTGTAGTAGAATCCCAGTGTTTTCCAGACATACAATCATATCATCTGTGAAGAGCAAAAGTTTGATCTTTTCTGACCCTATGTGGATACCCTTGATCACCTTTTCTTCCCTAATTGTGGTGTCTAAAACTTCCATTACAATGTTAAAAAGCAGTGGAGATAATGGGCAGCCTGTCTGGTTCCTGATCTGAGTGGAAATGATTCCAATTTAACTCCATTCAATATGATATTGGCTGTGGGTTTGATGTAGATGGCCTCTATCAGTTTAAGAAATGTCCCTTCTATACCAATTTTCTTAAGTGTTCTGATTATGAAGGGATGTTGGATATTATCAAAAGCTTTTTCTGCATCGATTGAGAAAATTATATGGTCTTTTTTTTTTTAAATTTGTTTATGTGCTGAATTATACTTACAGATTTACGGATATTGAACCAGTCTTGAGACACTGGGATAAAACCGACTTGTTCATGATGTATAATTTGTTTGATGTGTTGCTGGATTCTGTTTGTTAGGATCTTGTTGAATATTTTTGCATCTATATTGATTAGTGATATCAGTCTATAATTTTCTTTTCTTGTTGGGTCTTTTCCTGGTTTGGGGATGAGGGTGATGTTTGCTTCATAGAACGTGTTGGGTAGTCTTCCTTCTTTTTCTACCTTTTGGAACAGGTTGAGTAATATAGGTACTAATTCCTCTTTATGGTTTGGTAGAATTCTGATGTGAAACCATCTGGTCCCAGGCTTTTCTTTTTAGGGAGGTTTTGTATGGTTGATGCTATTTCAGAACTTGATATGGGCCTGGTCAATGTTTTAACTTGATTCTGGCTAAGTCTTGGAAGGTGACGTGCTTCCAAGTATTGGTCAATTTCCTTCAGATTGTCATATTTCTGAGAATAAAGTTTCTTGTAATATTCATTAAGGATTTTTTGAATTTGTGAGGAGTCTGTTGTTATTTCATCTTTGTCATTTCTGATTGATGAATTTAGAGATTTTACTCTTTTTTTCCTGATTAGGTTGGTTAAAGGTTTATTTTATTGAACTTTTCAAAAAACCAACCTTTTGATTTATTAATCTGTTGTATTATTCTTTTGTTTTCAATTTCATTTAATTCTGCTCTAATTTTGGTTATTTCTTTTCTTCTACTGGGTTTGGGGTTGCAATGTTATTCCTTTTCCAGTTGCTTGAGATGTCCCATTAAGTTGCTCACTTCCTCTCTTTCCATTCTCCCGAGGAAGGCTTGCAGCACTATAAATTTCCCTCTTAGAACTGCAGTGTCCCAGAGGTTCTGATAGTTCATGTCTTCATTGTCGTTTTGTTCCAAAAATTTGGCAATTTCCTTCTTGATCTCATCTCTGACCCAGCTATCATTCAGCATGAGGTTATTTAACTTCCATGTTTTTGTATGAGTATGCAGATTCCTGTTGTTACTCAGCTCAACTTTTATTCCATGGTGGTCTTTCAAGATGCAAGGAATAATTTCTGTTCTTTTAAATTTACTGAGGTTAGACTTGTGACCTAAAATGTGATCAATTTTGGAGTATGTTCCATGGGCTAATGAGAAGTATGTGTATTCAATTTTGTTGGGATGAAATGTTCTGTAGATGTCTGCTAAATCCAAATGTTGGATGGTTAGGTTTAAATTTAAAATTTCTTCGCTCAGCTTCTTATTGGAGGATTAATCCAACACTGCCAAAGGAGTGTTGAAATCTCTGAATATTATGGAGCTGGAGGAAATCAAGTTGCTCATGTGTGTTAGAGTTTCTCTTATAAATTGAGTTGCATTCTGGTTGTGTGCATAGATATTAATAATTGAAATCTCATCATATTGAGTATTACTCTTAACAAATATGAAGTGACCATTCTTATCCTTCTTTACTTTTGTCGGTTTAAAGCCAACAAATTTATTGTATCTACATATAAAATTGCAACACCTGCTTTTTTCTGATTACCATTTGCCTGAAATATGGATGACCATCCTTTCACCCTGAGTCTATATTTGTCTTTAAGGTAAGATGTGACTCTTGTATGCAACAAGTATCTGGCCTGAGTTTTTGTATCCAGTCAGCTAACCCATGCCTCTTTAGAGGACAGTTTAAGCCGTTCACATTAATGGAGAATAGCGATAATTCTGGTAAAATTTTGGGTGTTGAGTTTTTCAGAAGTCCAGTGGACATTTTTAATCCTCTCACCAGTGTGGAAGTTGGAGTTTGATCAAGAGTTTCTGAGTGAGTTTACTTTTGTGGTAGAGGATTGGGTTGGTCATTATGGAGGATAGGTCTGAAAATATCCTGAAGAGCTGGTTTGGTTATGGCAATCTTTTTCTACAAATGAATGTCATTAAAGTATTTGATTTCTCCATCATAAATGAAATGCAGATTAGCTGGATACAGGATCCGGGGTTGAAAGTCATTTTGCTTTAGGAGATTAAAAGTCAATGACCACTCTCTTCTGACTTGAAAAGTTTCAGCAGAGAGATCTGCAGTCATTCTAATATTCTTCCTTTTGTAGGTAATAGCTTTCTTATGTCTGGCTGCTTTGCGAATTTTCTCCTTCATATTAACTTTAGTGAAGTTAATTATGATATGCCTGGCTGATGTCTTGTTGGGGTTGAGTTGTGCTGGGGTTCTGAAGCTGTCTGCTATCTGAATTTCAGAATCTCTAGGCATGTCTGGAAAATTCTCTTTCATAATTTCATGGAGAAGGGCCTTCTGTGCCTAGCAAGGCCACTTCATCGGTTTCAGGTATTCCAATGAGTTGGATAGTAGCCTTCTTCGAATTATCCCAGAGCTCTCTGAGAGAATGATCCATTTTTGCTCTCCATTTCTCTTCCTCTTTGAGAGTATGGGAGCATTCAAAGGCTTTGTCTTCAATGTCAGAAATCCTTTCTTCTGCTTGCTCCACTCTGTTACTGAGGGATTCTACTGTATTTTTCAGATCTTTGGAGGCTGCAAATTCTTGCTTCAGTGTGTCTAAGTCTTTGGTGGTTTTGTCTTTAAATTCGTTAAATTCTTGAGACAACTTTTGAATTTCTCCTTGAATTCCTAATTCTGACTTTTGAATTGCTGCTCGAAGTTCTAATTCCAAATTTTCCTTCACTTTATTGATCTTGTTTCTGATCCAAATTCTGAATTCGATTTCTGACATCTGCCATATCTTTGCTTTTGGGGGGGGGGGTGTTGATCTATTCTGGTTATTCATGTTACCAGAGTTTTTCAACTGATTCTGTCCCATGATTGTTTTACTCCCTTTGATTTTTCCCCTGGAGCTTTGTCAAGGACCCGTGGCCTGAGAAACTGGGGCCCCATTTGGTGTGGTGGGGCTAAGTGGTTCTGTCTTGTTTTCAGCTGGTTTCTGTTCAACCCTAGTGAAACAGTTACTCTGGGTTGAAGTCTCAGCTGTGGAGAAATACCAGTAATTAAGTCACCCTGCCCACCACTGGCAACAATTGGAAAAGGAAAATCAAACCTTCCTACAACCACACACCCAGGGCACCACCTGAATAGTCCTCAGGCAATTGGCTCAGTTCAAAAGGTCCAAATCAATTGTCTCAGTCAGCACCTGTCTTGTTTGTGAGAGTTTAAGAGGTCTCTGGGAACTGGATCACAGGGGTCTGGTGACTATTCTGATATGGCTTGCTCCTATGCTGCGTGGAGTCAGAAGGAGCCACACAGCAAATAGATCAGTCTGGGAAGGTTGATGCCTCCTTCCCCACCTTGCACCTCTGTCACACCCAGTCACTGATAGCCCTGAAGTTGGCTGACCCAGTTGCCTGCAGTGAACTCCAGGGGTTTGCACCTGCCTGAATCACAAGGAAATCTGTCAGGCCCCTGCACTCTGCCTCTATTTAGCAGGAGGAGGTGAGGCTGACAGCCTCAGGCAATTGATGAAGGTTGGGGGGTGTTCACTCAGTTCCAGTCCTGCCCCTGATTGATGTTACTGACAGAACAGAACAGAACAGAACATCTTTGCGGGATTTTGTTTCTGTTCCTGCTAAGTTCCCCTGCAGAAGAGAAGCCGTTTTGAGTTCCAAAGCCCTATCTTTGCTCCTGCAGGTTTGTATTCAGTTACCTGTCAGTTCCATCCTGCTGCCTTCCTTTGTCTATAGGCTGACGATCCCGAGGGCCAGGTGTGTCTTAGGCTCAGTAAAGTGGTTTTCTGTGTCAGCCCCACCCTGGGAACTTCCTGGGACTGGGGTGTGGCTTCAGAATATAGGGGAGTGGGCCATATTGCTGCTAAAAGATGGCTGCTGCTCCGAGCCTCTGGGAACTGCTGCCCTGGTGTGGTTCCCTCTCAGCCAACTGTGCTCTCCTTGCTCCCACGCCCCAGAGTCAGCACTGACCAGCTGCAGTTTAGGCACTGTCCACACCCCTTAAATCTGAGTCCACCCAAGAATCTAGACTCCTGGGGGACAGGCGTCCAGACCTCAGAGTGAGAGTGGAGGGGAGTGCTGGGAGCTCAGAGTTGCAGGTAGAGAATATGTACAGTTTTGCACAGTTTTATGCCTGGCCATATTGCTACTAAAAGTTGGCTGCTGCTCCATGTCTCAGGGAACTGCTGCTCTGGTGTGGTTCCCTCTCAGCCTACTGACCTCTCCTTGCCCCCTTTCCCCAGAATCAGCACTGACCAGCTGCAGTTTAGGCACTGTCCACACCCCTCAAGAAATCACCAAAGAATCTGAACTCCTGGGGGACAGGCCTCCAGACCTCAGCGTTAGAGTAGAGGGGAGTTCTGGGAACTCAGAGTTGCAGGTAGAGAATATATACAGTTTTATACAGTTTTATGCCTGGCAGGAGAATGCCATGGCACCCTAGTAGGGGAGGTAGGTCCAGATTTTAGAGGGTCTCTCCCACGGAGTGTAGTATGAGGACCTTTGAACTCTGCCCGATTGTTTGTGAGGCACTCCGAGCTGTTCTCCTGAGGGAGGGGACTCCCGTCTGCTTGGTGATGAATTTTGTACCTTTTGTTTGTATCCTTGTGGTCATAGCTCACCTCAGTGGGGTTGATGTGCGTTCTTCAACCTTCTCTCTTGGTGCAGCTCAAATCCACCGGGTTACTTGCTAAATTTTTGTCCTTTAACTCTCCTTCTGGACAGGAGCCTCTGTGGAAAGCTGGCTTCAGTCAGCCATCTTGTCTGCCCTCCAAGTAGGAATTTCATAAAGAAATAAAGACCAGTAGCTGATAAACAGATGAAAGGATAATCAGTGTCAGTCTTAATAAGATATATTTTAAAAATTGACATCCAAAAATATAAATAAAACTATTTTGCATTTAAGATGCTGGCAAATGTTTAGAAAGCTTGCTAATAGGTGGTATATTAGCCAATATAAAGAACCAGTCACTCTTGCATGGTTGGTAAATTGTAATAAGTTTGGAGACCAATTGGCAGCCCACATAAATTTAAAATGTGCATGTGTTCTGGCTCAGCAATTCTGTGTTTCCTGACTAGCCTGAATATAGTAGGATGTTGATTGCCATATTGTTTGTCTTAGCAAAACATAGGAGAAGACCTGTGGGTCCATTATTAGGAGACTGGGCAAATAAATTACATTATTCTTATTTGTGGTTATACAAAGAGGTTGATATTTATGAACTGATATATTTCTAAATCTCTAAATGTTTAAGCAAAATAATCAAGTTGTGGTAAGGCATATATGAACAAACTCCCTTTTGTATAAAAATAGATAATAAAATGGAGAATATTATGAAAAGCAATGAATGGAAAATAATGCATTCAGGTTTGACTGTCAATAGATAATAACACACACTTATTCCACTATCTGAAAAAGCATTTCCAGAGGCTAAGTTGATCAAAATAGTAATTTCTGGGGAAAGAGACTAAAGAAATCTATAAATAAGAAAGACTTGTTTTCCTTTATATATACTTTGTGTTCTGATTTTTCTTTCTAAATGGAATATTAATTTTTAATTAAAAGCAGTTCATCAAAGAAACCCATATGGAATAATGAGTCATTAAGATTTTTTAAAATTAGGAATGAATCATAAGCCTTCTGCAGGCAGATATTATCTGTTATTAAAGCATTCTTTGTGTATCTTCTGTCTAGGAACTATAACTACTTCTGTTATCTATGCATGGAAATTAGTATATTCAACTTATCTCAACTGGAAAAACCATGTACACACATACACACACACACACTCATACATGGCAAAAAAAAAGGCTTCTTAAGCATATCAAAAATTTTATTTATTTTTATTTATATTTTCCTATCTATTGAAAAAAATTAGTTAGGTGATTGTCTCTGGTAAGTGTATGAGTATTATTTTTCTTTGTATTTTCATTTTGTCGTATTTTGATAATTAGCTTTTATTACTTTTGTAAAGGGAGAATAGTTTTCAGATTTCTTGATATTTTAATATATGTGAACATAAATAATGGCATATAATAGCCTGTTATATTTGAAAAATACACAAAAATGTATAAAGTGAAAGGAAATGCATGAAAAGTCTTAAGAGTATATAGCTTTCTCTTTTCAAATTTTTTCTTCATTTTTCTATTTTTCAAGTTTTTTCTGTGAAGAGAATTAATGTTTTCTTTTTTAAAAATGAAAATAGATTTTAAATGCTAGGTATAAAAATGAGAAAATCTCTTTTTGTTTTATATATGAATTTTCAGATTCTTGTAGGCTTGCCACAATTAAATGAAAATTCTTTCCTATTTGGTAGAATCATTTATTCAGAAAGGACAAGAAATGTATGTTAAGTAAATAGATAACTGTTACAAATGTCTTATTGGAAAATAGTCATTGGAAATCAAATCCAGAACATAATCTACTTTAAGGAGCACCTCTCCACTCCCACTCTGAACAATGGGGGGAAGCAATGTTAGAGAGTTTTCTGCACTGTGCCTTTCTGTTAATTGCAATTAAATACATGATTTGCTAAATACCTAAAGAAAAGAGCACAGAACATCAGCCATCTCTAATTGAAAGCCAAACCTTCTTTAAATTAATTAATTTATTTATTTATCTGAGATAAAGTCTTACTATCACCCTGGGTGGTTATCCTGGCTTCAACATAGCTCACAGCAACCTGAAACTCCTGGGGTCAAGCGATCCTCTTGCTTCAGCCTCCTGAGTAGTTGGGGCTATAGGTACCTGCCATGACATCTGCTAGTTTTTCTATTTTTAGTAGAGACAGGGTCTCACTCTTGCTCAGGCTGGTCTTGAACTAATGAGTTCAAGCAATCCAACTGCCTGGCCTCCAGAGTGCTAGAGGTGTGAGCTACTACACTCTGCAAAGCCAAACCTTCTTGATTATCATGGGAGATGATCCCAAAGAAAGCTCTAAAACTGTATAGAGAGCAAGAAAACTTAGCTGTTCTAAACCCAAGTGATAGGAAGAACATTATTGATTTCATGTTTTTGAGATGGGGGGAAGAGAGAGACAGAGACCACAGTTAGACAAAGCATAATTTAATGAGAGTTAAAATACCGCACAAGATGCTAGCCTATGTATAGATGTGTTTATTTCTCTAAGCTTGGTTTAGTAGCATATCTGTGAAGTGACATCATGATTAAGGTGCTTAACACACGTCAGTGTTTTGTGGAAAGTGCATGCTAACACAGCATCACTGCAAGTTTTCTCAGAGCCACATTAACATTTTCCCAACTTCACTGACTCACTTGTCAACCGCATGAATATTGCATCCTAATGAGAACAGAGGAAAAGGCACAAGCAGGGACAAAAGAGAAGCTCTAGAAGGCATTTGAAATTTAAAGTTCAGATCTTCAGAGAAAATAGGACATGATTATACCATTTTTGGCAAATATATTTTTTACAATGCAATATGGAAAAGAACAAAGATCAATGCAACAAGGACTTATGAGATACCAAATGCTCAAATTCAATATGTCAACATTTTGTCATATTTGTTTCATGTTATTACTTTTAAGAAATAAAATATTATAAATAAAGTTGAGATACACATTGTACTTCTCTCCTGCACAATCCTTCCTGCAACAGACATAGTCACTCCCCTCTTGTAAGTACACATCCATAAATACTAGCATACTACTATTGTGCATGAATTATTTTATTTATTTTATTTTGAGACAGAGTCTCACTTTGTCACCCCTGGTAGAATGCCATGGCATCATAGCTCACAGCAACCTCAAACTCTTGGGCTCAAGTGATTCTCTTCCCTTAACCTCCCAAGTAGCTGGAACTATAGGCATCTGCCACAATGCCTGGCTATTTTTAGAGATGGGGTCTCTCTCTTGCTCAGGCCAGTGGTCTCAGGCCATCCACTGGCCTCAGCCTCCCAGAATGCTAGGATTACAGACATGAACCACTGTGCCCAGAAATTTTAAATATCTATAAGAATGTCACCTTGTATTTGTCCTCCAAAAAACTGATTTCTTCATCTCACTCTGTGTTTGCAGGGCCATGAATATCTGCCTCATTTATTTCAACAGTTTCAAAGCATTCTGTGAATATAACACAATTTTCCAATTATTCCAGTGATGCCTATTAAGGTCTTTCCACTGTTTTGCTTTAACAAATAACTATGCCATGAATATTGTTTCACACATCTTCAGATGCACCTGCTCTGAAGTTTCTTGGTAAAATTCTCAGCCTCAGGAATTATTACTGGGTGCTAACTGCATGTTGTCTTACTAGACATTGCCAAATTGTTCTTCAAAGTAGTTTTACAAATTTGTTAAGTACCTTCTTCACTAAGGTATGAGGGTTTACATTTTCCCACATTCTTGTCAGTAGAATTTTGCACTTTTAATTTTTACTATTCTATTGGTAGTGAAATGGTACATCACTTTTGTTTGTTTTAGCTTTCATTCTCCTGCTTAAAAGAAACATTAGTATTTTATTCCTGTTTGTTTCCCATAAGGTTGCCTCTTCATGTTAAATGTCCATTTGTTTTATTATTTGTACTTTCTATTAATGTGTGGAATTAAAAAAAATATTTCCTGAACATCATTTGTTAGGTATACGGGTTGAAATATATTTTCCCAATCTGTAAGCAATGTGATTTTTTTCACATTGTGTTTCTTTTTGTCTATTTTCATATGGAAATATTTTCATTTAAATGTAATCAAACCTGTAAAAATGTGTCCTTTTATGGTTTATATTATTTTCTCTCAGTTAAGAAATCTTGCCCTACCTTAAATCATAACGATATTGTCTTACATTTCTTTGTAAAAGTTTGGTAGTTTAGATTTTTCTTATTTGTTGACCTATTCAACTGAAATTTAATTTTGTGGATGGCATGAAATTAGGCAACCAATTTTATTGTCTTACTCATTAATAGCCTTTTTTTTTTTTGGTGTACATTTATTGACTAGTATAGTTTCTTTATCAATTCATTATATCACTTCTACCTTTATCAGGTTGTGTCAATTGGTCTATTTCTGAGATCTCTATTCTAACCCACAGATTTAACTATTCCTAGGTTATTACCATAACTTCATTAATATGGTTTTATAAAACATCTTAATGAACAAAAAGACAAATCCTCTTGCCCACATATTCTAAATGCCTTGCTGTTTGTGTTTGTTTATTCTTTCATATGAAACTTAGCATCAGCTTCTTACTTCAAGGAAAAGACTATATTTGTAATTTGATTTGAATTGCTTTGCATTTATGAATTAATTTGGATAATTGATCACCATGCACTACCACAAATTTCAAAGTGTATACTCATCTTGATTCATTATTTAACAGTGATCACTGGGTGCTTACTATATCCTGGGCATAGTTCTAGGCATTAGCTAGACAGAGGTAAAAACTTAAAATGGACCAAAACATTGTGACACACACAGAACAAAATGGCTAAATCAGAGTAAAAATAAGTAAGGTGTAATTGGTGAGTGCTATGGAGGGAGCTGGCAAGAGCTGGAAGCTCAGTGAGGGACAACTTGAGGCCTGTTTATTTGACAGGGTTCAGTCAAGAAAATAAAAGTCATTCAACCTGTTTCAATAAAGAAAATTCATTTAGCAAATCCTGATGAGAGTGCTAAAGAGTGAGACAAAAGATTGGGAGATAGTCCAGAAATTACCAACAGCTGGAAGCCACTGTGCCCAGTAAGGATTGCATAACATGTGCCCAGTCCATCCCTTCTCTTTGTCAGGTTAGGGTTAGGAGAAGCCCCAAGTAGTCTCAGCTGCTCATTTGATGGGGCCATTTTAGCACCACCTCTCGAAGGAATCTTCCATTATAAAATAAAGACTTTAAATCACAAGAGTCCACATTTTCACGAATCAAAAGCAAAATACTTGTGAGTGGGTTATTAGGTGTCATCATGACTTCAGCCTTTCAGTTTTTGGACCACTTATTCTGCCTATCGGAAAAATGGCACCATATGTGGTTGCTACTTCACAATGTTATCCATACAACTATGGAGAGAGTAAAGTGAACAGTGGTCGCCAGGGGTTGTTAGGGAGTGGGATGGATGACAGATGAGCACAGAGGACTTTTAGGCCAGTGAAAATATTCTATAATACTAAAATATAGTGGTGGATACATGTCATCATATATTTGTCTAAACCCATAGAATGTACAACATCAAGAGTGAACCCCAATGTCAACTGTAAACTTAGAGTGATAATGATGTGTCAAGGTGGGTTTATTGATTATACCAAAGATACTGCTCTGGTGAGAGATGTTGATGTAAAAAGAGAGAGGGAGGAGAGGGAGAGGGGGAAAGATAGAAAGAAATGAAAAGAAGGGAAAAGAGAGAAAGAAGGAAGGAAAGAAAGGAAGAAGGAAGGAAAGGAAGGAGGAAAGAAAGAAAGAAAAGAAAGAAAGGAAGGAAGGAAGAAAGGAGGGAGGAGGGAGAGAGGGAGAAGAGCAGGAGGGAAGGAGAGAAGGAGGGAAGGAAGGAAGAAAGGAAGCGAGGGAGGAAGGAAGGAAGAAAGGAAGTGAGGGAGGAAGGAAGGAAGGGAAAGCAGGTAATGAAAAGTGACTCTGGGAGGGGGGTGGGGCCTTGGTGTGTGCCACACCTTTTGGGGGCAAGACATGATTGCAAGAGGGACTTTACCTAACAAATGCAATCAGTATAACCTGGCTTATTGTACCCTCAATGAATCCCCAACAATAAAAAATAAAATAATAAAATAAAAATAAAAATTGTAATAAAAAAAAAAAAGAAAAGTGACTCTGGAGCAAAGAGTGGTCAGGAAGTAAAGCCAGCATGCTTCCAGGCAGTGGAGAACATAGGAAGAAGTCTTTCTGCACTTTCTTCCCCATGAAATGAGTTCCTTGGTTGGAAGCATTTGAGGGTTAGAGTAGAAAGGCAGAACACCGTGACAGTCAGTGAGAAGCTTCACGTCAAGTGAGCACAGGGGACTACCTTCAACCTACCAGATGCTACAGAATGCTAGTAATTCTCCCTTTGCTCTGCAAGGAGGTCACCACCCCGAAAGACATGACAACCCAACCTAGCATTTTCCTGAGAGTATGATGTCTTGGGGCCACTTCTGGTACTGTAACTATAGGAGGCAGTATCCAACCAGGAAAACAGAAACTGCTCCAAGGAATATTTAAAACAAGGGGACTGTAAAAAACGGATAATGTATTGTGTACATTTTGGAAGAGCAAAGACATCAAATAGAAAACAGTAAAGCAATCCAAATGGTAGCAAGAGCAGGAAACTACCGTCATCCCTAAGCTGAGGGATAGGGAGGCATGGAGTGGTATGACTACTGTCCAAGGACTGGCTCCCCTTCTGACCTACCTGGAAGTGTCACTGCTGGAAGCAATACCCAAATCAGAGAGGGGCAGGGGAACACACCACCTCACCCTTTCCTCCTTCCCTGAGAGCAGAGGAAAAGTTAATGCAAACAGACTGGACTGAGAACCGACACACTGGGTGTCTGTGATTTTTTTTTTTAAGTGTCCAGAGAAGGCTGAGGATCAGCCTGGTTTGTGGATCCCTGGTACACACTAATGTTGGTGTCTGTTCTAGAAGGCAAGGACCTCGTCTGTATTTACATCCCTAGAAATAAGCACAGTGTCTGGCACATGGTACATGCTCAATGCATGATAAGTAACTTATTGAATGACTAAATTAATGGGATGCTGTAAATTAATAAAACCTACATAGATGGGAGAGGGGTCTACGCAAGCCTCAGAGTAAAGGGGGCTCAGAAGAAGGCAATCCAGAACAGGGTGAAAAGCAGATGCAGGAATGTATATGATACAAAAGAAATACGGAATCGATCATACAGGCTGAAGAGGCAAGTTCACTGTGGTCATCCTGCCGAGAATGTATTTCAGGAGGCAGGGGTACAGATGTGGTCATTGGTCAAGCTATTCGACGTTGCCACCAGGAAAGAGATGATGGTGGCTGGGCAGGATAACACCCTCAGAGGTAAAGAAGGATGCATATATTGAAGATATATTTTAGAGACAGAATGGACTTTGCTTGGCTCACAATCTAGTGGACAAACAGTGGACAGGCAAGAAATGCAAGCAACAGAAGCCAGAGTGCAGCTCAAGAACAAGTTCTATTTCTGTTCAGGAAGGCCACGGTGAGGTTCCCAGAGCATCTTCCTGTGAGCCCTGTCTCACGGGGCAAAGACAGGGCTTACCACCCTGTTTGAATAACACTCAGGTGTACCCATAGAGGTAACGGCAGCCTTCTGTCTTTCCTTAAAATGATTAAGGCTTACCTCTGGAATGCAAGGGATGCTGTGACTGAATCTGCATTCACCTATATAATAGATACATTACATACATGTATACAATCATTTCCTATAAGGTATAGGATAATGACCTGTTATATCCATTATATATGATCATTGATTTTTACTTGAGTCTTTTCTATACTAGAAAACTAGTTGAGTTCTTTTCCTATAAATGACTGATTTTTTAAAAGATAAAATCACAAAACTGATATCACTTATGTGGATCAAGAAAATCCCATTATCATTATCACATTTTTCTTTTTCCTGTATTCATGGGCACTGCAAACAGACTGAAAGGAGCCATCACTCGTGCCTGGGCTCTGGGGGATGCCGTCTTCATGTCATCCCAGCCTCTCAGGTATGTGACGGCAACCCATATTGTCAGGAGCAGCCTGCCATGCTCCAGGCCTCCCATGAATTGGAATTTCCTCTTGTTATTCATCCTAAATATTCCTTTATTAAATTCCTTCTGAGACCATGGAGTTATCCCCTTACCACCACCCATGAATGGTTTTCTCCTTTGGCTATTTATTCCATTTGCCATTATTGCCTCATCAATCCCTCTGTTTTGCTTGGTGTTCAGGAAAGAAATGTGTTTTGTATTAATATCTTCAATCATCCTTCATAAATCAATACTCAGAGTTGCTTAATTATCTTTATTGCTTTTCTTTCAACCCTCTGCTATTTGCTAGACTTGTCACAGGCTTCTGCAAACAAACATTTTAAAGCCCTGGGAGGTATCACATGAAATGGCCACTGGCATTTAATAGGCTTCTCCAAAGAAAACCTTCTGCAGTGAAGTTGACAATTGGGGTAGGGATAGGTAAAAGTTTCTCCCCAGGTCAAGGAACTGATATTGGAGACACAAAATCAACTAAGGCTGAGCACCCCAAGTGGTTGCCCCAAATGGTTGCAGGAATATAGGTACAAAAGCCAGAAGATAATTCAAGTAAAAATATTAGGACTAGTACTCTCCTCCCATCTTGGTGAAAAGAATCAAGAAAAGCAAAATTAGAGAGGGGTGGCAGAAAATCAGGGCAAGGTGGTGTCACCAGGAAATTTTGCCAAATAAAATAGAATTGGAACCAAAGTAAGGAAGATAAAGGTAGACGAGCAGAAATTTTAATCTATGATAAGGTTGAATTCACCATTCTTTTCTTTTATTGATGTAGTTTTTGTGTCCTGTACAACAGATTTTTGCCTACCCCAAAGTCCTTCAGGTATTTTCCTATGTTTTTTTTTTTCTATAAGTTTTATATTTCTGACTCTTGGTTTGTGTTGAGGTGGTGGTGATCCACCTCAAATTAACTTTTATGTATGGGTTGGTAAAGGGATCAAGCTTTACTTTTCCTATTCATACCTTTATCCAGTTGCTGTAGCATCATTAATATTTTTTATTATTAAATCATAGCTGTCTAATGCATTTATGGGGTACAATGTGCTGGTTTTATATACAATTTAAAATACAACAAACTGGTTAACATAGCCTTCACCGCACTTTCTTAATTATTGTGTTAAGACATTTATACTCTACACTTAGTAGATCTGACATGTACCCTTGTAAAATGCACCATAGGTGTTGTCCGACCAATAACCAATAACCAATAACCCTCCCTCCATCCATCCTTCCCTCCCCTCCCCTCTCCCTCCTCTTCCCAAAACTATAGATGTTGGTGTGGATGTGGAGAAAAGGGGACACTTCTGCCCTGCTGGTGGGAATGCAAACTAATACGTTCCTTTTGGAAAGAAGTTTGGAAATCACTTAGGGGTCTAAAAATAGACCTGCCTTTGGAACCTGCAATTCCTCTACTAGGTATATATCCAGAAGACCAAAAATCACTTTATAACAAAGATATTTGCACCAGAATGTTTATTGCAGCCCAATTCATAAATGCTAAGTCATGGAAGAAGCCCAAGTTCCCACTGATCCACGAATGGATTAATAAATTGTGGTATATGTACTTCATGGAATATTATGCAGCCTTAAAAAAGATGGAGACTTTACCTCTTTTATGTTCACATGGATGGAGCTGGAACATATTATTCTTAGTAAAGTATCTCAAGAATGGGAGAAAAAGTATGCAATGTACTCAGCTGTACTATGAAATCAATATGTAATCACCCACACTTCCATATGAAAGCTATAACCCAACTACTACAGCCCAAGATGAAGGAGGAAGCATCATTAATTAAAAAGAATTTTCATTCATCACTGAATTGTCCTGATACTTGAGCCAAAAAACAATTGACCATATATAGGGGTCCATTTATGGGCTCTTTCTACATGGGGTATTACGGAAGTTTTGATATAGGCAAAAGTCAAGAAATTCAAAATCCTGGTGGACAAAAACCAATGACGCCCTCCCAGCCACACCAACAAGCTGAGCAAGTTGAAACTTTCTTGGATGAATCAGAAAGAACGCTGTGGGCTGTTTTTCTTGTAATCGAAATAGTATATCTTGACACAGTCTCTCTCCAAACTTTTGCAGTGACCCTGTTGTCTTGATTACTGTAACTTTGTTGCAAGTCTTGAAATCTGGTAAGGTACATCCTTCAGTTTTGTTTTTCTTTTAAAAGATTGCTTAGGATATTGTCAATCCCTTGATTTTTATATAAAGCTTAGAGTCATGGGATTTTGATCGAGATTCTGTCAATTTGGGGAGAAGGAGTATTTAAAATTATTGTCTTCCAGTCTGTGAACAAAGCATATTTCTACACTTTTTTTTCTCAGCTTGTGACTATAGAAATCTCATGCCTTTTGTAAGATTCCCACGTATTTGCTAGTTTTAATGATGCTTAAATGGTATTTTTAAAATGTTGGTTTCTGTTAAAATAAAGGTATATGATTGATTTTTTCTTATATTGACAGTGTAGAGTGCAAATTTAATAAATTTATTTATTAGTTACAGTAGATTTATTTTTAAATTCTTTTTTTTAATTTATTTTTAAATTCTGTAGAATTTTCAACACATGCAATAATGTCATCTGGGAAAAAGACACTTTTTTTGCCCTAATCTTGCTTTCCTTTCATTTTTATTCATTCTGCCTTTTTGCACCATCTAGAACATCTGGTATAGTGGTGAATAGTAGTAGTGATAACATTCTTGTCTTTTCTTTTGTTGTAGGAGAAAAGGACTCAATATTTCACAAATAAATATTATGTTAATGATAGGTTTTGCATTGATGTCCTTTGTCAGGTCCACTAACTTCCATTTTATTTCTACTTTGTTCAGGTTATTTTCCAAAATTATTACTGGATGTTGAATTCTATTAGGTATAATTTCTATCTCTAACATGGTGATGATATGGTTTTATGTCTCTTTTCTGTTAATGTGATAAATTACACTGATTTATTTTTAAATTTTTAAACAACTCTGTATTCTTGAGAGTAATCCCTAATTATATGTAATGTGATACTGTTTAGACATATTGCTGAACTGTATTTGATAGTATTTTGTTAGGGCAGGTTTTAGTCTATGTTTAGGAAGGATATTAGTCCTGATTTGCCATTTCTGGTAACATCTTTGTTAGGTTTTTTAATGTCAGGCTAATTCCTCTTTACTAAAAATTTGAAGGTATTCTTCTCATCTATTTTCCAAAAAATGTCTGCCTAAATTGGTGGACTTTTTTTATATTTGATAAGATTCACCAATGAATCTATCTAAACCGGTATATTCTTTGGTAAAAATTATTTTTCCCTCTTATTATTATTAAACTCAGTCCCTTTAATAGATATGGAGCTGTTCAGGTTTTCTATTTTTTTGTGCATCAGTTTTATGTACATTCTATATCTTACCAGAAAATTTGTGGACTTCATCAAAGTTTTCTAGTTTATTAGAATGGGGATTATATTTTTAATGTCCCATAATTTTGTTTTTAATTTTATAGCATCTATTGCAGTATCCCCTCATGCCTTCTTGACCTTGGTCATTTGTCCTCTCTCTTTCTATTCTTTAACAAAATAGCTAAAGATTTATTCTTTTCATTTTTTTCCTTAAAAGTTTATTTTCTATGTTTTCTTTTGGTTTTTAAATTCATTTTCTTTCTTCTACTTTAGATTAATTTATTCTTTGCGTGGACTACTTAAATGGAAACTTAGATTATTTATTTTATGCCTTCTTTTCTAATATAATTATTTTAAAAATTTCTTCTAACTACTGTTTTAGCTATATTTCACAAATTTGATTATAATTCATTTTAAAATATTTTCTAATATCTTTTGCAATTTTTTCTCAGACCCTTCATTTATTTAAAAGTATGTTGCTTAATTTGTAAATATTTTGGATTGGGATATTTAATGTTATGCATTTTTAATTTAATACCATTATAACCAGGTAATATATGCCATATGAAACTTGTTTCGTAGCCCAGCACATGAAAAGGACTTTTTGTGTGAGAACAGATACGTTCTTGCCTATGGTCTAATCGTCATGCTAGCCCACACGAACCAGTTGAAAGTCTTCAAAGTTAGATGCTCCTTATTGTCTCCTATGATGCCTCTCTCCTCTAATCACTGTTCTGACAGGCAGAACAGCTGCTATGGGCTTTTTTTTTCTATGAAGAGATTTTCTAAAATTTAGTCCATTTAATTTTCTTAGTACTTTTATTGGTTTGGGAAAAAAAAAAAAACCCTTTATAATTAGTAGCTTAGTCTGGAATGTTTGGTTATAAAGCAACACATAGTCTCTTGAAAGTGTGTTTATCCTCTCACTCAGGATCTTGTTTTCTCTTTTTCTTTTTGCTTAAGCATTTTTTTCATTGTGATAAAATATGTGTAACACAAAATTTAGCATTTTAACAATTTTTTTAGAGTATAGTTTAGTAGCATGCCGTATATTTAGATTGTTATGCAATCATCACACCTGGAAATTTTTCATCTTCCCAAGCTGAAATTCTATATCCATTAAATAATAACGTCCCATTCCCCCTTGGCATTACCATTCCACACTCTGTCTCTACAAATTTGATTACTCTCTGTACTTCATGTAAGTGGAATCATACAGTATCTGTTCTTTTATAACTGGCTTATTTCATTAGCACAATATCCTCAAAGTTTAGCCATGTTGTAACATGTATCAGAATTTCCTTACTTTTTATATTTAAAGCTGAGTAATATTTTATTTTACATGTATACCACTACTTGTTTATCCATTCATCCACTGATGGACACCTGGGTTGCTTCCACACTTTTGGTATCTTGGACAATGCTGCCATGAACATGTGTGTAGAAATATCTGCTCAAATTCCTGCTTTTGATTCTTGGGTATATACCTAGAAGTGGAATTGCTGGATCAAATGATAATTCTATTTTTAAGTTTCAAGGGGCTACCATGCTGTTTCCCACGAGGTGGTGCATCAAGGTCTTCTAAAAAGCAACACAGAGTTTAATTTTAGCTGGAAACCACTAAATCTGGACTAAGAAAAGTAGGCATTTGGATAGACAGAGCTCCTGATTTTGTTGTTTACTGTACACCAGCAGGCTCAAAAGCAAGAGACAAATACGTGACTGTATTTTCTAAATAACATATTATTAAAATGTTTCCATTAATCTGCAAGCAATAAACTCACTTCATTTCAAAGCAGATTATTAATCTGGTATTACCGGGACATTCTTTCAAAGGGAAAGGAGATTCCCTCAGTGTGGTAGAGATGGTACCTCATGATGTGGCTACATCACATATAGAAGAAAAGTGCTCCATGGCAAAGTTACCCAGCTTCTATGGTCCCCTCTCACCTTCAGGCTTCTGAAACTCTGGCTAGTTGTATAAAATTGAAACAATCTTGTCTCTCTGTTCTCTGTGGAGGAGAGTCGAACGGAGTCTAGATAAGCAAGAAAGGAACCCAAAGTGGGCGGCACCTGTGACTCAGTGTGTAGGGCGCTGGCCCCAGATACGGAGGGTGGCAGGTTTGAACGTGGCCCTGCAGCTAAAATAGCAATGACAACTGCAACAACAACAA
The DNA here is from genome assembly GCF_027406575.1 of Nycticebus coucang. Taxonomy (NCBI): domain Eukaryota; kingdom Metazoa; phylum Chordata; class Mammalia; order Primates; family Lorisidae; genus Nycticebus; species Nycticebus coucang. The sequence goes on from NC_069797.1 coordinate 13,858,151, forward strand.
CAACAACAACAAAAGGCTCGGCGTTGTGGGGGGTGCCTGTAGTCCCAGCTACTCAGGAGGCTAAAGCAAGAGAATCACTTAAGCCCAAGAGTTGGAGGTTGCTGTGAGCTGTGATTTCACAGCACTCTACCAGGGCGACATAGTGAGACTTGGTCTCAAAAAAAGGAACCCAAAGTAAATCTGTTTACACTATTTATTTTCTGATAAACAGGAAGACTGAGTAGACTAGAATCCATTCTAAAATAAGTAACCCCAAATGAAAAGGGAAAAAGAAAACACAATATAGGCCTAGTGAAAAATTCTCTAACATTTAGGAAATAAACATAAGCAGGGAAAGAAAATGAAGATAAATGGTGTATATCTGAAGAAGACATTTCAGAACTATGAGAAAAGTTAGAAGAGCAAATGCTTTACTTTTCAATGTAATTAAAATTTATGGGCTTTGTGAAACCAGGAATGAAAGAGAAGAGAAGATGGAGCCCTTTACAGAGGTGAAGAGAAAACAGATAGTGCTAAGGAAGCAATGGTAGGAGGCAGATGAAGCCCTTACAAAACAAAGAAATAGTAAAGAATGTAAATTGAGGCAGCATCAAAAATGGAATCACTTAGAGGATATTAATCAAAATGCAGAGGAACCCCCCCCCAAAAAAAAAAACAGATAAAGGCAATGAGATCGCAGAACTTTCTCTGAATAATGATTGGTAGGACTTCAGATGTAATAACTAAATTGTTGAAAAATGGCTAAAGTGACTTTCTTTAACTTTAAGAATAGATTCTTCAAGCATTTAGATCAGGGTTTCTCGAGTTCAGCACTGTAAACATTTTGGACCAGCAATTCTTTGGGGGGGGGAGGGGTGTCCTGTCATTGTAGGATATTCAGCAGCGTCCCAAGAATCTCCCCGCTAGATGCCAGTAGTATCCCCAAGTTGTTACAACTAAAAATGACCTCTGCAGAGCAAAATTGGCCGTGGTTGAGAATCACAAAAGTAAAGTAAAAGTGTCACCAAAAAGACAAACAGTGGGCTATTTAAAGGCTTTAACATTATGTGTCAAAGGTCTGGGAAGCCAGGTCAACAGTCTGGAAGGAAATACAACATGCCCCGAGAATTCTCTCCTCAGTCAGCTTGTTGTTCAACACCTTTTGCAGAGTCTTTAAAAATCAGCATGATGATACAAGGGACCCTTGATAAAATGAACAAGGATGGAAACAGGAAATTTATGAAAAAATATATACGAATGCCGATAAATGTGAAAAAGTTCAACTGCATCAAATGAAAGTAAATAAAAAGGCATATTATTTTTCAAAGATCATTTTAACAAACTGAATAAAGTGAAGACACTCTGCACTGTGGACTAGGAGTGCTTACATGCGTCTTATACTATCCTGATGGATGACCTGGCTGTGTATCAACACCCCTTAAAGCATACACTTAAGTGTTTTTAAATTTTTAATTGTGACGGACACGTAATAGTGGTATGTATCTGCAGGATTGTGTGATGTTTGATTCAAGCACACAAAGTGTGTTAATCAAATCAGGGTAATCGGGTTATCCAAAGTACACATTTTATTAACTCAGTAACTTAGGATTTGTCTTAACATAATCATGAAGAAATGGAAAGATGCATCAAAAATGTTTATTGCACTGTTGCTTGTAACAGGGAAAACGTGATATGAACATAAATGTATTGCAGTAGAGGACTGATCACTATATCTACATGGTGGTCACAAAAAGTCATTGTAAGAATTCTTGTGGACATGGATAAAACTCTAATTACGTTTAAAAAAGCAGGTTATAAATTCACATACTCATATACTGAGACAAAAAGTAACTGATTAATGGTATCTATACTGAAAAGTCACAATATTATTATTGAATAATAGGGTTTGGGGTATTTTCTTTTTATGTCCTTGATCTGTATTTATCATTTTCCATATACCATATTTATTATATTTTGCATTAGTTTTATAATTTAATAAGAAAATCATTTTGAGATAAAAGTATAAGCCAAAGAGAGATCTTTATTGAGAAATGACTCTGAAATTGGCAGTTAAAAATAAATCTGCTCACACAATGCACACAATGTTAGAGCTGTAATAGAGCGAGCAAATATGTTCTGATCCATCCTTCTCTGCCAGCATCTTCATTCTCATTCAGGCTGATGTTGGACATGCAATATTTCAGATTCCACAGAATCACCCATGTCAGGTTATAATAACAGTCATGATTATTACAAGCAGTTGCCAAAGACACCAAAACATGCTGGGCAAATCAGTTCCAAATTATCCCTGCTGCCTTGCAAGGGTGGAGCATGGAGATCCCTCAGGCCCCGGCGTTCACTGTTGGATTCCAAGGCTCATGTAAAAAGCTCTCTCAGTTACATGAGAAAATCTAAAGTGCTGGAATATGATTTACAAAAATTAAATTGGCAAGGAATGTGGCAATAAAGTTGTCTAATGCGTTCCAGGGTGACGGTTGGAGAGATGAATTAAAGTAGCCCAGGGCAAGAGTGGTTTAAAATCGGCTGCCGGGCAAGTGAACACTTTGAGAGCTGTCTGGGTTTTGGGTTGCGTGTGCAGCATTTTAGTTCAAAGGCTGTAGTCCATTTCAGAGTTTGACAGGAAGAAGTAAAAGGCCAGCTGAATTCCTGCCAGAGCATATAACAAAGAATTCAGAATCCAATATCCAGCTCAGCTTGCACTCACACACAAAACAATGGTTCTTTTTTCTCTTGTTTGAAATGCAAACCAGTCACTTTTTTTGTTCCTATAATTGTAACTAATGGAATCATCTTTGTAGTGCTCTTACAGTAGCTTCCCTTTCTATCTCTGGTGCACGCTTTCCTTGTTATTTTTGCTTTCTCTCTCCCCCCGCAACTGATCAGGATGGTAGAGTAAACACTGTACCCAGGAAGTACTACTCTTCCTTATGATACTTCATTAGCCTCGGTCCTCACATGAGTAATTAGGACACGTCACAGAGCCAGCACAGGTAGCATGAATCAAGACGAAATCTTTGTATTTTCAGCCACAGGTATTTGAAGTTGTTTGCTACTGTGGCATGTTCTAGCCAAAGCTGGGTGATACCCAGGCAATACACCTATTCCTGGCATTAAGACATATGGGTACAAATGTGCTTCCAGGTTAGTATTGGCTTGAAATTTCACTCAGTAGATGTTTGGAAAAAATAAATAAATGCAGAGAAAACATCTGGGTTCCAATGCCAGTGTTGTCATTTTCCAGCTACAAGACTATCCCTTAATTTTATCTGTCCGTAAGCATACAATTAACTGCTCTGTTTGCTGCAGGCATTGTGATCATCCAAAAAGTATTTGTTAAAGCAATGGTCCCCAACCTTTTTGGCACCAGGGACTGGTTCCATGAATGACAATTTTTCCAAAGACTATGGGAAGGAGTTTCTCACAGGAGTGTGCAACCCAGTCCCTCACACACGCAGATTACAGTGGGGTTCGTGCTCCCATGAGAATCTAATGCCACCACTGATGTGACAGGAGGCAGAGGTCAGGAGGCGATGAGAGCAATGGGGAGTGGCTGTAAATACAGACGAAGCTTCGTTCACTCACCCGCCATTCACCTCCTGTGTGTGACCCAGTCCCTAATGGGCCACAGACTGGTACCTGTCTGGGGTTTGAGGGCCACAGTGTGAAAAGCATAGAATGAGCTATAAAGTGTTATACAAATGAACTTACCTACTCAACTTAGAACAAGCATTATTTCTTCCCATTTATTTGACGGGTCTTCAGTCATTAGTTTTTAGTTAAGACACAAGTTGAAAAGTTTTTTCTTGGCTCTACTTCATTCTTTTTTATGGCTCAAGCTATATATGAGGTATATACACACCATATTTTCTTTATCCACTTATATTGATTACATACCTGGGCAATTCTTAATAGTGCTGTGAAAAAACCTTCAGATGCAGATGTCTTTTAGATAAAATTATTTCTTTGCCTTTGGATGAAACTGGAGTGTGCTATCCTATGTAAAGTATCTCAGGAATGGAAAAGTAAATACCACGTGTTCTGACTAACAAGTGGGAGCTAAGCATTGGGTACACATGGGTACAAAGAGATGTAAAGAACATTGGAAACCAAGAAGGGTGTAGAATGGTGAGGGGCTGAAGAATTAAACATTTATCTATCAGGCAAAATGAAATCTATCAGGTGAGGGCCACACTGAAAGCCTTGACTTCAGCATTATACAATGTATCTATGTAACAAAAACATTTTTACCCCCTAAATATTTTTAAATTAGAAAAGAAAATACAAAAAGAAAAAAGAAAAAATTTTTTTTGCCTCTAAACAAGGCAGAAAGTAGAAAAAGCACTCATGTGGGAGTCAAGATAACTAACATCTAAACCTAGACAAGTCATCAAGTAGCCGTGTGCCCTTAGCCAAGACATCTCTCTCCTCTGGGCCTCAGTTTCTTTATCTATAAAACAAAAGTTTGAGCTCTTTTTCTAGCATTCTAGAATGGATTTCATGTGGTCATAAACCTCATGAAGTTGTAATGGATTGATCTGCAGCCTCTTGGTCTCCTGGGTTGGGACTGTATCAGCCAACATTTCTGGATGATAAGTGAACAATGGTTGATTACCCAGATTCTTCCAGCTGCTTGGCATGAAGGCCTAGTAATTTAGTGATTGACTAAGTGTCTCCATTTTTCAATCAGACATTGTGTCTTATTTCAGATACAGCCCCTGTCTCCAGACCTGGAAAAGAATCCTACAGTGGTGTGAAGATGTGAAGGAAAGACCAAGAGAAAGTATGGGCTTGGAGCTCTTTGGCGTAGACTCAATGGTGCTTTTATGTATCCTGCTTTGATCTCTGAGTTCAAATATAAGATTCATGACTCAAATATAAGATTCATGACTCACAGTGACAGCTAAAATGGGTGGACAGTCAAAGGCAGTCTCTCCCCTGTGGTTATTCCTCTTTCTGCTTTCTCTACATACCTGGTGTGAGCATACCTCAAGGTTCATTTTCTGACCTTTAGCTCTTATTTTTTATCATCTTCAGAAAATGTGTTCATTGTTAGAACTTCAGTAATCACCTTAATCGTAGTTACAGAGGGAGAACAAGAGAGAGAGGATAAAGTGAACCAATATTCCAGAGTAACACCTTCATATCTGGGGGTGGGAGAACACATTGCCAGCATTGAAAATGTGATTTGCCTTCCAAATATCCACAAAACAGTTACATAGAATGTAAAGCACAATACGTTTACACTTGTTTGCCCAATTATGTCAAGACAGGCAATAAAGAAATAAATATTCTTTGAGCACTGTGGCAGTGCTCCATATTAGTTATCTAAACTATACTGTACAGTAAAAACTTTATTCCTAAACCCAGTCTTTTGAAGCAACAAATATTTATTTTGCACATAATTCTGAGGGTCAGCAATTTGAGCTGGGCTCAGCAGGGCAGTTCTTCTGGTTTTGGCTGGACTCACTCATGCACTGCAGGCAGTCCTATTAGCTGGAGACTAGACTACATCATACAATGTATCCATGTAACAAAAGCATTTGTACCCCATGAATATTTTAAATTAGAAAAGGAAATACAAAAACAGAAAAGTTTTCTTTTGCCTCTAAACAAGGCAGAAAGTAGAATAAGTACTTATGTGACAGTCAAGATAACTAACGTCTAGTCTAGTGTCCAGCTGGTGGCCTCCAGCAGGATAGCTCACCTTCACTACAACAGGGTCTCTCATCTTCTGGTAGATTATCAAGGCTAGTCCTCAAAGTGACAGGCAGTGTTCCAAGAGAGGATATGAAAGTGTAAAAATCCTCTTGAGGTTTGGGTTTGGAAATGGCATATCATCACTTCCATCATGTTCTGTTGGTTAAGGCAAGTCACAGGTTAGCCCAGATTCAAGAAACGTTTAAAAAGTATCAACTTTTTGATGAAAAGAATAGCAAAATCAAATTGCTATGGTTATGGATATACAGAGAGCTAGAGAATTGAGACCATTCTTACAATCAATCTGCCACACCCCTCCAGATCCATTTTCCAGCCTTCTACACTCTAATTTCCGTCCAAAGGAGACCTGTATGAACAATATCAATGGAGCCCCAATGTGCATTGTCTTTTGGCTGGATATAGCCAATGGGAAGTTGGAGAGAGGGAAAATTACAGCAAGAAGGAGATGTTCCCTGATGTCCTCAGGCTAGCTTTCTCTCGCAGGAAGGATGAGTGTACCTCTCAGGATGGCCACCAGAGGTTGAGGTCAGGTATTACTGGGGCTGGGGACAGTGGGAAAATGGGGCACAGTGGTGTGTTATTCTAGTTAGCATTGGTAGATATCTTTCTGAGAAGGAGAATGTTTAACATAGATCTGAATACTGTGAAGGAATGAGCTATGCAGGAAAACAAGGATATGGGAGGAGAGCATTTCAGGTAGATGAAAGAGCCTATGAAGTAGGCTGTTGACAAGAGCCTTCCCCAGACCACCAGCTCCAGGTGCACAGGTATGGCCAGGGTACTTGCTGAATATCCTACCGCCATCCCACTCAACATCTGCCCAAGGAAAGTGATCATCTTTTCATTTTCCTATAATTTTCTCTATCCTATTTCATCATTCTGAGGATTGTCTACATTAGAAAACTTAGAGTCAATTTTGGCCTCACTCCTATTTAATATCTGTTTACATTTATATGCAATAACTTCACTCAGAAATTGAAGTTCCCTGTAATATTTACAAAGATCCTAAGAGCCTCCATTATCTTACCTGAAAGAGATAACAATAGATATAACAGTAGGGTTGTCACAAGAATTAAATGTGACAATACAAATGAATCCATTTGGCATAGTTTCTGGAACATAACTGATTCCCAATAAATGCTAACTGCTTTGTGTGGGTATATAAGAGATTTTAAAATACATGTGCTGTTTCATTTTTGATTATTTTTGTATCAAAGCAATATTCACATACATACTGCAGCAGATGCCAGCAATGCCCCACCTATTTCTCTGAATCCTTACTATTTCCATGTGGTCTCATCACTGCTGCTGACGACTACTGACATCCCCATCCCCACCTCTGTGCCTAAGGGCTTTCTTTCTAGCACCGCAGCAGGATTCCCTGCTCTCTCCTCAATAGTGGGCCACAAGTGCTGGGAAATTAGCAACACCTTGGGAGTAGCTCTCAGCCAACAACCGATGGGGATTGGTATATAAATACCCCCAGTTCCTCGCTTCTCAGGTAAAGTAAGTCTGAGTTCCTCCTTGGAATTAGCTCTCGTTGCGTACTGTGGCACAATGGCTTAAAAGCCTAGTCTTTTTGGTTCCCCTACTTCACTGCACCATTTCCCCTGCTCCCTGGCAGGTGTTCCCTCCTGCCCTCAATAGACAATGTGCCATCAAATTCTGGTTCAATCCTTCTAAGGGAACCTAGCTTGTGATAAAAGCCAAGAGTTCCATTCCTCTTTCTTTCTTTCTTTTTTTTCCTGTCCCATTCCTCTTTCTAAGTCCTATTTCTCAAGGACGTGTTTTATTTACTCCTTCAGTTTTTATCTTTTTATATAGTATCTTCATAATTGTTGACAAAATGCTTGCACCTCTGTTTCTCAACTTAAGCATTTTTGATCATGTCTATAGACTCTCTCATAAGAGTGACGACTATTCAGTCACTTATGATACCTCTCTCATTCTTCAGTATTTGACATGTGAATTTTAATATTTGTTTCTGTTATTGGGTTACATTCAATTTTAAAATAATATATTTAAGACTCTATTTCTCAATAAATCAACTTGAGACTGTCAATGCTGACACTGCACTTAGTAGCGTGAAGGTAGTTCCCTACCTTCCCCACCTCACATATCCACTACTGACTTTCTGTCCACTGCATGTCCACTCTCACTGTGTCCAGGCTGTTAACACTCCCCTCTCATATGCAGCTTCAACAAAGCCTTCCATGCATTATTCAAAAGCACACGGGACTGCAGGAGAGAAGGGAAATGTTAACAGCATTGACACAGTAAAAGTGTAATTGGCAAAAGTTAGGTAAATACATAAAACCATAACAATACATATGGAATTATAGTCCCATTTCCTTAAGCCCAGTGTTATAATATCTGACCACTAAAAAGAGAATATTCCTAAAATCAAATGGGCTCTTTAATTTAGGTTCCATCAGTTACTTAAAATCATGCCACATATTTGCTTATTTTACTTCAGGTGGATTTGGGGTTTTTGTTTTGTTTTGTTTTGTTTTTGTCTGCGTGTTCATTGTTTTGTTTGTTTGGAGCACCTACGTGCTTTTTTTTTTTCCTTGATACAGAATCTCAGTTTGTCATCCTCAGTATAGTGCCATGGTGTCATAGCTCACAGCAACTTCTAGTTCTTGGGCTCAAGCAATCCTCCTGCCTCAGCTTCCAGTGTAGCTTGGACTGTAGGCGCCTGCCACAATGCCCAGCTATTTTTCAGAGATGGGGTGTTGCTTTTGCTCAGGTTGATCTGGAACTTCTGACCTCGGGCAATCCTCCCACCTTGGCCAGAGTGCTGGAATTACAAGTGTGAGAACTGCACCCAGCCCCTACTTGCCTTTTCTTTCTTTTTTTCTTCTGAATTTGTTTGCCTTTATCATGTCCTTGTTATATGACAGTCATATGTTCTATGCCCAAATTCCTTTCCTTCCTGCAGGATGGCAACACCAGTAGATCATGGCCCTTCCTTCACAAATTCCCACCTGAAAACAGAAGGGGCAACTAGTGGCCAAATCAAAAACTCATGGGCAATGTGGAAAATAAAGCTAAATGGTAAAACATCTCCATGAATTCCAAGATACAAGCCAAGGGCTGTGTGTGTTCACTTTGGTATGAGGCGACACAGAGGGTAGCAAGGGGCCTCTGACAGACTGCGAATCAGAAAATGGAACAATCTGTGGACAAGAGAGGTAAAGAAAAGCGCTACAAATCCAGATGACAGTATATATATATATATATATATATATATATATATATATATATTTTTTTTTTTTTTTTTTTTTTTTTTTTTTTCTTTTTGAGACAGAGCCTCAAGCTGTCACCCTGGGTAAAGTGCCCTGGCATCACAGCTCATAGCAACCTCCAACTCCTGGGCTCAAATGATTCTCCTGCCTCTGCCTCCCACGTAGTTGGGACTACAGGTGCCCAACACAATTCCCGGCTATTTTTTTTTTTTTTTTTTTTTTGGTTGCAACTATCATTGTTGTTTGGCAGCCTGGGCTGAATTCGAACCCGCCAGCTCAGGTGTATGTGGCTGGTGCCTTAGCCACTTGAGCCACAGGTGCCAAGCCTGCTGTATTTTTTTATCACATCATAACTGTGTACATTACTGCATTTATGGGATACAATGTGCTGATGATTTTATATACAATTTGGAATGTTTACATCAAACTGGTTAACATATCATTCACCTCACTTATTTAATTCTTGTGTTTAGACATTTATACTTTACTCTTAATATATTTGACATGTACCCTTGCAATATGCACAGTAGGTGAGGTCCCACCAATTACTCTCCCTCCACCCAGCCACCCTCTCCCCTCACCCTCCTCTTCTCTCTTTCTTTCTGGGCTATAATTGTATTTTATGTTTTGTATATTGGTTTCATAATAGTTTGAGTACATTGGATATTTTTTCCCATTCTTTAGATACTTTACTAAAGTATCTAAGATACTAAAGTATCTAAAGAAGAATATAATCCAGATCCATCCATGTAAACATAAAAGAGGTAAAGTCTCCATCTGCATAATATTCCATGTTATACTTCTACCACAATTTGTTAATGGGTCGATGGGCATTTGGGCTGCTTCCATGACTTGGCAATTATGAATTGGGCTACAATAAACATACTTGTGCAAATGTCTTTTGAAAAGATTAACAAAATTGATAAACATTTCACTAACCTAACCAGAAATGGAAAAGTAAAATCCCTAATATCATCAATCAGAAATGATAAAAATAACAAAAGACACCTCAGAAATCCAAAACATCCTTAATGAATACTATAAAAACTCTATTCTCAGAAACACGAAAATCTGAAGGAAACAGACCAATACCTGAAAGGAAGCCACCTTCCTAAACTCAGCCAGAAAGAAGTGGAAATGTTGAATAGGCCTATATCAAGTGCTGAAATAGCATCACCTATATGAAATCTCACAACAAAAGAAAAGTCTGGGATCAGATGGCTTCACATCAGAATTCTACCAAACCTTTAAAGAGGAACTAGTACCTGTATTACATAACCTTTTCCAAAACATAAAAAAAGAAGGAATACGTCCTAACTCATTCTACAAAGCAAATATCACCCTCATCCCCAAACCAGGAAAAGACCCAACAAGAAAAGAAAATTATAGCCCAAGATTTTTAATGAATATAGATGTAAAAATATTCAATAAGATCTTAGCAAATAGAATCCAGCAACACACCAAACAAATTATACACCATGTCCAAGTTGGTTTTATTCCAGGGTCTCAAGGTTGATTCAACATATGTAAATCTGTAAATATAATACATCACATAAACAAAACAAAAAACGAAGACCATATGATTCTCTCTATTGATGCAGAAAAAACTTTTGATAATATCCAGCATCTTTTCATGATCAGAACAGAAGGGACATTTCTTAAACTGATAGAGGCCATCTACAGCAAACCCACAGCCAATATCATATTGAATGGAGTAAATTTGAAAATATTTCCACTCAGATCAGGAGCTAGAGGAAGATGCTCATTGTCTCCACTGCTATTTAACATTGTAATGGAAGTTTTAGCCATAGTAATCAGGCAAGAGAAGGGGATCCAGGGTATCCAAATAGGGTCAGAGGAGATCAAACTTTCACTCCTCGCAGATGATATGACTTTATACCTGGAAAACACGAGGGACTCAACAAAAAAACTTAGAAGTGATCAAGGAATACATCACCATCTCAGGATACAAAGTCAATATTGCCACTGTATTTTTTAGCACTACCTGGAAACAACTGAAGAGGGAGCCTTTAACAACCTCCCTTCAAATACTCTGGAAGACTTACTTTACATAAAAAAATGACCATGGGTAAAGCATCAAGATCAAATCCCACACACACACAAAAAAAGCGTAAATTGCTACAAACAATAAAAGCATTCCAAAAAGAAATACTCAAAAACCAGATTGAACCTTTTATATCAAAACAAGCTAAATGACATTACAAAAAGGAGACAAGCCACCCAAAAGTCCCAACATAAATCCCAATTAGAGAAATCATAAAGGTGGTGGAACCAAGCAGGAACACAAAAGCAAATGAAACATTGAAAATAGTGGTGTAAGGAAACAGAGGTTGGAAAATAGAATGCCCTTCCCCTTTAAAAAAATGAAGGGGATAAATAGTATGTGAGAAAAAGTAGCAAATTGTAAACATAGGCAAAAAAAGTCTTACAAATAAAATTATTTGCGGGGCCGAGACAAGATGGCGAACTGAAGCCAGCTTTCCACAGAGGCTCCCGTCCTGAAGGAGAGTTAAGGGACGAAAATTTAGCAAGTAATCTAATGGATTCAAGCAGCACCAAACGAGAAAGTTGAAGAACGCACATTAACCCTGCTGAGGAGAGCTGCGACCACAAGGACACAAACAAAAGGTACAAAACCCACCACTAAGTGGACAGGAGTCCCTCCTCCCCCACCTGATCGGCTTAAGAACCCCATAAACAAACGGGCAGAAATCAAAGGCCTTCCCACTACACTTCACGGGAGAAACCTACTAAAATCTGGACCTACCTCCCTTACTAGGGTGCCTAGGCATTCTCCTGCCAGACATAAAACTGTATAAAACTGTAAATATCCTTTGCCGGCAACTCTGAGCTCCCAGCACTTCCCTCCACTCCCTCTGGGGTCTGAAAGCCTGTCCCCCAGGTGTTCAGATTCTTGGGTGACTTCTAGAGGGGAGAGGACAGTCCCCGAGCTGCGGCTGGTCAGTGCAGATTCTAGGGCATGGGAGAGAGGTGAGGACAGTCAGCAGAGGGTGACCCTCACCAGGGCGGCGCTTCCCTGAGGCATGGTGTGGCAGCCCTCCTTGGGCAACAATACAACAAGGCATACAACTGAGCAGAACTGTGGGACCTCGCTACCCGTGGCTCTGGGCTCCCAGTTCTCCCCCTGCCCTTGTGCTGTGGTCACGAGACCTGAACGCCTGCCATGTGGCCGGGCAAGGAACTGGGTCGAACTGAGTCTGTTTGCTGCCGGCGGCTCTGAGCTCCAGCTGCTCCTCCCACCCCGCCCTTACTCTGAAGCCTGAAGGCTCGAGCTGCGGCGCTGCAGCCAGCGAGAGATGGGAGGGAGCTGAGTGTGCTCCTGCCAGCGGCTCTGGGCTCCCAGCGCCCCACGCAACCCTCACTCTGGGATCTGGAGGCCTGTACCCCGGGAGTCCAGATTCTTGGGGGATTTGTCGGGGTGTGGACAGTGCCCAAACTGTGGCTGGTCAGTCCTGACTCTGGGACACAGGCGTGAGGCTGGGGGAGAACCACCTCAGAGCGGCAGTTCCCTGAGGTGGCTGAAGCCACACCCCCTGCCTCCCTGGGCAACCAGAGGAGGCCACCCCTGAGTATAGGATTTCCCTGAGGTGACTCACAGACCCAGGAAACTTACAGGGTAGGGCCCACTCAGAGAACTGAGACTTCAACCCAGAGCAAGTGCTTCACTGGGGTCAAACAAAAGCCAGCTGAAAACAAGTCAGAACCACTTAGCCCCACCACACCAGACAGGGCCCCAGTCTCTCAGGCTACAACACTGAACAGGCCCTCAACTAAACCCCAGGGGAAAAATCAAAGGGAATAAAACAACCATGGGGCGGAATCAGGGGAAAAACTCTGGTAAAATGAATAACCAGAACAGATCAACCCCCCCAAGGAAAGATATGGCAGATGTAATTGAAGATCCCATTCATAAACAACAGGCAGACATGTCAGAAATCGAATTCAGAATTTGGATTGCAGACAAGATTGATAAAATGGAATTAGGAATCCGAGGAGAAATTCAAAAGTTGTCTCAAGAATTTAATGAATTTAAAGACAAAACCACCAAAGACTTAGACACACTGAAGCAAGAATTTGCAGCCCTTAAAGATATGAAAAATACAGTAGAATCCCTCAGCAACAGAATGGACCAAGCAGAAGAAAGGATTTCTGACATGGAAGATAAAGCCTTTGAACTCTCCCAAACTCTCAGAGGAAGAGAAATGGAGAGCAAAAACGGATCACTCTCTTAGAGAGCTCTGGGATAATTCTAAGAAGGCAAATATATGAATAATAGGAGTTCCGGAAAACAATGAAGTGGCATCGATGGGCACAGAGGCCCTTTTGCATGAAATTATGAAAGAGAATTTTCCAGACATGCCTAGAGACTCTGAAATTCAGATAGCAGCCAGTTTCAGAACTCCAGCACGATTCAACCCAATAAGTCATCCCCCAGACATATCATAATTAGCTTCACTAAGGTTAACATGAAGGAGAAAATTCTCAAGGTTATCAGGTGAAAGAAAGCCATTACCTACAAAGGTACGAACATTAGAATGACTGCAGATCTCTCTGCTGAAACTTTTCAAGGAGAGGGTGGTCATCGACTTTTAATCTCCTAAAGCAAAATAACTTTCAACCCCAGATCTTGTACCCAGCTAAACTGAGTTTCATCTATGATGGAGAAATTAAATACTTCAATGACATTCATATGTTGAAGAAATTTGCCACAACCAAACCAGTCCTTCAGGATATTCTCAGACCCATCCTCCATAATGACCAACCCAATCCTCTACTACAAACGTAAACTCACTCAGAAACTCCTGATCAAACTCCAACTTCTACAATGGAAAAAAGATTAAAAATGTCCACTGGACTTTTGAAAAACTCGATACCCCAAATTTCACCAAATTTATCAACAGTCTCCATCAATGTGAACGGCTTAAACTGTCCTCTAAAGAGACATAAGGTAGCTGACTGGATACAAAAACTCAGACCAGATATCTGTTGCTTACAAGAGTCACATCTTAACTTAAAAGACAAATACAGACTCAGGGTGAAAGGATGGTCATTCATATTTCAGGCAAATGATAATCAGAAAAAAGCAGGTGTTGCAATTTTATTTGCAGAAACAATAGGCTTTAAACCAACAAAAGTAAGGAAGGACAAGAATGGTCACTTCATATTTGTTAAGGGTAATACTCAATATGATGAGATTTCAATTATGAATATCTATGCACCCAATCAGAATGCACCTCAATTTATAAGAGAAACTCTGACAGACATAAGTAACTTGATTACCTCCAGCTCCATAATAGTTGGAGATTTTAACACTACTTTGGCAGTGATAGATCAATCCTCCAACAAAAAGCTGAGTAAAGAAATTTTAGATTTAAATCTAACCATCCAGCATTTAGATCTAGCAGACATCTACAGAACATTTCATCCTGACAAAACTGAATACACATACTTCTCATCAGCCCATGGAACTTACTCCAAAATCGATCACATCTTAGGTCACAAGTCTAACCTCAGTAAATTTAAAGGAATAGAAGTTATTCCATGCATCTTCTTGGACCATCATGGAATAAAACTTGAGCTGAGTAACAACAGGAATCTGCATACTCATACAAAAACATGGAAGTTAAATAACCTCATGCTGAATGATAGCTGGGTCAGAGATGAGATCAAGAAGGAAATTGCCAAATTTTTGGAACAAAATGACAATGAAGACATGAACTATCAGAACCTCTGGGACACTGCAGTTCTAAGAGGGAAATTTATAGCGCTGGAAGCCTTCCTTGGGAGAACGGAAAGAGAGGAAGTTAGCAACTTAATGGGACATCTCAAGCAACTGGAAAAGGAAGAACACTCCAACCACAGACCCCATAGAAGAAAAGAAATAACCAAAATCAGAGCAGAACTAAATGAAATTGAAAACAAAAGAATAATGCTACAGATCAATAAATCAAAAAGCTGGTTTTTTGAAAAGGTCAACAAAATAGATAAACCATTGGCCAACCTAATCAGGAAAAAAAGACTAAAATCTCTAATCTCATCAATCAGAAACGACAAAGACAAAATAACAACAGACTCCTCAGAAATCCAAAAAATCCTTAATGAATATGACAAGAAACTTTACTCTCAGAAATATGAAAATCTGAAGGAAATGAATCGATACTTGGAAGCTCATCACCTTCCAAGACTTAACCAGAAAAAGGTGGAAATGTTGAACAGGCCCATATCAAGTTCAGAAATAACATCAACCATACAAAACCTCCCCAAGAAGAAAAGCTCGGGACCAGATGGTTTCACATCAGAATTCTACCAAACCTTTAAAGAGGAATTAGTACCTATATTACTCAACCTGTTCCAAAAGGTAGAAAAAGAAGGAAGACTACCCAACACATTTTATGAAGCAAACATCACCCTCATCCCCAAACCAGGAAAAGACCCAACAAGAAAAGAAAACTACAAACCGATATCACTAATGAATATAGATGCAAAAATATTCAACAAGATCCTAACAAACAGAATCCAGCAACACATCAAATAAATTATACATCATGATCAAGTTGGCTTTATCCCAGGGTGTCAAGGCTGGTTCAATATACGTAAATCTATAAATGTAATTCAGCACATAAACAAACTAAAAAATAAAGACCATATGATTCTCTCAATTGATGCAGAAAAAGCTTTTGATAACATCCAACATCCCTTCATGATCAGAACACTTAAGAAAATTGGTATAGAAGGGACATTTCTTAAACTGATAGAGGCCATCTACAGCAAACCGACAGCCAATATCATATTGAATGGAGTTAAATTGGAATCATTTCCACTCAGATCAGGAACCAGACAAGGCTGCCCATTGTCTTCATTGCTTTTTAACATTATAATGGAAGTTTTAGCCACTGGAATTAGGGAAGAAAAGGCGATCAAGGGTATCCACATAGGGTCAGAAGAGATTAAACTTTCGCTCTTCACAGATGATATGATTGTATATCCAGAAAACACTAGGGACTCTACTACAAAACTCTTCGAAGTGATCAAGGAATACAGCAACATCTCAGGTTACAAAATCAACATTCATAAATCCGTAGCCTTTATATATACCAACAACAGTCAAGCTGAAAAAATAATTAAGGACTCTATCCCATTCACAGTAATGCCAAAGAAGATGAAATATCTGGGAGTTTATCTAACAAAGGACGTAAAAGACCTATATAAAGAGAACTATGAAACTCTAAGAAAAGAGATAGCCGAGAATGTTAATAAATGGAAAAACATACCACGCTCATGGCTGAGAAGAATCAACATTGTTAAAATGTCCATACTACCCAAAGCAATACATAACTTCAACGCAATCCCTATTAAAGTTCCACTGTCATACTTTAAAGATCTTGAAAAAATAATACTTCATTTTATATGGAATCAGAAAAAACCTCGAATAGCCAAGACATTACTCAAAAATAAAAACAAAGCAGGAGGAATTACTCTACCAGACCTCACACTATACTACAAATCGATAGTGATCAAAACAGCATGGTATTGGCACAAAAACAGAGAAGTAGATGTCTGGAACAGAATAGAGAACCCAGAGATGAATCCAGCTACTTACCGTTATTTAATCTTTGACAAGCCAATTAAAAACATTCAGTGGGGAAAAGATTCCCTATTTAACAAATGATGCTGGGTGAACTGGCTGGCAACCTGTAGAAGACTGAAACTGGACCCACACTTTTCACCATTAACCAAGATAGACTCTTACTAGATTAAAGATTTAAACTTAAGACATGAAACTATAAAAATACTAGAAGAGAGTGCAGGGAAAACCCTTGAAGAAATTGGGTTGGGCGAGTTTTTTATGAGAAGGACCCCCCGGGCAACTGAAGCAGCTTCAAAAATACACTATTGGGACCTGATCAAACTAAAAAGCTTCTGTACAGCCAAGAACACAGTAAGTAAAGCAAGCAAACAGCCCACAGAATGGGAGAAGATATTTGCAGGTTATGTCTCCAACAAAGGTTTAATAACCAGAATCCACAGAGAACTCAAATGCATTAGCAAGAAAAGAACAAGTGATCCCATCGCAGGCTGGGCAAGGGACTTGAAGAGAAACTTCTCTGAAGAACACAGGCATGCGGCCTTCAGACATATGAAAAAATGCTCATCATCTTTAATCATCAGAGAAATGCAAATCAAAACTTCTTTGAGATATCATCTAACTCCAGTGAGACTAGCCTGTATCACAAAATCCCAAGACCAGGGATGTTGGCGTGGATGTGGAGAAAAGGGAACACTTTTGCGCTGCTGGTGGGAATGCAAATTAATACATTCCTTTTGGAAAGAGAATGGAGAACACTTAGAGATCTAAAAATAGATCTGCCATTCAATCCTGTAATCCCTCTACTGGGCATATACCCAGAAGACCAAAAATCACATCATAACAAAGGTATTTGTACCAGAATGTTTATTGCAGCCCTATTCATAATTGTTAAGTCATGGAAAAAACCCAAATGCCCATTGATCCACGAATGGATTAATAGATTGTGGTATATGTACACCGTGGAATACTATGCAGCCTTGAAGAAAGATGGAAACTTTACCTCTTTCATGTTTACATGGATGGAGCTGGAACATATTCTTCTCAGTCAAGTATTTTGAGAATGGAAGAAAAAGTATCCAATGTACTCACCCCTACTATGAAACTAATTTAGGACCTTCACATGAAAGTTATAACCCAGTTACAACCTAAGAATAGGGGGAAGGGGAAAAGGGTGGGGAGGGAGGGAGGAGGTGGGTAGAGGGAGGGGCATTGAAAGGATCACACCTGTGGTGCATCTTACAAGGGTATATGTGAGGCTTGGTAAATGTGGAACGTAAATGTCTTAGCAAAGTAACTAAGAAAATGCCAGGAGGGCCATGTCAACTAATGTGATGAAAATGTGTCAAATCGTCTATGAACCAAGTGTATGGTGCCCCATGATCATATTGATGTACACAGCTATGATTTAATAAAAAAATAAATAAAAATAAATAAATAAAATAAAATTATTCCAGTTAATGAATGATGACAAAATGAAATAATTCGAATCTCACTATTTTGCAACCCTTGGGAATAAATAGATCTGGACCTTGTGTGTCAAATACTGTTAAATGGATCATGGAAGTAATGAAACCAGACTTAGTGTGCCTCCGGATGAAAAAGCAGATAAAAGAACACAACACCACTGATAGTGGATAGTGTTGCCACAGGGATGGCATCTGAGTCTGATCAGGCCTCTGGATCTAGCAGCTGATGTCCTGTAGATTCAGAGGACAGAGGAGACTGGTAGTCTGCACCACAAGTGTCAAATGGCTTCTTCAACAGAAAAATAGTAAGAAAAAGAAACTGACAGAAGGTTCATGTTTTGATGGGAATGGGCAAAAATAAATTCTAGCATTTACACACACTTTTGTGGTAAAACTGTAAAGAAATGTGATTAAATGTTTTCTATAAACATCCCGATCAATACTGATTGCTTTTGTAGGGAGGCAGGCAGCCCTGAGTCGGGGGAAGGCACACATATGGAGTGGCTGGTGGCAGAGGAGGCTGGTGAAGCTTGGCCTTGACTTGGGCAATGGTTACAAGAATATTCACCTTCTAATAATCCTCTAAATTATTTGTGTGGGTTTTTTGTAGTTTTCTGTACCTGTTTTCTTATTTAATATTTTTTTTAAACAGAAGGAATTCTAACAAAGAGGCTTGTGTGGAAAAAAAAATTTTAACAGCGAAGATAGAGACTTTTAGGTATAGTTAAAGGCATAGTGATAAATAAAAATGAGAATAAAAATTATCTTACTAACAACTCAGTGAATCTACCAACAAATACTATTTTAAAATACCTTCTTCTGTTACAGGGACTGTGAGATGAATAGAGGTGTGGGATGTATATTCTTTGCTAGAGGGTTTATATGTAGAAGAAAGGTATCTTGGGTTTGTGCGTGTGTGTATTGTTTGTTTTGTGCTTTTATTTATTTATTTTTTTCCATTTTCTGTTCTTTTAATTGGCTCCTTTGTTAGAGTCACTGTTTTGTGGAATTTATTTTTTTATTTTTATTATTATTATTTTTTTTATTGTTGGGGATTCATTGAGGGTACAATAAGCCAGGTTACACTGATTGCAATTGCTAGGTAAAGTCCCTCTTGCAATCATGTCTTGCCCCCATAAAGTGTGACACACACCAAGGCCCCACCCCCCTCCCTCTGTCCCTCTTTCTGCTTCCCCCCATAACCTTAATTGTCATTAATTGTCCTCATATCAAAGACACCACGAAGGTTTAGAAGGGTTTGTTTTATTCTGCTATTTTAGTGGGGTGGGAAGGGCATGTGAAATATTTAGTAGTCCGTGCTTTGGACAAGAAGATTAGGAATCAATCCTGGCTCGGCCAAGAAGTATGCTGTACTTGGCTAAGCCAAGAGCTCTGGTTGCTTAAATGCTCTCACCTCTCTAATTCTCTCTCTCTCTTTTTTTTTTTTTTTTTGGCGTGTAATGAAACATCTTTATTCTTGATCACCTTATATACACTAGTGATCATGTATACACTTAATCTAGGATCTCTAACTCTTTCTATCTAACCTTAACTTGTGAGGAGACATCAAGTCTACAAATCAGCACAAATTCCTCTGCTTTTTCTTTCTTCTCAGACATATGTTAATTCTTTTATTTATTTATTTATTTATTTTTATTAAATCATAGCTGTGTACATTAGTATGATCATGGGGCACCATACACTTGGTTCATAGATCATTTGACACATTTTCATCACACTAGTTAACATAGCTTTTGTAGCATTTTCTTAGTTATTTTGCTAAGACCTTTACATTCCACATTTACTAGGATTCACATATACCCTTGTAAGATGCACCGCAGGTGTAATCCCATTAATCCCCTTCCCTCCCCCTCCCTCCGCCTCCCTCCCCTCCCTTTCCCCTTTCTCCCTATTCTTAGGTTGTAACTGGGTTATAACTTTCATGTGAAGGTCCTACATTAGTTTCATAATAAGGGTGAGTACATTGGGTACTTTTTCTTCTATTCTTGAGACACTTTACTAAGAAGAATATGTTCCAGCTCCATCCATGTAAACATGAAAGAGGTAAAGTCTCCATCTTTTTTTAAGGCTGCATAATATTCCATGGTGTACATATACCACAATTTATTAATCCATTCGTGGCTCGATGGGCACTTGGGCTTTTTCCATGACTTAGCAATTATGAATAGGGCTGCAATAAAGATTCTGATACAAATATCTTTGTTATGATGTGATTTTTGGTCTTCTGGGTATATGCCCAGCAGAACACCTCTCTAATTCTTAATGTTCTTATCTGTAAATGAGAATTGTCTCTGTCCCTACTGGTCATGAGGTAGGAGGAGCCTCTCGTAGTCTTTGTCAATTTTTCTTGGAACCACAATGCAAGTTTGTTTGCCAGCTTGGGAGATGGTGAATGTTTGGAAGGTAGGTGGCCCCAAGCAAGAAGAGGGTTGGCAAGCAGCTTCTAGAAGGCAGTGGGCATTTCCACCCCCCCCCCCACCCCGGTTACTATGCTTTGCACAGACTCCTTCCACGTCCTCACGTACACACAAAATAGCCTTTTGTGTTCCAGCAAATGCACTGTGGCTGGAGATGATCAGCCTGAAAGGATGGAGAGGTCCCCACACCGAGCCCTAACCATGGGCCACAGTCTAGAAGCTCTTATTCTTACCCACAAGAGAAACCGCAATGTATTCAAATCAAAGCAATTGTTTGAAAAAGAGAAAGTCTTCTCTTTTTTTTTTTTTTTTAAGAAATTCTCTATCCCCCAATGAATAACCTAATAATCAGGGTTTCCAGGAAACTGTGGTGTGCCAGGGCCATCTTATACTGGCTCTCAAGAGATGTGTGCACCTCTTTCCAAGTGGCCATCGACCGAGGGCCTTCCATCACCCGCAGTGGGAGTGTTTCCACCACAGACATAGGCACAGGTTACACATGAGCTTCTTTCTTTTCTTCCTTTCAATGTTTTCCAAGCTGGTTCCTGAACATTCCCTAGCACATCAGAAACCAGCATGACAGCCAACACAGCCAATCAGTAGAACTACGGTTTCATAGCTTTACTCTGCGCAGTTAAAAGTCAGCTAAACTGATCAGGTCAGCAATGACAACTCCTACTTCAAAATGTTGTCCTTACTTGTTTTATAAATAATTATTAAGCCCTTACCACACACCAGGTGCAGCTAGGCCATGAGGATGCAGGGGTGAATGGAAGACTCCCGGTGCCTAGCCCCAAATGAACAAAGAGGAAACCAAGCAAATAAATAAGAAATTAGGAAAAGATACATGCTCCAGAGCAAAAGTACAGGGCACTTAAAGAGCTTCTAAGGGAGGCACCTGATTGAGACAGCAGGGTTGGGCAACTTTTTTTTTTTTTATTCAATCACAGCTGCGTAAATTAATGCATTTATTTATGCACAGTGTGCTGGTTTTATAAACAATCTGAAGTACTTACAACAAACTGGTTAACATAACCTTCACCATACTTTCTTAATTCTTTAAAGAAGTGATATTTACTTCAAGATACAGAGGACAGTCAGGCACGGTGGCTCGCTCCTGTAATCCTAGCACTCTGGGAGGCCAAGGAGGGTGGATCCCTTGAGCTCAGGAGTTCAAGACCAGCCTGAGCAAAATCGAGACCCTGTCTCTAAAAAAAATAGCTGGGCATTGTGGCCGGCACCTGTACTCCCAGCTACTCAGGAGGCTGAGGCAAGAGCATTACTTGAGCTCAGGAGTTTGAGGTTGCTGTGAACTATGATGCCACCGCACTCTGCCAAGGGTGACAAAATGAGAGTCTGTCTCAAAAAAAAAAATACAAAGGACGAGTGAAAATTGGTAATTAGTGTGGTATGTGTGTGTGTATCTTGGGAGAGAATGAAGAACAAGTAAATACCAAGGTCCTGAGGCAGGAAAGACACTGACACTAAATTAATTATGCTGCTCCTTGGGGACTTGGAGGGAGACTTTGGATTTTATTGTCAACACAAGAGGAAACCACCCCAGAGGACAGGGATCCCACAATGCAAGGAAGCTGAGGAAAGGGATTAGAGACTTCGATGGTAGGGCCCACAGGGTGATTCATGACTAATAAATGAGGTTCCCATACTTAATAGAAAGTGTTTGATAAACACAAGACACCAAGGTATTTTTATTATTAATTATAATTATTTGGGAAATTATGTGAACTGAGTGCCCATTGCCTCACTTTCAAATGTAAAAGCAATAACCACCCCAAAGTTTATGCACTTTGGGAACCTCTCACAAACTCTGAAGCAGAGATTAGTTCTGTTAGAGGAAGGACGTGGCCATTGCCTCATTTCTCTTCCATCTCCAGGATGTTTTCACTGGTGTGGAAACTGCTCTCGGCTCTCAGAAAATAAACTGGCGTGTGCACACAGCTTAGCTTTGGAAGTGCAACTTGTTTTCTTTGCTTTGACACAAGTACTTTTTTTCCTTAACATTCACCAGATCTTTCAAGCAGCAGCAAAGGTGTCTGCCAGGAATGGCAAAGTGACTATCCAGCGTGAGCCTGGGCCCCCTTCCTATTGAGGTTGCCAAGATATCCAAACCTGGAACTGGCGGCTCAGCAGGTTTAAAGACCCACTGACGGAAGCTTTTAGAAATGTGTGGTTTTTATTTGTGCCAATAGGGTGTTTTTTCTCTGGTCTCCATTTTCTGCAGGTGGTCCATTTAATTTCACTTCCATCCACTACCCTTCTGCTTTGATTAGGGAAGTTAGTTGTCTTCCCTGTACATTTTAATTTCCAGAATCTTTTACATTTCCTATGTTTTTCCCTTCTCTTCTTATACTCACCACCCCAAACTCCAGTGCAAAAAGAAAAAAAAAGAACAATTAAAATTCCACAGAATAAAAAATTTCCATGAGTCTGAACCCAATCTGGCATCATTTATATATACCTGGGCAGCTACTTGACTCTGTGGCCGGAAATGGTTTGCTTCAACACCTGAGATTTTTCTTTTTCTCTTTAATGATCTTATTTTAATGGTTCGATTTTGACGAATCCTGAGTTCCTGCTGAAAGGGATCCGGGAGACACCTCATTCCTCTAACTGGTGACAGGAGTTTATAAAGTCTGGGCTGGTAGAAAAGCTCAGGCAATTGTGAGAAATGAACAGGCATTTTCGGTTTGGACAACTCCTGACAGGGGTGAAGTTCAGGGCAGACACATCATCCTGCGATTAGAAGAGGAAGGCTGCCTGGAGGAGGTGATGCTTCAGGGCAGCCCCTGGAGCACCGCAAGGTGCACATTCAGGAGGACCTGAGGGCAAACTGCAAGGTCAGGCTGAAGAAAGCAGACAAAGGAGGCTTTGAGTAGGTCCTCCTGGGAGGGGCTGAAAAATAATGAAGGTGAAGAAACGTGGACAAGTGGCAGGGCTCGTGGCTTTAGGGTAGGACCTGAAAACAGAGGGCAGAATCCACCAGAGGGCCACAGGTGTGCATCTGTGTCAGCAAGCATGTGGCCAGGTGTATGTGTGTACTCGGATACAAATAAGCAATGCAGAACTTACTCTCTGCAACACTTTTCCAGAGTTGTAGCAGGTGTGAGCCAGCCACAGTTATTCAATTATTTATTTTGGAGGCCTGAAGGGCACAGGAACAAAGCTTCATTGAGATTACTGAGAAAGAGAAAAATAATTAATGAATAAGGCAATAGGAGTCTTGTGGTCTATCAGAGACAAGCTGTCCATGGAGGGGACCTGAGTTCCCACAGATGCAGCATGCTGTAGCAATAGCAGTCACATCAGACAAGCAGGGTGTCTGAAAAAAAACACAACTCACCTCCAGGCCTCATCTCCCTCTTCTATGAGGTGGATATTGTTGGGTTCCCTCCATCAGAACTTGGGGTAGGAGGGATGAGTATTCTCAGCTCCTGACTCAAGGTTTGGTATCTGAACTCATGGTCAGTCCAGGAATAAGCAGGATAAATGTCCCTGGCCTGCCTGAGCTCATCTGCTATTTCAGGTCACAGAGCTATCATTCCTCCCCCTGTGGCCCCACACTCCTCTCACCTTCATGCTGATTGCCTGGAGACATAATATGATCCCAGGGATTTAT
The DNA here is from genome assembly GCF_027406575.1 of Nycticebus coucang. NCBI lineage: Eukaryota > Metazoa > Chordata > Mammalia > Primates > Lorisidae > Nycticebus > Nycticebus coucang. Next base: position 13,882,288 of record NC_069797.1, read on the forward strand.
CGGCTGAGCTTCTGATGCTGAACACGGAGACAGGTGTCTAGGGAAGCCCAGGTTCCTAGTGGGTATGGAGGAGGCATCAGAATGAGCAAGGGCTCATAGGAGAGCACATGTGCTCCCACAGACAAAGGGTGGGGTTTGCTTCTGGTGCTGTGCCCAGCTAGGGGAGATAATTGTGCAAAGCTGTGCGGGGGTCTTTATTTTGTTTTCTTCTATTTTTAGACCATGAATGTCACGGCCAACAATGTAAACCTTTTGGGAAGGTATAAGGTATCATATGGCTTTTTTTTTTTTTTTTGCATGATCCCAAGGCTTCCCAAAAATAAAAGGTTCAAGTTGAAGTTCAGCCAGATAGGTGGTTTGTTGCTTTCTTTCCATTATCTTTGTACCTCAAAGGACCACTCCTACAACCAAGAGCTTTGACACTAAAATGCATGGATAACTGACCCCACCAGGTGTTTGGAGGATTAAACTAAATGTGATAGGATAGGACAAGTGCCAGCAGGGTTGAGCTCTGATAGCAGGGCTACCGGAGTCTCTGCTCCAGAGTATTTCCTTCTAGCTGGGCTATGTGCCCTGGGGAGCCAGGATCGGGTCTTATTCACTTTTTATAACCTTCATAACCAAACTTAACCAAAAACATCAGTGAGGAAAAGGCCTCTTTCCTAAGAGCCACCTCTTTCCCAGCCAGCCTTCCTAATGACACCAGGGGGTTAACAGTTCACTGTGGATTCTCTGGTCTTTGAAGTCTTGACTCATTTCAAATCTTTCTCCATATCCTTCAAAGTAATGGTACAGGCATACTTCCTAATTTAAATTTAAATTAACTTGGCCTTGAAAAATGCCACCAACTGATGGTCCAAAGTGGAGGAGATGTCATGTGTTCTAAGGATACTGGACACAGTGTTTGCAGAAGGAGGCATTCTCTCCTCTCCCCTGTCATGGGCAGGTTTGCCTGGCAGTCACAACTGCTGCTTCATCCCTGTGCTTTCTCTAGAACAGAGTTTCTCAAAGTGGGGTTCCTGGTTGAGCACCATCACTGTCACCTCAAAACTGGTTAGAGATGCAAATTCTGCATCCTTCCCTCAGAAACCTGGGCCAGGGGTGGCGGGGGCCTTGCCTTTTATAAGCAGTCTGGAGATTCTGAGCAGCCCAGTGACTGAGAACCATTGATCATTTGACACCATTAGGGCTGTGACAAGATTGCCTGAAGGGTGGATTCCTCTTCTGTGAGGATATCAAAGAGGAACGATTCTCTGCACCTGGTCGGTTTTTCAGCAGACCTTTGATGGGGCTGAGGTGAACCAGGTCTCTCCCCGCCATCTCTATGCAAAGTGGGCAATTCTTCAGAATTTTCCCCTCTAAACCTACTCATCTCAGTGAAATTTTAGTAGAACTAGAATAGAGAAGCAGCAGGCACATACCCATCTGGAGAGGAGGCTGATCCCTTCCTGCTTGGGTGACAGGGGGACAGGACAAAGAAGACTCCGGCAGGGAAAGCATCATGAAACAAGGCGCCACACTGCAAGACCCACTTTCTCTCCAGCACATGAAGTGCTAAGTAAACTTGGAGGGGTGGAGACCCAAGGGAATCAGGGAAAGGAAGGCAGGTGTAGCTAGGAGCATTTGAAGTCCACATAGGGCGGGTCTATAGGGACATTACTCTTTATTCCTGCCTTTAAAATGCAAATTTAGGCAGGCAGTTTTTCAGGCCCATCAGCGAGGGAACAGTGGCTCTAATGCACAGTGGGAGGCAGCTTTTTACCATTTGGGTGAGGGAGTTGGTTTGGCTGAGTACAGTGCTGGTCCTGGACATTCAACCTTGAGAAAGACACTGTCCCTGCCCTCAGGGAGCTGGCTGTCCAGTGGGGATAGGGATGAGCATGAGCGAGTGACATTTTTAAATCATACCACCTGGGGACATTGAGATCCCTGATCCAGTCTTGCAGGGGTAAATGATGCTTCCCAAAGGGAGTGACTGTAATCGGAAGGACAGGCAAAGCCAGCCAGGGCATCCACAGTCCAAGAGGATGTAGAAAAGGGAATAGTGGGGACAGAGAGTGGAGCAGGCAGAAAGAAAGGATGAGAATGGTTTGGTAGGTCTGGAGCAGAGACCAGAAAGGAGGAAGGTGGGATGAGAATGAGATGGGGGCCTGTAGGAGGACACCACTCTTGCGGCACTCTAGGCTGACTGACATTATAGACTTCAGCCAGCACATTAGCAAAGGAGTGGAGTTTTGATTTGAATATAGGCAAGACTGGGGCATCAGCCAGGAGAACTTTAGCTGAAACCACCATAAAAAGGTAGAATTCCTAGAGGTAAAATTAATGAGAAATTTGCTAAAACCATGTGAGGAAAACTTTAAAACTCTCCTGAGAGGCATAAAATTGGAATTGAACCAGTAGAAGGACAGTGTGTGTTCTTGGTTAGAATGACTTCACGTTATAAATATGTTGATTCACCCAAATTTCACATGTATTTTAAATGATTCCCCAAAAATACCAAGACATTTTCCACATGCATATATGCCCCCCTCTCCCTCCCTCAAATTTCCACAAAGAGATAGAGAAAATTATGGTAATGCTTTTTTTAAAAAAAACAAAGTAAAGAAGCAAGAACAGCCAGGGAAACCCTAAATGAGAAAATCCATGAAGGATACACGGAAAGCCCTATCAAATTTAAAAATCACATGGATTTATTTTTATAGCATAATTTCAGAAACAACTCAAATTCTCATCATTCACAGACTGGTGGAATAGACCATGGTATGTTTACTGAATGCATTACCCACTAGTCAAGAGAAAGAACGGAAAAGAGTCATGCGTCCTGACGAAGAGGGATTTCCAGACTATGTCATGAAAAAGTAAGGTGCAGGCTAGTGCATTTGGTATGCTATTTTTGTGTATGAGTATAAGAAAAGAGAGATGGGACGGTGCCTGTGGCTCAAAGGAGTAGGGCCCTGGCCCCTTATACTGGAGGTGGTGTGTTCAAACCCGGGAAAAAATAGAAAAAGAAAAGAGATATGATAAGAATAACAGCTGCAGCTGGGTGAGGTGGCTCATGACTGTAATCCCAGCACTCTGGGAGGCCGAGGCAGGGGGATCGCCTGAACTTAGGAGACCAGCCCAAATAAGAATGAGACCCTATCACTATTAAAGATAGAAAGACCAGCTGGCCATTGTGGTGGGTGCCTGTAGTCCCAGCTACTTGGGAGGGGGAGGCAAGAAGAATCAGGATCACTTGAGCCCAGGAGTTTGAGGTTGCTGTGAGCTATTATACCATAGGGCTCCCTAGCCTAGGGCAACATAGTGAGAGTACGTCTCAAAATAAAATTAAAAAAAAAAAAATCAAAAGAAAAATAAAGGAAGAAGAAGAATAGCTGCGAAGAAATGTTACATTGAACTCAATAATTTTGGTAGCATTATAACTCTATGTAGGTTCATGCATAGTGTAAGATAAAGCAAAGAAGTATATATCTCAATGTTAGAAGAATCAAGATTATTCATGTAAGACAAAAGAGAAATTAATTTGAAATCAAAGTTAAGGAGAAAAGAGTATCATTAAATTTGAATTTGAGTATCAATACAGACTAAGCTTTAAAATACATGTATATATTTTTTACCACTCCATACAGAGAGCCCAGAAGGCTGGTAATAATGAGCAGCCCTAACACTTAAATTTTACTTTCTAAATATTATTCCTCATAAGAAGAAAATAAGGCTCCTCTGTGAGCTTCTAATCCAGGTTTGGAGCACAGAATGTAGAAAGTGAGCCTGGGATATCTTGTTGCCCCAGAAAATAAGAAAGTTCTCAGAGTATTGGGGGCATGGCGGAGGGACACAGAAGCCAAGTTGAAGAGATTCTCACTGGTCAAATTCAGTTTTAGATAAGTATCAAAAACAAATACTACCTGTAATTGATGAAACATACAAAATAAACTTGGTGTGGCCATATTGATACAAAAAAGAGAGACAGAAAAAAGAAAAGTAAAAACTCACTTGCCACCAGTAAAGGTGATCATTATACCAACTCCTTATTCAAAAAATTGATAACTAAAAAGGGAAATTAAGTATTTACTCTGCTTTTTAAAGTATTAACTATTGTTTGTTGATTATAAAAATCTCTTCTTTACAGAAAAATGCCAGCTAATAAATATGAAAGAAATAACAGAATTTAAAAATCACCCTTTATGCCAGGCAGGGTGGCTCACACCTGTAATCCCAGAGTTTCGAAAGATTGAGGTGAGAAGATTGCCTGAGACCAAACGATGAAAATTACAGGCACTCCAGCCTATGTGATGGAATGAGACCTTGCCACCAAAAAACGTTCAAAAATAAAAAATAAATAAAATAAAAATAACCATTTGAAACTCCCCAGTGAAATAACTGCTTCAGGCATGTATAAACAATAGATGATGAAATCCTTAGGTGACTTGCTGATGGGGAACAGATGTTCACATGGCACGAAAATTCACCCCACAGATTGCAGATTAATTCCAAAGGGGAAAAAGGCATTTTAACCAGGTGATCAAACTCAGCATCATTAATGGCAGGACGGGTTGCCTTCCATACCTTCTGATCTGATGCATTATGAAATACAGGCTATCACCTAAAAAACATTCTTGCAAAAATAATTTAACTTGAATATGACTAATCTTTTAGATGTAACTCTTGGTTTGTGGGAAATAAATTGATTGAGGAAAAAGTTAAATGACCCCACAATGGAACATGAGAAGTCCAAAGTTGGGAACATTCTATAGGACAATCGACCTGTTCTCCACAAAAGGCAAAATAAAACAAACAAACAAAAAAAAATTTTAAAAGGTAGGAAGACTCTTCTAGATCAAAGGAGATCAAAGAAATATAATGACCAAGTACATAAACCCTGCCCAGATTGTGGCTCATTGAAAAGAAGACATTGAGGAAATTCTCATACAGACTAACTTTAGACAATAGTAGAGAATTAGTGCTAGTTTTCTTAAACAGGATAATTTTTACAGAATGTAGGAGAATGTCTATTTTCAGGCAGATCCTGCTGATGTTTCTAAGTGTGAAAGGGAATGCTATCCATAATTTACTTTAAAATGATTCAACCAAAATTAAGAGGACACAAAAAGCAAATAAGGCATAATTTTACAAATACTCCTTGTTCCATTCCATTACCTTTTTTGTATGTTTGCAAATTTTAAGAATAGAAATACAGAAATTAAAAAAAAAATACAAACTGATTCTTAAGTTTCTAGAGTGTTTAGTAATTTACCAAAGAAAAGAAAACATAATAAAACCTGGAGAAGGCAGGGTTGGCAAGTGGGTGTTAGTTAAGGAGGAAGGGCTTTTTCCTCCATGCTTTTGCCCTTGTTTAATTTTCCCCTTGCCTTTCCTTCTACCTGGGAGGTAGAGAAGCCAAGATTAGGGTGTGAGGCTAGAGGAAAGGCCAGAGGGGCATGCACAAGTCTTCTGACCTTGAACTTGGGCCTGTCATTCACCAGAGACCACCAGAACTCAGACTTCCAACCTTGGTTTAATAGACAGATTTAAGAGCCATATCTATAAAGAGATAATGATTTAGATATGTTGGCCACACTGATAATGATTTAGATATGTTGGGGAAGGAAGTATCAAAAATGCACCCAAGTTTCTGAATGATTCAGATGGGCAGACTGTGTTGCTATTAAGGAGGTACTCTCCAGGGGCTGGAAAAAAAAAAATCAAGTTAACAAAAAAACCCATGGAAATGTCTAAGGCTGAGGCCTCCAACTGAATAGGACTAGACAAGTTGTCTTGAACTAGACAAGATTCTATTCCATAAAAAGAAACCAAAAGCTTAAAATGCTACATCATTAGTCACAAGGAAAACACCAGGATGAGATACCATTGCCTACCTTTTAGAAGGGGGTTGGAGGAGTAGAAAATGATACCCTCAAAACATGGTGCTCTAGCACGCTGAGTGCCTTGAGTATGGAAATGCCTCTGACATAAGCCTCAGAACCAAGATCTCTCTCCAATCTTACCCTACCTCACCACTCGGATCTTCATCCGTCCCAAAGCATGAGATGAAGCTGTTCTCTGAAGTTCCCTCCTCCACCTAGGAACCAGACCCCTACAGAGAAGAACAATTGCCTCTGATCCTTTCTCTGAAATTTGATTAAACAGAAAAGCTTAAAACACATATCACAGAAAAAGAGACATTAAACATCACCCCTGCAGTCCAGGTGAACTTTATCCCAAACTATTGTTTGTTCTCAAGTCCCATTCATTTCCCAAAAAGAATTACAGTAGAATCTCTGTAAGTTGATCACCCAAGGGACTGTTACTAACTGGTCAACATATGGGAGGAGGCCAGAATGAGAAACTGGGCCTACTGTACTGATACATATGCATGTCCAGTCTGTAAAAATTAGGTCATCTTAAGAAGGTGGTCCATGTAGGGAGGTGGTCAACTATGGAGATTCTACTGTATTTGCTTAACATTGTCTGAGCACAGGGCCCATTCATTTGCCCTAAAAATCATTTACTCCCGTACTCCACTTCTGCCCACCCCCAATGAAGAAGGCACTCACTCCCCACTGGGTTATCGGGCGATTATTCTCCTGCCCTTCTTCCACACTATGCATCTTAAAATACCTTCTTGTGCTAATTTCTTCTATTAATCTACCTTTTTTCAGTTCATCTGCAACAAACCTTCACAGGGGGGAGAGGGAAGTTTTCCCTCTTTGCTCCTATAAGGAAAAAAATTATATATATAAATTAAAGGTAATACTAGGTTGTGGAGGAACTGGAACTCTCATTTATTGCTGGAGGACTATGTGGGTCACTATGAAAGTTTTGAGAGCATGTTATGGTCCGTTATTTCACTTCCAAGAAACACAGTTGAAAGTACCATTTCTGATTCATCCAAGCAAGTTTCAACCTGCTCAGTTTATCAGTTTTGTTCAAGGGCTTCACTTGTTTCTTGATTTTTGTATATCTCAAAACTTTCATAATGACCCACGTACAACAATGATACAGACACTTTTAAAACATTTGGTGTTTGGAAAGCAATTGGCTGTTGCTTCTAACTTTAGACATACACATACCATGGGCTAAGCATCCCCTACCTGGGCGCTGCTCTGAGAGAAACAAAAATATATTCGCACAAAACCTATAAGCAGATATTTCTAGTGACTATTGTACAAAAGTTCCCCAAACTGGAAACTGGAAACAACCCAAATGTCCTTCCACTGGCACATGGCTAAACAAAATATGGTGTGCCATGGTCCTTGGCGGTGAAAAGGAATGAAGTGCTGACCCACACAGCCTGGATAAACCTCAGAAGCATTATGCAAAGAAACAGAAGCTAAACGCTTCATTTTCATGACATTCTAGAAAAGGCAAAACTATGAGACCCCTGGGTAAGCATAGGATGGACTACAGAAGGCAGGAGGGAGTTGATTTTGCTGGAGGACAGGGGTGATGGGACTCTTCTAAATTTTAACTGTGGTGGTGATTATGAAACTGCATTTTTCAAAACTCATAGAACTGTCCATTTTAAAAGTGTGAATTTACCATGTGTAATTATACTTCAATATTTTTTTAAAGAGTAAAAAATGCAAATAAATGTGAGCTGGCAACACCGGGCTAAAGTCCAACCACTTTTGAAGGGGGTCAATCAGCCAACAACTGGCAGGGGTTGGTGTCTGACCTTTCCTGATTTTGAAGAGCAAATGATAAGAACTGTGGAGTGCTGGGGGCTTATGCAGGAGGGAAAAAAGGCTGTGGGTTAGATAGGCAGGAGACCAGCTGGGGAAAATTCCTCCTGTGGCTTAGGCCGGCCTTGTTCCAGTTTTCAATTAAACTATTCATTTGCTAATGCTTCTTGGGGTGCTGTTTATCAGCAGTACTGTTGCCAAGCCCTGAGCCCCAGCTTTGCAATAATTGCAAAAGATTTTTTGCCTTGATTCGCCAGCAAAATATTCTGAGATCTAGATTATATATATCATAGGTATATGGAACGCGTTAGCTAATTCCCACTTAAATGGAAAGTCTCATGAAAACTTGCCCTAAAAGTCCTTCTTGCAAGGAGGAATAGCGTGAGGTGGTGGGAGAACTCAGGGCACAGCGTGAATTCCAGGGTTCCGTCCAGGCCACATCACTAATCCACTATGTCCTCTTGGGTTTCACTGACAAGTCTCCGTTTCACCACCTGTCCAATGGAAGTAATAGTGGCTCTGAGTAATAAAGAATATTCTTCTGTCCGGGTAAGCGATCTGTACACTGAAAAACGTTACCTATGCAGAGAAACAAGGGCGTCCATCCCACAGACGCGACGCGGCTCCCCCACCCGCCTCCGGAGCGTCCCGACCCTTTGTTTCATCATTGTTACATCTGTGATATGACACTGCCGCCTCCTCCGAAGGATCCGTGGTTCCCACTAATGCAGCCCCCTAACAATGGCTTCGATGAAAGAGGTAAGCGAAGAGGCCAGAGGGTCTCCGGAAAGAAAGGAAGCTTGTAGCTTTTCAAGTTCAATGAGGCTTAGGAGGTTGGAAGGCTCTCTGAATAAAGGCCTGTTTAAAAGGGCGCCAAGGATTCAAAGCCCGTTCTTCTCCCAGACCTCTGACCACTTTCAGCCTCCTGGGGACGTGTGTGTTTACTCACGTCCCCTGCTCCCTTCCCTACTCATTATTCCACTCCCAAGCCTGGATTCCTGAATCCATGATGACACAAATGGAATTACCTGGAAGGTCTGACTGGGGTCAGCCGTGGAACCCAGGGCAGCAGGTGCACCCGAGGCCTCTATTCCCAGCCCCAGGGACTTGATATATGCAAATGCCAGGGCCATCAGGCCAGGGACAATAGAGCCTGTTAATCCCCCCAGGCGGAGGGAGGGGACCCTTATCTACACCCCTCCCCCTCTGAGAGCGCCCAGCTCCAAATGGAGCATCCACAGGAGGGAGACCTTCCAGCGCCAGCCAGGGAGGATTCTTCTTCCTGGGACCAGAGCTCCGACACTTTCTTCTGCCCGGGGCGCCGGGGGGCGCGGGCGCTGGGACCCTGGGGGAGTTTCCCTGCACCGCCCGGCCAGCCCTCCAGACCTCCATTGGCTCCCCAGGGCTTTCTGACTCTAAGAGGCAGTTACTTCTTTATTCCAGCGAAGCAAATCCCCAGTTTTTTCTTTTTTAATTTCAGATTAATATGAGGGCACAAACGATTAGGTTACATTGTTTGCATTTGCTCGGTAAAGTCCCTGTTGTAGTTGTGTCCCTAGCCCAGGAGGTGTGTCATATACCCTTACATTGTACCCATTCCCCTCTCTCCTCCTCTCTCCCACTTTCCCCTCTCCCCAACTTGAATGGAATTACGTTTTTCTCTTGTGTGGGCATGTATTAGGTTGTCTACTGTTAGCACTGAGTACATTGGATTCTTGCTTCTCCATTCTTGAGATAGTTTACTAAGTAGAAAACTCCCAGTTCTTACTTTTCTCTGCTCTGAATTCAAGGGGGGTGGCTCCTCCCTTAGGGACTGAGAATGTTCCCCACTACTCAGAGAATCCAAAGTGGAGGGAAGATGGCTTTTATCTGTGCCCAAAGTTTGATTGAGATCTCCACTTCCACTGCCCTGGGAATCAGGGTGTTGGTCTCAGTACTAGGTGGTGGAAACCTCACTCTTTGATGTTTCCTCTTTTCCAAAGGACCTATCTGGGTCAGCTGCTGTGCTATGCCTGGGACTGGGGGCACAAAGATGGAAAGATGTCGTTACTGACATTCGAAAACTGTGTTGCTCCCCCCGTGCCTCTCCCATCTCACATAGCCACTAAACCTTCAAAGGGCATGCGTTTCGCTCTCATGAAAGAAAAAGCGAGATGCACCCTGCATACAGATTAGGGAAATTTGCAAAGTACAGTCTCACATTGTTCAGGTTTTGCCAATATTTCCAGTTCTTTCTTTACCTTCTTCCTCCCAGACAGTTTACAAGGCCAGTTCTTTTTCTAAACTGTGTGTTCACTGTTTCCTCCTCAAGTCAACTCTGGTATCCTAATATTCTCCTCTCTAACATTTTACCAGACTCTCCCAGTATTACATCCCCCCTTTTCTGGATGCTATTTAAAACTGGAGGAAGTAGCAATAGGGAAATGCTGAGGTTTCCTCCAGGTCCCAGGTTCTGCTGCGACTCTGGCTAATTGCAGTGGCCTGGTTTAATCCCTCAGTGTGTATTTCCCGTATTGTCTGTGACTGTTGAGGTGTCCCAGGGACTGTAACAGAGCTTTTCCTACCTAGCAGCATGTGAGCTATGAGAGGGAACATGTTTTCTTATACCTTCTTCTCTCCCTTTCCCCTCTCAGCTCTGTGAAGACTTGTGGCTTAGACCGCTACAGCTCTGATGTTGGCCAGAGAAGCCCCAGGCCTGCCAGAATACTGGGTCTGGGACATTGTGACCCTCCTGGCCCACCTGGCCCACCTGGCTATGTCTAGGTTGGGCCACAGCCTGGGGGCCTCCTGCATGAGGCACAGGTGCAGAGTACTGGGGAACTGCATAGATGTTCCAAAGAACCTGCAGAGACAGACCAGGACTACAGCCCCCTCACCCTCCTGCTAGTGGGAGATTCAAATCCTTTATGTTCTAATGTTCTCAGATTCCAGCCATCATGTAGATGGGAGATAGGAAATCACCATTAGGTCATTTTTCCTAGCCTCTCAGGGGCTGACACTCAATGTATGTTCTCCAGTTCTTTGTTCTGGCTTATATTAAATAATGTACAGAATGGAGGCTTCTATTCTTGAGAGAGTATTATATATCCTAATAGATTTTCACAGTTAAGAAAGCCTTTTATCTTTGGCCCAAAGTTGCCTTTCTTTAAATTTATTTCATGACTTCATTCTTTGGATTCCCCCTTAACTGTGGCCTCTCTTTTTTAAGATGCATTTCTTAGAATCTGTTCTCTAAGCAAGACTCTGGAGCCCAGCCTTTCTGAGTAGGGAAGTAAGTCCAATCCAACCAAGCCTGTCCCTCTGGTGCAAATGGAAAGCATTGTGGTACAGAGTAAGCAGGCAGGCAGACCCAGGTCCCTGAGGGGGAGTGGTATGACTGGAGGAAGAGAGTCTGGCCACCTGTCACTGTTGGCCAATATGCAGACCTGGGGATAGGTCCACCAGACTTTATTGTCAAAGGACAGCAATTCTGGAGAACAGTGAGAGTAACCTCTCCCAGACTGTTCTCTTCCTCCATTTTCAAAATCACAGTTTTATACAGAAAGGTGCAAAAAGGAATTATAAGATTGAATGGCAGGTCCATTTTTAGATCTCTAAGTGTTCTCCAAACATCTCGCCAGAAGGAATGTATTAATTTGCATTTCCACCAGCAGTGCAGAAGTGTCATTACAACAAAAATATTTGCACCAGAATGTTTATTGCAGCCCAATTCACAATTGCTAAGTCATGGAAAAAGCCCAAGTGCCCATCGATCCACAAATGGACTAATAAACTGTGGTGTATGTACACCATGGAATATTATGCAGCCTTAAAGAAAGATGGAGACTTTACCTTGTTCATGTTTACATAAATGGAGCTGGAACATATTCTTCTTAGTAAAGTATCTCAAGAATGGAAGAAAAAGTATCCAATGTACTCAGCCCTACTATGAAACTAATTTTTGGCTTTCATATGAAAGCTATAACCCAGTTATAACCTAAGAATATGGGGAATGGGCAGAGGGAGGGAAGGGAGAGGGAAGGATGGGCGGAGGGAGGGTGATAGGTGGGATTACACCTCTGGTGCATCTTACAAGGGTACATGTGAAAGTTAGTAAATGTAGAATATAATTGTCTTAACACAATAACTAAGAAAATGCCAGGAAGGCTATGTTAACCAGTGTGATGAAAATATGTCAAACTGTTTATAAAACCAATGTATGGTGCCCCATGATCGCATTAATGTACACAGCTATGATTTAATATTAACAAAAAACATACAAACAAACAAACAAATAACCAAAAAAAGAAAGGTGCAAAAAGCACATTAACTCTTATTTTAAATAATAATCAGCTTAACTCGGTGACTTATTACAAGGTTTCCAAATCAAATGTTAATTTCCTAAATCGGTCCTCCTAAATCTACTTAAGATGGGCATCTTTAGGATAGGAGCTAAGTTTATAAAACAGTAAGAGAGGGAGACAGGAGCTGAAGGTCATGTAGGACCTAAAACAACCAGACCAGCTGTATCATGTCAGCCTTGGCCTGACTGACTCCATCTTATTCTCACAACATGTGCTCTCAGTGGCTCAAAGATTCCACTGAAATTTTTCTCTGCTTTCTTGATGATTCAAATAATATGAATTGTTCTATTCCATTCAGAAGAGCCTGGCACACCACTTAGAAACACCTCTTTTCCTTGCTGTGTCTCATAGATACATTTTTTGCACACTACTGACACCCCCTATTCTTATCTGGGCACAAGGGGAGTGGTGCAGTGGGAGGAATCGAGGGCTCTAGGAGGTTGTGTTTCCTAAAGCTGTAGGTAAATAAGTAAAATATTTCTAAGATCCAGGATTCGTCCGTCTAAACCTCCTTCTTCTTTTGCTTGCCCTTCCTCCCTCCTTCCTTCGCTCCCTTCCTTCCTTCTCCAGAATTGCTGGCCTTCTGACAATAAAGTCTGGCGGACCTATCCCCGTCTCTGCATTTCCATTCTCCATTCCTTTCTTTATAATATTATTGAGCACACTACCATAGCAAGGACATTTTTGTCTTCTTCAGATATGAAGGAAAATAAGATAAACAAGGTTTTAATATTTTGATACACTTATGCTCTGTTGGGGAGACACAACAGTCAAAAGTAAACAGAAGAAATAAATCATTTCAGAGAGTGACAAGCACTAAGCAGAAAATCAGCTGGGTGGTGGCAGGCAGACTGGGCAGCAGTGGATGGGTTGGGGGACATGGAGAGAAGGAGCTTCCTGGGAAGTGGTAGCCACAGAAAACCTCTTTGACCTTTGAGCTGAATGCTAAACAACAAGAAGGACTTGAAATTCAGAAAATAGAAAAGTCCTTGCAAGGGACATGAAGAGGAAGTAAGAAGCTAAGAAATAAGACCAGCATGTCAGTAGCATACTGAGCCAGGGGCCAGACAAGTAGTTTGGGACAAATGGCATCAGTGTGGAGCCTGCTAGGCCATGTTACTGAGTATGAGCTTTACTCAGAAAGCGAATCCTGTAGCTTTTCCCCTTCCATGTGTCCTGGAACCCCTTTAGGTGCTATAGGAGCGATTTACGGCTATGTGTCAGATTGCCCCAAGAGTCAGTGCCTTAAAACAACAGTTTTAGGACTTCACAGTTGCTGTAGGTCAGGAATTCAGGAGTGCCTTAGCTGAGAAGCTCACCTTAGGGTCTCTTGTGAAATCCCAATACGCTCTCATCTGAAGGTGTGACTTGGGTGGGATGGTCTGCTTCCAAGGGGGCTCACCGCTGTGGCAGACAGGTGGGCTGGTGCAGCTCGTGGTGGGAGGCTTCAGCCCCCGGCGCTCTGTAAGATGCTTGAGTCACCATGGAGGGTTGGTTTCCTTCCAGAGCAGACAAAGTTGAGACAGCTTTTGTGACCGAATCTCAGATATCACACACCATTATTTCTGCCATATCCTATCATCTATGCTGATGGGCTTATTTATGGGGGAGGGGTCTGTTAATCACACAGATCCTGGGTGAGGATCATGGAGGGCCACTCTGGAGGGCTGCTAGCCACAGGCCCTTTTGCTTATCTTTATCTGTGCTTAAATGTATTCAATATGAATAATTTCTGAGGTCTTTTCTAATCCTGAAATTTTACGGTGATAATTTCTGTGGGTATTCGTGTTCTAATAAGGATCCTGTTTTTAACAGTGTCATTACAGCTGTGAGCTAACAACCATGAGAAGATGGAAAGAGAAAGAGGATGTGAATGGTAGATTCTCTTGGGCCCCTCAAGTCAGACCACGAAAGACGCTACTTGGCTTCCACTCAAGCTGACGCAGTCCTGACTGAAAGAACGAGGGGACGAGGGAAGGCGCCGCCCTTTCTGACTCGCCTAGTTATGATGAACTTTGCAAGATAGAGCTCGCTGAATATTCTGACACACACCAAGGTCGTTTCTTTCTATTGCTCCTGGGACTTCTCCAAGCCACACGCATACCAATGTTATCAGCAGGAAAATGTTACGAGGGGGCATCCTGACAATGTGGCATTGTCCGGTGGGAGTTATGACTGGGTTTCAACAAATGATCTTTTATCCTGTTTGTTTTTCCCTGGGCTGGTGGCTACACCTCAGCGAGGCTCCTGGGGCATGTTTGGGAACACCTGCTCTCAGGCTGCTTTGCTGTTCTGTCTCCAGGCTTTCTGCGAGCTCCTTTCCACCCTTGATTGGCATCATCCTGGCAGTGTCCTGCAGAAGGAATGTTGTTTTAGGGAGGTCCTGATGAGGGGGGTGGCCCACAAGTCTTCCCCATGAGCAGCTGTGATTTGTGGCAAAGAATGTTTCATAGTTGAATCTGCCCCAGCACAGCTCCTCTGTAACTCAGCATGGGATGGAATAATGTTGTAAAAACCCAGAGAAAAGAGAAAGAATATTGTATGTCAGCCAGGGTTAAGGGGAAAAAAGATCTCTCAAAGCTACATTCTTAAGGCAAGACATCATGGGCTCACATATTATTTTTCGGTAAACCTGGGTTCCAAACCTGGTGACTTACTCTCTTTGTGACTTAGGCCCAGGGAAACAAAATCTCATCTGCCTAGTGGAGATTAATGCCTTTATTTGCCTAACAGAGTTGTTGCGAGGACCAAATGAAAAGGTTACCCTGTAGTGATTTAAAAGGACTTTTGAACACATTAGCAAATGCAGAGAAGCAGTACACTGAGTTAGGAACAAGGCTTTGCAACCTGCTATCTCTGGGTTCAAATTCAAAGTCTGTAATTTTGCTATCACTTATTTTCATGCTTCTCAAATTCTAATGTGCTCATGAATAACCTTCAGATCATGTTAAGATGCAGATTCACCACCACTGGGTTTTGGGTAAGGCCTGGCCGTCTAGGTCTCCAGGTATCTCCTGTGCTCTGGTGCACACTTTGGGGAGCAGGGAGTTACACTCCTAAGCCAATGCTTCTCAGCTCGGAGCTGCCCTTCTGGAACCACCTGGGAGCTCTACAATTTCAATACTTAGCTTGCATCTCAGACCAATTATATCAAAATCTTCTGAGAATGAACCACAGCATTAGTATTAGTGCTAAGACTTAATTAAGGATTTATTTATCTACAGAATTAAAATAGTCATCATCTTCCCCTCAGGTGCCTGTGCTGTGATTCAAACTTTATAAGGCTCCCGAAACAGTCTGTTTCATAGCAAAGCTATCAAGAATATAAAGATACTATGTTAGGAACTCCATAGCTGCCCACCTCCCTACACTGACCTCCTCCCTAAGTTGACCTAATTTTCATAGGCCAGATATACGTCATGTGTGCATATCAGTACATTTGGCCTAGTTCCTTATGTTATAACCTCCATATGTTAACCAGTTGGTTACAGTCCCTTGGGTGGTCAACTTCTGAGGGTCTACTGTATAGTGCTTTTAAGGTTACAGAGCAATTTTTACATATATTATCTTATTTAATTCTCAAGGAAAGCTCTATGAAATAATTACATATGGAGGGGTAAGAAGGTTGAACAAGACTCTAGGGCCGGGAGCTGTGAGATAGCTGGGACTCAAACCCAAGGCTGGTCACTCATTTCAATGAATAACTTTGTGCCTACTATCTACGGCTCTGCTAATGGAAACTCTTACCTTCCTCCTTGGGATGTAAACCTGCCTGACTGTATTGTCACCACAAAGGTAAGCTGCCAGTAGTTGCTGAATTTCATGCACTTGGCATGGTTCTAGACCCAATGCATTGACATGCAGGTTGCAGGACTGTTTTTGTTTTCCAAAGACAGGAGAGCACATCAGACACAGAACCATGAAAACTGTGTCTGTCCCACCAGCTTCAGACACTCGCTCTCACTTTGCTTTGGAGAGAAGGGGTGTCAATGTGGGGATCCACGTAGGATGAAGCAAGATAAATGACCTTTTTGGTGCAGAGAGATTCCCTTTTGCTCCTCCATTTTTAAATGATTAAATAGCCATTTGGGAACAACTGAGCACCCCTGCAGTCACTTTAACTTGCTCTATCCCTCTCTCCATCTTCCCCTTAAAGAGGGAGAAGAGTTAAAAATAAGGGAAGCAGGTGAGAAGTCACTTATAAATATCCTAGGTAGATGATGGCTATCCCCCTTTACTGGAACTCTGAAAAGAAGTTCTTTTTTTTTTTTTTTTTCCCTGGATTCCTAAAAGGGCACATGGTTTCTCTTTGGTCCAAGGCTGAGGTTAGCCATGGAATTAATGACCAGAAGTGCCTATGTTGTAAAAATCACAAAAGCAGCCCTACTGGGATGGAATAATTTAAGTTTAGATTTTAAAACCATTACTCTCAAAGATCTCAACAGACCCCACCAGGGCCTGGCATGGTACCCTGTGAAGATGCTCTCAGGGGATTTAAGGATTGCCACACTGGAATGCACCCCTTTCCTGTTCTCAGCCCTATGATTGAGTGAAAAGGCTTTGGGGGCTGATCTTTCGTTTGGCAATTGCACCAAGTAATGGATAGAAAATAGTATTTTGGTTGTAATTGATGCTTTTTTAGCACTGATAGAGACTAAGAAAGTTCTTAGTCATTTTGGGAGAAAAAAGGAATTAAATGGAAATACCTGTGTTATTTTAGAAGCCCTTGGAGCACACAGCACAGGGGAATTTATCTTCCAGTTGCTGACAACCTAATGTGTGTTTACTCCCCTGTCAGGGGCTCAGGGAAACAGATCCAGAGCAGAAGCACCTGCTAATTTTTTCTTAGAGATCATCCTTATTATAACAATGACATTTCCTCTTTCTAGAGGCGGGGAGATATTAAAACACTTTGGATCATCTCTTGTTCTGGCTGGGTCTTGAGAACACCCACATGATTAGTTAGTGGATATATTGATTAGATCTGGGTAGAGGCTCCATCCTTACAGGTGGGTAGAAAGCTCTTGGCTCTTTTGAAGTGTGGCTCAGTGTTACTGTGACATCCGATAAGCTGAAGTTGCCCAACTGAGAGGAAATAATTGTAAGGGCCAGTGTTCTCTTGGCTGAAGAACCCTAGCTTAATGGTAGGAACCCTGACCACAACCAAGTCAGAGCTGGTTCTGGACTCATGGTGGAATATCTTCTGCTCTTGGCTGTCTGGAAAAATTAGTATGTCTTTGGGAAAGTATATGCAATTTTTTTTTTGCACTTTCATGCATTTTCATGCATATATTATAAAAGAGCTCTAGTGCTTGGACCCCTAAAAGTCTAGGTGGGTCATCTGCCACCCACCCTGAGTACAGCCCATCTTCAAAGCCTAAGAACTGATGGAAAAGTGACACCTAAGGACTGATGGAAAATAAGACCCTTTGGTGGATCTTTCAGACCATGGGTCTCTGATTGGTGGGAAAATTAGGAGCAGTGCACACTCTTTCAGAGGAGGCAAATTTCCTCACAGATTTTGGACTTACCTTGGGAAGGAGAGAAAAATGCAATTCTTTCAATTTGTGAGATGAGGCCTGGGAGTCATAATTTGAACATACAAGAAATATGATCTTAAGCTGCACCCTAAGCCAGTGAAGTGGGACATATCAATTATCCCTGACTGCAGGGCAGCCAGATTTCCCAAAGGCATGTTTAATCAAGAGAGAGCAGCATGCTTTCCCGCTAACCCTCCAACGTCGTCGTCTTTGCAAAGTTTTCCAACAGCAGCAGCTTTCAAATATTTACAGACACAAACCCAGGAGGTGGTTGTGAGCCTGTGGAATTTTCCCTACGTGAAACAGCCACTGGGGGGTTGTGATGAGGAAATGGCACATTCTGGCTTATGTTCTAGTACTGTGTCATTCTCACTATGATGCCTGGGGGCAGGGGGTTACTGGTGAAGGATGGGGTTGGGGGGAAGACTGGAAATACTGAGGCCAATTAGGGGTTATTATGGCCATGCACAGAGAGATGATGGTGGTCTGGGTGAGTGGGTGCAGTGGACAGACTGAAAGATGGACAAGCTGAGAGGATCTGATGTGCGTGTGTGGCCCAGAGGTCAGTGCCCTTGCTATTCCTCAGGCCACATCTTAAGGGATGCTGAAGGTGATTTCCAGCTCCCCATAGCTCCACCTCTGTGTATGAGGGCTTTTTCTCAGGACCTCAGAAGACCACTATGCCCACAGCGCTGGGCCAGGACCACCATCCGAGGGTTCATTGAGCATCTGGCTCATTGTCCTGGGAAGCCACCCAACATTGTTTCCAAGCAAGGGACCCACTTGACAGCTCAAGGTGAGTGGGAGGGCACGTGGCTGTGGAATTGTCATATCATACCACCAGGCCCAAGGAGGCAACAGGACAGACTCCTTACAGGGGAATACCTGGATCCCCATCTGAGAGGTGACATTCTGTGGCATGGACAGCCCTGGCCTTCACAGCATGGACTATGCTTCAGTGAGCCTTAGGCTTGGGGCCCTGGACCTGGAGCTTCAGCAAATCCTGGCAGGTCGTTAGCCATGCAGACATTTGGATCCGAATGTCGGAGCCCTGCCTTGGAAATCCAAGCTCTGCCAAGCTCACTAAGTGATTGTGTGTGTGCTGAGGTCTGGGGAGCCCTGCACTCCATGATGCCACGTCTGAGGCCAGGAATGGAAGTAAACAGGCACAGGCTGTCTCAGCAACTCTCCCAGTAATCCATGTTGGGAATTCATGCCTCCTGTTCCTGAAAGTTCAGGCTCACCTGGATGAAAGGTCCTGATTGCTGGGGCACCAGGGGGCATCCCACTACTTTTATAGCTGTAGCTACCACCTTGCAATCATAGGCTTTTTATGCCAGTAGATCAACAGGTAAAGAAAGGAAGTGCTATGGACCCTACTTATTTTGAGTACTAGGGTTTCTGTTATCTAATGGGGATGGGAAGGACTATGTGAGGAACACCAGGGAATTGGAGCAGCCACAGCCCAGCAAGGGTGCAGTGGCCCGGGGTTCAGACCCCATCAGGGGAAAAGGCCTGTACCAACCCATCTCACAAGCTAAGTCCCCCCATCCCACAGCAGAAATTCTGGTTGAGAGAGAGGAATCTGGAATGGGTAGCAGGGGACTGTCTCAACTGTGGCCGTAGAGGCAGCATGTCCCTCTTCACCTCCTTATGTCTTGTTTGTTTGTTTGTTTGCAGAGGGACCATCCAGTACCCTGGAGAGATGGTAGCAAGGCAGAGTGAACTCAACATGGTCATAACAGACCCTGTCTGTGGCCCAGCTATAACCCTTGGACCTGACTGTCTCGGTGTGCTTGGTAGGACTTCTCCTTAACTGGATCCCTGACATGCCTGAGATCTTTTTCTGGAACTGTGGAAAGCCACTCTGCTGTGTGTGTGACAAGCTGGACGTGCTGGGAATTACAGTCCTCAGCAGCCACTCCCAACCCCTGAAGGATGGAAGTTAATGTACAAATAGCACAGCTTTCCCAGCCCTTGAGTAGGCAGTTTATACTATTTCTTAGAATTTCCCCTTGGAATTAAGCTCTAATTGCCCCCCAAGGCAACTGGGTTCATGAGGAATCTGTTCCAGCCAGAATCAAATCAGAAGATTGAACCACATAGTAATTTGAGCAGGAAAAGTTTAATATAAAGAAATATGTACTATATAATTACATGACTATCATATAATTGTCTAATATTACATTATAGTCTCTTCTTTTGTACTATGAAAGGGGATTTGGAGTAACAAGCAATTGGGGAGACCCAAAGAAGAATGAAGAGACCCCTGAAGAATGAAGGAATAGCAGATACAAGGACAGCGCTACCCTGGGGGCTGAGGCAGAACACCCAGAGAAGCAGGAAATCTGGAGAAAGAACCCCTCACTTTACCCATGGATCACTGGATGGGACATACCACGTGCCCTAGGAGGTGATAAATTTTCTACACTGGGGTCAAAATGCCTTGTGTATTTAAAACCATTTCCTTCCACAAAAGCCCTGGCTTATGGATAAAATTTGAACTTTAAAAAATATTTTATTTTTATTTTTATTTTTTGCTGCCTGCATACTGTTTATTTCATTTTTTCTTTTTTTTATTAAATCATAGCTGTGTACATTGATATGATCATGGGGCATCATTCACTAGCTTCACAGACCGTTTACCAAGTTTCACATATACCCTTGTAAGATGCACCGCTGGTGTAATCCCACCAATCCCCTTTCCTACCCCCACCACCTCCCTCCCCTCCGTTTCCCCCTTCCCCCTATTCTTAGGTTATAAGTGGATTATAGCTTTCATGTGAAAACCCTAAATTAGTTTCATAGTAGGGCTGAGTACATTGGGTACTTAAAAATTATTTTAATGATAGCCGGGCGTTGTGGCGGGCGCCTGTAGTCCCAGCTACTCGGGAGGCTGAGGCAAGAGAATCGCTTAAGCCCAGGAGTTGGAGGTTGCTGTGAGCTGTGTGAGGCCACGGCCCTCTACCGAGGGCAGTAAAGTGAGACTCTGTCTCTACAAAAAAAAAAAAAAAAAAAAATTATTTTAATGATAAAATAAAACTATAGTCCAGAAAGAAAGAGGGAAGAGGAGGAAGAGGGGAGGGGAGGGGACAGGAGGAGGGAGGGTATTTGGTGGGACCTCATCTATGATGCATAATGCAGTAGACATTTTAAAACTATTCAGAGTAGAGTATAAATATCTGACCACAACAAATAAGTACGTGAGGGGTTGGTTATGTTAACAAGTTTGATGCAAGCTTTCCACATTGTATATCAAATTAGCACATTGTATCCCATAAATGCATTAATGTACATTGTTATGATTTAATAAAAAATTTTAAAAATCAAAATAAAATACAAATTATTTTACAATTTTATTAGCCAATTTTAGGAATGAAAAGTAAAGCATTTGACTTTTTGTTTTCAGAATTTGTTCTTTGGTTGGGGCCACAAGTCTCAGTCTTAATATGTGACATTTCTAATGTGACTGTTGGAAAGTAAAAAGCAAACCACCAAGGGGAGAAGGTAGTTAATTCTTTTCAAAACATTATACTGATATTTTATCACTCTGACTTTAAGTAGGAGCCCTGGTAGGGATATACTGCAGTTGTCCAGGTGACAAATGGTGGTGGCTTGGTCTAGAGAGATGGGGGGAAGAAGAGAAATGGTTGTGGTCAAGGCACATTTAGGAAGCTGAATCAATTTAAGTTGGTCTCTGGTTACATTTGCAGAGCATGGAGGATGCAGAAGGTGTCGAGAATGGTGCTTGGGATGCTGCTGGTTTGTGGTTCCATTTTCCTTGATCATTGGAAAAAGAACATGATGAGTTCAAATTTGGGCATCTTGAGGCCATGTGGAGATGTCTAATGGTCAGCCACACTGTAGGGAGAGGGCAAAAGGCTCAGAGAAGGAGCCTGAGCGCAGGAAAAGTCTGGTGACAAACATATAGGTGCTGACTGAAACCACAGAAGTGATGGAACCAGGGAAAGTGTACAGAGCAGGAGCGTCCAACCTGAAGCCCTGGACTGCGTGCTGATTTTGTGAGGATTTCTTCTGCTTATCTGTGGGGTCAGATATCCTGGAAAGTATGCACAGACATTTTCTTTCTTTCTTTCTTTCTTTCTTTTTTGTTTTTTTTGCTAATCAGTTTCTCTTAGTGTCTGTGTACTTAATGTG
Organism: Nycticebus coucang; assembly: GCF_027406575.1. Classification (NCBI taxonomy): domain Eukaryota; kingdom Metazoa; phylum Chordata; class Mammalia; order Primates; family Lorisidae; genus Nycticebus; species Nycticebus coucang. The sequence goes on from NC_069797.1 coordinate 13,904,014, forward strand.
TGGCCCAAGACAACTCTTATTCTTCCAATGTATGACAGAGAGAAAAAAGCTAGACACCCCTGTTATAGAGTGAAGAGAGTAAAAGAATGAGGGATGATTCCTGTGCAGTTCCAACTTTCAAATTAAAGATACATTTAAGAGAAAAACATCAGGTTACCAAATTGGACACACCATATTATATAATTTTTGTGAAAAAAAGTCCGATGTTTGTAATTAGGGTTGATTTTCAGCAGGTACATATCCAAAAGTGTGACCATCAACACACCTTGATTAATACCTATGCTATAGTATTTTGAACATCTCTCAATCATACTTTTTACTTTTTTTTATTGTTTTAAGTTCATTGAGGATACAAAGAATTAGGTTACACTGTTTACATTTGTTAGGATATAAATATAACCCTCTTATAGTTGTGTCCTGCCCCCAAGAGGTGACCATGATTCCCTCACCCTCCTCCTCTCATGCCCTCCCTTGTTCCCCCACTTCCCACCTTGAATTGATTTGAGTTTTTCACTTATGTGGCTATGTATTAGATCCTCCACTGGCTTCATATTAGAATTTGAGTACACTGGATTCTTGCTTCTCCATTCTTATGATACTTTACTAAGAACAAGGTATTCCAACTCTATCCAGGTTAATACAAAACATGTAAAGTCTCCATATTTTTAATGGCTGAATAGTATTCCATGGTATACATACACCACAACTTGTTAATGCCTTCATGGGACTGCAAACTAATACAACCTTTTGGCAACAAAGTATGGAGAACTCTCAAGGAACTCAAATTAGAACTCCCATTTGATCCTGAAATCCTATTACTAGGAAGGTACCCAGAAGAAAAAAAAATCATTTTATCATAAGGACATTTGCACTAGATGGTTTATGGCAGCTCAGTTTACAGTGGCCAAAATGTGGAAACAACCTATATACATTATTTTTTAAAGAACTAGAAGGACAAATAGTAGTTTTCTTTGATTGATGGGATGAAGGATAACTTTTCTAGTTTTCTTTTTATGTCTCTATGTTTTCTATTAACAAGTCTTTTGTACTTTGTTTCCAGAACTTTAGTGTGAGGGCTGAAGTATGCTTAAAATATAAGGATTTGAGCTTAAGTTCATTCTTCTTTAAACCTACCTGATCCTCAGAATCAGCTAAGGAGCTTTTGTACAATGACTAATGTCTCAGGCCCCAGACCAAATGTGGGGATCCCAATCTCAGTGTTACCCTAAGAATTCATGGTTGAAGAATCTGGGGACTATCTGGACTGAACAGTTTCTAACATTCAGTCTGTATGTTTCATGATGTCTGTGGTAGAATGGGATATTGAAAAAAATGACAAAAGGAAGAGGTTTCTAATTTGTAAATGTTAATTGATCTGAATTATAAAATTAGCTAAAGCTTAAATGTTGAATAAAAGTCAAATTAGGAGATGATTATTCTCATCATAAAAAGCTTCAATGTGAGATTTCTTTAGATAGTAAAGCACTCAAATGTATTCAGTTTTGTAGGTGAATTAATTCATTATGTTTAGGAATCTGAAACATGAACCCTAAAGCCAGACCCAACTGGAACTGCGTAGCAGGTCTGGGCCAACTCAGCTACAGCCATCTAGAATTTGGAATAAGCTGAAATGAAGAATCAAATCTTTAACAAATGGCCCAAAGTATCTGTATTCATTGCACTAAATTTTAAAGATGTTGAAAAAAACTTTAGATTCCAGCTAAAAAAAGAGAGAAAATATATTGCTATTTTGTGTCAATGACAGTTAAATAAAATAATTTAAGAGAATGGCTCCAAAAAAAAATAAACACAAAAATCCCAAAACAGAAAACACAGACACCCAAGACTGTCCTCAAAGGCAGCCTTAGTTGACCCCATTTGGCTTGTCAGATATAAAGCTTGAGAGTGAGACCCATTTGTGTGGGTGCTGATTAGCACCACCTGGACAGCTTTTCAGAACTATACCCCTACCTGGTTTCTGCCTAGATCCAGTAAATCACAACTTCCACACTGGGAGCCTAGTTGCTGAATTTTTTTTAAGTTCCTTAAGTTATTCTGCAGCACAGTCTGGGTTGAGAACTTCTCAATCGAGCCGTACTGTCTCTTTCCTGACTGTTGGCTGATGTCCCACTCTGCCTCCTATCCAAGCCATTTCTAATGTTCTTCCTTTATCTCTCAATAGCAGAGAGAGGTCTGGGCTAGGGAGTTGGAGCCAACGATGGCTTCACCGGCCTGTGACATATGCTGTCACACAGGGTCCCCTGCTCAGGACAACACCATTCTTGGCTTAATGTTCCACTGCCATCTTGTCATCTTGAAATTCTTAATTTTATCTTTGAATTTCCATTTTGTAAGTGAAGTCCAGTGGGACAATGTGGAGAAGAGAGAGTGAGCCCTGGGTAAGACTCAGGGTAAGTACCAGGTGAGCGGGCACCGTTACTGCTGAGTATCTGGGGAGACCTGCTTTCCATTCCAACCAGAACTTGCTTCCAGCATAGAAAGAAGACAGTGGTATGGTAGGAGACACAGTCATCTAAGGAACTCTGTTACGTCTTTTCTCAATTTATATTACTTCCCTGTGTTAGCTGACCATTTATGTTGAAAATAATGATGTCAAAGGGAAGAAAAAGTTCCTTTTCCTTCCAGTTCTTCCTTACTCGTCAGAACGCCATAGGTTGAGCCGTGCAACTGCCCAGCACCCTGATGTAGACAGTTGAGCAACTTGTGTGGGGTTTCCACTGTTTTGGCAAGAACAAAATGCTTATACATATATAAGCTAAGAAACACTTTGTGTGAGATTTTGGTGATTTTCTCATATGAGTTAAATACCCTTATATTTGCATTTTAGTTTAGTTTGTTTGTTTTCTGAGACATGTCATCCTGTGCTGCCTGGAACAACTCCTGGGCTCAAGTGATCCTTCCAGCTCCTGAGCTCAAGAGATCCTCCTGCCTCAGCCTCTCCAGCACCTGGGACTACAGGTGCCTATCACCACACCCAGGTCATTTTTCTATTTTGGGGATAGAAAAGGTTTTTCTCTTGTCTAGGCTGGTCTCAAACTCCTGGCCTTAAGCAATCCTCCCACACTGCTCACGGCCTCCCAAATGCTCAGATTACAGTGGTGACACCATGCCCAGCTGGTTATTTTTTTAATTAACACAGATTAATTGCACATATTCCTGAGTAACATGGTGATGTTTCAATACATACAATGTACAGTGATGAGGTCGGGGTAATTAGCATATCTCTCATCTCAAATCTTTATTGTCTATTTTTATTGGGAACGTTCAGTATCCTCCTCATCATCTGAAACTCTGTAATACATTATTGCTAACAGTCATTCTCCTGCGCTATAGAATACTAGCGCTCACTCCGCCTGACCAGCTGTGGTTTTGTGTCCTCTAACAAATTTCTCCCCATCTCCCACACTTCTCAGCCTCTAGTATCCTCTCTTTTACCTTTCCCTTTTACCTTTTACCTTTCCCTTCTCTGAGATCTTTTTTATTTTTTTTAATTTTTGTGTATGAGTGAGAACATTTGCTATTTAACCTTCTGTTCCTGGCTTGTTTCATTTAACATAATGTCCTCCAGTTCCATCCCTGTTGCCATGAATGACAAGATTTAAATCTTTTTTATGGCTGAATAGTATTTCATTGTGTATATATACCACATTTTCTTTATCTTTTCATCTGTTTTTAGACATTTTAGGTTGATTCCATATCTTGGCTATTATGAATAGTGCTGCACTAAACATGGGGTGCAGGTATCCCTTTGGTATACTGATTTTGCTTTCTTTTGGCTACATGCCCAGGAGTGGGGGTGCTGGGTCATAAGGTAGTTCCCTTGCAGATTTTGTAGGAAATTCCATACTCATTCTCCATAAGGGTTGCACCAGTTTACTGTCCCACCTACAGTGTGTAAGAGTTCCCATCGTCCACGTACTCACTGCCATTTGTTTGTTTTGATAATAGCCATCCAGATTGGGATAAGATGATGTCTTATTGTGGTTTTGATTTTCATTTCTCTGATGATTAGTGATACTGAGCATTTCTTTCATATATAGTAGAACCTCTGTGAGTTGACAACCCACAGAACTGTAACAAATTGGTCAACATATGGTGGTCAACACAAGGGACCAGGCCTACTGTGCTGACACGTACATGTGCTGCGTGTCTGGTCTATGAAAATTAGGTCAACTTGAAGAGGAGATGGTCAACTATGGAGGTTCTAGTGTAATTTTTGACATTTGTATGTTTGTTTTTTGGAAAGTGTTCCGATAATTTGCCTACTTTTTGACTGAATCATTTGATTTTTGTGCTGTGGAAGTGTTTGAATTCCTTATATATTTTGAATGTTAATTTCCTGTCGGATGAGTAGTTTACAGATATTTTCCCCCATTCTGTGGGTTGTCTTTTCACTCCGTGGATAGTTTCCTTTGCTGTGCAGGAGCTTGTTAGTTTGCATTTTAAAGCGGAATTACACAAGGAAAAGATGAACATTAAAATTTATGCTCAAAATTTCGATTTTTAATTTTTTTTTTACTTGGAATGACATTAAGTAGCAAATTAAAAACATCATGAAAGGTTGAAAGAGACTGCAGGAGAAAGGAAAAAGAACTTATTTCTTCTTGCTCTTTGAACAAAGGACCCCACATTTGCTTTCGACTGGGCCCTGAAAATTATGTAGCTCGCTCTGGTGGGGGCTGTGGGAAGTCAGCTATGACCAAAAGTGCATCCCTGCCCCCCAACCCTTACCTACTTGTCTTGTCCTCCCACAAGCTTTGAAGAGCTTGCCTGAAGGACTACAGACTCACAGCCTCCCCCAAATTGCTGACAGTTGCTTCTGGTGGAGCTTTGCCCCAACAATGGAAGACACTGGACTCCAGCTTCACAGCCACCGGAATCTGGACGGACTGACTGTTTCCAGACGGTCCAGGCTGCAGTCAGAGAATGATAATGAGCAGTTCCCTTCTGAGGATGAGCTAAGTACAGGCAGGAAGGGTAATCATTAGCAGCTCTCTTGTGGATACACTAAGGACAGCAAAAATGTCTGCAGACAAGTAATTTGGCTGGGCGTGTTTTGACAATAAACTCAAACCAGACAGAAGGTGGGGCACTGGGGAAGGGAGAGTGTGCAGAGGGAAGCCATGGACTCTACCAGGGAAAATAACTAGGCTCCTTCATCTCCTCACAGAGAAAACTCCCCCATGGAGACCAGGGAGGCTGATGGGAAAAGCCCTGGACAGAGTCAGACTCTGGGGATCCTGTCTCAGTTCTGCCCTGAGTGGCTGAGCCTCTGTCAGCATCCTGCCCGCATACTTGGGATGGAATGATTGGAAAAAGGACCCAGCCTCAGGCAGCACTTTCCTGCCTTCCCTCAGAGTGGAGAGTTCCCAGGGTAAGGCCCTCAGTTTGGGCATAAATGGGTAAGTGTGCCCACAGACTGTGACACTAGGACACGAGCTCTTCCTCCCGCACAGGCGGGTCAGATCTGAATGGAAGATCCCGCAGGCACCTGCTGCGATTCCTGGAAACCTCAAGCTCATTTCACTTTGAGCTCTAGCTGTCTGGACTAATCATCCACTTTCAGAAATCTGCGTATTAGCACATGCAGTAAGACCTAATAAGGCTGATCTGTAGGGAACTGAAGACTGTACACTTCCCATTGCAGTGACTGACAGGTGGTCTTCCCGTCAGCCGGCACTGAACCCTCACCCCGAAGAGTGCTGCTCTCAAGGGCACCCCTGCCTTGCTCTTTGTGGACAACTTGGTTTCCTGTGAAACCTGGAGCATCACTTTAGCTGTGTTACTCACTTCTGTAGCTGTTGTTTTCAAAGTGGGATTTGCAATACACAGACAAGAATCTATCAGTCTGTCATGTTAACTGATCACTTACTAGGCATTAGGAAGCTTCTCCCTTCAAGGCCATGGACCCTGGAGAAGAAGCCTGAAAGGGTCTTTGTCAGGAAGTGGTGTTGCTCAATTTCTTTGTCCATTATTGCTCTGTTAAGGAGAGAAATTTAATTTAATTTCTCCCTAGCAAAAGGAATGGAATAGCAAGGAATAAAATGTCAGGTATGGTTGAGCGTGAGAGGGCTGCAAGCCACTGTACTGTCTAAGATGTTTTCATACCTCCCGAGAACCAGCTCTCACCTTCCTGGGGGCAACGTCTCTCATCCCCAGTGAGAACACATGCCCCCCAACCCCTGGCACAGTCTGGTTAGAAGTGATATGAGAAGAGGCAGAGTTGCAGTATGATGAAAGTGCAGAGTTTGGACTCAGACTCCTTGGGGTTGATTTGGCATAAAGGCTTCTCATCCTCCATTTCTTCTCTTGTAAAATTGTCCAATAATGATTCTTTCCTCGTAGGGTTACATAAGGATGAAATAAAACCATGCTTACATAGTACTTAGTAAAATGCCCGGCATGAAATAAGCATTAAGAGTAATTCTTTCAATAAATAGTAGTTTGGAACCAAAATCTATATTAGCTATTTGTTGTTGCATAGTAAATTGTCCACGCTTAGCCATTGAAGCGGCAAACATGACCTGACACGGTTTCTGAGGGTAAGAAATCCAGGACTAGCTCAGCCTTGTGGTTTTGGTTCGGGGCCTCTCGTGAGGCTGCGGTGAAAAGTAACTGCCTGGGAGACAACTTTCTCAGCACTGCTGCTCTGTATGTTACATGATAAAATAAACAGCGCGTCAAAACTCAAGGTCGCTTCCGTAAAGACATTGTTGAGGACCTTACATGGTGTATTACCTTCTGCTGTCCAGTTCATCCTGTTTTTTGAGGACTTTCTGGAGGAAAAGTATCAAGAAGTAGCTGGACTTTGCTGACTTGTCACCTAGCGATGCTCTAAATTGTGTTGTAAGCAGATCTTGCTTTGTACATTGGCCTCGAGAGAGCAGTTGTGCAGTGGTACTTAGAGTAAGTATCTGTGCAGGTTTCGCCCTTGGCTCTTGCTGGATATCCTTTTAAAAAGAACTATGTCTTGGGCGGCGCCTGTGGCTCAAGGAGTAGGGCGCTGGTCCCATATGCCGGAGGTGGTGGGTTCAAACCCAGCCCCGGCCAAAAATCACAAAAAAAAAAAAAAAAGAACTATGTCTTTTCCACTCTTCTTCTTCTAGGTTTTTGTTCTACATGTTCTCACAAACTTCCTTCAATTCTTCCTGGAACAAGACAGTAAGTAAGCAAAACAACAAGTATAACTACGCAGACACAAGTACACTAACATGTAGATAATCTAAGAATACATCTTAAAAAGATACAGTGAAATGTTAAATTGAAATAAACAATACGGTTTGCAATACCATAAAATGTAACAGGATATGTGCAAGATCAATATATTACAAACTATAAAACGTTGCTAAGGGAAGCAAAAATAACATGGATTAGAAGGCTCAACATTGTTAAGACAACAATTATCCCAAAATCAATATAAAGTCTTCACATAATCCCAATCAAAAGCACGTCAGGAACTTTTTTTATAGAACTTGGCATGACAAAGACCCTTTCAGACTTCGTCTTCAGGACACATAGTCTCGAAAGAAGAAGGTTCATAATGAGTAGAGATGATTAGTTAACACTGATGGACTGACAGATTCCAGTCTGTGTGGTACAAATCCCTGCTTTGATTCTATATTTTATATTAAAATGCAAAGGACCCAGAATAACCAAAAGAATTTTGAAAAAAAAATTCAAAATTGGAGGATAGATATTTACTCTAAAGCTACCATGATCAAGACAGTGTGATACTGGTGTAAGGTTGGAAATACAGACCAATGGAATATAATGGGGAGCACGGAAACAGGTATAAATACAGGGGACAACTAACTGTAAGTGAAATCACCACAGACCTTCATTGGGGAACGAGTGTTTTCAATAAATGGTCTGGAACAATTGGCTATCCATATGCCAAAAGACACGAACCAATCAATTGACCTCAACGGTTACTTCAAGCAATACTTGGAAATGGATCATAGAATTAAAGTAAAATAACTAAAACTAAAACTTAAAGAGGGGCAAAAAACAGTAGAAAATTTTTGTGACTTTGGGTTAGGCAAAGTTTTCTTAAAGTACCCAAAGAACAAATCACATAAGCAAGTACGTTGTGGACTTCATCAGAGTTTAAAGCTTTAGCTCTTCTAAAGATGCTGTTAAGAAAATAAGAAGGCGAGCCTCTGTTTTCCAGTAATGCTTATACATTGCTGGCAGGAATGTTAAATGCTGCAGCCACTTTGAGAAAAAGTTTCGTTATAAAGTTAAACTTACATTTACCATTCCACCATTGCATCCAGCAATCTCTCTTCTGGATATATAACCATGAGAAATGGAAACATGATGCACACAGACATGTGAATGTTTAAAGCAGCTACCTTTTTAACAGCCCAGAGCTGGGAACAACCAAATGAAGGGGCGAGCAGATGATTTGAATGAGCACTTTGGTTCAAGACAAGACTGAGCCGAGCTGCTCACATCATTGCCCAGAAGTCCTGGAAGGGACTGAGCCTGGCTATCCTCAGTGGGCGCCCACATACCAGCTCTACTGGTGCAGGGTTCCTCTCTGTCCTCACCTCACTTCCTCTGCCCTGCCAGCACATCCCAGATCACTCCCAAATAAACTACTTGCACTTATACCCTCCCCTCAGGATCTGAGGCAATTCAGCCCAAGACATTTGGTTGGCTGGGAGTTTGGGGTTGGTTTCAAAGCATTCTTCCTACCCTAACTATCCCCCAGGGAAATCTGTGGTTAGGATTCTCCTGTGGCTTTTCAAATGGTGTGTAGCTTTGGTCTGAATAAAGACTAAAGTGCCAAGGTGACATGTGGGAGTGGTAGTTTGAAGACTCTGCTGTAACTAGAAATCTGCTATATAGTCAACACTTCGGGATCTTTCTCCATCGCCCCTGAACATGTGACCATAGGCGTGTTAAAACTGAAACCAGGCAGGAAGCAAGCTGTAAACTTCTCTCTCCCTTTGAGAAATCATGGCCTTGTTTTTCACTGGGGATGATTTTAGACAGGTTCCCATGCTGACATATTTAAGTATTTAAAATGTGCTGAGCACCTGCGACGTGCCTGGCTCTCTCCTGGGCACCATGAGGTGAAATGAGAGGAGATGGGAAGGTAGAGGAGCTAAGTCTAAAAGGTGAGAGACAAAAAATCAAAATAAAGCCTGGTGCGGTGGCTCACGCCTGTAATCCTAGCACTCTGGGAGGCTGAGGCAGGCAGATTAATTGAGCTCACGAGTTCGAGACCAGCCTGAGCAAAACACGAGACCCCCATCTCTACTAAAAATAGAAAAACTGAGGCAAGAAGATCAGATCACTTGAGCCCAAGAGTAGGAGGTTGCTCTAAGTTATGATACCATGGTGCTCTACCAAGGGCAACATCTTGAGACTCTGTCTAAAAAAAAAAATTCGAAGTTTGCACCATGTGGAAAGGATGGGGACCTGACCTAAGTGTAACAGGAATGTCAAGGGGATTTATGGTGATGCTGAAGCTGAGTGGTTTCTTTTATTTGTTTTATTATTATTATTATTATTTTGCTTCATAAACCATCTTGACGTGCTGCCCAGGCTAGAGTACAGTGGCATCGTTACAGTTCACTGCAGCCTCTGACTCCTAACACAGCTGAGCTTTGAAGGGCTAACAGGAGCTCACGCAGTGGAGAAAGAGAAGTAAGGACGTCCTCGGCTGTGGACATACTGTGTGCAGGGGCAGTGGGGCCCCGGCTCTGCTTCAGACGCAATTCTGTTCAGAGGGGTGGCAGGTATGGGCACCAGAGGGCCAGCTCAACTCTCACGCCAGGCTGAAGCGGTGAGAAGCAGCTTTGTCCCATGGCCAGGAAACAGGGGTGTCACATCTTTGGACTGAAGATTCCTGGAAACACTCCCGTCCTCGCTGTCACTTCTTTTCCTCTGTCCCACTTGCACCATCTCTCCCTGGCTGCCGCTCACGTAGCCAGGGCTCTCTTTCCCTTCTGCACAGAGAGGAAACTCTCTCCACAGGTCTTTGAAGACTTCCAAACTGTGACAGGGTCTTGGCTGCCCATTTCCTGGTCTGTCAGGCAACACCCTTTGCTCTTCATGGAGAGGATTATAAAAAAGATGTGTACATGACTGTCCAGCTCCCCTTTCCCCATAGTTTCTGCCAGATGGCCGTGATGTGTTTTACAAGACCATAGGCAGTTTTGACTGCCAAAGTACTCAGATTTATGGAGTTAAGGAGATTATCCCCTAACGGTTAATGTTAGGCAGATACCAGAACTACCCAATCACATTACTTGGCATTGATACGATTTGTTGAGGGTACTCTGCCAAGGTTAAGAGCCCCAAACCTGAGATTTATCCATATTAAAAGATGTCCACATGCACACTTCACTTGGACACTGAGAGACAGCATGTAGGACAGAAGCCAGGGCTTCGGCAGCCGAGAGCCTCCCCACACCTCTCTTCAGACTCTGCAAATTCTGTTGGCACACAGAGGCAGAAGTGAGACTCGGGACACTGGAGTGAACAACTTATTTCCTCACTTCTCCACTCAGAACGGTGGATGCCAGTGAAAAGGTGCTTCCCCTCCTCCGTCCCTTGCCTCCCTCGCTTCCCTTCCTAGAACTAATGCTTACACTCAAGAACATGAAGGCAAATAGCACCCGGTCCTGCCGTTATGAAACCGGCAGCACCTTCAGGGGGAAAGTGCAAACCTCCTGGCCTGCTGCGCAGAGTGTGGAGACGGGCCATGGGCGTCACTTGAATGCAGAATCTCAGCCCTCACCTCCCACTTTAACCAGATCCCCAGCGACTCTGCGGATAGTACAGTTTGAGAGGATTTATTCTGGGCCTTCAAGCACGGAAAATACTCCCAAAAGCACGTGGGCTAGAAATAAGAATGAAGACTCCTGGAATAAGGGAACCCAGAGCAGGCTCTGTGGAAATAAGTAACCAGCTTTGACAAGAGCTCCACATAACGCAAGGCAGCAAGAGAAAATACTGAAGAATAAAAAGATACTGAAAAAAAAAATGGGACTTATTTTATAGTCCCATTTTATAGTGAATGGGACTATAAAATAAGTGAAGAGAGGGCTCTGAAACAAAAGTGGGAAAAATAAATAAATACAGGTTCTGGCCCCAGAACCTGCCTGTCATTTTCTAATCATTTGGCATTGAACGGAAATCTCAATTTTTCATCAATAAAACAGGGATCATACTTCTTTTCCTTATGACTTCATAAGATGATCATAAATGTCAGATATGTTAGAACAGCGTTGTCAAACCTTCCTGTGGCCAGAAACCTGTGTCCATCTCCCGAGTTTCTGATTTAGCAGGTGATTATTAGGTAGGAAATTGCCTTACCAAGTTTCTGATTGATACTGAGGTCCTGGGAATCACATTCTGGGAAGCACAGCTCTAGAATGCCTAAGATAAAAAGAAACTTTAGCTGAGGATTGATGACAGCCTGGTTTTCTATTCTGATATTGAAAACGTTGCTTCTGATGATTAAAGATGATGAGCATTTTTTCATACGTCTGAAGGCCGTGCGCCTGTCTTCTTCAGAGAAGTTTCTCTTCAAATCCCTTGCCCAGCCTGCAATGGGATCCCTTGTTTTTTTCTTGCTGATGCGTTTGAGTTCTCTATGGATTCTGGTTATTAAACCTTTGTCAGAGATATACCCTGCAAATATCTTCTCCCATTCTGAGGGCTGTCTGCTTGCTCTGCTTACCATCGATCCACGAATGGATTAATAAATTGTGGTATATGTATACCATGGAATACTATGCAGCCTTAAAGAAAGATGGAGACTTTACCTCTTTCATGTTTACATGGATGGAGCTGGAACATATTCTTCTTAGTAAAGTATCCCAAGAATGGAAGAAAAAATACCCAATGTACACAGCCCTACTATGAAACTAATTTGGGACTCTCACATGAAAGCTATAACCCAGCTACAACTTAACAATAGGGGGAAGTGGGAAAGGGGGGGGTGGGTAGAGGGAGGGGAATCGGTGGGATCACACCTGTGGTGCATATTACAGGGGTATTTGCGAAACTTGGTAAATGTAGAATGTAAATGTTTTGGCACAGTAACTATAAAAATGTGTCAAATGGTTTATGAAGTGAGTGTATGATGCCCCATAATCATATCATTGTATACAGTTATGATTTAATAAAAAAAAAAAGAAAACGTTGCTTCTGGTCGGCCTCATGCTGAGACCAAGGCCACGGGAGGTGATCTCTTCAGTGCTCTCAGATGGGTATGGGACTTCTTAGGAAAAGGAGGTTGTGTGAGGGAGCAGAGAAGGGGCACATCCCCTGGGTAATGAAACAGTTTGGGAACACTGGGCAACCACTGTCTAAATGAGGACTTCACCCTAGAAGTCCATTTAAACCTCAGTCCGGGTCCTGAAATCCCAAAGGCCTACACAGGACAAGTGAATCCAGGGCTTGAAATGAAATCTCCAGTCGCTTTCCCCACCCAGGAAAAAAAAAAAAAAAAAACACTCAGAAAATATTTTCCAGATTTTTTGGATACCACCTTAACCAAAAGTATATAGCAATAGGTCAATCCACCCTTTTCTTTACAAACTTTATTGAGCACTAACTATATGCCAGACATAAGCTTTGAACTTTTTATCCTGCTGTGATCTTAACTTCTTGTGAATTAACTTCTTGCAAAGACTAAATCACCTCACCCCCCACGGTTGCTCAGTTCTCTCTGCAAGCTCATATTCCCTCCTGCTCATTTGCACTATTTGTTCATTCTTATTTTCACTGAGCACCTGCAGGTTCTGATCCAGAGCAGGGGCTTTCACACAGACAACTAAGATCCTGTTGTTGACCAGAAGGTCAGAGAATAGTGGCAAGGCTGAGACGTGCAGATGAATAATTACTACCCAACCTCGGAAGTCAGTGGTTTAGCAGGGTAACAGATAAAATGTCAGGTACACTCTGAGACACAAGAGGTTACTACCAGTTCAGGGTTTCATCAGTTCATGGGGGAAAAAGTCTGGGGTCAGATCTGGGGGGTGTGGAAACAGAGTTCTCACTCCCCTTCTCTCAATCAGACTGTGAGAGTGAATTAAGTTTTCCGAGCAAGGTCAAGAGTGGGGCCAAATGGAGCTACCAGTGGGGCCACTTCCACAATAGACCATAAGAAGCTGATTTCAAGCTTCCCCTAGATACATGGAATGGGCTTTTTTTCCTGGAACTTTCACAATAAATGAAGATAATATACCCAGTTCCCAGTACATAATTAGAGCTTACTTAGACAGGATGTGTTGCTTTTTTCTGGGACAACAGCAGTTTGTCCATCTCGAGGGCACTGGGCCAGGCCAATTGGAGTCCACACTCCTCGTCAGATACAGGATGGTCATGATTTGAGACCTGAGAAAAAGCTCTGGACTTCTGGTGAGGAGAAAGACACGGTTTCTGGAATCACAGACATTCTTCAGGGTTTCACTCTCAAATTCATTCAATAACCACCTATGAGTACCAGGTACTGTCCAGTGTTCCAGGTGCTGGGAACAGATCAATAAACCAGAAATTCAGCATCCTTTCTTTTTTGTCCTTATAAGCTTGTGTTTTATAATGAGCATACAGAAAATAAAACAACAACTAATAAACAAGCACAAAATGTTGAATAATGTTGAACTACTCTCAAGATGAGAGAGCAGGGTGACATGACAGAGAATGGCCTGGAGGGGAAGAAGGCGGGTGTGGACTCTGTTATGTGGACAGAAAAGGTACTCTATGGAAGGGGCATTTCAAGTGAGCCCTGAGTGATGGCCAAAGCCATGTGAAGGCCAGAAATTCCTCTCTGTCACCTTGAGAAACTTGACCTGTTTGAGCTTCAGTCTTCTTACCCCTGAAGTGGAACAATTCTGCTGACCTCTCAGGGTTTCTGTAAAAATCACAGGGATTGGTAGCTGCGAAGCACTCAGGATGATGCTGAGCTACATCCTCACATCCTGTTATATCCTTTCTTTCCCCTGGAAGCAGACCCCTGGACTAGGTAATGAGCTAATCCTAACCTTCTTGGAGGTAGCTTGGGATCTCCAGTGCCCCAGGCCCTCCTAGGGATTCTGACAGACTTTACACACCCAGGGGCCAGCAGTCAGATACTGTCTGGCATTCAATCAGATAGAACATATGCAGACCCTTGATGTTCACGTCTCAGCCTCTAAAACAGACAGGGTCCAGAGCATGCCCAATTGATCTTCTTCTCTTTTTCATACAAATGAAATTGCCAGATAATCTATGACAATGCCCTTTGTATATGTTTTTTGAAAATTGGAAAGCACTTTTATTGTGGTTACAAAATGTACTTCCTATGAGATAAATGGCCTGGTCTTAGTAGTGGGGATCCTTCACAGAGAGCTCCTGTTTTCACCTGGTCTCCTTTTCCCAGAGGGCTAGTTGGTACCCATGGATGAACACATTTTTCTGAGGTTGATCAATAATGTAATTCATAGTGGAGTCTCTTTCTCTTACTGCAAAAGTCTGAATAAACTCTGTCCTGCCATCTTTAACTAAAGTCCAGGGTATTTTTTCTCTAATGTTATAAACATTGCAGAATAAATTTCCTCATCTGAAAAACAGAGGTCATTATAGTATGCACGTGACAAGGAGAAATGAACTCCATAGTCTAACATGGATAACAGCACCTGCACCATCCTACTAAATACGTGTTGGCTGGAATTATTGTCACAGCTGTCATATCCACCAGGGCAAGCGTCTTGCCTACAGAGGGGATAGCAGTCCTGAATTTAGGGTGGTTTGTGTTAGGTTAGAGTGCTACTGCACTCTGGTTTTGAGGAAAGATTTCTCCAGACAAAGATAAAGATAGAAGTTTATTTACTTCCTCCCAGTGGGGGAGGGAGATGATGAAGAAAAATGTACTGGCCTCAAAATCCAGCTATTGGTGCTTTTTAAGGGCCCTACAGAATGACAGGGTGGTCAAGAAACTGCTGCACCAGCTCCTTTCTTTCTTCTCAGGGGCAGGCAGAGAATAAAACCTGAATCTGGCTGGATGTCAAAGTCCAGGAGTTGGCTTCCCCCTCTCTCTCGGGACAGGATTATCGCAGGAGATGTGACTCTGCCCTTGAGATATAGCTGAAGCCTGTTCTTCTGCTGTTCCATCAGGATCTGAATCTACAGAAGCAGATTCTCAAAAAAACAATTTGAAAGAGAAAGATTTCCATCTCTTTTCCATCAGTTCAGCTCTTTTCAGAAGTTGTGCAAAATGGAATCCTGCTGTTATCTGGAGAACTCATAGTATTGGTCTTTAACTGTTACTAGGACATCATGGAATTAGGTATTTACCGGTTATTTTTGCAAGGCTGTCCCTTTCAGTTGGGTCACTCATCAGACCTGGCTCAGGAAAGTCTCAGGAGTGCCAGTGTGCCATTGGGAGGGGTCTGGAAGGCAGAAGAGAAAAGCAGATGGAGGGTCTTTGTTTCACACATCATCCTCTGTGCTCAGCTAGTTGGCTCCCTCTGCTATTCCTCAGGAAAAAACGAGTTGTTTGGCCAGAATGCTGAGATAACACAGAGAAATGTCAGCTGCAATAGGAGGAAGTGATGACATCTTACATCCCTGTGCAGAGGTTGAATGTCTTTACCCCTCTTCAGAAGAGACAGGCGCTCATTGACCCAACAATTCAAATCATTTCCAATTAAGGAGGAAGACTTTCTTCTTTTAGTGCCATGATCTGTGACACATGAGTTGAACACTTCAGTGGCTGAGGGACAGCGGCTTTGCTTTCCGTAATGAATGACTCTGGGGCCAACAGACTTTGGTGTCTTCAAAACCTGAGATCTTAAGCTTCAGCAGATTTAATACATGGGTCCTCAGAGTCTCCTTCAGGGCTAGCAGAGATGAAAGGATTCCCTCTGATCATCCCAGAGATCCACTGGAGACTGCTGGTCCCTCCCTCCAGAAAGCAGGGGGGTAGAAACCTGACATTTATGCGTGCCACTTGTAAGGGAGAGGTGACTGCTACCCAGTAAGCCAGAAAATCATGGAAAAAATCCTGTGGTGGGCCTGAAGTCCCCGGCTTCCTTTAAGGCTGAGACATATGGAAAGAATATTCTAGGGAGAGGAATGTGCATGCTAAGACAGGTCTCTAATTTCTAATGAACCCTCTCTCTTAATTCTTGTCTGCCTCTAAAACGGTGGTTTTCAAAGTATGGTCTTAGGGACAGCAGCATAAGTACCACCTGGGAACTTTTTGGAAGGAAATGCCAGTTCCAGGATTTCACCTTGAAGCTATCAGATCAGATGTTCTGGGGGTGGGGCCTGGCAATTGGTGTTTTTACAGAGGTTTTAGGTGGTGTGGTTGCTCACTCAAGTTTGAGAACTCGTATTCTCAAAGGTAAGGGTCTATTCTCAGCATTTGACCTCTTATTTTTTATTTCTGATTGTGATGATTAAAATTTCCAAAAACAGGGCAGTGCCTGTGGCTCAAAGGAGTAGAGTGCTGACCCCATATGCTGGAGGTGGCGGGTTCAAACCCAGCCCTGGCCAAAAACAGCAAAAAAAAAAAAAAAAAAAAAAAAAAAAAATTTCCAAAAACAATCAATCAGTTTCAAGCTTCTATCACTTAAACCATGAGATATATTCTTGTCGTAAGAGGAGCCCCTGCCAGTCACTGCTACATAGTCAATGCACATTGGTCTTTGGCCATAAGAGGTCTAGGGAAGAAAGAAGCCAGGGTCCAGGACCCCAGTGGTGGGCTGACATATTATATCTCTCTCAGTCCATGTCCTGGTCACTAGAAGCTATATTTTATTTTATTTATTATTATATTTTATTACTTCATTTCATATTATATTTTACTTTATCATCTTTATTTATTTATATGATCCTTTTATAGCTTTTACAAACCTTGAAGACAGAGTCTCAAAATGGTCTCTGATCACTCACCTGGTGTTTCCTTCAAGACCATGACACTCTCCCTTCTGCTTGCTGACAACTGACAAAGGGCTGCTGAAGACAGTTGGTTCCTGGTCTTTAGAAGAAAGAGAAAAATATGAAGCTGGTGCTACAATTGCAACACTGGTCAGCATCTAGACAGGGTTCAGGAGAGGGCAGATATTGAAATTAAAGTGCCTATCTCCCCATTGGAGGAATTTCACTAATATCCCCTTACACTTGAAAACCCACCACTGCATCTTGCTGAATAAAATAAGCCAGACACAACAGAAAAGTATGTATGATTCCACTTACATGAGCGATCCGGAAGGGTCAAATTCATAGAGACAGAAAGCAGGATGGTGATAACCAGGGGCCAAAGGGAGGGAGAAATGCAGTTAGCATTCAATGGGGACAGAGTCTTAACTTGGAGAACAAAAAAAAAAAAACAAAACATTCTGGAGATGAGTAGTGGAGATGGTTGCACATCAGTATGAATGCACTCAGTGTCACTGAATTGTGCACTAAAAAATGGTTAAAGCATTAAATTTTATGTTTTATATATATAATATATAGCATAATTTTTTAAAAATATATATTATATATAAATTTATATATTTATAAATACATATTAATATATCATAATAAATAATTTACATATAACTATGTATTTATAAATATATATTAATATATCATATCATAATAAATAATATATGATGTAATTATATTATATTAATAATATAATAAATAATATATATGTTATAAAATATATATACAATGTATTATTTATATATAATATATACAATACATTATATACATTTTATAAATATATATTTTACATATATTTTATAAAATATATATATTATATATAGCATAATTTTTATTTATTTATTTTTTTTTGGTTTTTGGCTGGGGCTGGGTTTGAACCCGCCACCTCTGGCATATGGGACTGGCACCCTACTCCTTGAGCCACAGGCACGGCCCAATATAGCAAAATTTTTAAAATCCCAATATATAAGTACAAAACAAAATTCAGTAAGAAGCCCTCTTCTGGGTAGTCCTAGCCCTTGGACTTGTCTAAGCCAGGAGACCAACAACTCCTGCCTACTCGACAGGCCCTCTGTGGTCTGTAGCCCTCTTTGGCCTGGTCTCCAAAACCATGGGCTCCCCTCACTCTGGGCCTCAAACAGCTGGAAGAAAGGGTTACACCGTCTTGCTTTCTGCTGTACCCACAGTGTCTGGCCCAAAGTAGAAACTTGGTAAAATATGTATTGAATGAATAAATTAGGAAATTTAGAAAGAGAGCCATTTCCCTTTCATTCCTTTGTAAGGGCCAGCTTATCTGGATTAAGACTGGGTGGAAATGTGTTTCAAGGGCAGAAATTCTCAACCTTTCTGGCTTCAGTACTCCTTTTGAAAATTAGTGGGCACCCCCCAAAGCCTTTGTTCCTGGGGTTATAGCTATTGCTATTTATTGCATTAGAAATGAAAACCAAGAATTTTTTAAAATACGAGAATATAGAGTGACACGTTCCATTAGCCCCCAGAGAGAAGACATCCAAGTTATTTTGACCTCCAGAAAATTCCACTGTGGGCTCCTGAGCTACAAGAGTAAAATAAGAAAATAACTTTTCAGTATTATTGTAAAAATAGATTTGACTTCAAGACTCTCAGAAAGGGTTTCAATAAGCTCCAGGGATCCCCAGCCCACACTTTAAGAACAGGCCATGCGAGCCTTTAAAATGGCAAGTGTCTTACTTGTGTTGTTGAGCTAATGGGTACCGAGCACTTGGACTGGGCTTTCTGAAGGCAGATGGGCATGTGAGAATATGGACTGTGTTTTGATAGCTCTCTCTTATCAGAGGTTTCACTTCTCACAGTCAACCAAGGTCCAAAAATATTAAATGAAAATTTCCAGAAGTAAACAAATTATAAGTTTTCCATTGTGCTCCATGCTGAGTAGTGTGATGGCATCTCACACCACTCTGCTCTATCCAGCCTGGGGCATGAATCACCACTTTGTCCAGTGTATCGGCATTGCAGACACTCTGGGCCACAAGTCATTTGGTAGTAATAATAAGAAAGCATATATAGGGTTTAGTTCTGCCCGAGCTTATAGGCATCCACTGTAGTAGTGATGCAGAAATCCATGTGGCTGAAGCTGGGTCAGGTTAGTGACAAGGGTGAGTCAAGAAAACCAACACATCTAACTAGTACTTGCTGAATACTATTACTACGTGCCGAGTATAGCTGTGGGTGCTGGAAATATAAAGATACGTAGGACACAGGTCCTTGCCCTGTTTTCCTGAAGGTGGCTTCTGGAACAAGTAGAAAGGCTTTGAGAAACATGACAAGCGCCTCCCCACCCTTTACCCTCAAGGAATAGTCTTATATGAAGGGATTATCTACAAATACCTTTCACAACATTCCAAGAGTGATATACAGTCATACACTATCTAATAATGGGGAGACAGTCTGAGAAGTGTGCAGTTAGGTGATTTCATCATTGAGGGAGTATCACAGAGTGTACTTACACACACCCAGAGGAACAGCCTATTGCTCACCTGGGCCGCATGACATGGCCTGCTGCTCCCAAGCTATGCCACTAGCCAAAATGTTATCATGTGGCAAATCATTACACAGTATTGCATCAGAACTCAGCCTTGGAGAAAGTCACATGGCATGTTGGGCCTGAGGCATTTTCAATCTGACTGGTTGAAGAGGTCAGTTCCTTTAGGAGAGGATCACAGTGGAGATGGCCATATGCACGGATAGACATCCTAACACAAACGCAAACACCTGTTCCCAAACAGAGTATGTAGCAGGCCTTGATGTGACCTCTTCTTCCTTCTCATTAAAATACTCACAGAGATAAAGAAAGTTCAATGTTCACAACAACATTAACAGAAGGAGACGACTCAGTGCCAGGATCTAATGAGAGCTGACACAGATAGAGTGACTTTGGGTTAAAAATCCATCCTAACCTCCACTCCTACTTCTTACCCAGAGAATGCCGACCGACAGTGAGGAAGCAAGGTGCTTTGTGAGTTCCTGACCCCACCTCCTCCATCCCTCCCTGACCCACAGCTCACCACTCACAGGTAGATTTTTTCCTCTCTGCCTTCCCCTTTATTCTTCTCTCTACTCTGACCACCTGAGTTCAAATGAGTTGACTCTTTGGGGATGCTACTCAGTAAGAAGTTCCCTAAAGCCAGCTCCTCCATCCAGCAATACTGCTCCTCCTGGTAGGTGTTTAACTCTGAGCAATTAATTAGAGTTGTGTGCAAGCAACTAGTTTCAACATGGCTCTAAAACCATTCCTTTGGATTGATTTTTACAGGGAAACAATCAATATTTCCAATCTAGAGAATACTTTTCTGCATCCATACAACGAAACAATATTCCGCCATTAAGGATGGCACACTAGATAGGTACATAATAACAAGGAAATATTTGAAAAAAGCTAATTACACAATATGTGTGTGTTATGAATTCAGTTTCTGTTATTACCCCTCCACTAAGTATTTATCAAAGTGCTAATAAAAGTTATTGAATAGTAGAGTAATTTTCTCTTTATTTTCTATAGTAGTATATGTACTCCTTTAAAAAAATAAATAAATGAAAATTATTATAATTTGAAAATTGTATCTGAAGGGTTCAGGGTTCTCAGTTTTCCACACTGGCAGACAAAAGCACCTTCCTGACCTGGCGGGGAAACAGGCAGAGCCTAGGACTGATAGATAGGAGGAAGGCTCCAAGGGCACTCCGCCTGGTGCAGGCAGCTTTGTTCACCAAGAGAAGGACATATCACATCAAGGCTTCAGTCTGACACTGATCCAGAAATCAAATCCCCTCTGAACTGTGTCTGCTGGGGACAGTTCAGATAGACCCAATATAAACAGATTACATAAAAGGGCTGGTGGAGGCCAGGCATGGGCTGGTATGTTGAGTCTGAAGCAGCTAAGAAATGAACTAGAAATGTGTCAGGTCCCATTAAATGTATATTTAAGTATTGGGGTTGGGGTCCATTATACAGAAGAGAAACTGGAGGGGAAAGAAAACAGGAATTCCCTGGGAGGAGGTATTACAGGGTCTCTTGGATGTCCCCCATCTAAGCTTCCCACTCAAAGGAGACATAGGCCCATAGTCACCTGTTGCTCCCATGTGCTGTGCTGGGATTGGTTATAATACAACTACCAAAGATTCAAGGAAAGGGGTGATGATGTTCCAGTTATTATAGTGCTATGTCTGAATGTCTGTGCCTCCCCCATCAAATTCATACATGAAAATCCTAAGCCCCAAGGTGATGGTATTAGGAGATGGGACCTCTGGACAGTGTTTAGGTCATAGGAGTGGATCCCTCAGCAATGGAATTAATGTCCTTTATGAGAAGAGACCCCTTCTGCTCTGGGAGGACACAGCAAAAAAAAAATGATGAACCAGAAAGCCACTCCCCACCATTCACGGTATCTGTTGGCACCTTGACCTGGGACTTTCAGCCTCCAGAAATCTGAGCAACAATTCTCTTGTTTGCAAGACAGTCATTCTATGGCCTGCATGGACTGAGATGTGTGTAGATACACCTGTACATCCCATTGTAGGCTAGAGCATTTGGAGGTCTTTCTCATGAAGTTTTTTCACTTGATTCTTACAAAATTCACAGGAGGGAAGCAGCCTGGTTTTATCTACTCTGCTTTTCAGATGGAGAACAGAAAGTGAGGGAGGAGGCAGGAGGCAGGCAGGGACTGGGAGGAAAGGCAGAGAAGAGGAGCCAGCATGGGGTGTCTCCGCCGTGCTGGCACATCACAGTGCTCCCTCTACTCGCAAACAGACTCAGCAAGGCCTCCACTGTAGGAGGGTTCTGTTCTCAGGTGCGAATGAAGGCAGAGAGACCTTCCTTCCTGTTCCTGTGCTCAGCCAAACTCTGAGCTGGTCCCTGGCAGAGGGTCATGTTGCCCCTGTTCACTTGGACTCAGTTAAACTTGTCCAGACACACAGTGAAAGTGATCTCCAGGTTATCTTTTAAGATAAAATTTGCATCATGTAAAGTTTCTGCCAGGTTCTAGCACATTCAACTCTCTAAAACTTACAATAACAGATAAATTCATTGCAAATGAGCTTTATCAATTTTTCTTGTTTATACATGTAAAGCAGAACCAGGCAATTATGTATGAGATGATATTTTTAATGCTGGCAAAGTGGGATTTCTAGACACAGCACATGAGTGGTCAGAGTGTGTGACCAGAGGACAGGAAGAGATCAACACCTTCATGTCCAGGGGCACAGGGGCTGGGTGACAAAGTTAGCCTGGGAGTGGGCCATGGTGTTTTGTGGGAGCCATCACCAGGCAAAAGCAATCAGGGCCGTTTGACAAGGAGTGGCCCTGCTGGCAAATGCTGGTCGGTGGTTGCGACTGAAAGGGAAGGAATGCGTGTGTCCCAGCAGCCCAGACACATATTTCATGCCTATACAGAAGCACAGAGGAAAAGCGTTGGAAAGAAATAACATCAGAGAAATATTCTTGATGACTTTTATTTTCCTCTTTTTGATTGTCTGTTTTCTCATTTGTAATTTATTCCTTTGATTTTCTCCAAAAAATAATTGCAAGGCAAACCAGGCTGGCTTTCAAAACCAGTGTGAAGCTTCCCTCCTGCAGCCACATGGGACAGAACTTCGGAAGAGGTTCACTGTTCCTGAAATTTCTGACCAGAGGAATAGCCACAGGGAAAATACCAGTTCACCTTCTGCTCCTCTTCTATAGGAGCCAGGGCAGAGATGCAACTGTTTATTCCATGCTCCTGTGAGAACATGGGATCAACAGCAGGATATCCCTAAGTGAAAAGTGACCAGGTTTTTAGGAGGAAAGGAGCCCTCCTCACCAGCTATGAGGGTAGCCTAAGAAAGCAGATGGTGCCAGGGGCCTTCCAGCTCCTACTCCCAGTAAATTGCAGAAGGTGATACTGAGAAAATGCAAAAATGGATTTGTGTTCTATTCAATAGCAATTAAGCGGCTGAAATGAGAAAGTAAAAAGACATTTTATAACTAGATTTTATCCTTTATGGCTGCTATATAAAAAAGAAAAGTTATACACCGTGCGGCTTAAACAACACATTCTTATTTCTCAGTTTTATAGGCTGTGGAATCCAAAATGAAGATATCGGCATATGGACAGCCTAGTGAGGGTCCACTTCTGGTTCCCAGATGGTGAGCTGGCTGTGTCCTCACAGGGCAGAGGCATGAGGGAGCTCTCCAGATCTCTTTCAGAAGGGCACTAATCTCACTTATAAGGGCCCTGATCATATAACTTAATTGTCTCCCAAAGGTTTCACCTCCTAATATTGTCACCTCAGGAGTCAGGATTTCAATATATGAAATTGGAGGAAACACAAATATTCACTCCCTTGGACAATTTTTACCATTTTATTTGGTGAACTTAGCAAGAACTTCTGGAGTCTGACCCAAATACTACTTAGATATGATGTTAGGTAAAGTTGTCCGCCCTTTTCCCTGTGGCATATGTTCTAAAATCCCCAGAGGATGCCTAGAGCCACAGGTAGTACTGAACCCTGTATACACTATGGGTTTTGATCTGATTAACTGGTTACTTGAACACACACACTGCCATACCATGTAAGTCCATCTGGTAACCGAGACAGGTACTAATGGCAAGTGGTAGGTAGGTAACGTCCACAGGACAGATTCCCATCCCAGGCTGGATGGAGTGGGATGGTGGGAGATTTCATCACACTAATAAGAGCAGGGCATAATTTAATACTTATGAATTGATTTATTGCTGTAATTTTCTATTTAACATTTTTGAACCAAATTTGACCATGGGTAACAAAAACCACCAAAGAGTGAACCTCAGTTACGAGATGGCAACTGTGCTTTTAAGTTCACAACTTGTTGTCAGGAGCTCTCTCTTGGGCACTGTGACCTTTTCTGTCTGTGACAAAGTTTCAATCTGATTTTCTCCGTGGCACTCCTGAGAGAGAATGGCCGCCTTCCTGAGTCATCGTTGTGGGATCTGTGTGTCCAGTGACAGGATTGGATTCATGCTGATTCACAGCACCCCCACATCCAGCTCTCCAGGGCCCCCGGGAAGGACTGGAGGCCCACAGCCTCCGCCCTGAGGAGTGAGCAGCTCTCCTGTGGCTGAACCAGCAAACCTGGTCTCATTAACTAGCCCTGAGTTAACACTCAAGTCAAAGGTGTTTCTCATAAAGTCACTTGGGTGTGGATGCTTGTTTCACTTCTTGGCTGGGCTGTAAGGTCAACTTTCAGGTATAGAGTCCCTAGATGCCTTCTGTAATCAGGAAAGAGAAATGTGACAGGGTGAACTGAGTTGAAAGGTCATGGTAAGGCTGGTGCCCCAGAGGATGGTGCAGGCAATGGTGGTGTTGTCTCCCTGGATTAGATGTGTTTGGGTGTTGTTTTTTTATTCTCACTCTCCCCATAATTATATAAAAGAAAGTCCCAAGAAGTATCACTGCAAGTCCCTTCACAATCTCTTGTACACACTAGAAATGCTGTTTATTGGGGCATGGTCTGTGAGAATGCTCACTTATTCCATAAGGGCTAGTTCAGGGGAAGGAAGGATAATGAATTACAATACGTAACCACGTCCTAGGGGAACAGAGGCAGTTACTGAGAACCACCAGTTACTGAGCATTTCCTAACAGATTAGCAGTGACCAACTTCCGTTCTTATTATGGAGACACCGAAGGGGACACGCCACTGTCATGCATACCTGTGTCCCTGCACACGGCAAGCCAATTATTAAACACTGGCTGCCCCAGTGGGCCAATCAAGCCTGACTCGCACCTGACGTTTGCTGCTCCAGGCTGCAGCGGTACTTACCACGCTAAATTACAGCCATTCCTTTATGTAATTAGCTCCCCTGCTTGGTGATGGGAGTCAGCAACTGTGGCTTCTTTTTTCCTTTTTTTATTTCAGAGTAATATGAGGGTCTGTGCAAGCAGTTAGGTTACATTGGTTGCATTTCTAAGATAAAGCCCGAGTTGTAGTTTAGCCCTTCCCCCAGCAGGTGTGCCGCCTGCTCCAGTACTGTGCCTGTTAGGTGGGAACTTACCCAGCCCCTTGTCCATCCGCCTTCTTGAATTTCATTGTGTTGTTCTCCCATGTGGGCCAGTAGTTGTTCATCCGCTAGTTTGAACTTAATTTTGAGTACATTGGGTACTTGCTTTTCCATTCTTGACATTCTGTACTAAGGAAAATGTGCTCTAGATCCATCCAGGTTTAAAAAAAAATGATGCAATGCTTCTTTCTCTTTACAGCTGAATAGTATTCCATGGTGTACATATACCACAGTTTATCAATCCGTCTCTGGGTCAATGGGCATTTGGGTTGTTTCCACATGTTAGTGAATTGACCTGCTATAAACATTTGAATACAAATGTCCTTATGAGAAAATGATTTTTTTTCTTCTGTTCTGGGTAGATACTTAGTAATGGGATTTGGCGGAGGGGGGGGCAGTCAAATTGAAGGTCTGTTTTTGGCTCTTTGAGAATTCTCCATACTTCTTTCCAAAAAAATCTGTATTAGTTTGCAGTTCCACCAACTCTGGCTTCTTTACTCTTGTACCCCCTTGCTGTGCAGAACAACACAGCCAGCATGCAGTAGGTGTTTGGAAACACAGGCTCAAGTGTTGGTTGACTGGCTAAATTTTATATGAATAATTATATCCCAAACACAGTCATCATCAGCCCTGCCCAAGCTTCACACACAGTACAATCAATTACAATTTGCTTTTTTATGCAATTACACATGAGAGCAATCAGTAAACTGTAAAGTTCTGTGTGCACGCTCTGCTTATCCTCTTGCAGGATAACAGGACTCAGAAAGAAGAGAGCTTCAACTTGAACTTCCTTCCTACCTGTAAACCAAACATGGCTTCCCTTCTCAGTTCCCTCATTCTCTGGTGTATGAAATTCCTTTTTGAGTTTCCTTTACCAAGAGCTATTTGGAACAACCTAGAAGGGCTTCCTGCTCACAGGGCAGGGGGAGTGTTAGGCGTTCATGGGCAAGGAGAAAAACACAACTACATCCCAAGGTTGTTTGTTCTTACTAGAATCAGCATCATGGATATTTGTTTCATGAGGGGGCTTCCAGGCATCCAAACCTCCTCCCACATTTGGAGAAACCCCCACCATGACTTTCACAGTGGGGTACCAGGCAAGAAAGCCAAAATCATCCAGATGCCCACATTGCATGGTGCAGCTGATGGGGAGCCTGAGCCACAAACGCACATGAGTTGCTCCAGCAGGGGCAGTGGTGGGACATCCAGCTAATACTTAAGGTCTTGAAACAACCAGCGTTGGGGTAGCCAGTGGCCTGCTCTCCTGAGTTGCCTGATGACTTGCTGGGACACTAGTGCTGGCCTCTGTCAGCACCCCACTATTGTCCTAGACTGGTTCTTCAGCATTTCCCACTCTTTCCTTAATTGCCAAGACCACTATAGAGATGAGTCCAAATGTTTAAATGGGGATTTATAAAAGCCTCAGGGGGAGTGAAAGGAACTAAACCAGAGATGATCCCTGCAACTAAGGGGCCGGGCTGACTGGAGATGAAGGGCTCCCAGGAGCCTGCATCCTGGTGCTGCATCTCAACAGGACACTGAAGACTGGGAAGCCTCTGCCTTTTAATCACTCACTATGCCCCTCTTTTTATTTCTGTCTTGTGTGTCATCCTCCATTTCAAAGGAGAAGCCCCCTAGACAGGACCTCTCTTCCCATCATGGTAGTTAAATCTTTGTGACCACCTCTGAGTATGCCCTTTGGAAATACAATTCTTGAGATAAAAGGTAGCCACATTTAGAAAGCTTTTGATATATGTTGCCAAATTCCCCTACCAAAGAGTACCAATTTATCCATTTACACTTCCAGGGCAGTCTACTAAAGGTCCTTTTCCCTCAATTCTAGCTAATTCCAGGGATTATCATTCTTTTGAATTTTTGCCAATTTGATGGTTTTAACATGGTATGTCATTGCTGTTTTAATTTGCACTTTTCTTTATTACTGATGAAGGTAACGTTTTTGTAGTAATTGTCAATAAGTTTTTGTTTTTAATTAACTGACCATTTGAATCTTTGTTTTCTTTTCAGGTGTTTACATTTCTCTTACTGAAATATAAGAAATTTAGTGTGCTCATAATTTCCTTTTTCCTGTCACTGCTTTGTCAGAAAAAATGTCTTCCAACTTTTCATTTGCTTTATATTGTTTTCAGTTTATTTCTTACTTTGCAGCCTAATTGTCAAAATAATTAAAAATATGGCTAATCATTAAGTAACTAAAAAATAAAACAGTGTCCTTTGCAAACCTTCTTTCAGATATTAAGATTGGAAGCTAAGTGCTGTCATCACTCTTTTACTCACTGGTTAGCTTTAGCAATAGAATCTGGAGAATCAGGCCTGGATTTCTATTATGACATTATTATTTTTATATCATACATTATTCATTTGATGACTAATTTTTGACAGCTGCATCAAGTTTTATAAACAAATGTGTCTGTATAACTCTTAGTGCAATGCTTAGTACGTAGCAAGCACTAAATAAATGTTGGCTCTAATATTATCATTTTAACACATTTTTAATTGATTCCATATTTTACCTCTCACCACCAGTTTCACATAATTTCTTAATCTTGAGTTCTTCATTTCATTCCTCATTTCACATGGAAGTAATTTTTCAAGAAATATATACCCTGGTAGTATATTTCTTAAGCCTTTGGATATCTGGAAATTTTTCTGTTCCCCTCACAAATAAAAGAAAAAATGATAGTATTTACTATTGTTTAGTCACAATAGTTTTCCCTCTGTTTCTAGTTTTTTATTGTTTTATTCCCTTATTATTGCTGTTTAGCACAGCACAGGAGAAATCTAAAACCCACTAGCTTTGTATTTCTTTGTGTCTGACTTGCCCAGTTTTTACTGGATAGTTATAGAATCTTTGTTCATAAGTAACATTTTTGCTCTGGTGCTTCTAGATGCTATTTTTGTTTGTTTGTTTGTTTGTGTTATATTTTCCTCCAATATAATGAGATAAAGTCCTTCAATCTGCAGGCTTTTATAGTAAAACGTGTGTGTGTGTGCATATTTAGTCACCGATTTTGTTAGGTAGGTAGGAATCTAGGCTGTCCTAGGGAAAGAGGACATGGCAAGGCCCTCCAGGTGCCACTCACTGTAATCCTAATTGCTCACACCTACGGAGGAGGGCCCACCCTACTAATCTACTGATCAGGACTTAGCCAGCCACCTGCAAAAGGATGAAGAGAACTCTCTAGCCCACAAGCTAAGTCCCATAGGTAGAATAGAGACTTAAAGGTAACCTAGAACAACCCAAAGGCTAATTATCATGTTATTAGTTTAAACCAGGGGTCCTCAAACTTTTTAAACAGGGGGCCAGTTCACTGTCCCTCAGACCGTTGGAGGGCCGGACTATAGTTTAAAAAAAATAACTATGAACAAATTCCTATGCACACTCACATATCTTATTTTGAAGTAAAAAAACAAAATGGGAACAAATACAATCACATCGCCGCATGTGGCCTGTGGGCTGTAGTTTGAGGACCCCTGGTTTAAACCTATATTTTGGGCTGCACCCCACTGTGGCATTTCAGAGAAGCTCATGGGAGATCCATAGGCACAATAAGACTCAGGTTCCAAGGTGAGCTCTGAACCATGAGGTAGGCCTAACCTACCAGTATAAAACAGAACCACTGGCCATAACCGAACTCTTTCTTATCAAGACAATGGAGGCCCATTTGCTGTCTATGGTGAGCATATTTTGCTCTGTAAGCCTACATCTTGGTCTTACTTTGTAAACCCATCTTTCTCTTTCTCAATAAGCTTTGTCTCATGCCTGCCTTACTTTGGCATGTCTGGTCATTCTTTAGCCAAGAGTACCCCAAGAACTGAGATCACAGGCAGCTGCTTGAAACCCCAACATTTTAGGATGCAGACAACTGCTAAAACTGACAATTTTATTATTCTTGTTTTATTCTTCAGAAACATATGTGATTCTTCAGTTTTGGCCTCTGTTTTATTTATTTATTTATTTATTTATTTATTTTTTTTTGAGACAGAGTCTCAAGCTGTCGTAGTGGGTAGAGTGCTGTGAGCTACAATCCCACAGGTGGTGTCGTAGCTCACAGCAATCTCCAACTCAGGCTCAAGTGATCCTCTTGTCTCAGTTTTTCTATTTTTATTGTTTTTAATTGATTTTTTAAATAGAGACGGAGTCTCACTTTGTCACCCTTGGTAGAGTGCTGTGCTATCATAGCTCACAGTAACCTCAAACTCTTGGGCTCAAGCGATTTTCTTGCTTCAGCCTCCCTAGTAGCTGAGACTACAACACTGGGCTTTATTTATTTATTTATTTATTTATTTTTTGGTTAGCAGGCCCAGGCTGGGTTTGAACCCACCAACCCCAGAGCATGTGGCCAGCACTCTAACTATTGGCTACCCAGCCAATTTTTCTATTTTTAGTAGAGACGGGGTCTTGCTTTTGCTTAGATGGAGTCTCACTCTGTTCCCCTAGGCTAGAGTGCTGTGGTGTTAGCCTAGCTCACAGGAGCCTCCAACTTCTGGATTCAGTTGATCCTCTTGCCTCAGCCTCCCAAGTAGCTTGGACTATAAGCCCCCACCATGTCACCTGGATAATTTTTTTCTGTTTTTATTAGAGATGGAATCTCGCTCTTGCTTAGGCTGGTCTGGAACTCCTGAGTTCAAGCAATTCTCCCTCCTCTTCCTCCCAGAGTGCTGGGATTACAGCCATGAGCCATTGTGCCCAGCCATGACTTGCTTTACCTTTGTGTCACTGTGGCTGTCTACAGCTTCCTATGTGAATTTTATTCTATAATTGAACTTTTTGTTTCCTTGCCATTTTTTCTTAGCTCAACCATAGACCTTTAAATTTCATCCTATTGCGTGCCCTTTCACTTTAGGCAACTGTCTCCTTGTGATTTTTCATCCCTGTTTCATAGAGGTCCAGTTACCTTGCCTTCTAATAAGAACAACAGGTATTTACCAGTAACTTAACTCTGGATGCCAGGGAAGATCATTGTCAACTGTCTGTTCCTCTGATAACTAGATGGAAAGAGATCTATTCAGACAGGTAGCTTGTCCTGAGCCCCGTCTCCTTTTCAGAGCATCTTGCCAAGCATCCTCCAACCTAGTCCTCATGCCTAGAAGGTACAGCATTCACATGGGGACAGCTCCAGGCCCCGAGATGGGTCGATCTCCTACCCTCTCTTCCCTGCCTGGTTGTACGGGACACTGTGCCCATGAAGTATAGTTAGAAGGAGCCTCTGACATTCTTTAATGACAGGAGCATAACCCTCTTCCCCTTCTTCCTTTGTACACACCCTTATGCCCACACCTTGCTTAAAAGGATTGCACTTTTGGAGATACAATGCTATTGTCAACAACCTCTTTATACCAGTTCCTTAACTAAAAGAGTTTTTGATTGCACCTACATAATAAGAAAGACAATCAAGACTATGCCACCCACCAAAAGTAGCACACAGAATAGAGAAATAGCTAGTCTGTTCCTGTCTAGATGTACAAGTACAAAAGAAAAGTAGCAAAGATCACAGGCTTTGAAGGCAGATATTTTGAGTTCAGATCCTGGAAGTACAGCCTTTCCATGACTTTCTTTCTTTTTTTTTTTTTTTCTTTTTGTTTGAGATGGAGTCTCACTCTGTTAGTTTCCTTGTCAACAAAAGGAAGGAGATAATCATAGTACTTCTCAGAGTATTGTGGAAAGTTACTAAAAACAAAGAACTCAGAAGAGTAAGTCAATAGTAAGCATCCAATAATTATTAATACTATTTGTTGTGAATGAGCGAGACCTTATTGGCCCAGAGAAATATTCTAAAACTTGTTTATGGAGATAGTTTCATAATAAATTGTTTAATTGTATATTTGAAATGGATGAATTTTATGATATGAGATGTATGCAACAATAATATAATTGTTTTTATTTTAAATATTTGTTGTCATTACATGCCAACACTACCAATAGGCTGATTTTGGCATTTTAATGTATTTTTTGTGTGACTTTTGATCCTCTTGAATATCTATTATTTACTTCTATAGTAAAGGAATTGAAGATCTGGAAATAGTGTTTTATTATAGAATGTTATAATTATCTTGTCCTCAGTCTATCCCCCAGTTTATAGATATGTAGTTTTACTTTTGAATATTCAATGCTCAGGAAGTAAGGAGATCTCTATTCACATTCTGGCCCTGACATTAATTAGCTGTAAAATTTAGGTAAATACCTTCCCCTTTCTAGACTCAAATTACTCTTTATTTGTCTAAGGAAATTTGTAAGTAATTGCTACGTTTTCTTCCAAGCCATAAAGCCATCATGTCAAACTTGCTTATCCTCTCAAAGTTCTCCGATGGAGTAGAAGTTTTACATAAATGGGATTTTCATAGTAGTGCTATGTCAATGTTTATAGTTATGTCTCAGTCCCGTCCCACTCCTATCACCCCTCTGTCCCAGGTGGTCCCTCCAAAGGAAGTGGTTTCACAAGGAAAAAGTGAAAGAGAAATAAGAAAAGCATACTGAGCTCGTGTCTTAGCCCCTGGGTCTTAGGCTAAATGAATTGCCCTGGCCTTATCCCACCTAGGCCAATATAGCCACAAGCCACAGCCCACTCCACTTTCCCCCAAATAGGCATGGAGGATCCAAAACAACTTGATGTCAAAAGATTCAAACTAGTTTCACGTTTCACTATTATCTAGATGGGAGACTCATGGACAAGCCACTTAGCTCTTCTTAACTTCAATTTCCGATGGAGTTAATAACCCACATCTTGCAGAGTTGCTATAAAAATAAGAAGACGTACCCTGTGAGGGCACCTAGCACACCCAGATGCAGGTATTGAGTAGATGAACCAATGAAGCATTGACAAACAACACAAGGTATTAACAGGATCATGGTTTTCCCAGGGTCTGTTTTGGAGAAGTTCATAGAGCTGGATAGGGCCCTCAAGTGGGGGGCCTGATTAGGCTAATTGAACAGGGGCCCCTTTCTCCTTTACTCTTCTGTTTTTCTGTTGGCTCTAATAGAAACGAGTTAATGAAAAACAAACACTTCCTGGTACGCTCTCTTCAAACCACTGAGGGTTGTTATAAGATTGAGAAAGAAAACAAATTCAACTCGATTCAAAAGGTCAGGAATTAGAATAAGCCAAACAATCTCATGTCATGAGCAGCACCTGGGAAGCTGTGACAGTAGTCCAAGGCTGTCTTACTAGGGTGAAAAGCCAGGAAACGTCTTGGGAGCAAAGGAAACGGATCGTCCTCAGAACTGGGGCTCTGTTCATTGCATCCTCACTTGGAAGCCCAGCAGATGACTTCAAAGTAATTCATAGGCATGAGCCGACTATATGCAGTATGAGGTGATTTTCTTCCCAGGAATATAGTCAAAAAGTGACTCTCAACCACATCCAAGTTCAAAATGATTGCAGCTGAAATCCCTAAAACCTACCATGTCATAATTTCAGCACAGCCATAGGGGACATAGGCTGTCACTCTACATTTCCAGGGTAATGAGCATTGCATGAACTTGCAAGGCAGACAGGAGAGCAGAGAAATATCTCCCCACAAGGCACTAGGCAAATATGAAGGAAAAGAAAATAGTGAATTTAGGGTGGAGAAACCTGGAAGTCACCACCATGACTAGGCGATTGAGGCTGAGATGGCAACATGAAAGGACATTGTATTCCTGCTGATACGCAGCACTGAGAAAAGACAGCATCTGTTCTGTGTCCAGAGTCTCATCACCAGGAAACACAGGACAATCCCAGGTGGAGGGCTAGCCTTGAGAATGAAAGGCTTGTACCCTTTTCAAAGTCGGACACATGATGGACAGATTGAAGGAGATAGAGAGACACAACAAAATGCTGTGAGGTATGTTCCCAAATAAGATCAGAAAGGATAAAGAGACTTGATTGGGACAGTTGTCAAAATTCAAGCAAAGTCTATGAATCACCTACCATAAGACGGTTGCCAGGGGGTGATATTTTACATCCACCGTCACTTCTGCATGTATCAGCTGGTGTTCTCCCTTAAGGATGAGCATTCATTCTCCTCAATTCATTTATCTGTTGGTATCAGTACATGCTTGTGGCTTTCTGTTTTATTTAATGGGCAGAAATCCAATATTTGGGTGCTCTACTTATTCTGCTTTGGTTAGGTAATCCTTCACACGGGCTTCTGTGCCATTTTGATATGTGCCCTTGATTCTTCAAAGTCTTCCTCACTTCCTAGCATGATATTCCAGACTCACCTTGTATTCTGCTCCACCCTTGGACCAGGGTATTTCTCCAAGGAGCCCTGGCTCCTTTCAGTGAAGTATTTAGGATCAGTCTGGGCACTAGATGTATTTGTTGTTTTGGGGACAGACAGAAGCTGCTTTAAGGCCCTTGTAGTGGTCGGAGGTAGGGAATGTGCTTACACTCATTACAGGCGTGTGTCTATATATACACTCACCTATTCATGATTTATACCTGTTATGTTATTAGTCGTAACCCCCAAATCTTAGTGCCATTGTAATCTGTAGTAACTTGAGAGGTATAATTACAACGAAATCAAGTTGTTAAAAAATACAAGTTTTGAAAGCTTTGTTATTTACATTTCTTTTACACTTATTTGGCTTTGTGAACTTTTTATTAATACATTTTGATATTAATTAATAACTCTGATTTTAGATGGCAAAAATTGAATGATACAAAAAATTAAATATTATTTTTGAGAATCAAATAAATATATAAGATATATAAATAATTCAACTTTCGAATGGTATTTTTGGTAAGCAGACTAGCACTGTTACGCTTGTCTTTACAGCTAGATTTTAAATTAGCCTTTGTGACAAAAAAAAAGTATTTTCGTTTTCTTCTGAATCCACTATTGCTTGTAATATAGTCAATATTTTAACTAAACATATTGAATAAAATGGAATATTTATGTATTTCCACTGGCTGCAAGGACAACAGTAGAGTCAGGAAGCAAAGAAATATTTCAACTGACTCAGTCCTCCCCATGTTCAAGGGGAACACATTTTTCAGGTTGTTTCCAGTTGCTAATTAGAAGAAGAATTTAGTAAGCATTATGTTTCTGATTACAAGGCCTTGAAATCTTGAGGTAGGACCAAGATTTAGGTAAAGGTCTTTCTTTCCAAGCATGAATTAGTTCATCCATAGATTTTTTTTTTTTTTTAATATTCAGGTAAAGAAGTTGGAGTAAGACAAAATATTCAAAAATGTTAAAGGATTTCTCTTTGCTTTTTGCTATAGCCACAAGACTATGGGCTCACTCAAGATCAGTTCAACCACTGTGAATTAATTTCCAGTCATTTCTAACCAAATATGTAAATAACGCAATGGGGGATAAAATCAAGTGTGTATGTCTTATAAAAGAAATCTATTAACAAAATTTGACTTTTTCAACAGGTTGTTTGAACAGCAGGAAGACAGGCAGGAAGCCCACAGAAAAATGCCGTGAGGAAGCTGCTCCATTCTTACCAAGCTCCAGACTGATCCCTGCCTTTTTGCGGTTTGTTCATGAATTGGGAGGACAAAAAAAAGGTCTCATGTTTTGTGGTTTTCTTGGCAACCAGATTACAGGATGGATATTCATCATGTTTCATTTGTACCATTCCCAGGCCCTTTTTTCTTCTCCTCACTCCTGGGGTCTGTGATAGGAAATTTAAGTCATTTCCTCACTGCAAAATAGTTTAGTTTGAGAAAACTACTGTCACTAATCCACAGATAAATGGTGCAATGGAGGCATTCTAAGATGTCTCTTGACTGTCAGCTCCGTGAGGGCAAGGACTATGTCTAATTTATCTTAGAAGAGTAAATAACAATGGAAACAGCTATTTCTTGAGCAACCACAGAGAGTCAACCATTTTGCTTATGTCCATTCTAGTTCTCACCTCCACCCTTCCAGGCAGTGTGGTGACCATCCCAGATGATGACTGAGTCTGCAACCGTTGGTCAGCAGGAGGCCTTGGAAGCTAAGGGTCTAGTCTTGCTGGTCTGCAGCCTGTCCACCAGGGGTCGCTCGCCACACCCTCCCCAGCATCCAGGAGGGCGCCTGCACATTGCAAGATTCAATTTCTGATCTTGAAGCAGCAACCTACAGCAGCCCCTGGGTCCTACAGCCTAATCAAACCCAGTGGAGCAGAACTAGGGAGCAAAGTTTTGAAATGGTGGATAAAGCTCCAGGCAGGGCGATCATCTGTCTTCACAGACCTGGAACAAGTCACTCCCAACTCTTCCTCTTCCCTCCTTAGTTTCCCAAATGCTAAAGTAAGGGAGTTGTGCCTGATAAACAGTGCTCCTTCAACCTTGACTATTTTTTACTTTTGCTTGTCAAAGACCCTTCCTTCTACATTCTTAGAGGAGAAGCTCTGCTATTGCGAGCCCCTAGCCATCCCCCAACTATTAGTCTACCAGGCATCCTCAAACTTTTTAAACAGGGGGCCAATGCACTGTTTAGTGAATTGGACCGTTGGAGGGCCAGACTATAGTTTAAAAAAAACTATGAACAAATTCCTATGCACACTGCACACATCTTATTTTGAAGTGAAAAAACAAAACGGGAACAAATACAATCACATGGCCTCATGTGGCCCGCAAGCCGCAGTTTGAGGACCCCTGGCCCTCTTCGTTATCAGCAAGCCATTTTTATAAAAAGAAATTTAAGCAACTGGCTGCTTTTGGAAAAGCAGATGCTTAGCAAATAGAGGTGTGATGCAGAGCGATTCCCACTGAGAAAGTGCAACTTCGTGGCGTGTTCAGGATGTGCCCAACAGTTTGGAAACAGGTCCATATTTACCTACCTTATTCTCTTTTACATTAAAACAAATGAAGAATGAAATAAATAATTTTTTTCCTAATGACTGGTAAATAAAAACCCAATCCCGCTAAGATATAAAGACTTTTTTAGAAATATGATAAAAGGTATTTGTTACACCACCATTCTCCCATGAAAGATGGGATGCCGTTTTTAAGATCAAACATCTTATTTTGTGCAAATATGCTTCATAATAAAGTTTGAGGGGAACAATAAAACATATTTATTTTCAATGTATAAATTTCTAATTTATTTATTTAATCCAAAGTCCGAATGTGGACTAATACCAGGATTAAGCAAGTAAAAAAGAATGGGGAAAAAAGGCTAATGTTGAATCTGTGGGGGAATGAACTTATTTCTCACACTGGAGTTTGAAAATTAACACTTTCAAGACCCAGCAATCATTAGCACATCAAGAATTAGGGTGATACCTCTTTCAACTCAGTTAATGAAACCTTTCTTTTTATTTGTGTTTTTGCAGAATGCATTATTGGCCAGGCTTACAGAGGCAGAATTCCATGGAGGTCAATGGAAGTTCACCTGTCAAAAATAGAAGTACTGACCTATAAAGAATTTTTTTCCAATGTAGTCTTTTCAGGGTCTAGGAGTATTTAAAAGAAATACAGCCGGGCAGGGAAAGGGATGGCTGGGGAGCAAAGAGCTGTCAAATACTCATCTTCTACTGGCGCCCAGTGGGGTCCCTGTTCACAGGGGGGGCTGCACCCCCACTGAAAACCCAGAAGCCCGGGTCCCAGTGAGTTGTTGCTCCCTCTGGGCACACCCCAGTGGAAGCTCTAACTTCTTCTCAAAATAGGAAAATCGAAAACCTCAAACTGTGTCCTAATAACTGAATCCATGGAAGGAGGCTATGTGGCTTGGGGAAAACTTTTCACTTAAGAAACACAAAATCTTAAATCTTTGAAAACGAATAACTCTCCTTGGTTAAAAACTATGGTAACAAGGTCTACTGGAAGCTATGGAAACTCCTAACTCTCCATCTGTTGGTAAACCTCTGAAGGAGCTGTTATGCCCTGAATTAAGAAAGCTGTTATGTCCTGAATTAAGAAAGCAAATATAATTACTTGTATCACTAAAGGATTCTTCCACTTACAGGAAGTTTCACCACATTCCCGTCTATTAAAACATTTCACAGTTTTACATGCTTATTATTTGAAAAAAAACAAAAAAAAAAAAAACGTAGATAAAATAAGAAAAGGAATGAAGTCCCTATAATCCACCACTCGGAAATAAACACTGTGAATGCTACCCTGGCCAGATATTTTTCCCTTTACATATACAATTACACATATATTTTCAGACAAGATTGGAATTACATCAAACATATTATTTTGCAACCCATTTTTTCACTTAATATACATTAAACATATTGTTTTGAAACCTAGTTTTTCACTTAATATATATTATGAACACTAGTGAAGAGAACATTTCTTCAGCATCATTTTTAGCGGCTACATAGGATTGACCCATTCCACAGTTTTGTAAGCTTGGGAAATACTCTTTTTAATCTTTCCCTTTTTCCTGCATATTTTTCCCTATTTGTAGGCAGTCTGCCATGTGGTCCAGGTAGTTAGACAGTGAAACAATTAAAATATTGTGACATCTAATTTGAGAAGCCTTTAGGAGCAATTTCCTCTTGTTTCAACAGATCTTCTTGATCTTGTTTCCACTTGTAACTCCTTTTTTTTCTTTTTTTAAATCAGGTATTGCCTTAAATGTGTGTAACATGACAAGCCAACTCCTTCCACTCCCAGTCGTATCTGGAGCAGTATTAATTTATTTATGTATTTATTTGCAGTCATGGAGTTAATTGAAGTCATGCTCATAATTACTTCTGAGTAGCTACTTTTGCAGTGTCCATGAGGGAACTGTGATGACTCAGGGCTCGAGCTTTGTGCAGAGGGAGCAGAGAAAGGAATCTTTCCAGTTTGCCTCCAGACTCTTTTCTCTGGCCTATGAGATTGAGGCAGGATATTCCACACTCAATAGCAGTAGAATTACCATTTCCTTATAATTGGTCTCTTTTTAAGAAATGTTGGATGTATTTCTGTTGCTTGATATCAAAAGACCCTGGAGATGGCTCTAGCTTCTTGAGTTTTCTAAGATGTGACCTGTCCAGGGGAGGAACTTATTGAAAAATTTAAGTCTCTAGGAGACCCTCAAAAGCCCATATACCAAAATTTCACCTGAGACTTAAAATAAAGATCAAGTATCCTTAAGATAAAACTCATTCCTTTGGTGCTTCACTTTATTCAAATCCAAATATCAAATCATTTAAAAAAAAAAATGCTTCTCTCTACCTGTCAAAAGTTTGACTAACTAACCAATAACCTCAACTAAAGACAGAAAAAAAAAAAATTTTTTTTTTTTTGCAAACTCTGAACAGATTCCATATTTTGCTCAGATTTGGTTTTTAGGGTCCCAATGTACCATTTTAATGATGTTCCTCTAGATTCAGTCAGCATTTGGCCCAAGGGAGATGGGAAGACCACAACCTCACCTTCTCTCTAGCAGATTTCATTTTAGAAAAAAAGAAATGCTTTTTTTGTCACTTTGATGCAAACTTAAATAGGAACACATGGCAGGCTCATAATTATGCATTGCTTTTGTGAAAATTTCACAGGGTGTTGGTAGCAAGTCGGAGTGCAGAATGCCTGACAGCTCAAGGTGCAGGGAGGGACCCGCATCTCTGATGTGAAGAAGCAGTTTCCTGGTGACCCTGAGACCCTCACTCTAACGTCATATTGCCCTGAGGTAGCTTAGTACATGTCTGACTTTGGGAAACAAAGGAGACCAACATGGATAATTTTTTTTGAAAACTTTATTTTTTTATGTTAGAGATTTGTTTCCAGTGGATGCAAAAACACGTGGCACAAAACATACTCAGTGTACACAAACTAAATACCTTAAAGCTTTCAACGTACAAGGCTTGCCTCAAATCTTATGTACCCCATTACCTAAAGGAAATCTGCTGTGATCATTTTCTGTGAGGGCCACAGACGGAAACGGTAGCCTGCTGTATGACCTTATGATGGGGATGTAGTCAGAGATGGGTCCTCTTCTCCATCTGGTTTCATGGTAGCCCTATGGATACCCAGGACTTAAAATGTAACCTGAATCAGTGATGAGCATCCCTATTATCACAAACACTAGTTTTGAAAATACAAAAACTGATTAAGGTTTCTTATCATTTTGATACTGAGAAATTACACACTTTTATTTTTAATTAGGATGGCGTATGCAACAGGATTTAAGGATTGTTCCATTATTTCTTTTCTTTTTTTTTTTTTTTTAGAGACAGAGTCTCACTTTACTGCCCTCGGTAGAGTGCCGTGGCCTCACACAGCTCACAGCAACCTCCAACTCCTGGGCTTAAGAGATTCTCTTGCCTCAGCCTCCTGAGTAGCTGGGACTACAGGCGCCTGCCACAACTCCCGGCTATTTTTTTGTTGTTGCAGTTTGGCCGGGTCTGGGTTTGAACCCACCACCCTCGGCATATGGGGCCGGCGCCCTACTCACTGAGCCACAGGCGCCGCCCTGTTCCATTATTTCTATGTCAGAAGTGAGTTTCATTTTAGGGAAAGTTTTCCAGGTGCACAGTCAGCAAGAACGGTGCAAAGTACAGTTTTAAAGCTGCCTCTTTGATGACATTTTATGTGCAAAACCCAAACAACCTAGTAATGGGAGGGGGTGTATTTGAAAGAATTAGGCCTGAGGGACACAGGCAGGGACCAAATGCACTAGGATGCGAATAGAAGGTCTGGAAACTGGAGGAGAGAAGAATGCCAAGTCCTATCAGACGGGGAATCATCTGAATTGTGTCTTCCCAGAATTCATATATTGAAGTTTTAACCCCAGGACCTCAGAATGTGACTATGTTTGGGGACAAGACCTTTAAAGAGATGATTAAGTGAAGATGAAGTCACGGGAGTAGGCTCTAATCCAATATCACTGGTGTCCTTAGAAGTAGAGGAGGTTGGGGAGATTGGATCATGCACACGTGCAGCAGGAAAACATTGAGAAAACACTGGGAAAAGACACTGCCTATGAGTCAAGGAGAGGGAGCTCAGAAGAAAACAACCCTTCAGACACCTTGACCTTGGACTTCCATCCTCCAAAACTGTTCGAAACAAGT
This sequence comes from Nycticebus coucang, assembly GCF_027406575.1. Lineage (NCBI taxonomy): Eukaryota > Metazoa > Chordata > Mammalia > Primates > Lorisidae > Nycticebus > Nycticebus coucang. The sequence goes on from NC_069797.1 coordinate 13,943,965, forward strand.
TTCTGTTGTTTAAGACACCTGGTCTGCAGCACTTCATTATGGCGGGCCTAGAAAACCAACTATTCTTCTTAGTAAAGTATCCCAAGAATGGAAGAAAAAGTACCCAATGTACACAGCCCTACTATGAAACTAATTTGGGACTCTCACATGAAAGCTATAACCCAGCTACAACTTAACAATAGGGGGAAGTGGGAAAGGGGGGTGTGGGTAGAGGGAGGGGAATCGGTGGGATCACACCTGTGGTGTATATTACAGGGGTATTTGCGAAACTTGGTAAATGTAGAATGTAAATGTTTTGGCACAGTAACTGAGATAACGCCGGAAAGGCTATGTTAACCACTGTGATAAAAATGTGTCAAATGGTTTATGAAGCGAGTATATGATGCCCCATGATCATATCAATGTATACAGTTATGATTTAATAAAAAAATAATAAAAAATAAAAAATAAAAAAAATAGAAAATGAAAACCAATGAAATTGTCAATTCTCCTTTCTGTGATTTACCAAGTAGTTATCTAACACATTTAGTCACGATGCAGCCACACAAAAGCCTAACCTTCCAACATCTGACCTGCCGCCACCAAGTCTCACTGGTCTGCAAGTGGCAGCACCCTCCCCTTCCCCCCCCACCTCACCTGTACCTGTGACTCCGCCCCTCCCACCCCACAGCCAATCAGTCCCTGAGACTTAGCTGTCCCGGCCCCTTAGACAATTTGATCAGCCTCCTACGAGCTTTCCCTCACCTGTTTCACCGGTCTGTATTACGTCTTGGTTTTATGACATGGTGTCTATGCATGTTCTGTGAAAGATGGGAGACAAAACTGTGACAACAAAGTTTCCTTTTCTAGGGTTATAAGTCAACTCTTCAAGCTCTCTGGGTTGCTAGGAGCAATCCTGATGGAATATTTTTGGCTTTGTTCTTGTTGTTTGTTCAGCTTCATCTGTGTTTTTGGTGGTGTTGGCGCCACCTCACCTTCTCAGCTGACTCCTGGGATTGGCTGTTCCGCAATCCCGTGCAGACCCAGATTTTTCCTACAAAGCTGTTTTTCTTTCTTCTCTCTGCCACTGCTAACTGCTTGCTGATTTTCAGTTGTGAAAAAAAAAATTTTTTTTAATTTAAGTAATACATATACAGAAATAAATAAATGAAATTTTTTCAATTGGTGTAAAATAAAAAATAACCTTCCTCTGTTTCAATCTCGCCCTGCTACTTAGTCTGCCCGCCCAGAGTCCATCATCTCTTTTGTTTAATTCTGGGCATTAATTCAGCATTTCTTTCTTTTTTTTTTTTATTGTTGGGAATTCGTTGAGGGTACAAGAAGCCAGGTTATACTGATTGCATTTGTTAGGTAAAGTCCCTCTTATAATTGTGTCTTGTCCCCCAAAGGTGTGGCACATACTGAGACACCCCCTCCCCAAATTCAGCATTTCTCAGTAACATGTTCATATTACCCTTTACTGATTTGTCAATTTTATACATCACTCTCTGCCACGGTAGCTGAGAATTTTACTCCTCCTCTTTTCTTACCTTCTCAGTATAGTTATTTTTAGTTGACTCTCTCAACTATTTTGCTGAGGTTGTTTTTTTAGAGATAGGGTCTACTGTGTGGCTCAGCTGGGGGTGCAGCAGCCTAGTCATAGCTCACTGTAACTCCAACCCCTGGGCTCAAGTGATCTTCTTGCCTCAGCCTTCAGAACCCATAAGAAATAAATGTCTGCTACTTAAACCACCCAGTTTGTGGCATTTTGTTACAGCAGCTTAAATTCTGCAGTGATCATGTCTGTGTGCAAACCTAACCCTAAATAGGGCTGAGGAAGCTGAGAGGCCACAGAAGGAGGCTGACAAACCCAGTTTCTCAGAAAGAAACTTTTGATAATAACTGATGGAAAGAGCCATGGCTCCAGGGCCACGAGATGGTGGGTTACCCATACACCCAGGGCTTACGTGCCACATGGTGCTCTCTGCTGCACAGTTAAAGGCAACCTTCCAGAACATGCAAGAATATTATGCAAATCATAGCCTGTAATTCGGGTAATAGCACCAAGGTTGCTTTGATCTAGACAGAATTTATGGTAAGTACATGTTCTTACCCTGGTGATGGTAAATAAAGTAGGAATCAGGGGGCATTCTTAGGACTGGGGTTAATTAGAAGTCAACATGGGAGATTAGCTCCAAGGTGGAGTTGCTTTGTCTCCACACAGCTTGGGCTGACTGAGACAGCCCCCAGTGAGTGCAGCCTGAAACACCAGATAGGGGTGCTCACTTGGGAGGCTTGCTTAGGGCCTGTGTATTGTTGAGGGAAGTACAGAAAACTACCTGGGATGGAAGGTGGCCTTGACGAAACAGGAAGAGGAGAGGCCTCAATTTTACCAGCTACAGACATGACGATCGACAAGCACACTTGGGACACCACTGCCTCAGAGGCCGCAGGAGTCAGTTGGCACCATGGTGGGTCTGAAACCCCCCTCTGTACTCCTGAAGCCACCATTCCTTGCCTCAAACAGGTGCCATGAGCACATAATAATTTTCCTTGTGAACTCAAATGCCATCTTTGGAGAAAAGGTAGGAGAGACACAAAGTCTTAAAAACAGAGCAGTTGCCTTAGATCAGTCAATCAACCAATCAATCAATAAGATGCAGAACTATTCTAAGAAAAATACCATTTAAACATTCAGGAAATACTCAGTGGAGTGCAGGCTTTTGAGAAGACCATGTAGGCTATGTGACCAAAAATTAAAGTGACTGCTATTCAGCAACAGGTGTTAGCACACATAAATCACAACTTCAGAACATGAGGACTCAAGGAAATCTCATTGCAAACAACCACAGAAAATATAACACTAGAAAAGGAGCAGTTCTTGGGCAACTTCTATTTTTTATTTCACTTATATCTCATGACATTTTTCTCCCTCTGCAAACCGGGCCCACTGTGCATTCATCTATGGGCATAGAGCCAGGGTGGTGGTCCTACAAAAACCTTTTACAAAGTCTACAAAACCTTCCAGCCCTGAACTTCAACTTTGACACCTTAGTCTGTCTCTACCACAGGAGAGCTAGGTCTGTGCATGCGTGTCTGGGATAACTCTAGATAACAAGGGTGGGAGAAAGGAAATGGCTATTTCCAAAAAGTATTTGAAATAAGAAAAAAAATTTTTTTCAGATAGACTTCTTAGCATCACTATGGTATTTTCTTTTTCTTGACAGTGGGAAATCATAGCCCCTGAGCTAGTGCTTTCTCTATTTAAAGTCAATTAAATACCCATTCCATCAGCAAAGAAATTTTTAAAAAGTGTATGTATCAGAGCACAGTTACCCCCAAAAGGTCACAAATGGAAATAGACAACAATTCTGAGGACAGAGAGGTGGAAAACCATAGTTAACATTTTGCTGAAAATATTGAGAGAACCAAAGACATTGAAGGAATTAATAAAGACTGTATTTTTGATAAGTCTATGAGCAAAGATTGAAGCTTTTCAATGAGACCCTTTAGGGTACAATCAAGACAAAAAAGGGAAAAACGAAGATAATACCAAACCAGGCCAGAGCAAGCCATCAGCTTTGCCACCTGGTTATAGTTTCCCAGTAATTTCTCCATGAGAAGACTAGAACTTGATCCCTGAACCCAGGCTATATCCTTCAGAGTTCATTGCATATTAAGTAAGAGTAATTGTCTTATATCATCTCTTCCAGGTTATTATTATACTGAGATTTTGCAACTGAGCAGGCTACAGTCTCTGTTACAGTTTAAATGTGGCCTTTACAAAATTCAGATGTTGCCAATGTGATCCTATTAAGGGGTGATTAGATCAAAGACTCCTCCTTAGTGAGTGAGATCAGATACTCTTATAAAAGGCATTGATGGAGGAAGTTCGTCTCTCTTGTCCTTACACCATGTGAGACAGTAACAAGAAGGCTCTTGCCAGATATCAGACTCCAGATGCCAGCACCTTGCTCTTGAACCTCCCAGCTCCCAGAGGTGTGAGAAGTAAACTTCTACTCTTTATAAGTTTCCCAGTCTCAGATATTCTATTACAGCAGCACAAAACAGACTAAGGCGATGCCTTTACAGGAATCTCTTAACAAGCCTTATTTCTGTCCTGAAAGGTTAGCAAATTTTTGTTATGTTGGTATTTTCACTAGATTGTCAGCTCTTGATGAGAGCCACTGTTATCCTAAACAAACACACATACAGGGCACTGCTGGGCAGCCCCTGGCGTGGCTGGATGAGCCCATGTGCCACCATTTGGAGTTATTTATTCATGTCCAAGGCCTTCTGTCATAGAAAAAGTTAGGAAAAAGGATACTGCAAGGACCATGGTGCCAGTCAAAGGCCCAATGCACAAAGTGAACTTAGTAATACTCTTAGTAAAGTACTAACTAGAAATTTACTCCAAAGTAAAAGTACTTTGACAACAATAATCACTTGAAGATAAGAGGATATTGAGTAACCTTGTAACCTGTGAGGGAAATCCGCTTGATGTGTACGGTAATGACTAACCACATCACTAATGCTGACTTTTACTGTGAAGAGTATAAAAGTAACAAAGGAAAAACAGGAAAGCAGAACAGCTCTTTTGAGAAGATAGCCTTGCAATTCACCAGAATTGCTGGCTTTTCTGTGAATAAAAGTGAAATTGTTAATCTCTCATCTACTTCTCCATTGATTAGCTTGGGTAACAGGTGGATGGACTTCTTGATCCAGCAACACTTTTAGTACAGAAACAACGTCCAACTCATATTCTGATTCTTAACATATAAGCTTGTGCCTGGCACATGGTGGACAGTCAGTACATAGCTGCACATTTAAGTTTAAGAGATACCTTGAGCTATATCAGTTGATTTTATCTTTTTTTTGTATTAAATCATAGCTGTGTACATTAATGCAATCATAGGGTACAATGTGCTGGTTTTATATACAATTTGAAATATTTTCATCAAACTTGTTAACATAGCCTTCATGGAATTTTCTTAGTTATTGTGTTAAGACATTTATACTCTACACTTAGTAAATTTCACATGTACCCTTGTAAGATGTGCCACAGGTGTGGTTCCACCAATTACCCTCCCTCCACCTATCCTTCCTCCTCCCCTCCCCTCCCCTTTCCTCTTTTTCTTGGGCTATAATTGGGTTATTGCTTCCATATGAAAGCTATAAATTGGTTTTATAGTAGGGCTTAGTACATTGGATACTTTTTCTTCCATTCTTGAGATACTTTGCTAAAAAGAATATGTTGGCGTGGATGTGGAGAAAAGGGAACACTTCTACACTGCTGGTCGGAATGCAAATTAATACGTTCCTTTTGGAAAGATGTTTGGAGATCACTTAGGGATCTAAAACTAGACCTGCCATTTGATCCTACAATTCCTCTACTAGGTATATATCCAGAAGACCAAAAATCACATTATAGCAAAGATATTTGTACCAGAATGTTTATTGCAGCCCAATTCATAGTTGATTTTATCTTTATAGGAGTCCTCTCACGTAGGTAAAAACAGTAAATGGTATTTACTTCCCTTAGCATTTCATCTCTCTCTTTTAGAACTCTATAGTTCAAGATGGGGATGGATATGCTGGAGAAAGCCAGGAATGGCAACATTGAGTGCTAAGTATTAAAATCAATCAAAAAAGGAAAAGCCAGATTCTATCAGTTGTATTTTAGACTCCCCTCCAAATTCTTCCTAGCTTGAGAGCTTCTTGCCTTTAGGTCTCACTGGGTCCTCCTGGCAGATTTAAATGATGAAGGCTAGGAGGTCCAGATAAAATAGTATGCTCAAGTAACAACAGCAGAATAAACTAACAAACTTCATGCATTCATGTCATTTCTTGGAGTCAATAATTTATTCATTCACCCTTTAATTCAGAAAACATTCATCATACTAGGCACAGAGCCAGTATTGAGGATATATTGTTCTTAGTCATGGACACAGATTGAACAGAATTCAGAATTCATATGAAGCAATGGCAGAAAAAAAAAAAACAAAAACAGAAGTGTGGGAAGGGAGTTATGATGAGAGACATTTTGTTAGAGAAGTTAGATACTGGTAGGAATTGCCTTGTTTCATGATAAAATTTGTCCAAGTAAGACATACTTCTCCTGATATCCTGATATAGCATATTCCACCTGTGAAATTCCTGGTTATACTAATAAATCTATACAGAGAATATCATGTGATAATTTATCTAAAGCTTCCATGTCTATTTCCCTTATCACTTGCCTATTGATGCTACAATAAATATATGGGGAGGGGAAATGACCTTTAAAGGGCCATGTAAGGAAGAGGCGTCTTCAAAGACGGATATCCATTTTTTCTCTTTCTTTAGTAGCTGTCAGTTTAAAGGAAAGGTGTGTTAACAGAGCCAATTCCTGAGAGTATAATCGAGGTAAAGCTGAGCCGATACCTAAGAGATAAAGTAGAGGTAAAGCTGCCAGTTAATGGATCGAAGCAAGTTCTTCAGATAAAAATTATGACGGATATTTTGGTATGTGAGTTTAACAGGGAGGAAAAGATGGTGTCCTCAAGCTTAAGCTTAGAGAAATGGCAGCTCTTCTCTTTCTGCACCTGTAGTCTACTTACGACAAAGACTTTTTTCTGAATCCCAGAAGGAGAGGAGAGCGTGGAGTCTGGCTTTGGTGATGTTTCTGTGTATCTAATTCTATTCACGGTGCCGTGGGTCATGATCACCCCACACCAAAGAAGGAGAAGAGTCCTGTGTGGAGAAATAAGAAATGCTTCCCGCCCTACTCTTTAGACTCAGCCAGGTGAGTCACTTTTATTTATCATCCCTGTCTTAATTCCGGGGGTCTGTCAACACTGCCATTGCTGATCACACCTCGCCCCACCCTGGGGCACCAGACACTTCTCTCTTGCACCCTCATGCACCATGGATTGGAGCACATGGGCTATTTGTTTGCCTTTCCTTGCTTATATTTTTAATCTCTTGTTTCTAGACCAGTGTGGTTCCATAGTGACAATGCTGTCTTCTGGGGTAACATGTTGGGAACTGGTGAGTGGAGAAGAGGTATGTTTTGGTTGTCATAATGACTTGGAAGGTACTGGGGACATTAGTGGTAGGAGAATTTGGGGGATGAACAGCCAGGGTTGCAAAGGACAGGCCAACCAAAGGAATTGTCCCTCGTGCCTCCTGAATTTTAAAGCTGGAGATTAGCATATATGAAAACCCAGTTTATACTTCTCTGCACCTATGATCTAACCTCACATCATATGTTAAGTAAATTCCCATATTCTTCACCTATACTAAATTTTCTAATAATGTAATCGCTATGTAAATCAAGGGAGGGTTGTACTTTGTTTTCTTCAAAACATAGTTACTTGTTTACTATGTATAAGCAATGCTTCTTATGATATTTAAATCAACAAAAAGGTAGCAACAAAGTAAGGGGAGCCTTATGTACCTGTCACATTCCAGGACATTCTATGTATGAGGTAAGTGTTTGGCAATTTTATTATATAAAGTTGTGCAACATAGATTGAAATATGTATTAGTTCTGTATACATCACTTTTGTTTTTCATTTATACTACCAAAAGTTATTTTATTGAGTTCATGATATGTGAGCAGGTGGGCTATATTAGCTATGTAAATAAAATAAAATTCAGGATAGTAATGGGGTGATTATAAAATGTTATATAGAAAAAGGTTGTGGGTCTGATATGATAAGGTTGAAAAATACTCTACCTTACTTGAAGATATTTTTTATTCACGGAGGACTTCATCACTAATTCATAACAAAATACCTTTTGTAGAGAAGACACTATTGCATTTCAATGCTTATTTGATGCATGTCACCTGCATATCCTGTTTCTTACTAATTTAAACCCTTCAAGTACATATTAGTACAAGGCTGTAGGCCCCTGCAAAATTATCTTCTCTAAATAAATTAAGGAGTTTTCAGAGAGGGTCTAACAGGAAACATCAATTTTGTAAGGCATCAATCTTTTTAATAACAAACAGAGCTACATATACTTGGGAATTTGGTGTATGAGAAAGGTTATTTTACAATTGAGTAAAGAATAAATTATTTAATAAATGCCATTGAGAAAATAGGCCATCCGTTTTGAGAAACATAAACCCCTACCTTAGATAATGCACAAAAATCCTCTCCAGATGGAATAAAGATGTAAATCTGAAAAAGCAAAACTTTAAAACTTTTAGAAGAATATATAAAAGTATATTTTCATAAACTTGGGATGGGGAAGAATTTATTAAACAAGACTCAGAAAGCAAAACTCATAAAGAAAAAGATCGATAAATTTGTCCATGTTAAAATTTGAAGTTTCTGAACTGCAAAATGTGACAAAGTTGCATACATCTTAATGCAACCGACTTGAAAAAGATATTAGCAGTGGGTATAACTTATGAAGTATCCAGAATATATTTCTAAACTCCTATAAATCAAAATGAAAAGAACAAAAAAAAAATTGCAAAAGTTAGCAAAAGCCTGGGGTGGCACCTGTGGCTCAAAGGAGTAGGGTGCTGGCCCCATATGCCAGAGGTGGTGGATTCAAACCCAGCCCTGGCCAAAAAAAACTGCAAAAAAAACAAAAAAAAAGTTAGCAAAAGCCATGAACAAATAAATCAATGAATAGGAAACTCAGTGGCCAGCAGAGCCAGGCAAAGTTACTCAACTTTGTTAATAATCAGGAAAATAAAAATGGAAATGGCAGTCTGTTTTATGCCCTGTAGCTTGGAAAAAGATTAGCACATCTGAACAAAATAACTGTTAGTGACTATACAGCCTCTCAAACGCAGCTGATGAGAGTGTAAGTTGATATCACCAACTGCAGAGAAAATTTTGCCATACCTAATAAAGTTAAATATGAAGACAGCACATGACTCATCAGATCCATCCTTGATAATTACTGCCAGTGGAGTGTATTCCAAACTCTTTTGAAAACCCACAGTAGAAAGTAACTTTTACAAGATAACCCAGTACATACATTTATAAATAAAACAATTTCATGAAACATTCATTACCTTTAACTTCATGTGATGCACTTACAATTTTTATCCTTCTCTATTATCTTTCTTAAAAAGTGTTGGTAGTGGCTTGGCACCCTGAGCTCAGTGGTTGGAGCACTGGCCATATGCACTGGGTCTGGTGGATTTGAACCTGGCCAGGGCCTGCTAAACAGCAACGACAACAATAACGCAAAAATAGCCAGGCATTGTGGTGGGTGCCTGTGGTCGCAGCTACTTGGGAGGTGGAGGCAAGAGAATCACTTTAAGGCCAAGAGTTTGAGGTTGTTGTGAGCTGTGACACCACAGCACTCTACTGAGAGCAACATAGTGAGACTCTGTCTCAAAAAAAAAAAAATGTTAGTAGTGACTATATTTTATTAACTCTCTAAGGGGGTACAACAAATATTCCCCAAGAGAAACTCTAAAATGGACATGAACATGTTCAAAGGAGTTTATTGTGACATTGTTTATAATAACAACACCTCCAAAATTAACATCCCCAAACTCATATCTATATTTTTGTGGACTTTCTGAGGCCATAGGACGCAAGAATCATTGAATGACTTCAGCTACTTCTCTGATTTTCACTCTGCAGTGACAGTGACTGAGGTTGAAAGTAATGAGATGGTTTAGCCAAGGAGTTGTCACCAGAAACCTTTTCTCCTTAATTCTTAATCAGTTTCATCTCACAGATTAACCTACAAATTTTGTAGTATTATTTTCCTTTGAAAATTAGTAAACCATCAAACCACTGATGGTTGTTTCAAAGCCAAATGGGTTAATTTTTTGGCTCTAATAAAAGACTTCTGTCCTGGAGCTTTTGAAGTTCTTTGAACTGGAATGAAACGGCTAGCTTAACAGAATAATGTTGCTCTTTTAAAACCAGTCTCATGTTGTAGTGGAAATCTGTCCCTCCTCCTGCAGACTTAAGATCATCTGTTTTCTCTTTTACCATCCATTAGACAGTCTTTTCCTGCCCATAGCAATTTGAGCATTTACTGAGGCCAACCCATAGTTGTCACTATAAATTTCTCTTCCAATAGCTCAGTTTAATCATTTGCTAATAAAATGTCTCAGCTGGCAAACTCTAATGGTAATAGAATTACACCATGATACTGGGTCATGAGCAGTGGTAAATCCACGTTATCAGTTGAAGAATTCAGATGAAGGGACACACAAAAGAAAAGATCAGCTCAAAAGTGGGGCTGGGAATAGTTAAAGGTGAGCAACGATATACAAGAGTAGAATGTATGAGCTCCAAACCATGTGGAGTCCACATCTTTTTTGTGTTATTATTGTTATGCCTGGAATACACTATATTTTTGGTCCATATTTAGGAATTATCTATTAAACACTATGCAAAAAGAAGTTACACAACCTTCCAACCTTAAAATAAATGCACTAAAAGTTTTACTCTTCCAGTACAATTTCACACTCCATGACATGTATCACTGTAGTGTGCCTTTCCACTATGAAAAGTTAGCACAAGTGTGGGCACTGAGATTTCTTCCTTTTTTTTAATTGAATTTTTATTAAATCCTAACTGTCTACATTTATGGGATACAATGTGATGATTTGATATGCAGTGTGGCATGCTTAAATCAAACCAAGTGACATAACCATCTCCTCATTTACTTATTTTTTGTAGTAAGACATTTATAATATAGTCTTAGTTGTTTTGAAACGTACCCCTGCATTGTGCACATCAGGCAAGATCTCACCAAATACCCTCCCTCTTTTTCCCCTCCCCTTTCCCTCTTCTTCCTGTCCTTCTTGCTGGACAATATTTATATTTTATCATTCATATGAAAGTATAAGTGATTACATATTCTTTCATAATAGTATTGAGTCCATTGGATTCTTTTTTCCCATTCTTGAGATACTTTATTAAGAAGAATATGTTCCAGCTCCATCCAGGTAAACATAAAAGATGTGAAGTCTCTATCTTTTTTATGGCTGCATAATATTCCATGATATACATATACCAAAATGTGTTAATCCATTCATGGGTTGATGGGTATTTGGGCTGCTTCCACAACTTGGCAATTACAAATTGGGCCGCAATAAACATTCTGTTGCAAATGTCTTTGTTGTAAAATGATTTTTGTTCATCTGGGTAATGAATTGGGACACCTAGTAATGGAACTGCAGGATGAATTGGTAGGTCAAATTTTAGTGCCTCAAGAATTCTCCATACTTCTTTCCAAAAAGGATGTGTTAGTTTGCTATCCCACCAGAATTATAGAAATGCTCCCTTCTTTCCACATCCATGCCAACATCTGCAGTTTTGGGATTTTGTGATGTGGAATAATTTTACTGGAGTTAGATAATATCTCAAAGTGGTTTTGATTTGCATTTCTCTGATGATTAAAGATGATGAGAATTTTTTCATGTGGTTTTTGGCCATTCGCCTGCCATCTTCAGGGAAGTTTCTGTTCAAGTCTCTAGCCCACAAAGAAATGAGGTTGTTTGTTCTTTTCTTATTGATTAATTTGAGTTCTCTATAGATTCTAGTTATCAGACCTTTGTTGGAATCATAACCTACAAAAATTTTCTCCCATCCTGAAGGCTGTTTGCTTTACTCACAATGCCCTTAGCTGAGCAGAAGTTTTGTGGTTTTTTTTTTGTTTGTTTGTTTTTTTAAAGACAGAGTCTCAAGCTGTCACCCTGAGTAGAGTGCTGTGGCATCACAGCTCACAGCAACCTCAAACTTCTGGGCCTAAGTGATTCTTTTGCCTCAGTCTCCCAAGTAGCTGAGACTATAGGCGCCTGCCACAATGCCTGGCTATTTTTTGGTTGTAGTAGTCATTGTTGTTTGGCAGGCCCGGGCTGGATTTGAACCTGCCAGCTCTGGTATATGTGGCTGATGCCCTAGTCCCTGAGCTACAGGAGCCGAGCCATGAGCAGAAGTTTTTTTAGCTTGATCAGATCCCAGTAATACATATTTGGTGTTGCTTCAATTGTCAGAGGGGTCTTCCTCATAAAATATTTTCCCAGGCCAATATCTGCAAGCATTTTCCCTGAACTCTCTTCTAGTATTTTTATAGTTTCATGCCTTAAGTTTAAAACTTTCATCCAGTGAGAATCAATTTTTGTTAGTGGTGAGAGGGGAGGGTCCAGTTTCAGTCTTCTATAGGTCCCTAGCCAGTTTCCCCAACACCATTTGTTAAATAGGGAATCTTTTCACCAGTATATGTTTTTGTTAGGCTTATCAAAGATCACACTATGATAAGTGGCTGGATTCATCTCTAGATTCTCTATTCTGTTTCATATATCTACATCTCTATTTTTGTGCCAGTAGCACGTTGTTTTGATCACTATAGATTTGTAGTATAACCTGAAGTCTGGTAATATGATATCTCATTATTTGTTTTTATTTCTATGTAATGTATTGGATATTTGAGTTTTTTTCTGATTCCATATAAAATCAGAGGTTTTTTTCTGATTCCTTATAAAATGATGCACTATTTTTTCAAGTTCTTTAAAGTATGACATTGGTGCTTTGATAGGGATTGCATTAAATCTACAGATTGCCTTGGGTAGTATGGACATTTTAACAATGTTGATTCTTCCCAACCAAGTATAGTATGTTTTCCATTTGTTAACATTTTCAGCTTTGTGTATATGTTGTATACTATAAAATATTATGCATCCAGAAAAAAAGATAGAGACTTTACATCTTTTATGTTTACCTAGACGGAGCTGGAACATATTCTTCTTAGTAAAGTATCTCAAGAATGGAAAACAAAGTATCCAATGTACTCATTGCTATTATGAAGCCAATATATTTTTTTTTTTTTTTTTTTTTTGTAGAGACAGAGTTTCACTTTATTGCCCTCCGTAGAGTTCCGTGGCGTCAACATGGCTCACAGCAACCTCCAACTCCTGGGCTTAAGCGATTCTCCTGCCTCAGCCTCCCGAGTAGCTGGGACTACAGGCGCCCGCCACAACGCCCGGCTATTTTTTTTTTTTTTTGCAGTTTGGCCGGGGCTGGGTTTGAACCCGCCACCCTCTGCATATGGGGCCAGCGCCCTGCTCACTGAGCCACAGGCGCCGCCCATGAAGCCAATATATAATCACACACTCATACAAACGATAAAACACAAATATAGTCTAGTCAGAAGGAGGGGAGCAGAGGGAGGGGAGAGAGGAAGAGGAAGGCAAATGAAGAGATGGTATTTGGTAGGATCTCACCTAATGCTCACAATACAAGGGTACATTTCAAAACAACTAAGAGTATATTATAAATGTCTTACCACAAAAAATGAGTGAGATGATGGTTATATTAATCAGTTTGATTTGAGCATTCCACATTGTATTTCAAATCATCACATTGTACCCCATAAATGTATACAGTTATGGCTCAGTGCCTGTAGCTCAAGTGGCTAAGGCGCCAGCCACATACACCTGAGCTGGCAGGTTTGAATCCAGACCCAGCCTGCCAAACTACAAAGATGGCTGCAATAAAAAAATAGCCGGGTGTTGTCGCAGGTGCCTGTAGTTCAAGCTACTTGGGAGGCAGAGGCAGGAGAATTGCTTGAGCCCAGGAGTTGGAGGTTGCTGTGAGCTGTGATGCCACAGCACTCTACTCAGGGCAACAGCTTGAGGCTCTGTCTCAAAAAAAAAAAAAAAGTATACAATTATGATTTAATAAAAAATAAGTTAAAAAAATAAACAAGGGAGGAAAAAACACAATAGCTATGGGTCCCTAAAAACCACATTATTGTTCATAAGTAATATTTTCCATTAGAAGGAACCCAGGCTCCTTGGAAAATGAAGGAAATATGCCAGATGAGCTCTAGTGATGCAGGGAAGTAGGAAGCTCACCAGGTTTGCTTGGAGTCTGGTCAAGAGGGCTCAGTAACCAACTTGGGGAGGCTCCCATTAGCCAAAGATGGGACAATTTGATCATTAAAAAATAATAACAATAATGAATTTCAATAATTCAAAGGTACTTAAACTCATGAGCTCTTAGTGATACTAAGAAATTGGTCACCTTTGGGCTAGTCTGTGGTTTTTGTTTGTTTGTTTGTCTGTTTTTGCTTTTGAGTAAAGTCTCACTGTGTGCTCTGGGTACAGTGTTATCATAGCTCATGGCAACCTCAAACTTTTGGGCTCAGGCAATCCCCTGGCCTCTCAAGTAGTTGGGTACCCATCACAATTCTGCGGCTAGTTTTTCTATTTTTGGTAGAGATCAGGTCTCACTCTTGCTCAGGCTTTTCTTGAACTCCTGAGCTCAAGGGATCCTCCCATTTTGGCTTCCCAGAGTGCTGGGATTACAGATCTGAGCCACCACACCCAGCCACCTTTGCATTAGTCACTGAATACATCTCATTATTTTGAAAGTGTTAAAATAAAAGAATATAATTCAGAATTTATGTTCCTTTTTCTATATGACTTGTAGCACTGGGTAATTAAAAAATTGATGGGGAAACAGTGATTTTCTTAGAATATTTCAGCTGATGAATGAAGAATGATAAAGCTTGAGTATCATGTATTTTTTGTTCTAGGTGATGCTCACCAAGGCTTATAATTTTGTCAAAAGAGAGACAAGTAGATATCATATGCTTTCTGATGAAACTACACAACAGTACTTATGAAATATTAATATACTGAATTTGGATTTAGGTTAGATTCATCCCTGTGGATCTAAGTTCCCATTTGCAACAAATACAAGGCTCATGTTAAAGGACACTGTGGGAAATTCCATGGTGACTGAATTAGCAAAGTTCAGACTATGGGAAACTTTATACGGCAAATAACATGGTCCCTTCTAATAAATCTGCAAGAAAAAAGAAAGATTGGGAAGAATTGTTGAACCTGAGGAGACATATCAACCAATGCTTGAATATTATTTGGACTAAGACTTAAACACAATTTAAAAAATTGTACAGGACAATGGAGAAATATGGACACTATAAAACACATGATTAAATATTTATTGTTAATTTTAGGGTGATAGTATTTTATGATTATGCTTGAAAAAGTCCTTATCTTTCAGAAATTAGCATTAAAATATTTAAATATAAAATAATGATTGATGTCTTCAAATTATGCAGAAGCCATAGAGAAGCAAATTGAGCTATAGACGAAACAACCTTGGCCATGTACTGATAAATTTGAATCTAGGTTGAGAGATACACTGAGTTCAGTACACTTTTGTGTCTACTTTTCTATATAGTTAAAATTTTCTGTAAAAAAACAATCTAATAATTAAGAATGATTCTTATCTCTCAGGCCCTCTTTTCTCCAGGGGTAAAGTTATAATATAATTTTATTTACTTACTTTTTACTCAGAAACCATGATTTTATTAAAGTATGTCTGACTTTTGTAGGTAAACATATTTTTTAAGAATTTTGAGCATGTAAGTTTTTAATTTAATTTTTTATTAAATCATAACTGTACACATTTATGGGGTATTATGTGATGATTTGATATACAATGTGGAATGTTTAAATCAAACTGATTAACATAATCATCAACTTACTTATTTTTTGTGGTAAGACATTTATAACTTACTTTTAGTTGTTTTGAAATGTAACCTGGCATTGTGCACATTAGGTGAGATCCCACCAAATATGTTTTTATGTCACAGAGACTAAAGAACAAAATCTAATCAACTCTAAAATCTAATTGTTAACAATTGTAAATAATCAAATTGTTTACATATATAATTATACTTTGGACTTCCAAGCACAAGGGCTTAACAGTAATCTTTTTAAATTATTTTTTTATTAAGTCTTTTGTATATAGATCATAAATACATTTATGCCAATTTCAGTGTGTTTATTATTTGTACAAATTGGAGTGCTTACATCATACATTAGCATAGCTTTCATCTCATTTACCCAATTATAGCATTAGGACATTTGTGTTCTACACATGATAGAACCAACTTGCACTTGCAATGTGCTCCATAGTTGTGGTCCCCCTACTATCCCCTACTACTCCTTCCACCCCTTATTCATCCCTCTCCCTCCCCTTCCCTCCTTTATCATAGCCTAAAGTTGTGTTTCATTTTTCACATTCAAGTGTGAGTTATTCTAAATTGGTTTCACAGTAGTAATGAGCACATTGGATACTTTGTTTTCCATTCCTGAGATACTTTGCTAAGAAGAATATTTTCCATCTCCATCCACGTAAACATAAAAGAGGTAAAGTCTCCATTTTTTTTTTACTGCTGCATAATATTCCATGGTATACATATACCAAAATTTATTAATCCATTCGTGGGTCGATGGGTACTTGGGCTTCTTCCATGACTTGACAATTATAAATTGAGTTGCAATGAACAATCTGGTACAAATATCTTTATTGCCAAATAATTTTTGGTCCTTTGGGTATACACCTAGTAGAGGAATTGCAGGATCAAACGGCAGGTCTACATTTAGATCCCTGAGTGTTCTCCAAACGTCCTTCCAAAAGGAAAATACTAGCTTTCATTCCCACCAGCAGTGCAGAAGTGTTCCCTTTTGTCCACATCCACGCCAACATCTGTTGTTTGGGGATTTTGTGATGTGGGCTACTCCTACTGGAGTTAGATGGTATCTCAGAGTAGTTTTGATCTGCATTTCTCTAATGATTAAAGATGATGAGCATTTTTTCATGTGTCTGTAGGCCATGCGCCTGTCTCTTCAGAGAAGCTTCTGTTCATGTCTCTTACCCACAAGGAAATGGGATCACTTGTTTTTTGCTTAGTAATAAGTTTGAGTTCTCTGTGGATTCTGGTTATTAGACCTTTGTCAGTAGTATAACTTGCAAAAATCCTCTCCCATTCTGAGGGCTATTTGCTTTACTTAGTTTGTTCTTAGCAGTGCAGAAGCTTTTTAATTTGATCAGATCCCAGTAATGTATTTTTTATGTTGCTACAATTGCCCGGGGTGTCTTCCTCATGAAGTATTCTCCCAAATTTTCTCAAGTGTTTTCCCTGCACTCTCTCTAAGAATATTTACAGTTTCATGTCTTAAGTTTAAGTCCTTTAACCAGTGAGAGTCAATTTTTGTTAGAGGAGAAAGGTGTGGGTCCAGTTTTAGTCTTCTACAAGTTGCCAGCCAATTTATCCAGCACCATTTATTGAATAGGGAATCTTTCTTCCAATTTATATTTTTAATAGGCTTATCTAAAATCACATGACGATAAGTGTCTGGGTTCACCTCTTGGTCTTCAATTCTGTTCCATACATCTACCTCTCTGTTTTTGTGCCAGTACCATGCTGTTTTGATCACTATCGATTTAAAATAAAGTCTGAAGTCTGGAAGCTTGATTCCTCCTGATTTGTTTTTATTTCTGAGTAATGTCTTGGCTATTCGAGGTTTTTTCTGTTTCCATCTGAAATGAAGTACTAATTTTTCCAAGTCTTTAAAATATGAGAAAGGTGCTTTAATAGGGATCGCGTTAAATCTGTAAATTGCTTTAGGTAGTATAGACATTTTAACAATGTTGATTCCTCCCAGCCATGAGCATGGTATATTTTTCCACTTGTTAACATCTTCAGCTATTTCTTTTCTCAGACTTTCATAGTTCTCTTTATAGAGATCTTTCACATCCTTAGTTAGAAACACTCTCAGATAATTCATCTTCTTTGGCACTATTGTAAAGGGAATAGAATCTTTGTTTCTTCCCCTTGACTATTGTTGGTATATATAAAGGCTACAGATTTATGAGTGTTAATTTTGTATCCTGAGATGTTACTATATTCCTTGATCACTTCTAGGAGTTATGTAGTTGATTTCCTGGGGTTTTCCAGATATATAATCATATTGTCTGCGAAGAGTGACAATTTGATCTCCTCTGGTCCTATTGGATCCCCTTGATTGCCTTCTCTTGCCTGATTGTGGTGGCTAAGACTTCCATTGCAATGTTAAAAAACAGTGGAGACAGTGGGCATCCTTGCCTGGTTCCTGATCTGAGTGGAAATAATTTCAATTTTACTCCATTCACTATGATATTGGCTGTGGGTTTGCTGTAGATGGCCTCTATCAGTTTAAGAAATGTTCTTTCTGTACCTATTTTCTTAAGTGTTCTGACCAAGAAATGATGCTGGATATTGTCAAAAGCTTTTCCTGCATCAATTGAGAGAATCATATGGTCTTTGTTTTTTAATTTGTTTATGTGATGTATTATATTTATGGATTTACGTATATTGAACCATCCTTGGGACCCTGGGATGAAACCCACCTGGATGTGGTATATAATTTGTTTGATGTGTTGTTGGATTCTGTTTGCTAGGATCTTATTGAATATTTTTGCATCAATATTCATTAGAGATATTGGTCTATAATTTTCTATTCTTGTTGGGTCTTTTCCTGGTTTGTATATCAGAGTGATATTTGCTTCATAGAATGAGTTGGGAAGTGTTCCTTCTTTTTCTATGTTTTGGAAAAGATTAAGTAATATAGGTACTATTTCCTCTTTAAAGGTTTGGTAGAATTCTGATGTGAAGCCATCTGGTCCTGGGATTATCTTTTTGGGGAGATTTTTTATAGTTGATGCTATTTCAGAGCTTGTTATACGCTTGTTCAACATTTCCACTTCTTTCTGGCTAAGTCTGGGAGGGTGACATGTTTCCAAGTATCGATCTATTTCCTTCAGATTTTCGTACTTCTGAGAGTAGAGTTTTATGTAGTATTCATTAAGGATTTGCTGAATTTCTGAGGAGTCCGTTGTTATTTGGCCTTTATCATTTCTGATTGATGAAATTAGGGATTTTACTCTTCTACTTCTGGTTAGGTTAGCTAACGGTTTATCTATTTTATTGACCTTTTCAAAAAGCAACTCTTTGATTGGTTGATCTGTTGTATGATTCTTTTGTTTTCAATTTCATTTAGTTCTGCTCTAATTTTAGTTATTTCTTTTCTTCTGCTGGGTTTAGGGTTTGGAAGCTCTTCCTTTTCCATTTGCTTGAGATGACCCATTAAGTTATTGACTTCCTCTCTTTCTGTTCTCTTGAGGAAGGCTTGCAATGCTATACATTTTCCTGTTTTGTTCCGAAAATTTGGTAATTTCCTTTTTAATCTTGTCTATGACCCAGCTATCATTCAGCATGAGGTTATTTAGTTTCCATGTTTTTATATGCATGTGGAGATTCCTGTTGTTACTGAGTTCAACTTTTATTCTGCGGTGGTCCGAGAAAATACAAGGAATGATTTCTATTCTTTTAAATTTGCCGAGGTTAGACTTGTGACCTAAGATGTGATCAATTTTGGAGGATGATCCATGGGCTGATGAGAAGAATGTGTATTCGGTTTTGTTAGGATGATATGTTCTATAGATGTCTATTAGATGCAAATGTTGAATGGTTAGGTTTAATTCTAAAATTTTTTTGCTGAGCTTCTTTTTGAAGGATCTATCTAACACTGCCAGAGGATTGTTAAAGTCTCCAACAATTACGGTGCTGGAGGAAATCAAATTGCTTATGTCAGTTAGAGTTTCTCTTCTAAATTGAGGCCCATTCTGGTTGGGTGCATAGATGTTGATAATTGAAATCTCATAATGTTGAGTGTTGCCCTTAACAAATAAGAAGTGACCATCATTGTCTTTTCTTACTTTGATTGGTTTAAAGCCTATTGTATCTGCGAATAAAATTGCAACACCTGCTTTTTTCTGATTTCCATTTGCCTGAATTACAGATGACCATCCCTTCACCCTGAGTCTATGTTTATCTTTTAAGGTAAGGTGCAATTCTTGAATGCAGCAGATGTCTGGCCTGAGTTTTGTATTCAGTCAGCCACCCTGTGTCTCTTTAGAGGGCAATTAAAGCCATTCGCATTAATTGAGAGTAATGATAAATCCGACAGAGTTTTGGGTATCAAGTTTTTCGAAAGTCCAGTGGACATTTTTAATCCTTTTGCCACTATGGAAGTTAGGATTTGATCAAAAGTTTCTGAGTGATTTTACTTTGGTGATGGAGGATTGCATTGTTCATTATGGAGGATAGGTCTGAGAATTTCCTGAAGAGCTGGTTTAGTTATGGCAAATTTCTTCAACATATGAATGTCATTAAAGTATTTAATTTCTCCATCATAGATGAAACTCAGTTTAGCTGGATACAGGATCCTGGGTTTAAAGTTATTTTGTTTAAGGAGATTAAAGGTCAATGACCACCCTATTCTAGCTTGAAAGGATTCAATGGAGAGATCTGCAGTCATTCTAATGCTCTTCCCCTTGTATGTAATGGTTTTCTTACTTCTTACAGCTTTCAGAATTTTCTCCTTCATATTAACTTTAGTGAAATTAATTATAATGTGTCTATGAGAATTTTTATTTGAGTTGTGCCGGTGTTCTGAAACTGTCTGCTATCTGCTATCTGAATTTCAGAATGTCTGGGCATGCCTGGAAAATTCTCTTTAATTATTTCATGAAGCAAAGAATCTGTATTCTTTGCAGCAACCTTATCACTTTCAGGTATTCCTATAAGGCAAATATTAGACCTCTTTGAATTATCCCAATGCTCTCTGACAGAATGATCCGTTTTTGTTCTCCACTTTTTTTTCCTTTTTGAATGTTTGGGAGTGTTCAAAGGCTTGGTCTTCAATATCGGAGATTCTTTTTTCTGCCTGCTCCATTCTGTTACTGAGGGATTCTACTGTATTTTTTAGATCTTTGAGGGCTGCAAATTATTGCTTTAATGTGTCAAAATCTTTGTTCATTTTGTCTTTAAATTCGTTAAATTCTTGAGACATCTTTTGAATTTCTGCTTTAAATTCTAATTTTATCATTTCCTCCATTTTGTTGATCCTATTTGCTATCCAAATTCTGAACTTGATTTCTGTCATCTCA
Source organism: Nycticebus coucang (assembly GCF_027406575.1). Taxonomy (NCBI): domain Eukaryota; kingdom Metazoa; phylum Chordata; class Mammalia; order Primates; family Lorisidae; genus Nycticebus; species Nycticebus coucang. Next base: position 13,964,727 of record NC_069797.1, read on the forward strand.
GCCATTTGTTTGGGAATAGGATCTTGTGCTGTATCTGCTTTATCATTTCTTGGGGAAGTTGATCTACTCTGATTGTTCATGTTGCCAGAGTTTTTCCACTGATTCCACCTCATGATTGTTTTTCACTATTGGCTAGGTGGTCTGGTAAGTTGAGATTGGATTGGGGTTCCCTGAGGTTGTGGTTAACCAGCCCTTTGGGCTTAACAATAATCTTGTCATAAATACTACCTTGCTCATAGGTAGATGCTTCTGTATTCCCAGCACTATTTTGTCTATTTATATTGACAAGCAGAAATGAATAAATAATACATAAAAATAATATTGTAGTGAATTCAAAGAAATTGCATCAGTGAAACTTTGTGAATTATAATATGAAGACACTAAAAAGTAGGCCAGGATATTCATTAGTAACTATTTGAGGTAACTATTACATAACTCATCTTTGATGATTGTTAGTTAATAGGAAGACAGTTTATCCTGCCTTTGCCATAGAAATATATGTTAAGATAACTGAATAAACTTGATTAGTGAGTGAGAACTCTAAAGTGTGCCAATAAATGTAGAAAGACTGATAGCATTAAAATATGTCCTTTTATAAAGCCTAATGAAATTATTGATTCAGGAAAATATGATGGATCAGTATCAGCTTGAGTATTAGTGGGGAACTGGAGTTTTGGATAGTGCACAACACAACATCATCACAAAAGGGAAGATTTAATTGTTCAATAAATGGATCCAATTCTCATTTCTCAAATATGTTCAGTGATTTACAATCTTGTCCCATCTTAACATCACAGATGGTAAGACAGCCAGATAATATGTGTCTTCTGATGTGATTCAACAGGAAGCCCATATCACCTTTGTGAATAATCACATTACATGGCAAAGTATGTGACTTAAATTTATTAAGCTATACATCTAACTCCAGTTTATTGGATATACAATAGAACCTCTGTAAGATGACCACCCAAGGAGTATAACAAATTGGTCAACATACTGAGGTTCTCAACATAAGGAACTAGGCCTACTGTACTTATATGTACATGTGGTGCATTTCTGGTCTGTAGAAATTAGTTCAACTTAACAAGATGGTCAGTGTAGGGAGGTCAACTATAGCGGTCCTACTGTATATAAGCTAGAGAAACAAGGTAAATGATACAATGAGAAAGCAATAAATTACAGAGGAAGAACGTTCTAGAGAACTGGTGGCCTTATCTCTTAAACCTTATCAGAGCTACTTGCAAGAGACTTAAGGAACATTATAAATAGATACAATGTGTAGCCCTGGATTGGGTATGATTTGAGGGAAAAAAAAGATCCCCCCCCAAAACCCAGCTAAAAAGACATTTGAGGAAAATTAGGAGAATTTGAGTAGCCATTAGAAGAGATAAAATTATTGCAATGGAAAGACATATTAACAAAATGCTACAAAGTAGTGTGTTCAGTATTAACTCATTTGCTACAAAAATGATAAAGGATCTAAAAAAGTATTTACTGCATTGTTAAAGGGGTATCTTGTGAGTAGTGAGATATGATGCTTTCATATTCTTATTTTTGTTCTCTGTATTTTATAATTCCCTAAAATATACTTCTCTTCATTCATAATAATGAAAGGTGATTTAAAAAATGTAATACAGTATAACCTCTCTAAGTTGATTACCCAAGGGACTGTAAGAAGCTGGTTAACACATGGAGGTGGTCAACATTAGGCCTACTCCACTGATACGTACATTAGGTGCATGTCTGGTCTATGAAAATTAGGGCAACTTATGGAGGTGATAAATGTAGGGAAGTGGTCAGCTTGGGGCTCTGCTGTATATAGAAAGTACTTCATTTACAAAACTAATGCAAATTTAAAAATACCTAGACTATTTTGAACATGTTGATTTCTTATAATTTTCTTAGAATAGGTCTATAAATATAATGGATTTATTGTCTCCATTTCAATTTGTCTATTTTTAAAATCTGTACTGTATTATTGTGGTATAAAAAGCAAACCATGAAAGAAAATTGACAATTAAATGAAACTAAATAATTTTTCAGGTTAGAAGTAATCGAATGGCATATATTAAACAAAGGGAAACATTGTACCACACATACAACAACATAATAGCCTTAATAGATGAAAAGAATTCTCCTAAATCAATGAGGAAAAAATACTCCATGCCAAAAAAAAGGAAGAAAAAGGAAAAATAAAATGATTTTAATAAACACATCTAAGAATTACAAAATCTTATTGAAGAAAGTTTTGGGCTCTATGTACACTAAGAACAGGCAAAGATGGGCATAACTGACAGTCTGAGCCTCTACAAAGAGGTTGGAAGCCAGGCACAGTGGGGTACACCTGTAGTCTGAGCTACATAAGAGGTCGAGGCATGAAGATCTCTTCAGACCAGGAGTTCAAGACCAGCCTGGGCAACAGTAAGAACTTGTCCTTTAAAAAATGTTTTTTAATAAACAAAATAAAATAAAATGAGATTGTAAGCTCAAGTGTTTCTAGGAATGGGCATGCACACATGTGAGTCAGAGTACAAAGTGACAGGAAGTGTTGGGAGCTGAGTAAACTGCAGCAGAGAAGTTATGCCTAACAGCCAACTCCTTGCTATTTCTTAAAGTTGTGTTATTCTAATTTGGCCCATGGCTCGCCAGTTTGTGGCTTCTGTATAGAGGCTGAAAAATAAGATGGTCCAAGAACCCTGGAAAATAGACAAAGAACCATATATTCTTTGGATAAGTAATGAAAGAGACACTAAAGTACCAAGGGCGTGGTTTATAAATGCGCAAGAATGCAATGGGATCATTAGATGTTTACCCTCAGGAAAATGTCAGCTGAGTAACGGGAGCTGATTCTGGGACTTCCTAGTGAACAGACAGTGGAGCTGTAGAAACAGCTATCAGCTAGGAGGAAGAGACTTAAAAGGGCATGAATGCAAGGAACAGAAGTTGGGGGAGCTCATCTTTGGGACAGAGTGACTGTAAAAGATAACAGGGGAATCGGATGATGACTGCAAGTTGGAGCAAAACCACGGGGCAGCCTTCCTCAAAATAGTAGTTACATTTGTGGAACTCATATGCTTGCCTCTAGCTAGGTCTCCACCCACATTTTCTAATCATAATAACAGTCCTACACTGGGTTGCAAAATGTCCTTCCCAAAATTCATGTCCACGTGGAACCTGATGAGACTGTCACTTCACTTGGAAACAGAGTCCATGTCGATGTAATTAGTTAAGATGAGGTCATGCTAAATTTCCACAGTCCCTAAACCCAATGACCAGTGTCCTTATAAGAAGCCACCTGAAGATACAGACAGCCCCACTCCCAGAGAGAGCACCAGGTGGCCCCAGAGGCAGAAACTGAATTGAAGCAGTTACAAGCCAAGGAATGCAGAGGGTTACATCTGTAACTACCAGAATCTAGACACAGTGGTTCTCAACCTTCCTAATGCCGCGACCCTTTAATACAGTTCCTCATGTTGTGGTGACCCCCAAGCATAAAATTATTTTTGTTGCTACTTCATAACTGTAGCTTTGCTATTGTTATGAACTGTACTGTAAATATCTGATATGCAGGATGTATTTTCATTGGTTGCGACCCACAGGTTGAGAACTGCTGATTCTAGAAGGAAGTCACAAATTATTCTCTGGAGTCTTCAGAGGGAACGTGGCCCTGTTGACCCCTGGGTTGCAGACTTTTAACCTCCAGAACTATGAGCAAATAATTTCCCTTGTTATAAGTACCCCAGTTTGTGATAATTTATTACAGTGGCCCTTCAGAAATTAACACAACACAGTTGTCAGTACAGAAGTCAAAGGCTGAAAACGTTGGCTTGGATTTGAATAAAAAGCCAGGTCCATCAGTAAGTACACAACAAGGGTTTTTCAAGGTAATTAAGCTGATACTGTGGTTCCCATGGAGAACCAGTCATGCCCCAATAGCCAGGAAAACAATAAAGAGAAACATGTGAGGGAGGTGGAATTAGTCCTAACAGATAATAAAATGTACTAGAACTCCTGTAATTAGAATAATGTGGCACTGGTGCACAAATAGACCAACCTGCATGGAACAGATTAGAAAGCCTAATGGTAAATCCACGTCCATGTAAAAATGTGCTACCTGGTTTGTTTTTTGTTGTTGTCATGTTGGTTACTTTTTTTTGTTCCTATAAATACTCTCAGCTCAAATTCTCCAATAGGAAACAGCCCCTGGTGGTAAGGACAAGAGGGTTGATTTTCAAATAAATTCAACAAGCCTCTGACCTTTGAAAGAAGCTATGTGACAAATATAGAGCCCGGGAAAAGGTGGTACTCTTCTTCCATCAGGATGGCAGGCCACTGGTGAGGGGACAATCACTGACAACACACAGGAGTTATGGAAGGACAGAGCTAACCTTGTCTCCATAGGCATGAGCTTCCCGGTAAGTCAGCAGTGCAGAGGTTTGCAGCTGGAAGGTGAGAGGTTGAGTCCACAGACACCATCAGCCAAGGTGCAGAGTGGTCCTGAAGCCCAGATGAAGATTCAACCAAACAAGCACCTCGGTTTCCTCCTCGCCTCTCGCACATGAGGCATGATGAACACATGGAAAATGCACACTGAATGGGCTTTGCACCTGGATTTCCATGAGATTCTGTGGTGGACAGAGGCATCCAAGAATTCCTACACCCTGGATGGGAGCAGCCCTGGTGCCTGGAGCCTTGGGAGAGTGCAGCCTGGTTTCTGTGCAGGTCCATACCACATTTTTTCTGCCAGGAGTTATCATTTCCCCACTCACGCCACCCTCTCGTTTCTCCACCAGGAGTTATTACCAATAGTCTGGGCTGAGACCAGTGGCTCCAAAGCTATTGGTTTTATTTATTTATTTATTTATTATTAAATCATAGCTGTGTACATTTATGCGATCATGGGGCACCATACCATGGCAGACACTTTGGGCTTTTTAAAAACCCAGATGCCATCTCAGTTGTGTTAACTTCAGGAAGAGGAGAAAAGATGTGTTTCTTATTTTCACTTTGTCTTGTAATGAATCAGAGCCCTTTATTAAGCTTTCTGCAAGGTGAGAGTGACCAGAGGTGAATGCCGTCTTATAACACTTAAAAAGAAAAAGTTCATATGTGTGAAATAACTGACATCTCCTCAAACAAGTTGGTGAGAACTGGCTTCTCATCCACGCATGGTTTCTCATCTAAAACCTGGTGATCCCCAGCACCGGGGACTGAGATCTTTTCAGTTCCCGCTGTGCTTTGTTTTTACTTTCTCTCAATTCCAAGTCAATATTCTCAAGTGGTAATTTGAGTTGCAGAACGGTGTTAAATAGCACACTTCAATGTGTCCAAACCTAAAATGATGCCAAACGTAACATTTCCTCCCAATTGTTTGAGAGCAGGGTGCTTGTAAATGATTTCATCCATTTGGAGTCAGTTGACCTTTTAGCAAGATGAAGTTAATTGCTGTTCATAAAAGTACCATTCATTGATATTCAATTCTTGTCTTACTCATTAAGAGTGAGTAAGTTTTGGTCACTCCCTTCTTTGGTAATCCTACCTTCCTCAGAGACAACTGGGCAGCATTATGACCCTCCTTTGTTCCCTAACTGGAAGTGTCATTATCACTGACTTCTTTATTTACCCTCCTTTATTTACTAGGTCAATAAAGCTTTCATAGCTCTTTGGCTTGTTTAAACAAAAACAAATTCTCTGCTCTCATGGCCTCATTTCACTTAGGAATTTGCTTTAATCATAATTAGATTAAAGCTCCTGACGTTCAATTCAACAACAATGTATGTTAGGAGGATTCTTAACAAATAGTTTTCCAAAGCCTGTAATTTGTGCAGTAATGCAATCAGCTCATCTCTAGGATTTGCAGCAATGACTACTGTTTAGTTCAGCATTGTGCCTAAAAAGCATTCTAATGGGCTGAAAATGACCATAAGTGCTATTTGTGAAGGCCTGAAAATTGTGGATAATGGTATTCTGTGCAGGAAATCATTCTTTTAAACTAATCCTACACACTCTGTTCATTTTGCCTATCTGGGTTTTGCATAACTCTGCTCACAATGGTGTAATATCTTGTCAGGCTGAAAGCCAGGGACATTGGTAGAACTCTTAGGGTCTTACTGGGAGATGCTTGGTCCAACCTTCTCAGCTAAGGACAAGCAGAGAGTGGAATGAATTTTTTTAATAATCGAAAGCAAGTTAGCCATATTGTCATCTCTGCCTTCTATTTGTCTATGAAGGACAAACCATGTGTATTTATACAACCGATTGGATCTGGAGCTTGGGGTTACCCACTCAAATGAGCCATCTGATAGGTTGTTTAATTTTGTTGAACTCCCTTAATCAGCTGATCTTCCTTCAGTTAATATAACTGAGCTCACAGACTGCAAGGGTGCTGTGAAATTTACACAAGGCCCCTTTCCATACAAAAATGCCATAGATCAGGTCAAAACAATGAGTTGATTCAGATAATTCAGTGAAAAAAAATCACTTGTTATTTGAGTTTCTTCTGGTCACATGAGTGCTGACCACGGACTCCAGTGTGGATGTCCTTCATGCCAGGAGTGACCTCCACACATTGACATAGCCAGTTCATTCAAGGGAGATCTATTCAATGTCCATGTGTAAGACACCACTTGATGAAAAGAGTAAACAAGGAAAGTCCATGCATTTTACAGGGAGGGGTAGGCAAGAATAGTAAGGTGGATGTCGGCCAAATCCAGTTGGTTTGAGAGGAGAATTGTAAGCCCTAAATTCCCATAAACATATGAAGCAAATGCAAAGTCCTCATTTACCTCCCCCCCACACACACATACACATTCACGCATGCACACACACGCACACATGACTTAATTCCTCAGTTATTTTAGAATTTCTTGAAGGCAAAGATTAAAGTCTACAACTATCTCTCACAACAAGAAGCACATAGTGAATTAACTGATTAGGAGTGATGCAGCTCTCTGATAACCAGTTTAGAAGGATAAAGGAATACCTTTGCAAATTTCATGATGAGTGCTAGCCCTTGGTCTCCTGTGTCTATTCCCAGACTTGAGCCCAAGGCTCTCACAGTGGACAGTGGGCCATTTATGGGAGCTGCTGAGGCTGGTGGCTGGTAAATCTGTTTCCACGAATCTGCCACTCCTTAGGGTATGACCTAGGAGAGCCTAATGACCAGAAGATGAGGCCAACGTGTAGGAGAGATAATAATGGAAGCAGCAGTTTGGAGTTGATAGCATAATTTAATCTAAGCCATCAGTTGTATCACCCCTCTACTTCCTGCAGGGTATAAAAACCACAGTTTCTTTACTTCCATACAACTTTCTTTCCTAGATGATCTTGAACCTGGAATGTCACTGGCACCGTTGGAAATACTAGATCCTTTCTCTACTCCAGGCACTTGTAGGATTGTACATCCTTGGATTTGGTGGTGGTACCAGGTCTGATCAGTGACATATAAGCTGACATGACATGGGCAACTCCATGTGGAAGCTGAGGAGCCACTCCACGCTGTACCCAGTGCCCTTTCCTTCTGTCTCCAGGGCCACCACCAAGGTGCTCAAGGGGGCTGCTCTTTCAGCAGGGGCCCAGGGTAGGTGAAGACGAAGAGCAGAGTTCCCAGCCCGTTTGTAATGGACATGAAGCCTGAGTCAGAGAGTAAACTTTCCTCCCCTTTTGTATAAATCTGTGAGATTTACCAGCCACCAGCCTCAGCAGCTCCCATAAATGGCCCACTGTCCACTGTGAGAGCCTTGGGCTCAAGTCTGGGAATAGACACAGGAGACCAAGGGCTAGCACTCATCATGAAATTTGCAAATTTATTTGTTTCTACAGCGCAGCCATCTCTCTGGGCTAATGGTCGCCTGATTCAGCCCTACCATTAGACAAATCAATTTCTCACGGGTTTGAATCACTCAAAGTGAACCACTTGCAGCTCTCCCTGTAGAGGACCCACACATAAACTTTTGTACGTGAGTTGTAGAGAATAGGAATTTTACTAAAAGCCTGGATTAAAAAAATAAAAGGCTGGATCAACTCAGAATGCTCAGGGCAGGTGAACTTTGTGGTTCACAGGCATTAAAGACCCACATATATACCTTGGTTTGGGGTATTTGTTTTTTGTAAATAAAAAATAATATTTACTGTTAATTCACATGCATGTTACCCTCCTATCATGCAGTTAGTTTGCTTCAGGTGCTGTTTGTACAAAGCCAACACAGTCTTCTCCTTCTCCTCCTCCTCTTCCTTCTCCTCCTCCTCCTTCTTCTTCTTCTTTTTTATTTTTGACAGAGTCTCACTTTATTTGCCCTTGGTAGAGTGCTATGGCATCACAGCTCACAGCAACTTCCAACCCCTGGGCCTAGGCGATTATCTCGCCTCAGCCTCCTGAGTAGCTGGGACTACAGGCACCCACCACAATGTCTGCCAGCTACTTTTTGTTGCAGTTTGGCCGAGGCTGGATTCGAACCTGCCACCCTTAGCATATGGGGCTGGGGCCTTACCCACTGAGCCAAGACGCTGCCCTTCCTCCTTCATTTTTACTCACCTAATCTCCACTCTGGTGAATTGTCACATCCAGTACCCACACGAACAACACTCATGTACAGGTTCCAGTGGAGACCTAGGTGAGGAGCAGAGCAAGAATTCTCTTATTATTCAGGTAGCAGAGTGAACTGAATCCTGAGGAATTAGAAAGGGATACTTACAGATTATGTTGTTTTATATTAAGTCACCCATTAGAAAGCAAACCAACAGCAGGGGCTCTGGGTTGCATTTTGGAGTGCGTGCTCATTCCTGTGCTAAGCTAGCTTATGCTCCAAGATATGCAAAGCTGGTTTTCTCTGAGCATTTATAGTAACAGTTTAAAATAGGAGCTGTAAAGATTTTAGGCCATTGTAAACATATGAACAAAAGCATATAACCTATGACATGATTATAACGCTGTGAACTTCCATAAATGACTAGGAAGAGAAACATGGAAAAAAATGAGATTGTGAATAGCCCATTCCTTAATTCTAAAATCCTCTTTTTATTGTCAAAATGTTGTAGGAATAAAAACTAGAAGATTCATAAAACACAGAAACAGCACAGGGTCTGGCTGGACTGGCCAGTGCACCTTGTGTGAAGTATCTCTCTCTGGGACTCACAGTCCATCTCTATCAATTATTCTGAACCTCCCTCTTCTCCAGAGGATGCTGGGATTGCAGGAGGGTGCTTCCCTGAAACTCATTCATTAAAGGTCTAAGGGTGGGGGTGGATCTTCTGCTAATCAGTTTAGTCCTCCACGTTAGCTGGAAACAGCTGGTGTTTGCCACACTAGACCCTGATTCCATATATCCCCTCCCTACAGCTCTGCGAAGTGTCCATCAGAATGTGCATTCAGAGTAATGAATCTGTGTCATTAATATGTGGGGCATGCTCCGTGGCTATAAAGTGCTGCACAAGGGGAAAGTCATCACTGTGGACAGACATGTTTTATAGCTGCTGCTGATTTATGGGCTGGCAAAGCCACTCTTCAGCTGCCCTTGAGGATAAAAAAGAGCAAGAGAGACAGAAAGTGAAATCACCCCATGATGTCTTGGTTTCCTCTGATGCTAGGGATGAGAATGCAAAGAGAGAGGACACCTTGAGCCCACATCGTGTTCCTTTTTTAGAGGTCTCCAGTTCATCCACTCTATTCTAAACACTGAGTTCCTTTTGGCATCTGACAGGCAGAGAGAGAGAAGAGGCCAGGGATCAGTGAGGAGCCAACAAACCAAAAAATCCCACTTTTGAACAATAAAGAAGCAAATGAGCAAGAAAGGATGTCATAAAATACATAATTTAACATATAATACTTGAATTTTAGGACACCAGTGAGGAGGCATAAAAAAGACAATGATGTTTCCTTGTTTTTGTGTGATGTCTAAAACTTCAGGCAGGTAGAAACTGCAGGCTTTATTTTGCTAGCAGGTCAGCAAAGTAGGCTTATGTGGCATGTGCATGTAGTCCAGCAGACCAGGAGGGCTGGACACACTACCAGGAGGTGGAATTAGGGGAAAGTATTCATGTATCAGCCTAGGGCAAGGGGCATTAGCACCCCAGCGTCCAGGCAAGATTCCCTCTTAATGAGCCACCAGGACTGGCCAAAACGGAATCAGGCTAGTGGAAACTAGATAAATGAAGAGGTTGTATCCATGGGAACTGTGGGACTTAAGTCTTTGATGAAAGGGAGAATCCATATTTATTGATCATCTGTTATATTGATATACTATTGATATTGATCAATTACTATCATTGATTACCTACTACAGGCTAGGCACATTCTTTAATCTTTACAATAACCTTGATGTTATTATCTTTGTAGAAGAAAAAGTGGAACAGTGAAGTTAAATGACTTACACAAGGCCACACAGCAAATCTTCTCTCTTCTTTACACACAATTTCAGGTTCCCAATTCCCTTGACTTTCTCTGCCTTCTCGCCTTTCTCTGCCCTTTTGAGCAGCCAAGGCTTCTAATGCTCTTTCTTCTGCATTCCATTCATAAATATGCTGAGCTTGTCTTGCCCCCAGAAGTCACACATGATTATAAAAATTTAATTGGAACAGGTGAATAAAAAATTAAAACTAATAATCTCCTTTCCCCTGGTTCCACAGTCCAGAGATGACTGAATTTAAACATTTTTATTAAACTCTAAATAATTTTGTAGACCTCTGTTTCCCAATAGATTCTTGTTACAAATTGCCTTGCAGATTCCCTATCATAAGAAATGAAATGTTAGTGGCCCTGCAATGATTGCAACGATCTTCTGCTTTTAAGTTTTTAATTCATCTATTGGATATCTTCAGCACTTCACAATAACAAATGAATAATTCTTGACTCACCAATTGTAGGCAGTTTCTCTTGAAGTCCTTAGCTATGCTACAAAGACTCTTCTCTCATCTTTACTCCCACCCTCTGTTCACTTTATCATTGTTTTTATATTGTCACAAACTAAAGGTTCCATACGTCATTCTGAACTGAAAAGTAATTAATGTTAATGGGTTTAAAAAACCAAGCACCTGTAATTCATATTTAACATATTATTACTTAAATATTCTTTACTGAGGAACCACTAGTGAGTTTGATTCTGAAGGAAACTTTAACCCTATGGTAGTGTTTTCAACATTTTTTATTTCACAGCATACTTAAGTTGATTTTTAAAAAAGTAAAAACAAAAAAGAATATACTTTTATACTTATACTTAGTGTGCTTTGAACTTCTTTCAAAAATGATTTAATTAACGGTCTTTAAAATTTTCTGTGGCACACAGTACACAGTGCCATTGTCCACCGGGTGAAAATCATTGCTCTGTGGCATTAAACATGTGTCATCTATGGAATATAGGTTTCCCAACTGCAGGTTGAAAGGGGGAGAAGATGCTGACCTGTGCATTGCAAGTCATTACAATTAGTATTCTAATTTTTTCATCTTTTAATGGAAATCATCCAGCTTGTACATTTTAATCTTTATGAGAAATTAATTTTCCTCTTGACATTTTTCTTGGAGGCTTCAGCTGTCAGTCAGTCTGCATGGCTTGCTTTCTAGCTCTACTGCAAAGAGGTTGTTCTGGAATTCCTTTTATTGCACTCCTGAGTTGGTCTGCTCTTGGATCTAGCTCTCTGTCTTTTTCTCTCCTTTCAGATTTTTCTTTTTTTTTAACATTTTGCTGCTGTATAGCTTGCTGTGTAGGTGATAAACTTTTGCAGTCTTTTTTGTCTGAGAACATTTGCATTTATTTTTTTTCTGGGTAGAGTCATTCTCTTTCATATTCCCTCTGCTATAATTTAAGTAACAACCTCCCCTCTTTTCCTAAACTTTGGAAAGTCTTGTTCACTGTGGGGCTCTTATTGATTAGCTACCCAAGTTGAGTAGATATTGATACTACTTGTCAAGATAGCAAAGACAATTATCACTAAAATGAATAGGACTTGAATCAGTGGCAAAGGAAATACTCTGTTCAATGCTTGTCTTCTGGTTTCACTTAGGTTCTGTTTTCATGAAAGGTTCGTGTCTGGGGCAATGGGACTAGGTTTCACCTTTTTTTGTCAGGATCTTGATGAAACTGGATTTTGACTAAGATCACGTTTTTAAACTTCTTGCAAAGGGCACCAACTTATAAACAAAAAGGACAGTTTTCAACAATAAAATGTTTGAAACAAACTAAAAAGAAGATAGAATTATTTATAATTATTTCAGACAGTAGAAGTTATGTAATTTAAGGATTATCCTTTTTCTTAAATATAGGAAAATTTAGTCTAAGAATATCTTTCTAAATTAGTATTTCTGCCTTAGGAAGAGGCCAAATGGTGAATAAGAAGCACTGCTGTCATGGAGAAGATCGAAAGTGGTGAGTGGATATATTCATTTTCAGATCAGATCATCTAAGAGAGAGCACTGGAAATCACCAGGGAGGCTCCCAAGTGAAGGAAAGGGAACTGGGGCTACCTGCTCAGCAGAATCAAAGGTACACTGAGAAGGCAGCTGCATGTAGGGGAGAAGCAATGAAGAGAATCTCAGGACTCCAAAGTCTCCCACAGACATTGCAATCTGAGTGCCAGGAGAGCCACTCCATCACAGCAGGCTTCCAGACTGACATGAGGATCTGACTGGAGACTGTGCAGCAGCATGCCCTGGAGAGGAGGCACAGCAGGCTACGGCTGGGTTATAAACCCTAAGCGCCATTGAAGGTACTGTTTTGAGGTCCCAGATCCAGAGCACTGTACTACCTGGGGATCAAATCTGCTGCTATGGCCTCCCTGTTTCCCCTGATAGATCAGGGAGGCAGGGCACCATCATAAGTCTACGGGCAGGAACTGCAAGCCTACATTGCTGCCAGGGACCTGGATGGTGTGAACATGTTAGTGGTGTCATGTTATCACCTGCCAATGTTGCTGGACCTGGATGAGGCAGCACTCAAGCCACTGTGGGCTGACAAATGCCACCTTAAATGGGGGTGACTACTCACACCATGGCATGCTGACAACCTGTGAAAATCACACCGGAGATTTACAATGTTAAAGGTTTGCAATGTATTCACTCCTTCACTGAAGAGATTTTCAAATAGTGTGTGCAGCATGCTGATGTGCTGTAAAAATTTTTAATTATTAATTAAATTATTTTCAAAAGAAGCTCAAAGCACAGTAAGTACATTCTTTCCTGCACTCTTTCCGATCAACATAATTTAAGTGTGCTGTAGAAGTTTGACTATAGGTTAAGTGTGCCATGAGAGATTTCTCACTTTTAATTTCTCATTTCTGCTCTAATCTTTGAGAGCAGGACTCAAGCACACAATCCAGGGCCCTCTTCCTCTCTTCATTGAGCAACAGAGTTCCCAGTGGAGGAGAACAAGTGTACTGCAAAGGTATTTGAAAGGAACCAGCATAAGAACTCTGGAAAGATGTAAAAGAAAAAAAAAAAGGTGTGTGACACCATAAGAGGATCATCGTGGTTCTTTAGCAACTAACTCCAACACAAAGGAAATTATGAAAATTTCAGACATGGAATTCAGAATATTGATGACAAATAAGATCAAGGAGATTCACGAGAAAATTGAAAATCAGCACAAAGAAACCAAAAAGAAAAATTCAGGACATGAATAAAAAATTCACTAAAGATACATAAGGATACATATAAAAGGACTAGAGAATGAAAGAGTCATTTAGGAAATTTCAAATTTTAGTAGAAAGTTTTGACAACTTTCCACTACTGGACAGATCCAGCAGAAGAAAGAATTCATAGCTGGAAGATGATGCTTTTTAATTAACCCAGTCAGTCAAAAAGGTGGAAGAAAAAAAATCAAGATATATGGGACTATGTAAAGCAAATGAATATAGAGATTATAGGCATCCCTGGGGAAGAAGAAGTAAAGACAGGAAGTATGCACCAATTACTTGAAGGGATAATGGTTTTGCTAGAGATCTAGACATGCATATTCAAGAGGGCATCAACTACTGAAGGATACAAATGGGCCATCACCAAGGCACGTAACCATCAGTATGGCCAAAGTCAAAGTGGACGCAAATATCATACAAGCTATATGTTGAAAGCATCAAGTAACTTACGAAGAAGGAAAAGCCATCAGATTGACAGTAGACTTTTCACAGGTAATCTTATAAACCAGAGGGGAATGGTCTTATATTTTGCCTTCTTAAACAGGATAACTGTTAGCCAAGAATTTTGTCTACTGAAAAACTAAGATTCATAAATAAATGAGAAATAACATTTTTTCTAGACAAACAAATATTAAAGTAATTGTCATATCTAGACCCACCTTATAAGAAATCCTTAAAAGTGAAATATACTTGAAATAGAACAGTTGATACCCACAAGTGTAAAACAACTGAAAGTAAAAACTCATAGCTCTTATAAAACCTTAACATAAGGAAAAAACAAAGCAACTAGATAGTGATCAACATGATGACTGGTATTGATATTTAATGTAAGTCGTCTAAACTCCCCAGTTAAAACATATAGGTTGGAGGAATGAATAAAAAAAAAATCGCAACTCAAATATATACTGTCTTCAAGAAACCCATTTAATTCATAAAGACTCTTACAGACTCAAGGTAAAGGAATGGACAAAAAAAAAATATTCCATGAAAATGGAAACCAAAAGCAACCTATTCTTATATCAGAGAAAATAGACTTTAAAGTAACAATGTACAAAAGACCATCATGTAATCATTCTAAAGGGGTCAACTTTACAAGACTAAATAGCAATCCTGAATACACAAGCACTTAACACAGGAGCTCCCAAATTCATTAAAGAAACAAAACTAGACTTAAAAACAGAAATGAGTAACAATATCATAAAAGCTAGAGACCTCAACACTCCACTGAAAGAACTACACAGATCACTGGGGCAGCAAATCAACAAAATAACACTGGACATAAACAAGACTCTAGACCAAATGGACTTAACAGACAGTTAGAAACATTCTACACCCAAACTTCAGAATATACATTCTTCTCATTAGCACATGGGACATTTTACAAGATTAGATTTTATGTTAGGCCACACAAGAGGTCTCAGCAAATTCAGAAAAATTGTAATCATATCAGGTATCTTCTTAGACCATAGTGGAATAAAATTAGAAATGAATTCCAAGAGGGACTCTCAAAACTACACAAATACATGGAAATTAAACGACATGCTACTGAATGATCCTTGGGACAATGATAAACTTAAGATGGAAATCAAAAGATTTTTTTCTTTGAGACAGAATTTCACTTTGTCACTCCTGGTAGAGTGACATGGCATCATACAGCTCACAACAACCACCAATTCCTGGGCTTAGGTGATTCTCTTGCCTCAGCCTCCAGAGTAGCTGGAACTACAGACAACGCACCACAATGCCTGGCTTTTTTTTCTGTTGCAGTTTTGCTGGGGCCGGGTTCTAACCCGCCACCCTCAGTATATGGGGCTGGTGCCTTACCCACTGAGCCACAGGCACCACCCCAAAAGATTTTTTTTAATTGAACAAGGAAGATGACACAAGCTTCCAAAATCTCTGGGATGCAGAAAATTCAGTTCGAATAGGGAACTTAATAGCCTCAAATGCCTTAGATCGAAAAGATAAAAAGATCATAAATTAATCTAAGTCACACCTCAAGTAACTTGAAAAAGAACAAATCAGACAGACACAAAGCCAATAGAATAAAAGAAATAACAAGGCTCAGAACAGAAGTGAATGAAATAGAAACAAACAAAATGAAAAAAATACAAAGCATCAATTAAACAAAAATTTGCCCCTTTGTAAAGATAAACAAAATTGATAAATTACTAGTAGATTAACCAGAAATATAAGAGAAGGCCCCAAATAGGTTCTATCAAAAATGTAAAGGAAGTCATTACAACTGATACTACAGAAATACAAAATGTCATTCATGACTGTTATGAAAACCTTCATGCACAAAAGTAGAAAATTTAGAGGAAATGGATAAATTTTTGGAATCATATAACCTTCTAAACTTAAACCAGGCAGCAACAGAAATCCTGAACAGACTAACAATGACTGATGAGATTGAAACAATAATAAAAAATCTTCCAACAAAGATAATGCCAAACCAGATGATTTATAGACAAATTATACCAGGTCTGCAAAGAAAAAGTGACATAATCCTATGGAAACTGTTTTATAATATTTAAAGATGGGGACCAATTTTATAAAGCCATTATCACCCTGATACCAAAGCCCAAAAAGGTTGAAAGAGAAAAAGAATACTGCAGGCCAATATCGCTCGTGAACATAAATATAAATATTCTCATTAAAAATACTAGCAAACTGAATTCAACAGCACATTTAAAAGATAGTTCACCATGATCAGGTGAGTTCCATCCCAGGGATACAAAAATAGTTCACCATACACAAATCAATACATGTGATTAACCACATAAACAGAATTAAAAACAAAAACCATATGATCATCTCAACAAATAAATAAAAGCATTGGTTAAAATCAAGCAGCCATTTCTGATAAAAATCTTCAACAAAGAAAAATATTATTTTGCAGTATGTAGAAGAAACATACTTCCAAATAATAAAATCCATATATAACAAACCCATTGTCAGTATTCTCTTAAATGGGGAAAAGGTCAAAGATTTGCCCTAAATATTGGAACAAAACAAAGGTGACCACTGTAACCTCTTCTATCAACATAATACTGAGCAATCAGGCAAGAGAAGTAAATAAAAGGCATTCAAATTGGGAAAGAGGAGGTCATATGATCCCTGTTCTATAATAATATTATCTTATATCTAGAAAACCCTAAAGACTTCACAAGAAGAATTCTAGAATTGATAAATAAATTCAGGAAAGTCTCAAATTATAAAATTTATGTCCACAAATCAGTAGAATTTCTATATACTAATAACTGTCAATCTCAGAGTCAAATCTGGAATTCAATACCATTTACAAGAGCTGCAAAAAATATGGGGCCTTGGTGTGTGCCACACCTTCTGGGGGCAAGACATGATTGCAAGAGGGACTTTACCTAACAAATGCAATCAGTGTAACCTGGCTTATTGTACCCTCAATGAATCCCCAACGATAAAAAAATAATATAACATACAAAGAAAATACATAAGTAAGGAAGTAAAAGATATTCACAGGGAGAACTATAGAATATTAATGAGGGAAGTTATAGATGACACAAATAAATGGAAAAACATCCCATGGTCATAAATTAGAAGAATCAACATCATCAAAATATCTATCCTGTACTAAATGATTTCCAGATTCAATGTAATTCCCATGAAAATATTAATTCCAAAAACATTTTTTACAGATCTAGAAAAAACAATCCTAAAATTTATATGGAACCAAAAAAGAGCCTGATTAGCCAAAGTACCCTCAGCAAAAAGAACAAATCTGGAGGAATCACATTACCTAACTTCAAATTATACTACAAGGCTACGGTAACCAAAACAGCATAGTGTTGCTACACAGTTAGACACATAGAGAAAAGAGATCCCAGAAATAAAGCTATATAACTTCAGTCAGTGATTTTTGACAAAGCAGACAAAAACATGGTGGGGAAGGAATGTCTGAATCAGTGGTGCAGAGAAAACTGGATAGCCATCTGTAGAAGAATAAAACTTGATCCCTATCTCTCACCATATACTAAAATTAACTCAAGATGGATTAAAGAGTTAAATATAAACCTGAAACCATAACAATTCTAGTAGAAACTGTAGCAAAAGCTCTTCTGGACGTTCGCCTCGGCAAAGAATTTATGACTAAGACCCGAAATGCAAACACACCACCAACAAAAATAAATAAATGGGAGTTAATTAACTCCTGTAAAAAATATTTTACAGCAAAGGAAATAATCAACAGAGTAAATGCTTAAACTAAAAATTTTCTGCACTCCAAAGGAAATAATCAACAGAGTAAACAGGCAACAGTATGATAAAAAATATTTGCAAACTATACATCTGACAAAGTGCTAGTATCCAGAATCTATAAAGAACTCAAGCAAATTAGCAATAAACAAACAAACAAATAACTCATTAAAAAGTGGATAAGAAACAGATTTTTTTTTTCAAAAGAAGATAGACAAATAGCCAACAAGTTCTATTTGTGCTCAACATCACTAACAGGAAAGTGCAAATTAAAACCACAATGAGGTACTACGTTACTCCAATCAGAAGAGCCATTAATAAAATGCCAAAAAAAAAAAAAGAAAAACACAACACATTACCAAAAGCCATTAATAAAAAGCCAAAAAAGACATTGGAGCAGATGTAGCGAAAAGAAAAGTGTAAACTAGTACAACCAATCATAATGGAAAATAGTATGAAGATTTCTCTAAGCAATAAAAATACCTCTATTATTTCTTCTAGCAATATTACTACTGGGTCCCTACCCACATGAGCATGTATGATTTTATTAAAAAAGATACCTGCACCTAAATGTTTATTACAAAACAATTCATAATTGCAACTATATGGAATCAACTGAAGTACCAATTAATTGATGAGTGGATAAATAAAATGTGGCATATACTAATATATATGTATATTGTATATGGAGTACTACTCAGCCATAAAAATGAATTAAATAATATCTTTTGCAGCAATATGGATGGAACTAGAGACCATTCTCCTAAGTGAAGTATCTCAGGAATGAAGAAACAGATACCACATGTTTTTACTTAAAAGTGAAAGCTTTTTCCATGCGCCCATCGATCCACGAATGGATCAATAAATTGTGGTATATGTACACCATGGAATATTATGCAGCCTTAAAGAAAGATGGAGACTTTACCTCTTTCATGTTTACATGGATGGAGCTGGAACATATTCTTCTTAGTAAAGTATCCCAAGAATGGAAGAAAAAGTACCCAATGTACTCACCCTTATTATGAAACTAATGTAGGACCTTCACATGAAAGCTATATTCCAGTTATAACCTAAGAATCGGGAGAAGGGGGAAGGGGAGGGGAGGGAGGGGGAAGGAGGGGGATTGATGGGATTACACCTGTGTTGCATCTTACAAGGGTATATGTGAATCCTAGTAAATGTGGAATGTAAAGGTCTTAGCAAAATAACTAAGAAAATGCTACAAAAGCTATGTTAACTAATGTGATGAAAATGTGTCAAATGATCTATGAACCAAGTGTATGGTGCCCCACGATCATACTAATGTACACAGCTATGGTTTAATAAAAATAAATAAAAAAAAAATGAAAGCTAAATGAGGAATATATATGGTTACAAACTGGTGTAATGGACACTGAAGGGATGAGTATGAGAGAGAGTAAAGGGTAAAAATCTACCTATCAGGTACAATGTACACGATTCTGGTGATGAGTACACTGAAATCCCTAACTTTAGCATCATACAATTTGTCTATGTAACAAAAAAACACTTGTACCCCCAAAACTTTTTGAAATAAAATAAATAAATCAGGAAATAATTATTTCTTCTTTTTTAAAATAATTTTCACACCTTTTATTTAATGGGTTTCAGGGTTTTTTTCTATTTAAAATAAATATTCTTCATAATTTGTATTCTGTCTGAATTTACAGAGATTATATTTTAAGGAAAGCAGTATCTTCCTATGTAGTTTGGAAGTGAGAATAAAAGTTAAAAACAATTGAATGAAGCAGAAAAGTGTTCTTGTGAGGATCACAGGCCCAAGAGAAAACATTAAGAAATGTAGAGAACAAAAAGAATTTGTTCCTAAGGACAACTGGGTGTAGTATCCAGGGAAACCTAGCAACTGCTAGGGTAACTTTAAAGAATTTAATGGCAACATAGTAAGGAAGTATATTAGAATCTCCTAGTCGACCATGTCCCTACACTGACCTCCTCCTTTGAATTGACCTAATCATCATAGACCAGCCATGCACCACATGTACTTTAGCAGTACAGCAGGCCTGCTTTCTTATGTTGACCCTTCTGTATGTTGACCAGTTTGTTATAGTCCCTTAGGTGGTCAACTTACAGAGGTCTACTATATTTTTCTGGTGTAGTTTAAAATATTTTCCATAAGCATGATCTGAAGTATTTTGCATCATTTTTAAAGTTGGCATGATTTTAAAAAAATACACAGTGGTCATCTAGTTGGAGAGTTAAGAATTACTTAAAATAAAACATTTTTTGACAAATTAAAAATAAAATGTAGAGAAATATTAATCTAATAATTCTAGTATATAACTAAAATGGGTACGTATTAATGTTATCACATTATTTTCTATATGATGTAGTATTTTTAGTAATATCTTTAGTAAAATATATTTTTTCACAAATAAGTCATCACTGATAACATAAAGCCCTCCATGTCCCCTTCTAACACTGATTATCTCACTTGTAACACCAAACTATATTCATGCAATTGGCATATAATTTGTCTATATTTTTAATATTTATAAATTGGCTAAAAATAAGTGGTAAATTTTAGTTTCTTTAACCTTACATCAATAGAATCATGTTTTATATGGTTTTACTTAACATTTTTTTAACTCAATTTCTTCACATTGCTAGATATCAATAAAGCAATCTAGTTCCTTCTATTAGTAGAACCATTATATTCTATTAGTACAACCAATTTATTTTTCATTTTCCTACTAATGGACATAAACCTTGTTTCCAGTTTTTTACCTTCATACAGAATGTTTCAGTGAGCATTCTTACACAAGTTTTTCAAACATACATGCATGAGAGTTTCCCCAATGTAAATGTCTAGATGTGGAGCTAGTGAATCAATAGTTACAAGCATTGAATTTAACTAAAGATTTACAAGTTACCTTTGAGGTTATTGTATCAATTTAAATTTTAGCCTGTATTAAACATAAGATTTTAATTATTCTTTCCTTCACATGTTAGACAACATATAATATTGTCATTGTTAAATGGACTTCTCACAGGCATGGCACAGTCTAGACTGTGGGAAGAATAGAGGCAAAGACTTGGCCCAGTTTACATTATTGATCCTTCTTCCTATTTAGCACATAGCTATTAGATGAAAAATCTCATCTCAGCTTCCCTCAGCGCAGGGAAAAAGTTAATCCTTCGCAACTGAGCAGCCAGTTTCCTTGAGGCCATCAAAAAACATAGTATGTATCTTGCCAGTCCCTGGTCTCTGACGGATCCATCACAGTCTAGCCACCTGAGGAAGAATGGACACAGCAGGTTGAGTGTTAGACATCACGACTCCTCCCCTCTCCTCTTATCTCAACACAGACTGAGTGGGCAAAAGTTGCATTTTCTTGCTTCTTTCTAGGGAAAGAGAGAGTTGGTAGAGGCTTTCAGAATCTCTGCCCACATTGATTTGTGAGAGTTTACTCCTGGACAAGACGAGTCTGTGAAGATTTGGAGATGTGCTTCCTTTGTCTAATGCACCAACACCAACCCAGACAGTCAAGGAAAATAAATAATCAATGATGATGTTATAAACAAAAAAGCAAGATCAAATCTCCAGAAATCAACTGTGATGAAGTGAAATTATATAATTTTCCTGACAGAGAAGTAAAAATAACTCTCATGAAGATGCTCACTCCAAGAGAACAATGAGTGAGCAAAGTGAGATTTCAATGAAGAGATTGAAAATATAAAAATGTATCAAATAGAAATCATGACACTATATAACACAGTAACTGAAATGAAAAATTCACTAGAAAGTTTTAAAGCAAACTAATGAGGCAGAGGAAATCAGTAAACTTGGGGACAGGCCGCTGGAAGTAATTCAGAGAAACAAATATAAGAAAAAATGAAAAAGAGTAAAGGAAGTTTACTATCACTGAAGGAGAAGAGAGAGAGAAAGAACCATGAAGGGTATTCAAAGAATTAATGGATGAAAATTTCCAAAATATGGAGAAGTAAAAAGACACCAAATAAAACAGATCCAAGGAAATGTACAATGTGACACAATATAATCAAATTGTCAAAAGACAAAGACAAAGAGAGAATTTTGTAAGTAACAAGAGAAATGTGACATAACATAAAAAAGAGTCCCCAAAGACTGCCAGTAGATCTTTCAGTATAAACCTTATAGCCTAGAAGGGAATGGGATTATATGTTGAAAATGAAGACAAAAAAAATCAAGAATACTATAACCCGCAATGCTATAATTCAGAAGCAAATGAGATATGATACTATCCCAGGCAAATAAAGCTTGGGAGTTCATTACCACTAGACCTGTCTTACAACAAATGTTAAAGGAGTCATCAAGTTCAAACAAAAATATAATAAATATCAAAATAATAGCATAAAAAGTATGATATTGTTGGTAATCATAAACATAGAAATATACAGAATACTGTATTGCTGTGGTTATTTATAATTCTAGTATAATCGTTAAAGTCAAAAGTATTAAAAATAATGATAACATATAAAACCATAACTAAAAATAACTACAACTAAAACTATAAAAAAGAACCATAATTAAAAATAATTAAAACAATATAAATAGATGTAAATTGTGACAATAACAAGTGTGGAGGAAGTGTTAAAGTAAAACTTTACTGTATACTGTTGAGCTTACATTTTTATCAGCTTAAAATAGACTGCTGTAACAATAAGATAGTTTATGTAAGCCCCAAGGTAACTACACACATACCCCAAATACATGTATAGAATTTAAAGAAAAGGAAAAGAGGGAAAAAAGCAAAGCAAATTAATGCAAAAAATAAACAAAATACACAAGAAGACAGCAAGAGAGGAAACTATAGCAAAACTATAAGACTAATAGAAAATAACTAATGTCTATTACCATACCTCTCTGAATGTACTCTCTGAGTGTATCCCACATCATCTGATCTCAGCAACTAAGCATGATTTGACCTGGTTAGTTCTTGGATGGGAGAAAACAACTAATAAAATGGCAAGAGTTAAGTCCTTCCCTAAACACCCCAATCAAAGGATAGAGCTTGACTGAATAGATTTAATAAATGAAAGACAAAATTATATGCTGTCTATAAAAAATTCACTCATAGATTTAAGGACACACACAGGTTGAATTTTAATGAATGAAAAAAATATTGAATGGTAACAGTAACTAATAGACAGCAGGTATGGCTATACTTAGTTCAGAAAAAATAGACTTTAAGTAAAAAACTTTCCTCAAGGCACAAAGAAGGACATTTTATAATGATTATAGGGCCAATACATTATGAGGCTATAATAATAATTAGGACTGTAGCCAACATTAGAAGATGTAAATGTATAAAGCAAACATTGGCAGAACTGAGGGGAGACATCAATACCCTGATTTCAGTAACTGACAGAATATCCAGGCAGAAAACCAGTAAGAAAAGAGGACTTGAATATCACTATAAATCATATGAACCTAACAGACATACATAGAAGTTTTCACCCACTGACAAGAGAATATACATTTTTTTCAAGTGAATGTGGAGTTTTCTCCAGGAAAGATCACATGTTACATCATAAAACTAGGCTTGATAAAATTAAAAAGATTGAAATCATACCAAATATATTTTCTGATCACAAAGGAATAAAAGTATAAATTAATAATATAAGGAAAATAGAAATACCCACAAATATATGGACATTAAATAATACACTCTCAAATAAACTTTGGGTTAAGAAATCACAAAAGAAATTAGAAAATATTTGAGGATGCATGGAAATACATTTCAAAACTTGTGGGATGCCTACATTAAAAAAAGATGATAAAACTCCTAATATTATACTTCAAGGAACTAAAAAGTGAACAAGCTAAGATCAAAGTTAACAGAATGAAGGTAATAATGAAAAATAGAAGAGAAATAAATACGATAGAACATAGAAAAACTGTAAAAAAAAGTCGATGAAACTTTTCACTAAGAAGTTTCAGATAAATGAAATAAGAGATTATTACAACTGATGTGAGAGAAATTGACATAAGAGACTATTATACATAAATTTTGTGTCTACAAATTGGATAACTTAGAATAAATGGTTAAAATACTAGAAATCTACCAAAACTACATCATGAGAAAAAAGAAAGTCTGAACAGACCAAGGATGAGTAAGGTGATGGAGTCAGTAATCAAAAAGCTCCCAGATAAGAAAAGCCCACATCCGAACAGTTTTTGAAATGAATTCTTCAAAACATCTAAAGAATTGATACGAATCAGTCTCAAACTCTTTCAAAAAATTAAAGAGAAGGAAACATTTCCAATTTTATGAGGTTGGCATTATCTTGATTCCAAAGCCAGATAAAGAAAACACTATAAGAAAAGTACAGGTCAATATTTCTGATGAACATGGATGCAGGAATCTTCAACAAAACTCTGGCAACCCAAACTGAACAGAATATCAAAATGATCATACACCATGAACAAGTGGGATTTATCCTTGGTAAATGCAAGGATGTTTCAAAATGCGTTAATCAGTAAGTATGGTACACCAATAAATAGAACGAAGGATAAAAATTACATGATTATCTCAATAGATGCAGAAAAAATACTTAGCAAAAAATTCAACAACTTTTTATAGTAAAAACTTTTAACAAATTAGGTGTAGAAGGAAATTACCACAACATAATAAAGGCCATATATAACAAAGCCCCAGCCAACACCATATTCAATGGTGAAAAAATAAAATATTTTCCTCTAAGAGGAGGAATAAGATAAGGACACCCATGCATATAACTTTGCCTTAATATAACACTCCAAGTCCTAGCTAGAGTAATTAGGTAAGAAAAAGAAAAGACATCCAAATTAAAAAAAGTCAAATATATGATCTTATATATAGAAAACACTGAAGACTTCATAAAAACAGTTAGAACTAATAAATGGATTTAGTAAAGCTGAAAGACACAAAATCAGCATTCAAAAATCAGTTGCTTTTCTATACACAAACAACAAACTTTAAGGAGTTAAGAAAATAATCCCATTTCAACATCAAAAAATCCTAAATTACTTAGGAATAAATGTACTGAAGGAGGTAAAAAGTTTGTATACTAAAAACTATAAAACACTGGGGGAAAACATCAAATATGACACAAGTAAATAGAAAGATATCCATGTTCATGGATAAGAAGAACTGTCTATACTAGCCACAGAGATCTATCAAAATTTTAATGACATTTTCCATAGTAATAAAGAATTCTAAGTTCATAAGGAATGACAAAAGACCCTGAATAGACAAAGCAATTCTCAGCAAGAAGACAAAGGTGGAAGCATCACAGTCTCTGATTAAAAATATTACAAATATACTGCATTCCCACTGTGGGAATTTAATATAAAATGTATTTAAATTAAATATAAAATATAATTTAAAATATTAAAAATGCACTGCATTCCCACAGTGGGAATGCAGTACATTTTTAATCAGAGACTGTGGTGCTTCCACCTTTGTCTTCTTGCTGAGAATTGCTTTGTCTATTCAGGGTCTTTTGTCATTCCTTATGAACTTAGAATTCTTTATTACTATGGAAAATGTCGTTAAAATTTTGATAGATCTCTGTGGCTAGTATAGACAGTATCCAATGTACTCAGCCCTACTATGAAACTAATTTAGGACCTTCACATGAAAGCTATAACCCAGTTACAACCTAAGAATAGGGGGAAGGGGGAAAGGGTGGGGAGGGAGGGGGGAGGTGGGTAGAGGGAGGGGGATTGAAAGGATCACACCTATGGTGCATCTTACAAGGGTATATGTGAAGCTTAGTAAATGTGGAATGTAAATGTCTTAGCAAGGTAACTAAGAAAATGCCAGGAGGGCTATGTCAACTAATGTGATGAAAATGTGTCAAATGGTCTATGAACCAAGTGTATGGTGCCCCATGATCATATTAATATAGACAGCTATGATTTAATAAAATAAAATAAAAATATACTGCAAAAATATAGTACTCAAAATAGTATGGTACTGGCATAGAAACAGATAGACCAGTAGAATTGAATGGAGAGCACAGAAATACATCCACACATTTATGTTCAATTGATCCTGAATAAGGGTGCCATATGGGGAAAGGATCATCTTTTCAATAAATGGTCCTGGATAAGTAATTTATGTTCTTTGAAAAATAAAAAATAGATGGTGCTGGGAAAATTAGATTTCATATGAAGAAGAATGAAAGCAGACCCTTACATTTGTATACAAAAGTAAACTCAAAAGTGGGTTAAACTTACATTGTTAGGACCGTGGCCTAAAAATTTTAGTATAGTAGCCCTAGCTGACCACTTCTTGTTACTTTCAACAAAGTTCTAGTAGAGAGGGATGAACTATGGTAGAGCCACCCACTTTGTTAACACAGAGAAAAGCAAAGAGGGAAAAGGGAATATAGCTCTGTCGCTATGGAGCCCTTATTCTGTAGCTCCCACTGAAAGTCCTATGATTTGGAGTCATACAGGGGTGAGGAAGCCAAATGCTTCTGTGGTAGATGCAGAAGAAATGACACACTGAGGCCATGAAATGGAAGCCTGCTGCTATGCCATAGGGAGCCTATGGCCCTGATGGAAATGTAGGAATTAAGGCACCCTCTCTTGCAAGCCCGTCATTACAGAGATGCATCAGAGCAGCATCCAGAGCTGCACTCTGATGGGCTGAATGCTTAGGTGAATAAATAAAACCCAGAGGCATCAGCACTAGCTCTGGACGAGATTTTTGGTGTAAGTGCACCTGCGATTACTTACACCTACGAATGGCTGCAAACAAGTAACTTAAAATCCTACTACGATTTTAAAATAATGAATAGTATTACCAATGAATACTGAATTGGCTGCAAAAGCCAGGAGCCTGTAAATACAGTACGTCCTCCATATATGTGCGGGTTCTGCATCTACAGATTAAATCAACTGTGGATGGAAAATACAGTAGAACCCCCATGGCTTACCACCTCCATGTACTGACCATCTCCTTAAGTTGATTCAGTTTTCAAGGACCAGACATGCACCACATGTATGTGTCAGTACAGCAGGCCTAATTCCTTATGTTGACCATCTCTGTATATTGACCAGTTTGTTACAGTCCCTCAGATGGTCATCTTACAGAGGTTCTACTATATTTGAAAAAATAAAATAAAAAGCAATATAACAATGAAAACTGATACAATTTTTTAACACAGTATAACTATTTTCATAGAATTTACATTGTTTTAGGCATTACAAGGAATCTAGAGATAATGTAAAGTCTATGGAAGGATGTGCACAGGTGATATAGAAATTCTAGGCCATGTTATATCAGAGACTTGGGCATCTGAGAATTTTGGTATCTGTGGTACCAATATCCTCTGCATGCTGACTACTCTACTCTAACAATCCCTGGGTCCCTGAGTGAACTTGCATTAGCAAAAAGAGATCTGGAAGGCTAGGTGGCCCCCAAGGAGGTGTTATATATAAACATATATATATATGTTATATATATATAAACATACAAAATATATATACTCTAATACATAAAATATATATACTCTAATACCAAGATGGACTTCATGTGGACGCTGGAGGGACTGTGAATAAGAACCAACCAGGATCCTGGGGACATGGATGATAGTAAACAATGACATTCCCTCCAGATCCCAGCACCAGGATTATTTTCCCGCCAAGGAATGTTCTCCATCCTCAGACCAGGAGTATACACAATTTAAGCCCAGCAGGGTTTAATCTTTGTTATACAATGCTGTGTTCCTCATTTTCTTGTTTTCAGAGTGGGAGATTGCATTATCCTGCTCCTTCTGTGTCATGGTGTGTTGAGAGCTAACTTATCTTTAAGACCACAAGTTGCCAGACACAAAGCAGCAGCTCATGGAGATGGATGTAGAAGACTGTAGGTAGGTCCTGGACTTGGAGCTAGAGCAACAAATAGTTGAAATCTGTGGTCACTGGTTCTGAGATGGGCATGAATGTGTTATTTGCACAACAAGCCCTCCCAGGAACATTTTGGTAGGCAAAATGTTGAAACATGGCAATTTATTACTTTATTCGTAATAATACCTCAAATATTTGACTGAGTCTTCCTCTCCCTGTTTTCCTTATATTTAAATATGAATATAATGTTTCAATTCTGGTCAATGATGTGTGAGTGAGACTACTTCTAAGTAACGTCTTTAAGAGATCTCTGACATGTGACCTTTGCCCCTTTTCTTTCTTGTCCCTTCTTCCATCTAGATACATGAAGCCCAGATATGATGGTTGGAGTTTGGCCTTTATTTTTGACCACAAGAATGAGGTTTCATCCTTAAATGGTGGACCTGTGGGTTGAAAAGAATGTTAGTTTCCGTGGACTGTGTTGGAACTCCCTCAATAGATTGAGGCCCCTACCTTGTTTACATAAGAGACAAAGAGATCTCTAAATTATTTAAGCCACAGAAACTTTTAGCTCCTTGCTACTAACTTAATCCTAATTTACAAACTTTGCAAGCAGCCCCTGTCTTATGCAGGAGGTGAGCGTTTGAAAGGAGGAGAGGGAAGAAGAGAAGAGAGAAGGAAAATGGATTTGTGCTAAGGAGGCATTTAGTTTGTACTTGTCTTCACATATTTCCTTAATTAAATCCAGAAACATACAGAACATATTCTCTGTACAACAAAGTCTGCTAAAAGGGACTCCATGTTCTAGCCCAGGCAACTGCTTTGTGGGGACTCAGCCTGGAGCAGCAGGTGACGCAGTGACATGGCCTGTTAGGACAGCTGGCTCTTCCAGAGCACGGCTCTGTCAGCCTGTGGGGCCTTTGGGTAGACTGGAAGTCATTTGCTCCAGATGGTGCCCTGCATTTCAAAGGCACATTTTGAAGCCTCAGCAACTGATCAAAAAGACTAACAAATATTGTTCTCTGTGTGTGAGAGCTGCAGTGCAACTTAGGGCTGCAGGAAGTGGCCCTGTTGGCATCTGAAATTGTTCTTATAGTTTTTTTTCTGAGGTGTTCTCTCTCTTTCTCTCTTTTTTTTCTCTCTCTTTAATTGCTGCCTCCTTCTCCCCTCCCTCCTTCCATACCCCCTCCTCTACCCCGACCTCCCCACCATAGGGTTCTATCCCAAACCTAGAGCTCCAGCTCTGGCTTGCCAGTCATGCCCTGACACTGTCTTGGCAGTAAAAGATTCAAAACTTGTCCTTGAAGGCTGCTGGGGCCAGAGCCAGGTCCTTCTTGACCCCTGGACAGAGATAGGAAAGTATTAAAAATGAATGCTTGCCTGCTAAATATTTAAGAAGAGAAAACAAAAGCATACAAACAACTCTCAAGAGTTTGCCCAAGGACAGGTTTCTAAATTATCCAGATTGTTATCCAACTGAACATGACCCTGAACCCCAGCTGCCTCCATGAGCCCTGCCAGAGAAGAGGGTGACATAGGTTTTTACACAACAAATCCAGTATCATCAGAACATTTTGTAAATTGTTCTAATGTACCCCTTACCCTACATGGGCCCTTATTCTCATTGCTTATTGACTTTGAAGGGAAAGGCAATGAGAATGGAGCTCAATGGCAAAAGCCCAGAATTTCCCATTATCCTGATATCCGATGGCTGAGGTGCTGGGAGATCCTCCTCAGGGAAGCATTCCCCAGGATCTGCCTCAATTCTGCTTACATAATATTTATATCATGATATACAATTGTATATGATCAAGTGATTCTTTCACCCAGAATCCCATCTTCACTGCTCCCACAGTCAATCCGCTCCATTTAAGGCCTAAATCCCACCTCTTTTTCAGACACTTCTATCTACTATATCTCTACCAAGGAAATCTGCAATCCAATCACATTGAACTTCTTGTCCCTCCTAAAGTGTTACATGTTGTTACGTGGATCCTTTCTATAAAAATGTTTAGAGTGGTTAAATAGCTTGTCCAGACTCACATAGCTAAGAAGGGGCAGAGCTCAGATTCACACACAAGAATGACATTAGACAGTGTGTACCTCTCAACTGGGCTATCTGCTGTGTTAGCCAAGTAAATGTGGGTGTGTAGGTTGTTTGTACCTTTTGGAGGTTATGAACAAAGCCTCAGTGAATGCTAGTGGCTATTCAATTATTGAATGCCTCCATGATTGTTTCTGTAGAATAAATGCCTCTCTATTTACAGGTGATTACCAAATCTAAAGGTGCTAACTGTAGATACACCCTCTCTGGTGGGCAATTTGGTAATACATGTTCTTTAATCTTTTTAAACATGAAAATAGAATATAGAGCATCATTAATTTGACTTGTGTTGCTTCGGATACGAGATAACTTGAACTTTTTATCTCCATGTGATCTGCCTATATATGCATTTTTGCCCATTTTGTTTTCCAGTGTTAGTATTGTCTTTTGGTCCTAGAAGGGAAAACTCTGTATATTAAGGACATTTATCCTTTGCCTGGTATGAATGTCACAAGTATATTTGTGGGAGCTTGTGGATTGTCTTTTAATTTCTTTTTTCTAAATTTCATTCTTGGCCAAAATAAGAACTGTTTAGACTGAGTGACTCTCAACAAACACAGTGCTTCTATGGGCCATGATTCTGATTTAGTGGCCAAATTTATTTCATGGTCCTTCAGGGTAAGGCCACGCTGACAATGCAGCTCCATTCACTAGGGCAACTGTTCTCTCCCAAGGGACATGGTAGATCACCTGGATCTTTACTTTCTGAGCCCATCTCTGACATGTATTGCATAGCTCAGGATGCCCTCCAGAGAGGTTCTTTGAATCCCTGGCCCACTAAACTCTTCTTGTATGAATCATTATTGGTTTACTAATCCAAAGATATCTGAGTACCTATTGTATGCTGGGCATTGTTCAGTAAACCAAATAGACAAACATCCTTCTACTCATGGGATTATATCCTGGTGGGTTTTATTATGATTGATAATAAACTTAATAGATAACTTTTATAGAATCTCATAAAAAGTAAAGCGGAAGAAGGGATCTAGGGAACGTAGGTATGAGCAGAAATATTAATGGGGATGATTATCTTAATAGCAAATGACTTGAAAGAGAAGACAGAGTTGGCCATACAGATACCTGAGAAAGGAAGGTTTAAGGGAGAAGAAACAGCCAATGCAAAGGCCCTGGGGGGGGGGGGGGAATAGCAAGGAGCTCAATGAGCTAGAGGAGCGTGAGCAAGAGTGAGAGGATGTGATCATAAATGTAGCAGGTGGTCAGACATGCAGGGCTTGTGGGCCATTGCATGGGGTGCTCTGTGTCTTAGTGACGTGGAAGCCACAGCAGGCTTTAGAGCAGAGGAGTGACATGGTCTGACTTTCATTTTAACAGAATCACTCTAGTTTCTGAGATTGAAAATAAGACTACAAAAGGCACTAGGGTAAAAGCAGAGGGCGTGTGTAGAAGGCTTATGAGGTAATCCTGTGGAGCGGTGGTTTTGGCTGTGTCCACAGAACCAACAATGGTGGCGCTGAAAGTGGTCAGTGTTCTAGATGTTCATTGAATAAAGAGCCAACAGCATCTCTTTTGTTCTCAGTCCCTGCTCCTGCCCTCCCTTTCTCTTACCTTTTGGTGCCCACTGTCTGCATAAGAGTAAAATTTGGGGAGGTTGTCTCAGAAGCCAGCAACAATTGTAGGGTAAAAGCAAAGTCTCGCTGTTTTCTGAATGTGTATTCCCTGGATCTCTGAGTCCAGATGCAGGGAGTGAGGAAGGATGAAGGTCCCCGATGGCTTCATTCCAGCAAGAAGCATGAACACACCATGAGGCAAACTCTTCTGGTTCATGCTCAACTCAGCTGCAACTGCCTTGCAGAGTCCTGGGGCAGAAAGTCCCCTAGTGCCAAGGGCTCCCTGTTGGAGTGTTCACCTGTGTGGTATTCACGTGAACTTCAGTGGGAAGCTGCGTGCTCCAGATTATCTTATCTCTTTTATTTATTTATTTTTTTTAGAGACAGAGTCTTACTTTGTCGCCCTTGCTAGAGTGCCGTGGCATCACAACTCACAGCAACCTCCAGCTCTGGGGCTTAGGCCATTTTCTTGCCTCAGCCTCCCAAGTAGCTGGGACTACAGGCACCCACCACAATGCTGGCTATTTTTTTGTTGCAGTTTGGCCAGGGCTGGGTTCGAATCCGCCGCTCTCGGTATATGGGGCTGGCACACTACTCACGGAGCCACAGGCGATGGCCCTCCAGATTATGTTTTTAAAATAAATCCTATTTCATTCCTTTTTCTTGTGAAATGAAATATTTATACTGGACACCCTGTGGTAAACCATTTGGACATCACTAAAGTTCACATGGTTGTAAACTGATGCTCTGATATCAGTTCATATATCTGAACCAATACATCTTTTGACCTTGGGTTTTGATATCACAGCATAATACTTTTATTTCCAAGTGAATACAGGCACTGGTCTATCACAACAATGCCTTTATGAAGACAGGTTTTGGGCAGAGAGATTAAAGATGGCGACTGAGTAACAGCTTCCCTGCAACTGGGAACAGTGAGTCTGGGGAGACAAGACTCCAGGCATCTCTGGCCGGTGGGATCTGCCTATAATCATCCCTTTGAAGATACAGGGAGCCAGCAAGGGACTTCTGGACCCCAAGAGGAGGACAAAAACAGTGGAAAACTGGCAAGTGGTTGCGTGTGTTCCATCGACCTAATCACGCCGGCAACCGTAAGTACAAGCAGCAGTGAGACTGCAAACCAGAAAAGGCCTTACCTGTGAACTATTTCGGTGTTCTTGGACTTGGCACTCAGTTGAACTGCCTTGGGGAGAGCTTGAGCAAGAGTGTGGAGAACTTTGGGCATTGTCTGGGGCACCAGACTGAGCCACTGAGCTGGGCGCAGGAAGCCATTGTGAAAGAACTGCCCGGGCAAGCTCCGCCCTCAGGGTCTCAGAGCAAGGATTGGGTGGGTCAAAGTAACCTACTGACTGAGCAGCCTAAAGGCAGGGACTGAGCTGCCTTACAGCCTTACTCCTTAGGGGTAGAGTGAGACGGTTTTGGCACACTGGAGCCTTGGGCTGTTGCCCTGGGTAGAGTGCCGTGACGTCACAGCTCATAGCAACCTCAAACTCCTGGGCTTGGCGCCATCCAGACCTCCATAAGAGCTGTGCAGCGAACCCCGACAAGTGACCCACACCCACCGGGCCTCTGCATTCCCTGACCAGGAACTGCGGGAGCCACGCAACCCTGCGTCCTCCCTCCTGTGTCCTCCCAGCTTCCACACTAGCCTGTTCATCTGGACAGGGACTCTGGTAGCTGCGTGCCCTTTGGAGCCCTCCCTGCCTCTGCGCAGAGCTCTTCTCCTGGCCAGAGACTGCTGGAGCCTTGGGCTCTCTGTGCCAAAGTCACTGGGTGCCTGGAACTCCCAGAACCGTGCGCACCATCCCCAGCCCTGTTGCTGGATCCAGATGTGTCACAAACCGGAGCTGCTTCCAGAACCAGAACTTCCTAGCCAGGGCATCCCAAGAGGAACTACACAGGGTCACTCCCTACAAAGATCCAGCAACAATAGATCCCGCTGGGGCCTAACCTTGGAGAGACACCTCCCCAA
This sequence comes from Nycticebus coucang, assembly GCF_027406575.1. Taxonomy (NCBI): domain Eukaryota; kingdom Metazoa; phylum Chordata; class Mammalia; order Primates; family Lorisidae; genus Nycticebus; species Nycticebus coucang. The sequence continues at coordinate 13,998,104 of NC_069797.1, forward strand.
CTCTGAGGACAGCCAGAGGCAACAGTGAAAAACAATCATGAGGCAAAATCAACAGAAAAACTCTGGCAATATGAATAATCAGAGTAGATCAACTCCCCCAAGGATCAATGAGGCAGAAACAGCACAAGATCCCATGCACAAACAAATAGCTGAGATGTCAGAAATTGAATTCAGGATTTGGATAGCAAATAAGATTGAATTAGAATTCCAAAGGTTATCTCAAGAATTCAACGGATTCAAAGACCAAATAACCAAAGATTTTGACACATTGAGACAAGAAGTTGCATCCCTCAAAGATGTGAGAAACACAGTAGAATCCCTCAGTAACAGAATGGAGCAAGCAGAAGAAAGGATTTCTGACATTGAAGACAAAGCTTTTGAATGCTCCCAAACCCTCAAAGAAGAAGAGAAATGGAGAGCAAAAACAGACCACGCTCTCAGAGAGCTCTCAGATAATTTGAAGAAAACCAATATTCGTCTTATAGGGATCCCCAAAAGTGACGAAGTGGCTTCACAAGGCACAGAGTCTCTTCTCCATGAGATTATGAAGGAGAACTTCCCAGACGTGCCAAGAGATTCCGAAATTCAGATAGCTGACAGTTTCAGAACTCCAGCACAACTCAACCCAAACAAGACATCCCCCAGACACATCATAATCAATTTCACTGAAGTTAATATGAAAGAGAAAATTCTGAAAGCTGCCAGACAAAAGAAAACCATTACCTACAAGGGGAAGAATATCAGAATAACTGTAGAACTCTCTGCTGAAACCTTTCAAGCTAGAAGAGGATGGTCATTGACTTTTAATCTCCTAAAGCAAAATAGCTTTCAACCCAGGATCCTGTACCCAGCTAAACTGAGCTTCATTTATGACGGAGAAATTAAATACTTCAATGACATTCACATATTGAAGACATTTGCCACAACTAAACCGGCTCTCCAGGACATTCTTAGACTTATCCTCCATAAAGACCAGTGTAATTCTCCACCACAAAAGTAAACCCACCCAAAAAATTTTTGATCAAATTCCAACTTCCACAGTCGCAAAAGGATTAAAAATGTCCACCGGTCTCTCAAAAGGCTTATCAATAGCTTCAATTAATGTGAATGGTTTAAATTGTCCTCTAAAGAGGTATAGGTTGGTGGACTGGATACAAAAACTCAAGCAGATATCTGCTGCATCCAAGAATCGCATCTTACATTAAAAGACAGATAAAGACTCAAGGTGAAGGGATGGTCATCTATATTCCAGGCAAATGGAAAGCAGAAAAAAGCAGGCATTGCAATCCTGTTCGCAGACACAATAGGCTTTAAACCAACCAAAATAATTAAGGATAAGGATGGACACTTCATATTTGTTAAAGGTAATACTCAATATGATGAGATCTCAACTATTAATATTTATGCATCCAACCACAACGCACCTCAATTTATAAGAGAAACTCTAACAGACATGAGCAACTCGATATCCTCCAGTTCCATAGTAGTTGGAGATTTTAATACCCATTTAGCAGTCCTGGATAGATCCTACAAAAAGAAGCTAAGCAAAGAAATTTTAGATTTAAACTCAACCATTCAATATCTGGACTTAACAGACATCTACAGAACATTTCATCCCCCCAAAAACTGAATACACATTCTTCTCCTCAGCCCACAGAACATACTCCAAAATCGACCACATCCTAGACCACAAATCTAACCTCAGCAAATTTAAAAAGATAGAAATTATTCCTTGCATCTTCTCAGGCAATCATGGAATAAAAGTTGAACTATATAACAACAGAAACCTGCATACCCATACAAAAACATGGAAGCTAAACAACCTTATGCTGAAGGATACATGGGTTATAGATGAGATTAAGAAGGAAATCACCATATTTTTGGAACAAAACAGCAATCAAGACACAAATTACCAGAACCTCTGGGACACTGCAAAGGCAGTCCTAAGAGGGAAATTTATAGCACTGCAAGCCTTCCTCAAGAAAACGGAAAGAGAGGAAGTTAATAACTGAATGGAACATCTCAAGCAACTGGAGACAGAAGAACACTTCAACCCTAAACGCAGCAGAAGAAAAGAAATAACCAAAATCAGAGCAGAATTAAATGAAATTGAAAACAAAAGAATTATACAACAGATCAATAAATCCAAAAGCTGGTTTTTTGAAGAGATCAATAAAATAGATAAACCTTTGGCCAACCTAACCAGGAAAAAAAGAGTAAAATCTCTAATTTCCTCAATCAGAAATGGTAATGATGCAATAACAACAGACCCCTCAGAAATTCAAAAAAATCCTTAATGAATATACAAGAAACTCTACTCTCACAAATATGAAAATCTGAAATAAATCGACCAATACCTGGAAGCACGCCACCTACCAAGACTTAGCCAGAACCAAGTGGAAATGTTGAACAGGCCTATATCAAGTTCTGAAATAGCATCAACTATACAAAATCTCCCTAAAAAGAAAAGCCCAGGACCAGATGACTTTACGTCAGAATTCTACCAAACCTTTAAAGAAGAACTAGTACCTATACTACTAAACCTCTTCCAAAATATAGAAAAAGAAGGAATATTACCCAGCACATTCTACAAAGCAAACATCACCTTGATCCCCAAACCAGGGAAAGACCCAACAAGAAAAGAAAATTATAGACCAATATCACTAATGAATATAGATGCTAAAATACTCAATAAGATCCTAACAAACAGAATCCAACAACACATTGAAAAAATTATACACCATGACCAAGTCGGATTTATCCCAGGGTCTCAAGGCTGGTTCAATACACGTAAATCTATAAATGTAATTCAACACATAAACAAACTTAAAAATAAAGACCATATGATTCTTTCAATTGATGCAGAAAAAGCTTTTGATAATATCCAGCATCTCTTCATGATCAGAACACTTAAAAAAATTGGTATAGAAGGGACATTTCTTAAACTAATAGAGGCTATCTACAGCAAACCCAGAGCCAATATCGTATTGAATGGAGTTAAATTGAAATCATTTCCACTTAGATCAGGAACCAGGCAAGGTTGCCCATTGTCTCCATTGCTCTTTAACATTGTAATGGAAGTTTTAGCCATTGCAATTAGGGAAGAAAAGGCGATCAAGGGTATCCACTTAGAGTCAGAAGAGATCAAACTTTCACCGTTCACAGATGATCTGATCGTATATATAGAAAACACTAGGGATTATAGTACAAAACTTTTAGAAGTGATCAAGGAATATAGCAATGTCTCAGGCCACAAAATCAACACCCATAAATCTGTAGCCTTTATATATACCAACAATAACCAAGCTGAATAAACAATCAAGGACCCTATTCCTTTCACAGTAGTGCCAAAGAAGATGAAATATTTGGGAGTATACCTAACAAAGGACATGAAAGATCTCTACAAAGAGAACTATGAAACTCTAAGAAAAGAAATAGCCGAAGATGTTAACAGATGGAAAAACATACCATGTTGATGGCTAGGAAGAATCAACATTGTTAAAATGTCCATACTGCCCAAAGCAATATATAATTTTAATGCAATTCCTAGTAAAGCTCCATTGTCATATTTTAAAGATCTTGAAAAAATAATACTTCGTTTTATATGGAATCAGAAAAAACCTCTAATAGCCAAAACATTACTGAGCAATAAAAACAAAGCCAGAGGAATCACGCTACCAGACCTGAGACTGTACTATAAATCCATACTGATCAAAACAGCATGGTACTGGCACAAAAGCAGAGAAGTAGATGTCTGGAACAGAATAGAGAACCAAGAGATGGATCCAGCTAATTACCATTATTTGATCTTTGACAAGCCAATTCAAAACATTCAGTGGGGAAAAGATTCCCTATTTAACAAATGGTGCTGGGTAAACTGGCCGGCAACCTGTAAAAGATTGAAACTGGACCCACACCTTTCACCATTAAGTAATATAGACTCTCACTGGATAAAAGATTTAAACTTAAGACATGAAACTATAAAAATACTTGAAGAAAGTGCAGGGAAAACTCTTGAAGGAATCGGCCTGGGTGAATATTTTATGAGGAGGACTCCCCAGGCAATTGAAGCAGTATCAAAAATACACTACTGGGACCTGATCAAACTAAAAAGCTTCTGCACAGCCAAGAACATAGTGAGTAAAGCAAGCAGACAGCCCTCAGAATGGGAGAAAATATTTGCAGGTTATACCTCCCATAAAGATCTAATAACCAGAATCCACAGAGAACTCAAATTTATTAGCAAGAAAAGAACACGTGACCCCATTTCAGGGTGGGCAAGGGACTTAAAGAGAAACTTCTCTAAAGAAGACGGACGCAAAATCTACAAACACATGAAAAAAAGCTCATCATCCTTAATCATCAGAGAAATGCAAATCAAAACTACTTGGAGATATCACCTAACCCCAGTAAGAGTAGCCCACATAACAAAATTCCCAAACCAGGTATAATGGTGTGGATGTGGAGAAAAGGGCACACTTCTACACTGCTGGTGGGAATGCACACTAATACGTTCCTTCTGGAAGGATGTTTGGAGAACACTTAAAGACCTAAAAATAGACCTGCCATTCGATCCTATAATTCCTTTACTAGGTTTATACCCAGAAGACCAAAAGTCACAATATAACAAAGACATCTGTACCAGAATGTTTATTGCAGCCCAATTCATAATTGTAAGTCATGGAAGAAGCCCAAGTGCCCATTGACCCACGAATGGACTAGCAAATTGTGGTACATGTATACCATGGAATACTATGCAGCCTTAAAGAAAGATGGAGACTTTACCTCTTTCATGTTTACATGGATGGAGCTGGAACATATTCTTCTTAGCAAAGTATCTCAGGAATGGAAGAAAAAGTATCCAATGTACTCAGCCCTACTATGAAGCTAAATTATAGCTTTCACATGAAGACTATAACCCAACTATAGCACAAGACTATGGGGAAAGGGCCAAGGAAGGGGAAGGGAGGGGGGAGGTTTGGTGGAGGGAGGGTAATGGGTGGGGCCACTTCTATGGTGCATCTTAGAATGGGTACAGGCGATTGCACTAATGGACACAGCTATGATTTAACAATAAAAAAAAGAAGAAGAAAAAAAAGACAGGTTTTGGATAACAAACCAATTTCATACCTTTATGCATGGTTACTAATTCACACTGCTTTAAACTTTTTATTTTGGAGCAATTTTAGATGTCCAGGGAAGTTGGGAACATAGTGCAGAGTACTGCAGTTGCTGTGTACCCCTCAGCCAGGGTGCCTCGTAGTTACATCTTACACCTCCTTGGTGTATCTGTCGAAACTGAGAATGGCTACATCACTCTGGTGCATTCCTGTTTGTACACGTAGTCGATAAACTAAACCCCCTTTGTTCAGATCTCACTTGTTTTCTGCTCATGCCCTTTTCTGACCCAGCGTCTCATCCCCAGTACCTCACTGCTTTTAATTCTCACATCTCCTTGTGTCCTCTGGTCCATGACAGTCTCTCTGTCTTTCTTCGTTCTCTGCGACCTTGACCATTTTAAGGGCTCCTAGTCAGGCATTTTATAGGATGTTCTTCAGTTGGAGCCTGATTTTTTCTCACAGGGTGATGTGCTCTCCACATATGAGGGGGTCCTGCCATCAAGGTATCTCTCTGAAGGTAATGTTAGCACTAATGGTGGTGAAGGTCCTTGGTCAGCTCTCTCCACTGTAAAGGTTTTCCTCCTTTCCATGTACTGTTCTTCAGATGTGAGTCTAGTCAGTAAGTCCAGCCCACACTCAACAGCAGTGGGTGGGGAAGGGGTAGTCTTTTATTGTTTTTTTCTTCTTTAATCAGGGAAAAAAATTTAAAAAAAAAAAAAAACATTTAGAGCTCTCAGAGGAAGAAATAAATGTATATCTTCTGCCCTTGGGTTTTGATATCACAGCATAACATTGACTCCTTTCATGTTCATTTTTCCTTGTTTTAATCCACCAAGACAGTTTAATCCCTTACCAAAAAAAATAATAAAAAAGAATTTCCAGTTATCTACACCCACCTTTGCCACATTTCTCCAAGAAATTCTGTTTAAATTATTCTGTATTGAGAGAGTGTCTACCTTTCCTATTTGGCCGTGTAGGAAATAAGTAAAGACTAAATCCTGGTTAAATGAACACAAAGATGAATGTCCTTCATGAATTTCTCCTTTTCTGGCCCTCCTGGAGGGAAGGCAGCAGATTTAATTTGTCTCTTTCCTACTCACAGTACCTGAGTTGTAACTAACACTCAATAAATGCTTTTTATGAAACGGAATCTGATCAGTGATGGAAGAGCTTCTAAATAATCCACAATTCTCTCATCAAACTGTCAGACCCAATAAGTGCCAATAAAATTTAGAAGAGGAATTCAATTCCGTGGCTGAATTCCAATGACATTTTCTCACAAAGATTCATAATAACAATCATCACTGGAAGACATAGCTATTCATTTCCTATTGTTCTTTGTAGAAGGGCAGTTAGCTTTGGGGTTTGCTTTGTTTTGTTTTGTTTTTTCAAAAACAAAGAATAATACACTGTGACTTTTGAGAAAAGCACAGCATTGATGAAATATTACCAAAAGGGATAGAAAAGAGGAACTACAAAGGACAAATTAAATTCTGTCCTTTTTGAGCTTGGAGGGTGCCAATGTTTGTATTTTAACAAGCATCAACCATCCTTTGTCGTGGGTGAAGCGAGAGAAGCTCGAGGGAGGGGAGTAACAAAGTAATTCTTGTGGCAGTGCCCACCTCCCTCTGCACCCCCCCTTTCTCTTTTAAAAGAGAAGTCGTGATCCCTGTGGAAATATTAGAAAATGTACGTACGAAAAAAGGAGGGACAATTCTGGACAAGTGAGAGAGAGGGAAATGTTTATTGTTGCAGGTCTGGGTGGTCTCTTTTGTGTTTGCCTAGAATGAGGAAGCAAATGGCCTTAACGGGAAGGAGGAACTTATCCAGGAGCCTAAGAAGTGGGGGTAAGGGGAAGGAGACCAGGAACTTTATTATCAAACAGTGACGGTTAGCCGAAATGATACCCTTTCCCTACACAGCATGACACCTCACACCAGAAGACCACTGGGAGGGTGCCATTCGAGAGAATCTAGCCCACCTTGAAGCCAGCCATCAGCAGTCTTCTCGATTTTCTTTCCTCCTCTTTTTCTTCAGTGGGGGTGGTGCAACTACTCAGTTGCTGAGCAGAAATCCGAGCATCACAGGGACTGCGAGGCTGAGAGTCTCTCTGGAGCTGTGTGATAAGGACTTGGTGTTGCCGTACATTACTTTGGTTACAACTTAAAATAACCATGGTGTAGTGCAAAGGTCAACAAACCATTGCCCACGGCTATTCATGTACACATTGTCTGTGATGGCTTTTGTGCTACAGTGGCAGACATGAGACCTAATGGCCTGCAAAGACTAAAAATATCTAATCTTTTCCATTTAGAAGTTTGCTGACCCCAGAATAAAAAATAAACTTGAATTTGATATATAACATGTCTGGTCCTATGTCTACCTCCATGAGCTTTGGACAGGCCCCTTCTTCCTTCTGTGTCTCAATTTCTTCATTTTTAAAAAGACTTCTGATTTCTCCTATAACTCTTACTCTGAAGCTCACTGGGAAGAAATGGCCTAAGGCTGCCAGCAACCAGGCAAGGCCACAGACAGAAGTAACCACACAAGAGAGACAGTGTGGGGAGATGATTGTTCATCCTTTTACTTGCCACATATTTGCGTCCTTATGTTCAAAATATCTCTTACAAACACCGTAGAACTAAGACAGTAGAACCTCCACAGTTGACCACCTACTTACGTTGCCCACCTTCTTAAAGTGACCTGATTTTCACAGGCTAGACACGCACCACATGTACGTACCGGTGCAGTAGGCCTAGTTCCTTATGTGACTACCTGCGTGTGTTGCCCAGTTTGTTACAGTCCATTGTGTGGTCAACTTACAGATGTTTGATGGTATTTGAATTTGCAGGGATGACCTCTTTTACCTGAAGAGTCGTGCCCATTTACTTTTTTTGTGGATTCAGATAAATATGTATTCATTCCTACCATCCTATTCACGTTTCACATTTACATCATATTAATCCACTACTTTATTTCAGCTATGGCAGTTGGCAAGTGGCTACATGCAGGTGTCACCCAATAGATCCTCATCTAGGCTGTTTCCTGTGCCCTTCTGGGCTTTTTCTTTGGGTGTCTCTGTTGCCACCACACAGGACACCTCTGAGAACATGTTCAATATTCTATCATTCTGACACAAGCACAAACCTGGCATTGTGAAGCAGCAAATACCCTCTGGCCAGTAAATGGGCGATGGATAGAAACCAGCAAATGAACACTCCCTCTTCCGTCCCTCGGGTGGACAGTCCAGGCGTATTTGCTTTGTGACCCTTCAGAGAGTGCCTGCGAGGATTGACATGATGAGTGTGCGGGATGCATGCTTAGACTGGCTGCCATCATCCCTGCCTGCTTCCCCGTTCTCAGCCTCCCACTGCTGATCCAGAGTTAGGTCCCAAATGAACTATCTCTACATAAGCCCTGATTCCAAGTTCTGCTTTGGGGACAACTCGCATGAGGATACCTTTTGAATTTCTTTTTCTTCCATTCTCTTATTCTTTTGAATGGTTTGAGTGTTTCCTGCTTGTTACATTTGTTCCCCTTTACTGCTTTGAAATTTATACACCACATTTATATTATCTAGTAATTATATTAATAAGCGTGTTCAACTTAGCTTTCAGTTAAACTTTACCTCACTTCTGAAAAATATGAGGAACTCAGAGTAGTTTAAACTACTCCAATAACCAGCTGGCTTGTGGGACATTATTATCCAGTATTATTATCTAGTATTTAACTCAATAAATTAGCCATTGCTATTGCTGTTTGTTGTTAATACCATCAGAATAAAGATTTATTACATTTCCCCCCATGGCTATTGTTTGCTTTATTAAGTATCCCTTGTTTTCTTAACCTTCCTTATTTCTGAAGTGCAAACATTTAAAGTTCCTGTAGTTCAAGTCTGTAAGGAACAACTCTCATATTTTGCTTATCACAAAGTGTCTTTGTTTAATTGTTGTTTTTAAAAGGTAGCTCAGTTGAAAATACAATTCTAGATTGACAAATTTTTTAATCACTTTAAGGATATTTGACCACTGTCTTCTGGATATCTCTGCTGCTGTTGAGAAATCAGATATTAGTTCCCTTGTTTTCCTTTATAATTTGTTTGTTTTCCCTGGCTCTTAAAGCTGTCTTGGTACACTTAGGATTCTGTTACTTTCTAATGACATGTCTAAATGTGAATTTCTTGTTTTCATTCTTGTAGTTCTTTAAACACATTAAACATATAGATGTTATACTTCCAAATCAAAATTTTTTAGGTAGGACTCTTGTTTGTTCTGCTGACTCTCAAATACTGATTCTTCTTGGCCTCTTAGTTCTGTTTCTTTGGGGCTTTTTTGCAGTTTTTAGCCGGGGCCAAGTTTGAACCCACCACCTCTGGTATATGGGGCTGGCGCCCTTCTCCTTTGAGCCACAGGCACTGCCATGTTTTGTTATTTTCAATTGTAAGCACATGTTTGCTTAAATTGCAACAGCAGAAATTCTTTTAAGCTTGGCTTGGGATTATTTGCTGTAAAGGAACAGCATTCATTTCTGCCAGGGTTATTCAGCTGGTATCAAACCTGATTCACTTTTAATTAAAATTTTTAACTCGGAGTTGTAGGGTCACTGTGAATTCAGTGTATAAACCTATGTGAAGCCAGCCATATCCATGCATTCTTAAAGAACAGTTCTTCTTGTCACCCTCCATCTGGAGCCAAGACCAAGATATTTGAGAGTTTTCCCATCTCAGTCTTTTCTTAAGGGTGCACACTATCCCATGCTCCTGCTGGATGTTAGCCTCTCAGATCTGCTTCCTCCCCTGCCAAGGTGAGAGCCTTTGTGTCCTCCCCGTGATTCACTGGCAGCCACAAACGCCAGAGTTCTGGGCTGCTCAGAGTGCCCCAGGGGTGAGGAGGCTGCAGCCCCCCGCCCCACTTCCTGCACTTATGCACTCCTGTGTTTCCTGCCTCCAGAGGCCTTGCCTCCTTACAGTTTCCTCTATGCCTTTGTTTACCATAATCACTTTTCTAGGCTTTGTGTTTGGCAAGGAGAAGTTCAGAATAGCTAGTTTAAAAAAAAGGAAGATTTTCTTAAGAACTAAAAATCACAGATTTGATAGTTAAGCATCCATCATTCCTCAATGTTTCCACACCCCAAGAAGACCAACCCGCCCCCCCCAAAATGCCCTTTTGGGGACCACAACCCTCTGACAAGGGAGGAGGCTATGTCATATCTGTAGTTCCTCTGTGTAAAATCTCTGTTTAGAAATCATGCTGGCATGGTACCCGCCTATATTTATACCAAGAATATTTATGAGGGTTAACCCTGTCACCATCGTCTCCACTGATCACAACATGCGGTCTGGATGTGTCATGATCCCCCTCTTTTCTGCTAATGTGGTTGGAGGCAGGAGTGCCCCTCAGAACACTTCATCTTGCTCCTGTTTCTTAGCCTGTGGTCTTCACATGTATTTCCCAAGTTCTGGGGTCTCTAGGCCACTGTTGACATGAATGCAAGAACTGGCATTTTTATACCATATTTTCTCATCTGTATGGCAGAGTTTTGTTCCCTTCCACCACTTAACATCTGAGCATATTTTTAAAATACATTCATGTATTTAAAAAATTCTCCCAGTCGGGTGCAGTGGCTCATGCCTGTTATCCTAGTAGTCTGGAGTTCAAGATCAGCCTGAGCAAAGGCAAGACCCTGTCTCTACTTAAAATAGACAAACTAAGGCAAGAGGATTGTTTGAGTCCAAGTTGGAGGTTTCTGTGAGCTAGAACACCACTGCACTCTACCCAGAGTGACAGCTTGAGACTCTGCCTCAAAAAAAAAAAAAATTATTCTCCCACTTACAAATCTTGGTTGGAAACAGCTTGCAACTGGGGTGTGGAGCTGTGACCCAGGAAATGGAAACCTGGTCTTGGGAGCTGTGGCATGGAAATTTGACCTTCTTATACAAAACAAAGGATGACCTCTCTCTGAAGCCAGCTCAATGCCACACACATGGTAGGAGTATTCACATCTTGATTATTCAATGAGTGAGTAAGTTTTGAAATCAGATGTCCAGAGTTGTTTTTTTTATATCCTTGAAATGACAAAGACATCCACTGGTTGGTCCTTGATGCCCCTTAGACTATGCAGATTACACGTATGTCTAGATAAACTTCCAAACTTCCAGTCCTTGGGGCATCAGTCCTTTCCTTTCCCTGTATACCCATCCCTGCAAGCAATCCATGCAGAGCTGTGTGCAGGAGGAAATATGAAAAATATTAGCACCTCTAGCTTACACTTACACGTCCAGAAAGGAAGCTGAAAGAAGGTGGATATGAACTAGAAACTCAGAGGAACAACTGGCCTTGTTCAAATCTGCTGAACATGAGAAGTTGAAAGAAGCAGTGGTGAGAAATGAGTAGATGGCTAGAAACTACTACCCAGCTTTCTGTATAAGACCCTCCTTCTCCCAGAGCTCAATATCCCTCATGAATCATGGCTCAACAGTAAACCTTCAGAATCCCTGTCAAGCTCTGACTTGGCATTTTCTGCTGGGGGAAAAAGTCTCCATCCATGGTTTCTCTTTTACCCAATGAAAAAATTCACTAACAGAAACCAAGCAACAGAGCAAGAGAGCCGAGCCCTGTGATCATGGGTGAGAGGATGGGCCAAAACAGCTAAGGGCTCAGTGGCCAGAAGCCTATTAGCAGTGGCTCAGATTTCCTGGTTCCAGTGGGTTGCGACACACTCAGGATTAACTTTGCCCACAGCCTGTGGTTAATGACTGTTTGCACGGTAACAGTCTGCTATTATGCCGACAGAACGCCTGTAAAGAGTATGCTTGGATTTTGAAAGAGGCCACACACTCCCCCCAGGGAAGGCAGAGCTGTTTAATGAACAGAAAGACTCTGGTGTATGTTGCTGACACCCCAGGCATCATCAGGCTCTGAGTGTCCATCCAAGGAGGCCTGGTTCCACTCCTCCTCCTCCATCACTACCTTATCAATTTCTTTCCCTTCATGCTTTCTTTCTTTGTTTAGGAGCTTAGAAAACTCCTCCTGTACCCCAAAGGGGATGGATAAATATTTATATTTTAACAAGATTCTATACCAATGGTAAGGATGAATTGTCTATTAACATATCCTGTCTTCAAATTTACATGGCTTCTTACTGCCAGACTCCTTTACATTGTATAAGCCTGTGGTCCCCAATCCCCAGGTGCAGACAGGTACATATCTGTCTGTGGCCTTCTTGGAACCAGCAGCACAGCAGGTGAGCAGCAGGTGAGCGAGTGAGGCTTTGTCTGTGTTTACCGCTGTTCCCCATCACTCACATCACTGCCTGAGCCCCGCCTCCTGTCACAGCAGCGGCAGCATTAGATTCTCACAAAAGTGCTGACCCCACAGTAAACTTCACATGCCAGGGATCTAGGTCTCACCCTCCTTCTGGGAATGCAATGCCTGATGATCTACGGTGGACCTGAGGCATTGAGGCTAGTGCTGGGGAGGGGCTAAAAGTACAGATGATCATTAGCAGTGACCATAAGTCAGATGCTTGCAGACTCCTATCAAAACCAGCGCCCTGACCCATGGAAAAATTATCTCCCATGAAGCCAGTCCCTGTGCCAGGAAAGTTGGGGGCCTCTGGTTTCAGCCCCACTATTCTATGAGTCCCAACTAGGGTTTCAGGCTTATCATTCCCTCCTCTCTTTTGTCCTGATCTTGTTTTAGCCAAATTTATTAACTATTATGGATCATAGCTGGGTTATCTTGGTTGACATTCTTGGGGCATTTAAAATGCCTGTTGACACCATCTCTCTCTGGAGGGAGGGGGGTGGTGGGTAGAGGGAGGGGGATCGGTGGGATCATACCTGTAGTGCATCTTACAGGGGTATTTGTGAAACTTGGTAAATGTAGAATGTAAATGTTTTGGCACAGTAACTGAGATAATGCCAGGAAGGCTATGTTAACCATTGTGATGAAAATGTGTCAAATGGTCTATGAAGCGAGTGTATGATGCCCCATGATCATACCAATGTATACAGTTATGATTTAATAAAAAAAAAATAAATAAAACAAACCAAAAAAAAAAAACCAAACAAACAAACAAACAAACAAAAAAAAAACGCTGCTTCATGTCAGAGTCCCCAGCCAGAAGTAACCTCTTTTTTTGGTTCCCTTCACATTCTACTTTGCAGATAAACTTTCCCTGCCCCGCTAGACTACATACTTATTGGAAATGAGGGCTGCATCTTAGTTTTTAATTCCCCCTTGTGCCCAGGATAGGATCTTACAGAATAGATGCTCAGTGAGGGCTGGGTCATTGCTGTTAGCTTGCTTTTAGACTCAAAATTTAATTTTTACTGAAGGGAATTAAATGCAGATATCACACTTCTCTTGTAGACTTGTGAATTCAAGGAAGCTAAGAGTATCTGAAGTTCTCCCTGACTTCTTTTAACTGAGCTGGCAGAATAAAACTGGACAAACACATCCCTATTTAGCATCAGAATATTTTGACTAACTAAGCCTTACCAGCGATTATATTCTTGTAGATTTGGAACTTAGTATGTTAGTAACTTAGAGCAGGTGGAGTCAGAGCAAGTTGTAAATTTTAAAGGGGAGTTTCAAGGCTTAGGTGTAAAGAAAATGACTCCTTTCTGATTGGGAATATAATTACAAAGATTCACAGACAGATATAGAAAAAGACCATAATCTTGGGCCTTTTGGGGCTTCTGCCAAGTTGCATGAAAGAGAAAAGTTGAGCTCTGAAAGGAGTCAGGCGATAAAAGCTTCTGAGGAATCACAGAGGAAAAGAACTCCAGGGAGTAGGAGAGAGACAACAGGTGGTTCTTACTGAAGGGACCTGGAGGGACCCCAAGACACCCTAAGAAGCGGGAGACCTGAAAGTGCCCAACACCACCGTAGACTGGTCACAGATCAAGGACACCATTGCTTTTGCATGCTTGTATACTCCCATTCCTTTAAGATTGGTCTAAATTGGTCTTGATTGCTGTAGAACCTCCAGACATTAGTTATCCAGAGCTGTGGATAGATATGATTTCATGACATCGGAAGGTGGCTACTAAAAGCTCATAGTCTAATTTAAAGGAAAGCTGATTCTCATAAAAAAAAATACTTGAAAATAAAGCAGGTGCTAATTTGAACATGAGAATAAGTGTTGGGTGCAAGGGTATAATGAACAAAGTATGTATTCCTTGTTGGTGGGACCTCTACCATGTAGACATCTTGGGGTCCCAGTCTTAACTCTTTAAGCCTTTATGTCCTCATTTGTGAAATGTGGTGGGTCACAATACTGACTTCTCCCGTTGTGGAAAGTATTTGATGGCCTGGGATATGGCTAACACAGGCAGCAGGTGGTTAGTAAATAGTCATTGCTGCTGTGGCTGGAGGGGCTGAGATAGAGCAAGGACCACTGCAGGGCAGGAGCATTTGAAGGCTGAGCTGGGGCCAAGTTTACTGAGACAGGAGCAAACAAGGGGCATCCCAGAAGATTTCCTAGAAAGGATGACTGCATATCAGTGGGGAATAAGTGACCTAAGTCAAATATCCGGGGTTGTAAGCAGAACTTCTAGTTGGAACACAATCTTTGAACAAGAGTCGGCCCCCAACTCAGTTTCATTTTGCCTTCCTGTACTGCTGAATCACAGATGGAGGCACATTGCCTTGATGTCCCACTTGATGTTCATATTTTTAACATCCTGGAACTTAGTGTGATTCATGATGAATGAAGGGGCGAATTGAATGACAGGGGCCACTGGACTTGTTACAAGGGGAAGTACAGAGGAAAGAGAAAGGGCTAAAAACTGGGCATGGGGGTGTGCCTGTATTTAGAGCACAGGGTTGGAGGCAGGAAGTCTGGGCTACATTCTCAGCTTCTGAGTGAGAGGTCAAAGACCAAAAATAAAAAATGTGTCAAATGGTTTATGAAGTGAGTGTATGATGCCCCATAATCATATCATTGTATACAGTTATGATTTAATAAAAAAAATTAAAAAAAAATTATTCTGAGACACAAAACGAAAGGAAAATGGAATCCAGGTTCCATGTGGGCAACCATGGCCTTCATTTCCATCCCAGCGAGGATGAGCTGAGTTAGAAAGAAGTCAGGGGATGGGTAATGGTGGATGGAGGTTTTAAAGGTTGGAAGGGTTGGGATTGGCACATCCACCTTTCTAGGGTGGGACATCTGTTGGAAGGGGGGTGTTCATCCATTTGTGCGGGTCTGCTCTATTTGGGCAGAGTTCCTACATTTGACTCTATCACTGAGTTTTAATTATCTTGTCTTTGATATGGCAGCAATGTACCTACCTCATAATGTATCTACCTTGAAAATCAGAGATAACATTTATGAACACGTTTAAAGGTTTGTAATGCAAATTATAAGCATTCCTCTTACAGAAGGTCTGGGAGAAGGAAGAGGAGCCATGGGAGATTACATGGAAACGTGGATGAGGTCCACTAGACCAGACGCATAATACATCAAGTCCTAGAGGCTGGAAGGGAAGAGTTTCAAGGAGGATGGCCCAGTAAAGGGTTAAAAGTGATGGGGAAAAGTTGGTGATTAGCAGATTGCTGGTGACCTTGTAGAGAATGGTTTCTGCTGAGAGATAGGGACAGAAGCTAGATTATATGAGATTAAGCAGAAAGTGGGTGGTAAGGAAATGGGGAATGTGGGGTATAGACCACTTAATTAAGAAGTTTACAGTGACAGGAAGCAGAAAATGGGACAGTAGCTTTAGGGAGTAGCTTAAATTATTACCGCTCTTGTGGGTCTAGACATTTTAGCAGGGATCAACTCCTTAAACTAAAGGGATTAAGTGCTGTTAGTGGAATTTCAGTCAGCCAGAGGTGGGAGAGAATTTTCTTCTTTGACACGTTGGGCACTTTCCCAAATGCCTGAAACCACACCAGGAATAGGCATTGCCTGTGGTGCCTGAAGGTTAAACTGACCTTCTTCAACCGCAAGAATTTGGCTTCCTCCTATCACTCACTTTCACCTTTCTATGTTTTTATACCTTTTCAATTATACTTTCAAATGACAATGAATGGGTTTACTCAAAATGATGATGCTATGAAGGAGATTGTACAGAAATAAGTGTAAAAGCCACCTGTCTAAAAGTTTGACTTTGTTTTCACCACAGACTTTCAGAAACATCTAACTGCATTAGGAAGTTGGGGGTGGGAGGCCAGGCGGGGAAGCCTTTGAGTTGCACATGCCCGTTGCAATGCTTGCACATTCTAGTCCATAGAAAAAGAGACAACCCTTCTCTAACCTCCTCAACTAAACATTTACTACAAAATGAGATCATTGGCATTGCTTTCCAGTTCCCCCACCATTATTCCCCCAAACACACCTTCGCCCTGCCAGCCTTCATCCTCCCCAGGATCCCCCTGAAATTCACGTCAGCCCTTCCTATCCTCTGCGCCTGTGTCCATCCTGCCCACCTTATAACAGGCTTTCCATCCTATCCCCTCTTGTCCTATCCCATCCATTCCAAATTTTATCTGGCTATAAAATTTGGCTCAATTCCCCATTATCTGTTATGCTGACAGTCCTCCCTCCCCTTGTATGGTTTTTCTTCTTCCAAACCCTGCAGACTGACAGTCTATGCCGCAAATGTTAATCTTGATTTATACAGAAGATTTTTAAAAATACATATTTTAAGAAAGCAAAAATGTTAATATTAAATATATATTGATAATGTTTATTATCTTGTATAATGTATATTGTATCTTGTATCTCTTGTAATTGCAAATGTAACTTGAGCATTACAATTTTAATGCAGGTTTTTCCTTTCTTAAAATGTGTATACATTTTTTGTACCTTCTCTATTTAGTTTTTTTTTTTTTTATGTCTGAATTCTATTTCAGACATACCAGTTCTATTCCTAACAGCCTTGTTTCCATAACCACATTTTCTGGTGCTTGAGTGCAGGGACCTTTTCTTATCATTCTACATCTCCTGAATTCCTGTTTAATTTTTCTGCACTTAGTAGATGCAGTTCTGTGTGTTCATTTGATGGTGGTTGAAGTTTAAATACTGGAGTCTCAAGCATAGGTTCTAAAAGGGTGGAGTGGGCAGCCCTGAATTCAACATTCCTAGAGATGCCCTCTTTGGTGAAAACTTCCTGTCACGCAAAGGCCAGTGGAAAAAGTGGCAGAGAGCAGTTATAACAGCCAGAAAAGGGGGACAGTTGTCACTTCACATCTTGAGACATCAGGCAGGGAACCCGCCTTGACTTCGGAAGGCTAGTATTTTGAGATTGACCAATTCTTTCTCCTTTTACTCATTACCTAGTTGCCTTTCCTGCTGGAGATGTTATTTGTTGATTTCTGTGTAAAAATCTGAAAGGATTTGGCTGTTCAGCCAAGTTAAGATCAAGGTTTCATGTCATGTTTCATATTTGTCCACATGTTTTACAAGGTCTAGCATTAGTTATTCCTGAAAACGCTCCCATTAGAAGGTGAGCTGATGCTATTAAACTCATTCTAGTTTATAGCCCTGGAAGCAGAGGTCCAGAAAGGTTAAGTGGCTTGGCAGAGTCGCCCAGAGATTTGAAGGCAGGGATGCACTTTAACTCCTCAGTGTCCTGCCTCCGCTTTGCACTGCCTGGCAGCATCCTACCCAGAATGTTCAAGTGCCAAAGAATTGTCAGGGTTCATACCTGGGACGTTTGGAACAACCGGGGGAGATAGAACCAAGCATTAGCATGTGACTGGCAAACAGATGTAAGCAACCATCCTTCAACTCTTGACTATAAGAATTGTATGGAAATTCTACTCCAAAAGGATGTGACCATAAAGAGAAGGGAGTTTTAAGTCTAAATTTGACAGAGGGAAGAGTGTGAATGGGTAGGCACACAGCAGGCTCTCAATAGACAACGTGGAGTGTTGCAGCGAAGCCTCCTTTTCCTCCGCTCTCCAGTGGGAAGCCACTGCCCAGGCCCTACAGCCCTGTTGCCAACGCGCTGGCTGTAGACGCGTTAGTATTCCAACTCTGTCTCTGTTTTTATGGCTCTTCATGACTCTATCTGATGACAAAGTGGCTCTTTGCCATTTAAAGGTCGGATGCCAGTAATAGAGAGATGGTATTTTATCATCCGGTGAGGGCAAGCCGAGGAGAGACGAGAACTTGGTGAACGGTGCCAAGTGTGATCATGTTCCAGAGTAAGAGTCCCTGAAAATGTTTCACGTACCTTCAATTAACCTTTTACAAATACCTGGTCACAGGGACCGATTTATTTAAACATTGGTGGCTGTGTTTGCGAAGTGTTTATTTCCTGCTAAGATGGAGCAGGGGTATGGTCTTCTTGGCATCTAGTTCCTCAACATAGAAATTTCCCCCCATCTCCCAGTGATGACGAAAATATGCCTCTGCTGACCCTCAGCACAGATCCCAGGCTCAGAGTCCCTGCAGACATGACCTGGTAAGAGGTTAAATTCTAGGCTCTTTGAGGAATCTTAAAGAGAAATAAATGTTTTAAAATATAATATTAATAATTACAATAGTGAAGAAAATACAGGTTTGTGTTGGAGGTTACTTTATAATTTAAAATCCTTTTACATATTTGGTCTCTTTTAAATTTCCTTTAACACCAGGAAGTAGACAGAAAAAGTATTATTTATATGTGGCTTAAAGGAGCCAAGTGAGTGACTCAGCGTCACCCCGACACTAAGCGGAAGGGGTGGGGTTTCAAGTCTCAAGGGTTCTTAATCCAGGGCCCTTTCTGCCGTTGCAAGTTCCCCCCAGAACCATTAACAGAGAGCAGGACTCGCTCTGCAGAAAGAAGAAAGCCCCTATCTTGCCTTAATGGAAATTCCAAGGAAGTCTGTCTTAATCAAGAAGCTCTGGAAGTGCTTGTTTCACTCTCTCACCATTAAGATTCAGCCATGAGTCCCATTGGAAATCCCAAGTGGAGCAATTTTACGAACAAAGCCAGTTAGGGAGGGCACTTGCCGTGTGCCGGGAGCTTTGCTTACTAACCTCTCATTTGTGGTGGCATTTGATCCTCACAACAATCACGGGAAGTAGGTAGTATTTTCCCTAATTTAAGGGTAAGGAATGTGAAATTTGAAGCGGTAAATAATCCCTCCAAGATCGCTGAGCTGGTAGCTGGCAGAGCCTGGATTCAAATTCCAGCTGAGAGTCCTCAAAGTCTTTGCTCTTGCCCTGAACAGACTCCCAGGAGGTGAGTCATGAAGTGCTCCCGCAGGGCCAAGCAGGTGGAGGCCAGCGGGGTCTGATCCACCACTTGGAGCAGATGGAACCCCTGGCCGACAGGTCACCCAGCACAGCAAAGTCCCTCATGCTTTGTTTTTCTGGGACCTGATAAGCCTTTTTAAGTAGGGACCTAGGACTCCTGTGGCCAAGGATGTGGTGAAAGATCGTAAATTTGGGTGTGCAGAGTATATATAGTAACACATTGTGAATTGGCAGGGCTTATTTAACAGCTTATCAGCATTTGAAGATACTAGTACTTGCTAGCTTCTTAAGGAAAATTTCTCTCCAAATTTTAAGCTGGAAAGTAACTGGAATACCTATTTCAAAAAGAATTACAATAAATGTCTTTTTAGATTTGAGGTGCATATCTTAAGAATTGTGTGTTAATTGAGATGTCTGTGCTAATGCTCAACACAACCAATATTGTCTCAATTACCAAAAAAAAAAAAAAAAAAAGAAAAGGAATTAAGTCTTTGGACAACAACAGGAGGAGACACTTGCACAAAGTTCTTGTCTAAAAAACTAGTCAATCGTATACAAGGAACAGAAAGTCTCAGTTTCTTCATTTAAAAAATAAGAGTAAGTGATATTTTCAATAACTAGAAGTTTTCCATGTAGAAATACTATATACTTCTGAAGAATTATTTCTATGTATTTCATATTTTGTGTTGACATGCTAACTTTAATTCTCTAATTGTTAATGGTATACAATGGATATTTGTATATCGAACTTTAAAAAAACAGTAAAATAATAGCAAACATTAAAAAAGGGGGGGAGGGTAAGAAGACCCTGCACAGCTCTGTTGCAAGGATTAAAATCTACCAGGAATGGAAGGCTTGTGAAACTCTAATTCATCGTATTTATATCTTCACTGTTCATAATCCAATTTTTTCTCACTCTTCTTGTAGTGCTCATCTTCTACGCCGTGCAAGGGGAACAGGGAAAGAGTGTGTGAAGCCAAACATTATTATTGGAAACGCTTATCTGCACATAAACCCTAGCTGCGACGATAGGGCATATTTCCTCTCTGCTGAGTTCCCTTTAATGCCAAAGCCCTCAACATCTTAGGAAGCTTTGTTCAGGGCAAACTCTCAACACTGGAATCATTAGGCCTATAATTTACCCCCCACTAGAACATGAGAAAATGTAATCAAATAAACATTATTGTTTTTCCTTCCTTTCTTAGCAAATTACCACCTTCCGCTCCTCTCTTCCCCCAAGCTCTACTAGTTGGGCAAGTCTGGAACTGATCTCTCAGCAGAAAAACCTTTTAAATCAAAATGTTGCCATGTGTGAGAAGTTCTCCCATTCTTAAACCCAGACACCACCCCTTCAGAAATCAGGAAATAAATTCTAATTTGGCTCCAACTGAAGATACTCAGTTGGGTTATTGAATTCCATGTAGAAATTTACATCTATGTAAAATAGAAATTGAGGATGCATTTTTGTCACCAGAACAAAGATGTAATACCTTCCTTCTCCCTAAGGGAATTCTGCACAATTGCACCTTCAGAGCGTGAGTGATGTGTGGAGGCTTTAGAGAAAGAAAATGAGAGGAAGGGGGAAGAAAAAGAAAAGAAAGAAAGAAGGAAAAGATAAAAGGAGAGAAGAACAATTGTGGAGGGCTTTTTTTTTTCTTCACTCAAGACATATGTTATACAGTGTGTGTGTGTGTGCACGCGCACACATTATTCCTAAATATATACCAGTTGACACGGCTGTAGGCATGAATATACCCAGATACGCTGATTCCGTGTAATATCTCTAATGATGCAGATTTAACCAGAGTCCTCGTCTGGAGAACAAGTTAACAAGTGAGTGCTTTGAGAATGTAGTTTTATTGAAATGCCGAGATACCAGATAGCATTTAATGAGCTTGTTTATTTTTTTCCTTTGTTCTTTTCTCTTCTTCTCATTTGCTCCCTCCCTTCTGCCCTCCCTTCCTTCTTCTTCCTCTCTTTTCCTTTCCTTTTTTTACCCATTTGTTTATAAACAGTGAACTGGTTATCTACATGTTTTCAGTTCTTATAATTGTAGCCACATAATTTTACATTAAAAGTTCATCTATTTCTACTCTACAATGGCTAAAACAGGTAAATTAAATGAATAAGGCTTCTCACTCCTTAATTCTCCACCTAAGCTTTTCTGTGTGTCACAGACCACCTTAATTTTCCAGTGCTGTTAGGCAAACCTCTCAGGCAGCTTGTCTAGAATCATACACATGCACAAGTTGATTTTGTCATGATTCCCAAACATCTATCTTAGCCACCCAGATCTGAATGACTTCAGATTTCCACTTGGTCAGTTAAAAACTATGTACTCAATTTCCGTGGAATGGTGGAATGGTATAAACCCAGATTTATGCTTATAATTCATAGAAAGAGATAAAAATCCACCTATATACACAAAGTACCCATAACTTTAATATGAATTTACACTGATATTTTCACAATTTATCTCATTTAATTTTCCCCAAAGCTTCATAAGGTAAATATTAAAAGGTGTATTTACAAATGAGGAAATCTAAGCTCAACCAAGCCAGGTGGATTGCTGATACCAACACTGCTAGTCAGTATTTGAGCCTGGAACATAAAAGTGGTCAATAAATATTTGTTAAATGAATGAATGAAACATAAAAATAGAGCTTCCTGACTCAGAAACCTACTCAAGCAAATTCAGCTTGCAAACTCATCCTAGAAAAAGTGCTACGTACTTCATTGCTGAATATCACTGCAGTCACCTTTGAGGTGCTCCCCTTAGGAAGCTTTGCACAGTCAACAGGGCCTATTCCACCCGTTAGACCACTTTTTCTAAGACAAGTTCATGACTTTAATTGTCAGACCTCATATGACAACAGCTGTGATGGCCATTTCAGAAATAGAATTCCAAAACGGCTTTGAAGGGTGGACTAGGCACCGGCACTGGTCCATAGCTTCCCAAGGGGAGTACTTTGAAAGTGACCATAGTGATATTTGGCAACAAGGTATGCGGCAATTTTTCTAGGATGAGTTTGCAAACTTCATTGCTTGACCTCATACGTCATTTTTAATGACATCATGATGTCTCAATGAAACTTTAAAGCAAAATTTTGTGGTTCTGATTGTAACCATTATAGGCATCTAGATAAGCATTTTTTAATTTGTTGAGTAAGTCTATAATTTTGAAAAATCGTTTTGTCACATGCTAAATTATTATCCAGTAAACAACCTTGTGTTAGGGGACTCTACTGAAGCAGGGCTAACAATCTGAACTTCAAAGATGATGGCTGGCTAATGGGATTGTGTCACCTGTAGGAGTGTGACTTATAACCAAGTTCAATGATGTGTGTTAGGTATTGGGAGCAAAGCACTGTGGGGCAAGACTAGGTTACAATGAGGCTTTAATGCACATTGTGATGAGGTGGTCTGAGGATCTGGGACAGTCTACACAGAGTCAATGACCCTCAGGCTGACCTGTATTTGTGTGAGGGTTGAAAGGCTGGCAGAGTAACCCAGACAAACATGATCAAGACCAGTGGTTTGGGGGTTATTCCAATGATCACCCCCACTTCCAAGATAGAGGGTACAATGGACCAGAACTTCCTTCACTCCAATGTGCATGTGAACTACGAATCTTGCAAATTTAGATCCTGACTCAGCAGGTCTTGGGGACTGAGATTCTCTATTTCCAGCAAAGTCCCAGGTAAAGCAAATGCTGCTGTTCCACAGGTCACACTGTGAGTAGCAAGGCCATCAATGACTTCAAGGCTAGACACAGAAAACCATCCAAACTTCCCCTGTCATTTTATGTTTCACAGGTGCCAAGTATCAGATCAATAATAATCTCTGCTTTGTCACACAAGTTCATCATTGATTCATGCGTAGCCTGCTTTTCTTTTCTTTTTCTCTCTTCCTTCTCTTTCTTTCTTGTTTTTCATTCTTTCTCAACTTATAATAGTGTGTTTAGGATCTTACCACTTCAAACAGAAACTGGAGCTTTTGGCAGTAACATAACATGTAGCTATGTAAGTTGTCCCTTGTCCTGTCCCTTGTTCCCCCCGCCTGGGGTAGCCCTCATCCTCAACTCTGTATTCATCATGCTCTTGCTATATTTTTATGTAGATTTACTATATATGTATATATTTCTAAGACTATTATGAATACACATTTGTATCATTTATAGCTTTACAAGAAGGATATCAAGCTACATGTGATATTTATGGACTCACAGTTTTTACTTAATAGTGCATCGCTAAGGTATATTCAGGTTGTCGCATATGGTTTAGCCATTGATCTTCATAGCTATATAATACTCCATGGTACTAACATAACAATTGATTGATTCATCTATTCTTCCTCCATGAGTCTTTCCATTATTGTCTGTTTTTTGCTACAGTGAACACTGCTTCTAAGAAATTTCTTCCACATTTCTGCTGCAGGCTTGTTTATCATGGCATACTCCTAGCAGTAGAATTGTGAGCTATCGGGTACACAAAAGTTCAACATCAGGAACTGATGTCTCAAAAATGATTGCACCTCAGGAAACCTTTGGATCTGTATTTTCTCCAACACTAGATATTGCCAGTCTTATAAATTTTGCCAGGTCCATATAAAGTAGCATATTATTGTCCTTCTCAGTAACATTTTTCTGATTACTGATAACATAAACCATCAACATATTTATTTGGATTATGTATAAAATATTTGTTCATGACTTTTATTTATTTATTTTATACTCTTATTAGTTACGTATATTAGTTATTTATTCTTGATATTAGTGTTTTGTTTCTGTGTATTTTGAAAATCTTCTACAAGTTTTAAAATTATTTTTCCCTTTTAAGATTATCTTTTAATGTACATAGATTTTTTCTTAGTCCAATTTTCCAGGCTTTTCTTAAGTACTGATTTTTTGTGTGTGTGCCTTGTTTTTAAAAATTATCTTTATCCCAAAGCCTAAATGATAATTACTTATAATTTCTACTAAACATTTTAAAGTTTTGTTTTTTCCTTCGAACTTTTAATATTTTTTAGGTTGACTTCTGTATGTGGTGTGAAGTAGGGATACAATTTCTTTTCCCATATGGCTAACAATTTTTTACCAGCTCTACTTACAAAACTCACTCCTTCCCTAGGAATCTAGCATGTCATCTCCCTTCGGACAAAAGGATCAAGCATGTGTGGGCTGTTTGGATTTTCTCTACTATTCCTTAGACTAATTTGTGTATCCCAGTGCCACTACTATACTACCTCAATAACTACGACTTAATAAGAAGTCCTACTATTGCATAAAGCAAGTCCCTTTTCACTGCTTGCCTTTTAAAAAGATTCTGATAATTTTTGGACTTTTTTATTGTTAAATCATAGCTGTGTACGTTAATGCAATCAAGGGGTACCATGTGCTGGTTTCATATACAATCTGAAATATTCTCATCAAACTGTTCAACGTAGCCTTCATGGCATTTTCTCAGTTATTTTTATGTAGACATTTGTATTCTGCATTTAGTAAGTTTTGCCTGTACCCATTCTAAGATGCACCATAGGTGCGGCCCCACAAATTACCCTCCCTCCACCCTTACCTCCCCCCTCCCTTCCCCTTCCTTGGCCCTTTCCCCATATTCTTGTGCTGTAGTTGGGTTATAGCCTTCATGTGAAAGCTATAAATTAGCTTCATAGTAGGGCTGAGTACATTGGATACTTTTACCTCCATTCCTGAGATACTTTGCTAAGAAGAATATGTTCCAGCTCCATCCATGTAAACATGAAAGATGTAAAGTCTCCATCTTTCTTTAAGGCTGCATAATATTCCATGGTGTATATGTACCACAATTTGCTAGTCCATTCGTGGGTTGATGGGCACTTGGGCTTCTTCCATGACTTAGCAATTATGAATTGGGCTGCAATAAACATTCTGATACAGATGTCTTTGTTATATTGTGATTTTTGGTCTTCTGGGTATAAACCTAGTAAAGGAATTATAGGATCGAATGGCATGTCTATTTTTAGATCTCTAAATATTTTCCAAACATCCTTCCAGAAGGAATGTATTACTGGGCATTCCCACCAGCAGTGTAAAAGTGTGTCCTTTTCTCCACATCCAGGCCAACATCTCTGGTTTTGGGATTTTGTTATGTGGGCTACTCTTACAAGAGTTAGGTGATATTTCAAAGTAGTTTTGATTTGCATTTCTCTGATGATTAAGGATGATGAGCTTTTTTCATATGTTTGTAGATCGTGAATCTGTCTTCTTTAGAGAAGTTTCTTTTCAAGTCCCTTGCCCACCCTGAGATGGGATCACTTGTTCTTTTCTTGATAATATGTTTGAGTTCTCTGTGGATTCTGGTTATTAGACCTTTATGGGAGGTATAACCTGCAAATATTTTCTCCCATTCTGAGGGCTGTTTGCTTGCTTTACTTACTATGTTCTTGGCTGTGCAGAAGCTTTTTAGTTTGATCAGATCCCAGTAATGTATTTTTGATACTGCTTTAATTGCCTGGGGAGTCCTCCTCATAAAATATTCACCCAGGCCGATTCCTTCAAGAGTTTTCCCTGCACTTTCTTCAAATATTTTTATAGTTTCATGTCTTAAGTTTAAATCTTTTATCCAGTGAGAGTCTATATTAGTTAATGGTGAAAGGTTTCAGTCTTTTACACATCACCAGCCAGTTCACCCAGCACCATTTGTTAAATAGGGAATCTTTTCCCCACTGATGTTTTTAATTGGCTTGCAAAAGATCGAATAACGGTAAGTAGCTGGATTCATCTCTTGGTTCTCTATTCTGTTCCAGATATCTACTTCTCTGTTTTTGGGCTAGTACCATGCTGTTTTGATCACTATCGATTCATAGTACAGTCTCAGTTCTGGTAGCATGATTCCTCCAGCTTTCCTTTTATTTCTGAGTAATCCCCTTTTAGCTATTTGAGTTTTTTTCTGATTCCATATAAAATAAAGTATTATTTTTTTCAAGATCTTTAAAATATGACAATGGAGCTTTAATAGGAATTGCATTAAAATTATATATTGCTTTGGGTAGCATAGACATTTTAACAATGTTGATTTTTCCCAGCCATGAGCATGGTGTGTTTCTCCATTTGTCAAAATCTTCAGCTACTTCTTTTCTTAAAGTTTCATAGTTCTCCTTGTAGAGATCTTTCACGTCCTTTGTTAGGTATACTACCAAATATTTCATCTTCTTTGGCACTACTGTGAAAGGAATAGAGTCCTTGACTGTTTTTTCAGCTTGGTTATTGTTGGTATATATAAAGGCTACAGGTTTATGGGTGTTGATTTTGTAGCCTGAGACATTGCTGTATTCCTTGATCACTTCTAAAAGTTTTGTAGTAGAATCCCTAGTGTTTTCCAGATATACAATCAGATCATCTGTGAACAGTGAAAGTTTGATCTCTTCTGACCCTATGTGGATACCCTTGATAGCCTTTTCTTCCCTAATTGCAGTGGCTAATTGTGGTAGGTGGCGTACTTCCAGGTATTGGAACTTCCATTACAATATTAAAGAGCAATGGAGACAATGGGCAACCTTGCCTGGTTCCTGATCTAAGTGGAAATGATTTTTTTTTTTTTTTTGTAGAGACAGAGTCTCACTGTACCGCCCTGGGATAGAGTGCCATGGCATCACACGGCTCACAGCAACCTCTAACTCTTGGGCTTACGTGAATCTCTTGCCTCAGCCTCCCGAGCAGCTGGGACTACAGGCGCCTGCCACAATGCCCGGCTATTTTTTTGTTGCAGTTTGGCTGGGGCTGGGTTTGAACCCACCACCCTCGGCATATGGGGCCCACGCCCTACTCACTGAGCCACAGGCGCCGCCCTGGAAATGATTTCAATTTAACTCCATTCAATATGATGTTGGCTGTGGGTTTGCTGTAGATGGCCTCTATTAGTTTAAGAAATGTCCCTTCTATACCAATTTTTTTAAGTGTTCTGATCATGAAGGGATGCTGGATATTATCAAAAGCTTTTTCTGTGTCAATTGAGAGAATCATATGGTGTTTATTTTTGGTTTGTTTATGTGCTGAATTACATTTATAGATTTACATGTATTGAACCAGCCTTGAGACCCAGGGATAAATCTGACTTGGTCATGGTATATAATTTTTTCAATGTGTTGTTGGATTCTGTTTGTTAGAATCTTATTGAGTATTTTTGCATCAATATTCATTAGTGATATTGGTCTATAATTTTCTTTTCTTGTTGCGTCTTTCCCTGGTTTGGGGATCAAAGTGATGTTTGCTTTGTAGAATGTGTTGGGTAATATTCCTTCTTTTTCTATATTTTGGAAGAGATTTAGTAATATAGGTACTAGTTCTTCTTTAAAGGTTTGGTAGAATTCTGACGTAAAGCCATCTGGTCCTGGGCTCTTCTTTTTAGGGAGATTTTGTATAGTTGATGCTATTTCAGAACTTGATATAGGCCTGTTCAACATTTCCACTTCATTCTGGCTAAATTGTGGTAGGTGGCGTACTTCCAGGTATTGGTCAATTTCTTTCAGATTTTTATATTTCTGAGAGTAGAGTTTCTTGTAATATTTGTTAAAGATTTTTTGAATTTCTGAGGGGTCTGTTGTTATTTCATCATTACCATTTCTGATTGATGAAATTAGAGATTTTTCTCTTGTTTTCCTGGTTAGGTTGGCCAAAGGTTTATCTATTTTATTGATCTTTTAAAAAACCAACTTTTGGATTTATTGATCTGTTGTATAATTCTTTTGTTTTCAGTTTCATTTAATTCTGCTCTGATTTTGGTTATTTCTTTCCTTCTGCTTGGTTTGAGGTTGAAATGTTCTTCCTTCTCCAGTTACTTGAGATGTCCCATTAAGTTATTAACTTCCTCTCTTTCAGTTTTCTAGAGGAAGGCTTGCAATGCTATAAATTTCCCTCTTAGGACTTCCTTACAGTATCCCAGAGGTTCTGATAATTCGTGTCTTCATTGTTGTTTTGTTCCAAAAATTTGGTGATTTCCTTCTTAATCTCATCTATAACCCATCTATCCTTCAGCATAAGGTTGTTTAGCTTCCATGTCTTTGTATGGGTATGCAGATTCCTGTTGATATTGAGTTCAACTTTAATTCAATGATGGTCTGAGAAGATGCAAGGAATAATTTCTATTGTTTTAAATTTGCTGAGGTTAGATTTGTGGCCTAGGATGTGGTCAATTTTGGAGTATGTTCTGTGGGCTGATGAAAAGAATGTGTATTCAGTTTTGTTGGTATGAAATGTTCTGTAGATGTCTGTTAAGTCTTGATGTTGAATGGTCATGTTTAAATCTAAAATTTCTTTGCTTAACTTCTTTTTGGAAGATCTGTCCAGCACTGCTAAAGAGGTGTTAAAATCTCCAACTACTATGGAACTAGAGGATATCAAGTTGCTCATGTCTGTTAGAGTTTCTCTTATAAATTGAGGTGCGTTCTGGTTGGGTGCATAAATGTTAATAATTGAAATCTCATCATATTGAGTATTACCTTTAACAAATATGAAGTGTCCATCCTTATCCTTAATTATTTTGATTGGTTTAAAGCCTATTGCTTCTGTGAATAGGACTGTGACACCTGCTTTTTTCTGCTTTCCATTTGCCTGGAGTATAGATGACCATCCCTTCATCTTGAGTCTATATTTGTCTTTTAATGTAAGATGAGATTCTTGTATGCAGCAGATATCTGGCTTGAGTTTTTGTATCCAGTCAGCCAACCTATGCCTCTTTAGAGAACAATTTAAACCATTCACATTAATTGAGAATATTAATAAGCCTTTCGAGAGTCTGGTGGACATTTTTAATCCTTTTGCGACTGTGGAAGTTGGAATTTGATCAAAATTTTCTGGGTGGGTTTACTTTTGTGGTTGAGAATTACGCTGGTCTTTATGGAGGATAGGTCTGAGAATATCCTGGAGAGCTGGTTTAGTTATGGCCAATTTCTTCAACATGTGAATGTCATTAAAGTATTTAATTTCTCCATCATAAATTAAACTCAGTTTAGCTGGGTACAGGATCCTGGGTTGAAAGTTATTTTGTTTTAGGAGATTAAAAGTCAATGACCATCCTCTTCTAGCTTGAAAGTTTTCAGCAGAGAGATATGCAGTTATTCTAATATTCTTCCCCTTGTAGTTGATGGTTTTCTTTCATCTGGCTGCTTTCAGAATTTTCTCCTTCATATTAACTTTAGTGAAATTGATTATGATGTGTCTAGGGGATGTCTTATTTGGGTTGTGTCGTGCTGGAGTTCTGAAACTGCCTGTTATCTGAATTTCAGAATCTCTTGGCGTGCCTAGAAAGTTCTCCTTCATAATCTCATGGAGAAGAGACTCTGTGCCTTGTGAAGCCACTTCGTTGCTTTTGGGGATCCCTGTACAACGAATATTATTTTCTTCAAATTATCCCAGAGCTCTCTGAGAGAGTGATCTTTTTTTGCCCTCCATTTCTTTCCTCTTTGAGAGTTTGGGAGCGTTCGAAAGCTTTGTCTTCAATGTCAGAAATCCTTACTTCTGCTTGCTCCATTCTGTTACCGAAGGGTTCCACTGTGTTTCTCAGATCTTTGAGGGCTACAACTTCTTATCTCAATGTGTCAAAATCTTTGGTCATTTGGTCTTTGAATTCATTGAATTCTTGAGATATCTTTTGTGTTACTGCTTGGCATTCTAATTCTATCTTATTTGCTATCCAGATTCTGAATTGGATTTCTGACATATCAGCTATTTGTTTGTGCATGGGATCTTGTGTTGTGTCTGCCCCATTGATTCTTGGGGGAGTTGATCTACTCTGATTATTCATATTGCCAGAAATTTTCTGTTGATTTCACCTCATGATTGTTTTTCACCGTTGCCTCTGGCCGTCCTCAGAGTTGGGGAGGTGTCTCTCCAAGATTCGAACCCAGTGGGATCACTCTATTTTTGCTGTATCTTTGTAGCTAGTGACCCTGTGTAGCTTCTCTGTGGCTGCCCCAGCTAGGGAGTTCTGGTTGTGGGAGCAGCTCTGGAGTGTTACACACCCAGATCCAGCAACAGGGCGATGGGTGGTGCACATGGGTCTGGGAGTGCCTGGAGCCCAGTGACTTTGGCACAGAGAGCCCAAGCCTGTAGTAGTCTGTGCCCAGGAGAAGTTCTCCACGCAGAGGCAGGGAGGGCTCTGGAGGGCATGCAGCTACCAGAGTCCCTGGCCAGATGAGCAGGCCAGTGTAGAGGCAGGGAGGGTACAGGAGGAAGGATGCGGGATTGTGCGGCTCCCGCAGTTCTTGGTCAGGGCATGCAGAGCCCTGGCAAGCTCTGGTCATGGGTCGCAGGTCGCGGTGCAGCTCTTCTGGACGTCCGGGAGGGTGCCCAATTTTTGTATTTTTATACTATGTAATAGAGCATAAGTCCTCAAATGATGACAGTTTTTTTTCCCCATCTTTTAAATTTTCATGCCTCAAATTTTTGTTATAGTGGCTAGAACTCCCAATACAACGTTAGGTAGTAATGGACATCCATGTAACTTTTCCTGATTTTAAAATTAATGCTTTCATTTTTTTATTACTTAATGTGTTTGTTTTAGTTTTTAGATACAGCAGAACCTCCATCAGTTGAACATTGCAGGGACTATAACAAACTAGTCAACATTTGGAGGTGGTCAATGTAAGGAACTTCTGTTAAGTACATGTGCATGGTGCATGGCTGTTTTATGAGAATTAAGTCAACTTAAGAAGATGGTCAGTGTACGGATGTGGTCATCTATGAAGGTACATTTTTTTTTTGTCACATTAAAGAAATCCCTTTTTTTTTTTTTTATTGTTGGGGATTCATTGAGGGTACAATAAGCCAGGTTACACTGATTGCAATTGTTAGGTAAAGTCCCTCATACTTTTTCTTTTTTATTGTATAGGTGTTGAATTTTATTATTGACTGTTTTCTGCTGTTAAGATCACAATTTTTGTCTTTAAATGTATTAGCTTAGTAATTATGGTTATGAATTTACTCATATAAAATAATTCTTTTATATACAGATAGTTTCAACATGAACATAGCATGGTTATACTTTTTATACATTTTTTATATACTAATCCTTTGTCTTGACTTTTTATTTAATTCTTCCATAAAATGACCTTGATATTTCCATTTCATTTTTTGCAATGTCTTTATCATTTTTTAAAAGTTATGTTAACTTTAAAACATGATTTGTAGAACATTCCCTATTTTTAATTTATGTGTCTTTCCCATAATTTTACCAGTAGTCTTTGTGTACATTTATGCATAGTTATATTTCTTATAAATAACCAAAATCTAGGTTCTGTAAAATATTTGGTTTTATTAACTGATGCGTTTACTTGGTAAGTAGTAATTTTGGTTATATTTGGAAGTATTTATACCAACTTAACTATTCTTTTATGCTTTTTTGGTTTCCCAATGTTACTTTTAATCCTTTTAACTTAAATATCAATAGCTTTAGCTCAGCAATCAAGGAGCTTCAGGATGTTTTGTCTTTCTCCTGATGCCATGTGGATATCTAAACTTTTATTCTATTTAACTAATAGAGTTAAAATAGTAATATTTTTCTTGGTATTAGTTTTATTTTGGAGAAAATATTGTAAGAAGATTTATCAAGATATTTTACTACTTTCTTATATTTCTTATTGTTGAAAAAAATCCCAAATGTTTTTAATGGGAGCCATTGAGTAGCAAAGTTTTTGAGGCCTTTTATATGCCTGAGAATATTTAATATCATGACCTCTAATCAACTGATAATTTGGCTTGCTATAAAATAAGGGGTTTGGACATCAGTAAGATAGTTGAATGGGAGGTCCCCAGCTCACAGCTTCCCACACAAACAATGACCTGGTAGCCACCCATGGAATAAATGTGCCTTTGTGGGAGTTTTGGGATCCAGGTAGGAGGCTGAGAAACCCCAGTGATGCCCAAGAGATAGAAGAGCTGCTTTGAGAAAGCACCAAAGTACTGGCATCAGGCTCACTCAGTAGGTTCTCATCTCTCTATGTATTTGATTTCAGTCTCATTTGGCCAGGGTCCTATGATCAGCACACCTGCCAAGGAACCTAGGAGGAGCCATCTTTGTCCATATCCCTAGTAACAGACCTGCTGGCTATAGATCCTGAAGTGGCTGTGTGGCCTGACTTTATTATTGCTACCACCTTCCCCCGAAAATAAGACTTCCTCCGAAAATAAGACCTACTTACAGGAAAGATAAGACATCCCCTGAAAATAAGACCTAGCGCATCTTTGGGAACACACTGTCTTATTTTCGAGGAAACAGGGTATTCTACCACGTTGATGTTGGTTCTGTCCTCGAGGGGACCTGAAGAAGTTATTCCCATCTCTGTTTTCAGTAACAACCCTACTGGCTATGGACCCCACTACAAATCCTGAAGCTGCCCTGTCACTAATGCCCATTATGTCCCTGGTAACAGGTCTGCCATACTCAGTCCTGCCTGTAGACCCTAAAGTTACCCTGAGACTCAGTTCTATTCCTGCTCTGCCACAGTCTGGTGGTAATCCTGTGTGCTGAAAGAAACAGTAGGACATATGCTCATCCAAGTTCCTAAGGACAGGTCTCTGACCTTGGTCCTAACCGTGGGCCTTGAAGCATCCTGGTGATGCACGTCCATCTCTGCTTTAGGAGAGTCCCTGAAGCAAACCTGCCTACAGAGGGACTCACAAAGAGACTCAGCAGGATCTATACCCATCTGTGTTCCTGATAATAGATCTGCTATCTGTAGGCTCAAACATACACTTGGAAACATCCCCATGACTGGTTCCAAGCCTGCTTAATCATGGTCATGGAGGCAGCCTCATCCACCTGGGATGTGGCAGGATCATCACCTGCCCATGCCCCCAAATACAGATGTGTCAAATGTAGACTTACCTGTGTACTGTGCAACAGCCATGTGGCCTGGCTCCAACCCCACTCAACTGTGATCCCAGAGGCAGTCCCACAAGTCCAGGGACCTGCCAGTAGGAAATCTCTACCACTGAATCCAGTCTTAAAAGACAGAAAGTGTTTGCTTCTTCAAACACACAGACATCAACACAAAGCTATACAGACCATGAAGACTCATAGAAACATGACACCATCAAAGGAAATTAATCAATCACTGATAACCTGTCCCCCAAATCAGAGACCAATACTAACAAAGAATTCAAAATAAGTGTCTTAAGAAAGCTCAGCAAGCTATAAGAGGACACAGATAGGAACACTCAGTGAAATAAGAGAAAGAATACATGAACACAACAAGAAGTTCAATAAAGAGATAGGAATCATGAAAAAGAACCAATTAGAAATTCTGAAGTTGAAGAATACAGTGAATGAAATGAAAAATGCAATAGAGAATATCCACAGCAGCTTTCATCAGGCAGAAGAAAGAATCTGTGAAGTCAGAGACAGACAGTTTGGAAATAACAAGCCAGAGAAGGAAAAAGAAAGAAAGAAAGAAAGAAGGAAGGAAGGAAGGAAGGAAGGAAGGAAGGAAGGAAGGAAGGAAGGAAGGGAGGGAGGGAGGGAGGGAGGGAGGGAGGGAAGGAGGGAGGGAGGGAGGGAGGGAGGGAGGGAGGAAGGAAGGAAGGAAAGAAAAGAGAATGAAAAACAATGAAAAATCCCATGAGATTATGGAGCATCACAAGAGAACTAATGTACACATTAGAAGTAACAGAAAGTAAAATGGTAACAAAAAACTCAAGATAGAAATACTGCCTGAAAATCTCCCAAATCTGTGAAAGATACAAACATCAAAGTACATGAAGCTTAAAATTCAACAGGTTTGACTCACAGGTAACTTCACCAAGACACATTAGAATCATGCTTTCAAAAATCAAAGACAAAGGATTTGAAAGCAATCACAGAAAAACAAACCACTACATGAAAAAGAAACCTGCATAAAGATATCAGCCAAATTCTCGGCAGAAATCTTGCAGAACAGGAGAAAGAGGGATGATATAGTTAAAATGCTGAAAGAAAATAAAAAGCCAACCAAAAATATTTTACCTGGAGGGGAGGGGAGACAAGATGGCGGACTGAAGCCAGCTTTCAACAAAGGCTCCCGTCCAGAAGGAGAGTTAAGGGACAGGAATTTAGTAAGTATCCTGGTGGACTTGAGCCTCACCAAGAGAGAAGGCTGAAGAACACACATCAACACCGCTGAGGCAAGTTGTGATCACAAGGACGCAAACAAAAGGTACAAAATCCACCACCAAGCGGACGGGAGTCCCCCTCCCCCATGAGACCGGCTCTAGAGCCCCATAATTGAACAAGCGGGCAGAAATTAAAGGACCTCCCACTACACTCCACGGGAGAGACCTTCTAAAAACTGGACCTACCTCCCCTACTGGGGTGCCGTGGCATTCTCCTGCCGGACATAGGGCTGAATAAAACTTTGGGAATCCTTTGCCGGCAACCCTGAATCCCCGGCGCTCCCCTCCCACCCACTGAGGTCTGGAGGCCTGTCCCCCAGGCCTCGGATCCTTGGGTGATTTCTCAAGGGGAGTGGACAGTCCCCTTGAGTGCGACTGGTCAGCATTGACTCTGAGGTGCGCCGAGTGAGGAGAGGGCACCGGGCTGAGGGGGAGTCACGCCTCGCAGCACTTCCCTGCGGTGCAGTGCAGCAACCCTCCCCAGGCATATGGGGCCCAAGACTGAATCAGACTCTGGCCTCCCCGCTGAGAGCTGAGAACCCCTACTCTCACTCGGGGTCTGAGGGCCTATCCCCCAGGAGTTCAGCTCCTTGGGTGATTTCTCGAGGGGAGTGCACAGTGCCTGAGCTGCGTCAGGTCAGCGCTGACTCTGGGACACGTGAGCGAGGAGAGGGCACTCTGCTGAGGGGAAATCAAGCCTTGGCGGCACTTCCCTGCAGTGCAGTGCAGGAGCCCTCCCCGGACCGTAGTATTGCGTGAAACTGAATGAAAATCTAGCTTCCCCACGCCCCACTCCAAATCGGGGTCTGGGGGCCCATCTCCCAAGAGTTCTGATTCTTGGGGGATCTCTTAAGGGGTGTGGACCCAGCACAAACTGCGGCCACTCAGTGCTGACTCTGGGGCGCGGGACAGAGGAGAAAAGGGTCGCCTGAGTGCCCACACCAGAGCAGCAGTTCCCTGGAGGTAGATCAACAGCCGTTTTTTCTTTAACGGCAGAACGCTCACTTCTGGATATTCTGAGGCCACACCCCCTGTCTCCCTGGGCAACCAGAGGAGGCCACCGGTGACACGGCTCACAAACCCGGAAGCCTCCAGGGCGGGGCCGACCCAGAGAGGTGTTCAGACGCAATTCCCCAGCAGCAAAGACGTTTGAACTCAAAACAGCCCGTCTCCTGTAGGCGACGACAGGAACAGAGACAGAACCTCACAGAGTTGTCTGTTCTGTTCTGTTCTGTTAGCAGCATGCATCAGGGATGGGGCTAAGCCTGAGTGAACACCTCCTTCCCATCACCTGCATCAAACACTCAAAGATGTCAGGCCCCATCTCCTCCTGCTAGATAGCGGCAGTCTGCGGGGGCCTGGCAGACTTCCTTGCGATTCAGGAAGGTGCAAACCCCTGGAGTGTCTGTTCACTGCAGGCAACTGGGTTAGCCATCTGCAGAGATACCAGTGACTGGGTCCGACGGAGGGGCAAAGTGGGGAAGGAGACGTCAACCTTCCCAGACTGCTCTGTTTGCTGGGTGGCTCCTCCTGTCTCCACGCTGCACTGGGGTGAGCTGTGTCAGAGGAGTCACCAGGCCCCTGTGATCCAGTTCCCAGAGACCTCTTGAACCCTTCCACCTGAGACAAGTGCCGATTGAGACAGCTGATTCGGACCTTTTGAACTGGGCTAATAGACTGAGGACTCTTCAGGCAGTGCCCCGGGTGTGCGATTGTAGGAAGATTTGATTCTCCTTTTCCAACTGGGGCCAGAGGTGGGCAGGCGGGGTGACTTAATTGCTGATTTTTCCACACAGCTGAGACTTCAAGCCAGAGTAGAAGTTGCAATAGGATCGAACAGAAACCAGCTGAAAACAAGACAGAACCACTTTGCTCCACCACACCAGACAGGGCCCCAGTTTCTCAGGCCACAGCACTGTACGGGCCCTCGATAAAACCCCAGGGGAAAAACCAAAGGGAGTAAACCATGGGGTGGAATCAGCGGAAAAACTCTGGTAACATGAATAACCAGAATAGATCAACCCCCCCAAGAAAAGATACGGCAGATGTGATTGAAGATCCCATTCATAAACAACTGGCTGAGATGTCAGAAGTCGAATTCAGAATTTGGTTTGCAGACAAGATTAATAAAATGGAATTAGGAATTCGAGGAGAAATTCAAAAATTGTCTCAAGAATTTAACGAATTTAAAGACAAAACCACCAAAGACTTAGACACACTGAAACAAGAACTTACAGCCCTCAAAGATATGAAAAATATAGTAGAATCCCTCAGTAACAGAATGGAGCAAGCAGAAGAAAGGATTTCTGACATTGAAGATAAAGTCTTCGAATGCTCCCAATCTCTCAAAGAGGAAGAGAAATGGAGAGCAAAAACGGATCACTCACTCAGAGAGCTCTCAGATAATTCGAAAAAAAAACAACATAAGGGTTATAGGAATTTCGGAGAATGATGAAGTAGCTGCCAAGGACACAGAGGCCCTTCTACATGAAATTATGAAAGAAAATTTTCCAGACATGCCTAGAGAATCTGAAATTCAGATAGCAGACAGCTTCAGAACCCCAGCACGATTCAACCCCAATAAGCCATCTCCCAGACATATCATAATTAGCTTCACTAAAGTTAACATGAAAGAGAAGATTCTCAAAGCAGCCCGGCGAAAGAAAACTATAACGTACAAAGGTAAGAATATTAGAATAACTGCAGATCTCTCTGCTGAAACTTTTCAAGCAAGAAGAGGCTGGTCATCAACTTTTAATCTCCTAAAGCAAAAAAACTTTCAACCCAGGATCTTGTATCCAGCTAAACTGAGTTTCATCTATGATGGAGAAATTAAATACTTCAGTGACATTCATATGTTGAAAAAATTTGCCATAAGTAAACCAGCTCTTCAGGATGTTCTCAGACCTATCCTCCACAATGACCAACCCAATCCTATACCACAAAAGTAAACTCACTCAGAAATTTCGGATCAAACTCCAACTTCCACACTGGCGAAAGGATTAAAAATGTCCACTGGACCTTTGAAAAACTCGATACCCAAAATTCCACCAGACTTATCAATACTCTCCATCAATGTGAATGGCTTAAACTGTCCTCTAAAGAGGCATAGGTTAGCTGACTGGATACAAAAACTCAAGCCAGATATTTGTTGCATACAAGAGTCACATCTCAACTTAAAAGACAAATACAGACTCAGGGTGAAAGGATGGTCATCCATATTTCAGGCAAATGGTAATCAGAAAAAAGCAGGTGT
Organism: Nycticebus coucang; assembly: GCF_027406575.1. NCBI lineage: Eukaryota > Metazoa > Chordata > Mammalia > Primates > Lorisidae > Nycticebus > Nycticebus coucang. Next base: position 14,035,794 of record NC_069797.1, read on the forward strand.
TGCAATTTTATTTGCAGATACAGTAGGCTTTAAACCATCAAAAGTAAGGAAGGACAAGAATGGTCACTTCATATTTGTTAAGGGTAATACTCAATATGACGAGATCTCAATTATTAATATCTATGCACCCAACCAGAATGCACCTCAATTTATAAGAGAAACTCTAACAGACATGAGTAACTTGATTTCCTCCAGCTCCATAATCGTTGGAGATTTCAACTCTCCCTTGGCAGTGTTGGATCGATCCTCCAGAAAGAAGCTGAGCAAAGAAATCTTAGATTTAAACCTAACCATCCAATATTTAGATTTAGCAGACATCTACAGAACATTTCATCCCAACAAAACTGAATACACATACTTCTCATCAGCCCACGGAACTTACTCCAAAATTGATCACATTTTAGGTCACAAGTCTAACCTCAGTAAATTTAAAGGAATAGAAATTATTCCATGCATCTTCTCGGACCATCATGGAATAAAACTTGAATTGAGTAACAACAGGAATCTGCATACCCATACAAAAACATGGAAGTTAAATAACCTTATGCTGAATGATAGCTGGGTCAGAGATGAGATTAAGAAAGAAATCACCAATTTTTTGGAACAAAATGACAATGAAGACACAAGCTATCAGAACCTCTGGGACACTGCAAAGGCAGTTCTAAGAGGGAAATTTATAGCACTGCAAGCCTTCCTCAAGAGAACGGAAAGAGAGGAAGTTAACAACTTAATGGGACATCTCACGCAACTGGAAAAGGAAGAACATTCCAACCCCAAACCCAGTAGAAGAAAAGAAATAACCAAAATTAGAGCAGAATTAAATGAAATTGAAAACAAAAGAATAATACAACAGATCAATAAATCAAAAAGCTGGTTTTTTGAAAAGGTCAATAAAATAGATAAACCTCTGGCCAACCTAATCAGGAAAAAAAGAGTAAAATCTCTAATATCATCAATCAGAAACAACAAAGACAAAATAACCACAGACTCATCAGAAATCCAAAAAATCCTTAATGAATATTACAAGAAACTTTACTCTCAGAAATATGAAAATCTGAAGGAAATAGACCGATACTTGGAAGCACGCCACCTTCCAAGACTTAACCAGAATCAAGTGGAAATGTTGAACAGACCCATATCAAGTTCAGAAATAGCATCAACTATACAAAACCTCCCTAAAAAGAAAAGCCCGGGACCAGATGGTTTCACGTCAGAATTCTACCAAACCTTTAAAGAGGAATTAGTACCTATATTACTCAACCTGTTCCAAAATGTAGAAAAAGAAGGAAGACTACCCAACACGTTCTATGAAGCAAATATCACCCTGATCCCCAAACCAGGAAAAGACCCAACAAGAAAAGAAAATTATAGACCAATATCACTAATGAATATAGATGCAAAAATATTCAACAAGATCCTAACAAACAGAATCCAGCAACACATCAAACAAATTATACATCATGACCAAGTTGGTTTGATCCCAGGGTGTCAAGGCTGGTTCAATATACGTAAATCTATAAATGTAATTCAGCACATAAAGAAATTAAAAAACAAAGACCATATGATTCTCTCAATTGATGCAGAAAAAGCTTTTGATAATATCCAGCATCCCTTCATGATCAGAACACTCAAGAAAATTGGTCTAGAAGGGACTTTTCTTAAACTGATAGAGGCTATCTACAGCAAACCCACAGCCAATATCATATTGAATGGAGTTAAATTGGAATCATTTCCACTCAGATCAGGAACCAGACAAGGCTGCCCATTGTCTCCATTGCTTTTCAACATTGTAATGGAAGTTTTAGCCACCGCAATTAGGGAAGAAAAGGCGATCAAGGGTATCCGTATAGGGTCAGAAGAGATCAAACTCTCGCTTTTCGCAGATGATATGATTGTGTATCTGGAAAACATTAGGGACTCTACTACAAAACTCCTAGAAGTGATCAAGGAATACAGAAGCGTCTCAGGTTACAAAATCAACATTCATAAATCGGTAGCCTTTATATACACCAACAACAGTCAAATTGAAAAAGCAGTTAAGGACTCTATCCCATTCACGGTTGTGCCAAAGAAGATGAAATATTTGGGAATTTACCTAACAAAAGACGTGAAGGATCTCTATAAAGAGAACTATGAAACTCTAAGAAAAGAAATAGCTGAAAATGTTAACAAATGGAAAAACATACCATGCTCATGGCTAGGAAGAATCAACATTATCAAAATGTCCATACTACCCAAAGCAATATATAATTTCAACGCACTCCCTATTAAAGCTCCACTGTCATATTTTAAAGATCTTGAAAAAACATTACTTCGTTTTATATGGAATCAGAAAAAACCTCGAATAGCCAAGACATTACTCAGAAATAAAAACAAAACAGGAGGAATCACACTACCAGACCTCAGAGACTTTACTACAAATTGATAGTGATCAAAACAGCATGGTATTGGCACAAAAACAGAGAAGTAGATATCTGGAATAGAATAGAGAACCAAGAGATGAATCCAGCTACTTACCGCTATTTGATTTTTGACAAGCCAATTAAAAACATTCAGTGGGGAAAAGATTCCCTATTTAACAAATGGTGCTGGGTGAACTGGCTGGCAACCTGCAGAAGACTGAAATTGGACCCACACCTTTCACCATTAACTAAGATAGACTCTCATTGGATTAAAGATTTAAACTTAAGACATGAAACTATAAAAATACTAGAGGAGAATGCAGGGAAAACCCTTGAAGAAATTGGTCTGGGTGAGTATTTCATGAGGAGAACCCCCCGGGCAATTGAAGCAGCTTCAAAAATACACTACTGGGACTTGATCAAACTAAAAAGCTTCTGCACAGCTAAGAACACAGTAAGCAGAGCAAGCAGACAGCCCTCAGAATGGGAGAAGATATTTGCAGGGTATAACTCTGACAAAGGTTTAATAACCAGAATCCACAGAGAACTCAAACGCATCAGCAAGAAAAAACAAGGGATCCCATCGCAGGCTGGGCAAGGGATTTGAAGAGAAACTTCTCTGAAGAAGACAGGCGCACGGCCTTCAGACATATGAAAAAATGCTCATCATCTTTAATCATCAGAGAAATGCAAATCAAAACTACTTTGAGATATCATCTAACTCCAATGAGACTAGCCTATATCACAAAATCTCAAGACCAGAGATGTTGGCGTGGATGCGGAGAAAAGGGAACACTTCTGCACTGCTGGTGGGAATGCAAATTAATACATTCCTTTTGGAAAGATATATGGAGAACACTCAGAGATCTAAAAATAGATCTGCCATTCAATCCTGTAATTCCTCTGCTGGGCATATACCCAGAAGACCAAAAATCACAACATAACAAAGATATTTGTACCAGAATGTTTATTGCAGCCCAATTCATAATAGCTAAGTCATGGAAAAAGCCCAAGTGCCCATCGATCCACGAATGGATTAATAAATTGTGGTATATGTATACCATGGAATACTATGCAGCCTTAAAGAAAGATGGAGACTTTACCTCTTTCATGTTTACATGGATGGAGCTGGAACATATTCTTCTTAGTAAAGTATCCCAAGAATGGAAGTTAAAATACCCAATGTACACAGCCCTACTATGAAACTAATTTGGGACTCTCACATGAAAGCTATAACCCAGCTACAACTTAACAATAGGGGGAAGTGGGAAGGGGGGGTGGGTAGAGGGAGGGGAATCGGTGGGATCACACCTGTGGTGCATATTACAGGGGTATTTGCGAAACTTGGTAAATGTAGAATGTAAATGTTTTGGCACAGTAACTGAGATAACGCCGGAAAGGCTATGTTAACCACTGTGATAAAAATGTGTCAAATGGTTTATGAAGTGAGTGTATGATGCCCCATAATCATATCATTGTATACAGTTATGATTTAATAAAAAAATTAAAAAAAAAATATTTTACCTGGAAAATCTGTCCTTCAGAAATAAAAGGTAAAGACTCACAGAGAAAGAAAAGTGAAGGGAACACATTACCACTATACTTGCCTTACCAGAAATGCTAAAGGGAGTTCTTTCAGCTAAAATAAAAGGGTGCTAATTAGTAATATTAAAATATATGAATGTATAACACTCACATGTAAAGGTTGGTATACAGTCAAATTCAGAATACTCTAAAACCATAATGATGGAATGTAAATTTTAACTCTAGTATAAAGGCTAAAATACAAAAATATTAAAATAATTATAGCTATAATAATTTGCTAGTACAAAAATTTTATACAATATAAAAAGATAAAAATTGTAAAATCACATAAAATTCTTATGTGGGTGGGAGAGTAAAGTGTGGAGTCTTTGCATGTGATCAAAGTCAAATTGCTAGCTTATGATAGACTATTATAATTACAAAATGTTTCATGTGAGCTCCAGGGTGACAATAGAGAAAAATCTATTGTTGATCCCCAAAAGATAAATATAACACAATGAAGCATATCACTATAGAAAATCATCAAAACATGAAGGAATAAAGCAATTAACAAGGACAGAAACAAAGGAATTATAAAACATCCAGAAAGCAATAAACAAAATGCAATAGTTAATTCCTTTACCATCCAAAATTATTTTAAACATTAAAGGATTAAATTCTTTAATCAAAGGACACAGAGTGGCAGAGTCATTTTTAAAAATAAGGGGCAACTATATACTGCTTACAAGCAACTCACTTTAACTTTAAAGCAAAGAGATAGAAAAAGCTATTCCATGCAAATGAAAAATAAAAGAGGACAGGGTAGCTATATTTATGACATGCAAAATATACTTAAGTCAAAAACTCTCACAAGATTAATAAAAGAGTCAATTCGTGAAGACAATATAACATTTGTAAGTATATGTACCCAACATCAGACCACCTCTATATAGAAAGCAAACGGTAACTGAGTTGAAGGGAGAAATCAACAGCAGTATAATAATAGTAGGGGAATTAAATATCTGACTTTTGACCTAAAGTAAATCTAACTTTATGCCTCAAGGAACTAGAACCAGAAGAACAAACAAAGTCCAAAGTTAGGAAAGAGAAAGAAACAACAAAGATCAAAAAAGAAACAAAATAAAAGCTACAAAAGCACTGGAGAAGACCAATGAAACTAAGACTTGGTTATAACAAAGATGTTTGCCTCAAGATTGTTCATTTCAGCTCAATTCATAATAGCCAAGTCATGGAAGAAGCTCAAGTACCATCGACCCATGAATGGATTAATAAACTGTGTTATATGTATACCATGGAATATTATACAGCCTTAAAAAAGATGGAGACTTTACTTCTTTTACATTTACATGGATGGAGCTAGAACATATCCTACTTAGTAAAGTATCTCAAGAATGGAAGAAAAAATATCCAATGTACTCAGTACTATTCTATGACCCAAGATGAAGGAGGGAGGGGGGTAGGATGAGAAAGGAGGGGGGAGGTCAGATCAAGAGAGGGTGAATGGTGGGATCATACCTATGGTGTATAATGCAAGCATACATGTCGAATCTATTAGCATAGAGTATAAATGTCTTAACACAATAACTAAGTAAATGAGATGAGGTATATAAGCTAATTCTATATGAAATCAGCAGATTGTACCCCATGAATGCATTAATGTATACATGATCTATGTGTTCATGATTTAATTAAAAATAAAAAAATAACCTCCCAAAAAATAAAATAAAAAAATTTGACTAGCCTAGTCTAATTGAGAAAAGAGAGGGAAGACTAAAATAAGTGAAATTAGAAATAAGAGATATTACCACTGACACCAGAATTATATATATAAATGCAAATTGTTTATACTAGTCTTACATATATTCATGCAATGGAGTATTATTCTGCCATATGAAAAAGGAAATTCCCACTATTTGAGACAGCATAGGTGAACCTGGCGGGCATTCTGCTAAGTGAAATAAGTCAGAAACAACATTGTAAATACAGAATGATCTCACTCACTACAAAATATCTGAAAAATGAAAACCCAGAAAGAAAAGTCAAACTCAAAAACAGAGAGCAGTACAGTGATTACCTGGAGCAGGGAAGTTCCAGGGAGAAATAGGTTGTTGTTGATCAAACCTGTAGTTACTAGATGAATAAATTCTGGACACAGCATGGTGATTCAAAGAATGTATTTTACACTTGAAATTTGTTAATAAATCTTAAGTTATAACACACACACAGAGGGAACTGTTAGGTGATGGATATGCTAGTTGGCTTGATTGTGGTGATCATTTTACAAAGTATATGTCTATTAAAACACCAACCTTAAATGAGTACAAGTTTACTTTGTTAATCATACCTCAATTAAGCTAGAAAAAAATACATGTAAAAGAAAAGAAAATATGTTCTAAGTTCTCTTTAAGACTTCCTAAATATCCCTCTATTATCTTTAAACATTTAGTGTTGCTGTTGAAAAGTCTAATTGTCAGTCTTTTTTTCTTTTAATTTTTTTATTAAGTCATTTATACATAGATCATAAATACATTTATGCCATTATGGGATTTGATGTGTTGATTATTTGTACAAATTGGAGTGCTTACATCCTACTAATCAACATAGCTTTCACCTCATTTACCCAATTACAGCATTAAGACATTTGTGTTCTACAACTGATAGGTCCAACTTGTACTTGCAATGTGCTCCATAGGTGTGGTCCCCCTACTAAACCTCACTCTATCAACCCAACCCACTGCCCTCCCCTCTCCTCTCCTTCCCCTCCCCCCCTTCATCCTAGGCTATAGTTGTGTTTCATTCTTCATATGCAAGTGTGAGTGATTCTAAATTGGTTTCACAGTAGTAATGAGCACATTGGATATTTTTTTTTCATTCCTGAGATACTTTACTAAGAAGAATATTTTCCAGCTCCATCCATGTAAACATAAAAGAGGTAAAGTCTCCATTTTTTTTTACTGCTGCATAGTATTCCATGGTATACATATATCACAATTTGTTAATCCATTCATGGGTCGATGGACACTTGGGCTTCTTCCATGACTTGGCAATTATGAATTGAGCTGCAATGAACAATCTGGTGCAAATATCTTTATTGCCAAATGATTTTTGGTCCTTTGGATATACACCTAGAAGAGGAATTGCAGGATCAAACGGCATGTGTACATTTAAATTCCTGAGTGTTCTCCAAACGTCCTTCCAAAAGGAACGTACTAGCTTGCATTCCCACCAGCAGTGCAGAAGTGTTCCCTTTTCTCCACATCCACGCCAACAGCTGTAGTTTTGGGATTTTGTGATGCGGGCTACTCTTACTGGAGTTAGATGGTATCTCAGAGTAGTTTTGGTTTGTATTTCTCTGATGATTAAAGATTATGAGCGTTTTTTCATGTGTCTGTAGACCATGCACCTATCTTCTTCAGAGAAGCTTCTGTTCAGGTCTCTTGCCCACAATGAAATGGGATCATTTGTTCTTTTCTTATTAATAAGTTTGAGTTTTCTGTGGATTCTGGTTATTAGGCCTTTTTTGGAAATATAACCTGCAAAAATCCTCTTCCATTCTGAGAGCTATTTGCCTTACCAGTGTGTTCTTGGCAGTGCAGAAGCTTTTTAATTTGATCAGATCCCAGTAATGTATTTTTGATGTTGCTTCAATTGCCCGGGGTGTCTTCCTCATGAAGTATTCTCCGAGGCCAATTTTTTCAAGCATTTCCCCTGCACTCTCTCTAAGAATTTTTATAGTTTCATGTCTTAAGTTTACGTCCTTTAACCAGTGAGAGTCAATTTTTGTTAGAGGAGAAAGGTGTGAGTCCAGTTTCAGTCTTATAAAGGTCGCCAGCCAATTCACCCAGTACCATTTATTGAATAGGGAATCTTTCCCCACTTTATATTTTTAATAGGCTTCTCAAAAATCAAATGACAATAAGTGTCTGGATTTATCTCTTGGTCTTCAATTCTGTTACATACATCTACATCTCTATTTTTGTGCCAGTACCATGCTGTTTTGATCACTATCGACTCCAGTGCTTTTTAACATTGTGATGGAAGTCTTAGCCACTGCAATGAAGCCAAGAGAAGGCAATCAAGGGGATCCAAATAGGACCAGAGGGGATCAAACTGTCACTCTTCGCAGACAATATGATTATATATCTGGAAAACCCCAGGGAATGAACTACAAAACTCGCAGAAGTGATCAAGGAATATAACATCTCAGGATACAAAATTAACACTCATAAATCTGTAGCCTTTATATATACCAACAATAGTCAAAGGGAAAAAACAATCAAGGACTCTATTCCCTTTACAATAGTGCCAAAGAAGATGAAATGTCTGGGAGTGTACCTAACTAAGGACGTGAAAGATCTCTATAAAGAGAACTATGAAATTCTGAGAAAAGAAATAGATGAAGATGTTAACAAATGGAAAAATACACCGTGCTCCTGGCTGGGAAGAATCAACATCATTAAAATGTCTAGACTACCTAAAGCAATCTACAGATTTAATGCGATCCCTATTAAAGCACCTCTGTCATACTTTAAAGACCTGGAAAAATTAGTACTTCGTTTTATATGGAAACAGAAAAAACCTTGAATAGCCAAGACATTACTCAGAAATAAAAATAAATTGGGAGGAATCACGCTCCCAGACTAATTGTCAGTCTTATATCTTTATAATAATCAACTATTTCTGTAAGAATTTTTCTTTTTTGAGACAGAATCTAACATTTCATTCTGTTACCCCAAATTAGAGTACAATAGCATCATAGCTCACAGCAACCTCAAACTCCTGGGCTCAATCCTCCTGCTTCAGCCTCCCAAGTAGCTGGAAATATAGGATCCTGCCACAATGCCTGGCCACTTTTTTTCCATTTTTACTTTAGTAGAGACAGTGTCTTGCTCTTGGTCAGGCTGGTCTCAAACTCCTGAGCTCAAGTGATCCTCCTGCCTCAGCCTCCTAGAGTGCTAGGATAATAGCCATGAGCCACCACACTTGGCTTCTATACAATTTATTAATTGACATTCTTAAATTACCATGTAACATATCTAGGCATGAGGATTTTCTTATATGTCCTCATTGGTTTCTTTCTCTTTTTAATTCAGGGAAATTTCTCTCTCATTTTCTTCAAAGTGCTTTATAATTCTTTTTTTAGAAATTTCTCCCAATTTATAGGACTTCTCTTGCTTGGATTTTAGCATTTCCCCTCTCTTCTCCGTGTACCAGGGATTTTCTTGATATTTTAAATTTCTTTTTCTTTTTCTTCTTTGGTCTGGGAGGTTTCCTCAACGTGTCTTCTAACTTACCAAATCATTCCTCAGCTATACTTTTTCTACTATTTATTTAATCTGTTGTTGGCCTTAGTTTAACTATGTTAGGTTTTGCATACAATATTTCTTAGTTTGTTCTGTTTTCTTGTTCCATTTTCAGGTTGCGAGTATGTGGCTAGGAGGGGTTGCCTGTCAAATTGTTTTTTTTGTTTTTACTGTATTACTGTGGCTGTTAATTGTCTTTCATCCATTCTTCCTAGGCTTTCACAAGTACAGGAGTTCAAATGTTACGCTAATTTTATTTCAAAGGATTCAACCAGAGAAAGCTATGGGAGCAGGTACTTGTTTGTCCCAAGGCAATGGAAATGAAGAAGCCGGACAAGAATTCCAGTAAATCTTTCCTGGTGCATCCTTCCCCAGACACCTTCTCTGTCTCTGTCTTGTCTCTTTCACATAACACACACACACACACACACACACACCACACACACTTCTTTCCCCCAGAGTTTATGACAGCTTTCTTTCATTCCTTTCATTTTCCCTCTTTGGTCTTTCCAATATAACTCTTGGCAGGAGGATCCTGCAGTTGTTTGAGTCCAGCGTCTTGGACCTCAAAATTATTACCTCCAGCCTGTTTATTTTATAGATGAGGACACTAAAACCCAGCAAAGGTAAATGACTGGCTCCCAGCCTGTGAACAGTAAATGTCAGTGTTGGCTCCTGCCCCAGTCAGACACTTACAAACAAGGTCACCTGCATTTACAGAGATGCTTATAATTTACATAATGTTCAATCAATTATTACAGCAAACCCAATATTGCAAAAGCATTAATAGGCCTAAGTATAATTCACCTAGTCCATTGTAAAGGTGCACGTTTCTTTTTAAATATTTTATGACTTTGAAGGGTATTGACCATAGCCCAAGAAGAAAACTACTAGGAAAATTGTGTGTACCCCTATACAGCTTTTTGTGAACATCCTGAAGAGTAGCCCACAAACTGTATGAGATTCCAGCAGCCACAGGGAGCACTTCTGACCCTCCTAAGTAGCAACATCCCACAAATTCAGACTGTCCAGTGACCACAAGGAGAGGCAGTGTCAGGATTTTGACAGCAAGTTGCATTTTTATCTGGGAAGGAAAACAGGTTTGGAACTTGCTTAAGTGCTAATTGAAATGGCAAGGTTGATCTCTTACTGCTGAGATCCTCCCAGAAGCCCTTATGCCTGAACCTTGTCCTTCTCACCTAAGAGATGCTAAGCCACAGAGGAAAATATGTCCCAGGGAGAGAGATTTCAATGGAATTCTCAAGCTTGCCTAGAAGATCTCATTAAGTTATACCCCCAACAATGAATGCTCTAGTTATGAAATTTAAAAATAAAAGCTGGAGATCAAACATCCACATTTGCTAAGGAGAAAATATCCACTCACATCATATATAACACTCAGCCCTAAAGAACTAAGAAAGGAAAGGACTTATCTGGGCATTTGCTGTTGGGATGCAGACCCTGGCCTTGCAACAGCCCACCAACCCCCCGCCCTCCTCCCCCCACCCCACCCCCACACACACTCTCTGTGGAAACGCTAATAAAAAAGTTTTCCCTAGTTCTAAGACAGGAACCTATTTACCCAGCCCCGTCTTCTGTGACCTGATCTTTGGACTCTGACCTCCCATTCACAGTGACTCAGCATTGACCAGCAGTGATGCTTCCCCAGCCTGTTAACTTACCTAAGGAATGAATAGCCATGGATTAGAACCTCAGACAAAGAATATAAGAACAGATATACTTTCTGGGAACTTGCTTGGTGAAGCTAAACTCTCAAATGGCTGGTAATCATAGGCCTTGGTGGTAGCGTTTTGAGAGTTTGTGGAAGTTTCTTTCTCTGGATCATCTGTACACAGTACATTTTATAGTTTCTTAAAGCTGGGTACACTGAGGTCAGTTAGTCCAGTCGTGTCCTTTTATTTATGATCAGTAGAGAGTCAGAGTGATTGAGTCACTTATGCCAGGTCACCAAAGTACTAATTATGGATCTGAGACTTGGGTTCAGGTCTGACAGGTTGTCCTTCCTCAGATGGTCCCCGCAGTTTCTATCTCATTCATGGAGCTGCTCTTACTTATTCTCCCCATCTCATTTCACATTTCCTTCCTGCATCCCAAATGCTCAAGTCCACTGCATTCATGTGAGGACCCTGCCCCATAGGAGAAGGAATATCACCAACAGCCGTGTGCACCTACACCATCTACTTGTCCTGTTATTCCTGGGCCCATCTTCCATTTGCATCTCCACGGGGCAATGCAGGGATCCAGATAAATATCCCCCAAATTACATCCTTTCCTCCATTTTTCTTTTCAAAAAACATGTACTAAGTACTATGTGAGGTGGGTTGGCTGATTTTTAGAGATGGGGGTCTCACCCTCTCATCCAAGCAGGAGTGCAGTAAGACAGTCACAGGTCACTGCAACCTCCAACTCCCAGGCTCAAACGGTCCACATGGCTCAGCCTCCCAAGTACTTGGGACTATAGGTACACATCACAACACTCAGCTAATTTTTTTTTATAGGATGTTGCTATTTTTCCCAGGCTGGTCTCAAACTCCTGGCCTCAAGAAATCCTCCCACCTTAGCCTCCCCAAAATTCTGTGATTACAGAATCACAGGTGTGAGCCACTGTGCCCAGCCAGATAGCTTAAACAAATGAAGTGATATAGCCACATGGTGGAGTTCTAATAAATAAATAAAGAAGAAAATAACAAACTACCAGTGAACAAAACAACACAAATTATTATCTAAAACAAAAGGCATACACAGCTGGCAATCAGACGCCTACGTTTGCTGAGAAGAAAACACGTTGAATGATTCTATTTACGTGAGGTTCTAGAACAGGCAAAACTCAGCTGTAATGATAAAAAGCAAATTAAAAGCCACGTGGTTGGGGGTAGGGAGAGTGGGAGTTTGACCGGGAAGGGGCATAAAGGAAACTTTACAGAATATGATAGAGATGGTCTATATCTTGGTTGGGGTGATGTTTACATGAGCATAAATTGTTGTTAAAACTCAGTATATTACATATACTTTTAAAATGTGCATTGAATTTTACAAAAAAATATTTTAGGAGTTGATTACAAAAACAATAATGCTGACTGAGCACTTACATAGTTTCATAAATACTCATGAGTTTCCTGCTATATTTATATCTGACAAAAGCATGGAGTCTTGGGGAGGCTGGTTCTTCTGCTAAATCATATGCTTTGATGAAATCTTCTCTTCTTCCTTCCCCATGGACATGAAGCACAGAGAGGTAGGTTTTGCATAAATCCACTATCAAGGACTTCTATATGGCCCGTTTACACCTGGTTACTTGGCACTGACTAGCCATCCTGATTTAATGCTGTTCTCTTTAACTCAGGTGCTGTTGAAACCAGCAACACATCCCGCCCTTAGCGTATAGCATGCAGCAGTGAAAGAAGATGTATCTGGAGAGACCTAAAATGGAATTACATTGTCATCGTCATCACCATCATAATCGTCATGAATTAGGCAGCAAATACCAAAAACTCAACAATGTAGACAGAAAGAGTAAACCAAATCTATTCAGAAGTCATCAAGGAAATAACGGAAGCAAATGTTCCCATGCTGAAATAGACATCAAGCTTCAGAACACAAGACCTTAAAATATAGCAAATGAAATTTATAAGAAGACATCTATATATAGACCTTCTGGCAAAATTTCTTGTTATAAGAATAATGATGACATCAGCAAGATGGTGAAGTAATGAGTTCCTGACTTTTTTTTTTGTCTCATGGAGAAAAACAAAAAAGATTGAAATCAGACTTCTCTTCCACTATTCTAAACTCCACTAAAGAGAATAAGGTCTGTGTGTGGGTAAAAAATAATTTATTAATAAAAATTCTGTGTTCAACCTTCATTAATTTGGAAGGAAATAAAATTATCAGTAATTCAAACACTCAGAGGTACCCTACATTCTATCCACCCCCTACCCTCCTTAATTCTTTGGCAAAAAATAATACAAGTAATTTAATAATGAGTACAATAACAAATAAGTTTTGGGGACTACATGGCATAAAACAAATCCTGGAGAGAAATAAAATCAGGAACACAGACCCAATGATGAAATAAATAACATGATGATGAAACAGTGTAAATGCTGAAAGGAACACTGAAGCAGAAGACTTGTATCTATAAATGTCATCATGGTATGGATTTAAAAGTATTCTAATCAACAGAGGATAGTTTTCAAAATAGGGAAAGGATCTGCCCAAACTCTTCTTATACTGGTTGATTTAACAGACATGACTTTATTCTTGATGCTGTTAAAAAAGTAGCAATTCCTTTCATTTTCTAAATAAGTGTAGCCGTTGTTAGAAACAAAATTGGAGAGGTCAATTCCAGATGGCTAGGGGGTAAATGTGTGTGTTGACTTTGATGTGCCAGTTTCTATCCTAAGGGTGCTATACATATCAACTCAATAATCATAATCCATGTAGTCCTATGAGTGGGGGCTATTATTACCATCCCTATTTTACATTTAAGAAAGCTGAGGGAGGTTGACTTCCCAAGGTCCTACTCCTAACAGGTGGAGAAGTTGGAATTCAAACCAAGCAGTATGACTTTAAAGCATATGCCCTTAACTAATATACTACAGATATGTAAGCAAATAGGAAACAACTGGAAAAGAAAACAAAAGAAAAGGAGGTAAGAGGGAAGGAAAAAAGGGGGGTGCTGTTTAGAGGTGTTTTAAATGCACAAAAATATATTAGTGATTACAAAAAAAAGAGAGAGAGAGACAGAGAGATAAAAGGAGGAGGAGCAGGAAGAGGAGGGGAAGAAGGCTGATAAAAGCTTTGAGACTTCAGTTTCTTTAAAACTCTATTTTAGTGATATTTATACAGTTTCTACATTTTATATGACATGGTGCAATATTAATGGTAAATAAATTGTGAAAAGTTAAGTATCTATATTGTCGTTCCACAAACAACCACCAAAAGTATAATGCAAAACTTCTTAACAGCCAAAATATGAATAAAAATGGAATATGAAAAACATATTCCAATAATCTATAAAAAACACGAAGGAGGAATGGAAGAACAAGAACAGAAACAAACAGAAAAACCGTGAGTAGATAAACAAAAAACAAATAATAAAATGGTAGACTTCAATCAACTCCAATTAACTGCCTTTGTCAGAATAGCTAAAATAGCAAGACTCAACTCAATAGTGTCTACAAGAGACACACAAAAACACGGATAAGTTAAAAATAAAGGGATGAAAATTGATACACATTGCAAACCTTAAACTGACGTTGGACTGGCTACATTGAACCAGAGACAGAGAGCTTCAAGACAGACAGTACTACCAGTAATTAAGAGAAATATTAATGATAAAAGAATAAATTCATCAGAAGACAAAGGAAATTGTTCATGAGTATACACCTAATGACAGAGTTTCAAATTCCATAAAGCAAATATTGACAGAATTAAGTTAAAGGAAGAAATAGATAATATGGTAAATCTTGCCTAGGAAGTTTCACATCACCTCTCAGAAACTGATAGGATACCTACACAAAAAAACAAAACTCAGGCTCGGTGCCTATAGCTCAATGGCTAGGGCACCGGCCACATACACTGGGGCTGGCAGGTTCAAAACTGGCCGGGCCTGCCAAACAACAATGACAACTGCCACCAAAAAGATAGCCAGGCGTTGTGGCAGGTGCCTGTAGTCCCAGCTACTTGGGAGGCTGAGGCAAGAAAATTGCTTGAGCCCAAGAGTTTGAGGTTGCTGTGAGCTATGACACTGTGGTACTCTACTGAGGGTGACACAGTGAGACTCTCTCTCAAAAAACAAAACAAAAAAAACCTCAGTTATGCCACAAAAATCTGAGCAACTACCTCTCAGGTCAGTGTCTGTCACTTTGGGGGTTTTGGGGGGGAGCATCACTCTATGAAGGATGATGTTGTGGAGTTCAGTTTCCAGAATAACAGCTTCAGTCGGGGATGTCTGACCGGAACAGAGAACAGTGGGCTAAAAACTGACCCTGGACTAAAAACGTTCCTAACTCTGGCTGTGCGTTAGAATCACCGGGGTAGCTTTTAAAAAATGCTGATGCTGAGATTTTTGCTATAATTCATCTATAGTATCACGCAGACATTGGTATTTTCCAAAACTGTGTCCAGATGATTTTAATGGGTATTAAGAGTTGAAAACCATTGTCCTGAACTGTGAGGAAGTGGACACATCTGCACTTATGAAGGTCATGTAAATATGGATAATTTACAAGAGCCATAAATATACCATTTCATCTAGCAGTCCCATTTCTAGGGAAATAATGATGTAACCATATAATTTATGTGCAAGAGTGTTTTTGCAGCTTAGTTTATAATAACAGTAGATAGATACATACAAACATATGTATACATAGAGATTCATAGGTAGGTAGATATATAATAATACATAATATTAATACACATATACATGGATAGATACAGAACATAATGAAAGGAAGGAAAAAGGAAGGAAGGAAGGGGAAAAAAGCTAATTATTCAACAATATGAAATTAGTTAAATAAGTAAAATGAAGGTAAAATAGATGTCTCTTAATAAGATGATGTTGATATGTATTTTATGCAAAATATGCACATAATAAGGCAAGTGAAGAGAATTATGCTCAAAGTAGACTTTAAAATATTCTATTTATGAAAAAACTATATATGTACCCATATAGAGAAAAGTCTTAAAGGTTATACTTCAAAAGATCAACCATATTTATCTCAAGATAGTGGTGTTTTCAAGAATTTTAATGAGGTCCTTTTTCTTTTTAATTCGTGTAAGATGAATACAAATTTGTGTTCGTGTTTATGTGTATGTGCAACAAAACAGAAGCTAGTGGGAGAAAATAACTCTCTGATTATAGTACTCACTCTGAAATAGGATAGCCTTTCATGTAAGCAGCTCTAATCCTTGAAAGAGGGTCAGATGGATAATTACTCCTGCCAGTGAAAGAATTAAGAATTCAGAACAGATCTGGAGAAGGGTGTGGGAACTGCTCCATTACCTTTCTTGAAAAACAAATAAGGGAGACTCCCTCGGATCCATGGATGCTCAGTTCTCTCCTCTTTCCCTGGGTGGATCTGGAAAGCAACCATTAGAGAGGGTGGGGCCAGCTTGTACCCACCTGCTGTCCTTTCCAAGGTGTGGCTGGGAATGCAGGAGCTGTCCAGATCTACCCCCAATTATCCTTCCACTTCAACAAGGTCACACATGCTGATACATCTTCCAAATGGCAGGCATCTGGGCAGGCCCAGCTGGAAGGCGTGGAGAAAGAAGTTTGTTTGGAACACTCCACTCCTCTCTTTCTCCCACGTCATCCCTCCCTCTGCCTTTCCCTTCATTGCTTGCAAGACCTATGTGCTCGCTCTTCTGTTGCAAGAAAAGTGATCTAAAAACCTCATTTGCATTAAACCCTCAGTATTTGCATTTTGAGGGAAGAACAGAGAAATTAGTTCACAGAGAACTGACTCTATGATGGTAGGATTTCAAGCCCCAGCTTCTCAGGAATGGGGGTGATGTTGTGAATCCAAGAAGCCTAGAAAATCTTAGCAGAAAATAAGTGGGAAATGCCACACCCGTGCTGCACCCCTGAAGCCAGCTGCCACTGGGATGTGTTATTTATTTTATTTTATTTATTTATTTATTTATTTATTTATTTATTTATTTTGAAACAGAGTCTGTGCCCTGGGTAGAGTGCCAGAGCATCAGCCTAGCTTACAACAACCTCACCCACTTGAGCTCAAACTATCCTCCTGCTTCAGCCTCTCAAGTAGCGGGGACTACGGGCATGTCCCTTAAGGTCAGGCTGGTTTATCTATTTTTAGTAGAAACGGGGTCTTGCTTCTGCTCAGGGTGGTCTCAAACTCCTGAGGTCAAGCAATCCACTGGCCTTCGCCTCTCAGAGAGCCAGGATCACAGGTATAAGTCACAGTGCTGGGCCCTTTTTTATTTTTCTGACACAGAGTTTTACTCTGTCACCCTAGTATATTTTTAAGGAAACTCTTACATTTATGGGGTGCCTTCTAATGATCTTGAGAAACAAAGTGAAGAGGAAATTTTCTAACAGGACTTAAGAGTGCAGCCTAGGGTTCCTGCCCTCTCGGGTAAACCCAACTCAGCACAGTACTGGCAAAGTTTAGCTGATATTCTCTGTTCTATCCTAATTTGTTTTCCCATCTTCACACGATGGTACTAGCATCCTGGAACATGCTTTCCATAGACTATGAAATATTTCTTAATGTCATGTCGCCAGGTTCAAAGATGGTGGCAGATCACTGTCCTCCCTTCCCCTCCACCTTCACAAGATACCGGTTGGCTCTTAAAAGGAGCTGTAAGGCACAGGCTCTTCATCCCCTCCTCTGCTTCACTGCAGCCAGGGTGACGGGTGCTTATCAACATCATCCTCCAGTGATTGATTAGTTTAGTCCCTGATCCCTGTACAGTAATCATTTATCACAGGGCAATCTCCGATGGCACAAAATATAGTGCCCTTGTGACTCCTCACTCTCCAACCCTCACTGACAGCAAATGAAAGTGACACTGTCTGCCAGGACCAGCCATAATTCAACCCCATTTTCCAGAAAACCTTCATGGGTTTTGCAAAGTAATGAGATGTGCACTGCCGAAAGGCTACCGCTCAGCCTAACTGTGTTACTTAGGTTCAGATAAATCTAACAAATCATCAATCCACCCAGAAATAAACACCTCCCTGTTGTTCTATAGTATAATGCGAGCAAATGAGTTCGATGTGATATTCTCCCCTCGTCATAACCAAGAGGGTGACCGGTATCACCTTCCTTGGTATTGCTTTTTAAGACTAAGTGAAAACAACTCTAACACGTGGTATTTATTCTCTGCCATCACTCTCGAACAGCTAAAAGAAGTTTGCATGTGAAGTGATACTTATGATGATGATGATGAAGACGATCTTCCAGCTTGTAGGATGTATTCTGCTTTGCAAAATATCACAGTTACTTTTCAATTAATCTCCACAATAAATTCTGCAAAGTAGATAATGTGGGGAAATGACACATTTTTCAGGTGACATCAATGAATTCCAAAGGAGAAAACTTGCGCAGTGTCCTGTACTTCTTAAAGAGTGGAGGGAGGAGGACGGGCAGGAGACTAAAACGAAGTTCCCAGATCACCTGTGTAGCCATCTTCTACTCCAGCCGCGTTGCAACTTGAATTAAATTCTTCTCTTTTTACAGATCATGGAACAAATTCAATACAATTAGCATTGAGCAAGATTTGCAAACAACAGACCTATACAAATAAAAATAAATAACTTGGCCCAAATTATTTCATACTTATCAAAAAAAACTTAAGTGATGATTTTTTTCTTGAATAATGTTTATTTTTATTTTTTTTATTAGTATTAGATCATAGCTGTGTACATTAATGTGATCATGGGGCACCATGCACTGGTTTTATAAATAGTTCAACACATTTTCATTACACTGGTTAACATAACATTCCTGGCATTTTCTTGAATAATGTTTAAAAATTATTTAAGTCACAACTACAACAGAGACTATACATAATAAATGTAAACATTGTAACCTAATTCTTTGTATCCCCGCATTAACCTGAAATAATAAAAAAATCTCTTCCATCAAAATAACTGGGAAAGAATAATTCAACTGTTCTTAGCATAAAGGGAAAAAAGCTACTTAAGGAAAAACTACTGTTATAGTAGTCACTGGGTTCAGTAATAGAGCACAGAGATTCTCCCCAGGAGATGCTAGGGAGATATGGGTTTAATATCTCACTATAAATGTTAAAAAATGGGGCACATTCCCATATGTAGCCCATGATGAAGTATAACTTTGATCATCTGCTACTTAACTGAACCAGAGGTGACAAACTGAAACATGTGATTTCCCTAAGGAGACAGAGTTAGACCCCAAATCACAGCAACCATGGAAAATCCATAAAGGACATTCCTGTCTCTGACTGTTCTTCCACACACTGGTCTGGAGAGACTGGCTTTTAAAATAGTGCCACAGCCTGGTTACATACAGTTCCTGTTTCCCTAGACAAATACTTTTCTTCCCCAAGGAATGTAAGTAAGCTCCATCTTATTTATCTAAAATCCCCAACAATAGCCTAATGCCTGGTGCATAACAGATTCTTTTAAATTTATATATAATTTATATACCACTGAATGCATGTTTCAGTTGAGTGGTCTATTCACAAGGTTGGGCAACCATCACCATACCCAATTCCAGAATGATTTTATCACCCCATAAAGAAATCCCATGCCCATTAGCAGTCACTCCCCAGCCCTCCCTTCATCTAGCCCCTAGAAGCCATTAATCTACTTTCTGTTTTTATGAATCTGTGTACAGTGTGCAGAGTTCATATAAATGGAATGATACAACATATGACCTTTATGATGGACTGGCGCCTTTCACTAAGGGCAGTGTTTTTCAAGGTTCGTGATGCTGTAGAATGCATGAGTATGTCAGTTCTCTTTATAGCTGAATAACATTCAGATGCTTGGATATAGCACATCGTGTATTAGTGAATATTTGTGCTATTTCCATTTTCTTGCCATCACAGTAGGACTTTAGTGCACACTTATGGAGCAAATTGGTGACATAAATATTAACACCATATGGTAAACAGCTAATAAATATATGAAAACTATTCCATTCATTAGTAATCAGAGAACTAGAACTAGAACTGAAACAATGTAAGACCATTTTGTAGTTATCAGATTAGCCAAGACTTTCCAACAACAATGCTACAGAATGTGATATCCATCACTAATGGACTAAGGAAGTAAAAATTGGTGCAAACACATTAAAGCAAGTTGGGAATATGAGCCAAGAGCCTTGCCATGTTCATACATTTTGACTCCCCTAATGCCATGTCTGAGAAATGAGACTAAAGATCATTAGAAAACATTTTCTTTGGAGAGGGTGGAGCAAAATGGCAGCCGAGTAACAGCTTCCTTGCATCTGGGCACCGTGAGTCTGGGGATATAGGACTCCAGGCATCTCTGGCTGGTGGGATCTGCCTATCATCACCCCTGAGAGGATACAGGGAGTCAGCGAGAGACTTCTGGACCCCAAGAGGAGGACTAAAACAGTGGAAAACCGGCAAGTGGTCGCGTGTGTTCAATCCGCCTACACCCTCCCGCAACTGTAAGTTCAGTAGCAGCGAGACTGCAAACCAGAAAGGCCTTACCTGTGAACTGTTTTGGTGTCTTTGGACTTGGCACTCAGCTGAACTGCCTTGGGGAGAGCCTGAGCGGGAGTGCAGAGAACTTTGGCCTTTGTCTAGGGCCCCAGTCTGAGCCGCTGAGCCAGACGGAGCTAATAGAGTTTGGCTCTGGGTCACAGGCAGACATTGTGAGCGATCTGCCCTGGCAAGCTCCGCCCTCAGGGTCGCAGAGCTGGAATTGGGTGGGAGCTGGTAACCCAGCGACCAAGTAGCCTAAGGGCGGGGTCTGAGCCGCCTTGCAGCCCTAACCCTCGGGGGCAGAGGGAGACCAGTTTTGACACACAGGGTAAGTGGATGGCCACTTCAGCAGTGATTCCAGCAACAAGCACTTCCCTGAGAAAGCTTCTGCTCAGTAAGTGAACAAGTTCAAAGTGCCTTTTAAGTGGGCTGAAGAGAGATTTAGGGTGTCTACCTGCTGGGGTTTGAGAAACTAGCAGCCTCCAGTCGTATCAGAACTGTGATTAACATCTCATACCCCAGAAGACCACGTGTTGCCCAGACAATATTCAATTCCATATACATACTGCTTTGTTTTTGGTTGCGTGTATGTTTTTTTTTGTTTGTTTGTTTGGTTTTTTTTTTTGGTTTGGTTGTTTTTTTTGTTTATTTTGACGTTCTAGATTGTTGTTTTGTTTTTTAAGTTCAACCTTTTCCATACACATCCTTTTTCTTTCTCAATTTTTCTAGTTTAATTATAATTTCCCATTGCTGCCTATTTCAATAATCGGAACTTCATTTTTGTTAGTGTTTCTACCACTATTATTTGGTTTTTCCAGCCAATTTTATCCCGTAAAGTTTTCTGTTTGCTTGTTTTGGTTTGACTTATAGCATTTTTGTCTTTCCTCTCTACTTGGTGGAGGTGGGGTACTGTGTCTGATCAGGTTAGCAAAGAGCTGCTGACCTCAAGGGAACCACCCCACTGGGCACCCCCAGAAGGTGTTTTTTTTTTTTAAGGTTGTATCAAAGTACCCTACTGTACACCTATATTGCTCTGTCTCCCTCTTTCTGTGCCTCTCTTCTTTTTGTCAATATTCCTTTCACCCAACCACTCTCCTTTCTCTATTTTTCTTTTTTTTCATTTTTTTTTTTTCTTATCACTTGGTCCTCATTTCTTTCATCGCTTTTTTGCTCTTAAACCTTCTCACCCTTCTGGTCCTGTAACCCTTAGTCCACAGGCACAAGAACTTAAAGAGCAAGAGGAATTGAAAGGAAAATTAGGGCAAGTAAACAGATAAAAGAAATCACCCATGAGGAAGAATCAGCAGAAAACTCCAGGCAACATGAAGAACCAGTCCAGAACTACCCCGCCAAGGGACCATGAGGTAGCTACTGCAGAGGATTCCACCTATACAGAAATGTTAGGAATGACAGAAAGGGAATTTAGAATACACATGTTGAAAACAATGAAGGAAATGATGGAAACAATGAAGGAAACTGTTAATAAAGTGGAAAATAACCAAAAGGAAATTCAAAAACAGAATCAAATCAGAGATGAACGATATGAAGAATATAAAAAGGATATAGCAGAACTGAAGGAAATGAAACAGTCAATCAGGGAACTTAAAGATGCAATGGAAAGTATCAGCAACAGGTTAGACCATGCAGAAGAAAGAATTTCAGAGGTAGAAGACAAAGTTTTTGAGATAACTCAGATAGTAAAAGAGGCAGAAAAGAAGAGAGAGAAAGCAGAACGTTCACTGTCAGAATTATGGGACTTTATGAAGCGTTCCAACATACGAGTTATAGGAATTCCAGAAGGGGAAGAAGAATGCCCCAGAGGAATGGAAGCCATACTAGAGAATATTATAAAAGAAAATTTCCCAAATATCACCAAAGATTCTGACACACTGCTTTCAGAGGGATATCGGACCCCAGGTCGCCTCAACTCTAACCGAGCTTCTCCAAGACACATTGTGATGAACCTGTCCAAAGTCAAGACCAAAGAAAAGATTCTGCAAGCTGCCAGGAGTAAGCGCCAGTTGACCTACAGGGGCAAATCCATCAGAGTTACCGCAGACTTCTCTAATGAAACTTTCCAAGCAAGAAGACAATGGTCATCTACCTTTAATCTACTTAAACAGAACAATTTTCAGCCCAGAATTCTGTACCCTGCTAAGCTAAGCTTCAAAATTGACGGAGAAATCAAATCATTTACGGATATACAAACATTGAGGAAATTCGCCACAACAAGACCAGCTCTACAGGAAATACTTCAACCTGTTCTGCACACTGACCACCACAATGGATCAGCAGCAAAGTAAGAACTCAGAAATTAAAGGACAGAACCTAACCTCCACACTGATGCAAAAGATAAAACTAAGCAATGGACTCTCACAAAATAAGATGAATAGAATACTACCACACTTGTCAATTATCTCAATAAATGTTAATGGCTTGAATTCCCCACTGAAGAGACATAGATTGGTTGACTGGATTAAAAAACACAAGCCATCCATTTGCTGTCTGCAAGAAACACACCTGGCTTCAAAAGACAAATTAAAGCTCCGAGTCAAGGGTTGGAAGACAATTTTTCAGGCAAATGGAATTCAGAAGAAAAGAGGAGTTGCAATCTTATTTTCAGACACATGTGGATTTAAAGCAACTAAAGTCAAAAAAGACAAAGATGGTCACTTTATATTGGTCAAGGGAAAAATACAACAAGAAGATATTTCAATTCTAAATATTTATGCACCCAATTTAAATGCTCCCAGATTCTTGAAGCAGACCTTACTCAGTCTGAGCAATATGATATCTGATAATACCATCATAACAGGGGACTTTAACACTCCTCTTACAGAGCTGGACAGATCCTCTAAACAGAAATTAAACAAGGATATAAGAGACTTAAATGAGACTCTAGAACAACTGTGCTTGATAGATGCATATAGAACACTCCATCCCAAAGATAAAGAATATACATTCTTCTCATCACCCCATGGAACATTCTCCAAAATTGATCATATCCTGGGACACAAAACAAATATCAACAGAATCAAAAGAATTGAAATTTTACCTTGTATCTTCTCAGACCATAAGGCACTAAAGGTGGAACTCAACTCTAACAAAAATGCTCGACCCCACCCAAAGGCATGGAAACTAAACAATCTTCTGTTGAATAACAGATGGGTGAAGGAAGAAATAAAACAGGACATCATTAACTTCCTTGAGCATAACAACAATGAAGACACAAGCTACCAAAACCTGTGGGATACTGCAAAAGCAATTTTGAGAGGAAAATTCATCGCTTTAGATGCCTACATTCGAAAAACTGAAAGAGAGCACATCAACAATCTCACAAGAGATCTTATGGAATTGGAAAAAGAAGAACAATCTAAGCCTAAACTCAGTAGAAGAAAAGAAATATCCAAAATCAAATCAGAGATCAATGAAATTGAAAACAAAAGAATCATTCAGAAAATTAATGAAACAAGGAGTTGGTTTTTTGAAAAAATAAATAAAATAGATAAACCATTGGCCAGACTAACCAGGAATAGAAAAGTAAAATCTCTAGTAACCTCAATCAGAAATGATAAAGGGGAAATAACAACTGATCCCACAGAGATACAAGAGATCATCTCTGAATACTACCAGAAACTCTATGCCCAGAAATTTGACAATGTGAAGGAAATGGATCAATATTTGGAATCACACCCTCTCGCTAGACTCAGCCAGGAAGAAATAGAGGTCCTGAACAGACCAATTTCAAGCACTGAGATCAAAGAAACAATAAAAAAGCTTCCAACCAAAAAATGCCCTGGTCCAGATGGCTTCACTCCAGAATTCTATCAAACCTTCAAGGAAGAGCTTATTCCTGTACTGCAGAAATTATTCCAAAAAATTGAGGAAGAAGGAATCTTCCCCAACACATTCTATGA
This sequence comes from Nycticebus coucang, assembly GCF_027406575.1. Lineage (NCBI taxonomy): Eukaryota > Metazoa > Chordata > Mammalia > Primates > Lorisidae > Nycticebus > Nycticebus coucang. Next base: position 14,060,172 of record NC_069797.1, read on the forward strand.
AGCAAACATCACCCTGATACCAAAACCAGGAAAAGACCCAAACAAAAAGGAGAATTTCAGACCAATCTCACTCATGAACATAGACGCAAAAATTCTCAACAAAATCCTAGCCAATAGATTACAGGTTATCATCAAAAAAGTCATTCATCATGATCAAGTAGGCTTCATCCCAGGGATGCAAGGCTGGTTTAACATACGCAAGTCTATAAACGTTATCCACCATATTAACAGAGGCAAAAATAAAGATCACATGATCCTCTCAATAGATGCAGAAAAAGCATTTGATAAAATCCAGCATCCTTTTCTAATTAGAACTCTGAAGAGTATAGGCATAGGTGGCACATTTCTAAAACTGATTGAAGCTATCTATGACAAACCCACAGCCAATATTTTACTGAATGGAGTAAAACTGAAAGCTTTTCCTCTTAGAACTGGAACCAGACAAGGTTGTCCTCTGTCACCTTTACTATTCAACATAGTGCTGGAAGTTCTAGCCAATACAATTAGGCAAGACAAGGAAATAAAGGGAATCCAAATGGGAGCAGAGGAGGTCAAACTCTCCCTCTTTGCTGACGACATGATCTTATACTTAGAGAACCCCAAAGACTCAACCACAAGACTCGTAGAAGTCATCAAAAAATACAGTAATGTTTCAGGATATAAAATCAATGTCCACAAGTCAGTAGCCTTTGTGTACACCAATAACAGTCAAGATGAGAAGCTAATTAAGGACACAACTCCCTTCACCATAGTCTCAAAGAAAATGAAATACCTAGGAATATACCTAACGAAGGAGGTGAAGGACCTGTATAAAGAAAACTATGAAATCCTCAGAAAGGAAATAGCAGAGGATATTAACAAATGGAAGAACATACCATGCTCATGGATGGGAAGAATCAACATTGTTAAAATGTCCATACTTCCCAAAGCAATCTACCTATTCAATGCCATTCCTATCAAAATACCAACATCATACTTTCAAGATTTGGAAAAAATGATTCTGCGTTTTGTATGGAACTGGAAAAAACCCCGTATAGCTAAGGCAGTTCTTGGTAATAAAAATAAAGCTTGGGGCATCAGCATACCAGATTTTAGTCTATACTACAAAGCCATAGTGCTCAAGACAGCATGGTACTGGCACAAAAACAGAGACATAGACACTTGGAATCGAATGGAAAACCAAGAAATGAAACTAACATCTTACAACCACCTAATCTTTGATAAACCTAACAAGAACATACCTTGGGGGAAAGACTCCCTATTCAATAAATGGTGTTGGGAGAACTGGATGTCTACATGTAAAAGACTGAAACTGGACCCACACCTTTCCCCACTCACAAAAATTGATTCAAGATGGATAAAGGACTTAAACTTAAGGCATGAAACAATAAAAATCCTCCAAGAAAGCATAGGAAAAACACTGGAAGATATTGGCCTGGGGAAAGACTTCATGAAGAAGACTGCCATGGCAATTGCAACAACAACAAAAATAAACAAATGGGACTTCATTAAACTGAAAAGCTTCTGTACAGCTAAGGAGACAATAACCAAAGCAAAGAGACAACCTACACAATGGGAAAGGATATTTGCATATTTTCAATCAGACAAAAGCTTGATAACTAGGATCTATAGAGAACTCAAATTAATCCACATGAAAAAAGCCAACAATCCCTTATATCAATGGGCAAGAGACATGAATAGAACTTTCTCTAAAGACGACAGACGAATGGCTAACAAACACATGAAAAAATGTTCATCATCTCTATATATTAGAGAAATGCAAATCAAAACAACCCTGAGATATCATCTAACCCCAGTGAGAATGGCCCACATCACAAAATCTCAAAACTGCAGATGCTGGCGTGGATGTGGAGAGAAGGGAACACTTTTACACTGCTGGTGGGACTGCAAACTAGTACAACCTTTCTGGAAGGAAGTATGGAGAATCCTCAAAGCACTCAAGCTAGACCTCCCATTTGATCCTGCAATCCCATTACTGGGCATCTACCCAGAAGGAAAGAAATCCTTTTATCATAAGGACACTTGTACTAGACTGTTTATTGCAGCTCAATTTACAGTCGCCAAAATGTGGAAACAGCCTAAATGCCCACCAACCCAGGAATGGATTAACAAGCTGTGGTATATGTATACCATGGAATACTATTCAGCCATTAAAAAAAATGGAGACTTTACATCCTTCGTATTAACCTGGATGGACGTGGAAGATATTATTCTTAGTAAAGCATCACAAGAATGGAGAAGCATGAATCCTATGTACTCAATTTTGATATGAGGACAATTAATGACAATTATGGTTATGGGGGGGGAAACAGAAAGAGGGAAGGAGGGAGGTGGGTGGGGCCTTGGTGTGTGTCACACTTTATGGGGGCAAGACATGATTGCAAGAGGGACTTTACCTAACAATTGCAATCAGTGTAACCTGGCTTATTGTACCCTCAATGAATCCCCAACAATAAAAAAAAAAAAATAATAAATAAATAAATAAAAAAAAAAAAGAAAAAAAAAAAGAAAACATTTTCTTTGCAAAGATGTTCATTTACCATGATGAAATATAGGAAACAAATCTAAAATACCTAACAATAATGAAATGCTTAAAGAAAATACGGTGAATACTTAGACTAAATTGTATATAGTCATAAAAAATACATTTCAAAAGTGTTTCATCTACATCAAGAAATATTAATATTCAGTGAAAACAGGTGTAGTACAGTTGATCTCAAATAAATAAAAATTTCACAGAAGAATTGGAATTTGAAAAAGCATACAAAAATGTTAAAATGAATTTTTTAAAAGGATTTATAACTCACCTTTTATGGCCATAAGAATGAAGAAAAGAGGAATAATCTTAGAACTGTGCCTATTATGTCTTGAGTATAGATAGTTTTATGAACACGTGGCTTAGCTCCTCTTTCAAATGGTAAGTTCTAAGAGGGCAAAGAACTATCCTAACATCGTTCCTATGTCAGATATGCGACAGATACTTTTTGAATTAATAAAAAATGTATTTTTGCTTTTATTAGACCCCATTTATTTAATTCATTCATCCATGAATACTTAGGATAGATTATTTCCAGTAATTGTAATTGTTTAGAGCAAGGTAACGTATACATTGACTAATACTGGTTTCTGTAATTGTTTTCAGCAGTCATCCAAAAGTGGGTTAAGGGATTGGTGACCTCTGTTACCCATGAGCCTGCCTGGCTTGGAGACACTGCCAGAATAAAGGGTGAACGGGAAACATTAGACATGAAACAAGAATGTAAATAGATGCAGCAGCAGAAGCAAAGGGGCTGGTAAGTCACCCAGGGTGAAATACGCGAGGCTTAGCTCTCCTGCCAGCACAAAAGGTATCTTTTTACCACGTGTCCCTGAGCCAAGGAACAGGTGGGAGAAGGCACTCTCGTCACTGGGAGACGCTGAGCTCTGGTGGCCTCTGTGTTTATGCAACTGTTACGTATTGTGAGCTCCTCAAAGCTTTAAAGGCATTGGCCCCAAGCATCTTTTTTCCATTATGCGTAAATGTTCAAGTTCCTTTTATGGAAAATATACTACCACATGGTCCTAATTCACTTCTACTCAACTTATCAAAACATTATCCATAAGATTCATTTTAAGTTCAGAAAATTATATGAGCTTCTTGTATGAGGCAGGTATTAGTTCTTCTTATAAACAAGTTCTTTCAATTACTGGTTCTGCGCCCCCTTCAACTTCACATGTGTTTGCGTGACTTGAGTTTAAGTCAAAATTAAGTACATTTTGAGTTTGAGCTGCAGATATCATCCAGATAACTCAAATGTAACTATCTGTGTAGTTCAAGGGAAGAATGATCTAAAATGATGTGCTTTACTTTTTGTTTGTAGACTAAGGAGTTAATACTTAACTCTTCCTCCGTGCGTAACGAAGTCAACTTCTAGTTACCTTTGAAAACAGGACTAGATAATACTAAATGAAAAATGTACTCTATGCTGGGGCTTGTGATATGGTTTTATGTGCAAGTTTTTGCTTAATCCTCAGAAGGTGGTAGAAGGTAGATATTATTTTGGCCTCATTCAGCAGATGAGAAAATGTAAGGGAAAAAGGTATCTACAAAAAACCAACTTATTCTATAAAAATATCCCATGGATGGTTTATTCATGGTAATCCAAAACTGGAAATAACCCAAGTGTTCACCAGCAAATCAATCAATAAATAAACTGTGGTGTATGCATATAAGGGAATACTACTCAGGGATTTAAGGGAAAAATAATGAGACACTGACAGGTGCTGCAATACAGATAAATCACAAAAAACATTATATTGAACAAAGAACCCTGCCAAAAATAAAAATGAATGATACGATTCTATTTATATGAGGTTAAATTATTTAATTTCTGTTTATATGAAGGAAAAAACTAATGTATATAGCCAGAAATCCAGAAGAGAGAAGGTACTGAGTGGAAAAAAAGGCATGAGGGAACCTTTAGGAGGGATCGTGATGGTGACACAGGTATATGTGTTTGTCGCATGTGTGTTAAAACCCACTATTTTATTTTATAAAATCACACTTTAAAGAGGTAGAAATAGGTGATAGTAAACGGATGGATGGATGGCTAGATAGATAGATAAGGCTTAGTATTTCTTGGAGTTAAACAAGTTTAGCAATTGGCTCAAGCTTATACAGTTACAGTAGAAGTGGAATTTGAACACAATATGAATACAGGGACCCTGGCTACAGTCTGATTCTTTGCTAAATAGTTCATGGAAAGATCCGTAAATACCCTGGCAACAACTACATTTAATACATTTTCCTAACTGCTGCAGAGAATAAAGAAATTCAAATATATGAGTTAATACATGTAAACAAAAGTGTTTATAATAGTGTCTGGCATATAGTAAGTGCTCAGAAGTGCTAACTGTCATTAATGTTATAAGATACAAGCCTTGCTTTCAAGGCTATTATAGGTACCTGGGGAAACAAGTCATTAAATCATAAATCATCAAAGAACACAAGAATCATAGTTTAGTATAAGAAATGGCAAAAGGAATCACCTAAATCCAAGGCCTGAAACTTATGTGTTCCAAGTAAGAGACAAAAGTGCCGTAGGTGCCAGGAGTTCCTGAACACACGGTTCTCAATGGGTGGAATGACCACTCAGCACCCACCTGTGGTGGCCATGTGGCAATACCAGCCCAATATTACCAAATCTACTGTAAAAGAACATAGAAATGTAGATGTTTATGTGAAATCTACCCATTTTTAAATCTGGCTTTAAAAGTGCATTACCTATAGGTTATGAGTTACAGAACACGGCCTCAAGAGTTCAAGTCATAAGAACTCTTAGAGGCCACCTCAACATCTGTTTTTGCCTTCTATTTTACATGGGAATCTAACCTACACAGGTGAAGGGGTTGCCCAAGGTTACTCAGCTGCTGGAGGCACAGCTGGGAGTTCCATCAACACATCATGCCATTAATAGATGGCAATGCTGGCTGCATCTCTGTGGGTTCAGTTCACCTAGCCTGGACTACAGAAGGAAAGTTTCAGGATGTGGTGACCTTGACCTGAAATTTGGATGAAAGCATTACAAGTGAGGGGAATATCATGGGGAAAGCACCGAGACATAAATACTCAAAACATGTTCAATAGTTATGAAGGTTGTACCAGGCTGAGGTGGGAAAAGTCTTGAAATAGCTTATTGAGAGCCCTAGGAGACACAAAAGTTTTGTATTCTATCCCACACTTCGTGGGGCCCTGGATGGTTTATAAAGCAGAGTGGCATGATGAAAGGTAAAAATGGATTTTGTGAAAAGGGCAGGCTGATGCAGTGCTTAGGATGGATTGATGGGAAGTGGCTCTGAAGTCATGGAGGGTATCTGCATTGCATCTGCAAAAAAGTGAGGTGCTCAAAGGCTAAGGAGGACCATTCTTGCTAAATAGATTTCTCTTTTTTCTTTTGTATTTTCTTGTACATTAATTTCTTCAAAGACATTCATTTCTTGCTAGGGGAGTGCAGTAGGAACCTAGGCATTTATGGCAAGGATGAAAATAACTAATATCTCATTTCTGGTAATGAAAAGAAGATTTTGTGTTAAAGATAACACAGAGGTTCATGTTTCTTGAGGCAGAGGATTTTATATGTTTTCTCATTTTTCCTTTTTTCTGTATGAGGAGTCCTGGTGGGCTTCATCATGTTGTCTTGCTTACAGGACATTTCTGATAGACAAGAAGATGGAAGAGAAAAGTATTTATAGGACTAGTGGATTGTGAGAAGAATGACATAGAAACAGAACATGCAGGAAGTTGCTTGTTGGTTCAAGTCATCTTTGCTCCAGTTCCAAGTCCCCAAATCAAATTCTTCTCAGCACTATTTGGTGTAAGGAGGATTTGCATTAATTCTTCCAAGTTTCTCTTGCTTTCCACAAAGCAAGGAATGGGCCCTAAAACCTTAATATGTCTCCTCATTAGCTGGAAGTCTGGCTAGAAGATTTTCCAGATCTCATTGTCAAGGTGGGGGCAAATGATCCTGCGGCCAAGAGCCAAAGGATAGACAATCTGGGCCAGAAACTTATGTGCTTGGTTGTAGCCAGTCCTCTGGGGATCTGTAACACAGGCAGGATTTAATGTTGAGCCAAAACCAGTAGGAAAGGCTGGTGGCATTGACCAAACCAGTAAATGTGTCAGACCATGACTATCACCAGCTAGCACTGGCATACTCCATGGTACCCAACCAACCGCACCTCAGCAGCCCAGAGAAACTGTTCTACGTGCACCTGGGATCCTGACTCACCTCCACTGTCAAGAGGCCACATAAGCCACCTCCTTTACCCTTGCATGCTGGTTTTCCACATAGGAGAGGAGGAAAGGAAGGAGATAAAAATCAGAAGAATTATAATTTATTCAGAGAATAAGCAGTTAACTACAGATATTTTAAGAATCAAGCTCAAGAAATGAGTTCACCAACCACGCTTTTCCCCCTTCCATCAAGCCTACTTAAGTTCTTGAGGAAGAGTAGATCAATTTTAAGTGTTGATTTGTAAGACCATATATCTGAAAGCACTGTGAGTAGATTACTGACCCTGCTCCAAGCATTTCCATTCCAGATGTATGCAGAAATAGACATCAGTAAATCAAGGTACTCTTTGTGTCAAAAGTCTCTTTTGACTATTTGATTAATAGTGAATTGCAAACATATATTGAGTGTTTAGTACACGCCAGATACTGTGCTGATTCCCAGGGTTACAATGTTGACCCAACCCAGACATGTTCATCTTACTCATGAACCTTAAAAGTCATAGAAATAGGTATTAATCAAATCTACCAAATACATCAGAAGTACATTGTAATAAGTGCCCAAAAAAGGCATTGCAGAGGCTCTCAGAACATCTGGGTAGAAGCATTTCACCTAGTCAGAAAAATCAAGGAAGGCTTTCCTGAGGAAGTGGTGATTTGGTTGAACTCTTTCATTGAAGGAGGCATTTTAAAGGTGACAAGAATGGAGAATCAAGACAGAGGAAACAGTTACAGTCATATGCAGGACCCAGGTCATGCTGTCTCACAAGAGCAGATTATGAAATTTTCAGGAATTTTGCAAGCCAGTTGATGTCATGTTGGGAATATTTACACCATGGAAAATGAAAACTAGCAAATGCTATAAAATCATAATTTTTTAGAGTGGAGGTAGGTAGAGTTTTGCTTGTTTTTTTCTTGCGAGCTGGTTTTTAAAGCACTGTAGGAAGGACAGCAGATATACTGAACATAAAGACAACTGAGCATCAGGGGGTACAAGACATGAGGAGGAGAATGTTGGTAGATCTAGCAGGGAGTTGCACAGGGGCTGGAAAGCACATAATTAGACAGGTCTTGTTAAATGTTTTAGCCTTCATCCGAAGAGAAATCAGCAGTCACTGAAGTGTTTATGAGCAGGATAAATATTTTGAACAGATAGTGGTTTTGTAAGAACTTTGTGTCTGAACTTTGGAGACTGGATTGGTAGAAGTCAAGAGAAGATGTAGATTATGGTTGACAAAGCAGTATGTATTCCCAGAAATAGATAATAGTAGCTGGGAGTAGGCGCAGGTATCAGCAGTGAGGATAAAGAGATACAACAGATTAAAAATCTTAGGGAGATAAAAATCCATGGGATTTGGTGAAAGATTTGAATGGCAGTGAGTTGCCATTATGGCCAGTGAGTTGCCATCCAGCTATAACTAGATGTACCGTCAGGACCCTTTATAAAAATAGAAAATATTGAAAGAGTATCCACAGATTTAATGGTAGGAAGAAATGCTGTATAATGAGTTATTTGGGGGCATGTCTGGCTTGACGTCTTTGAGGCAGCCCAAAGGGCATGAGGGATGAGGGATCTGGGCTGGCCGTATAAACCTAAGAGTCATACTGTGTATTTAAGAGACCATGCAAATATGGGCATGGACAGCATAGTGAGAATAAAGAATGACAAGTCTTAGGAATTCCCAATTTTAAAGATGCTGTTGAGAAAGGTGAACCCAAAAAAGAGCAACCAGTTCTCTGTTCACATCACCAACAGACCATTCATAGTTTTGTCAAGTGCTAACACAATAGCTTGAGGAAAGCCAAGGGTAGATTAAAAGGGTGGAGAGAGGAAAAGGTGAGGAAATAGAGAGTGAGTGTGGGGAGCTCTTTCCAGGAGCTTGGCTGAGATAAGCAGAGATACAGGATCTAAAAAGCTGTGTGTGAGTGTGTGTATGTGTGTTCAAGTGGAAGAGACACAAGAAAGTTTTTTTAAAAACAAGTAGGCTAGCCCAATTTAAGAAGGAAACTCTTAGTATGCAATCAAAAGTAAGATAGTGATGGAGAGGAAGAGCTCATACTGAGGATGAAGAAGATGAGATGGGTATTGATAGTCAAGGTCATGTGTTTCATAGGGAAAATTGCAGAATTTCTGTAATTACTGATGGCTTCTATTATGTCTGCAAGGTTCAGAGATTGAATTACTATACTTTTCACTTCTGGAAAAAAATTAGATTAAATACTCTATATGGTTTCTCCCTGAAAAATCTTTCAGCCCATAATTTAACCTGTATGTGTGTTGAATTCTCTGATCTTGCAGATCAGAGAACCTTAGAAGCAGAAATAATGATCTTATCCAACCTCTTCATTTCAATGTGTTCCCTAAATGTGTGTTGAGCATCCACACTCCAGGCACTCTGAGAAGCACTGGGAATTCAAAGGTAAACAAAGCGGCTGTGACTTAGAAGAGGTAATGAAATACGACTGTTTATCCAGCTAACTATGCCCTAGTTGCAGCACTGCCAACAGAAAGATGGACAAAACTTGAGGTTCTCAGAGGAGGGAGGTAGTTGGTTGCAGGCCTGGGAAACTGATCTATGTCTCTAGATGCCAAATACAATGCCCTCCTCACTATCCCTAATATAAAATTACTCTTATTATTCCACAAAAAGATTTTCTGTGTAAATCTATTTGTGTAACCCACAGAGATAATATAATTTTTCAGCCTCTTCCTAATACACTACCATCACCAATCCAAGATCAACACTCATATACACCATTGGCTGAGAACCATATTATTTTGATTTGGGTATAAACCATTCATTTCCATTTAAGCATTAGCTTGGAAACCATTAAACGGTAGATGACCATCGTCCTGCACTCATTATTCACTAGGATAATTCTACTTAGCTGTGTCTATGGGAGACCACAGAATCAACCACATGTGTGTCAGTTTATTTTTGTGTGTCCTGCCTCTGTCATAATTCTAACCTACTAGTTAGCAGTAGCCAAAACGTTTGCCCATTTTTCAGTTCAGTATCTTTTATACCATAAATTGAACCTGTACTAATGGTTTAAAGGTAGGAACTTTTGTCATTAATGTTCTGGCATCATATGGAATAAAATATGTGTTAAAATGAATTCTTCTTGCCTTCCTTTATGTTTTTAGAAATTCATCAAATATTTAAAGAAGACCCCACCATTGTCAGAGATTAGACCAAGTGCATCAGAAATAAAAATAAATAAGACAGTTTGGTTCTCCAGACACTTGATGTTGTTTTTTTTTAATTTTCATATCAGATTAATATATGACTACAAACCATTAGGTTATATTGTTTATGTAGACATTCAGTTTTGAACCTGATTTTCAAGCACATGTTCAATCTTTTAGCAGAGGGGGGACAGTTCTAAGAACAAAGACTAATGATGAAGTTCATAGCTCTCAAGCTAACTTAGTGAAAATTTACTCTCTGCACAGTCTTTCCCTGCTCCTGGGGCTGTTCCACAGCTTAAGAACATGATAAGGGAAGGAGTTATGGCAGATTCGTTAATCTACGCTCCACAAACAACCCACTACCTACCAATTAACAGCCATTACACCAAGTACCCTGGGGAGATATGAAGATGAAGCTGCCATTGAGAAATCTGCAATCCTGCGGGAACACGGCCATGGGAAGAGCAATGCATAATGAAATTTATGCTAAACAGGCATGGAAGCAGCCCACTGTGGAAATTCTGACATGAGCTATGCTCTGACTGGGGGCTGAGGAAAGCTTCTCAGTAGTGTTTAAGGATAAGCAGGATTTAGATGTTTGGAAAAGATGGGGAGGACATTCCAGGCTAAAGCTTCTGTCTTTGCAGAAGTTACAAAAACTAGAAATACCACCGCATAAACACAGATAAGAATGCTATTTTTTCTGCCTCTGGGAACCACTGAAATGTGCTCATGTTGATGACTGGATTTAGGAATAATTGGTTGTAGCAAATCAGAACCACAGACTCTCTCTAAATTTCCTCTGTCTGGTTGTGATGAGTTGAGGCCTCTCTTGGCATCCAGTCGCACAGGAGGAGGACCCTTGGAAGTCATAGATCACTGCAGGTCACCCTACATGCCACTCAGAACACAGACAGAGTTGCTGGGGAGGGAGGGAGAGCCAGGAGTTGGACACAAGAGAAGCAACCTTTTTTCTAAGTGCAAAGTACACATCTTCACTTGAGTTAATGTTTCAAAAGGGTCTCGACACCAGGCAAATCTTATCTCACTGAGATCAAGTTTCCAAAACCCAGGTGGGGAGAGAAACACAGCCGCACGTCTTACTTGGGGGAAAAGGCTACCAACCCAAGAAAGAGATTCATTTAAAAAAAAAAAAAAGTGATAATCCGACAGTGGTTTTTCAAAAGCGCCTCAAGCATTAGTAGGTCATTAAATGTTTGTTAACTGGCCAGGAAAAAAAGTGTAAAAGGGTGGGAAAAGTGGGTCATGGTCCTGTTTGATTTTATACAGCATGGAAATTTCATCAAATCACAAAATCGCACTGATGAAAGAAGCCATGGGAGCCCCAGTCAAGGCCTCTTCTATCAGAAGCCCCTCCATGGTGTCCCAGGACAGCACTCCCCTCACCTCGTCTCCTGAGGAGTGTGGTTTGCTTAGAATTCTCTGATTGGTCTTTGCCCGGTGTAAAGATGCCCTTATTTTATGCACAAAGTTGCTCAACTTTGGTTCCACCTTTTTGATTTAGAAATATACTGAGTACACATCAATGCTGATATATCATCTATTCCCCTTTAGAAACCTGAAAACTGTCTTTATAGCCCTTCTAAATCTTCCTTTCTTTAGGAAGATACAGTTTTCTCAACTTTTCCTGATGTTTTATGGTGTTAAGCCATACATAATTTTCGCCACTCTTGGTCTTCCCCCCTCCTGAAGGATGTCCAGCCAAGCTATGCTCCCTTTGCCCTGTGGCCTGGGAATTGAATAAAATATTTCAATATAATCTGACAACAGTATAAAAAGCTACTATTATCTGCATTGTCAAAAACTTTTTTTTTTTTTTTGAGACAGTCTTACTATGTCTCCCTTGGTAGAGTGCAGTTGCGTCACAGCTCACGGCAACCTCAAACTCTTGAGCTTAAGCGATTCTCTTCCCTCAGCCTCCTGAGTAGCTGGGACTACAGGTGCCTACCACAATGCCTGACTATTTTTGGTTGTAGTTGTCATTGTAGTGTGGCAGTCCTGAGCTGGATTCAAACCCGCCAGCTCCGGTGTATGTGGCTGGCACCCTAGCTGCTAAGCTACAGGCGTCGAGCCTTAAGATACTTTTTTTTTAAGTAACCAAAAATATTTAGAAAATTCAGCTTACTTTGTGAGCACTTTTAAATACTTGCCTTCAAATTGTAAATCAGCTTTTGATGATTTGCATCAAGTAAAGGAAAGTGAGATGAAGATGATAAAAAAATGTAGCAAGTATTTGTGTCCAGCATTTGTTTGGCATGAAACAGAAGACACTATAAAGGACACATATGTGAGCACACACGCATGCACTCACAGACACACATACCGCACGGACACACAGCACACGCCCATGTACACACACGCACAGGTTCATACACAAGCTCAGAGATAAGTGTTTCTCCCCCCAAGGGGCACCTTTATGACTTGGCTGTTTAGAGCCCCAGGACTCAGTTGTCCCAGAGGAACCATAAGAAGTAGCATCCACTCACTAATTTCACATAGAGATCAATGACCAGGTGTGGAGGGTCACCATCATGAATGTGAGCATGGAATAAAAAAAAAAAGAGAGAGAGAGAGAGCTCTTAATTTCTCTATAATCAAACATGGCAAAGCTGTTCAAGCCCCCTTGTGAAGATGACAGAAAATGGAAACTTTCCAATTCAAAATGAACTCAGCTGTTTCTAGGATGACCAGGGTGTGTCTTTTGGCTAAACTTGCAGTCCTGGCCTGGATTTTCCCTCCATCGTCTTTTCTTCCCATCCTCCCTGTCAAGGTCACATCCAGGAATCCCGTCTCTCCCTGGCCACACCTACTGCTGCAGGGTCCCCCGCTCTCTAAGACCAAGTTCCCGCTGCAGTCTCTCAACCCAGCGGTAAGACCTCTCCAGCTCCCCAATGTCACTCATCCCCTGCCGGCCCCCACCCCCAAGAGGAGCAGAAAACCCACACTCCCTTTTTTATTTATTTATTATTTTTTTAATTTTTTTTTAAATCATAGCTGTGTACATTAATGCAATCATGGGGTACAATGTGCTGGTTTTATATACAATTTTAAATATTTTCATCGAACTGGTTAGCATAGCCTTCATGGCATTTTCTTAGTTATTGTGTTCAGACATTTATATTCTGCATTTAGTAAGTTTCACATGTACCCTTGTAAGATGCACAAGGTGTGATCCCACCAATTACCCTTCCTCCACCCATCCTCCCCCACCACTTACCCCTTTCCCCATATTCTTATACTCAGCCCTATTATGAAACTAATTTATAGCTCTCCTATGAAAGCTATAACCCAATTGTACCACACTCCCTTTTGTACCACTCGGAGACTCAACAGGGAAGTGACACTGGGTGTTCCCTTTCTATGTAAGCCATGCCTCACCACCATTGTTTCTATTTTATGAGGCTAATAAATTAGAAAGGTGAGCTCTTTGGAAGGCTCTTGGCTTTCTTGGACTCTACCTGGAAAGTAAGAGACAGGCTGCTTGTGGCATCCTAAAATTATCTAAGGATTCTCTAGTCTCCTCTGTATCTTCTCTCAATGGCGAGAGTGTGTGGCTCCTTTTCAGGTACTCGTTAGCACCTTATTGCAAATCCGACGCTCTCCAGTCTCTCCTATTCTGGCTTCTAGCTTCCATCTGCTCTGAGTTTGGGAAAGTTCTCTTACATCATTGTACTTTGTGGTTTATGGAAGAAAATCTATCCTTCAAGTCTAACCAGACTCACAGCCTTTTGGGGATCGAGAAACACTTTTTTAAAAAGTCTAGCTCTTGCCACAGAAAGGCCCAGCTTCCAAGCCCATGTCTGTATCACTAACTTTCACAAACATTCATAAACTGTCCTGCTCTCTCTGTTACTGGTTCTGTCTGCCTCATCCTGAGGGGACAAGTCCTCTGACTCCACAGGTTCCTGGGACAATGTGACAACTGCAGGAAAAAAGACCTCAGTTATTATCAAGGATTTTACTCCCTCATACTTTTGTCATTGAGGGTTGAGTGATTGATTCAGGTTTCATATTCTTTCAATAAAATGTCACCACGTGTGAGTAACAGAGATAAAGGGAAAAATCAAGTGTTTTTTCTGCTCTCTACTCTTCCCACACCAGTCATCCTCTGTTCACCAGAGCGTGTGTGGGTTTTTTCTCTGCACTGGCCAAACAGTTCTCCACTGGGATGTCTTCTAATTTTATTTAATTCTTACAGTATCTACCTGGAGATGGCGTCAGATCCCACAGGCTGAGGCTCCTCTACAAGACTGCCCCCCACTTGGGATGTCAACTGCAGGTAGTAAAGTGGTCACTTGTGCTTCTGATCGCCTGGCTATAAATCAGGGTTCCAGGACCCTCTCCTCGGCTTTGATTAATTTCCTAGGATGGCTTACAGAACTCAGGGAAATACTTTACTTACCTTTACTTATCCATTTATTATAAAGGATATTAAGAGGGTACAGGTGAACGGTCAGATGGGAGAAGTGCATAGAGAGACACGAGGAGGAAGCGGCGCAGGGCTCCCCTGCCTCTCCAGGGTCTGCATCTCTGGACCCTCCACATCTTCAGCTCTCTTAACTGTTGGTATATGCTTGGTGGGAGGGGGTGTGTATGTGTCATTACATAGGTGTGATTGATTAAACCATTGCCCATTGGAGATCAACTTAACTTTTAGCCCCTCTCCCCTCTCTGGAGGTGGGTGCGTATTGGTGAGGGAGACAGTGTTAGTTCCCCCAGCAGCTGACCCCCTATCCCGAAGCTGTCTGGGAGGTCTCCAGCCACCAGTCACCTCATTAGCACACAGAGGACACTCTTATCACTCTTCCTCTTATCACAAAGAAGACTGAATATAGATGGAATATATACACACAGGGTGCCAAAACTATGCATGTACATTTTAGGAAAGGAAAAAACTGTATTAAAATTGTAATCCTCAAGTCATACTTGACTTCAGCAATTACAAGAGAGACAAGATGCAACATACATGATAACAAACATTACTGGTATATATTGAGTATTATGAATTTAATACTGTTTTTTCTTCTCTTAAAATGTGTATAGCTTTTTGACACTCTGGTAGGTGTGTGCTTGTGTGTGTGTATTTTTTTTATAACATCACAGGGAGTTAGTGAGTGAATCAATCACTAGGATCCTGGGTGGTTCAGATGTTGACAGCAGGGTCACAAAGGACTCACTGCAGAGATGTGGGCCAGCGAGGGGAGGGAGTAAGGGGAGCAGAGGCTCTCAGGGACAGGCAACAGTGAGAAAAGGCAACAGCGGGGTCCAGTTGACCAGGGAAGGGGCCAAGGGACTGGAGACATGGAGGAAGGGCTACCCTCGGTGGCCAGAACCAGATACAAACCAGGGATTGGGCAGAGAAAGGACCCACTGACCTTGCTCCCCTCGTCCCCTGGTCTCTTCTCTCTCCTGCGGGCCAATCCTAACCTGCCTTTTACCTTTTACCTGCCTTTTAAAAGTACCTGGGGCTTAGACTCCCGGGGTACAGAGCAGGGCAGAGAAGGGTAGAGGCTTGGTCTTGCAGAGGGTAGGAGAGCAGGATAATAACAAACCTGGTGAAAACTGCATTCAAGGACTGCTTTTAAATCCTTGTCTTACTTCCAGTGAGTTGAAATAAGCAGCTTAGGTGCAAAGTTTGTGACTAATCACTATGAAGCCTTCTCTCAGATCAAACGTCTTTCAGGGGATGCTTACCCTCATTTGGTAGATTATTACCACCTAGAGAATTCTTTAAAAACAACATATCTGGCCAAGTTCTAGGAAAATGTACTTGCCATTCCAAATACACAGAACTTCAGAGAGTTTATGTGGGCCTTGAAGTGCATGCAGGGGTCCCCCTAGGCCCCCCAGACCCTGACTTAAGGACCCCTATTCCAACAGAAGGAGCTGCTGTTTCATTTTCCAACAGATAGCTAAGATGCTGAACACAAGGGACAGGAGCATGTTTGTCCCTGAGAACCTATAACTGGATAAATTTCCCTTGAACCTGAGAAAGACCTAAGGTTAGGCAGAGAAAAGAGTCCAGAAAAATGAAGTGGTTGTTACCCTCAATTAAAAGGGGGAGAAGAAAGAGTGAAGACTTCACTTTTTCTCAGCAGGCAATCACCAGGGGCCTCCTGTGTATGGGGCCTGCACTGAGAGCTACAGAAGCAAAGGGCCCTTGGGTAAAAAGACAAAGGCTGCAGATCTGTTCTTATTTTGTAGAACTGTGTTGGTTCTTTGGGGTTTTTTCTGGTTCCATATAAACCATAGAACTATTTTTTCAAGATCTCCAAAGGATGATACTGGTGTTTTAATGGAGATTGCACTAAATCTGTAGAAGGCTTTGAGTAGTATAGGTATTTTAATGATGTTGATTCTTCCTACCCATGAACATGGTATGTTCTTCCATCAGTTAACATCCTCTGCAAGAACAAATTTGGAGGTATCACTCCACCAGACTGCAGATTATACTGCTAGTCTATAGTGATCAAAACAGCATGCTACTGGCATAAAAACAGAGACATAGATCTATGGAACAGAATAGAGAGTCTAGAGACGAAACCAGCCTCATTTCACTATCTGATCTTTGACAAAGCAAACAAAAGCATACCCTGGGAGAAAGAATCTCCATTCAATAAATGGTTCAGGGAGAACTGATTAGCCACATGTAAAAGACTGAAACTGGACCCACACCTCTCACCAATCACAAAAATTACCTCATGATGGATAAAAGATTTAAATATAAGATGCAAAACTATAAAAACACTGGAAATAAGTGTGGGGAAAAGTCTTAATTTTACTGACCCAGGCAAAGAATTTATGGAAAAGACCCCACTGTCAAGCATCAACAAAAATAAATAAATAAATAAATAAATAGGACCTGATTAACTTAAAAAGCTTCTGCACAGCTAAAGCCAACAGACAACCTTCAGAATGGGAAATGATATTTGCATACTATGAATCTAACAAAGGGCTAATAACTAGAATCTACAAGGAATTTAATAGAATCAACAACAAAAAAAAGAAGAAATAACTCCATTAAAAACTGGGCAAGAGACATGAACAAAAACTTTTCTCTTGAGGACAGATGAATGCCCAACAAACACATGAAAAAATGCTCATCATCCATAATCATCAGAGAAATGCAAATTAAAACACTTTGAAATATGACCTACCCCAGTGAGAAAGGCTCACATCACAAGGTCCCGGAGCAACACAGGCCAGTGTGGGTGCAGAGAGAAGGAAGCACTCATGCACTGTTGGTGGGACTTCAAACTCATACAGTCTTTTTGGAAAGAAGTGTGGAGATTCTCAAAGTAAACCTACCATTTGATCCTGCAATCCCTTTACTAGGTATCAACCCAAAAGAAAAAAAAAAAATGATCCTTTTACCATCGGACTTTCACATTTGAATATTTATTCACAATCATAAAGATGTGGAATCAACCCAAGGGCCCTTCAACACATGAATGGATTAATAAATTGTGGTATACATATACTATGGAACACTATCCAGTCATGAAAGACAGAGATTTTGTATCTTTTGTAATAGTCTGTATGGATTTGGAGAACATTCTCATAGTCAAAGTATCACATGAATGTAAAAAACAATCATTGCATGTACTCAGTACCAATTTGAAACTAGAACATTAACAACTACATGCTCACATGGCAGAAAAACTCAATGACGGTGGAAAAAAGGGGTTTAGTAAGTTCCCACCCAATGAGTACATTGCATGGGTATATGGCACACTTTGTGGGTGAAGGGCACAACTACAACTAGGACTTTAACCTTACAAAAGCAAACCATGGGCGGCACCTGTGGCTCAGTCGGTAAGACACTGGCCCCATATACCGAGGGTGGCGGGTTCAAACCCGGCCCCGGCCAAACTGCAACCAAAAAATAGCTGGGCGTTGTGGCGGGTGCCTGTAGTCCCAGCTACTTGGGAGGCTGAGGCAAGAGGCTCGCTTAAGCCCCAGGAGATGGAGGTTGCTGTGAGCTGTGTGAGGCCACGGCACTCTACTGAGGGCCATAAAGTAAGACTCTGTCTCTCCAAAAAAAAAAAAAAAGAAAAGCAAACCATGTAATCTAATCATAGGTACCCTCATACCAACCCAAAATTAAAAATGAAAGAAAGAAAAGACAAAGGAAAATAAATGAAGAAAAGAACAGAAGGAAAGAAAGAGATTGAAGGGAGAGAACATGGAGGTCATACCCTTTCATTCTTAGTCAACATCACCAGTGGGGACTTAGAACCTTTGTTCATTTGGGTTTTTTTTTTTTTTTTTTTTTTCTGATTTTTTTAATCGTTTGGGATTCATTGAAGGTACAAAGAATTAGGTTACACTGATTGCATTTGTTAGGTAAAGTCCCTCTTACAATTGTGTCCTGCCCTCAAGCGGTGTGCCATACACTGTGACCCCCATTCCTCCCCTCCTCCCTTCTCCCTCCTCCCTCATTCCCCTACCCCACCCTTGTATGAGCTCATCTACTGCCTTCATATTAGAAGACAGTACATTGGATTTTTGCTTCTCCATTCTAGTGATGCTTTACTAAGAAGAATGTGTTCCACCTCCACCTTTGTATTAACCTCCATCCAGGTTAATACAAAAGATGTAAAGTTTCCATCTTTTTTAATGGCCGAATAACATTCCATGGTATATACCACATGGAATATACCATATGTATATACCACAGCTTGTTAATCCATTCCTGGGTTGGTGGGCATTTAGGTTGTTTTCACATCTTGGTGATTGTAAATTAAGCTGTGATACTGCATATGTCCTTATGATAAAATGATTTTTTTTTCTTCTGGATAGATGCCTAGTAATGAGATCACAGGATCAAATGGGGGATCTGATTTGAGTTCTTTGAGGATTCTCCATACTTCCTTCCAAAAAGATTGTATTAGTTTGCAGTCCCACCAGCAATATAAAAGTATTTCCTTCTCTCCAAATCCAAGCCAGAATCTGCACCTTCGAGACTGTGATGTGGGCTGTTCTCACTAGAGTTGGGTGATATCTCAGGGTAGTTTTGATTTGCATTTCTCTGATGATTAGGGACAATGAGCATTTTTTTTTCATATGTTTGTTAGCCATTTGTCTGTCTTCTTTAGAGAAAGTTCTATTCATGTCTCTTGCCCAGATATATATGGGATTGTTGGATCTTTTTTTGTTGACTATTTTGGGTTCTCTGTAGATCCTAGTTATCAAGCTTTTATTCAATTCATAATATGCAACTATATTTTCCCATTCTGAAGGTTGTCTATTTGCTTTGGTTGTTGTCTCCTTAGCTGTACAGAAGCTTTTCAGTTTAATTAAGTCCTGTTTGTTTATTTTTGTTGTTGTTGCTATTGCCATGGAAGTCTTCTTCATAAAATCTTTTCCCAGGCCAATATCTTCAAGTATATCAACACACTTTCTTTGAGGATTTTTATTGTTTCATACATTAGGTTTAAATCTTTTATCCATCTTGAATCAATTTTTGTAAGTGATGAGAGGTGTGGGTCCAGTTTCAGTCTTTTACATGTGGTTATTCAGTTCTCCCAACACCATTGATTGAATAGGGATTTGTTTCCCAGTGTATGTTCTTGTTTGGTTTATCAAATACAGGTGGCTATAAGATATTAGTTTCATGTCTATGGATTTCTATTCAGTTCCAATGTCAATGTCTATTTTTGTGCCAATACCATGCTGTTTTGATCACTATGGCCTTGTAGCATAGGCAGAAGTCTTATAGAGAGCTACCCTTGGCTTTGTTTTCATTGGTTATATGGGTTTGGGCGGGGGGAATTCCATACAAAAAGAAGGATTATTTTTCAAGTCTTGAAAGTATGATGATGGTATTTTATGGGGATTGCATTGAATCCATAGATTGCTTTGGGAAGTATAGATATTTTGACATTGTTGATTCTTCCCAGCCATGAGCATGGTATATTCATCCATTTATTAATATCTTCTGTTATTTCTTTCCTTAGGGTTGCATCTTTTCTTTGTAGAGGTCCTTTGCCTCTTTGGTTAGGTATATTCCTAGGTATTTCATTTGTTTTTTAAGGTATTGTGAAGGGAATTATGTCCTTGATCAGCTTCTCATTTTAGCTGTTATTGGCATATATATATAAAAGCTATTGATTTGTGGACATTGATTTTATATCCTGAGACATTACTGTATTATTTAATCACTTTCAGGAGTCTTGGGGTTGAGTCTTTTGGGTTTTCTAAGTATAGGATCACATTGTAGGGAAGAGCGAGAGTTTGACCTCCTCTGCCCACTTTGGATGCCCTTTATTTCCTTCTCTTGATGGATTATATTGGCAAGAACTTCCAGCACTATGTTGAATAGTAGTGGGGATAGAGGAAAACATTGTCTGGTTCCAGTTCTTAGGGGAGAAGCTTTCAGTTTTAATACATTCAGTATAATATTAGTTGTGTGTGTGGGGGGGGGTTGTTGTAGATGGCTTCAATCAGTTAAGAAATGTGCCATCTATGCATATATTCTTAAGTGTTGTAATTAGAAAAGGATGCTGAATTTTATCAAATGCTTTTTCTGCATGTATTCAGAGAACTATATGGTCTTTGTTTTTGCTTCTGTTGATAATGTTGAATTATGTTTATAGACTTGTGTATATTAAACCAGCCTTGCATCCCTGGGATGAAACCTATTTGATTGTGATGAACAATTTTTTTTAATGAGCAGCTGTAACCTATTGGCAAGGATTTTATTAAGAATTTTTGCATCTATATTCATTAGTGAAATTGGTCTAAAAGTCTCCTTTTTTGTTGCATCTTTTCCTGTTTAGGTTTCAGGGTGATGTTTACTTTGTAGAATGTGTTGGGGGAAGATTCCTTCCTTCTCAATTTTTTGGAATAATTTCTGCAGCATGGGTACAAGCTCTCCTTTGAAGGTTTGATAGAATTCTGGTGTGAAGCCATCTGGACCAGGACATGTTTTGTGTTAGGAGATTTTTTATTGTTTCTTCAATCTCACTTCTTGAAATAAGTCTGTTCAAGAGATATGTTTCTTCTTGATTAAGTCTAGGGAGAGGATGTGATTCCAGGTATTGATCCATTTCTTCCACATTGTCAAATTTCTGGTCATAGAGTTTCTTGTAGTACTCAGAGATGATTTCTGTGGCATTGGCTGCTATTTCCCCTTTATCATTTCTATTGAGGTTATTAGAGTTTTTACTTTTCTGTTTTTAGTTAATCTGGCCAAAGGTTTATTGATTGTATTTAGTTTTTTAAAAACCCAACATTTTGTTTCATTAATTTTCTGAATTATTCTTTTGTTTTCAATTTCATTAATCTCTGATTTAATTTTGATTATTTCTTTTCTTTTGTGGGGTTTGGAGTTAGATTTTTCTTTTTCCCAATTCTGTAAGATGGTTCATGAGTTTCTTGATGCACCGTCTTTCTGTTTTTCAAATGTAGGTGTCCAAAGTGAAAAATTTCCCCTTTAACTCTACTTTTGCTATATCCCACAGGTTTTGGTAACTTGTGGCGTCATTGTTGTTATGTTTAAGGAATTTAATTATTTCCTCTTTTATCTCTTCCTGAAGCCAACTATCATTGAGCATAAGGTTGCTTAGTTTCTGAGACTTTGTGTGGGGATGAACATTTTTGTTGGAGTTGAGTTTCACCTTTATAGTCTTGTGGTCTGAGAAGAGACATAGTATAATTTCTATTCCTTTAATTTTGCTGAGGTTTGTTTTGTATCCCAGGATGAGCTGATAAGAAAAAAGTATATTCTTTTGCTTTGGGATGGTGTATTCTGTATATATTTATTAACCCCAATTGTTCTAGGGTCACATTTAAGTCCTTTGTATCCTGATTTTGTTTCTGTTTAGAAGATCTGTCCAGTTCTGTCAGAGGGGTGTTAAAGTCCCTGGCTATTATGGTGTTAGGGGATATCATATTGTTCAGACCTATCAAGTCCTGTTTTATAAATCTGGGAGTATTTAAGTTGGGTGCATAAATATTCAAAGTTGAAATGTCTTCTTGTAAATTGTTCCTTTGATCAGTACAAAGTCTCCATCTTGTCTTTCTTAACTTTAATTGCTTTAAATGCACTTGTATCTGCAAATAAGATTGCAACCTCTCCTTTCTTCTGATTTCCGTTTGCTTGAAATACTGTTTTCTGTTCCTTACCCCTGAGTCTTAATTTGTCCTTCAAGGCTAGGTATGTTTTCTAGAGACAGCATACAATGGCTTGTGCTTTTTATCCAGTCAGCCAGCCTGTGCCTCTTCAGTGATGAATTCAATCCATTGACATCTATTGAGAGAATTGATAAGTGTGGTGGAGTTCCATTCGTCTTATTTTGTGAAAGTCCATTGTGTAGTTTTATCCTTTGCACCATTGTGGAAGCTAAGTTTTGACCTTTAGCTTCTAGGTATTTACTTTGCTGGTGGTGCATTGTGATGGTCAGTGTCGAGAATAGGTCTAAGTATTTCTTGTAGAGCTGGTCTTATTGTGGTGAATTTCCTCAGTGTTTGTATATCTGCAAAAGATTTTATTTGTCCATCAATTTTGAAGCTTAGTGTAGCAGGATACAGAATTCTGGGCTGACAACTGTTTTGCTTAAGAATGTTGAAGATGGATGACCATGCTCTTCTGGCTTGGAAGGTTGCAAAGTCTGCTGTCATCCTAATGGCTCTGCCTCTGTAGGTCAGTTGTCACTTACTCCTGGCTGCTTGCAGAATTTTTTCTTTCATCTTGAATTTGGACAGGTTCATTACAATGTGTCTCAGAGAAGCTCTGTTTGATTTGAGATGACCTGGGATTCAATATCCATCTGAAGAAGTGTGTTGGGATCTTTAGTAAAACTTGGGAAGTTTTCATTTATGATAGTCTCCAGTAGGGCTTCCATTCCTTTGGGACAATCTTCTTCCCCTTCAGCAATCCCTGTTATTCATATGTTTGAATGCTTCATGGAGTCTTATAGTTCTCTAAGTGACTGTTCTGCTTTCTCTCTTCTTTTCTGCCTCTTTGACTACCTGGATTAACTCTAAAACTTTATCCTTTAGCTCTGAGGTTCTTTCTTCTTCATGGTCTAATCTATTTTTGATACTTTCTACTGCATCTTTACATTCCCCAATTGTGTCCTTCATTTCCTTAAGCTTCATCATATCATATCCTTTCTATATTCTACGTATCTCTCATCTGAATTCTGGTTCTGTCTTTCCATTTTCTCATCCATTCCTTTCATTATTTTTATCATCCATATTTTAAATTCTCTTTTTGTCAAATCCATTAATTCTTTATAGGTGGAGTCTTCTGCAGTAGCTGCCTCATCATTCTTTGGGAGAGTTACTCTGTTTTGATTTTTCATGTTGCCCAAATTTTTCTGTTGGTCCCTCCTCATGTGTTCTTTCTACTTGTTCACCTCCTTGTCCTCCTTTTTCCTTCTTGCTTCCTCTTTTGCTTCAAATTACCTTGCCTTAGAGCCAATGCTTCAGATTTCCACTGCTCCGGATCACATGCTCTATCCAGCTCACTACCTCCTTGCTGTGCTCTCTGAGCTATGACTCTGAGTGAGGTCCCCATGCCAGACATGGCTGGGTTGTCTCTTTTTCACCAGTAGTACTAGGAGAGCTCAGTTGAATGATCTTTCTGGTTTGCCTTCTTGCTCCACCTTCCCTTTCTTGAGTTATTATTTCAAAATATTAAGTGGATGCAAAAGTTTTTCTTACTAGGATGCCTTATGTAGTGCTTAAGTCATGGCTTTTTGTGTGCCTATTATTAACATGGAGTTCAGTGTTATTGATGGGTAGGTTCCTAGACCTCCTTTCACCCCCCCTTTTTTGGTTTCCAATGTCCCTTACATCTCTTTGTGCCAATGTATGTCTGTGATTTAGGTCCCAATTATTAGACAGCACACATGGTGTTTGTATTTCCATTCCTTATTTACTTTGCTTAGGATAACAATCTCCAGTTCCATCCAAATTGCTGCAAATGATATTATTTCATTTCTTTTTATGGCTGAGCAGTACTCTAGAGCATATATTATATATACCACATTTTTTATCCACTTTTAAATTGATGAGCACATAGGTTGATACTACATTTTTGCAGTTGTGAATTGTGTTGAAATAAACATTCCACTGTAGGTGTCCTTTTTGTAAAATATTTCGTTTCCTTGGTTAGATATCCATAGTGTGATTGCTGGATAGAATGGTAGGTCTACATTTATTTCCATGAGGACTCTCCATACTATATTCCAGAGAAGTTGTACCAATTTTCCACTCCTCCAACAGTGTATAAACATTCCTGTTTCTCTGAATCCACACCAGTGTCTATTACTTGACTTTTTAATAATGGCCATTCTAACAGGGGTAAGGTGGTATCTCATTGTAGTTTTAATTTGCATTTCCTAGTTTTTTTCATATGTTTCTTGGCTGTTTGTCTATCTTCATTTAAAAAAAAACTGTTTATAGCTTTTGTTTACTTTTTAATGGAGCCTTTTGTTTTGTTTTCTTGCTTATTTGTTTGAGATTGTTGTAGATTTCTGCATATTAGCCCTTTATCAGATGTACATTTGAAAATATTTTCTCCCATTCTGTAGGCTATTTACTCTGTTGATTTTTTCTTTTGTTGTGCAGAAAAAAACAACAACATGCACTGGAGAAATGATGCCTGTTCAATAACTTAGTGCTGGGAAAGCTGGATGGCAACATGCAGAAGAAAGAAGCAGGAGCCCTATCTGTTATCATTTGCAAAGATTAACTCCAGATAGAAAATGACTTTATGTAAGTCATGAAACCATAAAAATTCTAGAAGAAAATTTAGAAAAACTTTTGTAGAAATCAGCCTAGGCAAATAATTTATGACTAAGATCCCAAAGGCAAATATGGAAAAAACAAAAGTAAATAAATAAGACAAATTAAAAAACTCCTATAAGAAAGAGAGTCTTGCTATGTCACCCAGTCCAGTTCAGTTGTGCAATCCCATTTCACTGCATCCTTGAACTCCTGGTCCCAAGTGACCCTCCCACATCAGCTACTCAAGTAGCTGGTACTACAGATATACCCACCAGGCCCAGCTAATTTTTTTCTTTCTTTCTTTTTTTTTTTTTTTTTTTTTTTGTAGAGATGGGCTAGCCTTACATTTCTAGGCTCAAGTGATCCTCCTTCCTTGCCCTCACAAAGTGCTGGAGTGACAGGTATGAGTCACCACCCTCTAACCAGGAAACTTTTATGGTGGAAGAATTTAACTTTGTAGCCAGGTTAGAAAGGGAGTGGAACTTAGATTTCTCTTTCATCATTGTACACATCTTCATTAAATAAACTCACTGGAAAGGCCAATTGTTTGCACCTGCCTCTCAAGGCCTCCTCTAGTCCATCCACATTTGTGCTGCCAATTCTCCCTGCCAGGTCTTCACCCTGTCACAACCTGGTCCCCTCCAAGTAGCTCATCCTATCCCCTCTCAACTCTCCACCCTTGCTGGGCTGGTCCCTCTCTCTGAAATGACATGCTTCTCCTCACTCTATTGTCACCCCCTCATCCTAATCCCACCATAGCCTACATGCTCCACTTATGGGGCTCCCCTCTCCTGGCCAGCACTATAAACTACCTCAGCTCCAGTAAAAGGATTTGTTTTAATTATAAGAGAAGCAGCAGTTGTAATACCTATATCCTCCAATATACGTCCTAATATACACACTATATATCCATATTGTCATCACTGAACTGGACTCCCAAACATCAGTTTTTACCCCCAAATGACCAATTAACCCCAAAGGACTGACTAACCCTACAAAAGGCCATTCCATTCCTCTTTTTCAGCAGTAGGTTCAGAAAAGATACTTGGGTCAACTCTGGTTTATGATAAAAGATGAAAGTTTGCTGGGATGTGCCTGGACAATGCTTTTCCAGTCCCAAGGAGAGATGAGAAGATAAGCTCCATGCTCTGTGGGCATTGCATGTCTGAGTACAATGCCTAGGAACGTTCTTAGTCCTCTTGCTCCCAGCCAGAAAAGGAATCCATCACCAAAGATGACTTGTCAGGATAGTGTAAAATCTAGTATCAGCCAATCCCAACATCAGTCAACCCCAGCAACCATTTGCCCTCTGGACTTACTGATATTTGAGAAACTAAGTATCTGTATTTCTTCAACAGTTTGAATCAAGATTTCTGTTGTTTACAGCAAAAAAGTCTCCCAGTATATACTTAGCTTCCATATTTTTTCTTGATTACTATGGGAAAAATATGAAGACGGTGAAATATATGTCATAAGAATAAAAAGTTAAATAAAATATAAAAGTAAAAAAATAAAGCCACGTATGCCAAATACTAGTTCAAATATAACTATATTAAGTTCTACATTCATTTCATTCTTGCTAAAGTCACAAAAGAGTTTTTGAGCTGAACTCCCTTTATGATAAGACAGTGTTCTAAGTGGCTCAAATCAAAATGTATTGCCAGGAATGGGATCCCAGCTCCAGCCCTGCCTGGCTCTGTGGTGACCTTGGACAAGTCACAGAACATGACATGAGTAATAACAACAGTCAGAGTGAGGCATTGTTATGATTAAATTACATAACGTATGCAAACCACCTAACAGTTTGTGACACTATATATACATCAGTCATTGTTATTAGTATGTTGAAGACAGTTGGTGAGAAGTGAGAATTCGTCACCTAAATTGACCTAAGTTGGCTCAATAAAGAGAATAAGTGTTTTAGCTATTAAAGATATTAAAGAAATAAAAAGGGAAAAAGTAAGATTGCACCAACATCAGCTGTAGGAGAAAGATAGCCATGTTAGCTACAGCTGGAGACCAAGCTAAAGGGGGCTCACGTAAGACAAAGAGAAAGCCAGGGCATGCGTCTCACCTACAAGGCAGAGAAAGCACTCAAATGGAGGAGTGTATGGTTTGTCTTTGTACTTCCCTAGTAGAAGTTGCAATTGGGAATATTGGATACATAATAAAAGTTCTTAGTCTGAAAATTAAAGGTACCCAGAACTTGTGGCTTTGTTCTATGACAGTGGTTCTCAACCTTCCTAATGCCGTGGCCCTTTAATATAGTTCCTGTGTGTCCCGACCCACAGGTTGAGAACCGCTGTTTTATGAGTTCCTTATCCCATATGCTCCATGGGCATTCCTAACTCCTAGAATGTTGGGCTATAAGAAATTCAAAAGACAGGGCCATGAAGAGCAAAGGAAATTGAGCTTTTTCAGTTCACTCAAACCTAGGATCCCTGAAAATGGCAACAAACTCATACACCAGATACCAACAAAACTGTAAGTTGCAGCCCTTCCTAAAACCTCCCAACACTTAAGGCACCACTAATTAATAGAAAGAGAAGGAACCCAAGTGTCCAACGAATAATGTGTAGAAAAATATGATATGTTCATACAATGGAATATTATTCTGCCTTAAAAGGGAGGAAATTCAGACACATGCTACAACATGGATAAAACTTAAAGACATTAAATAAGCCAGTCCTAAAAAGACCCAAACTGGGCTGAGTGTGATGGCTCACACCTATAATCCCACCACTCTGGGAGGCAAAAGCAGGAGGATTGCCAGCAGTTTGAGACTAGCCTGGGCAACATAGCCAGACCTGTCACCAAAAATAATAATAATAATTAATAATGATGAAATTAGCAAGCATAGTGCTGAATACCTGTAGTCCCAGCTTCTTAGGAGGCTGAGGCAGGAGAATTGTTTGTGTCCAGGAGTTGGAGATTGCTGTGAGCTATGATAATCCCACTGCACTCTAGCTGGGATGACAGAGTAAGACTCTGTCTCAAAAAATAATAATAACAATAAACTTCCACTTCTATAAGTATCTAGATAGTGCTCACGTTCACAGAGACAGAAAGTGAATGGGAATGGGGAGTTAGCATTTAATGGGTCAGAGTTTCTGTTTACAAGATGAAAAGAGTTCTGGAGATGGATGGTGGTGACAGTTGCATGAGAATGTGAAGGTGCTTAATGCTACTGAACTGTGTACACTTAGAAATGTTTGTGCTAGTACATTTTGTGAATATGTTATCACAATTATTAGAGGGGATAAAAAAGCAAAACCATTTTTTTTAATAAAAAGGAAGAAATAAAGAAAAGAGAAGAAAAAACTAGAAAGCTAGAACCTAACAGATTTTTAATGATAATCTTACATCAGAAAATAAATACTGTGCTTCTGTGGATGTAGCATTTCCACTGTGACTTTGGTTTTCACCCTCCAAACAGAGTAGCTAGTCTGTGTCTAATTGTGTTTGTTTTTCCCCCTGCAGGAATGTTTAACAGTCCCCTAACCACTGAGATAGTCCCATAAAATTTTATGACAACAATTTCTTAAGTGAAATTTCCATTCAGTCTGTTTGTGAGACCTTCAAAAAAAAAAAGTCAGAGAAAGCCAAATAAATATAACTTGGGACATTTTCCTGAGGTCTAATTTAATTATAAATCATGACTTTACGAGCCTACCATTCAAAACTCGTACAATTCCTTGCAGCACAAAATAATTTACTGCTCTTGAAAAACAGTGAACTCACGCCTTGAACCAAAGGGCACCCTGAACTACATTCCTTTGGGAAACTTCGGGTTATGTTCTGAAAATGCAACATCTGACATTGAGGTTGGAAAGCACAATCGCCCACCCCCAGCGGACGGCCCAGCCCCAGTGTGCACAGAAGAGAGTGAGGCGTGCGGAGGCCTTGGGCAGTTTAGCTGATGAGAAGAGGAAAGCCAAGACACAGAAATGGCTGGACGATTGGTGATCTGTAATTTTTTTATATCACTGTTCATACCCGGGATGATGAGGAAAAGGCTATGCTGAACAATCACATTTAATAATTTAAGACAGAGGTTTCAGAGAGGGAATCTGAAATTATCAGGTGTGAGATGCAAATAGCTGCAGCAGCTTTGCCTCTGTTTTGTGCCTGTTGAAGTAGGATTTTTTTTTCTTTTTTATCTGACATTTGTGAAGACTGTCGAGTTCTGTGAAAGTTGGTCTCATGGTAGTCAGAGCTCACGACTCTTGCCAAGGCAGGCCAGAATCCCCTCACTAGGAGGAAAGGGTTGACATTATCACCAGGACTTTGTCAAAGTGAGGGAAGCAAAGCAAGGATTCTGCCCGCCAGCTGCTCTGGAAGGCTCAGAGGCAAAGGCATTGCTGAGACAGAACCCAGGGCACAGACAACAGAGGGCACAGATTCCCTCTGGGATGGTTACCTGGCAGTGCACTGTGAAGGAGATGGAGTAGGTTTCCTATTGCCTGTATGTTTTGATAGGATATTAACCACTCATCAGAAGCGTGGGAGGGTCAGGTATTTCATATCATGTTTTGGAATACGCTGTAATAGGGAGCCAATCACAAATGAATTGTAATGGAAGGCATCTCCAAAATCATCAGTAAGTTACCTCTGAAATTGTAATACAAGGTCATGGAAAATATATAAAATATATTGAAAAAATGAAAAAATATAAAATATATATATTTTAATTCATGTCCAGTGGGATATGAATTGGTATCAGGCTGTGATAGTCACCGACGATTCAGACCTGGCTCTTCGACTTGCTGTCAGTATGACCAGAAGTAAGCTATGTAAGTCTGCTGAGCTTCATTTCCTCTTTTTAAAAAGAAAAAGAAGGTGGTTCCCATATATAACATAAGGCTGTTGCAATTCAAGTTAATAGAAAAGGAGAAAGTGCTTTTAAAGTGGCAAAACGCTTCTGAAATCTAGAATGACTACAAATTCTTAATAGCTCTGCACTGCATCATATATACATAATTAGCTCAGGAACCCTAAAGAGTCACCCTACTGTTATACCCAGTATACAGATGGAAAAACTAAAGCCCAAAGAGGTTTCTTCCTTAAGGTCAAAGCCTTTAGAAAGCATATACTTATCAGGGTCATTGTGAGTTCTTAAAATGAAAAACAAACTTCCAAAGATCATCAAGCACAATTTTTACTGTGCCAGAGCCATTTTATAAAAATGTCAGGTTCTTACACAATTCTGGTTCTGAGATAAAAGTGATGCTATGGCTGGGCACTGGCCCTGCACGTCCCACCACTCAGCAAGCCTGGGAATACAGCCTGTCCTTCAGGTCACGCAAGGGCAGCATCCGGCACTCTTGAAAAGCTCCAGTAAGCTTCTAGGCCTCAGGGAGAGCCTCCCACCCTCTCTGCCACCCCTCCATGCCCTTTCTTCAGGCTACAATTCTCCCATGGAGCCTCATAAGCTGCTCCTATGGCTGCTTCTGTCAAAAAGTGTAATCACATTTTTTTAAATGTTAAATGATGAATGGCGGTGAATATTATGAATTTGAAATTATGGATAATGCTATAGGTGGAGGACCCCAGAAAATTCAAATGTGTAAAAGTCAGGGTCATGGGCTGCAAAGTGAAGGAAGCAGCCAGGCAGAGCCTGCTCTCAGGGTGGGAAACCAGAGCCTAGCAATGTATAGCCCAGTCATTGTGGGCTTTGGTTGTATTCCAGACAGATAGGAAAACACACCAGAAAAAGTGACACCACATACACACCACCCATATACACACTATCCACAGGGAATTTTTTTATTCATTCATTTATTTATTTATTTATTGAGACAGAGTCTTACTATGTCACCCTTGGTAGAGTGCTGTGGCATCACAGCTCATAGCAACCTCAAACTCTTGAACTTAAGCGATTCTCTAGCCTCAGCCTCCCAAGTAGCTGGGACTACAGGTACCTGCCACAATGCCTGGCTATTTTTTGGCTGTAGTTGTCATTGTTGTTTGGCAGGCCTGGGCCTGGTTCAAACCCGCCAGGCCCGGAATATGTGGCTGGCACCCTAACCACCGAGCTATGGGCTCTAAGCCTTTATTATTATTTTTTTTTTTTTTTAGAGAACATAATTTGAGTGTGATGTGGAAGTTTAACTATAGGTGAGCCATTAGATTAAGAAAAGGTTGAAAAACACTGGCATAGATATTAGAGGGAATAGCAGACATAACCTCTGGTCTCCAGACCCAAGAGAGCACTGAAGTGCCCCCATCCCTGGTCCCCAGCTTTGCACAGCCCTGTCCACATTCAGAGGGAGCAATCAGGGCAAAGAGAAGCAAGAAGAAAGAGAAAAACATCTGAAAGACCAAGCATTTTCTCAGAAGAGACCGAGTCATTGGAAAACGTAATTACATTAGAAAAAACTATGATACCAAACACTGGCAAATTTAAAATTATTTTTTCCTCTTCTTTCTCACATGGTGAAAAGACTCTGAGAAAAATCAGATACATCACAGGAAATAAAGAAGTTAGAATTTCTGTGCACATCTAAATACATTGTAAGTAAATTTGTGACCTTGCAACACATACTAATTTAATTATTTGGCATGGAAAATCTAGATTTAGTCATGAGCATTCATAGAGAAAATCTAGTTTCCCTGAGTTTTTTAGAAGGCAAAATAGCTGAATGGTTTTCCTGGGTTTTATAGGTGATAGCTGTGGCACTTCATTTTTTAATATGCAGAACTTCATCAGGGAATAATATGCACTCTTAACTTTCTCATCCATGGCAGAGCTGAGACCTGAGAGCTGCCCAGGAGGTCACTAGTTAGAAAAAGGTGTTAAGGCTAGTGCCCATAGCACAGTGCTTGTGGTGTTAGCCATATACACCCAGGCTGGAAGGTTCAAACCTGGCCTGGGCGAGCTAAACAACGACAACTGCAAAAAAAAAATAGCCAGTAATGTGTAGGTGCCTGTAGTCCCAGCTACTTGGGAGGGTGAGGCAAGAGAATGGCTTAAGCCCAAGAGTTTGAGTTTGCTATGAGTTGTGATGCCATGGGACTCTACCGAGGGTGACATAGTGAGACTCTATCTCAAAAACAACAACAACAAAAAGTCTTAAAACAGGGAATACCTGCCTCATGCCAAAGAAAAATGAAGAAATGGAAACTCTAGAAGCTGGAAAATTGCAGGCAGAAGGCTGAGCTTAACAAGTTAGAGTCCTGCATTCAAACCAACTGAATAAGAGAGATCAGGAACACACAAAATGTAATGCATTTAGATAACCCAAACACATCAAATGATACATTTAAAAATTGCTCACAAATAAATTGACAGAGATTTGGCTATCAGCGAGTAAATCCAAGGGTTTTGATTGATAATGCATATGAGAGGATTCAAGAATATGATTCAGCTGCTTAAAAAAAAAAAATCAAAGAATCCTAGACTACAGAGGGTGGCCATAAAGTTCATGTGCCATTTAAAATTACAATTAACAAAAGTAGTGAATGTTTATGATTTGATGATACAGAATATTAATAATGAATATCCTATCTTCTTTTTTTTTTTTTTTGAAACAGCATCTGACTTTGTCACCCTGGGTAGAGTGCTGTGGCATCACAGCTCACAACAACCTCAAACTCTTGCTTAAGTGATTCTATTGCCTGAGCCTCCCAAGTAGGTGGGACTAGAGGTGCTCGCCACAACACCTGGCTATTTTTTTTGTTAAGGTTGTCGTTGTTTGGCAGGTCTTGGCTGGATTCGAACCTGCCAGCTCTGGTGTATGGCTGGTGCCCTAGCTGCTGAGCCACAGGCACTGAGCCGGAATATCCTATCTTCTTAACTACGAGTTTAACATCTGAGAGTAAGTTATACACAGTAGAGATGAATAAGCCCAACGCCACTTGCCCAAGGCTATAACATGCTCATTAACGCAGTTTGTATTTAGCTTCTTTCCCTTCCCTGCCTCACTCTACATTCCCTACTTGTGGTAGCTGGGATCACATTCCAAATGTACACTTCCATTTCAATCCTCATCCAAAGGTCTGCTTCTGGGAGAGTCCAGTCTAGGACACTACCA
This sequence comes from Nycticebus coucang, assembly GCF_027406575.1. NCBI lineage: Eukaryota > Metazoa > Chordata > Mammalia > Primates > Lorisidae > Nycticebus > Nycticebus coucang. The sequence continues at coordinate 14,092,948 of NC_069797.1, forward strand.
TGTGGAGTTGCAGGTACTACATAAATGAAGGATATTAATAAGAGAGATTTCATCTCATGTGGAGACAGAGAAAGTAAAAGGTCTATAACAATAGCTTATGAAAAACAATTATAGGAACAAGGACATTTGACCGTAAGAAGTAGAGTTGGAGAATGCAAAGATCTTTGAGTATTTGAAAGCCTGAAAAGCTGAAGAGAAAATGGCTTTGTGTGTGAGGATCCAGAAGGTGACCATTTATGGGGAGATTTGGCTGAGTCTATATTGGGGCAAAGTAGCTGCTTCAGCTCTGAGAAATGGATGTGGCCTGGAGGCAGAAAAAAAAGGACTAATAGAGCCAAGGTCTTAATAGACTTAGTCTGTTCAGAGAGCAGATTAGTGTTGAGATAAAGGTTTTTTAAAAGATTGATGCTTTTAAGATCAAATTGCTAATCAGACTGCAGTCATGTGTCTGATTATCTTTCTTAAACAGTGAGGGTTCTCTTCTTTAGCCTTCTGGATGGGTACTTTTAGTGAATTTAGTGTGTCTCAATATTTTCAAGGAGACTCACTGGCTGCTTGGAAGACTCTAACTTGTGAAGATGACAGAAATAATCATGCTCCTTTTAAGAAGCGTAGGATAAAGAGATTGAGTTTAACAAGAAGAAAAGGCAAGGGCATCCAGCCCCATTAAACACCAAGATTCTTGAGAATTAATATGAGTGTTGCAATGGGAATTTCTTGTATTAGTCATTGCAATTTAATATTCATTGCACATGACTCATGTTAAATAGAAACATCAGAAAATGTTTTACTTAAAAAATACAAAAAATTAAAGTCTTCTTTCTACCTTAAAAGATAAATGAAAATGTGGTATATAAATTAAAATATGCTAACTGGTTATTTAAAAATGAGGAAAAAAGAAGAATGAACAAAATCTTTGGAGAATTACGGGACTATGTAAGATTGCCCTGTGGCTCAAAGGAGTAAGGTGCCAGCCCCATATGCCGGAGGTTGAACCCATATGTTGGGTTCAAACCCAACCCCAGCCAAAACTGCAAAAAAAAAAAAAAAAAGGTTGCCATAATAATTATAGTTTTCCCTGAAAGAGAATAAGAAAAAGCAAGATGTATGGAAAACCCACTTGGTGGGATAATGGAGAAAAACTTTGCTGGTCTTGGTAGAGATCTAGACATGCAGATAAAAAAAGGTATCAAAATCCTGAAAGATTCATTCCAAATGGGACATCCCCAAGACAAATAGTCATCAGACTGACCAAGTCAAAGTGAAGGAGAAATAGTATAGGCATCAACTTACAAAAGAAAACTGATTACACTAACAGCAGACTTCACAGAGGAAATCTTACAAACTAACAGGGAATGGGGTATTATATTTAGCCTTCTTAAGCAAAATAACCATAAGACAAGAATTTTTTCTGAAAAACTAAAATTCATAAATGAAAGAAAAATAACATCTTTCCCAGACAACAAAAGACAAAGAGAATTGTCACCACTAAACCTACCTTACAAGAAATCCTTGGCTCAGCACCTGTAGCTCAAGCAACTAAGGTGCCAGCCACATACACCAGAGCTGGTGGATTAGTATCCAGCCTGGGCCGCCTGCCAAACAATGACAACTACAACCAAAAAATGGCCAGGCTTTGTGGCAGACGCCTGTCATCCCAGCTACTTGGGAGGCTGAGGCAAGAAAATCACTTGAGCTCAGGAGTTGGAGGTTGTTGTGAGCTGTGATGCCACCGCACTGTACCCAGGGTGAGAGCTTGAGGCTCTGTCTCAAAAAAAAAGAAAAGAGAAGGAAAGAAATCCTTAAAAATGAAATATACTGTGGGCGGCATCTGTGGCTCAAAGGAGTAGGGCACCGGCCCCATATACTGGAGGTGGCTGGTTCAAACCCGGCCCTGGCCAAAAACTGCAAAAAAGAAAAAAAAAAAAGAAATGTACTGTGAACAGAATAGTCAGTATCCATAAATGTAAATAATGAAAATAAAAGCTCAGCTCTTATAAAAAAAATAATAAAACAGAAAACATAAAGCAACTAGACTTGACACCTTTAGCACAGTGGTTATGGCGTTGGCCACATACAACAAGGCTGGCGGGTTTGAACCCAGCCCTGGCTAGCTAAACAAAAATAGCAACTGCAACAAAAAAACAGCTGGGCGCTGTGGCAGGCGCCTATAGTCCCAGCTACTTGAGAGGCTGAGGCAAGAGAATCGCTTAAGCCCAAGAGTTTGAGGTTTCTGTGAGCTGTGATGCCACAGAACTCTACTGAGGGCAGCCTAGTGAGACTCTGTCTCAAAAAAAATAAAAAAAATAAAGTAGATAGTAATCAACATAATGACTAGTAAAGTATCTCACATAACAATATTAACATTTTAATACAACTGTCTAAAATCCCCAGTTAAAACACATAGGTTGGTGGAATAGAATAAAGAAATCAGAACCCAACTATATCCTGTCTCTGAGAAACCTATTTAACTCATAAAGACTCTTACAGACTCAAGGTAAAGGAATGGAGAAAAATATCGCATGAAAACCAAAACCAAAACCAAGCAGGAGTAGCTATTCTTATATAAAATAGACTTGAAGACAATGATGGTACAAAAAGGCAAAGATGGTCATTGTATAATGATAAAGGGAATGACTAAGCAAGAAGATATAATAATTCTGAATATATATGCAATGAACACAGAAGCTCCTATCCTTCACAGAATATTTTACCTGAAAACTTCAAAATATACATTCTTCTAATCAGCACCTGTGACATTTTACAAGATAGATCATTTTAGACCACAAAAAGTCTCAGAAAATTCATAAAAATCAAAATCATATCATATATATTCACAAACCCCGGTAGAATAAACTAGAAATAAGTGTCAAGAGAAACTACCAAACCTACACAAATACGTTGAAATTAAACCACCTGCTGCTTAATGATCCTTGAGACAATAATAAAATCAAGATGAAAATCAAAATATCTTTTGAATTGAATGGCAAAAGTGACACATGTTACCAAAATCTCTGGAATACTGAAAAAGCAGTAGTAAGAGGGGCATTTGTAACACTAAATTATGACATAAAAAAAACGGAAAGATAGAAAATTAACAACCAAGAATCGGATTTCTAGCAACTAGAAAAAGAAAAACAAGCCAAACCCAAACCCAGCAAAAGAGAAGAAATAACAAAGGTCAGAACAGAACTAACTGAAACTGAAACTAAAAAGCAAAGGATCAATGAAACAAAAAGTTGGCTATTTGAAAAAGTAAGCATAATTGATAAACCACTGGCCAAGCTAACCAGAAATAGAAGAAAACGAACTCAAATAAGCTCAATCAAAAATAAAAAAGGAGGCATTACAGCTGATATCACAGGAATATAAAATATCATCCATATTATGAAAAACTTTATGCACACAAACTAAAAGAAATGGGTAAACTTTTAAAGTCACACAAACTACCAATCTTGAATCAAGAATAAATAAAAACCCTAAATAGACCAGTAATGGGTAGTGAGACTGAAACAGTAAGAAAAATTGCCCCAACAAAAAAAACTAAGGACCAGATAGATTCACAGCTGAATTCTATCTGACCTACAAAGAATAGCTTGCAGCTATCCTACTGAAACTCTACCATAAGTGTTTCCAAAGAAGAAATCCTCTCTAACTCATTCTATGAATCCAATAATACTCTGATGCCAAAGCCAAGAAAGGACACAAAAAGAACAAAAGAATAAAATAACAGATAAATATCCCTTATGAACATGAATGCAAAAATCCTCAACAAGGTACTACCAAATCAAATCCAATAGTACAGCAAAAAGATAATCCATTGTGATCATGTAGGCTTCACCCCAGGAATGCAAGGGTGATTCAGTGTTACATAAATCAATAGATGTGATTCACCACACAAGCAAAATTTAAAATGGAAACATGATCATCTCAATAGATGCAGAAAAATCATTCAATGAAATCTAGCACCATTTTATGTTAACCCCTCAGCACACTAGGCATAGAAATAACATACCTCAAAATTATAAAATCCATATATGACCAAGCTACGTCTAAAATCATCCTGAGTGAGGAAAAGTTGAAAGCATCACCCCTAAGATATTGTGCAAGGCAAGGATGCCCACATTCACCACTTCGAGTCAATGTAGTTTTAGAAGTCTTGGCCAAAGCAATCAGGCAAGAGAAAAAATAAAGGGCATCCAAAAGAAGAAAGAGGAGGTCAAACTATACCTATTTGCTCGTGATATGATTTTGAATCTAGAAAATTCTAAAAACTCCTCCAAAAATTTTCTAGAATTGTTAAATAAATTCAGTAAAGTCTCAAGTTACATAATCAATGTATATAAATCAATAGCATTTTTAGACATTAATCAAGAAAAAGTGAAATCAAGAACTCAACATTATTTAAAATAGGTGTAAAAAAAATAAATAACCTGGTTGGAGGAAGATGGCAGATGAGTAACAGCTTCCTTGCAACAGGGCACAGTGAGTCTGAGGAGACAAGACTCCAGGCATCTCTGGCTGGTGGGATCTGCCTATAATCATCCCTTTGAGGACACAGGGAATCAGTGAGAGACTTCTGGACCCCAAGAGGAGGACAAAAGCAGTGGAAAACTGGCAAGTGGTTGTGTGTGTTCATTGGGTCTAATCCCGCCAGCAGCTGTAAGTACAGCAGCAGTGAGACTGCAAACTGGAAAGGCCTTTCCAGTGAGCTGTTTTGGTGTTTTTGGACTTGGTACTCAGTTGAACTGCCTTGGGAGAGCTTGGGCAGGAGTGCGGAGAACTTTGGACGTTGTCTAGGGCCCCAGACTGAGCGGCTGAGCCAGACAGAGCTAATAGTGCCTGGCTGTGGGCCACGCAGAGCCATTGTGAGAGAACTGCCCAAGCAAGCTCCACCCTCAGGGTGGCAGAACAAGGATTGGGTGGGAGCTAGCTGGATTCTGCTTAGCCAAGTTAAGAAGTTTCAAGTGCCTTTTAAGAGGGCTGAGGAGAGATTTAGGCTCTCCACCCTGTGGGGCTTGAGAAATCAGCAGAGGCCTCCAGTCATATCAGCATTGTGATTAACATCTCTTACCCCAGAAGATCACCTGTTGCCCAGACAATATTCAGCAAGATATATATACTGCTTTGTTTTGTTTTTTGTTTGTTTGTTTGTTTGTTTTTGTAGAGACAGAGTCTCACTGTACTGCCCTCAGGTAGAGTGCCGTAGCATCACATGGCTCACAGCAACCTCTAACTCTTGGGCTTACGCGATTCTCTTGCCTCAGCCTCCCGAGCAGCTGGGACTACAGGCGCGCGCCACAATGCCCGGCTATTTTTCTGTTGCAGTTTGGCCGGGGCTGGGTCCGAACCCACCACCCTCGGCATATAGGGCCAGCGCCCTACTCACTGAGCCACAGACACCGCCCCTATGCTGCTTTATTTTTTCTTTTGATTTGTTTTGTTTTAATATATATATACTGCTTTATTTGGGGTTTTTTTATTGTTGTTGTTTTCTTTTGTTTTTTAAATTCAACCTTTTCCCTATAGATTTTTCTTTTTTTTCTTTCTTTTCTTTCTCCATTTTTCTACTTTAAATACAATTTCCTATTGTTGCCTTTTTCAATAATTAGAACTTCATTTTTGCTAGTGTTTCTACACCTATTATTTGGTTTTTCACCCAATTTTATCCCATAAAGTTTTCTATTTTCTTGTTTTGGTTTGACATATAGTATTTTTGTCTTTCCTCTCTACTTGGTGGAGGTGGGGTACTGTGTCTGAACAGGCTAGCACAGAGCTGCTGACCTCAAGGGAACCACGGAACACGACACCCCCAGAGGTTGGGGTTTTTTTAAGATTGGGTCAAAGTGCCCTACTGCACACATATATTGTTCTGTCTCCCTCTTTCTGTGCCTCTCTTCTTTTTGTAAGTATACCCCTTTACCCACCCCCTCTCCTTTCTGTTTTTTCATTTTTTTCTTCCTTCTCCCTTTTTTTTCTTTTATCCCTTCTTGCTCTTCAACCTTCTCATTCTTCTGGTGCTATACCAACAGGACTCATCAAAACCCTACTCCACAGGTGCGGCAACTTAAAGAGCAAGAGAAAGTGAAAGGAAAATTAGGGCAAGGAAACAGATAAAAGAAATCACTCATGAGGAAGAATCAGCAGAAAACTCCTGGCAACATAAAGAACCAGTCCATAGTAACCCCTCCAGGGGACCATGAGGTAGCTACTGCAGAGGATTCCACCTATAAAGAAATGTTAGAAATGACAGGAAGGGAATTTAGAATACACATGATGAAAACAATGAAGGAAATGATGGAAACAATGAAAAAAAAACACTGATAAAGTGGGAAATAACCAATAGGAAATTCAAAAACAGAATCAAATAAGAGATGAACCATGAAGACTATAGAAAGGATATAGCAGAGCTGAAGAAACTGAAGCATTCAATTAGGGAACTAAAAGATGCAATAGAAAGTATCAGCAACAGATTAGACCATGCAGAAGAAAGAATTTCTGAGGTAGAGGACAAAGTTCTTGAGATAACTCAGATAGTTAAAGAGGCAGAAAAGAAGAGAGAGAAAGCAGAATGTTCACTGACAGAATTATGGGACTTTATGAAGCGTTCAAACATACGAGTTATAGGAATCCCAGAAGGAGGATTAGAATACCCCAGGGGAATGGAAGCCATACTAGAGAATATTTCCCAAATATCACCAAAGATTCTGACACACTCATTTCAGAGGGATATCGGACTCCAGGTTGCCTCAACTCTAACCTAGCTTCTCCAAAACATGTTGTGAAGAACCTATCCAAAGTCAAGACAAAAGAAAAGATTCTTCAAGGTGTCAGGAATAAAGCCAGTTGACCTACAGGAGCTAATCCATCAGGGTGACTGCAGACTTCTCTAATGAAACTTTCCAAGCAAGAAGACAATGGTCATCTACCTTCAATCTACTTAAACAGAACAATTTCCAGCCCAGAATTCTATATCCTGCTAAGCTAAGCTTCAAAATTGATGGAGAAATCATATCATTTACTGATATACAAACATTGAGGAAATTCACCACAACAAGACCAGCTCTATAGGAAATACTTCAACCTATTCTACACACTGAACAACACAATGGATCAGCAACAAAGTAAGAACTCAGCAATTAAAGGACACAACTAACCTCCACACTGATGCAAATGATAAAACTAAGCAATGAACGCTCACAAAATAAGATGAATAGAATACTACCACACTTATCAATTATCTCAATAAATGTTAATGGATTGAACTCCCCACTGAAGAGACATAGATTGGCTGACTGGATTAAAAAACACAAGCCATCCATTTCATGTCTGCAGGAAACACACTTGGCTTCAAAACACAAATTAAAACTCTGAGTTAAGGGTTGGAAGACAATTGTTCAAGCAAATGGAATTCAGAAGAAAAGAGGAGTTGCAATCTTATTTTCAGATTCATGTGGATTTAAAGCAACTAAAGTCAAAAAAGACAAAGATGGTCACTTTATATTGGTCAAAGGAAAAATACAACAAGAAGATGTTTCAATTCTACATATGTATGCACCCAATTTAAATGCTCCCAGATTCTTGAAACAGACCTTACTCAGTCTGAGCAATATGATATCCGATAATACCATAATAACAGGGGACTTTAACACTCCTCTTACAGAGCTGGACAGATCCTCTAAACAGAAATTAAACAACGATATAAGAGATTTAAATGAGACCTTAGAAGAACTGTGCTTGATAGACTCATATAGGACACTCCATCCCAAAGATAAAGAATATACATTCTTCTCATCACCTCATGGAACATTCTCCAAAATTGATCATATCCTAGGCTACAAAACAAAATACCTCAACAGAATCAAAAGAATAGGAATTTTACCTTGTATCTTCTCAGACCATAAGGCACTAAATGTGGAACTCAACTCTAGCAAAAACGTTCAACCCCACACAAAGGCATGGAAATTAAATAACCTTCTGTTGAATGACAGTTGTGTGCAGGAAGAAATAAAACAACAAATCATTAACTTTCTTGAGCATAACAACAATGAAGACACAAGCTATCAAAATCTGTGGGATAATGCAAAAACAGTTTTGAGAGGAAAATTTATCACTTTAGAGGCCTACATTCGAAAAACAGAAAGAGAGCACATCAACAAACTCACAGCCATCTTATGGAATTGAAAAAAGAAGAACAATCTAAGCCTAAATCCAGTAGAAGAAAAGAAACAGCCAAAATTAAATCAGAGATCAAAGAAATTGAAAACAAAAGAATCATTCAGAAAATTAATGAAACAAGGAGTTGGTTTTTTGAAAGAATAAATAAAATAGATGAACCTTTGGACAGACTAGAAATAGAAAAGTTAAATCTCTAGCAATTTCAATCAGAAATGATAAGGGGGAAATAACAATTGATCCCACAGAGATACAAGAGATCATCTCTGAATACTACCAGAAACTCTATGCCCAGAAATTTGAAAATGTGAAGGAAATGGATCAATACTTGGAATCATACCCTCTCCCTAGACTTAGTCAGAAAGAAATAGAGCTCCTGAACAGACCAATTTCAAGCACTGAGATTAAAGAAACAATAAAAAAGCTTCCAACCAAAAAATGGCCTGGTCCAGATGACTTCACACCAGAATTCTATCAAACCTTCAAGGAAGAGCTTATTCCTGTACTGCAGAAATTATTCCAAAAAATTGAGAAGAAAGGAATTTTCCTCAACATGTTCTACAAAGCAAACAACGCCCTGATACCAAAACCAGGAAAAGACCCAACTGAAAAGGAGAATTTCAGACCAATTTCACTCATGAATATAGATGCAAAAATTCTCAATAAAGTCCTAGCCAATAGAGTACAGCTTATCATAAAAAAAAAAAAAGAGTCATACATCATGATCAAGTAGGTTTCATCTCAGGGATGCAAGGCTGGTTTAACATATGCAAGTCCATAAACGTTATCCACCATATTAACAGAAGCAAGAAGAATCACCATATGATTCTCAATAGATGCAGAAAAAGCATTTGATAAAATCCAGCATCCTTTTATAATTAGAACACTGAAGAGTATAGGCAGAGGTGGCACATTTCTGAAGCTGATTGAAGCTATCTATGAAAAAACCACAGCTAACATTTTACTGAATGGAGCAAAACTGAAAGCTTTTACTCTTAGAACTGGACCCAGACAAGGTGGTCCTCTGTCACCTTTACTATTCAACATAGTGCTGGAAGTTCTAGCCAATACAATTAGGCAAGACAAGGAAATAAAGGGAATCCAAATGGGAACAGAGGAGGTCAAATTCTCTCTCTTTGCTAACAACATGATCTTATACTATGAGAATCCCAAAGACTCAACCACAAGACTCCTAGAAGTCATCAAAAAATACAGTAATGTATCAGACTATAAAATCGATGTCCACAAATCGATTTTGTATACGCCAAAGACAGTCAAGATGAGAGGCTAATTAAGGACACAATTTTTTTCACCATACCTTCAAAGAAAATGAAATACCTAGTAATATAATTAACAAAGGAGGTGAAGGACCTCTATAAAGAAAATTATGAAACCCTCAGAAAGGAAGTAGTAGAGGATATTAACAAATGGAAGAACATACCATGCTCATGGCTGGGAAGAATCAACATTGTTAAAATGTCTATGCTTCCCAAAGCAATCTACCTATTGAATGCCATTCCTATTAAAATACCAACATTGGGGAGGAGACAAGATGGCTGACTGAAGCCAGCTTTCCGCAGAGCCTCCCATCCAGAAAGAGAGTTAAAAGACAAAAATTCAGCAAGTAACCTGGTGGATTTGAGCTGCACTAAGAGAGAAGGTTGAAGAACGCACTTCAACCCCACTGAGGCGAGGTGCAACCACAAGGATACAAACAAAAGGTACAAAATCCATCACCAAGTGGACAGGAGTCCCCTCCCCCATGAGAATGGCTCAGAGTGCCCCACAAACAATCGGGCAGAGTTCAAAGGTCCTCCCACTACACTCCATGGGAGAGAGCCTCTAAAAACTGGACCTACCTCCCCTACTAGGGTGCCACGGCATCCTCCTGCCAGGCATAAAACTGTATAAACTGTATATAATCTCTACCTGAAATTCTGAGCTCCCAGCGCTCCCCTTCACTTACACTGAGGTCTAGAGGCCAGTCCCCCAGGAGTTCAGAGTCTTGGGTGATTTCTCGAGGGGTGTGGATGGGGCCTCGACAGCAGCAGATTGGTACCGGCTCCAGGGCACGGGAGTGACGAGAGGATGGTCGGCGGAGAGGGGATCGCACTGGAGTGGCAGTTCCCTGAGGCACACTGTGACAGCCATATTTTGGTGACAATACAGCCAGGCATAAAACTGTGTAAAATTGTGTGTGTCTCTGCCTGCAACCCCAGGCTCCCAGTGCTCCCCACACTCCCCTCTGCTCTCGCACCAAGGTCTGGAGGCCTGTCCCCCAGGAGTCCAGACTCTTGGGTGATTGCTCAACGGGTGTAGAAAGTGCCAGTCTGCAGCCGGTCGGTGCAGACTCTGGGGTATGGGAGCAGAGAGAGGACGGTTTGCCGGAAGGGAGCTGCACTGGAGCAGCAGTTGCCTGAGGCATAAAACAGCAGCCCTCTTTTGCTAGCAATACAGCTCACTACCGAATATTCTGAAGCCACACTCCCTGTCTCCCCAGGCAACTAGAGACTCTGAGTATAGGATTTGCCTGAGGCAACTCCAACTTGCAAACTGGGGAAAATCCCAGGGCGGAGCTGACACAGAGGTCCGCTTTACTGAACCTAAGATGCACCTGGCCCTAAGGGGATTGTCAGCCTATAGACAATACAAGAGCAAAGACAAGCTGATTTGGAACTCAATTCAGCTTCGCTTCTGCAGGGGAACTGCAAAGTTGTTCTCTTCTGTTCTGTCAGTAACATTAATCAGGGGGTGAGACTGGACCTGAGTGAAAACACCCCAACTTTCATCAAGCGCCCGAGGTTGTCAGGCCTCACCTCCACCTGCTAAAGAGAGGCAGAGCACAGCAGCCTGGCAGACATCCTTATGATTCAGGCAGGTGCAAACTCTTGGGGTACCGATTCACTACAGGCAACTGGGTCAGCCAACTGCAGGGCTATCAGTGACTGGGGGTGACAGTGGTGCAAAGTGGGGAACGAGGCAGCAACCTTCCAAGACTGATCTATTGGCTGGGTGGCTCCTCCTGACTCCACGCAGCACTGGAGCAAGCCACACCAGAGTGGTCACCAGACGCCTTTGATCCAGTTCCCAGAGACCTCTTAAACTGTCTCACCCGAGACAGGTGCAGACTGAGACAATTGATTTGGACCTTTTGAACTGAACCAATCACCTGAGGACAAATCAGGTGGTGCCCTGGGTGCACGGTGGTAGAAAGGTTTGATTTTGCTTTTCCAATTGTTTGCCAGTGGGGGGTGGGGTGACTTAATTTCTGATATTTCTCCACAGCTGAGATTTCAATACAGAGTATCTGTTTCACTAGGGTGGAACAGAAACCAGCTAAAAACAAGACAGAACCACTTAGCCCCACCACACCAGACAGGGCCCCAGTTTCTCAGGCCACAACACCATACAGGCCCTCAACAAAGCCCCGGGGAAAAAATCAAAGGGAGTAAAACAACCATGGGGTGGAATCAGCAGAAAAACTCTGGTAACATGAATAACCAGAATAGATCAACCCCCCCAAGGAACAATATGGCAGATGTAATTGAAGATCCCATTCATAAACAACTGGCTGACATGTCAGAAATCGAATTCACAATTTTGATTGCAGGCAAGATTAACAAAGTAATCTTTGTTAATTAGATTACTAATTCCTAATTAGTAATTAGGAATTCGAGGAGAAATTCAAAAGTTGTCTCAAGAATTTAACGAATTTAAAGACAAAACCACCAAAGACTTAGACACACTGAAGCAAGAATTTGCAGCCCTCAAAGATATGAAAAATACAGTAGAATCCCCCAGCAACAGAATGGAGCAAGCAGAAGAAAGGATTTCTGACATCGAAGATAAAGCCTTTGAAGGCTCCCAAACTCTCAAAGAGGGAGAGAAATGGAGAGCAAAAATGGACCATTCTCTCCAAGAGCTCTGGGATAATTTGAAGAAAGTCAATATCTGAATCATTGGAGTACCAGAAACAGATGAAGTGGCCTCACTGGGCACAGAGGTCCTTCTGCATGAAATTATGAAAGAGAATTTTCCAGACATGTCTAGAGATTCTGAAATTCAGATAGTGGACACCTTCAGGACCCCAGCATGACTAAACCCCAATAAGACATCCCCCAGGCATATCATAATTAACTTCACTAAAGTTAATATGAAGGATAAAATCCTCAAAGCTGCCAGGAGAAAGAAAACCATTACCTTCAAAGGGAAGAATATTAGAATGACTGCACATCTCTCTGCTGAAACTTTTCAAGCCAGAAGAGGGTGGTCACCGACTTTTACTCTCCTAAAGGAAAATAACTGTCAACCCCGGATCTTGTATCCAGCTAAACTGAGTTTCATTTATGATGGAGAAATTAAATACTTTAATGACATTCATATGTTGAAGAAATTTGCCATAACCAAAGTTATCCTCAGACCTATCCTCCATAATGACCAACCCAATCCTATACCACAAAAGTACACTCAATCAGAAACTTTGGATCCAAGTCCAATTTCCACACTGGTGAAAGGATTAAAAATGCCCACTGGACTTTTGAAAACCTTGATACCCAAAACTTCACCAGACTTATCAATATGCTCCATTAACGTGAATGGCTTAAACTGTCCTCTAAAGAGGCTGACTGGATACAAAAACTCAGGCCAGATATTTGTTGCATACAAGAGTCACATCTTAACTTAAAAGACAAATACAGACTCAGGATGAAAGGATAGTCATCCATATTTCAGGCAAATGGTAATCAGAAAAAAGCAGGTGTTGTAATTTTATTTGCAGATACAATAGGCTTTAAACCAACAAAAGTAAGGAAGGACAAGAATGGTCACTTCATATTTGTTAAGGGTAATACTCAATATGATGAGACCTCAATTATTACTATCTATGCACCCAACCAAAATGCACCTCAATTTATAAGAGAAACTCTAACAAGACATGAGCAACTTGATTTCCTCCAGCTCCATAATAATCAGAGATTTCAACACTCCTTGGCAGTGTTGGATCGATCCTCCAACAAGAAGCTGAGCAAAGAAATCTTAGATTTAAACCTAACCATCCAACATTTGGATTTAGCAGACATCTATAGAACATTTCATCCCAACAAAACTGAATACACATTCTTCTGATCAGCCCATGGAACTTACTCCAAAATTGATCACATCTTAGGTCACAAGTCTAACCTCAATAAATTTAAAGGAATAGAAATTATTCCATGTGTCTTCTCGGACGACTGTGGAATAAAACTTGCTGAGTAACAACAGGAATCTGCATGCTCATACAAAAACATGGACATTAAATAACCTTATGCTGAATGATAGTTGGGTCAGAGATGAGATTAAGAAAGAACCGCCAATTTTTTGGAACAAAACAACAATGAAGACACGAACTATCAGAACATCTGGGACACCGCAAAGGCAGTACTAAGAGGGAAATTTATAGCACTGCAAGACTTCCTCAAGAGAACGGAAAGAGAGAAAGTTAACAACTTAATGGGACATATCAAGCAACTGGAAAAGGAAGAACATTCCAACCCCAAACCCAGTAGAAGAAAAGAAATAACCAAATTTAGAGCAGAATTAAATGAAATTGAAAACAAAAGAATAATACAACAGATCAATACATAAAAAGCTGTTTTTTTTTTAAAAGGTCAATAAAATAGATAAACCTTTGGCCAACCTAATCAGGAAAAAAAGAGTAAAATCTCTAATCTCAACAATCAGACAACAAAGATGAAATAACAACAGACTCCTCAGAAATCCAAAAAATCCTTAATGAATATTACAAGAAACTTTATTCTCAGAAATATGAAAACCTGAAGGAAATTGACCAATACTTGGAAGCATGTCACCTTTCAAGACTTAGCCAGAATCAAGTGGAAATGTTGAACAGGCCCATATCAAGTTCAGAAATAGTATCAACCATACAAAACCTCCCTAAAAAGAAAAGCCCAGGACCAGAAGGTTTCACGTCAGAATTCTACCAAACCTTTAAAGAGGAATTAGTACCTATATTACTCAACCTGTTCCAAAAGGTACAAAAAGAAGGAAGACTACCAAACACATTCTATAAAGCAAATATCACCCTGATCCCCAAACCAGGAAAAGACCCAACAAGAAAAGAAAATTATAGACCAATATCATTAATGAACATAGATGCAAAAATATTCAACAAGATCCTAAAAAACAGAAGCCAGCAACACATCGAACAAATTATACATCATGACCAAGTCGGTTTTATCCCAGGGTCTCAAGGCTGGTTCAATATACGTAAACTATAAATGTAATCCAGCACATAAACAAATTAAACCATATGATTCTCTCAATTGATGCAGAAAAAGCTTTTGATAATGTCCAGCATCCCTTCATGATCAGAACACTTAAGAAAATCGGTATAGAAGGGACATTTCTTAAACTGATAGAGACCATTTACAGCAAACCCACAGCCAATATCATATTGAATGGAGTTAAACTGAAATCATTTCCACTCAGATCAGCAACCAGACAAGGATGCCCATTGTCTCCACTGATCTTTAACATTGTAATGGAAGTTTTAGCCACTGCAATTAGGGAAGAAAAGGCGATCAAGGGTATCCAGATAGGGTCAGAAGAGGTTAAACTTTTGCTCTTCACAGATGATATGATAATATATCTGGAAAACACTGGGGACTCTACTACAAAACTCTTAGAAGTGATCAAGGAATACAGCAGCATCTCAGGTTACAAAATCAACATTCATAAATCAGTAGTCTTTATATATACCAACAATAGTCAAGTTGAAAAAACAGTTAAAGACTCTATCCCATTCACAGTAGTGCCAAAGAAGATGAAATATTTGGGAATTTATCTAACAAAGGACATGAAAGATCTCTATAAAGAGAACTATGAAACTCTAAGAAAAGAAATAGCTGAAAATATTAACAAATGGAAAAACATACCAGGCTTATGGCTGGGAAGAATCAACATTGTTAAAATGTCTATACTACCCAAAGCAATATATAATTTCAAAGCAATCCCTATTAAAGTTCCACTGTCATACTTTAAGATCTTGAAAAAACAATACTTCGTTTTATGTGGAATCAGAAAAAAACCTCGAATAGCCAAGACATTAGAGATGTTGGCACGGATGTGGAGAAAAGGGAACACTTTTGCACGGCTGGTGGGAATGCAAATTAATACATTCCTTTTGGAAAGAGATATGGAGAACACTTAGAAATCTTAAAATAGATCTGCCATTCAATCTTGTAATCCCTCTACTGGGCATATACCCATAAGACCAAAAATCACATCATAACAAAGATATTTGTACCAGAATGTTTATTGCAGCCCAATTCATAATTGTTAAGTCATGGAAGATGCCCAAGTGCCCATCGATCCACGAATGGATTAATAAATTGTGGTATATGTACACCATGGAATACTATGCATCCTTAAAGAAAGATGGAGTCTTTACCTCTTTCATGTTTACATGGATGGAGCTGGAACATATTCTTCTTAGTAAAGTATCTCAAGAATGGAAGAAAATGTACCCAATGTACTCAGACCTACTATGAAACTAATTTTGGGTTTTCACATGAAAGCTATAACCCAGTTACAACCTAAGTATAGGGGGAAGGGGGAAAGGGCGGGGAGGGAGGGGGGAGGTGAGTAGAGGGAAGGGGATTGGTGGGATTACACCAGCAGTGCATCTTACAAGGGTATATGTGAAACTTGGTAAACAGTCCGTGAAGCTTGTGAATGATGCCCCATGATCTTATCAATGTACACAGCTATGATTTAATAAAAAATAAATAAATAAATAAAATGTGACATAAAAAAATAAAAAATAAATATAAATAAATAAAATACCAATATCGTACTTTCAAGATTTGGAAAAAAGGATTCTGCGTTTTGTATGGAACCAGAAAAAACTCTGCATAGCTAAGGCAGTTCTTAGTAATAAAAATAAAGCTGGGGGCATCACCATACCAGGTTTTAGGTTGTATTACAAAGCCATAGTGATGAAGACAGCATGGTACTGGCACAAAAATAGAGATATAACTATTTGGAGTTGAATAGAAAACCAGGATACAAACCTAACATCTTACAACCACCTAATCTTCGATAAACCACACAAGAACATACCTTGGGGGAAAGACTCCCTATTCAATAAATGGTGTTGGGAGAACTGGATATCCACATCCAAAAGACTGGAACTGGACCCACACCTTTCTCCATTCACAAAAAATTTATTCAAGATGGATAAAGGTCTCAAATTTGAGGCATGAAACAACAAAAATCCTCAAAGAAAGCATAGGAAGACGCTGGAAGACATTGGCCTGGGGAAAGATTTCATGAAAAAGACTGCCATGGCAATTGCAACAATGACAAAAATAAACAAATGGGAGTTAATGAAACTGGAAAGCGTCTGTACAGCTAAGGAGACAACAACCAAAGCAAATAGACAACCTACACAATGGAAAAGTACATTTGCATATTTTGAATCAGACAAAAGCTTGATAACTAGGATCTATAGAGAACTCAAATTAATCCACATGAAAAAAAGCCAACAATCCCATATATCAATGGGCAAGAGACATGAATAGAACCTTCTCTAAAGAAGACAGACGAATAGCTAACAAACATATGAAAAAATGTTCATCATCCCTATTTATTAAAGAAATGCAAATCAAAACCACCCTGAGATATCATCTAACTCCAGCAAGATTGGCCCACATCACAAAATCTCAAAACTGCAGATGCTGGCGTGGATGTGGAGAGAAGGGAACACTTTTACACTGCTGGTGGGACTGCAAACTAGTACAACCTTTCTGGAAGGAAGTATGGAGAAACCACAAAGGACTCAAGCTAGACCTCCCATTTGATCCTGCAATCCCTGGGCATCTACCCAGAAGGAAAAAAAATCCTTTATCATAAGGACACTTTCACTAGACTGTTTATTGCAGCTCAATTTACAATGCCAAAATGTGGGAACAGCCTAAACGCCCACCAACCCAGGAATGGATTAACAAGCTGTGGTATATGTACACCATGGAATACTATTCAGCCATTAAAAAAAATGGAGACTTTACATCCTTCGTATTAACCTGGATGGAAGTGGAAGACATTATTCTTAGTAAAGCATCACAAGAATGGAGAAGCTTGAATCCTATGTACTCAGTTTTGATATAAGGACAATTAATGACAATTAAGGTCATGGTGGGGGTGGCGCAAGGGGAGAGCAGAGAGAGAAAGGAGGGAGGGGTGGAGAAAGAAAGAGCAAGGAAAGGGAACGGGGGAGGGGGTGGGACCTTGGTGTGTGCCACAACTTTTGGGGGCAAGACACGATTGCAAGAGGAACTTTACCTAACAAATGCAATCAGTGTAACCTGATTCATTGTATCCTCAATGAATCTCCAACAATAAAAAAAAAGAAAGAAAAAGAAAATAAAACACCTAGGAATACATGTAACCAAGGAAGTGAAATATTTCTACAAAGAGAACTGAAAAACACTTATGAAAGAACTCATAGATGACACAAACAAATGAAAAAACATTCCGTGCTCATGGATTGGAAAAATCAACATCATTAAAATGTCAAAGTGATTTACAGATTCAAGGTAATTCCCCTCAAATACCAGTGACCAGTTTCAAAGATCTAGAAAAAACAATCCTGAACTTCACAGGGACCCAATAAAGACTCCCAATAGTCAAAACAAATCTAAGCAAAAAGAATAAATTTAGAGGCATCACATTGCCTGGCTTCAAATTATATTATAATGCTATAGCAACCAAAACAGTGTGGTATTTCTATAAAGGTAGACAAATAGACTAAATAGAGAATCTAGAAATAAAGCCATATGACAATTAACTGATTTTCGACAAACCAGACAAAACATACACTGTGGAAAAGACACCAAATTCAATAAATGTTTGTTGGAAAATTGGATAGCCACATGCAGAATAAAATTGGATCCCTGTCTCTTACCACACACAAAAATTAACTCAAGATGGATCAAAATCTTAAGTATAAGACCTGAAATCATAGAAATTATAAAAGAATACATGGGAAAAACTATTCTGAACATTGGTTGCAAGGTTGTCCAAACTTTTTGCTTCTCTGCATCGTATTGAAAGAAGGCAAGTTGTCTTGGGCCAACATGCTACATACACAAACACAAACAAAAGCATAAAAAAGAGATCTGTGCATAATTTTCATATCTACCACCACAGATAAGTAAAACAGTCTTCACATAGTGAAAAAAAACAGAATGGATATCCATTTTATAGAATAATTTATATTTCAAACAAGATACTGGAACAAATGTAATGGAAGGCAACTTTTCAAAACCAAGGGAAAAAATCAAAGTCTTCAAAGTCCAAAGTTTTGTCTCCAGACAAAATTAATTAAAAAAAATTATTATGAAATTATTGTATTTCAAAGATAAAAAGCTTTAAATCTTCTTGAACAAAATCAAGAGATTATTTATAAAATAATTTTAAATATGTGATCTAAGATTTGTTCTCTATAACATTAAACATTAGAAGAAAGTGAAAGTAACCTCAGATTCACAAGGTGAAAAGCCTGTGACTCAAGAATATTTAATTAGGGTGGCACCTGTGGCTCAAAGGGGTAGAGCGTCAGTCCCATATGCTAGAGGTGGTGGGTTCAAACCCAACCCTGGCCAAAAACCACACACACACAAAAAAAGAATACTTAATTAATTATTTACAAAAGCAACTAATTAGAAAATTATGTAAGATATTATAGAATACAGAAAAATACCAACTATGTGCCATTGCTTTTAAACAGCACCAAGACATAAATCAGTAATCAAATAATATATCAAAGTATGTAATTATAGAATTCAAGAATGGAAACATTGTAGTATTATAATAATTTGGGGAGAACATTGAAATCAATAAAATATTAAATTAAAAGTAGACTACAAATAGGAAACAATTTTACAAATAAAACCATAAGACTTACAAAAGAATACACAATGATAAATTAATAATTATCTGTGTTAAAATCACAGAATATAACTACAAAAATCAGAGAAGATTTTGAGGCAAGATAAGATAAAGTGAAAACGTTCAAAAAGTCTATTTTTCACAGGGCAAGGCAACAAACATGACTATCACTATCATCAGTATCAGAATCATCACTATCATTTGTGATGCAGATCAGTAAAGAAATATAAGTTTAAAAACAATTTAAAAGTATATGTGTACACATATATACACATAATCCAACTGTGTACTGAGTGCAGGATTCAAAACTTAACAAATTAGTTTCATAGTAGGGCTATAACCCAGTTACAACCTAAGAATAGGGGGAAGGGGGAAAGGGAGGGGAGGGAGGGGAGAGGTGGGTAGAGGGAAGGGGATTGGTGGGATTACACCAGCGGTGCATCTTACAAGGGTATATGTGAAACTTGGTAAACGGTCTGTGAAGCTAGTGAATGATGCCCCATGATCCTATCAATGTACACAGCTATGATTTAATAAATAAAAAAAAAGAAATGTCAAAACTTAACAAAGCAACACAGAAATGGCAAAAGACCAAGAATGAGTGTAGATACATCAGCCAAATGCAAACTGAAAGAAAGCAGATGACCAAAACTGAAGATGACCCAAAACTAAAGCAAAACTAAAAATAAAAGGCATTAAATTGAGCAATTTGCTCATAAGGAAGATATAGAAGTCATGAATCTTTATTCAGAAAGGTGCAGAACTCTATGAAAACAAGTTCTGTATAAAATTCTTCTGAAGCATAACAGAAAAAAACTTGAATAAATATTTATAAGGTGTATTCCCGGTGTGGAGGGATCAATATTGTAGAGACATCAAATCTTCCAATTCATTAATTTAATGAAAATTCCATCTCCAAAAAAATTATTTCCGAAACTTCACCAAATTATTCTAAAGTTCCTATAAAAGAACAAAATGGATGAGATCAACAAGGTAAGATTTAACAGAAGTATCAAGAGGGTTTTATGCAGCCACATAATTCCCACAGGAGTGGCACGACCCACTCCTGCTCTGTTGTCTCACTACTGTTTCCTACCATGCTCCACTTGTCAACCTCCTCCCTCTCCCAACCCCTTCCCAGACTTCTGTGTACTTTTGGGAAAAAGAAAAGGAGGAAGCCACCACATCTTCTGTTACGTTTCCTTTTCTCTGTTACTGCAGGTGAAGTCGATCTGGATCCCATGTGTACTTTGTTTCCCAAAGATTTTTCTCCCCCTCTTTCTCTCACTTTCTCTGTCCAGGGTTATTACCATCAGTTTAGAACATTCTTTATTGTATCTAACCTCCTCGGATGCCCTGACATTCCATCTTATTTCGTTTTCCTATGGCCAAAATTCTCCCTCAAATAAAACCTGCTTAATACTATTGTTAAATATTACCTTGTTGCTCCCATCAATTCTCCTTGATTTCTATCTCCAACATGCCCCTACAATTGCTATTGCTTATACTACCAGGACATATTTATGCCAATGGATTATTTTTCATTTCCCTCTTACCAAAGGTCTAAGCAGCATTCTACTCAACGCCCACCTCCATTCACTATGAAATTCCTGGGGATTCCATGCTCTGCTAATTTCTTCCTATTCTTTGTCCCCATTTTCCATTCTACTCTGGGGTTCTAATATCTAAAAGTTGGAGTTATTTATTCAGGATTGGGTTCCGTGTTGGCTTCTTTCACTAGACGTTCTGTGAGATCCCATCATTGTGTTGCACTCAGCGTTATCATACATCAGTGTCTCCCAGCCTGTAGTTCTCTTCTTTTTTTTTTTTTTTTTTTTTTTGGTAGAGACAGAGTCTCACTTTATGGCCCTTGGTAGAGTGCCGTGGCCTCACACAGCTCACAGCAACCTCCAACTCCTGGGCTTAGGCGATTCTCTTGCCTCAGCCTCCCGAGTAGCTGGGACTATAGGCGCCCGCCACAACGCCCGGCTACTGTAGTTCTCTTCTAAACTGGACTGACAGCATCAACTCCAATAGCTCACCATGTTTCACAGCACTCCTGTTTCCACCCCACCTCCAATCTGATTCCATATTTTATTTGCCACGTCACCGCAGTGTCCTTATCTCAGACTAAAAAATGTCAAGTCACTCTTCCACCTCTCTTCTCTTCATCTCTGCATGTAATCAGTCCCAGTCTTGCTGGTTGTGCCCTCTCATGAGTTTATGAATTTATCAATTTATTTTATTTTCCATTACAAACCACCTTATATCATATTATAATCTTTTCTCTGTGGATTGGTCTTTCACCTTTTACTCTTGGTTACCTCAAAGCTTGTCTTCACTCAGTAGCTATGTTGCTTTAGAGCAGTGGTTCTGAACCTTCCTAATGCTGTGCCCCTTTAATACAGTTCCTTATGTTGTGGTAACCCCCAACCATGAAATTATTTTTGTTGTTATAGCAAAGAAAATAATTTTATGGTTGGGGGTCACCACAACATGAGGAACTGTAATTTTTGTTTTTTTTGAGACAGAGTCTCAAGCTGTCACCTTGGGTAGAGTGCTGTGGCACCACAGCTCACAGCAACCTCAAGCTCCTGGGCTCAAGCCATTCTCCTGCCTCTGCCTCCCAAGTAGCTGGGACAACAGGCACCTGCCACAATGTCTGGCTATTTTTTGGTTGCAGCCATCATTGTTGTTTGGTGGGCCTGGGCTGGATTCGAACCTGCCAGCTCAGGTGTATGTGGCTGGTGCCTTAGCTGCTTGAGCCACAGGTGCCAAGCCATGAGGAACTGTATTAAAGGGTGGCATTAGGAGGCATTAGGAAGGTTCAGAACCACTGCTTAAGACAAACAAACCAAAAGAAACAATTAAAAAAAGGAAAGGAAGGAAAAAAGAAGAAAGGAAAGAGAAGGGAAACAAAACAAAATGAAATGAAAAGGAGAAAAATAGATATAACACAGATCTCCTAATTAATTAAAGCTCTTCAATGGTATTCTTAACCATAGAATCCTATGCTTTGAGTTTGTTATGGCTGTCAGTATTCGCAATGACATAGTTATTGCTCTGTTTCCTTGGTTAAAATCTGTCTCCCCTACTCAGCTATAAGATCTGTGAGTTCAGGGACTGTGACTACTTCTGGTTTATTCTATGTACCAATCTTTAGATCAATGCAGGACATTGGGCAGCTGCTCAGTAAACAGCTTTGTTCACTGAAGAACGAACACCAGCTTAATACAACAGTGTGGTGCTGGGGCAATCACAGACTATGCTTACAACAGACCATAGAGCCAAGAAATAGATCCACCTGCTTAAAACTACTATTAGAAAAAGACAGCATATAAAAATAATTTGTGATGACCAAATTATTCAATAATCCTCTCCAGAAAAAGCTGAGTGTTTGGGTGAAAAATCAATCTCTATATCATCCCATACCATAAAAAGGTAAGTGTTTAAGTACATCATAAAATAACTAGAACAAAACATGGATGAATGTTTTATAATTATTCATTATAACAGGCATTTCTAAGCATAATTCCAAAGGAATTATTTTCCACAAAGAAAAACATGGAAATATATAGAGAATCCTTTATAATTTTTTATACTCTTATCCCATTATCTTCTATTCTAGAGATTTATCCTAAGTAAATTATGAGAAATTGGGACTCAAATGTACATATGAAGATATTTAGGGCAATATTTAATAACAGCAAGGAATTAGAAGTGATGTAAATGTAGAAAATTTGAAACGTGGTTAAAAATATGATATAAACAGATAAAGCAGTTAAAAAATATGATATGAACAGATAAACAAATAAAGCACTACATAGACCTTCTAGGTTGAATCTTGAAAATAAAAAAAAAAAAGAAAAAGAAATGTTCACAGGGAAGGAAATAATTTTTTATTTTTATTTTTTTGAGCCAGAGTATCACTATGTCACCCTTGGTAGAGTGCTATGGTGTCATAGCTCACAGCAACCTACAACTCTTGGGCTTGTGTCTCCTGCCTCAGCATCCCAAGTAGCTGGAACTACAGGTGACTGCTACAATGCCTGGATATTTTTTTGTTACAGTTGTCATTGTTGTTTAGCTGGCCTAGCTGGGTTTGAACCCACCAGCCTTGGTGTATGTGGCTGGCACCGTAACCACTATGCTATGGGTGCTGAGCCTAAGGCAGTAAGTATTAAAAATAGCAAAAGTATTCTAAACAAAAAATAAAGCATAATTCCATTTTTAAATTAAAAATATATAAAACTTTAGGGAAGTATGCTAAAATATTTTCCAAACTATATTCATTGAACATGCATTAGTTTTATAATCAGAAAACAGTAAACATACTTTTTAAAAATATAAATAGCTGGGTACAGAGATAGCAGATTTATGGTTTAATAACCATAAAACTAAGACCTGAAGCTTCTTTTTGCATATTTTCAAATGCACATAAAAACCATCTTTGTTTAAGATATAAAAAATTTTTTAAATATAAGATAATATAGTTATTCTCATTGAAAATTTTATGGTAAAAGAAATATAAGTGGAATAGAAAACAATTGGATACTTGGGAATCTATACCCAGGAAAAGACTGTCTTTACCTACATCCAATGAGCTATGTATTTCCACTCACTTATTAAAAAACTATTAAACACCTAACATGTTTAAGATGCTGTTGAGAACACAGGGAAGTAAAAATCAATGTCCGTTCAAGAGTTTCTAAGGATTTGAAAGAGTTCCTTGAGGATTAGGATGAAGTCAGGCATCTGTTTATTATTTTGTATGAATAGTCTGTTCCATCCAACGGAGTTGGGTTTTTATCTTCCTTTTTTCCATTTTCTTCAATATCTCAATGTACTTATTTTCAAGAAGGAACCCAAGACCCAAACAGCCACAAATGTTTGCTGGGCTTACTGGCTGGTGGTTTGCAAAGTATAAATAGAAGAAACTATAACCAGTTTCAGCCAGTCTGACGCCACTGAAAAAAAAACTGATGAATAAATAATGAGGGTGTCTTGCATCTTTCATTAGTTCAGATCCAGAGCCCTCGATTGGTGGCACTCACACAGTTCTGCCTCCATCATGGGCGTGTTCACCCACCGTCAGAGGCAAGACATCCAGGATCTGGGGAAATTCAGTGTTTCAAAATGGTGCTTTATGCAGAGGAATTCCCAAAAGATGTTATTCCTCCTCCATGGAAATTGCTCTAGTGTACTTAACATTGAGAGATTAGCACTGCCTTTAAATTCTATCCTCTCTTGCTCTCCCTGGGAGACCCTATCCACTCCTCTCTTAATTTCTCTCTTAAATGAAGAGCTGCTGCTTCTGGGGATTTTTGGTTGGGGGGACTGTGGGTGAATATCAAAGAGATTGTGGTTCAGGTCATTAAAAGTTATTCACGGGTGGCACCTGTGGCTCAAAGGAGGACAGCGCCGGCCCCATATGCTGGAGGTGGTGGGTTCAAACTCAGCCCTGGCCAAAAACCGCAAAAAAATAAATAAGTTATTCTCTTACTCCTAGGGCTGATACAGGATGTACCTTGATACCTCACTTAGTAGGGCTTTTCATATTCATCAGGCAATCTAAACCTCCTAGGCACATGGTAAGGCAAAAGGGCAAGTCATACTTTTACTGCTGTTTTGCATAAGAGTTAATAATTTAAGAAAGGCTCAGTAAATGCCAGAGACAGTAATATAATTCAGAATGTCTCTCTTTAAATTGGGTGGTTTTTCCACTGTTTTATGCTGTCGAAATTAGTTCCATCCCTCTGCCAGACAACCTTTCACCGAGCACTTACCATGAGTCAGGTCTCCTCCAGGCAACGGGACCCAACAATGAATGACACAAACAGACAAACTTCTTGCCCTAGGAGAGCTCAAGTTCCAGTATGGAGGGCTAGAAAACAGACAAGCAAAAAAAAAATAAATAAATAAATTCTGGGAAGATGGTCCACTGGTAGCAACCCTCGGCAGAGGCTCCTGACCACAGGGAGAAAAACTAGACAGAATCAGACTCTATGAAGCCAGAGGTGGGGAGCTGAGCCAAGAAAGAAGTTTGGCAAGGTATAAGTCCAAGGAAGAACATTCAAGAAAACAAATTCCAGATATAAAGTGTATTGACTAGAGGATGGGAGACCCCCTCCCCCAAGAGGGAGGCCCACTGTGGGCTCTCTGCAAGGGAGCAGGGAACAAAATACTTCTCATTTTACCTTGCTGGAGAGAGCCACTAAACACCAGGTCTCTTTCCCCAGGGAGGTCCCACTTATGAAGCTAGACACCACTCTGCCAGGCATAAAATTGAACAGATATTCCCCCCCCCAAGTCCAAACTCCCAGTCCACACTTCCCCCTTGCATGGCGGTCTGAAGTTCTACCCCCTGCAAAGCACAGAATGTTTGGTCTTTTCTTGAGAGATCTGAGCATAGTGATGTTGGCGGGCATGCAAAAAGAAGGCAACACTTCTATACTTACCTGGCAGGGGAGATACCATGATCACGAAGGTGGTTTTCCCAGGGCGAGGCTTATCCATTGCACTCCGGATGTGCTGACCCCTGCGATTTCCCCAAATGTGGGAAACTCGACTGCATAATTTGTGGTAGTGGGGGACTGCGTTCGCGCTTTCCCCTGTAAAAAAAAAAAAAAGAAGGCAACACTTCTACACTGCTGGTGGGAATGCAAGCTAATACAACCTTTTTGGAAAGATGTTTGGAGAATACTCAAGGAACTAAAAGTAGACCTGCTGTTTGATCCTGCAATTCCTCTACTAGGTATATACCCAGATGAACAAAAATTATTTTACAACCAAGACATTTGCACCAGAATGTTTATTGCAGCCCAATTCATAATACCCAAGACATGGAACAGCCCAAGTGCCCACTGACCCATGAATGGATTAACAAATCACAATTACCATGGAATACTATGCAGCCATAAAAAGATAGAGACTTCACATCTTTTATGTTCACCTGGATGGAGCTGGAACATATTCTTCTTAGTAAAGTATCTCATGAATAGGAAAAAAGTATCCAATGTACTCAATACTACTACGAAATCAATATATAATCACCTACACATTCATATAAATGGTAAAACATAACTATAGTCCAGAGAGTGGAAGGGAAGAGGAGAGCTAGGGGAGGGATGGATGAGGAGGGAGGGCATTTGGGGGGACCTCACCTTATGTGCATGATGCAATGGTACATTTCAAAACTATTAATAAAATTTGCAATTCCACCAGCAGTGCAAAAGTGTTCCCTTTTCTCCACATCCGAAAATGCCAGGAAGGCTATGTTAACTAGTGTGATGAAAATGTGTCAAACGAAAATGTGTCAAACGGTCTATGAACCAAGTGTATGGTGCCCCATGATCATACTAATGTACACAGCTATGATTTAATAAAAAAAAAAACTATTAAGAAAAGAGCATAGGGCGGCGCCTGTGGCTCAGTGAGTAGGGCGCCGGCCCCATATGCCGAGGGTGGCGGGTTCAAACCCAGCCCCGGCCAAACTGCAACAAAAAAATAGCCGGGCGTTGTGGCGGGCGCCTGTAGTCCCAGCTGCTCGGGAGGCTGAGGCAAGAGAATCGCGTAAGCCCAAGAGTTAGAGGTTGCTGTGAGCCGTGTGACGCCACGGCACTCTACCCGAGGGCGGTACAGTGAGACTCTGTCTCTACAAAAAAAAAAAAAAAAGAAAAGAGCATAATATTGATGGATGTGTTACTTAGTTCAATGTAAGCATTTCACATTGTATGTCAAATCAGTACACTGAACCCCCATAAATGCATCAATGTACACAGTTATGATTTAACAAAAAAATTAAATTAAAAATAAATAAATAAAATTATAGAG
This sequence comes from Nycticebus coucang, assembly GCF_027406575.1. Taxonomy (NCBI): domain Eukaryota; kingdom Metazoa; phylum Chordata; class Mammalia; order Primates; family Lorisidae; genus Nycticebus; species Nycticebus coucang. The sequence goes on from NC_069797.1 coordinate 14,119,903, forward strand.
ACTGCTATGTAGGATAGAGCACAGCTGGGGAAATAAGACCACTTTAGTGAACATTGTCAGCAATTCAGAATTCTTCAAGGAGTGACATTGAGCTTACCTGCAAGTGACAAGAAGCAGCCAGTCACAAGATGGTCTAGGGAAACAGCAGATAAAAAGCTTCCAGGCCAGGACCAAGCACAGCATGCTCCCAGGACAGGAAAATGACTAGTGCACCTGATATTTTAAAAATTAGGGAATGCTGATTAACTTTAAAGGAAGTTGGAAGGAGGGAATGTGGGACAGGGGTTAGGGCTTAATTCCAAGTGCAGTGGGATACCACTGAAGGATCTGAGGCTGAAACTATGATCCAATTAACAAGTTTTAAAGATCCCTCTAGCCACTGTGTGAAGAATTGAATGTATTCTCTTCAAACAAGAGTGGAAAGATAGATAGGCCAGGCTCAGTGGTTCATGCCTGTAATCCTAGCACTGTGGGAGGTGGAGGTGAGTGGATTGCCTGAGCTCACAGGTTCGAGAGCAGCCTGAGCCAGAGAAAGACCTTGTCTCTAACAACAGCCGAATGTTGTGGTGGGCACCTATAGTCCCAGATACTTGGGAGGCTGAGGCAAGAGAATCACTTCAGCCCAAGAGCTTGAGGTTGCTGTAGAGGGCCACTGCACTCTACTCAGGGTGACAAAGTGAGACTCTGTCTCAGATAAATAAAAAAATTAATTAATTAATTAAAAAAGATAGAGACCAGTTAAGAGAGCACCTCCTCAGGGATCTGAGGAAGGGATGTGGGGGCATTCAAAGAAAGGAGGAAGTGAGTCAATATGGGCTACAGCTGTATTTTGAAAGCAAGCTGACTCAAATTACTGACTGAGGGAAATTGAGGGCTAACTCCTGGGAGTTTGGTTTATTATTCATTAATCCATCTATTCAAGTATGCATCGAGTGTTCACTGCACACCTCTGCTGAGCACTGAGCAGCACTCATCCCCATAGGCAGACATGATCTGCTCCTCTCAGAGTTCACAGACTACATGGGAAACAGACAACTGAACTGTTGCCACTGCTTTGGGCCCTGCAATGTGGCAAGTGTCTTGGGAGTAGGAAGGGTGACCAAACTGGCTTTGGGGCAGGAGGAAGTGGCATCTCTGTTGAGTCCCCACAGGTATGTGGGAAGGAGCCAGACAAACCATCACTGTGTTCCTGGGAAAGCACCTGAGGAGAAGCAGGACTGGGGCGGGGGGGTGGGGGGGGCTGCAAGAGGCGGGACATCGGTCAGCATTGCCATAGTGAGTGTCCGAGAGAGACTGACATTAAGTTGAAGAAACAGGCATGAAGCCAGAGCCACAAAGGAGTCTGGCCTTTCAAAGGTGAAGGGAAGCAATGTATGGTTGTAGCCAGGATGTGATGTGTATTTTTAGAATCACATGTTAGATCTAAAGAGGTCAAGCCACAGAGTATTGTCTATAGCAGGATCTCATTTGGGGGTTTTTGTTTTTGTTTTGTTTTGTTTTTTGAAACAGCATCTTACTAAATAGCCCTTACTAGAGGCCTTGGCGTCACAACTCACGGAAACTTCAAACTCTTGGGCTTAAGCGATTCTCTTGCCTCAGCCTCCCAAGTAGCTGGGACTATAGGCACCCGCCACAACGCCCGGCTATTTTGTTGTTGTTGCTGCTGCTGCTGTTGTCATCATTAGTGTTAATCAGGCCCTGACAAGTTCAAACCCACCAGGCCCGGTGCATGTGGCTAGCGTTCTAACCGGTGAGCTACCAACACAAAGCCAGGATCTCATTTTTGTAAAAGCTAGGAAAAATTGTGTACATATAGGTATATGAATTTGTGAAAATATTTAAATAGGTGTATAAAAAAGGTGTGGGAAAGATAGACAAAGAACTGATAATATTAGTGACCACAGATGTGTGAAAAAAAAAGAGGGAGAAGCTGATTATTTTTTATCTTCATGTACTTTCTTATTGTTCAAAGCATTGTATTCCTTATGTAATTATTTCCAGTATTATAAAGGAATCATTGTTAAAGCACAACTCTTTCTACCATGTGGGAATAAATAAATGAGTAAGGGGCTGATGCAGTGACCAAGGCCATAGGGGATGGGGGTGGCCCCGGTGGGGGGGGTGGGTACCTGGAAAAGGACACAGGTAGGGCCAGGGAGAAACATCACTTTACAGCCTACAAGTGATAGGTAGAATGTTCAGGAATCTGCTTTCTCACAGAAAGAGACACAATCGTGTGGAGAAGAGTTAGCACGTTTAATGGGACATGGTGTGTTGTGGATCAGGAGCTCAGAACTATTATATAAATTTGGAAGACATTCGTCACTGCATCTCACCAAGGCAGGGGATCTGGAGTAAGAAGAGAAGAGGATTTTGTGCCAAGTCTTGGCAAACCCCAAGTAAGAGATGGGCAGGGGACCCACCTGTGTGGCCAGTTGCCACCTCCCCTAGAGGAGAGACCCAGGACCTTCCCCAGGAGAAACTGCCCAGACTCCTGAATAATCACTCTATAGCTACTTTTACCCTTGCAACAAAAATCAAACAGTTTAATACATTCTGAACTCAGATGGCAGCAAGCTTGAGGTCTACAGGATGATGGAAGTGGGTCTGCATGAGCATGGCCAGCTGAGAGAATTAAAGCCACCCCAAGTTCCTAGAAATTACAGAGTGGAGGATTGTGACAGTATGAAAATGTGATGCCACTGACAAGGAAGATGGATAAGATGTGAATAAAGGAGAAAACAAAAGGGGCATGAGCTGTGGCCTGCCTAGGAGGACTTGTCACAACCCATAGGAAGGGAGACATCCTCAGCTGGTTGGCACCTTCCCTCCACATGAGGGAGTCAGCCACAGTCAGCCCCCTGGGCAGTTGAGACTGGCTGCTTTGGAACTATAGCACCAGCCAGCTTGCCTCCCCCCACCACACCTCCTGCACCGTCCCCCAGGCCTTGCACACAGCTTCCTTCTGTAGCCATTTTCTTTTTCAAAGTGTGTACAACCCAGCAGGGGGGTTTGCAAGCTGTATCCCTTACAGGCCAGGCTTCTAGCAAAAGCAGGAACTGCTCAGATAAGTAATTTAACTGCTGGTTTAAAAGTAAACTAGCTAAACTTTTTTATTCTGCCTTGCTTAGCTTATTTCTCTGTTTTTTCCTTTTTCTGGGGGTGTTTTCCTTTGCCAAGAATGGGGTCTTCTGTCTCCATTCTGGCTGCATCTTCCCCACAGTCCCTGGAGCCACTGGTGCTATGCAAGGTCATCCACGTGCCTTTACAGACTATTTGATGGGGGATTTAAACAACAAATTTGAATTTACAAGCTACTTGATTTAATTTTTTTTTTTTTTTTTTGGCCAGGACTGGGTTTGAACCCATCACCTCCAGCATATGGGGCCTGTGCCCTACTGTGTTGAGCCACAGGCACCGCCCAACAAGCTACTTGAAAATAGCAACACTGGGAACCCTCCAGGTCAAAACCCAGGTGTGCCTGAGATTGTAGAGAAATACTTATACCTAAATGCACTTATTAAGAAAACACAAAACACAGAATATAAAGAAATCTTTCTTGATAGATGCCCAGTAATGGGATTGCAGGATCAAACTGGACATCTAGGTTGAGTTCTTTGAGGTTTCTCCATACCTCCTTCCAAAAAGGTTATATTAGTTTGCAGTCCCACCAGCAATGTAAAAGTGTTCCTTTCTCTCCACATCTGCGCCAGCATCTGCAGTTTTGAAATTTTGTGATGTGGGCCATTCTTGCTGGGGTTAGATGATATCTCAGGGTGGTTTTAATCTGTATTTCTCTAATAATTAGGGATGATGAGCAATTTTTCATGTGTTTGCTGGCCATTGGTCTGTCTTCTTTAGAGAAGGTTTTTTTCATCTCATGAAACGTTGGTTTTTTTTCTTGTGGATTAATTGAAGTTCTGTATGGATGCTAGTTACTAAGCTTTTGTCTGATTCAAAATATGCTAATATCCTTTTCCATTGTCTATTTGCTTTGGTTGTTGTCTCCTTAGCTGTACAGAAGCTTTTCAGTTTCATTAAGTCCCATTTGTTTATTTTTCTTGTTGTTGCAATTGCCATGGCAGTCTTCTTCATAAAGTCTTTCCCCAGGCCGATATCTTCCAGTGTTTTTCCTAGTCTTTCTTTGAGGATATTTATTGTTTCATGCCTTAAATTTAAGTCCTTTATCCACCTTTAATCAATTTTTGTGAGTAGAGAAAGGTGTGGGTTCAGTTTCAGTCTTTTACATGTGGATATCCAATTCTCCCAGCACCATTTATTGAATAGGGAGTCTTTCCCCCAGTGCACGTTCTTGTTAGGTTTATCGAAGATTGGGTGGCTGTAAGTTGCTGGTTTCATTTCCAGGAACTGGAAAAGGAACGGAAAAAAATCCTTTTATTACAAAGACACTTGTACTAGGCTGTTGATTGCAGCCCAATTTACAATTGCTAAAATGTGGAAACAGCCTAAATGCCCACCAACCCAGGAATGGATTGGCAAGCTGTGGTATATGTATACTATGGAATATTATTCAGCTATTAAAAACAATGGAGATTTTGCAGCATTTGTACTAAACCTGGATGGAGGTGGAACACATTATCCTTAGTGAAGCATCACAGGAATGAAGAAGTAATGCATTCTATGTATTCAACTTTGATATGAGGACAATTAATGATAATCAATGTCATGGTGGGGCATGGGGGAAGGGGCTAGCAGACAGAGAAAGAGGGAGGGGATGAGGGTAAGGAAAAGAAAAAAAGAAGAAGAAGAAAGAAAATAGTGACTAATTCTCACATAAATTGGATTCAATGTTGACTAAAGTACATTACTTAAACATTAATTTTTACTTCAACTTATTAATATGTTGTTTAGGATACAGGATACTGCATCCTCATTTATAAGTGAATTATGTTTGTAATTTCCCCTTTATAACAACATATTTTTTCTAATTTTAACATCAGGTGTATCCAGATTAAGTAGAATGATTTTGAAGTATTTCTTCTTTTTCTATTGTCTATAAGATTTGGCATGATCTATTTGAAATTATCTTTTATTTTATTTATAAATATTAGTTGTCTATTCTTTGATACATTGGGAAAAAATAATGAGCAGTAGATAATTGATGACTCCATACTGAACCTCAGAGTCAAATTATTCTATAATAGACATACTCTTATTTGACAACGTGAATGTTACTTTCTTTGCATTATTATTATTATTATCGCTTAATCCTTTGTTGCAGCAATCATCTGATTTCTTTTCTGAATGTATTTGTCTTCATTTGTTCTTTGGGAGGTTTTTGTTTCTGGTCCCTATCTTAAACATTGTTATTGTTGTTAAAGTTTAAGCCTTTTTAATTTTGTGAAGGCAAAACGTGGAAGCCTAATGAACACATGTGTATGTGAAAATAAAAAAGAAGTCTTTCTTTTCTCAAAAGAAAAGTCAGAACCCAGTTATGAAGAGAGGAGCAGAACAGTCACTAAGTAAAATGTCAAGGCAGGTCCCTGTCTCTCCAACTTTTTCTCAAGGTGAGAACCTGCGCAGTGACCTCAGACTGCCCTCTGATGCCTGGTGGGGCCTCTGCTTCCCTGCTCCTCTCTCTCTCTCTGCAAGCTCTTCCTGCTCCACTTCTTTTTGAACATGCCTTTGATACCCTAGAGTGGTCAACCTTAGCTAGGTACTAAGACATGGGTTTTTTTTTTTTTAATTGTAGTAAAATATACATGACAGAAAATGTATCATTTTGACCATTTTTAAGCATGCAGTTTAGTGATGTTAAGTTTATTTATGTTGTGCAATCATCACCACCACCCATCTCTAAGACTCTTTTCATAGTGCAAAATTGACACTATGTACCCATTAAACTCCCCATTCCTTCATCGCCCCAGCCCTTGGCAACCACCAGTCTACTCGCTGTGTCTATGAATTTGTCCCTCATATAACTGGAATCATTATTGAAACTGCAAACAGGTTTCATCCTAGATTCAGTTAACTCACGGCACCAAGAGCCAGTTGTGGAGACAAGGACGATTGCTAAGAAGAAGGACATGTTAAATATGAAAAGCATCTTCTGGGAGAACGAGGAATTAGAATTTGAGAACGAGAGCCTCGAATCTGTCTCCCTGACTCACGGAGATTATGGACTTTTTATAGCAGGTCTATGCACATCAGGGCAGGTTATGGGGGTGGCCAACATAGCATAAGGAAGTCTGTCCAGGGGCCTACAGAACTACAGCTTCTTGAAGAAATCTCGACATCCCTGGGAAGCAACTCAGAAAAGCCAAGTAATTGTTACAGGTTTCAGGTCTCTGGGCTGGGGGCGGTGGCTCATGCCTTTAATCCTAGCACTCTAGGAGGCCGAGGTGGGTGGATTGCTTGAGCTCAGAAATTGGAGAACAGCCTGAACAAGAGAGACACTCAGTCTCTACTAAAAATAGAAAATTTATCAGGGCGCTGTTGTGGGCACATGTAATTCCAGCTACTTGAGAGCCCAAGGCAAGAGGATTGCTTGAGCCTAAGAGTTTGAGGTTGCTATGGGTTATGACATTGTGGCACTCTACCCAGGGTGACAGCGTGAGACTTTGTCTCAAAAAAAGAAAAAAGTTTTGGGGTTCTCATCATTATACCTTACTAGCCTGAGAATCTGAAGTATGAGACAGGATTATAGAAAACATACAGAGGTGATTTGTTAAGGTTGAATAATAATATTTTGTTGTATACGTAGACAGGGTGCAAAAAAATGTGTACACATTTTAAGAAAGGAAAAAACTATTAAAATGGCAATGCTCAAATCACATTTGATCTCTGCAATTATGAGAGATACAAGGTATAATATAGACAACAAAAAACATTATCAGTATATATTAAACGCTACAATTATTTAAAGTCATTTGCCACATTTATTTATTTATTCATTCATTCGTTACTTTTTAATTTCCAATGAATATGAAGGTACATATGATGAGGTTACCTTGTTTGCATTTGTTGGTAGGGTCCCATTGTAGTTGTGTCCCTTACTTGGGTGGTGTGCCATGTGACCTTACATTGTGCCCATTAGGTAGGAGCACACCAGTCCCTTTCCCTCCTCCCCCTTCCCCCTCCCCCGCCTTGAGTTGAATTGAATTTTTCTCTTGTGTGAGTGTGTATTAATCCATCTTTTGGCTTCATGTTAGGATTGAGTACATGGAATACTTGCTTTTCCATTCTTGTGATACTTTACTAAGTAGAATGTGTTTCAACTTCTACAATTTTAATACAGTTTTTTTTTCTTTTCTTAAAAAGTGTATATATTGTTTTGCACCCTCTGTACATTTAAAACTCTCTTTTATTTGAATTTTAAAAGAAGACCCTGCCTCACTGCACTCAGCAGAATGCCAGGCACCATGGAAGAGAAGCCAGGAGCAGGTACATTTTCCAAAGTCCTATCAGAGAAGTATGCAGAGGTCTGATCTTTGGCATCTACTAGGAGCTCATCGCCTTTGCTTTAAATTCACCCTGAAATACTCTCCCAATCTCAACTTTTATGGCTGCCACCATCTTCCCATCTGGCAAATTTCATGTTCAAATTTTCCAAGTTCTATATTCTTCCTATTTCTTTGTTGTTCTGAGAGGACTGTACCTCCTTGGATGACTTTGCTCCCTAAGGAAGGGGCATAACTTTTCCAGAACCCAGCACTCCCCCTGGGTGATGGCTAAGATCAGGGGTCTGGGCTGTCAGCACAGCACCCACCCCATGCTGCACACTGCACCCCACACAGGGGGAACACAGCTTCTGGACTTTGATGCTTATAGCCTGAGAAAGTTAGAGGGAACTGAGGGGAAGAATAGATCCTATTGTTCACTGAATACTTTGAAGATGAAGACGAGCCATAATGTGCCTATTAGAGGTGCCAAGTTAAACCAATTAGTAAGGCAGTTTCCATGCAAATGAACTCTGCAATAGGAAAAAAATATTTCTGTTTATCTCATGCCTTTCTCCATTCCTAAATTGCCCTAAAGAGACTCACTTTGAATGTTTTCCATGGAGTATCATCATCGGCTTCTAAGCCTTCTGCTGTTGTTTTAGGTGAAGGCAGTTTCTGATGCAAATAAAGTGCCACTCTGAACACAGCAGAAAACACACACACACATACTGTGGCTTTGTTTTGTGTTTTTAAAGCCAATTAAGTTTGAAATGTTACCTTTAATGGCTTTTGGAAGGAATATTGGGAATAAAATGAAGATACCATGAATTAGACACTATTACTTTGATGTGCTGTATTTTCCAAGTCTTTCAAGCTCCTCACTTAGGAATACAGCCCTACACTTAGACCCTGGGCACAGGCAAATGTATCTTATCCCCTCACTGACCCAGGTTGTAAGGCGTGAGTAATAAAAATTGGTTTGTTATATGGCTATTGACCTGCCCACTCCCTCTACTAACCAAGTTTTCCACTACAAATGGAGCCCTGGAAATCTTCATTAAATGTGAAGGAGGAGACTGCTGCGGCCCCTCTGGCCCTTGTAAAACATCTTTAGTTGATTAATTCTTTGGTTATTTCAGGGGTAATAAGGGATCACATAAACCACTGAAGTACCAAGTTAGTTCTCCATTTTTCCTTGTCTCCTTGCTTTGATATAATTTGTAAAGGGCCAAAAGCCATATTTGCTATATTGAACTTGATCAAGAAGGATGCATAACTGAAAGAGGACTTTTCCCCGGATTATAGCTGCACAGTGCAGTGTTCAGAGATCACATATATATGGTTTGATTATTTGAGAATAACCTTGTAGAGTCATGTTGTGCAGCAAATTTGTAATCTCTCTGAGCCAAGTGAAAAGATGGATGAGCAAGAGGAATGATCCTAGTGGCAGCCCGGCCAGGTCATTGCTGAGTTCTGCTGGTTGAAAAGTACTTAATAACTATTGAGAATTTTTTGTTTGTTTGTTTGAGTCTCATCTCTTCTTGAACCAAAGAAGGCAACTTGAATCTCAAGAAATTCATATGCAATTCGTACTGCTGGTGATTAACACAGAGGAAATGAGAAGAAAAAGGCCATAAGCTTTAGGAAAACTTCACTAGGGAAAGTATACTCCTTGGTGATATTCATGAATATAAAAATTTCAGATTCTATTGTTTTTGAATATCTATGTTTCCTACTCTTCCTGTTGGCAAATGTCATGGGTTCAGCAGATGTTTATGGTGCACTGAAGGAGAGGCTGAGTGCTCTCGGTCATGTCAACCTCTCTTTCCTAACCAGGCGTGCTTCCCAGCCCTCTCCAGGTGGGTGGGGTCCCATTTCATAAAATGAAGTGTGAGCAGAAGTAACCTATTTCACTCCTAAGCTGAAGCATTAAAATGTCAGTGGGCTTCCTCCAAACACTCTTTTTGGTGGTGGCATGGAGACCGTATGGTATGAGGGCAGAGTCTGGAGCTGAAAGAAGCTGGGATTCTTGAGAGCTTCTAGACCCTGCTGGACTTTGTAGGGATCAGAAACAAACCATTGTCCATTAATCGCTCAAGAGTTCAGGGTTTATTTGTTACTGAAGCACTATTTGCACTCACCCTTACTAATAAAAGTGCCAATTTTGCTGGGAACCATAAAGCAATGAAAAATGAGTAGTAAATAAATATTACTTTGTGGGAAAAAATTTACGCAAAATAATATTTATAGTCTAAAAATACACACAAACACCACCTATATACACATTTGTGTATACATACATACATATAGTTCATTCATTTGTTAAGAGATGCCAGATTTGCAATAATTGTTTACTAGTCATAATTGTTTCCTACCTCAGTCTACCCTCCACAGCACTAAAAGGGAGGAATTTCTAACAAACAGGCAAAGAAAAATAAATTGGACTTTGTTATCTCCCATTAAAATCTTCCATAACTCACAGGATAAAGTATTAATTCCTTAGCATGAATTCATTGTATCTATTTATTAGCACTCCATCTCATTTCTAGAAAGAATTGGAACAGCATCTCTGATAAACACTCTTGAATTAAAGAAAACCACAGGACAAACAGAGAAACGGCACTCATTGGGCTGGCCGCACACTTTCTGGTTTACAAGGATGAATGTCGCTGCCACAGGGAGCTCTTAGATCACACTGAAGCAGCTATGCCAAGTTGCTCCCTGTGGGATGTCATTCATGCAGGTCATGAAAAGGGAAGCGGCACATCTTACTGGCTGGAGGAGCTTGGAGTTAGACATTGGCTCAAACGCTACCTCTGCCATGTACAGTTTCCTTCTGTAAAATGGGAAGAATGAGGGGACCTCAGTCAGCAGTTTCTTCAGGGCCTTAATGACAGAAGGTGTGGAGAGCATTTAGAAGAGTGCCTGCTATCCAGAGCACTCAAGAACTAGCAGTTATAATCGTTTAGTTTGTTATTTATTGGTAAAAGTATATTGGAAAGGTCAACAGAGAGCCAGCTGACAAAATGGCTTGAGCTGGGCCAGCCCCTGGTGGTCAGGCGGGGCTGGGTTATGGTATGAAATGACCAGGAGACCAGCTGGCCACAGCAAGGGTTTTCAGTTGATTGGGAGAAAAGGGTTCATAGGTTAGAGGGCATTTCATGGGCACTTACTGCAAAAGCAATAAAGCTACAATTAGGTGAAATGTCTGCTGTTATTAATAACATTTTGGTATATATTTTGCCTGAGAAGCAGATGCATTTGGATTTTTTCTGCACTAACAAGGAGAGATTGTAGGATTTTTGAATAGCAGGTGGAATGATGAATTGGCTGCCATGGGCAGGTTCTATGGATAAGTGGCAGAACGAGACAAGTAGGCTGGGTAAGAAAATTGTCCAATTGCAAAAACAAGCATGTGCACACATTTACCATACCTTTAAATGTCCTCATCTCTCTTCTTTGGGTATTGATCCCTGCCCTGTGACCCCATCTTCTAAAGGAGCCAGTGCTTTTATTTGCTTTTGGGACCCAGCCTTAAGGCACTCTCCTGGACCTCTCCTGTGGACCTGCCATTCTCAAACAATAGAATATACAAAAGGAATAGTAAAACTGCCCCTACCAAGGGACTCTTCCCTGGGGCCTGCTGTCTACTAGGTAACAGTGAGCCAATATAATAAAGGTAATTCTGTTAATACATTAATGATCCTGGCAGGTTGATGCATTTTCTCTATAATGTAACTTATTTGCATGCTAATTGGTTATTTAGAGACAATCACTCACCCCAAAGACCCTGGGGTCTTTGCTATGCCTCTAATAACCTTCATGACTTCATTATTTTCTCTCTCTAGGACTCAATTTCTTCAATTATTAGAAAACTACTTTGTGCCTAAGATTCAATTCACATCTAAAACTGGATCACTGTGTTCTCTAGGATGAGTAGAACAGGCCATTTCTGGTGCTGTCTTCCTATAAGGTACTGGAGGTGTTATGGACATGCTTTTGTCCACCCTCAGTAACCTATGCAGCCACATTAAGGCCTCAAAGTGTAAAGACTGATGACACAGAGTTTAAACCTGACATACCAATTATTAGCAGAAGCCATCCAGATGGATAAGAAGTTTGAGAATAAAACATACTCATTTGGGCTCGGGAGGCTGAGGCAAGAGAATTGCATGAGCCCAGGAGTTGGAGGTTGCTATGAGCCGTGTGACGCCACGGCACTCTGCCCGAGGGTGGTACAGTGAGACCCTGTCTCTACAAAAAAAAAAAAAAAAACATACTCATTTGGGTTATATGACCCCTGAGGTCAGAAGGAAAATGTTAACAAATGGAAAAACACACCATGCTCATGGCTGGGAAGAATCAACATTGTTAAAATGTCCATACTACCGAAAGCAATATATAATTTCAGTGCAATCCCTATAAAAGCTCCACTGTCATACTTTAAAGATCTTGAAAAAACAGTACTTCATTTTATACGGAATCAGAAAAAACCTAGAATAGCCAAGACATTACTCAGAAATAAAAACAAAGCAGGAGGAATCACGCTACCAGACTTCAGACTATACTACAAATCGATAGTGATCAAAACAGCATGGTATTGGCACAAAAACAGAGAAGTAGATGTCTGGAACAGAATAGAGAACCAAAAGATGAATCCAGCTACTTACCGTTATTTAATCTTTGACAAGCCAATTAAAAACATTCAGTGGGGAAACATTTCCCTATTTAACAAATGGTGCTGGGTGAACTGGCTGGCAACCTGCAGAAGACTGAAAATGGACCCACACCTTTTACCATTAACTAAGATAGACTCTTACTGGATAAAAGATTTAAACTTAAGTCATGAAACTATAAAAATACTAGAGGAGAGTGCAGGGAAAACCCTTGAAGAAATCGGCCTGTGCAACTATTTTATGAGGAGGACCCCCCGGGCAATTGAAGCAGCTTCAAAAATACACTACTGGGACTTGATCAAAGTAAAAAGCTTCTGCACAGCCAAGAACACAGTAAGTAAAGCAAGTAAACAGCCCTCAGAATGGGAGAAGATATTTGCAGGTTATGTCTCCGACAAAGGTTTAATAACCAGAATCCACAGAGAACTCAAACGCATTACCAAGAAAAGAACAAGGGATCCCGTCGCAGGCTGGGCAAAGGATTTGAAGAGAAACTTCTCTGAAGAAGACAGGCGTGTGGCCTTCAGACATATGAAAAAATACTCATCATCTTTAATCATCAGGTTGCTAAGATTTTGATCACAAATGAGTTTTAAATTTTATCAAATGCTCTTTCTTCATTGTTAGGTAGACAGCTAGAAATCCTGTCTCTCCTGCAGAAGAAGGACAAAGGCAGGGTCCCCATACCACCCTTTGGTGCCTCAACCTTAATTTTGTCCCACCTGGGGAAGAGGGATGTCCCGCCAATCTCCCAATCAGAACTTAGCATGCCAACTGCAAAAGGAGGTAGAAGACTCTAACCTAACAATAGGTCCAACAGTTTTAAAGGTGATCTAGAACAGCCTTGAGACACTATTATGTCATTAGCTTAAATCTACATTGCAGTCCACACACACATCCCCCCATGGGTTCTCAGAGAGGCTCACAAGAGGTCCATACGCTCAGTAAGACTCAGGTTCCAAGCTGACCTCTGAACCGTGAGGTGGGCTTGATCCAGGCAGTATGAAAGGGACTTGGCAGCTGTGACCCATGCCTTTTCTTTGTCCTGACAATGAGGCCTGCTTGCTTTCTATGGCAAACATATCTTGTTCTCTAAGACTATATCTTATTCTTACTCTATAAATCTGTCTTTCTCAATAACTTTGTTTCACACTTGGCTTATTTTGTGTGTCTGGTCATTTTTCAACCAAGAGAGTTCCAAGAACCAAAGATCTAGGCAGCTGCCTTGAAACCTGACATGCATATATTGAATTGATTATGAAATCTTTCCCTCTATTCTGTAGTAAAATATGCTGCTTTATTTTTAATGTAAAAATAAGCCATGCATTCTTTTATTTAATTATTTTAATTTAATTAATTAATTAATTTATTTATTTTTGAGATAGAGTCTCACTTTGAAGCCCTAGATAGAGTGCCATGGAGGCACAACTCACAGCACCCTCAAACTCCTGGGCTTAAGTGATCCTCTTGCCTCAACCTCTCAAGTAGCTGGGACTATAGGCACCTGTCACAATACCCAGCTATTTTTAAAGATGCTCTTGCTCAGGCTTGTCTGGAACTCCTGAGCTCAGGCAATCCACCTGCTTTGGCTTCCCACAGCGTTAGGATGATAGGCATGAGCCACTATGCCCAGCCAAGTCATGCATTGTTAAAGGAAAAAAAAAAAAATCACATTCTCATGATGTATTAGCATTCTTCTGTTTTTTGAGACAGAGTCTCAATATGTCACCCTGGTTAGAGTGCTGTAGCATCACAGCTCACAGCAACCTCAAACTCCTGGGCTTAAGTGATTCTGTTGCCCCTGCCTCCCAAGTAGCTTATACTACAGGCATCCACCACAACACCCGGCTATTTTTTTTTTTTTTTTTTTGTTTTAGTTGTCACTGTTGTTTGGCAATCCCAAACTGGGTTTGAACCAACCATCTCCGGTTATGTGGCTGGTGTCCTACCCACTGAGCTACGGGTGCTGAGCCTGTATTAGCATTCTTAAGTATATATTAGCTGAATTTAATCATTTTAACATGGATTTTAGAGTCTGTGTTCATGAGGGATGTTGGCCTGTGCTTTGTTTTGTTGTTGTCTTTGTTTTTGTAATGTCCTTGTTTGGTTTTGGTATCAGGGTTATAGTGGCTTCACATTTTCAGGCAGAATTTGCATAAATTTACTTTTATTTCTTCCTTATCTGTTTGATACAATTTACTAGTGGACATATTGCATGAATTTGTCTTTGAGAGAAGATTTTGATTATCAGTGAAGATTAGTTTCACGTATATTAGACTATTCACATTTTCTGTTTCTTCTTGTGTCAGTTTTGGCAATATTTGTCTTTCAAAGAATTTTTCTGCATAATTTAAGTGTTAAATTTAATAACACAAATTTTCTCATAATATTCCCTTATTATCTTAGTATCTTTACAGTTTATAGTATTATCCCTCCTCACTGCTGATATTGGTAATTTGTGTTTTCTGTCATTATTTTTATTAATCTAACTAGAGGAGTATCAATTTATTTAAGTAGAAGTTTTTCCATTTTATTGATATTTCAAAGAAAATGATCTTTGATGTCACTGGTTTTCCTTAGTATTTGTCTATTCGGTATTTCACTGGTTTCTGATCTTTATTATTTCCTTTATTCCACTTATTTGGGGTTTCACTCACTCTTTTTTTTCATGCCTTCAGATGGGAGCTTAGAGTGATTGATTTGAAACCATTCTTCCTTTCTAACATAAACATTTAGAGTTATAAGTTTCCCTAAAATGTATATTTCCTTATGTTTATTATGTTGTCTTTTTCTTTATCATTCAATTTGAATTATTTCTCTTATAATTTCTTATAAGGGTTAGTTGGGAGTATACGATTTTTTTTTTTTTTTTTTGCTAAATTTGAGGATTTTTTCAGCTATTTTTTTGTCTTTGATTTCTAATTCAATTCCATTCCAGTCAAAAAATATGCTCTGTATGATTCAATACTTTTATATTTACTAAGATTTGCTTTATGGCATGCAATAGACCATATTTTTGCATATCTTGGTGAATGTTCTATATCCACTAGAAAGTAATGAACATCACAGTATCATTGAGCATATTTCTATAAATGCCAATTAAATTGAATTATAGTTATTGTTCATGTATTCCAGATTCTTTTGTATTCTGTATCATCTGCTTGTTCTACCAAATATTTAAAGGCAATTGTTAAATTGCCAAGGATAAGTGTGCATATGTCTATTGCTCTTTTAATTCCATCATATTTTGTTTTTATCTTTTTAAAATTCTTTCTGATGATACTTCTTATTTTAAGGTTTATTTTTTGATATTAATTAGTCACTCATGCTTTCTTATAATTAATGGGTTATATTTAAGGTGTGTCTCTTGTAAGTAGTATATAATTGGATATGTAAGTTACATACTTTTGGAGAAAATTTTATCTCACAATCCCTAAGAACATTGACAAAGATAAATTTCAATTTTAAAAACCAACAAAGAATATTGGCATTCTTTTCCTACATTAGTACCTCTCAGTCAAGAGCTGCCAACAAACTTCTTTAACACAATGAGGTAATATGCACATATACTTAAGAGTAGGTCCACATTTGACAGAAACAATAGTCAATTATATTCATTTATGTCCAGCATGAATTGACATGAGCTAATTGTTTGACAGAAATGATGTATCAATGAAATTGAACAGATGTTCAATTCAGGCTAGATCCATTGGATAAAAATCATTAGCAGGCCAGCTAGATGGTTGTTCTATCCAGTTTTAGACATCATTTGACCACTTTTCTGAATGAAATTCGTGCTTTGAAGGAATTTCAGATTCTTAACCATTGCAACTGCAAATTTATCTCAAGACATTGAACTACATCCAAGGGAAAACAGACCACTCAACTGTAAATTCTCATAGACACTATTGATAGACTCTCATGTAATTATTTCAAAAATATAACCAGGGTGAAGGTCATGTACACTACAGAGAGTAGTAATTTATTTTTTCCCCACTGGCCAGATTAGATTTTTGTAGCTCTTGTTCCCTTGGTCTTCCTGAAAACCCTCAAAGATGTATGTTCAAGGATGTTGCCACAAGCCAGGACCTGTTTTTACTTAGTACAAGAAATTGATCTTTCAGAGGCCTATGTAGGAAAAGTGGTGGCACAATCCTGGGTGAAGCAGAGCATCACAGTGAACCAACTTCAATGTCTGAACTCAAGGAAACATCTTTATCAATCTTGGCTCTTCTGGACTGGAAATAGAATACCAAAATTATTGGAAATAAAGCTGTATTAATAAAAATAATTCAGAGTCTTTGATATTTCAAAACGAGGAATAAATTATGAGCCTTCTACATACAGGCTTAAGGTGATAGTAGAGGATGTGAGGAAACAGGAGTAATTGATTTCAATGAATAGTCACAATCTGCATGATGTCTGTGGACTCTGGTGGAAACCCACCTGGACAATCAAGTGTGAGCTTTGATTTCTTATTCTGATGCTTCCTAAAATAGACAGAAATCTCTTGGTTGGTGGCTTACCAGGGCACTAAATCTGCCTCCCACTTGTTCCAAAATCTTCTAGCCCAGAATTCTTAGACTTCTAAGGTGAGTATAGGAGAAAGATGTTACTCGTCATAATATTTTAAAGAAAATCAACTAGAAATAGGAAAAAGGGCCTTCCTTCCTTTTTCCCCTTTCTCTCCAAACCTATATCATATATAAACTACACAGAATTGTTCAGTGGCCTTTAGTCTCAAGAAGGATTATCCAAGACATCTTAACTCAGTCTACTTTTCGCAATAAATATCAGTAATTCAGAGCAATTTCTATCTAATACACGCTAGATAGACTAATGCTATATTGATGTGGTATTACATTAGCCCATCAAAAAAGAATGCATTTAGTCAATCAACAAGAAGTTGAGATACTTTCATACCAGCAGATGACTACTTGACACTCTGTTTTTATTTTTAATTGAATTGATCTATTGAATATTATGAAGAAATGAAGATTGGGACCAACTTCCACTTTTAATTCCTTACAAGCTGTACTCCACATAATCATGAGAATGATGTTTTTACATCACAAGTCAGAAGGTGGTACCCATCTGCTCAACACCATGAACACAGCCATGAGAACGGTGTTTTGCTTCAGAAGTCAGAGAATCACATGCCCATCTGCTTAGCACCCTCAAGGGATTCCTCATTGCTCTAAAAACCTAACTCATCTTCTGTAGTTTTTCCTGTTATTTGAACATGCAAAGGCTTTGTACCAGGTGGTTCCACTTTCATGGGACTATTCTTCCCTGGGCTATTTAAGCTTCTAGTTCCTTCTCATCACTCAAGTGTCAACTCACTTGTCACCTTCTCAAAGAGAAAAAGTCCTTGAAGTAGTGCACCTTAACATTCGGTTAATTTCATTCCATCTCTGTCTGATGTTGGAATTTATTTATTTTCTTTTCTATATTATCTTCTCTCCTAACTATACTAGAAGCTCCTTGAAAGTAGAAAGCTTGCTGTCCTGTTCCCTCAGCCTCGAACAATACCTAACAAATGCTCAGTCAATGTGTTGACTGAATGGATAAAACGATCTTTTGATTCTATTCCCAGCTTTGTCACAAACTATATGACCGTAATCATGTCAGTTGTCTTATCTGGCAGCGAGAAGAAATATCACCTTCTTTGGAAACTACACTAAATTATTCCTTCTTCTTCATGAACCTGCCCCTCTCTCATATTCCTACAAAAAAGTTAATCAGGAAATGAGAGAAAGAAGTTGGTTGACAGAATAAGGTTTTAAGAACAACACATGATGAATTGAGTCACAGACATAAAATCAACTGGGGCAGAAAAAGTAGCCTCCAGCTATTCATAATTTGTTTGAATATATTTACATACCTAAACAACTTCCAATCAGCAGTTAGAGTTGATCAGTCTTAAAAACATAGCAAAAGAAGAGAGTTAGAGACACACACTGGCCTTTCCTGTACTGGCACACAGAAATCAAATAGACACCTTTAAATGAGCTGATTCATTGACTTCCCCACTTTGGCTCTACTATGGGCAAGCAGCCTCTGATTATAACTTGATCTGATTGTGTTTGGTTTTGCCTTTGGGAAGAGAATGTGCTGATCACACAGACTCCTTGTTTTCTAGTAGTTGTGACAATGGCCTGTCATTGTAAATTACTAGATTTGCATTCTGGCATTTTTCTTCGTTCCATGTGCTTTTTGGTTCCAACAAGTCAGTCCCTCACAGCCCTATTACCTCCAATCACTCAGAGGAATGTTGGGACTCAGAATACAACACCCCAAAGTATGGCACCTTGGCAGCTAAGGACTTGGAACTCAGGGTGATTGCAAGGCTTCAGAAGCAACCTCACCATCTCTGCCTGCCTTTCTCCTGCCCTTCCTTCTCCTCGAAGCAAGTCACAGTACAATTCAGGATTCCTCTTCCCCAAGCCAGGTCATAGAAACCAGGACCACTCTCCCTGAAAGCCAGCCACAAAACCTAGAAAGGTCACCCGCTTCTTTCTCCCTGGAAGACCCGCCTTCCAGAGGGATCCTGCCCCATACCCAGGAAAAAGGAACAATGTTCAGAGAGGGCAAGTAGAGTCTGAGTGAAGGGGCCTTGCTGAGCTCCCCGTGGCCTGTCACCATGACTGGAGTAGCTCCTTTGTCTAGTCTTTTCTCCATGGCTGCCTGCTCTCTAACAGACGTACGCATGGAAATAGGCAGTTTTCTCTGAGTTTTGGGGTCTTCCCTCCTGAAGACTGCTATGACTTGTAAAATTTTGATTAAATGTATTTGCTATGCTTTTCCCCTGTTAACCCATCTACAGATGGATGAGGAAGGCTATAATACCTTCGCCTCCTTGGCAGGAGCTGCCTCTGGCCCTTGGCTTGGAGAAGGGGATCCAGGTCCTGCTCTCTCAGTCTGGTGGTGGCCTGGCCTCTCTGGGACAAGGACGGCAGCAACTCAGTCCTCGTGTAGCCTAGGACATCAGCAAAGAGAAGGAACACAAAATAGAAAAAAATAACATAATTTAATACTTCAAAATATGAAAAACATTGTAGCATCTTTGGAATTTCTTGTAATAGTTTTATAGTTTAAATAGTTTACATTTGGAATGGGCAGAATCGTGAAGAGTAGAGTAGAAGCAGCTCCATCATGCCTGTAGCGCTTAGCTCCACAAAAATCCACCCGCCCCAGGAAAATATTTGCATGTGGTCCCAAATATATTTCAGTGAGCTCAGCAGCCTTTCTGACCCATTGTACAAAAATTGACAGTGACTCGGAGTGACCTGTCCTCACTCTGAGGTGGGACAAGGAACCTACAGAGGCAAGTACAGCATCCCTCAGGCCCCACTGACAGTGTCCTCCCAGGACCTTTCTCATCTTCTCCTTTCTGACCGTCTGTCAACAGGGCCCTAAAATCCCTAAGGTGGCAGCCAGTTCACACATATAGTGATTCAGGAAAAGCTTATATGAATAAATCGAAGCTCATACTGAAATATTCCAACTTCCTTCTGTACCTCTCTAGTCCTAGACTACAATCTTAACATCACTTGGGGACAGGAAAAACCAGGGCTGCAAATACAGTCATTCATCACCCAAGGACAGGGATTGTTCAGAGAAATGTGGTGTTAGGAGATAATGTGATTATGCCAACATTTTGGTTTGCACTCACACAAATCTGGGTGCGAGCCTAGGTTACTGCACACCTGGGCTGTATGGCAGGGCTTGCTGCTCTTACACTGCGGCTGCACACCTGTACAGCATGAGACAGTAGAGGTACAGTGTAATAGACAAAAATGGCACACCTGTGTAGGGCACCAGGAAGACTGGAAGTTGCTCTGGGTGAGTCAGTGCATGTGTGGAGTGTGCATGTGAAGACCTGGGGCATTACATAAACACTGGGCACTTAGGCTACACCAGCTTCATAAAATATTTTTCATTTCTTAGATAATAAATTAACCCTGGCTTACTGTAACATTTTTGCCCCCTAACCTTTTAACTTTGTCACTCTTTTCTAGTAACACTCAGTTGAAAACACAAACACAATGTATAGATAGGCAAAGATATTGTCTTTATATTCTTACTGTATGTGATTTTTCTATTCAAACTTTTTCTTTTTACTTTTTAAACTTTTTTGTTAAAAACTAAGACAAACACACACACTAGCCTAGGCCTATGCAGGGTCAGGATCATCAGCATAACTGTCTTCCACCTCTGCATCTTGTCCCATGGGAAGCTCCTCAGGGGAAAAAACACTCATGGACCCGTCATCTCCTATAATAAGAATGCCTTCTTCTGGAACATCTCCTGAAGGAACAACCAGAGGCTGTTTTACTGTTAATTTTTTTAATAAGTAGAAAGAACATAGTGAAATAACAATAAAATTATAGTATAGTAGACCATGGAATACTGTTCAGCCATTTAAAAAGATGGAGACTTTACATCTTTTGTATTAACCTGGATTGAGTTGGAACACATTCTTCTAAGTAAAGCATCACAAGAATGGAGAAGCAAGAATCCAGTGTACTCCATACTAATATGAAGGCAGTCGATGATCTAATACATGAAGGGGGGTAGGGAAATGAGGGAGCTGGGAGAGATGAGGAGAGAGGGGGATGGGGGTCACAGGGTATGGCACACCTGTTGGGGGCAGGACATAATTAAAAGAGGGACTTTACCTAACAAATGCAATCAGTATAACCTAATTATTTGTACCCTCAATGAATCCCAAACAATAAAAAAAGTACAGTAACCACTAACACACTTGTTTATTATTGCAATCAAGTATTAAACACTGTATGTAACTGCAGGTGATAGACGTTTGTATGGCTAGCAGTACGGTAGGCTTGTTTATACCAGAATCACCACAGCTGCGTGAGGAATGCATTGTGCTATGACATCACTAGGCAATCTAAAATTTTCAGCTCCATTATAACCTTCTGGGACCACCATTGGCTAAAATGTCAATATATGGTACATGAGTGTATAAATATTTTGTGAATTCTTAGGACAGGATGTAGCGACCCAGTTGGGTTCCTGGTTTCAGTCTCCTAAGCTGCTTTCAGAGAAACCTAAGTGCCCACATTCTTTAGAAGCCCTGCAGGGAACCCACTGAAGGCAGAGCCATTAGTAATGGATTCAATTAGAGCAGAGAGAGACTCAATCAATGAAGAAGTGCGTGGTGGGCGGTATGCAGAGTGCTGAGGAGAGTGATGTGAGTAAGAAAAGAGGGAGGAGTAAAAGGAATGGAAGAGATGGAAGCATGAAGAGAATCATCCCTTTTTCCACGCTGCCTAGGATGTGGTCTTTAGTGTCTGAGGGTGTAGCACAGTGCTAGCATATGCCAGGTACTCAAATAATAAATGGAATTGAACCATGAAATGAACCCCTTGTTATTTGCTAAGGAGAATGCTAATGGTCTCTTGAAGAAAAGATCATCTTTTTACTGAGCTTTTAGGACAATTTCTTCTAAATGATCGACAAGCAGGAAAGTCAGAAAGAAATACAACCTGGATGTTTTATTTTCCATCAGTGCTGTGTGATCTTTGCCTTCAGGGTGGCAAGCCAGGCTGAGTGTGAAAGGAAACCTCAATGTCTCTTAAGGCGGCACCTGTGGCTCAAAGGAGTAGGGCGCCAGCCCCATAAGCTGGAGGTGGCAGGTTCATACCCAGCCCCGGCCAAAAACTGCAAAAAAAAAAAAAAAAATTGGGCGGTGCCTGTGGCTCAAGGGGTAGGGCGCCGGTCCCATATGCCGGAGGTGGCGGGTTCAAACCCAGCCCCGGCCAAAAAAAAAAAAAGAACACAGACGCTGCATGCACGTGAGTCTGTTGGCCTCAGCCTTCTATACCAGGTGACCAAATCTTCTGGGCAAACTTCTGAACTTCAAGTAAGAGAGAAAGGACACCTGGAGAGAGACCCTGGACAATCAATTCCCTTAATAAACTCTGTGTGTGTGTGTGTGTGTGTGTGTGTGTGTGTGTGTGTGTGTGTGTGTGTGTGTGTGTGTGTGTGTGTGTGTGTGTTGCCGGACCAAAGAATCTGTCCATCTGCCGCCCAAGCCAATCAATGGAGAATGAATGAGAGATCAAAAATTTCACTTTTATTTACAGAAAAGCCAGCAACTCCAGAGAACAGTGAGGATGTTTCCTCAAAGAGCTGTTCTGCCTTGCTGATTCTCTTTGTTACTTGTGTTCTTACAGTAAAAGTAAACATCAGCAATGTAATTGCTCATTATAGTGTATGTTAAACAGATTCCCCCTCACAGGTTACAAGGTTACACAATATCTCCCTATCTTAGAATGGTTATATCTTCAAAGCTTTTTTACTCTAGACTAAATTTATAGGTTTTCAACACTTCACTGGGTGCACAGAGGGCCCTGGATCATTGACCAGTACCATGGAGTCCAGTTCCCCAACATATCTGTGACTGTAGCCTTGGAAGTGAATAAACAATGTCCAGATGTCAGCATGTAGGCTCATCCAGCCCTGTTAGGGCCTGACCAGATGCGGCCTGCATGAAATGGCCATTCAGGTTAACAGTGGCTGGTAATGTGTGTGATTATAACTCTTCAGAAGTGCATTTTCCTTCTAAAGTTGAATGCTTTTATTCACAAGAAAGATAAGCTGTATGCATAAACCATACCAAAATAATCGCTTCATTTGATGGCCAAAAAAATTAATTTTTTTGCCTGATTTTGACAACTTTGGTGTTCTCTAAGTGGGATTAATTTCCCCATGCTTGTCGTCATTACAAGTCTCAGTGACATCTCTTATCCCTCTAGGTTGCAATTAAGGGTTTTTATTATTTCTGGCTCCCTTTAGTGAGCATCTCAGAAGAAGAGACCATGTCTTACTCATCTCTATATCCTCATAACCAAATAGAGCTCTAGACCTGGGAAAGGTCGTCAACAAGTGCATATAAAATGGAATAGCATAAAATAGGGGAGAAAATGAATGAATGGGTGAATGAATGAGTAGCTAGCAGTGTGTGAATGAAGGAAGGAGTAGCGGAATTAACCAGTGTTGTCAGAGCAGCTAACTTTGGTATGTAATTTTTTACAATCTGGAAAATATCTCCATTCAGATTTATAGGGAAAAGTGGGAGGGAAGTGGGGAGAGAGGATGTACTTGTTTCATTTTCACCTTTTGGACTCACCTGTCCTAAAGTTCTGTACTCTGAGCTTTGGCCTTCACATGTGTTCTCAGGGCTGTTAAGCCACAGGAAGGAAGGGCTATGGGAAAGCAGCCAGAAAGGCTGTTACAGCAAGATGTTGAGCTTTATTGTTCAAATACAAGCCAGCACTCTAGCACTCAACAAGTTAAAAAAAAAAAGAAGAAGAAGAAAGAATAGAAAAAGAAAGAAAAAAGAGTTCCTAGGCTCTGTCCAGGCAATACAGCCCACACCACAAAGTGCCAGTTTGGCACCTGGCCACATGATAAGAGCATACATATGTTTGATGGCCAATCTGACATTTCAGAGTAGCATTAATATCTAATATATTTACATATATCTACACAGCTCTGATGAATGCCCCATTGCATCTCATTTTGAACCCAGGCACAACCTCTATTCAAGGTCACCAGTGCTCCCCTGACATTTTCGCAGAGGTTGGGTCAGCTGCACTGCCAATGTGAACCACCTGTTACTCCAAGATTGACATGCTTAGCCCGCCACGTTCACTGAGAAGGAATCTGTGAAGAATGGCATATGTGAAGTCTGGGCTCTATTCTCTAGAGATAGCCAGGTTCATGGAAAAGGAAAACCTGGGCATTGCAAGAGTACTTGCCTCTACCACCCATTTGCTGTCTAGGATTCTTTGCATTTTTTAGGTACTCAATTAAGATCCCTCAATCTGTTGTTCTTGCTGTTTTCTCCTGTTTTGCATTGAGAATATTATGAATGTTTCTGTATTTGGACAGAATTTTTGTCTTAAAGATCAGGTTAAATCAGCAGATTAGCAAAACTCAGCCCAATCAAATCCAGCAAATGCTAACCATTTCTCCAAGATTAGGAGGCATGTTTTTGAAAGAGAATTGAAGGTTGACTTGAAAGGATGTTGGGAAAATGCCCTGTACTGATATTTTATATTCCCAGGGTTTTTGGTGCTATTATTTCAGGTTTATTTTTTCATTTACTCTCACAACATACCTATGAATTAGTTAGGATTTCCATCAGTAAAATATGACCTACACCTGTCCTCGGGCAAAAGTCAGACTAGAAAATTGCCTATAAAATTTGTTTAGAACCATTTACAAAGCATGAATCATGGAATTAGAGGAATGTTAAAACTAAACAGGCCTTCAAGAGCCAGTCGGTGTCTCCCATTCTTGCACATGACTTCCAAGTCCCAAGGAGGTGAAATGATTCACCCAAAATCATGCAGCCAGCAAAAGTCAAAGCCTATCCTCATTCCAGACGCTTGTTTTTTTGTACCTAAAGATAAAATGGCTCCTAAACAAATTTCAAAAATTACAAGCCATTTTCCATGAAACACAGAGCTAGGCTGACAGTTTGCCTCAGAGCAATTGCAGCTATATTCAGTTGGCTGGGTAGGGCCACCCACATGGGCCCACATCTACTGTGAGCCCCACCATCTTGCTTTCACAAGTCTTTCCTGTTCTCCAGATCTGTATCTGTCCAAGGCTCTCCAAAAATATCTATGTTCTTAGTTTCACAGTAAACCTTTCTTTTTTAGCTACATGTTTTTAATTCTATTTTTGAATGGCTTCGTTGAGAATATATTTTACACATCATAATATTCACCCATTTCCAGTGTCCAATCCAGCAAGTTTTTGTTACTTTACTGAGAGCTACATCATCACCAAAAATCCATTTTTGAACACTTTCATCTTTCCCAGGAAGCTACCTCAAGTCCTTTTGCATTTAATCCTCATTCCAACCCCTCAGGAAGGATTGGATCTTTCTAATCCATCCACAAAAAGAAAGGAAAGGAGAACAGAAGGAGTTGACTTTTTACACTGGCGGAGTTCTGGCCTGCTATGTTCTTTCCCTCCAAAGGATTTTGTGCCCATAAAGGCGATTTTCTCCCCATGCCAGCTCTTCTCTCAGAGAGCGGGGTGGGCTGCCTCTGCTGGATCATATCTCCCACTCAGGTGTTGAGATGTGGGTGATTCCTTACATGGTGCCCCCCCAGAGCTGTGAAAATACTGTTAACTCTTCTGTGTCTCTTCCCTCAGCCCCTTCTCCAGGTCTTCTCTGTTTATGTGGTGAGGGGATAAAGATCCAGATACACTAGATTTCTCCAGTCACTTCAAGAGCCGTTCCCCTTCCCCATCTGTCTGGCTCAGTGCTTACCCACGCCCTCATCCAGGTGAGAACTGGGTATGGGGCCACTGAGCTGGCCATCAGCTCCTTTCCGGGTGGCAGGCGATTTCTGCAGGTCACTTTCACTTTCTCCGTCACAGACCCACCCGCATAGTAATCCATAATGACACAGCTTAGGAACGGACCCTATTTGGTAAAGAAATGGCCAAACACATCACTCCATGTATATTTTTATATAACCATTTAAAATACACTGGAGAGAATAAAGATGTCAAAAAATTCTTTGTGAAATCCTATTTAGGGGGAAAGGAGGACGCACAGTTAAACATCCGGTACGACGCCCAGCCACACCACATTGGCGTATGTGAGTCTGCAAGTGTGGCTATCAAGCGTGTCTAAACGTAACACCCACATAGAAACAGAGCAGTGGGTGTCTCTGCCAGGCTGAATTGTGGCTGATTAACATACAATGTATTTATGTTTTCCTGAAATTTTCAAATGTCTCTCAAAAAGCAGGTATTACCGTGTTAATGGGGAAATGTGCATAAATGTTACAGTGAAGGAACTTAGAACAGCTCGGGGCTGCACAGCCTGGTCTCCGTGTTTGCTACAGCCCAGGGGCACAGTCAGCGTGGGCTTCTGCGGAGTGTGGGCTTCACTGTCATTACAGTGCTAATCACAGTGCACACAGCTCCTTCCTCTGCACTGATCATTCGCCGCACCTGGGAGTCTGATCTCGGTTGGGGAGACAAGAAATCCCGAGCAGACAGACAGTTTGGACCGAGTTCAGAGATGAGTTAGCCAAATGATCAAGGGAGCAGGGAGGATTGCTGCTGGCCAAGAGATGAAAGGATCTCCATTTTTATAGTTCTGCTGAGCAGAAACTAGGGGTGGAGGAACTTGAAAACACAGACCCAAAACATATGAAAGTCATGAGCAATAAAGAGTGAGGAGGGAGCCAAGCAGAGCCTGGTCCGCGTGGGTAATCGGATGCTGCGCTGAACCGAAACATTGAGAGCGCACAGCTCGGAGTCTCCGGCGTGCAGAGCCGGTTCCCGCCGGAGGGGACGCCCCGCCATCTAGTAAGTAGAACTTGGCACTGCTGCATCGCTCTGGGAAACCCTCTGGCTCCACACAGCCATGTGAGCCTCCAATTCCACCTTTCTCGGGGTGAGCAGCAGCCCCTGATGCAAAATGCATCGGTCAGTTCTGCGGGGGGCGCCTCTGCAACAAACCCCGCCGAGGCTCAGCAGCCCGGGAGAGCTGCCCAGCTGTGCTCCGCTGCTTTAGCTGAGCAAGGGACTTCGGAAGGATTTCCTCAGCGGCTCCTGTTGTCCAGTTGCTACCAAGCGTAGCTGAAAAGTGTAGCTAAGCAAAAGCTTTGCCCTTAATGAGCTTCCATAATAATCGCGAGGTCAGGAAGTTGACCTTAAGTGTTGCTGGCTGTGCCCTGGCACCTGCTGCCCAGGCCCCGGGAGCATGACGAAACTGGCAACCCCAAAGGGCGGCCGTGGAACAAAGCAAGTGGACCTGGCCCAGACCGAGTGTCGGTCCATTTTCCAGACTTATGGCAAACATCCCAGCACCAGAGGAGGAGACCCCCAGTACAGGCTCGGGAGGTTTTGAACAAGACTATTGTTTTATCAGATTTTGATTTTGAGAAAATAATTCTGGTGATGTGAAGGTGACATGGAAAGATAAGAAACAGGAATCAAGGGAGATCTAGTACAAGGGTGAGTGAAGGTGGACCAGCTTCAACAAAGCAGAAAAAAACGGAGGGGGTGGGGAAAGCAACAAATGAAATAGCACGTCGGCGTAGACCCCAAGAAGGTCGACGAAAGCAGGGGTGCCGGCGCCCCAGTGTCTGGGATGAAGAGCTATGGCTTCAGAGAAGGTGAAGGTTTCCTTCTGTATGTGTTGGTTTTAGGGTCTCAGCAAACCATTTACTGAGTATAGCAAGCAATTAGAAATACAGTTTTGGGGGCTGGACTTGGGGGCTCATGCCTGTAATCCTAGCACTTGGTGGTTGAGGCTGGAAGATCACCTGAGGCCACGAGTCTGACACCAGCCTGATTAGTTGGATGTGATGGCAGACACCTGTGTTCCAGCTACCCAGGAGGCTGAGGCAGGAGAACTGGAGTGTGAAGTTGCAGTGAGTTATGATGACATCACTGCAAGATTCTGTCAAACAAAAAAAAAAAAAAAAGGAAGGGAAGGAGGGAAAGAGGGAAGGAAAGGAAGGAAGGAAGGAAGATAGTTCTGAAGCTCAAGGGAAAGGTTAGGTCATGAAGTGTGGATTTATGACCTAATCCACACAAGAGTGGTGTGAAGTGCTAGAATCACTCAGGGAAAAAATATAGTGAGGATGAGGGGAATGCTGAGAAGAGAATGTTGAAGAGGGTCTACATTTAACGGTATATGTTTGGTATATGTGGTATATGAAGACAAAGAATTGACAATAAAAAATCCAGAATTGCAAGAGGGACTTTACCTAACAATTGCAATCAGTGTAACCTGGCTTATTGTACCCTCAATGAATCCCCAACAATAAAAAATAAAAAATAAATAAAAAATAAATAAAAAAAAGAACTCCTAGAAAAAAAAATCCAGAATTATTGAAGAAGTGGTCCACAAAGAGAAGCCCTAAGATTAATTCACTTCATTCAGTATACACTCATGGAGCTCCCTCTGTGTGTCCTTCTGGAGATAAAGAAATGAATATTATATGAGCCCTGATGTCAAAAGTGCTTGTGATCTAACAAAGGAGATGTGTATGTAAGAAGCCATTGCCATTATGTGTCATGAGAGTGCTGACAGAGGTGAGACTTCGTTAGAACAAAGGAGGCAGTGATAACTCAGCCTGAGAGGGGAAGACAAGTGCTGTGGGGCAAGATAGATCCTTGGGCTTCCTCACTCGCAGTTCCGCCATGACTGCAGCCATAACGGTGTGGGATGATGTCATATATATATGACTACTGTATGACTGCTGTATGTCTACCCTTGGGCATTCTACCACTACTGTTCCTCTTGGAAAGGGAAGTATCTGGGACTTGTATGGACTTCCGTTGCCTGCTCACCCACCCTTGGTTCTGCAGTTCTTTGGTCTGAACGCATCTAGTGCAAACCTACCAGGCATTGGCCTCCTGTATTACAGGTTTTTTTTTTCCTGCAGTTTTTGGCCAGGGCTGGCTTTGAACCTGCCACCCTCCAGCATATGGGGTCAGAGCCCTACTCCTTTGAGCTACAGGTGCCGCCCCTTTACAGGTGTTTTGAAGGATAAGTAAGAGTTGACCAGGTAAATGACTGGAGGAAATTATTTCAGACCACTGGAACAGAATGTGGTAAGACAACTCTGTTATGTTTAAGGCATGAACAAGGTGTTGATGGATAAGAGCAAAGATAAAAGAGTTGGATTGGGTGAACAAATTTTAATGATGACTTGGTTTGCCTCAATAGTCTGGTCAATTTTTTTATTATTACTAAGGTGTTCCCATACTCAGTGTTGCATTGAAGCAAATTATTTTCTAGATGAAGTCTCTCTAGATCAGGGATTTTCAACTTCAACTGCATGTTAGAATCACCCAGGGAGGTCTGGAAGCACAGGATGCCTGGGCCTCACCCCAGACCAGTGACGAAGGAGATGTAGAACTGGGTGTTTCACAGGCATCTTCAGTGCCTGTGAGATGATTCTGTAATGTAGAGACCACTCAGTCTCATACTTTGTGGGTGTTAGAATGACCTGTCAGGCAACTTAAAACACTAGACATCCCACGGCAGGTGTCTGATTCCATCAACCTGAGAAGGCACCTGAGAGTTTGCACTTCCAGCAAATTCTTGGGGGAATTTGGATTTTTAAAAGTGAGATGATGAAGAAAGTTAAGAGGTACATGAAGTAATAATACCACAGAAGATCACCTAAGAATAGCAGCCATAAGTAAACCCACACTTAACTGCATTCCTTTCTCCTTACCCCCGGGGTCACTTCCCTTGTGTCAGTTAATGGTGACCAAAATATTGCTGTGTAACAAACTCCCCCAAACTCAGTGACCTGAAACAACCATAACTTATTCTCAGAGATATGTGGGTTGGTAAGATCTACTAAATTGGGAAGGTTTTAGTTTCAACACCGTTCCATGTACCTCTCAACCTCCTCCTTTGACCAGTGGGCAAGCCTGGGCATAGCTACCTCATGCCAATATCAGAAACAAACGATCAAAAAAAAAAAAACTGAAGGAAAAATATGCAAGGTCTTCTGTTGCATAGACTCAGAACTGGCACACCAGAGCTTATGGCTCTTTTGGCTAAATCAAGTCACACAGTCAAATGTCAGGGCAGCTGCAAAGTCACAGGGCAAAGCTGAAGATAGATGGAGTGGTAAAGAACTTGGACCATAATGCAATCTACTATGTTCCTCTCTTTCACCATGAAATATTTTACATATACATATATATTTTTTACTTTATTTTTTTAATTTTTTTTAATTATTGTTAAATTGTGCTGTGTACATTAGTGCAATCAAGGAGTACAATGTGCTGGTTTCATATACAATCTGAAATATTCTCATCAAACTGTTCAACACAGCCTTCATGGCATTTTCTTAGCTATTTTATGTAGACATTTGTATTCTGCGAAATGTTTTATATTTTATCTTCACCTCAAATTTCGGTATCTTACTCTTCAATCAGCTTCTAATTAAGAACATGTTGTCTCTTAGATTATGTAAACCACCTTAATAATCTAAAAATCCTGGTAAATCCGTTGCTGGAAACGAGTTTAAAAGATTTCTTTTTCTCCTCCTCCCTAGATAAGCATTTTAAGCTATTTTCTGTCTTGTCTTATACACAAACACAGACGTATACAAACAAAATTTATAAGACTACTCTGAAAACACGCTAGGGTCAAAAGCTACTGTATAAATATAAAAAATCCTTTTACCTTCCGCAATGCCATTTTCTTTCTTTTCTTAAATTTTGCTTTAACCCTGTACAGAGAGTTGAAGACTTCTTTGCACCAAGAAATGGATAGTACATGGTATCCCAAAGGCTGCCCCTACAGTGATCATATATAGGAAAAAATGGGAAATGGTAGCTAAATGTACCATTATTTATAAAATATGCATTACAGAATTTTACAAGGGGTGACCAACATGTAGAGAATATTTTGAAAATATTTTGAAAAATTCACTAATGCATGTTATGTAAATGAATATACATTTAGCTACAATTTTCCATTTTCCCTACATATGGTGATTTTAGGGACGACTTTTGGGGCATCTTATAGAAATAAGTGGAGTTCTAATTCCTTTCTGATTTAAGGTTATTCTTCATACTGCCTTTCAACTTATGGAATGTTATGGGTTGAATCGTGTCCTCCAAAAAGATATGTTGAAATCCTTACCCCAGTACCTCTGAATGTGATCTTGTTTGAGAACAGGGTCATTGCAGACATAATGATTTAAGTGAAGAGGTCACACTGCACTAGGGCTTTTATTCCCATATGACTGGTGTCCTTCATAGACGAGGCTTAGACACAGCGAGGGACAGGCATGTGATGACAGGAGGCAGAGACTGGAGTGATACAGCCCAGCGACACAAAGGGTGACAGCCATCACGAAAAGCTAGACCGAGGCAAAGCAGGATTCTACTCGGAGTCTCAGAGACTAACTCCCTGATTTAGGACTTCTGGTCTCTAGAACTACGAGAGAATCAATTCTGTTGTTCTAAGCCACCCAGTTTGGGGTACTTCATTATAGCAGCCTCAGGAGACTTCCATAATTGGATAGAAGAATAAAGTGTCTGGCTGGAAGTTCCAACACGCCATGAAGGTCTTAATAAAGATTCTATAAGTGTTGTCAGAAGGAGGGATTATGGTTTTGCCCCACTTGCCTACCATGCACAATGGGGCCCCACAGAGTAGGAGTGGCTGGAGAGAGGCCCTATTACTGTAACCCCACCTGCGGAGGCTGAAAAAAATTGCTACAGAGTCACCCTGACCTCCACCCTTCTCTGCTCTGTGCTTTCTCCTAACGAACTGGAAAGTATATCGTGGGATAGGTAAAATGTAGATAAAATGAGAGATTCTCATAAATGGGGCTGGCTCTTTGGGGTGTCCTACTCAAAGATTCTTGCTTTGCAGTGTACTGAGCTATTTCATTCATTCATTCACTTGGTGAAAAATTTTTTATTGAGCACCTAATATGAGGCAGGGAATTTTCTAGAAGCTGAAGAACAAGAGAAATTAAAATCTCTGATCCCATGGACCTCTCTCTGGTGGAAGGCACAGAAGATAAAGAAGAAAAATATGTAAAATTTAGAGCATAGCAATTAAGTGCCAGCAAAAGCAATGAAGGCAAGGAGATAGAGGAAAAAGTCAGGGGAAGGAGAGAGATGTGTTGATGTTTTAGATAAACTAGCTGAGAAGCCCACACTGCAAAGGTGACTTTTTAAGAAAAGACTGGAAAGAAAAGCAGGCGTGAGCTCAGGATGAGAGGAAGGGCCCGGCAGTGGGCAGGGGTCCTGAAAGGTGTGCAGGGCCAGGAGCCTTCAACGTCTGACACTAAAATGGATTTGAGAGAACAAAACAACTCAAGAGAAGGAGCAGGAAGAAAGCAATAAACATTAAATAATAAATGAGTAAGAACAAGAAAAATAATATTTAAAAATCCAAAAGATTCCTTAAGGAGACTAAAAAATGGACAAACTCTCAGCCAACCAAGGAAATAAATTTCACAATTTGAATTAAGAAGTATACCACAAACATGAAGGAGATTGGAAATATCCTACAAAACAGTTATCAAAACTCGACGCTGATTATTTCAAGGTTTGAATAAAAGGAATGGTTTTCTATAACAACAAAATGTAATCAAGTTCATTAACCAAGTAAAAAAGCTGAAGAATAAATAGAAAATACTGTCAAAACCTTCTCCAAAGGTCAGACCAAGAAAACATACAAATAGTTAATAGTGTTGTAGTTCAATTCATAGTATAATCTACAGTTTAATAATGTTACACAAAAATAAAGTAAATCAACAATTAAAATGAGTATTATTTTCTACATACGAGAGAAAAAATAGAAGTACTATACTTAATGTTTAAAAAATTAAATTTAAAAGTAACAAATTAATATTAAAAGAATATCTCATTCTTGATAAATAGACAAAGAAAATGACTACAAATGGCAATATTTTATATTAAAATATTCAAGCTCAGTAATAATCAGAAAACCAGTGAGTTATTGATTTTATTCATCAATTAGAATTTTAATTAAAATATTCAGAATTTAAAATTAAAATAAAATACTCAGAATTTGTGTGAAGAAATCTTGATACCTTGCTGGTGAGTACGCAAAATGGGTGGTGATTTATATCCAAAATTAATGCGGTCTTGAATCTCCTTGACCCAGTAATTTTTATTCTAGAAATACACTGAAATACACAGAAATAGGAAAGACTTTGCTGGGCATACAGTTGTAAAACTAAGGATGTTTGTTTATAAAAGCATTGCTTATGGTGGCACAAATTGAAATCTTATAGGTATTTGATGTAACTTTGTAAGTCAGCCATCGAACATTATTCTTTCTAAGAACAATCCTTGTCATGAAAAAGTAAATTACAATCATCCAGCATGATTTCAATTTTTAGTTTTTGAAAGAAAGAAAAAAGGAGAAACCATAAAAGAGAGAGAATAGTAATAAAAAGAAAGTAGTAGACAGTCACAAAACTATTACTTGTAAATCTCTATGCAGTAATATTATGGAAAAGTTTTAATGTTTTCCTTTTTGTTTATTGTTTTTTTTCCCAAAAATTTCCCCACAATGGACATGTGCTACTTTTGTAATTGAAATAATAACAGTTGTTATTCTTTGGAAAAAGTATATGGTGTGTATTACAGGAAACAGCTGATTTTCAGCACCTAAAATTAAGAGTTTTCCAGTGTTATATTCTGTACAAAAGAGTAAAGGGAATTTTCTTTTCTCTTCATGGGGGTTAGTGGTAGGTAAGGAGTTCTCTGCCAAGAGTGAGACCACAGGCACCATCAGTTTTCATCTAACTTAAGACTTTATTTCTTCATCTTGCTACCTCAACCCTCTTTTTTACAAGATCTGGAAGTTGTATGCACCCCGCAAAAAAAAATGCCAGATAAAATGCAAGCATTTCAGTTGTCTTATTTTCCTGGACTGTATGTAGTTTTCTGTGAAACCCAAACCCAACCTACTATCATATATTTTAATGAATAAGATATACACTTTTGGGAGAGGAACTTTACCTAACAAATGCAATCAGTGTAACCTGGTTTCTTGTACCCTCAATGAATCCCCAACAATAAAAAAAAAAAAAAGATTGTTTTAACTGAGTTAAACAATTAAAACTAAATTATTTTAGGATTTCCCCCTAACTTCAGGGGAAGAGTGGGCTCAAGAAGCTGCCTTGGGATTATCCAGAAATCTCCGAAAAGCTGAAACTCAGAGGGAAATAGGTATCAGTGTCTTGCAGCCGAACTCACCGTCTGCCCTGTAGACACCAGGAAAAATAGTGGGGTGGTAGAGAATCAGCGCTGGGGAAAGCTGTTATGATTACTTAATCCTCCAAAGAGGAGATTGGCTTAAAATTCAGTGTTCAAATAGTCAATGATTAAGGTGAAGAATTAGAGCAAATGGGATTTTAAGAGATTTCAAGGTAGAAGAAAACCTCCTGACAGTGCAAGGTTAATGGAATAATAAAAAAGGGCACCAAAGGGGGCACTGGCATTCTTCCTTCAGAGAATTCTAAGATGGGAAAGGATCTGTCCAGCAGCATTTCTGATGATGGAAATGGAAATAAATAAGAAGACTTAAATGATATGGGCTGGGAATATCGCCTGATGCCCTAAGAATATCCAGAGTCATACACCTATCTGTGCTGCCATGTTGGAGTGGGCTGGGGATTTGTCTGTGGGCACACAGGTGCATACTTGGGGGTTTCAGAGAGTCAGGAAGCCATAAAAATATTGAACAGTTTTGCAGGTATCTTGGGATCAGCAAGAAGTCTTCAACCAGTTTGGAGATCCACTAAAATCAAACCGTGGTTTGTCTATGAGAACTTCCTCCTCTAATTGTTTGTGCTTGTTTATCTTAAGAAAAGCATAAGATCTGTGTCTCTGGGTTCATTCACACTTAGCTTGTTAGGTGGATTTGTGAGCCTGCTCAGTGTCCAAAATGCCTTGTGGGATTCGAAGGAAGTTTCCCTCTCTGCTGAAGAGATGCTTTGGTTAGTGTGAAACAGAAGCCAAAATACAGAAAGCCTTTGGCTCCAAGCTCCCTTCACAACCAAAGAAATCAGAGCAGATTCTAAATTTGACAATCCTCCAATGTGCCCCAGCTTCCTACACTGCATTTGTGCATGAGTATCAATGTTTCCCTCTCAGTGTCTGGGCTTCAGCTGAGAGTGGGTGTTATAATTAGAATAGATGTCAGACAAATGGTCCCACTAAGGAAGCTTTGCCAGAGAGCATGCAGAGTTTCAGATTGCTTTTGGTGATCATTAATGGTCAGATATTGGCAATTTCTTATGGTTCAACTTCATAACAAAAAAATTAAGAGGTATAGAAAATTGGGCAGTTCAGTGATGCCACCCAGATTCTAGTTTCTATTTCTTTCTCTCTCCTCTCTGCTTTAGCCACATCTCCCCCAAAGCCGGCTCCCCTCTCTTGGGGAGAGCGGCAAATTGCTGCTCCTTTGGAAAACAGAGAAATGGCTTTCCCAGAAGCTCCTATAGTAAATGTCTCCACCCAGCTCCTTGGCCTGAAAAAGAAGGTCCATCCCTGAACCAAAGACAGTGTCCAGGAAATCGGATGAAGGAGTTATATGAATCCAACTAGGGTCCACCTTAGAGCTGAAGTTGGGCTCAATCTCAGAGTTATAAAGGCTTTAAAATTTGAGGTTCCAGATATTGGCCTGGGAAAAGACTTCAAGAAGAAGACTGCCATGGCAATTGCAACAACAACAAAATTAAACAAATGGGACTTCATTAAACTGAAAAGCTTCTGTATAGCTAAGGAGACAATAACCAAAGCAAAGAGACAACCTACACAATGGGAAAGGATATTTGCATATTTTCAATCAGACAAAAGCTTGATAACTAGGATCTATAGAGAACTCAAATTAATCCACATGAAAAAAGCCAACAATCCCATATATCAATAGGCAAGAGACATGAATAGAACTTTCTCTAAAGATGACAGACGAATGGCTAACAAACACGTGAAAAAATGTTCATCATCTCTATATATTAGAGAAATGCAAATCAAAACAACCCTGAGATATCATCTAACCCCAGTGAGAATGGCCCACATCACAAAATCTCAAAATTGCAGATGCTGGCGTGGATGTGGAGAGAAGGGAACACTTTTACACTGCTGGTGGGACTGCAAACTAGTACAACCTTTCTGGAAGGAAGTATGGAGAAACCTCAAAGCACTCAAGCTAGACCTCCCATTTGATCCTGCAATCCCATTACTGGGCATCTACCCAGAAGGAAAAAAATCCTTTTATCATAAGGACACTTGTACTAGACTGTTTATTGCAGCTCAATTTACAATCGCCAAATTGTGGAAACAGCCTAAATGCCCACCAACCCAGGAATAGATTAACAAGCTGTGGTATATGTATACCATACTATTCAGCCATAAAAAAAATGGAGACTTTACATCCTTCGTATTAACCTGGATGGAAGTGGAAGACATTATTCTTAGTAAAGCATCACAAGAATGGAGAAGCATGAATCCTATGTACTCAATTTTGATATGAGGACAATTAATGACAATTAAGGTTATGGGGGAGGAAGCAGAAAGAGGGACGGAGGGAGGGAAGTGGGGCCCTGGTGTGTGTCACACTTTATGGGGGCAAGACATGATTGCAAGAGGGACTTCACCTAACAATTGCAATCAGTGTAACCTGGCTTATTGTACCCTCAATGAATCCCCAACAATAAAAAAAAAAAAAAAATTTTGAGGTTCCAGAAACTAGTAGATGAATAACTACATACTCACAAGAGAGAAAAACACAATTAAATTCATGAAAGAGGGAGGGGTAGAGAAAAGGGGGAAATGGGGAGATTGGTAAGTTCTCACCTAATGGGCACAACGTAGGGCACACCTCCCGGGTGACAGCCTCAACTACAACTTGGACTTTAACAAACACAAACAAGGTAACCTAATCATATGTACACACATAATAATCTGGAATAAAAATTAATTGACTGATTAATTAAAATTTGAAGTTCCATTGGGAAAGAGGGAAGAGTCAATGGCTGTAGAAAAGCAACCAGTAAACGTCCACTGCAACATCACTTGACTCTTGTGTTCACTTTTCCCGCTGCCCTGCTGCTCCCTGGGGAAAGGGGGCGGGAAGGGGCGGCACTAGGAGACCCTCTAGCTGAGAGGGCTCTGCCAGGTGCCTCAGCCCAGCAACATTCTCCTCAACAGGTGAGGAGAGACCAGGAACTGGGAAGACGGATGAGGCTGAGACCAAGCAACAAGACAGTCCTGCTCTGAGAAATAGCAATGCAGCCCCAGGAACACAGTGGGGAGAAAGTAAGTCCGTGCCAAGTACAGAGGCTGGTCTTCAACCCCGCTGGCCAAGGGATTTGGGTGCATCAGAATTCAGAAATGATCAGAGCACATATGAGAGCCAATTTCTCACTGCTTCCAGGGAAGAGTTATTAAGACCGCCAGAAGGCCCTGATAATTAAGACAGAATTGAAATGGGACAAATAAAACTGCCCATAGAATTGCATTTCTTACCAACAAAGGTGGAAAAGAACTCTCCTTCTTGTCACTGATGTCCGGTTGGCACCGCACAAAATTTTCATACTCATTCAGAGGACGCAGAGTAGATTATCCCTAAAATTCTAGCACAACACAGCCAGACCTCTTTTTCAGGTCGTAACCAATTCCCCAGAGACCACTCTGTCTCCAGAAGATCATTTCTGCCCTAGTTCATTACCAGATACTTCATCTCATTGAAACTCATCTGCCACGTTCCTGCTCATTAACAGGGCCTCCAAAACTCTGCCTGCCGTTTACAGCCCTCGGAGTGGCAAGGCGCTTTCTAGATAACTTTGTGCCATCTGCCAATTCAAAGATTTCATGGTGCCTGTTTGTCTGGATCATTTATTTAAGAAAAAAAAAAAAAAGAAGAAAGTTAAACAAGAACAGTACCCACATCCTCTCTGGGGAGAACCCCTGTTTTCCACCACGGGGCATCAAAGCTAATCCGTCATGACTTGTAGCCATTCTCTCTCTGGAGAGCTGTGTTCAGCTGCTTTTGATGGCATTGCACCTGGAGGTGTTATGGAAAATTCCGTTTTTGTTTTTAGGTACAACAGTCACGGGGCAGTCAATATAAAATAAGACAGGTGTTTGTATCATAAAACAAGCCAGTGGCCTGGGGGTGGGGGGAAAGGTGGACTTGGTGGCTTCCCTTTTATTCTTTTTCCTAATTTCCTCAAGTACCTGGGCCCCAGCAGGCACCATGCACTCCACCAGGGGGACAGCTGGCTGAGCAAGACAAAACAGAGATATCAGCTGGACGTTTATTTTATGATGACTCAATAGCTCAGCAATAAGGAATAAAAATCAACTTTAATCACTCTGCTTAAATGTGCTCCAACCTGTGACTTGCACTGTT
Organism: Nycticebus coucang; assembly: GCF_027406575.1. Classification (NCBI taxonomy): domain Eukaryota; kingdom Metazoa; phylum Chordata; class Mammalia; order Primates; family Lorisidae; genus Nycticebus; species Nycticebus coucang. The sequence goes on from NC_069797.1 coordinate 14,157,933, forward strand.
TGCAGGAGAGTGCGTAGATCCCAAGGCAGACTTTTCCTCCAAATACCCCCAAAGCAATTAAAGAGTAAATAGAGCTGACAGATGCTGGGAATGTGTGAGCCAGCCAGGGAAACACTAATCTAACCAGATGCGTGGGCGGACTGAGCGCAATCTCAGCATCTGTAACACTGAATAGATTAAGATGTGAAACGGGGGCAGGGTGGTCTGGAGGTGGGAGGTGGAGGAAGATGAGAGGATGCTGAGCTCAGCAAGTTTATAGTGCAATCACCCCACACTTGCCAGTATCAAGCAAGAATGTTTTGCTTAGAAAAAGAACATCTTATTTTTAATGGCGTTCCAAATATTTCCATCACTGTAGAGGTGTCTCTTCATCCAACAAGAATTCACTGTCATTTCTTGTAACTAATGGCCTTAAGCTTCTATTCTGCTAAGACGTAGGCTGGCCCAAATAAATTCAATTTTTTACTTATTATTAATATTAATGGAAACAGCATTATTGAAAAAAGTCATCCTTCCCAGTAAAAAAGAAATGCAAAACAAGACAAAAATATACTGTCTTTCACCTGCTAACTAGACTACCCTTATTTTTTACTGATGGCATTTGGTGCCAGAAAGAATGTGATGTAAAACTGTATAGCCTCTGAAAAATAATTTGGCAATACATGCATATATCAAGAACTTTAAAAATAGGCCTTTTCACTTTGCAACTCCAATTTCAAACACTACCCTGCAAAAATAATCAAAGGTGCCAATCACAGTAATATAATACTGGTGAACAAGAAAAAAAATCTAAATTATGAAATATTTATGTGACATCCCTATATTAGAATATTATGTAGCTGTGCTATATTCTGTTTTATATGGCCTCATGTGCTTATGAAGAATGGTAATTGAATAAAGCAGGGTGTGTACACACCACTTAGACACACATTAAGAAGCCCAATGCGTATGTATGTGTGTATAGGCGCACTGTCCGAAGCCAAAAGACATTTACTTAACCATTTATTTCTTTGTCTAAATTTTCTAAACTAAGGATGTGTTCCTTAAAAGAAAAAAATCATGATCACATAAGTTTCCCTTCCTTGCTTTTTTTAAGTAACAAAGGTATCTTAAGCCAGTAATTTAAGCCCCTTGAAAATTTAGTAGAACCTCAGTAAGCTGAGTGGACATTAGGAACCAGGTCTATGGTACTGACATGTATATGTGGTGCGTGTCTAGTCTATGAAAACTAGACCAACCTAAGGAGGCGGTCAGTGTAGGGAGCTGGTCAGCTCTGGAGGTCCTACTGCATCCCGCCAATCAAAACAGACCTGCAAGTTCTCCGTCCTGGGTTCTTCCCTGCAAGGATACTTACTGAGATGGCACAGAGTGGGATGGAGTCCTTGCCAGGTGGCCCCTATCTCCTCACAGATGCTTGAATGACAATCACGGGTCTAGATAAGAAAAGTTGTCCCTCACCTCCCACCCCAGGCAGTGCCTGTGGCTCAAAGAGTAGGGCGCCGGCCCCTTATGCCAGAGATGGTGGGTTCAAACCCAGCCCCGGCCAAAAAAACTGAAAAAAAAAAAAGCCACGGCCCCCACGGCTGCCCTAATTTTACAACAAGGGATTTTAAGCACTTCCTATCTGACACCCTAAACAAACCTCCAGGTTCTAGACTTCATAACCAGAATTCTGCTTCATTCCTGCAGTCCGCTCCCTATCCTGTGCCCTACTGGTTGGTGCCTTTGATCAGTGAGCTGAGATCCTTGTACCCTGGTCTCTCCAGCACTATAGATCCAGTCTTGTTCTTGTTGGCTAGTGATCCTTTTTAAAATTTTTTGTAAATTTTTTTAAAGTTTTTATTTATATACATATGGTTTTTTTACTTTTTGATTTTATGGTATTTTAAAAATTTATTTAGCAACCTACTTATTTCTCACTGACTTCTTGTTCCCAATGAGGGCATTCTTACCCCGCTCCTGGGGAAGCTTTCGGGCTGCTCTCTACTAGGCTGTTCCGTCCCCCAGTTGATAAAATGTTCATTGTCTTCCTGGGTTCTTCCCACTCTGCCATGTCAGACTTCCTCTAGATGCCTATAGCAGGGTAGGAAGCTCCTGGACCCTTCTGGCTCAAGTTCTGGGTCTCTATCCTCCCCCATTCAGCACATCACAGTGCAACAAGCAGACACAGCCTGGTATTTTATTAACACAAAATCCTCTTTGCCACCCACCCAGGTCTATTCTTACAGTACATTTCCTTTCAGACCCCTTCCAAGTACACTTTCTTTCTTTTTTTCTTTTAATAAAGAGCATCCTTTAATAATTTGTAATTACAGTTCAGCTTATTGGACACTTGGTTAAACCTCTATGTCAAATTTTTCTGAAATAAATTGCCTGAGTTTCCCAAAATATATTTTACAAGGAACAAGCGGGATTCAGACCAATTACGTTTCTGTCCTAACATGGCAATGAAATTGCACAGAAAGCTTTGTCTATTCCAAAAGTGGAATAGACAGCCTGGTGCATTTGTTGGTGTGAGAGGTGTCCAGACAGAGGCTGGATGAACTCCTCCAGGAAGGCTGGCAGGAGGGTGGGTGATGCAAACAACAGACTAGGGAACTAGAGTACTCGGTGGGGAATAAGACGAGAGTGTCCTGAGACTCTGTGATTCCCTTGTCAGGACTCGACCTCCATGGAGGATTTAGGCTTGTCAACCTCCAGAACCTGCACCAATGGCACTCAGTAAACATCTCTTGAGTGCCAGTGTGGACTAGACACCATAGCAAGGGGCGAGGGCTGACAGAGGTGCCCACGGGGAAGCTACCACGGCCCTCAGCCTCCAAGAAAAGCATCTACTGATGGTTTTAATTCTGGTAAATGAAGTCAAACGTGGCAATATTAACTCTTGCCTTTTTTAATATTCACCTGCAAAATGGGCATAGTTATGAGATGAATTATGAGAAGGTCAAATTAAAAGGAAAATTATGTTTTAACTCAGGCCTTGCTATGCAACTTTATGCTGTTACTACAAGCTGATATTGCCACCACTTGCAGGCTATCGCTGAGTAGAGTGGCGCTAACACCAACATCCCAGTGTCCCTAGTGCTAAGCCATTTCCACTCCACCTAAGAACTCGAGTGCCTTACAAATACTTACCCCTATGCCTTGAGAGTTTCTGAGAGCCTCCAAGGTGAGTCTTACCTAGTTCCACTCTCTATCCTTGCTCCTCGCTACTGCAGCTTCCATCTCACCTCCATCCCCAAGTGGCACCTGACACCCTAGCAGCTGAGGGGGCTTCTACCACTCTGCCCAGCCAGACCCTCTAACTCCCTCGAGGGGCAGCCGGCTGCTGGTCACACTTGCCCTCATTCTCGTGGTACCCTCTGCCGTAGGTACCTGTACAGACCCTGGAAGGTAAAGAGAAAGCTTCCACCTTCTGCCCAGATGGAGGCCACAGCTGGGATGCTTGCACCAGTATGGGCATCCCCAAGTTACAAACATCCAACTGATGTACAACTCACACTTATGAACAGGGACTATTATATGTAATATGTAAATGTGCCTGTTATAATTTACTTACAAATTCAACTTAAGGACATACCCAAAGAACCTATCTCATTTGTAAGCCAGGACTGCCTATAAGTGGCTAAAATGTTAGTTGTTCACACACAGTTCACACACACACAGTGATTTTTCTCTATGAAATGTGCCCATGCCACCAAGGTACCTGGCTTGGGATAGCCCTAAATAGTGGTATGCTAGTAACCCAGTTCTCAAAATGCTAAAAAAATTCCTAATTTCTAGTATTTGACAATTCTCATGGTGTAAATATTTCCACCATGGCCAATTTTGAGCTGTTAACTTGATGTCACTGAACAGAGTCGGGAAGAGCCCTGGGGAGCAGGTGTGAACAGAGTCAGCACACTCAATGGCCCGAGGGACCATGAGCCACCATTGCCTTTCTTGCCTGGCCTAGGTAATCTGCTATTGTGGCCACAGAAAGTGTTTAAACCAGCCTATTTGCCTGTTGATTTTTTTTTCTATATTTTATTTTTTTTTTTTATTAAATCATAGCTGTGTACATTAGTATGATCATGGGGCACCATACACTTGGTTCATAGACCATTTGACACATTTTCATCACACTAGTTAACATAGCTTTCATGGCATTTTCTTAGTTATTTTGTTTGCAAGTTCATGGGATAGACATTTCCTGGCTCATCTGTGTACACATTCTTCAGCTGGTCACCAATGGGTATTTGCTGTCAGGTCTAGCATCCTACTGGGACCCACTTTCCTCTCCAAGTGGACCCCTTGGGCAGAGCCTGGAACTTTTCCAGAATTCAGCTCAACAGATGACTCTACTTCAAGTCATTTGGCAGCTATAGAGCAGTGAGTTTGGACCCTGGAATAACAAGAGGGGTTCCCATTCACTGAGCACCTATTCTGTGTGGGGCACTGGGCCAAGGTATTTATGGGCATCAGGTTATTTACTTCACACAACAGCCAACTCATGGGGCCAAAGCTATTACTATACCCATGTTAAAAATGAAGAAATGGAAGTTGGGAGAATGGAAGCTCTGAATCCTGAGGCAGAGCTCTCACTCTAATCTTCCTGATTGCCTGGGTTCGCAGAAAGGGAGCCAAATAATCTCCTTCTTTCTAAAGACAAAAGGACTTTAGTTGAAGAAAATACAAGTATAGAAATATTTTGAATTATTGCTAGCAGATTTAATGCTGTGGGTAGGAGAAACTTGTTAACAAACACTAAATCCTCAGGGCTCTAGGAAACCTTTCCCTAAACCGAAAGATTTTTTCCCTAAAACCATTCAGATTTTTAGGGGATTTTTTTTTTTTTTTTTTTTTTTTTTTTAGTTAATTGTCCTGGCAGTGTTTTTCAGGACACAGTGAATCTTAACACAAAATATGCAGGGCAAGCCAAATTTAAATTCTCCTTAAGTAGGTGCAGCAGTGATGTGGCAGTATCTACAGTCTAAGATATTCGGACGGAAGCTCTGCCCCTCTGCATGACATCAGAACTGGGGAGTCCAGCCTCTCTGAGCTGCACGGGGGCAGGAAACATGTCTTTATCCATCTGTTCTCAGCACCTAGCATTGGGGCTGGTATACAGTAAGTGCTTAATCCATTCCTGTTGAATGCATGTTGAAAGAATGTATACCGGCACATGCTTGCAAAGCCGGGGTGCTGGGGAGGGGCAGACTTGCCAGCCACAGGGTCTCCGTGCAGGCTGACCCTTGCCCTCTACCAGGCTCTCAGGTCTTTTAAAACTTCTCTTGAGGAGTCAGATCTACCTTCAGTAAGGAACAAGGCATTCCAACCTAGGTCTGTCTGACACCAAAGACAGTTGCTCTTAAGAAGTTCAGTCTTGGGCAGCTTCTGTGGCTCAGTCGGTAAGGCACCAGCCCCATATACCGGGGGTGACGAGTTCAAACCCGGCCCCAGCCAAACTGCAACCAAAAAATAGCCGGGCGTTGTGGCGGGTGCCTGTAGTCCCAGCTACTCGGGAAGTTGAGGCAAGAGAATCGCTTAAGCCCAGGAGTTGGAGGTTGTTGTGAGCTGTGTGAGGCCACGGCACTCTACCGAGGGCCATGAAGTGAGACCCTGTCTCTACAAAAAAAAAAAAAAGAAGTTCCATCTTGGAGAGAGAGCAAGATAGTGGCTGAGTAACAGCTTCCTTGCATCTGGGCACCGAGAGTCTGGGGAGATAGGACTCCAGGCATCTCGGGCTGGTGGGATATGCCTATAATCATCCCTGTGAGGATACAGGAAGTCAGTGAGAGACTTCTGGACCCCAAGAGGAGGACTAAAACAGTGGAAAACTGGAAAGTGGTTGCGTGTGTTCAATTGGTCTAAACCCGCCGGCAACCGTAAGTACAGTAGTAGCAAAACTACAAACTGGAAAGGCCTTACCTGTGAACTGTTTTGGTGTCTTTGGACTTGGCACTCAGTTGAACTGCCTTGGGGAGAGCCTGAGCGGGAGTGCGGAGAACTTTGGCCGTTGTCTAGGGCCCCAGTCTGAGCTGCAGAGCCAGATGGAGCTAATAGTGTTTGGCTGTGGGCCACAGGGAGCCATTGTGAGTGATCTGCCCCAGCAAGCTCTGCCCTCAGGGTCGCAGAGCAAGAATCAGGTGGGAGCTGGTAACCTAGTGACTGAGTAGCCTAAGAGCGGGGTCTGAGCCGCCTTACAGCCCTAACCCTCAGGAGCAGAGTGAGACAGGTTTTGGCACACTGGGTAAGTGGATAACCACTTCAGCAGTGATTCCAGCAACAAGCACTTTCCTGGGAAAGCTTCTACTCAGCAAGTTTACAAGTTCAAAGTGCCTTTTAAGAGGGCTGAAGAGAGATTTAGGGTGTCTACCTGCTGGGGTTTGAGAAATCAGCAGCCTCCAGTCATATTAACACTGTGATTAACATCTCATACCCCAGAAGACCACATGTTGCCCAGACAATATTCAACAACATATACATACTGCTTTGCTTTTGGTTGTGGTTTTTTTTATTTTGGTTTGGTTGTTTTTTTGTTTATTTTGATGTTGTTGACATTGTTTTGTTTTTTAATTTCAACCTTTTCCGTACAGATTTTTTTCTTTCTCAATTTTTCTAGTTTAATTATAATTTCCCATTCCTGCCTTTTTTAATAAATAGAGCTTCATTTTAGCTAGTGTTTCTACTGCTATTATTTGGTTTTTTACCCAATTTTATCTCATAAAGTTTTCTGTTTGCTTGTTTTGGTTTGATTTGTAGCATTTTTGTCTTTCTTCTCTACTCGGTGGAGGTGGGGTATTGTGTCTGATCAGGTTAACAAAGAGCTGCTGGCCTCAAGGGAACCACCCAACTGGGCACCCCAAGAAGGTGGGTTTTTTTAAGGTTGTGTCAAAGTACCCTACTGCACACCTATATCGCTCTGTCTCCCTCTTTCTGTGCCTCTCTTCTTTTTGTGAATATTCCTTTTACCCACCCCCTCTCCTTTCTCTATATTTTTTTTCTTTTCACTCATTCCTCCTTTCTTTAATCCCTTTCTTGCTCTTCAATCTTCTCATGCTTCTGGTCCTGTACCAAAAGAACTCATCGAAACCTTAGTCCACAGGCACGAGAACTTAAATAGCAAGAGGAAGTGAAAGGAAAATTAGGGCAAGGAAACAGATAAAAGAAATCACTCATGAGGAAGAATCAGCAGAAAACTCCAGGCAACATGATGAACCAGTCCAAAACAACCCCGCCAAGGGACCATGAGGTAGCTACTGCAGAGGATTCTACCTATAAAGAAATGTTAGGAATGACAAAAAGGGAATTTAGAATACACATGATGAAAACAATGAAAGAAATGATGGAAACAATGAAGGAAACTGCTAATAAAGTGGAAAATAACCAAAAGGAAATCCAAAAACAGAACCAAATAAGAGATTAACGATATGAAGAATATAAAAAGGATATAGCAGAGCTGAAGGAACTGAAACAGTCAATTAGGGAACTTAAAGATGCAATGGAAAGTATCAACAACAGGTTAGACCATGCAGAAGAAAGAATTTCAGAGGTAGAAGACAAAGTTCTTGAGATAACTCAGATAGTAAAAGAGGCAGAAAAGAAGAGAGAGAAAGCAGAATGTTCACTGTCAGAATTATGGGACTTTATGAAGTGATCCAACATACGAGTTATAGGAATCCCAGAACGGGAAGAAGAATGCCCTAGAGGAATGGAAGCCATACTAGAGAATATTATAAAAGAAAATTTCCCAAATATCACCAAAGATTTTGATGCACTGCTTTCAGAGGGATATCGGACCCCATGTTGCCTCAACTCTAACCGAGCTTCTCCAAGACACATTGTGATGAACCTGTCCAAAGTCAAGACAAAAGAAAAGATTCTGCAAGGTGCCAGGAGTAAGTGCCAGTTGACCCACAGGGACAAATCCATCGGAGTGACCGCAGACATCTCTAATGAAACTTTCCAAGCAAGAAGACAATGGTCATCTAATCTACCTTTAATCTACTTAAACAGAACAATTTCCAGCCCAGAATTCTGTACCCTGCTAAGCTAAGCTTAAAAATTGATGGAGAAATCAAATCATTTATGGAATTACAAACATTGAGGAAATTTGCCACAACACGACCAGCTCTACAGGAAATACTTCAACCTGTTCTACACACTGAGCATCACAATGGATCAACAGCAAAGTGAGAACTCAGAAATTAAAGGACAGAACTTAACCTCCACACTGATGCAAAATATAAAACTAAGCAATGGACTCTCACAAAATAAGATGCATAGAATACTACCACAGTTATCAATTATCTCAATAAATGTTAATGGATTAAATTCCCCACTGAAGAGACATAGATTGGCTGACTGGATTAAAAAACACAAGCCATCCATTTGATGTCTACAAGAAACACACCTGGCTTCAAAAGACAAATTAAAACTCCGAGTTAAGGGTTGCAAGACAATTTTTCAGGCAAATGGAATTCAGAAGAAAAGAGAGTTGCAATGTTATTTTCAGATTCATGTGGATTTAAAGCAACTAAAGTCAAAAAAGACAAAGACAGTCACTTTATATTGGTCAAGGGAATAATACAACAAAAAGACATTTCAATTCTAAATATTTATGCACTCAATTTCAATGCTCCCAGATTCTTGAAACAGACCTTACTCGGTGTGAGCAATATGATATCTGATAATACCATAATAACAGGGGACTTTAACACTCTTCTTACAGAGCTGCACAGATCCTCTAAACAGAAATTAAACAAAGATATAAGAGATTTAAATGAGACCCTAGAACAACTGTGCTGGATACACGCATACACAACACTCCATCCCAAAGATAAAGAATATACATTCTTCTCATCACCCAATGGAACATTCTCCAAAATTGATCATATCCTGGGACACAAAACAAATATCAACAGAATCAAAAGAATTGAAATTTTACCTTGTATCTTCTCACACCATAAGGCACTAAAGGTGGGACTCAACTCTAACAAAAATTCTCGATCCCACACACAGGCATGGAAATTAAACAATCTTCTGTTGAATAATAGATGGGTGCAGGAAGAAATAAAACAGGAAATCATTAACTTCCTTGAGCATAACAACAATGAAGACACAAGCTACCAAAACCTGTGGGATACTGTAAAAGCAGATTTGAGAGGAAAATTTATCACTTTAGATGCCTACATTCGAAAAACAGAAAGAGAGCACATCAACAATCTCACAAGCCATCTTACGGAATTGGAAAAAGAAGAACAATCTAAGCCTAAACTCAGTAGAAGATATCTCCAAAATCAAATCAGAGATCAATGAAATTGAAAACAAAAGAATCATTCAGAAAATTAACGAAATAAGGAGTTAGTTTTTTGAGAAAATAAATAAAATAGATAAACCATTGGCCAGACTAACAAGAAATAGAAAAGTAAAATCTCTAATAACCTCAATCAGAAATGATAAAGGGAAAATAACAACTGATCCCACAGAGATACAAGAGATCATCTCTGAATACTACCAGAAACTCTATGCCCAGAAATTTGGCAATGTGAAGGAAATGGATCAATATTTGGAATCACACCCTCTCCCTAGACTTAGCCAGGAAGGAATAGAGCTCCTGAACAGACCAATTTCAAGCCCTGAGATTAAAGAAATAATAAAACATCTTCCAACCAAAAAATGCCCTGGTCCATATGGCTTCACACCAGAATTCGACCAAACCTTCAAGGAAGAGCTTATTCCTGTATTGCAGAAATTATTCCAAAAAAAATTTTATTCCAAAAAAATTATTCCAACACATTCTATGAAGCAAACATCACCCTGATACCTAAACTAGGAAAAGACCCTACGAAAAAGGAGAACTTCAGACCAATCTCACTCATGAATATAGATGCAAAAATTCTCAACAAAATCCTAGCCAATAGATTACAGCTTATCATCAAAAAAGTCATTCATCATGATAAAGTAGGTTTCATCCCAGGGATGCAAGGCTAGTTTAACATATGCAAGTCCATAAACGTTATCCACCATATTAACAGAGTCAAAAATAAATTCATATGATCCTCCCAATAGATGCATAAAAAGCATTTGATAAAATCCAGCATCCTTTTCTAATTAGAACACTGAAGAGTATAGGCACAGGTGGCACATTTCCAAAACTGATTGAAGCTATCTATGACAGACCCACAGCTAATATTTTACTGAATGGAGTAAAACTGAAAGCTTTTCCTCTTAGAACTGGAACCAGACAAGGTTGTCCTCTGTCACCTTTACTATTCAACATAGTGCTGGAAGTTCTAGCCAATACAATTAGGCAAGACAAGGAAATAAAGGGAATCCAAATGGGAGCAGAGGAGGTCAAACTCTCCCTCTTTGCTGACGACATGATCTTATACTTAGAGAACCCCAAAGACTCAACCACAAGACTCCTGGAAGTCATCAAAAAATACAGGAATGTCTCAGGATATAAAATCAATGTCCACAAGTCAGTAGCCTTTGTATACGCCTATAACAGTCAAGATGAGAAGCTAATTAAGGACACAACTCCCTTCACCATAGTTTCAAAGAAAATGAAATACCTAGGAATATACCTAACAAAGGAGGTGAAGGACCTCTATAAAGAAAATTATGAAATCCTCAGAAAGGAAATAGCGGAGGATTTTAACAAATGGAAGAACACACCATGCTCATGGATGAGCAGAATCAACATTGTTAAAATGTCTATACTTCCCAAAGCAGTCTACCTATTCAATGCCATTCCTATCAAAATACCAACATTGTACTTTCAAGATTTGGAAAAAATGATTCTGCGTTTTGTATGGAACCAGAAAAAAACCCGTATAGCTAAGGCAGTTCTTAGTAATAAAAATAAAGCTGGGGGCATCAGCATACCAGATTTTAGTCTGTACTACAAAGCCATAGTCGTCAAGACAGCATGGTACTGGCACAAAAACAGAGACATAGACACTTGGAATTGAAATGAAAACCAAGAAATGAAGCTAACATCTGACAACCACCTAATCTTCAATAAACCAAACAAGAACATACCTTGGGGGAAAGACTCCCTATTCAATAAATGGTGTTGGGAGAACTGGATGTCTACATGTAAAAGACTGAAACTGGACCCACACCTTTCCCCACTCACAAAAATTGATTCAAGATGGATAAAAGACTTAAATTTAAGGCATGAAACAATAAAAATCCTCCAAGAAAGCATAGGAAAAACACTGGAAGATATTGGCCTGGGGAAAGACTTCATGAAGAAGACTGCCATGGCAATTGCAACAACAAAAATAAACAAATGGGACTTCATTAAACTGAAAAGCTTCTGTACAGCTAAGGAGACAACAACCAAAGCAAAGAGACAACCTACACAATGGGAAAGGATATTTGCATATTTTCAATCAGACAAAAGCTTGATAACTAGGATGTATAGAGAACTCAAATTAATCCACATGAAAAAAGTCAACAATCCCATATATCAAGGGGCAAGAGACATGAATAGAACCTTCTCTAAAGATGACAGACGAATGGCTAACAAACATATGAAAAAATGTTCATCATCTCTATATATTAGAGAAATGCAAATCAAAACCACCCTGAGATACCATCTAACCCCAGTGAGAATGGCCCACATCACAAAATCTCAAAACTGCAGATGCTGGCGTGGATGTGGAGAGAAGGGAACACTTTTACACTGCTGGTGGGACTGCAAACTACTCAAGCTAGACCTCCCATTTGATCCTGCAATCCCATTACTGGGCATCTACCCAGAAGGAAAAAAATCCTTTTATCATAAGGACACTTGTACTAGACTGTTTATTGCAGCTCAATTTATAATCGCCAAAATATGGAAACAGCCTAAATGCCCACCAACCCAGGAAGGGATTAACAAGCTGTAGTATATGTACACCATGGAATACTATTCAGCTATTAAAAAAAATGGAGACTTTACATCCTTCGTATTAACCTGGATGGAAGTGGAAGACATTATTCTTAGTAAAGCATCACAAGAATGGAGAAGCATGAATCCTATGTACTCAATTTTGATATGAGGACAATTAATGACAATTAAGGTTATGGGGGGGAGGAAAAGCAGAAAGAGGGATGGAGGGAGGGGGGTGGGGTCCTTGGTGTGTGTCACACTTTATGGGGGCAAGACATGATTGCAAGAGGGACTTTGCCTAACAATTGCAATCAGTGTAACTTGGCTTATTGTACCCTCAATGAATCCCCAACAATAAAAGAAGAAAGAAAGATTGTATACCAATGCTCTGGAGGAGAACAATTTTCCAGGTCATCTCCCACACTTCCAAGAGAGGAGAAGACCCACATGAGGCCTGTGCCAGGCTATGTGCACGTTCTTATTTCTAGAAATCTTCACAGTCCCCTCTGAGAAAATGTGCATATGTGTAACGGCTAATATCAGTAAGAGGATCAATCTGGCTCAGAGGTGTCTGACACCACACTCTATTTAAGGCCCTGGGATCAGCAAGGCCACCTGCCCTGCCTGCTGCAATTTTTCCATGAATCTATAACTGCTCTAGGAAACAATGTTGGCTCAGAAGGAGGGATGGACAGAGCAAGTGGCACCTGCAGCCTAAGCGTCCCATAGGACGCTGGCCACTGCAAGCCTCACTCTTACCTCCCCATCCACCTTAGTCCAGCTGAACTATAACCCAAACACTCCCTGAGAAAATCCATCTCAATTGCTCGAAGCAGGGAAGCATATATAGCCATGCCCTATCCCTAACACTCAAATCATCGGAAGAATGAAAACCCAAAAACCCGTACTTGAAAAAAAAGTAGAAGCTATGAAACAGACTGACTTGCAGACATCAGAAAAAATATCCATGTCATTTCTGATTCTTAGAATCGAGGAGTAAGGTGATGATCACATTGAGAAACCCCTGCCACGTCAAAACACAGATCTGACAATTTGAGAAATATCAAGTGTCCGCTCCTAGACAGTGTCACATTTCACTTTATCCATGAAAGTCTGGGGGGTGGACAGGTGCCCCACAGGGGAACATACATGCTGCACCAAGGGACAGCCCTAGTGTCTGGAATAATAAAAGGACCAGGGATGCTCATGGGCTTCCTTTAAAAATAATGTGGCACTTTCCAAAGTTGTACGCCTTAAATATATAAAATAAAACTAAATTATTATTTTTGTTCAAATAGCAATTATCCTAAATAATAGAAGACATCCTTTAATCTGAATAAAACTGTATAAGAAAAAAAAATAAAATAAAGATAATGTGGCCACTTTCCAAAGTGCATGTTAAATTTCATCTTCCAAAATGAGATCAAAATGTCTCCTTGTTTTGAAAGTGTTTAATCTCATGGGCTTCCTTGGAATGTAGAATGAAATCTGTATGTTTTTTAATTAAGTTGATGTTTAGAATGCATTTTTAAAAGACTTTTGTTCACTTTTTACCTTGATTATTGTTTTTTTTGTCTTATTCACCAAGAAAAGAGAAAAAAACCTCATTTCCCCTAAAGTTCAGATATGGGAAAGAGAAGATTAAGGCGAGAAAGAGCTGCTATAAAATTGCATATTGATTTAAGCAGATGGCCATGAATAAACCTTGCTAAACAAAAAATGATCTATAGATACATGGCAAAAGGTTATACATTCAATCCCAAATTGGGCCAGGGAAATGGGGAAAAAAAATAGCAGATTATTAGTACTAATGTTTAGAAAATAGTAGAGAATCCACAAATGCCTTGGAGAATTTACTAGTGCCTAAAATCCTGCATTCTGTCTTATTTAAATCAGGACTTTTCTTTTCTTTTTTTTTTTTAACACACACAATATGACCAGGCAGGAGAGACAGCTCCAGACCATAACAGTTTGACACACTGTATAGAAGGGAAAGGCCGAAAGAACAAGCAGATGGCAACCCCTTTTGCAGGAGCCATATAATTTCATGGTGCATTTTCTCTTCATGGCTTCACTGAAATTCAAGCCCAGGGCCAATTCTTTCTGGCAGCAGGGATGGCTCAGCAGGAAGGGGGAAGCAGCAAGGAGGGGAGGATCTAAACAAAAGGGTGGGGCTTGGGGGTCTCTTCTTGGTGAGTGTCCACTGTGTTTCCTCGACATCCTTGGTGTCAACCTAAGGAAAACACATGGTGGTTTCTACCAGCCCCAGCAGTGCTGGTCCACAATCCACCTTTCCTCCAATCACCTCATTTGCCTTCCTCAGGGATTGGTGAAACTCACCTTTCTGAGTGGGGTCACACAAGTCAAAGGTCAATGGCCAGCTTACAGATGGATGCCCTCTAGCTCAGCACCTGGTCATTAAGGACAGCAGGGACCGCGCAGGACTATGGGTGGGGAGCTGCTCCACCCTGTACAGTAGAAGGCACTTGGGAAGCAGGTGAACTGAATCTCAACAGCAATTCTCCTGGTGTGGCCCCTGGACCAGCAGCAGCAGAGCAACTTGGGAACTGTATTAGAATTGGAGGTTCCAGGCTCCATCCAGAGCTACCAAATCAGAAACTCTGAGTGTGGGAGGCCAGTGATCTGTGTTCTACTAACCCTAGGGGTTCTAATGCTCGCTAAAGACTAAGAACCACTAGCCTCAAATAATGCTAAATGTCATGAAGCTCAATATGGTCGAGACTGAGAATGAAGACAATTTTTTTTTTTTTGAGACAGGTCTCACTTTGTCGCCCTTGGTAGAGTGCTGTGGTGTCATAGCTCACAGCAGCCTCCAGCTCTTGGGCTTAGGCAATCCTCTTGCCTCAGCCTCCTGAGTTGCAGGGACCATAGGCTCCCACCACAATGCCTGGCTATTTTTTGTTGCAGTTTGGCCAGGGCTGGGTTCCAACCTGCCACCCTCAGTATATGGGGCCAGTGCCCTAGTCACTGAGCCACAGGCGCCACCTGATGAAGGCATATTTTATCTCAAGAACACTGAGAGCTAATGTCCATCAGTGGATGGAGTAAACCAGGTGGGCTATATACATCAATGGAATAGTAGGCAGTCTTTAAAAAAGAAAGAAATTCTGGGGCGGCGCCTGTGCCTGAAAGGGGTAGGGTGCAAGCCCCATATGCCGGAGGTGGAGGGTTCAAACCCAGCCCTGGCCAAAAACTGCAAAAAAAAAAAAAAAGAAAGAAAGAAATTCTGGTCCTGATACAGTGATTCATGCCTGTAATCCCAGCACTCTAGAGACCGAGGTGGGTGGGAGGCCTAAGTGGGTGGATTGCTTGAGCTCAGGAGTTTAAGACCAGCCTGACCCCATCTCTACTAAAAATAGAAAAATTATCTAGCAGTTGTGGCAGGCATCTGTAGTCCCAGCTACTTGAATGGATTGCTTAAACCTAGGAATTTGAGTTTGCTGTGAGCAAGGTTGACACCATGGCACTCTAGCCTGGACAGCAGAGTGAGACTCTGTCTAAAAAAAAAAGAAAAAAGAAGAAGAAGAAAAGAAAGAAGTTCTGACAACACACTGCAAACATGGATGAGCCTTGAAAACATGTTAAACTAAACCAGCCACGAAACAACAAATACACTTTGATTCTATCTACATGAGGGATCTGGAGTAGTTGAATTAATTGGTAGAGACAGAAAGTAGATTAGAGGTTACCAGGATTAGTGGTTTGGGAGAGAAGAGATGGGAAATTATTTAATAGATAATAGAGTTTTAGTTTGAAAGATAAAATAAAAGTGGTAGTGATTGTACAATATTGTGAATATACTTAATGCCCCTGAAATATACATTAAAAATGGTTAAAATGGTAAATTTTATGTTCTGCAGCTTTTACAAGTGAAACAAGAAAGGCCATGGGGTCCGGAGGACATGGAATTCTAGCCAACATGTTCCCTCCTCATCTTCTCTAGGTGAGAATGTTGTGTTTACCCCACAGGGCTATTGTCAGAACAGGCTTATAAGAAGGGTACCCACACCAGTAAGAGAAAGGGGCAGTGACTTGCCGTCTGGGCTGGGCTTTTTTAGAGTGCTGTCCTCCTAAAATCTATGGCACAGGGAATTTAGTGACATGGGAGCTGCACAGCCACAGGTCAGAGTCCTACCTGGCCTCAGGCAGTGGGCAGACCTCAATCTGACAAAAGTGTGGGGACATGACCCAGCTCTGCCCATGGCAAAGCCACCAGCTTCATTAGGAGTAGACTAAGCAAGGGGATGAGTCTCCACTGAGCTACTAAAGGGGCAATCGTGCCCCTCATGGAAGGGGCCATGTGGCCCCTATCTGTGCTGGGTGGTCATGACAAGCACACGAAAGAAACCCAGCTCTGTCACATTGGCTGAATGGCTTCCTCAACTCACAGAAAGTTTCTGCCTGTGCCTCCAAACAACTAGAGGTCTAAACTGGCAAAATACAAACTTTTGCCTTTCTTTTCTGTAAGCAGAACATTCTAGCATAACCACCTACATCTCTACAAAACCCACCTTGGCCACTGCCCCCATTCACTCACACATTTTCCTAAGTCAGAATGATCATGCAGATAAACCACCTGACTTAGGAGCACCATCAATAATTCAAAATAAGAACACTTGAGAACATTTTTCTGAAAGTGATTTATGCCATAAAACAGATTTATTTGAAATAATTATTTTTATTAGCATCAAGTACATTGGATATTTGCTTTTCCATTCTTGTGATACTTTACTAAGAAGAATGTGCTTCAACTCCATCAAGGTTAACACAAAAAATGTAAAGTCATCATCGTTTTCATGGCTGAATAGTATTCCATAGTATACATAAACTACAGTTGGTTAATGCATTCCTTAGTTGATTGGCATTTCTGTTGTTTCCACATCTTGACAATTGTAGATTGGGCTGCAATAAACAGTGTAGTACAAGATGGACTTTGCTTAACAAATTCAAATATTGTGACCTGGTTGTTTGTAACCTGAAATAAAAATAAAAACACTTTATGACAAAAATAATTATTTTGTTTATTTATTTTTGTCATAAAGTGTTTTTATTTTTATAAATAAAATAAATAAATAATATAATATAATTATTTTTGTATTTTCAGTAAGATTCTGATAGGAGATTTTGCAATGAGAATAATCTGATTATCAAAAAAGAGAGGATCTGTGATAAAAAAATATAATGTTTTAATATTTTGTAATAAATTTAAAGACTTAAAAACAGACCCTACATTTAACCATCTGGTTACAATCTTACATTGTGATCACCCTAACTTTTAAACTCCAAGGTATTAGGAAATAAATAATATACGTTAGAACTTGAGGAAATACTTGCCAAGAAAATGGACGATTACTTTTTATAGTGTTTTTATATTTTATGGAGAACTTTGACCCATTCTTTAAAGTTTCTAAAAGATGCTCTTGACCAAATAAAATTTACTCCAAATGTGCAATGAATTTCCTATGTTACAAACTCTATAAAAACTCATAATGCTAAAGATTTTAGTCAAAATGTTTATCATAGGGATTGCATTAAATCTGTAGATTGCTTTGGGTAGTACAGACATTTTAACAATGTTGATTCTTCTCAGCCATGAGCATGGTGTATTTTTCCATTTGTTAACACCTCCAGCTATTTCTTTTCTCAGAGTTTCATAGTTCTCTTTATAGAGATCTTTCATGTTCTTTGTTAGGTACACTCCCAGATATTTCATCTTCTTTGGCACTATTGTAAAGGGAATAGATTCCTTGATTGTTTTTTCACCTTGACTATTGTTGGTATATGTAAAGGCTACATAATTAATGGTATTGATTTTGAGACGCTGTGTATTCCTTGATCACTTCTAGGAGTTTTATAGTTGCATGCCTATTAAAGCACTTCTGTCATACTTTAAATATCTGGAAAAATTAGTACTTAGTTTTATATGAAAACAAAACCCTCAAATAGCCAAGACATTACCCAGAAATAAAAACAAATCAGGAGGAATCACACTCCCAGACTTCAGACTATAGTATAAATCTATAGTTATAAAAACAGTATAGTACTGGCACAAAAATAGAGAGGAAGATGTATGCAACAGAATTGAAAACCAAGAGATGAACCCAGACACTTATTGTCATTTGATCTTTGATAAGGCTATAAAAAATATAAATCGGGGAAAAGATTCCCTATTTAACAAACGGTGCTGGGTGAATTGGCTGGTGACTTGTAGAAGACTGAAAGTTGACCCACACCTTTCTCCTCTAACAAAAATTGACTCTCACTGGTTAAAGGACTTAAACTTAAGACATGAAACTATAAAAATTCTTAGAAAGAGTACAGGAGAAACACTTAAAAAATTTGGCCAGGGAGAATACTTTATGAGGAGGACCCTCCAGGCAATCAAAGCAACATCAAAAATACATTCTTGGGAATCTGATCAAACTAAAAAGCTTCTGCCAAGAACACACTAAGTAAAGCAAGTAGATAGCCCTCAGAATGGGAGAGGATTTTTGCAGGTTGTATTTCCAAAAAAGGTTTAATAACCAGAATCCACACAGAATTCAAACTTATTAATAAGGAAAGAACAAGTGATCCCATTTCATTGTGGGCAAGAGACATGAACAGAAGCTTCTCTGAAGAAGACAAGCGCACAGTCTACAGACACATAAAGAAATGCTCATCATCTTTAATCATCAGAGAAATGCAAACCAGAACCACTCTGAGATACCATCTAACTCCAGTAAGAGTAGCCCACATCACAAAATCCCAAAACAACAGACTAAGGCATGGATGTGGAGAAAGGAACACTTCTACACTGCTGGTGGGAATGCAAGCTAGTACATTCCTTTTGGAAGGAAGTTTGGAGAACACTCAGAGATCTAAATGTAGACCTGCAGTTTGATCCTGAAATCCCTCTACTAGGTGTATATCCAAAAGGCCAAAAATCACTTGTCAACAAAGATACTTGCACCAGATTGTTCATTGCATCTCAATTTGTAATTGCCAAGTCATGGAATAAGCCCAAGTTCCCGTCATCCCATGAATGAATAAATTATGATATATGTATACCATAGAATACTATACAGCATTAAAAAAAGATAGAGACTTAACCTCTTTTATGTTTAGGATGGAGTTGAAAAATATTCTTCACAGTAAAGTATCTCAGGAATGGAAAAAATATATCCAATGTACTCAGTACTACTATGAAACCAGTTTATAATTACTCACACTTTCATATGAAAGATGAATCACAACTATAGCCCAGGATGAAGGAGGGAAGGGGAGGGGTATGCAAGGAAGGGGGGAGGGAAGGTTAATGAGGGGGACTACACCTATGGAGCATATTGCAAGGGTACAAATCAAATCTATCAAGTATTGAACACAAATGTCTTAACACTTTTGATTAAGTAATTGAGATGAAAGCTATGTTAATTAGTAGGAAGTAAGCACTCCAATTTGTACAAATAATCATAGTTCAGTTTACAATTGCCAAAATGAATCCCACAAAGGCATAAGTATTCATGATCTATGTATATATGACTTAATAAAAAAATACATGTTTTATTAAGGAAAGGTTCCCAAGTCACCAGTAAGAAGATTTTTTTTTTTTTTTGTGAAGCATGGCATGTTAGTAACATTATTTGACATAGTCTGAAGCTTTGGTCAATACAATAAACAAGAAAAACTAATAAGAAATATAATCTCATCTGCAAATGGTCAATACCTAGAAAAACTAAGAAATCTACTAAAATTTATTCGAACTAATAAGAATTCAGTAAAAAGGGCAATAGTAAAACCAATACACAAAATTTAACAATTTTATAACTTATTTAAGCTATGATCATTTAGAATGTATACTTCAGAAACATCTTTTTCAATAACAATATTAAATGTCTATGAATAGGTTTTGTAAAATGACATGATTTTATTGAGATACATATTTTTGTTTCATTTTATTTTATTTAGTGTTTAGGATTCATTGAGGGTACAAAGAATTAGGTTACACTGATTGCATTTGTTAGATAAAGTCCCTCTTATAATTGTGTCCTGCCCCCAAAGGGTGCGCCATACACCATGACACCCCCATCTGCCCCCTCCTCCCCTCTCCCCACTTGCTCATTCTCCTACCCCACCCTTGTATTACCTCATCTACTGCCTTCATGTTAGAAGTGAGTACATTGGATTCTTGCTTCTTCATTCTTATGATGCTTTACCAAGAGTAATGTGTTCCACCTCCATCCAGGTTTAATACAAAAGATACAAAGTCTCCATCTTTTTTAGTGGCTGAATAGTATTCCATGGAATACACATATCACAGCTTGTTAATCCATTCCTGGGTCGGTGGCATTTAGGCTGTTTCCACATTTTGGTGATTGTAAACTGAGCTGTGATAAATAGTCTAGTACAAATGTGCTTATGATAAAAGGATTTTTTTTTCTTCTGGATAGATGTCTAGTAATAAGATTGCAGAATCAAATGGGAGGTCTAGTTTCAGTTCTTTGAGGATTCTCCATACTTCCTTGCCAATAGGTTGTATTAGTTTGTGGTCCCACCAGCAATGTAAAAGTGTTCCCTTCTTTTCACATCAATGACAGTATCTGCAGCTTTGAGACTTTGTGATGTGATTCATTCTCACTGGGATTAGGTGATATCTCAGGGTAGTTTTCATTTACATTTCTGTGATAATTAGGGATGATGAGCATTTTTTCATGTGTTTGTTAGCCATTCATCTGTTTTCTTTAGAGAAGGTTCTATTCATCTCTCTTGCCCAGTGATATTGGATTGTTGGATCTTTTTTTGTTGATTAATTTGAGTTCTCCATATATCCTAGTTATCAAGTATTTGTTGTATTCATAATATGCAAATATCTTTTCCCATTCTGAAGGTTGTCTATGTGCTTTGGTTGTTGTCTCCTTAGCTGTACAGAAGCTTGTCAGTTTAAGTAAGTCCCATTTATTTATTTTTGCTGTTGTTGCAATTCCCATGGAAGTCTTCTTCATAAAATCTTTCCCCAGGCTGAGATCTTCAAGTGTTTCCCCACATTTTCTTGGAGGATTTTTATTGTTTCATGTGTTAAATTTAAATATTGAATCAATTTAAAAAATAAAAAATAAAAATAAATATTCAGTCAATTTTTGTAAGCAATGAGAGGTGTGGATCCAGTTTCAGTCCTTTATATGGGGTTATCCAGTTCTCCCAGCACCATTTATTGAATAGGGATTCTTTTCCCCAGTGTATGTTCTTGTTTGGTTTATCAAAGATTATGTGGCTATAAGATGTTAATTTCATCTTATGGCTTTCTATTTGGTTCCAAATGTCAATGTCTACATTTTTGTGCCAATACCATGCTGTTTTGATCAGTATGGCCTTGTAGTATAGCTGAAAGTTTAGTAGGGTGATACCCCTGGCTTTTTTGTTATTACTAAGAATTGCCTTGGCTATACAGTGTTTCTTCTGGTTCCATACAAAATGAAAAATTATTTTTTCCACATCTTGAAAGTATGATAATGGTATTTTAATGGGAATTGCATTGAATCTGTAGATTGTTTGGGGTAGTATAGACATTTTGACAGTGTTGATTCTTCCCACCCATGAGCATGGTACTTTCTTCCATTTGTTAATATCTTCAGCTATTTCTTTTATTAGGGTTTCATAATTTTCTTTGTACAAGACCTTTATCTCTTTTGTTAGGTATATTCCAACATATTCCATTTTTTTAAAGCTATTGTGAAGGGAATTGTGTCCTTGATGAGCTTTTCATTTTGGCTGTTCTTGGCATATGCAAAGGCTACTAATTTGTAGACATTTATTTTATATCCTGAGTCATTATTGTATTTTTTGATCACTTCCAGGAGTCTTGTGGTTGAGTCCTTGAGGTTCTCTAAATATAGGATTATATTGTCAACAAAGAGGGAGAGTTTGACCTACTCTGCTCCCATTTGGATGTCCTTTATTTCCTTTTCTTGCCTGATTGCATTGGCTAGAACTTCCAGCACTATGTCAAATAGTAGTAGTGATACAGAATGACTTTGTCTGGTTCCAGCTCTAAGTGAAAAGGCTTTCAGTTTTACTTCATTCAGTATAATATTAGCTGTGGGTTTGTTGCGGATGGCTTCAATCAGATGAAGAAATGTGCCACCTATGCCTATATTCTCCAGTTTTATAATTAGAAAAGTATACTGAATTTTATAAAATGCTTTTTCTGTATCTATTGAAAGGATCATATAGTCTTTTTTCCCCCTTTGCTTCTTTTGATGTGGTAAATTACATTTATAGGCTTGCATATGTTAAACCAGCCTTGCATCCCTGGGATGAAACCTATTTGTTCATGATGGATGATGTTTTTAACTTGTAGCTATAGTCTATTGGCTGGGATTTTATTGAAAATTTTTGCATCTATATTCATTGTTGAAATTGGTCTGAAATTCTCCTTTTCAGTTAGGTCTTTTCCTGGTTTTGATATCAGGGTGAGAATTGCTTCATAGAACATGTTGGGGAAGATTCCTTCCTTCTCAATTTTTTGGAATAATTTCTGCAGCATATGTATAAGCTCTTCTTTGAAGGTTTGATAGAATTCTTGTGTGAAGCCATCTGTACCAGGGCATTTTTTTGTTGGAAGATTTTTTATGGTTTTTTCAATCTTGGTTCTTAAAATCAGTCTGTTCAAAAGTTCTGTTTCTTCTTGATTAGGTATAGGGACAGGGTGTGATTCCAGGTATTGATCCATTTCCTCCACATTGTCAAATTTCTGGCCATAGAGTTTCTTGTAGTATGCAGAGATGATCTTTTGTATCTCTGTGGCATCTGTTGCTATTTCCCCTTTATTACTTCTGATTGAGGTTATTAGAGATTTTACTTTACAGTTTCTAGTTAATCTGGCCAAAGGTTTATTGATTGTATTTATTTTTTCAAAAAAAACAATGTTTTGTTTCATTAATTTTCTGAATGATTCTTTTGTTTTCAATTTCATTAATCTCTGATTTAAATTTGATTTTTTCTTTTCTTATTCTGGGTTTGGGATTAGATTGCTCTTCTTTTTTTCCAATTCCATAAGGTGGTTCATGAGTTTGTTGATGTGCTCTTTTTCTGTTTTTCAAATGTAGGCACCTAATGCTATAAATTTCCCTCTTAAGACTGCTTTCGCTGCATCTTCATGTTTTGATAACATGTGTCTTCATTGTTGTTATGTTTGAGAATGATTTTCTCTTTTACCTCTTCCTAAACCCAACTGTCATTCAGCATAAGGTTGTTTAATTTCCATGTCTTTTGTAGGGATGGACATTTTTGTAGAAGTTGAGTTCCACCATTATTTCCTTGTGGTCTGAGATGGTACAAGGCATAATTTCTATTCTTTTAATTTTACTGAGGTTTGATTTGTATCCTAGGATGTGGTTGATTTTGGAGCATGTACTGTGGCCTGACAAGAAAAATGTATATTCTTTAGCTTTGGGATGGTTTGTTCTGTATATGTCTATTAATCCCACTTGTTCTAGGGTCACATATAAATCCTTTCTATCTTCATTTAGTTTCTGTTTAGGGCACCTGTCCAGTTCTATCAGAGGGGTGTTGAAGTACCTGGTACCATGGTGTTATGGGGTATCATATTGCTCAGACCCATCAAAGTGTGTTTCATAAATCTGAGAGCATTTAGTTAGGTCCATAAATATTTAAAATTGAAAGGTCTTATAAATTGGTTTCATAATTGTAAGTAAGGTGAAGGCTATGTCAACCAGTTTGATATAAGCATTCCAAATTGTATATAAAATCAGCACATTGTACCCCATAAATGCATTAACATATAAAAAAATTGAAATGTCTTATTGTTATATTGTTCCTTTGACCAATATAAAGTGTCTTTATCTTTCTTAACTTCAATTGCTTTAAATATGCTTGTATCTGAAAATAAGATTGAAACCCCTCCTTTCTTCTTGTTTCTGTTTGCTTTAAATGCTGTTTTCCATCTTTAACCCTGAGTCTTGATTTGTCCTTCAAAGCTAAGTGTATCTCCTGGAGACAGCATATGGATGGCTTGTGTTTTTTACCCAACCAGCCAGCCTATGCCTCTTCAGTGATGAATTCAGTCCATTGACATTTATTGAGAGAATTGATAAGTGTGGAGTTCTATTCAACTTATTTTGTGTAGTTTTATCTTTTGTGCCACTGTAGAAGCTAATTTTTGACCTTTAGCATCTGGGTGTTTACTTTGCTGGTGATCCATTGTGATGGGCAGTGTTTAGAATAGATCTAAGTATTTCCTGTAGAGCTTGTCTTGTTGTGGCAAATTTCTTCAGTGTTTACATATCCACAAAAGATTTGATTTGTCCATCAATTTTGAAGCTTAATTTAGTAGGATACAGAATGCTGGGCTGAAAATTGCTTTGTTTAAGAATGTTGAGGGTGCATGACCATGCTTTTCTGGCTTGGAAGGTTTCAGTTGAGAAGTCTGCTGTCATCCTAATGGCTCTGCCTCTATAGATAAGTTGACACTTACTTCTGGCTGCTTGAAGAATTTTTTCTTTCATCTTGACTTTGGACACGTTCATCATCACAATGTGTCTTGGAAAGACTCTGAGGTGAAATGACCTGGGGTTCGATATCCATCTCAAAGGAGTGTGTCAGGGTGTTAGTAAAACCCGGTAAGTTTTCATTTATGATAGTCTGCAGTGGGGCTTGTATTCCTTTGGGACAATCTGTTCCCCCTTCAGGGATCACTATTATTCATATGTTTGAATGCTTTCGTGGAGTCTTGTAGTTCTCTAAACAACTGTTCTGCTTTCTATCTTTACTTTTGTGCCTCTTTAACTACCTGGGTTAACTCGAAAACTTTATCCTCTAGCTCTGAGGGTTCTTTCTTCTCCATGGTCTGACCTATTTTTGATACTTTCTACTTAATCTTTACATTCCCTGTGTCTTCTTCTGCTAGAAGAATAGAGGCAGAAGACCCCATTCTTGGCAAAGAAAAGCACACCCAGAAAAAGAGGAAAACTTAAAAGTAAGCTGAGTGAGTCAGAAAAAAGAAAAGCTAGCCATTGATAGCAAGCTTCTTGCCTTTTCTGAAATTCTAGCCTGCTGGGGATATAGCTTACAAACACCCTGCTGGGTCTGTAAGCACTCTGAGGAGAATAATGGTCATAAAAGAAGCTATGACAAGTCCTAAGAAAAGATACATCTTCTAGGGCATTTCCTGCCCATTAAATAGGCAAAGCAAATACCCATTGTGGAGATTTGCATTTGCCTGTGGTAGAGACCAAGGGAGTAGCTCGAGCCCTGAGATATAGGCAGAAGAGCTTATATCCCTTATCACAGAGGAAAATCCTCTGTGGTGGTGATGGGAGGAAAATGCCTCCCTCCCTCTTATCCCTCAGAGTAGATTAATGCCAGTGGCATTTTACTCCACAGAGAACTAGCAGAGCTAACACCTCCCTAGAAATCTGTGTGTGTGACCTCAAGCAAGAGGCTCTCCCAATATACGGCTCAGATTTCAGACTTCTGAAGGCTACCCTTAAGGTTAATAATAATAACAATAGGAGCTGATATGATCAATCTGAGAAACTGCTGATGTCTTTGTTCCCTCCCTCCTCTTACCCTCTGGGCAAATAGACTTCAATAAAATCAGAGTGGAGTAAACATTCTGGGCCATTGCTGGAATCCCAAGATGGGCAATGGACCCCTGAGCTTCTACTTTTAATTCTTCTCTATGTCTCTTGTCTTTCTTTACCATCTCTTCTAACTTATATTTCTTCAGTCAATTGTCACCAGTTTCCACAAGTCTCAGCAGACACTGCTATCAGGGTGGGACCCTGACATTCTTCATTTCCTTAAGCTGTGCTGTATCCTTTCTATAGTCTACATATTGCTTGTTCCAACTTTTGGTTCTGTCTTTCCATTTTCTCATCCATTCCTTTTATTGTCTTTATCATCCATATTTTAAATTCCCTTTCTGTCAATTCCATTAAATCTTTATAAGTGGTGTCTCCTGTAGTAGCTGCCTCATGGTCCTTTGAGGGAGTTCCCCTATTTTGTTTTTTCATGTTGCCCCAATTTTTCTTTTGGTTCCTCCTCATGTGTTCTTCTTGTTTATTTCCTTGTCCTTTTTTTTCCTGTTCACTGCCTCCTTTGCTTCAAATTATGTTGTCTCAGAGCTTATGTCTCTAAGTGGCCAAATTAACAGAAGTCCTTGCACTTGACGACACTATGCTGCAATATGTCACTGGGACACCAGGTGGTGCTGTGGTTTTCTTAGGAGACAACACAGCCAGCATCCTCTATGGTCCTTGTTCCAAACTTACTTGCCTTCAGTGATCATCTGATTGTTTTCTCAGCATTCAGACCCCATGGGATGGGGAATCTTAAAGCTCATAAGAATTCTTTAGGCTGGCCTCACAGTGCCCCCTGACTCCAGTTCCCATGGGGTATGGGAGTCACTCAGCCTGTCCCAAGAGTGAAGTTCTGATCCCAGCCAGCAGAATTAAGATGGCTGTTCTTTAGGCCCTTGCTAAGACCTTCTCATGACCTTCCCACAATGGCAGCCCCTTGGCCACCAATACCTTTTCAGTATGTCTGCTTCACCAATCACCAAACCTATGGCAAATCCACTCCAACTGGCATTCAAAGCTAGTTACTGTTTGAGTCCACCCACTCTTTCAAGCTTGCCACTCAACACGTAGCTTCCCTCAACAACTGAAAACATTATTGTTACTGAACAACGACAATGAAAACAACCACATTCTGGTTGGCTTCCTCCCAAACTGGACCTCCAGGGAAGTCCAGCCAATCACAGCCAGTTGCAATCACTTGCCCAATTCATCAAATTTCTACCACTCCAGATCATACACTGTATCCAACTGTGCTCCCTGAGCCATGACTCTGGGTAAGGTCCCCATGCCAGGTATGGCTGGGTTCTCTCGTTGTCCTCAGTCATTCTAGGAGAGCTTAGCTCAATCCTTCTGGTCTGCCATCTTGCTCTGCTCTGTTGAGATATATTTTTAAAGTAGAAATGAATATAAAAACATGTCATGTAGTCAATTAAAAAAAACTCACTGTCTTAATGTTTTTAGCTCTCACCAGGTAATACATAAGCTCATTGAAATATCAGTGGATTATTTTGAAATCTGACAAAATGATTCTAATTTGTATTTTGAAAATTAATTATGTGAGACCAGCTAAGAGAATTTTCTTTTATAGAACATGGAAAAAACGTGCAAACCTCATATTAAAATCTTCTACGTTTATACCATTTAAAATGGAGTGTTCCTAACAGTAAAATAGATAAACATTAATAGAACAAAGCAAAAGTACCAAAACTGAACCCAAGTATACACTAGGATTGAAGACTTAAAATGAAACCCTGTAAATCCATGCATAGAAGATAGATTATTTAATAAATGATATGAGAAAAGCTGGCTAAAAATTTAGGAAATGATAAAGTTAAATCCCTCTCTCAAATAAGTCCAATTGGCTTAACTATTTAAAGGTAAAACTGAGGCGGCGCCTGTGGCTCAAGGAGTAGGGCACCGGTTCCATATGCCAGAGGTGGTAGGTTCAAACCTAGCCCCGGCCAAAAAAAAAGTAAAACTGAAAAAGAAAAAAAGAAGAAGAAAACATGGGTAACTACATGATCTTGACCAGGCAATGGCTGTTCTTGGGGTGAATGACATGGTTATCTTACTATGTGAAATTTAAAAAGAACATGCCCATCTGTCATAAATTACCACAAATAAGTTTGCAGAGCAAATAACCTTGGCTGGGGAAAAAAAAACAAAACCTGAAACGTGTATGCCTGACAAAAGCTGACGTTTTCAAGTTATAAAGATATCTTAAAAATAAATTTAAAAGATTAAAACATTCCAGTCGAAACATGGACAAAAGGTTAAGAGACATTTCACATGCAAGCCCCCCACACTCACACAGATGTAGCTTTTAAACGAATAATTTTTCAACTCATTAATTAATCAAAATGCCTATCAAAAAACACAATGATCTATCATTTTTATCCTAACAAATTGGTAACAATAAAAAGAAAGAACATTCAGCATGGACACAAGCATAACAGGAATTCATCTTCACTTGTAGCCAGAAACACTTTAAAGACATTCAACTTTCCATTCCTTCTCTGGAATGTACTGTGGTTTAATAAATTTGGCCCTTTGCTTGCAAAGAATAAAAGATATTAAGCTCTTACAACGTACAAGAAAGATGGGATGATAATGGTACAGTCCTATCATTTAAGACAGTAGGATCGTTTCAGATGCTATGTGGAATAACATTTAATGACATTATTAATGTCTAAGACGTATTACTTAGTGTATTTTAAACACCTTATCAAGGAACATCTGAATAGATAGATAAATAGATGATGGATAAATAGAGATAGATCGGTAACTCCAGAGATGGAGAGCTTACAGAAAAAGACCGGACGTACACCGACGTGCTCACAGGGATAACTTCTGGGTGACAGTATTCTAACATGACAGTGTAAAATCGCCCATGGATGAGTATGGTCCAGCCTTTTTACTCTCCATGTCAGTGGGTGGGGATAGGTTCTATCCCACATCTGGGGCTCTTTTGGCCACTAAAGAAGAAGGAATTCAGGTTAAAAGCCATTTAAAAGAGTCAGAAGATCAGGATAAGATTGTCAAAATTTGTAGTATTTCATATTTCATATCCCCAAATTTGAGATATTTTTGAGGAAAAAAAGGTAAAAAAAAAAAACTGCTATAGCATATGAAGCAGACATTGAGAACAGTTAGGATGTCAAGGAAAACTGTAGTTAATTATTTGACTCCTTTTAAATGCAAGGATAATATGTTGGAATTGTCATTTTTAGTCACTCAATTAAAAACAAAAAAAGAAGAAATTACAACCTGAAATGCAAATTCACCTATGGCAGAGGCTGCTTGCTGTTCACCAAAATGCAAGCCTAATTCTTTGTAAACACACAGCCAGCCTACGTTTCCCTGCCTCCCGGCAGTTAGGTATGGTCCTGTGACTGGGCCCTGGCCAAGGGCACTCGTGGACCTTACCCTTGAAAACTTCCCCCATGTACTCCACTGCCTTGCTCTTTTTTCTTTTAGGTGCCACAGAAGCCACACATTAGGGAGGCTATGAATAGCAAAGCCCCCATCTCCCACCACCAGAGCCTATTCCTCTAACCTGGAATAAGTTTTTTCTATTGCGTTGAACTGCAAAGTATTCGGGTCTATTGGTTACACCAGCTGGGCCATCTTTATCAGCACATAACCATATGCAGATTTTTCAAGAAAATTGACAATCCTGGAACCTTCTCGTCCATGTCAAGGATGTCAAAGGGTTAATATTTGTATAAGGGAAACAAGAAAGGAGGATGGTAGAGCAATTTCTCCAAACAGAGGTATTCCTGAGCTATGGCCTGCAAGGGGAGGGTCAGGAAAGTATCCACATTCCAATCCATAGCTTAGCAAGGGGGGCTTCAAGAAGAGCACTCCCAGAGCTCTAAAGCATGTTCCTTGCAGTTGGAAGACAAGAAGGCCAAGTTCCTGATGTATAAGTTTCAGCAGGCTGTGGAATGCACCCTGTCGCCTGCACTGCTAGAAGATAAGAAAAGGATTGACCAGCTGCACTGGGGGAGGACCCAGCAGGGTGAAGCCACATGGGATGTGCCAGAGGTCGTCCCAACAAGGTGTGTGTGGCTATCTGCAAGGGGAGCTCATAGAAAGAAGCTACGTCTGAATGCCAGGATCCAAGAAAGGATTCTAAAGCAACCACTGGAAGCAGAGGTATCTCTACTCAGTTAAAAGTATTTAGGAAAGAGCAACCCAGCAGAGAGTTCTAAAGAGCTTAGAAATGTCCCCCACAAAAAAAAGGAGTCACCTTTACACATTAGCCAAGCAAGAAACACGTAAGAGGTCATTTTACCACAGTGATCTTCATATGACAGCCCTTGGGCACTGAGACCACTGACCTAACTAGCTAAAGAAAGGGAAGAAAAGAAAGAAGAAAGAGGGAGAGAGAGAAACTGAGAAAGTAGGAGAGAGGGAAAGAGGGAGGAGAAATACAGGGGAAAAGGAAGGAAGGGAGGAAGGGAGGGAGGAAGAGGGAAAGGGAGAAAAAGAGACAGAGAAGGAAACGGAGGGAGGGAAGGAGGGAGACAGTCAGGCTGGTTTGCTCCAAGAATACCTCATGCCCCCACTGCAGACTTCTAGGTTTAAACAGGTGCAGGGCCCAGGATAAAGGAGGGCAGAGGAGGGGGAGGTTGGATGGAGGGAGGGTAAATGAGGGGACCACACCTATCATGTATATTGCAAAGGTACATGTGAAATCTATTAAGTGTAGAGTATAAATGTCATAACACAATAATTAAGTAAGTGAGGTGAAGGCTATGTTAACCAGTTTGATGTAAGCATTCCAAATTGTATATAAAATTAGCACATTGTACCCCATAAATGTATTAATGTATTAATGCATTAATGTATACAGTTATGATTTAATATAAAAATAAAATGAACAGGTGCAGGGGAGAAAGACTTAATAGTAAGTTACGTTTGAAGTTGTGAATTTTTTTTAGATAGGAACATACATTCTAATTTTGAAACGAAACAGCACATGGCTTTGGAATGATAATTTTCGGACTTTCCATTAAATGAATATAAACAGAAAAGTCATGGGTGCCAGAGTTTTCATGAGTGGCGCAGGAGATGAGGGAGAGAAATATATACATCCATTGAATCGAAGTTACAGCATGATAGCAAAGTTGCATTTCCGTTATATCATGGTTCATACACCCAATGACATACCACTCAGTGTGTGAAGACCATGAGTTAGATCTACAGCTGATCCTTGAGAAACACGAGAAGTTAGGGGTGCTGACTGATTACATAAACAGTCAATCAAAACACTTACAAGAAAGTAAGCTAGAGAAGAGAAAATGTTAGTTAAAAATCCTATGAGAAAGAAAGGACACTTACAGTCCTGTGTAGTTATCAATTCTGTGAGTTTGTGTCACCTGTTTGTAAGATGAATCATGTGTATGAAATGGCAGTGCCCACAGCTGCAGACTTCAGTCTAGGGCTCACCGCAAACAGTTCAATGTGTTCTAGTCATGGCACGTCTTTCTGTGCCTCTTGGGAGCATGGTTTAAGTTATCATACTAAATAGAATGAAAAATATACAAGAACCTGAAAAGATCACTTTTTCCTCACATCTGCAATTTTCTGGAGGGACAAACTGCTCACTGGAGATGATGAGCGTCCTGGCCTCACTTGCGGCATGTGAGCTCACCTCCACAGCAACAGAAGATGACTATGAGATTATTAGTGTAGTACAGTATGTACTGTGATCAATTTTATGCAATTATGATTTAATACTGCATCTACGTTAGGAAAAAAAAAGCTCCTGAAACTCATAAGCCAGTTTTATCAATGTTGCCAGATACCGAGGTCAATACACAACAGCCAATTATGTTTCTAAATACTGGCCATGAATTATCCAAAAATGAACTTTGAAAATAAAAATGTTTATAATAGCTTTTTCAAAAATGAAATATTTAGGTTTAAACTTAACACATGCGTAGTATTTGTAAATTGAATATTGCAAAATACTGATGAAAGGAAAAATAACTTAATCAATGGAGGGACACATCATGTTCATGGATTGTAAGATTCAGCATAGCAACAATGTCAGTTCTGAGCAAATTGATCTATAGACTTAATGTAATTCCCATCAAAATCCCAGCAGAATATTTATAGGTATAGCTGAATCTAAAACTGACATGGAAAGGCACAGAAAAATAGTATAGCCAAAACAAATGTGAAGAAGAAAGTTGGGTGAGTGGGAAATTGTCTGATTTGAAGACTTCTTTTGAAACTGTAGTAATTAAGATGAGTACCAGTAAAAGAATCACATAGATTAATGAGACAAAACAGAAAGTCCAGAAATAGACTCATAAAAAATTTTGCCAATTGATTGTTTTCAATGATTGAAAGGTAATTTGAGAAAGGATGGTCTTTTTCAACAAATGGTGTTGGAACAATTGGAAATATATATGCAAAAAAAAAAAAGAACTATAATCCAAACCTCATACATTATATAAAAATTAACACCAAATGGGTCATTCTTCTAAATGTAAAATATAAATCTTTTAAAAGAAAAAAAGGAGAAAACCTTTATGACCTAGAATTAGGCAAAGAGTTCTTAGACAGGACCTTGAAGGCATGATCCATAAAGAAAAAAAGGAATAAATCAAACATCATCAAAATTTAAAACTTTCACTCTGCAGAAGATGTTAAGAGAATTAAAAGGTCAGCTACAGACTAGGAGAAATACTAATTACAAAGCACATATTTAACAGAGGACTTGTGTACAAACATATCAGGAACTTTTTCGAGACTCAAGAGTAAGAAAACAAACAACCTAATCAAAAATTGGACAAAAGACACTTCATCCAGAAGAAGGCATGGAAGGCAGCTGAGCACATGAAAAAAATGTTCAACACCGTTAGTAAGTGAAATGCAAATTAAAGCTGTAATGTGGTGCCATACCTACCAGGCAGACTAAAACAAAAACCCTGACAATACCAAGTGCTGACAAAGAAACAGAATAAGAATGGTCATATGCTGCTGGTGTTCAGCAAACTAGTACAGCCACTGTGAAAAATGGCCTGGCAGTTTCGTGTGAAGTTAAGCATACGTGTACACTACAATCCAGAACCCCACTGGCAAGTATTTACCTTAGACCCGGAGAAAGGAAAATGACAGTTCACGCAAAAGTCCGTATGAATATTTACATCAGGTCTATTCATAGTTGCGAAATACTGGAAATAACTAGGTTGCTTTTCAACCAGCAGGTATCCCGAGGTACATCCAAACATGGAATAATACCACTCAGCAAGAAAGAGGAACCAACGTTTGATACACTCAGCGATTTTGATGAATCTCAAAGGCACTCTGCTGAGTGAAAGAAACCAGTTCCAAGTGTCTCTACCCGACAGAATCCCATTTGTACGATGGACCAGTGGCTGCTATGGTTTGGGGGAGGGATAGCACGAGAGTATTTGGGGACAATGACATTGTCCTGTAAGTTAATTGTGGAGGAGTTTACACAAACTCTAAATCCAGAAAATCAACTGTACTACAAATTAATTTGAATGCACAATTTAGAAATGAGTGGGAAATGGAGACCAGACCCAGATGGGCCTGGAAAACATTGAAAAAGCAGAAAATTCTTAGTTACCTAAACTTTTACACAAAGTAGGGGGATTTTTTTTTCTTCCCAATATGGTAAACTAGAGACTTTTCTAGCATACCCCAATGATTTGGAAGAAGAAAATTAGTATGTAAATATTTACACACCTTGAACTTTTAGCCAAAATGCAACACAGGGATTCAACAGAAGTGACGGGCACTTCAGATCCGGCAAGACCCTGGCAGCGCACGTGCTGGGGTTCAGCTGGGAACGGCAAGTGGAAGCCCTGGACGTGGAGGAGGACTCGCCATTCCCCGGAGAGCCATGCAGATGCAGGTGTATCAGGAGGTGCCGGCACAGGCCGGCGCCCTTGTGGCACAGAAGGAGCCCTTCTGCATCCTGCGGCCCGGGCACCTGTCGGCCAGCAGAGAGCCTGCGGCTGGGGCCACGGCTAGAGCTGAGATGCGAGCGTGGTGTGGGCATTTGCCCATAAGGCGTGGTTTCACCCCTGGAAGGAGGTTTGTGGCCTGGGGTGGTTTCGAGGACTGAAGGCCAACTGTATGTGACCCTGCTGGCTGCCCTGACTTGCTGCCTGAGTGGAAACATGGGAGGGAGCCGCCTGGCTGTGGTGTGTGAGAGCAAAGCTGGTCACCTCCGGTTCTACTGGCCATGGAGCCAGGATGGCTGGTCTTTCCCCGTGCTGGGCCATTCGCACACTAGCCGTCATTCTGCTCCTCAATGGGGCAATTCTCCAGCGACCTGAGCACTGCCCCAGCCTCCCAGCTGCTCCCATGGCCAGGGCACTGAGAGGATCCAAGCGAAGACCAATGCAGCACAAATAGCCCAGCTTGTCCCTACCCCACCCGGAGGTGGAGCGTCGGACCCAGTCACTGCGCTGCTGGTCTCCTGAGACACCCAAGTAACTCTTCAGGTTAACAAAAGTTAAACATAAACCACCACTACAACTGGTTTCACCTGCACGTGACACCTCCTGGCCCAGAGGTCAACCAGCTCAGTCCATAAGGACCTGGGCTGACACAAGTGCACAGCACTGGGGAAAGAGACAAGCTTCTAGTGACCTCCTGCCACCACCACTGCCTGTGGAACCCTGCTGCCTCCAGTCACCTCCCTGTTACAGCGCTACCACTGGCATTTGAGAAAGCCGCCATGCAAAGGCTGCCTACAGACAAGGAAATTATACAGTCTCCACCACTGACCCCCCCACCAGAAGCCAAGTTAAACAGCCTTCCTCACCATACAGCACAGTCACAATCTCAAGTGAAGGAAAAGAAAGAAAAAGAAATCTCTTGCCCTAACAGAAGTAAATTCAAAAAAAGAAGGAACAGTTCCTTCAAGATGCAAAGAAATCAGTGCAATAATACTAGAAGTGTAAAAAAGCAAGGTACTAGGACACTCCCACAGGAACACAATAATTCTCTAGCAAGGGAGCCTAACCAGAAAGACAAAACGCCAGACAAAAAATGTAAAATATTGATTTTAAAGAAGCTCAATGAGATGCAGGAGAAATTTGAAAAGCAAAGCAAAAAAATAAAAAAATCAATTCAGGATAGATATGAATGAGAAATTTACCAAGGATATGGAGTTATAAAAAAAAAAGAAAGAAACAGAACTTATAGAAACAAACAATTGTTGAAACAATTATAAACTATCGTTGCCTAACTAGACCAAACGAAAGAGAGAATCTTAGAACTTGGAAGACAGGTCTTTTAGATTAATGCAGTCAGGTAAAAATGTTACAGGAAAAAAAAATGAACAAAGTATGAGACTAGATAAAACAGCCAAACTTATGAATCATCCTAATTCCCAAGGGAGAAGAAAGTGAAAAGTTCAGAAAACCACTTAAATAAATAATTGATGAAAATTTCTGCAGTCTAGCAAAAGACTCAGACATCCCAAAAAGAGAGTCCCGTTGAACACCAGGAAAATACATTGTAAGATGGGCTTCACCAAGTCTGCCACCAAGCTGTGTAAAGTCAACATGAAGGGAAAAAAACCCTAAAATCAGCAAGAGAAAAGCATCTAGTCACCTATAAAGGAAACCCCATCAGACTTCTCAGCAGAAAACTTAAAAGCCAGAAGAAATTGTAATCCTATTGTCAGAGTGCTTAAAGGAAAAAAACCTGTTAAACCCAAATTTTATTTCCTGCCAGAATAAGCTTCAGAAATAAAGGGTAAAGAATCTTTCCCAGACAAGCACATGCAGAGAGTTTATCACCATTAGACCAGCCCTACGTGAAATGCTCAAAGAAATTCTGAACATGGAAACACAAGTTTGACATTCACCATCATAAAAACAAAGTGGGGGGGCGGGAGAGAAGGAATGTAAAGATTTCCAAGTCATTCTATGATGCAAACCTAATCCTTATATAAAACTCCAAAACGAAAGTAGGAAAACCAGAGAACAATCAGCTGATAACATTTTTGAAGGTAGATTCAAAATGTGTAATTAAATGCGACTAGACGCTTTTCTCTATGACTAGATGCTTTTCTCTTCACCCTGATAAATTTGGCAGGGTGTTTAAAATATAATGCACTATATGTAATACATACAATTTGAGTTTATTACAAAAATGCAAGAATGTTCTATAATAAAAAAATGCCACTCGCCACATATATTAATAGGTCAAGGGATAGAACCAATATGATTATTTCAAACAATGCCAACATTTTAGCTTGTTAAGGGAAACTTATCAGAAATCTACAGGAAACATGGAGTTGTAACCATTAAAAAGAAAATATAAAATAATATGGTTATAATATTGAAATAGAGAAATACTCCTCTATAAATAAAAATGCAGGAAAAAAATTCAAAACAATTCACATCAAAATTTACCAAATATTTCTCCCTGTATAATTTTTAGCTTTAAAAAGACAAAACATATATGGGGGAAATATTTACAACATTTAAAACAGATAAAGGATTAATGTCATATCTATATAAAGAATTTTGGAGAAAGAGAGAGACAGAGAAAGAGAATGCAAAAACAAAAATAAGCCCAATGGGAGAAATGAAAGAATAAGAATTTTAAAAATTGGCAGAAGGTAACAAACACCAATGGACATTAATTAAGAAATATAAATGGAAACACAAAAATGTCATAACTTTTACTAATCAGATTGAGAAAGCACAAGTAAGTTAATAAAATCCCAGGTGGAGAGTATGTTTTAGTAATTTTTTTGCACTGCTAGTGGACATGGAATAATATAGGACCTTTGAGAACCAGAAGTAACTATAAAAGTATCAGTCTAAGGAAACATCAGGTACACAGAGAGGAACCTATAAGGATTTTTATTTCAGTACAGTTCACTACAGAAAACATTGGAAAAAATTAAATATTTAGCAGACGTGTATATTATCTACTATTAAATACTTTGTTGCAGTTGTAAACAATAGAATGTGTCCACACTCTGCATGCAAAAAGATTTGCAAAACATGCTGTAAAAAGTAAAAGCTCAGTTGGTAAGGCGCTGGCCCCATATACCGAGGGTGGCGGGTTCAAACCTGGCCCCGGCCAAACTGCAACCAAAAAATAGCCAGGCGTTGTGGTGGGCGCCTGTAGTCCCAGCTACTCTGGAGGCTGAGGCAAGAGAATCGCGTAAGCCCAGGAGATGGAAGTTGCTGTGAGCTGTGTGACGCCACGGCACTCTACCGAGGGCCATAAAGTGAGACTCTGTCTCTACAAAAAAAAAAAAACAGTAAAAGGCATGTAATAGAATAAAAGAATTGTCTCAGTTATACAAAAAAGTCATTATGTAAAAACAAAACATTTCTGCCTACACTTTTATACAAATGTAAAATGAATAGAAAAAGGTAAGAAAGTTACTGAATGGATAAGAATGAGAGGAAATGGGAGTGAGCAGTTTAAAAGGAAATATTGAAATCTTTTTATTAAAAAAATTCTTATTAAGAAGATGATACGTATGAAATATTGATACAATAAAACAAAAAACTAAGTAAGAGGCAACATTAGATAATAAAAGATGAACACATCAATTGTGTAATAGGAGCATTTAATGATGTTCCCAACTCAGCTCATGCAAGATACAAAGAGGGAGACAGATTCTACCTTCTGCTGTTTATATAAGGAGAAGTGCCTTGCTCGAACAGGAGGTTAGGGCACAGGAGAGGACATCTAGTGTGTACCTTGTTTTCTTAATACTCTAATAAATTGGAAGAATTGTCCCCAAGGCTAAGTTCCCTCCCGTGTATGTACTTGGAAGGCGCCAGGGCTCTCTAGCTTTGCACATGGTCAAGCCGCAGCAGCCATTTTGCTCTCCTGATGTGCCTGCAAATGATCTCCACCATCTTCAGGGGTCCTAACAGGAGACTCAGGGCTGGGCGTGGAGGGTGCCACACCAAGCCCTGTGGGTGCTGAGGGCAGTAACCAAGAGCACATTGCAAGGATTCATGGAACACATTGCAAGTGCTGCCCCAGGAGAAAACCAAAGTCTAGTGGGGATATCAAACTTAACCAGAGTTTGCAGAAGATTTACAGATTAGCCAAACATAAACTGTAGAATTAAAAGCCTCAACCAACCATGTTATTTTTCCTCACGTTTAAACGACATGGTCATTTGGAAGTTTCACTTGTTGCTATCTATTCATCTTTCTCTCTTCGTCTGTTACCAAAATATTTCATCACAGTTTCCCACAGGATGTTTTAAATAACTCTTATCTGAACATCATTGTAAACTAAATTATTGTAGCACACCCTGTATAACATCAGTGATTTAAAGAAAGACCCATTTGCTAATTGCCCTCTTGTAGAACCTAGTCCAAAACACAGGATTCATTCCTTCTGTCGCCTCTCGTAATGCCCAGTCTGCTTTTAAAGATCACAGCCAACAAACAGCCTGGAACCAAAGATTTCTAACTTAAAATACACTTTTACCATTTCTACAAAATCATGCCATATTTATTTAAATTCCTTAAGTTACTTATTTAATTCACTCTCGCCATGTGTTTGGAAATGATCACTTTCCTAAGCTCTTAGAGTCTAGAATAAGAATGTGACTTTGAAAGAGAGGTAGGGATGCATGGCATGGTGGTGATTGAATAGCATGTAGTTCCAAATTAGTGATCTGCCTGAGAAAAATGGCTTGCTTTTATATTGACTTTAACTTTTAGCTCTTCTAGAGACCAAAAGGTGGTCTTATGAGTAAGGTGGGAAATAATGATCTCTTAAAAATAAGCAGAGGGGCGGCACCTATGGCTCAAAGGGGTAAGGGGCTGGCCCCATATGCCGGAGGCGGTGGGTTCAAACCCAGCCCCAGCCAAAAACAAAAACAAAAACAAAAATAAATAAGCAAAGAGACTCAGAACTCATAGCTCAGTGGTGAGGGCACTGGCCACATAATTCAGGGCGAGTGGGTTCGAACCTGGCCAGCGCCAGCTAAACAACAATGATAACTGCAACAAAAAAATAGCAGGGCCTTCTGGCAGGTGCCTGTAGTCCCAGCTACTCGGGAAGCTGAGGTAAGAGAATCACTTAAGCCCAGGAGTTTGAGGTTGCTATGAGCTGTGACGCCATGGCACTCTACCCAGGGCGATATCGTGAGACTCTGTATCAAAAAAATAAAATAGGACAGTGCCTGTGGCTCAGTGAGTAGGGCGCCAGCCCCATATACCGAGGGTGGTGGGTTCAAACCCAGCCCCGGCCAAACTGCAACAAAAAAATAGCCGGGCGTTGTGGCAGGCGCCTGTAGTCCCAGCTGCTCGGGAGGCTGAGGCAAGAGAATCACATAAGCCCAAGAGCTGGAAGTTGCTGTGAGCTGTGTGACGCCACGGCACTCTACCGAGGGCAGTAAAGTGAGACTCTGTCTCTACAAAATAAATAAATAAATAAAATAAAATAAAAATAAAAGTAAGCAAAGAAATAACCAAAAAAAAAAAGAGAGGAGGAAGAAGATAATGATGAAGAGAGAGAGGAGAAAGAAGAATGAGCGTAGCAGAGCTAATGCTACTTTTTACTTTTTTTTTTTTTAATATTTTTGTTAATTCTACTTTCTTCATTCTTAGTGTTCAGCCAAGCGTCAAACACAATGTGTCTTCTTATCAATGAACTATCAGGGTGGATATTCTGTCTTGCATCACTGAGGCTGTGGTACACAGTGCCAACAAACAAATTACTCACTCAAGCTTGGTTTTCCAATCCCTCTCTCTCACCCTCTGATTTGAATGACTTTAACCTGCTAACCAGACATCATATTCAGTTTCCCAACTTGTTCTCCACTCCTCCCTCATTTTGGAAGATCTATGATGCTTTAGGAAATAATTCCAGCTCCAGGAATGAGATGAGTATTGATTAATCAAAGCCAAACACAATAATCCCATTAGACTCTTTGAGGTGCCTGGACTGAAACCAATCAGGGCACGGCATTCCCCTAGTAACAGTTACGGGTCCAGGGCAGACACATTATGATCACAATTGAGAGAGGAGCTTTTTTTCCCCTACCCTTATGTCTTACAACTTGTAAGAAGAGCCAGCCCTGGGGTTGGCCATTATTTTGAACAGCAAAACAAAAGGGCCATCAGTGCCTTTGATGACATCATTGAATTGCCGGATTAATCTATCAGAAATTGCATTCTTTGTTATTAGAGTTCCATTCATGCAAGCCATAAATTTCTTATTATTAGGCCAATTTGACTGGCATTTTTCTGTTACTAATAAAAGCACCCCAGGTATCTAATGCCAAAATAAATGGTTACTTCTGAGTATTCAGTAGGGGAAAGAATGTCCACTGAGCCAAAACAGATTATTGTCAATTGCCTAAATAGTTTGACCACGTGTAGACATGGGAATATATTTTTGGTGTTTAGGTGCTAAATCCAGAAAACACTGCTGCACTTCAGTTGAACTTGTGCATCTGTTTCTTTGGGAATAGACTGATTGTACATTCTGTGTTCTGCATGGAGCTGAGCTGTCAGCCTGCATCCATCACTAATTGACTACGGTCAGTACAGTTGCATGTCCTTGATTTCCTTATTTTTACCAACAGTAAAACACAGAGATTATACAGAATGCAAGCTTTCTGAGGAAGGGAGCAAGGGCGTCTTCACACAGAAGGCAACGGCTCATTTGTTATGGGTCCCTTCTACACACTACCATCGCCTTCTAAGGTTAAGCTTTGCTTTTCCCAGTGGGTGACTGAAAACAGAGCAGATGCCTATGCCCTCACTTAGTAAGCTGCATCCTTGGTAAGTCAGCAGTGACCTGGAGTTGTAAAGTTTTACAGGTGAACCTCTAAGTCAAAAGGCTTAACCTACCCTTTGCTTTGGCCTTTCACTTCTACTCTGCTAACTCCAGTTGGACCATCTGAATTCTTAACCTTCAAGATGTTGGTTCTGTCCAGCATAACTAGAAAGAAAGACCCTTGCAGTTTGTGGCTTAGCCTCATAGATCTCACTCCCCCAAAACAGAGAAGCAAACTGTTTTCCCTGTCACTCCTCCTCAGTCAGCTTTCATCATTTTACCTTCTCTCTCAAATCTTCTTTTTCTCATTTAGTCTTCATCACCAAGACAACAGATTCAATTCAACTCAGCTAATAGCTTTTGAGCACCCAAGTAAAACTTAGAATGTAGTTGGCCACCTGTTGCCCTGTGCAAGGTGGTGAGATATTTGCAGACAGGTGCCACTTACCTCAGAGATTATATGTTAGTTGTGCACATGCACAGAAGATTTTTAAGTATGAAAAATATTATCAAATCAGACTACAAAGTATTTTATCAAGTTTGTTACATGGTAGGGACCAGAGAGAAGAAGCCACAGTGAAGAAGTAAGTAAGGGAAGGGCTCCTAGAAGAGAAAATGTTTTAGCTAAGTTTTAGGAAAAAAGAAAAATTAACAAGGGAAGAATGAAAGAGCATTCCAAGCAGAAGGAATTGTGTGAATAAAGGTGTAGAGGCCAAGGCATAATCAGGATTACCTGTAGAGATTTTCCATGAGTATTAGGAGGAAGAGGTAGGAATCAGAGACTTAATCAAGTAGGCAGACGCCATGCATTGCTTGTTGGATGGCTTTCATCCAAGAAATGAACCCCATAATCTTTATGAATCCATCATCTTCACTGGTAACTCTTAAGGTTGTTGTGGTTGGGGAAAAAGCCTGTCTGGGAAAGTATAGCAGTAATTAACCACTTTGTCCCAGAAAATACACGCACAAAATACACACACACACACACACACACATATATACACACTCCCACTCCTGTTCATAGCTTTTTTTGCAAGAACTAATCACAGGTTTAACCTAACCACAAGCTGAGGGTCCTGGGATATGTGCTTCTGGCTCTGCCAGCAGTGACTTCTCTGCAACAACTCAACACTGTGGAAAAAAAAAAAAAACACCAACCAACCTTTGATGATCAGTTATCTGTCTCTGACATGAACAAGGATGCAACAGGATTAAGTCAGCATTTTAGAAACTATGTTCATTGCAAGATGGAGAATAAATTGAAGCTAAATAAGAGGAGAAATCCTAGCACTCGGGGAGGCTGAGGCACATGGATTGCTGGAGCTCTGGGGTTCAAGACCAGCCTCAGTAAGAGGAGACCCCATCTCTACCAAAAATAGAAAAAAATAGCTGGGTATTGTGGTGGGCACCTGTAGTCCCAGCTACTCGGGAGGCCGAGGCAAGAGAATCACTTGAGCCCAAGAGTTTGAGGTTGCTGTGAGCTGTGACACCACGGCACTCTACCCGGAGAGACAAAGTGAGACTTGGTCTGAAATAAATAAATAAATAAAGAGGAGAAAGAGAGAGAGAAAGCAATGAAGAAGTTGGGGCTCCCACACAGGTGAGAAACATAGAAGTCACCCACTGAGAGGCAACTCAGCAATAGCAGGTATGGAGAAGAGGAGAAAGAATCAAAAACCACTTAGGAGATGGCATCACCAGGACTTGTCATTCAAATTAGGAGTGACACATTCGAAATGAGAAACAGAGGAAAGTGCAGATTGACTTTCCAACTTGGGATGTGATCAGATGTTTGGCGCAAGCACCAAGCTGAGCAATCTAGCAGCAAGAGCTATTTGGAAGTAGTTACTCCTTCATGGTGAACAAAACTTGAGGTTAACTGGTGCATAGATTAAAGAAACATTTTGTGAACATAGGTCTGGAAATCAAAGGAAAGTTCTGGGTTGGCAATGTGAATATCGGTTTTGGAATTATGGATGTGGAATTACATAGAAGCCCTGGGAGTTGAAACCTCAGAGGTAGCTGGCCACTGCTTCCCTTAGAGCCCTCACTGTTTCCCTGACCCCCCACTATTTTCTTTTTAATCAGGCAGTTACTGGCTGGTTATTAAATTATCTTCCCCCCAAACTCACACTTTTTTCTAACCACATGATTAGACTTCTCGTATTTTTTTCTTACACATAAAAATACCATGTGATTATTGTAGAAAATTTTTGGACTTCCAGTCAAGATGCAGGACCAAACGAGTTCAGCATTTTCATCACTCAGCTCCATCATTCAAAACATAGGCACTTGTGAAAACAATGTCAATCAAAAGACACACATTACACTTAAAAATAGGAAATTTTCAGAGTCAAGATTAAAGAGTAAGTATACTCAACACCTGGATTGTATCTACACCATAGGTGAAGGAGTTTTACTTCTTTGTGGAGCAAAGATACAATGTATAGCAAAAGCATGGATAGAACTTCCTCATTCCTAGAAGCAGAAAAGATAAATCTCAACCCATTGCCCTGGGGTCTGGACTTAGAATTGAGCTGCATTCCATGCAGTGGTTGGAAATAGAGTAACCTGTGAGACACCAGAGTCCTGAGCTCTGCTATGTGTTATATCTGAACTCCCATTATGTACTATGAGACAGAGCCCAGAGGAGATAAACAAATGAAATACAGGTGCAGAGCTATTGACCTTCTCAAGGCTGAGGCAGAAACAAATTTACAATATCTTCCTACCCCCAGACCAGGAATCTTTTAAGTTTAGATCACAGGCTGAAATCTATAAAAGACGAGTTCACAGTCCAAAATTACAAAACATAAGAAAAATGCTTTGTTCTACAAAATACTCAGCAGATGAAAAACAAAACAACATATCCAAGGAACTATATATTAAAACTATATATTAAATCAGTATGTTAACTTTGATGAAAGAAATAGAGATAAAGGAAAAAAGGGAATCTTCTCTCCATTGATAAGAAATGATCATTTGAAAATTTGTTTTAAAAGAAACAAGTAGAAACCTTGCAAATAAAAAATTTAGCAGATATAATTTGAAGTTCAATTGAATTTTACCTAATAGAATATAATTTCTATGAGGGAAGAGTTTAGGGTGGGTTATTTTTATTTTTATTTTTTGTTTACTTTATTTTTTAAGCTCTAGTGTTTGGAATAGTATGTGATACATAATATACAGTCAATATGTATTTTTAATAAAAAAAATCAGTATGTTACATAGCAGAATTGGCAGAAGAAATTAGTGAAATGGAAGACAGAATTAAATAAATCATACAGGAACATATTGGCTCAAAGGAGTAGAGTACCAGCCCCATATGCTGGAGGTGATGGGTTCAAACCCAGCCCCAGCCAAAAACTGCCCCCCCCAAAAAAATTAAAAAATAGAAGAAAGAAGAAGAGTTAAGAGACCTGGAAGAGAAAAAATTAAGACTGTCTTCTTGCATTTACAAATAGAGATTTCAGGATGATAGTATTTAAAATGAATAAGGAAATCCTAAAAGCATATTAATAATAAAAGGTAAATAAGCTGTGAATTGACCCATTCCCTTGCCTCACCACCTTGATTTTCATTGAGATTTACTTCCATGTGTGCCCTTAAGTGTTCATTGATTAGTTCCAACTTGGTATTGAGTACATGTGTTTGTTCTTTATTCTGGTGATATTTCACTTAGAAGAATGGTTTGCAGTTTCCTCCAGGTTGTCCCAAAAGACATTAGGTCTTCATTGTTTTTAATGGCTGAGTAAATTCAGCTATTGGGTAAAG
This sequence comes from Nycticebus coucang, assembly GCF_027406575.1. Lineage (NCBI taxonomy): Eukaryota > Metazoa > Chordata > Mammalia > Primates > Lorisidae > Nycticebus > Nycticebus coucang. The sequence continues at coordinate 14,201,946 of NC_069797.1, forward strand.
TGCATACTATCTGGGGTAAGGGCATACTTGCACATATAACTTTGACTCGATCTGTAAGGAAACAAAGTATGCAAACAAAGCAAGTGACCCCCTAATATCTGAAATAAAAATAAATAAATAATATATTTTTTTAAAAAGGTAAACCAGCGAAGAGAAAAATGGGTGAGCTTGTAAGAGGCAATGCACTAAAGAACACCCAGAGGCTTAATTAATATGGAAAAATGCTCCACCGATTAGGAACCAGAAAAATTCAGCAGAAACCAACCATCAGATCTGGGCATAGTGGCATGCACCTGTAGTCCCAGCTATTCTGGTGGTCAAAGAAAGAGGATTGCTTTAGTCTAGAGCTTCAGGTATGTACTGGACAATAGAGTGAGACCCCATCTCTGAATAAATAAGTAAAATAAAGTGCAATTATATACCATGTCTTGCCCATCAGATTAGAAAGAATTAAATAATCTGAAAACATCAGTTGTGAGAAAATGGCAATTATTACACAGTGCAGATGGGAACATATTTTGGAATAATGAACTCTGACATAACTAGTCTAGCTAAAGATGTATACCCTACAGCACAACAAATAGGTTTCAGGTTTCTACCCTAGAGAAGTTCTTACAAATGTATCCAAGGTGACAAATATTTACAACAAAATTCATTGCCACATTCTGTGTGTAAACAGGCCAACTGCTCGTCAGTGAGGTAATAGACAATGAAATGGTGATTTATTTACACAATGATGTTATTACACAGCATGTGAAATAAATTCACTAGGCTGCATGTGGCAACAGAGATAAATTTCAAAGATATGTGATGAATAAAAAAGCATTGCAGCTAGGATAAGTGTATTATGATTCAAAACAATGCTATATGTACATTGTTTAAGGGGACATGCACATGTAATAAGTGTATTAAAACATGCATAAAATTAATATACTTCTACTTCAAGATAGTAGTTATTCCTAGGTAGGAAAAAGGGGTGAGGAAGAGAATTGTAAAAGGAAGTGAGATTTGTAGCTCAATTTATGTAGACTTTAAAAAAATACATGAACCAAAAGTTAAAAATATTAACTCAAACTCATTTATATCATTGTTTGTGTTTTTATGTATCTTTAATGTATTTAAGGATTCTAAATAACTTTTTAAAGAATGAGAAAAAAGTAAGACATTTTAGGTCTTCAGATATTCATAAAATTTACGATCTATAGGCCCTTGCTGTCACGCTGTAAGTGGATTTATGTACTTAAATTAAATTTTAAAAAGGAGAAAAGGAAACACAAGAAGCAACGGTGAACAAAAGACATTAAAATCATGTTGGATGATAAAAAAATTAATTACTAGTATTAATGTTTTGTTAGAGAGCAAAGCAGAAGTAAAATACTAGATAAAATTGTATGAAAGATGAGAGGATAAACTCTGGGAAAACTGAAAGTGTACCAATTTCTTAATGTGCATGGGAAAGGTAGAGACATATTTATTTTAGGCTGTGTTAGGAAAATATAAAGTTCAGTAGAGACTTATTAGAAATTTTAGGGTGATGGTGAAAGCATATAAATACAATGTATGATTTCCAAATTTGTAGAAAAAGAGGGAAATATAAAAAGCTTTATTAATTCAACAGAAGACAAAGAATATCAAAAACAAAAGAAAAGGCATGTGAATGGAAAGGGCAAAATAAAAACATGACTAATCAAAATAAATGGGAATAGACTTGACTCACATATTAAAGTGAGAGTCTCTGATTTGATAAAGAAAAAAATGGGCATTATGCTGTTTGCAATTGGCATTCGAAAATCATATCTGAAGTTTGAAAATAAAAGAGTGGAAAACTATACCAAGAAAACAGAAATAAATAAAAGAGCAAAAGAACAACAAAGCCTGCCAACAGCAGAACAGAATAAAGATGCTAAAGAAATGGGAGTGGCAGAGCGATAACGCTAACTAAAATGGAAAACACAGTAAAAACACCAAGAATTAGGGAACGGAAAATAGCAGCCATGTATGATGCCATATTCTGAAAACATTCACAAATATTACTTGTGTATATTTTTCTAAAATTGGGATCTATTAAATACATTTTTGTTTATTGATTTTTGAGCATTTGATCTTTCCTAGCAATTCTTCAATACCATGATGTCTAATATTTCCATCATCTGGATGGCCCATAATTTGTTATTTTTCATCATTGGACATAATGATGTTTCTCGTGTTTTGTCCTTTCTCGTGTTTTGCCAGTATACACGCCACTGCAGTGAACACTGTATAGTTTTCTGTATGGTTTTACATTTGTCTTTAATAGAGAGTTTAAAGAATTTCATATAAGTGAGTGGAAAATTATTTCTTCCCTCATGTCATCAGATTAACCAGAGTGGTGAATGGTATGAAAACATAGCGAGTGTTTATAAGTAAAATTAATTCAATTTAACAAATGTTCCCCTCAACTGAGGCTGATGCCCAGAAGGCTCAGGAGGGGCTCTTCTGGGCTCTTTCTCCCAACAGCTAATGTGAGGTTGCTTTGGTCCGTGTGCCAAGCCACGGTCTCTGCAGATGCAGATGGAAAGACGGAAGGCCTGTCCTCATACAGGAGCCCTGGCACTCTTCAGAAGACAGCAGGTAAACGGAAGGGACGACCACATAGTGAGACAATGGCTGGAAAGGAGGCAGTAAATCAACTTGATCCTGGTAGCTGAGTGTCCAATCTATGGTTGACACCTGTTGTCCCAGCACTTTGAGAAGCTGAGGTGAGAGGATTGCTTGAAGCCAGGAGTTAAAGACCATTTTTGATAATATAGCAAGACTTCCTTCTCTGTGAAAAAGTTTAAAAACTAGCTGGGCATGATGATGTGGGCCTGTAGTCCCAGCTACTATGGAGGCTGAGGGAGGAGGATGGCTTGCCGAGTTTAGGCTGAAGTGAGCTGTGATCATGCCATTGCACTCCAGAGCCTGGGTGACAGACCAAGACCCCATCTCTAAACAAAAACAAAACAAACAACAAAAAACAAGTTGATTGTGACTTTTCAACCTTCCATTTATTTTTCACTTTTCTTAATAAATCAGGGGCAAAAGTTAAATAATTAAATTATTGGTAGCATTCACTAATAAATATTAAATGCTAAATATGTGAAGTATTCTTATATATATTTGTATTCTCTAAAAGCACTCTTTCCATTTAAAAGTCCCTAGGAATGCTACAGTTTCTCAATTAGCCAATCGATATACCTAACCTCTGGCCTTCTGAATCTACTCTGTCAGTCTAAAGCTTGTGAAGCTTTTGTGTGTCCTGTGCCCACCCCTTCCTGAGAAAAGTGTCTGCCCGCTGGTGTACCCCAAGCCGCAATGTGTATTTTGCTAATGACTTGCTTCTAGGAAATGCAGGACTTGAAGAAAAGGTCTAGACGTTTTTTACAGCAGTAATATTTGCTGAAAATCAAGGCAGATAATGGGAAAATCAAGCAGTGCCAACAATGGCCTCCCCATAAAATGCCCTCTAAAATGTGATCTGTGCCCTCATGGACCTTCCCGACCTTCTGCCAGAAATAGGCCATGCCCACCACATGTGAGAGGAGATTTTTGCACACAATGAGAAGTGAATTAACTGTAACGTAATCCCATCAATCCCTGCATTTGACTTTGAGTAGTGTCTAAAATTGATGAGCAGATGTTTGAGAATCTCGAGGAAACAGAAATATTCCAACAATGTTCTGTAAACCAAAAGTACATCCAAAAGTACAACTGACAACTATTTAGGAGCTGTCCCCTTGGTGCTGAACAGAGAAAGAAGAGAGTGAACAATGATTAAAAAAAAAAAAAAAATCTAAAGCCTGACCCTAAACCCTGGCAAGCTAGAGAGGTAGGAAATGGAAAGGTCACATGCCCACTCAAGAGAAAAACTACATCAATTACAGTTGGGGGAGGGGAGAGAGGGGAGGAAGAAGGGGGAAGGGTGTGCTCCCACCTAATGGGCACATTGTAAGGGGACATGGCACATCTCCTGGGCGAGGGGCACAAATACAACAGGGGCCTTACCTAACAAATGCAAACAATGTAACCTCATCATTTGTGCCCTCATATTAATCTGAAATTTAAAAAAAGAAACAATAAGGTCAGAATTTAGTATAAATCTTGTGACATCAAAGTATTAGAAGACCAGAAAAGGGAAAGAACCTTTTGGGCTGGAAGAGTTTGAGATGTCTCCATGGAGACATCTAAATCTGGAGAAAAACGAAATGAGAAGGACATTGAAATGGTACAGAAAGTTAGGGTGACTCTGAGCACCAAGGCCCTGGGGGCACAGTGATCCAGGCGGACTCGAGCACCTGGGCCTCCTGGACGCCTCCCTGACAGCAGTGGTCACCGCAGCACTGTTGCTGACTTCTCACATGGCAGTTTTCTGTGTGCCGTGAGCTCCTTGGCCCCACGGGGCACTGCCCAGGGCTGAGCGTGGAGGCGGCTGAGCTGAGAGGAATGCCGGGAGAGAGTCAGCAGCACCGTCCTCAGCCTGCAATGAAATGAATGGCATATGCTGGGTGAAACTGGGAAATTGGATTAGATGGGTGAAGTTAATGAACTTTAAAAACCAATGTAGCCCAATAACCAAAGACCAAAACATGATCGATGCTGAGGCTGGATTCATTACTCCATTAGCTCTGGAGCAAGGTGGGCACCTCTCCCTGAATGTGCAGGTGGGAGTGTGATATAGACCAGGTAGCGTTTCAAAAAGTGCTGTTTGGGGACAGAAGGAGTTGAAAAATATCCCTGGGCATTGATTGGTATTGCAACAAAACATCACTGGGGCACAGGAGAAGCTATGCCAGTTCCCACAAGGTCCAGGGTGAATTGTGAAGGCTCAGGCAGTTCTGAGGCGACGCTGAACCCATCCCTTGTACTCTGAGCAGAGATTGAGCAGAGATTTCCTTCAGCACCAACAGGCAATAGGGAGCTCCTGTAGGCTCTGGAGAAGGGGATAAATACTACAAAGATATTTGAGAAAAATGACTAACCTGAAATCCCGCTATTGTACAATGTGTATCTTCCATTTGTCATACAGATATGATTGATGTCTTAGTTTGTTTGGGCTGCTATAACAAAAGTATAGAGAGAGTATATAGAGTATCTTACAGAGTAGAACCTCTGTAAGTTGACCACCAAAGGGACTGTAACAAACTGGTCAACATACAGAGATGGTCAATATAAGGAACTAGGCCTGCTGTACTGATAAGTACATGGGCTGCCGGTCTGGTCTATGAAAACTAGGTCATTTTAAAGAGGTGGTCCGTGTATGGAGGTGGTCAACTATAGAGGTTCTACTGCACCATAAACTGGGTGGCAAATAAACAGCAAAAATTTATTTCTCAGAGTTCTGGAAACTTGTGAGTCCAAAGCCAGATGTGGCAGATTTTGTGTCTGATTAAGGGTCAGCTTTCTGGCTCACAGAAGGCACCTCTTCCCTGGGCCCTCATGGTGGAAGGGACTACCTTGCATTCTGTGGTCTCCCTTGCTAAGGCACTGATCCCCTGTATAAGGTGCTCCCATCACTTCCCAAAGGCCCCCTTTGTTAGGACTGCTGCTTTCAGGGTTCAGACTGCAATACGTGAATGGCAGCTGGGGTGCACCGGGCAGGGTGGGGAGGCTCCAGCTTTCAGTCCACAGCCAGTGATGGGATGCTGCTGTCAGTTTCAACGTTGATTTTGGTTTGATTTACTCAATTTCCATCCCTGCATCTTATTTAAGGGCATAACATACTTATGGATCTGAAACTATACTTAAAAATGGACTCTGCTCACTCTGTATGGTATTCTAGAATGCCAGTTTGGAAACTACAGGCATCTAGTCCACTTCTCTATGGCGGAGAGATAGGCTTGAGTCCTGGCCTGTCTGGTGAGGGGTCCTTTGTGCTGGTGACAGCCCAGGTCAGTGCTGGGTAAGATGGTGTAGATGAGATGTGTGAACTGGGTGAAGGGCCAGAACAGGTCTTGGGCTGCTGAATGTGGCGTCAAGGGAAAAAAGCGAGGAACTGCGGGGAGAATCTGGCCAAACCTGTACCCTGCAGGGACACTCTGAGCCAGCGGCTGCCAGGGCTGGAGGTCTGTCACTGGTGCCTGAGCTCTGCGAAACCACAGAGGGCTTCAGTTGCATGTAAAAGCCACAAATCAGGGCCAAATCCTGATTTATATACACACCTCTCTTTCAGGGGAATGAACACTTCTTCACAGAGAGCTTGTTGACGCTTCTCGCATCCCCAAGCATCTGGCATGTGAACTCACACATCGGATCCTCAGTGGGTGCCAGTTACATTTTACTAAGGGGCCTTGGTCTCCCCCAGTCAGACACTAAAGAAGATCCCAGGTCAAGGCAGGGTTGGCAGCATCAAAACCCACAAGTTACTCCTTCTCCCTTAAGCCCATCCTTGCCTCAGCCTCATCCTGGAGCAGGGTATCCTCCCCTCAGAGCTGCACCTGCAGTTACATGCAGTGGGTCCTCCTCCAGAAAGGCTTCCCCGAGCCCAGTGTCCTCTGCAGAGGATGCTTCCTCACAGAGGGCCACTCCCCTTCCTCGTTACAAATAGAAACCATGCCTCTTATCCACACCTCTCCACTGAATCCAACAAGGGCTTTGGCTTTCTATCAGGTGGGAAAGTGGCAAAATGATTTCTCACAACTGTGCTGGCTCTGAGCTGGTTCTGCTCTGGGAGGCATGCACACGGCCAGGAGGACCCAGGTCTGCAGTCTGCGCCTGCCTTCTAGGGCACCCAAGGGATTGGGCCCTGGGGTCCCGTCCCCCATCATTTTGCTTCCTGCCCTACAGCAGCAAGTGAGACGCTTTCTGAAGGGAAACTTACATGTCCCAGGTTCTTGGGCTTACCTACTGCCCACCATCATTTGGGGACAAATCACTATTTTATTTTGTTTTACCAAATTAATTGACATTTAATTCACATACAATGAAATATGTCCATTTTAAAATATAGTTGGATGAGTTTTGATTAATGTGTACCCCTTGTCACCAGCACCACCATGGTCAAGCTTTAGGACACCCCGTGACCCCAAGCCATTCCTCATGCCCCTGGGCGTTCACATCTACCCCCTGCTCCAGCCTTTTCTAGAACTTTATGCACATAACATCATATAGTATGAACTCTTAGGTTGACTTCTTTAGTTCATCCTTATTCCTCTAAGTTCTAGGTCCCTTTTTTAATCCTAAGTAGTTTTCCCTGGTATGTATTTATCAGAATTTTTACCTTGCTGGTCCTTTGGCTTATTTTTAATTTGGGGACCTGGTACAGACATTCAATGCAGTGTTAATGTGCACAGTTTCATGTTTCTTGGGTCAATAGTGAGAGTGGAGTTGCTGGGCCATATGCTAAGTGTATGTATAACTTTACTAGAACCGGGAACTACCATCAGTCGTCAGTGGCTGTGCCCTTTCATATTCTCATCAGCAGCAACTAAAGGCCCCACAGGCTCTGTAGATCAGTCAGCACTTGGCATTGTCAGTTAGTTTAAATCTCTGGGACAAGCTACTTTTTTTTTATTTTTTTGAGACAGAGTCTCACTATGTCACCCTCCGTAGAGTGCTGGGGCATAACAGCTCACAGCAACCTCAAACTCTTGGGCTTAAGCGATTCTCTTGCCTCAGCCTCCTGAGTAGCTGGGACTACAGGCACCCGCCACAGTGCCTGGCTATTTTTTGTTGCAGTTGTCATTGTTGTTTAGCTGGCCTGGGCTAAACAACAATGACAACTGCATTCGAACCCTCCAGCCTTGGCGTATGTGACTGGCACCAAAACCACTATGGTATGGGCACTAAGCCAAGGTCAAGCCACTTTTTGAAAGCCTTAAGTATAAAGGAAAGTCTCTGAATTGGTTGAAAGAATAGAATCTGAATCTATGCAGAGTCTCTTGCTTTATTTAGAAACAAATTCTCACTCTGTTACCCAGGCTAGAGTGCCATGGCATCAGCTTGGCTCACTGCAACCTCAAACTCTTGGGCTCTAGTGATCCTCCCTATCTCAGCCTCCAAAATAGCTGGGACTACAGGCATCCGCCACAACGCATTGCTAATTTTCCTATTTTTAGTAGAGATGTGGTCTTAACTCTTGGCTCAGACTGGTCTGGAACCTCTGAGCTCAAATGATTCTTCTGCCTCAGCATCCCAGAGTGCTAGGATTATAGGTGTGAGCCACCATTGCCTGGTTTAGGGTCTGAATCTTTGTCCTATAAGTAGATATCACTATCGTTCCTTGATGATAAAGAAAAACAACTGGATTATCTTAAAAAACCTTTTTGCTCTCCAGAGACTGTGACTATAATCACCATTTCTTCATTTGCAAGATAGGCCCTTCCCCAGGGTACAGAAAAACATGAAAACGGAAAGGGGCGCTGGAGATCGCATTCTGTTCCTGCACATTTTCAGAAAACAAAAGTTGAGCATGGCCACCATCACACAGCAATCTAATGGCAGAGACACAACTAATCCCAGAGTTCCCGGCTTTTACTGACTTCACAGAGAATCTCCTGGGAGTAAGAGCTGGGTAATATGGTTTTGGTTTCATTTTGGTTTTGTTTTTCACAAAAGTAGGCTCTATTCTCTCGCACCCTAGGTATTCATGTGAGCAGTAGGGGGCAGGTAACAAGAAGGGTCTGGGTCCTGAGCCCAGGAGTGTGTCTGGAAGCAGGTGTATTCCCATCTGGGCACAAACCCAACGGTCAGCCCAGGCAGCCTGTTTACAGAGCTGTGACTGCTATAAACATTGCCAAGCAAATTACATTTACACTCTGCTCCCTAGAATGCATTCTGTAAACTGACAAGTACTTAGGGGCAAGGGTATATTCCTCCATAATCACGGCAGGCTGTTCCCATGGGTGTTAATGTTTATAGAAGGCTAGTTAACCTTGCCCGGGATCTGGGATCACAGGGCCTTGCGGGCCATTCAGCTGCAGAGCTGAAGAACGCATTTCCATACTGGCAACATGTGTACTGACGCAGCGGGGACAATTGTGGCTTGTTCTCAGGGCAAGGGCAGGGCCCCAGACTCGGCTTGCATAGCCTCCAGGCTCTTGATTGCTCGACCAAGGCCTGGAGATTCACTTTCCCTGAACAACCCTGAATTAATGGGCTGTGATTATTGGTCTTACACTGTAACTCTGTGGCCTTACTTGAGCAAACCATGCAGTTACACATTCGTTTGTGACTCTTCAAGACCCTTTAGGAAAGAAAGGTCCATTGTAAACCTTTGAAACAAAACTCAGACATGCTGAGAGCCTTGGTGATTGTTTCAAGTAATAGGAAACTGCTTTTCATTGTGAACTCAAGGGGCTTTTGTCCAAAAGTTTACAATTTCCAGTTTTGGATAAAGGCAGAAATACATGAAACATTCAGTAAAATTCAAGAGTATATGTGCTGAATCTTAGCTAGAGAGTATATAGGGTCCATCCATTTGAGATTCAGAAGTGGGCAAGACAGTTCTGGCCTGGCTAAATGGAGGGAAATGTCAGAAAGGACATGGATTTGAAACGGTGCTCGATGGATGTTAGGGTTTGACTAGAAAGTGGATCTGGCCGTGGTAATGTGTGAGTAACATTCAAGTCTGAGGGAAAAGACCTGACTAATGGGGAGCAGAGCAGTGATGCCAGGGCTTGAAGGCATGGGTCACGCCCAGCCGGTGAAGGCCCTGGACAGCCAACAGACGTGGGCACAGAAGACAGATGTGTGGACAGTTGTGTTTTGTTCATTTGTTCTGTACCCTCCAGTGTGTCTTCCTAACTCAGAATTGAAGACCAAAGTCCTGATGGTGGCTGTCCACAGTCTGCCCTCCGCCCAACATTTCACTGCTCTACCCATCTACTTTCCTCCTTGTTTACTCCAATCCAGCTGACTTGCAATCTCACTGCTAGAACACTGGAGGCCGGCGCCCATCTTGGCACTTTTGCATTTTATGTTCCCTGTGTCAGAAATGCTTTTCCCGCTGGCATCCATGTGGTTCTCTGTCTCTCCATCCGTCTGGTCCTTGCTGCCCCTTGTCAGTGATCCTTCCCGTGTGGCTCACCTTTGGCTCCTTCCTCCTCTCTTTCGGGTTCCTTGCTTCATTTCCCATGTACCCTCACACATGGATATGCACACACACGTACACTTAAAACTATCGCATATTTATGTACATGTATATGTGTGATACATATGTATGTGTATATAATTATTTGCTTTATTATCTCTTCCTTCCATAATGTAAATTCCATGAAGGCAAGGAATTTCTCTGTTTTGTTCTTTGCTGCATCCACAGGATCTAAAGCAGGCGTCCTCAAACTGCAGCCCGCGGGCCACATGAAGCGGTGTGGATTGTATTTGTTCCCATTTTGTTTTTTACTTCAAAATAAGATATGTGCAGTGTGCATAGGAATTTGTTCATAGTTTTTTTTTTTAAACTAAAGTCTGGCCCTCCAGCCATCTGAGGGACGGTGAATTGGCTCCCTGTTTAAAAAGTTTGAGGACGCCTGATCTAAAGTAATGCCTAGATACTCAATGAGTTACTTGCCAAAGGAACAAATGAGTGAGTGAGGGGTTTTGTTGTTGTTTGTTTTGAGATAGAGTCTCAAGCTGTCACCCTGTGTAGAGTACTGTGGCATCATAGCTCACAGCAACCTCCAACTTGGGCTCAAGCAATCCTCTTGTCTCAGTTTCTCTATTTTTGGTAGAGATATGGTCTTGCTTTTTGCTCAGGTTGGTATTGAACTTCTGAGCCCAAGTAATCCACCCACCTCGGCCTACCAGAGTGCTAGGATTATAGGTGTGAGCCACCATGCCCAGCCTGAGTGAGTTGAGTTTTTAAGAGCACCTGAGATGATAAAGGAGCTGTTTTAGGCACTCCTAAAACACACAGCAGGATGCAGAATGCACAGGATGTGAAGGAGGCTGGAGGAAGAGCTAAGATTCCACAGCCTGCTCTCATAAGATGGGTGAGAACAAGTGTGAGGGCTCCTTTGCTGTAAGCAACAGAAATTAAATCAGTCTTAGGCTGATGGTAATTTATTGGGAATGAGCGTGAGCTCACAGAACTGATGAGAGGCCAGAAGGCGAGGTTAGGAAGAGGAGCAGAAGGAGGCAGGTGGGGAGAGAATGTGTGCACACAGCAGAGTAGGCAGGGCAGCTGCTGAGCGGATAGAAGGCTGACTGTTCTCAATCCTCTGGTTCCTCTACTTGAGGAATTAAGCTCCATCAATGGGGCACCCAACTGGCCTCTCTCGGGTCACATGCTTCCTTCATCACCCCTGGTAAAGATTTATCACGTCTTGGTGGCTCAGCAGCCACCGCCTCCTCCTAATATTATCACTATCTCATTCGTTCATTTGGCAAATAACTTATTGACCATCTAGGCATCGTTTTAGATAATGATACGTTTTATGAGCGACTTTTCTCCACCAGGTAGAGTCTGTAAGGATTATAATCAAGAATTTCTCTCTCCTCTGCCAAGGAGTTGAGCTTCCTTTTCTTTGGTATGTTTTTATTCAGAAGGTATAACTTGGGGACTTAAACAAAAAGATTTTGTTATAGTGAAATTTTAAGAGCTTCACATACTGAAAATAACTTTGAAGTATATGAGGTCAGACAATTAAGTTTTCAAACTCATCCTAAGAAAAGTGCTACAGACCTCTTTGCTGAGTAGCACCACACTCAGTGCCTAGTCCCCCCTTCAAAGCAAGCTTGGAATTCTTTTTCTGAATGGCCACCAGAGCTGTCATCATATTAGGTCTGACAATTAAGTTCTTTAACTTACCACTGTGTGCTTATTTTGGCAGCAGTGTACTAACAACTCAGTAAGGTTTCATAACCTTGTCATATCAGGGTCTCACAGCTGTGCTCGTGTGGACGTGCGGCGATGTCTTGTGAAGTAGCATTCTTTATTGTTGTGTGTTTTTTGTGTGTCATATAACAACAAAGACTGGTGGTTCTCCAGCCCTCCCCCCAAACCTTTGAGTAGATACTTAATGTCACATAGTCCTGTGGAAAAGCAGTACAAATAACCAACATGTGTAAGGCACAAACCTGGCTGGCGCATAGCAGGTGATCAAGTAAATGATTTGCACTTTCAATGATTGCATTCCTCTAAAGGGCTACAAATGTGCAAAGTTGCACATGAATGGATCATATTACCAGTTGTGTCTTTACAGAGTTATAACTCAAATAATTGCTACATTTCATACTGACATAACTATCATAACTAGATCAAGGGGGAAAGCCAAAATGTTCACGAGCCCTATCCTGTCCTAATTATTCAAAAAAGACTTCCAAAAAAATGGGTATTTCAGCAGCTGCTTGAGGGTCAGGATAAGTCAGCTTTGCTAAATTCAGATTAAGTCCCAAGTACCACTTTAAAAAATGAAAATCCATCTTCAGTGTGGTTTACAGCTTAGATTATCTCTCCTTTACTCACACTTGAATATCAATCAGCTTAAGTAGATATTTTCTTTATGGTGATGGAATGGGATTAAGAATTTAGGAAAATAAAACAATTTGGGGAAGATGAGCCCTGCCTTGGAAGAGGTCAAAGAATGCTAACTCTCATTTGAGATTTCCATAAATTTTAAAATGTTATTTTCCATGAGTAAAATCACTGACTATAAGTCTAAGTCATGTGCAAATGGAAGTCTGCAAAGGTACAGAAAATGACTACAGATTTTGGTCCTCAAATTCAAGAATGGCTTTACTCAGGTATGGCATTTGGATCTATTCTTGTTAAAACACAGGAATTTACCTTGGAGAAAGACCCCCAACAAGGGTCCCAGATTTTATGAGTAAACCATTCCATTTCCCCAGCCCTGCAGTTTCACACCTCCACAGGCTCTCAAAATACCCCTCCCTCAAAAAAAAAAAAAAAACCTCCAAGGATTTGGTGGTAAAATAGTGTTAAAGTCTCATGTTGTTTCAGGAATTTCCCAATATGCACTAAATTACCTTTTGGGCCATGTGAGGCCAAGTGGTAGAAAACCGTTCCATTGGACACAGATGGCAGTTCTAATGTTCCCAACAGCTGGTCACACACACAAAATCAGATTGGGATTAACACTTACCTTTAGACTAGTCTCACCCGGATGGGATGGCTTCTCTGTAATATATACCAAGCTTAGCTGATGTCTCTGACACCATATGACCTCACGGGTCTTGGGAACATTTGATCCAGGAAATCTGAACTTGGGCAGAAATCATAAAGCATCAGGTACATGCTAAGCAGGAATTTATCTGCTTTTTGTCTGAAGCAGCCTCACATCCATCTAGCTTTTGTCTCACTCTGGGTGAAATATTTATAGGCAAGCTGCTTTCTGAGGCAGAGTTACAGACCTATTCAGGTTTGGTATGAAATGTCTCTGCCCGTTGACCACCTGCTGAAGCCTGAATTCCAAGTGCAACCAGACCCAAGATCATTCGTATCACCACGAACTGTAGCACTGATAGTAGGAAAGTAACTAAAACAGAATTAAGTGTCCCAAAGACTCCTTTTGTTTTGCCTTGGGAAAGAAGAATACTTCTCTTACTGAGGTTGCCACTTTACAACTTCTGAAATTCTCCTTGACAGTATTTTCAGAACTGTGGCTCAATCATTCAAATAGACTTATGACTGTATCCTTGGAGGGTAGATTTGGTTTTTTTGAAATAGCCAAAGGTCATTCAGAGCTAAACCTGATGATTTAGAAAGGGGGTCAAGTCAGGTGATATTACTATATGTCAAAGTGAGGTGTGACTTTTAATTAGCAAGGTGGATTTCATTTTATAGCTTATACATATGGTGTTAAAGCAGCTCCAAAACTTTTCTTTTTAATAAATGCTGATATTGTAACAATTTGCATGCTGAAATTCTAGAATATTTGCTTAACAATAATCAGTTTTATTACCTAGTATTACAGTTCGTATGTGACCCTAATGAGGGAAAAGTTGCAGAAGTCATCAAGGCATCCTTCCCTTTGGGGTTAGTCAGGAAGAACTAAGCAATTCAGAATTCCTAAAGCCCAACTCTGATACTCATACATTTTCAAAATTATTAGTCAGGAGCCCACATTTTTCCTTGCTTTTCTGTTTTATCAACCTTATCAAGAAGCTACCAACCAGTTTTAAATTTGCTTCCACTATTTCCTTTTATGTCCTTAATATTTATGGTTCACTGTCTATAAAGACCAAAATCTTAGTAGCTTAAACCCAACAGACATTTATTTCTCTTTCATTCCATTCACATTTAAGAAGTCCAAAGCTGGTATGGTGAGACTAGAATTTTGGAGACCTGTGATCCTTCAGTCATTCTGCCCTTCCTCCTTTCACATATAGTTCCCATCCTATTTCCCAATATGGCTGCTCCAGCACCAGCCATCACATCCACATTCCAGCCCATTGATAAAGAAGGAAGAGAAATCACTTTTCTTTAAAGGATGAAGCCTGGACATTGTGTGTACTACTTCATCCCTTCTGTTTGTATTACTCTGGCCAGAAGTTAGCTGAATGCAAAGCTGGGAAACCTAGTTTAACCCCCAAGCATGTGTTCAGCTAAAACTTAAGATGTGGTTGTTAAAATGAAAAGGAAAGAATGGATAATGGAAAAACAAGCAGTCTCTGACACAAAATCTTTGGCAAAATTTTATTTAATGTGATATATGGTTTTAGCTTTGCCTCGAAGAATCAAGGGAGGGGAGACATCACAGGTAGGAAGGACAGCCAAAGACACCAAGCCTGAGAAGACTATTAAGAGTCAGTGGGCCTGGAGAGAAGAGGCAGGTAGTAGGAGAATGACGGGCAGAGAGGAAAGTGAGGGGCAGTTAGTAGGGATTCAGGGACGGTCTATTCCATCCTCAGGAATTTCCAAGACTAGTTAGGCCAAACTTTATGCTGTCAGGATGGGCACACTCTATTGGCATTTAGATATTAAAAGAAGAAAACAGCCTCAGAAAAACATAGAATGTGGAGAAATATAGGCTTAAGCTAGTGCCCCTGTGATAGAATAATATTCCCAGTTCTGAAATACTAACCTTTCATTCATCAGGGTAAAAGTCAATCCTGATATTTTTGTCATTTAGGTAATGATAGGAGATCAGAGAGGGGTCGTGGTTAAAGGAGAGAATAGTTTAAGAGCATGTGGGATTACTAGGAAACAAGTTAGTGTGGTATTTATTTGTAGATGCCATAGAATTAGCACTCTGCCCTACAAAGTGAAAGGAGCATTTAATAGTTTAAGGTCAAGAAATTTCACATCTGGGCCTGTTACCACATTGTAAGGACTGATGTCTCCGACCCAGGAAATACCACTTGGCCACAAGGCAAGACCCCTCCCCTCTGGCATCAGTCCCTTAATACTTATGAGAATATTTCTCTCATTGCTAAGATTCTCCAGTCCAACTGCACCCAGAAGCCCAGAATGTTAGGTGGAGAATTGTCCTCAGTGGGTGAGTGCTGACAGTCAATATTGTACATGTTATAGAATACCCTTTCAAGGAGATTCTGATGTTAAAAATAATTGAAATCATATTATTTGATTATACTTGATTATACTTGATATTCCTTGATTATTCTACTCAGCAAAGGTAATGGAAGTGTCATAGATGAATAAGTAAAAGTTTCTAAGGAAATATAAAAAAATCCACTTGCTTACAACTACTTCTGAGAAGTAGGCCTATGGGAAGATATTTTAGACAGCTGTGATTAAAAACCTGATTTTGCCAAAAGCCAACCAGTATGGCGGCAGAGCATAAACTATAATTGGGTGTTTTTCAACCTTTTTCATCTCACGGCACACTTGAACCTATAGTTAACTTCTACAGCACACATAAATTATGTTGATCAAAAAAAAAAGAGTAAAATAAAGAATATACTTACTGTGCTTTGAACTCTTTTGAAAATAATTTAATTAATGTTCTTTAAAACTTTTGCAGCACACCTGAGATCCTCTCACAGCACACTAGTGGAAAAATCACTGCTATAATCCACGACTTTCCAAGTCCTGTTAAAGGGGAAATGAGAGGAAAAAAAGAGGGAAAGAAGGAGGAGGAAAGGGTGAAGGAGGAAGAGGAAAAGGAGATGGAAGAGAAGAGGGTGAGGAGGAGGAAGAGGAGAAAGAGATAAAAATATTAATTGTGTTGGAGAAAACAGACAAACAATCCAAAGCGGAAATCATAGCTCAGAACATGTCCAGAAGGAGCTATCTTTGGAGGGAGGGGAGGAGGGAAGAGCAGTTCTTTATTTATTTATTTATTGTTGGGGATTCATTGAGGGTACACTAAGCCAGGTTACACTGATTGCATTTGTTAGGTAAAGTCCCTCTTGAAATCATGTCTTGCTCCCATAAAGTGTGACACACACCAAGGCCCCACGCCCATCCCTCCATCCCTCTTTCTGCTTTTCCTCCCCCCCATAACCTTAATTGTCATTAATTGTCCTCATATCAAAATTGAGTACATAGGATTCATGCTTCTCCATTCTTGTGATGCTTTACTAAGAATAATGTCTTCCACTTCCATCCAAGTTAATACAAAGAATGTAAAGTCTCCATTTTTTTTTAATGGCTGAATAGTATTCCATGGTATACATATACCACAGCTTGTTAATCCATTCCTGGGTTGGTGGGCATTTAGGCTGTTTCCACATTTTGGCGATTGTAAATTGAGCTGCAATAAACAGTCTAGTACAAGTGTCCTCATGATAAAAGGATTTTTTTCCTTCTCGGTAGATGCCCAGTAATGGGATTGCCGCATCAAATGGGAGGTCTAGGTTGAGTGCTTTGAGGGTTCTCCATACTTCCTTCCAGAAAGATTGTACAAGTTTGCAGTCCCACCAGCAGTGTAAAAGTGTTCCCTTCTCTCCACATACACACCAGCATCTGCAGTTTTGAGATTTTGTGATATGGGCCACTCTCATTGGGGTTAGATGATATCTCAGGGTTGTTTTGATTTGCATTTCTCTAATATAAAGAGATGATGAACATTTTTTCATGTGTTTGTTAGCCATTCGTCTGTCATCTTTAGAGAAAGTTCTATTCATGTCTCTTGCCCATTGATATATGGGATTGTTGACTTTTATCATGTGGATTAATTAGAGTTCTCTATAGATCCTAGTTATCAAGCTTTTGTCTGATTGAAAATATGCAAATATCCTTTCCCATTCTGTAGGTTGTCTCTTTGCTTTGGTTGTTGTCTCCTTGGATATACAGAAGCTTTTCAGTCTAATGAAGTCCCATTTGTTTATTTTTGTTATTGTTGCAATTGCCATGGCAGTCTTCTTCATGAAGTCTTTCCCCAGGCCAATATCTTCCAGTATTTTTCGTATGCTTTCTTGGAGGATTTTTATTGTTTCATGCCTTAAATTTAAGTCCTTTATCCATCTTGAATCAATTTTTGTGAGTGGGGAAAGATGTGGGTCCAGTTTCAGTCTTTTACATGTAGACATCCAGTTCTCCCAACACCATTTATTGAATAGGGAGTCTTTCCCCCAAGGTATGTTCTTGTTTGGTTTATCGAAGATTAGGTGGTTGTAAGATGTTAGTTTCATTTCTTGGTTTTCAATTCGATTCCAAGTGTCTATGTCTCTGTTTTTGTGCCAGTACCATGCTGTCTTGAGCACTATGGCTTTGTAGTACAGACTAAAATCTGGTATGCTGATGCCCCCAGCTTTATTTTTATTACTAAGAACTGCCTTAGCTATACGGGGTTTTTTCTGGTTCCATAAAAAACGCAGAATCATTTTCTCCAAATCTTGAAAGTACGATGTTGGTATTTTGATAGGAATGGTATTGAATAGGTAGACTGCTTTGGGAAGTATAGAAATTTTAACAATGTTGATTCTTCCCAGCCATGAGCATGGTATGTTCTTCCATTTGTTAATATCTTCTGCTATTTCCTTTCTGAGGATTTCATAATTTTTTTATACAGGTCCTTCACCTCCTTTGTTAGGTATATTGCTAGGTATTTCATTTTCTTTGAAACTATGGTGAAGGGAGTTGTGTCCTTAATTAGCTTCTCATCTTGACTGTTATTGGTATATACAAATGCTACTGACTTGTGGACATTGATTTTATATCCTGAAACATTACTGTATTTTTTAATGACTTCTAGGAATCTTGTGGTTGAGTCTTTGGGGTTCTCTAAGTATAAGATCATGTCATCAGCAAAGAGGGAAAGTTTGACCTCCTCTGCTCCCATTTGGATTCCCTTTATTTCCTTGTCTTGCCTAATTGTATTGGCTAGAACTTCCAGCACTATGTTGAATAGTAAAGGTGACAGAGGACAACCTTATCTGGTTCCAGTTCTAAGAGGAAAAGCTTTCAGTTTTAGTTCATTCAGTAAAATATTAGCTGTGGGTTTGTCATAGATAGCTTCAACCACTTTAAGAAATGTGCCACCTATGCCTATACTCTTCAGTGTTCTAATTAGAAAAGGATGCTGGATTTTATCAAATGCTTTTTCTGCATCTATTGAGAGGATCATGTGATCTTTACTTTTGCCTCTGTTACTATGGTGGATAACGTTTATGGACTTGCGTATGTTAAACCAGCCTTGCATCCCTGGGATGAAGCCTACTTGATCATGATGAATGACTTTTTTGATGATAAGCTATAATCTATTGGCTAGGATTTTGTTGAGAATTTTTGCATCTATATTCATGAGTGAGATTGGTCTGAAATTCTTCTTTTTGTTTGGGTCTTTTCCTGGTTTTGGTATCAGGGTGATGTTTGCTTCATAGAATGTGTTGGGGAAGATTCCTTCTTCCTCAATTTTTTGGAATAATTTCTGCAGTACAGAAATAAGCTCTTCCTTGAAGGTTTGATAGAATTCTGGAGTGAAGCCATCTGGACCAGGGCATTTTTTGGTTAGAAGATTTTTTATTGTTTCTTTGATCTCAGTGCTTGAAATTTGTTTATTCAGGAGCTCTATTTCTTCCTGGCTAAGTCTAGGGAGAGGGTGTGATTCCAAATATTGATCCATTTCCTTCAGATTGTCAAATTTCTGGGCATAGAGTTTCTGGTAGTATTCAGAGATGATCTCTTGTATCTCTGTGGGATCAGTTGTTATTTTCCCTTTATCATTTCTGATTGAGGTTACTAGAGATTTTTACTTTTTTATGTCTCATTCGTTTGGTCAATGGTTTATCTATTTTATTTATTTTTTCAAAAACCAACTCCTTGGGCGGCACCTGTGCCTCAGTCGGTAAGGTGCTGGCCCCATATACCAAGGGTGGCGGGTTCAAACCCAGCCCTGGCCAAACTGCAACCGAAAAATAGCTGGGCGTTGTGGCGGGTGCCTGTAGTCCCAGCTACTTGGGAGGCTGAGGCAAGAGAATCGCTTAAGCCCCAAGAGTTGGAGGTTGCTGTGAGCTGTGTGAGGCCACGGAACTCTACCAAGGGCCATAAAGTGACACTCTGTCTCTACAAAAAAAAAACCAACTCCTTGTTTCATTAATTTTCTGAATGATTCTTTTGTGTTCAATTTCATTGATCTCTGATTTGATTTTGGAGATTTCTTTTCTTCTACTGAGTTTAGGCTTAGATTGTTCTTCTTTTTCCAGTTCCATAAGATGGCTTGTAAGATTGTTGATGCGCTCTCTTTCTGTTTTTCGAATGTAGGCAAAGCGATGAATTTTCTTCTCAAAACTGCTTTTGCATTATCCCACAGGTTATGGTAGCTTGTGTCTTCATTGTTGTTATGCTCAAGGAAGTTAATGATTTACTGTTTTATTTCTTCCTGCACCCATCTGTTATTCAACAGAAGATTGTTTAATTTCCATGCCTGTGTGTGGGATCGAGCGTTTTTGTTAGAGTTGAGTTCCACCTTTAGTGCCTTATGGTCTGAGAAGATACAAGGTAAAATTTCAATTCTTTTGATTCTGTTGATATTTGTTTTGATATCAACAGGATATTATCAATTTTGGAGAATGTTCCATGGGGTGATGAGAAGAATATATATTCTTTATCTTTGGGATGGAGTGTTCTATATGTGTCTATCAAGCATAGTTGTTCTAGGGTCTCATTTAAATCTCTTATATCTTTGTTTAATTTCTGTTTAGAATATCTGTCCAGCTCTGTAAGAGGAGTGTTAAAGTCCCCTGTAATGATGGTATTATCAGATATCATATTGCTCAGACTGAATAAGGTCTGTTTCAAGAATCTGGGAGCATTTTAATTGGGTGCATAAATATTTAGAATTCAAAAGTCTTCTTGTTGTATTTTTCCCTTGACCAATATAAAGTGACCATCTTTGTCTTTTTTGACTTTAGTTGCTTTAAAACCACATGAATCTGAAAATAAGATTGCAACTCCTCTTTTCTTCTGAATTCCATTTGCCTGAAAAATTGTCTTCCAACCCTTGACTCAGAGCTTTAATTTGTCTTTTAAAGCCAGGTGTGTTTCTTGCAGACAGCAAATGGATGGCTTGTGTTTTTTAATCCAGTCAGCCAATCTATGTCTCTTCAGTGGGGAATTCAAGCCATTAACATTTATTGAGATAATTGATAAGTGTGTTAGTATTCTATTCATCTTATTTTGTGAGAGTCCATTGCTTAATCTTTTGCATCAGTGTGGAGGTTGGGTTCTGTCCTTTAATTTCTGAGTTCTTACTTTGCTGCTGATCCATTGTGATGGTCAGTGTGCAGAACAGGTTGAAGTATTTCCTGTAGAGCTGGTCTTGTTGTGGTGAATTTCCTCAATGTTTGTATATCCGTAAATTATTTGATTTCTCCGTCAAGTTTTAAACTCAGCTTACCAGGGTACATAATTCTGGGCTGGAAATTGTTCTCTTTAAGTAAATTAAAGGTAGATGACCATTGTCTTCTTGCCTGGAAAGTTTCATTAGAGAAGTCTGCGGTCACTCTGATGGATTTGCCCCATGGGTCAACTGGCGCTTACTCCTGGCAGCTTGCAGAATCTTTTCTTTTGTCTTGATTTTGGACAGGTTCATCACAATGTGTCTTGGAGAAGCTCGGTTAGAGTTGAGGCAACCTGGGGTCCAATATCCCTCTGAAAGCAGTGTATCAGAATCTTTGGTGATATTTGGGAAATTTTCTTTTATAATATTCTCTAGTATGGCTTCCATTCCTCTGGGGCATTCTTCTTCCCCTTCTGGGATTTCTATAACTCGTATGTTGGAATGCTTCATAAAGTCCCACAATTCTGACAGTTAACGTTCTGCTTTCTCTCTCTTCTTTTCTGCCTCTTTTACTATCTGAGTTATCTCAAGTTCTTTGTCTTCTACCTCAGAAATTCTTTCTTCTGCATGGTCTAACCTGTTTCTGATACTTTCCATTGCATCTTTAAGTTCCCTAATTGACTGTTTCAGTTCCTTCAGCTCTGCTGTATCCTTTTTATAATCTTCATATCGTTCATGTCTTATTTGATTCAGTTTTTGGATTTACTTTTGGTTATTTTCTACTTTATTAGCAGTTTCCTTCATTGTTTCCATCATTTCTTTCATTGTTTTCATCATGTGTATTCTAAATTCCCTGTCATTCCTAACATTTCTTTATAGGTGGAATCCTCTGCAGTAGCTACCTCCTGGTCCCTTGGCGGGGTTGCTCTGGACTTGTTCTTCATGTTGCCTGGAGTTTTCTGCTGATTCTTCCTCATGAGTCATTTCTTTTATCTGTTTCCTTGCCCTAATTTTCCTTTCACTTCCTCTTGCTCTTTAAGTTCTTGTGCCTGTGGACCAAGGGTTCGATGAGTCCTTTTGGTATAGGACCAGAAGGGTGAGAAGGTTGAAGAGCAAGAAAAGCATGAAAGAAAGGAGGACTGAGTGAAAAGAAAAAATATAGAGAAAGGAGAGGGGCTAGGTAAAAGGAATATTGTCAAAAAGAAGAGAGGCACAGAAAGAGGGAGTCAGAGCAATATAGGTGTACAGTAGGGTACTTTGACACAACCTTAAAAAAAAACCACCTTCTGGGGGTGCCCAGTTGTGTGGTTCCTTTGAGGTCAGCAGCTCTTTGCTAACCTGATCAGACACAGTACCCCACTTCCACCAAGTAGAGAGGGAAGACAAAAATGCTATAAATCAAACCAAAAGAAACAAACAGAAAACTTCACAGGATAAAATTCGGTGAAAAACCAAATAATAGCTGTATAAACACTAGGAAAAATGAAGTTCTAGTTATTGAAAAAGGAAGCAATGGGAAATTATAATTAAACTAGAAAAATTGAGAAAGAAAAAAGATCGATACAGAAAATGTTGAAATTAAAAAACAAAATAATATCAACAACATCAAAATAAACAAACAAAAAAAAACAACCAAACCCCCCCCCCCAAAAAAAAAACTCATCTAAAAACAAAGCAGTATGTATATGTTGTTGAATATTGTCTGGGCAACATGTGGTCTTCTGGGGTATGAGATGTTCATCACAGTTCTGATACAACTGGAGGCTGTTGATTTCTCAAACCCAAGGAAGTAGACACCCTAAATCTCTCTTCAGCCCTCTTAAAAGGCACTTTGAACTTGTAAACTTGCTGAGCAGAAGCTTTCCCAGGAAAGTGCTTCTCGCTGGAATCACTGCTGAAGTGGCTATCCACTTACCCAGTGTGCCAAAACCGGTCTCACTCTGCCCCTGAGGGTTAGGCTGCAAGGCAGCTCAGACCCCACCCTTAGGCTACACAATTGATAGGTTACCAGCTCCCACCAGATTCTAGCTCTGTGACCCTGAGGGCGGAGCTTGCCTGGCCAGATCACTCACAATGGCTCCCTGTGGCCCACAGCCAAACACTACTAGCTCCTTCTGGCTCAGCGGCTCAGACTGTGGCCCTAGACAATGGCCAAAGTTCTCCACACTCCCACTCAGGCTCTCTCCAAGGCAGTTCAACTGAGTGCCAAGTCCAAAGACACCAAAACAGTTCACAGGTAAGGCCTTTCCTGTTTGCAGTCTCGCTGCTACTGAACTTACAGTTGCAGGCGGGTTTATACCCATTGAACACACACGACCACTTGCCAATTTTCCACTGTTTTAGTTCTCCTCTTGGGGTCCAGAAGTCTCTTGCTGACTCCCTGTATCCTCACAGAGGTGATGATAGGCAGATCCCACCAACCAGAGATGCCTGGAGTTCTATCTCCCCAGAGTCACGGTGCCCTGATGCAAGGAAGCTGTTACTCGGCCGTCATCTTGCTCTCCTCCGAGCAGTTCTTTTTTTTTTTTTATTAAATCATAGCTGTGTATATTAATGTGATTATGGGGCACCATACACTAGTTTCATAGACCGTTTGACACATTTTCATCACACTGTTTAACATAGCCTTCCTGGCATTTTCTTAATTATCGTGCTAAGACATTTACATTCCACATTTACTAAGTTTCACATATACATACCCTTGTAAAATGCACCACAGGTGTAATCCCACAAATCCCCCTTCCTCTATCCACCTCCCCCCTCCCTCCCCTCCTTTCCCCCTTCCCCCTATTCTTAGGTTGTAACTGGGTTATAGCTTTCATGTGAAAGCTATAAATTAGTTTCATAGTAGGGCTGAGTACATTGGATACTTTTTCTTCCATTCTTGGGATACTTTACTAAGAAGAATATGTTCCAGCTCCATCCATATAAACATGAAAGAGGTAAAGTCTCCATCTTTCTTTAAGGCTGCATAATATTCCATGGTGTACATATATCACAATTTATTAATCCATTCATGGATTGATGGGCACTTGGGCTTTTTCCATGACTTAGCAATTATGAATAGGGCTGCAATAAACATTCTGGTACAAATATATTTATTGTGATGTGATTTTTGGTCTTCTGGTAGAGGAATTATAGGATTGAATGGCAGATCTATTTTCAGATCTCTAAGTGTTCTCCATACTTCTTTCCAAAAGGAGTGTATTAATTTGCATTCCCACCAGCAGTGTAGAAGTGTTCCCTTTTCTCCACATCCACGCCAACATCTCTGGTCTTGGGATTTTGTGATATAGGCTAGTCTTACTGGAGTTAGATGATATCTCAAAATAGTTTTGATCTGCATTTCTCTGATGATTAAAGATGATGAGCATTTTTTCATATGTCTGAAGGCCGTGTGCCTGTCTTCTTCAGAGAAATTTCTCTTCAAATCCCTTGCCCAGCCTGCGATGGGATCCCTTGTTCTATTCTTGGTAATGCATTTGAGTTCTCTGTGGATTCTGGTTATTAACCTTTGTCAGAGACGTAACCTGAAAATATCTTCTCCCATTCTGAGGGCTGTTTGCTTGCTTTACTTACTATGGTCTTGGCTGTGCAGAAGCTTTTTAGTTTGATCAGGTCCCAGTAGTGTATTTTTGAAGCTGCTTCAATTGCCCGTGGGGGTCCTCCTCATAAAATACTCGCCCAGGCTGATTTCTTCAAGGGTTTTCCCTGTACTCTCTTCTGGTATTTTTATAGTTTCATGTCTTAAGTTTAAATCTTTAATCCAGTGAGAATCTATCTTAGTTAATGGTGAAAGGTGTGGGTCCAGTTTCAGTCTTCTACAGGTTGCCAGCCAGTTCACCCAGCACCATTTGTTATATAGGGAATCTTT
Source organism: Nycticebus coucang (assembly GCF_027406575.1). Taxonomy (NCBI): domain Eukaryota; kingdom Metazoa; phylum Chordata; class Mammalia; order Primates; family Lorisidae; genus Nycticebus; species Nycticebus coucang. The sequence continues at coordinate 14,226,420 of NC_069797.1, forward strand.
TCCCCACTGAATGTTTTTATTGGCTTGTCAAAGATCAAATAAGAGTAAGTAGCTGGATTCATCTCTTGGTTCTCTATTCTGTTCCAGACATCTACTTCTCTGTTTTTGTGCCAGTACCCTGCTGTTTTGATCACTATCGATTTATAGTATAGTCTGAGGTCTGGTAGTGTGATTCCTCCTGCTTTGTTTTTATTTTTGAGTAATGTCTTGGCTATTCGAGGTATTTTCTGATTCCATATAAAATGAAGTATTGTTTTTTCAAGATCTTTAAATTATGACAGTGGAGCTTTAATAGGGATTGTGTTAAAATTATATATTGTTTTGTGTAGTATGGGCATTTTAATGATGTTGATTCTTCCCAGCCATGAGCATGGTATGTTTTTCCATTTGTTAACATTTTCAGATATTTCTTTTCTTAGAGTTTCATAGTTCTCTTTATAGAGATCTTTCACGTCCTTTGTTAGATAAACTCCCAAATATTTCATCTTCTTTGGCACTACTGTGAATGGGATAGAGTCCTTAACTGTTTTTTCAACTTGACTATTGTTGGTATATATAAAGGCTACCGATTTATGAATGTTGATTTTGTAACCTGAGACACTGCGGGAAGAGCAGTTCTGAGGGGCTGTGAGGCCAGAGCCAAATGTCGTGAGAAGCAGGAGGGAATCCAAGCCTCTTACTTTTGCAAATACATTTGAGCAATTCCTGACCCCCACTCTGTGCTAATCAGGATGGATAGTGATGGTCTCAGAAAAAACAATAACAGTAAAGAGCCCCAAAATGTGGTAGCCTCAGAAGAATCATGAAGCCCTATGCCCTAAAGACTGGCCACCAGTCGCCTTTCTAGAAAATAGTCCGACTCCTGCTCATTACTAGAAGTAGCCAACAGTCCTCAGAAGCATCATTCTTGGTAAATGCAACTCAGGGACACACGTGAGCACATGATGAAGCCTTCCCAAGCTCTTTTGTTTTATTTTATTTTATTTTTTTGGAAACCCCTGGTAGAACACCGTGGCATCATAGATCAGAACAACCTCAACTCCTGGGCCTAAGCAATCCTCTTAGTCTCCTGAGTAGCTGGGACTAGAGGTGCTTGCCACAACATGCAGTTATTTTTAGAGGGGTCTCCCTCTTGCTCAGACTGGTCTTGAACTCATGAGCTCCGGCAATATACCTGCCTCGGCCTCCCAGAGTGCTGGAATTACAGATGTGAACCATGGCACCCACCATCCAAGCCCTTTTAGAAAACAGGGGTTGGTAGGGCAACAAACTCAACCAGTACAACTACCATCTGAGGAAAAGAACTAATGTGAGAAAACCAAAGACTTCAGAAAGCTTATAATTATTTCAGATATTACTCATACATTCAGAAATAGTTAAGAAGCTTTTGCATCCATGAAAATAATCGACAGCAGTTCTTGGAAATTACTATTTGACCCATGACAAAATTTTAAATCACTACAAATGGGAGAAACAACCAAAGAAATGCAGTTGAAGTTAAAAAAAAATTAATTAAATGGTAGATCAAATAAGTAATTATCTAAGAAGAAAAGATTAAAAATGAAAGTATTAGAGATATTCAGAAATGTGGAATATAGATATAGAAGTTCTAGTGCCCGCTTTATTTAATTTTAGTATAAACAACAAAGAAAATAAGAGGGAAAATAACAGATGTTATTAAATAACTTAGATGTTCTTAAATATTTATTATTCTTAATAATTTAAGAAATGACAGTGAAACACTACTGAAGACATATGAGGATTCTTAATATTAATAATATTTTCTCTTCTTTATTATGTTTGAAAATATCTATTTATGTTAAGAAACAGGACAAGCAAGTATACTTGCTTATAATGACAATTATACCTATCATAATGAAATTCCACAACACAAGATATAAAAAGGAAAAAATGTTTCTGCCAAGGAAGAGAAGCAGATAGACATCAGATTTCTTACAGTCAAAGCAGATGTTAGGTGGGTAGATTGCCTAAACTCACAGGTTTGAGACCAACTTGAGCAAGAGCAAGACCTCATCTCTAAAAATTAGCCAGGCATTGTGTTGGGCACCTATAGTCCCAGCTACTCAGGAGGCTGAGCAAGAGAATCGTTTAAGCCCAAGAGTTTGAGGTTGCTATGTGTAAGGCCACCATAGCACTTTACTGAAGGTGACAACATGAGACTCTGTCTCAAAAAAAAAAAATTATGCTTTAAAAACTACAAAACATTGTTGAAAAAAATTAAAGATATGAATAAATGAAGATATCTATGTTCATGTATTAGAGATTTAATATTGTTAGAATGGCTATCCTCTCCAAAGTGATCTACAGGCACAATGCAATCCCTTTCAGGATTCCAGCTGATATCTTTGTAGAAATTGACAAGTAGATCCTAAATTTCATATGGTAGCTCAAGGGATCAGAGAAAGGCAAAGTTGGAGGACTCACACTTCCAGTTTCAAAACCAAGCATCAGCAATCAAGACAGGGTGGATTAGTATAAGGACAGACATGCAGATCAATGGAGGAGAAGGAAAAGTCCAGAAACAAACTCATATCTGCCATAACTGATTTCTGACAAAGGTGCCAAGACCATCTGATGAAGAATATTCTTGTCAACAAATGTTCAGATGCAAAAGAATAAATCTGAACCCTTACCTCAATAGATCGAGGTGCTAAAACAAACAAAGAAAACCTAAAATTGGATCATACAACTAAATGAAGGAATTAAAACTATAAAACTCAGAAAAGCAAACCACTGTGGTCTGAATATTTCCCCCTAAATCTATGTGTCGGAAACCTACTCCCCAGTGCAACAGTGGGAGATGGGGCCTCATGGGAGATATTTAAGGCCAGAGGGCTTCACCCTGTGAATGGATTAATATCACAATAAAAAAGTGCAGGAGTGGGTTCAGTCTCATTCACTCTTTTGCCATGTTAAAACACACTGTTTTGCTGAGTATGGTGGCTCACACCTGTAATCCTAGCACTCTGGGAGGCCGAGGTAGGTGGATCCCTTGAGCTCCGGAATTCAAGACCAGTCTGAGCAAGAGCAAGACCATCTCTAATAATAGCCAAGCATTATGGCTGGCAGGATTCCAGCTGATATCATTGTAGATATTGACAAGTTGATCCTAAATGTCACATGGAAGCTCAAGGGAGCTTCCTTGAGCTGTGTAGTCCCAGCTACACAGTAGACTGAGGCAAGAGAATTGCTTAAGTGCAGGAGTTTGAGGTTGCTGTGTGCTATAATGCTACACACTTTACCCAGGACACAGAATGAGACTCTGTCTCAAAAAAAAAAAAAAAAAAAAAAAGACACAATGCTTGTCCTCGCTTCCCTTTCACCTTCTACCACGTGAGGACACATTAAGAAGCCCCTCACTAAATCGAATATTGGTGCCTTGTTTTTGCACTTCACAGTCTCCAGAACTGTGTGTAAGACAATAAGTTTCTGTGTGTAAGACAACAAATTTCTTTCTTTTGTGAATTACCCAATCTGTAGTGTTCTGTTATAGCAAAATGAAATGGACTAAGACACAACACAAGAATAAATATTTGTGACCTTGAATTTGGCAATGGTTTCTTCAACAAAAGCATAAGCAATAAAAAAATAGACAGTTGGGGCGGCGCCTGTAGCTCAAGGAGTAGGGCGCCGGTCCCATATGCCGGAGGTGGTGGGTTCGAACCTAGCCCCGGCCAAAAAAACAGAAAAAGAAAAAAAAATAGACAGTTGGATTTCATCAAAATTAAAAACATCTATGCTTCCAGGACACTATCAAGAAAGTAAAAAGACTCCTACCGAGTAGGAGATATTTGCAAATTATATATTTTATAAGCAACTTGTACCTAGAATATAACAATGACTTTCACAAATCAATAATAAAAAGACAACCTAATTCAAAAATGGGCAAAGAATGTGATTATTCTTTACACAAGCTTCCAACAAGTACATGAGAACAGCCTCAGCAACATTCGTTATTAGGGAAATGCAAATCAAAACCATAATGAAACAACACTTCACACTCACTAGGATGACTGTAATAAAAAAAAAAATCAACTAATAAAATGTGTTGACAAGATTATGGAGAAGTCAGAAACTTCATATACAGTTGGTGGAAATGTAAAATGCTGTTGCCACTTCGAAAAATCTCCTCAAAACATTAAACATAGAGTTAGCATTTCATTATGTAATTCTGCTCATAGGAATATACCCAGCGAAATGAAAACATGCATACACACCAAAACTTCTACATGCAAGTGCATGGCCAGAGGTAGAAACAACTCAAATGCTCATCAGGAAACAGAATGAATAAACAACATGTGGTATGTTCTCACAGTGACGTAATAGTCAACCATGAAAAGTAATGAAGTGCTAATACCTCCTATAAATGGATAAACCTTAAACTAGCACACTAAGTGAAAGAAGCCAGTCACAAAGGATCACATAACATAGGATTCCACTATATTAAATGTCCAGAATAGACTAATCAATAGAGAAGAAAAATAGCAGTTGCCTAGGGAATGGGAGGGAGAGTTGGGGCGGTAATAGTTAAAGAGTACGGGGCTTCTTTTGGGGTGATGAAAATGTTTCTGAGATTGAGCGTAATGACAGTTCCACGACTCTGTGACTATTCTAAAAACCATGGAATTTTACACTTTAAGTAGGTGAATTGTATGGTATGTGAATGAGATCTCAATGAAGCTATTACCAAAAAAAAAAAAAAAGAAGAAAAAGAAAGAAAGAAAGGAAAGGAAAAAAGATTCTGAGTAAAATAAGAGTGGAAAAAAATATCCTAATCTGATAAAGGGTAATCATCAGAAAACAACAAATATCAAATTAAGTTTCCATTGAAATGAAAAAGCTAGCCTCCACTGTCACCCACTGTGTACTTCACATACAGTCAACTCGATGCATCAAGAGGAGGAAAAACAGATTTCTAAATATTGAGAAAACACTCTCAGTATTTCCAGATGGTAATATCAGGCAAAAACTATAAGAGTTCAGCAAACTAGATAGATATGATATTAACAGGCAACGATTTTTCTACACATCAGCATTAACTTGTCAAAAAAATGCTTTAGGAAAAAATATAATTTAAAATAACTATAGGAATTGTAAAACACCTAAATTAATGCATAAGATCCATATGCGAAAATCTATAAAAGAATATCAAAGAACAAAGAGAAGAATTAAATAGAGAGGTACCCTATTTGTCAGACAAAAGAGACTTCATTGTGAAGATTTAAGTTCCACCAAAATTAACATACAAACTCAAATAATTCTTACCTGAATCACTAGAATTTTATGAAATGTAACACTTCTAAAGTTCATAAAGAAGAGAAAACATGTAAGAATAGCCAAGATAAATGTTGATGAACAAGACAGTGAGAAGCAACACGCCCTTTCCTAGGTGAGCATAGTAATAGACTCATTTGCTATTCTGTTTAAATGCTGACATCTTGTCTGGATCTTTTAGACAAAGAACAGCTCCAGCCACATACACCAAGGCTGGCAGTTTCGAGCCCAGCCTGGGCTAGCTAAACAACAATGAAAACTGCAACAATAAAAAAGAAAACAATAGCTGTGGGTTGTGGTGGGCGCCTGTAGTCCCAGCTACTTGGGAGGCTGAGGCAAGAGAATAGCTTAAGCCCAAAAGTTTGAGGTTGCTGTGAGCTGTGATGCCATAGTACTCTACCCAGGGTGACATAGTGAGACTTTGTCTCAAAAAAAAAAAAAAAAGAAAAAGAAGATCTGCATGTATTATTTGGAATACATATCATCACTTTTCTTCTTTCCCAAAATACATTCTGGAATTATTTGGTGCCAATTCTGTGACTTATCAACATCTGAGATGTATTTTCTGAACAATGCATTACTGATGATTTGGGGAAGGGGAAAAAGTTAAGCAAAAAAAGAGTACCCCACCACCTTTATGAGCAAGAGACATGAGTCAAAGTCAAAATGAAGTAAGAAAGCCACTGTGTGAATTTCCCCACAAATCATTACCTCCACTGACATCCGAAGGACAAGTTACCCCAGAGTTGGTTGGAATGGCCTTTCTGATCGCGCCATACATGATGGCTAATGTCATTTGTTTCACTGAGGTCGTGCCTTTGAAACCAAATACTTCTGTCCAGCAGCCTTCTCCTGTTCCTCTGCTTCACAATTTCAGATCCCAGTAGGTGCTGGATATTTAGGGCACTTTGACTAAGCAGGGTAAATCTTTTTATTTTATTTGAAATAGATGCACAAAATGAACTTACAAGGAAAATAGATTTTATAAAAAGACTACCTTCTGTATACACATTCACAAGAAACTGAGTGTACATGAGTGGTGAACGTAAGTGGTAAACAGGGCATGCTGCTCAGATCTCTATCATCACCCTTGTTTACTGTTATTTTAATTATTTGTTTACATCCCCCCATGCTTGTCAAGTCATAGACACTCAATAAGTATTTGTCGAGGACATAAAAAAAGGAGAGAAAGAAATTCCTGCCATTAAAAGCCAACAGAACTATTAGTTAATGACTACATTTGCACTTATTAGTCCATTTCTTGAAGATGGATTTCTTTTTCTCATTGTCTGGATCTCTCTCCCACTGATGTACCCTACCTGGGTCGCCCTTCTGAGACTGACAAAATCTAGAGGGCTTTATCTCCAAAACCCGCTGTTCCTTCTACTTTCTTGGTAGTGATTTGCTTATCCAGAAGCACAAGCATCCTCTGTTCGGGGATGATCACTCAAAGCTCAACCGATGTCCGCATCCTGCTTTATGTGAAGTCACATTCTCATGACCCTACATCTGCAATCTCATCAAAATATGCCTGGTAAAGTTGTCCTTTCTCATAAATGTAGTTACACTTTCATTTCCTTAACTGGGCTCCAGATAGCCCATTACTGTTAAGACTGACCTTCAGTCTGCACTGATCCTTACTCCAAAATCATGGTCTGGCTTTTTTTTTTTTTTTCAGGCTTATTTAAATTGATTTTCTTGCCTCTCAGCACTTCCCCCCCTCACCCCGTAACTGCCAGTTACACTCACGGATACTAATAGGTCTTCTTCAGTTCATGTTCCAGGAACAAATTTCTTTAGAAGTAAACTTCTGCTTTCCAATCTAAAATTGCTTCCAGTTTCCCATTAAAATACCTTTTAAAAAAGGAAAGACAGGAAACTCACACTACTATAAACCAAAATTGACAGGCAAGAGAATATGGGGCTCTGGGAGGAATCTCCCCTGTAATGAGGCTGATGGAGCCACATCTGGAAACATCTACTCTCAGGCCCTCCTTCTACTCTCCTCTGCAGACTCCTGCATCTCACCAGGAAAAACCACCATACACCTCAAAAGGATCTGGAATTGCTCTTTTATGCATTTAACTAACAGCTCAAATGACAAGTTTATCAAAAAGTCCACGAATTATTATTATTTTCCAAGAAACTTATTTCAGCTGCAGATGGACATGTGAGTTGTCATTTTTAAATATAAGATTACTTCAAGGTATCAGCAACCTCAGTGAGGCCAAATAATTCTTGGAGGCCCAAGGCAAGGCAGGGGAGAAGGGATAGAAGAAAGGGCAAAGTGTAGGGAAGAATGGATGTCATTTCTCTACTCAGACCTCTCCAGTGGACCCTAACAGACTTAACAGACTTTTAAAAATTCCGAATTGGACTTAACAGAAATTCCAAAGCCAAGGCCAGTATGTGACTAGACCCGGCCCCTCTGCAGCTTCCCTGTTCTCTGGGGACCTCCTTTCCCCCTGCTGTCCCCATTGCTCCATACCCCAGCTATATGGCCCACTTCCTCTTCCTCCAACATGCCATCCCTGCTTCTGCCTCAGGCCCTTTGCACCTGCTACCACCTCTGGCAGGAGTGCCACACTCCAGCTATCCACATGACTTACTTCATTCCAGATGACTCCCAGTGCGTCAGCCCCACCTGCCCTGCTCTTTCACGCTGCTTCCCAGGCTGTTCCTCACCCTCTTTAACTTGTCTTCGTAGCAGCTTCTCGCCGCATGACTCTCCTGTGTGCATGGTATAGTGTGTATGCATTTTCTGTCTGTCCTTTCTAGACTCTTGTTCAATGTGAGAGAGGACTTTGAATCACTCACCATTATGAACTTTTGCCTGGGACAGTGCCTGCCACTCCACAAATATTTGTTAGATTAATGAACACATAAGTGATGGGCCAGGGAGGAAGGATTTCACAGAGCATGGAGAAAACAGGGCATCTCCAATGATCGCTTTAAGCATCAAACTATCCAAATAGAAAACTCATGAAATTGATAGCCCATGCTAATACAACTTTTTAGCCTATTTGTGCATATACTAGTGAAGAACGTGTTTTATAAGAAGTTGATGTGTGTGGGAAATCAGTGAGCTGTAAACAGGAACAATAGCATTGACAGAGCTATAGGTATGAAAACAGCTGAATCACAGCATTGGAAGAGATGGGAAAAGAAAATACCACAATACAAATCAGGGATTCTGTTCACAAAGATACAAAGTAAGATTTTTCTGAAAGCACCTTGGATAACAAACCCACGGGACAGGCAGGGAATGCCCTGGCCAGGGATGAAAGAGCAGGGCGTGTCCGGACTGCAGAGAACTAACGAGAGGGCTGACAGAGAGGGTGCAGGTGACAGTGAGTCAGCTTCAGACATTCACACTGGAAATGGACCAGCATTGCCACATCTTCCAATATTTCAAGAGAAAATGGAAATCTGATTTTTTAAGGGCTACTATATGGTGAGAAACCGCATGGCAACCAATTTTTAAATGTCAAAGCACTGAGCCAGGGAAAATCTGAGCAAACAAAATGTATCTGAGGGTCAAGTTCAGGGGTCGCCAGTTTGCAACCACTACCCTTTAAGGACAGTGAGGAGGAATTACAACCAGGCCTGAGGATCCAGCACTCAGGTTTAGGTGTAACTAAAAGTGAGTTCTAGTCAGTTTGCTCAGCCACTGAATGAGGATAACACCTGCCACTGGGTTGTCGTGAGGGTCCTCTGAGAGCAGCTGGCACAGCAAGGGCAGGATCATGGCAGACGAGCTTCTCACTGCACAGCACGTTTGCAATAGCAGCTCCCTGCTGACGTGTTGAACCGTGTGCATACGGGCTATGCACACGTCCTAATGCATTTAATTTCCAAACACCCATGTAATCAGCACCCAGATCCCGAAGGCAAAGCACCAAGCTCAGCATCCTCCCTGGGGCCCCCCTCCATAAGGACTTCTTTCCCCTGTGTTAGTTCTGCCTGTGTTGTGTTTTACACCACTGGAATCATGCAGAATTCTTCTACACACACAGAACTCTGTGTCTAGTTTATTTTCCTAACACATGTTTGTGAGATTTGTTCACACTTGTGGATGGTCTGACCCCATTGTTCAGTGGTAGCCCACTGTATGACTGTTCCACAAATTCCATATCCGCCCCATGAGAGGCAGACAGTGGGTTTTCTAGACTCTGACTATCACAAATAATGTTGCTGCAAACATCCTAGTACGTATCTTCTGGTGAGCCTGTGTGTGCGTTCTTGTTGGGTATATTCCTAGGAATCAGATTGCAGAGTCATCCCTCACTGTCGGTGAGGGATGCAAAACTTCACCTCTGAAGGGGCTCTGGCTAAGCCTGAATATTAAATTAACATAAAACAAATTAACCAGAGAAAAGTACACAAATGTTTTACCTGTACATTGGCATTCCCACAAGAAAAGGAAGAAGTGTCTGCTCCTAAGTGCTTCTATACTAGGTTGACCAAAGACAGGTAATCGTAGAAAAGTCACTAAAATGGATGGGAAAACAAAGGAAGGTAAGAGTTGGTGAACAAGATCTCTCCGCACAGAATTCTCTTGGGCTTAACTCCCTGGCCCTGTTGGTGAGAAAGAATCTTTCCTCCTGGTATAAGTGGGGCGTCTTTCACATCGTCTTCCACCTGCTCTTTGTCAACTGTTTTTACACTGAATTAATTATTTTGCTAAAATGGCATAGGTGGGGGGTGGTGTACTCTGCCACATTCAGTGTGTGTGGGATTAGCAATAATTAATCTGTGAGTCACTGCACAGAGCAGCTGTGTGGAGTCACGCCGTAGCTGTGTTGCTTCAGATTCTCACCAACACTTGGCACTGTCAGTTTACAAAATTGCGGCAATATTGGGAGGGACAGCATAGTAATGATTCCTTTGCACTCCCCTTTTGAACAGTGAATCCAAGCACTGTTCACATAACTGGTAGCCCCTTAGACATTTCCTTTCATACAGTGTCTGGTCATGTCTTTTGCTCCTTTTTCTACGAGTTCTCTGCCGTTTTCTTAATAATTTGTAGAACTTATTATGTTTTATTTATTTATTTGCTTTTCATCAACTACTATTAACTGCTCTTTCACCATTTTATGGCCTCTTTTTAAAAAGCTGTTAATTTTTTAAATACTTCCAATCTATTTCTTTTTGTCTTTAGGCTTAGCATTTTTTGTACCAGAATTAAAAAAAAAAAAAAAAAAAAAAGGTCATGAAGGTGTTTCCTGAATTGTTTTTTCCTAAAAGACTTTATATTCTTTTAGCTTTCACATTTAAATCTGGAACTGATTTTGTATATGGTGTGAGTTAGGGGTAAGTGTCATTTTCTTTTTTTCCATATGCCTCCCTCATGGCCCAGCACCACATTTTGAAAGACCACTATTTCCTCAATCATTAATTTTTAATTTTTATACTGCTGAATCTATCTCCCCATTCTGCAAGTACTATGCAAAGATTTTATATTTGTGTGTGTTTGTTTTACCTGAACTAGGATTTGATATTTATTCTTGATAAATTTTCTCTTATTCTTTTCAACCTATTATTTCCACTGGTTGAGAAATTTATAAAATTTCATGTTACATTCTAACATATCTGTTTATATCCAATAGGTTTCATAAGCATGCATTTTCATTTTCACCCAAGATGCTGAAAATATTGAAGAGGACCAGGCCTCATATGATCTCCATGTGTCACGCCCCTGAGATGTGTCCTCTGAGTAAACACTGGTCAATCCATTAACCATTTGGTGACACATATGATCAGCCAATCACCTGCACATCATGCAGCTGGGTGCCTTCCATGCATCTGTAGACATCTATTTTTAGACCTAGTTGAGGTCACCAATATATTAATACTCCCCCCAAATCAGTGCCTAAAATTCAAAACAATGCCAAAATAGCAATCCAATAGTGTAGTAATATTTTTCTTACAATCCAGAAAGCAAATCTTCCCTATAAAACTTTAAACCAAGCCAGCTAGCTGACCACAACACACAGGATCCCTACACTTACGCCACTACCCTAACACAAGCGTGCTGCGTCCTCACCTCCTCTCGTGGCAGGCCAGCAGCCTTTGGGGCAACCTTTACTACTCTCAGCCTGTGTGCTCCTGGAGAAGTTGAGTAGAGTACATGGGCCCTTCAAGTGTTGAGTTCATGACCTAGATCAGGGCCAGTTGGCAAACTTTTTTTTTTTTTTGGAGATAGCATTTCACTTTGTTAGCCAGGCTATAGTGCTATGGCCTTGACCTAGTTCACAGCAACCTCAAACTCCTGGGTTCAAACCATCCTCCTGCCTCAGCCTCCCAAGTAGCTGGGACTACAGGTGTTGACCACAACAACTGGCTAATTTTTGCATTTTTTTTTAATACATACAGAGTCTCGTGGTTGCTCAGGCTGGTCTTGAACGCCTCAGCTCAAGCAATCCTCCCAACTTGCCCTCCAAGCCATTACCTACAGTTTGTTGTACAGCCTACAGACTTCCTACACTTCCATCCTGTTAGCCCTACTGATAAACAGGCCAATTAGACAAGTCATAACAAGACCCACCAGCATATTCCTGTAGGCCAAGGGTTGCACAATCAAAAGATAACAAATGCTGTGGTGGGACATGCATGGGATAGAGACCAGATATCAGGGAACAGTGGGAACTGCGGAAGGATTCAGGGTACGTGTCCTACCCACCAACAGTCACATTTGCTTTTATTTATGACACTAAGTTGACCAAAGAAGTGCATGCAAGTCAGAGTCACCCTGCAAGCCCCTGTTCTAGGCTGTTACTAAAGTGATTGCATAATTTATTGCCTAAATCAGACCACTTCGGAGAGTGAAAAGAGGTGGTCAGAATTGTTCTTCTTGGACCATAGAGGTAAACCGAGAGTGTCCCAGGCAAACCAGGATACATGGAAATGACAATATTCCCATGAGGAAAGCCAGGTCAGACTTATTTTTTAATGAACTACTATTGGAGGGAAGGTGAAATGCTATGCCAGCACTGACCCCACTTCATATCCAACGTGACCCCTACTTTATAGCCAATGTACTCCAGAGAGCCCAGGGAACCCAGTTTGACAACCACTTATGCGGTGTGAGGCATGGTCTGGGAGGCACAGTTGAGTGTTCTCCTTACTCCACCACTGAGGTCTTTAGAGAAGTGTCTCCAGGGTGGTGGAGCTGCTTTTCTGGAGCTCTGGTTGTTCTGAGGTCCTGACATGAACACGGCAGGAACAAGTTATAAAAATGAGCAGACCGAGGTCGTGGAAGGTTTGAGAGCCAGCCTTATGCACGGCCCTGGGTCCCAGCCTCACGAGGGCACCTTCTCTGGGGCTGGGGCTTTGTTCCTCAGAAGTCATCAGATGGGGTTGTCCTGGTCAAGCCGTGCAGGCTCACAGCGTGAGCCCTGGTAGCGCCAAGACATCCCCAAACTCTGTCTTATACAGAGAGAATGCACGTCCCCCCGTGAGCACCAGCCCTGCCCTCACCTGGGTCTTCAGCTGGTGCTGCACTCTGGTTCCTTCTATTCCCCATGTCTCTTCCCCAGAACTGTTGCAGCTGCTGGCAGGGTTGAGATGCCACAGGAGGTGAGCACTCACCACTTGAGAGCAGACCTCAGTCCCCACAAGCTGAGCAGAACCAGAAGCGTGACAGCAGGGACAGCGGGTAGAGATGGCAGTCTGCAGGTAAACTGGCCATGAACAGTATCTGTGACGTTTGCTACATGGAGAGATCTTACCTCCTCTTCCCCCAACAATAACAGGGGTTGGTAGATTGTTCTCCAAGTTCCTGTTTCTATAACCATTTTGCATGACACTTTTGGTTAGCACCCCAAAGATATCATCATTTTAATAATTTTTCAATAACAATCCCTTAAATTATGAACACATTTTCCATAACACCTTTATTATAAGATACAGGTGGATACATGAGATTCTGTTCATTTTGAGGTGTTCATCGGGAGCTTACAGTGTGGGTAAGAGAACAACAGAGAACTAGGGGGGCTGAGGTTCCATATATCAAAAAGAAAAATGAAATCACTTTGACCCCTGATTTTCATACTTGTCAAAGCTGACCATGATCGCATCATTTTGGAATAAAAAAAGAAAGAAAGAAAGAAAAAAGAAAAGAAAAGCTAAGCTCCTTGAGAGCAGAAACAGAATCTTATCCACAAAATGGCTGTTGTTTATCACAGAGGCTGACAGTGTTGCTCCATATGTTTCTAGAATAATGTTAGAAAAAAACTAAGATATAAAAATGTCAAAGTGTTGAGCAACATATACTCCCCTCTTTTCCTCCCTTCCACCTCCACATAAGGGATTATAGGTGCTCTACTCAATTTATGTGTTTAGCTATGACTTCTTAAAATGGACTCAGAAAAGTGCTCTCAACCCTAAGCCAATGGTCAGCCAGGAGGACAGCAGGAAGTGGAGGGAAGTGGATCTTCCCAGAAATACAGCATTCTGCACTCCAGGTTGTTTGTTTGTTTTTAGACAGGGTCTCTCTCTATTGCCCAGGCTAAAGTGCACTGGTATCATCGCAGCTTACTGCAACCTCAGCCTCCTGTGTAGCTAAGGCTATATGAGTACACCACCACATTTGGCTCATTTTTACTTTTTGTAGAGAAAAAATTTCACTGTTGCCCAAGGTGATCTTGAGCCCCTGGCCTGAAGCAATCCTCCCATGTCAGCTTCCCAAAGTGCTGGGATTATAGGTGTGAAAAATTCCAAGTGTTCTAACAAAGGGGCTGTGGCTAGCATATTTTCATTTCAATGGAGCAGAAAGTCATTTCTCTGTGTTTTCCCAGACTCTGGGAGCAACTTCCCCTTGGAGCTTGATTAATCATTTCAAGCTTAATGTCTTCAAATACTACCTTGTACTGAGAAAGGGGGGTCAGTTGAGTGGGGTGTGGGGATGGAGGGAAGAACACACACTGTAAGGGCACAGGAACACTTCTGAGTAAGGCCCCAGCAGATAGGCTGTCTTTGGGTTTCCTACAGTGGTTACCACAAGCAGCAAGGGTCAAGGTGTGGCCACAGGGCAGTTGGCTAGACACCCAAGCCCACACATAGCATGGAGCAAAGTCTCGCCTTACCTCCTCTTCCCCCTGACAATAACAGGGGCTGCTGGGAGATTGTTTTACTTCATTTAACAACAAGGGAGAATTTCCAAATTTATAACAAATTATATCGGGTGGAAATGAGGCATGCTGATACAGTTAATGCTGTTATTTAACAACTAGGAAAAACAAATTATACTGGAGCCTCTCTCTCTTCTCCCTGGGACACTGAGAAGAATCAGATGGACACTGAGACCAGAACAAGTCCCGGGTGCCTCTGGTGCGAGGCCCGTTGTCATCCTTTCCTCTAACTTCACGTAGTAGCAACTAGCAAGGGCTGTTGCCCCTCAACCTTTTATTTTTGCTGAGGTCAAATGTACCTAGGATCAAATTAGCTGTTTTAAAGTACGCAATTCAGTGGCACTTAGGACATTCCCAAAATTGTACAAGCACCACTCTATCTAGTTCTAAAACGTTTTCATCACCCTGATGGAAAACCCCCATACCCTTTAAGCAGTCAGTCCCCCTCCTCTGCTGACAGCCACTAATATACTTTCTGTATTTATGAAAATTTCTATTTGGGGTATTTCATGTAGATGGAATCCTACAACCTGAGGCCTTTGTGTCTGGCTTCTTTTAAGAGTGTAATATTTTTAAGGTCCATCTCCATAGTAGTATGCAGCAGCACTTTGAGACTTCCTGTGGCTATTCTTCCATTGTATGAATATACAGAATTTTGTTTATTCATTCATCAGTTAATGGGCATTTGAGTTGTTTCTACCTTTGGCTATTATGAATAACACAACTCTGAATATTTAGATATAACTATTTGTCTGAATACCTGTTTTCCATTTTAGGGAAAGGTCATATGATGATTTTATATCTAACTTTTTCAGGAGCAAATCAGTAACGTTTTTTTTTGTTTTTTTTTTAGGCAGAGTCTCACTCTGTGTGGAATGAGTCACCCTGTGTGGAATGCTGTGGCACCACAGCTCACAGCAACCTCAAACTCTTGGGCTCAAGTGATCCTCTTGGCTCAGCCTCCCAAGTAGCTGGGACTATAGGCACCTGCCACAATGTTGGGCTAGTATTTCTGTTTTTAGTAGAGATGGGATCTCACTCTTGCTCAGGCTGGTCTCAAACTCCTGAGCTCAAGCAATCCACCTACCTCAGCCTCCCAAAATGCTAGGATTACAGGCATGAGTCACCATGCCTGATTCAGCAATATTTTTACACGTTAATAAGGAAAGCTGCCATGAACCAAGCTATGTAGCTCGTACTAATGAAGGAAACTGGTGACTCAAAGAAGTGAGCAGCAGCTTCCCTGCTCTCTGAGGCCAGCAATGTCTTTTCTGAGAGGCAGGACAAGAAAACAAAATGGGAAATAGAACAAGGAGGGGTGTTTTAAGTATCCGCAACGCAACAGGAAGCAATTCCTTTGAGGATCCATAGGAAGAGAAGAGCCCTAGGCTGGGATACTAGCTAAAATGTCTTCTCTCCTCTAAAGTTAAGAAAACTCTAGGGAAAAAACCACTGGGACTTGGACCTTAGAAACACCTGTTTCAGAAGGTGAAATACCAGAAGCAAAGGCCTGGATGGAGGCAGGAAGGTGAGGACGACAAACTGTCCCCCTCGGGCTGGGAAGACAGCTCGAGGGGGGAGCTCCTGGAGTGAAACTGCAGTTAGCTTGGCAGCAGACTGTGGGCTCCTGGGGGCTGAGCAACAGTGTGTGAGAAATGAGAAGCTACCACGGGGGGTCGGCAAAGGCAAGATGCTGAGGAGGAGAATTCTGAGCCTGGTGGAATTTCAGGAAGAGAGAAAATGACCAAAGGAAGTGAAGGAGGGAATAATTAATGTAACCCAGGTATGACATACTGAAGACCTCACAGAAAATGATTGCAGGAATGGGATGGAGATGAGAGGTGTAAAAAAAAAGAAAAGTTTTAATTAAGAAAGTAAATGCTACCAAATTGGACCTTCTGGATTAAAAAAAGGCAGGACAAGAAAACAAAATGGGAAATAGAACAAGGAGGGGTGTTTTCTTGTCCTGCTTTCCTTCACTGACATTAGAGTTCGTGAATTCTTTTTCTTTTCTTTCTTTCTTTTTTTTTTTTTTCTTTTTTGAGATAGAATCTCATTTTGTCCGCCTCCGGTAGAGTGCTTTGGCATCACAGCTCACAGCAATCTCAAACTCCTGGGCTCCAGTGATCTTCCTGCCTCAGCTTCCAGAGTAACTGGGAATATAGGTGGCGGCCACAACGCCTGGCTATGTTTAGAGAAGAGGTCTCACTCTTGCTCAGGCTAGTCTGGAACTCCTGAGTTCAGGCAATCCACCTACGTCAGCCTCCCAGAGTGTTAGGATTATAGGCATGAGCCACCCGCACTGGGCCTAAAGTTCACCATATCCATCTAAGCACCCACTGAAGTGACCCATCTTTCTGAAGCTAAGATAACTTTAAGGAAAACAACTTTAGAAATTTTAATACTAGAAACATATGATGCCAGAATTCTAACTTAATAAACAAATGTAAATGCCTACATACCTGCCAAGAATCCAGCGCGGTTCTTAAGATCTCACTTGCAGGCTGGGTGCCTGTAGCCCTGTGGGTAGGGCACCAGCTACATACACCAAGTCTGGCAGGTTCATGCCTGGCTTGGGCCTGCTAAACAACAATGACAACTGCAACCAAAAAATAGCTGGGCATTGTGGTGGGTGCCTGTAGTCCCAGCTAATTGGGAGGCTGAGGCAAGAGAATCACTTAAGCCCAGGAGTTAGAGGTTGCTGTGAGCTGTCATGCCATGGCATTCTGTGGAGGGTGACATAGTAAAATCTGTCTCTAGAAAAAAAAAAAAGATCTCACTTGCAATTAAGAGTTTCAACAATTCCAAGTGAGGCCCCCAAAATGAGAACCTGCCCCACCATCTGTGCCTAAAATACCTCAGAAGCAAGACTACTGGAGACAGAGGCCTCAGCAGACTGATAGATTTACCTGCATAAAACTTTAAACTATCTATGCATTGCAAAATATCATGAATATTAAGAAGCAGGCACCAAACAGGGAAGAATATTTACAACATGTTGATATTTAATGGGCAAAACTTAATATCTTTATATATCAATAAGAAAAGAAAGGTATCTACAGTGAAGTGAATGTTTGTGTTCCCCCAAGATTTCTATTTTGAAATCGTAACCCCCAATGTAATTGTTTTAGGAGGTGTAGGTTTTAGGAAGTAATTAGGTCATGAGGGTGATATCCTCATGAATGAGATTAGTGCCCTTATAAAAGGGATGATGATTTTATGTTGTCAAGGAGCAAATTAGCATGATTTTTATATGTTAATCAGGGAAATTGTCTTGAACCATGTTATGCAACTCTTTCTAATTAAGGAAACTGATGATTGGAAGAAGTAAGCCATGGCTTTCCTGCTCTGTAAGGCCAGTGTATTTCTTGCCCTCTTTCTGCCTCATGAAGATGCAAGGAGAAGTTGGCTATCTACAGCCTGAAAGAGGCCCTCACTAGAACCCAATCATGCTCACACCTTGTTCTTGGACTTGCCAGCCTCCAGAACTGTGAGAAACAAATGTTTGTTGTTTAAGCCACTCCAGTTAAGGCAAATTGTTATAGCAGTCCAATGTGACTATGACACTATGAGGCTTGAAAGAGAAATGTAAGAAATACCAATTGCATTCCTTGATATTTACACAAAAGAGTCAAAAACCTATGTCAATGCAAAAAAAAAAAAAAAAAAAAAACAAGCCTAAATAAGAATGTTTAGAGCAGCTTTATTCATGATACCAAAATTTGGAAGCAACCAAGATGTCCTTCATTAGGTGAATGAATAAATACACTGTGGTACATCCAGACAACGGAATACTATTCAGTGCTAAAAAGAAATGAGCTATCAAGACATGAAAAGACAGGGAGGAGCCTTAAATGCATATTGCTGAAGGTAAGTACCTACCTGAAAAGTCTGCATGCTATATGATTCCAACTCTGTGACATTCAGGAAAAGGCCAAAGTGTAGAGACATAAAAGAAAAAAAAATCAGCCATTTCTGGAGGCTACATGGAGGGAAGAATGGTAAACAGAACACAGATGAGTTTTAGGATAGTGAGACTATTTTATATATGATGATGGTGAATACTTGTTTTATACATTTGTCCAAATTTAGAGAAGGTACACCAAGAGTGAACTCTAACATGAACTGTGGACTTCAGGGTGGGGTAGGGGCACGTGTCAATGTTAAGTTACTGCCCCCCAGTGGTAACAAATGTACCACTTTGGTGGGAGATGTTGATGCGGGGAGACCCTCTGGGGGTGATGTACTATGAGAACTCTGTACTTTGCACTTGATTTTGCTGTGAACTTAAAACTCCTCTACAAAATAAGGTCTGTTTAATTAAATAAAAGCAATGAGCAAAAGATGTAAATAGGCAATTCCTAGAAGGAAAAATGCAGATAGTCAAAGAACATAGAGAAGTGTTCAACTTTATTTGTTAACCAGAGAAGTTCAAACAAAATAATGCCATTTTTGTCTGTTAAGCTGATAATATTTAGAAAGTGAAAATGGGAAGGACACAGATCAACAGATATGCTTATATAGAGCCAAGAGAAGGGTATATTTTTATAGTTTTTCTTGATTCCCTTTGGCAACATGTTCCAAAAAACTTCAAAAATGTAAGGACCCCTTGCCCTTGTTCTGCACTGAGAAATTTATACCCAGGAAATAATCATGAAAAGTCACCAACTATGGCTGACATCAGCAGAAAATTGCCAAAATATTTAAAAAAGAGATTGATGCTAAACAAATGTAGCTCCTTGTGATGGAATACTGTGCATCTATTAAAAATGGTGATATTGAAGTTAATATAGAGATGCTTAGATTCATGGAACAGGGTAAAAAATTTGTAAAGGAAATTATAGAAAAGTCCATTACAATCCCAGTAACACTAAAAATATAAATATCTATGTATACACACACACATGAACCTTATTGATTTTATGGAAAGAAAAAGTGCCTGGAAAGCTAAATGAAAGTAAGAGTTATCTGTAGATTAAAGGGGTGTGCATTATTTTTTTCTAATTCTCCTTCAAGAAATAAAGACTAGTATCGTAAAAATAATAATGACAGCAAACCAAAAAAGCAAGACAGAACCTAAATTCTGGTTCTGCAATTATATTCATGACCATTGTTTTAGGCCCAGCAGGCCAAGTGTCCTCTCAGTCCAGGACTGAGCAATGCTATGTGTAAGCAGCTGTCAGCCTGGAATGTGACTGTTATCATCTCTTTTTCAGACAAAATTTCTCCAGCCCAGCATTGGCCTCTCCCTCCCAGCATCCTCCACTAAACAAATATTGACACTAACAGAGGGTAGAGCCCTCCTAAAGTCCCCTACTAATGAGTTGTGTTATTGCAAGAGCAGCTGCGGGTCAGCCTGCAGCCTCCACATCTGCGCTGCTGGGAAACTGCTTCCCAGGAAGTGAGAAAGGCCTCACAGTGGCCATCATTCCTCAGGAAAAAAGAATGAAAACTGAAAATGCACAGTTTAGCTTTGTGGGTTTGGAAGGTTTATAGTAACAGCCCAACTCCTGTGCACATCTGGGAATTTGATGTGTTACCATGGGAGTTTTCAACAGATCTGGAAATAAAGTCAACCCATGCAAGTGGGGAGGGGAAACCTGAAAAGCTGCCAGGTGCCAGGAGCTCCGAGAGTCCTGAAAACAGGAAGGGGACACATAAAGGAGCCTCAAGGGATGAGAAAAGGAAAGGATGCATTCACCTTAAATGAAGACCATTTCTGCCATCATGGTCAGATTCTCCACCCAGAGACTCTGCCCACAGTCCCACGGAGCCTCTGAGAGGTGCCATTCTGCCATGCGGGAACATATTGGACAGGCCAATAAAGCATCTCCAGACCTGATAGTGAGAATGATGGAGGAAGTCACGTGGGCTGTCACGTGGGCTTCCCAACAAATCCCTGATCTGCCTCTCAGCCACACCCTCAGCAGGGCAGCCCCTACTACCTCTCAGAGCAGCCTGGGATCCACTTCTGAGTCCCAGCTGTTTCCTTTTAGCTGTCTTCCTGGATTGTTGTTTGACTGGGGGTAGGGGGGGTTACCAAGAATCTCTAAGAATCCTTGGTATCACATGTCCTGAAATAATTTGTAAAATTAGAGCTCTACAATGTTAGAGCTGAGAGGAATTGGAAGGGAGTTCGGACTGCTCAGTGTCAGAGCCAGGGAGAAAGACTGGAGGCTGGGAGGAGAAGTGAGCTGCCTGCAAGCCACTGTGGAGTTAGTGGCAGAGCTGGCCCACACCAGGTGTCCTCGTTCAGAGCTGTCTCCTCTGCAGGAGGAGCTGTCTCCTTCACAGCCCTGACTGGCAGCTGGTTAGAGAAGCAGACTCTCAGAATCAGAGCCTGAGTTTTAATAAAAAATCTCCAGGTGCACATTCTAGTTTGAAGAATGCTTCTCTGAGGCAGTGGTCCTCAAATTTTAGTAAGCATTGGAACTCCTTGCACTGTGTGTTCATACACAGATTTCTGGGACCCATCACCACAGAGCTTGTGATTCAGAAAGTCTTGGATGGAGTGTGAGATTTTTCATTTTCAACAAGTTCCCAGGGACCATGATCTGAATGTGTGTGTCCTTTAAAATTTCATATATTGAACCCTAGCCTCCAATGTGATGTTTTAAGAGGTCAGGCCTTCGGGCCCTGCTCTCATGAATGGAATTACAGTGCTCATAGAAGGAGTTGAAGAGCTGCCTTGCCCCTTCCATCATGTGAGGATACAGCAACAAGGGCGCATCTGAGAAGCAGAGTGAGACTCACCATACACTGAATCTGCCAGCGCCTTGATCTTGGACATCCCAGCCTCCAGAACCGTGAGCAATAAACCTTGGTTATTTACAAATTATCCAGATGGTCAAAAATATCAGGTGATGTTGCTGTGGCTAAATGAGGAGCACATTTTGGAACCTCTACATTCTTCATGACACAGTATTAGCAACCAGCTCCAGTTGGGGAAGGAAAATAGCCCATCAAAGCAGCCTGGGCCCTCCCACTCTGCTCTGAGACAGGCCACTGACAGCCTGCTGCTGGAGGGCCTGTCCCCCAGAAAAGCTAGGGCAGGATGTGAGGACAGAATTCAGGATGTCCTTTGAGCACTCTAGAGTCCATGCTGAGCCTGCTTTGGCAGCCTGGTCCTGTTGTCTGAACCCTTAGTACAAGGGGGAGTAAAAGGTAGACTTTGCCAAAGACTCTCCACCTGCAGATGTGGTCATCACCAGAAAAGTGTCTCAAACTTGAGTCAGCCTTTT
Organism: Nycticebus coucang; assembly: GCF_027406575.1. Classification (NCBI taxonomy): domain Eukaryota; kingdom Metazoa; phylum Chordata; class Mammalia; order Primates; family Lorisidae; genus Nycticebus; species Nycticebus coucang. The sequence goes on from NC_069797.1 coordinate 14,248,087, forward strand.
GACTCTACTTATTGGGTCCTATGATCCTCTCCTTGAGTGGAGGAAGTAAGGGGGCCATCTATTATTCACCCCCTTTACAAGTAAGAAAAACCACCGGCAGAGAAAGTGAAAAGGGTACTCACCTAATTGCTGATAAAGCCAGAATGGGAAATCATTTTTCAAATCTTACTTCATTAATTTTCCCCACAATAATTCATTGCCCTTTTGGGTTCCATAGGGAGTGAGTACAACTAGAGTGTTCTAATCCTCTTCCAGATGGGGCAGGTACATTGCTATTCCAGATGAGAGGGAAAGAACCATTTCACTCATTTTACACATAAAAAAGACACACACGCATACACAAATATGCACACACCCAAAGCCATGGCACTAAAATCATTCAGCCTCAATGCTGGAAAGATCAAAGACTTTTAAGGGAGAGACCATCCCCAACAAAAGAAAATCTGTTACTAATTTAACTCTATATTTTCCCATTTACAAAAGTGTAGGCAGTGCCAAAACTTTAAAAGTGCTATATTACGAAAGCACAGTCTTGAGTCAGTTTCCTGAAGAGCAAAATGCCTATAGAGCATTGAGTACATAGTGAGAGCATTTGAAAATTAATGCATTTCTTTGAAAATTATAAAGATAAATGGTAGAGAGATTTCCCAGGCTAGTCTGTAAAACTCTATTTCACCTACAAGATGCCTAAAATGCCATTTACCTTTCTGACAGTATCTTTAGAGGGAAATTGCTTTCAAATTCTATTCAAACATATACACTGGTCTGTCCCCATAATTATCTCACAGTGTGTTTTAATTGCTTTATCTTCTCTTTTTCCCTTTTGCAGTTTTTTTTTTTTTTTAAACCACCACCTCGGGTATATGGGGCCGGGGCTGGCACCTTACTTCTTTGAGCCACAGGTACCACCCTCTTTTTTCCCCTTTTGAAGGTAAGACTGTAGAAACCATACCTGTCTTATTCATTATTGTATCCCTAGTGCAATGACTGATACATAAAAGTATTTAATTAATGAGTGACTAAATGATCTTCTCTTGACATGGAATGTTCTTCCCAGCTCCACCTGCTTTTATTGGCTAATTCCAACTTCAGGCCATGAAACTAAGCCTTCCTTGACCCCTCACCTTGTGCTACCCTCAGCCACAGCAATGAGAACCTTCTATTTTAAATGCCTTCTCATTTAAAGTATCTTAGAAAAACAGCAAATATCTTCTTCTAAGACTTAGATCCACATGCTCAGAGCTTAAATTAGCTTCTAAAGTCCCTCATTCTTAATATTGAGCAAATACAAACCAAACATTTAAGACTTAAACTACTACAGACAGCTAAAAATAACATACCAGCAATTGTAGGAAGAACACAATTTTACATATGATATTAACATACTCAGAGAATGATGTTTAAAATATATATTATTTCTGCAAGCTATGAACAAGGAAAAAGGATCATATATTATTTCATTTAAATAATGGCACAACACAAAGAGGAAAACGTGGTGTTAGAAGTCAAAGACTCAATAGAAAGCTTAAAGGACAAGGCTGTAGGCATCTCTCAAAAAAAGAGACAAAGAAGGAGTAAACAGGAAAGACAAGAAAATTGGAAAGTCAAGGCCATAACTCCAAGTCCCACGTGTGGTACCCATGGTGGCAGCACAGAGCCCATCAGAGGCAAGAGGTGCCTTCTGAGTCAGGTGAAGGAACCATGATTCTTAGTGTGGGACTCTCCACATGGGGCTTTGCAGCTGGACACCCACCCTACACTGTGGTGAGAGCCACCTCAAATAGCCACAGTGACTGGAGGGCTCAGGATGGATGCTGGCAGAACTCATATTTCCTGGGCACTTGTGGGTTCAAATGGTCCCAGAGTGACGAGATGTCTTCCCCTTAACTATCATATGTGTGTTATCTAGATTTAAGGTCAGAGCTTCTTTGTGATACCTGGGAACCTTCTGTATTAAAATTTATGTAGTATCTTTATTTAAATTAGATTGCTGTTTTGGTACTTAAATACGGTTGTCTAAAAGGTAAATTTATGACATGGCCATCCAGAGAAAACCAGTATCATGTTCTGTAGCAGCCAGTCTTGCTAAATAGTGCCCCCCCCCCCCAGGATTCTTGCCTCCTGGTATTTACAGCTCTGTGTTATTCCTTCTTACACTGAAGAAAGATGACCTGTGTCAAAGAGAATAGTTCAGGAAAGAGGCCAGGTGACTTCTAAGTTTGTGACCTCTACCTTGCTCTCTTTTAGAACCATCACCCAGGGAGGAGCCAGCTGACATGTTCAGAGCAGATTCAAACAACCCTGTGGAGAAGGCCCCATGGTGAGGAAGTGAGACCTCCTGCCAGTGAGTGTGTGTATGCCCCACTCTGAAACCAAATTCTCCAGCCCTGGTCAAGCCTTTGGATGAAGCATCCTTCAGGTGACATCATAACAACAACCTTATGAGAGACCTTTGGCCAGAAACATATGGCTGAGACCCACTCCTAGATTCCAGACTCACAAAAAATGTGACATAATAAATGCATATGGTTTTTTAGGCCACTAAGTTTGGGGCTATTTTGTTATAGAGCTGTAAATAATGAATACTTTTCCTAAAAATAGAAAAGGAAGGGTGGCAACTGTGGCTCAGAGGAGTAGGGCGCCAGCCCCATATGCCAGAGGTGGTGGGTTCAAACCCAGCCCCGGCCAAAAACTGCAAAAAAAAAAAAAAAGATAGAAAAGGAAAACAAATGAACATTATTAAATTCTACTTGCAGACTATTCCCTGATGAAGATTCTGAGCCTGAGATCTGTTGGTTAAAAGGGAAGACTAGCAATTATTAAAGACTTACCTAAGCTCAGATTTGTCTTCCTTAATGTAGTCATGAAGAAGAAAAGAGAATCAGAAAGGGACTCTCTCTACATGGTTTAGTCATTCAATCCAATATCTTGCATCATTTAGAAGTGATTCCAGGAACCAGCAATGGTGCATGTCCCATACTTGGCAGAGGCCGGGGGTGGTAAAGTAAGGAGATGGTGGCAGGGGAACTCCAAGTTTCTATGCTGAGTTTTCACACCCCCAGTGAGTGACTTTGGCACATGACTTCAGCCCTACAGACCTCTAGCTCCTCCTCTGTCAAATGAAGACTGAACCAGATGATGCCTGAGGTTTGACTTCAAATAATAGTACTTTTCACCAGGATATCAGAGGACAAATGTGTCAACTTAGAGAAAGCAGTTTGCAAAGCTTCTCTTTATGCATACATAGCTCAAAATATTTTGATGTATTTTTGTACACATCCAAACTGTTCATTCAGGATTTGAAAAATAAGTTTAGTGGCACACTATAATTAAAAAAAAATAAACAGCATTCCTGATTTGCACATTAATAGCAGTGCTGATCTTTGCTAGAAATAAAGCCTTTAGCCTGAGTCACCTCCAAGTCATAATAATTAAATACCAAGAAGCAAAAGCTTGGAAAGGGTGAGGTCTGATTTCATTCCAGATGTGCATTTTTCACCGAGTATCAAAGTCACAGAGTTTCTGCCTGACAGCCAAGGAGGCTCTGTGCCAAGCTGAGTGTTCTCTTTGACCTATGGAAAGCTAACCTGCTGGACCTGAAATTCTGAGAAAGCTAAGCTAATTTTCCAGAGCAGACTAATGCTTTAATGACCATACACAGACTCTAATCTACCTATGAACATATGTGCAATCACAGTGACATTTCGCCACTGCCTTTTACTCACAATGCATCCATTTCACTGCACCTCACGTCCAAGACTAAGTAGCCCTGTCCACCACACGCCACATAGCTCCTCCCTACATCCACTTCAGAGGATGACAGTTCCACAAGGTCCTTCACGCACTGTCTAGTTTTAATACAAAGAGAAGAAAATTTTAATTCATGAGCTCCTCTGAAAAACTGTATTTGAGGATTATGTACCAATTGCAAAGCAATTTCAGATTTTCATTTGACTGCTCTTTCCGTGTTTCAGTAGATAATGGGAAACATTCAAAATGGCTAGATTTAAGGTCAGAGTTTCTTTAACATCAATCAGTAAATATAAATAATAAGCATTAATGGAAGGCAACGAAAGAGAGAGACAGAGAGAAAAGAAGGAAGAAGCAACAATAACAAGACAAGGGGATGAGGGAGGGAGAACAAAGAACTAAACAAGAGAAACAGAAATCACGAACTGAAGTGACAGAGAAATAAAGAAGAAAATAAAGAGATGAGAAATGCCAACGCTTCATTTGCATTACCTTTTCAGCAGCTTCTAATCTTCTCTTCAGCACATCGCAGCGTTTGTATGGGTAGCAGCAGTGACCTGGACTGAGAAAGCATCCAACTCTGCCCACACCTGCTCATCCCAGAGGGGTCGACCCAGGGTCACAGCGCTCCTCACGGCATGTCCACATCTTAGTACATCTTAGTACTTAGTACTCTGTCTACACCACCCCAGGAGAGCTCAGCTCTTGTTGAATTATTGAAGGAACCCCAAATAGTTCTCCAGACAAATCGCACAATTGTCCAGACCAACCTTGAGAGGTTAAAAAAAATGACAAAGAAGATCAGGCACAGTGGGTCACACCGGTAGTCCAAGCTACTTGGGAGGCTGAAGCAGGAGAACTGTTGAGCCAAGATGTTTGGAGTTACAGTGAGCTATGCTGGTGCCACCGCACTCTAGCCTGGGTGACAGAATGAAAGCCCCTCTCAGAAACAATAATAACAACAAAAACAACAATATTAAGCTTGTTGAAAGCCAGGCAAAATTGAACCAAGGACTGTGTTTTCCCACCTTGTCAGAGGAGCCACAGGCCATTTATAACCAATCTTCAAGTTCTGGGTAAGGCCATGCACATTTGTCTCAAGAAAACACAAAAGTCTCTCCCTCCATCATTCCTTCAGGGAAATTTAAGGTTTGGGTGTAAACCTAGTGGGATAATAAACTGGAATATTAATTTGCCTTTGCTTTCCCTAGATTTTGTCGTCGTTATTGTTGTTGTTGTTGAATGGTTTCTTTTTTTTTTTTTGTCTGTTTTTTGTTTTGCTTTGGGTTTTTGCCCTTCCATTTCTAACTGGTACCCAACATTGTCTTTTCTTGCCTCAGGGATTGCTGGAAGATGGAACATCTAGAGCTACCGTGCTTCTGTCTCTCGTAAAGCTCAGCTTGTTAAAGAGATCACCATCCAGATAGAGGAAGGGAGACCAGGGAGTGTCCTTGAGGACAGCAGGATGGGAGAAATAAGAGTTTGGGTGCTGCCCCGCCCAGGAAGAGGTATGCAGCTCCTTCAGAGAGGCCAGAACTCAGAGGGGCACGCCTGTGTGGTACCGAGGAACTCAGGCCACATCAGGGATCTCTGGGCATCTTAGGACCTGAAAGGAAACCTGGGGCTGATTTTCAGTGGAGCAACAAGCTGAATTTCAGTGGGGCTGATGGTCGTTGAGTCCAGGGGCTTCTCCATGGTATCGTGCGCGTCAGATCAGGTACCGAGAAATTCATGCTCACCTACGTGGACTGTGCCCTGCAGGAGAGTGCCTGGCCTTGGGGGCCAACAGCTGCTGAAACCCAGCTGTGCTCAGCTTGCCAAGGCCCACACCATGGGGCAGGTGTGCACCCCCAGTGGTGCACCTGTGAGGTGCTGTACGGGCTGGCAGCGGCCTCCCTGGCACTTGCCCATCTTGGCCTTTCACTCATTCCCAGGAGAAAAGGCATCTCTAATGACTCTGAATGAATTTCCCGTCACTAGAGTGGGATGATATGGAGGGAGGTGCAGTCAGATGTAGGTGGCTGGAAGAGAAAAAAGATCTGGGATAGCTCTTGTACACTAGGATTGGTAGACAAACATTACTCTCTGTAGTAAAATGCATAAGGCTGTGGTCAGCCTCTCTCACCACCAATGCTGTCAAGGCAGCATTTCTGCTCTCAGAAGCACTTCTTATAGAGAAGGTGTTCCCCTGATGGACACAACTGCAGATGACATAGATGCGTCATTATCAGTTCTCACTCCCGGAGAAGGACAGCAAGGCAGACTTATGAGTGAGTCTAGTGGGGTGTGTTTGAGGTCATCAGATCTACCACTGAGAGCCCCGATCTGGGATAAGGGCAGATGGGCGTCTCCCCTGAAAGCTGTTCTTTGTCGGGGAGACGCCGCTTGCCATTGTCCTGAGGCACACACAGGCCGCTGTTCATCCAGGGATTCTGAAACGGATGTCATCCCTCTCTAACAGCAGCAAGACCTCTGGTCTTTGACCCATACAAATCCCAATTAGCTAAAATTGCTCAGCTGTGTCCAAGCTCTGTCTTCCTTCAAACACCTAATTGTGTGAAAGCCGCATTCCTGGGAGCTAGGACTCCCACCTCCATGATCTGAGCCTCCCGGCCCCCAGCCTCTTCCCGAGAGACTCTCTCCCCGTTTTGTTTCTTCTCTTAATGAACTGTGCCAATCATTAAGGAAATGCTGCTGAAACCTTATTACTCTTGGCGGTCCTTCACTCATTAGCCAGCGAGCCAAGCAAATGTCCCCATTTATAGCTACTTGCAACCCCCAAGTCCAGCCAGGCACTTCAAGAGCCCATCAGCCTTCCCATCCACCCTGCTGAGAAAACACAGTCAGGCAAATGCTCAAGAAACATAAAGGGATGTTAATATCTTACCAAACAACAGTGAGCAAACCTGCAAGCCAATTATGATACATCCGTTTCCTCACTCGGGTCTCTTTTCCCTAACGTTGGTGGAATAAGTAATTAGAGAGCCACGTAATCTCCAGATTCATTTGAATTCCTCAATGGTGAACTCTTCAAAATATACACATGCTGTTTTTGTTGATGCAATTAAATATCCCTTTTTAGTGGTGCTTGAGTTTTGGCAGGAGGTTAGGCATAATATAAAACCAAAGAGGGATCTCATTACCGCAATTCACTTGTCCTAATAAGACATCATCCTTGAAGTTGCATGCCGTGACCCCACTGATAATGTCAAGGCAGAGATCCAGGATGGCGCAGGCCTCCCCTCAGGAAGCAGAAGCTAGATACACCCTGACCAATTACACCGTCCAGAAAGAATCCGCTCGGAACTGCTCCAGGGTAGACAATGTCCAAATTCTCAGAATTCATCACAGGCTTTCGAGGGGGAAAAAATAGCATTAAAAAAAAAAACTAATAACCTTTACTCTAAACAAATCAAAATAAGATAGTAAGAACAAGCTAGCTTTTCCTTTTGTTCCTTAAACCACTCGTCCTGCTTCTTATAAAACCACATCAGACACATGAGATCCCCACTGAATAAACAAAAGTGGAATTACATTAGGCAAATGCAAGCAGCAAATGCTAATTCTGAAAATTCACATGAGGTCACTTTGGCTCCGTGTTCTGTCCCTTCCTGTAAAGCAAACAGACTCCTTCTTTTGCTTTCTCTACTCTCTGGTTAAAAGCTGCTAGTTTACTGTGTCGAAGGGTACCTAGAGGCATTCCACCTAAGTTTGGGATGTTGGGGTTTAAGCTACTGTCCCAAAGACAGTCAACTGGTTCCTTCTATCCGTGTGCCCAGGTGAGTCCCTCCCAGGCTGGAGCAAGGCCCACAAAGAAAGTGAGAAAGTTCAGCAGCAGAGAGAGAGGTGCCTGGGTGCTGCAGACTGTCCCCTGCCATGCCTGATCCCAGGGTGCCCAGGCTGCAGGGAGCAGTAGGGTACTTGTCAGTGCCCATGGCAGCATGTGACCATGGTGGGACACGTGGAGCCCAAGCTGTGCACCTGCCCTGGGCATAAAGCATTTCAGGGTGTGATGCCCCTCAGAGAAGCCACCTAAGTCAGACAAAGCCTACAGGAGGGCAAGGGGATGAGAAAGAGACAAGGTGGGCAGTGAGGGCTGGCGGGTTCATCGCAGTGGTTCTCAACCTTCCTAATGCCGCGACCCTTTAATACAGTTCCTCATGCTGTGGTGACCCCCAGCCATAAAATTATCTTCATTGCTACTTCATAACTGTAATTTTGCTACTGTTATGAATCATAATGTAAATATCTAATATGCAGGAGACCCCCAAAGGGGTCATGACCCACAGGTTGAGAACTGCTGCTCTAGATGGAATCCCCTTCACACCTTGGCTTTTCTAAGTCTTCAAAGCACCTCCCAGAACCTGGAGGACCAGTGCTGTCAGCAGCCTGGGGGTGTGATGGGGATGCAGAAGCTCAGACCCCACTCAGAATCACAAATTAGAATGTGCACGTGACTCTTATGCACACTGACGTTTAAGAAACACCGGTCTAGAATGTAACTGAATAAAAATAAATCCTGGCCCCAAACCTACAGGGAAATAAATGGTATAGAAAAGGAGAAATGATGTACAAAATACGCCAATACAGGAGAAAGCAGAGATCCAGATGTAGGGTCCGTCTGTCTACCCAGCGGGAAGTAGGTTACCTTTTCAAATCTGATGCTCCCCTTTCATTTTCCAACATGCAGATATGACATATACCCACCCCAAATCGCACACCTCTCACTCATCACCCCTCATCACAGTTCTGCAGAAACCTCTGAGCTGGCCCCCTGCCTATAGTCACATCCCTCCCCAGCACCTCTGAGAAGCCACCTGCAGCTCAGCCTTCCTGATGCATTTTCTGACTTTCATCGGCTCACAGCTCTCTTCACAAGCCTACAGCAGCTGCCTGTTAAACATGGCATATCAAACTCATATGTTTAGCCCCCTCTCTCTGCAAACTTCATTGAATGAAAGAAAAGGAAAAAATAAAAGGTAAAAATAAAAGGTATAAACCTACCAGGACAAAATAAGCAGGAAGGGACACTTCAGCATGAAAAAAAAATAATCCTCTAAGTTTGGGAAGAGAGGAAATTAGAGGGAGGGTAATTGACCTTGAGGGTTGTTGGAACCTCCTTCTGCTTCCCCCAGAGGGGGATGTCAGTGCAAAGGAGCTAATTCACTCAGAAGTGCAGAAAGTTTCAGGAGGCACCAGGTGCCAGGAAAGTGGTGAGGGATAGGCTAGAAAGGTCTGTCTATGCAGGACTCTGCCCCCATTCCATGCCACCAGCAAGCACACCCACACACACCAACCCCAAGGGAGATCTGTGGCCTATTCTCGGAAAAATTGAACCCAAAACATTCCTGAACTAAGGACTCCAGGCAGAGCAGTGGGCAGAGATGAGGTATAGGTCCCAGAACTAAGGGATTAGGTTGAACTTACAATGAGGCCTTCAACTCCCTATTTCCAGAAGGCAGAAAGCCAATACATTTTTATCAACAGGGAAGATAGGGGTGGTAACCATAGCTCAGTGAGTAGGGCGCCAGCTACATATACCTAGGCTGGTGGGTTCGAGCTCAGCCTGGGCTAGCCAAACAACAAAGACAAGTGCAATAACAACAGAAAACTAGCCAGGCATTGTGGTGGGCGCCTGTTGTCCAGCAAGGAGGAGGCAAGAGAATTGCTTAAGCCCAAGAGTTTGAGGTTGCTGTGAGCTGTGATATGACAGCACTCTACCTAGGTGACATAGTGAGACTCTGTGTAAAAAAAAAACAAGGAAGATAGAAAGATAGAAGGCCTTTCTCTGGAGAAGCTGAACGGCCTCAAAAAAAAAAAAAAACAAAATCTCCAGTTGGATCAACCAAAAAGCAGGACCACCAGCCTATCGCCCCATGGTGAAGCCTGCTGGGAAAATCTGCAGAGCATTTCCAGTTAGTTATTCTAAAGTTATTCTAAGCTTGGTTTTTAAGTTGAAATGGACAGACCAGGATTCCTCCAGGTTTGAGAAAGGCCAGCCACCTTTAAAGATGAAGGCCAAAGTAAGAACAAATTTTAGAAAAAAAGCACAAACAGAGGAGACAGAGGTAGCTCACGTAGCAAAGGAAAACGTACCAAAATAACTATAATAAATACACTTGCAGAAATAGGATTGCTTCCATGAAACAAGAATAATGAACAGAATCGATGAAAGAAACAAAGAAGGCTAGAGAACAAGAAATTACAAACTTAAACATCTATAGCTCAAAATTTTTTTAAATTCAGAAAAGAGTTGGGTAAGTTGAGACATTCTCCTATAAAGTAGAAAAGGAAGGAAAGAAGGAAAGAAGGAAGGAAAGGAAGGGAAGGAAAGATAAGTAAGGATTTTGGGGGGAGAAAAATACTAAAAGTTAAATTCACAAAGCCAATATCCTATAATAAGGAGCTCAAGAAAAAAATAATCTAAGAATTAGTCAGGATATAATTATAAAAAACAAAACAAAACAAAACCCCAGAAAACTTCCTAGAACTATAGGACACAAGTTCTCAGATGAAAAAGAGTCACCAAGCACCCACAAACACCTAACAGGGAAAGACAGAAACCAAGAGACATAAATAAGGAGAAAGTCTTCAGAGGTTACAGGGTGTGGCCAGAAACAGAGCAACTTCGAAAATTCTAAGGGAAAATTATTTCCAACCTAAAATACTGTATTTAGTCAAACCGTAAGTCTAGTATGCAAGAACAATAAAGACAATTTTCTGATATGCAATTAAAAGACGCGAAAGATTTTGTTCAGGTGGAGTAGGCCTGTGAGTTAGGAGAAGGTGAGTGAAGGGACTTCTGTTTTTCTTTTTATTTTTTTTTATTGTTGGGGATTCATTGAGGTTACAAAGAATTAGGTTACACTGATTGCATTTGTTAGGTAAAGTCCCTCTTATAATTGTTTCCCTCAAGTTCTACTTATATATGAGTATGAAAATACAAAGCTTTGAAAAAATAAATGTTAGCTTGGACAAAGAGAAGGAGGAGGATGGACGGGAGAAGAGCGAAAAGAAGAATCTATGGAAATATCTCTGTCCTATTGCATGAAGTCTAGGTCTCCTGGGCAAGGTGACAAAATGGTCTTGAACTTCTTTCCGGGTCCTCCAAATTCCCAAGGAAAACAGTAAGAATGCCGTGGTTTCCCAGGACCCAGCACTGGACAGATGACCACATCCACGTGCGAAGAATTTCTACAGAGCAAAGTGCAGGCAGAACAGTCCAGAAGGTTTGCCACCTTCCATAGCTTGCTTCCAGGCCCCTGTCGTTTGAAAGAACAATGCTCATGGAGGAGAAGGGCTCCTTGAGAGGACGCGCCCCACCTACTCACTCGCGGACATGGTGGCTTCTTGCTGTCTGAGTTGGCTGAACCCCTTGCTGGCTACACCCCCTGGGTCATTATGGAACTATGTCTCTTCCACGTTTGAAGGGATTCTCCCATCTTGTCAAATCCTATGTTGGATGTGGATGATCATGCTCTCTGGGTTCCAGCCTGAGCATGGATTTTCTCCTTTCATAATATTCCTTCAGTTATTTCCTTTGCAATAGAAGCCATCCTTGTGGTCAGGAGCGTGTGTTTATAACACTAATGAAGGCTGAAAGCCTCATGGGCAATTTTCCCCTTCTTTCTGGTTAACCACATGGATGGTAGAGTTAGACAAAAATGTGTTGGACACCAACTCCACTACCAGGTGACCTCGGGAAGCTGCCTTACCTCTCTGCACCTGTTTCTTCATCTGTAAAATGGGGGGCATGATAATACCAATTTCACAAGGTTGTAGTCAGGGCTACGAGCTAATGTTTGTAATGCATACAATGTGTATATATATATATATATATATATATATATATATAGTAACAAAAATTGTCATCTCACCCAAAAGAGAAGAGTGTATCAAGAATTCAACACCCACTGGAATCAGAAATGGCACAGTGTGCCTAATTTTGCCTTTCACACAGTTGTCCTCCTGACCATGTGGGCAGATGTCCCTATCAGCCTTCTCCATGATCTGAGCCCTTCCCTGTTCTTTACAGTTAGGTCTGACCTTGGCTGCTCAAAGGTGCCAAAAGCAGGAATGGAAATGCCTCCTTTATGGAATGAAATACCACTATGTGTGGACTACTCCAGTTCACACTTAAAGAGAAAGAGCTTTCCAACAGTGGAGAGGCCAACAGCAAGGCCAAGGAGTAGCCAAAAAAAGAGAAGGCACCTCACAGCCAACCCGATGTCCAAATGAGCACAACAATGAAAGACCTCAACCTTCCAAGGCTTCAGGCTCCAGCAGGAAGATCCCACCACCACCTCACAGAGGGTCATAACAGTAATAGTAATGCTTGTTTTTATGTAGCACATTAACATTTCAAACACTCCCCTCATCTCATACACTCCTCAAAAAGATTCAAGAAGAGATCTGGGCAGGTGGTATATAGCCATCCCATGAGAAATGAAAGCTGAGAAGGATCTGATAACTTGGTTAAGGCTCTTTGGCCATTGAGGATCAGGGCAGAGACCACAAAAAAGAGGCCTTGGTGCAAATCCTGGTGCCCTTTTGTGCAGCAGCTGTCAAGGCAGATGGGTGCAGCCTATGTTCAGAGCACTGAGGAAGCAACAATGGGAAACTCAGCTCCTGGGTTCTGTTCAGTTTCTCAGTCAGTTGAGAAAGAAATGGTTCGTTCTGCCTGGCTGGGTTTCATTTGTCCCCCTCATGACAAAGGGATGTTGGAGGGAAGAATACCGTACTGAGGGCACCTGGGCAATTGTCCCTGGAGGGCACTTTGGGGTCGAAAAACACCTGTGTGGTGAGCACAACATGAGTTTGAACTCCCCTAAAAATATCAGTGTGAACTCAATCACCTCATGTCATGTGGAACCCATTATCCTAGGAGTCCATACAAGTCAAATACGAATAGGTTAAAACAGGCTTTGAATAATTATTGAGTCAATGGATGCAAATTGGATCACTAAAAACGGAGCCTAGGTATGCCCCCTTGTGTTTGAGGCTAATCTTCAGATGGCCTGATGTGAGCTGACCTAGGGTGGAGTTATCTGCGCTCTGGTGCACACAATTTTTGTGGTTTTGCTCAGCAGTCCCCCAGAGAACTATTGAAAAGTCTTTGGCAGTGTGACAGGACTCGTATCAATGAAAGAATCCAAATCATATGCCTTATTTTCTTCCATTCCCAGTTTTCAGTCTTATAGCCTTAGAATTGGTTTTATTTCTAATTATCTAGTTTTAAAAAGAAAAACAACAAAAGCACATATTCCTTCACTGGTCATGTTTTCCTTGCAGTGAGTTGTGCTGACACTGTAGCCTTAGGGTTTGGGGCCATTCAAGGTCTCCACCTTCAACAAGGACATTTTGGGGTTTAGGGGGATGATCTACTTACTAATTCCTTTGCACCACAGAGAACTTTCAACATAGATTTGGCGAATCAGAAGACATGGGGAAGAAAATAGTGAAGAAAAAGCATTATGAAGTTTAGAGGAGCTGAGCACATGGAGAAGATGAAAGACAGTGAAACAAGTCAAAGCACATAAAAGTGGTGGAGGTTACGCCGTGGGCCTCCCTCACCGTGAACCGCAGCGAATAACCGGGAAAAGGAGAACAAAGTCCAGAAAAGAAGGAAGCCGAGTAGAGTGCAAGCAGAAAAAGAAGTACCTTGAAGAAGAAGAGGGTCAGAACTTGAAGTTTCACATGCATCACTGGAGGCAGCTACAGTGAGACTGGGACGAAGGGCCCCCACATACAATCCAGAGCCAACTGCGAGAGGATTAAGGAGAGGGGATTCCCAGGAGCGGAGGGCAGTCTCCAGGAGCCCTTCTCCAGATAATGGGGTACACAGCCACTAAACTCCCGCTCACCCCCCGTCTCTTCCGTAGCCTTGTCCGTATCATTCCTAAATTATCTCTCTATTAAGTACATCTGACACACACCAAGCAGCATCCCCGGATGCCACAATCTAAAATAAACAACGGCGAGGAGGCGCCTTGAGAGCGCGCGGCTCTAATGACCCGAGGCCCTCACAGTCCCTGTTGCTGGTTATCAGCAGCCGCTGAGCTGAGAGTCAAGGCTGGTCCAGTTAATCTCTCCCATGACATGAGGAAGGTCACCCAAGGAAAAGCTATAAATCTTCGCTGTTCCTCCTCCAGACTTCCAGCTCATTAGCGCAGTTAGAGACGCGCTGAGCACATCATAACAGGTCATTAGGCACGTATGGGACAGCAGGACCCTGCTGCTATCTCGCCGCACCACTGGTGGGGGGTGGGTGATTCAGAATTCCAAGACACAGAGACGCTTGGTGGATGCTCTGGGGTCATGCGGCTCAGACACGAGGAAGGATGGACGGGACCCAGTGGAAGGCAGAGACCTTCTTTAGGCTTCCGAGGACAACTCCTTCCTGCTGGAGAGGGGCTGGGAAGCAAGGCAGCCGTCTGTGCTCAGTGAAGAGGCTGGAGGAGGCCCTGGAAAGTGATTCTGAATCACCAAAGTGAAAGAAGATGAAATCTCTTGTGATCTGTTAGTAGAAGTTGGAAAGTTGAGAGTTCCCTCTTTTCTGTTGTTGATAGAGTTTTGTTTTGTTTTTTTTTTAATTTCAGAATATTAGGGGAGCACATTTTGTTTACTTATTTTGTTTTGTACAGATTGAGTCAAAATAAATGAGTAACCCAATAGCTTCGACTCTACCCATCCCCCCCCCAGCTTGATTTTCATGAGATTTACTTCCACAAGTGCATTTAAGTGTTGATGGCTTGGTTCTGCTTTGGTATGGGGTACATTCTTGTTATGTTCCACTTAGAAGAATGGTTTCCAGTTCCCAGATTGTCCGAATAGATACTAGTTTGCTATATTATTTTATGGTGCACTGGGTAGTTGCCATGTCTGTGTGACTTGTGAATTGTGCTGCTGTAAACATTTGAGCCCCCTTTTAACATCCTCTGGTTCTTCCCTCCCTCTCCAATGTCTGCAAACTCTTATCCAGTAACATCTGTAATTCTGTCCATCCCCAGGGCCCCAGCCTCAGTTCAACCTCCTTACCCCTTGGGGAACCTACTGCCACTGCTCCCAGCTGGTCTCCCTCCCACCTCAGACCCACTCCCCATTCACACCTATGTCATCCTAGAGCAGAGTTTTCTTCTTTCAAATAACTCAGGATGGCTCCTCTTATACTGTCACTAAAACTTCAACACCTTATTCAAACTCTGCATAATTCTGCTCCACCTACCTCAGCTCCACTCCGGGGTGACCATCCCTCTCTGTTCCCTGCGCCCACGCCAGGCCTCCTGCCCCTCTGTTTGCACCCTGCTCGGCTTTCCACCTGCAGCTTTGCTGTCTGGTATGGTGGCCACAGGTTGCACGGAGCTAGTGAGCACCTGAAAGATCACTAGTGCAAATGAAATGTGCTGCTAAGAGAAAATACACATCACATCCCACAGGCTATCAAACAGCTCTAGCTCATTTATAATTTCTTTTCATTTTGGGTTAATATGAGGGTATATACAATTAGTTTACATCGCTTGCATTTGTAAGATAAAGTATGAGTTGTAGTTGAGTCTTTCATCCCTATATTATATACCCTATGTTATACACCCCTATATTATACTCGTTAGGGGGGATCTTCCTGAATCCCCTCCCTTTCTTCTCCCCTCTGCCTTCTTGAATTTAATAGTTTTCCTCTTGTGTGGGCCTGTAGTTGTTGATCTACTATTTTCAGATTAGCACTGAGGACATGGGATCCTTGCTTTTCCATTCTTGAGAGATTTTACTAAGGAAAATGTTTTCCAAATTCATCTAGGTAAGTACAAAAGATGTAAAGTCTCCATCTTTTTATGGCTGAATAGTATTCTGTCCCATACACATACCACAGTTTATTAACCCATTTGTGGATTTATGGACACTGGGGTTGTTCCCACATCTTTTCAGCTATGAATTGAGCTGATACAAACATTCACATGCAGATGTCCTTAAGGTATAACTTTCCATATTGATTACATGCTGAATTGAGATTCACTGTAAAGGTTTTGATGGTTCAATACAAAATGAATTTGAAAATGCCTCATTAATCATTTTTTGTGTGAATTACATGTTGAAATGATAATATTTTAGAAATATTGGGCTAATAAAAGATTTTATTAAATTTGCTTTTGCCTGTTTACTCTTATTTTTAATTTAGAAATTTATTAGAAATTTTAAAATCCTGTATGTAAGTCTCATGTGTGGCTCACATTATGCTGTTTCTACTGGACAGTGCTGATCTACAATGACCAGGATCCTGACTGGACCCACGTGTCCAAGTCCTGTCCATACTGCAAAGCCCAAAGTGAATCTTATCACCTGTTAGGCCTCCTCACATAACCCATAGGAACCAGAATCGATCATTCTCTCCTCTGAAATTCCATAAAATTTGTCTTTAAATGTATTGGTCTCTACCTTATAAATGATAGCTATTTCTGTCTGTAGTTCTGTGTAATATACCCAAACCCCTCAAAGCACGGGACATTTCTGATTCATGTCCCACTGTCATTGCTGCATGGTGACCAAGATCATATGCTTCTGCATAGGACAGACTCAGGTTGGGGTACAGACTGGACGTTTGCCAGCTGTGTGACACTGGCTAAGTTACTTAACCTCTCTGAAATTTTCTTTCCATATTATAAAATGAAGACAGTAATAATGCCTATTTTATAGGGTTGTAGTTAGGATTAAATGAAATTATACTGATAGAGTATTTACTTGGTGCCTATATATGCTTGTGAGTACATGCACACCCACACACACATATATATACATATATGGAAACATATATATACATCTATGTCTATATACATATACAATACATATAATATGTATAAAATATATACGTATATAACACATACAATATGTATACATAATATGTACACATATATAACTATATAAATACATATATAACAGACATTATATATACACATATATAATACGTACATAAACATAGACATATATGTATATATATTATATGTATGTATTATACATATTATATATGTGTATGCATATTCTATGTATATACATATACTTATGTATGTATATATGTGTGTATATATAAATATGTAATATATATGCATATGTAACTATATATACACATATTAACAGATGTTATATATATGTACATATATAATATATGCACATACATAGACATATATGTATACATAATATATATGTATACATATGTATGTTATACATATAGAGAGAGAGAGAGAGAAAAAGAGAGGTTGATTTCTGAAGACTTGGCCCACACAGTCATGGGAAGTGCCCAGTCTGAAATCCACAAGGCAGACTAACAGATTGAAAATTCAAGCAAGAGATGATTTGCAGACTTGAGTCTCAGTTCCACTGAGTAACAGGCTAGAAACTTGGGCAAGGTTTTTATGTTATAGTTTTGAGGATCATTCCACCTTTGGGAAAACTGTTTTCCCTCAATGCCCTCAACTGATTACATGAGGCTCACCCACCTGGTGAAGAGCAATCTGCTTTACTCAGAGTCTACTGACTTAAATGTTAATCACATCTACATAACATCTCCACAGCAGCAGCTAGAATGGTATTTGACCAAACAACTGGGCACCATAACCTCACCCTGTTGACCCTAATGTTAACCATCACACCCCTGCTGGGCACCATAACCTCACCCTATTGACCCTAAGGTTAACCATCACACCCCTGCTGGGCACCATAACCTCACCCAGTTGACCCTAAAGTTAACCATTACACCCATGCTGGGATGGATGGCATTTCCTGAAGGTGTTAATGAGGCTTTGTTATTCTTGTACCTCAGATACTTAGATTAAGTTGATTAGCTGCTCTTTCTCAGTCCTCAGACATTCTGTGTAGTGGGTTAGTTCAAGTCATTGACCATGTACCTTGGACATGTCACCAGCTGCTCAAGAGGTGGAGACAAAAGAGCCCTTGACCTCAGGAGCTCACGTTCTGGTGGTGGAGACACATAGAGAATGACTAATCAGGAGAATAAGACTCTTTCAGACCCTGATAAGTGCTGAGAAGGACATAAAAGAGTTAATAGGATAGGTTGGGGGATGAGTCAAGAGATGGTCACTTTACTAAAGGCCTGGTGGGCCTTGCTGAGGAGGTCATCTATACTGACACCTGTAGTCAAAGAGGCAATGCAATGTTGGAGAGCCCACAGAGTACTGACGATGTTTGTCACGGCATGGAGGGACCAGGAGAGCTCATAACACTGCAGCCAGCCCAAGGACCACATGCTGACACTGCAGATGCTTCCAGACCTGCTGGCAAAGTCCAGACTTATCCCCCAACAACACACAATACACACCCCCTCCTCTCTGCTTGTCCTCCCATATTTGCATCCTAGTGTAAATGATTTCTTTGCAGGGAATAAGCCGAAAGTGACCACAGCAGACATCACACTAGGAAGAGCCAGGCTGTTCTTCTGGAGATGAAACCAAAGCTCTAAAAGGCTGTTTCTCTCCAGCCACTAAGTTCCACACAACCAGGGAGACCACAAAAAGACCCTGACAAACATCTCACCCACCTCCCCACTCCATGCCCAGGTGGGAGTTGCAGGTCATCTCTTTAGACTGTCTGCAATTACATCTCCCATCTGGAACACGGAAGCCACTGTCCTGGTGCATCTGAATATGTGTGTGTGTGCACGTGTGTGTAAGTGTGTGTGTGTGTGAGTCTGTGCTCATCGGCATGTGTTGGGCTGGAGGAAATATTAAGGAAAGAACATCAGCCATTGTGGTCTGATTAGAGATTAGAGAGCTAGGCTGCTCTAATCTGCAACCTAATCCATTTTTTTTCCTAATATTTAAACCTTAACAAGAAATAAACAGGACAGTGCTGATGCATTCAGAAGGGGGACTGAAAACCAAGGCAAAGAAATGCAATGTGTGCAACAGGCATCCTGGCAGATCAAACCCTGCTCACACCGCAGAGGGTCTCTGGCTTCCTTAATACACTAAAGAGAGCCAAGGAGCTTCTGCTTAGGACCCAGGGATTGAGTTGGACCATAGGGAAGAAAAATGGGTCGCCAGCAGATCAGGGACAGACAAGCACGGTGTGTGGCCAGTGAGCACCTGCCTTGTCCCACCAGAGGTCTCCTGCTGCTTTCTTCTGCTAGTACCATCTCAGAGAACTTGCCAGAATCCACGTATAACACTATTTTTCTCTGAAACTGTGTATAGAATCAATGTAGGTTCACTATTTGGAGCTGGGCTCCTGCAATCAGCCCCCAGATACAGACTCAGCCACTTTTTGTCCCAACATCAATTTCCCATCCCAGTGTTTAGTAACCTGAATTTCTGACTTTTTGTTTTCTCCTTATGTGGGGTCAGCAGACTTCCATGTTTTATGGCACCCTCTTCTGATCAGAAACAAAAGAACTGCTTGGAAATGGAAACTAGCAATATGAAAAGCATGTCTCCCTGTAGGCCCATTTCTTCCGAACAGCATATAAGGCTAAGGGAGGAAAAGTAACTTTGTTAGCCCAGAGTCTTTTAAATGAAAATTATAGAAATCCAACTTATACTACCTGACCCCTAAAAATGAATGTATGGCCCCAGTGACTGCAAAATCCAAGGGGGAACTGACAGAGCAGGCAGGGTTGGGATGGGCGGGGGAAGGGTGCCTCCAGGACTCTGGAGACTTCTGTTTCTTGCTCCCATCTGTGTTGGTTACACAGTCAGGCAGTTGTCTCTAAAAGAGATGACATAAAAGGTCACTTGCAGCTCAAGGCTTGCATAGTCCAAACAATACACAATCCACACAAAAAACCAATGTCTCTTTTCTCAAATGTTCTTGTGAAATTCCTGTGGTTGATTCTCATCAGCCCAGACTAGGTCTCACAAACATTCTGGAGCCAGGGGATGGGATCAGCCTCCCCAAGGCCACGTGGCCTGACAATGGGAAAGCGCATTTCCACCAAAAGGATTTTGACAGATTTATTTTTAAAGGTGCCAATCGTCCTTCTCAAGGCAAAGAGGAAGATGGCAGGAGAATGAGTCCCATATTAGCCACTGCAGAAAGGTCAATGGATTTGAGCTATTTCACTGTGCACATTTTTTAACCCTAAATTCCTCCATTCTGGTCTCTACATCACCACCAGTTGTAAGCAAAGGTCTTCAAAGGCTGACTTATGAGGAGTGACTGGGTATGGAGGCCAGAAGACTCAGCCTCTTTGTAGGTCCTTAATTAGGACACCCAAGTTCAAGATTCTTTTATACCATTTCCATATGTTTGATCTACAAAACATTATTCCCTTTTAATACAACATGAAACAAATCTTCCATGAGCAAATAAAGATTGAAGATATCACACAGAACGTGCTTCCCCTTTGAGAGTCACATTATACATTAGCACATAAAAGCACTAGAAGTTCTTGAGAGAAAACAGGGAAATTCTTCTGGATGTAGTGTTTATCAAACCGCCCTATACTCAAAATGCATTTTAGGAATGACGTGTATTAACATCTCCCAAACACAATAATACACATGGGGAAACACCAGTCTGAGGCAGCATTCTGAAGACCAGGTAGACTCCTGTATTTCCAAACTGTCCATCAAGTTTGAAGGAGTTCTTAGAGAATATGCACTCCTGAAACAAGAGAGTAAACCGAGGAAGAGGAAGATATGAATATAGGAAGCAGAGTATTAAACTCAAAAGAAGGAGAGGGGGCTTGAGAGGGGAATGGAAAAAGCGAGACCCCAAGACAACAGCCGTGCATCAGCATGAAGGGCAACCGGGCCTGTCTGGAGCCCCTCAGATGCTTCCTGAAGAAATTTGCTCAAAGAGATTAAATTTCTGGAATCCTTGATGCAGTATCCAACATCTAAGGAATAAATTTAGAATATTTAAATAGTTAGAAATTAAAATAATTGTTTCAAATATAGCAGGAAAGAGAACAGTGACCTAACAAGAGTAAGGATATAGAGTTTATGTGTGTATGTACAGAGATGGGGCTTTCAATCCTGGCTTCACTCCTTCTCCCCTTCCCGTATCCAGGCCCCTTGCCCTGTGACTTCACAGTTGCCTGTAACTGTGGGTAGAGTGTCTAACCACCTGGAACTTGCAATCAATCGTAAGGCTTGCTTTGGCCAATGCGATGTTAGCAGAGGCATTAATTGTACTTTCCCTTTTGTGCCTCAGCCATCTCTGTAGAAACATACCCAGGGAAGACTGGGAGAAGATGAGAGAGCCCTGGAGCAGAACCAGGCTGCCCAGTTGCAGTCACCCAGCTGCATCCAGTCTAGATCAGCCAGCAGATCCCCAGATGCAGGAGGGAGCTTAGTCTAGACCAGACAAGCCGCTGGATGAAGATCATTCTAATGCTGCAATTGAGAGAGAAACGAATGATTTTTGTTTTTTGTGGTTGGGTTTAGTTTTTTTATAAATGTCAATTAAATTGACTTTTTTTTTAAATTTCAGGTTAATGTGAGGGAACAACCAGGTCACAATATTTGAATTTGTTAGGTAGAGTCCCTCTTGCAGTTGTGTCCTGCACCCAAAAGGTGTGCCATATACCTTTACAATGTGCCCGTTAAGTGGAAGCACCCCAAACTCTCTCTCCTCTTCTCCCTCCCTTTCTCTCCCTCCCCCCAACTTGAATTAAAATGAGTCTTTCCCCTATATGGGCCTGAATTAGATCATCTCCTGGCTTCATATTAGTATTGAGTTGGTTTTCCATTTTTGGATAGTTGGTTTTCCATTTTTGTGAAACTGTACTGAGAAGAATGTTTCAACTCCATCCAGGTTAACATAAAAGATGTAAAGTCTCCATCTTTTCCCACAGCTGAATAGTACTCCATGGTGTGCATATACCACAGCTTGTTAATCCATTCCTCAGTGGCTGGGCATGTAGGGTGTTTCCACGTCTCGGCAATTGTAAATTAAGTTGCAATAAACAATCCAGTGCAAATGTCCTTATGAGAAAATGACTTTTTTTCTTCTGGGTAGATACCTGGTAGTGGGATCGTGGAGTCAAATGGGAGATTTAATTTGAGTTCTTTGAGGATTCTCCATACTTCTTTCTAAAGAGGTTGTATTGATTTGCAGTCCCACCAACAGGGTAAAAGTGTTCAATTATGTCAACTTATTAATCATGTTTTTCAAATATTTTCTGACCGGGCCGCTGGGGTTAACGTGAGAATAAGGTCTGGGTTACTACCGACTCATCTCTGCTCCTGGAGGGCCTCCACTGAAAGTCCCAGCCCAACTCCAGGTGATGCCAATGTTCCCACCTTTAGTATGTCCTTCTCACCTCTGAATTTCCATCTTCCCCCTAGATCCTGACCTAGTTCTTCACTGTCATGTTCATTCGCCAGTGGCTTCAGGAGGACTTTTTGTTTTTGTATCTGTTTTCCTTTTATAAATGTCCACAGGTAGAGAAGTGATCAAAATAATCTCATTCCCTGTTACTGGAAGTAAAAGGAATTGAGGAAAGATGATTGTTACTTTCTTTTTTAATGTGTTTCATAGTGTCTGAATCTTTTACAATGAGAATTTTTTTTATTCCTTTGTAATAAGAAAAAAAGGCCCCATGTCACTTACTGAAGTTACTTAAAAAGAGAATCCTCAAAAATTCCTGAATTCTAGGATTTGATTCCATATCTACTATGTGTATTTTCAGTTCCCAAACATCCAGTCAGCTTGCAGTGCGATTAGCTGGTGCATGTGTGAAGGAAAGGCCCCTGCAGTAAAGCCATGGCTTTTGCTTATTTGTTTTTTGTTTTGTTTTGTTTTGTAAGCCAGAACATTTCATTCCAAATTTTTGCATAAAGCACAACACTGTGGATAACACAGATAAGAGAGATAGGCAGGCAGGCAGGCAGACTGTATATGTGCTATGAGGGTGGGCATTTAGAAATTCCATGGGGGGAAATGCATTTCCTTTTTTAAAAAAATTAATTTTAATTAAAATCATAACCATATTGGCTTGGCACCCATTGCTCAGTGGTTAGGGCACCAGCCTCATACAGGAGACTTATGGGTTCGAACTGGCCCATGACTGCTAAACAACAATGACAACTACAAAAAAAAAAAAAAAATTAGCCAGGCGTTGAGGCAGGCACCTGTAGTCCCAGCTACTTGGGAGGCTGAGGCAAGAGAATTGCTTAAGCGCAAGAGTTTGAGGTTGTTGTGAGCTTTGATGCCACAGCACTCTACCAAGGACAACATAGTGAGACTGTGTCTCCAAAAAAAAAAAAAAAATTATAGCCATATACATTTATGGGGTACAATGCTGTAATTTGATATACAATGTGGAATGCTTAAATCAAACTGATCAACATAGCCGTAACCTCACTTACTTATTTTTTTGTGGTTAAGACATTTAAAATTTACTCTTAGTTATTTTGAAATATACCCTTGAATTGTGCACATTAGGTGAGATCCCACCAAATACCTTCCCTCCTCCCTTTACTCACCCTCCCCTCTCCCTCCTCTCTCCTCCCCCTTGCTAGACAATGTTTGTGTTTTTTCATTTGTATGAGGGTGTATTAAGTGTTTATATGTTGGTTTCATAATACTATTGGGTACATTAGATTTTTTTATCCATTCTTGAGATACTTTACTAAGAAGAATGCGTTCCAACTCCACCCAGGTAAACATAAAAGATGCAAAGTCTCCATCTTTTTTATGGCTGAATAGTGCTTATTTGTTTACTAAAAAGATTTTTTAATCAGGAAAAGAAGAAAAGTTGATTTCAGTTCAAATTTTTTCCATTAGTAACTCTGTAAAGCCCACTTTCTCCTGAAAACTCATTCCATCTAATCTCTTTTCTTTTCATGCTAAGGAAAGATATTCATTTGGGGAAAATGATCAAGACAAAAGTCCCCCATTGCAGGACACCACAGACACATCGAATTTCAGCCCAAACCCTGTCTTGTCACCTAGCCCTTATCCCACATGCTCATGCCCAGCTCTGATTTCTTCTCCCTCTGAAATGGAACTCACAGCCTGGTCCGTGCCTCACTTACTAGTTTTAGAAATCAAATAAGGATCTCTAGCAATGCAATTTGTAAAGGTTATAACATCATACAAGAAAAAGTTGCAAGTCTAATCTTTAAAGATCAGCATACCCATTAATTTCTCTTTCCTAACTTTTTGACATGGGCTATATTTCATGGCTGTTTTGTATTTCCTCTAACAATCTTTTTTTAAATGCTGAGTACATAGTAGGAACTTAACATAATTGATTTAATGGCTAAAAGGAAGAGCAAAACTTAAGAATTTACAGTAAAACTTGATTGCTTAATATTCTTCTAAGTTCATATCAAAAGTAAGTTGGTAAGTAGCAGCCCACATTAAGGTCTTTTAATTGTTCCAGTAAAAAATCTGAGTAGGCTAACTGGTCAAGATGACAAAGTGATATATAGCTTTGCTTCTCCTCCCTACTACAATCTACTAGTAAAGAAGTATTAAAAAAATAATCACAAGCACATAACAGAGAAGGAAACAGAATAAGGAGTATCAGTAGGTGAAAGATTTGAGCTAATTTCTAAACAATGAAAAGTAGACGGAATCTGAAGTACATGTGGCAAAATGCTAACATGTGTTAAGTCTGGGTGGTGGGTACCCGGGTGTCCTAATATTTCTTATGTATTTGAAACATTTCATAATCATTAAAAATTAAAATTAAATTAAAAGCAGATGGAAGTGTATTAATGGATAAAATAGAACAGATGACTCCACACCCACAATGCAAACCGAGGGGGCTGCAGCTGAGAAGCTAACCGGGCTGGGCAGTAGAGTCACGGAGGTTCAGGAAGATACCTGAAAGAGGGGAGAAGGAATGGGACTGACATAAGGGTATTAACTAAGGGTCGATCCACCACCTTCTCCAGTTCCCTGAAGGACAACACTCAGCCATTTACTCCCAGGCTAAAAATGTCAAGGTTGTTCTCTAAAAACCGAAGCTGGTTCCACGGGCGGCACCTGTGGCTCAAAGGAGTAGGGCTCCAGCTCCATATGCCGGAGGTGGTGGGTTCAAACCCAGCCCCAGCCAAAAACTGCAAAAACAAACAAACAAACAAACAAAAAAAACCTAAGCTGGTTCCTGAGGAGAATGAGGACATTTCAAGTGATTATGGGCCCTGGCGAGTGTACCTTTCTCTGGCATCTGCAGGACCCCGGGTTCTTGCCAACTTTACTAACTGAAGCCTGAACATCAGAAGGCCCACAATGCCTACAAAATTCACAGGCAGCCCCTCTAAGCATCCGGCTCTTCCTATGACCAGATGTGCAGCTCTCCCAGGCCTGAAGAAGTTCACACAGCGTGAGAGAGAGTGACACTGCACGGACAGGAGGCTGACTCCAAACAAAAAAGAGGTGACTTTTAAAAATGGAAGAGAATAAAATAAAAAAAATCCTGTAATGAGTATCTTTAAAGAAATTGAGACTTGCCCTCTTATAACAAGAGCAGAATGCCAGGAGGAATCAGAGGGTTAAGAAAGAGGCCATGCAAATGTGAAAGTGGAAATGCAAAGTTCAGTAGTGGGTGTGTGCACATATTTCAGGAAGTCTTGAAGAATGCAGAGAAAAAAGGAAGAAAGAAAAGAGAAAGAATTAATTTTAGAGGTCCAACTCCCAGAAGAAAGAGGATGGAAAATTACAATGAATTTGCCAAAGAATTCTTAGAAGACAATGCCGCAAAATTGAAAAGAAAACGGTCTTCAAAACGAAGCGTGCACAGAGGGCAGGGCTGTGGTGGGAAGGCCCACTACTCAGGGAGGTCATTCTGACTCCATGTTTGGACCAGTGAGACTTTACCCGGGGGACATGAAGCAAAAACGCTTCTTTTCCATCTTCCAATCTGAAAGGTTTTCCTTCAGCAGAACAATGGCAGCCCCATTGTTTGGTATCACCCTAGTCTGCGAAGGGGGAAAACAGATCTGTTTATCATCTTTCATGCACCAAGCTGCAGTCTCATCTAAACTAATGATGAGAAGGTTCTTATTAAGGAGAGCACCAACTCGCCAAGCGAAGGCTGCCGGTGAAGCTGCAGAGGGACGGAAGCGCACAGACGGTGTGTTAGAGGGATGCGTTCCTGCTGAGTGCAGTCTCACTCCTCTGCCTCTCCTGCTGGAGTCGTACAAGACAGACCAAAGAGTGGGTGAGAATCCCTCTTCCAGGACATAAAAAAACACCCTACGAAGGTCAGCCTGAATATTCACCTCTAGAACGCCAGTGTTGCCTGAATCTAGAAGTTCCCCCTACATTGCAAGTTTATATTTCACCAATGAAGTGTCATTCTCATCTCCATATGCATGAGCCTCATAATTAAAACCAGAACCCAAACTGTATTTAAGCTGTGATGAAAATATTTCCCACTACAGGGATCCTTGGGATCACGAATATTTTAGGAAACCAAGTCTGTGTGAAGATGAGGGTGCTCTGCAAGGACATCGCAGCCTCATTCCCTACAGTGGGAAAAACTGCAGGTATCCAGAAAGTTTGCAAAATGGAAATGGTGAATAAATGACTGCAAAGAGTCAGTGAAAATTACTGATCCTGAGGAATGTTTAACGGCATGGAGAAATGTTCACAGAGTAATATTAAATGGAAAAAGCAATATAAAAAAGGATACAGAATGCAATTCTAATTATGTAAGAAATTTAATAAACATACTTATGTATACATCTGTGTGTATGTATCTGTATATTCTTATATGTTACTCTTAAGAAACATATATGCGAGTGAAGGAAATGGGAGATGGAAAGGGAAGGGCCTGTCATATTTTCTTATATGTGACTGTTAGGAAATACTCTTAAAGTGTAACCTTTATGTCTCCATAATGGGATTGTAGATGTCTATCTAGTTACTTATATATGCATTTCCTAATTTTATACATCGAATATATATTATTTTATAAGGTTGGAGAACATGAGAAAAGGTATAAAAAGGCTGCTTTGCAGTGGATCAGATTTTGTTCTTAACAGCTCAAGTTCTTCTCAAACACTCCCCTCCCGCTTTGCCCCTCATTCAGTGGAAAAACACCAAATGAAGGCAGGCGTGGTAGCTCACGGTAGCTCATGGCCACAATCCTAGCACTCTAGGAGGCCAAACTCATTAGTTTGAGACCAGCCTGAGCAAGAATGAGACCCTCCCCCCATCTCTACAAAAAATAGAAAAACCAGCTGACATTGTGTCAGGCACCTGTGGTCCCATCTACTTGGGAGGCTGAGGCAGGATATCTGCAGTTTGAGCTTGCTGTGTGCTATGATGACACTGCAGCACCCTACTTAGGGGGACAGAGTGAGAGTCTGTCCAAAAACAAAAACAAAGGAAAAACACCAAGTGAAAAAGAGTGGAGAAGACCCACCCCGGGCTGCCCATGGCAGGTGCTGACTGCTGGTCCCATGGCACTCCCTGCTGGTCCCATGGCACTCCCTGGGCCAGGCCTCAATGGTGGGCTTATCTTGATGGCAAGGAAGGAGAACAGCAGAACAGAAGCTCTACACCTATTTTACTGGCTTTTGACGTCACCATGGACACCTCTCCACCCACTTAGCCAGAGGGCTAAGATGCTATATCCACATGTTCTTCCCCCAGAGGTGTCCACCAGGCACAAGTCACCTGGCTAACACCACCTGTATCGATAAGGGATCCTGCGAGAAACCACGGTGCCGCAGAGACCCTGCTGTGTGACAAGTTTCACTCAGATCCTTGGGAAGGGGGACGCTGGCCCTGCTTTCACTGAGGCCCGTGATCTTTCAGGAGTGCTGGCTTAGGGACTGCTCGCTTCAAAAGTATTTTTTTGTAGCTCCCTATCTTCACCCCAGAGTCACATGCCGGAGTCTGGCAAACACCTGTGCCCGAGGAGCAGTCTCTTGGCCACCCACATTGGCTTGGCCTGTCATGTTGATTGACCCCAACTGGCTACTTGAAGAGAAGGAATGGGCTGTCCTACAGCTGAGCTGTGCTCACTGTAATAGTCATGAAGGATTTGATACTGTAGAGTGACAGCTGCACTTATGGTAAGAGAGAACCCAGGTCCAGACATCACTGGAACTGATGCATTATCTGAGATGAACAAGTGGCAACTGGTAGCATGACTGGAACGGTGTCTCACACAGCACCGCAGGGGGTGAAGAGGTGGTCTCACCGCTGAACTGACACACCTGTCTAATCTAAGTGACAGCGCCCTGGCTGCCTCTGTCTCTGTGCTAACGCCATTACTTCCCTTTCCATCTGCCCTTTCCTTCACTCACATGCTCATTCATTCATCAGCCATTCAAGGAGCATCATGTCTATGCCAAACACATTCCACTTAGCTGTAGAGTTTCATTTTAATCACCAAACCATGATGTCCCTCTCTTTGGAACACATCCTCTGCCTGCACCTCCTCCATCAACCTCACTTTCTCCCACTGCCCCAGCCTTCAGCTAGACCCTCCTCAGACTGCCATTCCAATGGCAGCAATGAAAGGTCTGACTCCTGAGATCTGCAGTCGAGGACACCTGGATTCAAGTCCTGGAACCAATGTTCATTAGCTTTGGGACACTGGTCAAGTTACTTAGTTTCTTTACACTCGAATGTCTTTATGCCATAGGCATCATAAAAGTGCCACTTTTGACAACAGGGATGAACCTAGAGGGTGTTATGTTAATTGAAATAGGTTGAAGACAGAAAGAAAAATACCACACGATCTCACTTATATGTAGAATTGAGAGAAAAGAGTAGAACTGTGGCTGCCAGGTGCTGGGAGATGACGGCAGTGGGCTGATGCTGGTTAAGGGGCACCGGGTTTCAGTTTGCAAGATAAATACGTTCCGGAGATTTAAAGTGCAGTGTGGACTATGGTTAACAATCCTGGATTATACATTTGAAATTTGCTAAGAAAGGAGATCTTAAGTGTTTTCACATTTAAAAATGGTAAGCATGGGAGGCGATAGATCTGTTAACCAGCTTGATTTTGGTCCTCATTTCACGATGCATTCATATATCAAAACATCAAGTTGTGTGCTAATATATGGAATTTATATTTGTCAAATTTACCTCGACAAAGCTGACAAAAAGAGTCCTTCCTCACAAGACTAATATGAAAATCCAATAGATACTTAATTCAGAGCATCCAGCATTATTCCTGGCAAATAATCAACAGTCCACAGTTCTAGCTAATAATAACAACAACAACATCTTAAACTGGGACAAATCTAGCAGTCAATCTACAAACCTTCAGCAGATGAGGTGAAGATCACTCTGTTACTTTCACAGTCGGAGCTAAAACTCACGTTGACACTCAGTTCAAGGTTCTTGGACTGTCTGTAACACTCATTTGCTTCTTGGCACGTACGGTGTAATTTATATTTTCATGTGCTTCTCAAAGCACATAAAATATATTCTCCAAACACACAGCTCTCAGTGAATATGTATTAATAATAATGTTCTCTAAAGAAACAAGTTTCTTCTCTGAACCATGGTTCAAGAGTCAAGTTCAAATAAACCTGCAGAGAAAATAATTCTGGCCTCATCACAGGAGAAAAAAGACCTCTTCCCAAGTTTTTATAGCACAATGTTCTGGAAAATTATTACATTTATAGCACTCTTTCTATACCGACTTCTTTCTTCTTTCTGGATATTCATGCAGACCTCCCGACACTTGGACCAACTTTGCCATCTTGACACAGTCTAATCAACAGTCAATATCACAGGAGTTGTCCAAGGTCATATAGCATCGATGGTCTTGCAGGTGACACTGAATGGGACATCTTGCCAGAGATATCTTGTCCTAATAGCACCAGGACAGCCATCAAAGACTAAGATTTAGGGAAATTGCCTTAAGCAGTTTTAAAAATATAGAATAGATGGTCAGAGTACATTTACACTTGCAGATTTATTTCTTAAATCTGTATTTCTGTTTATCTGCAGCATAACACAGGAGAAGGAAAGTTCTTCATATCATACATGATACGCATTCTACATTGTACATATTAAAGGCTATAGAAAATAAGAAAAGAGAAAGGCCAGAAAATTAAGCGACAATGAGATTTTTCTGAATTTCAAGAAAAAGATTTTAAAATAATGTTGAGAGGAAGGACACAAAACTGTATGAGCAGTGTAAATATTAAGCATATGCAATGTAAATAAGGACTAATAGGGAACAGTTGTCAATCTTCTCTCTCTTATGATCACCACTCTTTCCAGCAAGAGCATTATGGATGACTTTTAATTTCAATAATTAAAAAAACTTGATGAAATATGAGCGGGTAAGTGTGGATTACAACAAGTTAAAGAGGCCAGAGAAGAAGAAGACAGAAAGGAAGGTAGCAAAGAGAGCAGCGTGCAGACCCGGGCCCCACGGCCCCCCACTGAGAGGAAGGGCCATGTACTTCGTGAAGGTGCAAGAGGAGAAATACAGGGGAAAGAATCAACCTGCTAGAAGAACAGAACACTGGCAGCTTGGGGCTGGAAATGGCTTTGTCTCAAGTGCTGAGATGGAGAAGTTGAATTGGAAAAGGAGAGAAACTCTGCCACAGAGATAGAGGTTTACTGGGGTAGGGGTGGGCAGACATGAAGGACCCAGTGAGCAAAGCTGCTGTCCTTTGTATGAAGCAAAAAGTGAGGATTTTAAAGGGGTGTGAAAAGAGTGACTTTAGAGAACTTCTCATTGGGTTTTTGGAAGAGCAGAGAAAAATGGACTTGGTCAAGGTAAAAGTTACAGTATTGTTTTCATTCACTGCCTGAATCCCCATACAGAGCCAGATCTAATATGACTCTTTAGAAGCCTTCTTTTTACTGGAGAAGGGGGTGCAGGGCTGTGCCTTTCACAGTCAGTCTTGGAGCAGGGACACACTTTGATGGCACAATTGAGTTCTGTCTGGAGCCCAACAGACTGGCATCATTTGGTTCCTTCTGAGCCTCAGTCCCCTGGAGACTGAAGCCACTGCTTTCTCTCCAGCTTGAACTGTGCCCCAGCAGGCAGCACCCTGGCCCCAGGCAGGTGAAATCAAACAGGCAGGAAGCACATGGAAACTAACGCAGGAAACCAAGCTCCGAACACACATGGGCACGTACAGGAAGATGTGGGCTGCCTCAGTGCTTTGGCCAGCACAGAACTTAATCCCAGTTTCACTTAGCAAGAAAAAGCTTCATGCCGGTAACACACCGTGAGTCCTGAGTTCATCTTCCACTTTTGAGGGGAAATTTGGTCCAAAGAAAATGGGTCTCAATAAATTCAGCCAGGAACCTTAAGGTTTTGGCACAACCAGGAATTCTGTTTTGCAGAGAACCAGAAATTGAGGAACTCAGTCTCTCCTCCCTGCACCTCCACTTTTGTGCCAGAAAGGCTCTCACAGAGAAACCACGGAAACCTTGGGTTTCCAGAAAGATCTGATTCAAGCCAAATCTCCTTGGTTAAAAATAGCCTAGAAAGCCTGGCATAGATAAGGCCATGTCACTTGTGAAACTAGAATCTATCCTACTGGCAGCAAAGATATTTCTGCTCCCTGGGAGTGGAACCAAGATGCAGAAGTAGAATGTGTAAGAGGAGAGATCTTAAAAACAACAATCAGAATTGGCCCTGGATCATGCTGCATGGGGAGGGCTGCAAGGCTGGAGGTTAGAGAGGATAATTCTGAGGTGGGCAGGGTGGAGGAGGGCTGGGCCAGGGAGGAGCCAGGGAGGACTCAGAAGCCTTCATCACAGTCCTCTTTCCTTTCCTGCCCCAAGTTTGAGGCAGCTGAACAGAAGGGAGGGAGTGTCAGAGTCAGGAGATTCTGTCCTGTCCTGATTGTGTAAACTTGCACAAAGTACTTTATCTCTTTGCCTCCAGCTTCCCTTACTTGTAAAGTGGGATATTCCCCCTACACTGTGATAAGCAGAACATGCACTACGTGAACACGCCCTAAATATAACAGCAACACGGTCATTAGGCAGACGAGGACCAGACCCAAGCAGTCCTCCTGGAAGAGACCCTGGAATGACCTAGTCTATCATCTCCACTTTATATCTGAGCAAAGCAAAGTCCAGGAATGGCACATTATCTTCCCCAAATCTGACGATAAGTTAGTGGTTGAGCCGACATCATCAGCCAGCTCAGTTTCCCACCCACAGTACTGTGCTTTCTTTTGCCATTCAGTCCAGTGTCTGCCAAAAGACCCCATGGTAACTAAGACCATTTCTCAAGCTCTGGGTGTGACATTTATCAAGGCCACTCCAGGTACAAATCAGCACGGCAGATACAAGAGAGACAAGGATGAAAAGGCAAGACTTGTACCCATGAAGAGCTCCTGGACCATTTACCTAGGAGCCAGAAGTGATGACTTTAATCCCTGGAGATGAAGAAGTGACACCAGGGAAAGCCAGCCTGACCCCCACAGTCTCTAACACACCCCACAGGATGCTGGATGGGCAGGAGTCTGGAACTCAGGTAGCATTAGTTTATTTGAAGCCTAGATATTGCTTCTGGCCCCGGATCTCATGGGGAATACTGTCACCCACAGTCCTGGGACATCCGCTTGACATAACCCTTCTGTATTCCAGGAGGTGTCTACAGGGGGACAGCATCAGTTGTAAAATTGAACTGGATGCATGCACAACTTTTTGTTGTTTTTTAACCATCTTCCTTCCTTGCCTGGTCTCTTTGGGGCCCAGCACTGGGAATCAAAGCTACATTCCTTCATGTCAGCCACTTGAATTATTTCCAAGATCCTTCCTTGACTCTTCAAATAAATAACCCTCCAACAATCCTCTGTCCCCGCAAAGGACCTTGCTCAATCAACCAAATATTAGGTGGGCGTCACAATCAGAGTGTTGGGGACACAGGCCCCCCACTTTCCCACATCAAGAGGTTTCATGATCCTCAGTTGTGTTTGTATCCTGGAGGTGATGGCACTTAGTTCATTTTAACTCCCTCAGCCTCAGTTTCCTCATCTGTAAGCCGAGAGAGTAAGACTAAGTCAGCAGGTATGAAATTGTGCTCCAGCATTCCACATGGTGCTTCAGACGCCCCTCAGGGATAGAAGGCACAAGAAGATAGGGCTGTGTTCCCACTTCTCCCAGGGCCCCCTTATCCACCTCACTTCTG
Source organism: Nycticebus coucang (assembly GCF_027406575.1). Lineage (NCBI taxonomy): Eukaryota > Metazoa > Chordata > Mammalia > Primates > Lorisidae > Nycticebus > Nycticebus coucang. The sequence continues at coordinate 14,280,872 of NC_069797.1, forward strand.
TTCTCCTCTTTTAAATATTGATCCTCCATGTAAAATTTTAACTGAAGAAAGCATTCCTCTCCTTCTCAAAACCTAAAAACCTCTAAACCCAGTGTTCCCCAAGGATTCTCCCAGCCTGAAAACTCTCTGGCTTTGAAAAGTCATGCTTCACAGAGGACATGAACACACACACTGGTGTCCCACCTGGATCCAAGTCCAGCAGAAGGAGTCTGGTAATTTGTGAAGTCAAGTTACAAAGATTTCATTTTTCTTTTCTTAGGGACAAGATTTGAAATGAATCAAAGCTTTCAAATACTCACACTCTTGTTCCCAGATGGTAACAGTCACCTCCCCTGTTTTAAGAGAAAGAGAGGAGAGTGCTCTCCAAATCAAATTACCAAACAGTAACAATGGCACCTTTTGTAGAGTTACCAGAAGAACACCTTATAGGAAATCCTTTTATCTGATCCCACCACTTGATAGCACCTTATTTGATCTTTCCAAGTTTTCCCATTTGGTTTTCCTCATCCATTTTTGGTGCCCCATTTTCTTCAAGAGTATAAACTTCCAACATGCCATTGTTTCCACTCAGAGAGGCAGACTTCAAATGGAAGGATTGCATCTGATTCCAGGAAGTATGTTGGGTTGTTCTAGATTTAAAGGGCTTAAAATTTCTTCCAAACTCTTGAAAGTCATTCCTCCTGTGTATTTGGAGGGTGATTTTAGCAAGTTCATGTCAAAATTTTTAGTTCTCATCAGCTTACAGCAAATCACAATTTCCTGTGTGAAAGTATCAGTAGAAAAGAAATAATGATGGAGTTTCTTGGGTAGAAAGAATTGGCAGAGGGAAACCAAATGATAAGACAGGAAATTCAAGTAGATTCTTGAGAATACAGACAATGTCCTTTTCATCATTCTGTGTCCCCTAAGATACTTGGAACACACTCTCAGTGCTACTGGAGATCACAATTGTACAACAGAGGTTTGTTAAAATTTCTCTTCCATAAATCTCCACTTACCTATTTTATCCTGTAACTAACAAGAAGTATAGACACCTCCTGGGAATGGCAAACCAATATGAAGTCTGGTTGTATAAATTGGAAAGACACCTTGATTGTGTGCCTGGGTGGGGGGCACTTATTGCCAGGCCTATGATTCCCTCCCTTTTCTCGGCTGAAAATGTTCCTTCTAATTTGGAGTTGATACTTCTTTGAGTAATCAAAAACTGTCTCTTTATAGAGTTAGATAGACTTACTGTAATAACTATGATATGATATGATATGATATGAATCCTATCTACCATATTTCTTAGTTATCCATATGCAAATACATTGTAGGGATTTATAGCCACATAGGTATAAATTAGTTATTTAGGTTATAAATTTGGGGGAGAGGGATTTTTAAGATTTATATTTTGAAATGTACGCTAGCTACAGTGTAGACAAGTTAGAGGAGAAAGGGAGGAAGGACGAGGTGGGAATTTATTATTGCCATGGTCCTTTGAAAAATGAGAAATGAGGACAGTCTGGATTAAGGAGGCAGCAGTGAGGAATGAGAGGGATGGATGGGATTAGGATACATTTAGGTAGTCAAAATAATGTAATGTGATGGTTAATCACATGTGGAAGACAAGGGAGCAGGAGGTACCAAGACCAAGTCCTAGATTTCAGGCTTGTACAACTGTGCGAGTAGCATTGTCTTTCTCTAAGATCTTCAGAATGGACTGAGCTCCAGGAGGAGAGGAGAAGGTCAGGAGTGTTTGTCACAGCTGCGGTGGGAAGAAGCCAGGGATATTCTAAACATTGCAGCTCACAGTACAGCCCCATGACAGAGGGTCATTTTGACTCAAATGTCCATAGTGCCAAGATCGAGAAACTTTTCTATAATATGAGGGCACAAAGAGCACTGGGAATAGTAACTACTAATGGAATGGTATCTCTCCATTTGATTTATTGATTTATTTTTTATTAACAAATAAAAATTGTATATAGTTATGTGCAACATGTTGTTCTGAAATATGTATACATCTTGGGCATGGCAAATTGAGCTAAGTACACATGCATTACATCACAAACTTACTTTTGTGGTGAAAACTCTGAAAATTTACTCAGCATTTTCCAAGTCTATGACACATTGTTATTATTTATGGTCATGATGCTGTATAATAGATCTCTTGAACTAACTTGTGTCTATGTATTCTATTTTGATATAAGGACAATTAATGACGATTAATGACACAGTGGGGCATGAGGGAAGGGGAGACCAGACAGAGAAGGCGGGAGGGGGTGAAGGAAAGGAAAAGAAGAAAAAAAAGAAAAAACAAGAAAAGAAAAGAAAATAGTGACTAATTCTCACATAAATTGGATTTAATTCTGACCAAAGTACATAAATTAAACTTTAATTTTTAATTCAACTTGTTAATTTGTTGCTTAGGATATTGCATCCTCATTTATAAATGAAATATGTTGTAATTTCCCCTTTATAATAACATATTTTTCTCCAATTTTAATATCAGGTGTACCCAGATCAAGTAGAATGATTTTGAACTATTTCTTCTTTTTCTACTGTCTATAAGATTTGGCATGATCTGTTTTTTGAAAGTATCTTTTACTTTTATTTATAAATATAAGTTGCCTATTTTTTGAGACTTAAAAAAAATAATAAGAAGAAGTTAACTGATGACTCCATACTGAATCTCAGAGTCAAAGCATTCTATAATAGACATACTCTTACTTGACAATGTGAATGTTACTTTCTTTGCATTATTATTATTATTACTGCTTAATATTTCGATGCAGCAATTGTCTGATTTCTTTTCTGAATGTATTTATGCTCATTCGTTCTTTACAAGGTTTTTGTTTCTAGTCCTTATCTTAAACATTGTTATTGTTATTAAATTTTAAGCTTTTTTAATTTTGTGAAGGCACAAAGTGGAAACCTAATAAACACATGTGTATGTGAAAAAAAGAAAAAAAGTTACACCCTTTTACTAACATCTTCCCAATCTCCAGTCTGTAGTAATCATCATTCTACCCTCTGCTTCTATGAATCAACATTTTTACCCTCTACATGTAAGTAAGATCTGTGGTACATTTCTTTTTGTGTCTGTCTTATTTCAGTTAATATAGTGTCTTCCAGTGCCATCCATGTTTACCAAAATGATAGGATTTCTTTCTTTTTTAAGGCTAAACAGTATTTTTGTGTGGGTGTGTAAGGCATCAAATTTTTTTTTAATGCTTATAAGCTGAGGTAATTGATGAGGTTGAGAAGAAAAGATTGGATATTCTGGAGATTTTAGAACAAGCATAGTGTAAGTTTCCTGGAAGAAAAACGGAGAAGGGGTCCCACGCATACTTTAGAAAGTGGTCTCCTTCAGGAAGAGAAACGGCTCCAGTACTAAATTCCGTTAGTGAGTTTGGTGGCAGAATTGGGAGGTGGGAAGGTTTCTTATGCGATGTGTCTATCTCCTCTGTGAAATATAAAACAAAGGCATCTGTTGAGAGATGGTAGGAAAGTTGGGCTTGAGAAGTCTAGAGAGGGTCTGAAACAGTCATTGTCAATTGCTGGATTATAAATTGACTAGTGATACCTGAAGGATTGCCTGGCATGGTCATGCCCATTGGGAGGGGATGGCTGTGAATTTATGATGGTTTGGTCTGCACTACTGCTTCTCCACCTACCCAAATACAAGTAGAGAGAAAGCACACAGTCAGTTGCTCTGGGAATGGATCTCAGCTACTTGGAGTCTGTCAAAAGCCCAGAGAGGCAAAGGAGTCTAGGGTATTGGCAGGAAGATCATTTGTCCTGGATAGGTAGAAAACTGAACAAAGGACAGGGCTGAACAATAGTGAACATTGAGGGAAAAGGAGCTTAAGGTCACTATGAGGGCAGGAAATAACTTAAGCAATTGTAATTAAACAGCCAAGCTGGGAATGGAGGAAGCTGTGTTCGGAAGTGGGAATACTTTGCATTAATGATATTGGTGGTGATGCCATCCACAGGGGATGAAGACTCACTAGAGTCCTTGGAGATGAGAAGATTATAAAGACCAAAAACTTCAGTTTCTTAGCTGAAGTATGTTTCATACCCGAAATGTGTTTTCTTTGCCTTTTTTCTTAAGTAATTTGGAAAATATGCATCCTGCTTTTATCTCAACTAGTTCTTATTTTGAAGTTTGAAAACTCCATCCTGGACCATATATTTCTCCAGTTATCTTCATCAAGAATGAAATACTATCCCCCTTGGGAAGAATAAGGAAATCGAGTTTCCTCCAACCAGTCTGGGTCTATAGTTTCTGTTTCATGTGGAGACACATTTAGACTTACATTGGCATAATTAGTCCACTTTGTACGATGACACCCCTCTTTCAATGGCTCTGCACTTTCATCCTGTCCTATAATCACATGTAAAACAATCACCCAGACTTAATTGTTCTTTATACTTAAAATTTAGTGAAGACCAAATTTTCACATCCCAAAGCTTTGTGTTTTGAGTCATCCCAACCTTTCATTAAACCATCTTCAGGGCTTTGTTTAGAAGGTTAAAATAGTGAGTTGCACATCTAAGAATGAGCGCAAGAATGTTCATGTCAACAACTTTCTAGAATATATGTTTTCTGGAATTCAGTCTTTTTTCCCTCAAAGCTCTGCTGGTACAATTTTACTTCTCATGCCATTGGACATTTATAGAGGAGAGTTTTGAAAACAGTTTGACTCTTATTCCTGTGGGGTCAACATGCTTTTTTGAACAAATGCCTTCTGCTGTTTCTCTTCCTTTCATCCTCAGTTCATGAGGACAAGCTGAGTTGTTGGTCTCTTTCAGCAACTTTGCTTGATTCTTTGTATGCCTGGTAGATGTGTAGATTTTCTGCTCAGAAAATGTTCCTGTACTAATTTCTAAATGTCTAGAAGAGATAATAATAATCACAGACAGCAATGAAAATAGTTTAACATTAACAACAGTAATGATGACAATAATAACGGTTATCTTAGTTTGTATTTCCCCCATCCCGCGTCACCCCAAAAGCAGAATATGAGATGCGAACTTGAGTGCAAACTTAGTTTCGTATCTGGAACATGATCTCGGCAAGCAGAAGTGAAAGATAGGAGAGGACACAGGCAGAAAGGAGAAAAGCCTCTATGGTGTGTGATACTGAGCTCCCTGCCCTGTGGGCAGCTCATGTCAATCCTGCTATCATGTCAACCCATGGAGAAGCCACCCCCAACACACCTCCAGCTGAAAGACAAGAGGAAGGGCATTTGCAAACAGACACAGTGCTGCTCCACAGTGGGACCAAATTCTTGATGCTTTGAGGAAAGGGCACAACCCTCTCTTCAGGAGGGAAAAGGGAGGGAGGAGGCCATGGATGTGCTCCAGAATTGCCCACCAGAACTGCAGCTAAAGTCAGGGGGGCCAAGGGAGCAGCGTGCTGAGCTACTCCAGTAACATCTGCTACCACCACCGGCCTTTCTGCAGACCCTCCAGTGTGTTAAGCAGTGGTCAAAACACTGTGCATGGATTAAGTCACCTCTACCTTTTAAGCACCTTATAAGGCAAGTACAGAAAAATTACTTTTTAAGTTGTCTTTATGCAAACTCTTCTGATTTATCATCCCTTTTACAAAAGAGGGCCTAGGTCCTCTAGACATCCCCTCCCTCCAGGACAGTTTTCTTTACTTCCCAATTCTACCTAGATATTATTGGAAGTCTGAAATATTTTACCATCACCTACAGCTCTGCTTACCCCTGTACCCCTCCACTAAACCCACACAGCAAAACCATAATCCCACAGTCTTTCCCTCAGCTCTATCGTTGAGGCTGAGGTTTTGTACAATGTAAACATTGTACAAAAAAAAAAATCAATCAACAATCCCCATTTCCAGGATTCAGGTTCAACTGGACAAGACAGCATGACCTAACATACTACTTCCCTTTCTTCAGGCAGCCGTGCCTTCTACCTCCATTAACAATTGACAAACTTTTGCACTCACCTCAAGTCCACTACCAAACCTTCACTTTGCACTTTAAGAACACTGTTTCCTACTTTATGAAGAAAATGGGTATCATCAACCTCAACTGTCTGCTTCCATCTATAAAGCAAATCTATAGATTCTGCTTCCAGATTCAGAGAATGACACGCCTTTCCCTCCTGATCAGCCTCCCCTGCTCACATACTCTTGATCTGTCTCCTCTCTGTCTTTTCTGGTCTCCTACATCAATCATCTCATTCTGTTTGTATTGTCATCTGCTATCTATGCCCTTCTTCCCTATCACTATAAAATGTTCAATCTTTTCCCATCCTTATAAAATCCCTTTTTAAAATTTTTTTTATTTCAAAATGTTGTATGGATACTTTGTCTAATGCTTAAGTCGGGGATTTTCATGTGCTCATCCCCAGAATATTGTTCACTATACCCTATAGGTAAATTTTGCCCTTCACATCCTCTTCTCCCTCCCTTCTTGGTTTTGAACATCCTTTATGTCTCTTTGTGCCCATGATTTAGCTTCCATGATTTGACTCCCAAACATGTGGTGTTTGTTTTTCCATTCCTGAGAATGGAAGGAAAGGGTAAGGTCTCCAGTTCACTTAGGGTTAGGTCTCTAGTTCCATCCCAGTGGCTGCAAATGACCTTACTGCATTCTTTTTTATGGCTGAGTAGTACTCCATGGTATACATATACCACATTTTCTTTATCCACTCATGGATTGATGGGCACATAGGTTGATTCAAATCTTTACAAGTGAATTGTGCTACAATAAACGTTTGAATGAGGTATCCTTTTGATAAAATGACTTCTTTTCCTTGAGTAGTTAACCTGTTGTGGGATTACTGGATTGCATGGTAGGTCTACTTTTATTTCTCTGAGAAATCTCCACACTGTTTCCCACCAACAGTGTATAAGCATTCCTTTCTCTTTGCAACCACACCATTTATTTGGTTTTTGATTTTTCTGTAATGGGCTTTCCGACAGGGATAAGGTTGTAGGTCATTGTGGTTTTCATTTGTAATCCCCTGATGATTCACGATGTTGAGCATTTTTTCTTATGTTTGCTGGCCATTTGTCTATCTCTTTTTTAAAAACTTCTATTTTTGTCTTTTTCCCACATCTTTTGTTTCTTTTTGTTTGTTTGTTTCACCCACATTTTAATAAAGTTCTTTTTTTTTCCAAAATCCCTTTCTTGACACTGAATCTACCTTGAGATGTCATTCTTACTCTTTCCTTCTCTTTTCTCATAATAATCTATACTTAACATCATTCAGATCTGACCACTGGTCTCTGTGTTACTGAAACTGCTCTCAGCAAATATCTGTATATTGCCATATCTTGAGACGCCTTTTTCTCTTGGCTCTGACGACATTAAACTTTCCTGGCTTTCCTCTGACATCATCAATTGTTCCTTCTGCTCAGGACCCTTTGCTAATTCCATTCTGGTTCAATTTTTTTATTTTTTTTCCTACAGGAGCCAGCCCTGTTTGTGTGGCAACTTCTGAACCAAGTGCACATTAAGAATGCTCAAATAAACCCAGTGAATTCAAAGTCTCAAATCTGAGAGCGAACCCATCCATGACCCCAGTTGCTGTGAGAGATCACGGGGCACAGGAATAAAACCTCACTTTCTCTTGCAAACTCTCAGATGTTTCCTTTCTTACTTGGAAAGGCTGCAATAATTATCCTGTTACTCTGTCTGGTGCCTGGAGGCTTTAAATTTGAATACATCACCTCCTACAGAGTCTCAAGCTGTAGCCCTGGGTAGAGTACTGTGGCATCATAGGTCACAGCAACCCCAAACTCTTGGGCTTAAGCGATTCCCTTGCCTCAGCCTCTCAAGTAGCTGGGACTACAGGTGCCTGCCACAATGTCTGGCCATTTTTTTATTGTAGTTGTCATCGTTGTTTAGCAGGCCCGGGTTGAGTTCAAACCTCCAGCCCGAGTGTATGTGGCCAGCGCCCTACCCACTGAGCTATGGGCACCACCATCCTGGTTCCATTTTTAAACAGGGGAAGGGCCCTAAGACTTGATGCTCAGCTCTCATCTCTTCTTTGTAGAGTCTGTCAGTTTCCCCACATAGAGAACCTGTAGATCAGAAAAGCCCAAGGAACCCCAAGCACGAGACACAGGAAGAAAATTGCGACAAGCCATGTTACCACCAAATTCCTCAATACAGATGATAAAGACAAGATCTTAAAAGTGTGAAGAAAGGCAGGTTATATACAGGGAAACAAAGATAAGAACAGTGGGGGAGTCTGCTTCCACATAGTAGCTAAAGCTATTTTTTTGGACATAAAGCAAACCTTCAAAGGCTTTCCATCATTCTCTGAACAGTATCTAATTACCTAGTGTCTCATAGATGATCATATACCACCTGCCTATCCCAGACTTCACTTCCTATCCTGTTAGGCCACTCTCTCTGTTCTAGTCACATTGGCCTTCTTGTCTGTCAAATATCCACGCTTATCCCCCATGACCCCTAGACTTTTCTGTTGCTGTTTTCTATTTTGGCAGTTAACATTTAGGTCTAGTCCAACTACCACCTCTTCAAAATTACCCCCAGTGATCATTTGATCTAGAATGGCCTCTTCCACCTGCCAGTTAATTGCTACAGTGACAGTCTTCTGAATGATTGCCAACACTTTCAATTGTCACATTCAGTCACTAGTTTCTTTATGATTTTCTGTCTTTCTTATCATCTTACGGCATAAATTCCAAGAAAACAGCAACTTTGCTTATCTTATGATATTGCACATTCTTAAATTCTTTGCTAAATGGCATTCTCTAGGATTATATGAATGAGGAGATGATATATTCAAACTTAAAGCCTCCAGGCATCAGACAGAGTAACAGGATAATTATTGCAGCCTTTCTAAGTAAGAAAGGAAACATCTGAGAGTTTGCAAGGGAAAGTGAGGTTTCATTCCTGTGCCCCATGATCTCTCACAGCAACTGGGGTCATGGATGGGTTCACTCTCAGATTTGAGACTTTGAATTCACTGGGTTTATTTGAGCATTCTTAATGTGCACTTGGTTCAGAAGTCGCCACACAAACAGGGCTGGCTCCTGTAGAATGTGCTCGGGTGTCTGACTGGTTCAGACAGAAATGGGAATCGGTGCAGCAGGTAAGTAAGGTTCCTAAGCAACAGGGACGTACGGAAACCGTCTACACATTTTTCATTATTTTTGTTCTATAGTTTTTCTCTTTCTCATTTTGAAACAAGTCATTCTACTTAAAATAAAGATTACTTTCTTTTTCTCTTAAAAAAGATAGACCATCCTCAGACCTTAAAGCTTCTTATTATCCCAGAGCACTTCTTACTTCCTTTGTACACTTGCATACAGAGTTTTTATCCTTATTATTTCCAATAATTTTAGTTAAAAATATTAATTAGAATTATTCACCCTTATGCCATTAATATGAACACCACAGACAAACAACTGAGCACTGTTTGTCACACCAGCAATCTGCAGATCAGCAAAGCTATGAATTGTAATTTCTAGAAGCATGAGTTTCTTATCGCACAACTTGTCAATCTGACACAGACCATATTTAATTACAATCCCAAATATTTTTAGACTCTCTATAATAAAAAAAGGAAGTGTAAAGGAGGCAATATTTTATCTTTATTCTCGTTTTTGAGGGGATATGTCTGAGAATTAAGTTGTTGTTTGTAAATGTTGTTTCCCTCAGCATCAGTTTCCCAGTCTTGATAATAAGAATGTTAAAACCTTCTGGTGTAGGGAGGACATCTTTCACCTGAGAACTTTCTCTTACATTTATCTCACTCACTTGTTTTTAACAGTTATGCTTGGATTGCTCATGAAGATGAAACATTAAACAGCTAACCATCATCTTATTTTTCTTGCTGATAAATTTTGTAATATACAAATAACATAAGATTTTTTCCAGTGGGTTGGAAAATTTGTGTGTCTGTCCTGTATGTAATGCTCAAAACTCTGTTTTCATCAAACAAACACTATTCTTATTTACCAAAAATTAACCAACTCACGTGAACTTGAAAAGCATTTATGTTAGTTTTAACTTTTCTGAGGGAATACCTAATTTATATTACCACTGAATTTTTTAAACCAATCAGTAGAGTTCTTTTGCAGTTTAATTTTGGCAATATTGTAAGGAGACAGAAAAATATCACATATAGAGCATACATACAGATAGACATAAACATACAGACAGAAAGAGATCTTACAGTTTTCATTCTAAAATCTTAGCATGTTCCAGGTACAACAAAAGAAGCACTTTGTATACCTAGAATGAGCTTGGATGCTTCTTCTTCTTTTTTTTTTTCTTTGAGACAGAGTCTCACTCGCCCTGGGTAGAGGGTCATGGTATCATAGCTCGCAGCAACCTCAGACTCTTGAGCTTGAGCAATCCTCTTGCCTCAGCCTCTCAAGTAGCTGGGACCATAGGTGCCCACCACCATGCTATGCTAGTTTTTTTATTTTTAGTAGAGACAGGGTTTCCCCCTTGCTCAAGCTGATCTCAAATTCTTGAGCTCAGGCAATCCTCCCAGAGTGCTAGAATTACAGGTGTGAGCCACCACTCCCAAGCTCAGTTTTGATACATCTAATCTTGTCTTATAGTCAGAGATTGGTTCATTCTTTCTTTGTTTCTTTTCAAGATTGACTGACAGACTGATTAGTTATTTTTTTAATTTCTCCCCCAAGAAAGTGTTTTGGAGAATAGTAAAGATGACAACAACAAGAAAAAGGTGGGCAGATTTGGCAGAGCCTGAGTGAGCAAGGGTTAGAAAAGGAGTTTCAACTGATTGAGAGTTTCTTATGGGAGAAGCAGAATTGAATAGCGACACGAGAGAAGACTAATTCCTAATTCCTACATGTTTTTAAAAAAAATAGTCCAAGTGTCAAAGCTATAAGGTCTGAGGATGTTCTACCTTTTCTTTCTTAAGAGAAAAAGAAAGTAATCTTTGTTTTAAGTAGAATGACTTGTTTCAAAATGAGAAAGAGGAAAACTATAGAAGAAAAATAGTGAAAAATTTGTAGATGGTTTCTATAAATCCAATTTTTTCTTTCTTTTTTTTTAAAAAACACAGTTTCATTATGTCGCGCTCGGTAGAGTGCTGTGGCATCACAGCTCACAGCATCCTCAAACTCTTGGGCTGTTGTTCATCTGGCCCAGGCCAGGTTCGAACCCACCAAATTTGTTGTATGTGGCTGGTGCTGTAACCACTGTGCTATGGTCACCAAGCCGAAGTCCAATTTTTCAAAGAAATTTTGTGTATGATCAAACTGGCTAAGATTAGAAGACAATTATTTATAAATTTTTCTACAAATTAAGTATTAATATAAAAAATACAATGAACCAAAACTATACTTTGGTCCTCTCTGTTAGCACAACAAGGTTTTCCTTAGGATATTGGTCTTCACTTAGTAGGAAAATATAAAAGGTTGTTCTTCACCTGTTAGATAATCAGCCTGGGAGACAAAGATTCTGTGTTTTATCAAGATAACGCCCTGTGCTTTGTGCTGTCTTTATTAGGTATTTGATCCTTAACATAAGTGAGTCCTCAGTTAAAAGAGCTAAGGCTTTTCTCCAGATATGTAACTTTCCATACTTGCCTTTAACGTCTTTCATTTAGCAGTCTGTTGAAATGAATGACTATCATTTTATAGTGATCTGTGATCCAAATTTGATCAAGTGTTTTAAAACCCTTGATATTTTTGACAAACTTCCTAAAATCAAATTGTAAGTTAAGTCTTATTCTTCCCTTCAAATTAATGGTAAGAATTTTAGGTGGGTCCTTGGAACATCCCAGAAGGATGTCTCTCCTTATAAAAAAGAGAGATAAAGGAGCAGTACCTGTGGCTCAAAGGGGTAGGGCGCTGGCCCCCATATGCCAGAGGTGACAGGTTCAAACTCAGCCTATTCGTATGTATATGTTATTATATGTGTTCTAGAAATTGTATTAAATCCCTAGAAATCTGATCATATCACTGGACTGGGTAGGAATTCACAAAACTCTAATGAAAAAAACGATTAATTTTATAAAACCGCTAACCCAACATCAAGCACAATAAGAATTAATCAAATCCAAGAAAATGCTTTGGCAGATTTTCATTGCAGGTCCACCAGCACCAAAATTATTAACACATGCAATTTGAATGAACTCTATCACATTGATTCAAGTTGAATTACTTATGATAACCTATTTAATAAAACAGTGCTATGTACCTGGATTGCAGGAACAAAACTGGCATTTAAGAGGATGTAAATCCAAGATTAATTGTGGATTCATGGAAAGCCCAGATGACTATGTGACTTAACCTTTTGCTTTGAGTCCTTAACATTCTATCATTGAAGATTCACCACTCTATAACTCATTAGAACAGTTAAAATAATAAAACTTGGCAAGGAGAATGTTCTAAAATTGCTAAAATCATTTCAACCAATGTTTTGGTTTATCAAGCCTGCAATTCTGATAAGATGATAGAACTTCAGGTCATACATTTCAGCACCTGCTAAATTATGTGAACACTTACAGACGGACTTTTGAAAATTGCTACTTTCGATGGATGTTTCCTATTTGTATAGGTGCTTTTCCACACAGGAAGATTGATACTATAATAGTAGCCTTAAAGGTTATTAGAAAATGTATTTCCCTTATAGGGCATTCCTGGAGAAATCTCCAGTGATACAGGTACTCATTTCAATGGACAAGTTATAAAATAGTTAAATAAGATATGACAAGTTCAATGGCATTAGGAAAATCTAACTGAATTGATTAGATTGCCTTAGTCAAAGGTATTGTTGACTGATGACATTCAGATCTACCCTCAGCGGATAACACGGCTTGACTCTTTATGAAATAATGAGCGGAAGGGCTATGCCCCTAATAATAGATCCTCATGTATCTCTTGTTCTTATAAACTCTAACATGACTCAAGGTTTCAAGGCATTATGTCAAAGTACATTTTCACTAGATTAAATAAGCCTTTTGTGATCCATCAACTGATGACAACCAGACCTTTCATGATCCAGAACATTGAGATTTTGACCCAATCAAGGACACAAAGATTGGATCCTTTTGAAAAGACACCAAAGAGATTGTCCTTAAGCCCCGTTGAAAAGGACCATACCAAGCATTTCACTACAGCGAAACTTCAGGGCCTCGAGTCTTAGATTTGTACCTCTCAACTCAAGGGGGCCATCCTCACCCTTCAGACTGCATACACAGGAAACCTCAAGGTAAAACTGAGCAGGGAGGTTTCTGCTCAGAAGCAGATGGCATCCTAGGTGTGGTCAGCTTTCCAAAAATTACAGATCAAGACTTCTCTTCTCTGTCACCATAAAACCTTTGTTCCCGTTCTTCTTTTCCCCATTTCTTGTCTGTTTATATGTGGAGAGATAATGGGATATTTAAAATTTCATAATCAATAGTTTCCACAGGGAACTTAACTGAATGTCGTATATGACATGTTAAATCCTACACAGTCCACCAGAATCTCTGGTTCACTCTGTAACAAAGTTCACTGATATTCCAAGTATGACTATTCGTTCAAATTCCACATCTGTTCCTTTCTTTTGGGCGAAGTTTTTAGATTAATGTATTTAGATTTAAGAGGAGAAAAAACCTAAGTGAGGGTTTTGCAATTTGCAGAATTGAACTATACCAGAAATTGCATAAGAAAACCAAAAGAAAGATAATTTAACCATCTGTAGACAAATGTATAACCCTAAATCCTTAATGGTCAGTATCCTCCAACCAACCAACGTAGTGGAAACTGAGACAGGTGCATACGACTAGTGCTTCCCTGTTGGTGATTCCTAATGCACAAGGTGACTTACAGGAAACTGTCTTTTGTTCTCCTCTCGCATGTACTTTTATCTGTGTAGGCAATTACATGTCAAAATAATGCAAAATAAGAACCAATCTGGGCAGCACCTGTGGCTCAAAGGAGTAGGGCGCCAGCCCCATATGCCGGAGGTGGTGGGTTCAAACCCAGCCCCGGCCAAAAATTGCAAAGAACCAATCTAATCCTTAGATTAAGGATTCTAACAATTAATTGTCACTCCATAACCAAATTAAAACTACGTCTCTTAATGTCCACTATGGAATAACAAGGAATTTGCCAAATCTCTCTAAATGGGCATTGTTTGGTAGAATGCTCCTTGTCTGGTTTGTCATATATGTAAATAATGATTAGAAATCTATCTCAAACACTAGCTACTATAGTTACCTCTGTGGCAACTATGCCAAGAAAACTTCTTTAAATTCTCATCATAAAGTTATTTCGGATAGCATGATTGATTTGGACTATCAGCAGAAAGGAAGGGGTGCAATAGGTAGCGCCCAATCCTGTACTCGAATAAGTGCATCTGGTGTGCTAGAAAATTATAAGAAATCAATAAACTAGCAACTTGATTAAAACAGGTGTGATGTGTGCCTGTAATCCCAGCTACTTGGGAAGCTGAGGCGGGAAGATTGTTTGAGACAGCAATGAGCTATGATCATACCATCATACGCCAACCTGAGTGACAAAACAAGACCTTATTGCTAAAAAAATAAAAGAAAAAACTAGATTACCCATACATCTCATTTTTGATATATTTGTTCTCCTCAGTTCAGTTTGTAGTAGCTCCTCTTAAAAAGTGTTCTTCATTCTGTTAGTATCATCCTCCTGACCACCATCCTGATAGTCTCTCTCATGCCTGTACCCTTTATACATACACCTTTGACCATTATACATCAAACGGTGCCACGATGGTTAGAATGAAGACACAGGAGAAAATAATTATCCAACTGACTTGACATTGTGAATTGGAAATTCCATACTGAGACCAAACAAGCCCATTATGATGGTAACAGAGATACCCAAGGTTTTAGTATATCTCTCAAAATTGAGTAGCTGACAAAGAAAGGGGAATTGCCAAATTAAATTACATTAAATTGGGGGGGCGGAGACAACATGGCTGACTGAAGCCACCTTTCCACAGAGGCTCCCATCCAGAAGGAGAGTTAAAGGACAGAAATTTAGCAAGTAACCTGATGGATTAGAGCTGCACCAAGAGAGAAGGTTGAAGAATGCACATCAACCCTGCTGAGGTGAGCTGCAACCCCAAGGATATAAACAAAAGGTACAAAATCCATCACCAAGCAGACGGGAGTCCCCTCCCCCATGAGAATGGCTTGGAGTGCCCCACAAACAAACAAACGGAGTTCAAAGTTCATCCCAATACACTCCACGGGAAAGGCCCTCTAAAACTGGACCTACCGCCCGTACTAGGGTGCCAAGGTTTTCTCCTGCCAGGCATAAAACTGTATAAAACCGTATATATTCTCTACTTGCAACTCTGAGCTCCCAGCCCTCTCCTCCACTCTCACTCTGAGGTCTGGAGGCCTATCCCCCAGGAGTCCAGATTCTTGGGTGATTTCTTGAGGGGTATGGACAGGGCCTAAACTGGAGCTCATCAGTGATAACTCTGCAGCACGGGAATGAGGAGAGGACGGTAGGCTGAGAGAGAACCACACGGGAGCAGTGGTGCCCCGAGGCGCAGAGTAGCAGCCATCTTTTGGAAACAATAGGGCTCACTCCAGATATTCTGAAGCCACACCTCCTGTATCCCTGGACAACCAAAGGAGGCTGGACATCCACTCAGGTGACAACCACTATGGACAGAAACGCAGGCCCTGTGAATAAAGGGTTTGCCTGAGGCAGTACCTCCCTGGGTGGAGCGCGGGGACTAGAAACGCATGCACAGAGCCAGGAAGTTCTCAGGGTTGGGCTGAGCCAGAGGACCGCTTTACTGAGCCTAAGATGCACACGGCCCTCAGGGGATCATCAGCCTACAGACAAAGGAAAACAGAAGGCTATAACTGATAGGAAACGGAATACAAACCTGCAAGAGCAAAGACAGGGCCTGAGGTGCAGGCTCTGGGAACTCAAAACAGCTTCTCTTCTGCAGGGAATTTACCAGAGACAGAAACAAATTCCCACAAAGTTGTCAGAAACATCAATCAGGGGTGGGGCTGGAACTGAGTGAACACCCCCTAGCCTCCATCAAGCACCCAAGGTTGTCAGGTCTCACCTCCCCCTGCTAGATAGAGGCAGAGCGCAGTGGCCTGGCTGAGCAAAAATAAATTTCCTTGTGATTCAAGCAGACGCAAACCCCTGGAGTATCTGTTCACTATAGGCAACTGGGTCACAGCCCGGCAGGGCTATCAGTGACTGGGTGTGACAGAGGTGCAAGGTGGGTAAAGAGGCATCAACCTTCCCAGACTGATCTATTTGCTGGGTGGGTCCTCCTGACTCCACGGAGCACCAGAGCAAGCCACATCTGAGTAGTCACCAGACCCCTGCCATCCAGTTGCCAGAGATCTTTTAAACTCTCCCACCTGAGACAGGTGCTGACTGAGACAACTGACTTGGACCTTTTGAACTGAGCCAATTGCCTGAGGACTATTCAGGTGGTGCCCTGGGTGTATGGTTGTAGGAAGGTTTGATTTTCCTTTTCTAATTGTTGCCTGTGGGGGGTGGGGTGACTTAATTGCTGGTATTTCTCCAAAGCTGAGACTTCAACACAGAGCAACTGTTTCACAAGGGTCGAACAGAGAACAGCTGAAAACAAGACAGAACCACTTAGCCCCATCACATCAAATAGGGCCCCAGTTTCTCAGGCCATATCACTGTACGGGTCTTCGACAAAGCTCCAGGGGAAAAATCAAACAGTGTAAAACAATCATGGGGTGGAATCAGTGGAAAAACTCTGGTAACATGAATAACCAGAATAGATCAACCCCCCAAAGGAAAGATATGACAGATGTAACTGAAGATTCCATTCATAAACAGCTGGTCAAGATGTCAGAAATCAAATTCAGAATTTGGATTGCAAACAAGATTAATATGATGGAGGAAAATTTAGAATTAGAAATTTGAGGAGCAATTCAAAAGTCAGAACTAGAGATTCAAGGAGAAATCCAAAAGTTGTCTCAAGAATTTAATGAATTAAAAGACAAAACCACCAAAGATTTTGACACACTGAATCAAGAATTTGAAGCCCCCAAAGATTTAAAAAATACAGTAGAATCCCCCGGTAACAGAGTGGAGCAACCAGAGGAAAGGACTTCTGACATTGAAGACAAAGCCTTTGAATGCTCCCATACTCTCAAAGAGAAAGAGAAATGGAGAGCAAAAATGAGTCATTCTCTCAGAGAGCTCTGGGATAAATAGAAGAAGGCTAATATCCACCTCATTGGAATCCCTGAAACTGATGAAATGGCCTCACAAGGCACAGAGGCCCTTCTCCATAAAATTATGAAAGAGAATTTTCCAGACATGCCAAGAGATTCTGAAATTCAGATAGCAGACAGTTTCAGAACCCCAGCATGACTCAATCCCTATAAGACATCCCCCAGGCATATCATAATTAACTTCACTAAAGTTAATATGAAGGAGAAAATACTGAAAGCAGCCAGATGTAAGAAATCCATTACTTACAAAGGGAAAAATATTAGAACGACTGCAGATCTCTCTGCTGAAATTTTCAAGCCAGAAGAGGGTAGTCATCGACTTTCAGTCTCCTAAAGCAAAATAACTTTCAGACCTGCATCCTGTATCCAGCTAAACTGAGTTTCATTTATGATGGAGAAATTAAATACTTTAATGACATTCATATGTTGAAGAAATTTGCCATAACCAAACCAGCTCTTCAGGATATTCTCAGACCTATCCTCCATAATGACCAGCCCAATCCTCTACCACAAAAGTAAACTCACTCAGAAACTTTTGATCAAACTCCAAATTCCACAGTGGTGAAAAGATTAGAAATGTCCACTGGACTTTTGAAAAACTCAATACCTAAAATTTTACCAGACTTATCAATATTCTCCATTAATGTGAACAGCTTAAACTGTCCCCTAAAGAGGCACAGGTTAGCTAACAGGATACAAAAACTCAGACCAGATATTTGCTGCATACAAGAGTCACATATTACCTTAAAAGATAAATATAGACTCAGGGTGTAAGGATGGTCAACCATATTCAGGCAAATGGTAATCAGAAAAAAGCAGGTGCTGTGATTCTATTTGCAGATACAATAGTCTTTAAACAAACAAAAGTAAGGAAGGATAAGAATGGTCACTTAATATTTGTTAAGGGTAATACTCAATATGATGAGCTTTCAATTATTAATATCAATGAGCTTTCAATTATTAATATGCACCCAACCAGAGTGCACCTCAGTTTATAAGAGAAACTCTAACAGATATGAGCAACTTGATTTCCTCCGGCTCCATAATAGTTGGAGATTTCAATACTCCTTTCGCAGTGTTGGATCGATCCTCCAATAAGAAAGTGAGTGAAGAAATTATAGATTTAAACCTAACTATCCAACATTTGGATTTAGCAGACATCTACAGAACATTTCATCCCAACAAAACTGAATACACATACTTCCCATCAGCCCACGGAACATACTCCAAAATCGATCACATCTCAGGTCACAAGTCTAACCTCAGTAAATTTAAAGGAATAGAAATTACTCCTTGCATCTTCTCGGACCACCATGGAATAAAAGTTGAACTCAGTAACAACAGGAATCTGCATACTCATACAAAAACATGGAAGTTAAATAACCTTATGCTGGGTCAGAAATGAGATTAAGAAGGAAATTGCCAAATTTATGGAACCAAATGACAATGAAGACACAAATTCTCAGAACCTCTGGGATACCGCAAAGGCAGTCCTAAGAGGGAAATTTATAGAACTGCAAGCCTTCCTCAAGAGAACGAAAAGAGAGGAAGTTAACAACTTAATGGGACATCTCAAGCAACTGGAAAAGGAAGAACATTCCAACTCTAAACCCAGTAGAAGAAAAGAAATAACCAAAATTAGAGCAGAATTAAATGAAATTGAAAACAAAGAATTATACAATAGATCAATAAAAGAAAAAGTTGGTTTTTTGAAAAGTTCAATAAAACAGAAATAAACCTTTGGCTAGCCTAACTGGGAAAAAAAGAGTAAAATCTCTAATCTTATCAGTCAGAAACAACAAAGACAAAATAACAATAGACTCCTCAAAATTCAAAAAATCCTTAATGAATACTTCAAGAAACTTTATTCTCAGAAATATGAAAATCTGAAGGAAATTGACCAATACTTGGAAGCACGTCACCTTCCAAGACTTAGCCAGAATCAAGTGGAAATGTTGAACAGGCCCATATCAAGTTCGGAAATAGCATCAACCATACAAAATCTCCCTAAAAAGAAAAGCCCAGGACCACATGGCTTCATGTCAGAATTCTACCAAACCATTAAAGAGGAACTAGTACCTATATTACTCAACCTGTTCCAAAATGTAGAAAAAGAAGGAAGACTACGCAACATGTTCTATGAAGCAAACATCACCCTGATCCCCAAACCAGGAAAAGACCCAACAAGAAAAGAAAATTATAGACCGATATCACTAATGAATATAGATGTAAAAATATTCAACAAGATCCTAACAAACAGAATCCACCAACACATCAAACAAATTATACATCATGACCAAGTTGGTTTTATCCCAGGGTCTCAAGGCTGGTTCAATATCCGTAAATCTATAAGTATAATTCAGCACATAAACAAATTAAAAAACAAAGACCTGTATCTCAGGTCTCGATGATTCTCTCAATCGATACAGAAAAAGCTTTTAATAATATCCAGCATCCCTTCATGATCAGAACACTTAAGAAAATTGGTATAAAAGGGACATCTCTTAAACTGATAGAAGCCATCTACAGCAAACCCACAGCCAATATCATATTGAATGGAGTTAAATTGAAATCATTTCCACTCAGATCGGGAACCAGACAAGGCTGCCCATTGTCTCCACTGCTCTTTAACATTGTAATGGAAGTTTTAGCCATTGCAATTAGGGGAAAAAAGGCGATCAAGGGTATCCACATATGGTCAGAAGAGATCAAACTTTCACTCTTCGCAGATATATGATTGTATATCTGGAAAACACCAGGGATTCTACTACAAAACTCTTAGAAGTGATCAAGGAATACAGCAGCATCTCAGCTTACAAAATCAACATTCATAAATCGGTTCCCTCTATATATACCAACAATGGTCAAGCTGAAAAAGCAGTTAAGGACTCTATTCCATTCACAGTAGTGCCAAAGAAGATGAAATATTAGGGAGTTTATGTAACAAAGGACATGAAAGATCTCTATAAAGAGAACTATGAAACTCTAAGAAAAGAAATAGCTGAAAATGTTAACAAATAGAAAAACATACCATGCTCATGGCTGGGAAGAATCAACATTGTTAAAATGTCCATACTGCCCAAAGCAATATGCAATTTTAATGCAATCCCTATTAAAGCTCCACTGTCATACTTTAAAGATCTTGAAAAAATAATACTTCATTTTATACGGAATCAGAAAAAACCTCAAATAGCCAAGACATTACTCAGAAATAAAAACAAAGCAGGAGGAATCACACTACCAAACCTCAGACTATACTATAAATCGATAGTGATCAAAACAGCATGGTACTGGCACAAAAACAGAGAAGTAGATGTCTGGAACGGAATAGAGAACCAAGAGATGAATCCAGCTACTTACCGTTATTTGATCTTTGACAGCCAATTAAAAGCATTCAGTGGGGAAAAGATTCCCTATTTAATAAATGGTGCTGGGTGCACTGGCTGGCAACCTGTAGAAGACTGAAACTGGACCCACACCTTTCACCATTAACAAAGATAGACTCTCAGTGGATTGAAGATTTAAACTTAAGACATGAAACTATAAAAATACTTGAAGAGAGTGCAGGGAAAACCCTTGAAGAAATTGGTCTGGGTGAATATTTTTATAAGGAGGACCCCCCCGGGCAATTGAAGCAGCTTCAAAAATACACTACTTGGACCTTATCAAACTAAATAGCTTCTGCACAGCCCAGAACATAGTAAGTAAAGCAAGCAAACAGCCCTCAGAATGGGAGAAGATATTTTCAGGTTATGTCTCCGACAAACGTTTAATAACCAGAATCCACAGAGAACTCAAACATATAAGCAAGAAAAGAACAAGTGATCCCATCACAGGCTGGGTAAGAGACTTAAAAAGAAATTTCTCTGAAGAAGACAGGCGCACAGCCTACAGACATATGAAAAAATGCTCATCATTTTTAATCATCAGAGAAATGAAAATCAAAACTACTTTGAGATATCATCTAACTCCAGTAAGATTAGCCCATATCACAAAATCCCAAGACCAGAGATGTTGGCGTGGATGTGGAGAAAAGGAAACACTTCTACACTGCTGGTGGGAATGCAAATTAATACATTCCTTTTGGAAAGATGTTTGGAGAACACTTAGAGATCTAAAAATAGATCTGCATTCAATCCTAAAATTCCTCTACTAGGTATATACCCAGAAGACCAAAAATCACATTATAACTAAGGTTTGTACCAGAATGTTTATTGCAGCCCAATTCACAATTGCTAAGTCATGGAAAAAGCCCAAGTGCCCATCAATCCACGAATGGATTAATAAATTGTGGTATATGTACACCATGGAATATTATACAGCCTTAAAGAAAGATGGAGACTTTACCTCTTTCATGTTTACATGGATGGAGCTGGAACATATTCTTCTTAGTAAAGTATCTCAAGAATGGAAGAAAAAGTATCCAATGTACTCAGCCCTACTATGAAACTAATTTATGGCTTTCACATGAAAGCTATAACCCAGTTATAACCTAAGAATAGGGGTAAGGGGAAAAGGGAGGGGAGGGAGGGGGGAGGTGAGCGGAGGGAGAGTGATTGGTGGGATTACACCTGCGGTGCATCTTACAAGGGTATAGGTGAAACTTAGTAAATGTAGAATGTAAATGTCTTAACACAATAACTAAGAAAATGCCAGGAAGGCTATGTTAACTAGTGTGATGAAAATGTGTCAAACGGTCTGTAAAACCAGTGTATGGTGCCCCATGATCGCATTAATGTACACAGCTATGATTTAATTTAAAAAAAAAGAAAAAGAAAAAGAAAATGTGTCAAACAATCTATAAAACCAGCGTATGGTGCCCCATGATCACATTAATGTACACAGCTATGATTTAATAAAAAAAAAAGAAAGAAAAAGAAAATGTGTCAAACGGTTTATAAAACCAGTGTATGGTGCCCCATGATCGCATTAATGTACACAGCTATGATTTAATAATTTAAAAAAAAATTACATTAAATTAGACTTAAATCTGCCCCAATATGTAGTGAAATGAACCCAACTAGTATGTAAGTAAACTGCAACCTAACCCAGATTATATTCTGGTAACGAGGAGCTGAGTCTCAGCCAATCACAACAGCTAAGCTTCAGCAAATCACAGGCTGCAAACTGAGCAGCTAGGGTTCATAAAAGACAAAAGTAACTCAACACACCAGGGCCAAATAAAGTAAATACAGGGCTGTAACTAATCAAGCTGTTTCTGTATGTCACTTTCTTTTTCTGTCTACAAATACTGCCTGTCCATTTTGCTGGGTAGCTCTCTCTGGTTCTACGTAGTGGCCAATTCTTTGCTCATTTAAAGGCTGCTAAATTTAATTTGTTCATGATTTTATTTTTTTAACAAGTTAATCCTAAATTTAGAAATTTAATTCCTCTAGCTTTCATTTAGAAGATTATTTTCATATTAAATTCCGAAGTTAAAGGAAAGAAAATGGCTCAGTAGTCTTGCCTGACCTATCATCCAGGCAGCTCTGAGAAAGTTAACATCTCCAGGTAACAAATTCATTATCTTAAAGTACAGGAGTAATTTCTTTTTTCTTTTTTTTATTTATTGTTTAGGATTCATTAAGAGTACAAAGAGTTAGTTTACATTGATTGCATTTGTTAGGCAAAGTCCCTCTTATAATTATGTCTCACTCCCAAAGAGGTGTTCCATACACTGTTTCCCCCCATCCCTCTCTCCTCCCTGCTCCCTCATTTTACAGATGTAATTTCTAATGAGAGAATCGATAAATTGTGAACAGTTTCTGGCCCTGACCCAGCAGCTGTGTGGACACATGGTTTCAAGGATCACCACCACCATCACACTGATTACTTCCAGGGCTCATGACTAAATGTTGCCCCTTTGTCACTACTGGACTCTCCTCTCTTTCCTCAACCTACGTGGCATACCATCCTCACTGCTCTTCCTATAGGCACCCCAACACATGCAGACCTGCTGGGTGCTCCTGGGAGCTGAGCCCCTGCTGACCCAGGGACACAGTGGAATAGCTGCCATCTAGGTGTGATCTCAGTCCACTAGCAGAGTGGCCAAAGTCTCGGGCCACAGCTTACTGAGCTGGCTTCCTTTACCTAATCTGTGAAAATGCCAAACATCTTCTTTCTCTAATCAGCCATCCTTGAGGCAGGGCCCTCACAAAAATGGGAAGTCCTCTCCTCATGTATGTAATGACTTCTCAGGCATGGGGAGCATAAACACAGGAGATCCAGGGATTACCAAATCCAATCAATGTCAAATTGAGCCCAAACTCAGCCCCTGTGCCTCAACAGAGCTGCCTTGTAACTTTAGTGCTATCAAAATGGCAGTCATGAATGAATTCTTGAACTCCCAGAAACAGCCCTTTAAACAGCTTTTCCAAAATAACCAAAGTAAGCAAGACATCCAGAAAACGACAGGCCCTTTGCCCTTTGGCCCTCCCAGGAGACAGTCTCAAATGCCTGCACTGTTGCCTTATGCTCCCCATGGATCAGGCTATTTATTATCCCCCACATTCAAATAGAGGTTCAATTAAAAATCGGGATTTGGCAGCAACAACCTGTTTTCTTGTCAGACACATTGTAAATTGTATAACATCTATTTTGGTGCAATTTACAACTCTGGAAATAAAAACACCCTCACGCAGCCATTTGTCTGCTGTAGCACTAGGGAGTCTGAATTCCTGGGCTCCTGGTCAGAGACTGGAGTGGCCAATGAAGGGTGTGTGGTTGAGAGTGGAATGCACACAGTAGTGACCACCAACAGCTACCAACAGTATGGTAGAGAAACACAATCACTTCCTCCCAGTGCTGTATACAGATTAAATGAATAAAAAATAAAAAATACTTTGCACAGTGCCTGGCATACCATATTTTAATAGAAGCAGTAGCATGGGGCAGGGGGAAGGTGATGGCAGTAATAATAGTGATTGTCATCATAGCAGTAATAATACTAGTCAGTGCTGCACCAATGCTGGGGCCACCCAGGCTCCAGTCATAGCTCCACCACTAATAAGCTCTCCAGTCCCTCTTTCCCAAGTCCAGGAAGGATTAATAAAAACATGGGAAAAGCAGATCAAAACCAGAGTAGAAGGCTGTTCTGGGATAACTCATTACTAGGTGGTCAGTAGTTATGTGAAGCAGCCAGATGTAGACAGAGCCAAAGGAAAAAGTTAACTCAGAGGACCTGTGAATGAAGCAAAAAAACTAATAAGACTGTCTCATTATTGGTTCCCTCCAAAGTCTCCCTCAAGAGTAAGAATAGGTAGAAAAATTCTGAAAAAGAAGATCCCGGGTTTTCCATATATTGAGCACATATAAGCTATAGAAATTTAAGTTACATGATACCAAGACAGGAATAGACAGACAGATAAATGAAATCAAATAGAAATCCTAGAAATAAAGTATGTGATAAAGATGGCACTCTAAACCAGGGGGGGAAAGGATAGATTTTAAATAAATGATGTTGGGAAAAATGGATGGGCTATCTGGAAAAATAAATAAATAAATTTAGGTCTCCATCTCTCATATTTTATAAGAAAATTAGAAATAAATAAAAAATTGAAACATACAAAATGAATCCATAAAAGTACTAAAATAAAATACAAACGTTTTTCTTAGAATGCATAAGGCCTTCCTTAAGATACTGCATAAAACCCAGAAGCCATTTAAAATAGCAAATCAACTTGAATACCACAAAATTAAAAAAGTCTGCATGGCAAAACACAAAACAAAACAAAAATGTCAAATTAGGGGAAAGAAGTGTGTAGGTTGTATCACAAAGGGCAAATTTCCACAATATATAAAAAGTTCTGGCAAATAGGGAATGGCAAATATGTAAACAGGTTGTTGATAGACTATAAAAACAGGTTGTTTACAGAAGCATGTCAAAAGAAGCTTAAACTTACTTATAATTAAAAAACATTATTATAGTACATCATTTTTTTCACCTCTCAGATTGGCCATTAAAAAGAATGAAAAGGCCTTGAAGTAATGTGGTTAAAGTAATAAAATCAAAGATAAATACTTAAGTAATAAAAGTAATAATTGTATATGAAAGAGTACTATTTTCAGGAAAACACACAGAAATTTATGTACTTGCAAATTCATAGACTATTTCTGAAAGTATTAATAGAAAACTGGTGCCTCTGGTTTTCTCTTAGAAGCAGAAGTGGATGGCTGGGGTATAGGAGGGAAGAAAAATACACTCTTCATTTAATGCTTTCATACCTTTGGGATACTGCATTTGCACATATCATCTACTTACAAAATTCGATAAAGAATATGTAAATCAGCAGGAGGGAGTAGAAAAGAAAACCTTCCACCCCCCGTGTCCCACCTGGTCTGAAGGAAACCCCTGTAACTCCCCACGGGTGGTGCGGGCATCTGCACACCTGCCTCTCTCCCCCGGTGCACGGTTCCCACTATCCCCACCATTATTCTTGCACCCCGCCACCTCCTGCTCATCCTCAGGTCTCAGACTAGATGTCAAATTCTTTTGGAATCTTTCTTAATCCCCAATAAATTGGGTTCGAAACCTCTAAAGCACACCATATGTACCCATAACATTCTTTCCCAGGATTTCATTGCCCACACAGCTCCATGAAGATAGACATCTTCACGACTCTGTACCTGCTCCTAAGGACTTAATGTTGTATACACTCGGTCCAGACCTCCAACGATTTTTATAGGTGAAACAGAGGCCATATAACAAGCTTAAGCTCCTACAGCTCTTTAGTGGAAAATGGTAAACTGGGAACCTCCATTTCTTCCCGCTCCACCACTTGCTTGCTTGCTTATTGCATACCTGGGAGCCAACACCCAGAGCCTTCATCCCCCACTATCAACGTGATAGTCTGGAACTTGCGCCTAATGCTCTTAGTTATCCATACCTTTCCCTTCCTTTGATACACAGTTCAGAACTTCCCAGTGCCCCATCTGCCGCGCTTCACAGGCTTATGGACAATAATTGCATGTTGTTACCATGCTGGGGTCACACTGTGTTCAATGCAGTGTTGTACGAGCAGAAAGAGTCCTGGGCCTGAGCTGCCCACTCCTACTTCTTTTTTTTTTTTTTTTACATATACATGTGTTTATTAGGTTTCCAATTTTTGCCTTCACAAAATTAAAGAGGCTTAAAATTTAATAACAATAACAATGTTTAAGATAAGGACTAGAAACAAAAACCTTGTAAAGAACGAACGAACATAAATACATTCAGAAAAGAAATCAGAGAATTGCTGCATCAAAATATTAAGTAATAATAATAATGCAAAGAAAGTAATATTCACATTGTCAAATAAGAGTATGTCTATTATAGAATGCTTTAACTCTGAGATTCAGTATGGAGTCATCAATTAACTTCTTACTTTTTCTTTAAGTCTCAAAAAATAGACAACTAATATTTATAAAGAAAAGTAAAAGATAATTTCAAAAAACAGATCATGCCAAATCTTATAGACAATAGAAATGGAAGAAATACTTCAAAATCATTCTACTTGATCTGGGTACACCTGATTCTACTTGATCTGGAGAAAATATATTATTATAAGGGGGAAATTATAAACATATGTCACTTATAAATGAGGATGCAATGCCCTAAACAACATATTAATAAATTGAATTAAAAATTAATGTTTAAGTAATGTACTTTGGTCAAACTTAAATACAATTTATGTGAATTTTTTTTTTTTTTTTTTTTGCCCACTCCTACTTACAAGTCCTCACTTTCATTTTTACTCGCTGGGCAACCCACATGGTCTCTCTAAGCTCCAGGTTCCTTACCTGAGGGCCACGGTACCTGCCCCACCTATCTCACCAGACTGTTAAGAGAATCAAATATGTGAAAATGTTCTATTCTTTACTGTCAACATTTAACTCCTTAAAGAAAGCCCATTGTTATGGAGGGCAAAGACTGGTTATCCCTTAATCTGAGTGCTTACATTAAGCATTTTTTTTTGTGTAGACTAGTTGCTTTCTAAAAGTAGGAAGGTACTCTGAATGCCCCTCCCCTATACTTTCTGGGCAAGTAGTTTTAAATCAGAAAATCTACAGAATATAGATTTTTTGTTTTCTTAAAATAATTTTCATATCAAAAGCTGAAACCTGCTTAATGCCTTTGCACCAGAAGATACAACAAGAAAACAGAGTTAGGACTAAGTTATGGTTAGAACTTCCCCACAAGGGAGCAAGGTTGGTATCGGGGTTAGCTTGGTTGCTGTCTGGAGAAAGAATGAAGTGTTAGCTTGGGGGCGCACACACACATGCACACACACAGCTGGTTTACCATGTTGTAGGGATAAGAGTAAGAGCCCTGTGGTGGGTGGCGGCAGAACAGATTCTTAATTGCCTGCTCTACAGCTAACTAGCTGTGTGATCCTTGGTGAGCCTCTCCAAATCTCAGTACTCTAACTCACAGGGATGCTATGAAGGTCAAATCAAATAATGGATATAAAAGTACTTTGCCAGCTAGCCTCTTGAGTGTGAGTTACTGTGCTCTGAACAGGCATTTTCCAAACTGGTGTTGTGCAGCACCCGGTTAATTAAAAGGTCTGTGAGAAAAGTGCCTGAGCTCATGTGAGCTGGGCCAATTATTCTCCTACAGCAGGTCTTCCCAAAGCATTGTGAGTCTCCAAAGCCAAAATAAGGGATTGATGTTGCAGAGTTTTCTAGTATGTTCCAAAGAAAGTCACTTTAGAAAAACATCACTCTCAATCAATTCCATTTGGAGGGAAAGATCCTCATCTCATTCCCTTTCCTGGTACAGAGACTCAGTAGAGAGCCGACATCACAAGTCTTTGGGTCATTGAGTTGTTTACTCTGAGTGCCTCATCTCTGCTGTGTCCCCTCACCCCAGGCCAGCCCCAGCCCAGCCCCAGCTGTTCTCCACGGGCTTCTGCTCTGTGTGGTCCTCACAGGTCTGACCCTCATGGACGGCACTGGCCAGCCCGGTGCCCTCTGGCTCCCAGGTGGGTCCCATCAGTGGAAGACACTGCAGGAAATGAGCAGAGAAGAGTAGAGGGTTGGGATATTTCTTCCCCTGGTCCTTTTCTGCGTGCGTGTCAGAGTTCTGGAAGGTGCTGTGACCCTCTAGTACAGTTTCCAAACCTTGCATTGTGGATTCTCCCTCAAGAGCGAGATAAATAGAATTCCAAAGATCTGTGATTTTGGAAAAGGAAAAAAAAAGTCTTTAAAAATTAACCTTTAACTGAAAGGTTAAAGGTTAAAGGTTAATTTTTAAAGACTTTTTTTCCTTTTCAACTATGAAGTAGGCAACAATTTTAGTAATTTTAGTATCACAGAACATATATTTATCTAGTGTTCTGTGATAAATATATTTTCTATCACTAGATAAATATATTTCTGTGATCACTAGATAAATGATCTAGTGATAAATATATGTTCTGTGATAAATATATTTTCTATCACTAGATAAATATATTTCTGTGATCACTAGATAAATATATTTTCTGTGATACTAAAATTACAAAATTGTTGCCTACTTCATAGGTGAAAGAAATGCTTCAATACTAAAATTAGTCAACAGCTGTGACAGATACCTATATCTCCAAATATTGTCGGTGCTCATAACTATCTTCAGATTATGGCATTATGAAATATTACCTCTCATTTTGTTATTTAACACGCTAATGAAGAGGTTCATAATTTACTATATCACAAATTTGCCTTTTAAAATATTTTTAATAATGTTATTTTAACATTTTTTTATAATTCTACTAATTTTATTCAAAGAAGGGACACATACATTTCTCCAGCCTGCTTAAAACCTACATAGCACAAGAAAGATTAACTCCCACCCAGAGGATCTGAATAGGCATTTCTCCAAAGAAGTTAGATAAGGGGCCAGCACACCAACACACATACACACACACACCTGAACATCGTTATTCAGCAGCGAGACACAAATTAAAACTACAGTGAGATACCACTTTACACTCAGTAGGATAACTATAATCAAAAAGTCAGATAATAATAAATGTTAGCAAGGATGGAAGGAAATCAGAACCCTCTTACAGTGCTAACAGAAGTGCAAATGCTGTGGCTTCTTTGTGAAACAGTCTGATAATTCCTCAGGTTAGAGTTACCATATGACCCAGAAATGCCACTCCCAGCTGTATTCCCAAAAGAAAACACTTGAGCACACAGAGTCTTGTACACAAATGTTTATAAGCAGCGTTATTTCTAATAGTTAAAAAGTGAAGGCAACAAACAAGATGTTCATAAATTTATCAGTAGATACATAACATGTGGCATCTCCATGCAGTGGACTATTATCTGGTTATGAGCAGGAGAGACAATACCAGTCATGTTCCACAACACGGATGAAACATGAAAACATTCTGCCTGGTGAAAGCAGCCTTTCAAAGGAACCCCCTATGGCAGAATTGCACTTATAGTATATTTTTATTATTGACAGGTTCATATTTGCACATTTACCTACTGGCTAAAATTTTCTTTAATTTTTTTTTTTTTTTTTGAGACAGAGCCTCAAGCTGTGACCCTGGGTAGAGAGAGTGCCATGGCATCTTAGCTCACAGAAACCTCCAACTCCTGGGCTTAAGCGATTCTCCTGCCTCAGCCTCCCAAGTAGCTGGGACTGCAGGCACCAGCCACAACACCCGGCTATTTTTTGGTTACAGCCGTCATTGTTGTTTGGCAGGCCCCAGGCTGGATTCGAACCTGCCAGCTCAGGTGCATGTGGCTGGCGCCTTAGCCGCTTGAGCCACAGGTGCCGAGCCTGGCTAAAATTTTCATAACCCTCAAACCAACACTCTCAGCAGTCTGCTGGTCATTTGCAGACATGCAGAGAGCAGCAGTAAGTTTGAGTTTCCCAAGGCTCATGTTCTCAGCTGAGGTCAAACAAGGCCATGCCCTGCCTTCTTGGTTCAACTCTCTTACTGTAAATAAGTCTTCGTTTCTCTGCTTATGTTATACCACCTTTAGCCACAATTTTGTACTTTTTGTTACACTTTTTACATTTCACACTTAAAATGGCTCCCAGGTCTAGGGTTAAAATGCTGCCTAGTATTCCCAAGTGCAAGAAGGCTCTGATGTACCATACATAGAAAACACGTACCTTACGTAACCTTTGTTCAGGCATGAGTTTTAGTGCTGTTGGCCGGGATGAATCAATGACAGATATTAAATAAAGTGTCTTTAAACAGATACATTTTCCCTAGAAGAGCAACTATTCCATATTCACTAATCCAGTGTTCAAGGCAACTTTATGGGAAAAACTGCAGAGAATTATAAGAATTGACTATTTATGGAATTTCCAGGTGGCCAATTGATAACAAAAAATAGAGCAGCAATTGACAGGGGTTAGGGAGAGGGAGACATGGTGGGAAATGGGGAGCAATACTAAGAGGTGCCATGTCTCTTTGGGGGGTAATATTTCAAAACTGGTTGTTGTCAACTCTGTAAATGTATCAAAAGTCATAGAATTGTAGGATTTAGATGGGTGAATTGTATGACATGTGAATTATATCTCAATAAAGTGGAAGGAAGGAAGGGAGGGATAAAGGGACGAAGAAGGAAAAGGCAGCCCCTGGAAGCGCCTGTGGCTCAAAGGAGTGGAGTACCAGCCCCATATACCGGAGGTGGCGGGTTCAAACCCAGCCTTGGCCAAAAACAGCAAACACACACACACAAAGGAAAAGGCAGTCCCTTCTCCCTGGCTTCATGGCTTCAGCTTCCACTGGGCTCCAGGCAAACCTTTCCCCTCCTCTTGAAGGTGGACTCTTGCTAGTCCCTATGTGGTCAACATTCTTTTTAGGTTTTCCTAATCCTGTCTACACCTGTGACAACAGTGCCTCTATTGAGATCGTCTTCAGTTGAACTCTTATGAGTAGAATTCTGCTTCTTGCTGGTACACTGAGTGAGCTATCTTTCATCACCTCTTGCACCATCACCTGCTTCACCAGCTGAGTTTGCTATGCTATGAGGGCTCACGAGACAATAAAAGTGGGTAACAAGGTTGAAATAGCCACATACTAGATTCCAGTGCCCCAGATCTCAATTAGGGCTCTTTGGTGGCACACAGCAGAAACTGATTCTCATTATCTCAGGCAAAAAGGAAATCAACTGGAAAAACAGAGGGAAGTGCAGAGGATCAAAGGGAGGACAGTACAGGCCCAAACCAGGAGGCTCTAGAAAGTTCCACGGGCAAGCTCAGATTCATTTTTAAAATAACTAAAATTAGAATTTGAAGAGGTATTTTTACCCCCATGTTCATTACAGCAATTTTGACCATGGCCAAAAGGTGGAAACAACTCAAGCATCCACCAAGAGACGAACAGATGAACAAAATGTGTTATGTACATACAATAAAGTATTATTTGGCCTTAAATGTGAAGAAACATCTGACACAGGGTATGCCACGAGTAAACTCAGAGGACATTAT
The DNA here is from genome assembly GCF_027406575.1 of Nycticebus coucang. NCBI lineage: Eukaryota > Metazoa > Chordata > Mammalia > Primates > Lorisidae > Nycticebus > Nycticebus coucang. Next base: position 14,312,487 of record NC_069797.1, read on the forward strand.
GAGGACACGATGCCAAGTGAAGTAAGCCCATCATGGAAGGACAAATACTATATGATGTCACTTAACATGAGGGACCTAAAATAGTTGAATTCATAAAGACAGAAAGTACAGTGTTGGTTTCCAGGGGCTGGAGCGCTGGGGTGCTTGAGGAGAGGGGAATGGAAAGATTGTATTCAATGACTACAGGGTCTCAGCTTTGTGAGATGAGAGGAGTTCCAGAGATGGATGGTGACAATGGATGCACAGGAGTGTGAATGTGCTAACACCACGGAGCTGTGCGCCTGCAAATGCTCAAGATGGTTAATTTTATGTTGTGTGCATTTGACCCCAATTACAATTTTTATTTTATCTTGTTTTGTTTTATTTTATCTTATTTTATTGTATTTATTGAGACAGAGTCCCATTCTGTCGCCCTGGGTAAAGTGCCCTGGCATGGTAGCTCAGCAACCTCAACTCTTGGGCTCAAGTCATCATCTTGCCTCAGTCACCTGAGTAGCTGGGACTACAGGTGCCTGCCACAATGCCTGTCAAGTTTTTCTGTTTTTACTAGGGATGAGGTCTTGCTCTTGCTCAAGCTGGTCTTGAACCCCTGAGCTCAAGTGATCCACCTACCTTGGCCTGCCAGAGTGCTAGGAATCCAGGTGTGAGTCACTGTGACTGCGCTAAAAATAATTTTTTTAATAACAAAAATCTAAATCAGCTTTACAAAATGCAGCCTGACACCTTAACCTAAGCTCTCTGGATCTAGTCTGGTTTAGTTCCGTATTTTCTGTCCGTCTTCGTTTTTAGCCTTGGGGAAAAGAGAGGAAATAAAAACAAATTAAAATAGCGTGCCTGCTTCTCCTCCTGCCATTCTTTATTAAATATAATATTCCTGGAATTCTCAGTTTTAGGGGTCTTTGGAATTGATCTCCCATGGGTTCTGAGGGCAATGACTTTCCAACATTATAGCTCAGCAGTGTACATACGTGAAGAACAGTTTGAAAATTTAATTCTGAGACCCAAAGTAAAACTAAAACTCATTTCATTCTCAGTGTATTGATAGGGCAACTGTAATGCATAAAAGACGAATTGCTTGGGGCTTAGTTTTCACCTGGTCTTTTAAACAAAAATACAAAAAGTGAGAGGTAATTTTGGCAAAGCTGTGTTGAGCCAGTGCTAAGAGAGCAGGTAATAAAGTAGTAGCATGTTGGTAAAGTCGATTTCCTTTGATTATATCTCAGAGCATGGTAATTTACAGATCAAGAGTCACCCACAGCATGAACAATTTTGCATTTCTGGGGACATGGTAGTAAGTCACTCATTTAACACATATTTGGAGAGTGCCTGCTACGTGACACATGCAGTCTTCATGGAGCTCACAGCTCAGACACCAGCACTCAGCTAAACAAATCAATTGGAACACGCAATAACCGTGTTCTCCCTCCCACAACCCTCATCACGCCTTAAATAGAAGCCCTCGTAATTTTTTAGAGATAGGTGAGGACAGACATGGCAATTTAGAGAGTTGGTAAATAAAACTGTATTAAAAAAATCCTTATAAATTACAAAGCTCAGCCCTAGCTTATTCTGCTTTGAGCTAACCAGCTCAACCTTTTAGCAGCAATCTCAGTTCAAATGAGAGACACACCCCCAAGCTACCCTGCACAACCCTGCACAACCATGGACCATGCTGATTATTTCATTTATGTATTGTTTTTGTTGATATTGCTAATACTATTGTCATTATTAAAACTTACCTTATTATGTAATATATATAATGCACAAAGACATTGTATACTTGTAGGGACTAATATCACTCTCTATCAACAAGTGAAGAAACAAAGAAGTTAGAAAATCCGCTGCAAATCAAACAGCTAGTAAGTGGTAGAACTAGGGTTTGAATCCAGGCAATTTGGTGCCCTAAACCAGACCTACCCAAGGTAGCTAGCCTTTAAGCTTTTTTAGACTGGTCTATGAGAAGATAGGGAGTTTACACACAGATTGTAAATCTGTGCACTGCTTCCTTCATCAAGAAAGTCTTGCTATGAAAAAAATATCATCTGAGCTAGACACAGTGCTTAGTTTCGTAGCTGATTTGTATTCTGGTGCAAGCTCCTATCTCCTTTGGAATCAGTAATAAACAGTTGTATACCAATGTCAGTCAGCAGACCTGCAAAAACCACTATGCTATCTGGCCTCTCAGCTTACCTTCTGTGAAGACATAGCACCCACATTTCTTGGGCAGGGCTAGGACTGTTAACCAGAGGTGTTTGGAGGAATCATTACAGGTCAAATACTATCAAAGGGTACCCCAATTACAAAGAAAATCTTAAAGGGATGAAAGGATTTCCAAGTCCTAGCCCACCCATCCCAAGCAGTATTTGATATCTGCAAGATATAGACGCCTCCATGGGAACAAATCCTTTCCAGACGGATGTACGAAAAGGCATCTTCCAGAGTGACAGCTGGAGCCCTTTGTAATTTAGCTCAGCTTTGAACCCACTCTAGTAGGGTGCAAAATCAGCCAAATTATGGTCACTCTCTCAGAAAGAGATAAGACTTCAAGATTTGTCTTTTCTTTTATATGGATGACCTGAAGCTAAAGCCAAAGGAGAGTGCTCAATTACAAAGCATGCTTGAAATCGAATCCTGTTTCAGTCAGTCAATTAGTATGGAATTTGGATGGGATAAATGCAATTTCATGTGCCAAATGTGGAAAGGTAAAAAACTGCAAACACATGCAACTCTTTGAAGCCACTGAAATCTGGAAGCTGGAGTTCCCAGGGGCTTATAATGTAAGAAACTGTAATAATTTCTCTTGGGAAGCACCAAAAATAAATCTTAAATGTGGTAAGTTATCATGAAATCTTGCAAAGAACTAGGCAAATTCTGAAGATGCAACTTTGCACTGAGTCTATGCTGAGAGATAGTATAGTTTAGTGGCCAAATGTGGACTGTGATTATTTTTTTGGCTCTGCTGCTTACAGCCCTGTGGCCATGAGTATAAGACGCACATCTTCTATTTTTTTATCTGCAATGGCATCTGTCTAATAAAGATCTTATGAGGATTAACTAAAATGCTAAGCAGAGTTCCTGGCACACAGTGAGTATTCCCTAAGGGTTAGCCGCCTTGATTATCAATGCATAGATCACCCCAATTTTAACTTCTACCCTTTAAATTTGATAAAATGTGCACCTTTCCAAAGCCTCAGTTTCTTCATCAGTAAAATGGTAGTACTGACATTATCTAGCAGTAACCCACATTGGGCTGTTATAAAGATTAAATGATATAAGACACTAATGTTTATTATAACAGAATACCTGGTATTTGATGAGAGCTTAATATGTAGTAGCTGCTGTAATTGTTATAACCACCTCCGTCTTTATTATCATCATCACTACCATAGCACCACCACCACCATTACCACCACTTCCATCATCATCACTAGATCCACCATTATCACTGCCTCCACCATCACCACTTCCTTCTATCATCATAACTACCACCGTTACCACAACCACCTCCACCAACATCACTGCTACTCTGTCACTACTGCCATTACCCACCTCCATTATCACACCTCTACAATCACCACCACCTCCACCATCACTAACATCACCACCATCACCAGCTCCACCATTAGGACCACTATCATCAATTCTACCATCATCACTGCTTCCACCACCATCACTTCCATCATCATAACCACCACTGTCACCACAACCACCACCACCACTATCACTAGTGCACAATTACATAATGATTTTATTATCACCAAGGCAAGTATCTGTCATTTGGACAGTCCCTATTCTCATAACAGGAAAAACTACTACTTTTCTCTCCTCTATTTCAGCGTCACCTTCTTCCAGAATATTTGAAAGAAATATTTTCATCACACATTCATTGTGAAATTGACCCACGCTGTCCCAGCTCCTCCACTGTATGGATTGCACTCAACATGCTACATGCCAGATCCAGAAACCTAGGCAATTCTGTGTCTTCTTCAAGGCCATATGTATGGTTCTATGTGTGTGTCTACTTGTCACTGCAAATGCCACTTTCTAACATCTTGTTTCCTTGTATAGCATCATGCAGTAGAAAGAGCATGAACTTAAAGTTGAGCCTGGGTCCAAATCATGACTTTATCTCCAGCTTTATTATGGTAGGCATGTCAACTTACCTTTCTGATTTCCAGGTACTTCATTAGTAAAAATGTCATTTATAATATTTGCTTCACAGGATTTAGGTAGGAATCATGAGTAATAAATGAGGTCATGACTATAAAGTACTTAGAACTTTATTTAGCATAAAGCAGGTACTGAAGAAATGCAAGTCTCCTTCCTTTCCTATTTTTATAACATTTGCTCAGTTCATAACGTGATGCCCAAACTTTGACAAACATCAGAATCACCTGGAAATCTTGTTAAACTCTACGTTTCTGAGCCCCACCACCTGATTTTCTGATTAGATAGGTTTGGAATTAATTCTAAGAATCATCATTTCTCACAAGTTCCCTCACCTACCAGTAAGACTATTTGTTCTGTTGGTTCCAGGCCCAAACACTGAAAACTACCACTGTAAAGAGCTAGCAGAAAGAAAAAGGAAGAAAAGTGATCCCTAAAATTTGAGGATAAAATTCTAGCACACATAAACAAATTTTGTTTTTTAAAAAACATAAGCATTCAACCCACCTGCTCCTATTTAAGAAAAAATAATAAAGCATCTCAATAAAGACACAAGGACAAAGAATGTATGCATATCGTTTTCACTGCAGTGGACGTTGCCAATGTTCTGTCTTGTACCTTTTCCATCCTCATGTGCACCAATGACCTGTGTGCTTTTACTCCTAATAAATAGCACCTGCGTCTTTTTACCTGCTTTGAAAGTGCTCTGAGATTACATTTTCCTTAGTTAAGCCTTTAACCAGTGACGGTGAATACAGGAAAACACACACTCAGGCTGCTTGCCCTAGCTAGCAATGACTTTCAGGTGTGATCTACCCATTCACTGCAAGAACTAGGCCAACATTACCCTGCATGGGACTTTGATTGATATCACTCTGTATCTTTGACCTTTATTTTCAGGTCTCATCTCTTTAGTTCCCTATAACTTTAACTTGAGATTAATTTCTTTATTATTTTTATGTATAATTGAAACATAACAGGGCAGCGCCTGTGGCTCAGTGAGTAGGATGCTGGCCCCATATACCGAGGTTCAAACCTGGCCCCAGCCAAACTGCAACAACAACAAAAAAATAGCCAGGTGTTGTGATGGCCACCTGTAATCCCAGCTACTCAGGAGGCTGAAGCAAGAGAATCACCTAAGCCCAAGAGCTGGAGGTTGCTGTGAGCTGTGATGCCACAGCACTCTATCGAAGGCAACAAAGTGAGACTCTGTATCCAAAAAAGAAAGAAAGAAAGAAAGAAAGAAAGAAAGAAAGAAAGAAAGAAAGAAAGAAAGAAAGAAAGAAAGAAAGAAAGAAAGAAAGAAAAAGAAAGAAAGAAAACAGTTATACATATTTATAGGGTACAATGTTATGTTTCTATACAAATATACATATAATGATCAAATCAGGTTAATTTATATGTCCATCACTTGAAACATTTAAATAATTTCTTACTGATGAAAACATTCAAAAGCATTTTTTCTAGCTATTTTGTAATATACAATACATTCACTATTGGTAACTCTAGCCATCCTACTGTGTGATATAACATCAAAACTTCTTCTTCCTGGCTGGTGTCGTGGCTCACACCTGTAATCTTAGCTTAGCATTCTTGGAGGCCGAGACAGGTGGATTGCTCAAGCTCAGGAGTTGAAGAACAGCCTGACCAAAAGTGAGACTCCATTTCTACTAAAAATACAACAACTAGCCAGGTATGGTGGCAGGCATCTGTAGTCCCAGCTACTTGGAAGGCTGAAGCAAGAGATCACTTGAGCCCAAGAATTTGAGCTATGAATTTACTGTGAGCTATGACACTACAGCATCTGTCCAGGGCATGGAGCGAGACACTGTCTCAATAAATAAATAAATAAATAGATAGATAGATAAAACTTGCTCCTCCAATCTAATTGTAATTAGAACCACCAGCATGGGTTATCATGCCTGCCCAGATAATTTGTCTCATTTTTTTTGTAAAGACAAGGTCTCACTATGTTGCCCAAGCCTCAAGTGATCCTCCTCCCTCAGCCTTCCAAAGTGCTGGGATTACAGGTGTGAACCACCATGCATGGCTTATAGAATGAGTTTGGAAAATTTTTCTGTCTTTCAATTTTCTGAAATAATTTGAAAAGTATTGACATTAGCTTTTCTTTAAATGTTTGGTAAAATTCAGCAGTGAAGCCATATGGTCTGGGCTTTTTTTTTTTCTGATAGGAGACTTTTATTACTAATTCAATTTTGTTACTCATTACTAATCTCTAGATTTTCTAAAGCTTTTCTTCATAATTCAATCTTGGTAAATGGTGTATACTTAAGAATTTATCCAGTTTTTCTAGGTCTTCCAATTGGTTGGCATACAGTTGTTAATAACAGTCTGTAATGATTTTTTTATATTTCTGTTTTGTTTTGCTGTGGTGCTAGTTATATCAATTATTTTTTGTCTCTGTTTTAATGTATTTGTCTTCTCTCTTTTTTCATAGTCTAGTTAAGTATTTGTCAATTTTGTTTATGTTTTCAAAGAAACCAGCTCTTTTAATGGTCCTTTGTGTTTTTTTAGTCTCATTTTTTTCTGCTCTGATCTTTATTATTTCTTTCTCCTACTAATTTTAGGATTGGGTTTACTCTTGCTTTTAGTTTCTTGAGTTGTAACATTAGATTGTTTATTTGACATCTTTCTTTTCTTTTTTATGTAAGCCTTACTTGCTCTAAACTTCCCTCTTAGTCCTACTTTTTCTGTACCTTATAAGTTTGTGTGTTTGCCTTATAAGTATGTTGTGTTTCATTATCATTTATCTCAAGAGATGTTACAATTTCCTCTTGAATTCTTTATTGACTTATTAGTCATTGGGAATCTGTTGTTTAATTTCCACATATTTGTAAAATTTCAAAAGTTTCTCTTGTAATTGATTTCTAGTTTTATTGAATTGTGATTAAAAAGACATTTGATATAAATTTCAATTTTGTGGCCTACTATCTGATCTATTCTGGATAATGTTCCATGTTCTGTTGAGAAGAATGTGTGTTTTATAACATTTGGGTAGAATGTTCTGTAGATACCTACAGGGGACTGAAGACCCCATTCTTGGAAAGGAAAAGCACCCTCAGAAAAAGAGGAAAATGAAAATGTAAGCTGAGTGAGTCAGAACAAAGAAAAGTCAGCTAGTTTACATTTAAGCTAGCCATTGCTAGCAAGCTTCCTGCCTTTTCTGAAATTCTAGCCTGTTGGGGATACAGCTTACAAACACCCCTGTTGGGTCTGTAAGCACTCTGAGGAAAAATGGCCATAGAAGAGAATGTGTCAAAAGTCTAGAAAAATACATTAACTGGGTCATTTCCTGCCTAGTAAACAGGCAAAGCAGATACCCATTGTGGAGATTTGCATTTTCCTGGGGCAGAGATCAAGGGAGTAGCTCAAGCCCTGAGATATGGGCAAAAGAGCTTATATCCCTTATACAGAGGAAGATCCTCTGTGGTGGTGATGGGAGGAAAATGCCTCCCTCCCATGGATCCCTCAGAGGAGATTAATGCAGGTGGCTTTTTGCTCCACTGGGAACTATTGGAGTTTAACACCTCCCTAGAAATCTGTGTGTGTGATCTCAAGCAAGAGGCTCTCCCAATACAAGGCTCAGATTTCAGATTTCTCAAGGCTGCTCAAACCCTTAAATAATAACAATAGGAGCTGATATCCTCACTGAGAGAAACTACTGGCATCTTTGTTCCTTCCCTCATCTTACTCTCTGGGAAAATAGACTTCAATAAAAGCAGAGTGGTGCAAACATTCTGGGCCATTGCTGGAATCCTACAAATGGGCAATGGACCCCCTGAGTTCCCACCTTTAATACTATTCTGTGTCTCATGTCTCTTTTTTTGCCATCATTTCTAACTCTATATTTCTTTAGTCAATCACTGCCAGTTCCACAGGTCTTAACAGACCCTGCCCCTGGGTCAGGACCCTGACAGATTTCTATTAGTTCCATTTGGATGCTCTTTTTTTTGATTTTTTTATTATTATTTCAATCTCTTTGTTAAATTTATCTCATAAATTACTGAATATAGTTTAACTCTTCTGTTTCTTTGTTAACTTTTTGTCTGCATCATCTGTCCATTGCTGAAAGAAGAGTTGTAAAGTTTCCAACTATTGTTGTATTGGTGTCTATCTCTCCCTGTAGGTCTCTTAATATTTTCTTGATATATTTAGGTGCTCTAATGTTTGGTGCATATATATTTACAATTGTTATATCTTCTTGCTGGATGGACCCCTTTATCATTGTATGACATTCCTTATCTCATTTTACAACTTTTGAATTAAAGTCTATTTTGTCTGATAGCTACTCCAGAAATCTTTTGGTTTCCATTTGCATAAGATATATTTTCCTATTTCTTCACTATTTTTTTTTTTTTTTTTTTTTTTTTTTAGAGAGAGACAGAGTCTCACTTTATTGCTGTTGGTACAGTGCTGTGGTGTCACAGCTGACAGCAACTTCAAACTCCTGGGCTTAGGCAATTCTCTTGCCTCCCTGAGTAGCTGAGATTATAGGTGCCCACCACAATTCCCAGCTATTTTTTTGTTGCAGTTTGGCCAGGGCTGGGTTTGAACCCACCACCTCAGTATATTGGACTGGCACTTTACTCACTGGGCCACAGACATCGCCCCCCAATTTCTTCACTTTTAATATATTCATGTCCTTATACATAAATTGAATTTCTTGCAAGCAGCATTTATTTATATATTTTTTTTCTATTTTTCATTCTATGTCTTCAAATTGGAGAATTTAATCCATTTACATTTAAGGTAATTATAAGTAGGGTCTTACTACTGCCATTTTGTTACTTGTTTTCTAGTAGTTTTGTAGGTTCTCTAGCTGTCTTCCTTTATGGTTGAATGATTTTTATTTTTGGTGATTCTATTATAAGATTTTGCTTTGTGAGTTACTATGAAGCTTACAAAAATATTTTGTTGCTATAAAAAGACATTTTAGGCTTATAACAACTTAACTTTGATTGTAAAGATAGAAAACAAAAAATGATGAAAACTATACACTTTTTATATTTTAACTCTATCTCCCCCCACAAACTTTTTGAGCTTTTGATGCCCCACTTTGCATCTTTTCATATTTTCTTACTTCTTGTCAAATTAATATAGTTATTATTATTTTAACATTTTGACTTTTAGTCCTTAGACTAACAAAATAAATGGTTTGCACACCACATTTATAATATCAGCATATTTATTTGTCTGAATACTTTTGTCAGTGACTTGTACACCTTCAGAGGTTTTCTTGTTACATGTTATCACTTCTTTCTTTCACTTTGAAGAACTCTCTTTAGCATTTCTTATAAAGCAAGTCAGGTGGCAATATTCTCTCAGCTTTCTTTGTCTGGAAAAGTCTATCTTTCCTTTGTTTCTAAAGAATAGTTTAGCCGGGTACAGCATTCTTGGTTGACAATCTTGTTTTTTTTCTTCAGCACTTTGAATATACCATTGCACTCCCTCCTCTCCTGTAAGATTTCTGCTGAGAAGTCTACTGCCAGGTGAATAGGAACTCATTCATATATTAATTGCTTCTTTTCTCTTGCTGCTTTTGGAATCCTCTCTTTGTCTTTGACATTTGAGAGCTTGATTATGATAGGGGTAGACTTATTTCAGGTCAAACTGACTGGTGACCTTTGACCTTCCTGTACCTGGATATTCATATCTTTCTCTCGGTTTGGGAACTCTTCTGTTACTAGTTCTTTGGAATTCTCAAGTGTCGGTTCAGTCCCAATAACCTGAATATTTGCTCTTTTGATGCTATACTATGGTTGCAATAGGCTTTCTTTATTCCTTTTTATTCATTTTTCTTTTTTCTCCTCTGACTGTGTATTTTCAAATACCATGTCTTCAAGCTCACTAATTCATTTCACTCCTTAATTGTATTGATGCTCTTTTTTGCATTTTTCATATTCTTATATGTTTTTTGGTTTCAGGATTTCTGTTTGATTTTTTTCATTATTATTTCAATCTCTTTGTTAAATTTATCTTCATAAAATACTGAATTGTTTGTATATATTTAATTGAAATTTACTGAATTTTCTTAAAGAGCTATTTTAAATTCTCTAAAAGATCACATATCACCATTGCTCTAAGGTGTCTTATTTCAGCCATTTGGTAAAGTCATGGTTCCCCAAATGTTCTTCACACGTATGGGCATGCAATGACATATATACATTGAAGGACTAGGTATTTACTTTATTCTTTTCATCCTGCCTTTTTGTACCCATCCTTCCATAGATTCTAAGCAAACACATTATTACATCCTTGTAATCACTTTCTAATAATTCACTTTTACACAAATTTTCAGCTTAGTTTCTGCTTTGGGGGGAACTCATCCTAAGATATATAGTATTGTGATAAAATAAGAGAAAGATATGAATTGGAAAAGGAAGGACAGACACCCCAAAATGAATCCAAGGGAATCAAAGCAAAATATGAAGACATCCAGGTCTAAAGACAAGGAAGCAGAGACATGCACACATAAAGAGAAGGAGAAATAGAAAGACCAGAGGACTGTGATATCTGAGGTGAGCATTAAGCATTAAGTTACAGTGCTCCATGAAACCTTCCCACCCCCTTGAACTATGACCTGTCAGCCCATTATTAAGTTCCTTAGATGAGCCACTTCTTCCAGTTTCTCAAACAAACCTAATTCCTAGTCTGATTTTAGCAACCCACCATGGGAATTAACTCCCTGCACAACCATTTCACTGAAGAAGACAGACTTGTTCCTTTGTCCTGATGATATATCACTAAAACCTAGTTCTGTACCATTCTAAAAAATTCAGATGGTTTTTCCTTTTCATAGCTACAAACATCTGTCTGGTAACTTTCTCCTTCTTCATTAAGCCCCAGACAGAACCACAATGGGCAGGATAATCCCTGTTTTGTCAAGGATTATGAATTTCCCACTGGAGACTCTAGAAGATTCTTGTCACCTGCCTCCAACACTCAGATGAATTCAAGCTCATGCTTATCCCTAAGTATCTTCATTTACCTAAAACCAAAAGCTTATAGATTTCTGGACTCCAGTAACACAATGATGTTTCTTTACTGACCTCAGAATAGCAAGTACAAATAGTCTGTGTGTTTGTTCTGAGCCTCAGTGGTAGAAATTCCAGATTCAGATGTATTTGTGGCTTCAACATCTAGGCGATCAGTGAAATTTTTCATCAACTTCATTAGATCCAGCAAGGTCAGGGAAAAGAGCCTGAGATTTGCTTTTAAGTTCTACTCCAGCTAGACAGGCATACTTTGTGGTCCCTCATTATCCCACAGCCGAATCTCACCTCCAGGCCTGCTTGACCTAGACTCCTTCCCCTGCTCTTTTTCTTCTGGCTCCTCCCCTGCCATCTTGACTCCTGTAGCCCTCACTTCCATGAGAAGAGAAGAACCCCCCCTCCCCACCCCAACTTCTCCATAAAAGACATTCTCTCACAACTGGCTCCCATCCCCTGTCATAATCACTCCTTTTGTTCTCCTCCCACCATTGCTCCAAACAATAAACATCTTTCTTGTTCACTACTGTTTAACCACAAAGCCTCACATTGTTCCTGTAGCAAAATAGGTACTTAAAAAATAGTTTGTTAAATGGATGAATGAATAATTACTCTTCTGCCATTTGTAAGCCATGTGACTTTGAATTAAGTTTTCTTGTCCATAATATGGAATAAAAAGGTCTTCTGTGAAGATTCAAATTTTTGAAAGATCTATAGAAGCATCTAGTTTATAGTCCCTGCTATTTGACAGGTACTCAATTTCTCCATTTCCACGTTCAAGCACAGGACAGCTTATGTGCACTTGGAAATTCTGTTTGACAGCCCTGGACTCCATTTCAAATACAGTGGAATGGAAGAAATGGAACAATTCACCAGAGTTGTATAGTAACAATAAATGAACCAACCAATTGGTGTGAGAAGCACGCCCACACACCTCTTCCCAGAAGTGCCATTTTATCCAAGCCTTGACCTGTGGAGAAACCTCACTTGCTTTTCTCAGACATTATGTACTATTTTCAAGGACTATTAAATCAAAGGCAAGGTGAAAATCACTGCCATTAAATGGCAGAAGAAAAAAATTCTTGAACTGAAATTCTTCCAAGGGAAAACAGCATGAAAATATTCCTTGAAACATTTCCATACTATTAAAAAAGGAAGAAACTCTCTATTACCATATTTATTACCAAAGCAAACTTCCTTTTAATCTATTACTTTGTTCATCTCTGATTTCCAGCAATGTATATCTCCCTGAAGTCTAATTTCCATAACTGCTTCATAGAATTCAAAGAGGACAGATCTTTGAATCTTCCTAATATTATTAATAAATGCTAAGTGGGTATGACAAAATTAATGAGGAAACTTAATAATTCTCCTATTGGAATTTCCTTTCCCTGTAATTCCCAGAGGGAGAATGTTAGTGCGCACTTTCTGGAGACAATATTGTTTAATGGAAACTTTGAAAAAATTAGAATTAGCCCTTTGGTGAACAGGGATCTTTAATTTAATTTGTTTTTACTGCCAGAACACAGGGAGTTACTCACAGTGGATTGCACCAGCAGGCAGCCCATAAGAATTAAGTTTTGTTGTGATCACCAGGGTAATGACTTCTCCAAGGCCCAGTGTTTGGAGAACAGCATGGTATAGTTATTATGAGAATTGTAAATGGCATTAATAAAGTCCTAGTGGAGCAATAGCATTGCAGAGCAACCTTATAAACATGGGAGGCCAGTCACTCTTTCACATACTTGAGAGGAGAAGGGAAAGGCTGTAATGTGTTGGGGGAGGGGAGGAGGCAGAAATTCCAAAGAAGAATAAGAAGAGAAATGGGGGGGAAGGAGGGGGAAATGAGACCCCTTGCTTTTACTTTAATTTTTTCCCTCTTAAAATGTGTCTCCAGTTTAAAATACAAAATAAGAACACTTTGTTACTATTACCATTATGCTTTCCTGATACTGATGTTCCTGCTTCCAACTCAGTTATATAGTTACCTCTTTACGGGTATCTGGGGAAGGCAAGGTTTAAAGGCAAAACTGCCATTTCTCAGTATCTACCTAAAAGAGTTGAAAGCTGGGACTCAAACAGTCCTGTCCATAACAGCATTGCCCACGGTGGCCAGAGGTGGAAACCACCCAAGCATCAAATGTTATATTCTATGCCGTGGGTTTTATCACAATAAAAAAAGAAGGTGGAGATAGGGGGGCCCAGGCCCTAGGAATCTCTCTTCCTTTTACCTCTCGTCCTTCTCCCCACACCCCTCTCCTTCCCTCCTCTCAGGTGTAACTCTCAATTTTCCCCAGCCTGACCTGAGGGTGGGGGGCAGAGGCCTCTGGCTCCCCATGAGTGTCCCCCTCCTGCAGCCTATGTGTGTGGGTCTCACTGTGTTCATATCTCTCTCCCTTCTTTTATCTTGTTGATTTTTTTTTTTTCATTAAAATAAAAAGGTGTTTAAAATTATTGCACTGAAAGAGATCCTGGTTCTTTCAGGAAACAATTTTTCTGAGGTATCATGATTACCAGTGTCGGAAGTGGTCATTTGTTAACAGAATAAATTCACTTGGAATTTGGTTCATAAGAAACGGCAGCCAAACTCATTTTACACCCACCTCCAAAGATAAATCAGCTTCCGATTGGCAATTGTCACCACCAAGGCCATGGGACTGACATTGGAAACTGGCCTATCTTTTTGACATGGAGACAAGTTTGAGGATCTCTTGAACCTGAGAGTTAATGTGAAACAATAGCAAGGAAACCAGGATTTTCCCTCACGTCTGCGAAAAGCCTCATCAGATAAACTCTCATTCTTAAGAGACAAAGTAAAGACCTGGGTACTTGAAGGATTTTTATTTAAAGATTGAGAGTTGTGGAAAAGGTTTTCCCCAAATTAAAGAAGATTCTAATAAAATTTGTGCACACAACTGGGATTAGAAAGGTACCAAGTTGCTTATTCCTAGACACTTTGGGGATAGCTTACTGTCAATTTTCTTATCTTACAGGGAAGAAATAATCCCAAAACAGAGGTTAAATTTGATTTATTCTCCCCACCCCCTCAAACAAAATACAAAGTAGAGGGACCCTGGAGATTTTTCTTTTCTTTATTTTTCAAATTTCATATGGCTCTTTTTTCTTCAATGAGGAAACATTACTGAACATTATCTAACATTGCTAAGATTAGCTGTTTTGATAAGGAACTCTATTCCCATTTGTAGATTTTCAATGAAAAAAAACACCTCTACATGTTTTCCAGGTCATCATCCAATGCTTGCTGTTTAACCATGGCAATGTGGCTCTGTCCTACACCTGGTAGTTGTTTGTGACTAAATTTTAAGGAAATTAACCAAGAGTTTCAGGGGCAATGAGTTTAGGAAAATGCGCCTGTGAATTAAAAACAGCAAAACATCCATAGCACTGTTTTCCAGGACTGGATTAAGACCTTCAGAGAACCTAAACTCTTAAAAAGATTATGCTACTCCCATCCTTTTGTGATTCAAAATACAATAAAAACAAGAGTAAACTGCTTGCTATTATTATTGAAGCATTATTGTTTGCATTGCCTGGGCTTTGCCAGGATTAAATGGCACACTCTGGAAGTCCAAGTCACGCTTAGGCCACCCAGGTGTTAAAACAAGGCATGAGGCAGGAAGCCTGTGCAAGCCGTTCCCACAGCTCAGCCTGCACTGAATGAAAACACTAAACCAGATGCAATTGATCCTGGATTTTCAATCATCTCACATGGTCTAATTGGATCGACCATTTTAATGGAACTGTCTCATCAATTCAAGCAGCCAGTCAATTAACTCTAACAATCCATTTAACCGATCTCCTGCTCCCCCCCTCTCCTAACAGGACAATGATTTGAACGTATGGAATTCACAGGTTGTTTTCACATCATGTACACACGGCCTTAATGACGGAATTGGACTCGTGCCACTGCTGACCTCATCGATTGTACAGAAATCACTCCCTAATATGTGATCTCCCCACCTTCTTTCAAATAAAATAAAATAAAGTAAGAGTCAGTTGGTTTACTACCAAAGAGTGCTTTGGTCTGAGGCTTTTGAGGATCATGCACAGATTCTGCCAACGTGCCTTCAGATGATGGACAACCACTCAGTAAACTGCAGCTCCCATCATGCATTCACGTGCCTGTCTGTGCTTGGCAATGTGACCACACATTCCAGAATATACACAGCACTCTGTGTGGTTTTTCCCCATGAGTATACTTGCCTGGGTCCTCATGAATTTATTTCAAAACTATGGTGGCCTTAGTACAGAAAGGTTCCAAATGTTCCATACTCAGCCCCTCCTGGCCACATGTAAGGTCCCAAGGGCCCATTAAAAAGTGGTTATAGCGCTCGCACATAAATTGCTAGAGTGTGTAAACTGATACAACTTCTGTAGTAGGTAATTGGGCAGGAATCTATCAAAATCACAAACACATATACTCTTTGTCCAGAAAGCCCACTTGTCAGAATGTGTCCCACAGATAAACATACTCTCAAATTCACAGAATAACCTAAATACAGGATTAGTCACTGCAGCTTTAGCTCTAGTAGCAGAAGGTTGCAAACTATGCCAGTGTCTGCAGGTAGGTGACTGGCAAGATACTGTAAATCCGCACCTTGGAACAGCGTGCAGCCCTCGAGTGAGGAGACTGTGCGTGAATACAGAGCAATCTTCTAGACACAATGCAAAGTTTCTCAACTCAGAATGAAAACAATTATCTATAGCAAGCTTCCATTTGTTTATTTTTTTTTCTTTTTCCTTTTTTTGTACAAATTTATTTTTTTATTACTTTTTTATTTTTACATATACATGTGTTTATTAGGTTTTCATTTCTTGACTTCACAAAATTAAAGAGTCTTAAAATTTAATAACAATAACAATGTTTAAGATAAGGACTAGAAACAAAAACTTCATAAAGAATGAATGAACATAAATACATTCAGGAAAGAAATCAGAGAATTTCTGCATTGAAATATTAAGCAATAATAATAATAATAAAGCAAAGAAAGTAACATTCACTTTGTCAAATAACAGTATGTCTATTATACAATGCTTTGACTCTGAGATTCAGTATGGAGTCATCAGTTAACTTATTATTTTCTTTAAGTCTCAAAAAATAGACAACTAATATTTATAAATAAAAGTAAAAGATAATTTCAAAAAACAGATCATGCCAAATCTTATATATAATAGAAAAGAAAGAAATACTTCGAAATCTTTCTACTTGATCTGAATATATCTGATAATATAATTGGAGAAAATATATTATTATAAAGGGGAAATTACAAACATATTTTACTTATAAATGAGGATGCAATATCCCAAACAACATATTAACAAGTTGAATTAAAAATTAATGTTTAAGTAATGTACTTTGGTCAAAATTAAATCCAATTTCTGTGAGAATTAGTCGCTATTTTCTTGTCTTTTTTTCCCCTCTTTTCCTTTCCCTCACCCCCTCCCTCGTTCTCTGTCTCGTCTTCCCTTCCCCCATTCCCCGCTGTTTTTTTTTTTTTTTATTGTTGGGGATTCATTGAGGGTACAATAAGCCAGGTTACACTGATTGCAATTGTTAGGTAAAGTCCCTCTTGCAATCATGTCTTGCCCCCATAAAGTGTGACACACACCAAGGCCCCACCCACCTCCCTCCTTCCCTCTTTCTGCTTCCCCCCCATAACCATAATTGTCATTAATTATCCTCATATCAAAATTGAGTACATAGGATTCATGCTTTTCCATTCTTGTGATGCTTTACTAAGAATAATGTCTTCCACTTCCATCCAGGTTAATACGAAGGATGTAAAGTCTCCATTTTTTTTAAGGGCTGAATAGTATTCCATGGTATACATATACCACAGCTTGTTAATCCATTCCTGGGTTGGTGGGCATTTAGGCTATTTCCACATTTTGGCGATTGTAAATTGAGCTGCAATAAACAGTCTAGTACAAGTGTCCTTATGATAAAAGGATTTCTTTCCTTCTGGGTAGATGCCCAGTAATGGGATTGCAGGATCAAATGGGAGGTCTAGCTTGAGTGCTTTGAGGTTTCTCCATACTTCCTTCCAGAAAGGTTGTACTAGTTTGCAGTCCCACCAGCAGTGTAAAAGTGTTCCCTTCTCTCCACATCCACGCCAGCATCTGCAGTTTTGAGATTTTGTGATGTGGGCCATTCTCACTGGGGTTAGAGGATATCTCAGGGTTGTTTTGACTTGCATTTCTCTAATATATAGAGATGATGAACATTTTCTCATGTGTTTGTTAGCCATTCGTCTGTCGTCTTTAGAGAAAGTTCTATTCATGTCTTTTGCCCATTGATATAAGGGATTGTTGGCTTTTTTCATGTGGATTAATTTGAGTTCTCTATAGATCTTAGTTATCAAGCTTTTGTCTGATTGAAAATATGCAAATATCCTTTCCCATTCTGTAGGTGTCTCTTTGCTTTGGTTATTGTCTCCTTAGCTGTACAGAAGCGATTCAGTTTAATGAAGTCCCATTTGTTTATTTTTGTTGTCGTTGCAATTGCCATGGCAGTCTTCTTCATGAAGTCTTTCCCCAGGCCAATATCTTCCAGTGTTTTTCCTATGCTTTCTTTGAGGATTTTTATTGTTTCATGCCTTAAATTTAAGTCCTTTATCCATCTTGAATCAATTTTTGTGAGTGGGGAAAGGTGTGGGTCCAGTTTCAGTCTTTTACATGTCGACATCCAGTTCTCCCAACACCATTTATTGAATAGGGAGTCTTTCCCCCAAGGTATGTCCTTGTTTGGTTTATCAAAGATTAGGTGGTTGTAAAATGTTAGTTTCATTTCTTGGTGTTCAATTCGATTCCAAGTGTCTATGTCTCTGTTTTTGTGCCAGTACCATGCTGTCTTGACCACTATGGCTTTGTAATACAGACTAAAATCTGGTATGCTGATACCCCAGCTTTATTTTTGTTACAGAGAACTGCCTTAGCTATACGGGGTTTTTTCCGGTTCCATACAAAATGCAGAATCATTTTTTCCAAATCTTGAAAGTACAATGTTGGTATTTTGATAGGAATGGCATTGAATAAGTAGACCGCTTTGGGAAGTATAGACATTTTAACAATGTTGATTCTTCCCATCCATGAGCATGGTATGTTCTTCCATTTGTTAATATCCTCTGCTTTTTCCTTTCTGAGGATTTCATAGTTTTCTTTATAGAGGTCCTTCACCTCCTTCGTTAGGTATATTCCTAGGTATTTCATTTTCTTTGAGACTATGGTGAAGGGAGTTGTGTCCTTAATTAGCTTCTCATCTTGACTGTTATTGGTGTACACAAAGGCTACTGACTTGTGGACATTGATTTTATATCCTGAGACATTACTGTATTTTTTGATGACTTCTAGGAGTCTTGTGGTTGAGTCTTTGGGGTTCTCTAAGTATAAGATCATGTCGTCAGCAAAGAGGCAGAGTTTGACCTCCTCTGCTCCCATTTGGATTCCCTTTATTTCCTTGTCTTGCCTAATTTTATTGGCTAGAATTTCCAGCACTACGTTGAATAGTAAAGGTGACAGAGGAAAACCTTGTCTGGTTCCAGTTCTAAGAGGAAAAGCTTTCAGTTTTACTCCATTCAGTAAAATGTTGGCTGTGGATTTGTCATAGATAGCTTCACTCAGTTTTAGAAATGTGCCACCTATGCCTATACTGTTCAGTGTTCTAATTAGAAAAGGATGCTGGATTTTATCAAATGCTTTTTCTGCATCTATTGAGAGGATCATATGATCTTTATTTTTGCCTCTGTTAATATGGTGGATAACGTTTATAGACTTGCGTATGTTAAACCAGCCTTGCATCCCTGGGATGAAGCCTACTTGATCATGATGAATGACTTTTTTGATGATAAGCTGTAATCTATTGGCTGGATTTTGTTGAGAATTTTTGCGTCTAGGTTCATGAGTGAGATCGGTCTGAAATTCTCCTTTTTGTTTGGGTCTTTTCCTGGTTTTGGTATCAGGGTGATGTTTGCTTCATAGAATGTGTTGGGGAAGATTCCTTCTTCCTCAATTTTTTGGAATAATTTCTGCAGTACAGGAATAAGCTCTTCCTTGAAGGTTTGATAGAATTCTGGAGTGAAGCCATCTGGATCAGGGCATTTTTTGGTTGGAAGATTTTTTATTGTTTCTTTGATCTCAGTGCTTGAAATTGGTCTGTTCAGGAGTTCTATTTCTTCCTGGCTGAGTCTAGGGAGAGGGTGTGATTCCAAATATTGATCCATTTCCTTCACATTGTCAAATTTCTGGGCATAGAGTTTCTGGTAGTATTCAGAGATGATCTCTTGTATCTCTGTGGGATCAGTTGTTATTTCCCCTTTATCATTTCTGATTGAGGTTACTAGAGATTTTACTTTTCTATTCCTCGTTAGTCTGGCCAATGGTTTATCTATTTTATTTATTTTTTCAGAAAACCAACTCCTTGTTTCATTAATTTTCTGAATGATTCTTTTGTTTTCAATTTCATTGATCTCTGATTTGATTTTGGATATTTCTTTTCTTCTGCTGAGTTTAGGCTTAGATTGTTCTTCTTTTTCCAAATCCATAAGATCTCTTGTGAGATTGTTGATGTGCTCTCTTTCTGTTTTTCGAATGTAGGCATCTAAAGCGATGAATTTTCCTCTCAAAACTGCTTTTGCAGTATCCCATAGGTTTTGGTAGCTTGTGTCTTCATTGTTGTTATGCTCAAGGAAGTTAATGATTTCCTGTTTTATTTCTTCCTTCACCCATCTGTTATTCAACAGAAGATTGTTTAGTTTCCATGCCTTTGGGTGGGGTCGAGCATTTTTGTTAGAGTTGAGTTCCACCTTTAATGCCTTATGGTCTGAGAAGATACAAGGTAAAATTTCAATTCTTTTGATTCTGTTGATATTTGTTTTGTGTCCCAGGATATGATCAATTTTGGAGAATGTTCCATAGGGTGATGAGAAGAATGTATACTCTTTATCTTTGGGATGGAGTGTTCTATATGCATCTATCAAGCACAGTTGTTCTAGGGTCTCATTTAAGTCTCTTATATCCTTGTTTAATTTCTGTTTAGAGGATCTGTCCAGCTCTATAAGAGGAGTGTTAAGGTCCCCTGTTATTATGGTATTATCAGATATCATATTGCTCAGACTGAGTAAGGTCTGTTTCAAGAATCTGGGAGCATTTAAATTGGGTGCATAGATATTTAGAATTGAAATGTCTTCTTGTTGTATTTTTCCCTTGACCAATATAAAGTGACCATCTTTGTCTTTTTTGACTTTAGTTGCTTTAAATCCACATGTATCTGAAAATAAGATTGCAACTCCTCTTTTCTGCTGAATTCCATTTGCCTGAAAAATTGTCTTCCAACCCTTGACTCAGAGCTTTAATTTGTCTTTTGAAGCCAGGTGTGTTTCTTGCAGACAGGAAATGGATGGCTTGTGTTTTTTAATCCAGTCAACCAATCTATGTCTCTTCAGTGGGGAATTCAAACCATTAACATTTATTGAGATAATTGATAAGTGTGGTAGTATTCTATTCATCTTATTTTGTGACAGTCCATTGCTTAGTTTTACTTTTGCATCAGTGTGGAGGTTTGGTTCTGTCCTTTAATTTCTGCGTTCTTACTTTGCTGCTGATCCATTGTGGTGGTCAGTGTGCAGAACAGGTTGAAGTATTTCCTGTAGAGCTGGTCTTGTTGTGGCGAATTTCCTCAATGTTTGTATATCCGTAAATGATTTGATTTCTCCGTCAATTTTGAAGCTTAGCTTAGCAGGGTACAGAATTCTGGGCTGGAAATTGTTCTGCTTAAGTATATTAAAGGTAGATGACCATTGTCTTCTTGCTTGGAAAGTTTCATTAGAGAAGTCTGCAATCACTCTGATGCATTTGCCCCTGTAGGTCAACTGGCGCTTACTCCTGGCAGCTTGCAGAATCTTTTCTTTTGTCTTGACTTTGGACAGGTTCATCACAATGTGTCTTGGAGAAGCTCGGTTAGAGTTGAGGCGACCTGGGGTCCGATAGCCCTCTGAAAGCAGTGTGTCAGAATCTTTGGTGATGTTTGGGAAATTTTCTTTTATAATATTCTCTAGTATGGCTTCCATTCCTCTGGGGCGTTCTTCTTCCCCTTCTGGAATTCCTATAACTCGTATGTTGGAATGCTTCATAAAGTCCCATAATTCTGACAGTGAATGTTCTGCTTTCTCTCTCTTCTTTTCTGCCTCTTTTACTATCTGAGTTATCTCAAGAACTTTGTCTTCTACCTCTGAAATTCTTTCTTCTGCATGGTCTAACCTGTTGCTGATACTTTCCATTGTATCTTTAAGTTCCCTGATTGACTGTTTCAGTTCCTTCAGGTCTGCTATATCCTTGTTATATTCTTCATATCGTTCATCTCTGATTTGATTCTGTTTTTGGATTTCCTTTTGGTTATTTTCCACTTTTTTAGCAGTTTCCTTCATTGTTTCCATCATTTCTTTCATTGTTTTCAACATGTGTATTCTAAATTCCCTTTCTGTCATTCCTAACATTTCTGTATAGGTGGAATCCTCTGCAGTAGCTACCTCATGGTCCCTTGGCAAGGTTGTTCTGGACTGGTTCTTCATGTTGCCTGGAGTTTTCTGCTGATTCTTCCTCATGGGTGATTTATTTTATCTGTTTCCTTGCCCTAATTTTCCTTTCACTTCCTCTTGCTCTTTAAGTTCTCGTGCCTGTGGAAGTTGCGGGCGGGTTTAGACGGATTGAACACACGCGACCACTTGCCGTTTTTCCACTGTTTTAGTCCTCCTCTTGGGGTCCAGAAGTCTCTCGCTGACTCCCTGTATCCTCTCAGAGGTGATTATAGGCAGATCCCACCAGCCAGAGATGCCTGGAGTCCTATATCCCCAGACTCAGAGTGCCCAGATCCAAGGAAGCTGTTACTCGGCTGCCATCTTGCTCCGCCTACCCCCATTTGTTTATTTTTAAAGGAAAAATTGGTTTTGCATTTTCTCTTTTATGTATAATGTAGCTCTGGAAAAATGTATAAGAAGTAGTGGATGCTTCCAGCAAGAACTCTGGTCGGCTAGAGCGCGGGGACTTTCAGAAGCAGGTGGAAGGCATTTTATCGTATTCTCCTTTTCCTTTTTTTTTTTTGAGACTGAGTCTTGCTTTTTCTCCCTGGGTAGAGTGTCGTGATGTTACAGCTCACAGCAACATTAACCTCTTGCTGATCTCCAGCAATCTTCTTGCCTCAGCCCCGCAGGTGGCTGAGACTACAGGTGCCCTCCACAATGCCTGGCTGTTTTTAAAGACAGGATCTCACCCTTGCTCAGGCTGTTCTCGAACTCCTGAGCTCAAACAATCCACCTGCCTCAGCCTCCCATAGTGCTGGGATTACAGGCATGAGCCACTGCGCCTGGCCATCGTATTCTCCTTTTCTGCATTCAAATCAATCTTGACGCATGACAGACCCTTGGGTGCTAAAAAGAACAGGCAGCTCCTCACTGGGCACCACAAGCCAAGGGTAGGTTAGATGTCATCAATGCTGGATTCTCCTCTTTCCAACTTCTGGGATGGTCTCAAATCTGGAACCTGGGACAATGTTATTAAACGGTTTTATTGAGGAAGATGTGGGGAAAGACCTAAAGATCTTCCCACTCTTCTATTTCCTGTAGCTGGGAAAATTACATCTTATTCAATTAAAATAGTAACATTTAGACTCGGTGCCTGTAGCTCAGTGGCTAGGGCGCCAGCCACATACCCCAGAGCTGGCTGGTTCGAACCCAGCCTGGGCCTGCCAAACAACAATGAAAACAACCAAAAAATAGCCGGGCATTGTGGCAAGTGCCTGTAGTCCCAGCTACTTGGGAGGCTGAGGCAAGAGAATTGCTTAAGCCCAAGAGTTTGAGATTGCTGTGAGCTGTGATGCGATGGCACTCTACTCAGGGTGATAGCTTGAGACTCTGTTTCAAAAATAATAATAATAATAATATTTACTTAATTCATGCATGCATTTATTGAGGGTAGACAATCTTAACAATAGTAGATAGCAGGGGTAACTTAGGGACTATTTCTCTGGAATTTGACAAAATTTCACATACATCTCTCTCTCCTATTCCAAATGTCTTCAATAAAACCTGGTGCACTTCATAGAGCCTTTCTTTAAGGACACAACACATTTTCTTTGTCTCAAATAACATAATATCTGAAAGCACCCCATTTGTTCATTCAGCAAATACTGAGATGCCATTGCTGCCAGGTACTGGGCAAACAATGGGGAATGGGCAAACAATCAAGGCCCCGAGACCACGAAGAGAGGCAGCAGCATGCATTTAATAGTTGCATGGTGGTAGGTGCTATGAGAAAAGTAAAATGCATCCTTCTGGGTGATGAGTACCCAACATTTTCTCCTTTCTGCCATAGAAAGTACAAAAGGGGGAGAAGGAAAAGAAACTAAGCCACTGACCATTCCATGACACTCAGATAAACCACACTGAGCCACCTGCCTCAGGAAATTCACAGACGCAGGAGTTTGGGTTCTCAACACCGAATCTTTCAGTAAAATGTCAGGTTCATTCAGTTACAATGTACATTATTTTGCTGTGTATAATGGGCACTTCCAAATTTTTAAGGGAAAAATAAAGATGTACATTATACATGGACAGTATGGTTCAGGAACAGGGGAGCCCCACAAACCTCCCCAGGCTGCCAAACCCTCATGGGGTTCCATCCAGGAGGATTCAGGATCTGGTGGGAGTGGGCCAGAATGACATCTGTCAACCACTACAATCAAGGGAGGGGGCAGTTACAGGGTTGTCAAGGCAGGGTGAGGGCTGAAGCCCAAAGCTCTGCTGTGTGGAGAGGACAGGGACCCCAGTGCAGACCCCTGAGACCTGGCTGCCCATGAGCTGAGCAGCCTCAGAAACTCTCGCCATGCTGGACACATGGGTTACCTGCTTGGCTGCAGCCCCTGATGTGGTGGAGAGGGAAGGACTCCTGGGAGAGAGGGAAGGGGCAGCCTTCACAGAGTGGGTGACTGTGGGAGGGTGGCGTGATCTGCATATTTACCGGGGGAACATTAACCATTCCCAGATGTGCTTCTCTTAGCCGAGAGCTGGCCACTTTCTTAAGGGGCATTTTCCTGAAAGTTTGGGCCAAAACCACTGTGCACATTATACACAGGAGTGCATGATACACAGCAAAATACAGTAGTGGGAAATGGACAATGGCTATCAGTGGTCCTGGACAGACCTCTGAAGATTAATAAAATAAACAAAGTCAATATCAGTCTGAAGGTAAATATCTTCCAGGGTTTGGGGTTTTTTGGTTTTGTTTTGTTTTGCTGGTGACGGGATCTTGCTCTGTCTCCCAGAGTGGAGCGCACTGGTACCATCACGATTGTGGCTTACTGCATCCGTGAACTCCTGGGCTCAAGTGATCCTCAGTAAATGGGTAATCCCAAAGTGCTGGGATTACAGGTGTAAACCACTGCACCTGGCCTTCTTTCAGATTTAAAAACACACCAAACCCACAGCATAAGGATGATAGGGAATGAGCAGAAGCCATCTGCCTGGAAATAGAAGCCAGATAGAAGCCAATAGAAGCCACTGTTCCAAGAAGGAACAGTGTTATTACAGTCAGCCCCATGAGTAGCTACTCTTAAAACAAATAAGTAAACCTGTTAAAAAGTGAAATAACACGTTGATGCTGTGTCTGGGTGATCTATCCTGTGGTTAGCTAGCAGGCACAGAATACAAAAAGGTGACGGTTTATATCCCATATTGATACAGCAAAGTGGACCCCCAAATCTGAGGTCTGGCCTAAAGGCCTAAGGGGTTCTTGGCTTCACACAGGAAAGAATTCAAGAATGAGCCAAGAGAGCAAAGGAAAAGCAAGGGTCTTGAAGTGACCAAGACACAGAGGAGGGCCGCTCCTCGGACAGAGTAGCCGAAGCCCCCAGAGAAGCAGAGAATAGCACCTTGTGAGTTTCCAGGGTCCTATCTTATATCTTCAATTTAATTTTATGTTAAGCAGAGGATTATTCCTAAGATTTCTGGGAAAGGGTAGGGAGTTCTCAGAACTAAGGGCTCCTTCTCTTTTTAAACCATCCAGGGTGACTTCTGGGAGTTGTCATGGCATTTGTAAACTTTAACAGCACAGGAGAGAGTTCCTTATAGTGTGCTGATACATTATAAGCAAGTATAATGCACGGAGAGGGTGACCTGAGGTCCTTTTCTGTGGCCAGCTTGGCTGCAGTTGGTGTGGGCTGGCTTCTCCACCGCCTCCTGTTTTATCAGAGTCCTTGGTTCAGGTCTCTGAGCTTTATCCTGCAGCTTTTCTCTCTCAATCTCACACCCACTAGTGTCATAGCTGCAGTATTATACTCTAACACAGTGATTTTCAACTGCTGTGCTGTGAGAGGATCTTAGGTGTTAGGGTTAGGGTTAGGGTATGAAATTTTCTTTTTTTTTTTTTTGAGACAGAGTCTCACTATGTCGCCCTTGGTAGAGTGCTGTGACGTCACAGCTCACAGCAATATCAAACTCTTGAGCTTATGCGATTTTCTTGCCTCAGCCTCCCAAGCAGCTGGGATTACAGGTGTGTGACACAACACCCGGCTATTTTTTTTTGCGGGGGGGAGGGCGGGTTGTAGTTGTCTTTATTGTTTGGCAGGCCCGTACTGGATTCGAACCCGCCAGCCGCTGTGTATGTGGCTGGCACCCTAGCCTCTGAGCTACAAGCGCTGAGCCGCCGTGAAAATTTTTTAAATCATTAATCAAATTAGTTTTGAAAGAAGTTCAAAGCACAGTAAGAATTTTTTTTACTCTATTTTTTATCAACATAATTTAAATATACCACAGAAGTTTAAATATAGGTTCCAGTGTGCTGTGAGATAAAAAAGGTTGAAAAACACTGCTCTCATACCAAAGGTAATTTTTGAGAGTTGCTAAGAGAATGTTTTTTAATGTCTTCCCATTCCCCTATATTTTTATGGTCATTTTGTATCTGCATTGTGAGATCATATAACGATCCTTTCTATTGTTCAGCCCTCATCTGATCCCAGCTCTAGAGTAGGCACATACTGAAAGTGCCATCCCAGTCCCATGTCCTTGTGTCTTTAGGCATTTGGGTTGTCTATAGCTCGCCCTGTCTGAAAGATGCCACTCCACTTTCTTCTGGCATAAAGCATTGTTATCAAAAATCTGCTGATAATTGAATTTACTTTCTGGGTCACTGGGTTTTAGCTCTAAAATTTCTTTTCCTTTTTTTAAGTCCAAAACGTTTACTAGAAGGTGTCTTGGTATTGGTCATTCTTGGTTGATATGCCAGTCTCAGGAATATGACAACTTTCAAAATGTAGTTTATGATCTTTTTGAATTTCAGAGAAATAGTTTTAAATTACAGTTCTTAGCTCCATTCTACTGTTTCTGTGTTTTCGTAGGTGGGAGTTATGTTCCACACCACCCACACAACACCTTTGTCTGGGGCTTCCCAACACGACCTCTGTGCTCTCTTTCTTCCAGGCACTTAGATGCCACGTCCTGACGGTGGCACACACTCCCAATCTCCCTGCCCTTCCTTTTCTTCACGCACTTCGTCTGCTCTTCCTGGAGACACCATGCACTCCTTACTAGCTAGCTAGCATCCTGTCTTACTCCTCCCTCCCGCTTCCCGAAACCCTTCTCACCCATCACAGCTCTGAACTCCTTATAGATACTCATCAAATATTCTTGTAATTGAATCAAATAAGCTCTTTGCCGTGAGATCTCCTGGGGGATTCAGTAATCTGCCTCAAGCAGTACACCAGAAGATATGATGCGGATCTAAACGTGAAAAACTCCTTTAAATTTTTAGTAGGTGGTTGGAAGCCAGAACGCTGGCTGTCCCCGCTCCGTAGGCCTTGCCTAATACACCGTCATAATCCTGGTGAAATTCATAGGCTGTTTCTGCTGAATTGATTGCTTGGTTTTAAAAGTAGTACATGGCTTCATATACCATTATTAACGAGGAGGAAAGGCCACTTAAATTTTTACTTATGCTTGCTAGGTTTGTGATTCTTTGGGTTTGATCTACTTTGCCTACCTCACACACTTCCTTTTTTAAATAACATTTTTCTTAAAATGTTCTGGCTTTTTTAAATATAGAAAATAGTTTGCATACACTATATTTGAAACAGTCACTTATGCTGTCTTCAACTAATATCCCATTGATCATTTCCAGGTGATTTAAGAGCTGTCCAAGGTTGTTTCTTACCTATTAGATTAAAATACATTTTTTTATTTCTCGTCAGATCAGATTATTATAATCATTATCTTATAAAATCATTTGTAAATAAGAACAGGGTTTTCAAGCATTTTTGCTTGCAGAGCCCCTGAAAATATTTTCAAAAATCACTTATTAAAAATCTTTTAGTGTAGTTTATATAATTGCAAAGAATGTTACTTCCACCACTTTCTATTTTATTACCATTCCAAACATAAAACTCACATCACACTCTTAAAAGGCTTTTTCTTCAACAAATTAGTCTATGTTTCTCTTTAGTTTTCATTTTTCTTGAGACACAATCTCACTCTGTTGCCCAGGCTACAATGCCTCTGCATTGGTTGCTCTGCCTAGCTCACAGCAACCTCCAGCTCTTGGACTCAAGCAATCGTCCTGCCTTACCCTCCCAAGTAGCTGTGACTACAGGCACTGGCCACAACAGCGAGCTAATTTTCTATCTTTAGTAGAGATAGGGCTCCCTTTTGCTCAGGCTGGTCTCGAACTCCTGAGCTCAAGAGATCCTCCCTCCTCGACTTCCCAGAGTGCTGGGATTACAGGCATGAGCCACCATGCCTGGCCAATTAGTCCAGTGAATACTTAACAGTCTGCTAAAAGATCAGAAATCATAGTATGGGTGATTTCCTAGAGTACAGAATTGAACTGTCTGAATTTAAATCCTGCTCCATCACCTCCTAGCTCTGTGATTTTTTTTAGAATGTGATTTAACCTTTCTACCCTCTGTTTCTTCACTTGTGAAAATAGCATTATTAACAAGCACTTCATAGCACTTTTGTAGAATGAAATGAACTAACACATTCAATTAAACAAATACCTGGCACAAAGCAAGTCCTTTCTCGCCTACTATACTTTATCTTCTACAGAGCATAATCTGCAATCTTATGAATGTTTGGGTTCTTTAGACTTTCCTGATAGCCTAAATTAATTTTAATAAAGA
Source organism: Nycticebus coucang (assembly GCF_027406575.1). Taxonomy (NCBI): domain Eukaryota; kingdom Metazoa; phylum Chordata; class Mammalia; order Primates; family Lorisidae; genus Nycticebus; species Nycticebus coucang. Next base: position 14,340,843 of record NC_069797.1, read on the forward strand.
ATCAGAATGCCACTGACACATGCTTTGGGTCATGAACGCTTTTACCATACCCGAATACCTGCAAAGATAAACTCAACCCTGCGACATTGTTTCAGAACCAAGAACAACTAGTTGATCAAAACTGAGTATAGAAATAAGGGGTCCTGCAGCTTTAGTGAAAGAGTAAAGACAAAGAAATGCCGGTGAACCTGAAATCTTCCACACCCAGGACGCACTGTACTTCTTACCACAAAATGGCAAGAAAATACACACCTGAAATCCTGGTTTTGTTGTTGTTTAAATAGGCATTTACTGGAAACCTCATTAATGGTGATGCTATGCCATTTCTTCCGAAAACTTCATATAGACAAATTATCTCTTTCAAGATCAATAACACTGTTTATATATCCCCTTCTCTGACCAAATTTGCTGATGTTATCCATTTTCAAACACCCTCTAATATCACCATCCCGGTGCTGTCAGGTAACAGCTCATAAAAGCAGGCTGTCAAAATCAGTGGGCCAATTATGCTAAATGAAACAAGCCAGTCACAAAAAGGCAAATACTGTATGATTTCACTGATATGAGGTACCTAGAACAGAGACAAAAAAAAAAATAAAAGACTTGAATGAAGATTACCAGGGACTGGGTGAGGGGAGAGGGAATGGGGACAAAGTTTCGATTTTGCAAGACAAAAGCCTTCTGAGACAGGTGGTGAGGTTGGTTGCATGACAACATGAATGCACTCAACACTACTGAACTGTACACTAAGAGTGGTTGAGATGGGAAATTTGATTTGTGCGTATTTTGCCACAGTCAAAAATAATACAGGGTGGCCATAAAGTTCATGTACAATTTAAATAGTTACAACTAAAATTTAAGTAGTTACAACTATTTAAATTGTGTACTTTATGGCCACCCTGTATTAATAAAAAAGATCACTGGGCCGTAACAAACTCCATTCTCTCTGCAAGCCTGGAGTACAACCAAAAATGTTAGAAGAAGTTGGTTCCGGCTTAACTTTCTTCAGGTAGGAGGAGTTTATTTCTCCTAAGCATGAGGCTCTTACTCAGCCAGACCCAAGGCCTTTACCATAAGTAGACAATGAGGCCCAGGCCTGGGGAGAGAAGAATTGGAAGCCACTGTGGCTGGAGATGTTAGTCTTCTGTGCTTGTTATTAGACTGGGAGTGTTTGAGATTTGGGAAGCAGGCGAAGATGGCCTTTCAACAAGGCGGAGAGAGGAAGTGCACTCCTGCCAGAGCTGATCTGGGAGCTGTGCCCATCACCTCTGCTCTGCCCTGCAGATCAAGGGGCATGCTGTGAATATTAGAGGTGTGGGTCAGCATTACACCACAGGACAGGAAACAGGGCTCTGAGCAAACACGGTCTGAACAGTTCCTCTCTCCTTCGAGGACAGGCAGAGATAAATGCTCCAACGAAGGGACGAAGAGAACGTACAGCAGGGCAGAGGTCAGAGAAAGCAGGTGGCAGCTGGGCCTTCTCCACAGTCCTGTGGGAGAATAAGGTCTGTACGGCATTTTGGAGATGATTCGACAACATCCATTTTTATTTTAAATCGTGAAGATTTTATGTTCTACCAATTCTACTTCTAAGAATTTAGAGTAAGAAAACATAAATATGTATATAGTAGAACCTCCATAGTTGATCACTTCCCTACACTGACCACCTCTTTAAGTTGACCTAATTTCCATAAATCAAACATGGACACATGTACATTTCAGTACAGCAGGCCTAGTTCCTTATGTTGACCACCTCCATGTTTTGACCAGTTTGTTACAGCCCCTTGGGTGGTCGACTTAGAGAGGTTCTACTGTATATCTAAAAATTTAAGTATAAGAATGATGGGTAAGAATTCTTAAAATGGATAATAGTTGGGTTTGGTTAAAACAATTTTTTTTCTTTTTTATTGAACGTGGCTGCATACATTAATACATTTATGGGGTACAATGTGCTGGTTTTATATACAAGTTGGAATGCTTACATCAAACTGGTTAACAAAGCTTTCACCTCACTTTCTTAATTATTGTGTTAAGACATTTATGCTCTATACATAATAGGTATATATCCAGAAGACCAAAAATCACTTTATAACAAAGACATTTGCACCAGAATGTTTATTGCAGCCCAAATCATAATTTCAAAGTCATAGAGAAGCCCAAGTGCCCATCGACCCATGAATGGATTAATAAATTGTGGTATTATGTACACCATGGAATATTATGCAGCCTTAAGAAAAGATGGAGACTTTACCTCTTTCATGTTTACATGGATGGAGCCGGAACATATTCTTCTTAGTAAAGTATCTCAAGAAAGGAAGAAAAAGTATCCAATGTACTCAGTTCTACTATGAAACCAATATATAATCACCCACACTTTCAAATTTTGAATAATTATACAATGCACTACCAAACATTTGCTTAAAAAGTATTTGCCTAAGAATATTTAATGAAAAATATCTATTCCATGTCTTTATACAAAGTAGATTCTATAATAGTTTGTTTAAGATGATTCCATTTTTTAAAAGGTAAATACGTAGATAAATGCATAGATACAAATAATAGGTTTTCTCTGGAAGCACAAGTAGCAAATTACTAATAATAGTTATTTTACGTTACTGGTGATTTTTTATTGTCATATGTTTGCTTTAGTGAAACTTCAATTAGATCTGTGTTATTTTTGAAAAGCAAAAAGAAGTTTTTCTTAACAAATATAGAAGGTACACACTATGAGTGTGCATTTGAATCTTGGGCCAAGCAGTGTTGTGTGTACACAGTGGTTCTCAAATGACAGCCCTGGCACTTCCGAGACAGTTTTCAGGAGGTCTGTGAAATCCAAACTATTTTCAAAAAGTGCTAAGCTGTTATTTGCTTTTTTGCTGCGGTGATGTTTGCACTGATGGTGTAGAAGCAGCAGTGGGTAAAGCTTTTGAAACCTTCCCGCATGCAGAGGCAGTGGCCAAACTTGACTAGCAGACGCTTTATTTTTCACTGTCAAACACATGCCATAAAAAAAAATGGCAGTTCCACTTGAAAGTGTCCTTGATAAAGCAGTAACAGCTGTTAATTTTGTTAAATCCCGACTTGAACATTTGTGTTTTTAATGTACTGCGTAACAAAATGGAGAGTACACAAAAAACACAACTGCTACAGACCAGAGGACGACAACGGTCCCAAAGAAAAGTGCTCGGGCACCTGGCTTAACTGCACACTGAACTGGCCGTCCCCCACATCCACAGAGTGTCATTATTACTTGAAAAATTACAAATTATTCTGATCTGGACTTGGGTATTTGGCAGGTGTGTTCTTGAGAAAGAGCAATGGAACCTGTCACTTCAAGGAGAACACTTGAGGGTGCTTGTTGCCAGTGATAAAATATAAGCTTCCAAGTGAAAATGAGAATTGCAGCAGCCACCATGAACCTGACAGATCTGCAGCATTTCAAAGGCTTTCTAATGATATCAGTGGCAATATTAATGAATACCATTGTTTTACATTACATTAAAAATCAATCATTGGCTGGGTCTGGTGACTCATACCTGTAACCCTAAGACTTTGGAAGACTTGAGGCCTGGAGTTCAAGACCAGCCCAAGCAAGAACAAGATCAAGACCCTGTCTCTATAAAAAAATAGAAAAATTAGCCCAGAGTGATGGTAGGCACCTGCAGTCCCCAATACTTAGGAGGCTGAGACAGGAGAATTACTTGAGCCTACGAGTTTGAGTTTACAGTAAGCTATGATGATGCCACTACATTCTAGCCCAGGCAAAGAGACCCTGTCTTTAAAAAAAAAAAAAAATTATGACTGGGCAGAGCTACATAACTGAGTATTTTTGAGGATGACCCATGAAAACTGTTTTAAGAATTGCATATGGGGGTGGCACCTGTGGCTCAAGGAGTAGGGTGCAGGCCCCACATGCCAGAGTTGGTGGGTTCAAACTCAGCCCCGGCCAAAACTGCAAAAAAATAAAATAAAATAAAATAAAATCTATATATATAAAGGAATGGCATATGGTCGAAGATCTATTCCGTGTGTAAGACAGAACCATGAACTTTAACCAATTACAAAAGTTCATTGGTATAGTTTCAAATTCCACATTGTCACTAACCTTTAAAAAAACTACTGCTTAACAGCATGGCAATTACTCAAAAAATTAAAAATAGAATCACCATACAATCTGGCATTTCTAGGTATACTTCTTGTGAGTGTGTGTCCAAAAGAATTGAAATCAGGGACTCAATCAGATATTTGTGCAGCCAAGTTTATTCACAATAGACAAAAAGCAGAAGCAACTTAAGTGTTCATCAACGGATGAATGGAGAAACGAAATGTGATGTTTATTATTCAGCCCATCTCAAAGGAGGGCAGTCAGGGACCGACCTCGTGGTTGTTTTGTTTTGAATATTAGTGTGGGACATTGGAACATACAAAAACAAAACATCAGTGGAGTTGGTCCCTGATCCCCACCCCTTTGGGATCTGACTGTGCAAATTCTGACAGATTAAATCTTGATGACATTACGCTAAGTGAAATAAACCAGTAACAGCTGGGCTCCGTGACTCATGCCGGTAATCCCAGCACTCTGGCAGGCCAAGGAGGGTGGATCGCCTAGCTCAGGAGTTCGAGACCAGCCTGACCATGAGTGAGACCCTGTCTCTACTAAAACAGAAAAACTTGCTGGGCATCGTGGCGAGTGCCTTGTAATCCCAGCTACTTGGGAGGCCAATATGAGAGGATCGCTTGAGCCCATTACCCAGGGCACGCAGTAAGACTCTGTCTCAAAAAGTATAAAGACCAATAAAATAATAAGAAATAAAATAAAAAATAAAAAGAAATAAGCCAGCCACAAAAAAACAAATTTTGTATGATTTCACTTACATGAGGTATCTGGAGTAGTCAAATTCATAAAGACAGAGTATGATGGTAGCGGCCGGGGATGGGGAGGAGGGACGGGGAGTTAGTGTTTAATTTGGACAGAGTTTCAGTTTTGCAAGATAGAAGGAGTTCTGGAAATGAATGGTGGGAAAAGCTGTATAACAACGTGAATGCACACTTAAAAATGGTTAAAATGGTTTTAAAAATAAAGGAAGGAAGGAAGAGAGAGAAAGTGCTACTTGTCAAATTTGGCGAGCACATCAAAGAAAAATATCCACAATTATGTGAATCGCTATTAAAATATTCTTTCTTGGGCTGCACCTGTGGCTCAGTCGGTAAGGCGCCGGCCCCATATACCGAGGGTGGCGGGTTCAAACCCGGCCCCAGCCAAACTGCAACAAAAAAATAGCCAAGTGTTGTGGCGGGCGCCTGTAGTCCCAGCTACTCGGGAGGCTGAGGCAAGAGAATCGCTTAAGCCCAGGAGCTGGAGGTTGCTGTGAGCTGTGTGATGCCACGGCACTCAACCAAGGGCCATAAAGTGAGACTCTGTCTCTACAAAAAAAATAAAAATAAAAAAAAATTCTTTCTTTTTCCAAGCATAAATTATCATGAGGCCAGATTTTCTTCATGTACTTCTTCTAAAACAACATATTACAACAGTTTGGATCCTGAAGCAGAAATAAAAATCCAGTTACCGTCTATCCAGCTGGACATAAAAAAGATTTGCCAAGAGGTAACACACCACTACCCTTCCTCCTACATATCCTTTTGTTTGAGAAAATTTAGTTATTTTTCATAAAAAATATGTTTTGGTATTAACATTTAATGGCTTTCTTATTATTTTTGAATGAATTAATATATATTTTAGCATCTTTCTCAGTCCTGAATCCTAACATGGTTAGTATCACTGGATATAACCCACATAAGCAAACGTACTTCGTGGTCTTTGACAATTTTTTAAGAGAGTAAAGGATCCTGAAACCATAAGAATCACTGACTGAGCACATAATAAATGCTGAATAAATAAACATTTACTGAATGAAATCACCTCCTTATCGGGAGTGTACCTGGTAGAATAAGAAGCCAGGACTTCTCAGCCTCTATGCCAATCAATTCATCCCATTTCTTCAGAAATCTGCAGGAGACTTTTCTCACACCGTGGGGCCCCTCCTGGTGGCACCTGCCAGAAATCTTGCTATGCCCTGCTGCCTGTCAAAAACACAGATCCTGCTCTCTTAAAAACCATTTGCCAAAAGTGTTGTCAAACAACTAACTGCACGTAATTGAGCTTCTGAAAGAACATGCCCTGGGGTGAGTTTAAAAGAAATGTTACAAATTAAGATAATAGATGATCATGTGAAACATACCTCAAAATTGTCAGAAGGCTTCTGTCTTACAAAGCCTGCAGTTGGCAAAATGGGGTTCCAGGGCTGTCCACTGGGTTCTCTCCCTTGATCGCTTTGTCCAGATTCCTGCTGCCTCAGAAGTTGTAATTCATATTGCATTATAATCCTGGATTTGTACAAAGGAGTGATTAATACAAAAGAAAAAAATCCCCTCATTACTTGAGATACATTCCCGAAGTTTAATACAAATGCCACTAACACAGACGGAAGGGCTGGAGATCTGGCTGCCAGAGGACCTGTGCTCCTGTCTCTTTGGATCTGTTAGATTGATGGGCTGAGCATTAGCATGGGAGTAAATTATAAGGGCTTTTGTGGCTGAATCTTCCAAACCTCTGTAAGATGAATGTTGAGTTTCCAGCGCACTCACTTGCTTCTTAAAGCACACTGTCTTGGTACTCTACATGTGGACGAGGACAGCTTCTCCTGCCCTCACTCTTTGCTTCCAGGCTCTGGCCACTGGAGGCCACTCGGCCAGAGTAAGGACAAGCTAGGGAGGTAACACCACCCAGGAAAATGCCTCAACCAATGACTTGCAGTAGCTGATGGATACATGGCTCAACTCCCTTTCCCTTGGGATGGGACAACTCTGGAATTTGCTTCACTCTGTCTCTTGGGGGTCCCCAGAGACATGAGCCTAGCTGGCCATAAGAGTCATCTGATCAATAACACATACTTCATTGGTTTCCTTTTACATCTCAATCTCCCACTTCATTTTTGGTGTTTCCTAGAGTCACCTTTCCAATAAACTACTTACACAAACATCTTTGCCTCGGGGGCTATTTTTCAGGGAAACCAAGCTATGATTTGATTTGAACAAGCACAGCGGCACATACCTGGGACCTGGGAGGATCAGTTGAGCTCAAGAATTCTGAGTTGTAGTGAGCTGTGATGATCAGGCTTTTGCATTAAGTTCGGCAACAGTATGGTGACCTCCTGGAAGCATATGACCACCTGTTGCCTGAGGAGGAGTGAACCTGCCCAGGTCAGAAACAGACCTGGGCCATGCTCCTATGCTGATTAGTAGTGGGCTTGCAACTGCCAATGGCCACTGAACTCCAGCCTGAGCAACACAGAGACGGTGTCTCTGTTAAAAATAAATAAATAATTGTCACAGCTAAAAGAAAGAAGCACCTATCAGTGACTGAATCCTCAACCAATTTTGTTTTTCCTTTTGTGTTCCCTCTTAGCTTCTTTCATGGTCAATGGGTGAATGGGCTCTCACCTACACCTTCTGCGTGTGGAAACCCCACTATTCCTAAGACATAGTGTAGCCTGAACAAGTATCAAGAAAGTTTGTTTCTTTTTTTTTTTTCTCCAAAGCAGTATCAGGGCACTGCCTCTGCAGAAGGTCTGTATTTCTATTGTCCCTGCAGCTACCTGCCAGCTGCATCCCGTTTTCAGCACCTATGGCGTCCCCAGGCAGAAGCCAAGGAGGAGCAGTCCCCACCAGGGTGAAAGAGGAGAAAACGCAGCTGGGCTGAGCAAGCAGCCAGCAGCCCCCTCCCCTGGACAGTCTCTGGCCTGGCCTGCCTCTCAGCCCTTGCACTGTCCTGGTGACCGAGTGTTTGCATGGGCTTTGCCCCCAGTTATCTGTGTCCCTTGATCTCGGTTTGCTTTTCTGGCCTTTGACCCCTCTGTCAGCCAAAACCCCAAGTGTTTATCATGCTCTTTTGTCCCAAACCCTGCTCTGTCCTGGCCGTCAGCACCACACGAGCACAGAATGAGAGAAAGAGACAGAGAATTCCATTTGGTCAATTGAGTGGTTAAAAGGAAAAACAGGTTGCTTTTATTTTTTTTCCTTTTTAAGTAAGTAACTTGTTTGATTTGCATTGACCAGCCATTTGGCCTAATCGACTCGGCGGTTCCAATGGTCAAGCTGATAGAATTAGGTAAATAAATGAGAAAGAGCAGAGGAGTTCAAGGCCTTCTGTTGTCACTCCCTCCTCCTGGTCTCAGAGTCAGAGAGATTGTGGCTGAGAAACCAAGACCCCAAGCTTCTACAAGGGAGGGTCGGCGGGTAGTCTTTATTTCATGAAAGAAGAGTCAGGTTTCAGGAAACACAAACCCTGAAGCTGAACTCACCATCTTTAGAGTTTTAAAAACACTCTGTTTAGAAAACAAAACATGTTTTGTTCAGAAAACAAAAACAAATCCCTCCCTAAGGTATCCATGCCCTTGGTGGTACAGTGAGTTCTTATTTACCAGGGGGACCCTCATGGTCTCTCCTTCCCCCCCCCCTTCCTCCACCTCCCCAATAAACTGCCTGCATCCACATCCCTTGCCCCAGACTCCACCTAGCGGTAAGCCCAACTGAGACAGCTGGCTCATAGTAGGTTTTTCATCAATATTTTTTAAACAAATGGATAAGCAAACAAATCCCTATTGTGGCTAATCTGGACGTGACTAACCTTTCTCATAGTGTGAGATATTAGTATAAACCAGCCTGGGAGAGGAATGGATACAAAGAAATCTGAAGGTAAACTTGCACCTCCTGACTTTTGTAAAACAATTCAATGCTATTTATGAGCCATTCATGTACAACTGGTCCCCAAGAATACATGCCCGCCTCCATGGCTACATTCTTCAGGGGATAGACACTCGTTTCCTCTGGGCAGAACGTCACTGTTTTCAAACAGGTTCAGTAGTCACAGCATATTTTCAAACTCCCTCATTTCTGAGCAAATACGCAAAGGTCATGGATTAAACTAAACCGGGGGTAGAAACCAAATAGTTCATTTTTGACTAGTTACACATCATTAGAATATCCTCAGCTTCACTCTCCATGAGCCTCTTAGAGTTTCTGGATGGCCCCTTTCAACATCTGGGAACAGCTGGAGGTGCTGGCTCTGTTGGGAGTGCTCCTTATATGGCCTAATGTAAACAATCATCCTGGCACATTAATTTCTCAAGATTCAAAAATAATTAAGGTAACAATAACCCTTCAGCCATACACACCCCCATTTTTACGAGCATGGTGGAAGGAGGTGGCGGGGGTCAGCCATAACCTGTGCCCCGGGGACTGTAATACCACGCACCCTGGACAGTCCTTAAGGGAAAGGTCCCCCGCCCCTCAGCCTGTACCTATAAAGAAAGGGTAATCCCATGCAAACCCAGGCAAATTGTCCACCACCACTTCCACCTCTAGTTTATGATTTGGGGGAGATCCATATGACCTTAGTTCCTGAAAGTAGGAACTTGGATATTTACACTCATGTTCATAGCAGCATTATTGACAATAACTAAGAGGTGGGAGGAACCTAAGTGTCCACTGGTGGATGAATGAATTAACAAAATGGGATATAGCCATACAATGGAATATTATTTGGCTTCAAAAGAGAAGAAAATTCTGACATGTCAGGACATGGATGTACCTTGAGCACATTAAGCTGAGTGAAATAAACCAGTCACAGGAAGACAAATACTGCATGACTCCATTCACGTGAGGTATCTAGAGTAGTCAAATTCACAGAGACAGAAAGTAGAATGGTGGTTGTGAGAGCTGGGTGGGGAATGGGAGAGTTAGTGTTTAATGGACATCGAGTTTCACTTTGGGAAGATTAAAGGGGTTCTGGAGACGGAGGATGGTGATGGTTCAACAACTATGGGAATGTGCTTAAAGCCAGTGAACTATACACTTAAAAATGGCTAAAATGCTCCCTACGAAAGGAAGGAGATTTTCCATCTTTTGTGTTTACCAGATAAAACTGAAAGACATTCTTCTTACTGTTTCACAAGAATGGAAAAAAAAAATTCAATGTACTCAATACTAATGTGGAACCAATATATAAACTACATGAGCACGTGAAAGAAAACAAGTATAGTCTAACAAGGGAGAGGGAAGAGGAGAGAGAGGGAAGGAGGCGGGGGGACGGCTACTGGTGAGATCTCACATGCACAGAGTGGAGGGCTCAACTACAACTTGGACTTAATCTTAGAAAAGAAAACATGTAACTCAAACATTTGCACTTTCATATAAATATGAAATTTTTAAAAATCTTATGATCATCAAAGTTTAAAAAATGATAAAAATCGTAAATTTTATGTATATTTTACCACATTTTTAAAAAAGAGACAGAATATTTAAGCCATGCCTTCACAGCAGGGCTTCTGAACTCAATGCCTCCAGGGATCAGGTGGGTTTCTCAGGTGATAAACTAAAAAGAGGCCACCGTGTCCACTGGAGAGCAGAGCTGAGACTTGTCTGAAACAGCCACCTCTCCTCGGCTCTCGGCTCTTGGCTCAGGCAATCCAGCACAGCAAGGCCAGCCCAGAGTATCAGGAATGATCACTGTCCAGGGCCCAGTGTGAGAAACACAGGTGACTTAGGGCAAAGAGTCAAAAAATACCTGGGGGGTTAAATATCTGGCAATGACAGCATTTGCCAAAGTTGTCAGTAAATGGATAGTCAGGGCAGCATCAGTGGTCAGAGGCGGCTCCAGGAGCAAGCAGTGGAAGTGTCAATCATCCCCAACACTAGCAGCATAAGCTGTGCTGAGGAGTGAGGCTGGTGGGCAGGCACTGTGACTTACGGAGGCTGCTGATAGCATTAAATACTGTCAAGACAGAGGGCAGTGAGCAGGTCTCAAGAAGCCATTTGGGTGGGTCACAGTGCTCATGCTGTAATCTCAGAACTTTGAGAGGCTGAGGTAGGAGGATTGCTTGAGGATAGGAGTTCAAGACCAGCCTGGGCAATATAGTGAGACTCTGCTTCTAATTTAGAAAAAAAGAAGAAGGGAAGAAGAAGAGGAAGAGGAAGAAAGAGAAGGCAAAGCAGCATCCATTAAAGGTCCTGGGTCAGCGTGCAGGCAGAGACCCCAGAGGAAACAATATGGATCAGTAAACATCAGGAGCACATCCACTTTTTGCTGATTCCTTAAGAACATCTCTGAAATCCTCCCACCGTTTGTGCCCTGGTTACTTATTGCTGTTGTGATTTAGGACCCAACTTCCGTTCACCTGCTAGCATAACCCTCCTGATTTGCTGACCGTCCAGGCCACCTGCTAGCTTCCAGTTGGGGCAGATCACCCCCTCCTCAACTCTGTGCCTCACCCCCGTGACATTGTCTCTGCTGTAATACTGAGTGTTGATTTCCAGTACTGTGACTGCAGTGTGCAGAAAAGATCTCCAGATAAAGAGTCAAGAGGCCTAGATCTCAACAGCTATAATGTCATGCCCTCCACCCCATCCTCTCCCACATTTCCTGGCCTCACTTCCTCCATCTGTAAAACCAAGGCTGGGGCTCTGGGATCTCCAAGGGATCATCAGACTCTAATATCCTGTCATCCTACTGGCCCTGCTTCTCCAAGAAATGCACAAGCACCAGAATGGATGACCCGGGCATGTGCCTTGTGTAACCCCCCTCGTTGGCACCAACTAGGTGATTGCCAGGATAATGTTTATTTATACAGCCCATGAAAGCATGTTTTAGTACCTTTAAATGATGGTGTTGCTACCAGTAGGACTAAGAAAGGGCAACACTTCAGTTGTGTGGCTACGCAATGCCAGCAAGGAGTCAACTCAGCCCATTCAAACTCCCCAGATCAGGTAGAAAACCAATGCTCTTATTAAATCCCAAAGAAATATTGTCAGTCCATTCTGTGGTGTCATTTAGTGAATTCACAGTGGTGGGAAAGGAGTAATGAAGGGAGTTATTTGATCCAATGGGGATGAAGTACCTGGTTTGTTTGATAACACCTGTCTTGTCCTCCTGTGGATATTCTTGATGGCATCATGCCTATTCCAACCCCAATTAATTCTGAAGTATGTTATGTTACAACTGCAAACACAAAGAGCTTATCGACTTGATGAATGAAGATTGCTATCTTTGACAGTAGAGAATTGAGGCCAATCTGGAAAACAAGCATCTATAGTTTGAATATGTGTTCCCTCCAAAACTTGTGTTGAAAATGAATCTCCAGTATGGCAGTATTGAGAGGTGGGAACTTTGAAAAGTAGTTGGTCATGAGGATTCTGCCCTCATGATTGGGCTAATCGATTGGTGAATTAATCGACTAACAGGCTAGTGGGTTAATGGACCTTTAAATGACAGTGTTGCAACTACTAGGGATGGGAATGGGACTCTCAGCTTTATAAGAAGAGGAAGAGACACCCGAGCTAGCACAGTGGTCACCCTCCCCAGAACGCCCCACACCATCCCACCCACAAGAAGGTCCTCACCAGATACAGCTTACAATTGTGGACTTCTCAGCCTCCATAACTGTAAGAAATAAATTCCTTTTCTTTGTAAATTACCCAATTTCAGGTATTCTGTTACAAACAACAGAAAACTGACTAAGACAAAAGCCAAAATCCCTCCCCTTGCCAATTGCTCTCAGCAAGTCCACATTTCAACTGTGAGCTCATTGGAGGGAGATAATCTAGGTGACAGGACTTCCTTAGCTGAGGTGGCCAAGGAGGGCCTCTTGGAGACCTAAAGAACAAGAATGTGCCGCTCCATAGAGAACACAGGGGAGGGGCCGCATCTTGAAGGCAGAGAAGGACTTGCCCTGCTCAAGAATAAAGGAGACAACATGGCGAGATTAGTGATCGAGGAACCACTGCAGAGGCTGAGGGGTCAATCAGGAGGCCACCCAGCCAGTGATCAAGGCTCAGATCTGGTGTCAAGTGTGATAGGAAGAAGCCATTGAAAAGCTTCAAGTCAATGAGTGATATGGTTCTGTTTTAGCTTCAAAATACTGCTGTAGTTATGTGTGGCAATGGAACACATATTAGCAGAGCCACTAGTTTTGAAATAACAGTTTAATTCTGCTAAGTTCAGTGTTTTCTAATTAGTATGATCATAAAACACCTTTTCTCCCCCTGGAGCACTTCGAAGTTTTATGACAGTAAGACACAGCCTGGCAGAAGTAGATCATTTCCCAAAGAACTACTTGTTGTTACAAATGTTTTGGGCATCCCATACTAAAATATTGAACCCTCTCCAGATGGTTTTAATAAAAAGAAAAGCAATAAACAATGTCTAAATTAAAAGAGTACATACTTGGTATCACCTACCACAGTGAATATTTTTATCATCTTCATTTTTTTTTTAGATAAGCACTTGGGAGTTAAAAATATGGAATAATCTCCTGAAAATCACATAGCTCATAACAGTTAACATCAGGACTCTTAGCCACCACATAATAAATCCCTAATCATGACAACAGGCACTCTCAAAACCCTGCCTTCCTCTATGGGTTTTATCTGAGATTCACGGAGCATAATTATCTCCTCCTACCTATCTTCATTTTCTTCTCTGAAAGGTGCAGAGGTCCTTTGCTGTGAGTTTGTATATATCTATAGTTTAGTGCATCCTTTCCAGCCTGTTACTTAGACAATTGTTCTTTCTTCTCTGCCTTTAGGTAGAAAAGAACAACAGCCAGGAAGATGATGAGACTTCAGCCTTATGGGCCCTTGGAATCTTCATCGCAGCCTCCCAGCAGGTCATGTACGAATTCCTCTGAGACCAACATACAGCGGGATGTCTTGTTCAAGTGCACTGGGTTATGGATTAGTCACTATGCCAAACCTATATGATCAGACACCATGAGGAAGCCAATGCATGGCTCTGTTTAAAAACTATGGAAAGGGGTGGCACCTGTGGCTAGAAGGAGAAGGGTGTCAGCCCCAATATACCAGAGGTGGCAGGTTCAAACCTGGCCCTGGCCAAAACTACAAACAAAAAAAAAAAAAGAAGAAGAAGAAAAACTATCTATGGATCTATGGAAAAACATTTTTTGTATATAAGGTCTTGTTTTATCACCCTGGGTAGAGTGCAGTGGTATCATTATACCTGACTGCAACATCCAAGTAAGGGCTCAAGCAACTCTCCTGCCTCAGCCTCCCCAGCAGTGGGGACTGCAGGTGCTCACTGCCATGCCTGGCTAATTTTTCTACTTTTAGTAGAGACAGCATCTTGTTCTTGCTCCAGTTTTGACCTCTTGGCTTCAAGCAATCCTTCCACCTCATCCTCCCGGATTGCTAGGATTACAGGTATAAGCCACCGCGCCCAACCAGTTTTTAAAAGTACAAAATATCTGAATAGATAAGTCACAAGAGACAAACTAGAAATGGCCAGTAAAACCACTGGAAGATATTCTATCCCATTATTTATTAATGATAGGTAAACATACAGATAAGAAAGTAACCAAATTCAGGCCAGGCAAAATGGCTCACACCTGTAATTCCAACACTCTGGGAGGCCAAGGAAGGAGGATGGCCTGAGCTCAGGAGTTTGAGACCAGCTTGAGCAAGAGCGAGACCCTCTTGCTCTCTACTAAGAAATAGAAAAAATAGTAGACTTGCCCTGCTCAAGAATGAAGAAGAGAAAATGGCAAGGGATTAGTGAGCAAAGAGAGGGCCAGGTCATGTGAAGCTGCAGAAGCTTAGGGATCAACCAGAAGGCCCCCCAGCCAAGGCTCAAGGCTCAGAGTTGGTGTCAAGTTCTATAGGAAGCCATTGAAAAGTTTTAAGTCAATGCTCTAGTAAAAAGGGGGGGGGGGAGGAAGAGGAGCATTGTGGCAGACACTTGTAGTCCCAGCTACTTGGAAGGCTGTGGCAAGTGGATTGTTTGAGTCCAAGAGTTTGAGGTTGCTGTGACACTACAGCAACCTACTCAGGGCTGTGACACTACAGCACTCTACTCAGGGCAACAGAGAAAACTGTCTCAAAAAAAAAGGAAAGTAAATTCTACCAGAAAATGCTCCATCCAACCATGTATTTCTAATATATATATTACTGACCCTTACCTGGCACCAGATTAGGCAGGTGAGGCAAGGAGGATGAGTCAGATTCTTCCCAAGACTTTTCACTCTAATGGGAGCCAGCAGGGAAGGGCCCTTTGGTCTCTCTGTTCATACTGCTGAAGGTCTTAGTCTGGAACAACTCCTGGCCACACCTAACTACCACCCCTTCCCTGGGAAAACACAATTCACATCCTCACTGCCTGGTCAGCACCAGGAAAGAAAGAAGCTAATACTGCTAATGCCATGTTGAATAATGAAGGGTTATGTGGCCACGGCACAGCATTTACATCACTGACTCCGGCTGTCTTCAAGTCCAGCTTCAATTCTAATATTCCCTTGACTTTGATATTTAAACCAATACATATTCCTGACTTTCTCTGAGCTAAGTCCAGACAGGTTTCTGTTGCCCGCAGCTAGAGTGCTAGTTAATATACTAAATAAATGTATCATTCTTCATCTCTAAGACTAATACAAATCTAAGAGTGGTGAAACGCTCTCTTGTGAAGATCCCGGCTTCCCCACTTTGCTGAACACATGCTCATAAAGGTGGGCCAACAGCAGACACAGGAGGACAGTGCAGTGGGTGGGGTGTGGGTTCTAGAATCAGATGACCAGGTTCAGGACATGGCTACTCCACCTATGAGCCAGAAAAGTTGCTTTAAGTCTCCAAGCCTCTATATGCTCCTCTGTCAAATAAGCGTAATGATAAAA
Organism: Nycticebus coucang; assembly: GCF_027406575.1. NCBI lineage: Eukaryota > Metazoa > Chordata > Mammalia > Primates > Lorisidae > Nycticebus > Nycticebus coucang. The sequence goes on from NC_069797.1 coordinate 14,356,577, forward strand.
GTATATTACTCATAAGCCTTTTGAAAAGAAAAATTAGCTAGAGTTCCTGCCACAGCATAAGCATTCAATAGAAGTTTAACTACTATGACGAAAAGCACACCAAAATCATTTACTTATGTGATAAGAGACCACCAACCAAGGTAGCTCTCTGGCACGCAAATGACAACCTGTAAGCACCCAAGTAGCTCTGTATCCTGAGTTGTGCAGTATTATTCTCACATGATACTTTTGTACGTATTGTCTATCCATCTGCAACACTCTTTTCTCTGTCTTATTTTTTCTTTCCTAATATACTTCATCTATTTCATCCTATCAGATCATAACTCACCTGTCACAAACTCAAACAAAACTTCCCTTGACTTTCTCAGGTGAAAATCAAACCACTTTGTTGATACCACTCTGTGCTTTCCTTCTCAATGTTTGCCCATTTTCTAATTGCAAATTTATTTGCAATTACTTGTGGTTATCTCATAAATGTTTACCTCCTCCACACAGAGACCACCTGCATGAAGTCAAGGTCACATCAGCTTTGCACATCACTTTACACCCACTATCTGGAATATGGTTGGCCATTAGAAAATACTTTATGAGGCCAGGCATGATGGCTCACACTTATAATCCTAGCACTCTGAAAGGCAGAGGCAAGAGAATAGCTTGAGCTCAGGAGTTGGAGACCAGCCTGAGCAAGAGCAAGACCCCATCTCTACTAAATAGAAAAATTAGCCAAGTGTGGTGACAGGCATTTATAGTCCTAGCTACTTGGGAGGCTGAGGTAGGAAGATTGCTTGAGCCCGAGGAGTTTGAGGTTTGCTGTAAGCTATCATGACCCCATGGCACTCTAGCCTGGGTGACAGAGTGAGATTCTGTGTTAGAAAAAGAAAAAATTTCCGAATAAATGTATTAATTAAATCATCATAAAAGCCAGTGTGCTTGAAACTCTCTAGCATGGTGAAGCACCATCCAACACTTGCTGCCTGAAAATGAAATGGTTCTCAGTCATGAATTGCTGTAACACTGGCCATGTACCCAACCTGAGTTTTTAACTTACCTTGAATCTTTTTTTTTTTTTGGACGTGCATAATGTCAGGAAACCTTTGAGACTTCAGTGCTAATTGTGCGCCCACTCTAATAAAATAAGGTCTTAGAGCAGTGATTTTCAACTGGTGTTTCATGACAGCCTGGTGTACTGTGAGAGGATTTTAGGTGTGCTACAAAAATTTTTGAAGATCATTAATTAAATTATTCCAAAAGAAGGTCAAAGCATGGTAAGTATAGTCCTTTCTTTACTCTTTTTCTCAAGCACATAATTTAAGTGTTTTGTGGAATTTTAACTATAGGTTCAAGTGTGCCAGGAGATAAAAAAGGTTGAAAAACACCATCTTAGAGTAATTTGGCACCAGAAGAATTTAAAGAGGATAAAATGTAAAACAATCCACAAAATGAGTTGAAACTGAGTGTCTCTGAGCACCAGGAGGAGGAGTTCGGTAGGGGACATCGTCTGGGTCAGAAGTCTTGACAAATTAATTGGCATGTAGAACTTTGATTTTAAAGAAAAATAACCAACTCAGAAAAGACAGAAAAGTAAATCAAGAATTAAAATAAGGGAAACTGGGGCCTGTATAGAGACAAGCACAGTGTGCTATGGTGTCACATGAAGTCATGTCCTGGGAATGCACTCAAAAGGCCTGTCCACAGACACAGGGATCCTTAGTGCTAAACAGTTTGAAAGTCTAACAAAGCGCAAGAAAATTCAGTCCTCAGAGCTAATCACTAAAACATGTCATTCCCGTAATTTTAATGTGTTTTAAATCATTGAGATAACAATGAAGATCTAATTTTCTATCCTACTTTTTTCACCTGATGCTATGGAAGAACTATTTTTTCCCATATAACTAGGAAGAACTACCATTAGAAAAGGGTGAAAGCAATTACTTAAAGTCTGCCTAAAAATCACAACCTTTGGGGCAGTGCCTGTGGCTCAAAGGAGTAGGGTGCCGGCCTCCTATGCTGGAGGTGGCGGGTTCAAGCCTCAGCACCAGCCAAAAACTGCAAAAAAAAAACACAACCTTTGGTTCGTATTCATCCTCCTAATTTCTATTTATATCTGGGCTAAGAAAATAATTCAAAATAGAAATCAAAATCAAAATTTTCATTGAAATATTATTTATCATAGTAAAAAAAATAGCAACAGACATAATTTCCAATAAAAGGGAAAAGGTTAAACAAATTATGGTAAATCCATAAAATGGACTACCTGGAAGTCACTAAAAATTATCTTCCCTACAAATGTTTACTGGCAAAGGGTAATGATTCACAAGTAATGGTAAATAAAGCAGAATATGAAACTGTGTGTATTTATATCCAGTTTTTAAATATATCTACAAATTTACATAAAATTATGCACAGAAAAAATTGAAAAATATTATCTCGAAGTGTTCACCATGATTATTTCCATGTGGTAGGATTTAAGTGATTTGTATGTTCTCAATATATTTTTATATAATTTCTGAATATTATATAATAAATAGGCATTAAGGTTTTTCTTTTATCCAGAAGAGGAAAGATATTACCTTTTTTCTTTTTTTTTATTAAATCATAGCTGTGTACATTCATATGATCATGGGGCATCATTCACTAGCTTCACAGACCGTTTACCAAGTTTCACATGTACCCTTGTAAGATGCACCGCTGGTGTAATCCCACCAATCCCCTTCCCTCTGCCCACCTCCCCCCTCCCTCCCCTCCCTTTCCCCCTTCCCCCTATTCTTAGGTTGTAACTGGGTTATAGCTTTCATGTGAAAACCTTAAATTACTTTCATAGTAGGGCTGAGTACATTGGATACTTTTTCTTCCATTCTTGAGATACTTTACTAAGAAGAATATGTTCCAGCTCCATCCATGCAAACATGAAAGAGGTAAAGTCTCCATCTTTCTTTAAGGCTACATAATATTCTATGGTATACATATACCATAATTTATTAATCCATTCATGGATCGGGCGGCGCCTGTGGCTCAGTGAGTAGGGAGCTGGCCCCATATGCCGAGGGTGGCGGGTTCAAACCCAGCCCCGGCCGAACTGCAACCAAAAGATAGCGGGGCGTTGTGGCGGGCGCCTGTAGTCCCAGCTACTCCGGAGGCTGAGGCAAGAGAATCGCTTCAGCCCAGGAGTTGGAGGTTGCTGTGAGCTGTGTGACGCCACGGCACTCTACCCCAGGGCGGTACAGTGAGACTCTGTCTCTACAAAAAAAAAAAAAAAAAAAAAAAAATCCATTCATGGATCGATGGGCACTTGGGCTTCTTCCATGACTTAGCAATTATGAATTGGGCTGCAATAAACATTCTGGTACAGATATCTTTGTTATGATGTGATTTTTGGTCTTCTGGGTATATGCCCAGTAGAGGGATTACAGGATTGAATGGCAGATCTATTTTTAGATCTCTGAGTGTTCTCCATATCTCTTTCCAAAAGGAATGTATTAATTTGCATTCCCACCAGCAGTGCAGAAGTGTTCCCTTTTCTCCACATCCGCGCCAACATCTCTGGTCTTGGGATTTTGTGACTAGGCTAGTCTCACTGGAGTTAGATGGTATCTCAAAGTAGTTTTGATTTGCATTTCTCTGATGATTAAAGATGATGAGCATTTTTTCATATGTTTGAAGGCCGTGGGCCTGTCTTCTTCAGAGAAGTTTCTCTTCAAATCCCTTGCCCAGCCTGCGATGGGATCCCTTGTTCTATTCTTGGTAATGCGTTTGAGTTCTCTGTGGATTCTGGTTATTAAACCTTTGTCGGAGACATAACCTGAAAATATCTTCTCCCATTCTGAGGGCTGTTTGCTTGCTTTACTTACTGTGTTCTTGGCTGTGCTGAAGCTTTTTAGTTTGATCAAGTCCCAGTAGTATATTTTTGAAGCTGCTTCAATTGCCCCGGGGGTCCTCCGCATAAAATACTCGCCCATCCCGATTTCTTCAAGGGTTTTCCCTGCACTCTCCTCTAGTATTTTTATAGTTTCATGTCTGAAGTTTAGAAAGATATTATTTTTAGAGAGCCTCTTGATTGAGTTAATGCATAAAAATCATTAAGAAGTTTTTTAACATGGATATTCCTACTCTGTATTTGAATGATAGCTGTAAATAAATCATAATGGTGTGATAGTCCTTAATTAGGTGGAAATAGTAGTACTTCAAAAACTTTCTTGGTTAAGTTTTAAAGCTTTGGATTCATTAATTACCAGCTAAGTACTAGAGCTGTCAGGACCTTCATCAGTCATGGCATATCCAGGCCAATTTTTTGACAACATTTTGAAATGTTATTTCACCAACTTCACGAATAGAAATGACCAAGATGGTAGAGAATGGAATTTTACAAACTCTTAAGGTCAAAGTTTATTTTTTCAGAGATCTGTCTCTAAAACAACACAGTCCAGCTCATTCATAGAACAGCAGGCAAAAAAAGGACATTAATGGCCCATGACGGATTTCATAATCTGTAGTAGAACTCCCAAGTAGTGGCCCAGCTCACAGGCCATGGGAGAGGGGAGAGAAGGGCAGAGGAAGAGTGAAGGACAAAGGTGCTTGAGGACCAGGCTCTGGCCCCAGGGATATACTATTCATGTTCATATTTGTTTTAAATTTTGAGGTAGAATATTATAGAAAGGACTCTGACTTCAGAGTCAGACTGAGTCTAAGCCCTGGCTCTATGTACCTGGAAATGACATAACTACTTTAGATATTTACTTTACCTCTCTGAGATTTCAGTCTATCTGTAACATGGTGATAAGGCTTCTTACAACAGCCCTGTGAACAAATCTCCAATTTCTTTAACATTGGCAATCTATTTTTGTTTTTAATGTCAAAAACCGGGGGTGGTGGGAAAACTACAGACATAACGTGGGAGTTGTTGGGTGTCATTGGAAGTAAGAATCTGGGTGGGCAATCAGTCACAGGTTTGAATCCTGCTCTTCTGTGTAGCTTAGGCAGGGACTTAGCTTTTCCTAAGCTATGCTATCTGCTTCAGCAGAATGAGGATAATAAAACTGCTTATTTCATGAGTTATGGAGGATTAAATGAGATGACCCATGTGTTTAGCACACTGCCAAATGCAGAGGAAACAGGTAACCACCACCGTTGTTATAATTATTGCTGCTGTTGTTGAAAGTTTGCAGGGAAAAGTTGAGTAAGAACTCATAGACAAGGAAACGTTTGAGGAGCATCTCAAAGGATCAGGAAGAGCTTGTCAAGTAAATATCCATACATTCAACACATTTTGTGTGCCTACAATTGTCTAGTCACTGTGTGGCTTCTGGGGACTTAGTATTAAATAAAACAGAGTCTTTGCAGACATGCAATTTATATTCAACTGGGGGAAGATGAACAGTAAATGACATGCTTAGTGGCTAATAAACAGTAGGAAGAGTAATAAATTGACTGAAAAGCCCCAACTGTCCATGAACAGTGACGTGGATCAATCGCATATGGTCTACTCATGAAATGAAAAACCACGCCAGAAAGGACAGGAAGTAACACCAGGTACAGACACTGCATGACGACTCTCACAAGCAAAATGCTGGGAAAGCACACACCAAAGAATGTGATTGCTTTCACAGGAAGCTGAGAAATAGGTGGAATTAGTCCTTAGTATTTGGGCACCCATATTCATAGCAGCAAAACTCAAGTAAGCCGTGAAATAATATCACAATTGTTAGGATAATGGGAAGCTCCAGTTGTGAAATAATTTTCATGATCATTAAGATAATGGTGTGGTTGGGTGATCATCAGAGAGGGTTGAGCAGAGGGCTTCTGAGTGCTGGTGGTAATCTATTTTCCCTTGGGTTGGTATAAACTTGGCTGTTGTTAAATCACCTGTTGATGCCTCATGCATTTGTCTATATGTACATTTCACAAATTTTAAAATGTAGAAAAAGAAGCAGAAGGCTCAGCTCCTATAGCTCAGCCTCTAGGGTGCCAGCCACATACACTGGAACTGGCAGGTTCGAATATGGCCTGGGCCTGCCAAACAACAATGACAACTACAACCAACAAATAGCTGGGTATTGTGGCAGGTGCCTATAGTCCCAACTACTTGAGAGGCTGAGGCACAAGAATCACTTAAGCCCAGGAGTTTGAGGTTGCTGTGAGCTGCGATGCCACTACACTCTACCAAGGGTGACAGCTTGAGACTGTGTCTCAAAAAAATAAAAGAAAAGAAAAAAGCAGAAGTAAATAGGGAATGAAAGTCCATGTGGGAAATAATTTCAGAAGGAAGGAATTGTTCACGCAAGGGCAAGAGATACCTGCTATACACATATTCTGAGAATCAAAAAATATTCAGTACAACCAGAACATACAATATAAGCAGACAGAGGTGGTGATGGATGAAGAAGGGAAGAGAAAAGCAGGGGCCAGGTCAGAACAAACCTTGTGTGATATCACATGACAAAGAATGTAGATTAATTCCTGCAAATGGGGAGGGGGGCACCAAAGAATATTTTTGACAGCAAATTGGAAATATTCACTTGCACTCTGGATGGTGCATTGTAGCAAGATGGACTCAGGGCAGAGAGGCTCAAAGAAGGCTCTTCAAGTGGACATGATGTGGGTCTTGCCAGACCAAGAGCCAGGGATACCTGTAAAATCCCTTGGAAGGTGAAATTTTCTGAGAGATTGGAGTAATGGATATGATAAGAGGATAGACAATTGTACTGTGTTGCTGTGCTGCTTAAATTTATGTGTCAACTTAACTGGGCCATGCGATGCCCAGAAAGCTCATCAAACATTATTCCTGGGTGTGCCTACGAGGGTGTTTCTGGAAGATACTGATGTGTGAGTAGACTGAGTGAAGATTTGCCTTCACCAAAGCAGTGGGCATCATTCAGTCTGTTGAGGACTGAAGTAGAACAAAAAGGGAGAGGACATAATCTTCCCGGTCGTTGGACATTGATCCTCTTGGTTCTTGAGCCTCTGGACTCAGATTGGGACTTACGTTACTGTCTCCCCTGGTTCCCAGCCCTTCAGGTTTAGACCGGAACCACATCAATGGCTTTTCCCGGCCTGCATTGTCTTACACCAGGCAGCTCAGGGGACTTTTCAGCCTCCATTCTTGCACAAGCCGACCCCTTATAATAAATCTTTTTCTGTGTATCTATCTATATCCTGGAGGTTCTGTTTCTCTGGAGAACTCTGATTAATACAATATCAAAATGCTGAAGAGTGACAACCTATTTCTGAATAGGGACAATTGGCAGCTGATGTTCAAAAAAAGGAGATGACGGTATGTGTACTTGAAACTTCAAAAACAAATTCAGAAAGGGAATAGAATTTGGGCTGTACCATAAAGGAGAAGGAACAGGCTGGAGAAAGGGGAGGGGGTGAGGGCTGGTGAAGCAAGTGGAATTGCAGTAAGGGCACAGTAAGGGAAGACTGACTAAGACTGACTGCCAGAGTTTTCTTTCCAGGGTTAAGGGGATTCGGTCACTGACTCACATTAGTCACTTTGCTCTGGACATCAGATTTCACAGCTATTGTCCCACTTTCACAGGCACAGATTGGTGTCATCTCTTCACACCTCGGGACTGTGCCACCTTCCTGCCCACAATGTCCCCACCGTCCCCTCGGTGGTGGGAGGGGAGAGCAGGAGGGAGAGAGGTTAAGGGGTGTGGGAAAGGGATATGGGGAAACCCACTAAGTTGAGAGCAGGCTCCATGGTACCCAGGGCAGGGTATCCCCAACTCTCATGGGGGGTGAGTCCCCAAGAGAGGAACCACATGGAGGCCAGATGGCTAAGGGTGCATAAAGCTGTCAGGCAGCAGGTGAGGACAGTGAGGCACTGCCTGGCTGCTCAGAGATGGGTTCAAACCTGGGGCTTCAGAGCTCTGTGTAAGAGCTTCCCAGGGCGTTAGGAACCCAAACAGATTGGGGTCCAGGAAATCTCTAATTCCAGAGGAAATGGGAAATTCCTAACACAGGTAAACTGAGGCAGAATCCCATTCATGTAGTCTTAGTCCATGGGACAAGGGCAGGAGGGGCTCTCAGGGTTTGGAAGACTTATATCCTCAAACCTGTCAGGGTTTGAAGGACTTACCTTGGATGACCACACACACCCCCCCCTTTATAGAAATGAGACTGGTTTTAGGTATTACCATAATGAACCTGAGTCTTTAGACATTCATCCCACCCTGATCCAAATTAACTCAGGAGGGGTGAGTGAAGGAAAATGATGACTAGCAAATATTACCTGTGTGCCACATGGTATGGTAAGTGTTGTATAAGTGAAATCTCTTTTAATCCTTTTAAACCTGCTAGACCAGTATCATGGACTCCAGTCTGCTATTAAGAAATCTTGAGGTTTAGTAATTTCCCAAGGCAACAGAGCTAGAAAATGGTGGTGCAGAGTTTCAAACCTGGCATAGAATGGGGCTGAGCCTGTGGGCAAAAGATGTAAGAATTTTCAAGTAGTGGAAACAGGCAAAAAGGGGATCCTCTTCTTAAAATTTGTACAAGTCCCAGTCTCACAGATTCCCATTCTCCTGGTCTCATAGAGCCAAAGGTCAGACCCCCAGTAAGATATAAGTAGTTGTCTATTCAGGCAAAAAGCAAAGACCCAAATGGATGGAGAGAACTCCCATTTAGAGAGTTTGAAAATCATACGCTTAAACACTTAAAGTGAGAATGTTCTGCAACTATTGAGCAAATTATCAATGTTTAATCAATCATTAAAGAGAAAAAAACCTCAACTGACATGATGTCAAGAATATAAATAATTATTTTAAAAATTCAATAAAATAATACTGTTTTCTTTCCAGAGTCCCCAGTTCAGCTAACATTTTCTCTTGACTTCTAACATTTCAACTTGATTTTCTGGGTTCCCACACACATGAGGAGCTCATGCAGTCCGACAATGCCCATATTGGGACATTTGGGGTAAGCAAAACAACTGGAAAAGCAGGGGTGAGTCAGCAAGTCAGAGCCCTCCCCAGCCACCACCCCACCTGAGTGCTCATCCTTGATGTCTGCATTACTGCAAAATGGGCTCCTCCTTATTGTTTCCCATCAAAGCTTTAGCACTGCTCTCCTCCCAGATATTGAAGCCATGAATGTGTTAGTCCTTCTTGCTGTCTCCTCACCCCCTAAATTCCTTCAGTTTGTGCTCAATGGTTCCCAAACCTGCAAACTTCCCTCACTTTCCAACCCACCACTGTGATTCTGGCTACCTTCATTTCCTACCTGAGTCCCTGCCACAGCCTCTAACAGATCCCGTTGCCTCTACTCCTAAACCTTCCACTCTACTCTCTCCAGCAGCCGGCATCATCTTTCCAAAGTGCTAATCTTATGGTGACTTGGGTTTTTCCCAAGTTCCACAGCCTTCCCAGTTCACGCTTTTCTTTCAAAGCCAAACAAAATAACAAGAACCAAATGACAGGAAGCCCTTACTTTTTCCTTGGGAGGCTCACATTTCCTGGGGTCCACTGTGGTGGATCACTTCCCTCTGTTATACAGTTCTCCAAATCTTCCCTTCATTCCTCTAGGGAAGAGCTGAGGTCTGCAATATTCTACTGAGAAGGTTCACAAAGCCTGAAGCGGTTAAGAAAAGCTTTGGGAGTTGCATGTTGGAGGGGAATTAGAGCAACTCCCAATAGCAATTTAAATTGGATAACAAGCTGTTATTGGTCGAATTGTTTCCCCCAAAAAATACTTTGAAGAGCTAAACCCCAGTACTCGTGAGTGTGACCTTATTTGGAAATAGGACCTTTGCAGATGTAATCAAGTTCAGAGGGGTGATTAGGTGTCTAATGTGACTGGTGTCTTTATAAAAAGAAGAGAGTTCATACACAGACACAGGGAGGAGAATGCCTTGTGAAGGCACAGACACAGATGTGGAGGGAAACAGCCATGAAGATAGAGGAAGAGATTGGGGTTTTGCTGCCATTAGCAAAGAAATGCCTCGGGCTACCAGAAGATGGAAGAGGTGAGGAAAGATGCTGGACTAAAAGAGCTGGAGACAGCACGTTCCTGCCAACACTCTGGTTTCAGATGTCTGGCCTCCATAATTGTGAGTCAGTAAATTTCTGTTGTTTTAAGACACCCAGTTTGTGAAACATTGTCGTGGCAGCCACAGGAAACTGATACACAAAGGAACTAATCACCCCTTCCTCCATCACAAAATATCTTTCCATCTCCTCCCTATGAGACCTATTCTGTCTTTCCAGATCCCTGAAGAGCATTCTCAAGAAACAAGTTTTTCTCCATGTCTTTTTCCTGTAGGTCTCTGTGTCCTTAAATGCTTATCTCCAGAGTCCATCTCAAGATCAAAATCCCTTAACTTATTTTTTCTCTGCTGAAGGAAGCCACCCTTCACATTATTTTTCAGTACACTTTTAACCTCTCTTTGTCTCATCCTCTCTCACCCATACTAAACTCAAAGCCTTCTCTTTCCAAAACGCAATGTTCTTATTGCTTCTTAACCATAAGAAACTTCTTAGAAGTATTCTGCCCTCAGTAAAATGTAACTTTTAAACTTTTTTTCCCCTTGTAAAACTATTTTGTCACTCATCTTTTTAAAACTCTTATCCCCTTGCCCTCAGGATATAATCTAAACCCCTGATTCTTTCATTCAACAGATAATTAAGCACTTCTAAGGTGCCACTGAAAATACTTTCCCAATGAATAAGAAGCTGTGGTCTTGTCTGTCATGGAGATGGCAGACCAGTGCTAAAGAAAGATAATAAGTAAACACACAAACACATACAGAGTTATGCCACTATAAATTGTGTCAAGTGCTGTGAAGAAAGGGGATTGTGTTACTTGAGCTAAAGAAATAGTAGAAGTTAATTTAGCCCAGGAGTTCGAGGTTGCTGTGAGCTGTGTGAGGCCACGGCACTCTACCTAGGGCCATAAAGTGAAACTCTGTCTCTACAAAAAAAAAAAAAAAAAAATAGTAGAAGTTAATTTAAATTGGAGAGCATTCCAATTATTTATTACTAGACTGTCAAACCACCCCATAACTTAATTGGCTTAAGAGAAAAATCAGTTAAGATCTCTCTCAATTTTGGTGGTTGCCTGGGCTCAGCTGGCTGGTTCTTCTGTTCCATGTGATGTAGACAGAAGCTGAAATCACCTGAAGGCTCAACTAGACTGGAATACCCAAGAGGGCCAACTATCATGGTGGCAGTTAATACTGGCTGTCTGCTGAGAGCTCAGCTGAGACTGTTGACCAAAATGCTTACATGTAGTTTCTCCAAGTGGCTTGAGCTTCTCATAGCATAGGCTCTAGATTCCAAAAGGGAGTATCCCAAAAGTAAGCATTCCAAGATGAGGAAGCAAAAGTGGCCAGGCCAATTAAAAGCACATCCAGGGATGGAGACAGTCACATTTCTCTTGTATTCTCTTGTTGGCTAAAGTCATCACAAGCCCACAACTAGGTCAGTGTGGGAGAGGGTTACCCAAGGTTGTGGGTACCATGAGGCATGGTTAATTAGGGTCACAGTCTACCATGGGGACTGAGAAGTCATGGTCAGGGGGAGAGAAGGTGGCAAGTTCTGAGAGAAGAGTACAAGTTGGCCAGGCAAAGACTTGAGAGAAATGGCACCCATCAGGAGAACCTGGCTCTTTCTAGGAGGTGAAAGAAGACAGTGTGGCTTGAGGACTGGGTATACAGTGAGGCTCAGTGGAGACATCTAAGGCAAATTAAGGAGTTGTGATTTACCTAAAATATAACAAGAGACTATTTAAGAGTTTTTAACAGAAGGAATGCACCATGAATCACTTGAGTTTTTAAGAGATACCTCCATCTGCAGTGAGAAGTCTGGGTTGGAGGGAGCAGGAGGACATCATGGAAGGCCTGGAGGAAGGGTCCATAGTGGCCCATCACACAGGGAAGTAGCTTGTGCCAGGTGACAGTGTCAGAGGGGACAGAGAAAATTGAATGGATTTGGGAAATTTTTTGGAAGTTGTCTTGGCAGGACCTAGCAGTTGACTGGATGTGAGGAAGGTGAGAGAAAGAGCGGTCAAGATGACTCCCAGGTTTCTAGCTGGAGGACTCTCGAGCAGGAGAAAGTAGTCCAGAAGATTTAGGAGGGAAAACCAAGAGTTCAATTGGGGGCATGTTTATGTTTGAGATGCTTTTGGAGACATCCAAATAGAGATATCAGATGGGTAATTGGAGAGACGAGTCAGGAGGTCAAAAGCAGTTGGATAGCTCTGAACTTGTCCAGATACAACTTGCAATACAATCTTCTGTTTACTCCTGAGCCATCCTCATGCCTGTACACTCCAGATGTGTCCCCAGGGAATGGCCTGCAGCCCCCATAGACCCAACTTGTGCACATCTAGATCTTGGCACTTGCTGTTCTCTCTCTGCCTCTGTCATCCCTCCCTCCATCATCCCATCGCCTGGTTATGTCCTGCCAGATTTGTAGGTATGACTATCTCTTGACCCTCCCCCTCCATGAGATGGCCCTTGTCACATTGCCTTCCAGTGGCACTTTCCCTTGTGCTTCAATGCCCCCAAGGAATGCAAACTCCTTAAAGCAGGAAGCATGCCTTATTTAGGGTTGTGTCCTGAGCAGGTGCTCAGTAAATAATAGCAAATGAATGAACTGACCTCTGCCTCTAGCCTCTTGCTCCTGTTTGTTTGTAGGGAATATTATGTTCATAGTACACTTCTCTAAACAGCCCTCTTATCTTATGTCTCCCTTCCCCAGAAGCTCCAGAGGCTTCCTGATGGTCACTGCTTCCAAAGAAGGATTGATGCCCTCTCTGTTCCTGTTGAACATATTGAAAGAGAAATCATGCAAGGCCTGGATATTTGGGGGTTAGGATTTCTTAACAAGCAAGGACAAGAGAGGCACTGGAGCAGGCAGCACTGAGGGCCAGAAGGGAGGAGACAAAGGAGCCTCCAGCACCTTCTCATGGGTACAAAGGCAAGTCCAAAGGAGAATCTTCAATTCCTTATATTTGTGTATCTCAGGAAACACTATACATCAAGGTCTTTAAGCCACTGTTAGTTCCAAAAAAAAAAAAGAGAGAGAGAGAGAGAGAGAGAGAGAGAGAATTGGATAGGAACAAACAAATCCCAACCTCTCAAATGAAGAAGCTGGCCGTAAGCCCACAGATAAGTTACTATCAACAACTTTGTGCAATAATAGGACTATTTTATCATTTTTTGCACATCATAATAAGAAAAAATGAAACTAATGCCTATGATAAGAACTATAGGTTTTAGAGAAGCTTATTGCAATTGAGAGCAAAACAGCCAGGTGGCCAGGGTTAATCCCCCAGGCATTAGGCATCCAGCTATGTTTGTTCAGTTGTGAAGGATAAGAAGAAATAATTATTGATCATATACAAGATGCTGGGAATATATTGTTGAAGTTTTAATCTAGAAGGTAAAATGATATTAGGGATTTAAAGGTTTTAACTCTCTTTTGAAAATCCCTTATGAAAGATAAATCAGTTGTTCCCCTTTCTGGCAGTTCCAAGAACACATTATAGATGATACCTTGGGGACCATCTGATAAAAGAGGGTCAAGCTGAAGGAAGGGAGCCAGTCAGTCTTGGCACTATGGAAAATGCTGCAAGAGCAACTATGCAAGGGTTTCCCTTACAGGACGTGCAGAGTTATAAGGGGTGATGGTTTTCAACGATATTGGTGAAAAGCATGGTCCAGAGGAAAACATCCTTTTTGGAAGGAAGGATGGAGAATCCTAAAAAAAAACTCAAACTAGACCTCCCATTTGATCCTGCAATCCCATCACTGGGCATCTGCCCAGAAAAAAAAAAAAAAATCCTTTTATCCTAAGGATATTTGCACTAGACTCTTTATCGCAGCTTAATTTACAATCGCAAAATGTGGAAACGGCCTAAACACCCACCAACCCAGGAATGGATTACCAAGCTGTGGTATGTGTATACCATGGAATACTATTCAGCCATTAAAAAATATGGAGACTTTACATCTTTTGTATTAACCTGGATGGAAGTGGAACACATTATTAGTAAAGCATCACAAGAATGGAGAGGCAAGAATCCTATGTACTCAATTCTGATATAAGGACAATTGATGACCTAGTATTCGGTGGAGGGGGAGCAAGTGGGGTGCAGGGAGAGGGAAGGAGGAAGGGGGTGAGGGGTCATGGGGTGCAATACACCTCTTGGGAATGGGACACAGCTTACCTAACAAATGCAGTCAGTGTAACCTGGTTCTTTTTACCCTCAATGAATCCCTAACAATAAAAAAAAAAAAAAAGTAGGAAATACTAACCGTACAGATGGTGTGCTAGGTCTAAAGAAAACAGAAGGTAGATTGAGACAGACTAAAGATACAGAAATACTGTCTTATCTAAGCCCTTTCTGCCTCTGGCTTACAGATAAAGATCTCTATACAACACTCTGTAAATGTGAGAATGGAAGGCTACTATTATCCAAATCCACCCAGCCATAGGTGCTCTGCTCACGTTGCACATGCTGGTGACATGTAGCTGCCCGCATGTGCCCATCCTGGTCTAACCCTGTGGCACTGGCAGGCAGCAGCAGGTAGTGTCTGTGGACTTCTTGGGATCCTGTGTAATGGAGAGCACTGGGGGTGGGGAGCTCCTCGGGGCACACGAGCCTCTCTCACCCACCAATCTTCAGGAGTCATTTACAAAAATCCACCCCCAGTATTTGTGGATTAATTGGATTCTGGATTTGACCCTTTAAAATCAGAAAGATTTTGTGTGTGTGTGTGTGTGCGCACGCGCACATGCTGTTAGTTATTGAATAAAATATTGCTATCCTGTCCATCTGTCGTATTTGAAAAGACATAAAAGTTCCCACAAGTTGGTAAAAATATATTTTATTTGTTCATACAAAGAAATAGTATGAATTACCAGAATTTCATTTTCCTAGAAACATCTTTCTCTGTGTAAAATTAATTTGTGTTATACATAGGACAAAATACTTGATTTAAAATGTTTTGTACATATTGGCTATTCTAACATCCAGGTTATAGAAGACATACTGCTAGAATTTGCACAGTATTTTAGAGTACGGGGCTGAACAAAACTCAGTCATAAATTAATGTTATAAAAGTGAAAAAAAGTCTAACCACACCTTTAAGTTTTATTGACTGTCCTTTCTGATAAACCAAATAGAATAATGACATTAACTTCTGTGTCAGCATCTTAGATACGTACCGTTTGTAGTTTATCGGAACAGTCCTTTTTCCTTTCTTATAAAAATACCCTGACAGCATTTGAAATGGTGCTCCTCCAAAGGTCTCTAATGTATCTGTCGCTCAAAAGAGAATCCCAATTTCTCCTCCTCCATCATCCTATTATGAAGTCATGATACCAGATACCACTTATAAGTTAACAGACTACTGCACAAACACTGCAAAAAAAGCACAGGAAAGATAGGAACAATAAAAATCTCTCAGGCGGCGCCTGTAGGTCAAAGGAGTAAGGCTTTGACCATATACGGGTGGGTTCAAACCCAGCCCTGGCCAAAAACTGCAAAAAAAAAAAAAAAAAAAAAAAACTCATTTTTGTTAACCTTTTTTGTTTGTTTTCAAATGAGAAAAGAAAAAAAAAAACAACAGAGAAATAAAGTACTGCAACAAATACCAAAGCTTTTCCCTCAAATTAGAAGAAACCCAAAACATGCTGGGACAAAGTGCCGGAACATGAAAGGGTGTTTGTCTTCTAGCAGCTAAAAAGCTAAGTGTGGTGGCCTTGGAGATTGCTAGAACAGGAAGAAATTCAAGGCTTCATTTTCCCTGTGGCCCGCCCTCTCCAGAAGGAAGACACACTGGTTCTGTAGTAACTCCCACAGGCTGGGGTGTAACCTGGATCAGTTGGGGGCTATAAGCTATCAGACCCCCAGGAAGATGTTTTGATTTATTTGTCTTATATAGAAAAACTTGCTATGCTCCATCAACGCTAATTGTGGAAATGTGTTTGAATTCAAGAATTTGACCCAGAATAGGATTTTGACCTACTTCATTGTTGATGACTAAATGACCCTCCTTCTATCTGAAAATTTCCTGTTTCAGATTTATTTTAAGGCAGGGAATAAACAATCTAAAAGTGTCCAGCTTGGGAAGAGGGCAGGGACCTGCCTGGGAAGGCTCATGCGTACTTTCTCTGGCTTTGTTGCAGCCCCTTCTCTGAACCCTCCTCCTGCATCCTGAGCCACATCAGACCACAGGGATGGCCAGAGAGCTGACAGGGTAATTCTCCATGAAAGGCTTGGATATCACCTTCTATTCCAAGCCATATAGTATGCTGTAACTGAAAAGAGGAGATCTCAGTTTAATTTCAAATAAACAAAACAACGCACAACCAGTCAGCACCCTTGGCCGGTGTTTTTCACATCCAAGAGAACCACGCCAACTAGGTTTAAGGTGTTCTCCTAAGTGCAGGCTCCACATCATTGTCTAGACACAATCAGAAAGCTATGCAATGGATTTAGCATTTGAGGAATGCATACAGCCCCTAACCATCTTCCTCCAAAAAGGAACCTACACAATCATACCTTTGCACAGTAGCCAGATCTGGGTTAAAACTTGTGGGCAAATATAAACTAGATTATTGAGATACTACTTAAAGACCAGTAGTATCTTTGATCAGTTTCTAAAGATGAATTATCTTTTCCTCTTTCCAGACAAGTTTTCTTATACTATCAGGAAAGTTATCTCATACAAAACACAAAAGTACTCTTTGTAAATATGACATCTTAACCATTTTGTTAATATGTATCTCTTCCCACATATTCCTTGATGAAGGAATAACTCAAATAACAATTCTTTTCTGGTAGAAGCATTCTGTTTTGTAAAGCTGAGGATAATCTGAATATATCATATGTGATATTGCTGTATGTTTAGCCAGCTGTCCCCATAAATCTATATGGTTACCCAACTGTCTAAGTCATCATGCCCAGTAGCTCTCTCTGACCAGAAACGTCAAGTGAAGAGCATTCTGAACAGCAGTGACAATGCTGGCAACCCTTTGGTCAAGACCTAGCTAAAACAAGGGACAGCTATACAAGTGTCAGGTTCAAGTGTTTACAGGTAGCAGGGGGCCAGCTTCCTCAACCTGTCTTTACAAGCCCCAGTCTTGGTTCTTGTCATTTGGCCATTGACTACAGACCATGCTGTCACTCTGCAACGTCATTGTGAGATAAGCTAGGAGCTCCAAGGAGACATCAAGTGGGAGGAGCAGGGATTCCCTTCCCATGTCAGGCTGCCTGTCATTCTTGGGTCTTTTGTCTTTTCTCCTGTGGAGGCTCAGGGCCCATGGCCTAGCATTGGCTGACCCTCTACCTAGCAGCACCTTGGAAGACGCTGAGGGTAAGGGACACATCTGATTCCTTAAGTCGTATCACCCAGCGTCCTTGGTTCCAGCCCACTGGATTCTTTGGTGTGTCAAAGCAGAACTGTCTGCCTGGAGAACAAAGTGTGGGCCCTCTCATGCAAATTAGAAGAAATCACTTTTATTTCTAAAGCAGCACCCAAGAGTCACACGCATGACCTGGAAAAGAGGACGCTGACATTTGCATACACTTTAAGTTGGTTAATGAAGTGGGGAATGGGGCAGAAGAAGATGCTGGGCCATCTTTCAAAATCAAAAGCTAAAGTAAATGCACCCTGGCACTGCAACCGAAAAGGAAGTGAGTGATTCTCCTACATGCTGAGTGGAGGTGTGGATGAAACCCTCCTATCCTCTGAGGAAGCTGCTTGGTGAGGTCTGGCCTTCAGAACACAGCAGCGGGCAGCTCAGTGCTGCCCTGAGGTGCACGGGGCAGGAAGACAGGTCGCTGGAATCTGAGACCCAAGAGGCAAGGAGGCAGCCAGCGGAGAACTCAGGTGGCCACTGAAGGCTGAATACCCGTAACAACCACAATCTCAAGTTGTGCTTTTCTTCTTTTTAAATATAATAGGCGAGGGGGGGGGGGGACAGAAGCACCATCAATTGTGAAAAACAGAACAAAATATTAAGAGTTCAACAACACTTTGGAATGTTAATAGATTATGACTCTAACTCCCTAAAGAGTGTGGCCAGGCAGCTTAGTGAATTAATTGCTTATGAATTAAAAATAAATTATTATAAAATAGATTTCTGTACATTTTACATACATATAATCTCTCTCAATATATAAGCCACATGGGAAATTACACAGCCCAGGTCTGTTCACTCCCAGCCGAAGTCGAGCCCGGTCATCTGGTAGAACTTGCGGTTGAAGGGCCGGTAGAAGTCGCGCAGCCGCCGCACCACCTCGCGGTCGATGTGCGGGTGGGTCCGGCCCTTGGTCTTGCCCAGGCAGTGCGGCTTGCCGCTGCCCTCGGCCTTCTTCAGGCAGGGGAAGCCCTTGGTCTTGTTGAAGTAGAAGTGCTTGTCCGTGATGATCCTCTTGAGGCCCAGGAAGTCCTGCACGCGGCCCAGCTCGCCCGCCGGGTCGCTGATGAGCCGCTCGCCGCTCACGAAGAGCATCTGGCCGAGCGGGAAGTGGCGCAGCCAGAGCTCCAGGTGCTTGGCGTAGATGCCGATCTGGATGGCGCTCCACGACGTGTCCACCAGGCCCGCGCTCCTGTTCTTGAACGTCAGGCTCTCGAAGGTGGGGATGTCGGGCCGCTTGGACAGCGTCTGCGTGTAGTCCGAGATGGCCCTGGTCACCGGGTCCCGCACCACCACGATGAGCTTGGTGGCCTTGGACATGGCCGAGATGCGCGCGGGCGCCTCCCGCGTCACGAAGTAACTGGGCGTCTTCTCCATGGTGATCTGGCCCTCCAGGGTCCTCGGCATCAGGTCCCTGGGAAGAGCAAACAAACCAAAGGGTCAGCAGGGCATGCTTCTGCGGCCACACAGACCTTGGTCTCAAGGTCAACGCTTCTAATCCCGGCGCCCTCTTATTAGTGCAGAAACACGTAAAATTACAAGCAGAATTTTACAGCTGAACGGGACGTTAACGATATCCCAGCTGAAGTTTGGAGGACACGTTCCCTCCGCCTGAAACATGAAGGCATCTTCACAAGCCAGAAAGAGCAAGATATACCTTTCTCTAAGATCCTCTTGTGAGTGCCCCTTTTCTCTTATTTTTCAGGTCTCCAGCTTTCAGACTGGCCCACACATTTGATGTCAACACACAAGAGCCTTTGGCCTCTGGTATGTGGTTTTCCTAAAAAACAAAATAGGCCTGGGGCTCGCAGAGATTTCTCTGTCTGTGGGTCCTGGCCCTAGGCTGCTTTCACACACATACCAGACCCAGGCCAATGTGCCATGGACACATTGAAAAACACCTCCCTGGACCAGCCAGGTTGTTCCAGCTTTATCACAGTGTCCACCGACACAGCCTTCACTCCAAAAAGCCACAAAGCACACTGCGGCCAAAAAATGGGTGAATCAGGTAGGTACAAACTCATACAAACAGGCCACGAGGAAATTCCCAAGACACAATTCTAGCAGCTTTCAAAAATACCTTAGATTCCATTAGAGGAAAAAAATGGTAAGAATCTGTGACAGCATTAACTTACATTAACATACAAAAGTAGCATACAATACTGTTACAACCCTCAGTACATAAAGGCCATGATAATTGCCAAAAAGCAGTTGGGGGAGGGGCAGATCACATCACACTGATTACACAAAGACCTTGGTTATAAGAAATGAAGTCCAAAGCCACATGATTGTAGCTAATGTTATAAAACAAGTTGCAAATTTTAATTGTTAGGACATAGATTCTGTTATACAGATATGTGATGAGATTGTTGCTATAAAACATGGGATGGAGAGTCTGGAACCTAAAGGTTAGGGGTCTGTTGATGCTGTGAGTTCACTCTGTAGAATATTTTCAAGTGAATCTGCTCAAGAAAAAAGAAACAGCACTACCCAAGGCAAGCAAGGGGTGACATGGTAGGCTTGGAGAGTGATGAAATTCTTGGGTGAGGGAGGACTGTCCCTATTAGGGAGAAGCAGGACGTAAAAACAGGTGCCTGAGCAAAAGGAAATGCCTACAGGTTAATGTTCTGTGACACCTCAGAAGATGGGAAAGGGAAGGATGGAGACAAAGAGGAGTGTTGGGTCAGACGTCCTCCTGGGACTTGAGACTTTCAATGAAGGCAGAGACAGTAAGGGCTCTGGCTCAGCACAGCAGCTCACGCCTGTAATCCCAACACTCCAGGAGGCAGAGGCAGGGGGAATCACTTGAGCTCAGGAGTTCAAAACAAGCTTAAGGAAGAGCAAGACTGTTTCTCTTGAAAATAGAAAAAACAGCCAGGCGTGGTGTTGGGTGCCTGCAGTCCCAGGTATTAGGGAGGCTGAGGCAGGAGGATCTCTTGAGTCCAGGAGTTTGAGGTAGCTGTGAGCTATGCTGATGCCACTCCATTCTAGCCTGGGTGACAGAGCAAGACCCTGTCTCTAAAAAAAAAAACAACCAAAAAACCAAAAAGCAGAGTATGGGCTTTTTGTGTAATGGGCCTACATCTGAGTCTTTCTCTACATCCGGTTGGCTCTGTAACCAAGAGGCAAGTTACTTAATCTCTCTGAACTTTATTATCCCAATACCAATATGTGAAGTGAAAATAATTATACCTACTTTATAGAGTTGTTATTGAAAATTAAATAAGGTTAGCTCTAGCAATCTCACTATTGGGTATATAGCCAAAGGAACTAAAATCGGTATGTCAAAGCAATATCTGCACTCCTGCGTTCATTTCAGCAGTATACATGTTAGCCAAGACATAGAAGTAACCTAAGTGTGTATTAATGGATGAAGAGATTGCTTTAATGTGGTGTATATACCCAGTGGCTGTTTTTAAACTGCCTTTAAAGTGAAGGAAATCAGTTGCTCATAACATGAATGGAATTGGGGAACGTTATGTTAAGTGAAATAAGCCAGGCACAGAAAGACAAATACTGTCCATGATCTTGCTTATATGTAGAATCTAAAAATGAAGCTCTCATTGAAACAGAAAGTAAAAAGGTGGTTATCAGAGACTGGGGTGGGGGGAGGGGTCTGACAAAAGGGAAGATGTTGATCAAAGGGTAGATAGAGTTTCAGTGACACTAGAGAAGTAAGTTTTAGTGATCTATTTCACTGCTTGGTGACCTCAGTTAATAACAATTCGTTGTCTATTTCAAAATTGCTACAAGAATAGAATTTTAACATTCTCACCACAAAAAAAGGATAAGTTGGTGAGGTGATGGATATGTGAACTTGCCTGGTTCAATCTTTTCTAAATAAATGTAGATCAAAACATCACACTATGCCCCACAGACATATGAATTATTTCTCAATTAAGAATAAATTCTTTTTAAAGAAAAAAATTAAATGAAGTTTGTAAAGCTGACTCAGTTTAGCCTAATATTTAAGCTCTTTGGGCTCAGAAGTCAGGCTGCCTCCAACCCTGGCTTTCCCTCTTATAAGCTGTGTCACCTGGAGTAACTTATTTAGCTTTTCTGGGTTTCTCCTCATCTATAAAAATGAAGCTAATAATAATATCTACCTTGTAGGAGTTTAATGAGGATTAAAGAATTAATAATCATGCTTAGAACATGCCCAATGTATAATACATACTTGATAAGTATGTGTATCAGCTACTACTATTATTATCATCATTATGAAATTGCTCAATACATAGTTTATGGGACATGGTGGGACCAAAATCAAGCATATGTGTGTATCCAACAGTGTGTCCCGTATACATCAAAAGGGGATGCATTAACTTAGTGGGTACTAAATTTTGATCACATGTCTATAATCACATATTAACAATTGGATGGAGATGTCTGATTGATTCCTACCTAGGCATAGGAATGAAAGTAAAAAGACAATTTCCACATCATTTTTGACAAAGCATTTACCCCTCAGTAGGACATCCAAAGCTCCAAGCATCCTAATGTAGAGACCACAGCTCCTCTATTGAGGAGGAGCACATGCATAGAAATGATACAAACTATGTATCATACAAGCCGGAAACGGCTGTTTCCTGGCGAGAGTGAGCTCCTTCTCACAGGACACTGCCAACAGGGACTCAGAGGAAAAGCATTTTCCCGTAGGAAGACTGCAGCAGCAGCAGCAGCACCAGAGCTGTCCCCAGCTTAAACTAACGCTGGATTGACCCACTTTGCCCATTAACCACTTAGATTAATGTAGCCGTGTCATCAGCCTAATGTGATGGGGGATTAAAGAGAGCCCTAGCTCTCAACTTATTTTGCATTTGACTAAAAAGCAGGTCAAGTCAGAAAAAAGCCCAAGTATTTTTACTTGTGCCAACCCAGCTGCAACCTGACAGTCTACAAGAGGTTAATACTCAGAAGCAAAGTGTTTCTTCAATTACAGGAAATCCTACTCCCAAAGTTCTTCAGGGTTGGGGCAGGTGGTGGGTTTAGGGTCTGTCCTTAGAGTCCATCTTGTCTAGCCTGGGCTTTGAAGCCAGGCCACCAGGTAAGACTCAGCACTAGCCTTCACTGAGGTGTGTGACTCTGGACACTTCACTGCCATAGTTTTCTCATCTGAACAAAGAAAAATGAAGATGTCCACCTCTTTGGGTTTTTGAAAGGGCTGCAAAGCCAACTTGGGTACCTAGTTGGGTACCTAGTTGGTGCTAGGAAAATGTTTCAATTATCTTCTGTTGACAGGATTTGAAACAAAGATGTAAGGAAGCAAGGTTTGCACATAGGGGACTTGCCATTCCTTCAGTTCTGCCCTCTAGGGGGGAAGGCTCAGCTCCTGAGAGGCAAAGTGCAGGGATGCTGGCTCCTGTCCTTGGCCTGCCTGGGGTCCACTACCATCCCTGAGCCCCACTGCCTGCATTTCCCCACTGGCCCTAAAGAAGGGTCTGTTGGTAGTTGCAAAATGGCTAAACCAGCAATTGTGACTGGGAAGGCACATAAAAGGACTAGTAAAAAGGGAAGGGGACCTCAGCCATAAATTAAGACTCCTTGAGCCATGGGCAGACTTACTGTGTGACTGACTGCTGCTCCCCCAAACCATGCAGGTCACCAGTCTTGAAGGACCCATCTCCCCAGGACAGCCTGGTGTTTGTCTATGTGTCAAACAATACTCAAGGAGCCCCAGAACTTATTTTGATTATTCTCAAAATAGTGAAGCCAGGGGAGTACTGTACTGCTGACAAAAGACCTCCCAGAGGCCCCTCAGCCCTCGGTGTGCTGGGAAGCAGACAAAGCATGGCTGAGAAGTGAGATGCACAGCTGGGTCCCTATCATTTTGGCAAATGACTCCTCGGCCGGGGCATGTGGGTAGATGGGGCCTGGCATCTCCCAGTATGCCCCCATGGGTCTATCTGTTGTAGAAACAATCACTTTATGATATGTGTCAAAACATACTAAGGGGCGATTCCACTCAGGACCACTGTTACAGGTGCATGAACGCTGCAATGGGATATAGCTGTGCGGGAGAGAGACTAGGCTCACTCTACCTACCGCCTGAGCTGGTGGGGACTCACAGCCAAGCAGCAGGGCAGGGGTCAGTGAATGGAAAAATCACAAGAGGTGACATCTGGGCAAGGGGGATTCTGGCTAAACTAACCTGACAGGACTCTCACTGGTGAAGGCCACCCAGACACCAGCTGGGGGATAGTGGAGGATGAGGAACCCAAGCAGATATCCATGGTGATCATTTGTCCAGGGAGAAGAGTTCAGGCTAAAATGAGTCAGCAGGGCTCTTTCCTAAGACTGGGTGTTACAAGGACGTGCACAGCTGGGCCTAGGAAAAGGTTCAGGAGCCTGACTAAATGTAGGTCAAGCTGAGAATCTTTGTCACACCACCAAGGAACACAGCACAGCCTGAGAAATGAATGGAGAGCTCCTGGCACAGAAAACCCCTGGTGGTGACAGGCAGGTCCCTTTTTCTCTTCTTCAACCCCTCTTCCCCTGTCATCGCCACCAGGTCCTAGAGCTGAGTCCTGTCTGTTCACTTCCTGGTCCATTTTTCTCTTCTTTTGCCCCAACTCTGGTCATAAGTTCTTGCCTTGCTGCCCAGAAACCTCTGAGTTCAACGTGTCTAAGAGAAGAGGGATAAGGATGTAGCCAAGGATGACCCAGCCCAAGCTGGCCTCCAGGGTACAGGGTAAGCAAGGTGACTAAGCTGCTCATTAGGGAAGCCAGTTTCTCAGACAGTCAGAGCTAATAATTATATGGGGCTTTGGAGCTTGTGAAGAAACTTTCACACACATTATCTGATTTAATTCTTAAAACAAGCCTTTGAGATAAGTAGTATAGTCATCAATTTACAAAGGAAGAAACTGAGGCCCAGGGAGAGAGGATGAATCGCTTGGAGCTGGGAGACCGCCTGCAGGTGAGAGCTGGAGCTTGGAGTCAGCACTCCTGAATTGTCTGCTCCCATCATCACCATCTCCACCTCCCTCTCAACCTCCTCTGCTCTTTCCTTATAAGATTAAGAACACATAGAACTACAAGCCTGTCCTCTCTCTACATAGGTCCCTATATCTTTTTTCCAATCTTTCATAGATTAGGATCTTACTATTAGGTATTTTAGTATGAATTAGATCACTACTGATCATAATTGTTCAAATATGAGGCTGATTTCAAAATAACAAAGTTATTTGGTTCACATAGGTGTATTCACACTGTTCACTGCATTCTATGAGACATGACAAATGACCAATCACTGCAACAGCTCCTCCCTTCCAGTGTCCCTCCTTCCCTCTACTGCATGGGCAGGCCAGGAAACCTCTTTGAAAAGCACAGAAAACTGGCACAAATCACTAATAGAAGTTCATGAAGCCAACAGGCCTAGACAGCATCTCCCCAGGCCAAGGCTAAGGAAGACACAATGTTCACAACCCAACAGAAGTGTCCCTGGCAGTCAGTTCCTCCCCTCTTTTACATTAGAATCTCAGAAGGGTACTTTTTAAGGAGTGCTAAATGGCCTGGCCCTGCCCCAATCTCCAGGGGTAGGCCCTGGAGGGATAGGGCAGGGTGGCGCTCCAATGCAAGAATCTTACAGATGACTCTAAGGTGGCAGCGGGGAGGGCAGCCATTCTCCCTGGTATCGGGACCTGGAATCTGTCCTTCCCATCAGTTGTTTGCTCATCTGATATTCACACATACCTAAGTGGAGATGATGACGCTGTGTTAAGTACAAAGTGCTACCTCAGTGGGAAAAAAATGAGGAAACAACCTGGTGATCAGAGCTAAAAGTTGTTCAGCTATTCCAGATTTACTATTTGAGTCAAGGCTAGAGAATTAGGGGTCCTGCTCTCAGCTGCCAGTAGACCACTTCCCAAAGCAAGTGAGAGAAAACAATGGGGGAAAATACAATTGAGCTGGAAGCAAAGATGTTTGTTGGTCCTGAACACACACACAAACCCCTACGTCTGATAGTTAGCAAACACAAATGAGGCTACCCGTGAAGCAAAATGCGACAAACTAAAGGAAACAAAGATAAGCCCATCTATCTGTCAAGATAAAGAAAAGCTAACTGATGCATCTAATTCTTTCACTATTAAAAGTTAGATAATATCACCCTCCACAGAAGGAAAACCAAGCAGGTGAGGCATGATGCTAGTACAGGTTTGTGGCTCAAAGTGAAGCTAAGTTCTCTTTTAAAAGAAAAGAAATCCCGTGAAACTAGGATGAATTAATGGCAAAAAAGGACCATCAGGCTGTTTTCCTCTTTTCTAATCTTGAGGCAGCGTGGATAAGGAAGATGGTGAGAATTCTGTTTGAGGATTTGGAACCTCCAGCCTCAGTTGGAGCCAGCCTCTGCCTGGGGCCTTTTCTCTCTGTGCTGGAGAGGTCAGCTCAGAGGAGAGGGTGAGCCGACTTCCTGCTGGCTCCATTTCCCACTGGGAACAGCTGTCCTAGGGCTTTGGAGACACAGTTTACTACTTAACATAAGTCTTGCTGGGGCTCTTAAAAGCTGCTGCTGGAAGGAGACTACAAAACAAAGGAGTAGGAAATAAGAATGAATGGGAGAAGTTCTGAAAAAACTCTATAATTCTGGTGTTATCCAGGACCAAATGTTGTCCTAATTCCTTTTCTGCTTCTTCCTCTCCTGGGGTGATACCAGCCCTCCTACAGTCCAGCAGTCGACTCATTGTTTGAACTGGTAAATTACACAACAATAAAAAGGCAGATTATTGAAATGGGTGTAACCTAACTCACTATAGTCAAACAGATGCTGGGGCATTTATGCAAAACAGATGATGGAAGTGAATGTTCTCAAGAGTACAAGCTGTGGCCCACACTGAGTTAGAGTAGGCCCCCTCTTCCAAGCTGATGGAGGAAAACTGGAAAGAGCTAAGGAAACATTTGGCCATACCCTTCTCCTCTTCCACTGGGAGAATGACTTCCTTGCCAAGTTGTGGAAATACCCCACATTTTCTGAACCCCAAAGATTTTATTTCTTCTTTTTAAAAATGTACTTGTTAACTTGGGCATAGTAAAAATCATTCCTGACAGGCCAGGCTTGGTGGCTCATGCCTGTAATCCTACCTAGCACTCTGGGAGGCCAAAGCAGGTAGATTGTCTAAGGTCAGGAGTTTAAGACCAGCCTGAGCAAGAGTGAGGCCTGGTCTTTAAAAAATAGCTGGGCATTGTGGCAGGCGCCTATAATCTCAGCTACTTGGGAGGCCGAGGCAAGAGGATCACTTAAGCCCAAGAGTTTGAGATTGCTATGATGCTGTAGCATTCTATCAAGGGTGACAAAGTGAGACTGTCTCAAAACAAACAAAAAATCATTCCTGGTGTCCGAGTCTAAAAATTTTCACAAATGCATAAAATTATGTAGCCACCACTACCATCAAGATACAGAACAATTCTACCCATCCACCTAAATTCCCTTATAACTTTCTGATGAAGATTTTACAAGTCCTCTTAAAAATGGCCAAAGGTTGCTAAATCCTTATTTTGACATTGGGGGGGGGGAGGGGGGATATTGATTGAAATGAGAAAAGGGTCAGTAGGGACTTAGAAATTTTGATATAACAGATATTTACTGCTGCTTTTTAAAAACGAGAGACCAGGTATTTCTGTGAGGGTCTCTGGCCCTCATTGGCAGATTGTCCTGGACACATTCCTAAGTTTCTAGCCTCTACTTCCTCATCTGGAAAGCCAGCCCAGTGGAGGCGACACAGGTTCCATCCATACTGATAAACTGAGCCGACCACCACCCCAGGTGCACAGGCCAGGAAATTGTAAAACTGCATCAGCTTGACTGTTCTATGAAGCCCAGGTCTGGCCTCTGAGATCTCACAAAACAAAAATTCAAAAGAGAACCCTTTACCAAGAGAAGAATCAAGATTTCTATGAACGTTATGACTGTCTGCTCCCTGATCCAACACAAAGCTCACTCCAGGCATCTGCACAGTCACAAACTGGTCCAGGAAACAAAGACACCCCTTTAAAAGTTGATAAAACATACAGAGAGTGAGTGCTGGGTTTTGAGCACTTGATATACTGACAAACATCAGTGGCTAAATTCAAAACCACTGGGCTCCCAGAGAAGGGAGGGATAAATAGGTAAAGCAGAGGATTTTGGGGGCTGAAACTCCCTGGGATGGTATTATGGTAGTGGGTGCATATCAAGATAAAAGTGTCCAGATCCATACAATGCACAGCACCGCACCTGACCCTCATGTAACTGTGGGCTTTGGGTGACAGTGACGTGTCAATGCAGGTTCACTGATCACAACAAACATACCACTCTGGGATACTGACAGTGGGGAGGCTTGCAGGTGTGGGGGCAGGGGCTATATGGGAAATCTCTGTCCTTCCCCTCAATTTTCCTGTGAAATCTAAAACTGCTCTGAAAAAATAAGTCAATTTAAAAGATATTTAAAAAAAAAAGAGAGAGAGAGACCTGACACAAAGATTGTCTTTGTCAGAAAATCTCCCCTGAACTTTTTAAGTAGGCCTTGACTTTTATAATTCTGTCTCTACATTGTCCAATTTTAGCAAGAATCCTACTAAGTCGGTTTAGCTAGAATTCCGTTTCCTCCATAGCTAGTCACCCTCTATATGTAAGGGTTCCCATCTCCCACCACCACCCAGGTGATATCTTGTCACCCTGGCCTGCCTTCAACTGTTAGGTCAGTTTAGCTAGAATCTCCTTTACCCTTCATGTTTCCTCTTAGCAATTTTCCATCCACTGACACCCCCATCCCCAAACTCCTTGGCTATAAATTGTGTCCCATCCATGCTGCCTTAGGAATTGAGCCCAGTTCTATACTGAGGTCTCTTTTGCCCTCTTTTGCAGAGGTATTGAATAAAATCCATAAGGTGTGTCAAAAGTAGCCCCTGAAGTCACCATACAGAGGGAAAATTACAAAATTTTACAAAGAGGTGGTCAGGTCATAGAGAATATTTTGTAAATACAGTATTTTGTAAAATTCTGTAATGAATATTTTGTAAATAAAGGTACAGTTAGCCACAATTCCCCATTTTTCCTATGGACAGTGGCTTCAGGGATGACTTTTAGGACACCCTGTAATATTTTCTGCTCTATCTACTGTGCCTCTGGTTTTCCTTGGCAGATTCTTTCTATTCTTGGTTTCTTTTCTACCAAGGATCATTTTCTTCTCTGGAGAAGACTAAAGTCTCAGACCCTTAATGTAGGCCAGCCCCATGGGTAGTATTCTCAGCATGACCCACTCAGTTCCTGGAGCTGAGGGTTCCTCCCAGGATGCAGGGAGCAGGCTCATGTCTTTGCTGGTCTTGAAACTCCCCGGGAGCCTCCTCCACAATTCATCCTCAGCCACTCCAGAAAGAAGAAAACTCTCCTACTCAAGTAAAACAAAGATTTGTCAAAGTTAGCATCACATTCAAACCTAAAGCATAAAAGGGGGAAAAGGCCTTATTTTATGAAAGGATGCCCTTTGGTTCCTGGGAACTCTGGTCTATATCGTCACCCCCCATCATACAGAATGAATGAGGACTCTCCAAGCCCTTCTCCTCCTTGGTGCTGAAGCCTTAGCTCCTGTCCTGTCTATTCCCCAGGGTAGCAAGTATGAGAGTAAGGAAAATGAGGGACCCAAGAACCGGTGCAATGGAAGTTGGAGGTTTTATTTCAGGCTGGGCATTCTTGGGACCAGCTGCCTCAATCTCCCATCCCAGGGAGATAGACGAAACTCAACTGGCAGGCCTGAAAGAGCAAGGCCAGAGGCCGCAGGCTGCAGGCCCCTGGGGTTTGGGGAAAAGAGACGCTTCTGAGCAGCAAACTTCAAAGCTGCCAGGCAAGTCCTAGAGGTGAAAGAGCTGGCAGGTTTAGGAGGGGAGGGCATTTGGTACTCCAACAGCCAACCCGTTAAAGCACTTTCAAAATAAAATCCAGGGACAAGAGAAAGAGTAGGCCCCAAGGTTATCATAGTCCTAATCACAGGATTTTCTGTAGTAACAAGCTGGGGCTAAACTATTATCTTCTCTGAAGGCCAATCTACCAATCTAAGTATTCATCCAAAAAGAAACCTCCCTAGTGTCTTTCCACCTTATGACCTTATAAATCACAGGGGACCTCAAGGGTGAAAAAGACCAAAGTTACAGTTTCTCTTCTCCCCTTTCTTCTCCAAGGGAAAGATAAGACATCTAGCCAGAGATGAGAAGAAGTTTTCCTAGAAACTTTACCAGTCTTGGGAACAATGACACAGACGAGCTGTAACTTGAATTGTATGCTGTACTCAGGGACGTTTCTTCTTTAAAGTGGCTTTCTTCCCACGGAGTTTAGTTTGGCTGGAGGAAGATGTGTATCGGTTCAGACATTCCTTATCTGGAACCTCCTTCCTTTTCAAGGAAGCCTCAAAACTCACCAGTTTTGCACTGCCCCTTCAAAGAGGTGCATCTCCATAAATAATTATGTCCATTTGGGGGTGGTGGTGAGATGTTTACATATGAAAGAACTCCTTTGGGAGGGTTTTAAATAATTTAAAATAAAAGTGCAAATAGTTTGTTGCTCTCCATGTCAAGGCTCAAAGTTGAATTCGTAGAGCTACGGGAAGTGATGTCATTATCATTAAAAAGTTTACTGGGCCTGTTTTCTTTCTTTCTTTCTTTTTTTAAGATAATGGGGAGGAAAGAAGAAAAATAACAAAGGGTGGACTGCCCAGCCCTCACTTCTCCCACCCCTCGGTACTTTCTCCACTCCCAGCCCCCAACCCCCACAGCAAGGATTTGGGCTCCATTGTCCCGGAATTTCAATACTGCTTAGAAAATGAAAAGCCCCTGAAAGCCACAAGGGGGTGGGTGCAAAAGAGCATCTCCTGCACTGGGTCAACTCCAGATCCCTTTCTTTAGGGCAGAATATTCGGTTATAGGCCCTGCTTCACAAAGGCCCCAAGTTCCTCTTCCTGGAAGGGGCTGGGGGTGGGGCGGAGGGAGGGTTTCATTAAAAGCTAATAGTCTTTTGTCTCCCAGCTCTCTGAGGGCATTGCTCCTGTTTATTGGACCTCGCTGGGTGCTGGGACAAATCATGTGAAATCAGAGCGATCCTGTTTCCTGTTTATTGGAGGGAAAAATCTAACATTTACAAAAAAACCAAATCATTAGAAAGAAAAAAGAGATTTCTGGGAAGTAGACTTAGAAAGTATTATAAAATCAGTCTTGCCAATATGCAGGGGCAGGGCGAGCTGAGTACCCGGAGGGAAGGGGAGCAGGGCCAGTATCCCAGCTGAAGTGGCTCTGCCCTTTCCGCTTGGACACGGTCCTCTCCGCACGCATGGAGCTGAGGTTTTGCCTTTGATGACTTCTGGCTTCCCTCTCTGTAATATGCTTCTTTTCTCTGGGGTGGCAGAAGCCCTAGCCCTATGTGGGTTATTTCCCTGGCAACAAAACAGCAGTCCTCCAGAGCAAGTTTGCATTTGCTTGTATTTTTCACATGCTCCAGTAAATCCTCTCCCAGCTCCTGGTTTCATCCAAAGGAAAGCAGCCTTTCCTGGTGCCCTTAGTAACTCGGTATAAATGTTTGTAAACAGGCCTTCACCCACGAGCCTCTGAAACACTCACTAGTCAACACAGAGTTGATGAAATTCACTAGCCATGCCCTCCACACACACGCACACCTGCTCCTGAGCATGTACACACACACACACACACACACACACACACACACATACATGGAACGCAGGAGAAAATAAACAGGATAAGGGGAGGAGGCTTCCCAATACTCAGGGTGAAGGCAAAGTGAGCACATGAAACCTTGGGTTCCAGTCCCCACCCTGCCATAGACAAGCGGTAGAGAAGCTAAGATGCTGGAGGAGGCACTCGGAGCTTTGGGCTCAGTTCTCCATGGATAAGAATTAATGGATTGGTAGATGATCCTTATAATTACCACCTCTCCCACTCATACCCCCCATCTCACCTCCTCCTGTGGCCAGCATCAGTGTCAGGTTAGAGTGAGTTAGACAGGAGCAGAGTGGATGGAGGATGCACCTAGACTATCAGTAATTTTGGACTGGCTCGGGTCGGGCTGGCCAGGGCTCTTGTGGGAAGGGGGCTATTTGCTGATGGAGACTCTTCAAGTGCAAAATGTTCCAAGTGGGTTTTGAGAAGCTGCTATTTTAGGGGACTGATTAATATCCTAGGAACTTTCTGACATGAACAGATAGATACAAGTTGTTGTGGGAACATGATGTGGGAACAGAGTTGATCGAGACTCTGGGAATTTCCAAGAAACAGCTAACACCCCCAAAAATTGTGTATAAAAGTCAGCACTGAGCTCTCCATGACGCCTGAGGTCTCTAGGATGGGGCTGGATTTGCTATTCTAACTGTTAAAATAAATTTTGTCTTTCTTGTAAACTTTCCTTGTTCTTGCTCTCTCTAATTATTTTGGTGACGACCTTGAGCTGTCATCTTGCTGCCCTAACAGTAGGTTGGCACAAGTTGGCAGAGGTTAAGTAGAACCTCTATAAATATTTGGTGGATATGTACAAAATGCAGGAAGAATAATTTAGATGGAGATCAACATCAAAAGTACCCGAAAGGAAAAAGAGACACCTACATGTTAAGCACCTGGTGAGTAGAAAGGAAAGTGGCGTTCAAAGTCAGGCCTTGTGGCCTTGGGCAAGTTGACAGCATCTCTGTGCAACTGTCCTCCCTCACCTGTAAACCAACTGGTTAATATTTAACCTGCCACATTTACAAAAAAAAAAAAAGAAGAAGAAGAAATGTTTTCAAGAATCAAATACAGTTTGTAGGAAAGTAAGTTCTCAAAGCAGCAAAGCCCTACCTAGGGGTACGGGGGAATGAATCCCATTCACAGCCCTCTAGATCTCTGCTGCTATATGGAGCTGGACGCAAGAACTAGTGTTAAGGAAAAAACAGACATTAAATCAAAGACTCATATGAAAGCAAATATTTAAAAGAATTCTGATTTCCCGCACTTCTTCACTCATGCTACAAGGAATCACATTTTTGTGCACCCTTCTTAATTCCCCTGTAGTATGCTGGAGACAAAGAAAACTGAACTCTCCCTTCTTGGGTTGACACAAATAGGATGACCACCCAAAGAGGAAATGTGGCAGCTTTAATTACAAGCACAACCTGCTTTGGGGGACTTTTTTCTTTCTTTCTTTCTTTTTTTTTTTTTTAACATGGTATAGAATGAGGTTGACAAGAAGCGAAACAGCCCCAGTGTAGGGGCAGGAGTCCATCCGAGACTGGTGAAAAGAAACATTCCAACTGTTGAGAAGACTTCATATAATCAATTACCTCTCCAGCCTCCTGATTGTGGGGCCAGTAGCAGTTTGGGATGAGAGAAACCCCAGTCAACGCGACTAAAAGTCTGAGATAAGAGCTCCAAGCACCTCTGCTTCCCTTGTGTTCAACCGACAGAACCCCATTTCATGGCAACCAAATGAAAACGGTATAAAGAGAATTAGGTCAATAAAAATCTTAAGCCATAAACTAAAATGAAGGGAAATCAGTGCAAATAAACTTCCCTTATCAAAGGCTATAAATAGCTCCTGACCATTTTAAAGAAGAGAACTTTTCTAAGCAGAGAGAATATGCCAGGGAGAAGAAAGCTCAGAGACCCCGCTGACAAAGAAAAAGCGGCTGTTTCCTATCTTGCTTCCTTCCTGTCATCAGCACTTAACTTCTTTCTGGTTGGTTTGTTTGAGTACTTGAAGCTGACCAAGAGATGTCTCAGGAAAATAGGTAACAAGGCAATGGCAGTGGAAACTCCGAATTGAACATAATCATTTAAAGTTCCCTTTTTCCCCAGCCTTTTTGAAATTCTCAACTTGTGATGTTTGCTTCCCTGAGTCTACTTTCAGCAGGAGCAAAGTCAAGCCAACCTCTCCAAATTCCCATCTTTTCGCTGCCTTGGTCCACCATTTTTGCTAAAAGTGCAGTATACAATAGAAGCTCCATAATTGACCATCTTCCTACACTGACCGCCTTATGTTTTCATAGACCAGACATGCACCACATGTACATATATGTACAGTAGGCCTAGTTCCTTATGTCCACCTCCTCTGTGTGTTGACCAGTTTGTGGCAGTCCCTTGGCTGGTCAACTACCAGAGGTTCTACTGTATTTGCAACAGATTACTACAGAATCTAACTTGCCTTGTATAGTTCATGTCCAAGGGAAGGAAAATGTTGAAAACTGGAGCTACGTACAAATGTTCTGCATTGACTGAGCTCATTCCGTCGTTATATGTTACATTCCATGAGAACTTTTTGCTAGGAGATGTTGCCTGACTGGTGAATCTTAAAATAAAACTTCCAGCAACTGTTTTGTGCTTTAGACAAAGTGTCCCTGTCCCTGTCTTTCACTCCCCACCCCCAAGGGAACAAAACTGTAAGCAGAAAGGAGATCAAATAACTAAACGGTCAGTGAGAGAGCTGCTAAGAATTACAAGTGAGATTAGCCTTTTACCCTGCGTAGGCCTGGTGAAAACTAACCCTGTGACTATTTCTAAGGTTAATGACTATTTCTAAGAACAAAATGTTTAGTTGAATTTTACTACCTTCCGTATTTTCTCTTGTATTTATTTGGACTGTAAGTTATAAAGATTTTATCTTCTAAAAAAATACAAAAAAATACAAAAATAATAAAAAAAAAAACACCCAGAAAAATGTCAGGCATAGGAAGCACTTGAAAATGTTTGTTGAATAAATAAATAAGTGAATCAAAGAAAAGTAATCCACTAGCAAGGCTTAAGTCTAATGACTGAAGGTCACAGTGCAAACACATCTAGAGAACTGAAGACAGCCTGAAGTAGTAAATTACCATGTGGACACAATTGTAAGAAGGACTTTACCTAACAAATGCAATCAGGGTAACCTGGTTTCTTGTACCCTCAGTGAATCCCCAACAATTAAAAAAAAAAACTTACCATGTAGAGCCAGGTTTAAAAATAACGATTATCCTGGGTGGCGCCTGTGGCTCAGTGAGTAGGGCACCGGCCCCATATGCCGAGGGTGGCGGGTTCAAACCCAGCCCCGGCCAAACTGCAACAAAAAAATAGCCGGGCGTTGTGGGGGGCGCCTGTAGTCCCAGCTACTCGGGAAGCTGAGGCAAGAGAATCGTGGAAGCCCAAGAGTTAGAGGTTGCTGTGAGGCGTGTGACGCCACGGCACTCTACCCAAGGGCGGTACAGTGAGACTCTGTCTCTACAAAAAAAAAAAAAAAAAAAATTACGATTATCCCAGTATCCCAAGGCCCAAACACAATACGTTTATGTGTCATCACACCGGTTACATTAAGTGACACAATTACATTAAGAGGCCACACACAAGAAGGTCTTGAACTTGAATGCTAAGTAAAAGCAAAGAACCAGTGTGGCCTAAGTTCAGAGTTCCTTATTTTACGCAAACTGTAAGAACATCTCACCAGTGAACTCTGAAAACCTGAGCTCTGGTGGCCAGTAATGAACTTTCTCTGCTTAAAGTAATAAATAGTTACAGTTAGTAAAAATAGTAAAAAAGAAAAAATTGCACTAATGGCAGATTTGTAACAATTATTATTTTACTTATTTTCTGCTTTAATTATTAGCAAAAATTAGTTTGCTTTCCTAGGCATCCACCAAGTGATGGTGGGTTGAGATACCCAAGTGTCTCCTATGTAACAGCAAAAGGGACTGCAGACTAGAATTGAAATTTGATGTTAATCATAAAGGATGAAGGAGTCAGTGACATGGCTTAGTGGGATTATTTAGGGGGATCCTTCTTGCCCTCCAGGGGCTTACCATTTATTTCAAGAGAAATTCCTCACACAGGAAGTTGACCAATAGATACTACAAAGGTATCTTTGTGTCCCAAAGGTCACCCACAAAGTCTCCAGACATAGAGAAAATGGGAAATTGTAGCTAAACATACCTTTATTTCCAAAATATTCATTATAAAATTTTACAAAATATTTTCTACATGTTGGTCAGGTCTTTGTAAAATTCTATAACGAGGACTTTGTAAATAAAGTTACATTTAACTACCATTTCCTGTTTCTCCTATGTATGGTGACTTTATGGGCAAACTTAGGGACACCCTGTGTATCCTTGGCTCAAAATGAGAAATGTGGAATAGAAGCACCCAGAAGCTGTATTCCCTGGGGATATGAAGCTTCCTTGGGCTTATCCTGAGGATAGGTAGGAAGGCCTGGATGGGAGATTTTGTTTGTCTTTGAGAAATAGGTTAGAAAGATTTGGAGAACAGGCTGGGTTGCTCTCATCCACCTTGCCCATCCCTTCACCCACAGCTTCCACAGTATCTTTCCAAAAGTCGAATCTGGAAATCTTCCCTGCTCCCTGCAGGGCACAGGTGAGGTCTAAGTTCCTCCCTCACTTCTTTTCCCCTTCTCTCAATCTGCTTCATCCCAAAGATGAGAAAGGGCCCTGCGGTTCCTCCACTGGATTATGAGGTCTCTTGCCCGCTTTGGACTCTCTGGCCCTTCTCTTTCTAATAAACTTCCATGCAGTCCTTGTTCCTCTCTCATAACCACCACCCTCACCACTTCCTTCCTGAAAATACACACACACAGTTATTAAACCCTTTATCAGCTGTGACAGTCCTCTAGGGGTCTGAGGACTGCACTGTGCCTTATTTGCACTGTGGAAAACATAAATGGTTGTTAGATGAATGAAGGCTAAATAAATAAATGAACAAATACTCAACAGAATTTGAGTTTGTCCTTGAAGGTGATAAGTGGCCACATACAATGCAGGGGGTAAGTGGTATGAAAACATTGTGTTAGAAGTGGGGAGCCGCAGGCAGAAGCAGCATATTTGAGCAGATTTGGGCTTTTAGCTAATTATAAACTCCATGAGCCTGCTGAAGACCAGTATTATAAAATACAAAGAAATTTGCAACAAACACCAAAGAATCCTGGGTATCTCCAGTAGAAGACATGCATTGTTTACAGCACACCTTTCTGGTTACCTGACTCCAGCCTTTTATTGCTTTTGAGATATTTGCAACTCAGAAAACGATGGATTACAATATAGCAATACAATATAATTCTTGACCACAGATAAGTAAATAAATTCTCTCTGGTGGTGGTTCCCTGCATGTCCCTCTCCATGCCATCCCATGGAAAAAGTCTGTTTCTCATATACTTGTAAATTTAAGTCAACGTTCCTTTATTCCAAGTAAACTTGTTTTCTTTTCACTTCCTTTGGACCCAGTGGTAACATTGGCCTGGTTCTTTCATTAATACTGAATGAAATAAAAGCCTTAAGTTGGTTGGTGCCTGAGAGTCATGATTTTACCTCTCTTTAAGAAATTTACCATTTCACAAAAATTTAACATGAGCCTCTTGCAGGTCCTCTGTCCCTACGATGGCCTTTACCCAATGGTGTCCTCTTTATACAAACCCTCAGCTTATTGCCAGGAACAGTCACATTTCCTTTTGAGCAAACAGCTTGTTTTTTGTGATCTGTGTAACTGAGGTTTACCTTGCCCTGAAAGCTGCCAGGAAGCTGGGGATCACGTCCATAGTCATTTGAAGGACACTTCTTAAGCCAATTCCTGGCTCCCTTCTAAATTCCCATGATTGGTTTTCTTCTTTTGCTCTCAATTTTTGTGTTTTTCCGTTCTTTCTGCATTGTCTTTAAATATCACCTTAAGTACTTTTTTTCAGTAAGGTAGGTAAAAATAAATGAAATTATGTAGCTCTTAAGGGGGAGGGAATAGTGGAAATGAAAAAGAAGAGGTGGCTAAAACCAAACATTTTGAAGGAAGAAAAAAATACAAGCTGGTGACAGGTTAGATGTGGGGGAAGAAGTAGGGGTGAGGCTGGAAACTGTGCTCTGAATTCACCCAAAGGATCAGCACCCTGGGGCATTTGGGGACGTGGGGGAGCAGCAGCAGAATTTAGATCCCACCCAAGAAATATTAGAACAAAATGAGGATGTAGGTTCTTGTGTCCATGTGTGAAAACAGAAATTGAGAGAAGACAAGTGTATCCTCAGCTCCCACACTAGGAAAGGGTTCAGAAGGGCCAATTCTGGGCACATAGGTCACCCCATTTGAACACAGAAGTGGCTCGGACAACAATCACTGCCTCTCTCTGAAATGCTCAGTGGTGTCTTCCATTCACTGACAAAACCAAACAAAGACCTTTTAAGCTGCTACTTTCCAAACGAATCCACTTCCAAGTCCCTGGGCTGGGAGCATAGGGCCCTAAGCCCATAAGCAAACATCACCTAAAGGCCAGAACAAGAGAAGTGCTCTGTACTGCCCCATTAGCACATTTTGGAAATTAATCAAGCTCAAACCTCTCCAAAGACAAGGTTCCCCCAACCCCCGCTCCTGCCCTGGGTTTGCTAAGTGCACACAGATCCACTTGTCACTTGGAGGCAGTCAAGACAACCAGGTAAGGAGCTGACTCTAAGATGCCCTAATGTCTGGGCAATTATCAGCCTGCTCACACCCACCACCATGAATCTGGAATTCGGAGAGCTTTCTTTATGAGACAAATGTGTTGTTTGTCCAAGGGCGGGCCAGCCTTTCCTGGGTCCTCCTTTTTTTGAAGATGGTTCATTGGCTGTCTGGAACACAAATGGGGCTTGTTAAATATCAAAACAGAATGCCACCTCGCTGACTACAAACAGGTATGCACATCCCACAGCACAGCCTCCAGGGTGCTGGGCTCTTCAGCTTTCAGGAGCTGCGGAGAATCTGAGAAGAGGGGCGGGCCCTCTGGGCAGCAAGGTGCAGATACAAAGCATTTATCTAGACTTCAGGTCTCAACTTCAGCTCATTCACAGACCCTTGGGCAAGAGCCTGGTTGACGGGGTCTGTGTGAGGGCTCAGGCAGAGAGGACTTGGATCCTCCCAGGTTTTCTAGATCCCCTCAGTCTGGAAGGTTAGGATCACACTTAGGCCCCATGAGCTGGGCTTACCATCCAAACGCTTTGCCAGAACTAGCTACACAGGGGACCAGCCTTTCTATTTTACAAAGCACTGAAAGGATGAGCTGGGACAATAATGGGTCTGCTGGGTTTCCAAAAGCCACAAAGACACGGCCCCATAGAGTACTCAAAGTTCACACCACAGGAAAATAAGCCCTAAATATTAGAAACGAATCAGGATGTAGGCCCACCCAAGAAATGTTAGAAACAAAAGAGGGCGCTCTCCCGAGGGCAACAAAGTGAGACTCTGTCTCAAAAAAGGAAGAAAAAAAGGTTCCATTTTAAAATAATTTTTTGGAATTACACGAGCTATAGATTATAGGAAAGGAGTAGCAACTTATATGCACACACACAAGAGAGACAATGTGTGTCGTGGACACACTGTGGAGAGGGTAGTAAGAGGCGAGCCTAGCTCTCTCACTGGCTCCCTAATGCCTTTATTTTAGTTCAGTTTTCACTCAATCCCACTGAAACACATGATCGCAAAACTGAAAATAACCAGATAAGCCTTCCCGAACTGTAGTCCTCTTTATTTGCTGTTGCTTTAGCCTACATTTGTTTAACTGTGTCCGTGGATATGCAGTTTCCTTCCACAGAAAGAAAACACCACTTGCCCCGAATCCTGGAACCAATATTACAAGCCAGAAGTGCTCAATGTGGCTCTTCCACAAGCCTCTGTAGACACAAACCCAGCAAGAGTTGGGATTTCAAACGCGCTCTACAGGTGCCACGGGCAGGTGAACTGGCCCCAGGCTACGCTCTGGGCTCGCCTCCTCCCCTTTAAATAAACCAAGTGCGTAAAAGGAAAAAGAGCCCTTGGAAATTCTCAGAGGCCAGAAGTCAAGCTCAATCCATCTTTAGAAGAGAGGAGATGCAGGCGGCTGTACCAGGCCGAACAAGCCTCTCCAACCAAGAGACAAACAGGCTAATAAATTAGCCCTGCTAACCACTGAGCCGAGGAGAAAGAATCAATCTAATAGGCTGCCTCTTCTTCTAGCTCATTAACTATAGGAGATTACCATCATATGGGGCGTGGCCTCCCAGCTGGAAATTAAATTAGCCTAGCTATAAACCCAGGGTGTAGACGGGTCTGAGGAGTGAGCAAGCTGGGGGGAAACCGCACCACATGACTCGCACAAACCCCATCCTCTGGTCCTCTGAGCTGGCCCTCCTTTGAAATTTCTCTTCAGAACAACAGGAGAGAGACTTTCTTACTTTGATGTTCAGATAAAAGCACAGTAAACTCAAGTTCCTCCTGATAATGGAAGGAAGAGATGGTGTAATGAGATGCAATGGTCTGGTATTCAGGAAGAAAAAAAAAAAACAGAGTAAGAAATATTCAAATAAGTAGTTCCAGCTACTGGGGAGGCTGAGGCAAGAGAATGGCCTAAGCCCAAGAGCTGGAGGTTGCTGCGAGCTGTGACAACATAGCACTCTACTGAGGGCAATAAAGTGAATAATAAAAAAAAAAAAAAGAAAGAAAAGAAAGAAAGAAATGTTCAGATTAGAAAGAAAGAAAGAAAAGGGTGTGGGGGATGTAGAGAAGCGGTGGGGGGCGGGGGTAAGGACTATGCACACATGCCCCAGGTGCTCAGGCTGCGTGCAGTGAGAGGAGCAGAGGGCACTAATTGCACGCTCAGCACAGGTGTGTGCCTGCACAGCCACCTCCCAATTACCAGGTTTGGCATTTTGGCACCAGCAGCCTGGCCCTGCTCTGCTGCTAAGAATGCTGGGACGGAGCAGCCACGGGGCTGTTCATGCAGTAGGTCCAAAGAGCTAAGAAGTGCAATTTCTAATTACATGGCTTTACCCTAATGAAAGTCTCCTTCTAGATGAGAAGAAAGCAACAAGCTTCGAGGACGTGGACCCTGGAACATCTCCTGAGAGGATCTCCAGCCCTTGCCTTTTTTCTGGATGGCATCTTTTCTGACCACCAGCAAAAGCAATTCCTGTTTATCACCATTCTGTGGCCTGCAATTCTCACCCCAAGTTAAAATACTTGAAGAAAAAAGAAAGTGCAGGATAACCTTTATTATCAACAGTTACCTTCTGATCTCAGGACACAAAGCCTCATTCACAAAAGGCTTCACTGCCTCTCACACCACCCTACCTCACCCTCACCTCCTCTGCGGCTTCTTCCCTGCACCTGCCATACTTCCTCGTGCAATGTCCTTGCCTTTTCACATGTATTCCTTCTGCCAAAAATATCTCCTTCCTTCCCCACTTGGTCTGCACACAGACTCCTATTCATCCATCAAAACCTCATTGTGGTGCCACTTCCTCTCCGAAGCCTTCCCGGTGCAGCTCCTCCCCCACCTGGATGGACTGTATCACTCCTCCCTCTGCAGGATTACCTTGACCTACTTCTGGTTTTGCATACATCACGCCACACCATATTTAGAAGCCTCACCTTCTCCCCTCACTCTTACCTCATTCTCTAAGTCAAGTCTCTACAACATAGTCAGGATTTTTCTAAAACACAGAGCAGACCCAGTCCCTTCCACGCACAGACACCCCCGACTAGCATCCCACACTAACATCTGCCTCTCTGCCTTCCTCCTCCTCTTCCTCCCACCTTTCCCCCCTCGGCCACAGTACTTCTCACTGGGACATGCTCCCTCCCCATGGAGACCCAGATAATCTCCTGTCATCAGTCAGGTCTC
This sequence comes from Nycticebus coucang, assembly GCF_027406575.1. Classification (NCBI taxonomy): domain Eukaryota; kingdom Metazoa; phylum Chordata; class Mammalia; order Primates; family Lorisidae; genus Nycticebus; species Nycticebus coucang. Next base: position 14,397,536 of record NC_069797.1, read on the forward strand.
TATTCAATGTCACCTCTTTAAAACAGCCTTCTGCCTAAACTAGCCCTTTTTTTCCATCAAGTCTCTCCCCTCACTCTCGGTGATATCATATTTTGATTGTCTGCTTGTTTATTTCTTCACTTCCCCAGCTCCGTACTAGCATACAAACTGCATGAGGGCAGGAACAGTGCTCATAAAATAGGCACACAGTAGTATCTGTGAAATGAATAAATCTTTGAATCACAAAGCCTAGCACAGAGTAGATGCTCAACAAATTAATAAAATCGACATGCAACTGGTTCAGTGCTTGTAGCTCAGCAGTTAGGGCGCCAGCCACATTCACCAAGCCAGGCAGGTTCAAACCCAGCCCCTGCCTCCTAAACAAAATGACAACTGCAACAACAACAACAAAAATAGCCAGGCATTGTGGTAGGTGCCTGCAGTCCCAGCTACTTGGGAGGCTAAGGCAATAGAATCGCTTAAACCCAAGAGTTTGAGGTTGCTGTGAGCTGTGACGCCATGGCACTCTACTGAGGGTGACATAGTGAGACTCTGTCTCCAAAAAAAAAAAAAAATCAACATGCAACTATAAGGAACAGAACCAAAACCACTGGGCATTCAAACACAGAGAGACCAAGAGGTCTCTGGAATCAACCTGAAGCCTCTCTCTTCCTGGCACCAACTGCCACTTTCCATATGGATGTAATTTTCAGGGACTTCCCTGAGGCTGGTTTCCTCTGCAGGGAGGGTACACCATGGTGCCTGTCCTCTCAGTACACACTATTGAGTAAAGGGAAGACAAAGGACTTTATAATTGAGACAAAGCAGCACCAAATCCAAACCAGAATGTAACTGACAAGCAACAAGCAGTTGGAAAATTCTTGACGGAGGTCACGTGTTAAACATGAGTGGAGGGGCCAATGTTTAGAGCCTAAGCCCACCACTGACCTTGAACATGCAAACCCTCGGGCAGTATCTTTACCTGCAGCCCAGACCACCAAGTGCTCCCCTCTGCACACCCTGAGCTTCTGGGACCTGTGATCCATTTGCCACTTCTGGAGGCTAATCAAACACAAGCCCTCAGTAGCGTGCCCTTGTACTTCCCATCCCCCAAGCCTATCTCCCCAAAAGACACCATCTGGGCAGGATGAGGTGGCTTCAAAGTCCTGAAAACCTCAGTTTTCAATGAAAACTTGAATCTTGAGGAAGCTGGTACATCTGCTGCCTGGCAAATGCTCTTTTTACAGAACACAAAATAGTCATGGGCCTGTTCTATACTTTGGTTTACAGCTGGAACTGGAAGGAAACAATCCTAAAAATAACCATGAAAGACTGAACATTCTGTCAGAGAAGACAGATGGGAAGTGGACAGGGCCAGGATGGGGAGCCGCCTGGCTCATGCTGGTAGCCCCCTCACCAGAGCACCCTGGCTGCACCCTCCTGAATTGTCCACCTCTCAGCCTCCTCTGTATCTCCTGCAAACGAATAGAGTCTGGACAGGGCAACACAATTCTAAGCCAGATCATGAACTGCGATCACTTTTATGTGCTAACATGCAAGGTCCCTGAACTTGACTGAATTCTTCCACAATGAGTGATGGGAATAGGACCGAACCTCACTGGGAGTGGTGGCAATCAGGAAGGTGCCAAATGTGGCTTCTCCCAACCTGGTAACACAGGGCAAAGGCTTGCCCTGGCCCTGCCTGGTTGGGCCAGAGAGCGGCAGCCTTGTGGCTTCCCCTTGCTCCCTGGCCTGCTCTGCTTGCTGAGAAGCCCCTGGCGAGGAAATGACAGGTGTCTTCCGCTGAACTGGTTAAGGGAGAGGAAGGGGTTGGCAAGGCTGGAGAAGCTGGGCTCTGGGACTGAGCTGGCAGTGGGGAAGGATAGCTCCTTTTCTCCAAACTTCAAACCACAGAACCAAGGCCCTTTGGGATAGTCATCCAAGCTACCTAGGGAGAGGGGTGTGTGGATTCTGCATTGACAGAGAGCAGGAATGATAAAGTATATTCTGTCCACCTTTTTTGGGGGGGGTGGGGACAGAGTCTCACTATGTGACCCTCGGTAGAGTGTCATGGCGTCACAGCTCACAGCAACCTCAAACTTAAGTTTGAGGCTTAAGAGATTCTCGTGCCTCAGCCTCCCAGGTAGCTGGGACTACAGGCACCAACCACAATGCCCAGCTGCTTTTTGTTGCAGTTGTCATTGTTTAGCTGGCCCAGGCTAGCTTCAAACCCGCCAGCCTCAGTGCATGTGGCGGTGCCATAACTACTGTGCTATGGGCACCAAACCTTTTCTGTCCATTCTTATGAGGACCATCAAAAGAGCTGCTTGTTCCAGGAACAGAGGGCCTCACCCAAATTATCCAGAAGGGCCAAGTATGGTTCATCTTAGAACCATCTGTGCGTTTTCTAGCTTTTCTGCAAGAAATACCAAATTATTTCATTTTTCTTGAAAATACATGAAAAGGGCTTGAATGCACAGTTCATGTTGAGCTTGTGAAATTTTTTTATATGGAAAGCTGTGCTGGCCTGAAAAACTCCCTTTGGCTTGTGGAATGAAGGCCCTTTCCTTAACATGACATTCTAGCCTCTCCACTTCTAAGCCAGCCTCCTAGTCCCTGTCTTCCACAATCCCTGACACCATCTGAGTTCTTTCCAACTCACAATTTTCTACTGTGCCTCCCTGGGTCTTTCTCATACAGAGCTTCCCTGCCCTAAATGCCCATATCAGCTTTCTGAACACTGAGTCAGTGAACTCCTATGCATGCCTCAAAGCCCTACTTGATGATAGCATTCCCTCCCCTCTGCTCTCACAGTATTTCTTCTACACACTTCTGAGCACAGCCTTTTGACCAAGTCTGTGAGCTCCTTGAGGATTTCTTTTTTTTTTTTGTAGAGACAGAGTTTCACTTTATTGCCCTCGGTAGAGTGCCATGGTGTCACACAGCTCACAGCAACCCCCAACTCCTGGACTTAGGCAATTCTCCTGCCTCAGCCTCCCGAGTAGCTGGGACTACAGGCGCCCACCACAACGCCCGGCTATTTTTTTGTTGCAGTTTGGCCGGGGCCGGGTTTGAACCCGCCACCCTCGGAATATGGGGCCGGCGCCCTGCTCACTGAGCCACAGGTGCCGCCCCTCCTTGAGGATTTTGACGGTGGCCTAACACCTTGTTTTCCCAAGTACTTGCGTATTGCTCCACCCATTCTAGGTGCTCAAAAACTGCCTGGTGGGTAAAATCATGAATGAATGAATGAATGGTAGACATCACACCATTCCATCAGCAGTGCTATCTAGGTGCTCTGCTCATGAAGTGGCAATAAGGCTACCTTGTTATTGCCTGATTTTCACAAGGCCCTGTGGAAAGAGAAGGTGAGTATTAAATATCCCTTTAAAAGATATGTAACTTTATAGGAAGGGAAGTGTGATAAGAATGAAAAGCTAGTCCACTACATGCAATTGAAGACTCTACCCTGGTGTGAAACTGTTCACCTGCAGATCACGTAAAATGTCCTTGCCAAATGCCTCCTCCTGAATGAGGGCCCACGGTGAAGGTTCAGAGGTGACCCAAGCATGTGTTAGAATTTCCCCAAATATGAGGTCTCTATGGAAAGTGTATCAGGAGATAACAAGATCACCAGAGCAAGTTCAGAGTGCTTGCAGAGGAAATCCAAACACTCCTGTAACTTAAGTTTTATACAAACAGGTAAATCAATCCCCATCACCCTCTGTTGAAAGGTTCTACTCTCCTCCTTTCCCAGGGACACCTAATCTGAAAGTTTCCTTTCTTTCCGGTGCTCTGTGACTATAGAATACTTTTAAGTGTTCTCCTGGCCACACAAAAGGGGAAAAAGGATTAAAAAACAAAAAAAGGTTTTTGGCTTTGTTTCCACCTCAAGGCTGCCAATGTTTATAGGTGGCACTCGTATTATTATATTTAGCAAAGACCTCCACATTATATCCCGGGTGCCCAATCTTCTCGCTGCTGGCAGAAAACATACACAGATCACAAGAGCTGGGCTGCACCAGGCAGGGTAGAAAAAAGCCTCCCCTTTTCCAGCAACCATCAAACATCTTGCTCCGTAAACACCAACGACACGGGGCGCTTACCTTTGAAAACAGACATAAGCTGCTTGGAGGAAAGCTGAACCTACAATTAGCCTGCTCAGGGAATAACAGCAAGTGGGAGCCTACCAAAGAGGCTTTCGACAAGACCCAACTTGAAATCCTCATCAGCAGCCGCTGTTTTCCCTGTCCTCAGCCTCGGCCTCAGTAGCTTTCTATCCAGGGTCTCTGATTTATTGCAACCACCTCTTCTCATTTCTTATTCTTTTTGCACCAATCATCTGGGGAGGGAGGAGTATGCAAACACATTAGGATTGAGACAACATCACCAGGGAGAGATGTGTGGGGGTCTAACTTAGGCAATAGGAAGGGGGGCCTCTTCCAAGAAGTAAAGGAGGGCCGGATGGGAGAGGACAGCAAGAGCACTGGAGCAGGGTCAAACTCTTAGAACTGCAAAAACCTCAGAGACCTGTTCTGCTAATGTGGCCCAAAGTGACATCTAGACAAACACAACTCCTATGGAGACTGGTAGGTAGGACTAAAAATAGGATTCTGTACACAAGAGGAGGGTCTAGCTTAAACATAGTTTTAATTACTTTAATTTATATACAGATTTTTAGTTTGTTTTAACCACAGTACATCTTCCCAAGGCCTTTAACATACTCACATGGAAACATCTTTTCTATATAGCACCTGTTAATTTTTCTGGAACTTTCTGTTCATTGATATAATTTAGGACAGGGGATTTCAAAGCATGGTCTTCAGAATCCCTGAAAACTGTCCAATAGGAGATAAATACAAAACCTGAAAGGAAAAGTTTGAAACTATTTTAAGTAATTTGGCATTGCTACACCACCCAAGGCCATTACCAATGAACTCACAGGGCAGGGTATAGGCCAGTGTGTGTATGGCTAATTGCACAGCAGGAGTGAGCTATGTCACACACAGGGGGACAACACATCGATCCACAGTAGATTGGGGGAAACTGTGGTCCTAAAACAGACTTTGCTGAGCACTGGTTAGGAAACAGTGATGTGTCTAATTTCTATTGAACTTGTGAGAATGTTGACACCCGAGATAAGATGACTTGCTTACGGTCACAAAGTGCAGGAAGCCAAGGGCTGGCTCTAAGAGCTGCCAGTGGGGGGACTGATAGAAGAGTCAGGTGGGGGAACTAAACAACTAATAAACAGGAGAAGCACATCACTGAAAATGATTTATAATGTTGATTGTAAGTAACATCTAGCTAAGCAGCCCTCTATACAACCTCTCCTAGGTTCCCTATAAAGGTATAAAATGTAAAAGAAGTTAATCCTAGCACTCTGGGAGGCCGAGACAGGTGGAATTCCTGAACTCAGGAGTTCAAGACCAGCCTGAGTAAGAGCAAGACACCATATCTACTAAAAATAGAAAAACGAGCCATGCACTGTGGCAGGTGTCTGTAGTCCCAGCTACATGGGAGACTGAGACAAGAGGACTGCTTGAGCCCGAGGGTTTGAGGTTGCTGTGAGCTATGACACCACAGCACTCTAACCAGGATGACTGAGTGAGACTCTGTCTCAAAAAAACAAAAAAAAAAAGGGAAAAGAAGTCAAATAGATAAAAGTTCATGCCCAAATCTAACAAGAGCGTCCTCCATGAACTGGGTTGCAGAAGTTCAATCCTGAAATGTGTATACCTGAAACAAATAGGAAAATAGTTTGCAGCTCCTCACTCTCATAGCAAATGAGAGAAGCTGACCACATGTGACACAAGAAGGAGAGCTGAGAGGGAAATGCAGCAACAGAGGAAATGTAGTGACAGAGAACGTGTCCGCTGCCCACAGGCCCAGCCAACCGTGGCCATGAGAAAGGCCAGCCTGCATTTGCAGGTGAAATCACCCCGCCTGTCCATGCTGGTGATGAACTCACATGTTTTAAAAACCCTACAAATATTGACTCCAGGATCTCATGTATATTAAGTTCAACAGGTCTAATCAGTGGCAGTTAAAAAGTAGGATGGTGGTTTGTCCTTGGGATGGGGACAGTGACCTGAAGGGAGCATGAGAGTAGCTCTGGGGGTTCTTGAATTGCCCTTCTCCATCTTGTTACCAATATACTTGTATTTTTTGCTTATGGAAATCCATCAGGTTACACACGTCTGGTTTGTTTTACTTTCTTATACTTACATGAATAATAATCTGACCATAATAACTCACAGGCTACATTTATAGATAAAATATTGTGACTGTCTGAAATTTCCCTCAATACCAAAAAGAGAGAATACGACACTTCCTTAGCAAGGTTGGAAAGAGTCTGGGAAAAGATAAAATAAGGTCACGTTGGGAAGTGGCTAACAGAATGATATTCATATAAGCGTCTCCGTATCTCTGAAGTTTCTCCCTGTGTGGAGGGAGAGAGAGTTACATAGATTGGTGCTGGAAGGAAGAGGATGCAGTGCAGAAGAGACAACGCATGCAGCAGGTCTTGGCAGGGGTGAAGGGTGATGACTAGCAAGGCTGGTAAAATGCAGAGTTAAGGGCCAAGCTCTTGGTCAAGGGTGGGCCAGGTCTGCTTTAAGATAAGATCTTCTTATGCACAGCTTCTGGGGACAATACAAATCAAGGTGTCCCCACAGGTGGGGTAATTAGAGTGTCAGACAATGCACAAGGGGGCAACAGGCCACAGAGTATAAGCAGGGAGGGTTTTAGTGTGATCCTGACAGCTGAGAATCTCAGAAGCATGGCTGTGGCAGGCAGTGTTGAGGAACAGGCAAGGCAGAAGGGACAAGCTGATAAATGAGGGGACAGAAGGAGAGTGCGGTCAGAGAAGGGGAGTCCAGTGCACAGATGGTAGTTTTGGAGCAAGGGCTACAGGGATGACACATTATGCTTGGCTGGTCTATGGGTGATGTGGATGAAGATTGCCTCCATGGACAGGAGGCTGAAGCATGGACACAGTCTGAGGAATGACTGTGGTAAAGTAAAAGAGTATTAGGTATAGGGACAGAAAAGGGGAGGGGAAAATGTAATCATGGGGTGATTTTATTTGGAAAAGTCTGTCTTTGGTGGGGTAAGAAACATAAGAGATACTTAAACTGATCCAGAAGGAACAACACGCTGAATTTCAACCAGGTATAGACCCTCCTTCCATGGAGTTTGAAGGGTCCTCAGAGAGGCATTCCATTCTTCTTGGGGTGCAAGAAGCAAACCCATCTACAGATACAGCTGTGTGACCTTAGGCAACCTCTGTGAGCTTCCATTTCCTCCTTCGAAAAATAAGGGAAATCACACAGGAAGGAACACTCTTAAGATTAAATGCATGCCTGGCCCACCCCAGGCCCACAGCAAGCCCAGGCTTATTCAGGCTGCAAGACCTTTTCTTCCCTGTTATATCACACAGTCACTGATTTTTTTGGTTCCTCTTACCTCCTTAGCTCTTTTTAGACAGCTCCTAGAAAATTAAAATACAAAATCACATTTTTAAATTTTCACTATATCATTTCATTGTTTTTCTTCTCCCTAAAAATGGTTTTTAGATGTTTGTGCTTGTATTTCTTGGAGACCTCTTTGAGCCTATAGATTTCAATTCACCAAGCCAAAGAGGCTTCTCAAGTTCATGGCTTTTATACTTCCTCAGTGCCTCAAGGACGGCATGTCCAGCCCTTGCTAAGAGCAAGCACTCAAACAAGATTTTCAAGGCAGCAAAACTAACCTGCATGATGCTATAATGTAGGACATATGTCAGTATACATCGGTCCAAAACTATAGAATGTATAACACCAACAGTGAACCTTGTAAACTATGGACGTGGAGTGATAATGATGTGTCAATGAAGGTTTACCAATTGCAATAAAAGTATGGCTCAGAAGGAGATGTTGACTGTGGGAGAAGCTGTGTGTCAGAATGAAGGGTGTAAGGGAGATTTCACTTAATTTTGCTGTTAACATGAAACTGCGCTAAAAAATAAATTCTTATTTTTTTAAATGCTCAACAAATTCTTGCTAGATAAATAATTACATAAACATGAGTTTTAAGAAAGTATTATTCATTGGCTATGAAAAAAGATTTTAAACCGTCACCTTTGGCTTCCCACTTTAAGGATATCAAATCAATGATAAAGTCACAATCTCTTTGGCTCGGCACCCATAGCTCAGTGGATAGGGCACGGGCGACATAAGCTGAGGCAGGCAGGTTTGAACTCGGCCAGGGCCTGCTAAATGACAATGACAACTGCAACAAAAAAATAGCCGGGCATTGTGGCAGGTGCCTATAGTCCCAGCTCTTGGGAGGCTGAGGCAAAAGAATCACTTAAGCCCATAAGTCTGAGGTTGCTGTGAGCTGTGAGGTCACCGCACTCTACAGAGGGCGACATAGTGAGACTCTGTCTCAAAAAAAAAAAAAAAGTCACAATCTCTTTGCTACCTTACTGTGTCTCCCCCTCCACCCACACCCACTCACGACCCACTTGGGGGTTCTGTGAAAGCTCTTGCTGGCAACAGGATGTTTACTTCTTTGTGTATCTGTGTTAACTGGCAGCAGGAGCATACGCTAAGTGCCTGGAGACTGTGGGACAATCAGACTGGAGGGCACCAGGGACCAGCACATCAAGAGGAAGGGCTGGACCCAGCCAGAAGAGGTTTTTATGTCCCAGAGTCCTTTATAGGGCAGTGAGAAGCTGCTCAGCTGGCGGAAGGCACCAGGAGTGATCTGGATTGCATGGTGTGTGTGTGTGTTTCCCCAGGGAGACTGAATGGAAGTATAAACCAAATCTTGCATTTTCTCAACATCTCACACGGCAATCAGCCATGTCTTCTGAGTGCTTCCTGACCTCTGTATATGGGTCATCTACCTACATCTCCCCCAATAGTGCACGAAAAAAGATTTCCTCTTTCAAATCCACAACAGACTACTCAGTGCCAAGGAGGAAGAGGCAGTGTCTCCTGAGAAGAGGCAGCTTTAACAGGGCTGAGTCCACTGACGGATCAGAGCCCATAAAATGAGACCCTTCCCATCGACCCTGTCTTGGGGGTCGGAGGCAGCTGCAGGGCTGTGGCGCAAGGCCCTGACGGTGTGCCAGGGGGACTCGCAGAGTGAGCACGAAGGCGCTGGGGAGAGCGATGGGCCAGTTGGTCTTAATCCAGGTGAGATTCAGGAATCAGAAAGAGGTTTGAAAGTCACCGGCCTTCCTAGTTCCCGCCTGTCCTCTGCATCCAAGTCCTTCCCACTTCTCTCTTCATCTTGTCATTTAACGTTACTAACAGGCAATGTGGCTATTTTTAGCTATCTCCTGAATTTTCTGGATCGCCTTTCAGGCACCTATTACAGAAGTGGGTGTACTGAGGATTACCTACTTTCTTCTCCCAAAGAGAGTAAGGGGCGGGGAAAGGGAGGAAAAAAAAAGAAAAACATGCTAGTTAGAAACTGACTCAATGGATTCTCTTCCATGCCAGCAACCCCTCCCTATCCTCTGCCCCAAAATAAAGCCCTGAAAAGACAAAGAGTCCCCTCCTTCAGCTCTAAAGAATGAATTCAGCTCCGCGTCCTGTCGGCCACGGACGCAAGGAAGGCAGGTCTGTCACTCGACAGAGAACAGCATTCCGAGAAAAGACACCTTCGCTCCAAAAAGCAAGAGAATTTGTGCAGAGGGACAAACAGGAAAGAAAAACAGAGAGAAGAGACTACAATAGATCAGCAGATAAGCTCAGCTGAAAAAGCAAGACAGCTCAGGACTAACTCAGCTGCTGCGCGTCGCTGCGGAGCCCGGGGACAGTCTACCCACCCTTCCAGCTGGGGTGGAGCGTCAGCGTGGCCCACCCCCCCGTGGGAGGAGCTTTCGCACAGGCAGAACATCATTGGTCTCCCGGCAGCCGATCTGGCCAATCGGCATGGGATGGATCCCTCCAGCACCGCCCACCGCGAGCGCGGGCCGCTCCAAGCCGCTAAGCCCAACAGGTGAAGCCGGAGAGCCGGCTGGTCACGTGGCCCTGGCTCAGCACCCGCGGGGGCTGGGGCAGGGGCCGTCCGGAGCCGGCCGCCCGCCCCGCCCCTCATACGGCGAAGCTCTGCCATCTGTCTCCACCGCTCAGCGGCCCTCGGGCCAGTTGCAGTGATACCATGCGACAGAGGGAACGCGTTGACTGATCCCGGAGGCCGGGCAGTCTCCAGTCTCGGAGCCATTTTCTCTGTCGCTGGCCGCGCCCTTGGTCCCCCTTCAGGACGGGATGCCTCCGAGAACGCTCCTCTAGCTGCCGGAAACGAACAGACACGTGGCACAGTCGGGGGACTCCCCCACCCCGGGGCCATGTTGAACATTTGCATCACCAGACCAGAAAAAGGGGGAAGGCTCTTCTCCCCCCACTCCATTCATTAAACCAAGAGTGTGCCAGAAAAAAAAAAAAAAATCTGTTTCTTTTCATTTCTCTTCCCAAAGTTTTTTTCACTCTCCATTTGCTTCTTCAAACCTCATATTACCCAGAACCATCTTTCAGCATTTTATGGTTTTCTAAGCAAGTGTAACCGTGTTAAGTAGTGTGAAGCAAAGTTTGGGAGAAAAGAGGGATTCTGAATCATACATCCCAAGTTGCTCAGTGAACACACATGGAATCGTTCTCATTCTAGTCAAGGGTGTTTAAAAGTCTTAAATAGTGACCCTTTGGCAAGAAATAGTCTGGGCTGAAATAAAATCAACTTGATGTTAAGCCTGAATCTTACTTTTTCACATTTGCCATATTTAGAAGAAAATTATCTTATACCAACAATGAATGGTGTGCGCTTTTCCTAATGTTCAGAAAATATGAACTACTTTCTGGCAGTCCTCTTTAACCAGTTCTACCTTTACAGAGTTAGAAATTTTTTAAAATAGCACTTTTTTGTGAGGCAAAGACCTTGTAGTATGACTTTGTTATTAAAATATTTCATCTGTGACACAATGGAAGTAAATTTTTTTAATGACTCAGTAACTTAATCTATTTATAATATTTTCAAGTTAAGATATGTGTATTAAACATGCATTTAAAAGAATTTAGGATATAAATATAATAAAGGAAATTAACATCACTCATGTATGTACAAAGAAAATTAATGGTGGGTTTTATTAGCGTTAGCAATATTTTAACACATAGCCTCTTGGTTGCAATAAAAATTATTTACTATCACGTTATTCAGATGGTAATTGCTCCTCACATTCTAAACTTTCCTCCAAATCTCTTGACAAGAAAAATCAGAAATAAAAATCAACATGTACTAACATCCATTTTATTTAAAGTTTGGTTTTGGCACAGTTTGAGAGCAACACGAGCATTATAAGAAGTAATATTTTAAATAGAAAAAGTTCATGCTCTACTTACAATTAGTTTCCAATGATATCAGTATCTCATTTCTTTTCTGTCATGGTAAATGTTTTCATTTGAGGTAGGTAGCATATTGTTTTCATTAGCTTGAAAATATGCCACATACTTGCAGGATTCATTTTGCTGGGATTCCTGACTATCCCAACAGCTTAGGACTGAAATTTCCTTTACTGTCTGAAATCATGGGCTGATAAATGAGAGAGGTGCCCTATTTGGAAACTAACTCTATTCACAGCAAAAGAAATGCTCATTATCCTCTGCCTTTAGAGTGGGCATTTTGTGTTTCTGTCAATCAACTTAATTTCCATGTTCATAGAGTGAGAACATAAAGTATTCAAAAAACTACTGACATAGAAAACAGTCAGCAAGTAGTCTGAGTCACGTATTTCAGTCTGAAGCTTTAAATAAATGCTACCTCCCTGATTCATAAGACTAGCTGGCTGATGGGTTTGTTTTTTAAAAAATTCCTGGTGAACTTTTAGTAATTCAAAGAGTCATTCCACACAACCAGAAAACCTATGTTGCCAGAATATGTGTTAAATACAAAGGTAGATTAGCATACATATTTGGAATTAAGTTTTCTGACATACTGACTTTTTAAAATACCAAAAAGTTTTTCTTCAAACAAAAATAAAACACCAAATGAGAAACACAGAAGCTATGTCAAGATGCTTTAAAATTTCAAATTATGTAACTTCAGCTGGAAAAATCTTTCATGAATACTAATCTATATTAAATTGTAAAATTTCAATAATTTGATAATCAAAAAAGCACAATCTAGTTTAGCTAGCCAGCATCTAATTCCTAATTGTAGTATTCTATTTTAATAAATATTTTTTAAGACATGGACTGCAACCTAGTTTTTAGAGATCTGTTCAAATAATAGCATATCATTTGGGAGATAATAATTTAATTCATCTATGTTAGCATTTTATTTATCTAAAACAAATAGGTTGCTATTAAATATTGACTATTTTATTAACTCAGAGCATCTGGGAAAACACTTATGATTAGGTTAATTTATGTTATATTTTCCCCTCAACTTGTAAAAGATTAATCAACCATTTTATGGTCTAATTTAGGTGTCTAATTAAAAACAGAGTTCAACACATGCTACACTGTCTTACTAATAAATCTTGACAGCTTTGGAACATGATGGTTTGTATTTCAAATTGTTGCATATAAATGTATATTTTTGATCTTCACCCAGCAGGTTGGCAGTGAGTTACATACTTGGTTTAAACTCCAGGTCTGAGAAAATACAATTACTTCAAAATTGATTATCCTCAATCAGATCTTACCTTAAAATTCCCTCAGTGAATACAGAAACGATCTTTGCCACCAGATTTTTAGAAAGAGACCAGGACAATATGGGGAAATTTTTTTTTCTCAGCAAAGGTTGGATTAAAAATGTTGGGGAAATTGCTATTTTCAGCTATTCGCCTTTAAGAGAGATTTCTGAAGTTACTGGGTTTTAGAATTATCATTCCACACGAATCTCCTCAAAGTGTTAGCTATAATTGTCTTCTGGTTAATCAGCACAAGTTAATTATTCAGTCTTGTTTTGGAGGCACTCTTTTTTTAAATGAATAAATTAATTCCAAGAAGTTCTGGAACATGTCACTTAACCCTATGTCTGCCTACACTTCCCAGACTTAAAAAGGCCAAGCACTAGAGAATAAATCAAAACAGACAGTACTATGTTTTTCCGTCTCTATACTTGGGGAATATTTTAGTCATTTTAATGTCTCCTTTCTAACAGTCCTGTGCAGAAAAATGAAACAGCCACAGAGGTGTGAGTGTCTTCACACTACTTATAGCTACCAACTTCAGATATCGTCTGTTTGGAGTTGATGTTCTTTTAAAGTGAATGACACAATGTACAATCCACATCAAGATCACTGAAGACACCTTGGAAAACAGTCAAATTCCTTCAAAGTAAACCCAGTTTTGGATTAATGACATATCACAAATGGCTTGTTTGGGTCACCTAAGCAAGAAGCACAGCAAAGAATGATCTCTGTAGCAGAACTGCCTGGGTTGGTATATTATTTTTGTCATTTTACACTGTGAGATCTTAGTCAAGTTGCTTAACATCTCTGTGCCTCTGTTTCCTCATCTGCAGGAATGTACAAAACTTCACAAAACTGTAACAAATAAATCTGCTAATCCTGTAAAACTTGAAACAGTGCTTGGCACATAAGGTAAACATTCAGTAAGGATTAGGTACCTACATTAAGCCAAACACACACACACTTTGTTTGATGTAGGCTACAGTTTAAAGTGTCAACTTAGTTAAGGTGGGGAAAGAGCTTCTGTTCCTATAAGGCCTACAGCATATTTCTATACAACAAATAATAGTCACACAATATTTGGCTAACTTAATTCCTGAACTGAGGTCATTAAACATTTTTTAATCTACCAATTTAAGCCAAATCACAAAGAGACTTTAAAAATTATATATTTCAAAAAAAATTAAATATTTCATTTTTGACCATTCAAAGTTTAAATCAATATTACCACCCTAAGTGTACAGGCCTTGCATATGTGAAGTTGTCCTGGCCCACAGCCCCATTTTTCTCACACACCATCACACCCATGTAACAGAAGGCCACCCTTCCACCAGATAACCTGATAAGCTACTCAGCACCTACTAAGTCTGGGAGGACTGATTCTAGAGAACTGGATAATGAACTGGAAGTGTAAACTTCGGAGTAAAACCAACTCGTGTTCCAGCGCAGATAGACAGCCCATAGAAACGGCTTCCACTCTCTGGCCGGTGATGAGGTCAGCCCTCGGTGGGTGCCATACACCATGACCCCTCCTGATTGAGTGATGGTGTCTCCTTATGCCAAGTAGGAGGAACTGCAGTCAAATTCCCAGACGTCATGCAAATCCCTCCAGGCCTTGGGCTGCTCACTGGTTAGGCCACTAGCAGGGCTGTGTATCAACCGTTTAAACCTATTAAGGACTCACAAACAGAACACCACCTCACTCCAACAGAACATGCCTACAGTGGGTTTTTGTTGTTGTTTGTTTGGTCTCAAATGCCTTCAAAATCTCTCCCTTCTTCCATATTTTCTGGTTTTGAGTATTTATTTTAAACACGCTTCTGAATTGTCACTCCCCTGGGTTAATTACTATCTATTCTCTTCTGCAATTGGCTGCCACTATAGGGATGGATCCAGGATACAAAAGAGGCCACCTCTGGCGAGAGATCTTGGCCAAGCAGAGAGAGCGCCGGCGACCGCGAAGGGTGCACTCTGGCCTCTGCCTTAGGCGTCTCCCCCGGGCGGGTCTGTTTAAAGTTTAAAAGTCCGTCTTCAAAATAATTGTGAAGCCCATACATTTGCCCAGACATCCATTAATTATTCTTTATTAATTATTTTTTAATTAAACAGAAAGCATTTAGACATTTTTTTTTTTCCTTGAAAAGATCTTCTAACCCTCTGGCCGCGCCAGGCACTGCTGGGAACTCAGTCTTTGGGGCCAGTTGCTACATGTGCAGTCGGCTCCTCGGCTTCCCGGTCACCGCCGCTGCCCTGAGCCTCCTAGTCCAGGAAGTCCAGCTTGTCAGTTGAGGGAGATGGCTTGGGAGACTGGTGAAGCTCCCCGGGTCTAGCCACCCAGCTCGGGTCCCGCCCAAACTCCAGGGCTGCGCTCCCCCTCCGCAGGCGCACGGCGAGGATTTCCAGGGCGGCTTCGTTCTTTATTCGTTTTTTTTGAGTCAATCAAAAGGAACGTGGCAGATGGAGGCCAGCCGCCTAAGAGATTGCGTGAATCTTCCTATGGGGATTTCCACAGCTTGCCCCAGGTGCTTCTCAAAAAGCTTAACATTAAGGGTTCAGTTCTTTTCCTGCCAGTTCCTCCCAAACCGGCCCCAAGTGTGTCTGATCACACACAATCCCAGGCTGCCTCCGGGCTCTGGCGGGTTCCACCTGGACCGGCGCTAGTTATAGCCTGCCACCCCGGAATCATCACCCCAGGAGGAGGGGGAGTGGCGGTGGGAGAAGTAACCACTACATAATCGATGACAACAGCTAACAATTGGAGAGGCCCGCGCGCGCCTGGCGCGCTCGCTCTCCCCAGCCGGGTCAGGAAAGGCTTCATTCCCACCGCACAGATGAGGGCACCGAGGCTCCACTGCGGCGACGACTCTGGACGTGAATCTAGGCGTTGGGCTCCAGAACCCGGCTCTTAATCACCAGTTTCCCGGGAACAGGACGCGGCCCGAGCACGGTGGGAAGGGTGACTGTCAGGGCTGGGTAAACCTCTTTGGGCAACTCCTGACAATAATAAAAACAGTAAGGACAAAGGGGACGGGGGCAGGGCGAGGCTGGGAAAGGAGCGGCTGTAATCCGCAGGATCAGCCCCCACCTTTCCCTCTCCATTCCGACCGGCCCCGAAAGTGGGGTGGAGACAGGGAATGGGGCTCAGTTTGCTTTTCCCTTCTGTTTTCTTAAGTCTCTTTGAAGCTAATCGGGCCTGAAGGGGTGGTGGGAACTACGGAGTCGTGCGAGCTGAGGTCAGGGTCGGTGGCCAGAGACCAGGGAGAGGGGGGCCAGTGCCTGGGTCCTAGACCGAGAAGAGGTTTCCCCAGAACCGAGTCTGGACCACTCTGCACACCATCGCCTCACCCGAAGCTCTGTCAACACAACAGCTTACCCCCAACACCAGTAGCCGTGGGAAGCGGTGGGCAGAGGTCGTGATGATGACCCCGGGGCCAATGTCCCTTTGGAACCTGACCCACAACCCGACTCGAGAATAGAATTTCCGGAAAGCGCGACCTCAAAGCAACCCTCGTTTCTCAATGGGCCCAAATATCCTTTGCCCCCGACTCGTAAAGGGCCCGAGGAGACACGCGTCCTTGTTCTCACTTTCTCAGCATCTCTGTCCTCGCCAAGGAGGCGGAAACGGGCGGGCCGTGCTCTGGGCGCTGTGGAGCCTTCAAAGCTGCGCGCCGCGGCCGCCCGCTGCAGTGCGCCCATTTGCCCGACAGGGACCAGCACCGCTCCACGCTCTGCGTGTAGCCCGCCCGCCCGCCAGGCAAGCGCGCCGGGCCACCCGCCCAGCTCACCCTCCCTTAGCCCCAGCAGCTCGCGGGCGACGCAGGTCTGACTCTCTTAACAAGACCGACTGTAACAAAAAGTTAACAGACTCTGCGGCCTCTACGGGACGCCGCAGACCCCAGTCCCATGCCCATCTGGGAAGCAGAAGCTGTTTTAGAAGTTGGTTTAGGGAGAGGACCGCGTTCGGAGAGGCGCAGAATACTCCTTCTAGCGTCCCGGGTTCCTCAAGGCAAAATGAAAAACCAAGCAATAAATATGATTTGCATGGGACACCGCCACGGTTGGAGGGTGCCTCTTTTCCACCGAGTGCAGTCTCGCTCTCTGCCCCGCTTCCCTGCAGCGAGGTCGCCTGATTAATTATAGGGCACCCTGGACCACCGGGTCGCCAGCGCTCCGGGAGAAGTTTCTGCGTGTTGTGGAGAAAACAGAGCTGGACGCACCCCAGACCGCCACTGGCCCACGCTGTGTTTCTCTGTCCCTTCCCGCCCCCGGCGAACTGAGGTACCCCTGTCACTTTCCCTGCCACATCTCCCTTCGTTCACGGTGTGAATCGTGGCCGGCGCCCCATCCCCTGGAGGGGAAACTCACCGGTACCAGGCGAGGCCCTTGTCGTAGCTGCGGTCGAAGAAGTGGGGCTCGGCGCCCACGGCGCGCACGTCGGGGTGCACGCGCAGGAACTCGAGCAGCGCCCGTGTGCCTCCCTTCTTCACGCCGATGATGATGGCCTGCGGCAGCTGCTTAGTCCCAGACCCACTAAAAAAGCTGGAGATAGGGCTGGGGGAATCTGGCGCCTCGGGATTCTGCTCCTCCTGGCTCTCTGCGCCCTCGGCCATCTCCTTGCCCGCAGCCAGCAGGGTGGCTGGAGGCGCCCGGAACGACTGCCGGGGAGGCGTCCCATCCCCAGCAGTGGCCTGGGCTGGCGGGGCGTGTGCGGCTCGGAACCCCGAGCCCAGCAGCAGCAGCCCCGGCGCGGAGGCGCACGAGCCGGCGCACGAGTACAGAAACATGTAGAGCCAGACGCAGAGCATGGCGAAGAGCAGTGCGAGCCTTCTCCTCACCGGCGGCGGGGGCGGGGGCGGCTCCGGCAGGAGCCGGCCGGGGACATCGAGGCAAGATCGGCCGCCGCTCAGGCGCTGCCCCATACGCTGCCCGCGGGCGCGGCCAGGGACATGCTCAGCACATGGCCGGGGACCGCGGGAGCAGTGAGCGCAGAAAGGGTACCCCGGTCTGCTTGACTCCCGTGTGGCTCGGTTTATTGCCCTCGAGTGCCCGCAGACACCGCTGCTGCTGCTGCTGCTTCTCCCCAGGTGGCGGCGGCAGCTGTAGAGTCTGCGGCTCTTGACATGTTGCCCGGGAAGAGCCGCAACTGGAATGGAAAGTCCGGACGGCGGTAACTATTGGCCGAGGAGTTGCTCCTGTAGTGCGACGACCCGCTCGGACAACGTTGCACTCCCGCGCCCTGGCCACTCTGGACTGCGCGCACCGCTACACTCCGGGGCTGCCGCCTCGCTGTCCTAAGAACTGAGCCTGGAGAGTAGCCCCGGCACTTCCCTGCAGAGGCTGCGGAGCAGAACTGCGCAGGAAGAGAGCCCAGGACCGAGGTGGGGTGGGCGGGCCTGGTCTTCCAGAGTGACAGGCTGCTCTACCTACCAGAAGCTCCGAGCACTATGCAAATACGGGCGCTTCGCGGAGCGCTGCACAGCCAACCAGCTCCCGAGACATGGGGGTGTGGAAAGGGTTCGGGGTGGTGTACAGCGACCGGGTGTTGCTATTGGCTGCGTGTCAAGGGGCGGATTCAGAGAGGCGGCGCCAGGGACTGGTGACAGGAGCGGGTGGTCGGAAGAATGCTGCAGTGGCGGAGCCGGGAGAGAGGTCCGACTCTCACCGGTGGCCATTTCCGCACTCCCTCCGCTGGAGTCAGATGTAGTTACCCAGATGTCGAGAGAGGAGTCCCCATTCAGATATTTCTCCGACAGGCTCTTGATGTGTAGTGTTTCAGAATAGGAAGGAGTCGGAGGAGGAAAGGCAGTACCCGAGATGCCCTCAGCCACCGAACCAGCCCAAACCCAGCCCGAGACTCGCAGGGAGGAGGACTTTCCCGGACAGACACGGTTTAGAAAGTTTGAGTAGAAAGCCTATTTGGAAATCGCTATCAACGGCCCCCCATTTCCCTCTCCTAATTCTTTGCTAGGTGTTGATCTCCCTCGTCTGCCAGTTAACAGGAGATGGGGTAAATGGTCCTCAAGAAAACGTTTCTCACATCTCCTAAAAGTGCCTGGGGAAAGTTGCAGAGTTGGAAAGAGACAAGGGAGAAATTAACAAGGAGATGAAGTATGCTAAAAAGTTTTCTGGTTGAAATATACGTTCGTATAATATGTGCAGAAGTTTTATTTGGACAAGAGTTTGTTGGAAACATTCGGGATTTTCTATCTCCTTTCTTACCTGAGTAAATATTAAAGCCAAGAATCTCCTTTTAGGAACCAGTTTGGTTAGCTGACCTGTGACACTGATTATTAGGTGTTTCTTTTGCCATGATTTTGTTTTAATCAAACGTCATTTTGGAGCACGTCCATCACCAAGATGCACCTATTTAACAGTCAAAGTCCACTCGAAGCCACCCTCATCTATTTCCTGGCCAAGATTTTCAGCCAGGGGCGGGGTCGAGTAAGCGCGTCCGGCAAAGTTCTGTAGCCGCTCGCTGCGGAAAGCGCTGGCGAGGGGTGCGGCGCTCTGCTGAGTTCCTGCCCCGGCGTTTAGAGTTAGGAAGCGCAGGATCCTTGGGGGCGTTCCAATCATATGCAGAAAGTTTTTGATGCCTTGTAACCTAGCTTTTGCGGGGTCAAGGGCCTCCAATGCCCGGCTACCCACGGTTCCGGGGACAGAGCGTTTCTTCCGTCTCCGACCCCAGGGCCGCCCTGGGAGCTGAGTGTCGCCCACGAGGTGACACGGGAACAGCCGTTTGCGCCGCACTTCACTGCCACGCAGCGGAACCGACCCCAGCTCTGCTGAGCAGTCCAGGACCAGCCGCCAGCAGCTGGTCCCGTGTACTCTTCCTGAGTAAATGTCCCCAAATGTCCCCGAGTGTCTGCAACCCTACCCTGGGTGTGGTTCCCCTAGTTCGTGCGCAAAAGGAGAAAGCCAGACTGACTGAAATCAGAAAGGCGCCCGAGCGGCGGTGGTGGCCAGGAGGGATTCAGACACCGAAGCGGCCACCACGGCTATGCTACGGGCGATCTCTTTGCAACTAACTTGAGCCTGAGACATTTTCCTACAAAAATGTTGAGGGTAAAATAATTCAGGTAGAGGATTTTGCTCCTCCATTTATATTCTCAGGGAGAATATTTCCAGCCTTTTCCCCTCTTTCCTTGGGATGTTGTGTTTTTCTTTAGAAGTGACCTATTCGCCCTTCAATTTTAATTTAATCAATCTATTCATTAACAATTTGTTTTAGACTTCTAAAACATGAGAAAACATATTTCTTTCTTTCTTTTTTTTTTTTTTACTCTATTTTGAAATGTGCTGGAGAAATGTGTCTCTGAAGGGCATTTCTTCAAATTCCTGTTCATCACTTCATGGAAATTCATGTTATTGTAGGTGTGTGTTTAGCCAATTGTAGCTCCCAAGTGGGTAGCTACAGGCCCAACGGGGCGAAAATCTTACCGTGTTTTAAGGACTTTGATGACTCTAATGGGAAAAAAAAAAAAAAAGTCCTTGTTCTGAAGGTTAGCAAAGTCCAACAAGAGAGTGATTACAAATCAAGGATGCCCGATATATTTAACATTTCCTTTTTCCGGGGGTGAAGGGAAGGAGGGAGGGAGTGGAGGAAAAGATGTGGGCGTGGGCGTCGGAAATTGCCTTGAGTGCAGAACTGAACTGGTGCTCCAGAGCTGAGTCGCCGGCCCAGCCCCCTCGGCGTTTATTCAACCCGCACTGCTAAGAATAATGGGGGAGTTCGCGGTGTGTGTGGGCAATGCCCAGGGTCTTCCACGCCCAAGGCCGGTTGGCCATTCCCGGCCTGAGTGGCACCCGGAAGGTTTGGGAAGCCGCGCTGGAACGGGACCTGGGTGGCGACCCGACCCTTTGGCCTGTTCACCCACCCGACTGGCTGCTCCTCCCACTGCTCTGGGGAGTCTCAGGCTGCGTTTCGAAATTCCCACGGGCACCAGTAGCTCTGGGCAGTTCCCGGGCAAGCGCCTTCCCTCTCGTCGTCCCATTCCGCAAATGCGGAATCCGAGGCTCAACCCTGGGCAGAGCTGGGGGTTAACGCAGCCCCGCTTAACGCAGCCCCCCAACCCCTCCCCGACTCCCGCTTGCAGCCTGGGCATCAATAAAGAACTATGACCAAAACCTGCAGAAAGATTGACCTCTCATAAACTTAGTCAACATTTTTGCACTAGGAAAACGTAGGAAGGAGAGAATTCAATTCCAGCAGACCTGTCGGTTTCTGTTTTATTTTCATTTGCTTATTTGGGATTACCTAATGGGGGGGCGCACCCACCGCCTCTGAGGGCTCCAATCCAAGAAGCAGCCCTTACCCTTCTGCCAGGACAGGGTCGGGTCGCCTCCGCGGCCTCTCCTTCCCTACTGTCCAGGGTCCTGCTATGACCTCAGCCTGGCCAGTCTCAGGCCCTAAAAGTCCAAATCTGTAAAATGGGGGACTGGAGCCAAAACATCAATATTTTCCTTGTGGAGTTTCTCCCAGCCTACGCTCGGGATGTGAGGTCTCGCGGCCGCTCGAGCCCTCCGGCCCCTTGGTCTCCAGACCCCTGGCCTTCCCGGCCGAGGCGCCCCCACTCCTCCCTGAGGGACAGCGAAGCAGGCATTTCCTGGAGCTGCCTGAACCGGTGGCCCAGAGCCCCAGTTCCTGCCACCGGAACCCGGCCCTCCTCCCGCGCCCCCAGCAGCGAGGTGGCCCCCAGGGGTTAGCAGCTGTGCTCACTCCGCCCTGGTCCAGCGGCCGGCAGAGAAGGGCAGAGGAGCCGCAGCCACTTGGAAGCCCGCCCGCCAGGGAGCGCGCTGGCCCGGGCCGCGCAGCTGCCGGGTGCCGGGAGCGCGCTAGAAAGTGGACTTTCCCTCCCCCCTGGCTCACGCGAAGCGCCTGCGGCCGCCCGAGCCTCTGATATCTTGGGTGCCGGGGCACCTCCTTCCCCTCCGAGGGCCAAGCCGGCGGCAGGGAGGAAGAATCCTTTGGGAGAGTGGCTAATAGGAAAGAAACGCTTCCTGGAGTGAGCTCCGGCTGCGCCGTGGAGAACGTGCGCCCACCAGCCCCAGTTGCAACCTCTACCCCAATTTGGAGGCACTGTCGCAATAACAGCTGCCATGTACACGGACCCCTCTGCAAGCCGCACGAGAGAGATGATTGCTCGCATCTTATAGATAAAATAAATTTGATGCCCAGATTGGTTTGTCAACTCCTGTCCTTAGGAGTAAAGTTGGTGCTAATTCCAAATCCTTCCTCCACATTGCATCCCGCCCTAGGCTAGGGGGGGTCCCTGGCCTCCTGGAGAAAGGGAGAGACTGGCACGGTGGGGAGACGGCGGCGGGGTGGGCGGAAGGTAACTCTGCCCCAGGCTCGCTCCTGGCCGCTGCCCTCCCCTGGAAGTCCCAGCAGGACTGTGCCCCTCACCCTTCAGGCCTAGAGTGGTAAAGACACTACCACAGCCAAAGCTCCCTGCAGCCCCTGCTGTCCTCCCCAGCGCCTTTGTGGGCAGTCCTTTTATTAGTATTATTCTCCCCTCCTGTTGCCCCATCTAAGGGTGTGATACCTGTCAGGGCCCTGACACGCGATACACTACAGCTGCATTTATTTCCTCATCTGGTCAGGATGCCTGACCCTTCTGAGCCTTAGCACCACTATCCATTTGTCCTTGAGCCCCTTCTTACTCCGGTGCACTCTCCTAGTCCAAGAAATGCTCCAGGCCATTTCTGCCTTTACCCAGTGCCTGAGCGGCTCAGTTGATGGAGGAACCACGTCGGAGAGATGGCTGGTCCCGCTTTAATTTTCCCACTGCAAACTTCCTGTGGACACAGAGGTGCCCTGCCCACTTCCTAAGTGTCCTCAGGGGCCCTGCTTTCCCGATCTCTGAAACAGGCATTTCCTATGCTTCTCTCCTCCCAGAGACAGCCTCTCCCAAGCCTTCTTCAGGAACATATGACTCCTGAGGGCTGATCTACACCTTCTACCACAAAACCTCCATACCGACAGGTCCCTCTGCAGAGCCTCCACAGTGACTGGTCCCTCTGTCACAGTGGAGGAAGATGCAGGCCAAAGAGCGATCCCATTAGTACCCTGCATCTCTGTCCTTCTCACCTCAAGGCACTTCCTTATCTCTTTGTCCTCGAGTCTTCAGTCTCCCTGTGGTGGACACTGATGTCACCAGGACCCCATCAGGCAAGGACTTGCTGCCCCAACTCCTGGGATGCTGTCAGCATACAGCCCGCAGCTGTCCCCACTCCATGACAGCAGAGCACTGCTGCAGAGAGCAAGGACACTGACAGGTATGCCCCTTCCCAGGCGGGTGCCCTGCCAGTGGCAGTGTAGGGGTAAAGGCCTGATCCCACCAGCCCAGCTCCAGACATCTCTGCAGGGCTGAGCACTAGAGCTCAGCTGGGGCTAGCACAGGATGCTGGGCCTGCATCACAGCTGGACTTTCCCTTCTGCCCACACCTGCTTTCTCCTCTTCCCTTTGACATATGCTTGTCCATATGTGTTGTGAAACATGCATGGCACACCTTTTGGGAGCGGGACATAACTACAAGAGGGACTCGACCTAACAAATTCAAATACTGTAACTTGTCTGTTTATACCCTCACATTAACCTGAAAAAAACAAAACAAAACAAAACATGTTCAAAATAATATGCTAACATTCTAGCAACACTGAAGTTTATCACCAGGCATCCTGCACATGTTCCCCTCATCCTCAACCTGGGTCCCTCACTCTCTATGGTATAGCTCCCATCGTGATCCAAACATACTCTTAATTTTTAATGATGAAGAAAATTATTACAAGTCCTGAACAACAAATCAAGTTTTTAAGAAATAGAGAGTATAACTCTCTCTGACCCCAAACCCTCTTTCTCTCTCCGGAAGAAACCACTGTTGCCAAATCTTAGATGGAAATACAAGCAAAAAAAAGTTTACAGTGCCCTCGTCTGTTCTGTTGTTTTCTGAACTAGAGCATTGAATAACAATGTTCTGCCATGAGATGAGTGATCCTTCCATATGAATGTGAGTTGTTAAAAAATGTTCACTATAAATAAGTTCAGTTTAAAAATGAAAGAATGATTATAAATGGCTCTTTATTCCTAGGAGTATTGTTTCATAAAAAGTACCTCGAGAGATAAGAAAATAAAATGCATGTGTCTGTGTGTCTAAAGTCACTTTTTCTTTCTTTCTTTCTTTTTCTTTTTATTTTTTTGAGACAGAGTTTCACTCTGTTGCTGAGACTAGAGTGCCCTGGCCTCAACTTAGCTCACAGCAATTTCAAACTCCTAGGCTCAAGGGAGCTCCCTGCCTCAGCCTTGAAATAGCTGGGACTACAGACACCCACCACCACACCTGGCTAATTTTTCTATTTGTTAAATAGAGACAGGGTACTGTTCTTTCTCAGGCTGATCTCAAACTCCTGAGTTCAAATGATCCTCCAGTCTCAGCCTCCCAGAGTGCTAGGATTACAGGCATGAGCCACCATGCCCAGCCTAGAGTCATTTTTTAAAATGATATATTTTACTTACAGACAGTATTTTTTCACAGTATGTGCAAAAGCACACATACTTGCTTTTGCCCCTTCAACTTTAAAGAAATTACCTAATGCATAGTTGATCAAGACTGATGATATTTACACACTTAATTACAATTCCATAAGTTCTCTGCTCTTAGTTTTACTTTTATATGATTCAAAGAAGCCAGGAGATCTGAGAAATTTTTTTAAAATTTCATATTAATATAGAGTACATATAATTGGATTAAATTGCTTGCCTTTTTTAAGTAAAGTCTGAGTTGTACTTAAGTCTTTCACCAGGAGGTGTGCCTTATACTCCTACATTGTGCTCATTACATGAGAGTTTCCTGAGCCCCTTCCTCCCACTGAGGAAGCACTGAATATAGGAGATGCTTGTTTTTCCATTCTTGAGATCCTTTACAAGAAGAATGTTCTTCAACTCCACCCGGGTAACTATAAAAGACGTAAAGTCTCCATCTTTTTATGGCTGAGTAGTATTCCATGGCACATATATACCACAGTTTATTAACCCATCCATGGTTTGTTGAGTACTTGGGCTGTTTCCACATCATTGTGATTATGAATTGAGATGCTATAAACATTCGAGTAGAAATTTCCTTATTATGAAATGATTTTTTTATTCTTGGTAGATACCAAGGAGAACTTCATTTTTGATACATTATAGTTGGCTGAAATTCATAGAATGATTGGTTATTGCTATTCATTGTTATTGTTTTGAGATGCATTCATGGACACTGTAATTTTTGAAGTTTTACCTGCTTCAGAATGCCTGTCTGTTGCCTTTTTTATATTTGAAAAATTTGGGTAGCAAGTTCTTCGGTTATACTAAACTATTTTTTTTTCACTTAGAATTTTATGAAACTTAGTCTGCTTTCTGTTGGCATTGAATGTTGCTAGTTCATTCTTTCTATCCATTCTGCAATCTAACACCTCTACTGAGTAATTGATTTTAACCATTGTGTATGTTATATCCAGTATCTCTAATAGTTTAAACTGGTAGTTTCCATGCCTTAATTGTTTACTTTTTCTTGGGGAGTTCATGCTTCTGGGAGCTCTCAGATACTTAGCTGACAATATGTAGCTGGAAAGGAGAAACCCCAGGTCCTAGCCTGTATGCTTTCATGATTTCTAGCTGCCAGGGGGACTCTGGTGTTAGATATGGGGCTCAACTATTCCCTGGGTAGCCCCTGCCTCCCAGTTCAAATGGCCCTACCTCAGTGAAACTGCAGGTACCTGAGCTCATGGTACTTTTCTTTGTAAGTGCCACTTGCCTGCATCCTAACTCATTTGTCTGCGGAGCCTGTGGAGGACAAACATCAGGGGAGGACTTCCTCCCTGGCCTATTTCCTGTTGTAGCAACTGGTCCTCTTTTACTCCAAGGTACCATTTTTCTCCCCTATCCTGAAACATAAAAAACTTCTCCTGCCTTTCTAAGGCTTTTATGTTCTCCCTAACCTGAAGGCTGGGGTCTCTTGTTTCTATGGCATCTTTAGGGTTGAATTTAAGGGAAATTTTGCAAAACATGGTTGTCCAAAACTTTGACTCAATTTTTTATTTTTTTCTATTTTGCTTGTTTTGTTCTATTTTTTTTTTCCAGAATACTGTCTATCACATACCACATGTCAACATTTTGGTCTATAAAAGGATCACATAGATGACAGTGGTTTGGGGTGGCACCTGTGGCTCAAAGGAGTAGGACACCTACTCCAGCCCCACATGCCAGAGGTGGCAGGTTCAAACCCAGCCTTGGCCAAATACTGCAACAACAACAACAATAAATGACAGTGGTTTTATGAGATCCTAAAACCATATTATTACTGTACCTTTTCTCTGCTTAGATAATTACCTACAGTATTCAGTATGGTGACATGCTATACAGGTTTGTGGCCCCAGGGCAGTAGCTGAAACCCTACAGGTGTATAATAGACTATACCATTTCAGTTTCTTTGAGTTTACTCCATGACATCCACATTACCTATAATGCATTCTCAGAACACGTGATATACTAATTACAAACACAGTGTATTTTCTTTGTCTTTCATGCCTACACTTCTTTCTATAATACTGTTAAATCTAGACATTTTCCAGGTTTTAGGGTATCATTTCCTTTATCCTGTCTTCTTAAACTCTGAAAAATTTCAGTTGTTTTCATTCTTTTCCTATTTCTTTATTTTGTTCTTCTCTTTCACTCTTGCCTGACCTCTGTCAAGAGCTCTCTTTTCTTTGTCTTCTGTTGTTTGGTGGTGTTTTATTTGAAACATTGAGCCTATCTTGTGATCGTGTTTATTTTTGGAAAGGATTGTGTTTTCTGTAGTTCTTTGAGGGTTTAGAGAATTATTTTTCTCACTCATTACTTCTTTTGTAATTAATACGTTTAAATTGAGTGGAAAAAACAGAGTTTCCATGTATGTTCTAAAAAACACATACACACAGTTTCCTTGATTAATTTTTGCATTAGTGTGGTACATGTGTTACAACTGATAAGCCAACACTGGATCGGTTTTTATGAACTAAACCCCACAGTTCACATGAGGGCTCACTCTCAGGGTTGTACATTCTTTGCATTTGGACCAGTGTTTAACGACATGTACGCACCATGTTGTACAGAGGTTCTCTGTGCCTTGACTATTCACTCTTTCCTCCCTAATAACCCCTGGCAACCACTGAATTTTTCATTCTAGATCACAGGCTTTAAAAAGTGATAGTGTTGGCTGAGCATGGTAGCTCACACCTGTAATCCTAGCACTCTGGGAAGCTGATGCAAGTGGACTACTTGAGCTCAGGAGTTTGAGACCAGCCTGAGCAAGAGTGAGACCACATCTCTACTGAAAATAAAATAACTAGATGGGTGTTGTGGTGGGTGCCTATAGTACCAGTTCTCAAGAGGCTGAGACAAGAGGATTGCTCAAGCCCAAGACTTAGAGGTTGCCATGAGCTATGATGCCGCAGCACTGTACCCAGGGTGACAATGGGACTCAGTCTCAAAAAAAAAAAAAAAAAATCTAACAGTGTCTTGTTTGTGCTATACATAAGTGTTCCAGATTGCTCCCCTTTATGTCGAGGTCTGCCTATCTTCCCCAAGGGTTTTATTTCCTTAAGGGTTTCCTGTGAGGGTTCTGCCTGTTCGTCCTTCTCTTCCTCCTTGTGTCACTCTCTTCCCCATGTCCATTCAGTGGGGCTCAGTTGCTGCTGCCGTGGTGACAGAGACAGCAGCCTATATCCCTGTGAGCCTGCAATGAAGCAAGTTTGTCACCCTCTACAGAAGCATGAAAGGAAGACTCTGTGCCCTTGAGTTCCTATTGGCACAGACGAAGAGGACTTAGGCCACCGGCTTACACTCTCTGAGGCCGAAAGACCAGAACTCCGCATGTGAACAGGTGGCACTTTCTTTCTCAACAGTCCATCAGCCTCTATGAGCGGGATCGAGACACTCGCCTTTGGCCATTTCTTGTCTAATGGAAGGAGTTGAGGGTGGGAAAGAGTGGGGGCTGCACATATCTAGGAAGGTGCCATCTCCCCAGAATCCTCTGATTCTCCAGGAAGCCAGTGGACCCTTTTTGGCCCTTATCTTACAGGTGCTTTCAGCTGCATTAGATTCAAGAGACCATCTATCTTCCTTGATACTCACATGTTTTGGCTTCTGCAATACTGTGCTGCTCTGATTTTGTTCTGACCTCACTGTTCACTCTATGTATTTCCCACATCCTTTGTTTCTCTCCTTTTCCCAAACACCTAAATGATGGAGTTGTTCGAGGCTCACCCGTCCTTCTTGTTTTCTCACTCCTTCCTCTCTCCCTAGGTTGGTGGTTCCCAATCGGGTGCAATGTTGTCTTCACCCCCTCCTCACAAGGCATCTGACAATGTCTGGAGACACTTTTGGTCGTCACGACTGAGGGAAGTGCTACTGACTTTAGTGGGTAGTGGCCAGCAACGCCGCTGAACATCCTGCTTGCACACAATGGCCTCTGCCACAAAGACTCAGCTTCCCCGGTGTCTATCATGCTGCAGTGAGAGAACCCCTGTCCTGAGGGATTCTGTCCAGTCCATTTTCATGACCCTTAAAGTGCATTTCAGCCCAGACCTCTTTTCTGAGTTCCAGACTCATAACAGCCAACTGAGTTATTAACAGTGCCACTTGGCTGTCTCACAGAAACATCACATTTTACCTGCATACATTCATGATAGGAATCTTGATTTCATGATTTTGCTCCTGTGTCCTTATCTTATCTAATTTTCCAGGCTGGAAACCTGGGGTCAGTCCTTCCTTTTTTCCTCCCTGTCCGTTCCAGCAAGTCTTGTCACTTCGACCATGACGCAGCTCGAGTCCTCCCTCTTCTTCATCACTGCCACTGCGGCCTTCCCTCTTCAGATTCAGGACCGGTCTTGGGCAACAGTCTTCCATGTCAGCTCCCTGGATCTTTACATTCCAAATTTTCATCTTAAATGTCACTTTGCAGGAGTTTGTTCCCGATTTTATCCACGGTAGGTTTTCTGTGGCTCAACTGCACTTTTTCTTCCCAGTATTTTGGCAATTTATAACGTTGTTATTTGTTTGTTCACTTGTTGTATCACCTTTGTCCTCCACTAGGAATGTGTGTACCTGCTTGATTCATCAGCAAACACTTAGCATAGCGCCCTGCAAAGGACAGGGTCTCTCAGTGTATATTTGCTTTTGTTTTTGTTTTTATTTTATTTATTTATTTATTTATTTGATACAGAGTCTCAAGCTATTGCCCTGGGTAGAGTGCCATGGCATCATCATACCTCACAGCAACCTCCAACTCTTGGGCTAAAGCAATCCTTTTGCCTCAGTTTTTCTATTATTAGTAGAGACGGGATCTCGCTGTTGATCAGGCTGGTCTCAAACAAGCAATCCACCCACCTCGGCCTCCCAGAGTGCTAGGATTATAGGCGCGAGCCACTGTGCCCTGCCTTCCACATATATTTGTTGAATAAATGAACTTAGTTTGAGAAGGTTGAGTTAATACAAAGTGCCCGATAATATGCCTGACACATTGTACACATTTGGCAATAATTAAATTGCACTTCATTGAGAATGTGGCTATTACTACAAAGGTACCATTTGTGAAAATTCCAATTGCTTTTTTTTTTAGAGACAGAGTCTCACTATGTCTCCCTGGGTAGAGCGCAATAGCATCATAGCTCACAGCAACCTCAAACTCCTGGGCCCCAGTGATCCTCTTGCCTCAGCCTCCCAAATACCTGGGACCACAGGTATCCGCCACAACACACAGCTAGTTTTTCTATTTTTAGTAGAGACAGGGTCTCGCTCATGCTTGGGCTGCTCTCAAACTCCTGAACTCAAGCAATCCACCAGTCTCAGCCTCCAGCATGCTAAAATTACAGGTGTCCCACTGCTTTTGGAAAAAAAGAAAAGAAAAGCACTTTATAAAAAACTTGAATGATTCTCAAAGTGTGGTCCTTGGACTTCCCACGTTAGCATCACCTGGGAGCTTATGTGAAAAATAGAAACACTGGGGACTGGGCCCAGCACTCTGTGTTGAAGACTGATGCACGCTCAAGTTTGAGAACCACTGCCTTCGTGTTATGTCTCTTTTCTTTCTCTTTAGTTTTTATTTTTAACTATAGTAAAATACATATAACATTGAAGTTACCATTTTAACCACTTTTCCATGTATAGTTCATGGTGTTAAGCACACTCACAGTCTCCAGAACTCTTTTCTGTCTCTATGAGTGTGACTGCTCCAGGTGGCTCATGTAGCAGAATATATAAGTATATAGACAGTATGTGTCTTTTTATGACTAGCATATTTTACTCAGCCATGGAACCTCAGTCCTCAAGGTCCATCCATGTTGTAGCATATGTCATAATTTTCTTCCTTTTTTGAGGCTCGGTAGTATCTCATGCACGCCTCATTTTCCTTATCTATTCAGCCGTTGACGGACACTTAGGCTGTCTCTACCTTTTGGCTGATGTGAAGAATGCTGCTGACTGTGAGTGTGCAAAAATCTCTTTGAGACCTTGCTTTAAATTCTTTTGGGCATATACCCAAAGGTGAACTTACTGAATCATATGGTAATTCTATGTTTAATTTTTTTAGAAACTGAAATGTCTTCTTTCATAACAGCTGCACCATTTTAGCATTCCACCCACAGTACGTAAGGGTTCCACTTTCTTCATATTCTCACCAACACCTGATAATTTTTGTACTTTTTATAAAATAGTTACCATTCTAATAAGTGTGAGGTAATACCTTACTGTGATTGTGATTTACATTTTCCCAATAATTAATGTGCCTTGGAGTGTTTTTACTATGCTTGGGCCCAATTTATAGGGTAGTAGGATAATCTGAAACACCAATGAGAATTTTTTTGTCACTTTAAAATTTAATTTTTAAAATTGAACAAAAATTCATATTTTCTATCAGTGCTCTTAAAATCCTGACCTATCTGTATTTTGTAGTCCTCACAATGGGACTGCTTTTTCACTTCCACTATCATAAAAGTAAAGGCTAACAAATACCCTTGTGGGCAAAGAGAGAGTATGGTTAGAAAATGGTAGAAACCACAACCAAGAGTTCAAATGCCCCACAGTAAATTGTTCAGGGAATTGAAAGAGCTTTTGAAGTAGCAGGTGGTACGTTGAGAGCCTTTGAACCAGATTCCACTTACTTATTGGGTAAAAAGGAATCTTGTCATTTTAATCAAAGAGAAAATCCTCAGAGGTATCTGGGAGCCTCTATTCTTATAACCTGTCTCCCCAAGGTCTTGTATTTCAATCTGATTCCTCTGAAAGTGCAAGAAGTTACTGGCCATCTTATTTTGTTAACCAACAACAACAGACTTGCTGAAGTCATTTACGATTTTGCTCAAATCAAGCCCATTAACATATAAAAATATAACCCAGGATTCCTTCTAAAGTTTTTTTTTTTTAATTTCAGATTAATGTGAGGGCACAAATGATTAGGTTATTGTTTGTGTTTTTTATGGTAAAGTTCAAGTTGTAGTTGAGCCCTTCATCCAGGGTCTGTGCTGTGTACCCTTACATTGTGCACATTAGGTGAGAGCACACCAATCCCCACCCTCCTCTTTTCTTTCTCTCTTCCCCTTCCTCACCCTTTTTTGAGACAGAGTCTTACTGTCACCCTGCTTAGAGTGCCTTGTCATCATCATAGCTCACAGCAACCTCAAACTCTCGCCTCGGTCTCCTGGATAGCTGGGACTGCAGGCATTGGGCCACCGCATCCAGTGCTGCTGGTTTTTCTATTTTTAGTAGAGATGGAGTCTCATGTTTGCTCAGGAGACCAGGTAGGTGGGATCCACCCACCTCTGCCTCCCAGAGTGCTGGAATTACAGGCCTGAGCCACCACACCTGTCTTGATCCCTTCTAAATCTTGAGATATGTTCATCCTGGAATTTGTCCTGCAGCCAGGTGTTTGCTACTCTGTTTTTGTGAATTGTCAAATATTCGCTATCCACCTCCATCCACTTCTCACTGAAAGGGCTGTTGATTGCAGAGGTCTCCATACCATATGCCACTGCCCCTTTATTCCCACTGGCAATGTTAGTCCAAACTCACCTCACGGTCCGTGCATTCTCTTCTTTCATGTCTAACCCTTCTATTCCAATTTTCCACTCTTTCTCCCTCTGGAAATCACCTTTATAACCTATTTCTCATTTCCAATTCCCAGCAGTCTCCAAACAGGCTGAAGTAATAGATAAGTGGGTTTCCTGTCATCATAAATGCTACACTTGTCTCCCTCACTTTGCTAAGTGCATTATGGAAAAATTGTCCATGCAAGGAATATGATTTCCCCATTGACTTCCATTAGCACTTTATGAATTCCTTAACTTTGAGGAGGGAAATAGGGATGTCTGGTACCTTTTATGAAGTAAGCATGTGAGTATAAAATAGTGATGTTGGCTTTCATAAGCCATCCTTGAAAATCAGTTATGTTACTGAATGGTATGCCGGCTTTGTCTCCATAGGGTTCTGTCCAGCTTTTAAACTTCCCAAGGCCACCATCAGACTTTCAACCCCTATTTCTAACTGGTAGGCACAAATGTACAAAAGCAATTCTACCAAAAAAATGAGGTTGACTTATAAAACCCAGAAACGCCTCTTATTTGATTTCCTTAAGAATTTGTTTCAAGATTAACAGTAGAAGTGCTTTGCTAGAAATGACTTTCCCAGCCATTATCATCAATTCACTGAATATGTAGCACCCAGGTTCTGTCCTGCCCATCCAGATTAACCCTTCTCACCAACTCCAATTTCTATCTGTCACCTTCCCACTCAGAGGCCTTCAGTACCTCTTGGCTGTGCACACCTGTGTCGCTCAACCCTAATTTCACCTGGAGTGAGATTACCTAGTTTTGTTCCTTGCCATCCCAGACCTCTATGGGAAGTTATTATTCTCTGTGTCTCAGTTTCCATTTGTAGATAGGGTTTCTAATGCTTATAAAGGACTTAGAACAGTGCCAGGCTCACGCAGGCATTTGGTGGACACTGGCTCTTATTATTCCTGAAATGATTATTGCACACATCTGATGCAGTGCTTTTGCTGATCCTTGTGACACCCAGTGATTTACAGCTAAGGAAATGGGGAGGGGAGGCCATCAAAATCTCTAGGGCTGAAAATTCCACTAGATTTCTATGTCCTTGGATCACTCTCCCATGCACACCCCCTGCTTGCCTGCCGGATACATTCTGAGCTCTTTCTGCTCTCCAGACCTGTTTTGAACCCTGGTGGACACACACACACAGGCCCAGTGAGAAGGAACAGGGAGGCCGGAGGTAAACAGGGAGGCAGCAGCGATCACCCCCACACTGGTGTTGCCCAGTGTTGTCAGAGTTTCTCATTTTTATAGCAAAGTCTAAAAACTGGATTTTTATGTGAAATTGCCTGAATTTTGAATATGAATTGTAATATAAATGTTACAAATTTAAAACAAAAGTTGAAAAGAGCCATGGGGGCCATTCCAGTTTGAGCCAAACAGCCTGCACTGTAAACTAGGGTGGCAGAACTCCCACTTCTAGCCTCAGGCCTAGAAAGACCCTGCTCCTTCCTTCCAGACAGTTCCTGAAGTTAGGCAGAAAATGACAACATGAGAGTTGAAAAGACTGCTGTGTGCACAGAGTCAAAACACTCCTTTTCAGAGAAGAGAACACTGACTTCCAACAAAGTGAAGTGACTTCCTGGAGTCACTGTCTTGTCGCACCAGACAAAAGTCTCTTGATCCAGATTGTCCCACAGGGAGAAGCACAGACTACCACTTAGACTGTCCTGCTGCCCTGCACTGGTGACGGCCTTCTCTCCGTATCCTTCCATCTGTGTCTATTTCCAGCTCACCATCCAGGGACAAGCTCTTCTACTCCTTTGTAAACCCTCCTCCAATCCTGCCTCTGCCTGACATACTCCTAGACCTATTACAGAAAGTGGCCAACAAACTATTGTTGTGTAAAGTCACAAAAGCAATTAAGCACAGGACATTTTTATATTAGAGTAATAGCTTACTTTTGCCCATTTTCTTACTTATATGGATAATGTCAGTTGCTGATCTGGTTCAGATGCCTGGGATTTGAGAGTAAATGAGTTTCTGGATCCTCCACTACCTCAAAGTCCTAACTCAATCATCCCTCCATTCATTCACTCCCTTGGTCTTTATACACAAACAGCTTATCATCCATCTGGGCACCGTGCTAGCAATAGAGACACAGTGCATGCTTTCAAAGAGCTCACATCTACAGAGCAATCTTACTATAACTAAGTGTGGGTGTTAAAAAACTTACTAAAGGCAGAATACAAATGTCTACATACAATAACTAAGAAAATGCCATGAAGACTATGTTGAACAGTTTGATGAAAATATTTCAGATTGTGTATGAAACCAACACATTGTATCCCTTGATTGCACTAATGTACACAACTATGAGTTAACAATAAAAAAAAGGTATGTATATTATCATGAAAGGGAAAAAAGACATACTAATTTAATACATGAATACAAAAGGTGAATGCAAGAGGAGATCGAGGCAGTTATACACAAGAATCTTCCCCCCTTATCTGTCTTCCCATCCCTTTTTGGTGGCTCAGAAACAAATAGTTACTTCCTGAGACAGTCTGAATAATTCCTGCACCATGAGCTGCCCTGATAGGAGCACAGGTGTGCAAAGGCCTCGGGGATAGATCTGCCCCATCCAGAAAGCATTTACCAACCGGAAAGCGTGAGTTCATGACCTTCTGTCTACCTTTGACCCCTGAGTATGAACACAGACACTATCTAAGTCATGATTCAAGCAATTAGATCCTATTGAATAATTCCAGAGAAAGTTTGTGATGAATCCAGTCTGGAGGGGTCTAGTCTAGACACCTATCAGGACCCAGTTAATGTTTACTGGTTTTTTGCTCTTTCTCCTCACCTGCATGGCCTCTAAAAGGTAGGCTCAAGGCCCCCCCTTTTCTTTTTCACACACTCTTCATAAGTGATCTCATCAATTTCTGTGGATTCAAATACCACCAGTAATTCAATGGCTTCCAAATTTATACTTTGAGCTGAGTCTTTGAATCTTTGAGCTATAGCCTCACACATTCTCCTCCATATCCAACATTTCCACTTGGAGGTTTTATAAGTATTTTGAGATAAACTAGGACAACTCTTTTCCCTTCAAATTTACCCAGCTACAGTAAAGGACACTGTCATCTACTGACCATCTATAGAAAACTGGGTGTTATACCCAAGTCTCTCCTTGCCCTCCTCCCTCACCTAACCCTTCCACTGCCTCAGAAGCCCTGTCACATCCTCCACTGTGATGGAGCCACCTTTCCCTCTTCTCTGCATCTCCACTGCCCTGTTAGAGTCCAGACCACCACTCTCAATGGACTGTCACAGACACCTTTCTGGCCGGCCCTCCTGCTTCCACAGCTCCACTCCAGTAAGCTCTCCACTCGGCAACAGGTAACAATGAGAGATCAATCAGATGGTGTCACTGCCACTGTCAGGGCTCTCAATGAACCTCCAGTGGGCTCCAAACACTATCCAGACACCCTGTGTCATGGACCACTCTCCTGTTCTCACTTACAGCATTGCAGTTTCCATGGTTACCATCACACCTGTACATCATGGATTTGTCAATGCTGCCCCCTGCCTGGCTTCCTTTGTCCCCATGCTTCACATGGGTTGGTGCTTCCCAGCCTTCTGATCGCACTCAAATATTTCCAGTCCAGAGGGGCTTCCCCTGAGGTCCCAGAAAAGTAGCAAGCAATCCCGTCACTCCCCATGTGACATTAGTCTGTGCCCCTACCTCAAGCCACACATTAGAACATGCATTTAGGTATTTCTTTGTTGGTCTTTTCCACTAGAACAGAAGCTGGATGAGGACACGGATTGTTTCCTTTGCTGTAATATCCTTAGTGCTCAGCTCTGAGTCACATAGGAAACACCACTTTTCATCACATGAAGGAGTGGCAAAATGAGAGGGAAAAGCAGAGAAAAATAGCAGAGTAGGAAGCTCCAAGCTCTTATTCCATCTCAGAAATATTGAAAAACCAAGTAAAAATGACAGACTTGACTTTTCTCAGAACTCTGGAAAAATGTCATAAGTTAATTTTACATTACTCCAAATGAATGTTATAAAAAAAAAGCTATCTTCTGGCCTAATGCGATAGTTCATACCTGTAATCCCAGCACTCTGGAAGGCTAAGGTGGAAGGATCACTTGAACTCAGGAATTCAAAACCAACCTGAGCAAGAGGGAGACCCCATTCTACTGCAAATTAAAAAATTAGCCAAGTGTTGTGGCAGGCACCTGTAGTCTCAGCTACTTAAGAGACCAAGGCAGGAGGATGAGGAGTGAACTCAGGAGTATGAGGTTGCTATGAGCTAGGCTATGACTTGATAC
The DNA here is from genome assembly GCF_027406575.1 of Nycticebus coucang. Classification (NCBI taxonomy): domain Eukaryota; kingdom Metazoa; phylum Chordata; class Mammalia; order Primates; family Lorisidae; genus Nycticebus; species Nycticebus coucang. Next base: position 14,433,601 of record NC_069797.1, read on the forward strand.
TCTAGCCTGATCAACAGGGTGTCTCAAAAAAAAAAAAAAATCACCAAAATGGCAGGAAAGCTTTGTAGTGCTTTCACTTGCCCTTACTCCAACCCCTCCCTGGCACAGTGGCAATCTTGGTCTTGAAGTGACAGTAGCCATGTTCCCACTTTGGTACCTTGGTCCTTGAAATCAAGGGAAATTATTTGCAAATTATTGTGTATGTCTGTTCTAACCTGCCTGTCTAACTTGAAGGACTCAGGTGTTCATCTCTGTCTCACCTAACTTGCAACTCAGATGAGAACAGTAGGCATTGTTCATAAATCTGCAAGGTGGACTGAAGGCCCAAAGGTGCCTGAGCCAAACCATACCATAGATCACCTAAGACATGGAGGAAAGTGTGAGTGAGATTCTTTTGGAAATTAGACTTTTAAAAACTGCCAAATCTAGAAGAACTGTTGGCTTCTTTTGGAAATTAGACTTTTAAAAACTGCCAAATCTAGAAGAACTGTTGTTGGCTTTATTCATGTGGATAAATTTGAATTCTCTGTAGATCCTAATTATCAAGCTTTTGTCTGATTCAAAATATGCAAATATCCTTTCCAATTGTGTAGGTTGTCCATTTGCTTTGGTTGTTGTCTCCTTAGCTATACAGAAGCTTTTCAGTTTATTTTTTGCAGTTTTTTTTTGGCTGGTGCTGGGTTTGAACCCACCACCTCCAGCATATGGGGTCAGCGCCCTACCCCTTTGAGCCACAGGCGCTGCCCTAGCTTTTCAGTTTAATGAAGTCTCATTTGTTTATTTTTGTTGTTGTTGCAATTGCCATGGCAGTCTTCTTCATGAAGTCCTTCCTCACGCCAATATCTTCCAGTGTTTTTCCTATGCTTTCTTTGAGGATTTTTATTGTTTCATGTCTTAAATTTAAGTCCTTTATCCATCTTGAATCAATTTTTGTGAGTGGAAAAAGGTGTGAGCCCAGTTTCAGCCTTTTACATGTGGATATCCAGTTCTCCCAACACCACTTATTGAATAGGGAGTCTTTCCCCCACTGTATGTTCTTGTTTGGTTTATCAAAGGTTAGGTGGTTGTAAGATGTTAGTTTCATTTCCTGGTTTTCTATTTGATTCCAAGTGTCTATATCTCTATTTTTGTGCCAGTACCATGCTTTCTTGATCACAATGGCTTTGTAGTACAGCCTAAAATTTGGTATGATGATATTATTTTTATTACTAAGAACTGCCTTAGCTATACGTGTTTATTTTTATTACTAAGAACTGCCTTAGCTATATGGGGTTTTTTCTGGTTACACACAAAATGCAGAATCGTTTTTTCCAAATCTTGAAAGTACAATGTTGGTATTTTAATAGAAATGGCATTCAATGGGTAGATTGCTTTGGGAAGTATAGACATTTTAACAATGTTGATTCTTCCCATCCATGAGCATGGTATGTTCTTCCATTTGTTAATGTCCTCTGCTATTTCCTTTCCGAGGATTTCATAATTTTCTTTATAGAAGTCTTTCACCTCCTTTGTTAGGTATATTCCTAGGTATTTCATTTTCTTTGAAGCTATGGTGAAGGGAGTTGTGTCCTTAATTAGCCTCTCATCTTGACTGTCATTGGCGTATACAAAGGCAACTGATTTGTGGACATTGATTTTATATACTGAGACATTACTGTATTTTTTGATGACTTCCAGGAGTTTTCTAGTTGAGTCTTTGGGATTCTCTAAGTATAAGATCATGTCATCAGCAAAGAGGGAAAGTTTGACCTCCTCTGCTCCCATTTGGATTCCCTTTATTTCCTTGTCTTGCCTAATTATATTGGCTAGAATTTCCAGCACTATGTTGAAAAGTAATGGTGACAGAGGACAACCTTGTCTAGTTCCAGTTTTAAGAGGAAAAGCTTTCAGTTTTAGTCCATTCAGTAAAATATTAGCTGTGGATTTGTCATAGATAGCTTCAATCAGTTTTAGAAATGTGCCACCTATGCCTATACTCTTCAGTGTTCTAATTAGAAAGCAATGCTGGATTTTATTGAATGCTTTTTCTGCATCTGTTGAGAGGATCATATGGTCTTTCTTTTTTCCTTCTGTTAATATGGGGGATAATGTTTATGGACTTGCATATGTTAAACCAGCCTTGCATCCTTGGGATAAAATCTACTTGATCATAATGTATGACTTTTTTAATGATAAGCTGTAATCTATTGGCTAGGATTTTGTTGACAATTTTTGCATCTATATTCATTAATGAAATTGGTCTGAAATTCTCCTTTGTAGTTGGGTCTTTTCCTGGTTTTGGTATCAGGGTGATGTTTGCTTTGTAAAACATGTTGGGGGAAGATTCCTTCCTCTCCATTTTTTTGGAATAATTTCTGCAGTATGGGAAGAAGCTCTTCCTTGAAGGTTTGATAAAATTCTGGTGTGAAGCCATCTGGACCAGGGCATTTTTTGGTTGGAAGCTTTTTTTATTGTTTCTTTAATCTCAGTGTATGAAATTGGTCTATTTCTTCTCGGCTAAGTCAAGAGAGATAGTGTAATTCCAAATATTGATCCATTTCCTTTACATTGTCAAATTTCTGGACATAGAATTTCTGGTACTATTCAGAGATGATCTTTTGTATATCTGTGGCATCAGTTGTTATTTCCCCTTGATAATTTCTGATTGAGGTTACTAGAGACTTTACTTTTTTATTTTTGGTTTGGCCAAAGGTTTATCTATTTAATTTATTTTTTTCAAAAAACCAACTCCTTGTTTCATTAATTTTCTGAATGACTTTTTTTTTTGTTTTCAATTTCATTGATCTCTGATTTAATTTTGTGATTTATTTTCCTCTACTGGGTGTAGGCTTAGATTGTTCTTCTTTTTCCAGTTACATAAGATGGCTTGTGAGTTTATTGATGTGCTCTCTTTCTGTTTTTGGAAAGTAAGCATCTGAAGCAATAAATTATCCTCTCAAAACTGCTTTTGCAGTATCCCACAGGTTTTGGTAGCTTGTCTCATCATTGTTGTTATGCTCAAGGAAGTTAGTGATTTCCTGTTTTATTTTTTCCTGCACCCAAGTGTCATTCATCAGAAGGTTGTTTAATTCCCATGCCTTTGTGTGGGGTTGAATGTTTTTTTTTTTTTTGGAGTTGAATTCCCCCTTTAGTGCCTTGTGGTCTGAGAAGATACAAGGTAAAAATTTAATTCTTTTGATTCTGTTGAGGTTTGCTTTGTGCCCTAGGATATGATCAATTTTGGAGAATGTTCCATGGGGCAATGAGAAGAATGTATATCCTTTGTCTTTGGGATGTTCTATATGCATCTATTAAGTACGGTTGTTCTAAGGTCTCATTTAAGTCCCTTATACCTTTGTTTAATTTCTGTTTGAGGATCTGTCCAGCTCTGTAAGAGGAGTGTTAAAGTCCCCTGTTATTATGGTATTATCAGATATCATATTGCTCAGACTGAGTAAGGTCTGTTTCAAGAATCTGGGTGCATTTAAATTGGGTGCATACATATTTAGAATTGAAACGTCTTCTTGTATTTTTCCCTTGACCAATATAACATCTTTGTCTTTCTTGACTTTAGTTGCTTTAAATCCACATGTACCTGAAAATAAGGTGCAACTCCTTTTTCCTTCTGAATTCCATTTGCCTGAAAAATAGTCATCCAACCCTTAACTTGGAGTTTTAATTTGTCTTTTGAAGCCAGGTATGTTTCCCACAGACAGAAATGGATGGCTTGTGTATTTTAATCCAGTCAGCCAATCTATGCCTCTTCAGTGGGGAATTCAAGCCATTAACATTTATTGAGATAATTGATAAGTGTGATAGTGTTCTATTCATCTTATTTTGTGGGAGTCCATTGCTTAGTTTTATCTTTTCCATCAGTGTGAAAGTTAAATTCTGTCCTTTAATTGCTGAGTTCTTATTTTGCTACTGATCCATGGTGATGGTCAGAGTGTAGAACAGGTTGAAGTATTTCCTGTAGAGCTGGTCTTGTTGTGGCAATGTTCCTCAATGTTTGTATATCAGTAAATGATTTGATTTCTCCATCAATTTTAAAGCTTAACTTAGCAGGGTATAGAATTCTGGGCTGGAAATTGTTCTGTTTAAGTAGATTAAAGGTAGATGACCATTGTCTTCTTGCTTGGAAAGTTTCATTAGAGAAGCCTCCAGTCACCCTGATGGATTTGCCCCTGTAGGTCAACTGGCACTTACTCCTGGCAGGTTGAAGAATCTTTTCTTTTGTCTTGACTTTGGACAGGTTCATCACAATGTGTCTTGGAGAAGCTTGGTTAGAGTTGAGGCAACCTGGAGTCCGATATCCCTCTGAAAGGAATGTGTCAGAATCTTCGGTGATATTTGGAGAAGTTTCATTTATAATATTCTCTACTATGGCTTCTATTCCCCTGTGGTATTCTTCTTCCCTTCTGGGATACCTATAACTCGTATGTTTGAATGCTTCATAAAGTCTCATAATTCTGTCATTGAACCTTCTGCTTTCTCTCTCTTCTTTTCTGCCTCTTTAACTATCTGAGTTATCTCAAGAGCTTTATCTTCTACCTCTGAAATTCTTTCTTCTGCATGGTCTAACCTGTTGCTGATACTTTCTATTGCATCTTTAAGTTCCCTAATTGACTGCTTCAGTTTCTTCAGCTCTGCTATATCCTTTCTTTTTTTTTTTTTTTTTTTTTTTTTGTGTGTGTGTGTGTGTGTTTTGGCCAGGGCTGGGTTTGAACCCGCCACCTCTGGCATATGGGACCGGCGCCCTACTCCTTGAGCCACAGGCTCCACCCTGCTATATCCTTTCTATATTCGTCATATCATTCATCTCTTATTTGATTCTTTTTTGGGGTTATTTTCCACTTTATGAGCAGTTTTCTTCATTGTTTCCATCATTTCCTTCATTGTTTTCATCATCTGAAATTCCCTTTCTGTCATTGCTAACATTTCTTTATAGGTGTAATCCTCTGCAGTCTACCTCACAGTCCCTTGGGGGGTTTCTCTGGACTGGTTTTTCATGTTGCCTGGATTTTTTTGCTGGTTCTTTCTCATGAGTGATTTCTTTTATCTGTTTCCTTGCCCTAATTTTCCTCTCACTTTCTCTTGCTCTTTAAGTTGCCACGCCTCTGGCCCAGTGTCTCAATGAGTCCTTTTGGTACAGGACAAGAAGGATGAGAAGGTTGAAGAGCAAGAAGGCATAAAAAAAAAAGAAAGAAATGAAGAAAGAAAAGAAAAAAGAGAAAGGAGAGGGGGTGGGTAAAAGGGAATATTGACAGAAAGAAGAGGAGCACAGAAAGAGGGAGACAGAGCAATCTAGGTGTACAGTAGGGCACTTTGACCCAACCTTAAAAAACCCCCAACCTCTGATGATGCCGGGTTGGGTGGTTCCCTTGAGGTCAGCAGCTCTTTGCTAGCCTGTTAGGACACAGTACCCCACCTTCACCAAGTAGAGAGGACAGACGAACATGCTATAAATCAAACCAAAACAAGCAAACAGAAAACTTTATGGGATAAAATTGGGAGAAAAAGAAAACAAATAATAGGGGTAGCAATACTAGCAAAAATGAATTTCTAATTATTGAAAAAGGCAACAATGGGAAATTATATTTAAAATGGAAAAATGAAGAAAGAAAAGAAAAAAATGAAAAGAAAAATCTATAAGGAAAATGTCGAAATGAAGAAACAAAACAAAGCAACAACAACATAATAAAAAAAAGCAGTATATATCTCTTGCTGAATATTGTCTGGGTAACAGGTGATCTTCTGGGGTATGAGATGTTAATCACAATGCTGATATGCCTATAGAACATGGAGAATGGAGGCCACTGCTGCTTTCTCAAATCCCGCAGAATGGAGAGCCTAAATCTCTCCTCAGCCCATGTAAAAGTCACTTCAAACTGCTAAACTTAGCTAAGCAGAAGCTTTCCTAGGAAAGTGCTTCTCACTGGGATCACTCCTGAAGTGGCTATCCACTTCACTAGTGTGCCAAAACTGGTCTCACTTATGCCCCTGAGGACTAAGGCTGCAAGGCATCTCAGTCCCCACCTTTAGGCTTCTCAGTCACTAGAATACTAGCTCCCACCTGATCCTTGCTCTGCGAACCGGAGAGCGGAGCTTGCTGGGGCACTCTCACAATGGCTCCAGGCGGCCCACAGCTGAATACTATTAGCTCTGTCTACCTCAGCAGCTCAGTATGGGGGCCTAGACAATGCTTAAAGTTCTCGGCACTCTTGCCCAAGTTCTCCCATGGCAGTTGAACTGAGTGCCAAGTCCAATAAAACCAAAGCAGCTCACAGGTAAGGTCTTTCCAGGTTGCATTCTCACTGCTGCTGTACTTAACAGCTGCCGGCGGGATTAGACCGAACTAACACACACAACCACTTGCCAGTTCTCCACTGCTTTTGTCCTCCTCCTCGGGTCCAAAAGTCTCTCACTGACTCCCTGTGTCCTCAAAGGGATGTTTACGGGTAGATCCCACCAGCCAGAGATGCCTGGAGTGCAGGAGATAATTTAAAAAAGGTTATTAGACACACTGTGTATAAAGATTCCTATGCAGCAAGGCACAGTGGTAGACTCCTATAATCCTAGCACTCTGGGAGGCCCAGGCAAGCTCAAGCTCAGGAGTTAAAGACCACCCTGGGCAAGCACAAGACCCCATCTCTAGAAAAACAGAAAAACTAGCCAGGCATTGTAGTGGGTAGCTACTCAGGAGGTTGAGGCAGGAGGATCGCTATAGCCAAAGAGTTTGAGGTTGCTGTGAACTATGATGACTCCATGGCACTCTACTCAGGGGACAGAGTGAGACTCTCTCTCAGAAAAAAAGAAAGATGGAATACGCAACATCAATAAAATAAAGAGGTGGAATTTTTTAAGAGCAAAGGAATTGTATGAAAGCAAGGTTTTTATGTGAAATTGAAGTTAAACTGCTATCAATTCAAATAAGATTGGTGTGATTTTAGGATGTTAAATGTAAGTGTATGGCAACTACAAAGAAAATTTCTGTAGACTACACAGAAAGGAAAATGTGAATGGAATAAACACATTTTACTAAAAAATGTCAACTAAACACAAGAAAAGGTAGTTGTAGAGGAAATGTGAAACAAGAAAACTTGGAAGACAGAAAACAAAGAACAAAATGGCAGACATCCTTCCTTATCAGTAATTGTATTAAGTGCAAATGAATTGAACTCTCCAAATGAAAGGCAGAAATTCACACAATGAGGAAAAAATCGTCTAAATATATGCTGCATATGAGAAATCTAAAGACACAAGACGAAAGTAAAAGGGTAGAATAACATAGTCCATACAAACAATAACAAAGAGACCTATAGTTGCCATACAATTATAAAGGTCAACTTTAAGACTAAAACTTATATTATAATAGACAAAGAAGGACATTATTTCTTGATAAAAGGTCAATTATCAATAAAATATAACACCTATAAATGTGCTAACCTGCAGACTTCCAAAATTAATGAAGAAAATATTGACATAATCTTAGGGAGAAATAGTTACACAATGATAGCTGGAGATGTGAATACCCACTTTCAGTAGTGGATAGAACAACCAAATGGAAGATCAGTAAGGAGATAGATATAGATATCAATAACAGAAATACAGAATATGTTCTTCCAGCAGCAGAATAAATATATTTCTCAAGTTGACATGGACATTATCCAGGATGTATTAGAAGCTGGATCCCCAAACAAGTCAATAACTTTTAAAAGATTAAAATTATTCCAAGTATCTTTTCTGATTACAATAAAATAAAATTAGAAATCAATGACTAGAAAAATAAGAAAATTCACAAGTATGTGGAAATTAAATAATTCTTATCATATTAAACACATTCGTAACAACAAATAAAGAAAACAGAAGGGAAACTAAGAAAAATATCCTGAGAAAAAAGAAAATGAAAAACCAAAGCAGGGTGTGGTGGCTCCCTCCTGTAATCCTAGCACGCTGGGAGGCTGAGGCTGGTGGATGGCCTGGGCTCAGGAGTTAGAGACCAGCCGGACCAAGAATGAGCCTTCATCTCTAAAAATAGCTGGGTGTCGTGGCAGGTACCTGTAGCCCCAGCTACTTCAGAGGCTGAGGCAAGAGGATCACTTGAGGGTAGCTGTGAAGATGGCAGACGAGTAACAGCTTCCTTGCATCTGGGCACCGTGAGTCCGGGGAGATAGGACTCCAGGCATCTCTGGCTGGTGGAATCTGCCTATCATCACCCCTGTGAGGATACAGAGAGTCAGCGAGAGACTTCTGGACCCCAAGAGGAGGACTAAAACAGTGGAAAACTGGCAAGTGGTCACGTGTATTCAATCGGTCTAAACCCGCCTGCAACTGTAAGTTCAGTAGCAGCGAGACTGCAAACCGGAAAGGCCTTACCTGTGAACTGTTTTGGTGTCTTTGGACTTGGCACTCAGTTGAACTGCCTTGGGGAGAGCCTGAGCAGGAATGTAGAGAATTTTGGCTGTTGTCTATGGCCCCAGTCTGAGCCGCTGAGCCAGAAGGAGCTAATAGTGTTTGGCCGTGAGCCACAGGGAGCCATTGTGAGCGATCTGCCCTGGCAAGCTCCGCCCTCAGGGTCGCAGAGCTAGAATCGGGTGGGAGCTGGTAACCCAGCGACTGAGTAGCCTAAGGGTGGGGTCTGAGCCACCTTGCAGCCCTAACCCTCAGGGGCAGAGTGAGACTGGTTTTGGCACACTGGGTAAGTGGATAGCCACTTCAGCAGTGATTCCAGCGACAAGCACTTTCCTGGGAAAGCTTCTGCTCAGCAAGTTTATAAGTTCAAAGTGCCTTTTAAGTGGGCTGAAGAGAGATTTATGGTGTCTAACTGCTGGGGTTTGAGAAATCAGCAGCCTCCAGTCGTATCAGAACTGTGATTAACATCTCAGACCCCAGAAGACCTCGTATTGCCCAGAAAATATTCAACAACATAAACATACTGCTTTGTTTTTGGTTGTGTATTTTTTTTTTTTTTGGTTTGGTTGTTTTTTTTGTTTATTTTGACGTTGTTGATGCTGTTTTGTTTTTTAATTTCAACCTTTTCCGTACAGATCTTTTTTCTTTCTCAATTTTTCTAGTTTAATTATAATTTCCCATTGCTGCCTTTTTTAATAACTAGAACTTCATTTTTGCTAGTGTTTCTAGTGCTATTATTTGGTTTTTCACCCAATATTATCCCATAAAGTTTTCTGTTTGCTTCTTTTGGTTTGATTTATAGAATTTTTGTCTTTCCTCTCTACTTGGTGGAGGTCGGGTACTGTGTCTGATCAGGTTAGCAAAGAGCTGCTGACCTCAAGGGAACCAACCAACTGGGCACCCCCAGAAGGTGGTTTTTTCAAGGTTGTGTCAAAGTAACCTACTGTACACCTATATTGCTCTGTCTCCCTCTTTCTGTGACTCTTTTCTTTTTGTCAATATTCCTTTTACCCATCCCCTCTCCTCTCTCTATTTTTTTTTCTTTTCACTTGGTCCTCCTTTCTTTCATCCCTTTCTTGCTCTTCATCCTTCTCACCCTTCTGATCCTGTACCAAAAGGACTCATCGAACCCTTAGTCCACAGGCACGAGAACTTAAAGAGCAAGAGGAAGTGAAAGGAAAATTAGGGCAAGGAAACAGGTAAAAGAAATCACTCATGAGGAAGAATCAGCAGAAAACCCCAGGCAACATGAAGAACCAGTCCAGAACAACCCCGCCAAGGGACCATGAGGTAGCTACTGCAGAGGATTCCACCTATAAAGAAAGGTTAGGAATGACAGAAAGGGAATTTAGAATGCACATGTTGAAAACAATGAAAGAAATGATGGAAACAATGAAGGAAACTGCTAATAAAGTGAAAAATAACCAAAAGGAAATCCAAAAACAGAATCAAATCAGAGATGAACGATATGAAGAATATAAAAAGGATATAGCAGAGCTGAAGGAACTTAAATAGTCAATTAGGGAACTTAAAGATGCAATGGAAAGTATCAGCAACAGGTTAGACCATGCAGAAGACAGAATTTCAGAGGTAGAAGACAAAGTTCTTGAGATAACTCAGATAGTAAAAGAGGCAGAAAAGAAGAGAGAGAAAGCAGAACGTTCACTGTCAGAATTATGGGACTTTATGAAGCGTTCCAAAATACGAGTTAAAGGAATCTCAGAAGGGGAAGAAGAATGCCCCAGAGGATTTGGAAGCCATACTAGAGAATATTATAAATGAAAATTTCCCAAATATCACCAAAGATTCTGACACACTGCTTTCAGAGCGATATCGGACCCCTGGTTGCCTCAACTCTAACCGAGCTTCTCCAAGACACATTGTGATGAACCTGTCCAAAGTCAAGACAAAAGAAAAGATTCTGCAAGCTGCCAGGAGTAAGCGCCAGTTGACCTACAGGGGCAAATCCATCAGAGTGACTGCAGACTTCTGTAATCAAACTTTCCAAGCAAGAAGACAATGGTCATCTACCTTTAATCTACTTAAACAGAACAATTTCCAGCCCAGAATTCTGCACCCTGCTAAGCTAAGCTTAAAAATTGACGGAGAAATCAAATCATTTATGGATATACAAACACTGAGAAAATTCACCACAACAAGACCAGCTCTTCAGGAAATACTTCAACCTGTTCTGCACACTGACCACCAGAATGGATCAGCAGCAAAGTAAGAACTCAGAAATTAAAGGACAGAACCTAACCTCCACACTGATGCAAAAGATAAAACTAAGCAATGGACTCTCACAAAATAAGACGAATAGAATACTACCACACTTATCAATTATCTCAATAAATGTTAATGGCTTGAATTCCCCACTGAAGAGACATAGATTGGCTGACTGGATTAAAAAACACAAGCCATCCATTTGCTGTCTGCAAGAAACACACCTGGTTTCAAAAGACAAATTAAAGCTCCAAGTCAAGGGCTAGAAGACAATTTTTCAGGCAAATGGCATTCAGCAGAAAAGAGGAGTTGCAATCTTATTTTCAGATTCATGTGGATTTAAAGCAACTAAAGTCAAAAAAGACAAAGATGGTCACTTTATATTGGTCAATGGAAAAATACAACAAGAAGATGTTTCAATTCTAAATATTTATGCACCCAATTTAAATGCTCCCAGATTCTTGAATCAGACCTTACTCAGTCTGAGCAATATGATATCTGATAATACCATAGTAACAGAGGACTTTAACACTCCTCTTACAGAGATGGACAGATCCTCTAAACAGAAATTAAACAAAGATATAAGAGATTTAAATGAGACCCAAGAACAACTGTGCTTGATAGATGCATATAGAACATCTATCCCAAAGATAAAGAATATACATTCTTCTCATCACCCCATGGAACATTCTCCAAAATTGATCATATCCTGGGACACAAAACAAATATCAACGGAATCAAAAGAATTGAAATTTTACCTTGTATCTTCTCAGACCATGAGGCACTAAAAGTGGAACTCAACTCTAACAAAAACACTTGACCCCACACAAAGCCTTGGAAATTAAACAATCTTCTGTTGAGTAAAAGATGGGTGCAGGAAGAAATAAAACAGGAAATCATTAACTTCCTTGAGCATAACAACAATGAAGACACAAGCTACCAAAACCTGTGGGATACTGCAAAAGCAGTTTTGAGAGGAAAATTCATCGATTTAGATGCCTACATTCGAAAAACAGAAAGAGAGCACGTCAACAATCTCACAAGAGGTCTTATGGAATTGGAAAAAGAAGAACAATCTAAGCCTAGACTCAGTAGAAGAAAAATATCCAAAATCAAATCAGAGATCAATGAAATTGAAAACAAAAGAATCATTCAGAAAATTAATGAAACAAGAAGTTGGTTTTTTGAAAAAATAAATAAAATAGATAAACCATTGGCCAGACTAATGAGAAATAGAAAAGTAAAATCTCTAGTAACCTCAATCAGAAATGATAAAGGGGAAATAACGACTGATCCCACAGAGATACAAGAGATCATCTCTGAATACTACCAGAAACTCTATGCCCAGAAATTTGACAATGTGAAGGAAATGGATCAATATTTGGAATCACACCCTCTCCCTAGACTTACCCAGGAAGAAATAGAGCTCATGAATAGGCCAATTTCAAGCACTGAGATCAAAGAAACAATAAAAAATCTTCCAAACAACAAATGCCCTGGTCCAGATGGCTTCACTCCAGAATTCTATCAAACATTCAAGGAAGAGCTTATTCCTGTACTGCAGAAATTATTCCAAAAAATTGAGGAAGAAGGAATCCTCCAAACACCCAAACACATTCTATGACGCAAACATCACCCTGATACCAAAACCAGGAAAAGACTCAAACAAAAAGGAGAATTTCAGACCAATCTCACTCATGAATACAGATGCAAAAATTCTCAAGAAAATCCTAGCCAATAGATTACAGCTTATCATCAAAAAAGTCATTCATCGTGATCAAGTAGGCTTCATCCCAGGGATGCAAGGCTGGTTTAACATACGCAAGTCCATAAACGTTATCCACCATATTAATAGAGGCAAAAATAAAGATCACATGATCCTCTCAATAGATGCAGAAAAAGCATTTGATAAAATCCAGCATCCTTTTCTAGTTAGACACTGAAGAGTATAGGTATAGGTGGCACATTTCTAAAACTGATTGAAGCTATCTATGACAAACCCACAGCTAATATTTTACAGAATGGACTGAAACTGAAAGCTTTTCCTCTTAGAACTGGAACCAGACAAGGTTGTCCTCTGTCACCTTTACTATTCAACATGGTGCTGGAAGTTCTAGCCAATACAATTTGGCAAGACAAGGAAATAAAGGGAATCCAAATGGGAGCAGAGGAGGTCAAATTTTCCCTCTTTACTGACGACATGATCTTATACTTAGAGAACCCCAAAGACTCAACCACAAGACTCCTAGAAGTCATCAAAAAATACAGTAATGTTTCAGGATATAAAATCAATGTCCACAAGTCAGTAGCCTTTGTGTACACCAATAACAGTCAAGATGAGAAGCTAATTAAGGACACAACTCCCTTCACCATAGTCTCAAAGAAAATGAAATACCTAGGAATATACCTAACGAAGGAGGTGAAAGACCTCTATAAAGAAAACTATGAAATCCTCAGAAAGGAAATAGCAGAGGATATTAACAAATGGAAGAACATACCATGCTCATGGATGGGAAGAATCAACATTGTTAAAATGTCTATACTTCCCAAAGCAATCTACCTATTCAATGCCATTCCTATCAATATACCAACATTGTACTTTCAAGATTTGGAGAAAATGATTCTGCGTTTTGTATGGAACCGGAAAAAAACCCATATAGCTAAGGCAGTTCTTAGTAATAAAATAAAGCTGGGGGCATCAGCATACCAGATTTTAGTCTGTACTACAAAGCCATAGTGGTCAAGACAGCATGGTACTGGCACAAAAACAGAGACATAGATACTCGGAATTGAATTGAAAACCAAGAAATGAAACTAACTTCTTACTACTACCTAATCTTCGATAAACCAAACAAGAACATACCTTGGGGGAAAGACTCCCTATTCAATAAATGGTGTTGGGAGAACTGGATGTCTACATGTAAAAGACTGAAACTGGACCCATACCTTTCCCCACTCACAAAAATTGATTCAAGATGGATAAAGGACTTAAATTTAAGGCATGAAACAATAAAAATCCTCAAAGAAAGCATAGGAAAAACACTGGAAGATATTGGCCTGGGGGAAGACTTCATGAAGAAGACTGCCATGGCAATTGCAACAACAACAAAAATAAACAAATGGGACTTCATTAAACTGAAAAGCTTCTGTACAGCTAAGGAGACAATAACCAAAGCAATGAGACAACCTACACAATGGGAAAGGATATTTGCATATTTTCAATCAGACAAAAGCTTGATAACTAGGATCTATAGAGAACTCAAATTAATCCACATGAAAAAAGTCAACAATCCCATATATCAATGGGCAAGAGACATGAATAGAACTTTCTCTAAAGATGACAGACGAATGACTAACAAACACATGAAAAAATGTTCATCATCTCTATATATTAGAGAAATGCAAATCAAAACAACCCTGAGATATCATCTAACCCCAGTGAGAATGGCCCACATCACAAAATCTCAAAACTGCAGATGCTGGCGTGGATGTGGAGAGAAGGGAACACTTTTACACTGCTGGTGGGACTGCAAACTAGTACAACCTTTCTGGGAGGAAGTATGGAGAAACCTCAAAGCACTCAAGCTAGACCTCCCATTTGATCCTGCAATCCCATTACTGGGCATCTACCCAGAAGGAAAGAAATCCTTTTATCATAAGGACACTTGTACTAGACTGTTTATTGAAGCTCAATTTACAATCGCCAAAATGTGGAAATAGCCTAAATGCCCACCAACCCAGGAATGGATTAACAAGCTGTGGTATATGTATACCATGGAATACTATTCAGCCATTAAAAAAAATGGAGACTTTACATCCTTCGTATTAACCCGGATGGACATGGAAGACATTATTCTTAGTAAAGCATCACAAGAATGGAGAAGCATGAATTCTATGTACTCAATTTTGATATGAGGACAATTAATGACAATTAACGTTATGGGGGGGGAAACAGAAAGGGGGACGGAGGCAGGGGGGTGGGGCTTTGGTGTGTTTCACACTTTATGGGGGCAAGACATGATTGCAAGAGGGACTTTACCTAACAATTGCAATCAGTGTAACTGGCTTATTGTACCCTCACTGAATCCCCAACAATAAAAAAAAAAAAAAAGAGGATCACTGGAGCCCAAGAGTTCAAGGTTGCTGTGAGCTCGACACCATGACACTCTTCCAAGGGTGACAAAGTGATACTCTGTCTAAAAAAATAAAACCAAAACACATACCAAAACTTATGAGAATCAATGAAATTATCCATGTTTAATATTCATGCAAAAATCCTCAATAAAATACTAGGAAAATGAATTCAGCAGCATATTAAAAAGATCATACAACTTGGCCAAGTAGGATTTCTTCTAAAATGCAAGGATGCTTCAATATATAAAAATCAATCAATGTAATGGTCCACATTAATATAATGAAGAAAAAAACATGCAAAATCATTTCAACTGATGCAGAAAATGAAAAAACTTCAACACCCATTCCATATAAAAATATTCAATAAACTAGGAACAGAAACTTTCTCATCATGATGAAGGGCATACAAACAACCCAAAGTTACCATCATATATGATGGTGAAAGAATGAAAGCTTTTCCCCTATGCTCAGAGAAGACACGAATGTCTGTTTTCAGCACTTCTAGTTAATATGGCTCCAGCAAGAGGGACTAGATACAAAAAAGAAAAAGTATCCAAGTTGGGGGGGTGAGGGGAGGAATAACAAGAGGTAAAATTATATCTTTCTGCAGATGACATTATCTTATATGTAGAAAAATCTCAAAGAATACACACACGCACACACAAACCTGTTACAGCTATTAAACATATTCAGTGACATTGCAGGATACAAAATTAACACTCAGAAAGCAGTTTCATCTCTATACACTGACAATGAACAATACAAAAGAAAATTAAACCCATTCCATTCTTAATAATATTAAAAGGAATAAAACAGGAACAAAGTTTAGCAAGAAGATAAAAAAACCTGTACAGCAAAAACATCATGCTGATTGCCAAAAAGACAAATATCACACGATTCTCCTTATCTGAGGACCTTCACAGATATTAAACAATGCTAATAGTAATTAATGGAGACATTCATAAATGGAAAGACATTTGCATTCATGGATTGGAAGAATTCATCTGGTCAAGATGACAGTACTACCCCAGGCATTCTATAGATTCAGTTCAATCCCTATCACAATTACAATGGCATATTACTGAAATAGTGAAGCCCATTCTACTATTTATAATGGAATCTCAAGGGACCCTGAATAGCCAAAACAATCTTGAAAAAAAAAGAAAAACTTAGAGGCTCACAAATCTTTAGTAGTGAGATTTCAAAACTTCCCATAAAGCTACAGCAATGAAAACAATGTGGTGTTGACACAAAGGCAGATATGTGGACCAGTAGAATAGAACAGAAAACCTAAAAATAAATCACCAGGAACATGGTCAACATAGGTGTAACACCAGGCAACCAAAAGAGTCTTTTCAATAAACATTTCTGAGAAAACTAGATAACCAGAAGCAAAAGAATGATGTTGAACACTTAACTTTATGCCATATACACAAAAATTAACTCAAAAGTGATGAAGACCTAAATTTATGAGCTGAAACTAAAAAACTCTTAGAAGAAAACTTAGGGAAGAATCTTCATGAGACAATTGGGCAGTGATTTCTTGACTATGACATCAAAAGCACAAACATCAGGAAAAAATAGATAAATTGGACTTCAAAATTTAAAAATTCTGTGCATCAATGATTACTATCAAGAAATTCAAAAGACAATCCACAGAATGGGAAAAATATTTGCAAATCATGTATCTAACAAGGGATTAATATCCAGAATATATAAATAAATAACTGCTAGAGTCCAAGAACAAAAGTGCGTACAGTTTAATTTAATAATGGACAAAGGACTTGAATAAACATTCCTCTAAAGGAATGGGCAGTGCCTGCGGCTCAGTAGGTAGGGCGCCAGCCCCAGGTACTGAGTGTGGAGGGTTCGAACTCAGCCTCGGCCAAACTGCAACAAAAAAATAGCTGGGCATTGTGGCAGGTGCCTGTAGTCCCAGCTACTTGGGAGGCTGAGGCAAGAGAATCACCTAAGCCTAGGAGTTGGAGATTGCTGTGAGCTGTGATGCCACAATACTCTACAAAGGGCAACAAAGTGAGACGCTATCTCTAAAAAAGAAGAAGAAGAAGAAGATATACACGTGAAAAGACGCTTAACATCATTAGCCATCGGGGAAATTCAAGTCAAAACCACAATGAGATACCACTTCACACATGTTATAATGGCTATAATTAAAAAAAAAAAAATCTATAGAATACCTTGAGTAGTATAGCCATCTTGACAAGACGAACTCTTCTAATCCATGAACACAGGTGTCTTTCCATTTATGTATGTCTCCCTTAATTACTTTTAGCATTCTTTAGCAGTTTTCATTATATGAGTCTTTTGCCTTCTTGTTAAAGTTTGTTCCTAAGTGTTTTATTCCTTTTAATAGTATGATAAATGAAATTGCTTTGGTGTTAGGAAAGATGCAGAAAAATTGGAACCTTCATGTGTTGCTGGTGGAAATGCAAAATGGTACAGCTGCTGGCAAAAACATTTTGGCAGTCCCTCATAAAGTTAAACACAAGATTAACACATGATTCTACTCCTAGTTACAGACCCAAAAGGACTGAAACTGGGTACTCCAACAGTTACTTGTACACCCATATTTATGGCAGCATTATTCACCACAGCCAGAGGGTGGAAACAAGTGTCTATCCACAGATGAACAGAGCAGCCAAGTGTAGTATGTATAAATGGGATATTTCATGGCTGAATATGTCAGCCTTTTATAGTATATTTACCTGATCTATTCAGCCATAAAAAGGAATGAATTTGCTAAAACATCGATGAACCCTGAAAGCTTCATGCTAATTGCCAAAAAGACAAATATCACAGGATTCTCTTTATCTGAGGACCTTCACAGAGACAGAACGTCACATGGAGGTTACTAAGGGGTTGGGCAAGGAGGAATGGAGAGTTACTATTTAATGAATATTGGTTTTCCTTTTGAAATGATGAAAACACTTTGTAAATAGACAGTGGTGATGGTACAACATTGTGAATTTAATTACGGCTAATGAGCTGTACACTTACAAATAGTGAAAATGGTAAATCTTATGCTATGTATATTTTTTACTGCAATAAAAAGAAGCCAAGGGAAGAAGATTACCTATGAATCTGTGACAGAGGCATGACTATGAAAAAGATTGAGAGGGCATGAAAGACTTAGATGATCATGTTGGAGATGTAAAGTGGTCAACTGGATAAAAAGATAGTGGCCCCTTTGTAGAAGGGAACAATGGTGCAGTGATTCAATGTCTGGTGATGCCAAGAGCACATTCAGTGGGGTCTCCAAAAAGCTAAGGGCTGATCAGGTGGTGTTTATTAAGGCTTCCGGGGGTGGTGTTTATTAAGGCTTCTCGTAGGCTTCCGGGGCCAGGATGGGTCACCCCCTCAGGTGACATGGCAGAGAGGACTCAAGAAGCTCTCTCTGCAGCCACCCTAGCCCCTCTCAGGACCCACCCACAGCTACCCAATCAGCCCTTATAGGAACTGTCGCCCTACTTCACCCACCCTCCAGGAGTGAGCACCAAGGCTCTCATCAGGTCTGTCCTGTCATCCAACACCAGCTGCTCTCTGTCTCTGCACCTGTCTCCTTTCCCTGTCATTTGGCTGCCCCTGACTCTGCCTGTCCCTTCATGGGATGTGCTGCAGCCACACAGCTCCCCACAGCAATTCCAGTCGTCCCAGTTATTCTCTCCATGGCTCAGCAAGCCCCTGCTGGGCAGGGCCACAGCCCCAGGGCCCCCGGAGGGCACTAGGCAGCCACCCCACCTCCCCCAACCGCTGCCCAGGCTCTCCATAGTGAGTCAAGTGCTCCACAAGACCAGCAACTTAGTCTGGGGACATGACCTAGGCCCTCCCCCATTAGCAGAAGCTCCAGGCATAAGTTGTGGCTTGATTTCTCTAGAAAATGAAACTCGAGACAAGAAGTAAGATTCAATGATTTACTTGAGAAACATAAGACCACAGAGTGTGGATGAGAGGATCGGACCACAGAGAAGGGAAGATATGGGATTGTCCCCTTGTGGGCATTCACGTCATGAAGGGCGGGAGGACGCGAGGCAGGTGACCTGGTGTCCACTCTGCACAGGCACCTTCTCCACAGTGTTGAAGGAGGTCCCCAGAGGGGCTGGGGGGTGTCACTACCCAGTCTCCTCCTCCTCCTGTTTCTTATTGTCAGCATTCACCAGTCCAGTTACCTCCTCACACTTTCCAGATAGCAGCATCTTACCCTAGATGGCTATTCAGGAAGCCAAATCCCATACCCAACAGGGCAGCGTGTCTTCCAAATTCAAAATAGAGGGAGGTGCAGTAGTTCAAATGGTGGCCCGTCAAAAGACTTGGGCACCCAAAATCTGTGACTATAACCTTATTCAGAAAAGGGTTCTGTGATGTCAGTAAGGAAAGGATCTGGAGATGAGGTCATCCTGGATTAGGATGGACACCAAAGCTAATGACAAACAGCCTTCTGAGAGAAGGGGACAGGAGAAGGTCACGTGAAAACAGAGAGGCAGAGGTTAGAGTGATGTCACCATAAATGGAAGAGTGCCTGGAATCCCCAGCAGAGGACAATAGGAATAGATTCTCTTCTAGGCCCCCAGGAGGAGCGTGAGTGCATACACCTTACTTCAAGCCTTTGGCTTCCAGAACTGCACAAGAAACATGCTATTATTCTAAGCTACCCGTTCATGATGATTTCTTACAGCAGCAGCGGTAAACTAATGCACATGGTGGCAAGGCACAGCTGGGGCCTCCCACATCCAGAGAGTGAAAGGACAGGGCAGAGGAGGAAACTTCAGGTGAGCAACTTTCACATCTGATTTACCCCCCCCACACACACACACCCAGGAGTGGGAGACAACCAGATCCAAAGACGCAGCCCTGCTTGTGGGTGGCAGGTGGGAAGTCGAGCTGGAAACCAAAGAGGCAGAGAGGTGAGATCAAAGGGAGTAGCAGGTCATTAAAAATGGATGCTGTTGTCAATGAGGATTACGGCAGGGGATGCAGAGAGGGGAAAAAAAGGGATAAACACAGGGTTGAAATGATCTAAGCGGTGGAAATGAGCTCTAGTAGGAAGGGAGTGATAGCAGTGATTATTTGGCAAGAAATGAACCTTTGAATGGCTTGAATTTCAGGTGATATTCACGGGAAACTGGCAAGAGTGACGGACCTGCATGTGAGGAGGGTGTCCCTCTCTGCTTCCTTCAAGTGCTGTGAAGAGCACTGGGAGCCAGGCTAAGTGTCCCTATGCAAGGTAAATGCTCCTGGGGTCATCCCAGCTAGGGGAAGATGCTAGAAGAAGTGGGAGGTTGAAGGTGAAAGAGAATCTACTGTCCATGGAATAGGGCTCCACTGAGGCCGTGAGCAAGGGGAGTGGGGTGTGTGGTTTGGGGGGGCAAAGGGTACCAGTTGACTTAAACTACTTCAAAGAGCTAATTTTATGGATATTCAGGAGTCATAAAGGGACTTACAACCAGAAAACCTAGAACCAAGGAGAAATCTTTTCCCTCTAAGGGGTCTTCAGGGCGTCCCTGGTGTGAGCCTCTCTATCATCTCCTCCACACTCCTGCACACCAGCCCCGGCACACTAGCCCCAGCACACCAGCCCCTGCACACCAGCCCCTGCACACCAGCCTTACACACCAGCCCTGCACACAAGCCCTGCAGGCTCCTATGCCTCCCCTTACCTTCATCTTGATCCCACATGCACATGGCTTTCCGTCTGCCCCTGACCTTATATAACCGTGTTACAGGGGAGAACCAACAGCTAAGGAATTCTCCGTCTGGATGTGGCAGTTCATACCTATAATCCCAGTACCCTGAAAAACTGAAGTGGGAGGATCACTTAAAGCAGGGGTCCTCAAACTTTTTAAACAGGGGGCCAATTCACTGTCCCTCAGACCGTTGGAGGGCCGGAGTACAGTTTTTAAAAAAAACTATGAACAAATTCCTATGCACACTGCACATATCTTATTTTGAAGTAAAAAAACAAAATGGGAACAAATACAATCACACCGCCTCATGTGGCCCGCGGGCTGTAGTTTGAGGACCCCTGGCTAAAAGCCAGGAACTTGCAACCAGCCTGGGCAACACAGTAAGACTCTGTCTCTACAAAAACTAAAATAATTAGCCAGGTGTGGTCACAGGTGCCTGTAGTCCAATCTACTCAGGAGGATGAGGTAAGAGGATTGCTTGATCCCAGGAGTCTGAGGTTGCAGTAAACTGTGATGACCCCACTGTACTCCAGTCTGGGTGACAGAGTAAGACCCCATCTCTTAAAAAAAATAAAAAGGGCAGGGCACAGTGTCTCACACCTGTAATCCCAGCACTTGAGAGACTGAGGAGGTGAATTGACTGAGCTCATAAGTTTGAGACCAGCCTGAGCAAGAGTGAGACCCCATCTCTAAAAAATAACTGTGACCTGTAGTCCCAACTATTTGGGAGGCTATGCAAGAGGATCACTTAAGACCAAGAGTTTGAGTTGCTGTGAGCTGCAACACAATGGCACTCTACCAGGGGTGACAAAGTGAGACTGTCTCAAAAAAAAAAAAAAACTCTCTTTCTTAGCCATATGAATATGAAACTGACCTAATATACATAACGACCTAATATACATAACATACTGTGTGATCGGTTCTATCCAGCCCATGAAGTGGTTCTCCTGGAGTCCAGCCCAAGATCTGATCAAGTAGATACGATGGTCTCAAGCAAAACAAATGTATCCACCTGGGATGCTCCTTGCTGGACTGTCTATGGTGTGGTAGGCTGAAAAATGTCCACTGAGGATATCAGGTCCTAACTCCCAGAAACTGTGACAAATGATGTGATTAAGTTAGGGAGTTCATGATAGATAGATTATCCTGGATTATCCAGGTGGGTTCTAAATGAGGCATATGCCTTTTGTATGAGCAAGGTAAAGGGAGAATTACACACACAAACACACACTGGGAAGAAGGCAGTGTGACCAAAGAAGAAGAGATAGAAGGGATATGGTCACAAGCCAAGGAATGCTGGGGGCTACAAGTAGCTGGAAGGATCTAGAAGGATCCTCTCCCAGAGCCTCAGAGGGACTGCGCCTGTATGGACACCTTGATTTTGGCCCAGTGATACTGAGTTTGGAGTTCTGGCTCTCAGAACCACAAGAGAAGGAATTTCTGTTGTTGTAAGCCCCTTAGTCTGTGGTAATTTATTACAACAGCCCCAAGAAGTGAATACATACGTGGGAGAAGGGCAGATTAGGCACCCCAAACCATGGCTCCTGCAAAGGAGGAAGAACAAAGAGAGTTTCGAGGTGTGCCTGGAGGAAATGGTCACGGGCTAGACTGAGGATTCAATTCCATAAACATGTGCAGTAGCAGACACTGTGTGATGCCCATAAAATGTAGATACCCTTGAAAAGCAAGGACAGAAACGTGATGTACTGAGTACCACCATAGAGATTTTGAGAAGGAACAGCCTGAGTAGAAGATGCGTGTGCTCTGAAGGTAAACACCATTGTAGGAAGTGAAGAAGTGTGGGCGATCATGAACTTAGTACCTAAACAGAACTGGGAAGGGCCAGATGCCCAGAATGAGTGAGAAATGCAAACAAAAAAACCCTGCCAGACACTCTGACATACAAACATACACATGCCCACACCCTACACTTTAATGCATGATGATGTTTTAAAAATCCTGTTCTATTGCATAGCCTCTGGCTGTGTCTATAGGAGGCCAAGACAATTGGGCAATTCAGCAGAATCATGAGTCAAACAAAAAGTTCAGGGAGACAGCACACTGCAGAAGTCTAATACGGTGATATATGATAAGAAACATGTATTTGACCTTCATCCCTGTTTCTAGGGGAAAAGTGATAAGAGCCCTAAAAGTGAAAGGAGCATCTTTTTTTTCCTCACTCTTTTACCCTGGGTAGAGTACAGTGGCATCAGCTTAGCTCACAGCAACCTCAAATTCTTGGGCTCAGGTGATTCTCCCTTCTAGTAGCTAGGACTACAGGTGTCCACCACAAGGCCCAGCTAATTTTTCCATTTTTAGTAGAGATGGGGGTCTCACTCTTGCTCAAGCTGATCTCAAACTCCTGAGCTCAAGTGATCCACTCACCTCAGCCTCCCAAAGTGCTAAGATTGCAGGAGTGAGCCACCACCACTGTGAAAGGAGCATCTTTTTTTTATTCATATCAAGCCCCTTCACTGCAGGGGAGCTGCTGTTAATGATGGGACTTCTGGAAAGTCCCTTTCAGTGCTGGTTGCCAGGGGAGCCGATTACAGTGATTAGAGGGCTGGAACTTTGAGCCCCTCACTCTACCTCCAGGGAGGGAAAAGGGGAACAGGGATTGACTCAATCACCAGTGGCTCATGATTTGATCCACCATGCCTATGTGATGAAGCTTCCATAAAAACCCAGGCTGGCA
This sequence comes from Nycticebus coucang, assembly GCF_027406575.1. Classification (NCBI taxonomy): domain Eukaryota; kingdom Metazoa; phylum Chordata; class Mammalia; order Primates; family Lorisidae; genus Nycticebus; species Nycticebus coucang. The sequence goes on from NC_069797.1 coordinate 14,456,746, forward strand.
AAGACACGTGGAGGTGTCTGGGAGGGTGGCATGCCCAGAGAGGGTGTGGAAGCACTGCGACCCTCGTCACGCCTTGCTCCAATCATCTCTTTCATCTTGCTGTTCCCAACTTGTATTCTTTTCTAATGAACCAACAATCTAGTAAGTCAACTCTTTTCCTGAGTTCTGTGAGCTGCTTTAGAAAGTGATCTAACTTGAGCAGGGGGTCTGTGGGAGCCTCTCTCATTGAGAGCTCGCTGGTCATAGTGTAGGTGGCAACCTGGACTTTCTATTGTGTGTCTGAAGTGGGGACAGTCATGAGGGACTGACCCTTGACCACAGGGCTTGGTACTAACTCCAGGTAATTTCAGAATTGAGTTGAATTGTAGGATGCCCAGTTGGCGTGGTCTGCAGAGAATTGCTTGGTGTGAGAAAAATATCCACACATTTGGGCCCCTGTGTGTGTGCAGTAGAGGGGAAGATAGCTCACTTTCTGTTGTATTTTTCCCTAGTTTGTTGCACCGTAGTACTGATGAGGACACAGCTGGAGCTTACAGAAGTGGCACCGCACGCCCAGAGCCACAGAGCTGAGCTGCAGACCAGAATTTGAATCTGGGTCTATCTGACTCCCAAATGCCTGGTTTTCCCATCAGTATTCAGACTAAATGAATCTAGGTGCTCTCTGAATCTTCTTGAGCATCCGGGCTGGGATGAAATGTGTCAGGGGAACAGAGACACACAGAAAAAGTAGGGCAAAAATCTGTTAAGAAAGCACCTCACCATATTAGAGACACCTGATTTCTCCCTTCAGGAAATCAATGGAGAAGCTTCAGGGAAGCCACAGGCGCTCTGAAATTGTTTACAAAATTGACTTATGGTCATTTTCTGGGTGGCAAGGAGTACCTCTTCTCAATCTCAAGATACGTTCATCTTTTTACAACAGACATAGGAAAGCATGCCAGATTTCATGAGTAAGCGTCAATCTTCCTAACGCCAGCTGTCCATGGCCGGCAAATACAGACAGTGCTTGGGAGGAAGGATATTTGCATATAAATAAGCTTGTTTTATTTTTCAGCTTAGGAAACTTCTATCTAGGCAGTTCTGGTCACAGGTAGGGTATGAAATAAAGATATAAAAGGTGCCCCCAAAAGCAAACTCAAGTTACCAACTCTTGGTGATTACATAAAGTCTTCATTACAATTCCTTCTAGCCTTGCATCAACATGCCCTTTTCATCTCCCTGAGGCTTCCTAAAGCACTGTGATTTAGGTTAATTAACAGGTGGCCTCATCCACATAGGACAAGTGTGCACAGGGAGCCAAGTGAAAGCTTGAGTCTGGATAAGGCATAGATTTCCTCCTCACACACTTGTTCTGCCCAAACCTACCTGTGTTCATCTGAGGTCCTCAAAGAAACAGAACAGAGAGAGAGAGAGAAAGAGAAAGACTGAGATTTATTACAAGGAATTAGCTTGTGTGGAATTAGAGGCTGAGACATCCCAGCATCGGCATTCAGCAAGATGAAGACACAGGAGAGCTGGTGGTGTAAAGTCTCAGTCCAAGTCCAAAGCAGAGACTGACACCCAACACAAGCACTCCTTCTACTTTAACCTTTTGTTTTACTCAGGCCTTCAGTGGATTGAATGAGGCCCATCCACATCAGGAAGGGAAATCTGCTTTACTTTCAATTCAGATGTCAATCTAATTCAGGAACATTCTCACAGATACATTCAGAATGTTTAACCAAATATCTGGGCACCCCATGGCTCAGTCAAGTTGAGATGTAAAATCATCTGTCACAACACCTGTTTACCCTACTCTCCAGGCCCAGAGGGAAGGGGTCCTGTGTCCTCTAATATGAACTCCTCCACCTGCCTCAGCCTGATCCTTCAGCCCCTAACATCCTTGAGAATTGCCCAGGGGTAGGAAACCAGCAAAGATAAAATGTGCAATGTTTCAGATAATTCATAACCCTCCTGCAGAAAAGATTATAGACATTATGAAGTAGATTACAAGCAGATCAACAAATATACAGATTGATAGGAGAAATAAGACTTAGCCTTAGATCAGTAGCATGACTATACTTTACTATAATCTATTTTACATTCAAAAAAGCTAAAAAAGAATAATTAAAATGTTTCCAGGATAAATAAAAGAGAAATATTTAAGGTGATGGATATCCTAAGTACACTGATTTGATTTTTATACAGTATGTGAATGTATTAAATTGTCACATGTACCCCCAAACTATGTATATCTATTAACATTATGTATCAGTAAAGTTAAAAACCCTAATTGAATGTTGCAGAAAGGAAGGATTTGTTTTGCCAATGAGAGGAAACAACGCAAAATGGTTTATGCACAAAATAAGTCTACTGATGCAGATAAATGAAAAGTCCAGAAGAGAAACCTATCGTTTTCTATATATAGTGTGGCTGGAGTCCAGGGCTCAGATAATGTCATCAGCGATGAGTCTTTTTGCTGTGCTTTCCCAGAGAGCCTCTGTTCATGGGGTGGCAAGATGACAGCCACACTTATATTCTCACAAATGCAAGTATAAAGTCCTAAACATGATTCTCCAGATCAGTCTTGAACAGATGGTTGTGGCCAGGAGGCTGCCATGCTAACACTGATCAAGCCCATGTAACATTCCACCAGTGCAACCTGTTTAGTATCAGCATCAAGACCTCCCAGCCTGAGAGTAGCAGAGGGAAGTTGGAGAGTCCCTAACAGAACAGACATGTGTGGTGGTGGTGAAAATAACAAAGTGCTTAATACATAACTTTCTAAAAAACCTGTAGATATTTGAATGTAATTCTAAGATAGTAGTTCTCACTGGGAGAGATTTTGTCCCCAGATGACACTTTACGAAGTGTGGAAACATTTTTGTTTGTCACAACTGAGTGTGTTACTGGCATCTAGTAAGTAGAGGTCAGGGATGCTGCTAAAACTCTATGACCCACAGGACAGCCCCCTCCCCACCAACAGCAAAGAATTATTTGGCCCAAAACATCAATAGTGCTAAGGCTGAAAAACTCTCTTCTATGAACAAAATGCTACCAGAATCTGTGATGTCATCAGAAAAGAGAAAAATATTTCCATCCGAATATGCCTAGAATATTCATATCTTTGCAATTTGTGAATACTTGTTGGCACTTTAAAATGGGGAAGGGGGCCCGGATCCATCCCTGCTTTCCTTAACTCTTGAGCTAACCTTCCAGCCCCATCCATGTGTATATTAAGAATTGTAATCATTTAAGTGACCATTTCAGATCCAAAGCAATTAGGTGGGAAAATCCTAGTGGGCTTTTTATAAATCAACATTATGGGCAATAGTGAATACGACAGATGGCAAGCACTGGCCTGTGATCTCCTCAGTGAAGACCAGCCAAATGGCTAAGCATATTCCATCACGCGGAGCTTGGAGGGGGCTGTCTGCCCATCTGCACTTCCTGTCCTTTGGTCCATATTGTCTGGTAAAAGCAGCATCAGGCTTAGAGCTTATGGAGTATATTCTTTGAGGCCTCCATTGGTACCCCTGTGGAAATGTGCTCCATGGGGAGATAGGTAAAAACCTTGCAATCCCTCATTATGTTGTCAATTAGGATGCTCTGGGTGCAGACAGCTGAAAGCCCTACTCAAATGTGTTTTCAACAATAGGGCAATGCGTATTGCAAATAATAAATTCAGAGGTCAGGATTTGTTTTGCTGCAGGTCACCTAGCCTATTCTCCCCTGCAACAGTTACAGGTATCCCAGCCAGGTACCTCATACCCAGAGCAGATAGAAGGACCTATTTTTTTATAAATGAGACCTTTCCCCAAAGATACCTAACATACTCCCTAACATATGTCTTACTGGCCAGGATTGAGTCTCATGCCAGTCCCCAGACCAGTTCCCTAAGAATGAAATGGGTTTACAACGATTGGGTTAGGAGTCTAAACATCTAATGACCACTGTACTCATTTAGTAGGAGGTGGGTGTTGATCCTTGGCAAACCAAAGTTACCTTCTGTGGTATGTCAGTTGCAGTGTTAGGGTTATATCTAAGAGTTGTGGCTGTTGTTAATATTGCATCTTGTCCAAGACAATTTACAAGTTAGAGCTTCAGTGGGATTGCAGCAATATTTGGTTATAAATGATGAACTCAGGGCAATCCCCAAGGGTAGTGGTAAATGGGCATTTCTCTTGATGGTGATGTTTGCAAGATTTCCTCAAGGATGGGCATAACCAAGTAGAATACTTAAGAATATCAGAGCTAAAAACAGCTTTAAGTTTTCTATGAAAATGTGTCTGATTGTCAGCAAGTTTTTAGAAAAGAAGCCCAAATCTCAAAGCCTCAATAATTCAATGGGCTAAGTTCTATGATAACAAGGGTTACATGATCCAAGGGTGACCACCACACTAGTGTGACAAAGACTTCAAATGCCCCTACCGTAAGTGGAAGGACCCTTAGTACCTCTGACTAGCTTTGACAGAGACGATTCCACATTTTAGTGATCATGATTTGTGATATTCTATTCCAGGTACAAACTACCTCCTCATGAGTAACGAGAGATCATTAATGAAACCAGGGAGGGCAAAGCTTTTGGAAGCTAAAAGTTTTGACATTTGTGATACATTTTTTAAAAAGTGAAAACACAAATGAAAAACAAACAATAGCCCTAAAGAAGAAGCAAGCACATTTAGGAGCCATTAGCCATCCTTCATTGATTTATTATTATTATTAGTCACTTAATATATTCTTCCTAATTTAGAGTATTTTATCTTGAAGTCAGAGCCTTATAGACTTCATCTAGAGCTCTGTAACTCTTACCTGTTTGACATTAAATCTCCTCCAGGTGACTTTTCTTCCTTGAACTTCGTTTATTTTAAATTTTTATTTTTGAGACAGCATCTTGCTCTGTTGCCCAGACTAGGTACAGTGGTGTCATCACAGCTCACAGCATCCTCAAACAATCCTCTTGTTCAAGCAAACCTATTGCCTGCCTCACATTCCTGAGTAGCTGAGACTACAGGAACGAACCAGCACACCTGGCTAATTTTTCTACTTTTTGTAGAGATGAGGTCTGGGTTTCGCTCAGCCTGGTCTCAAACTCCTATCCTCAAGCAATCCTCCTGTCTTGGCTTCCCAAAAGAGCTAGGATTGCAGCCATGAGTCACTGCACCTGGCCTCTTTGTACTGTTTGCCTCATCTCAGAGAAGAAGCTTCCTATGGGAATTATGGATGCTATTATCTCTCAGTTCTTGTGCCCTTAGAAACAGTAGATTGTACATGCTGGCCCCTGGTGGGACATTCTGAGTGGAAGTTATGTGTAACATCTGTAAGCTACAGCATTTATTTGCCAGGGCCTTTCAGGGCCTTTCTTTTCCTTTGCTACAGAAACCAGCAACATTTAAGATGATGGCTGTTCTATCAGCCTGGGTGCGCGAGCCCAGAACATGTAGCAGAACCCTCAGCTCACCTGTGATGGAAATCTGGTTTGGGCAACAAACTTAAAAAAGCACATTAAAAAATTAAACCCATAGTTTTGTATGCTTGTTTCTTGTTACTGAAGCATGACCTAGCCCCTCTTAACTAAAACACCTTCCAGAAATCATTTCTGTAGCAAAGAAGACAATATAGAGGGGGGAAAGCCATGGTAGAGGGGGCAAGGGAGTGGCAATGTGGTGTCTAGAACGACCCCAATGTTCACACCTGTATAAACTACCCTTGAAAAAGGTGGGTAGGAGGGCGGCGCCTGTGGCTCAGTGAGTAGGGCGCCGGCCCCATATGCCGAGGGTGGCGGGTTCAAACCCAGCCCCGGCCAAACTGCAACAACAACAACAAAAAATAGCCGGGAAAAAGGTGGGTAGGACTTGTGACTTGTTTCTCAACAAGAGAATAGGGCAAAGATGATAGGATGTCACTTCCATGATTACATCATTGAGAAATTCTCCCCTGCTATCTTTGAACAAGTATGCCACCATGTGTGAGATGGTCCATGGAGAAGATTACTTGAGGCAAGGAGCTATAGATGGCCTCTAGGAGCTCAGAGCCTCAAGAAAACAGGACCAAGAGTCCTACAGCCAATGGAGATGAATTCTGCCAACCACACGTAGGAGCTGGGAAAGGGACATTTCAGTAGTGGGGCCTCTGATGAGACCATAGCCCAAGCCAACACCTGATTGCAGCCTTGTGAGATTGTGAGCAGAGGCTATGCCAGGCCTGGACTCCTGACACATGAGAATTGTGAGATGAAAAAAAACTGTGTATTATTTTAGGCTGTAAATCTGTGGCAATTTACTAGGTAGTAAAGAAGACCAGTATACTTTGAAAACATTTTCTGGTCAGAAGATTCTCCACTCTCTCAGCATTATTTATTCAGTGACTAATCACTGAGGATCTGCAATGGGCCTGGCACTGTTTTAGGAACTTGGATTAGAAACATGAAAGAAACAGACATAGATATTTGGCCTAATATGCCAAGAAAAGGAGGGGAAGTGGGAAAAACTACCAGGAACATGATAAATAAGAACAGTGTGGTGCTCATGTGTGAGGAGGTACTAAGTGCTGTGGGAGGAAGGAGGACAAGTATGGGGAGGTGGTGACGGGCACAGAAGCAGGGTCAGGCAATAGAGTTAAAAACATGGCCTTTGATGTGAGGCTTGAAGGAGGGAAGGAGGTGGGTCATGTAGTTCACTGGAGAAGCTACTTCTAGGTAGAAGGACAGGTCTAGCAGACTCTCAGGTCAAAGAGCACTTGGCTTCTGTGAAGGATGGGAAGAAGGCCAGCGTGGCTCATGTGGAGATGCCAAGGGGAGCACTGGCAGATGGTGCCAAATAGGCAATGGGTGTTGATCACGGCGGGGGTGGGGTGGGGCTCAGCTGGGTTCACCCAGACCACTGCAGGGTGCAGAGCAGAGGAGGGGCAGGATGCAGCTCATGTTTTAAATGATCTCTGTGGCCACGATGTTCACAATAAACCACAAAGGGGTTAGGTTAGAAGCAAAGAGAGAGCTTGGCACAACCCAGGCAAGAGATGATGGCAGTAGTGCAGAAGACGAAATGTGAGGAGGGCTGGAGTCTGGATTTGTTCCAAAGGTATGTCCAGCAGAATGTTCTGAAAATGGGACCTGAGGAAGGAGAGAAAGAGGAGAAGGTGTGAAGATCTGAGCTAAGCACATGGAAGAACAGAGTGGCCATCAACCAAGACATGGAAAGCTGGGAGTTGAGAGAATCAGAAGCCTAGCCAGGGCAAAGTGAGTCTGCAAAGTCTTTTTTTTTTTTTTTTGTAGAGACAGAGTCTCACTGTACCGCCCTCGGGTAGAGTGCCGTGGCGTCACACGGCTCACAGCAACCTCTAACTCTTGGGCTTACGCGATTCTCTTGCCTCAGCCTCCCGAGCAGCTGGGACTACAGGCGCCCGCCACAACGCCCGGCTATTTAGTCTGCAAAGTCTTTCAGGGGTTGACATGAGGCGAGTGAACAGACACTTGTTGACTTGTCTGTTCTGGACTTGGCTGGACAAGACTAAACTGGACAGAGGCACTTGGGAGTCCCTTAGCACAAATCGGGGGTTCACAGTTTTCAGACTGGGGGGGTCGCTGAGTAGACAAGTAGGAAGAGGAAGGAGAAGGGAGGGAGGCTCTGACACTAAGAGATTGAGGGAGAAGAAGAAGTGCCAGCAAAGGAGGCTGTCCAGGAGCAGCCAGTGGACTGGGAAGAGGACCACGGAGTGTGGTGCCCTGGATGCCATGGGTAGAAAGGGAACCAAGGAAGACAGATGCTCAGCTGTATCAGACACGACAGAGAGGTCACGTGAGATGATGGTGGAAACTAGACCCTTGGATTCAGCAACAAAGAGGTCAAAGATGACACTGACAGCACAATTATGGCAGTGGTGGGAGAACATGGGAGAAGGGTGTTAGGGACCAAGAATTTGTGTCCTCCCATCCCTAGATTTATCTGTTAAAGCCCCAACCCTCAGTGAGGCTATATTTGGAATAAGGAGGTAATTAAAGTTAAATGGGATAATAAGGGTGAGGCTCTGGACTGATAGAATTAGTGCCCTTACAAGCAGAGACAGGGAGAGCTTGCCCTGCATCTAGGGAAGGTCATGTGATGACTTAGCAAGGAGGCTGTCTTCTGGAAGCCATAAAGAGGCCCTCACTGGAAACTGAGTCAACCTTAAGTTTACTGTTGGACCTCCAGCCTCCCAAATGTGAGAAAATACACTTGTCATCTAACCCACCCAATCTATGGTCTTTTTTAATGGTGGCTGGAGCAGAGAAATACAGAAGGTTACTGAAACAGCAAGTACCTTCAGATTCTGCAGCAAAGAAATAGGGTGGCAGCCAGCAGAGGAAGTGGAATGAGAGGGTTTTTGTTTTGTCTTGCTTTTCTCTTAAGATAGAAGAAACAACATTTTCATATGTTCGTGGGCAAGAAACAATAGAAAATAAGAAGTTGGCATTGCAGGGGAGAGCGAAGGAGAATTTCTGGAGCATCTGAGAGGGGGGGGAGACTAAACACACAGGGATAGGAGCAGGGACAGCTGGGGTGGCAGCAGAGAGACAGATAGGGAGGAAGCCTGGGGCTGGAGGAGTGAAGAGGAGGTATGGGACATGCGCCTGGGAGAGAGCTGAGGGGACCCAGGATGCCTCCTGAGCAGCAAGGCTAGACCTAAGTCCTTCACCATGTGTGGATGCTGGTCTGGTCTGTGTGTTTCTCTGGCACCTCTAGCAGGTCAAATGCAGGTGCAGACAAAGGCTTCTCTCTCCAGGGTTGAGATTTGTGCCAGGAAAGCATGATGAAGCAAAAGGAGCAAGAGGATCCGGATGCAGGCCGGGGTGTGAACACAGGCAGGGGCAGGTTTGCTGGATCCCAGCCAGGTAAGAAGGGAGCATTTGCATTTTGGGAAACAAGGAAACAAAAGGCACCCCCTTCCTGCTCCATCCGCTGTGCAGGGGCTGCTGGGATTAGAGGTGAGTCTTTCCCAGCTTCCCAGCTCCTGGCACCCTCTAAATCTCCATGCTCAGCAAATCTGAACCATCCTATTGAAGCTGTAGGGACTGCTGCACCCAGAGGCCTGTGGATGCAGAGGACGTGTCCACACTGATGTGCTGCCTGCACTGGTGGGCATGTTAGCACCATGGCGGGACCTGTGGGATGGGGCTATCCAGGCCTTCCCTGCGGACACGGGTGGTTTCCACCCTGTAAGAACCACTTACCCATCTAGAGTACAGGCTGGCAGAAGGCAGAGGGAAGGTGGGAGGAAGGAAAGGGATAGGTCACCAGAGAGGGAGACAACGGGAAGAGAGAGGAAGCGTCCTGGGCTAGCCTGGGACCCTCCACACTGTGGGCTGACCACCCTGGCCACCTGCTGTGCTCAACAGCCAATGTGTTTTGCCTTTTGACGTTGGGGGCTGTGGGGTTGCCGCTAATCATGTTTGTCTCAAAGTGGCCTTTGTCTTGGAGAAGGTTCAGAGACCAGATGGTACCATCATCACTACCCCGGGTCTGGAAGGAGCTCCTTCCTGCTAGGGCACTGGTGGCCACCCGCCCTCCGGTGTGTCCAGCCAGCTCCAGAACTCAGCCACCACTCCCGCCTCCCTCTCCTGAGACACAGCTAATTACAGATCAGAACTGGCTAATTCTTCCTTTCTCCAGCTGTCTTCGACTCGGTTTGTTATAGCTGTCTGCTGGAATGCCACTTGCACAAATACATATGTTAGGGCCTTTGATCTCTGAGAACAATGACATAGATTTATCAAATGTTTGCCTCTTTCTGCCTCTTTGACAAAGGCTGATTTATCGGATGCAGCCCTTGCCTCCCTTCCATTCTTGAAATATGAAGTGTTTGTGAATAGCCAAGGTAATATTTAATATCCTGCCAAGGAGCCTTTTGCACTCGCTAACAAATGAACTACATTTCTGCCAAATGGCCCACATCTGTTTGTGCTCCTCTTTTTGACTGAACACATTAGCATGAAAATACCTTGTGGAGAGTGCCAAGTGTCCCTTTCTAGATGAGGGAGCAGGGACAATTCCCAGCAAGAGGACTACTTCCCTTCCTGGGCAGCAGGAACCCTGGCTTGCAGCAGATGTTTTCCCCTCTCCTGGAAGCACCAGGCAGGAGCTGGTCTCTGCCGGCGGGGGGCCAGGGAGAATTTAGTGTCCTCGCCCTCCACTTGCCTCACAGCAAGGCAGGGCGTGGGGGCAAGTGTGACAAACAGTCTGGCTCTTCAAGCCAGACATTTCCCTAAACCATTCCTAAGAAAGTGGCCTCCGAGCAGCATTTTATTTCGAGAAGAAAGCTGAAGTTTAAAGGTGCCGATGCAAGTGCTCTTGATGGGATGTGGCTTTGCCTTGACCATGGCTCTGTCTTCCCTGAACATGACGCTGGCTTAGGAAATCCCAGGGGGCATTTGGCTTAAAGAGCAGGTGGTGAAATGGCCTGGGTTGTCATCGTGTTAATGGCCTCATAATGAGCTGCCTCGAACATGGGCCTGTACGGAAATGTGGTGTCTATAATGAGGTGGGACTGCGGATGTAAACTGGCCAGGGCTGGCCAGGGCAGCCCTGCAGAGGCATCACCTTCAGCTCACCATCTTGGCTGTGGGTGGGAGAGCCTGACAGTCTGCAGAGCAGCCAGCCCTGGCTGGGCTGCCACTGCCCCTCAAGTCCTTGGGGGCCCACTTCCCCAGAGCTCCTGCCCCTCAATCTCTCTTAGGACCCAAATCCACCTTCCTCCCACCAAACTTCCCAAGTCTTTGGTGGTGGGAAGCAGTGACTGCCTCTCCCACACGGGCTCTGATTGACCTGAGCCAGGGACACCAGGCACTAATCCTAAGTCAGGCCAGTGAGGACCTGTGTCTCAGTCCTAAGTCTTCCTCTTTCTCACTAAGTTTGAATGAGATGCTTCTCCCAGACAGCCAGTTCCCCACCACGGAGGCAACCACTGTTAGCTTTTCTTATTTTCTTCTGGAGATATTTTAGGCACGAGGGCAAGGATGTTCATTTTGTTCACTGTTACATTCCTCGTGCCTGGAGTAGTACCTGCCCCAAGGTGGGTAAATGTACTTAAACAAAGGAATGAATGATGTTTAAGGAGTCTTGGCATCATAAGGGGAGAGAGTTTGCCAAGGGTGGTGCCCCCTGGGTCAGGTCGAGCATGAAGCCAACCTGCTTCTCAACCTTTCCAGACCATGAACCAACACATTCCTTCTCTTCATTAGGCCATTTTCAGTTGGGATTTCCATCACTTGCAAATTGTTACAGGAAGGCAGGTTATGGTTAGCTCAGGAGGGTGAACTGCCTCAATCAGCTGTGTACAACCAGAAAATGGCTCTAACAGGGAAGACTGCTTTTCTAGTCTGGTTTTGCACAGATTATCTATTTTGGAGGTGAACGATGCAAAATGGCAGTGTGAGGTGTCTGGATGACAGCCACAACTTGGGTCAGTTTTAATGTAAATAATCCCACTCTGCCTATTTGTAAAATAAATTCAGATCCTCTGACTGAATAGGCTGTTGGGGAGAAGAATGGGAGGAGGATAGGGAGAAGTTCCTGCTTCAGGAAACTTCCAGGCAGAGGAACCTGACTGAGGGAGGCCTTGAGGCCATGCTCTTAGCCCAAAGGCAACATGCCTCCTCTTCAGACCAGGAGACTGCAGCTGAGACTGGCTGGGGAAGCTTTTCCTCAAGTCCCAGGCAGTGGGGACATTCTAGGCTGAGGCTCAGGTGGCCAGTAGTCTGCAATGTTGGGAGAAAAAGGACTCTGTGAGCGTGCACTCTGGCCCATCCCCTGAGGTCCAGCCACTGAGGGCTCCATGAGCACCGGCAAAGGAAGAGAAAGGCATGTGTGGAACGCATGAGGGACTCCCCGTGCAGTGAACAGCACCCTTTGATTTCCAAGCTGGCACCCTGGGTATAAACCATGATCTTCTTTCTGCCAGTCACCCCAGGCAGGCCTGTGGTGCTCCCTCTGCTCCCTGCTCCTTTGTTGGCCCAGATTCAGCTCCATCATTGCTCCCTTGGTCTCCCCAGTTCTTCCAATCTATCCTCTGCTCTATGGCCTCAATTTTCTTTCTAAAGCACAAAGTGAACCTTGCTACTTCAGTGGCTCTCTATTGAGAGTGACTCTTTAGTGGCTCCCTATTGTCCTTGGGACATGCAGTGCAGATGACTTAGTCAGGCACAATGAAGCTGGAACTGGGTGTGCTTCCCAGACACTCAAGGCCCCTTCCCCTGCATCTCCGCTCACCTGCTTTCTCTGCCTGGAATGGCTTTTCCCCTCCACCGCCCTCCCACCACGTTTGGCCTGATGACCATCAGCATTTGTCGAATTCTTTCCTTTCAATGAAGAAACACACTGAGGTGGTCGTAGACACTAGAGCACCCCATAAAGAAAAAAACTGCAGGCAGGTCTGAGTTCTCAGTCTGGTCCCCTTAGTGGAGCCAGAGGACCTGCAGCCAGACCAGCCTTGTGATAGTGGTGGGGCCCAGGAGCAAGGATGCACAGTCCCATGGAGAGGAGTGAGAGTGCTGAGGATCACAGAGACAGAGACGGCCAGAAGCCCCAGTGAACCTCGGCAAAGATCACCCTGATACCAGAGGCAGGGCCTGGATACAGGGAAGACGCTGTCCAAGGTTCTGAGCAAGAAACTGGGGTGGGGATGGGGGGGGTCCCTTCTACTTCCAATCCCCTGCTCTTCTTCCCTCGCTCCACAAACTCTCCAGGGAGTGAAATCCTGGGACCAGGGCTGTCTTGGTTCATCTTTGTCCTCAACACAAGGCCCACACGGAGCACCCTAGATCCGTCACATGCCCAGTGGAGAACAGAGTAATCGCCAGTGAGGAGCCGGGCCCTCCTCTCGAGGCACTCAGTTTGGGTTTGCAGGTCCTCTTTGTGTCTGCCTGTGGAAGCTGGGAGGGGCGGGGACCCAGTGACACCTCTGCCTCCTCACTTTCCATGGGTGACTGGATTGGGTGGGGTTACTCAACCAAGCACTTGGCTTTGCCTCCACCATTGTGTCCTGTGTTGTCCCCACCCTCCTGGTTCTTGCAGTCCCCAGCTCCCTCATCCACCAGCAGCTCATGGAGCGCCTCCCGGTTGCCCCTATCTGAGGAAAGACACGCTTCGGTCAAGACCCTGGCAGGTCCTCCTTGCCCACTGCATAGGGGCCCTGTACTCTTGACTTTCTCTGTACTTAGAGGTCCCCATTTGCTTGGTTTCTACTTCTCAGGCAGCTCCCCAATTTGTGAAGCAGGAGGGGCTCCCTTTGTGAAAGCTGACCCTGCAAGGATGGCGCTGGCTATCTGCCACATGCTGCAGGTGAGGACTGAGCTCAGTCTGGAGGAAATGAGTTAAAACCAAGACTTCAGTGGAAGGTGGTTAGGAGTGAAAGTGGAGATAGACACAGTTCTCTGCTCATGTATTTTAAAAGAGAGAAGGGGCCTGGCGAGGTGGTTCACACCTTAATCCCAGCACTCCGGGAGGCCCAGGCAGGTGGATCGCTTGAGCTCAGGAGTTTGACACCAACTTGAGCAAGAGTAAGACTATGTCTCTACTAAAAATAGAAAAATTAGCCAAGTGTGGCAGCAGGCACTTGTAGTCGCAGCTGCTTGGAAGGCTGAGGCAAGAGGATCCCTTGAACCTGGGAGTTGTTTAAGGTTGCTGTGAGCTATGACACCATGTCACTGTACCCATGTCGAGAGAGACTGTTTCAAAAGAAAAAAAAAATTAAAAAAAGGCAGAGAGAGGGGTAAAAAGAGAGAACACCCAAGAAAAATGTTGGCCAAGAATGCAACTTAGACTTAAGAACTCTCTGCTACTAAGCTGAGTCTGAAGGTACAGGAAGTGATGAAATGTATCACTTTGGATAATAAAGAGTGATGGATGAGTGAAACTAGGAAGAAGTGATAGTCACTAGCCTCGGCTCAATTTTGGTAGTTTTCTTCACAAAACAGAAAGGTGTCTCTGTCCTAGATTCGCTCACACGGGGCTGGTGTGTCCCTGGCCAAAGAAAAGACAGGCTTTGGCCAAGACCCTGGCAGGTCTTCCTCACCCATCAAATGGGGGCCCTGTACTCTTGACCTTGTCTGTACCTGAGGGTCTCCACTTGCTTGGTTCTCTCCTACATCCTCTGCCACCTCCTGCTGCTGCCTGACGGCTACCCATTTGTGCCTCCCACCATGGATGGAGCATATGTCATGCGGTCACTTATGGTTCTAGGTGCCTGGGGACCCAACTTCTGCCTTATTCCCAGGCCCTGCTGCCTGGATTTGGGGTGATCTTTGCTCAGCCTCACTGGAGGCTTCTTGCCATCTCTGTGTCTGGGACCCTGGTTCTCACACCTCTTTACTGGACTCTGGGTCCTGGCTCCTGGGCTCCATCCCTGGTCTGGCTGAAGGCCCTTTCCCTTCCCTAGTGGTGGTGGTGAACACACAGGCATATGTCACATACTGACAGGTGCCACAGGAGATGAATACAGCAGGAAGTGCAGTGGGCGGTGTGTGGTGTAGTTTGATGCTAGCAAAGGCAAATTTCAGAAACAAGTAGAAGTTAATGGCCTGGCATGCACCCTGCCTGGTGCAGTTCCAAGACAGTCCTGCCATCAGGAGTGGGAACAGGGATGGTGCCAGCCAGATGAGGACTACTAAAAAGCCATCTTTTCTCATGTACCCACATGTCATAAATACCTTTCCAAACCAGTTCACTTTTTATCCTGGCCTAACAATCCCTTTCCCTCTGAACACAGGGGTTTCATATAACCAAGAAGGGGTGGCTTTTTATTTTATTTTTTATATTTATATATTTTTTTATTAAATCATAGCTGTGTACATTAATGTGTCGGGGGCACCATACACTAGTTTTATACACCTTTTGACACATTTTCATCACACTGGCTATTCATTCAAAAACCATTACTGAGCACCTACTCTGTCCCCAGATTGCTCTTAGGTACTGGAGATAAAATCTAGATGCAAAAATGTAGTCCCTGCTTCGTGGAGTTATACTCTAGAGGGACGACAGAGAATAAGGTGAGAAAATACATGAATGGACACAGAGCATCAAGTAGTGATATTAAGAAGAAAAACAGCAGTAGGCACTCGGGGTGTGTGTGTGTGTGTGTGTGTGTGCTGTTTGATGAGGTGACCAAGGAAGGCATCTCTAAGGAGAGGTCATCTCTGTGACATGAGGAGGGGACCCCAGACAGAGGGAACAGGAGGTGGGAATGCCCTGAAGGGGTTCTGCCTCCAGGATCTGAGAGAACATGAGGTGGCCCATGGGCGGGACAGTAGGTGGAGCAGGACCAGATCATGTGGGGCACAGTGAGTTCTTTGCACTTCATTCCCAGCATGAAGGGAGGCCTGTAGGGTGGAGGCAAGAGTACAAGGAAGATGAATTAGGAGGCTTGTAGGCTCACATCTTGGGAAAGACAGAGGGTTCAACCAAGCTGGTGGTGCTGGAGGATGCAGTGGTCAGACTTGGGATATGTTTTCAGAGGGCTCAATCTGGTGGCCTCTGTGATTGATCCCAGGGTGAGTGACGGCACAGGCTGGGCTGTTCAGAGTGCAAGCACAGGGCTGTTAATGTGCTGTCTGTGCTTCTCAGATGTCCCATGATGCACATGGTGTGGTCCAGCACTGACAGTCACTGTGTGGACATCTGCCACAGCATGTCCTCACATCTTATAGCTGGTTAGGAAACTGTGGCCAAAAGATGCTGGAAAGTGTAATCTGTCTAGCATGAGGTCAATTATATTTGGGTTTCTAACATACAAGAAGCTGGTATGTTCTTACTTAACTTCTATAGGCACGAAGATTAGGACAGCAGATCTTCCCTCTCTGAGGTTTTGCTATTTTGAGGTTTCAGTTACCCACAGTCAACACAGGTCCAAAAATTTTAAATAGAAAATTTCAACAATAAACAATTCATACATTTGTGCCCTGTTCTGAGTATCCTGATGAAATCTCGTGCTGTCACACTCCATCTGACCCAGGATGTGAATCATCCTTTGGTCCGAATCCATGCTGAGCGTCTCCCTGCCCAAAAGTCACTTACTAGCCATCCTGGGAATCAGATCGACTGTCAGTGCAGGGCTGTGCTCAAGCCACCTTTACTTTACCTGATGGGCCCAGAGCACAAGAGTAGAGATTCAGACAGGCCAAAGAGAAGGGCTTCCTTTACGGAAAAAGGTGAAAAGTTTCAACTTAGTAAAGCAAAGAAAGCCAAAGAGGGCATGTTCTCCCTTCCACGCGGACTTGAAAACTATCAGACCCAAAGAAGCAGAGAGTGGAGTGGTGGTTACAGAGGTTAGGCGCTGAGGGGACTGAGAGATGACAGTCACAGGATACAAAGCCTCAAACGGACAGGAAAAATATGTTTTTGTCTCTGAGATTAAATAATGGTATATTAATCATCTCAAAATAACTAATTTCAAATGTTCTCATCACAAAAAGTGGAGGTGATGAATATGTTCATTGGCTTCATTTAATTATTCCACATTGAATTTGTATATCACAACATCACTTTGTACCTCATAAATATATACAACTATAATTTGTCAATTTACAATGCCCCATAACCCTCTTGAAGGCTGGCTCTTGAAGGGTCAAGTGTTACCAGGGACTGTGCAGGTCAGCACAGGATGATTAAATACAACGATATCATGATACACACTCCTTATGTACTGTTTTATTAGAGAAGAAAAAAGGAATCAATGCGTTTTGCAAATGTGAAGGCTATAACAAGTTGTAGATGCTTTCTCTAGACTTTCCTATGCCATGTTCCCTACAGGAGACAGCCAAGAGAGAAGACTGCGGGTAAGTAGTAACAGAGATGAGAGGCTATCTGCAAGCTCTTTAGAAATTTCTGAGAACAGGCATATTGCCAGGGCTTCTTAAGCCCTGTGCAGCAGTGCCCTGGGAGATGGAGCGATCACGACATTCTGTCTAGCTCTGGACCTTCAGCCACCGGGGCTCTACACAACCCCGAGGCAGGATGAAGCACTAAAGAGCTACAGGTGACTGTGTCTGGTATCGGCCGCCACACCTGATTACAGGGCAACTCACAGAACTCTCAGAACCATGCTTCTGCCTCTCAAAGCCACTGGACACATGGAGGCTAATTTAATTCAGGAGATCTCAGGAGGGAAATGCGTGTTTCACTGGAGGTACTAGAAAGTGAGCAAGGTGGATGGCTAGCCCCGCACACCCTTTTGCCTGACTTCCCTTCTCATACAGGCTGGAGAAAGCAGTGCAGCTGGGAGGAGTGGATGACCCAGTGGCGACCAAAGAGGTTCAGTGATGGACTTGTAGCCGGAGGGATTTCTGGTATTAAGCCTAGAGCTACTCTTCCAGAAAGAAATGCCTCACAAAGTACCTGCAGTTTATAGTGGATTATAAAGATGCCTTGGGTACCCTGGTATGAAGTGCTGATGCTGGGGATGGTAGGGGCTGGCAGTCCAGTCTGAGACCACCCCCCTTCCAGGCAACCGTTTGAAATCCCCCTCCCTAGTGGCAGTCTACCCTTGATATTAATAGTTTATAACCTGGCTGGAGAGTATGTGTGGAGCAGAGGAAGCCCAGACTGGGGGAGTGGGGACCTGGGCTCATTCACAGGGAAGGGGGTGCTGGGGCCAGAGTGTGCATTTTCTGGGACCAGGCCCAGCAGGGACTTGTGCACACAGGCTACAGACGGCACATTATCAAGTGCTCTCCTTAGGGGCCACCTGCTGCCACTCTGGCTGGCAGGTGGAAATTGGAGGTGGAGGGGAAGGAGCCAGGACAGTGCACAGGTACATCCAGAGAGGACGAGAAAAAGGGGGTGGGACGGCTTCAGAGGAGGCGGTGTATAAAGACCTTCAAAGGGAAGGTCTTTCTTTATAGTCATTAATTGGGCCAACCCATTTTGTATTTGGAGGGCATATTGTATATCATTTAAAATAATTGTTCCAGTGATGGCTGAGCACCAAATTATTTTACCATCTTGTACTAAAACCAGCGCTTCCTCTTCTCGAGCTCTTCCCAGAAGGCCTGTGCGGCCGCGCCCCGTGCCCTCAGCTGGCGGCCGCGCCGGCTGGCCCCCGCCCGCGCTTGCAGGTCAGCATGAGCAGCAGCAGCAGCGGCAGGTGCCACAGGCTGCAGAAGAACAGTTTCCTTGAGCTGCTGCGGTCTGCGTCGGCGTAGAAGCGGAAGCCGAGGTAGGAGATGTACAGGTTGATGGGGAGTGAGACCACAGGGAAGGTCCACGTGGTGACGTCCAGCGCCGGCGCGGCGGCGGACAGCGCGATCAAGGCCAGGCAGTGGCGCAGCGCCACGCGCCGGCACAGCGCCGGGTGGGTCACCGACATCATGCAGTAGCCGCCCCGGGAGTAGTCCTCGCGCAGGCCCCAGCTCAGGGCGTTGAAATGTGGAAACTGCCAGGAGTAGAGGATTCCTCCCAGAAGAAAGGCTCCTGCGTGGGTGGGGGTGGGGGTGAGGGGCAGAGGAAGAGGGGGAAACAGGTTGTCAACAAATTTCCAAAGGACTGGCTCCTTCTCATCCCAGCCTGCCCGCCTCCGCCTGCGCGGTTTATCGCCTGGACTTATTCCGAGCACCCCCGCCTGCCTGGGCATCTCCAGGCATCTGCAGCTCTGCCCACCCTCAACCTCAGGCCTCCCAGCTTCAGGGCCTACAAGGCGGAGGGAACACTGAGGGAATTCTGGATGGAATTAGGTACCGCCCCTGGGTGGAGCCGCTGTGCTAGAGCTTTTAACCCCATTTCTGTCAGCTGGGCCTTGAGCCTCAGATCCTTCAGCCAGGTGAAGACAGTGCTGCAATTGGAGGACCCCTCCAAGTCCAAGGGCCTCTTCTGTGAGCCCCTGGTCCCTTCCCAGGGACAGCAGCAGCTCACAGCTCAGCACTGACACGGAGCTGGGCACACCTGCAGGATTCACCGGCTCCCCAGTCCCCATAGCTCACGGCTAGCGCCTGGGTGAGTGCCTGGCACACTCCTCTCTCAGCCCCCAAGCATGGCACGATGGCTCAAGCAGTGGGTGTTAAGCAGAGTGAGCCAAGGACATGAATGCTTTGGCATAAAGGAACATGATCCCAGGCTAGGATAACTTGTCAATGACTTTGTAATTTTTCAACAAGGACACAATTCCCTTGGCACCATTCAGCCCCTTTCTCCAGAACAATTTTCCCACCACCCATACGCGTGGGGTGGGCTGCTATTTACTGAGCTCCTATTGGGTGACGGATACTCTCATACAGTTTGCCCCGTTTAATGCTGATGATAAGACTTTGAGGTGGGTTTTATAATCATTAAAAAAAAAGTCAGATGACGTCAAGTCCTCCTCCAAAAGGAGGTGGAGAGGAATTCAAAATGAGCCTGCTTTTCCAGCCAGGCTACTTCTATGGCACTCACGGAGGCACCTCGCTGGGGTCAGGCAGCAGAGTGGGGGCTGTGACTGGGCTATATAGTTCCTGTGCAGGCCACTGACTACTCTTGCAAAGACCTGGGGACCAAGCACGTACTCAGTGGCAAGCATCATGCCAGGCGTGGGGGACACGGCACTGAGAAAAACTCCGCACATATCTCTGCTAGCACTGAGTTTACCATCTAGTCAAGGAGGCAGGGATCATTACTCAGACCTGCACTAGTGACTTGAAAACCACCATTCACGTGATGAAGGAAAAGTAGGTTTTACAGTGAGGACACAACAGGAGGAGGTGACCTGGTCTCAGGGAGCGTCGACTTCTCTGTATGACGATAAAATTCAAAAGGTAGCATGGCTGAGAACAGGAACACCAAGGGACAGGCTGGACAAGAGGGCAGGGGCCACACTCGGCCTGACTTTGCTATTCTAAGAGCAACAGGAAGCCAAAGAACCTTAACATGTGAGACAGAGTGAGTGCGTGTGCGTGTGTGCGTGTGTGTGTGTGCACATACGGGTGTGGGGGCCAAGGGATGGGCAGCAGCACTGAGTGAAGACCATAGCAGGTATGGATCAGTCAGGAGGTGAGAAGCAAGATGACAGCGGTCAGCATCAGGGTGGCACCAGTGGGATGGAGCGAGATTTAGGTGGGGAAAGGGAGAGGACGTGAGTTCAGGGCAAGGAAGAAGGAAGGGTGAGGGATCGAGAGCAGCTCCCAGTTTACAGGTCCAGGACCTGTTCACTGAGACAGCAGGAAGATGGGAGGGGAGGGGAGTGTGACCCTCGGTGTGTTCAGTGTAAGACGCCTTTGAGATATGCAGGGGAGAGTTGCGGACAGGGCCCTGGCTCCGTCGCTGAGTAGCCCCAGCATTCAGGCAGCCATTACCTACGTGTCTGTGTTTCCTACTTGAATGTGAACCCACGAGACTGGAAAATATAAAGAGGCAGTGAAGGGTACTCAAACCCATTGACGGGGGCCGTGTATGAAAAGAACTGATTCTCAAGTGGTCCCCAAGGTCACTCACTGTTTGCCAGCACAGCTTGTGAACTAGTGAGGCAATCTGTCAAACTCTCAGGACTGCCTCCTCTCGCCTTCCCCTCCTCTGCACCCATCTTGGATGCTCTGACACCTAACAGCTTCTGTCCTGGGGTCCCTGGTAGAGAACTGGGAGTTTACAATGCCACTGCGTCATCTACTCTGCAAAGGGCCATCAGCACGGCGGCGGGGAGAAGAGGTGGAAAATTTGTAGCCACAGTCCTATTTCAGGGGATCTTTTAAGCCCCCAGTCTGTGGGAATGTTCAGACAAAGAGTGAGTACGGGCTATTGCTAAGGCACACTCACCAGGAGAGAAAGTGGTTATATTATGCAGAACACTTTGGGAAACAAGACCGGGCTCTTAGGCTCCAGGGGCCCTATGTATGCTCATGCCAGTGAGAGTGAGGAGTGAGCTCCTCTCCTAATCTCTGTATTCCGCAACAGCGGAGAAGCAGGGGGCAGGCTGGCAAGTCCTCTAAAAGAAAGAAAGGAGCTTTTGTTTGCAGCGTCTGAACGACACTTCTCGGGCAGGGCAGTTGCCGCGCCTCAAGTGGAACTTGTGTGGCTGTAGAAGACTGAAGGAAGAAGACGACCAATTTCACTGGCTCACTGGCTCCCATAGGTCTGTCTCCTCCTTCTGGGTCTTCGGTATGGGACCTGATTTTAGGGGCCCCTATTTCAGTTGAGTTGTTATCAAGATTCATCTTTAGTCTTATCTATAAATAACATGTATTTGTATCTACCTATCTTGGTTCATGTAAACACCCTTAAATGTTAATGCTAATAACAGTAATGGCTATAATTTGTTGAATCTGTTCACTTGGTAAACAGGTGACAGGTGGTGTCTCACATGCCAGGCACAATTCTGGGTGCAGGAAAGTCTGCAGTAATCAAGACAAGTCCTGAACAAGTCTGCAAGACACATGTAGAAACTCAAAACAGACCAGTGCAAAGGGGGTCGCCTGAGACTGAGAGCTCAGGTAAGGACTTTTCTGTAGGTGACATTTAAGCTGTGACCCTACTAACTGCAAGCAGAACTCCATCAGACCCTGGGAATAGCCCCAGTAGGTTTCTGGGGTAGCGGAGCGAGGGAAGGAGTTGCAGGGTGGGCTGGTGAGGCACCTAGGAACCAGGATAAGGACTGGGGTCTTCCTCCAGCACAGGGGAGAGCAGGCCGGGGGCAGGGTGAGGGTGAGGGACAGAGGAGGTGGGCAGATGCTGATGCCTTTTACTCAGGTGGGGAACATGAGAGTGGACACAGGTGTGTCCATGGTGCAGATGTGAGGAGTTTCATTTTTGGCCATTTTAAGTTTGAGGTGCCTTTTAGACATCTCCGCTGAAATGCCTCATGGCTGTCATTGGCCAGGCCAGGCAAGAGGAATTGTACATGTGCTGTCCCGTCCTCACAACAACCCTGCCTGCAGGTATCAAGACTGTCACCTTACAGATGAGAATGATGAATGACTAGCCAGACAGTATCAGCACCACTGGCAAAGTGCACACCAGCACGCAGACTCAAATTAACAACATTCCCACACCAACGGATGGGCATCCAAATGCCAGTAACACCGAGCAGAGGAGACTTGTTGAAAGAAGAAACTGCATATTCCAGTACTTAAAAAAAAAAAAAAGAGGTCTGTTTCAATGACAGACAGTATTTTTCTTGACAGTGAGTACTCCAGGAGAATTAGAAAGGACAGAGGGGAGGTTGGAACACCCCGGTATGAGTGAGGGAGTTAATGGGGTGACAGAAGTAGACGTCTCCTTTGTATTTAGGGGGAAAACTGAAGTGATCTCAGGATTTTGAAGTGACTGGTAAGTGGCAGCGTTGTCAGTGTCTTAGGGCACAGGGCCACTCTGAGGCTTTGAGCCCAATCTGTAGGAAGCTCAGCCCCAACCCACAAGCTGCCACAGATCTAAAGGGTTTGCGGTTATAATGACAGCCAGCCACAAATGGTTGGGGAGGCCAGTAAGACCCAGAAGTGTCTTGTCAGGAAAGTCAACGTCAGCGCTAACTTACGAACAGGGGAGAGGGTAAGACAGTCAGAGCTCCCTGGGTGCTTTGCTCTAGAGATAGCTGAGAGAGACCAACCTCCAGTGGAAAACGACATTTAAATTAAAATGGCAAAAGTGGACAGCGCCTGTGGCTCAAAGGAGTAGGGCACCAGCCCCATATGCCAGAGGTGGCAGGTTCAAATCCAGCTCCAGCCAAAAACTGCAAAAAAAAAAAGGCAAAAGCATCAGGCCCAAATGTGGAATCTTTCTTGTTTTCCTCAAAAGCCCCCCCCTTTTGTACACCAACAGGAGTATCTTTTGTTTTGCTCAATACACTTTTTTAGTTATACTTTTGCTTACAATAACATAATGAAAAATCATTTTCATGAGAGTAGCATGCTGCTTTCTGTGAGAGGAAATTGGGTGTGGGTTTGGCTCATGTCACAACTGAAAGAGCTTTAGAAATCACTGCCTGGCCTTAATGGATTGTAATCAGAAAACCACCACCCACACACAGTTCCACTCCATATGCTTCAACTGCTTCTCCTCCTATACAAGATGCAAACAAATTACTCTCTTCATCAAGATAAGGTGAGCTAGAACAGGAAGCCTCGAATTAGTCCTGGGGCTGTGGTGGCACTCACCTTCCTCCTGGGGTAAACATGAAGCCCCCCCAGCTTACCCGCCTAAAGGCTTCCCCTTCGTTCAAGGTAATCGTTCCCTTCATTGCCCCAGCCTCACCGCCCCTAGTCTAGTCCCATTGGGCCTACCTTCTGTGACAACAAACCCTGACTGAGTGCCACCACACACAGGCACCGTCTCTGTCCTCAAGGTCCTCTGCTGGCATTTGGAAAGGGAGAAAGACAACACAAAGGGATCGCAGCCCACGGTGAATGTCACCCCAGGTGCAGGGCTTGTGTGCAATACCCAGGAGGAACATCTTATTCAGCCCCGAAGAGCTCAGGGAAAGCTTCCTGGAAGAAGGGACGTGTACACGGAGATCTGAGGATGGTCTCCGAGCTTTCTGCTTCTAAGGGTATCTTCCCATTTTCTTAACCCCAAAGAATCTTTGCACATGTTAGGTTTAATCATATCCAGAATAAACCTCTCCTTCTGTTAATCAAATATTTGCTGATCTATGACAACATAAAATAGAGGCAATCTATGAAATGGGTGGCACATCTGTTCTCCACAGTACAGCAGCCCTCTGGGATCATGATGGCAAAGAAGAACTGGGTGTCCAGGCCATTACCAATTTCCCTCCATGCACAGAAAGGAGAGCTGCATATCTGCTGTGTGAGTGGACAGCAGGGAGAACCCTTATTCAAATCACCTACTCTGACTGGAGGGCTGTATTAGGAGAACAAGGCTGGGCAATGCCTTCCTTCAGAAGACATCTATCGAACATTCCTGAAGCATACAGATGGGCAGAATCCAGAAATGCTCCCGTCCACAGCATAAACATCATTTTGCTGACAAATAGAACAGCTGACTGGTGTTCCAACAGAACACAGATAAAAATCCTCAAGCTAGAGCTCTGCCTGTCAGAGCGAGTGCCCTGTGGAATGGGGTTCAGTGGTTTCAGCTGGCCTCCTCAGACCACCTGGTGGGCACCTCCCCACCCCCACCCAAACTCTTTCCTGTCATTCGCCATCCATGCGTGGCCTTGCAAAAGCTAAAGAAACCTAGCTCCAACAAGCCTTGTGGGAGGCTGGGAGGACTTCCCTCTGCAGTACAATAGGCTCCCCAGTCAGTGTGGCCCCCGGTGGCTTGTCTGTTCTGTGACTGGTAATGTTTGTGCTTTCAGGGTGATATGGTTGTGTGGACAGGGGGGCTTGTGGGGGAAGCAGTGCCAAGCCCAGAGCTTCATGGTCACAGAATTCAAAGCCTTTCTTTTGAGGGTTAACACAAAGGAGCTTGTGAAACAGATCAGCCTCAACAGCGCAATAGACTTCTATGGTGCTACAGATAAAGGGAAGAGGATGTGGGCCAGTTTATCAACTGCATGGGTGGCAGAAGGGAAGATTAAAAGTCCACTGGAAATAGGAAACAGAGTGGGCAGTAACTGCTTGCCCTTTAAGAATTCTTCTCTGGTCGCTGAGGAATGATGGAGAAGGCAGTGAGGGGGGGTAGTGGGTAGGAGGCCATGTGGACCCCCACCCCTCCTCCACCTTATTGTGTGTGGAAGTTTCATTTAAAGGGAAATACTTGGGAGAAAAAGACATACAAAGCTCTGACTCTGAAAAAATTGCTCCTTTCCCTTCTTGCCACTTTCCTGGAAGGAATTTTCAGGCACATGTGGATTGTCTCAGAAATTCAAATGCTCCCTTCCTTCTTCCTTAGCTTACTCTGGACGGCACTTCCATCTTTATCACCCAAATATTAGAATATTCATCAAATAGTACTGATGGAATGAGCATCAGGTGCCCAGCTCTGTGAACACCATGGCTGCCCTCCCACGGCACACCCATCCTCTCATTCAGGAGGGCACAGCCAGGCCCCTGCACAGCCTGTGATCAACTCCAGGCAACATGGCACATGGCCGTGGCCTGAGCACACTTAGTACCAAAGTCTGCCTCCAATTACACCACCAAGCTGGGTCTAGCAACATATTTGTAGTACATGCTTTTGTTTTTTGGCCTTTGAAGAGAATGTAGTCCTCTAAAATTGTTTGCTAATATTTCCATGAAAATGTTCCTTGTCTATTTTGTCATTTAAAAATATAATTTATCTTAAAATCTGGAGCTTTAAGTCTACTTATGGCAAAATCTCCTAACAAAATGGTCACAGGTCCTCATTTTCGAGTTTGATTTCAAGAAAATCTTTAAAGGTGCTTGGGTTAAACAGTATGGGGTACTTAGTAAGCCTTCCATAAATATTTGTGGAATGAATGAGTGATACATTCCCTCCTTTTGACTCTACTTTCTCATCTGGGAATAAAGGAGGTAAATAGAGTGAAACAGTATTCAACATTTTGTAGTTTACCAGCTGAGGATAAAAACACTCATTTTCTTTTTGTTACTAAAACCATCCATCTGCCAAATGTCACTTCCTGATAAGAGCCCGTTTCTAAGTCCTCATTTGTAACTAAATGTTGGCTGACATAATTAATGTTTGCCACACATTTGAATTACAAACTGAAGGCAACTGACAAATCAGCTCTACAAAATGGTCATTATAGAGGCCCACGCCATAAACTCCCCAGACACAGGATTTATTCAAATTTAGGAAAATGACAAAAAAAGAATCTGAGCCTTTCTAAGAAATGGGGGTGATGGAGAGAGAGGTGGCCTTGGCAGAAGCAGGGGGAGGGGGTTTAACCCAAAGCCTCTGAGATACACTAATAGCCTCTGGAGATAAACACTGTTGAGAGGTCTAATAGGAGTGGCTCCAGGCCTGCTCGGAGCTGGAATGTGGCTGGGCACTTATCTGCAGTCCCCTCCGCCCCACAGGGCTCCTGCAGGTCACTTTTGTCACTGCCCTCCTCCTGTATGCAGAGTCAAACCAAGGCTTCAGTCCCTAAGACAAGCTGGCCAGACCAGGGACCAGAAAGCAGCCCTCTCATTCTGCCTTCCTGAGTTTTAGTTGGGAAGCATTTTTAATGTTTCCTGCTAGAAGCAGTTAAGCTTAATAATAATAATTATAAAAACAAGGCAAGGTAATTAGGCAGGTGGGAGGAAAAGGCCACAGAGGAAAGTGGACACAGGTAAAATCCCATTATAATGATTACCTTTACAGACAGAAGGACTTTGTAAAACAAAGTCATTTCCTGTGCACAGAAGCAGCCAGAGCCCTCGCTTTCTTGGTGTGGCGGCCACCAAGAGCGCTCTCTGGGCTGGCCCTGTGCGTTGCCATACAGCTCTCTGCAGCAAGCATTAGCTGAGTGCTGTGGGCACAGTTTACAGTTCACTGTGCAGCTATAAAATGGCAAATATCAAGAACAATTAACATTTGTTTAGCTTTTACAATTTCCTTCTGCCAATCTGCTTAATTTTCTTCACCCTCCTCTGCCCACCCACCTCACTCAGCCCAAGCTAGACTGGTTGCTCGGGATCCCCACCACTCCCCGGGACATCGAAAACGAGTCCTTTCCACTATCAGATTTAGAAAAAGAAAATCAAACTAGTTTCGGGGGAAAAAAATCAGAAGCCCACGAGATATTCTACTTATTTTCTGTTTTTATGTCTTTGTAGGAGGAGGGAAGGTAGCAAAATCTCCTGAGAGCTCAAGGCCCTCGGGAGGTTATTAACCTGGCCCTGCCCTACGGCCACCACAAAAGCCACAAAAAGATCAGATGCCAAGAAGGGGAAGAGGTGCTCTGACCATGCTACATTTCCTGCTCCACAGGCCACTCTGACCAACAGGCCGCCTCGAATGCACAGTGTTTTCTACAGCTGGTGCCCTTCCCAACTAGATGGTTAGTTGGGCCTTTAATTCATGAGGCTGTAGGGTTTCATACAGTGACCAAGCTGCTTCCTCTCCATCTTGACTACCATCTACTGAGCCCTGGGACAGACTTTTACAAGGGGATACAGTGAGGGCGACTGAGTGGCTACACGTCTCCCTGGGTGGAGCAAAGGAAGAGCCCGTGATCAGTGGGACATGCCTCCCTCACATTCTTGTCCTCCATCCCTTTCCGCACTTGCAGAGTGGTATTCAGAAGTTGCTCTTTCCAAGGATGATGAGACTGAGGCTTCACTAAATACTGAAAAGACAAAATCTTGACTAGGGAGGGCAAGGGGGTGGGAGGCAGGTCTAGGATAGAAAGAGCCCTAATGGAGAGAGGACAAGTGGAGGACAAGTGGAGGCACAGGGGTTGTTAGAATAATAAAGGCAGATTTCAGCAACTTGCCGATCCTCCCCTCTGGCAGAGAAGCTGCAGCTCACTGTCAGTTAAATAACCCTGATGGTGTGACCCCAGCTTTCCTGCGACCTCGCTGCCTTCCTGCTTCAGGCTCTATGGGTCTTCATGGTCCTTGGATCAAGTACGTTCTCCTCAGTGGGTGGCTTATCTTAGTGCATCATGAGTTCACTCAGAAGTCCTTCCTCTCCAAAGTCTTTGTGGATGAATTTAAGGAGGTCTACTCTCTGTGGAATCCCCACTAAAGCTCTCAGACCGCTCTATTATTTATTTATTTGAGACACAGTCTCACAGCAACCTCAAACTCTTGGGCTTAAGTGATCCTCCTGCCTCAGCCTCCCGAGTACCTGGGCCTACAGATGCCCACTACCACACTCTGCTAATTTTTTTATTTTTAGTAGAGACGGGGGTCTTACTCTTGCTCAAGCTGATCTCGAACTGCTGAGCTCAAGCAACTCACCCACCTCAACCTCAGAGTGCTGGGATCACAGGCCTGAGCCACTCTACTATCTGACTGCCTGTCTGCCTCTCCCCAGAGATGCTGAGACATGACTCCTAGGAGAACAGGCATCAGCTTTTGTTATGCTTGTATCTCCTAGTGCCCAGCACACAATAGGTCCTCAACAGACACCTGCCCAATGAAGTGGTTCTGGGGACCAGTTTAAAAGGTGGCAACCCCAGCATCCCAGTCCAGGATGCTCAGTCGAGTGGGTGGGCGCCTGCCTTTTGCTGCCTGTATCACCCTTCTCCTCTTTCTCATCCTTATTCACAGTATATACTTCAACATAGTATTCCCAAGACTTCTTGATTCATAGGCCTCTCCAAAAGATTAAATGCTGTGAAGATACCACAGAAGAAAAAAGTACCTTTTTTGGCCATTCTTTCTCAGAAGGGCTCTTTCCAACCATATATTTCCCCTGAGATAAGAACCCAGACAAGAGATTCACCTCGGTGATAACACAAATAATATCATGAGTATAAAGCATCTCAAATAATACTATCTGCCCAGCCTCTCTGCTCAAATCTCTAGGTATTTCCAGGGTATTCTAGGGGCTAAGTTCTTTCTGGTCCTATCTTTGCAGATTGGTGGTTTCCCAGACCAGAGGCATCAGCACCACCTAGGAACTTGCTAGAAATAAACATTCTCAGACCCCTGGCCTCAGGACTGCTGAATCAGACATGCTGTGTGCAGAGCCCAGGAATCTGTGCTTTGGCAAGCCACGGCGTGATGTGCACTGAAGCTGAGAACCACTGGTGTGGGCTGTGGCGAGACACAGGCCCAGCTCACACAGTGCTCCATTAATCACAGTACATACTTCTGTAACGAACAGGGACAGAGATTCACAAGGATATTGACCTTTCCTCCTAGGGCAGTATTACCTAAGTGTATTTTCTGGAATAATGAAAACATTCTTTCTGTGATGTTAATATGGTAGCTACTGGCCACACGTGGCTTCAGGCATTTGAAATGGGGCTAGTGGAAATGAGGAACAGAGTGTTTAAGTTTACTTAGTTTAAACAGGTAAATGTGCCTATGGGCTACCATCCTGGACAGTGCAGTTCTTGAAGATAACTAAACTACATAAGACCATTATTAACTCAATGCGTAAAACCCCAGCAATAAAAATCTTTAAAATATGTTGTTAGACTCTGCCATCTATAAAATGGAAAGTACCTAATTTGCTGATTCATTCAATTCATTCAAATGTTTACTGTTCATCTAAAGTTTACTCTATCAAATTAATGTTTTGAAGCTTTTTTGAAGCCATGTAAAGCATTATGTAAAGTAGTAGTTTTCTTTCTGTTTAATCTTGGTAAGGCTGCAGACATAGGATTTAAGTTGATTCGATCTGTGATAAATTAAGATACTGGGGGCAGTAAATCATATTTTAGTGAGTCTTGTAATGTATCTTTTAAGATTTAAAGAAAAAGGATATATTGTAATAGAAGTCATCCTCAAAAATTGCCAAGGGACCTTCCCTCTGGTGATAGAAATCTTTCAGAAGGCTCTGTTTTACACCAGGCTCTGTTCAGGTAGATAAGGGGTCTTATTTTCCAAGACAAGTATGTATTTGCTACCTAAACTTAGGACAGCCTCCCCAGAGCTGCCTGTCATTAATGAGTTTGTATACAAATGGTTAAATCTGGATTATAGAAAGTTCAATTTTTTTAAAAAATTTATTTTAAATATGACTATTTGCAGTTTAGACAAATCTAGACTGCCCCTAAACAAGATGGGCTCCTGTCAACATGTGGCCCCTAAGTGACCACAGTTACAAAGCTCTTTCTCTCTCGGCCTCTGGGGGTGCAACTCTAGCTCCATACATTGAGGCTCAGCTGTTTCACAAAAAAATTGCCTGCAAGTGTGACTAGGGCAAGACCCTGCCACAGCAGTGGTGACCAAGTTCTTCCCCGGCCCTGGACTGGCCTGCCCTCACAAGCCTCCTGGGACACCCATCGTAGAGGCTGTAATACCTGCCCTGTCTTCGGCTCTGTCTAGGACTCCCCAGAGAGAAGAGGTAGTTTTGGTGCCTTCTTTCTCTGTTAGCTTTGAGGAAGTTGAATTGGGTTTAGGCATTCCTGGCGGGGCAACTGGTGTCTCCATCAGACAGGCAGCAGCCAGGCAGAGCTCTGTCCTGGGGAGCACAGTAGTGCACACAGGGCCCAGGGGGCTCTTCGCTTTTTTTCATGGTCTCTGCCCTGAACGTATGGGCCATCACTACACTTGTTCTTACCCCCAAAGCCCAGAAGTGATAGGCCATCACTACAGAGGTTTGGAGGGGGAAAGGAACAGAGAGGACAGCTGGGGTAGGGAACAATTGGTGGGACAGAGGGAGCCTGGGTCAAGTCAGGCTTAGGGCTTGATGCAGAACTAGGGAAAAGGACTGTGACAGGGAGCAGGCAGGTCGGGGCTATGCTCTGTAAATGTAAATTGTGTATCTGGGTGAAAACTCAGACATTAACGGGCCCAGGGACACCAAGCCCAGGCTGTTCACCTTCTCCTCCTTCCCGACAGGCCCTAACACTCCTTCCCGCCAAGCCTCGAGGTCCCTCACGGTCTTCAGAACAGCAGCCAGGCAATGAGGCTGCATTGCTCAGGAGTTTGCAAACCAAACAAAATCTGACCCTTCCTGACCCGGCTTAGTCCCCCACGGCAGGAAGGAGGACTCCTGCACGATAGCAGCAGCACTGTGCATACGAGTCCTTGCCTCGGTCTAGCACTTTACATACAACAACTCATTTTAGCCTTGCCATGACTCCAAAAGGTGAGTCTAGCCTCACAGTGGGGGCTGAAAGAGGTCACTTCTGGCAGGGAAGGGCACACAGGCTCCCGGCTGGGCTCTTGTAAGCACAATGCTGACACTGCCCCCTGCATGACAGACCTCTTATCTCAGAGCAAACGAGTACAGAAGTTTCAGAATATTGTATTTGTAGATTCATTAAAATCTGACATTTACAGGATATTAAAACCGTTTCTAAGGGACAATCATGGTAAAGGTGTAATCACATTTGTAAGCCTGCCGAATTGGACTACAAGAGCTTTTATGAAAATTTCCAGAAATGTGGCTTACAGGGTAACGGTTTATGGTCAACTGCCTTTGATCTCTCATGTGAAAAATATGTACTTACATATATTGCAGGAAACCTTACCACTTCCTTCCTAAGTGTTGGTCAAAAACACTAATTACTTGACTAATTAGACTGTGAAACTTCCCTTACAGATGGTAAAAATGAGCTATTTTCACCCCACAAATTTAGTTGTGACATACCACCAAAAAATGTAGAAATCTTTCAATGGTTTTATTGTAGACAACATGAACGACTTAAGCAAATCATAGAAAAATAAAATTGGAAACTAATGAAAATGATCTGTTCTTTCATAGGGGGGAAATAACTCCGTTTGAGCAGGTGACTGAGGTAACTGAGGAGGCCAACCAAGGAGGGGCACCCACTTGACAGGAGACTCATGGCCACATCCAGACACCTTCAATTTGGACTAAGGCATCCTGATGAATTGGTCTATGCTAACTTGATTTGTGACTTTCATCTTGGTTTTCAAGTACTTACTCCTGGGCTCAAGTGTCCTCCCACCTCAGCCTCCTGAGCAGCTGGAACTACAGGCACCCACTACAACATCAGGCTATTTTTTCTAATTTTAGTAGAGACGGGGTCTTGCTCTCTCTCAGGCTGGTCTCAAAATCCAGAGCTCAAGTAATCTACCCACTTCAGCTTCCCAGAGTGCTAGGATTACAGGTGTGAGCCACCACACCCGGCCCAGGTACTTTCCTTTAAATTTGCTGACAGTCCCACACTAAGGCTGCACTGTTCCTTTGTTTTCTTTCAGACATTCCCTTTAAGGGAGAGTGTGCGCCTTATCACCTGCCAGCCATGATGACATAGTCTGCTTTTAGCTCTGCAGGCACAGTATTTCAGAATGCCACATCAACACCTTGGCTGAAAGAATTAGTATGGAATAAAGTAGACCTAACCTAGTACTACAGCTCTGGGAAGAAAACTCCTCCCTGACTAGGGGGTGCTCACAAGAGACTCCACACCACGGGACACTCACCAGCATCCAGGCTGCCAGTGGCCGCTGTCCAACCCATGACCGGTGGGATGGCCCCTACCACGGCCCCGACCCATGTGTTGGCAATGCTGATCCTCTTCAGTGGTGTATAACAACAGGTGTAAAGGAAAATGTTGAAGAGCCCCAATGCTCCTGTGAGTGGATTGACCCCCCAGGTCAGAAGGGCGACTCCTGGAACAGCACAACAAGTGGCAAAGGACACAGCTAGCAGTGGGCTGGAAAAGAGCAGAGAATACCAAAAAATCATTTTTGGTTCAACTTAATTGTGCTGGCTAGAATCAATCAAGGCCAAAAGAGTGCAAATTATCTATATGCTGTTGCGTGAGGAAACCTGGGAGGCAGTGGTACAGGTTGGACATATTCCCTAAAATAAAGAAATGTTGTGCTTTTGAGAGGTCTAGCTGCTACTGTGTTTTGCTGGCTGGCAGTAAAGAATGTTGTAGTTAAGAGTGCGATGGATTTGAATTTTGGTTCTGTGCCTTCTTGGCTCAAGACCTCTGGACTTGACTTTACTCACGTCTACAGAGAGATTATCAGTAGTCTTCGCTGAAGTGAGGATGGAGCTGATGCCTAATTTGCATAGTGTCCCATTTCACAGTTAATGATAAGTAAGGGAACAGTCTAGAATAAATGATTTGGAATATAGTACACAATGCCATAAGATTCAGGCAAAAAACAGTGTTTTAATTATGAAAGCATTCTTACTGTTTATTTATACTTCATTTTAAAACATTATCTACTTGGCGACAATGAGTACCCATGGTTGCCCGCTTCTTTTGAAAATAATGATCTTTAAAAAATTTCATGGCACACTGCTTCAAAATCACTGCTCTACAGTGAGAAGGATGATTATAAACCTATTGCTCAAAGAGCCCACTTTTTAAAGTAGACTTTGTATGGAATTTTGTGAAAGACTTTGAGAGCCTAGATAAATTAGACCTACTAGTTCCTGCTTACATTCATGTTTATTTATTCTTTTTAAAGAAATCTAAGGAGGCTAAGTCTGCTTTCTCCCTGCAGAAGCCGTAAGTCTACCTCCGAGGAAAGTGTATTTGTGCAATGTTCAAGGACCCCACTCAGTTACAGATTCTACGTGCTTCTTGGGAAGTGAGAGCTCCTGGTGGGCAGCTTCTAGGGTGCTCTGGTTTTAGCAAGGCCAACTCCCTGCAGGAGGTACCTATACCCAGTTTGCACACATGTGAGATATGCCCTCTATTCCCAGGGCTGCAGTGTTCATACAGCAGGAGAGAAGTCCCCGGTCTCCAAGATTGCCTCTTGGTTGATTATGACAAGTTAGAATTCTGATGGAAGGGGAGAGAGGGGGAGCAGGAGAGCCCAGCAGCTGAAAATACAGTGCCAAGTGATGGGGTGATGGATAGGAAAGCCGATGGAACTGGATGGAGGACTCTGGCTACCACACTGCTACGGTCATCAGCACCAACCCTTTCCTCCAGCCTGTGACCACTCTTCCTGAAGATGTGACCCAATGGAATGGGTGTTTGATGAAAAAAGGGAACACAGAAGGGACGTATGGCCATCGGGTTGCCCGTGACAGAAGAACCACAGCCTGTGGCTGAGAGGTTTCTCAGTGCCTGCCCCACCCTGAGGTGCATTTCCCCCTGTCTGCTCCTGGTCAGTTACTGCCAGGACACTCACTCTGGCCCCTCCACCTGCCACTCTGCCTTGTCCTTCCATCATTTCCTCCCTGACAATGACCTGCCGTCTCTGCTTCTGCTGGGGAAAGCCCTATAATCACCCTAACTGGCCCTATTTCGTGGGGACAGTGCTGGCACTTGCCTAGAAGACTCCTTCCAGTGACAGTTTTAAGTTCCCTGTCTCTTTCTCAAGGCTCCAGCTTCACACTAGCTCCCAGTATCCCTTAGCATCTGGCCTCTCTTACACTGCAGTGACAAATGCCCTCAGATTTACTTCCTTACTTTTCTCTCATTTTAGAAGACGCCATCTTCTTCATTTTCAAAGATAAACTCTCCACTTTGGCCCTTCTTTTGTCTCCCTGATCTGCCCCTCTTCCGTCTACTGGTCTGCATCCTCAAATAAATCACTTCATTCCTGTCTCCCCCAAGGAGATATTCCTCTTGTCTCAACACTCTCCAGAGCCAGACATCCTGATGGAGAGACCTGGATCCCTTCCTAGTCTCTATTTCTTCCGTTACTCAGTTTCCCATTTGCTTCTCACTACCTACTGGAACAGATTTCTCCAAGGTGGCCATGCACATCAAGAGTCCCCAGGATCCCTGAGCTTCCCAATGTGGCAAATGATACAACTTTCTAAATGAAAGATTAAAAGATGCCTCTGCATGGATGCTCCTCATATATGTCAAGAAGAAAAATTTAGATGACTATTTAACACTACAAATATTCTACCTGTTCTTCTTTCAATAAGGTAGTTTATAGCTTGTAAGAAGAGATTTTTTTTTTTAACCTATGAGCCTCTAAAAAGCTAGCTTTGAGTGGGAGAAAAATGTGGCTGATAAACATTTTTATTTTTCTGAATTGGTACTTGTGTGAACAAAAACAAAAAAGGGTGTTCATTCTTTCTCCAAGGTTCACCAAACCCAGGTGGATTTCAAAGGTATTAATGTTATGAAAAGCCCTTGTAGAAAAGCACACATGAATTTAATTTATTGAGAGAGGTGATGTGTGTGGAAGTCTACTTTCTGACCCTCGTTGAAATCACAGGCAATCATGAGGCTCAATTTTGGTGTTTAAATTAACATGCTCAAGGGCACGGATGAAAACTGGGTAGGCTGACAAGCTACGTAAACAAAAGGAAGATATTTAGCCAGATGCCATGACCATTCTCAGTGCCAGAGGAAGCCATCCCCTCCTGGCACAGGAGCAAGGGGCCTAGAGCCAGGGGGTGGGAGCTGGGGGCTGGGGGCTGGGGGCCCAGGACTTCACAGCTTCCTTATGTGATGCAAAGGTGCTCTAACCGTGAACTGTCGGAAGTTTATTTTCCTGTGATGTTTCAGTTTTCCTGAGACATTTATTATAAAAGTAATATACATTCAATTCAGAAAATTTCCAACTATAGAAAATCATACAGAACAAATTCTAGATTACTCGGAGAAATATACCATTTGATATCTTTTCTAGCCTTTTCTCAATTCTATAGCTACTTTAAAAAATAACTCAATAACATATTAAATTGTGGTTTTGTTATATCTGCTTTATTGCAATACATCTTGATAGTTTTCCTATGCCATTAAGTATTTCTTTATTTCTTTTTCTTTTCTCAAGAGATGGAACCCCGTTCTGTCACCCAGGCTACAGTGCACAGGGAGGCACAATCATGCTGACTGTAACGCCAAACTCCTGTCAAATGATCCTACCCCCTCAGCATCTTGAATAGTTGGGACTACAGGAATGCGCCACCATGCGGCTAGGTTTTACATTATTTTGTAGAGACAGGGTCTTGCTATGTTGCACAGGCTGGTCTCGAACTCCTGGCCTGGAGAGATCCTCCCGCCTCGCTTCCCAAGGTGCCAGAATTACAAGCATGAGCTACCGCACTGGCTAAGTATTTACATAATAATCATTACTAATTAAGTAGTGGACTATTGTGTGTATATTCCATAATTAATTTAATAACATGCCTTCCTTGACACTTAGTATTTCTCTTTTTTATTAGAAATCATGTTGAGATGAATATCTTAGGGACAGACATTTGTTCACAGCTCCGATGAGAATTTTGAGGACGCATTTCCAGATGTGAAACTGCTGAGCCAGATGTCATGCACATTATGAGGGATTCTAACATGTGGAGCTCCAGAGTCTTACAGTAGTTTTCACACCCATCAGCTGTGTAAGGATAGGGCCTATTTCCAAAACTCGCCTCAACAATGGGCATGGCATTAAAAACAAAACCAAAATTTGCCAACAGGATAGATGAAAAATAGTGTTATTGTTTCTTTTTTTTTAATTTTTTTTTAAATAAATCATAGCTGTGTACATTAATGCAATCATGGGGCACCATACACTGGTTTTATAGACTGTTTGACACATTTTCATCACACTGGTTAACATAGCCTTCCTGGCATTTTAACAAACCTTTGAAATTAACAAAGTAAAGGAAGTTTGAGATAGCCTTATCCCCATTTTACAAATGAGATTAAATACAAATAAAACAAATTGGAAGAAGACTTATTTGCTGGCTCACTCATTTAACGCAGACTTTCCCAGCTGGTGTGTGGGGACACACTGGGAGCTCTGATTCTGCTTGCCGTGGGCTGGGAGCAGCCTCGGTGTGTGGATGTGCTCCCTCAGGTCTGCACCACCGTCCAGACAGTCTAACGGTCTCCGTGTGCCCTGAGATGAGTCCAGACAGTCTAACGGTCTCTGTGTGCCCTGAGATGAGGCCAATGGGACAGACCTGAGATGGAACATGGTGATCCTGGTGCTGTGGGCACTTACACTGCAGTGACAGCCCTGTGGCACAGCAGAGGACACAGGGCAGCTGGGAGTGTGTGATGGGGGTGCATGTGTAGGGGTATGTGTGATGAGTATGTGTGTTGGGGTACATGTGATGGTGTGTGTGTATTGGGATGCATGTGTTAGGGTTATATGTGATGAGGTGCATGTATTGGGCTATATGTGATGGTGTGCGTGTATTGGGGTGCATGTGTTGGGCTGTATGTGTTGGGGTCCTCGTATTGGGGTACATGTGTTGGGGTATATGTGATGGGGTGAGTGTATTGGAGTGCCTGTGTTGGGGTGTGTGTTATGGGGTGCGGGTGTTGGGGTGTGTGTGATAGGGTATGAGCATTGGGGTGCGTGTGTTGCAGGCTCGATGGGGTGTATTTCTAGAGGAAGTGATGTTTAAAGAGACCTGAAGGATGGCAGATGGGCAAAAGAAGCAGAGAACAATGTTTCTGGCAGCAGGAAGAGCATGTGAGAAGGCCAAAGGTGAGAAGTGAGGCAAGGTTAGGTTCCAGTATCTGGGTGCAGAATGAGGGCTAGGAGGTGGAGATTGCAGAGAAGGTGGGAGAGCTGCAGAGAGAACTCGCGGCAAATGCAGACTCGGTGAAGTTTTCTCAGTTTTTTAAGCTTGGGGAAAAAATGATCAGCC
Organism: Nycticebus coucang; assembly: GCF_027406575.1. Lineage (NCBI taxonomy): Eukaryota > Metazoa > Chordata > Mammalia > Primates > Lorisidae > Nycticebus > Nycticebus coucang. The sequence continues at coordinate 14,493,699 of NC_069797.1, forward strand.
CTGCTTTTTGGAAGGCTCACTCTGCCTGTCATGGGAAGGTCAGCAATGATAGACCAGCTTGTATTTATTTACCTCCAAGAGAAGTTCACATTAGGCATTTTCAGGGAAGAAGAATGGAGAGTACACCGCCACACGACCTTCATCACGTGCTCAGCTAAAAGCAGCAGCCTTCGGCCAGCTTGTACCTTTAATCTGTCTTCCAGATTTCCTACAATGTCTTGATGGAGCAATCCAGACTCACTGATGGCTGTTTGGTCTCCTGACACGACAGATATCTGGTCTGCACTGCTAGCTCTGTTATTCTTGGCTTTCCTTGGTCTCTCGCTGGTCTTCTTTTACCCACTTTTTGTCACATTTTCCATATCTTTGCAAGTTACTTTAAGTCTTGTTTGAAGTAAGTCAGAAGAAAAAGTTAAATAGACAAAAGGATAACAAACAGGGTTTGGTTGGAATCTGTACAACCATGGGTGAAGGGCTCTGGAATGAAGAGAGAATACAGAAAGTGGCATCTGGACTTACCACAAAGTCTCTAAATAGCATAGTGATATTAAACTTGTTGAAGTGAACTGTTTTAATAAAGAGATCCATTTTGAGATAGGTTAAAGCAGAGTGTTCAGTTCTCATCTCAGTTAAACACACCTCTGACTTTCAGTCTCAGTGCTCATAAAACGTGGCCAGAGCTAAAATCTCAAAGACCTGAAAGGTAATTCTGTCAAGGACAGATTTCTTGTTACTTTATGTCAATTATCCCATGTACTCTTTCTCCTTTTGCATAAGTGTGGAAGTTAGGTTCTGTCCTTTAATTGCTGAAGTCTTACTTTGCTGCTGATCCATTGTGATGCTCAGTGTGCAGAACAGGTTGAAGTATTTCCTGTAGAGCTGGTCTTGTGGCGAATTTCTTCAATGTTTGTATATCAGTAAATGATTTGATTTCTCCATCAATTTTAAAGCTTAGCTTAGCAGGATATAGATTTCTGGGCTGGAAATTGTTCTGTTTAAGTAGATTAAAGGTAGATGACCATTGTCTTCTTGCTTGGAAAGTTTCATTAGAGAAGTCTGTGGTCACTCTGATGGATTTGCCCCTGTAGGTCAACTGGCGCTTACTCCTGGCAGCTTGAAGAATCTTTTCTTTGGTCTTGACTTTGGACAGGTTCATCACAATGTGTCTTGGAGAAGCTCGGTTAGAGTTGAGGAGACCTGGGGTCCGATATCCCTCTGAAAGGAGTGTATCAGAATCTTTGGTGATATTTGGAAATTTTCATTTATAATATTCTCTAGTATGACTTCCATTCCCCTGGGGCATTCTTCTTCCCCTTCTGGGATTCCTATAACTCGTATGTTGGAACGCTTCATAAAGTCCCATAATTCTGACAGTGAACATTCTACTTTCTCTCTCTTCTTTTCTGCCTCTTTAACTATCTGAGTTATCTCAACTTTGTCCTCTACCTCCAAAATTCTTCTCTTCTGCATGGTCTAACCTGTTGCTGATACTTTCTATTGCATCTTTAAGTTCCCTAATTGACTGCTTCAGTTCCTTCAGCTCTGCTATATCCTTTCTATATTCTTCATATTGTTCATCTCTCATTTGATTCTGTTTTTGGATTTCCTTTTGGTTATTTTCCACTTTATCAGCAGTTTCCTTCATTGTTTCCATCATTTCCTTCATTGTTTTCATCACGTGTATTCTAAATTCCCTTTTTGTCATTTCTAACATTTCTTTATAGGTGGAATCCTCTGCAGTAGCTACCTCATGGTCCCTTGGTGGGGTTGTTCTGGACTGGTTCTTCATGTTGCCTGGAGTTTTCTGCTGATTCTTCCTCATGAGTGATTTCTTTTGTCTGTTTCCTTGCCCTAATTTTCTTTTCACTTTCTCTTGCTCTTTAAGTTGCCGTGCCTGTGGACTAGGGTTTCCATGAGTTCTTTTGGTGCAGGACCAGAAGAATGAGAAGGTTGAAGGGCAAGAAGGGATAAAAGAAAACAAAAAACAAAAGAAAGAAAGAGAAGAAGAAAGAGAAAGGAAAGGGGGTGCGTAAAGGGGAATATTGACAAAAAGAAGAGAGGCAAAGAAAGAGGGAGACAGAGCAATCTAGGTATACAGTAGGGTACTTTGACCCAACCTTAAAAAAACCCCAACCTCTGAGGGTGCCAGGTTGGGTGGTTCCCTTGAGGTCAGCAGCTCTTTGCTAGCCTGTTCGGACACAGTATCCCACCTCCACCACGGAGAGAGGAAAGACAAAAATGGTATAAATCAAACCAAAACAAGCAAACAGAAACCTTTAAGTGATAAAATTAGGGGAAAAACCAAATAATAGGGGCAGAAACACTAGCAAAAATGAAGTTCTAATTATTGAAAAAGGCAACAATGGGAAATTGTATTTAAACTAGAAAAATGCAGAAAGAATAGAAAAAAAGAAAAGAAAAATTTATAGGAAAAAGGTTGAAATTAAAAAACAAAAGAACAACAACAAGAACAAGAAGAACCAAAAAACAACAACAAAAACAAAGCAGTATATATATATCTTGCTGAATTTTGTCTGGGCAACAGGTGATCTTCTGGGGTATGAGATGTTAATCACAATGCTGATACGACTGGAGGCCTCTGCTGATTTTTCAAACCTGCAGAGTGGAGAGCCTAAATCTCTCCTTAGCCCTCTTAAAAGGCACTTTAAACTTCTAAACTTGGTGAAGCACTAGCTTTCCCAGGAAAGCACTTGTTGCTGGGATCACTACTCAAGTGGCTATCCACTTATCCAGTGTGCCAAAATCAGTCTCACTTTGCCCCTGAGGGCTAAGGCTCAGTCCCTGCCTTCAGGCTGCTCAGTCACTAGATTACTTGCTCCCCCTAATCTTGCTCTGTGACCCTGAGGGCAGAGCTTGCTGGGGCAGTTCTCTCACAATGGCTCCCTGCAGCCCACAGCAGAACACTATTAGCTCCCTCCCGCTCAGGGGCTCAGTCTGGGACCCTAGACAATGCCCAAAGTTCTCCACACTTCTGCCCAAGCTCTCTTGAGGCAGTTCATTGAGTACCAAGTCCAAAAACACCAAACAGTTCACAGGTAAGGCCTTTCCAGTTTGCAGTCTCACTGCTGCTGTATTTACAGCTGCCACGGGATTAGACCGAACAAACACACGCAACCACTTGCCAGTTTTCCCCTGCTTTTGTCGTCCTCTTGGGGTCCAGAAGTCTCTCACTGACTCCCTGTGTCCTCAAAGGGATGATTATAGGCAGATCCCACCAGCCAGAGATGCCTGGAGTCTTGTCTCCTCAGACTCACTGTGCCCAGGTGCAAGGAAACTGTTACTCGGCCGCCATCTTGCTTGGATTCCTATACTCTTTTCTCCTAAGCATTCCATTCAGCCCTTATCCCCCTCAAATAAAAAAAACCATGTGCTCTTCTCAGTCCTAGATGGGTTTTACCAACTCTCCAGAACCTAGAGACACATATGCATCGTCACGTGGACACAGAATTATTTCTCCTTTTATCCCTTACTTAAAACTTAGTGTTTAAATTTTTCCTTTTGTTAGCATTTTTTTTTCTCTTGTCATTTAAACTTCTTTGGGGTCCGCTTCCATTCCAAGTGTGACTCTGACACCTGGTTTCCAGAGGCATGATGAGTAGGATAAAGGCAAAGCTGGCCTTCTAGGGCCTCTCTGGGCTCTGTCATCTGAGGGGGTCCCACTGGAGTTCCCAGGTAGACCCCTGGTACCACGGTTCTAAGTGTGGCTTATGGAACAGCAGTATCAGTGCATCCCATGGGAATGCGCTAGGAGCCCAGTGTTCTGGAGGCTCACTGACGTTTGAGAATGACTGCTGCACCATGACCAATGCGATGCTGGACCTGGCCAGGCAAACCACAGACGCTGAGCCTGCACAAGGCGCTCCACACCAGTGCAGACCAATGCTGGCCTGCGTGGGTCACCAACTCTCAGCCATTCCACACTAGCTCAGGATAAGACGGTCCTGCATGGGTTGGCTGGCCTGCGTGGGGCACCCACTCTCAGTCGCTCCACACCAGTGTGGACCGAGGCTGACCTGCGTGGGTTACCCACTCTCAGCCGCTCCACACCAGTTTGCAGACAAACCGAGGCTGACCTGTGCGGGTCACCCACTCTCAGCCGCTCCACACCAGTGGGGACTGAGGCTGGCCTGCGTGGGTCACCCACTCTCAGCCGCTCCACACCAGCAGGGACTGAGGCTGGCCTGAGTGGGTCACTCACTCTCAGCCGCTCCACACCAGTGGGCACTGAGGCTGGCCTGTGTGGGTCACCCACTCTCAGCTGTCTCTTGATATATGTCTCTTGACAAGTTCCAGGGAAAGAACACAGGGCTGTGAACCAGCTCTGTTTGTCAACTATCAGGACTTCCCTGCACCCTGAGACCCCGGGCCTGTCTGTACTACCCACCTTGATTTGATGTTGTCCCATAGCTATAAGCCTCTGACCATTAAACATATTCAAAGGCCAAGATGAAGCCAGTGTGGAAAAGTCTCAGTAGCTGTCAATTCTGGGTCATGGGTATGTCGGGTTCACTGTACTTTCTCCAGTATTGTATTTGTTAGGTTATTTTCACAACTGAAATGTTTTAAAAAATGCTTTAATATTCTTTACTAGTATAATATTCTGGCTTCCTGATGGTACTTTAACTAAACCTGCTGAATAGGAATCAGGTGGTCTGAGTTCCGGTTTTGACTCTGATGTTATAGCTGCGTAAAAGTGGGCAACTAGTTTAAACCCTCTGGTCCTTGGTTTTCTTCATTGTAAAGTACATGGATGTACCAGAGCTCTGATGGTGGGAAAACCCAAACTCAAGTCAAACTCTCCAGGCAAAAAGGCTCATTAACAAGACCATAGGGAAAGTGGGGGATTCTACCCCATCTCGCTGTATGATCTTGAACAAATTATTTAATCTGTATGCTTTACTTTCTTCATCTGTAAAATGTGAAGTACTTCACGGAATTATCTTAAGAATTAAATACAATAGTGTAAATAACAAAACACTTGGCAAAATGCTCCTTAAATGAGTATATAGTGTTCACTTGTTCACTCATAAGTTCATTAAAATTCCTCAGTGCCTATATAGTCAGCCACTGTGCTGAATGTGACTATGCAGCAGGGAAGAAAAGAGGTGAGTTCAGAAAGCAAGACACACATGAATAAATGAACACAAGCACTACAAGGTCTCCAATTATAAAATCAGCCACAAGAAAAAGAAAATATGAAATGAGGGAAAATCATTTAAATAGGAAGGACCAATTTCAATGAAAGTAGAGGCAGAGGCTGATGGGCTTATAAATCTGCAATAAGTTGTTTCCAGATTTGTTTTTGCAAACTTATTAAGACTAATGGATAGATAATCATATTCATGAATATAAAACTACTTTTTATTTTCAATTATAACTTTATATTTAGATTTCAATTTTATTATACCAAATTAAAAAAAGAAAACAAACTAGTACCAGGAAAAACTAGATTGATGTCGTACAAAACATTTTTTAAGTGTTGGTGCTTCTTCACCTCGACCATGGACCACAGTAGCTGTAGTAGAGGCCTTTCCTAAGAACAGAAGAATTAACATCTCCATGAGTGTTTCTCACTGAAGTGAGCTTATAGAGAAAAGACCAGAAATGCAGATGAATAGGGTGTGATAAAACTGCAAAAATTTTCTTATTTTCAATAACAGAATAAATGTATAAATAAGGAAAATAGCACTATTTGAGGGTGGGCAGGAAAAAACACAGTGATTTCCCTGAACTAAAAAAATTCTTTCATGTTCATTCACTTGCTCATACAAATAAATAGGTTCATGGTTCATGCTGAAGGTTGAATAATGATTTATTTCAAAACTCACATACAAAACTAAATTGCATTTTAAATTGAGATATCTTTCTACAAAACATCATTGCTTGGGATCTTTCCACTTCTGTCTTTCCTGCCCAAGGCTACTACAGAAAAGGAACTAATAGACTAAGGGGGTGGGAGGATTTTCAACATGTTTCAATGAATTATTGTTTTCTTCTTCAAAATATAACATTGCCTTGTTTACTCAATACCAGTCCCACATAGCTCTAACAAAGGAAGACTTTTTTTTTTTTTAATAGAAATTAGGAACAAATGAGAGAAATACATGCTTTAATTTGATGTCTACTTATTGCACTTAATAAATATAATTAAAATTACCTGACTTTTAAATAACTTCCTGGAGGAATGTGGTCTTTCGGTTAAATAATGTGTCAGGGAGGTCTATAAAATGTTATAGTAAATCAAGAAAGCTATATTGTGAGCAGTTCTGCAGGTAATTGGTTTACACAAAAATTAATTTCATACTTCTTGGTCATTCTTCTATAATAAATGATTTTTAAATTACAAAATAAAATTTCCTTTCTTAAAAAACAGAATCTAAAACCTTAATCAAACCAAACCAATTTAACTTTAATTTCCTGCATAAATCTCACACTGGAGCTTTGAAATGAATTTTGGGGAAAAGTCTCTACAGATAACTGTTTTGAAAATGTCTCCCCAGAATCTTACTTAGGAGTTTTCTGTTTCTTAACATGTCTTGTTATAGACACCATATGGTGTCAGATGATGATGCAAATACAGAGCTTAAGAAAACTGTGAAGAAAACAAGGACACAAAACTTATTTTAAAAGAAAATTAAATTTTAAAACATGTTTAAGAGAAATATAAGAAATCAGAATAACAAAATATTTTTGGCATAATTATATATAGAACATAGAAACTTATTAAGAAACACTTTCCTGGGCGGTGCCTGTGGCTCAGTGGGTAGGGCGCTGGCCCCATATACCAAGGGTGGCGGTTTGAACCCAGCCCCGGCCAAACTGCAACAAAAAAATAGCTGGGTTTTGTGGTGGGCGCCTGTAGTCCCAGCTACTCAGGAGGCTGAGGCAAGAGAATCATCTAAGCCCAGGAGTTGGAATTGGAGGTTGCTGTGAGCCGTGATGCCACAGCACTCTACTGAGGGTGTTAAAGTGAGATTCTGTCTCAAAAGAAAAAAAACAACAACAACACTTTCTTGCACGGAAGAGAACAGAACACATCTGAGATGAATGAGCTTTTGAAAACTGCCTGAAAGAATCTTATTAATTTAGAAGGAAAATAGGAAAAGATTGGTTGTTAAACAGAAAAACCTCAAGCTAAACAAAAAGTCAACAAAATGAACCCTACCCCATTGTCGACCTCTGAGATTCAGTCTTCAAATTCAGAAAGGAATAAATAGTAACCCTTAAATTATGCTACATCAATTCCACTTAAATTAAGGATAAGATATTTATACAAAGACCCTGGAATTTTCAAAGAGGTGATTTCTACCATCTCGTCTATGAAAATCAAAATTTCCAGCATAGCTGTCCAATCTCTTAATGTGTTTCTCAAATCCTGGAGGGGAGGGACCACGTACTGAACCCTTCCATTTCTCCACCTGTAACAAGTCTCTGTCCCATGAAAGACACGTACTTTCACCCTCTTGTCCTCGTCAAGCCAGATGGTTTAATTTTCTGACCCTTTTCCTTATTTTAATTTATAGGACTCTATTAAAAAAAACCAGAGTTGTTCACCTACACAAAATAGGGTCAATAAATTTTAAAGAGTCTTTGAAAGCTTTAATAAAACAATTTATACAAAATGAAGCTGGGAAATAAAACTATCAGTCTTTGCAGCCTTGGAGACTACCTGGGAATTGCATGTGTGTACGGCTGCTGGGAGACTGAGGTGCTCAGCTCTGCCGCCATCTTCTCACCGCCCCCGTGGGACCAGAGACTTTAGTCCAGGGCAGAGTATGCACACACAGACACCTTCAGGAACCAGGCTGGCACAGCAGGCCAACGAAAAAGAGTCTCTTCAGAATTTGGCTCTCAGCAGAATCTGTTGCCTGCTGTTCTGCCATCCTGGTCAGGTAAAAGATCTCTCCTGAGAAGAAAGTGTCCACCTAACTTCATGCATGTAGCTCCTTTGCCCTAGAGCCAAACCCTCCTCCCTAAACACTTCTATCTTTTGTGGGGCCAATTCTCACTCATCCTCTAAGACTTTCAGCTTAGACATCAAGAAGAAACTTCCAGGACCATCTGCCCTCCAGCCTCCCCTGGCTGGTCTCCAGGCTGGTCCTTGGGCCCCCAGCGCTTCTCAGTGCTCGCGCTGCCCTGAGTTGGCCTCACCTGCCCGTCCTGTGACGCCATGTTTTTCACTGCAGTGACCCTGTGCTAGTCACACTATAGCCTCCACACACAAGAATGGTGCCCAAATGAACCTATAAGAATCATGCAAAACAGAGAATACTATGCTGAGACTACCACTCACATAACCCCAAAAAATAAGAACAGCATTTCATTGTGTCTAATCTTTTCACGTCATCTTATTTGAAAAGAGAGGAACTAAAATGAAGGGACATTAGATTAAATGACCCTAAACAAAGACCTAAGAGATGTTTACTCCTATTCCATAGTAGCTACCAGTAATGGACTAAGTTACTATGAGAGTTAACACTTTATAGTTTTTAAAATATCTGGATATTTTTCTGGTTATAAAAAGGGACATGTAACTGATGAACCCCACACTGCTAGGATTGCTATTACAGCTCACAACACTTCAGAACAGTCACAAATACTTTCTTTTTCCCATGAAAATGAGAGAAAGCAGTGTGACTGTCAAGAAAATCCCGGGGTTCCTCTTATTTAGTCGCATGATCATATGTACAAAGCTTTTCCTTAATGCTGCATACCATGGCTCGTAAAAGTGAATTGTTTTATAGAAAGAACAAAGTTCTCTACATTAGCACTACTATTGTTAAGGCCAAATTTTTTCTTGCTGCCACTTCAAATCACTGGTTAACACTTAAAAAATTTTCTATACTTATAAAATGTTTATGTTCTTATTACATTAGCAATATATACACACCAAGAGACTAATCATAACAATCCTTAGAAACTCTGCAGACCTTTTCCCTGGCTGGGTACCTATCTCCTAGACTAGGGGGCTTGGGTGATGAATAATATTCACAGCTCCCCTGCAGCCCACAAAATGTTTACATTTGCTTAAGTGCTTACTGGTAAAACCTTCAGTAAATTTGAAAAATGTCTCCTGTAAATCCCTATAATACTTAAGCTAAACCCTGTTCTTTAAGTTAATAATGCCAACTAAACAAGCCATTCATTTCATTTCTAAAACTCAATCTTCATCGTTCACTGCAAAACTAGGTATTGGCTGACTCTGATTCCAAGTGTTTTAATTTATCCTTTCTAAATGACCTTTTGCTCTGCTCTTATCGTGCAATCTCTCCTGCTTACAGCCCACACCTACAGCTTACAAGGTATAGATCACTCTCATCTGATCCATTAAGTTGGAAAAACTAATGCTGACATGTATTATTTCCCTGTCAGCATCATCAAGCTGGAAAATGGATAACTCAGAGGGGATATAATCAAAATCCAGATGCCTTTTAAAACAGCAGGAGGAAGGCCCAGTCTGGGTCCTCCTGCAGGAAGCTTTTACTGTCCACTCTACTCATACCTCTGCCTTCTTTACCTGACCTCCTGGAGAACAACTTGTTTGTACCGATTTACTTATTTCATTCAAAACATATTTACTGACAGCCCTGTCTTGTCTGCTAAGCATTTTGTGTATCTGGTTAACTTTTTCACCCAGAATATAAAACTTTGGGACATATTTGAGAATATACAAACAAAACTGACAATGCTAATATATTACAGGTGATTGATAAATGCTTCATGAAGAAAAGGGAATTATTTAATTCTAAAATACTTAGATGAAACATTACACCCTGACATTCTTAAGAAAGATTAATTTTAATCAGAAAAGACCAGGAAAAAAGATACTACTTAAAAAAAATACACATGTAAGATGCCTTTGAAATTTAACTCTGAAGGACCTCAAGGTTGATAAAGAAGGCAGATTAAAGGTATCTGCATGTCTCTGTTCTCTCTGAAAACTGTAAGGAGAATATGAAACAGAAGGCAGAACCCTGAAACACTCCCACAGAAGAGCTGCCAAGTACAGTGGAGCTGGGAATGGCGGCGAGAGGAGACACACCTCTGCACCTTGGAGGCAACACAGGACTCAGTGAACACTGAATTTGTGAACCTCTTCCTTAGGCTTTGACTGTAACACATATAAAGAATTAGACATAAAGAATGTGGGCTGGGAGTGGGGAGGTTGAATACAGCTAGAAAGTTACAACATGGAGGCAGGGCTAGGGACATTGGGCCAAGAGCAAGGCAGAGCTATGAGGAAGCTCCCAGAAAAGAGTAGCCTAGGTACTTGGGCCTCCCCAACCCAATCTCTGATGCTGAATTGTCCTCACACCCTTTTCCCAGGGCCCTGAAAGCAGGCTGACCAGTCAGGGCCCAAGCCTGGGCAATCTAATTTTCTCTCACAAAGCTTTGGAGTTAGGACAGTGACTTCAGTTGGAAGAGACCGGGGTGAGTTTTGATGATGAGTCAATTTAAGTGCAAGAGGGGTCAGAACCACCAACACAGAGAGAGAAAACTCTACTCTCAAGAGGCCTGGAGAGCAGCAGAGATGAGCAGTGAGGCTGGAGGCAGACCCGTAACTGGAGAAGCAGTGAGGAGGCCTTCCGGAAGCCTGGAAATAAAAAGAGGAGAAACAGAAGAGCAGCTGGATGGAGCAGCTGATTTAATAAATGTCTAAGACATCTGTCCAAATATTAAGTCAGAAGAGAAGGACCCAACGGGGCCACAGGGTTGGAGAGGTGGTAGGACGGCGCTTGGGGAGAGGTCTGAAGAGGCAGTGGGATAGCTCTTGGGGGAGAGGTCTGAGCAGGTGTGCAGGTCTCAAAGTGGGAAGAACTCAGGTAGAAAAGGGATCTCAAATGCTCCCAACAATGCCTGGAAATGGCTATTAGATTCTGCCAGCCACGTTAGGCTGGGGCAAAATGCTTGGTCCTATCCTGCTAAGAAGAACTGAGATGTATCTTAGGCTGCCTTAGGGTTAACAGTGGGAAATTCACTTTTAGCCATTCCTCTTCTCCTGTCCCTTCCCCTCGGCCACTCTGAAACTACTAAGTCCATTTTATCTAATAAGGATCAGCTATTTTAAGTAGGATTCTGGAGACCTGTGTGATGTGTAAGGGGTAGTAGGAAGAGAGTGAGTAGAGAGGATATAAAAACGGCAGAGAAGCATGAGGCTCAGAAGCATCAGAAACAAACTACTTCCCAACAAGTCCAACATGCACATCCAGATGCCCAGAGCCAAAGATGCCTTAGGCAGTGACATGGCTGCGCTGATGCTCAGCCTGAGGAGGGGGATGTAGAGGGCTGGCTCCCAGACAACAGGGCAAACTCTGGTAAGGAACAGATAGCAGGGTTAGGACAGCCCCATTATGACCCACTGGGGCACTTCTCCCCACAATTCCTCATATGCAGATGCGAGAGCTCTTTAGCCAAAGGCACCAGGACTCCTGATTTACCCGTATGCATCTGGGAGTCTTCCTAAGAGATGTGCTGCGCAGTGTAAGTATACTCAAATTCATCAAGTGGCCCCCAAGCCATTAAAGACTCTGATAAATAATTCTATTATAAAGACCCCAGGGCTGGAGTAAAAAGCAGAAAGCCATGGGGTCAAGTGTTTCCACAGGAATTACATTTGGTAAATAGACGCTGCAAAGGATGTTTCTGTTAACCACCTGCAATTACTGTGAGGCCACAGTGTTCTCTGGAGTAGATAATCAAAACAGTTAATAACTTGCACCTTTAGAAATTTTATGATGAATTTAAAAATGTCATTTCAGTATAGAAATGCCTTTTCTTTCTACTTAGGAAGGAAAACAGGAAGAGCAGTGTTTTCCAAAACATGATAAGACAATCATTTTTTTAAACCATAAGTGATACCCTGGGCATATGGAACTGGCATTTTCTTTTCTATTTTTTTCTCCTGTGTCTGTTCCTCAGTTGAACTCAGCAGCCCAAGTGGGTACTTAGCACACTCCCAGAGAAGCACAGTGGGCCTTGCTCCAGCTCCAGACGCCACCACAACAGGAGAATGGTTCTGTCTGCAGAGCTGACGGCTGCTGGAAGGAACTGGCACTTTCTACACACCATATAGGCAGCTGACAGATAATTCACACTTAAGTACTGTCCTCTGTATTCTCCTTGGGAAAATGAAACAAATATTTTCATTTCATAGACTTTATTTTTATTAAATGGCATTTTAGCTGTAAGAGTTTTTCCCTTTGGTTCTCAAAGAAAAAATTAGAGAAAATTTATATGTTGCTTAAAATGTAAAATGTTTCTGGTATAACTATTTAAAAGACTATTAATTATTTCACTACTCTTTGCTTATTAAATATATTCCATGTTACTTTCTCCATCATCTAAAACAACACAGACAAAAGGCTGCTGAATGAAAGGCAGGCAAGCTGTGCTGCCTTGTCGTACCCTTGCTAAATTCACCTATTATTTCTAGTTGCCATTTCGTATTCTAGATTTGTTTGAATTTTCCATAAAAACAGTCATATTTTCTATGAGCAGAGTTTTATTTCTTTATTTCCAACATATGTGAGTTTTATTAATATTTCTTTCTTGTCTTGTTATACTATTAATAGTTAGGAGTTCCAGAACAACATGGACCGCAGTTCACTTTCTATAGAACAGCCCTGACAATGTGGTCTGGTCTGCACATTTTCCTTAACCTTCTTCCCAGCTTCAATTTCCTCACTGTTCTCCTGGACAAATCCTTCATGACTGGCCACATCACCTGTTTTTGTGCTTAAATGCATGATCTCGTTCCCATCTTTGCATCTCTGCTCACCATGTTCATCTTGGCTGGCATGGTCTTTGCTTCACTCTCCACCTATCCAAAGTCTATTTGCAGGTCAAGGTTTACAACCCACCTCTCTAGTCAGAACACGTACTCTCTCTCCAGTCTTGTCAGAACGGCCTTCTCATGGCCTTAATCACATATGCCACGTATTCCTGCCTTGCTCTTTGCTTCTATATTTCTATTTTTCTATTTGTTCATTCCTCCATCCACCCAGCCACTCATCTATCCATCCTTATGCATCAACTATCTTTTGGATATAACAGCATGCATACTCCATCACGACTGGAATGTTGGCCTTTTTTTTCACTGCTGTACCATACCATCAAAATTGTTGCTAGCACATATGAGGCAGTCAGAAAGTATGTGTTACATCTTTATGCACTGGAGACAAAGTGGTAAAAGTCACTTTGGCTTACAGAGGCCTGACTTTGGAAAAGTCTTAAGTTAGAGATTTTCAAAGGACCTTGGCTAAGAAGCGTGATCTGTGCTGGAGGAAGAGGCAGTGTGGAGTGTGTATGCAGGGAAAAGTGAGATGAGAAGGAGGTTAAGGATCACCAATATGGAGCAGACAGAGGGAAGAGCAGAAAGGAACAAGCAGAGTGGTTATTTCTTACTTGTCCTTTGGTTCTTGGCTTCAAGCCTTCCTCTCCTGTGGTAAGCCATCCTTGATTTCCTCAGTGTGGATGAGATAATCTTCTTTGTCTCCCAAATCAGGAGGGGCCTATCCCTATCGCAGTATTAGCATGCTACAGATAAGATGCTTATCTATCACAGCAGGTACCCCGCAAGAGACAGAAGTGTGTCTTGGTCACCCCTGCAACCTCCTGGGTCCAGCATAGTGCCTGACTGATAGTGCATGTGAATCTTAGTAAATCTGGAATATAAAGGTCTCAGCAAAATAACTAAGAAAATGCCAGGAAGGCTATGTTAACTAGTGTGATGAAAATGTGTCAAATGGTCTATGAACCAAGTGTATGGTGCCCCATGATCATATTAATGTACACAGCTATGATTTAATAATAAAAAAAAAGAAACCAAAAAACAAAACAAACCATTTGCTGAGTGAACTGTACCTCTAATTGCACCTGGTGTCCTTTTCACGCATGTGTGCTGCCACCTCCTCAGTGTGATTCAAAGGGAAAGAAGGTCATGTCACTGACCTCTCTGCAACCCTAGCAAGCAGTCACTTCTCTATAGACAACATTCTCTAGTGTGATGAAAATATGTCGAATGGTCTATAAAACCAGTGTATGGTGCCCCATGATTGCATTAATGTACACAGCTATGATTTAATAATACATAAATAAATAAATAAATAAATAAATAAAGTGTCCTGAAAATGACAGTATGAAGGGAAGAGTCAGCAATCTGCCGCTGCTTCCCACGGAGCAGCCTCTGCTCACCGACGTGACCACACAGCTATTGCACTCAGGCTCGGGCACCTGGTGTTCCCGCTGCTCTCTCCTCATCCTTTGAAAGAAACCTAAATTTCTTTTTTTATGATTGGTAAGTATTGAAATATTTATATTTTACTTTGTTTTTTTATAAAAAGATGCAATGGTTTCATTTTTATTGTAAACTGACAATTTATAATTATATTCATTTATGGGCACAAAGTGATGTTATAATCCATGAGTACAATGTGAAAAATTAAATCAACCTAGTTAACATCCATCACCTCAAATACTTAATGTTTTTCTGATAAGAACGTCTGAAATCTACTCTTAGTAATTTCAAGATTATATAATATCTAATATTAACTAATTAACCACACTGTACAATAGAACTAAAAAAAAGAATAAAGCATTCTTACTGTCTGAGATTTTGCATCCTCTGGCCATCATTTACAATTTTTAAATGAGACAAACTATCATTCAAAGCAGCATCTAAAAGTGAATGTATTGAACCTTACTCAGCTCATAACAGAGCAAATGAGAGGACATAGTAAGAATTCATGCTCCTGCATGTTTAACAAACTCATAACACAGAAAGGGTTGAAGAAAGACACAGGAATACTGTCTTATAAGAATTAGAACTGAGGGGCTCGAGACTTATCTGGCATCGTTCAATATTGTATCTGTGATTAGAAATGTACATAATAGGAATTCCAGGGATTTTCTGGATTCTTTGATTCTTCGTTTAAGGTCTCGATCAGCTGTGGCCACAGTGTGACACTTGTGTTGAGTCACTCTCTGTACTAAGGAGTCATCTGCACAGGCTCCCTGTGTGTGCATGGGAATCGTTCAGAACTTGGACCCTTGGCAATCCTCCAGGCAACTTAATACTTCTGCCCCGACTTCTCTGTTTCAGCCATTACACAATCTGTGTAAGGCTATATACACCATGCAGTCAGTCATACAAGGAATGTGGCTGGCATACGGACAGTACTAAGCCCGGTTTGGCTTTAATAAAAGTTGCAAAGTTGGTGTCAGCCAAGGTGTGGTAAAGTGGCCCAGCTGTGTATTACACACTTATTGCAAGACCTGTCTCTCCTTTCGTGTGCTGGGATCTTTCTGTTCTGGTTTCACTCTGTCCTTTCCTTTGAGCCTCTCATCTCTGAGACTAAGCATTCCTCCACGGGCACATACGGGAACTTCCTGTTTTCTTTGGCTTCCCTGTGGCTCACGCCACACTCTTGTTTGTGAAATATTTATATATATATATATATATATTTTTTTTTTTTATTGTTGGGGATTCATTGAGGGTACAATAAGCCAGGTTACATTGATTGCAATTGTTAGGTAAAGTCCCTGTTGCAATCATGTCTTGCCCCCATAAAGTGTGACACACACTAAGGCCCCACCCCCCTCCTTCCGTCCCTCTTTCTGCTTCCCCCCCATAACCTTAATTGTCATTAATTGTCCTCATATCAAAATTGAGTACATAGGATTCATGCTTCTCCATTCTTGTGATGCTTTACTAAGAATAATGTCTTCCACTTCCATCCAGGTTAATACGAAGGATGTAAAGTCTCCGTTTTTTTTTAATGGCTGAATAGTATTCCATGGTATACATATACCACAGCTTGTTAATCCATTCCTGGGTTGGTGGGCATTTAGGCTGTTTCCACATTTTGGTGATTGTAAATTGAGCTGCAATAAACAGTCTAGTACAAGTGTCCTTATGATACAAGGATTTTTTTTCCTTCTGGGTAGATGCCCAGTAATGGGATTGCAGGGAAATATTTATATTTTTAAGCAAATTTTGAAAACAGTGGAAGTTCTGTGAGAAACTCTACGTTGCTTTATAGTTCTAAACCTCTAATCTAACAACGAACTTTTATTTACATGATTTTGTGGATCTCATTATTGCCCCCACAACAATGTTATAAGATCAACAGGTTAGGAATTACAATCCCATTTTACCAGACAAGTAGTAGTGTGGAAAGATTAATTAAATAACTTCTAGGTTTAGGGTCAGTTAGGCAATATTTTTCCATAGACCATCAGCACCACACGAAAAATATCTGAAGGCTGAAATGTTTTCTATTATGTAAAACGTTTTAAAATTGCTAACTAACTTTTCAGTCACCAAGTCAAAACTGGATCACGCTAAACCTGACTTTCTAATAACGAGGTAAACTTCTCTGATGTTTGCCTTCATTACTTCATTACATGATTTTGAGCTTGCAGGTTCAACTTAGAAAGTGGGTTTTGCTCACTGAATTAATTCATTTTGGGTTGCTATAAAAGAATACCTGAAACTGGGTAATTTATAAGAAAATAAGTTTATTTAACTCATAGTTCTGCAGGCTAAGTTCAAGTGCATGGCCCTTGGTGCATCCCACCAAACACGACACATCCAATTCCAACTTGAGTTTTGGTGAGAACAAACCCATCACAACCAGATCACAGCACTCTCTCATTAGTGTAAATTTCTGCTATGTGACATACAAACTTCAAGGTGTGCTCTTTGCCAGAGAACAAATTAAAAAGAGCTCTAAGCCTCCCCCCCATAACAATCATCTATAGCCATGACATTTTTGCTATATATACCAAAACAAGTTAATTGATTTTACTTATCTTTTATAAGTTATAAGAAAATTTCAGACACTGAGTGCTATTTTTCAAAAACTATTTAAAGGGGGTCTGTACGTGTATTACCATGTACAGGCAAAGTTCAGAGATGCTGTGGGTTTGGTTCCAGACACTGCAATAAAGCAAGCCATGTGAATTTTATGTTTCCCAGTGCATATAAACATTATGTTTACTACACTATGTAGTCTCTTAAGTGTGCAACAGCATATGTCTTAAAAAATGTATATGCTTTATTTTTTAGATTGTTTTTTCTTTATTAAATCATAACCATGTACGTTGATGCATTTATGGGGTACAGTGTACTGATTTTATATACAATGTGAAATGCTTACATCAAACTGATTAACATTCATCACCTTACTTAACTTATCTGTTGTGGTAAGACAATTATACTCTTTCCTTAATAGTTTTGAAACGTACCCCTGCATTATGCACATTACGTGAGGTCCCTCAAATTCCCCTCCTCTCCTCCCCGCTCTGCTCCTCCTCCTTCTTTCCTTCTTTTCCTCCTCTCCCCTTCTTCTTTCTGGACTATAGTTATGTTTTACCATTCATAACAATGTCTGGATGATTATACATTGATTTCATAGTAGTATTGAGTATATTGGATACTTTTTTCTCCATTCTTGAGATATTGTACTAAGAAAAATATATTCCACCTCCATCAAGGTAAACATAAAAAATGCTAAGTCTCCTTCACATTATGGCTGCATAGTATTCCATGGTTTACATATAAAAACCAACTTTATTGCTAAAAAATGCTGATGAACACCTGAGCCTTCACTGCTAGAGGTCCTGCCCCAGTGTTGATTGGTGCTGATTCATCTGGGCAGTGGGTGCTGAAGGCTGGGGTGGGTGCAGCAGGTTCTTAAACGGAGACAACAATGAAGTCTGCCCTTCATTGTCTCTTTCATTCATTAAATATTTTTCTATAGCACACGATGTTGTTTGATAGCATTTTACCCACAGAAAAACTACTTTCAAAATTGGAGTCAATCCTTTCAAACCTCGGTGTTGCTTTATCAACAAAGTGTATGGAATATTCTAAACCTTTTGTTGTCAATTTGGCAATGTTCACAGCATCTTCACCAGGAGGACAGATAATTTCAGGAAATTACTTTCTTTGCTCATTCATAAGAAACAACTCCTCATCTATCAAGTTTTATCACAAGATTACAACAAGTCAGCTGCATCTTCAGGACCCAATTCTAATACTAGTTCTCTTAGTGTGTCCACTGTATCTCCAGTTACTTTCTATTCCAATTCTAGTTCTCCTAGTGCAGTGGTTCTCAATGCCACGGCCCTTTAATACAGTTCTTATGGGTGGGAACCCAGAGGTTGAGAACCACTCTGTTACTGTGTCCACGGTATCTGAAGTTATTTTCTCTACTAATTCTAATTATCTTAGTGTGTCCATGATATCTAAAGTTACACTTTCCCTCTAATTCTGATTCTCTTAGTGTGTCCATTGTATCTGCAGTTACACTTTCTCTGCTAATTCTTTTCCTTTTCTTTCTTTTTTTTTTTTTTTATTGTTAGAGATTCACTGACGGTAAAGAAACCAAGTTACACTGATTGCATTGGTTAGGCAAAGCCTCTCTTGCAATCATTTCTTGCCCCCAAAAGGTGTGGCACACACCAAGGTCCCACTCCCCTCCCTCCTTCCTTCCCCCTCTCTGCTCTTCCTTTCCCCACCCCTCCCTCCTTCTTTCTCTCTCTGCTCTCCACTTCCCCCACACCCACCGTGTCCTTAACTACCATTAATTGTCCTCATATCAAAATAGAGTACATAGGATTCATGCTTCTCCATTGTTGTGATGCTTTACTAAGAATAATGTGTTTCACTTCCATCTAGGTTAATACAAAGGATGTAAAGTCTCCATTTTTCAAATGGCTAAATAGTATTCCATGGTGTACATATACCACAGCTTGTTAATCCATTCCTGGGTTGGGGGGCATTTAGGCTGTTTCCACATTTTGGTGATTGTAAATTGAGCTGCAATGAACAGTCTAGTGCAAGTGTCTTTTTGATAAAAGGATTTTTTTCCTTCTGGGTAGATGCCCAGTAATGGGATTGCAGGATCAAATGGGAGGTCTAGCTTGAGTGCTTTGAGGGTTCTCCATACTTCCTTCCAAAAAGGTTGTACTAGTTTGCAGTCCCACCAGCAGTGTAAAAGTGTTCCTTTCTCTCCACATCCACGCCAGCATCTGCAGTTTTGAGATTTTGTGATGTGGGCCATTCTCACTGGGGTTAGATGGTATCTCAGGGTGATTTTGATTTGCATTTCCCTAATAGATAGGGATGATAAACATTTTTTCATATGTTTGTTAGCCATTCATCTGCCTTCTTTAGAGAAGGTTCTATTCATGTCTCTTGCCCATTGATATATGGGATGGTTGGCTTTTTTCATATGGATTAACTTGAGTTCTCTATAGATCCCAGTTATCAAGTTTTGTCTGATTCAAATTAGGCAAATATCCTTTCCCATTGTGTAGGTTGTCTATTTGCTTTGGTTGTCTCCTTAGCTGTACAGAAGCTTTTCAGTTTAATGAAGTCCCATTTGTTTATTTTTGTTGTTGCAATTGCCATGGCAGTCTTCTTCATGAAGTCTTTCCCCAGGCCAATATCTTCCAGTGTTTTTCCTATGTTTTCTTTGAGGATTTTTATTGTTTCATGCCTCGAATTTAAGTCCTTTATCCATCTTCAATCAATTTTTGTGAGTAGATAAAGGTGTAGGTACAGTTTCAGTCTTTTACATGTGGATATCCAGTTCTCCCAACACCATTTATTGAATAGAGAGTATTTCCCCCAAGATATGTTCTTGTTTGGTTTATCGAAGATTAGGTGGTTGTAAGACGTTAGTTTCATTTCCTGGTTTTCTATTCGATTGCAAATGTCTATGTCTCTATTTTTGTTCCAGTACATTGCTGTCTTGACCACTATGGCTTTGTAGTACAGCCTAAAATTTGGTATGGTGATACCCTCTGCTTTATTTTTATTACTACGAGCTGCCTTAGCTATATGGGTTTTTTTCTGGTTCCATACAAAATGCAGAATCATTTTTTCTAAATCTTGAAAGTACAATGTTGGTATTTTAATAGGAATGACATTGAATAGGTAGATTACTTGGGGAAGTATAGACATTTTAACAATGTTGATTCTTCCCAGCCATGAGCATGGTGTGTTCTTCCATTTGTTAATATCCTCTGCTATTTCCTTTCTGAGGATTTCACAATTTTCTTTATAGAGGTCCTTTACCTCCTTTGTTAGGTATATTTCTAGGTATTTCATTTTCTTTGAAACTATGGTGAAGGCAGTTGTGTCCTTAATTAGCCTCATCTTGACTGTTATTGGCATATACAATGGCTACTGATGTGTGGACATTGATTTTATATCCTGAGACATTACTGTATTTTTGGATGACTTCCAGGAGTGTTGTGGTTGAGTCTTTGGGGTTCTCTAAGTATAAGATCATGTCGTCAGCAAAGAGGGAAAGTTTGACCTCCTCTGCTCTCATTTGGATTCCCTTTATTTCCTTGTCTTGCCTAATTGTATTGGCTAGAACCTCCAGCACTGTGTTGAATAGTAATGGTGACAGACGATAACGTTGTCCTGGTTCCAGTTCTGAGAGGAAAAGCATTCAGTTTTGCTCCATTCAGTAAAATATTAGCTGTGTGTTTGTCATAGATAGCTTCAATCAGTTTCAGAAATGTGCCACCTATGCCTATACTCTTCAGTGTTCTAATTAGAAAAGGATGCTGGATTTTATGGAATGCTTTTTCTGCATCTATTGAGAGGATCATATGGTCTTTATTTTTGCTTCTGTTAATATGGTGAATAACATTTAATGGACTTGTGTATGTTAATCCAGCCTTGCATCCCTGGTTGCAAGGGATGAAACCTACTTGATCATGATGTATGACCTTTCTGATGATAAGCTATAATCTATTGGCTAGGATTTGGTTAAGAATTTTTGCATTTATATTCATTACTGAAATTGATCTGAAATTCTCCTTTTCAGTTGAGTCTTTTCCTGGTTTTGGTATCAGGGTAATGTTGGCTTTGTAGAACGTGTTGGGGAAGATTCCTTCCTCCTCCATTTCTTGGAATAATTTCTGCAATACGGGAATAAGCTCTTTCTTGAAGGTTTTACAGAATTCTGGTGTGAAGCCATCTGGACGAGGGCATTTTTTGGTTGGAAGCTTTTTTATTGTTTCTTTAATCTCAGTGCTTGAAATTGGTCTGTTCAGGAGCTCTATTTCTTCCTGGCTAAGTCTAGGGAGAGGGTATGATTCCAGATATTGATCCATTTCCTTCACATTAACAAATTTCTGGGCATAGAGTTTCTGGTAGTATTCAGAAATGATCTCTTGTATCTTTGTGGCATCAGGTGTAATTTCCCCTTTATAATTTCTGATTGAGGTTACTAGAGATTTTACTTTTCTATTTCTAGTTAGTCTGGCCAAAGGTTTATCTTTTTTATTTATTTTTTCAAAAAATCAACTCTGTTTCATTAATTTTCTGAATGATTCTTTTGTTTTCAATTTCATTGATCTCTGACTTAATTTTGGATCTTTCTTTTCTTCTCCTGGGTTTAAGCTTAGATTGTTCTTCTTTTTCCAATTCCATAAGATGGCTCGTGAGTTTGTTGATATGCTCTCTTTCTGTTTTTTGAATGTAGGCATCTAAAGCGATAAATTTCCTCTCAAAACTGCTTTTGCAGTATCCCACAGGTTTTGGTAGCTTGTCTCATCATTGTTGTTATGCTCAAGGAAGTTAATGATTTCCTGTTTTATTCATTCTACACCCAAATGACATTCAACAGAAGGTTGTTTAATTTCCATGCCATTGTGTGGAGTTGAACATTTTTGTTAGAGTTGAGTTCTACCTTTAGTGCCTTGCAGTCTGAGAAGACACAAGGTAAAATTTCAATTCTTTTGATTCTGTTGAGGGTTTTTTTTGTGGCCTAGGACATGATTAATTTTGGAGAATGTTCCACAGGGTAATGAGAAGTATGTATATTCTTTGTCTTTGGGATGGAGTGTTCTATATGTGTCTATCAAACAGTTGTTCTAGGGTCTCATTTAAGTCCCTTATATCTTTGTTTCAAGGATCTGTCCAGCTCTGTAAGAGAAGTGTTAAAGTCTCCTGCTATTATGGTATTATCAGATATCATATTGCTTAGATTGGGTAAGGTATGTTTCAAGAACTGGGAGCATTAAAATTGGGTGCATAAATATTTAGAATTGGAACGTCTTTTTGTTGTATTTTCCCTTGACCAATACAAAGTGACCATCTTTATCTTTTTTGACTTTAGTTGCTTTAAATCCACATGCATCTGAAAATAAGGTTGCAACTCCTCTTTTCTGCTGAATGCCATTTGCCTGAAAAATTGTCTTCCAACCCTTAAATCAGAGTTTTAATTTGTCTTTTGAAGCTAGATTTGTTTCCTGCAGACAGCAAATGGATGGCTTGTGTTTTTTAATCCAGTCAGCCAATCTATGCCTCTTCAGTGGGGAATTAAAGCCATTAACATTTATTGAGGTAATTGATAAGGATGGTAGTATTCTATTCATCTTATTCTGTGAGAGACCATTGCTTAGTTTTATCTTTTGCATCAGTGTGGAAGTTAGATTCTGCCCTTTAATTGCTGAGTTCTTACTTTGCTGCTGATCCGTTGTGATGGTCAGTGTGTAGAACAGTTTGAAATATTTCCTGTAGAGCTGATCTTGTGGCAAACTTCTTCAATGTTTGTACATCAGTAAATGATTTGATTTCTTTGTCAATTTTAAAGCTTAGCCTAGCAGGATATAGAATTCTGGGTGGAAATTGCTCTGTTTAAGTAGATTAAAGGTAGATGACCATTGTCTTCTTGCTTAGATAGTTTCATTAGAGAAGCCTGCAGTCACCCTGACGGATTTGCCCCTGTAGGTCAACTGGCGCTTACTCCTGGCAGCTTGAGGAATGTTTTCTTTTGTCTTGACTTTGGACAGGTTCATCACAATGTGTCTTGGAGAAGCTCGGTTAGAGTTGCGGTGACCTGAGGTCCGATATCTCTGTGAAAGGCGTATATCAGAATCTTTGGTGATATTTGGGAAATTTTCTTTTATAATATTCTCTAGTATGACTTCCATTCCGCTGGGGCATTCTTCTTCCCCTTCTGGGATATGTATCACTCGTATGTTTGAACGCTTCATAAAGTCCCTTAATTCTGTCAGTGAATGTTCTGCTTTCTCTCTCTTCTTTTCTGCCTCTTTAACTATCTGAGTTATCTCAAGAGCTTTGCCCTTAATCTCTGAAATCCTTTCTTCTGCATGTCTAACCTGTTGCTGATACTTTCTATTGCATCTTTAAGTTCCATAATTGACTGCTTCAGCTCCTTCAGCTCTGCTATATCCTTTCTATGTTCTTTATATCATTCATCTCTTATTTGATTCTGTTTTTGGATTTTTTTTGGTTATTTTCTACTTTATCAGCAGTTTCCTTCATTGTTTCCATCATTTCCTTCATTGTTTTCATCATGTGTATTCTAAATTCCCTTTCTGTCATTTCTAACATTTCTTTATAGGTGGAATCCTCTGCAGTAGCTACCTCATGGTCCCTTGGAGGGGTTGCTCTGGACTGGTTCTTCATGTTGCCAGGAGTTTTCTGCTGATTCTTCCTCATGAGTGATTTCTTTTGTCTGTTTCCTTGCCCTAATTTTCTTTTCACTTTCTCTTGCTCTTTAAGTTGCCATGCCTGTGGACTAGGGTTTTGATGAGTTCTTTTGGTATGGGAGCAGAAGAATGAGAAGGTTGAAGAGGAAGAAGGGATAAAAGAAAAAGAGAAAAAGAAGGAAGGAAAAAAAAGAAAGGGAGGGAGGGAGGGAGGGAAGGAAGGAACGAACGAAGGAAGGGAGAAAGGAAGGGAAGGAAGGAAAGAAGGAAGAAAAAGAAAAAAAGAGAAAGGAGAGGGGTTGGGTAAAGGGGAATATTGACAAAAAGAAGAGAGGCACAGAAAGAGGGAGACAGAGCAAATAGGTGTAAAGTAGGGCACTTTGACCCAACCTTAAAAAACCCCCAACCTCTGGGGGTGCAGGGTTGGGTGGTTCCCTTGAGGTCAGCAGCTCTTTGCTAGCCTGTTCAGACACAGTACTCCACCTCCACCAAGTAGAGAGGAAAGAGAAAATGCTATAAATCAAACCAAAGAAGCAAACAGAAACTTTTATGGGATAAAACTGGGGGGAAAAAACAAATAATAGGAGTAGCAACATTAGCAAAAATTACGTTCTAATTATTGAAAAAGTCAACAATTGGAAATTATATTTAAAGTAGAAAAAATTCAGAAAGAATAGAAAAAAAAGAAAAGAAAAATTTATAGAGAAGAGGTTGAAATTAAAAAACAAAAGAACAACAACAAGAACAACAACCAGAATCAAAAACAACAACAAAAACAAAGTAGTATATATATCTTGCTGAATTTTGTGTCAGCAACAGGTGATCTTTCAGAGTATGAGATGTTAATCACAATGCTGATTATGACTGGAGGCCTCTGCTGATTTCTCAAATCTCTCCTCAGCCCTTTTAAAAGGTACTTTAAACTGCTAAAGTTGGCTAAGCAGAAGCTTTCCCAGGAAAGCGCTTGTAGCTGGGACCACTGCTTAAGTGGCTATCCACTTACCCAGTGTGCCAGAACTGGTCTCACTGTGCCCCTGGGGGCTTAAGGCTGTAAGGCTGTAAGGCAGCTCAGTTCCCACCTTTAGGCTGCTCAGTCAGTAGATTACTAACTCTGCCTGATCCTTGCTCTGCAACCCTGAGGGTGGAGTTGCCGGGGCAGTTCTCTCACAATGGCTTCCTGCGGCCCACAGCCAAATACTATTAGTTCCCTCTGGCTCAGCGGCTCAGTCTGGGTCCCTAGATAACGCCCAGCATTCTCCGCACTCCTGTTCAAGCTGTCCCAAGGCAGTTCAACTGAGTGCCAAGTCCCAAAACACCAACACAGCTCACAGGAAGGCCCCTCCAGTCTGCAATCTCACTGCTGCTGTACTTACAGCTGCCAGCGGGATTAGATCCAATGAACACATGCAACCACTAGCCAGTTTTCCACTGCTTTTGTCTTTCTCTTGGGGTCCAGAAGTTTCTCGCTGACTCCCTGTGTCCTCAAAGGGATGATTATTGGCAGATCCTACCAGCCAGAGATGCCTGGAGTCTTGTCTCCCCAGACTCACCATGCCTAGATGCAAGGAAGCTGTTACCCCGCTGCCATCTTACTTCTCCCTTTCTGTGCTAATTCTAATTCTCTTAGTGTGTCCACTGTATCTGCAGTTACACTTTCTCTCCAATTCTAATTCTCTTACTGTGTCCACTGTATCTGCAGTTACACTTTCTCTCCAATTCTAATTCTCTTACTGTGTCCACTGTATCTGCAGTTACACTTTCTCTTCTAATTCTAATTCTCTTACTGTGTCCACTGTATCTGCAGTTACACTTTCTCTTCTAATTCTAATTCTCTTACTGTGTCCACTGTATCTGCAGTTACATTTTCTCTTCTAATTCTGATTCTCTTACTGTGTCCACTGTATCTGCAGTTACACTTTCTCTTCTAATTCTGATTCTCTTAGTGTGTCCACTGTATCTGCAGTTACACTTTCTCTTCTAATTCTAATTCTCTTAGTGTGTCCACTGTATCTGCAGTTACACTTTCTATTCTAATTCTGATTCTCTTACTGTGTCCACAGTATCTGCAGTTACACTTTCTATTCTAATTCCAATTATCTTAGTGTGTCCACTGCATCTGCAGTTACACTTTCTATTCTAATTCTAATTCTCTTAGTGTGTCCACTGTATCTGCAGTTACACTTTCTCTTCTAATTCTAATTCTCTTAGTGTGTCCACTGTATCTGCAGTTACACTTTCTCTTCTAATTCTGATTCTCTTACTGTGTCCACAGTATCTGCAGTTACACTTTCTATTCTAATTCTAATTCTCTTACTGTGTCCACAGTATCTGCAGTTACACTTTCTATTCTAATTCCAATTATCTTAGTGTGTCCACTGCATCTGCAGTTACACTTTCTATTCTAATTCTGATTCTCTTACTGTGTCCACTGTATCTGCAGTTACACTTTCTATTCTAATTCTAATTCTCTTACTGTGTCCACAGTATCTGCAGTTACACTTTCTATTCTAATTCCAATTATCTTAGTGTGTCCACTGCATCTGCAGTTACACTTTCTATTCTAATTCTGATTCTCTTACTGTGTCCACTGTATCTGCAGTTACACTTTCTATTCTAATTCTAATTCTCTTAGTGTGTCCACAGTATCTGCAGTTACACTTTCTATTCTAATTCCAATTATCTTAGTGTGTCCACGGTATCTGCAGTTACACTTTCTCTTCTAGTTCTAATTCTCTGGCTGTGTCCACGGTATCTTCAGTTACACTTTCTATTCTAATTCCAATTATCTTAGTGTGTCCATGGTATCTGCAGTTATACTTTCTCTGCTAATTCTAATTCTCTTAGTGTGTCCACTGTATCTGCAGTTATACTTTCTCTGCTAATTCTAATTCTCTTAGTGTGTCCACAGTATCTGCAGTTACACTTTCTATTCTAATTATAATTATCTTAGTGTGTCCACGGTATCTGCAGTTACACTTTCTATTCTAATTATAATTATCTTAGTGTGTCCACGGTATCTGCAGTTACACTTTCTGTTCTAGTTCTAATTCTCTGGCCGTGTCCACTGTATCTGCAGTTACTTTCTCCACAACGTCTTGCACCCCTCGAAGTCATCCATGAAGGCTGGGATCAACTTTTTTCCAAACTCCTGTTAATCTTGACATTTTGATGACTTCCCATACAGTATAAATGTTCGTAATAGTATTTAGAACAGTGAATTCTTTAGAGAAAGTTTTCAGATTTGCTCAGATTCACAAAAAGAATATCTATCTATGACTGCTACAGCCTTATACAATGTTTTACTTAAATAAGACTTGGAAATCCAATCTACTCCCTGATCCACAGCTGCAGAATGGATGATGTGTCAGCAAGCATGAAACAACACTGATTTCCTTTTATATCTCCATCAGTGTTCGCAGGTGGCCAGGTGCATTGTCAATGAACAGTATAATATTTTGGATCTTTTTTCTGAATATCAGGTCTCAATAGTAGCCTTAAAATATTCAGCAAATCATGTTATAAACAGATGTGCTGTCACCAGGCTTTGCTTTTCCATTTATAGAGCACAGGCAAAGTAGATTAGTCTTAAGGGCCTCAGGACTTTTGGGATGGTATATGAGCTGAAAGTCACCAGCTGTGCTGGTCCTCAGAGGAAGACAGTCGGCCTGTCCTTTGCAGCTCTGAAGCCAAGCATTGGTGTTCTTTAGCTGTGGAAGTCTTAGCAGCATCTTTTTCTAATAAAAAGCTGTTTTATCTATATTTAGAATCTGTTGTTCAGCGCAGATACCTTCAACAACAAGAGCTTCTAGAAAACTTGCTTCAACTTCCACATCAGTACTTGCTGCTTTACCTGGTGCTTTGTGTCTTTCCTTAAACCTCATGAACCAACCCAGCTGTCTTCATACTATTCGTCTGAATCTTTCTCACTGCCCTCAGCCTTCACAGAATTGAAGAACATAAGGGCTTTTCTCTAGATTAGGTCTTAGTTTAAGGGAATGTGGTGGTTGGTTTGATCTTCTATCCAGACCATTACAACTTTCTCCTCATCAGGAGAAAGGCTGTTTTGTTTTCTGATCATTCATGTGTTCAGTGGAGTAGCACTTTTAATTTCCTTTAAGAACTTCTTTGCATTCACAACTTGTGTAACTGGTGGAAAACAGCCTCACTTTTGGCTTATCTCATCTTTTAGCATGCCTTCCTCACTAAGTGTAATTACTTCTAGCTTTGGATTTAAAGTGAGAGGTGTGGGACTCCTTTCACTTGAATACCCAGAAGCCCTTATAGGGTTATTAATTGGCCTTATTTCAATATTGTTCTGTCTTAGGCAACAGAGAGGCCAGAGGACAGGGAGAGAGACAGAATGGCTAGACACTCAGAAACTAATTTAGATATCCACAAAATAATTCAGATATACTATACTTTCCATTTACATGCTTTTTTCTCTTTTAGACAAGATCAACAACGGGAATTTGTATGGAATAGCTTTAAAAATAAGGAAATTTCGAAAACACCATAATCATCACTATCTATTATTCCCTTTATACAGGATGGTACAGTTACCACCCAACCTGGAGGTTGCTGCTACAATCTCTCTCTAAAACTTAAATGGACGAGGAGTTGTTTCTTATAAATGAGCAATAATTCTGCTAGGAAAACAGGTATAAACCCAACTGTCCTGCACGAAGCCACTGGACACACAGCCTAGTTTACAATTACGTCATGTGGCAGAGCACTCTCCCCACATCATCTCTTTGCACCTCACTATTGCCCGAGGCTCACATAACACTGACACCTTTTCTCCTTTCTTTCACTGACTTAGTTTAGTTCCTGGATCAAGCTGAACAGCTATAGATGTATTCTTGGGCTACAACGTCTGGCCTGAGAGCTTCCTCCTCCCCACGTACACTAAAGCCATACACTCTAAATGGTTCTCACTGGAGACTGTCCTTTGGTATTTGTATCTGGCTTTCCTGAACGGATGCCCTAGAAACCCATTTGCTTTCCTCTACAGAAGGTGCTAAGGACAACCTTCTAACATTATCCCTAAGTATATGTATTAATAAGTTAAGAGGCAGAAGTTTGGGCTCCCTAGGATAGGGTTTTTTCTTATGGCCAAAGAGACTTTTAGAGACAGTTATGAGTAGCTATTAGGAACTCAGACAAATTTTGGTTCTGCCACTTATTTATAACACTTGGAGCCTCAGTTTCCACATTTGAATATTCGGAAGAATTTAACAGTATACACCTAATGGTGCTAATGTGAGAATATAAATAATGCATGTAATGCTTTTCATTATCATAAAACTGTGATTTCACCAGAAAATGTAGAATAAAATTTATAGCTTTACCTTATTAACTACGGATTTGATAAGCTTTTCTTATTATCTTACCATTTATCCCATATTCTATTTTCTATAACCCTGACTTTCATTTCTCCATTTTGCTATGATCCTCCCAGTCCTTTTAGGAATAAACAGTAAACAAGCACAAACAAAAAAGGCATTGTCAGCTTGTAAGGTGTCAGTGGGCACCCCTCTGCGCCATGTTTTTCTGGAAGAAAGAACCAAAGCTCAGGGGATGGAATCCAGGCACACACACAGCTGCACTGACAGAGCCACAGAGCAAAGGGCTCCCTCAGGGAGTTTCCCCCAGTCCTCAAAAAAGTCACAGACCTAGTCCAGGCATGTGTGTCTTTCCTTAAGTATGACTACATTACTTTAACTCATTAGAGGTAAATTTTACTCAGTTAAATATAAATTTAAAACAAAAACCTGTGATCAGTTTACAAAGTTAATGTAATATATTTTTTCCCTAAGTGTTTCTGGTATATCTTTAGAATAGAAAGGAACTAGTCTATGTGTAAGGCTGAAATAGCTGTCATCAGCTTTTTCAAGAGTCTTCTTTCCTAGACCTGCCACTCTGCTGTCTATCAGCAATGACAGGGAGACACACTTTATAGGCCAAATTGTAAATTAAGCCCATGAAGCTGTAAAGACTCAACAAGACATATCACTTAGTAGGAAATACTAAGAAAAAAATTTCAAAATAAACTTGCTATGCTTTGTACTTAAATGGCCAATAGCCATTATAAACATGAGAACTACCAAAGCTAAGAAATAAATGTTAACGGATCATCAGTAAGACCTTCCACCACACCCTATGGCAGGCGTCCTCAAACTTTTTAAACAGGGGGCCAGTTCACTGTCCCTCAGACCGTTGGAGGGCCGGACTATAGATTTTAAAAAAAAACTATGAACAAATTCCTATGCACACTGCACATATCTTATTTTGAAGTAAAAAAACAAAACAGAAACAAATACAATTCACACCACTGCATGTGGCCCGCGGGCCGTAGTTTGGGGACTCCTGCCCTATAGCCACCCCTATAATGTCTTACAAAACATCCTATGGTGGCCACCCTTATAAAATGTCTATGTAGTAGATGATATTTGCCCTCTAAAATAGCAATTCAGATTTCTTCTAAGTGAGATTCTACCTAGGTCCTCTCGCCAACAAAAGAAGTTATAAGCTTATGCAAGACGAATGGTGGTATTACAACCACTTTCCTTTAAAAGGAAGTCAATGACAATCCCGGAAGACACAATTGTGAAAGCCATAATCCTGAGTGTTGCAATCCCAGAAAAAAAAAATCAAAATCCCTGAAGTCTGAAATTCTGAAAATCATAATCCCCAAAGATCAAAATCTCGAAAACATAATTCTGGAAAATATAACTAGAAAAATTCTTTGTAAGAATTATGTACTTTTTATTTGTACTTTTTTACATTTTTAAAAGGGAATTTAGTAGAGAAACTCATTAAAAACATGACAGAATACTTCATCGGCCACTTGACACCATAAAACAGGCAATAATAACACACATTTTTGTAAGCACAAACACCCACCATGCTGAGGACAGCAGCATGGAATAACAGCAGGGAGCTGACAAAGCACATTCACATGCAAACAGTGCAGAAGCAAAACACACAAACGCACATCACGGAGCCTGTGCGCCTCCAGCGGAATCTGAAACACCATGACAAACAACGGAAGTCTTTTGGTGAGATCAGTTAAAAACGGCAATGGGTCACCACCAGATATACAGTCACCTAAAGAGCTGCGATCTCAAAAACCGCATCATTCCCAGAAGCAGATACACAACAAGGACATTTGTTTATTTCCCAAGGATGTGACGATGTTGTGATAATGCACTTTCACGGAGTCAAATTTGCAAAATCTAACTAAAATTAGAACTCTCTGAAAATCTCTACATAATTTATACTTCTAGTGTTAGAAACTGTAAAGATGAAATACGCTGCATAGAAAATTGTAAAAAATAACACTGACAATTTAAAATAGCGGGAAAGACCCTAGAAAAGAAAAAAGAGAAAAAAATGCAGTGCATGAAAAAGTCTATTACAGGGATAGATTACGGCAGTTGCATGGAGGTAGCTATGAGGGCTGCTAGCTCACCCTGTTACACAGAAAGTCGTCATCGCAATGCTGACCTGTGCGTCAGCATGATGCAGCTACCTCATGCGAGACACTATGAAGTCTCACGTGATTGATAGCTGCTTTTTTTTCTTTTAGAACATGGCTCTTCTCGGGGAATATGTTGACGAATTCATTTACTATATGGCACTGCTGTTTGTCCCTGGGTTATAAACGGGGTAGGTTCTGTAGGTTTGTTCTTAAATTGAATTTATAAGTAAGTGGGAACAGGTATGTTTACCTATTATGTGTAATAGCCTCTGTTCCTAAGTGCGAGTCATACATCAATTAGATATTTGTACACTGCCTGTACACTGACATGAGCATTCCTTGTTAAGTTCTTCCACTTTCTGTGCTGTGGTTCCCTCTTATTTTGGGTGTGCAGAAATCCATCCCCCACACACTCTTACACAGAGCATGGATTTGGCAGAAACACGACCTCTGCCTAAGTGTCCTCTACCATGCACATAATTATTTCCTAAGTAGGCAATAACTTCGCTGGCTTCTTCAGTCAAATGTGGTTCAAATTCTGTAAACGTCCCTGGAATGCCATCAGCTGGAAGGAATGCCAGAGCAGGCCTCTTGCATGGCCCATCCATGCATCTCAATTTTCTAAAAATGCATTGGGCTGAATGGTCAAAACAAACTTTATTGGTAACCCCTTGAAATGCACTTTTATGAACCTTGATTGCACCTAATTTCAAATTTGTCATTATGGTTGGGGATTCATTCAAATCCATTTCCTTCTGCAAAGCCCACTGAATTTCCAACAAGCATTTTTTTTTTTTTAATGTTGTGTTTTCCCAGTCATTAATACATGAACAAGCAGGTAAGTTAAAGAATTTCTGGATCCAACAGAAGCATGAACAGTACATAGATAAAAAGATAGTGGCGACAGTTTTGAAAGTGACATCCATTAGTTCAGTTGAATCTTGTGCTAGTTCTTCTACATTAGATTTAGTAAGAAGTATGAGTCTGTCTCCTTCCACAGTGAAATACTTAAAAATAGTTCAGGGTGGTGCCTGTGGCTCAAAGGAGTAGGGCACCAGCTCCATATGCCAGAGGTGGTGATTTCAAACCCAGCCCCGGCCAAAAACCGCAGGAAAAAAAAAAAGAATAGTTCACTATCTGATGTGTTTTATAACACTGAAAAAAATTCAGTGACACTGAGCTTGTAGAGTTCTTTTATTCTCTGATGTGTCTTGAAGGCAAGCATGACATTACACGTGAAAGGGCAGAAGTAGACAATTGACCAGTTTGTCAGAGAAGATTTCTTACATTTTTTGCCTTCATTTTCCCTTCTATGTCTATGATCTTTAAAACACGTGCTGCATTTGTATTTGGAGAATGGTTGTAGTTTATAAGTTTTCTAAGTATATGCTGTCCATCTGAAAGTCTGGTTATTGTTTGCCTGTCATAATTAAGCAATTCTCTGCTTTTGAAGCACCAATAATAATTAACTTCTAAACTTTTCTTTCACCATTAAGTAGCCTTGTACACTTAACTTATCAAAGCCTGTTTGTGAGAGAACAATTCACAGATCTCTTCCACTGTGTTATAAGAAATATAGAAAAGGCAATGAAATTTAGCAGCCCCAATACAAGATCTGCATCAGTCAGGGTTCTACAGAGAGGGGAACTGGCTCCCACGATTATGGTAGCCAAGAAGTCCCACAACACAGCTGTGGTGGGAGTGCTGTGCTGAGAGTGTCCAATCTGTGGAGTGGGCTGCAGTGGCATGTTGATTATTTGAGGACTGTTTTGCTTATCTGTGGTGTTGGATATTGTGAAGAAGTTAGCACGGAATTTTTTTTTTTTTGCTTATGTCTTTCCTTAGTGTTTATGTATTTAATGTGTAGCTCAAGGCACTTAATATGTATTTAATGTGTAGCTCAAGGCAACTCTCATTCCTCCAATTCATAGCAGAGGAGAAAAAAAGTTGGACACCGCTGCATGTAGACCCTGGGAGGAGGGCAGAGTGGCTCACCAAAAGCCTCCAGACCAGGGAGGCTACTGGTTTAAATCCTGGGATCTAAACAAGGGCTAGCAAACCTGGAGTTTTATGTCTGCAGCAGCAGAAGAAAAGACTGTCCCTGTGCTCAGAGTGACCAACTTGCCCTCTTTATCTGTTGTCTTTGGGCCCCCAGCCAAGTGGAAGGCTCCCACCAACAATGAGCGGAGATCTTCCCCACCTAATTCACGCAGGCTCACACACTAACCTCCTCTGGAAACATTTTCACAGACACACCCAAAATAATGCTTTACCAGGTTTCTAGGAATTTCTCAATCCAGTCGAGTTGATACCTAAAATTAAGTCCAGAAGTGTACCCTTTTCAACTTGCTACCCATATGCATCTCCCTATGCCATATTTAATTTCCAAATAAAGACAATAACAAGGTTCTGCCAAACATGATGCAGCTACCCTGTGATGATGATTTTCCGGATTGTAGACTTCAGGGATCTGACCTTTGGGATCTCAACACTCAGGATGTTGGGACTGGGTCTTTCAGGATTATGATCCAAACCCCCTTTAAAAGGAGGGCACAGCCAGTCACGAGCACTAGGCTGTGATGCTCCCTCCTGGATGCAGAGAGACCTCGCTTTAACCATGCTGGGCAAAGCGAGACAGGTTGCTAGTAAAAGGATAGACCTCTATCTGATTACGGTTACACACCTGGCCTGTTCCCACACTGCCCCTGGTCCTAAAAGAGGATACAATTTCACTGAGAAAAATAACTAGACAGAAATTCCAAATCATGAAGAACTTCCTTGTGATTTATACGAGTCAATCACACTTTTAGCTTTTGAGACCCTGCAGGGGTCCTCAAACTGCGGCCTGTGGGCCAACATGAGGTGGTGTGATTGTATTTGTTCCTGTTTCATTTTTTTACTTCAAAATAATATATGTGCAGTGTGCATAGGAATTTGTTCATAGTTTTTTTTCTTTAAACTATAGTCTGGCCCTCCAACAGTCTGAGGGGCAGTGAATGTTTAAAAAGTTTGAGGACCCCTGGATGGAGTCTGCATTCTCCCCTCTAAAACAACTTTACTCAAATAAAAGCACTTCTGATAGTTTCTAAGCCTAAAATACAACCCATAGCTTTGGATATATTTCACAAAATAAAATAATACATCAGCAGTTCTGAGGTTCTTGTTCTTATATATTTTCATCTAGTTCTATTGCTCTTGTTAACATAGCAGTATTTTAAATTCATTAAGAATGAAATCGCTGGGGGTGGTGCCTGTGGCTCAGTGAGTAGGGCACCGGCCCCATATATTGAGGGTGGTGGGTTCGAACCCGGCCCTGGCCAAACTGCAACAACACAAATAGCCGGGTGTTGTGGCGGGTGCCTGTAGGCCCAGGTACTCAGAAGGCTGGGGCAAAAGAATTGCCTAAGCCCAGGTATTAGAGGTTGCTGTGAGCTGTGACACCAGAGCACTTTACAGAGGGTGATGAAGTGAGACTCTGTCTTGGAAAAAAAAAGAATAGAATGGCTAAAAGCAGCTAATATTAAAAATCATTTTTATGTAGACTGATAGTACCTACGTTTCATTCTTTCATTGTTTTGCTTAGCCTGTGTGATTATTTGACCCATGAGTGTTTGCTCCCCAAATTTATGTCTCATGAGGGCATTGCCTATAAACACGAAGAGGATTCACTGATGTAAAACAATCAGTATAACCATTTGGCCCTTTTTAGTCTAGACACAAAATACAAGGGCTGTCCATAAAGTATCCATCCATGCACTGAAAACAGCGTAATGATGGCTGGGTGCTTTCAGACAGTCCTTGCAGGTCAGAGTCAAGAAAATATTTTAAAATGCCAGTTTAGAGATCTCCAGGAAGTAAAATGTTTAATTACTAACCATTAGTGATATTAAAATATTCATATGCCTTTTAGTTCTACTTAATTGAATTTGGTGGCGAGGACGGTAAAGGAGGCAGTACAGCGTCATCAGTTCACTGAGGCTGCAGACACAGCCCTCTTCTAGGTTTGTCTGAAAATCATTTGTGTTAATGGAACGTTTTCATCTTTAGCCACCACAAGTGAAACAAAATCTGTGTCTCAAATATGCATATAATTACAAAATCACAGAAGTTACTCCCATAAAAAAAACCTGAGCAAATCTTAGATCCATCTTCAGCACTGCGTGGTCAGAGGTGGGAAGTATTGTGTAACCACACCAATTTGCCCCTTTGTTGGTATGTTATTTTCACTTTGTAGTTCAAGGCAAAAGAGTGGGAAATGATTCAAGACGAACAAGTAAATGTATGTTCTACAATGTGGAAGAGGATTATATTTATGATTTTACCTGATCTGTCCACGAACTAGAGGTCTGTTCTTTGTCCTATTCATGTTTGAGTCAAATGGCACCTCAAAAAACTGTAAAAAGAATGAAAAATACCAGAAAACATTAAATATAATATGAAACAATTCTCTTTTGCTATAGCATTTTAAGATATTTCCACAGTAAACTCTGTTTTAATATTGGTATGAATGAACACCCTATAAGTTTTTGAAGTCAACCTTCCTAATGCCGTGGCCCTTTACCACAGTTTCTGTGGGTCGTGACCCACAGGTTGAGAACCGCTGCTCTAAAGGCTATATTTGAAAAATCTTATGAAGTAGGAAACCTCAAGGCTATCTGTGGCCCTCCAGATCCCCAAGTGTGGCCCCCTGACCAAATCTAAATTCTGTAAGATTTAAATTCACTCAAAAGGCAGATCCAGAAGGCTACATGTGGCCCCCAGGCTGCAGGTTCCCCACCACTCACCCAAACAATGAAGTATAGTTTTAGTTGTTACCTTAAAAGACAAGGTCCAGAGGATTATCAAAACTCATTTCTAAGCCTTGACAAAAAGTTGAGAATCTTGAATTTGTTATTAATGCCTCTATCTAATATTATCTACTAATAAGTAAATGTTAAAATGAATGAAAATTTTACCCTGAACCATTTGAGAAATTTAGAATTTGCCTTTATAGGTTAAGACATGTGGAAAGCTGTATTCCTCTTAATTTTCTACAAAAAACAAAAACCATACAGACAAAAACACATTTCCCATCCCCTTCCCCATGCTACAAGACTGTCTTTACTTTTAATTCTCTTTATTACAATGTCATACTGTTCCTAAACACAATAACATCTTCTAATACGATTGTTTTTTGTTTCTCTTGTTCCTTCCAGGTGACTGTATCCACTTCACTCACAACACTAGGTCAGTGGTTCTCAACCTTCCCAATGCTGCGGCCCTTTAATACAGATCCTGTGGGTTGCGACACATAGGTTCAGAACCGCTGCTCTAGGTAGCGATCCAGAGTGATAATTCCCTAACACTCATACTGAGTAGCCAATAGCTCTTGTCCTTCACACTCAGCTCTTAATGACTGTCCAGTTATAGCTCATTTAGCCAACAGTTATCTGTGATTCTCAGACCTTTAAAATAAAACCACAAGCCAATGATGATAATCACTGTTATTCCCCTCACATTAAGAGAACATACATTATATAAAATAAGCATTCTTCTCCTGACAGCTAATCTATGATACACTTTACATGCATTGTAAAAAGTGCTACACGCCCAGCCTGAGTTTTCAGAGCTGCCTAAATGCTACTACAGGACAACAATTTGGCTATATTCAGAGTAAGAAAGCCAACGTCAGGACATCGTCACTGCCTCATTTCTTCTACCTGAGGCCAGGGCTGCGTGAGAAGACCCCAGATCAGGAGATGGCAGTGCTCCTGGATTTTCTGAATTGGCGTCTGTCACAAGCAACTGGGGCAGCTGTTGTTTTTGTTGAATGCAGAGTATTCCATTTGATAGATATTCCACAAAACCAATCTCATGCCCATGAACACACTGGTTGTTTTCATTACAAATATCCCTAAACATGAATCTGCACATTTATGCAATTGTTCCTGTAGGGTAAATCCCTAGAATATTCCCCTCCTTTTGAAAATGCAGTCCTCCCTCGACATGGATCCAGAGCCTAACAGGTGCTCTAGTAATTCCATGTTCTCCCAACACTCCTGCTTGCGCCCACTCTTCACTCAATACCATTTCCTTAGCCCCTTCTCTACGCCACACAAGAGGAAACGGAAGTCCATTGGGTTTAGTAGCCGCTGTCAAGAAACCACACTGTATGTGGAGGCTAAAAACTACAGTTCCTGGGCCACCTCCAGCTGGTACCTGTTTTTGTAAGGCCCACAAGTTCACTGACATTTTTTTACATTTCCTTTTAATGTCTGTAAAAATAAGTTAAAAGAAGAATATTTGTGGCATGTGAAAATTATATGAAAGTCAAATTTCAGTGTCCATAAACACTTTTATTGGAATTCAGCTATACTTACTTGTCTAAGTATTGTTATGGGTACTGACAGGTAACTGCAGAGCTGGGTAGCTGCAACAGAGACATCACTGCCCACAAAGTCTAACATATTTAGAGAAAAAAGTTTACCAATCCCTGATCCACTAGAAAGACTGGGGTACAAGAAGGGGTACAGCTCAATGACAGAGAGGTGCAGGGGACCACAGAAGCCCTGAGAATGGGCTCTGTATCCAACTGGAAAGAAAGGGAAGGGCAGGAAAAATTTCCTTCCAATACCTGTAAACTGAGGCTTACAGATACAGCAGGGTTACATGGTCAAGGGGAGAAGTTAGGAGGAAAAGCACCCAGGCACAAAAGGAAGCACAAAGAGGGCACAGGAGGCAGAAATCCCACATGTGCATGAGTAACTAGGATTCAGCACAGAACAGTGAAGAGCCGAGGCTCTGTAGCTACACAGATCACGGTTAAATTTCAGCTGTCCTACTCCCTACTGGCTGTGCAAGTTGTGTGAGCCTTGTGTCCTCATCTGCAAAACAAAAACAAGAGCACAAGACTTCTAAGGGTGATGTAAGCATTAAGATAAAGTATACAGAGTGTAATGCTTGGCATGTAAAGATGTGATGGTGTTTCATTTAACTGCTCTTACTATCAGTGATGCTGGATGGCTGGCGGTGACGCTCTGCAGGTCGGCAAGGAACCAGTACACAAAGATGCCCCTGTGCCATGCTGACAAGCCATGCCTCTGCCAGGCGGGAGATGTGCTTTGAATTGATCCCTGTGACTGCCACTTGGAGGATGGTTTGACAGAAAGACTCTTATGGCCCTAGGTAAGAGATGATGGGGGCCTGAACAAGGGTTGTGACAGTGAGATGAGGAGAGACTAACATCTTCCTTTGCCCCCAACACATCAAGCCTTGCCCAAAGTAACCCTCTATATTTACTCATTTTCTATTTTTTTTTTTTTTTTGAGACAGAGTTTCAAGCTGTTGCCCTAGGTAGAGTGCCTGGCGTCACAGCTCACAACAACCTCAAACTCTTGGGCTTAAGCAATTCTCTTGCCTCAGCCTCCCAAGTAGCTGGAACTACAGGCACCTGACACAACACGTGGCTTTTTTTTGGTTGTAGCTGTCATTGTTTGGCAGGCCTGGGCTGGATTTGAAGCCACCAGCTCTGGTGTAGGTGGCTGGCGCCCTAGCTGCTGAGTTACAGGCGCAGAGCCTTTACTCATCTATCTTTAAACAAAACCACTGTGTACATCCCTGACTTTCTCCTGGGCTCCAATTTTGTCATGTCGCTTGATTAGTTTTTTTTTTTTCCTATTTGGAAGTATTAACATAATCATGAACTCAGTGTGTCTCAAATTGAATAATACAGTTCCCTGAAAATTGGGTACCTCTCCAGAGTTCTTTATTTTGTGTTAAAAATATAACTTTTCTATAACCCATGTTAAAATCTTTAGAGTTGGCTGTGATTCCATTTGCTGGCCAACTTTATGCAATTCATCACCAAGTCCTAATAACATGAATTTTGTAATACAGGTGTCCCCTAAGTTGCTATCCATAGGGAAAATGGGAAATTATAGCTAAATGTACCTTTCTGTATAAAATTTTATTACAAAGTTTTAGGTGGCTAACACATGAGAATATTTTGTGAACATTTTATGAAATTGTATAATGAATATTTTGTCCACAAAGGCACATTTAGCTACAACTTCCCATTTCCCTACATAAGGAGACATTTGGGACACTGTGTATCTCTCGAATCTACCCTGGTTTACTCTACTGTTATCATGTCTATGGAATCACAACCAAACTACTTCAAACAACTTGCTCAATTTTGTTTTCTTTTTTCTAAATAGATATAGGGCTTACTGTTGCCCAGGCTGGAGTGTAGTGGCATGACGGTAGTTCATTTTAGCCTCCGACTCTTGGGCTCAAGTGATCATCTTACCTTAGCCTCCTTGAAGTAGCTAGGACTTCAAGTATATGCTACCATGAAACTCAGACTTTTTTCATTTTTGGTAGATACAGGCTGTCTTGCTTCATTGCCCAGGTTGGTCTTGAACTCCTGGACTCAAGCAATACTCCCACCTTATTCCCTCAAAGTGCTGGGATTCAAAAATATTTGACTCCTCATTGCTTACTGTTTTCCAATAGACTCTGAAAGCCCAAACTCTTTAAAAGTTATATTGTTAGAAGGCCAGCCTTAATCGAGCTCCACCACTATTTCTAAACTTCTCACTTATTTTCTTTCTTTTTTTTTGTAGAGACAGAGTCTCACTGTACCACCCTCGGGTAGAGTGCAGTGGCATCACACAGCTCACAGCAACCTCCAGCTCTTGGGCTTACGCGATTCTCTTGCCTTAGCCTCCCAAGCAGCTGGGACTGACTACAGGCGCCTGCCACAACGCCCGGCTATTTTTTTGTTGCAGATTGGCCGGGGCTGTTTTTGAACTCACCACCCTCGGCATATGGGGCTGGCGCCCTACTCACTGAGCCACAGGCGCTGCCCTCTAGCCCCTGGTCACACTTATAACTGTCATATGGACACTGTAAACTACTTGTGGGAGTTGATGGCTCTGCCAATTCTGAGGCTGGAGACAATATGTAGTTCTGGGAGCCTTAGTTCCCTCAGCTGCAAATGAGAATAATTTCTTTAACTATCAAAGTTGCTACAAGGATTTAAAAAAACAATATAAAACTTTGTTCATGTCTTTTGCCCACTTTTAAGGGGGTTGTTTTGACATGAACAGAAATTCCTCAAAAGAAGATAGGCAAAGGGTCAAAACAAACATGAAAAAATGCTCAACATAACTAATTATCAGAGAAATGCAAATCAAAACCACAGTGAGATATCACCTTACCTCTGTCAGAATGGCCATTATTAAAAAGTAAAAATATAATAACAGAGGGTGGTGTAGGTGCAGAGTTAACGAGACACTTATACACTGCTAGTGGGACTGCAAATTAGTACAAATTAGTACATTCCTCAAAGCAATGGACTTACCATGGGATCCAGTAATCCCATTACAGGATATCTACCCAAAGGAAAAGAAGTCATTTTACCAAAAAGATACCTGCACTCAAAGTTTAGTGTGATTGCAGCACAATCACAATTGAAAAGGTGTAGAATAAACCTAAGGGCCCATCAATCCATAAGTGAGTGGATAAAGAAGATGTGGTATATCGCGGAATACTACTCAGCCATAAAAAGGAATGAAATAATGTCTTTTGTAGCAACTTGTTGGAAACGGAAACCATTACACAGGTTTGGCCATAAAGTTCATGTGCAATTTAAAATACACAACTATTTAAAATTGCACATGAACTTTATGGCCACCCTGGATAAGCAAAGTATTTCAAGAATGGAAAACAGACACCACATGTACTCAATAATTGGGGGCTAAATCATGGCCACACATGGGCACAAAGAGATGTAAGGAGATTAGAAACCAAGAAGGGGGAGGGGGAGGGAGGGATAAAAACAATCAGGTACAGTGCAGTGTGCACTATTTTGGTGAAATGCACACTAAAAGCCCCCATTTAAGCATTATACAAGTATCCATGTAACAAAAACACTGTGCCCCTTACTATTTTGAAATAAAAATGTCTAGAAAGTGTAAATGATGCACTGTGGCTCATTGTGTAAAAAGCTTCTGCCCATTTCCCACCTGCTTGTACGCCTACTGATTAGGCTGATGTACCTGCATCTCCACCTAAAATATCCAACCCATCCTTTAAGACTAAGTTCAAATTCAACTACCCACACTGAAACTTAACCCTCTGACTTAATGTGATCCCTCTCTCTTTCCAGCCCTCATGGCACTTGTCTGAATAACTTTGAGGTGTATAGTTTCACCTTACATGAATTCAAAATACTTTGCACTTTTGTGTATTTGGGGGGGAGGGGTGTGATTTTACTATTTAGAATGGTCCCCAAGTGTAGTGCTGAGGGGCTGGCTTTTTTCTTAACACAACTTTATAAAAAGGTATAACTGCATGTAATAACCTGCCTATAGTTGAAACACGTAATTTGGTAAGTTGTGACACGTATATACTCATGAAACTTCCACTATAATCAAGGCACTTCACACATCTACTGGTTTAGCCGCACCTCACTGTAGCCCTCTCCCCACCCTACCCACTCACTGCCTTGGGCAGACACTGAACTG
The DNA here is from genome assembly GCF_027406575.1 of Nycticebus coucang. Taxonomy (NCBI): domain Eukaryota; kingdom Metazoa; phylum Chordata; class Mammalia; order Primates; family Lorisidae; genus Nycticebus; species Nycticebus coucang. Next base: position 14,535,192 of record NC_069797.1, read on the forward strand.
CCTGGTGTCTACAGACTATTCACATTTTCTAGAATTTTATGTAAATGGAACCATATAGTATGTATTCTTTTTGTTTGGATATTTTTCTACTTGGTGAACTTTGATATTCACCTTCTTGCTAAGTATATCAAAACTTCATTCCTGGGCGGCGCCTGTGGCTCAGTGAGCAAGGCGCGGGCCCCATATGCCGAGGGTGGCGGGTTCAAACCCAGCCCCAGCCAAACTGCAACAACAACAAAAAATAGCCGGGCGTTGTGGTGGGCGCCTGTAGCCCCAGCTGCTCGGGAGGCTGAGGCAAGAGAATCACGTAAGCCCAAGAGATGGAGGTTGCTGTGAGCCGTGTGACGCCACGGCACTCTACCCGAGGGCGGTACAGTGAGACTCTGTCTCTACAAAAAAAAAAAAACTTCATTCCTTTTTACTATTGAGTAATTTTTCATTATATGGTAGCATCACAATTTGTGTATCCATTCACTTGCTGATGGACACTTGGTTTTTGGACCAATATTTGGTTAACAGATATCTGAATATTCAAATAGATTTTGACTTTTACAGAAAGCTGTTATGAACATCTGCATACAAGTCTCTGTATGAACATATGCTTTTCATTCTCAAAGTGAAAGACATATCACAAATGATATAGTAGATGTGTTGAAAATACTTTAAAAACCACCAAACTATTATTTTACAAAGTAGTTATGCCATTTTACATCTCACCAGCAGTGTATAAAATTTCTAGTTCCAGATGCTTCGAGAGCTTAGTTTTGGGGCATTTTATCTGGCAAGGAACTACAATCTTTCAAGGTGCTTAACAAGGACAAGGGCAACAGGGATAAACTGGTTAACACAAGGAACTGGGCCTACTGTGCTGATACGCACACGTGGTGCCTGTCTGGTCTCTGAAAATCAGGTCAACTGAAGGTCAGTGTAGGGAGATGGTCAGCTATGAAGGGTCTACTGTAGTTATAAGTACTTGCTGCAACCCTTTGACCAATTGTAGAAACAAAAATTAATAGTTAAGTGTTTTTCTTCTTATTTTGGTACAATTGCATTTGTATTTATAAACCGATTTTTTAATTCCTTTTCCCCATCATCTCTTACCATTTAATATACGTTAGTAGAATTTAGTCTCACATCTTGGTATTTAACTTACACACTATCAAGGAGCTTGAAAAGAATGAACAGGACCCAAAAGTGATTAAAGTGACTTGCATTCTCTTTTGGGAAGTAGATTTGTGTATTTTGTTGTTGTTGTGTGGTTGTAAGAGGGATAGTTTCATCAAAGGTGAGCATGGCTGAGAGCCAAGCTCACAGAGTGAACTTGCTGGCTCCTTGTAATATCAATTTAGCTAACCTGGAAGGAAGCTGCCCATAATTCCTCCTCTGCATAGTTCTAGGTTAGGGATAGTCACAAGTGAAGTGTGCAAGAGATCTGGAAGGGGAAATGCAGCAACCGCCATATTTATGCTTAAAAAGTTGGCGTAGGGTCAGGTACTATTGCAACACACACAACCGTGTGTCTGCTGGCCTCCAGTGTCAGCCTGGGGCAGCGCTAGGCCTGCAGCTTTTCCATCTCCTTGGGCTACTGCCAAACTGCCAGCTCTTCCTGCTTCTCATTATCTTGAGTCAAGTTTGTGTGCTGCTCTTTGGGGTCACCAATGTCCAAGGGTCAGCCATGTGGTCCGGTTTGTTCTCAGGAGTTTCAGTTCATCTACACAGACCCCAGATTGGTCTTGCTCTCCTCTCCTTTTCTGACAGATGGCTCTGCTTGTGTCAGGCCCAGCACCAGGTACAGGCAGGGGCAGGAGTCTTCCAGCCTGCTTAATTCCCAGGGCTGCATAACGCCTATTCCCTACAACCAGGCTCTTATATCACTCACAGCACTTCCGATATTTTGATCAAACCCTGACTGATACAAGGTTCTCTTTCTTTTAACACAGCCACTGTTCAAAAGTATTTAATTTTTCAATATATTCATCTTTAGTCCAGGAATTCTAATGTATCATTTCATCTGGATAAAAACGATACTATCTTCTCTGAGTTTCTGGCATGTCATCCATGTGAAGATGGGAACTAAGATGTAGAACATAGCGGGTAAACTCCAAGGTGCCGTGACTTGGCAGCAGTGTCTGACTCCCATGTATGCTTAACCTTATCAGGACAGGCAACATCTTTTCTGCAATGACATTAACCAAGACTTACAGTTAAATTTCAGTAAGGGTTGACAATTCTTCCTAGCACCGAGGCCTCAGAGTTCACTATGCTACTGGATTCTGTTTTTCATGCATTTTCTATAATGCCTTTCAGGTTTACTGCTTTAGGTTAGGTATTTAAAGCACATTTCCAAAACATTTTAGATGAGAAATGTATAAACACTTCGACAACTATTTTAGAATCTACAGATAGCTGGTGTTAGTTTACTCATTTTTTCCTGTGCTTTAGAATAATCTTTTTCATAATGTTATCATTTCAATTGGCTCCAACTACTTCTAAAGCAGTGAAGTAAAACTCTTGCAACTCGTGTTGAAAATGAAAGACAAATGATATAATGCCAATCCTTAGAAATATACTGCTTTGCTCTTTTTTGTATGTCCTAATTACTTCAAAGAACGTCAAAAGTAATATGCTGTAGTGAAGAGAATCTGGGCAGTTGTCCACGTCAAACTGATGCTCTGCTGTGCTGAACCTGCCTTCTCCCAGCAGAAGGCTGGGTTCACAGTCTCAAATAGCCACCAACCCTCTATTTTACCCCACCCCTGGACACAGCGCTCGGTTCACTGAGTAGGTATCTGATCCACACTATGCCAACTGAGCTTTTCTCTGGGATTTTACAAACCAAAGCCCAGGAAAATACACCCTCCTTTCTCTTTGTTGCCTGTGGCCCTGGAATGGGATATAGGGAAGTGGAGGAAAGACCCAACATTGGATTCCACAGGTCAGGGCACCCCCACAGTCCCCACCTTCACCCTTTCTGGTTTAAGTCAAACCTCCTACACCTACACATGTCCATTCCTCTGACCTCTGAATCTTACTACATAGAGATTACCAAAGGTTCATACAGTAGAACTGCGTGTTACACAGAAATGAGTATCTTGCTTTTTCCTTCAGTAAACAATTTACTTTCTGTTTAGGTTAAATTTCCAAAGAGGTTTTTTTCTCTCCATTTCTTTTTCTTCAAAAATCTACCAATCTTTTGGAACTCTTTTCATTTTAAACATTTCCTTATTTATTCAGGCTCACTACCTCACCATCTTCCTCCCCAATCAGTTCTCCTCCCCACATTTCTTGCCCATCAGCAGTTTTATGATCTATTTAGAGTACCTGGGCTTCTGAGGTTGCAAATATGATAGAAATACAACTCAAAGTAGCTCAAAGGAAAATGGGGCTTTGTTTACTGCTTTGCAACGGGTTGTATCTGCTTTTAGGAATGACTAAATTCAGAGTTTCAAATGATGCCACCACAATTCTGGCTCTTTCCACCTTTTAAATCTGCTTAGTTATTCCTGCATGCAAGTTTTTTCCATGAAGCAGGCACAATGATACTGGCAGTCCCTGCCTTCCATACTCCTGTAAACCCAAACAGAAAGTTTATTTCCTCATAGCTCCAGGAGAAAAGTTCAGAACCACCACACCCACAATTCACCACGGCCAACGAGGGAGGTGACTCTCCTGGAGTCTGGGGAGGGTGTTGGTGGAGAGACACAATGACATACATTATTTTCTCTATAGGAAAAGAAACTTCTATGACTAGAAGAAAATAGGAAGATGTTAGATAGATGTAGTGAAATTATTTATAACACTGTGAGGCTAACAAACTCAAATCATTTCATTTCAGATGTATCACACCTACAAAATAACTTACCTACCGTAGAAAGGGTATTCCTAGTTAAAGTATCTAAAGGGAAATAATGGATAGAAACACAGTAAGTATTTATGTTAAGTTTTGTCTCGTGATCAGTTTGGGAATTAGTTTAACAGGTCTATTCAATAGAGTAGTAAAAAGATCACTTTTCTCCTCACAGTTACATGATAACCATATAGAGCACGCATTATACCAATGGATAAATATCTATTAGACGCCTATTATAAGATTTCTACTTTCCTATTATGCCATGTTTTTAATTATAGATAATTATTAATAATCCAAGTCGTTCATGCTCTGATACAAAAATACACTTATTAATCCTTCTAACATATGATATCTATTTATGATGCTACTGAACTTTGTGAGGTAAAATAACATAGATGCTAAAAGTAGGTAGAAATATAACTTGCCTAAGTGATCAACTCCTATTCCAACTTTGGTTAATTATTTCCTATGCAAATGGCAGACCTGTTGTGGAGATGTTTATAAGTCAGGCTCAGAAATTCCTGAATTGGATAACAAGGTGCAACTTTTTCTTCCCCTCTACTAAATAATGACAGCAACATTCTTCTAAAGACTCAGAAGAAAAACAAACACATGTGAACCTGATGGAGTTTGTTTTTCATCCATCTTCTCAAAGCTGTCAACAAGTGTTTGTCATTCTAATATGGCTCACAGCTTCCAAGGTCCAAGATAATGTCTCCATCAATCTCAGAGCAAGTTAAAAGAGAAGTCACAAACAATAGCGCACAGGGAGAGGCACGCTGCCCAGCGTGACTCCACACACCATCACTTTCAGCTCACAAATCAGTTAGGACGCCCAGTCAGACATTACTCTTCCACTGTCACTGATGCTCGGTTACCTTACCTAGGATAAACAAATTAAGTAATACTCATTCCCATTGATTTCCACACTACGAGGCATTTGAAATAATGGATGTGTGTGCTCTGGCATTTATCAGAAGTGGCTTTTTACCCATCATGGTGACTGGGGCTACTTTCTTCTCTAAACAGGTTACTCAAGTCGTCTCTGATTAGGCTGTATTTTAAAACTTCATTTTTCAAGGAGGAAAAAAAAAAGATCCGAAAGGTCACCCAGCACTTGTTAGAGACACATCCTATAAGTAAAAACACTCAGAAAGTCAAACTATTTTTGACTAGCTTCAAGCACCACTGCTGTGGAGGTGACCCCTCTCTCCTGACAGAGATCTCAATTTGTAAACACTGCTTTCTGAAAAAGGTACAAGGAAAAGACATCAAAATATTTACAATATGTGTCTCTGGACAGTGAGATGTGGGCTGATTTGTTATTCATTTCCTTTTTGTATTTTTCAATTGTCTATAAAGGCTATTTTCTCCTTAGGGGGAAAAAATTCTAAAAATAATTCTACTGAAATGATATAAAATCTGGACAGATCCTCTTTAGGTTAGCTAATTAAGAATCACTAAACTGATTTAGTATAAAACCAACATTAAAGGGACCTTAGTCAATTAAAACCATTTCTTTTTCCTCCAGCAAGAATCACATGAAGACAAACTACTAATACTATATTTCTCAAATATACCAATTTTATTCCATTCTCAGTGGCACTTCTTAATTCAGGCTATTTTATCTTGCCTATATTACAACAGCCTCCTGACTACTTCCCCTACCTCCAATATTGATCTTTCCCTATCAATTTTTCACATAAAAGTAAAATGCATATCTGATTATGCTACTTTCCAATATAAAACTCTTCCATGGCTGCCCCACTACTCACGGAATAAAGTTAAATACTCAAACACAGCTTGCAAAGTGCCTCTTGTGACTTCTCCAGCTCCCTCTCTTGGTTTGACTCTCCTCGCCCCAGTTAAGAGGTGCTGACCACCTTTCAGTCCCTCAAGCCTGACCCGCTGTCAGCTCTCCACATACTCCTCCCTGTGTGCAGACAGCCCTCCCAACATTTTAGCCATATATGTAACATTTTACTTTTCCCTGTGTGGGTTGCCTGAGCAGGGGAACTATACTGGAAAATACCACCCTATGGAACAAGAGGATTCACCATTAAGTGCCTAATCGCCAACTTTAATGGGCTCTTACCACTCGCTGGCACTCTAATTATCCCTTTCTTGCCAACTCCATCTGCGTCTCTCTCAAAGGAGGATTTCAACTCTGGTTCACTCTCAGGACCTGATGGTTCTCTACCTTTAGTCTACCGCCCAGCCTTCTATCTTACTGAACATTCAAACAGGACAGTCCCTACTTTTCCCACGGTCACCCCAATCAACACATACAACCTCTTCTTCTCTCCTAACCCTACTAACCTAGGGTTAGTCCCTTCACCTGGACTGGCAATCCAGTGCCCTCCCACCTTCCAGGAAACTTGTTCCATCAATTATCCTTTTCTGTATAGCAATATTTATAGCCTGTATCCTTTAGCTGGATTATTCCCATCTATACTTAAAAGTACTCAATTTTGGATGGCACCTGTGGCTCAAAGGAGTAGGGCACTGGCCCCATATGCCTGAGGTGGTGGGTTCAAACCCAGCCCTGGCCAAAAACTGCGAAAAAAAAAAAAAGTACTCAATTTTTCTCTAACCTAACTCCTTCCTCAAACCCCATGATGTCGCAACATTCCATAGCATTTGGAAAAAAAGAAAACCATTTCGTCCCCTAATGTACTGCGCACTCTGGGGCTCATATCTTAGCCACCATGTTTGTAAAAGAGGGTATCGAGGGTGGGGTGAGGAGCCTTTTAAAATCTCCAAATAAGCTCAAAGGAATTTCTGCTCTAACAGCTGCCAAGGACTATAATTCCAACTTTGCAAAAACTATTTTTAAAATACTTAATTATGAAGACCAATTTTGAAGAACAAATAAATGCACTGAAGCCCACCAAAGGCCAGTACTATGAATAGATTATTTAGATTACAAAATTAAAAGAAAAAACTAAATCACTTTCAAAGTAGGGCTTAATAGATCAGACATTTTTTCTTTAACTAGTGCTCCTTCATTATTTAATATAGATACAAAACTATCCTAGTTAATAAATCCTTGCAGATCCCTGAACAACTAAAACACAAAAATGGGCATGCTTACTGACATTAACAATGATAAAATAACATGACAACAGTTTGAGCTCAGAATCAGTTCCCCCAAACACTACACAATTTAAATGCTATTACAGAAGAACATGAACATTTTTAAAAGGCAAGAATTAAGTAAAATCATTCTTATCTAGGACACCATAGCAAAAGAATGACGAGATATTCAAAAAGAAAAGGTTATACGGGCTGCGCCTGTGGCTCAAAGGAGTAGAGCGCCGGGCCCATATGCCAGACGTGGTGGGTTCAAGCACAGCCCCAGCCAAAAACTGAAAAAAAAAAAAAAAAAAAAAAAGAAAGAAAGAAAAGGTTATACCACATGCTGATCAATGAAATTGGCAAATCTACAGAGGTTCAAATACTGCTGCAGAATACATCTGGTCATGCGGAGGGGTAGAGGACAGAGAAACCATTAAGGAACATGAGACCTCCCAAACAAAGAAACTGTAAAATTCTGAACTATAAAGCAAACACACTTAATCCCTCAGGAGTCGCAGATGTATTTCAACTGGGTTATCCCTTCTTTATGAAGGACACAGCGATACGCCAGAGTGACACAGTATCTCCCAGTACACATGTGGGCAAAAAGCCAGCCTGCTTCAGCACTCCCGGCACCTGTTGGGTTAATTGCTGCAAAAGCATTACTCCATACACAGAGACAAAGGGAAGGTGAAAACAAAAAGCAGATGGTGGGGGAGTGGAAAAAATATAAGCCTCATTCATTCCGTGCCTCATTCATTTTGCCTATCAGAAACTATAACACACACCTTTAAACAGTAGTTACATATGCTGTATGTAAATGTTCAACAGCAAGTTGAAAGATTTATATTTTTTTTCTGAGATTACAGTTTATTTTTGAACTTCAGCTCCTACACAACTGAACAGGGAGGTGATTTGGTTTGTAAGGAGATACCAACTTCCCACTATGTACTCTCGCCCCTTCCACCTCTGAGCGGCTGCAGTGGCTGCACAGTGAATTTCAACGCAAGTAAAATTTCTCTACTGCCTATTTTCTCCACGATCCTCAACTATGGTCTTACCAATTCCCTAAAACTATTTCAAAATTACTTTTTAAAAATATTCATGTTTAACAGTATATATTCGAGCAAGTATATTATAAAATGTGTTTTATGAATTTAAGCAGGAAAAAATGGAATGCTGAAAAACAATGACTATTCCATTAAAATAATTAAAACAAATTATAAAAATACTAACTTTTGTATACAAGAATAAAAAACAATGCAAGAAATACACTGGGGCATTTTCAACATTTCCATAAAGGTCTTAAGGAAGCAAAGGCAACGTATGGCAGCTGTTAATTGGAAATTGTTTACCCCTGTTCTGGTTCCTATATTCTCACTGCTTTTTTTTCAGCTTGATTACTGGCAACATCTTAATTCTATGTCTAACATGTTCAGAATATATCTGTAAGTGTAGAGTTGGACCATCCACATGAGAGAGGGGCCTAAAAGTTCCTTTGCTGAAAGATGTAAAAGGGCTGAAAATTCTTACAACAGGGCAAGACATCTGTTGTGCCCAGTGGACAGGATATTGGGTAATTTCCCAGAACCCTCAAAAATTAAGTACATAGTAGCTTCTTTCCTGAGAACCCAAACAAAAGCCTGCAGTGTGTCACAAGCATTAGTGGCTGTGTCCTGAAAGCAGTGTGTGCACCTAGCTAGCACCTTACAGGATGATCCAGAAATAACAAAGCGCTCAACCTATGGAAGAAAATCTTTTGATGCAAAATATTTTCAGTCTCTTGTTAAGAGCACACTGGGAAGAAATATTTACTTTTCAAAGACATGTGGCTAATACTTCAAAATTATTAGGAGTTTCTAGAAAGAAAGCAAAACCCAAAGATTCATTTTGAGTATTTCAATGGTACTTTAAATGAAAAAGAGTTTTAATATAAGTAATTAAAAATAGCATAAAGGGAATTTATTTCTAACTATTTTACCAAATGCCATTTAACCCCAGAAAGCAGGCAAACATTTTTAAATGCCTAGCAATTATACTGATTTTATTAGTATAATTATGCAGCTTAGAAAATGGCATTTGGTCATCAAATCCTAATACTAAGAGAATTACAATAGATTATGTACGTGTGTTGCTGTCTGTGTCACATTTTTCTGTCTCAGACATAATTCTTAGACTATAGGGAATACATATGATTTTCCATGTCTGCACAAATATCTGTGTAAAGTATAAATCCAATTTTATGACAAGTCTGAGGCAGTGTTAATGCCTTAATAAAATACTTCCAAACAGAAAAGTTTTTCTTTTAACTAACTAGACTTCTTTTGAGTTTTGAATACTAGGAGTTAAAATAATGCGAAGGTGGGTTTTCTAACAGAAATGATTTTACCCCTTATGGTGAGAGGAGGCAGTGAAAATAGCAGACGAAAGTCTTCGTATTAGTGTGTAATATTAGTGTGAATGAGTGTGTAAAATAACAAATAACAGAACACTAATCCCAGGAGAAATTCTGAGCAACACCTGAAGTCAAATTCTATACATAAAACATTTCAAAACTTCCGCAGATACATTTCCAATCAGATATTTCACTTTAAATGTGTCAAATGAACCATAATCCTTAATACATTAACGATTACTACATTTAGTTTTGCTTACCTAGTTTACAATGACTTTTAATCACAATGAGACTAGCCTAAAACCCTCCTGTTCCCCATTCTTATAAAAGGTAGTCTTTACAGGCATCACACAAACAAGGCAAGTCACATGGAGGGGGACTTTGTACACTGACCTTTAATAATAATTTTGAACCTGTTTCAGATTTAAAAAATGTGACCTAAAACAGATAGATAAATTAACATTATAACTTATAATTAGGCTAAAAAGTCCTAAACAATATTCATGTATGAATTTTTGTTTTTTTTGAGACAGTCTCAAGCTGTTGCCCGGGGTAGAGTGCCATGCAGTTACAGCTCACAGCAACCTCAAACTCTTGGGCTTAAGCGATTCTCTTGCCTCAGCCTCCCAAGTAGCTGGGACTACAGGCACCCCACCACCACACCCGGCTATTTTTTGGTTGTAGGTGTCATTGTTGTTTGGCAGGCCCGGGCTGGATTCGAACTCGCCAGCTCCGATGTATGTGGCTGGCGCCTTAGCCGCTGAGCTACAGGCGCCAAGCCTGACGTATGAATTTTTGAAAGAACACGTGAGTGACAGCAATAAACTACAACCTAGTTGGTACTAATAAATTTTTTTCAAAATGAAAGCTCTAATAACTAAATATATTTGAGGAATCCTTTTCATCATCTTTTATCATAATGTGATGACATTGATTCTGTTAAAAGATTTTTTTTTTTTAAAGTATAAATACAAATTAGGGTTCTGAAAGCTTTGCAACCAAGAAGTCAGTAGCAACACTGCAACTAAATAACGAACAGGCTCACTCAAGATTACTGGCTGAAGATTACTGTCACATATATTACATGATACTAAATTAATAATCTAAATTTTATTTTGCCTAACAACAGGTCAATAAGATTATTACTATGAATATAAAATCCTCACAATTAAAAACAAACACATAAATAGGAGTATAAAAGGAAGAACATATTGTTTTAATCATTTACAAATGAAAATGGAAAATGTTCCCATTAAAGAAAATAGGACCTCTAATAAAAGAGTTTAGTTTATTTCTAATAAATTCCACTGCTGAAACTACATATTCACAAAATAATACAGAAGTAGAGAAGAAAATGACACGTCAAATAGAAAAAATGAAGTATCTACTGAAGTATCGCTGTTAACAGGTAAAATAAGAAGGAACTCTAAGGAAGAGTCAGAATGTGGTTAAATGAAATGGAGTATTGGTCATTTATTAAACAATGATAACTAAGGTGATTCTAATTAACATGGAAAACCAGAGTGGTGGGTCCATAGTTTTTGTTCTCTTTCCAAAACTTTTTTTAATTATAATAAAAAGGAGGCAAATCATAACCAGAAAGAATAAATACAAATAGAAGTGGCTCCATGTTTTTAAAAAAGATTTGCACATAGTTTGGAAATGTTTTTTAAAAATCAAATGTTACATTACATTTTCAGACCACATTAAATTTTAAGCTTTCCAAAACATATTAAAAGTGCAAAATTTTCATCACAAACTCCCTTGAAGGTTGGTTTGAAGGGGGAAGGTTCTCGTAAAGACGTGACTCGGACAGACTTACAGAACATGCCTCTGCTAGAAACGCTCTCCACATGGTTAAGAGCCCTTCAACAAACATTCTCCATGGCTTTGTTTATGGATAGCTGCAGTGCTGCATGCCTACATTATTCAGAATTTTGTTTTATGTTTATTACTGTTACAGCACCCTCTAACTTGTTCAAGAAGTTACAGATATCTAGTACAGCACAAGCTACAACAGTTTCTGATACAGGAGTACTGCAGGCAACAGGGGGATCCGTCTAAGTCCAGGGTTTACATATGCACAGCTGCATTTTTTTTTCACTTGAATCTGTAATGAATATGAGTGAAATACCTAAATGTGAAATCTTATAATCAATATGCAACTTTTATACCTATTTGTTTTATTTTGTTGCCAAGGAACTGCACTTAGTTGTTTGGTGCCGAAAAGGTGTAGCTTGATTATTTAATTTGAAACTTTCTTTCTTTTTTTTTTTTGAGACAAAGTTTCAAGCTGTTGCCTTCGATAGAGTGCTGTCGCTCACAGCAACCTTAAACTCCTGGGCTTAAGTGATTCTCTTGCCTCAGTCTCCCAAGTAGCTGGGACTACAGGCGCCCACCACAATGCCCAGCTATTGATCTGAAACTTTCTTATGAAAATTTTAACAATAAAATTATACAACCTTTCATTTTTATCAGTTTTCTACTTGAAAAATAGCATAGCTTCTTAGTTATGAATTTACTGATTAAAGAAATATGTTTGCTAAGAGTCAACTGGCTATAAACAAACATATATTAGACAGATACTGGCAAATATTTTGAGAATTAATTAAAATTTTAGCCTTTTATAATAACCATTCAAAATTTTATTAAAGCAATTGGAAATCTATAACTGAATGAATGTAACTGACAAGCAAAATATAGCATACCAGTGCCCTTTTTATACTGATAAGGCTACAGCAATGCATTAATCTATTTTTTGAAATAAATTTACTATTATTAGTTATTACTTACCCAGGGTTTACTATTAACAAATATGGGCTAAATTCTTTTGCACATTTTCGCATATAACCCTCACTAAAGCCCTGTTCAGTAGGTATTATCTTTATCATTACTTTTTTAATTATTATTTTTATTTGTTTATTTATTTTTGTAGTTTCTGACCAGGGCTGGGTTTGAACCTGCCACCTTTGGCATATGGGGCTAGAGCCCTACTCCTTTGAGCCACAGGTGCTGCCCCTATCTTTATCATCATTTTAAAGATGAGGAAACTGAAGCCCAGACTAGTAAGGTAAATGGATGAGGTCACCCGGTTGGACGGCATCCCAGGCAGTCTGATTTACGTTCTCTGCTTCATCACTATCCTATCACCATAACACACACTACATGTCAGCAAGAGGCAATAGGTGGGAAGAGGACATAATTGGGCGGAATAAGACGAAGACCCTGGGACCTCAGCTCAGGGTCTAGCTCAGGAAATAATAAGAAGCAATAAAATAAGATCCACAGAAATAAAAATAATAGCTGCCAATAATAAATTTTCAGAAAGGACAGATTATAACTCTTGATCGTGAGAAATTTGGCCCACCAAGTACTGGGGAACAGGTTACCTGAGAACTTTTGGTTGGCAAAATTCTGTTTACTTATGTAGCTAGTAGTCAAGGACTGAGAGGGCCAACCCTCCATAAGTAAGAAATGTGAACTTTAAAAATAATATGCTTGCCGCAGTACAGCAGTTACCATTAGGAGGATACTATGGAGAGAGTATTTCAAATGATTTTATTCCTTTCAAAAAGAACAAAGTTTTGTTTTGTAAATATTTTATAAATTTTGTAATGAATATTTTGTAAATAAAGGTATATTTAGCTGCAGTTTCCCATCTTCCCGATACATGCTGACCTTTGGGACTCCCTGTAGTATGCTTACGTATAGAAGAACCACTTATAAAGTAGTAGACATTTCAACGTCGAACAATATGGGTTTGGTCAACGCTAATTTTCCTTTATCCACAAAAGTGCACAATACGCAATATTTTGAAAGCCCCTTAAAAGCAAACAATATTTAATGACCTAGGAAGATCATAATTTGGTATTAAGAGAAAAAAGCCAGATTATGACATGTCATATATGGTATAATTTCTGTGTGTATGTGTTAAAAAAGACTGATCAAGAGCTATAAAACAACATATTATGGCTGAGTGATGCCATTCCCTCTATACGGGAATTTTATTCACATGTGTCCCTTTAACGACTAGCACTTAATGAAACATTTAAAAGAAAAGGAATCAGAGGATTATAAAATGGTTTACTTTAGTAAGATTGCTAGGTTGTAGAAATATGTTAAAGAAATTCAATTGCTTCTGCCATTCCAGAACATTTGAGAATTAAGAGCTCCATTAGAATCAGAAAACTCTATCTGAATACTGATCTAAATCCACACGGAAAGAAAAGCTAGGAATTCAGGCAATTTACTGAAGGACATGCAGATTAACCTAGCCATATAAATTACCTTTGACAACTGGAAATAACAATCATCTCCCAGTTCTGAACTGAAGGGATTCCCCACACTGAATGTCAGGACTCAAGTCCTCCTGTCCTTCTGAAACCGCACCTAGTAGCACTTCTGGTCCACATTAATACTATTTATTTTTCTTCCATTTACTTGTTTATTATTTTGAAGAGGTTTGTTTTAGACAGTTCTTAAAGCTATGATCATGAGAAGGAAACTCTAATCATATTCTTTCAAGAATATTATCTTTAAAATTTTGTGTATTAAAACATTAAATATATAATAACTCTCACAGGGAGAATTATTTTTATTCTCTCCACCCCTGCTCAGTGTTTTAAAAAGAGATGGGTCCTACCCCTCAGACATATATATATTATCAAAATATTCCTATATTCTAATATTATTTCATTTAAAACTCACAAACTTCTCATGTCATTAAATATTATTAGAAAATGTGATTTTTATGATATTGTATATGGTTAAAACAATTTACTCTGAGACCGTTTTTTGTATGTTGAATTTATGTCTAATACATTTACATACATAAAAATATTTGTATATACATTGATAATTTATGTACAAAAAGTTTTTAGAGATGGAATTGCTGTATTGAAGGGAATGTACATTTTTATGAATTTTAAATCATACTTCTAAAATTTGCTTCCTGAAAAATAATCCCAATTTATAGTCTCATCAGCAGTGACAAGCTATGCCCTCCAGCATCCTCATCAACTCTGGGTAAAATAATTAAAAACAAAAACCCCTACAAATGTCTTTACCTATTTAATTGTCCACCACCTCATACAGCCTTAGCCTCTCATTCATTAAACACACACACACACACACACATACACTTCAGACAACCTAAGTAAACTGAAATTCAAACAATTGTAAATGAAAAGTATAAACAACCAAAAAGACTTCAGTATCAGATTTAAACTAAATCCTGCAACTTTACTTTAAAAAATTTTAGATCAATAAAGTGCTGAGTTTTTAAAGGAAGCAATCAGCACATGCCAATAATCTTTATGAATAGACTAAAGTCATACACATCTTTCTCCGCCACCTTTCACTCTACTGTAACCAGTTTCTAACACTGAGTGCCAAACTGGAATACTTCTGCTAAGCTTATAAACGAGATGATTTTTTAAAAAATCCTCTAGCATCAAAATGTATTTTGAGGTCAGAGATTTATTACAAGTTTTGACATGTACATGTCAAGAAAATGAGCACAGAATCCAAACAGCCAAAGTCTCAATTGTACTTTGTGGCAAGAAATTTCTTGAAACATCAGTATGGTGTACGTTTCAGAAGAAGCTAAATAGAAAGGATTAAGCAAACTAGAAATAAAGGAAAGCAAGTCTCTACTTTTTTGCTAATAGCAAGGAAACATCTTTAAAAAAGTATCTTTTTCCTTAGAAGAATGCCTGTTACTCAAAACTCAAATGAATAAGTCACACCTCATTTTTCTGTTATCTCTGGGAAATATGATTTTGCATATAAATGAATTTTCTAGATTAATGAAGTAATTTTCTCTGAACAACCAACTATTTATAAAATTAAAATGAGTTTTGATGGAAATATTTCTAAAATTTTTCCTATTTCCAAGTTTTAAAAATAATTTACTAAACAACATTTCACCTCTTCCCAATGAATGACCCAGGGTGCTTCACATTTGATTGCTCCAACTCCTGAGCTTTTTAAAAAAAAAAAAAATCATCTTTACATTTTCTTGTTTTGTTCTATGCCAATGTTCTCTTTTCTCTATTTTTATCTTTAATCCTGACTTAATATATTCAATTTCTTTTGCTATTACTTACAATGGAAATTAAAAAGGTTTGATAGGAAAATAAACCCAAACAAGCTATTTGATTAAATATACTCATCGACAGATGTACGCTCAATCTCTACTACAAATTCTTTAGGGCTAAATGTGGTTGTTTCTCCTGAGTTCCTGGTCATGGGTCTGAAAAAGATTTCAACTGAAGAGCACAGGTGTTACTAAATCGCAATGTTCAAATCTAAAAATTCCAAAACATCGGCCGTCTGACTATCAAAACCAGTAATTCCCTATTTGAACAAAAATCTGGAGAACAAAAATATCTTTATATATATTCAGAGAATCATACCTACATTCTATTGCTTTTGTAATACACCACTAGGAAGCCTTAACATCTAAGGAGTGTTTCTCAAAGCACAGTTCAGGCACCATCTCCTCAGAATCCTTTGGAGTGCTTAATTACAAATGCAGATCTCAGGGCCTCATCTTTTAAAGCAGAACATCTAGGAGTGGAGACAGGGGTTTGCATTTTCAATCAGCTCTCTATAAGATTCCTTACATACAGAAAAATTGGAGAACTACTAATCTAATATCTAGAATCAGTACTGTGTTTGCTAAACTAATACTAAGCATATTTCCGTTCCCAACAAAATAGCTACATTAGTTCCAATGAAATTTTAACATTTAAACATTGGTTAATTACCAACATTATTCAAAGATTTCAACTTAACATCTGTCCATTATTCCGATAAATAAAAAGATAAAACTAAAATCTATTAACAGAACCAATAAACTAAACTGCACTCCATATAAAATTTATATGATTTTACCTATTTAAAAACAAACAGCTTTACAGTATGAATCTTTGCACTCACACAAGAACAGAAATCTTATTACATATTTATTAGGTTAAGTTTAAAGATAATTTTATACGCATAGTTATATACTGTTGTCCTTTATTTAGAATAAAAGAAAAAAGTAGTGCTATTATTCATTTAGACTCAAAACATTTTTAAAACACACAGTCAATATCCCGATTGCAAAACTGCGCTAAAGTTCTACAAGATGTTAGTTACCACTGGGGGAAACCGGGTAAATGGTACATGCCATCTCTCTATATTAGTTCTTACAACTGCTACGTACATGTGAATCTATGACGATTTCTAAAGAGTTTAATTTAAAAAACTCCCAAGGGCATTCAATTTATCCATGACAAAGAAATACTACTTTGGATGGCACACTTTCTGGTAGTGAAGTTAAACAGCATTGCTGTTTTTTAGCTTATTAACCTAGTTAATTTTAAGCCCCTTACCAGTAGTGCACTACACTACATATATTCTTTCAGAACAGGTTTAAGCTCCTTTTATGTGCTTGCTATCCCTTTTTGGAGGTGAAAACATCTGTGTCGCACATACAAAGCAAAATCAGGTGTCTCACAGAGTTACTTTGTGTCAGAAACACTATCTGACAAAAGCAAATGCTATTCATCTCCCAACATGAACAACCACTAAAATACTTCTAAGATCCAGTTAACTTTTTCCAGAAAACAAACGTTTTCTAATACATAAATTGTTTGCTACATTTCTTGACAAAATAAAAGGCCAAAGAGAAGATAATTTTGTATTTTTTCTCTTTTCAGACTCTCTAAGAATACTTTAACAAGCACGTAAAGCATATCATAAATAATATTCCTAAAGGTCATGAGTAAGAGACTAGATAAAACTTTTAAAACTATATACCTTAATGATCTATATATAATGGATTGTGAAAAATCATTCCTTTTTTCTTTAGGCAGTAACATTTGTTGACTTTGAAGATATTATGGAGTCTACATCCTGAAACCTTTTAATTATAATAACTGAAAATTATTATTATTAATATTTCAGTATAAAAAGGAATTGTTAAACACCAAAGCAAAAAAAAACCCAAAGAGTCCAAAAATACTGACTCAAAGAATCTCTGTAAAATGTAAAGACATTCATCATCTATGATATTAAACATATTTTACAAAATAAAAGGATTTCTATATGGTAACATGCAGTATCACTTATGACCCATAAAGCCAGTCAATGTAGACTAAAACCTCACTAATTAAGATTATACTTGAACTAATGAAAAATCTGAATTAAAGGCTATTTTTTTTTTTTTTGTAGAGACCGAGTCTCACTTTATCACCCTCAGTAGAGTGCCATGGTATCATCACACACCTCACAGCAATCTCTAACTCCTGGGCTGAAGCGATTCTCTTGCCTCAGCCTCCCAAGCAGCTGGGACTACAGGCGCCCGCCACAACGCCCAGCTATTTTTTGGTTTGCAGTTCAGCCGGGGCCGGGTATGAACCCGCCACTCTCGGTATATGGGGCCGGCGCCTTACAGACTGAGCCACAGGCGCCGCCCAATTAAAGGCTATTTTTAAAGAAAAAATGTTTCTTTAATCTCAATTACTACAAAACTATTATGAATTTAGTTCCACCATCCGTGCTGAAATAAGGATGGATGTGACCCTCCTTTAGCCCATGGGTTTACTCTAAGTAAACTATGCATTTCATAATTTTAACATTATTTGGTGTTATGTATCATTAATTATAATTAATGTATTATTAATAATAGTTGATAATCAACTGTTTCATGTATCTTCAAGATCTTCAAGTATATTTTATCAAGTTCCTTATATCATACATTAAATATGATCACAAATCATGTTTGCTAATTCCACTAATTATACTACTAGCTGCTATGGGTTATGTGAAAAGACACAATTAATTCACATTCAAAGATTACTCTTAACAATAAGAAATCTTGAAAAAGTTATTCTAATTTAGTTTTTAAAAATAACAATATTGGATTTCTTCAGAAATATTCTATAATCTTAATGTTCACAAATCCAGTTAGTCTAAATTAGTATAATTTAACGGTAGCTAAGATAATGCAGATTAATAGACAACCAGCGATTGTCTCAAAGATTTCTTTAATATATGACTCATGAAACCATTTTATTAATAATTTCTTTGTTCAGTTATATATACTTCTAAAATACTTTCAATTATTTAGTAAAATACAGTTACTACATTTTGATTTTGTGTTTTCATAGAAAGTATAAAAATAAACTATAGCCCAATCTAACTAAATGAACATAAAGTCTAATTACTAAAATACAAAGGTAGGCTTTACTATGTCATTTCTAATAAAAAAAAATCATTGGCTTATTTTAATAATTTTGGCTTATTTTTAATTAATTTGGGGAAAATTTTAGAAGTATTTTATCAAATCAACATTAACCCAAGATTTAACCAGTTCCTTTGTAAAAAACATTGCATAAAGCTCCACATCATCTCTACAAATAAGTTATGTGTTACCACATTATAACTTTTTAAGTTAAAAATTTCAACATTTCTGAATTGATAGAAATTCCTAAAATTTCCCTCAGGAATTAAGTAAATCTAAAATGAACTAAAGTAAAATAAGAATGGCTCATGATCTCATTACATAGTTCTTTTAACATTTAATTTCTACAGTTACAATGCATAATTTTTCCTTAATACTTTATTTTTCTTTAAATAAAAATATTCTTCAACTATGACTTGGCATTGAAATAAACACAGCAAAAAAATTACCAAAATTATTCTTTGATATACACATTTCTTAATGCTACCAATAGATTCCTTTATCCCCTTAATTTAATAGGTTAGATGTTAAACTATGAACACATACTACGGAAAATTTAACAGTACATAAAAAAATATTCTGGAATGGGGAAACATATTTGCAAGCCTGAAAAAAATACATAAAAATTTTTTTTTTAAGATAACGTAAATACATTATGGATAGAAAACTTAAAAAATACAAATGTTTAAGCTGATGTACTACCAGCACCATTCACTAAAAAATGCTTAGAAACCCAGTGACAGAAAGCAGAGGCAGATTTAGCAATACAAGGATCTTACCTCCATACTGCATAAATTGATATATCAGTAGTTTTACTTCCATACTTACCCTTCTTCAGAATGTAACAAACTTACAGAACCTGGTATCACGTGCGCGCGCGTGTGTGTGTGTGTGTGTGTGTGTGTGTGTGTGAGAGAGAGAGAGAGAGAGATGTCTTAGGCACACGTGATCACACAGCTGTGGAAAGCAACATCTCAAATATCAAAAATTCCTGATATAATAAAATGGTGTAAACTTAAACCACCCATTTCTAATTCAATTACTTTATCTCCTCACCTCATCTACAATGATTTCATGATGTTTGGATGAAGAATGATGTGGCATTTGGTTCATGATTAAACTCTAACGTAGAACATAGGAATATTTAAGAAAATAAAACCCCTATAAAAGCGAATTTAAGTATTTTTCACATAGATACAAATGATGAATATGTATATATTACTTAAGAAAACTTCTAGTTAGTAGGAAATCTTCCCAGAAACAACCTGGCTTTTCATCACTTTATAATTTAATCCCACAATATTTTTGTCATAAAATCTTCTGAGTAAAAAGAACTTTGTCAAAAATCTTTTTATTGAGGTTTCAGAATTTTCTACAATTACTACAGTGACTTTTTCAGTCTCATGACACGTATGTATTTTCTGTTATCCCATAGCAACAATACAGGCTGGAAAAATAATTTATTTTAAGGGGGAAAAAACTTTCTAACTTATAATATTTTCTAATCCTGCTTTCTAAATTATTGCCATTAGACTATTTAAAATGGAATGTTTTGCCTATTTTTTGACCCATTTTATTTGCTTCACCCAGTCTATGTTGGGGAGATGTGAAGATCTAGTCCCATTCAGTGATCTAAAATGATTTCACCATGCAAAGCCAGGGCCACAACAAATCTTAGGGGACTTAATCTTCCTCGGTGCAAATATTAGGTGGGAATTGGAACCTGCATTTTCCTACTCCTTTGATTTCTGCAAAGGGTTGTGGCAGACAAGGGGGTGATGCAAACATCTGCCTTGTTTCCCAAGAAAGGAGAAAAGTCAAAGAAGCAGAGGCTCTTTTACATATAAGAATTCTGCCTAGGAACAGAAAGAAAACACAAGTGAAGGCAGGGGCTTTCTGCATTTCGTTCATTTCACTGGTCTATACAAGGATAATAACATCTGCCTCCTAAATTTGTTGTAAGGATTAAAGAGGCAGGTAGGAAAGCATCTGTGTCTGGCACATACCGAGTGCTCAGGGAAAGACTGCTATTCCTATCCCACACCTTCCGCAACCATCATTCAACCGGTTTTTAGTTGCAATAAACTTATTCTCCTAGAATATTTTAAATCTTTCAGCTTCACAGACTTAAGAAGTACAATTTAAATAGCATTTCACAGCTTATATAATGCTTTCACATATCACTTGAAAGATTTTTCTTAGGTGTATTTTTTAAAAAGAACGAGGTAAATGATATGAATAGGTTTGTGCCACTTTTTGTTTCTGTGTATTATATCTTGCTTTGTTGCTTTTAGATTTTCTATATGAGATTTAGTTGCATAAAACTCAGATCAAATTTGCTAAAAAGACTGCATCTAACTGATGGATAGGGACAACTCAAAATTCTAATGAACACCACTGCAGCATGAGCCTGGGACCAACCAGAAGGGACCCTTGTTGGTCATCACTGCTCTGAAAATCCAAGGAATCCAGGGATGCCTCAGAGTAGTAGCTATCTATCAAGAACCCATTGCTATCAGCCTTGCACATGGACTTTTGGGTCTGTGTTTAAAGGGGACTATGTTATGATACTGAGAAGTTGCTAGAACAGTCCTGTGAACTCACTCTTCTAACTTCATAGTCTTCAACTTGTATAAGTTCCTTCTTGTGCGTTATGCATTTTAAATACCCTTAAATGGTCTTCTGTGATAAAATTTCCAGCTTTTGTACATCAGTTGACAAAACATCTGAACTATTACAAAGTAGTACTTCTACCTCAATACATCTAAGTTTAGGAGCATTGCAATTTTCATCTTAATGACAAGTATTAGTGAATTTAAATATTTTATTGAGTCTGCCCTTGAATTACAAAGAAAATGGAAAATGGAAACGTGAAAGCATAGGTACCAGTTATCAGAAACACCAAAAAGGAGAACGTGTGCTGAGAACGCAGACTCTTCTGCTTTTACTGATTAGATGAAGCTGGGAGACAGTGTATCTGATTGCAAAGGGAACGGTCAAAATTTTAAAACACTGGGAAAATTCCAGAAATACATCACTGGATTTTTTGCTTAATTAGAAACTATAATTAAGGCACTGATGATAATTTTAAGCTCGGTGAGGTTATTCGGAACTCCTTTTACCATAGGTAAGTCAATCTGCTTACATATTATTTAGTCTCTAAAACCTTTTTCTTAGGTTTTAAAAAACAGTTTTGCTCTTTGTTTTCTGATAATGAAATACAGAAATACAGAAAAATGAAGAAAAAAATAAAAGATAAGCCACAGTGCTTATATTCATATAAAAAGTTAACATTCTAGATCAAGAGCTTCATATATACCACTTTCTAGCATGCTCTTTCACTTAATAAACTTGTATAATGAGCATAATTTGTATAAAAAAGGAGACACCTATATACATGTGTTGTGTGTTTGTATATATATGTACATCATATAAATCTATATCCCTTTTATCATCTGCAATGGCGACATAGCACAGTCTCAGTGGGCGTGTCACAATGTATTTAAACCATCACTTTTTGGTTTCATTTAATGAGCTTTCTGGTTATTCTTCTAATTTATAATAACCACTTAGAAATGCCCTTTGACTTCCTCTTCAATAAACTGCCCTGTACACAGATTACCAGTTGGCCATTCATTTAAATGACTTGAATATATCCAAACTACACTTCACAATACAAATTCAAGCATTCATTTCACCTATCATAGAAGAATTTTATTAAGCAACTATGAAGTGCTGCTCGGGATACGGTGGTGAGCTGGGTGTCTAATCCCAGGAGCTAATGTTTAAGGAAGGCACAACCACAGACTGGCAACGGTGTGAGGGTCTCCTCCACACAGACTAACTCGTGGGTTTTCAAACGGGGTTTGAAAAGACACAGCTTCTGGAAGAATCTTAAAAAGTCTTTGTAAGAGATGATGGGGCTGTTCAGTAGAGAAGAAGCAAAAAGGAGGAAAAGGTAGAGAATACAAACTTTAGGAAAGAAAAGAAAACAAAGGAGGGAGAGGAAACAGCGAAGATGAGTGAGGGTGGCAGTGAGGAGGACGATTGCAAAGGCGCACAGGGCAAAGACGGCAGCCAGGAAAGATGGCGACGACAGTGCTGTCAAAGGAGAACGTGTAAAAATGAACAGGTCTAATTTAATTCTTAGAAGAAAATCCCTCAGTTTATATATTAAAAAGCTGAGGCTAAACGAGATGAAGTAATGTCCACGCAGCATGCCTAGTAAGCAGAGTTGAATTTGATTTCAGGCCTGCTCTGTCCTAAAAGGTGATCTTAACCAGCACATTATTACATGAGTTTCTATCTGTTAAAAACAACTCCATGTCAAGTTCCTGGGTATTTCTGATTGTCTATGAAGCTGTACTTCTGAGTCAATGATGGGCTTCAAATCCTCCAATCATTGACAGATGTCACTCAGATTTCATCGTAAAGAAGCAGAATTACCTAACAAATATGAGAGTGATGTTTTCCTAGGAAGAATTATTCTGAGGGAACCAAAATAAGATTACTCATAAGATACTTATTTCTCTAGTGTCATTGAATTAGGGACGGAAAACTCCCCGTTTATGTCCAAAGGATTTTACATCTTTGATTTTTTTGACACTCCTGGCTTCAGCCCCTTCACTATATTCCTTCAGAAGACAGAAGAAAGAAGACGTATGGGGCTCACTGGTATATACACCTGGGATTCAGGAGCGTCACAAGCTTATTTATGTGGATTTCTTAACACGTGACTGTAGTGTTTCCTAGATAGACTGACACATAGGCTGGAAAAGGAGAAATAGGCTTATAATCTGATTCCTCAATAAGTAGAAACAAAAGCAACAACCACACACACCTTATTTTACCCAGAGTCCGACCACCCTTTTGCTAGCAGAGCTCTGCTGAAGTTGGCCTTTCAAGATAGAAAGATCTGCTTCTGTTGAGCACAAACCGCCTGCAGCCCCACTCACTTCCCTGGCTTACAGCGCACGCGGCGCAGTGAAGAGAATGATTATGGGGACTTTTCTCAAGGGACCTTAAGGAACCAGAGTAAAAGCAAACAAAAATATAGAAGGCTGAGACAGCTGACTTACCCATAGATGCCTAAATAAAAATCGCTCGACTAACAAGCACTAAGAATATGATCCTGGTAAGATTACAAAAGACACAAATGCCACGGGGAGTTTTAACTGGTTCAGATAGTGTGTGTATAACTGGAAATCAAACAATGGAATTCAGGTAGGAGAAACTGAGAGCTTGAAGAAATAGGTCTTAGTGGTAAGGGGCTTGTCAACTGCAGAAAGGTTCCATTATGTATTCACTGATATATTTATACACAGATATTTTGAAATAGAGAGGGCTATTGCATCAAAGAGGAGAAACTGCACTTCTGTGAACTAAAATTTAATCATAATGTACCTAGCCATATCTGAAATCTAAAGAGGAAGATTTTTTTTAACTAATGCAAAACAGGTGTTTAAAAACGTAATTGTACAAATACTGATTTTAGAAATGTACCTTGAGATATGCTCTACTTAAAGTTGAACCTTTTGTTTAAGTCCTATGGTCCCACTATAACACAGTTCAGCTGTATAACTGTAAATCCACCCATAATATATTTAACTTCTTCCCATTGAAGCACCCTGCTCCCCTCCTCCAACACCCTTTTTATTTAATTATCTAAATATTTTAGGTGAAATCATTTTTATGAGGACTCACACATGCAAAATAATTATAGAAACCCTACTATACATACACTCTATTAGGAGAATTCTAGAAAATTAGCATCCTCAGCACTAAATTTTAATAGATTATGACCAACTGAATATTTGAGAATAGTTATTTTCTGTCCAGAAATATAAAACAGAATAAAAAGAATACAGATAATATAATCAAGTCATAACAATAAAATATGTCTGATATTTAGTATTTTTTATTGATGGCTGCAGAGAGAACTTCTTGTCAAAGAAGCATTGTTTCTTTCTAATGATGTACAATGCTAAGACAAACCGGAAAATAAAAAAAAATACTGCAGTTGAAAATGCAATGTTCAAAATTACACCATTAAAATGTAGATAAAAATGAAATAATTCTACAATCCTTTCGTGTGTGCATATGGTAGTTTGTTTTTCATAGAATTTAGTTCAGTGAAATTTGCTTATTAAACTATTTGAGGCATCAGAAAGAGTAAAATAAAGCAAAATGTCTACACTGCCAAAGAAAAAAAGATAAATCAGATTTATATACAGCATCTGCAACAAATTTGAGGTACTGGCTAGGCCTTCAAGGTTCTATGCTGTAATTTAAAAACCACACACACACACACACACACATATACACACATGCTTAAAGATTCAAATTACTATTAAAAATGCGACTTTTGAAAAAAATAAAAACTCTTCTAAAGGTAGTGCTAACTTTGATGTGGCCATGTTACCAGACTGTTTTGGTACTTGAGGGCAAAATAACAGCTTCTCAGTAGCACATAATTAATAGAAGGACATCTAAATGCACCAAGAATATTACACTTGTTTTTAAATACAGAATGACAAAGTAACAATATTAACATCTTAATTTAAACACAAGGCAAATGCATACATTCTAAATACAGCATATTCACATACACATATACTTTCATTTAACAGAAATCACTAGTGCAATATCATTCCTTAGCTTTGATTTACATGAATATAATAAGTAGACCAAATTAACTACACCTGAATGTTTGTACATCTTAAAAATTCCTATGGGTACAGAAAATGTAAAACTATTGCTTATTTATAATCGTTAAGAAGATTTTTACATCAGACTATACTTTACCTCTCCTTCCCTGTACCCACTCGATAAATACATGAGAAAACTGAGGTAAAAATAAGAAACAGCCAACATACGCTGATGGTGGAGCTGTAGTCAACTCTTGCAAAATGTCTCCGTGCTACTCACTCTACTTAGTGGTAGCAAGAAGAAAACACAGGAAAAGTATTCTTCAAAAAATAATCTAGTCAAACATTAAATAAAAAAAAAACATTCACCTACTATACAGAGGTTGGTTTCGTGAAGACAGTAAATAGCTTAAATTTACAATTTTCTCTATTACCTGCCTTTAAATTAACTCTTTTAAGAAGCTAAAAGCTAATTCAAAATTTATAACAAAGTTTTGGTCAAATTAAACTATTTTCTTTCAAGATTACAGTTCAAAGCTTAAATATGATGCCTAGGACATTCGGTCTTTTGCATCAAATTCACGATCCAATTCTTCAAGGAAACATGAATTAGAGTCACTAACAGTCTATTTTTTCTAAAGTAAAAATAAGGCAGAGACCAAATCAATATGATTTAACATATTTCAATAATTCTCACATTAATATTTAAAGTAAATATTTTTCCACAATTTTTAAATACTATAAAACATTATCTAAAACAAGAAAAATATAGACACTAATATCGCGAGAGCTTAAGAGAATTAAATAAAACACCAAGTTGTCAAAGGAACATTACCAGCTTCTCCCCACCACACCATACTCCACGACGTGCCCCCACCGAGCTGACACCCTCCCACACCCACCAACACTCAAGTATCAATGAACTTACAACAAAAAATAATTTTCATCAAAATAATAAAGACAAACTGTAATCACTATCACTAGTAAATACATACAGTTCAGTTAGGCAGCTTAAAAAAGTGATACGCGTGAAAGTATAGAAGACCACACTAAAACATGAACACATTTACTACATAAAGTCTGAACGCTACAGAAAGGCAAAGAGTTTTAGTTTCAGTTGTTAATTAGCTGTAGTAACAGGATGTTTGTTAAAACTGGATTTTTAAAATATACATTATACATCTTTAAAAGTGAGAGGATTATAGAAATCAAAAACTTTTAAAAGTGTGTTTGAATGTGGTAATTCAAGAGTTTATACTGAACCTTTTATTCAATGGATTGACTAAAGGAATTTAAATCAGTGAGACCCAAATGGCTTGAGTTTAAATGGATATTGATGGAGAAGTAAACATTTGGGTACATTTTAAAATAAAGATGAAACGGTAAAGTGCCTTCAAGCTAAACATATTTAAAATAATAAATAGAAAGTAATGAAAGATGCAGCCTTACAAGGAATTAGAAAAAAAAAAAATCCCAGCAATGAATCAACACAAGCACCCCTTATTAATCGCAGTGTTTTGTTAGAGGCATTTTTCTAATTGACACTGAATTAGCATTTACTATCCCAGAGAGAGTTCTCTGTGGCAAACACTTTAATGGAGGTTGTCTGATGGCTTTGGCTCGTACTAGAGGTATAACAAAATAGATTTAGTGAGCAGAGTTAGCCTTGGTGGTACAAACAGCACCGTGGAATAGTTCTCCTTACTCACAGAACAAGCTATGCACGAAGCTCTTGCCCTTGACTAATATATTAGGTCCTCTAA
Source organism: Nycticebus coucang (assembly GCF_027406575.1). Lineage (NCBI taxonomy): Eukaryota > Metazoa > Chordata > Mammalia > Primates > Lorisidae > Nycticebus > Nycticebus coucang. Next base: position 14,562,157 of record NC_069797.1, read on the forward strand.
AACAATACATTAATTATGCATTCACTGCAAGTTCAGACACTGTGCTTAATATGATTAGTGCTGCTGTCTACCCTACTTAAACACTGACATGTATTTTAAAAACAGAAAGTGAACGGGATGCCTTCTACTATCCAGAACATTAGCTGCCTTCTCAGAAAAAGAATATACTGTAACTATGAATACACACATGCCTCAACTGCTAATACTTGTAGGAGTCCTGGTTTAGTTTTTAAACTCACAGGCATTCCCCTTTGCAATCCTCTCTCAAATTTATCTGCCTCCCCAAAGAGCTGCATTTCACTGGCTCTGAACATACGCCTCTGAATATGTTTTAAATTTTATAATGTGGTTTTCAGTATTAAAGTAAAAATTTATTTTTCTAATAGCCAAAATTTTTTCTGCTTTCTTGCAATCCTTGTAACACACAGCTAATTCAGCAAAGAATGAATTTAACACTGTAAACATTACAAATAACACCACAATCCCATTATAGTTACGGGGCTTTATTACATTTTTATTAATAAGCTGATAATGTTGTGCAAGACAGGCAGTCTGTCACTTCCTATCTCTGGAAGAGTGGACCCTTCTGTTTTCAGTGCATGTTGAAAACTATAGCTTCCACGAAACGTTTCAACTAGAGGTGGCAGGGTAAAAACATTCCTGTAGTTATTTTACCAAAGTGCATTCATCAATGACAACCTGTGTAAATACATTTAAAGATGAAGTTCACATTTCATTGTTCACATTTCAGGGGGAAACCCAACCAGTGTCTCATAAATCAATTTGTCACCTGCTTTTGGGGGCCATTTTCTCTTGGATTTCAATCCAAAGTGAAAACAGGTAAAGCAATAGGAAAAAGAATAAAATTGAAATACTTCGACGTGACAGGAAACAAAAGTGTAAGTTAGAAACCGACTGAGACCCAGGATCAAACAAACAAGATCCAACATTTGCCAAATTCACATGGCCTCACAACACCCAGCTCTCGGAAGCCCTTCTGAGCATGGGAAGACTCCACACTGGGACGGATAGATAAACCAAGGAGGGGAGCAGAGGCAGCTGAGCTGCACCCCAAAACACAGGGGCTCTCCATGGCAGTAATCCACACCAGACCAGCCAGGCCAAAAACATGGCAAGTACTTTTTTTCTTCTTTACGTAATTCCCACAGGCAATCACCTAACAACCGGGTGTTATGAAATGAATATACTATCTTAATTACCAAGAGGCCCATTAACAAATTACATGCTCAACACGAACTGTGAGAGCAAATGTATATACCAACAAAGGGCGTCCAGCACTCCCAAACTAATATTCTGAATGGAGTAAGAAAAACCATCTACTCTAAGTTGCCCAAGAGAATTTGGTTTTAACCTCTTGATTTTATGTTAATGGAAATCAGGAAAACACTAAGACAAAACTTATTGTGGAATATGCTTAGGATATGGGTCCATGTCATTAAAACTATCCTCTCCATCTTTGATAAAATGGCACTAAAGTATAATAGACTCTACATATGAACCTCTCTTAAGTACTTATTTACAATTCACAAATTTTGTGCCAAGTTAAAGGGATGAAGCAATACTTTCTTTCCATTAAAAAAAGTCTTACAGAGTGGTCACCTTGTGATATTTGATGCAACAACTAATCTATTTATAGCTCAACTGAGTAGAAAACAAGAGTCAGGCAACCTGATTTATTCTTTAGAGACCCACCATCACCTTGACAAGGAGTGAGAAATGTGAAACTAACCACCAAGCAATCAACTGTAACTGTTGTAAACATTTTGTCTGCTTTTAAGTAACAAAAGACAAGGCTAGTTTCACAGCTGGGTGCTACTAAAACGGAGCACTAAGAAAAGAGAAAAGTGCTTGATACTGAGACGAAAAATGTCTACGTCTGAACATCATATGGTTTGACTTAAAACAACTGATTAAAGATACTTAAACTACGCTTGAACATAAATTGCATGCACCTGTTGTTCCCACAGTGGTAGCCCTTCCATGCCCCGTGAGCAGGGGAACGCTTCTCTGTGGCCCTGGCTGACTCTGTCTCACATTGCCTAACACTGGAGGAGAGTGAATTTATTAATCAATTTCACAGTTTCCTTGGGATACACTATTTACATTAAAATGTAATACTAAATAAACCACAGAAATAACATTTACATTCTCTATTTAATGCCTTTCATGATAAACTGCCATCCTAATTTTATGATTTGTATAAATTTTTCTTTCTAATCAGACAAATTAGTTTCATGTGTTTCAATCATGCTCTGGGCTACTTTATCCATACTGGGAAAAACAAAATCCTAAATTCTTTAAGAAAGTGTTCATTTTCACAGCTCATGCATCAATAAGATCATTTATCATGAGTCCATTTTCTTCAAATGGTCTTAAGAAAATTATTGAATATTAACGCTGCTGAGAAAAGGTTTATCATTTTGGAATCTAGATTCACTACGACACACTGTGAATATGCAATTTAAAAAAATTCTAAAGCGATCACTTCCCAACTCAAAAGTTTACTGCATGAGTTAGTAGAAAAGCCAGTAGGTTTAATGACAGAAGAAATCGGAATTCTGAGTTTAATCTTTGGTACTGAAGAAAAGCGTTAGACCTCTGAGCCTCAGTTTCCTAATCTGACCTCTAAGGGTGACCTCCTGCTGATCCATGTACACAAGGAATTGTCGGAAGATCAAAGAGGCTGTATAGTGAAACAGCTCTGTGACCTTTAAAGTGCTCTAAAAATACAAGGCGTGCTGCAATCACTGTCACTCCTAGCCCTCTCTCCACATCCAGCTGACACATCCTCTCAGGTGCTGGGTGTTTTTTTTGTTTGTTTATTTGTATTTTTTTCCCCCCAGGGCTAGCTTGGCTTAGTTTCTGCTCTTAAACCATTTTTGAACCAGGCAGACTATGTGTAGCTGCAACTCCTTTAAGGCAAGCACTAAGAAACATTATCTACTTTATTTGGGTATGGATAAGATTTACTTGATTTCTGGCAGATGCATTATAAACGATATTAAATTAATGTGATTTATTGAAGCAAAAGTGTTTTGGCCAATGAGTTGGAGAGTAACTTGGCATCTGTGATGCCTGAAAGACTGGACAATGTATTTTGCAGCCATGAACAAGCCAGGTCTCAGAGGCCCTACCACCATTCACCAACTGAATGAAAGAAGTTCCAAAGGACTTCTTTCAGCAGGCCAAGGGCATCTTTCTTCCTTAGAGAATCCCAACTATTGAAACCATGCTCCACAGGTTAAAAAGAATTCTAGAGCTTGTCTTACAGAATGACAGATAAAGACTTGGTTGAAACCCCTCCATTTCCAAAACATCAAAACTGGTGGAAACTAGTTGAATTAATATGGCCAACTGGAGTCTGAGAAGAATAGACTTGCTAGCCCAAAGGGTGACCTTATGACATCATAGGCTAAATTTCCACTGCATGTTTCACACCAGTTCTCCTTCCTCCCCACCCTGAATTTGTACATACTACCCACAAAGAGGCGTAAAGAGGCAAGTGCACATGCCCCAGGGACATTCCAAACTTGCCCTCGCCCTCTGCCAATTGCTCCTGGATCCCAAAACCTTCCTTGCAAAACCTAAAGGGAGTAGGGGCTCAGGAGTCAGGTAAACCCAGAATGACTCAGGCAATTCACTTGACTTCTCAGAGCACCTGTTTCCTCATGGGTCAGACAGTGATAACAACACTCTGCTTACAAGATCGCTATGAAGATAAAATGAGATGATGTGTATAAAGTGCCTGGTGACTTGAGGTGATATTATTACCATCATCATCATCATCATCATCATCATGATTATGGCTATTTGGAGAGTAACCAAACTAGAGAGAGAAAAGGGCTGTGAGTCAGCAAGGCACAGGTCAGGTGAGTTTGCATGCTGCACGCAGGGCAAAATGGTAAGGTCAAAGTATAACCCACTTGACCATCAAATAGGAGATACAAGAAATGAGGGGTGGGGAACACAGGACCAGTGGCAGATGCAGAAATATGGTGGCTCCTTGCCTAAGGCCTCTAGCATTAGTACAGGTGCTGTAGAGATAGATACTATTCCCAATAGAATCCACCTAGTATCAGGTTAGGGAAGATGGAAATCACATATGGATTGAGAGAAAGTAGAAGCCTCTAAAATATATGGCATATTTTAGCCATACATCTACAAATCTGATAATGATGAATTTCTACTTGGAAATCAATTTTCATAATAGTTCAAAGATACCCACAAAGACACAAGAAGCAGACCCCTTACCATCTCACCCCAGCGCCCCCTTCAAAATTGAAAGATTGCTGACAGAAATATTTGTAGAAAGAAATACAACTAAAAGGAAGAGCAGCAGGTCAGTTTATTCACTGGCATGACCCACTGTCTATGGATCAACAACTAAAAAAGTTTGTGGTCCCATAACAACCATACCGGTTTCAAATAAAAAAAATTTACAAGAAATGATCTTTAGCCAACTAAATCTGTTTCACTTGTAACCTAACCAAATTTTAAGATTCTTAAATTCTTAGGGAATTTCTAAAGGTAGGGAATTAACTAGCTAGAGAATAAGCAAGAACCAAAAATTCAAACAGAAAATTCAGCATCTTTTACAAAACAAACAAAAAACACTTTCTCAATGTTATGAAAAAGCACTGGCAATCTTTTAATACCAATTAAAAGTATAAAAAATTTTTTCTCTCCAGAATCTTATATACAATTGTATGAAATGTCTCTTGATTTTCCCTATTTTTGAAGAAATTTAACGAAGCAAATGATGATAAACTATAATAGGCAAGCAAAGATTTAGTAAAATCACAGACACTAAATACCAATTCATTTAACTGGCTGGAAGGGATTGCTATAGCACGCTGAAGATTTTGCAACCTTATGTGTTTTTACAAAGAAAAGGACCCTAACCTCAAAGTGGTATCTGACACCCAGGCCAACAATTTTTTTTCTCAAATTCACTTCCTTTTCTGTATTATCTCCATCATTTCTGATTTCACGCTTCCTCTAGTTGCTGGGGTTATGGTAGTAACACCCTACATGGTCAACATGCCTCCAGGCTTTCCCACTTCAAGGACTCTCACTTTCCTACAGTACCAACTCTGGGCTCTGTAGGCTGGGCAATTACGACACTCCACATGAGGACCTCTATGGCTAGCAACTTCCTTCTGCAACCTGACAGTCCAGGCCCCTCCGTACCACACATGTGCACATGTGGTGTTTTCCAGCTTCTCTGGGCTCAGGTTATTTATTTATTCTAACTAGAGTGTTCCTCTACCCATCTTTAAATCCTGTACAACCTACATACTCAAGCTAAAATGAACCACCTCCTCTAGATGGATTCATCAACTCTTTCTACCACACAAGCCAGAGAAAATCTTTCTTCTACCTGTATAATATCCTATGTCACTTTATATTTCCTATTTTCTACCCTGAACTGCATCTATCTGTTTATATATCTATCTTACATTTCCTAATAGGTTGTAAGAGTAGAAATGTCTTATTTACCCATCTCCAATGATATAGGACGATACTATTAACATCTCCATTTTACAGACGAAGAAATCAAAACAGAATTGCTAAGTAATCTGTCCCACAGCACACTACAGGCAGCGACGGACAGAACTCAAACCTATCTTCTTAGCCACAATGATGTCCAGCCTATCAGGATATTGCAACTATTAGAAATCATGATTTTCCATCTTCACTTTGATTACTGGGTTGCTTCAAGCCTAAGTGGCCAGGTTGTCGCAATGACAGCAACAGCGCAGGATGTTAGATGCACCACTAAGCATTTACCTTGCTTTTGGCTTCCATTCTTCAGCTTATTAATCTCTTTTCCTTACGTTGGTTTTTAGAAAGTGCCTGGGAATACGTACATAATTTTAAAAATCAACTTTACTTTTACTCACAACATTCAGATCATAAAGGCTGACAGAGAAGGTCAGAGGAAATACAGCTGGCTGAGGCATACAAGATGTAAATAGAGAGCTAAAAGATATGAACACATTAATAACACAATTGCAGAACAGAAATCAGCACTAGAAATATTAAAGAACAAAACCCACCTCTAGAAAGTTAAGCCAGTTTGTCACAGGCAGCGTGAGGCTGCCACACTCACAAAGGTGACGGAAGCAAAGGACAAAGAGATGAAAATGTCAAGAAAGAAAGGAGTCAGAAGACTGACAACTGAGAAAGGAAACATGGACAGTGAAGACCAAATGTCACAAAGACACAGATTCTCAACATCATAATTCCCGTATTCTAGGGAACTCAGCTTTAAGGATCAGCGGTTAGAGAGACGAAGCCTGGACAGAGCTGGGACGCTGCTCCAGCGGTGCTCTCACCCCCGGCCTCTGTGTGATGCCCTGCCCTCCTCCAGCTGGCTTCCAGGGCTGCTGTGCTGGCCGCACAGTTCCTGAAGTGCCGCTTATTTTTATTCCATGTTAATGACATCTTCCCTTCAGGATTCTTCCTCACTATGGGTCTGTGGCTTCCTCACTCAATGGACCACCAAACAGCGCCTCATAAGGTCACCAATGGTTTCTTCATCATTCTTTCCAATGGACTTTTCCAGTTACTATCTGCCACTCCCTCCTCCTTAAAAAAATACCCTTCAATTTATGTGACATCCTGATTTTCTTCTTCATGTCCTCTGCAAGGTCATCCTTCTCTTCCTGACACTAAATGCTATAGTTCTTCCAGGCTGGTCCGAGGACATTTAATTTCACTGGAGTGTCTATAGCTATAATTATCTCTATGCAGAGGACTCTTAACTTTCTATCTGCAACACATTTCTCAATGTTAACCTCCAGAACCCCACATTCATCTGTCCACTTGACCTTCCTCTTGGCTGAAGGCACCTTGCAGTTAACATGTCCAACACTGAACTCATGATACGTCTCCCATTTGCTAACTCCTCTCTCCCACACACAAACCAAGCATCCCCAGGTACAGGCCATCATCACCTTTTGCCTAGACTCTAGAATATGACAAAAGCCTCTTGACCATTCTCTCTGAACTCATTCTGGCTCAAATAATGAATCTGAGTAAGTATTTCTCTCTGCTAAAGCACAACAATGGTTTCCTAATGCTTTATAATAAAATAAAATAAACTGTTAATATAGCCTATAAGACCACCCATGGTCTGAGCTCCAATATCTTCTCCAGCCTCTTCTCACTTAACATTCCCCCTCTGTCTCTGTCCACTCACAGGGCTCTCAGTTTTTCTACACCACGTTTCCTCCTGACATAGAGCTTTTGGAAACATTATTCACTCTGTCTAGAATCCTCATCCCTCTCCTATATACCCAGTCAACTACCCCCACTCGTCTTTAGGATTTCAGCTCCCATATCACTTATATTCCTTTAACAAATTCAAACAGTAGCAGGTACCTCTCATTTGTAGCACTCACTAACGCAATTTTATAGTTTTTAAATAAAATTAGTGATTAATTATTGCCTGCCTTCTCACTCCCCAATAGGCATTAAGTCCAGTAACAGAAAGGACCATGTCAGCTTTCTGCCTAGAGCAAAGCCTAATGTCTGCTATAAATACCAGACATTCAGTTGAACACAAGTTGAATATATGAATAAATTACAAATTTTCACAAAATATAGGAAGTAGGATCAGAAAACGTCATCTCAGAGCAAATGAACCCTCCACATAAACAACAGAGTCAGACAGGAGATACATAAACAGTAGAACTTCCATAGCTGACCACCGTCCTACACTGACCACCTCCTTAAGGTGGCCTAATCATCATAGACTGGACATGCACCACATGTAGGTATCAGTACAGGAGGACCAGTTCTTTATGGCAACCACCTCTGTATACTGACGTTTGTCACAAGGGTGGTCAACTTACAGAGGTTCTCCTGTATGTTAATTACTGAAAATCACAAAAGTGTACAGGAGGTCTGTAACATCAAGCCTGTGGACACTGCAGATTCCAGTAAATAACATGCACCCTGCATATGAGCCAATACTATGATTAAAGGTCCTTTTCTTAGTTCAATGGTAATGAACAGAGAGAAAATAACAACCGTGAAATTGTAAAAACCCCCCAACTAAAAAATGGAAAATAATACTGGGAGGCAAATGAATGTTTGTTTGGGGGAAAAAAAAAAGTAAATTTCAGAATTGTTTGCTTTTTACTCTCAATACTATAGAAGAACTAATGCAAGACAACATAGTTACATGAAAAAACAGCTGCCTATCTCAAGAATGGAAGAAAAAGTATCCAATGTACTCAGCCCTACTATGAAACTAATTTATGGCTTTCACATGAAAGCTATAAACCAGTTATAACCCAAGAATAGGAGGAAGGGGGAAAGGGAGGGGAGGGAGGGGGGATGTGGGTGGAGGGAGGGGGATTGGTGGGATTACACCTGCGGTGCATCTTACAAGGGTATATGTGAAACTTAGTAAATGTGGAATGTAAATGTCTTAATACAAAAACTAAGAAAATGCCAGGAGGGCTATGTTAACCAGTGTCATGAAAATGTGTCAAACGGTCCATAAAACCAGTGTATGGTGCCCCATGATCGCATTGATGTACACAGCTATGATTTAATAAAAAAATAAAAATTAAAAAATTAAAAAAAAAGAAAAGAAAAAACAGCTGCCTGAGTACAAGTAGAAATAAAAAGAACAATGCTGAGAAATGGAACTATTTGAAAAAAACTAAAAATCTAGCAGCTAAGAAAAGCTAGGAAGGAACATGCAAAGAAAGTAAAGTATAAATCTAATTTTTTAAACTATATTTTACCAAGAAATAAAAAAAAATAAATAAGTAAATATAAAAGGAGGAGTTTCTTTTTTTTTTTTTTTGCAGTTTTTGGCCGGGGCCAGGTTTGAACCCACCACCTCCAGTATATGGGGCTGGTGTCCTACTCCTTTGAGCCACAGTCTCTGCCCAAGAGGAGTTTCTTTATTTGTCCTTTTCTCTCTCATATTTTAGTATTTCTGAATTGGGATTCATCTTCAGATTGATTTGTACATGTAATGTTATCTAGCTCTGTAAACCCTCCTGCCTTCAAGTGTTAGCAAATGGCCTTAGACTCCAAGATACACCTTTGGTTAAGAAGACTAAATACTACAGAGGTGTCTACCCAAATACATCCACAAATACAATGCAGCTCTAGTTAAAATCTCATTTTTTGAAAGAACTTCAAAAACAATTCTCAGTTTCATATAAAAAAATAAACTGTTAAAAAGAACCAAAATTGTCCCTTTTAAAAAAACAGTGCATTGTGTGCTCAGGTATCAAAGTACGTAAGAGAGATAAGCACTACTTAACAGGGTGTGGATCTAAAAACAGGCTAGTAAAGCAGAAATAAACCCAAATACAAAAGAACTTAGCCATTTATAAGAGTAGCATTTAAAAATAACCCAGGGATAGCAAGATAACAATTTAGAGTCAAATGAAGTTTAGTCATCACCTCTATTATCTGTGCTACATTCTGTTTCCTGAGTCTAGTTTTCTGCCTTTATGCCAGTACCAAACTGCTTTGATTATTAGGTTAAGTACCTTTGCAATGTGCAGAGAAATCAGGAAGTGTGATGCCTCCATTTTTTTTCCCAAGTTTTTATTTCAAAAGATTTAGGGGTATAAGTAGATATCTGTTACATGGATAAATTATAATTTATCACTAGGTTAAGTCTGGGCTTTTAATATGTCCATCCCCTGAATAGGGTAGATTGTATTCAAAAGGAAATTATTTGTCCCTCATTTCCCTTCCATCTTCTCCACTTTTGAGTCTCCAATGTCCAATCTCTCTGACCTTGCATAGCCACAGATTAGTTTGCACTTAGGAGTTGGTCTTCTATTTATGGGTTTCATCCCAGCTGCTGCAAAGGACATTGTTTTATCATATTTTTACGGTTCATTAGAATTCTCATTCTAGCAGAACCTCTCTAAGTGGACCACCCAAGGGGCCTATAAAAAACTGGTCAACATGTGGAGGTGGTCACCATAAGGAACCAGGACTCCCATGCCGACACGTACATGTGGTACATGTTCAGTCCAAGAAAATTAAGTCAACTTAAGGAGATGGTCAATAAAGAGAGGTGGTCAACTATGGAGGATCTACTGTATATATCGTGTTTTCTTTGCTCACTTACTGACTGATGGGCCTTTGTGATGCTGAGAGACATTTGAGTGCAAGCATCTTTTGATGCAGTAATTTCTTTCTTCTGGTGGACGCCCAGTGGTGGGATTGCTGGATCAAAATGGACCTCCTTTGGGTTCCTGAAAATCTTCATGCTGCTTTTCACGGGGGTTGTGCTAGCTTGCATTCCACCAACAGAGCACGGGCGCTCACTCTCTTTCCACCGTACATCTTTTTTCGTTTTTGAAAAATAATAAAATTTTAAAAATCCAAAGAGAAAAAGGCATAAAGCTTTTCTAATGCTTTTTCCCAAGGAAGAAGCCACTACAAAACAACAGATTTGCTACATAAAAATGCAGACTCCCATATATCCCAAAACAACACAAAAATAAATAATGAGTAAAGTACAGGCTCAGAAAAATATTTTCAACAAAAGGTTCATTTCTTTACAAAAGGCACTTACATTACTTAAAAAGGAAATATCTTCATGCTTAAATGGACAGAAGACATGATCGAACAATCATGACAGCAAAAAGGAAAATGCAAAAGGCTAATATTTGTAATTAAAGCTAGGAACATAAAGCCTTTCTTCTTTTTTTCAAAGCTTAAGATTTAGGGAATCTCTGAATGACAAACATCCAGCTTATGTACAACTTGTACTTACAAATGGAGGTATTAGGGTAAGCAGGCAAGTTACAAGCATCCGAATGACGTACAACTCACACTTATGAATGTGAGTGGGGGCTATGGCAGGTAACAGGGACTTGGTACTACATAGATGCAAATTCAGTTTAAGAATAAACCTACAAAGCCTATCTCACTGGTAACCCAAGGACCGCCTATAAAGATGGCAAGAATGTGTTGGGAAGGGTATGAAGAAACAGGTGTGGGGGCAAGCTGGCTTGATGTGCCCAAGAGGCCTGCAAGGTTCTGACTACAGGCAGGAGAGGATTTCACTTATATTTTGGGGCAAAGCTCACAAGCCAGAGATGCCTGGAGTCTTCTCTCCCCAATCTCACTGTGCCCAGTTGCAAACAAGCTGTTACTCAGCCGCCATTTGGCTCTCTCCCTCCTCCACTTATATTTTTGGAAGGTAACCCTGGATGTTGTCTTGAGGATATTATAGAAGGGCAAGGTGGAAGTAGCAACACCAGCAAGGAGATGATTGTAATAATCTATGCCAGAGTGTGAGAACTGGCTGGAGAACCCAACCAGCCTCTAGTCGTTCCTCATGACTCCAACAAATAATGTGTGTGTGGGTGTGTATACTTGACCAGCACAATTACCTGATGGCAAGAATGTGGGGTTTGAGAGAAAACCCCAGGTAATTAATGACTCAAAAGTATTTGGGCAGAGCAACCAGTGGCTTCAGTTGACAGTAATTGAAATGGGAAGTCACAGCAAGTTGAGGAGAAAGATGAGTAGTTCAGTTTTAGACATGTTCCATTTCTGGTGTCTTCCAGAAATATAACTGGAGCTTCGAGTAGGCAGTAGGCCATACAGAGTTTAAGTTTCTACATCTCTTATTTTTTACCCTGGTAATAAAGGTCCTGATAAGGAAACATAACATTGGAATATATTTTCACTAGAAGCCATTTGTGGTAAGCAAAGAGAACACATAACTCAAGGGGCAGAGCAACATGGCAGACCACAAGGATCGCTCAGCTGAGTTCTCCCAGTACAACTGGGGAAAAAGAGAACCCAGCCATACCTGGGGCATGGACCTCACCCAGAGTCAAAGCTCAGGGAGCACAGCAAGGAGGTGGTGAGCTGGGTACAGCATGTGATCAGGAGCAGTGGAAATCTGACTCAATAGAGCAAAGACTCCTGTATTTTTGGTCATGCTCTGGGACAAAGTAATTTGAAGCAAAGGAGAAAGCGAGAAAGAAAAAGGAGGACAAGGAGGTGAACAAGAAGAAAGAACACATGAGGAACCAATAGAAAAATTGGGGCAACGTGAAAAACCAAAAAAGAGCAACTCCCCACAAGGCAGCTCCTGCAGAAGACTCCACCTATAAAGGATTAATGGATTTGACTGAAAGGGAATTTAAAATATGGATGATAAAGATAGTAAAAGGAATGGACAATAAAATGGAAAGACAAAAGCAAAAGTTTGATGAGAAATATGGAGAAGTATCAAAAATAGGTTAGACCATGGAGAAGAAAGAACCTCAGGGCTAGAGGATAAAGTTTACGAGTTAACCCAGGTAGTCAAAGAGGGAGAAAAGAAGAGAGAGAAAGCAGAATGGTCACTTAGCAAACTATGACACTCCATGAAACATTCAAACATATGAATAATAAGGAACCCTTATGGGGAAGATTATCCCAAAGGAATGGAAGCCCTACTGGAGACTATCATAAATGAAAACCTCCCAACTTTCCCTAAAGATCTTTTTTTATTTTATTAAATCATAGCTGTGTACATTAATGTGATCATGGGGCACCATACACTGGTTTCATAGACCGTTTGACACATTTTCATCACACTGGTTAACATAGCCTTCCTGGCATTTTCTTAGTTATTGTGCTAAGACATTTACTTTCCACATTTAATAAGTTTCACATATACCCTTGTAAGATGCACCGCAGGTGTAATCCCACCAATCACCCTCCCTCCGCTCACCTCCCCACTCCCTCCCCTCCCTTTTCCCCTTCCCCCTATTCTTAGGTTGTAACTGGGTTATAGTTTTCATGTGAAAGCTGTAAATTAGTTTCATAGTAGGGCTGAGTACATTGGATACTTTTTCTTCCACTCTTGAGATACTTTACTAAGAAGAATATGTCCCAGCTCCATCCATGTAAACATGAAAGAGGTAAAGTCTCCATCTTTCTTTAAGGCTGCATAATATTCCATGGTGTACATATACCACAATTTATTAATCCATTTGTGGATCGATGGGCACTTGGGCTTTTTCCACGACTTAGCAATTATGAATAGGGCTGCAATAAACATTCTGGTACAAATATCTTTGTTATGATGTGATTTTTGGTCTTCTGGGTTTTTTGCCTAGTAGAGAAATTATAGGATTGAATGGCAGATCTATTTTTAGATCTCTAAGTGTTCTCCAAACATCTTTCCAAAAGGAATGTATTAATTTGCATTCCCACCAGCAGTGTAGAAGTGTTCCCTTTTCTCCACATCCACGCCAACATCTTTGGTCTTGGGATTTTGTGATATAGGCTAATCTTACTGGACAATTAAAAACATTCAGCGGGGGAAAGGATTCCCTATTTAACAAATGGTGCTGGGTGAACTGGCTGGCAACCTGCAGAAGACTGAAACTGGACCCACACCTTTCACCATTAACTAAGATCGACTCTCACTGGATCAAAGATTTAAACTTAAGACATGAAACTATAAAAATACTAGAAGAAAGTACAGGGAAAACCCTTGAAGAAATCGGTCTGGGCGAGTATTTTATGAGGAGGACCCCCCGGGCAATTGAAGCAGCTTCAAAAATACACTACTGGGACTTGATCAAACTAAAAAGTTTCTGCACAGCCAAGAACACAGTAAGTAAAGCAAGCAAACAGCCCTCAGAATGGGAGAAGATATTTGCAGGTTATGTCTCCGACAAAGGTTTATTAACCAGAATCCACAGAGAACTCAAACGTATAAGCAAGAAAAGAACAAGTGATCCCATCGCAAGCTGGGCAAGGGACTTGAAGAGAAACTTCTCTGAAGAAGACAGGCGTGAGGCCTACAGACATATGAAATATGCTCATCATCTTTAATCATCAGAGAAATGCAAATCAAAACTACTTTGAGATACCATCTAACTCCAGTAAGACTAGCCTATATCACAAAATCCCTAAAGATCTTGACATGCTCCTTTCAGATGGATATGGAACCCTGTGTCTTCTGAGATGAAACAGAGCCTCTCCAAGCAAGACACATTGGAATGAACCCGTCCAAAGTCAAAATGAAAGAAAAAATTCTTCAAGCAGCCAGGAGTAAACACCAACTGACCTACAGAGGCAGAGCCATTAGGATGACAGCAGACTTTTCAATTGAAACCTTCCAAGCCAGGACAGCATGGTCATCCACCTTCAACATTCTTATTGTTAACCTAGAATTCTGTATCCTGCTAAACTAAGTTTCAAAATTGATGGAGAAATCAAATCTATTGTGGATATACAAACACTGAGGACATCTGTCACAACAAGACCAGCTCTACAAGAAATACACCTATTCTCACACTGACCTTCACAATGAACCACCAGCTAAGTAAACACCCAGAAGCTAAAGGTCAAAACTTAGCTTCCACAGTGGTGCAAAGGATAAAATTCACAATGGACTTTCACAAAATAAGATGAATAGAGCTCTACCACACTTATCATTTCTCTCAATAAATGTCAATGGGTTGAATTCATCACTGAAGAGGCACAGGCTGGCTGAAGCAAGGCTAGTTTAATATGTGCAAGTCCATAAACATAATCCACCATATGAACAGAAGCAAAATCAAAGACCATATAATCCTCTCAATAGATGCAGAAAAAGCATTTGATTAAATTCAGCATGCTTTTCTAATTAGAACACTTAAGAATACAGGCATAGGTGGCACATTTCCTAAACTGATCGAAACCATCTACAACAAACCCACAGCTAATGTTATACTGAATGGAGTAAAATTGAAAGCTTTTCCACTTAGAACTTGAACCAGATAAGGTTATCCTCTATCAGCACTACTATTCAACATAGTGCTGGAAGTTCTAGCCAATACAGTCAGGCAAGAGAAGGAAATAGAGGGCATCTAAATGGGCACAGGGAAGTCAAACTCTTGCTCTTGGCCAACAATATGATCTTATACTTAGAGAACCCCAAAGACTCAACCCCAAGGCTCCTGGAATTGCTCAAAAAATACAATAATTTCTCAGGATATAAAGTCATTGTCCACAAATAAGTAGCCTTTGCATATGCCAATAACAACCAAGGTGAGAAGCTAATCAACGATACCATTCCCTTCACAGTAGTTCCAAAAAAAATGAAATACTTAGGAATATACCTAACAAAGAGGTGAAGGATCTCTGCAAAGAAAACTATGAAACCCTAAGAAAAGAAATAGCAGAAGATATTAACAAATGGAAGAACATACCACACTCATGGGTGAGAAGACTCAACACTGTAAAAATGTCTATTCTATCCAATCTACAGATTCAATGCAATCCCCCATTTAAATACCATCATCATACTTTCAAGATTTGGAAAAGATAATTCTTTATTTTGTATGGAACCAGAAGAAACCCCACATAACCAAGGCAATTCTTAGTAATAAAAACAAAGCCAGGGGTTATCACACTACCAGACTTTTGGCTATACTACAAGGCCACAGTGATCAAAACAGATGGTATGACACAAAAATAGAGACATTGATATTTGGAACAGAATAGAAAGCCATGAAACATAACTAACATCTGACAGCCACCTGATACTTGATAAACCAAACAAGAACATACACTGGTGAAAAGAACCTTATTCAATAAATGGTGCCAGAGAACAGCATAACCACATGTAAATGACTGAAATTGGACCCGCACCTCTCACCACTTACAAAAATTGACTCAAGATGGACAAAAGATTTTATTTATGTATATATGTATGTATTTATTTATTTATTTTCAGATAGAGTCTCACTATAGCACCCGCAGTAGAGTGCCGTGGCGTTACAGCTCACAGCAACCTCAAACTCTTGGGTGTAAGCAATTCTCTTGCCTTAGCCTCCCAAGTAGCTGAGATTACAGGCGTCCGCCACAATGCCTGGCTATTTTTGGTTGCAGTTGTCATTGTCGTTTAGCTAGTCTGGGCCAAATTCGAATCCACCAGCCTTGGTGTATGTGGCTGGCACTGTAAGCACTGTGCTATGGGCCTGGACAAAAGATTTAAATCCAAGGCATGAAACAATAAAAATCCTCAAAGAAAGTGTGGGGAAAACACATGAAGATATCAACCAGGGAAAAAATTTTATGAAGACGTCTGTGAAAATTGCAACAACGACAAAAATAAATAATTAATTAATCTGAAATGCTTCTGAACAGCTAAGGAAACAACAACCAAAGCAAACAGACAACCTTCAGAATGGGAAAAGATATTTGCATATTATGAATCTGAATTGGACAAAAGCTTGATAACTAGTACCTACAGAGAACTCAAATTAATCACAAAAAAAGACCCAACAATCCCATATATCACTGGGCAAAAGTTATGAATAGAACCTCTAAAGAAGAAAGATGAATGGATAACAAACATGAAAAAATGTTTATTGGTGGCGCCTGTGGCTCAAAGGAGTTGGGCACCGGTCCCATATGCCGGAAGTGGTGGGTTCAAACCCGGCCCTGGCCAAAAACTGCAAAAAAAAAAAAAAAAGAAAGAAAAAATGTTTATCATCCCTAATCATCATAGAAATGCAGATCAAACCTCCCTGAGATATCACCTAACCCCAGTGGGAATGGCCCACATCACAAAGTCTCAAAGCTGCAGATGCTGGTGTGGATATGGGGAAAAGGAAACACTTTTACAATGCTGGTAGGACTGCAAACTAATACAACCTTTTTGGAAGGAAGAATGGATAATCCTCAAAGAAGTCAAATTGGGCCTCCCATTTGATCCTGCAAACCCATTACCAGACATCTACCCAGAAGAAAAAAAATCCTTTTACCATAAGGAGATTTGCACTAGACTGTTCATCACAGCTCAATTTACAACGGCCAAATTGTGGAAACAATTTAAATTCCCCACCAACCCAGGAATGGATTAACAAGCTGTGGTATAAGTATACCATGGAATACTATTCAGTCATCAAAAAGATGGAGACTTTACATCTTTTGTATTAATCTGGATGGAGGGGGAACACATTCTTCTTAGTAAACCATCACAAGAATGGAGAAGCAAGAATCCAATGTACTCAACTCTAATAAAAGGCAGTAGATGAGCTAATATAATATAAGGGGGGTAGGAGACTGAAGGAACTGGGTGTACGGCATACCTCTTGGGGGTGGGAGTCAATTATAAGAGGAACTTTAACAAATGCAATCAGTATAACCCAATTCTTTGTACCAAGGAATCCCAAACAATAAAAAAAAAAAAAAAAGAGAGAGAGAGAGAGAGACAGAGAGAGAGACAGAGAGAGAGAACACATAACTCATTACGTTACCACCAAATCACTCTGGAATACATTAATTGGTACTACAGTTCCCCCTTACCTTCGTGGGATACATCCCACAATCCCCAGAGGGTGCCCAACACCTACATGTACTGATAGTAAGCTTTTTCCTATACATACATACTTATGATATAATACTTCACTTTTTCACTTATTGGAAACAGTTTAAAGCTTCTCTTTGGCATACCCCAATAGACAGCATCACTAATTCTTGGGCTTTGGGGACTAAAGCAAGGATTACTTGAACACAAGTACTGCAATACTTGAACAGTCAATCTGATAATCCAGATGCATTCTAAGTGACTGACAGATACCATCTGCAGCTGAATTCTCCGCACAGTGGGGTGGCTTATGTCCAGGTGGGATTGAGCAGGGCAGAGAGACATTTCATCACGCAACTCAGGACAGCATGCAACTTAAAATTTGTAAATTGTTTCTGGAATTTTCATTTAATATTTCTAGATCAAGGTTGACTACTGGTACCTGAAACCTCACAAAGTGAAAGGATAAAGGTACCTGAAACCTCACAAAATGAAACAGAGGATTATTGTGCCAATTAATCAAGAGTAACTTAAACTTCAAATGACAAGAAGATAAAATTAGATACAAATGCATTTAGTATTGTACGAAAAACTCTGCTGTGCTATTATAAACTTTCATGTTGCCATTAACTTCAGCCTGATTTTATCTGTTTTCTTAGTATTATCCAAAATTTTAATTCAATTTGTTTTATTACAATTTCAATGTTAATCCTTTCAAAGACTAATAAATTTCTAAGAAAATTTGTGCAAACAACAGGATTATCTTGTTCTATACATCATAAAATGTAATTTCATTTTTAAATGATAGCTTTGATGAATTTAGAATAACAAGGGAACAAAGTAACACTGTATGTTTAGAGTCTTTTAATTGCTGAATGTATGTTCCCATTTACTAATTCATTTTCTTAGTCATTTATTCCATAGCTCTTCACTGAGTGCCTATTTGTCAGGTGCCAAGGATTAAGTTAAATAAAATATGCCCTGGAGCCAGAAAGGGGCTCATTGGCTAGTGGAAAACAGAGATACGTAAAAACATAATTAAAGTGTAATTTAATAAATGGTATAATGGAGAAATACATAAGGAGTTATGAGATCTCAGAGGAGAATGTGTCAAAATCTAGAAAAGGTTAAATCAAGCCCTAATTTACCAGTTTATGGAAAGCAAGCAACAGGTATTGATTGAAATGACCTTAGCATAAAAGGTTAAATAAACTAATATGAGGACATTTTTGCGCCACCACATAGCAATCCCTAATTATCATAACTTAAGAATACTCATTTGAAGTGTTTTCTAGTAATTATGAATTATGTATAGATAAGACTGTAGTTCTTCACCAAATTACATAATTCTAAAGCAGTGGTTCTCAATCTTCCTAATGCCACAACCCTCTAATATAGTTCCTGTGGTTCTTGACCCACGGGTCGAGAACCACTGCTTTAAAGATTTCATCAAACACCTAAGGGCTGGACTTCTTTTACAGAGGATTACAGTGTCAATGTCACCCATGACAACCTGCGATACTTTGCAGTGAAACTTCAATGGCATAATCAGAAATATTTCTTTGATCAATGAATTATTAAAAATGAATGCTGAATTTTTTACTATTATACTAATCTATACTGACATTTAGAACACAATTAAGAATTCCATGTTCAATTACTACTGAGATTTCAATTTGATAGAAATGATGAAAATAGGCATGACAGTGACAATAAGGACGACAAGTTTAAAGTGATTTTACTTTCTCTTCTTGTAAAACCCCAGCTGAATATTAATTGAGTGCATGTCTAATTCAGGTGAATTTTTTTTGTTTGTTTGTTTTTTTAAGTTCATGTAAATTCTGTAAAACTATGCTTGGAAAATAATAAAAATACTTGAAATACCATACTTACTGTATGTATGAACAACTGCAGGGAAAAATGGGGTAACTGAGGGAAAGAATGAGGAAGAAACGTAGATAGCTCTTTCCACAGTTAAGTGAGGAAATACACTACCATGTAATAGCACGAAATGTAAATTAACTTTAGGGTCTGGTGTTTTAATTTGACAGCTGTTTGACAACTGGAAAATGGAAAACTGACCTCAGACAACTGTGTATAAATGAGAGACGATTAAGCCAAAGAGTTTCACATGGAAAGATACAATATACATTGTAGTAACTTCTCCCGTGGGAACAGATAAATGCAGCCTGGAATTTTTATTGTCTTTGAAGGTGCTGATATTCAATGGACTTAAATTTCACAAAGAGCTGTGTGTTACTCTATCACAATTAATGGCACTTTCTGAAATGTAATGCCATCAGTAGAGAAATAATTGTAAACACATTTGGAATTTCCAGGTGTTTCTTGAAGCAATTTTGAGTTGACCCTCCATGACTTCACCTTTTGAATGCTAAAGTAGTAACATACCCCTCCCTGTTTTAAATTTAAAAATAATGAGCTCTTCTATGCCATTTTATAGCTAAAGAAGATACCACTGCCCAAGAAGGCTAGCAGCTGAATCTGTCAGCTAAAATTCAGTACCCATTCCTTGATTTTATCTAAGCTTCTGAGATATTCTTAACACTAATGAAGGACACTTACCTCCACTGGTAAGTTTTGAAGAATTCTGCTTTCAAGAAAAGATCTTTCTTTTCTTTTCCCCCACCCCAGTAAATGATAATATAAAAAGTATATTTCCCATTTCAAAAACCAAGATTGGGGAACTCAAGGCAAATTCAACTCACTGACAGGTTTTGTGTGAGGTATGCACCTTGTTTCCAAAAATTGAGCCAAACTTAAAATCAAGAAATTTTACATGAAATTCTACATTTCTAAGTTGTATAAAGAATTGGAGGTTCTAGCAACATTGGGCCTGTGTTTACCAAGGCCAGGGGTAGCAGCTGCTGCCCTTCGCCAGGGCCCTCACCCTCCATTATCAGGGCCACCAGCAGCCCTACACAGCGAGGATAACATGGATGTGAAACATGTGAGCTCATTTGCCTCTGAAAATGGAAAATAGTCACCATGAGTAACTAAGATGAGTTCCTTGTGACCCGGAACAGCTATTTTTAAAAAAGATCTCATTTCTGTGGCCTGTCTATAATTACTCTCTAGGAAGACTGTTTTATACAAACACAACTGTAGTCCCAGGAGCTAAGGAGCTTAAGAGGGAGGACCACAGACAGATGGAAATCCAGGGAATTCTTTCTTCAGTCCAGGAAGCAATAAATAGAAAGACCAGAGTGAGAAACGAGGGCCAAGCAGAAGCTTCCAGTCTGTTCTTCATGCTACATCTTGACTCTTCCTCAGAGCCAGGTTAGGTTCTCCCTCTCCCCGGGGTGCCTCACCACTCACCACAGTTGTAATTTTACGTTTATCTGTGTGGTTTCTGATGGATAAGCAGCATTCATGTATTTGTTGAGCTCCTACTAGGTACCAGACAATGTTCTAGGCACTGGGAGAAGGGCAGTGCATAACACCAAGTGTCTCACACCTGGAACTGACGTTCTAGCAGGGCAAACAGACAACAAACAAAAAGACGTACACCAGAGGAGAGTGGGAAGGTGATTTCTCACTTTTCTGAGGAGGTGATATTCAGGCAGAGGTTTGATTGAAGCCATCTGTAGATCTGTGAGAAGGCAGAGGGCATCGGGAGAGAGAGTTCTGGACGGCTAGGGAATGGCGAGGGAGCCAGTTGGCAGTACAGGAGTGAGCCAGGGGCCAGAGGAAGAACCACAGGTGCAGAGGCCACAGAACACTCCACAGGTGGGGACTCCAGGCTTTACTCCGAGTTAATCCATCCACACGCTGCTCTGCTTATCTCAAAGTCTATCTGCTCAATATCTTTATTTTCCCATCACAGAAAACACCACTCGTAGGCCTTGGATTCCAACCTCTCTCCTGCCCTCTGCTCTCAAGTTGGTGCCATCCCCTTAACCCTCCCGCATTCCCTCCCACCGCACACAAGCCCCATCTACCTGGTACCAGTTTTGGGGATTTGTGTTATATCATTTCCTGCTGGATGCATCAAGAACAAGCAAATCTGAAAATCCACAAAAATCCAGACTGGAATCATTATTCTTCACCAAGGTTTGCTCCTTTTTTTTTTTTTTTTGGTTTTTGGCCGGGGCTAGGTTTGAACCCGCCACCTCTGGCATATGGGACCGGCGCCCTACTCCTTGAGCCACAGGCGCCGCCCCAAGGTTTGCTCCTTTTTATGAGATGGCACTCTATCCATCCACTGAAGCATCAGAAACCCAGGAGTTGTTTCATACTCCTTCCTTTTCTTCACCAGGACATGTAATTAATGATTAAGACCTTTCGACTCAACTCCTATCCGGATGACATCCCTCCTTGGCTCTCCCATGTCCTCAACTACTTCATCTGCTACAGAAAGCAAGTCTCCCCACCTCCTGTTCTCTTCCAATACATTTTCATTAATAAGAATACTTAACATTAATGGCATTTTTTACTAAGTAACAGGCTCTGGTCTCACCATGGTAGGGGAGGAAAATCTTTTCCTCGAAATTCTTAAGTCGAATGATTAAGGTCCTGAGGATTAAATGGATAGCAGGCACATGAATAGAATAGATTAATACAAATCTATTTTATATGCATGGGATACACAGAAAGAAGTGAATATTAAAAGGAGTGGTAAGATTGAAGAGCTTATAAACCATCTTGACAGGAGAAAAGGGAAAGGGAAGGCCAGTGATGGGTGAGCAAAAGAATTTTCAGAAAGATGAGAGGACCCTTAGGAGAACAGATGGGAGCCTGTGCCAATGTCTGTCTGGGTGCAGTGCTGACTTCTCCTCCCAGAGAAGAGAAGATCCAAGCTGCTCCCAGGAAGAAGATTTATACAGTTGAGCTCTTTTGGGAAGGCTCTGCTTTTAGGCAAGCAAGGAATTGCAGGAACTTAAACGTCTTCAGTTCAAAATAATTCTTATGTCGAAGTAGCGTATTTTCAGATGGTATATCCTGATCCCCTTCAGCACTAAATAATCATTTAATTCCCTCAGCAATGTCATCTGCGTACAGATGAGGAAGATGAGGTTCAGCCAGCTGCCCAGAGCCACGGAGCCAGTAAGGGGCAGACAGAGAATCTGCACTTATATAGTCTGGTTCCTGACCTCTGGCTCTCCTACGGATACACATATAAGGTCCCTGCCCTCGCCAAGCTTACAATGAGTGAAGAAGAAATAGCCAAATAATCACCAGCTGTACATCTACAAGTTATAAGAGGCGTCACTAAGGAAGACTGCGTGGCATGACATAAGAGGGAAAGCCGACCAGATCAGGGAGTCGGGAACCCTCCTCTGAGGATGTCGACACTGTTGCCTTACCTGATTTCACTGTACTTCTCTCACTATTCCACAACAAACTATAAGAGAAATGCGCCCTGTACCTCCCACACCCAGTACTGTGCCTACCATGAACAGGTGCTTTGGACACATCTACTGACGCGCAACACAGCCTGCCGTTCAGACACGGACAGCAGAAGATGCAGCTTGAAAAGAAACAGGCCCTGCACAGTTTGTACGTAGGATTTTCTTCTCTTAGGAAAGAGAGACAGAAAGCCTACCAATGGCCGCCCAGCACCTACACGGTATGTCTGCTGCTTTAGCCAAAGACATGAGGCCTGCCATGACCTGGCCATGCTACTTCTCTATGGCACCCTCCCTCCTGTGACGTGAGTCCTGCCATGACCTGGCCATGCTCCTTCTCTATGGCACCCTCCCCCCTGCACTTCCATGTGCTGCAAGGTGCACAGACCCCTGAAGGTTTCCCTGTGTATAAAACTTCACCCCTCTAGGCTTCACCAAAGATGCTCCTTCCGCCCGGGCAGTTCACCTCTCACCTGCACCTACCTGGTAAACACCTGTCTAAACTTCTAGTGCTCTGGTCCCTTCTCTGAGCTTTTCTGACCTCCACGGGCAGCAACGACCGCTCCCCCACCTCATTTTGTGCACCCACTTCGCTGTCAGCATTCTACCATAGAGGCAACTGATGTCATTATTTAACACTTATTTATACATCTGTTCTTCTCCACCAGGCTATGACCTACCGCACAATTGGGACCTATCTTTTTGTCTCTAGCGAAAGTAATTAATAGATGCATAAGGATCCTTTTGGAAACGATCTAGCTTTCAAGACTAGAGGAGCAAAGAATGTCACGTTTTGCACTACCTCGTGATATTCTGCTTTCTGGTCCGAGGCAAATCAGAATGATCTTCCAGTAGGCAGGTGAACACCAGCAGATTTCAATAGCCTTCTCCCACCTTAATAATCCTAACTTGAACTAAGTGGAATAAACAAAATTCTACTCAAGTAAGAACTAGTTCAGTCACATTTACCTGCTTTTCAAAAGCATTAAAATGAAGTTTTAAAGCCTGAATGTTCACCAGGTACTTCTGAAATTTTAGGATTTCCTATGTAACTACATTTCTAATGTAACTTGATTTTACTTAAGTCAGAGGAAACTTGGGATAGCTAAATATCTTCTTTCTGTTGAAAAAGTTACAGTTTCTCTTATGAGAAAACATTAGAAATATGAATTAAAGGAATAGCCACAACTCTGGGTTCAAGGTTAACTGCATGCCTACTCAACCTGTTCAGCCATTCAGCCAGTCATTCACTCAAATCATGGGGGGAGTCCATGGTCAGTAAATTCTGTCCTTTACTGATACCCTCACTTATGAATCCTTGAACATTTTTGTAAGAACTGAGAATGTGTTCTTTAAGATATGTTCAGGTTCTTAAGGTCAGAAGATGTATTCAGTAGGTGGCATCAGTAACACTAGGGAAGGATATTTACCTGTGTGTCTTCATCTTGCTGTTTAAGGAAATTAGGCACAGCACTGTTTACTCCTAATTTAGTTCACTGAATGACAGCAATATACACAATGGCATTTTCTCGATTATCAGCCATACTTTTGATAAAAGAAATACCAGAGCAATCATAATTTTATTCAGATACATTAATGAAATATTAGAATATTATATGAGGCTTTTATTTCAGTGGAAGTTTTCATTCTTTTTTTTTTTTTTGCAGTTTTTGGCCAGGGCTGGGTTTGAATCCACCACCTCTGGCACATGGGGCCAGCGCCCTACCCCTTTGAGCCATAGGCACTGTCCCAAGGAAGTTTCCATTCTTAAAAGCTAGCAGGTAAATAAAAGCTACAAGGGTACATTATCTTAACATTTTAAGGTTACACACTAAATGTTAAGGTATAAGGATACTCTAGAGTATAAGTATAAATAAATCTTATTAACTACCAAAATTTCTCTTTTGCTTCATCCTATCTCCACGTTCCACCATGCAAATCCTTTAGAATTTCTTTGTTCCCCCTGTGATCATTGCTTCTGGGAGAAATCTGGCATAGGATCTGAAGGAAATGCCAGAGTGAAATTTTCCTTAAGATTAATCACACAGGTAAGTAATTTCCCCTTCTTGCCAAACAATATTTTCTAAAACTTCTTAGAAAATCCGAGAGTGGATGGTCATAAAAATGTGAATTTCAGGATTTCCTTAATCACTTACACACAGGTTTTAAAGGTCTAATAGCTCACCCAAAGCAGCCTGGAGCACCATTACTAATTAAAAATAGTACAGACAAAAAATTCTCAGAAGTTGTTCAGGGTTACAAAAACACAGGTATTACAAATAACATCTGCCCCACCGCCCATCCCTCCACCGCCTGTCACCCCATTTCCTATTCCTCTCAGCGTCTGGGTACTCGGTTTGGAAATCAGAATTATCCAATGATTCCAGTTTTGAAGTATAAACATATATGAAGGCCTCAAAAATGTTCACATATCAAAGCTTAAAAGCAGTTTGTCACTAAGGCAAGAAACATGAGATAAGGGGACAACACAGTCCCCGAGCGATGAGCCACACGGCCAGTGGTCACATCTGTGCCATCAGTCCTCAGTCTAGCCCAGAAAACAGAGAGGGGACTCTCTGGATCAGAGCAAAGAACCAACAGGCTAATGCCTCCTAACGCCACGACCCTTTGATACAGTTCCTCATTTTGTGGTGACCCGCAACCATGAAATTATTTTCGTTGCTACTCATAACTGTAATTTTGCTACTGTTATGAATCATAATGTAAATATCTGATATGCAGGATGTATTTTCATTGTTACAAAGAGGTCGCAACCCACAGGTTGAGAACTGCTGGGCTAATGGGATTCAGAAGAATAAACTGTCAGAGAAGGCAAAACATAACTGAAGACTGGAAATTAAAAAAAAAAAAAGTAAGAAAATTTGGAAAGAAGCTCAGCTGGCCCCTGCAAGGCAGAGGTGATGGCACCAATGAAGGAAGCAAGTCTCCCAGCTGCCCAGATGTCCAAATCAGTTTAGTTTCAACATGCTACCCAGAGACATATGCCAAGGTCCCACCTCCCCAAGTCCACATTGGTACCATTTCCATTATGTCTCAATTAAATTTCTGCTTTTTAAATCAACCTTTTCCACCATTATTTGTTTGATTTATCAGAATTATACACATAACTCCACAGTATTTACCAAATAGTAAAAAAACAATGACGTTGCTGAATAGAAGTCACCACCACATATTCAAATGTGAAGAATTCACATATAACTATGTATATACTTGAAATAAATATATTAATACACATATAAACACACACACATGTATTAGTTTGCAAGTATAACCCAAATTACACTGAGGAAAATAAACATATTTTCTCTTCTCATTCTCTATTAAGACCCTCTATTAAATGGGGATAAGTGGGAGATCATCAGATCCTTAAAGTGTGAAGGCTCTGGGCCCCGAGCAGACCCACAGGAATAGCTCACACGAATGGAACATAGGTCAGCTAAGGCATCAGTGCTTTCCTGCCTCCCGATTCCCACTAGAGACAGACAAATGGCCATGCCCACTACCACAACTTGACCTCTGCTGCACAGTCACAAGGATGTCAGCAGCTGACCTGGCGACAGGAAGTCTCATGATAGCCCAAGTTCAAGGTAGTGAATAGACTAGGATATTTCAGTTCAAATAACAGTGAACTGGTTCCACAGGTTCTGTTCCCAATTTGACCATTTTCAGATGTGTGATCAGTGAAATGACATCATTAAGCTTCATTTTATTCTTCTACAACAACACTGGAAAAATGCCACCTCAGAGTTGTTTCAAGAAGCAAATGAAATAATGACCAGTTAGTGTGGCATATAAATGACACAAACTATTTACAAATATATGTTCAAATTATCATCATCTCTGCATTTGTTGGCAAAACTTCAGCTGGAATTATTTTGGTTATGAATGCCCATGCTAAACACACTCCACTTAGATGGATCACTCTGAAGAGGGGAATCATGTAATTTCAAAATTATGTGAGGTTATATAAATTCAGGAAAAGAGACTCTGCACTTAAAATGTATTTTCTTTTTGACGTTTTTCAGTAATGCTTATCATTTTCCTTATATATAAAAACCATATTTAGAGACTTTTTTTCCCACATGGTATTCAAGAATTCTCTATGCAAACCTGATCTAGTGCAGTAGCTAATTTGAATCATCTGAGTAAGCCATGAGTTATGAACTTCAGAGGCCACTGAATGAATACAAGTTGCCCACCAGCTATAACATCAAAGTCAAACAAAGCACAACATTCAGAAGAAAAATACATTTCTCATATTGATTTTTCTTATGTGTATGATGTTCAATAAATCATATCACTGGTATTCACTAACATAAGTCTTATTCTCCTAGAATACGACACCAAATCTAATAACTACTTTTGTTCAACATGGAAGATGAAAGTCAATTCCTATTGCTTTAGGCAAACTGCATAGTCAAAACAAAAGAAACATCCGAGAGAGAATGAAGAAAGATGCATTAGATATTAATCTCACACTCGCTGGGAAAACAGAAAAATCTTTACCTGTTTCTCTTTTCAGAGTTTAAAGGACGTGAATTTTCTTTTGCCCCTACTTACCCTATAATTCAGAGCTCTTTATCCAAAGCCCTTCCTCTTTACCTTACTTTTGCCATGGAAGACTCTCACATGTTGTCAGTATCAAACACAAAACATGTTTCTTCTTGACCCTATTTTAGTCATACCTCTTGATCTTTAATTTCCTTTCATAAAAATTCTTCAACATTCACAGATACACGAGATCCCAAAGATAACATACCCTTATCAGATTTACCTTTGTAATTATAACCTACCTCTCAGAGCTGAAACTCTGCTTGTATTTTGTGCCTTTCTTGTAATTTTCTCCAAAAGAAAGTCTCTGAGAACATCAATGGTTCTCCTCAGAACTAAGTGTAAGTTATGAATTCGTTCATTTATTTGATCTTTCAAAAGAGTTATTTTTTGAAATCCCATAAACCTAGACTCAAACAAATGATCTAATGTATGTAAAATGCTTAGAACACTACTTGGCATATAGCAAATGCTAAATAAGTGTTAGCTACAATTACTGGTATCATTAACAGTATCACTGTTGTTACTGCTCTCTCCCTTTTCCCCCACACACACTCCTTCAGAATTTCACTCTACTCGCCTATTCTACATGCTGTGGGCAGAGGTGATGGGTGGTACAAGGTATATAAGTCATAATTATTGGTTTCCAGGAGTTAAGCGTTCTCTAGGGAAGAGATACAAATGAATACCAAGTGCTTATTAAGAAAAGTTGAAAGATCTGTCAGATGGAAAAAGAATGCTGAGTTTTCCAGAGAGCTAACTACGGCCAAGAGGCTGGAGTTACAGGGAGGCAGACTTTGGTTCGGTATGAGGAGGAGTGCTCTGCTCATCAGGGCTGCCCACCTATGAAACCAACTGCCTTGGGAGTCAGTCACAACCACAGCACTCAGAAGACAACCTGCCAGAAATACTGTAAAAAAGTAAAGAGATCCAGCACAAAGAAGTCATCAAGATTCTAGAACAATTTACTGATAGCAGAGTAGTAATGGATGCAAAATATTCTTTAAGGTCGTGTGTGTGTGTGTGTGTGTGTGTGTAACATGACAGGTGAGCACAGATGAAGCCACAATGTGGGAGAAGCTGAAGCAAGCTGGTGACTTGAGCTGTGGTCAGGGAAGCTCTACTTGTCCCATAGGCACCTTTATGAACAGAAAACGCAGGAGAACACAACCTAAGATTTTTTGTTACAAAAATATTTTTACAGTGAAAGATTGAAGGCATAGGTGGGCTACAAATAGCAAAATCATATAATATTTCTTGTTAATTCTGGAACACTTGAAGGTAAAAGGGGAATTTTTAATAATTATGTAAGAACACAGGCACAAGGGGTGGCATATGGTCACCCTCGCTATTAACAGGTACCCAAAAAGAAATGTGAGCCAGGGATTTGCCTGAGGTAGAAACTACAGCTAGGATCTTGGGTAAAGACCTCCAAATGAAATCACAGGTAGAACTCATTATAAAGCAGAGGTTTTCTAATGGAGGGGGCTGATTTTGGTCACAAGGTAATGTTTGGCAATGTTCTGAAGACATTTTCAGTTGTCACAAGTGTGGGGGAATGCTGAGCAGGTCCCAAAATGCAAAGGATGGCCCCCCAACAAACTATCCAATCTACATGGTCATGAGTGCTAAAGTGAGGAACTATTGAAATTTCCGTATTAAATCAGTATTAAAAATGAAAATATCTGACTGCATAAACATCTGAAACAAACACACTATAAAAAACTTAATTAAAAGACAGCAAACCGCAGGAAACGTTTGCACCTTCAAAACAGAGTTAAGAACCCACTCCAGAAGAACCTGGGACAAAGACAAGCACCCACAGCAAAGCCGCAAAACTCACCAGCAAACAACTGACAGAAGACAGTGCAAACGGTGAAAAAGCATGACAATAAACTAACTCTGCCTTATAAACAAGCAGAACAACCAGAATGACAACACTGCTGATGTGCCTATAAATCCACCCAAGATTTTCTAATCCACAGGGCAGGTGAGGAGCACACACTGCCAAGTGGAGGGCAGGTTGATTTCAAACAAAAACAAACAGAGACCGTCCAGAAAGACACTTAAGTTGTACTTGAAATACGTATCTTTTTCCTTTTCAACTTTTTATTTTGAAAACTACCTATCTTCTGACACAACCATGTACTTTTAGGAATCTTTCAAAAGAAATGAGGACGTACCCAAAGGGTTAGCCCCAAGGATTTCAGCTCAGCAGTGTTTACATGGGCAAAAAACTAGATATCCCTAAAATGTCAAATAGGGAGAAATTCGTTAAACAAATCAAAGTATATCCATCTACAACTCTTAAAATTAGGCTGCCAAATATTGACATAGAAGGAAGCTCATGACATACAATTACATGGAAAAATGTATCTGAAGTAAATGTACAGAAGTATGTAACTTTTGTAACCTGAAGTTATGTCATTTCTGTGAGAAATTAATATATATGTGTGTGAAGATGTATGTGTTTGAGAGAGAGAGAGAGAAAGTCTATCATAATATAAACCAAAATGTTAACAATGGATCTACTCAGTGGTGGGATATGAGCAGAGATTCATTTGTTCCCTGCTGTGACTCTAAGACACAGAACAATGCCTGGCCTAAGGGAAATGTAAAATAAAAATTGTTATTGCTATTTATGCTTATCTGTGTTTTCTCACTGATCGGCAATGGAAACATGATTTGCATAACACATTTTTTAAATGTTGCTTTTTAAAAGAACAATTCAATGACAAAACAAAATGTTTTACAAATAGAAACGCAAGGAATGCCATCTACTTTACAGGGTAGTAAGGTTTAAAGAATAATTTATGTAAACATGCTCTGT
The DNA here is from genome assembly GCF_027406575.1 of Nycticebus coucang. Taxonomy (NCBI): domain Eukaryota; kingdom Metazoa; phylum Chordata; class Mammalia; order Primates; family Lorisidae; genus Nycticebus; species Nycticebus coucang. The sequence goes on from NC_069797.1 coordinate 14,592,251, forward strand.
AAACTCTACAGCACTGTATGAATGTAAGAAATTAATTATTTTGTTAAGATTACACATTCTAAAGTTAAAACAGTTTCATATGTGCTTTGGCTGGCCACCTTCCTCCCAGCAAATCCATTTCCAGTAATTTGTCTTTAAAAATAATCAGAGACGTGTGCAGTGTTACTCACAGAAGCAAAAAGATGCAACAACAGAGAACTGGTTGAGAAAGCTGAGGCACATCTATGAAATGGAATATCATGTCACCATCAGATTTTTTCCTGTAGAATTTACTTATTGGCATATGTATTTTTTGACATAATCTCTTTAAAAATCATGTATATGTAACATAAGTAAAATAATACCAATTATAGCGTTTTACTATACCGTTTGTTGTGTCAAATACTCAAAATAATTGTTAAATTTTCTGATAATTCTTATCTTTTTCAGTGTCTTAATTTATTCTACTGGAAGTCAGCTATTCGGGGTCTGTCACTCGATTCTCAAGACTCGGCCCGTCAAAGCCATCCATAACATTTTATCTTTCAGTTGCTAAATTAAAAACAGTTTACGGATTGCTTTCATCCTCTGAAGGCATACCCACTTTAAAGCTGCACCATGGTTTCGAATGAAGCATGTGTATATATTACAAAACATGTACGTAATTTATTTTTACATTTTAAGGTTAGTGGATTCTTGTACATATCTCTTTATGCACCAGTCACTACTTCATAAATCAGAAGCTGAATCTCATTTTCTCTTCTTAAAACAAATGTTAAGAATTGCTTTCCAAAGCTTTATTTTTTTCTACTTTCACAGAGATCACAGAAGTAGAGTACAAAGAAGGAACACTCAGAACTAAATGAATAACAGCTCAAAGAAAGTATTACAAAAAAATTAAAAATATAAATAAAAGGTTAGTTGAATCCTGTTGTAAACATGGACAGAAGGATATTCTCTCTACCATAGAACTCTGTTACAAGCTGAAGCCCTTTTCTATAGACCACCACATGTATATATTTTTTAATTTGAACACGAGTGTACTTAAAAAAAAAGCAGTAAACTCTTCCTTTTTGCTAAGGTCCACTTTTGTACCTATTTGCTACTCGAAAGCTCAGTTAAACTCTGTTGCCTAGTGCTCTTTGTTCTGCTTATGCGACTTGAAAGCACTAATAAAAAATGGCCTCCTCTTCCTTTATGTGAAATCTATGAGACTGTCTAACACTGGAACTAAATATTTCCAGCTTATTATTGGGAGAATGTTAACTGGCTGACTGATACCATAATAACAACACTACAATTCTACTATGCTGGAAATCACTGAGATTTTTTTAAGTGTCCTGATGCTTCCAAATAAACTTAGAGCTGAAGACAGTGTAGGAAAGCAATGGGGGTGGGGCGGGGTTACAGGAGGATGAGGGGACTCGTTTGCAGGACACGCACTGGGGAGGAGCCGCCATCTCTCAGGGACGCTGGAGGGGACCCCGAAGCCAGGGCCGTGGGAACACGTGAACGTAACGGACTGCTCTGAAGGACACGCCCCAGTGTCCTGTGAGTGGGACTCAGAGCAAGGCTGGAAACCAACCGAAAGAGGTTTTCTCATGACAAATCTCTGAGCTTCCATTTTTGTCTTTGGTACGGGTGGGAGAAGAGCCAACTCAAGGTAACTTCTATCTTTTCTAATATTAGGATTTCTGAACCATTTGACACTTTTTAGGTTGTTTTTTTCCCCTGAATCTCTACACTTTTATTTTAAACATTTTCTTTGAATATAATTTAAACAGGACACATCTATTAGTATCGTAATGATAAATGCAGCTCTTCAATTTAAAGAAAGAAGACTGAAAACTAGAATATATATGTTCCTGGCTTTATCTCCTGACCTAGATCTACAACTAAATAGAAGGAATAATTTTTAAAAATTGAAAGTAGACCCCAAAATAGCTGAATAAGTCTATTTTGCTTATATTGCTTTTTATTCAAATTTTATTAAAGTCACATTCATGGTGAAATCAGGATTATTCTCTTTGCCGAGAAATATGAGGAGGTAGCAAAAAGAAGGGACAACGTGGAAAAGACACTTTACAGATGGGGTTGACACCTGGTAAAGGGGTAGGACAATCACTACAAGATTATTTTGATATAAAAATAATAATGACAAAAAACTTATTTGAAATAGATTGATCCTTCTCCAAATAGCTCATAATATATTGTAGAACCATAATGATTTTAAGCATTATAAAATTATTATATTTTTCAGGCTAGCAGCTTATGCATCTACTCAGCCAAGATGTTTTCCTGCTTGTAACTTGAATTCCTGTTCTAAAACTGTGCCGACTCCTCTTGGGTGTTCTAGTGATGAAAGTGATTTTCCTACAGTATTAGCCAGGACAGTATCTTATGAAAAAGCCACAATGTCAGGGCAGACCACAATGACCAGATGGGGGATAAAAAGTATTTTAGGGAATTATTTTAATGTTTGAAATAAGTAAAAAAAATGCATTAAAAATAATAAGCTAATTTTTTAAATATAATCTGATAGCATGTACCAAGCTAACTGACTATTAAAATTACTGATTTTTTAAAAAGCTAGATATGCCTGTTTATGACATATGCTGCTCTGTATAGTGGTGGTCTAAAATGCAAAAAAATCAAACCAAGAAGGAATAGTGCATGACAATGATAAGCTCAGGCCAATGGTCTTGAAATGGATAAACAAAGACACCACCAAGAGTAGAAAGTCATGTCAGCTCTAAAATGCTTTTTGAGCCAAGGAATCCTGGTCACTTGAAGCACAGACTCTACTGCTCCAACACCTCAACATATCTGAAAACCATTCACCTCAAAATAAAGAGGCAAGCTGGTTATGGACATCACAGACTTCTACGGGATACATAGTGTTACAAGTCCACAGTGCTTCTCTGTCAGTGTACTAATACATGATTTTAGAAGGCTTTTAATATCTCCCTCGAGCTGACAACGTGACAATGCCATACTCGAGCTGAAAGATGAGAAACTGACCTGATTGATGGAGTTGGCAGCACAGGATGCGAGGCCCGTCCCAACAGAAGTAAGCAGAAAACAGGGCCAGTCGAAAGGTCCCGGGGCCAATGCAAATCCAGCCGAGGTGGTGCTCACAACTAGAGCTGCAATACAGAGACAGAGTGGACGTTTGGTACATGTACAGTTACCAACAAGATTCCCAACTACAAAGGCCAAACAAAGAATGAGCCATATAAACCAATCAATTACATTAACAACACAAACTACAGGTTAATCATCCTTTGTTTGAAAAAAATCTACATTTTTCTGATTATTAGAATTACATGTGCTCATTATTGAAAATTACTCATTTTCTTTTAACTTCATTATACTGAAGAGTAAAAATAAGGTAGGTCTTTCAGATTCAACCATTCATCAAGCATGTACTGAATTCCAAATTCATTATCAGCATGCATTATCAGGAATAAAGACATATAAGGTCTTGTTCCTGCTCTTAGATAACTTGACAGGGAGATGATAGACATATGTTTACAACTGCAACACAAAGTAGCAAATAATAATGGTCCCTATTCTGAGACAAACTCTGGACAAACCTAGGGGAGGGGCTTGCCTATAATAAATGATGGTCCTGGAGCCAGAGGAGGAGTGGGGGGAAGTGCTAATCAGATAGCCTGGGTAGCCATAAGTTACTCTTTTTTTTTTTTTTGTAGAGACAGAGTCTCACTTTATGGCCCTCGGTAGAGTGCCGTGGCCTCACACAGCTCACAGCAACCTCCAGCTCCTGGGCTTAAGCGATTCTCTTGCCTCAGCCTCCCGAGTAGCTGGGACTACAGGCGCCCGCCACAACGCCCGGCTATTTTTTGGTTGCAGTTTGGCCGGGGCCGGGTTTGAACCCGCCACCCTCGGTATATGGGGCCGGCGCCTTACCGACTGAGCCACAGGCACCGCCCTTTTTTTTTTTTTTTTTTTATTTTGCCATAAGTTACTCTTTAGGAGGGGCACAGAGAAGCCAAGGGAATGGAGGGGCGAGCAGCACCATAAGTAGATGGGTAAGTCCAAGGACAGGCACATGGGCAAGGAAGACCATGTGACGTCATCTACCAGATTCCCAAACCAACAACATAGGAAGTTACCTCTAACTCTCTCACTCTCTACATCCCATTTGTTGCAAAGTACTGTCTGTCCTACGTCCACAGCTTGCCTCAAACCCAGCACACGGCCATCATCTAGTCTAGTGGTTCTCAACTAGAAGCGTTTTTGGCCCCAGGAGACATCGGGTAGTATCTAGAGACATCTGTGGTCACTCCAGGTGCAGGAGGGGGCTCCGAGGGACATCGGAGATATCTGTGGTCACTCCAGGTGTGGGAGGGGGCCCCGAGGGATATCGGGTAATGTCTGGAGACATCTGTGGTCACTCCAGGTGCGGGAGGGATGTGCAGCTTATCTTCTAACGGGCAGAGGCAGGGGCTGCTCTGTGATTGCCATGATGCAGAGGACAGCCACCCACAACAAAGGACTGCCCTTCAAAAGTCAACAGTCCAAGGGTGAGAAACCCTCATCTCATCCTAGCAACTACCGTGAGAGTTTCCTCCCTACCTGGCCTCCTTGCTGACACCTTGCTTCTCTCTCCACAGCAGTGTTTTAAACATGTAAACAGGGGCAGCGCCTGTGGCTCAGTGAGTGGGGCGCCAGCCCCATATGCCGAGGGTGGCGGGTTCAGACCCAGCCCCGGCCAAACTGCAACCAAAAAAATAGCCGGGTGTTGTGGCGGGCGCCTGTAGTCCCAGCTGCTTGGGAGGCTGAGGCAAGAGAATCGCGTAAGCCCAAGAGTTAAGAGGTTGCTGTGAGCCGTGTGACGCCACGGCACTCTACCTGAGGGCGGTACAGTGAGACTCTGTCTCTACAAAAAAAAATAAAATGTAAACAGATCACATCACTTCATTGATTTGAAAATTCTTTGTAACCACAACTGGCATTAAATGCGAACTCTTCCCCCTGCCACACTGCATCTCACACCTCTCCTCAGTTCACTGGCTGCTCTAGGCAAGCTAAGTTCTTTCTTGCCTGGGGGTCCTGATAATTCAGTTTCCTCTGCCTCTTTCCAAGACTGGCTCCATCTCATCCTTCACAGCCCATCTGAAATGTTACCTCCTAGAGAAAACTTTGCTCACCGTCTTACCTACACCAGGCCTCCCCAGCTCCTCCTGGTGCATGCCATCCTTTTATCTCCTTCCTGGCATTAAGCACACCCTGCTCACTCTGCTCCTTGAAGGTAGGAGCTCTGTTGAGGTACAATACTGCATTTCCAGGGATACCACCAGCCAGACATAGAGAAGTATTTGCCAAAAACAGAGGAGGAAGGTCGGTAGCTGCCAGATTGCAGTGTATCAACCCAAGAGGCCTGCATGTCACTTGGCCAGCAGTAGAGTCACCGAGAGCAAGGTGAGAAAGATCTATAACTGGAGCTCAGCCTGGCAGCAAGACGCACCATGACTTAGAGCAGCAGAGCTTTGCTGAGGAACATGTTAGGAGGATATGCCATCAATCCGCTGTCAGTAAGGACAGCAGAAGTCAGAACTGAAGAGTTACAATGGATATCTTGATTAGACAGTTGTGAGGACCTGGGACTAGGAGAGGTAGGAAGACAGAACAAAAAACAAGAGAAGAGAATGAGGGGCATGGGGATGAGCGGCACTAAAACAGAAATCAGGAAATCGGGGAGAGGGAAGATGTGCTGACTGTGAGGAACATGGGACATCTAGGGGAAATATAGTGAGAGCAGATGAAATATCAGACTGCATTCAGGAGACAGAGTCGGAAGATGCGAAGCTCTGGAGTGACCTGCCTGGAGACTCTGGCCTCAGGGAGAGGTGCGCTTATCACTGGGAAGCATGCAGCAGGAAGAAGTACATGAAAAAAAACGTTGGGTCTTCACAGATGGAGGACAAGAAAGAATGAAAGACGCAGGAGCTGTGGAGACACATATCACGAGCATGAGGTGGCATGGAAGCCCAAAGACCATGTGAGGCCACAGGGAGGCACCCACTGACACCGCAGGACACGCCAGAGAAAGCCAGCAATCCTCCCACAGATCACACAGGGCTGGCGAGTCCTCCCATCTGGCACTATCACCACTCACTGGCATCCTTCAGCGTTCCACCATGTGGACAAGCAAGCCCCTGCCATGTGCAGACAGGACAGCCTTTTCTTGTTATTGCTGTATTTCTTTGGTTGGGTTCAATGGCAGTCTGCAAGGTAATTTAAGTACACGTGCGGAGAGTACCAGCTAAACAGGACTCAAGAGCACATGTGTTGCTATTTCCTTTGACACAGTGGTTGCTAAGTGTGGCATGCTTGTGACTTTCTCAGGGGAAGATTTACCTCCAGAAAAGAGAAGACACGTCACACAGATGAAAGTGGGGTGAAGAGCGAGCTTCAGGAATGAAGACACAGGCTTGGACAAAGGTTATAAGAAGACAAGCGGAGGTTAGCAGTTGAAAGCAAACAGGAGGCTGGTCAGAAGTCACAAAGACACATGCCCAGGAGAAAGCAGGATGCTTGAGGCAGACACTGCCTTTAGGCCAAAAGGCACGAGTGTGCCGTCCTCCCAGGTCTCCCCCCGCATCTGCGGGTGCAGCCTGCCCAAGTCCAGACACAAGTCATAATGCAGTATACACATGGCACACGGGTGCAACGGGGACAGCAAAGAACACTCACTTCAGAGGAAACGTTCTGGAAGAAAGCATTAGCTATTTCTATAATGACTTATACCCAGAAGAAAATGCCACCGAGATGCCAGGCTTTGAAAACAACAGTTACAGAGGTCCATTTACCCCCGTGCCAACAGGGAAAGAACAGCCACTCACGAGACAGTCCATTCAGCTTCACCTGCACATATTCCATGGTGTGGAGAAGGGCAGCATTTTTAGAGCAAACAACAAAACTCCCTTCAAGAGAGGAAGCTTGGAGGAAGCTTTCTCATGCACCCTCCTTGGAGGAAGCTTTCTCATGCTTCCCAGATATCATACCGAAAGCTGCAAACCCTCATGGACAGGCCAGCACTGAAGAATGAGAATCACATGGTTTTGCACAACTCAACAGCAACCTTTCACATATTGCATAATGTGCCACTGACGAGCCGGGATTGGAAGAAAAATCCTTAACACCCAGGCAGCTTCTCAATCGTACTAGGAAAATTCTACCAAGGGGAAGAAAGACAGGTTGATGGTATGGATAGGAGACTGAGGGAAAGAGACAGCAGGGTTTTCTCTCTTAGAATGAAACGAGGTAAACTGTTTCAATCCACAGAGCAAATAGGTCAAAATAATTCTTGACTGTATGTCAAAGCCTTGAACCTTACACCAAAAGTAGACTACCCATAAACAATTGCAGTAGCTAAAAGAAAATGTACAATCACTTTCTAGATGGATAATTAGCAAAGTCTAGAGTCACCAAAATAAAGAACTGCATTTGCCCCTCTGCATCCATGAGTTCCACATCCATGGATTCAACAACTTCAGATAGAAAACATTTGAAAACAAACAAAAAGCATCTGTCTGACTATTATTCCCTAAAGAATGCTGAATAATAACTATTTACTTAACATTTACATTGCACCAGATATTATTATAAGTAATCTAGAGGTGATTTAAAGGACGATGTGTGTGGTTTATATGCAAATACTATGACATTTTACATAAGGGACTGTGGATTTTGGCACCTGAGGGAGATACTGGAAGTAATCTCCCATGGGTATAGCAGGAATACTGTACTTCAGATACCTCTAAAGATCTAGATCAACATTTTGTATCTGCTCAATGAACAAATTTTTAAAGTCAGTCACCATCACCATGGGCAAGAAAGCACTATAATCATCGAACTATCAAAAATTAAAACACTCCAAAAATAAAATTCAGTTTGTTTAAAATTAAAAAGGGATGCAGTCACATGAAAGCAAAACTGTTAGTCACAGGAGGAAGTGCCCTGTCATCCTTTTTACTCGTTCCATAGCTTGACTGGGCAAGAAACAACACAAAAAACACATCAAATTTTTCACTAACGGGTTTACTGATAAATTGACAAAAGAGCCAAAAAGTGGTTTGCAAAAAATTGACGAAAGGAAAAGGATAATGTTTTAGCAAGATGTAACAATGACAAAATTTACAAAATGGAAATTCTGCTTAATTTCAAAATGTACAAACGGTAAATGGGTATTTATTATCACTGTAATAAATTATTACACTGTAATAATGAGTATTATTATCACTGTAAGGGAGGAATATGACTTTTCTAAAGTGTTTCTAAGAAAGACCAAAAGCTAACAAAGATTGTATTCATACTTACTTCATCAAAGCAATTAATTTAAAAGAGAAAGGCAGAGAGGATTGATAAATTGTACAAGTAAAATTGACCAAAGCAATATTCTCACACAACACTGCCACAACTGTAATTAAACTTTTCATTGATTTCCTAGGATTCATTACTTGGAATCATTTTGCAACACTAGGATCTCATTAAAAATGAATGTAATATATTATTTCATTAATAACATTTGAAATTATATTTTATTTGGTAATCTCATGTTCTGTCCCTTCACAAATAAACATAAAATCAATGCTGCCCACAAAGCATGACCCAGCCAATACAGGCCTTGAGGCCCTGCACTGTAGGCCCGGAGAGGGAGAGTAACATTCCCACATCCCTGCCCCTGGGTCAGTGGCCAGCCAGAGAACTCCAAGCTTCCCCGTGGAAACAGAGCCTTCACTAAAGGCAGTCCTGACGAGGCCCAATCTTAGCACAACCGCAGCTGAATCCATCACCTAAGACTGACCAGGGCTCTCTCATTAACTGGATTCACCAGTCTCTTATCTGTCTCCCCTACTCAGGCAGAAGTTCCTACTACGTTTCCTCTAATTATTTAAAAAATTTTATTTGCAAACAATCACAATTAGACATGCTCTTGGCTTTGGTTGAGACGTTAGTCCTTTCTGAAAGTCATGTTGAAACTTAACCCCCAAAGTGGCAGTGCTAAAAGATGGGGCTTTGAAGAGGTGATGGAGTCCTCAGGGCCCTCATGAGTAGCCTAATCTATTGATGAATTCATGAACTGATGGGCTGAGGGATTAACGGGTTATCATGGGATGGGGACTGGTGGCTTCACAGGGAAAGGAAGAGAGAACTGAGCTAGCACATCAGGTGACGCTATAGGACAACTCAGAACTCTACAGAGTCCCCACCAGATGTGGCCCCTCTACCCTGGACTTCCTGATGTTCATAAAGAAATACATTTCTTTCTTTATAAATTACCCAGTTTCAGGTATTCTGTTATAAGCAACAGAAAATGGCCTCAGACACCCTTGACTGGCTTGGAAGACGGCAAACATCCCTGATGAAAATCACTTATGAGGGCAACGAGGCAACCCAACACCTTCTAGGAGCTACAAGGGGCACTGCACTGCAAGTGCAAGGCAGCACCCCGAAAGGAAAACAGGAACCTCGGTCCTAGAGCTGCCAACAACCAGTGAGCCTGGGAGAGAACCCGAGCCCCGAGGAGAAGGACAGCAGCAACTTACACCTGTGAGATCCTGAGCAGAGGGTGGAGCCACCTCATGCCTGGACTTCCAACCTGTGGAAATGGTGGGACAGGAACGTTGTGCTGCTAAGCTGCGATCATTTATTTTGTGTAATAGACAACTAATATGTAGTGGAACAAGAGTAGCATTTAAGAAAGACAAGTCTATTGTCAGCAATGCAGAGGACTGCCTGGAGTGGAGAAACATTTACTCAGGGAATCACTTGGAGGTCACTGCAGGGTGCGAGGTGGAGAATGACCAGGGCGTGAGCAGGGCAGCGGCAGTGTGAACAGAGTGTGCTAAGTATTTTGACTGCAGGGACACAGGGCAGTCAAAATAACACATTATTGAATAAACACAAACAGTTAAAGCAAAGGAGCTAAATGTAAGTCAGTAATTCAAAGAATAATCAAATCCAAAAAAAATCAAAGAGGATTTAGGATGAACTAGTGAAATCCCTCTCCTAAGGTGAAGAGCACCTTCACCAACATTTCAGCACTTTCCGTCTCTTCTCTCTGGACAATCTTTTCAGCTACAGAAGCGCTCTGGCAGTTTGACAATTCACTCTCCACTCAAGCTAAAATCAACTTCCTTGAAATTCCTACCTAAGGTACCATTTCTGTCTTCTGGAGCAAATACTGAATTAAATTTGTCTTTCTCAGCACAACGCTTCAATCATGCCAGTGCCACTGTCCCACAGTCTCTGCTCCTCCAAGCTGAGTGTTCCAGTGAGGAGAGAGGGCGACCAGGAGAGCGTGGTGACAGGACAAGGGAGCATTTCCAGGAGCTGGGCTCTGGCTGCTGACGGGCTGATGCAAGCTCCATCCATGGTATCGCCACTCGTTTGCTGAGATACTCTGAAGGCTTTAAGGAAAACTGCAAAGGAGTCCCAGAGGAGGGCATGGGTAGCAGCAGCCCTGAGCACACACAGCTACATCTGCAACAGAGGCGCTGTATTTGTCACCCAAGGACAGAAGTTTTTGCAGGACTTATAGTACAAATTCAGCTGTCCCTAGTTCTAACCTCATGGCATACTTTCAGGAGCAGCAATGAACCACTTGAAAGGCCCTGCTTTTTCCAATATGCAACAGGTTTTCTTGGAGAAGCAGATTTATCAAGAATCTTTTTTGTTTTTTAAGGCTCACTATACTTTGGGAACTATTGGTCTCTGAGCGTAAGCATAATAAATGTACTTCATTTCCTTTGTGAATTCATTAATTAAAAATAACTGTAAGGATTATATTCAAAAGCAGGTCACCTACATCCAGCTTTCTTATCATCTCTGTCTCTTAATGCCTATGTTTTAGCCCTGGCCCCAAAAGAACTAAGAGAAAAACAAAACTCCAATTCTGAGACAGAATTTGACAGAAAGATCAAAACCACTGGCTAAATGAAATTTTAAGATTCTCTATAGATTTTGAATTACCCTTGTAGTCTAATGATATCCCATTAGGCTTGAGTGCAGATACTGTGCGATACTGTAAACCAAATCCCACAAACCTGAGACGTACCCTTCTTTAAAGTTCTTTAATGCACTGACCAAATACATAAGTGAATGAACTTGTATGTGGTTCTGTAGTGTGTATCCAAACAATAGAATAAGTCTTTGTTACTATGTTTCACAGTTCAAAATTATATAACCTAATTCAGAGGTGGGAGTTAATGCTTTTCTAATTTTCAAATGTGAATGTATTTTTTACTAAATAGTTGCACTTATTTCCATCTCTATCTTCATTTCTATTAACAACTTAAGCTTCAAATGCTTGCATTTCTAATTTAAGATTTTTAGGCTTCATTCACAGCTTGACAGCTTTCTATAAACCCTCTAATACAGTCATCTTACCAACACACATATCAAAGAAGGTAGTAATTCCTATGCTTAAGAATTCAAGTTCACAAGAAAAGTCAATTGATGAGAGACATGGTATTTTTTTCCTCCGTCTCATTAAAGGATATCAATCAGGGGTAACTGATTATAAACTATAACTACTTTTGGTTAAAAGATAAGACGTCTAAAAGATGTGCTTAATAACACAGCTGTAAAGCTAAGAACTTATTGGGGCTTCCTGTTTTCCTCTTTCTTTTTGTCATATATTTAATCACCAATGTTGGTTGAAAGTCCTAGGACCTAATTAAATTTCACATCATCAGATTTACCTAGCAACACTGTTACCAAAATGAAGCCTTTAAGTATGATCACCAAGGCAATTCACCAGAAAGCATCTGGATTGCATTTACAAGTCACATTCAGAAAAAAGAAAATGAAGTGTCTATCAGGGTTGATAAATATATAAATAAAAATTGTTTATATTAAGATAATTATGAACACTGAGATCCTAAGATTATTTTTTCAATTTCAGTTTTTCCTTGAGCCAAAGAGCATTTCTACTTTATCATCCTATTTTTAGTATTTTCTTTCCAATAAAGAAATATTTCTTCTCACTATATAGTTCAATAATCAACACTTTACAACATTTTTAACTAATTAAAACTGATGGCTATGAACTAAAACTGATGCATAAAACTGAAACTTTTAAGCACAAAAATGAATTTGGCAAAAAGGAATTGGTGGTCGAGCAGTTTAGCAAAGCTTTATCTCGGTTTCATATCGAAAGTGTGTGATTGTCCATAAACCAGATATTTTACAAGCTATACATTTAAAATAATACAGAATGAAGATAAAGTTTTCATTTCTAGTATCATTCTGATTTTGACAATATTAAATATTTAGCTGCATCTGATTAGTTTGCACAACTCAAGTACCAGGTGAGTGAAATGGACCTCCTCACGTGTTCTTTGCACCTGGTAACTTAATGCACATATATATGAATGTATCATTATTTTCTTTTCCACTGAGAATTTCCATTTACTCTTAGTCATTAAATAGATATGCAATAATGTTGGTTATGTCATTATTCTAGGAACCTTCTTCTGGCTAGGAATACGTTTTAGAAGATCGACAACTACAACAACTCCCTTATTGGTGTTACTGTCCCTTTAAGTGAAACTGAAAATCAATAGTCATTTGCCAACTCCAATATAAGTTCATTGATAACATTTATATTCACCACTTATTTCTTTGCTGGAAACTAAATCATTCAGAACAGGCCAAAGCAATTTCTTTGAGGATTCTTCTGAGCTTCAAAGGGGTACAGTTTTCATGAATGTGATAAACTTTAAGAGAAGGAACACAGTGGGGCCATCTCCAATTCTCCACAGATACACTGAGTACAAAATAAAATAGCAGACTAAAAACTTTAGGACACAAGGACAGCAGATGAAAGAGACACTGAAAAGCACAACAAGTCTGTACAGAAGCTCACCACTTTAGCTCTTCAGTCATCACTAAGCATTAACCGACAGCACAGTAAAATGATCAATTATTTGTATTAAAAGGCTAACCTGTGAAAAATTCTGCACATTGTAACAACAAAGTTGTTACACTTTTTTTCCCCATTCAGCTACAATATCTTGTGCAAGGCACTGAACTAGACAGTGAAAATGCAACAAATGCCCCCCGTGGGGGATTCAACCTGATGAAGAGTTAATAGTCAACAGGATTAATTACAGTACAATGTGACAGTGATTCAGCAGGTGACACTATGAAGAACACAGGAGGGTCTCCTAATCTACCAGGGTTCCCCAGAATAACATCCAAGTTAAAGAATCAAGGATGAAAAGAAATCAGCCCGGTAAATCGGGAAGCTGATGAGGTGGCATTCAAGTCTGAGGTAGAGGGAACAGCAAACACAGAAGCCACAGGCTGAGAAGTGCTCCAGGTAAAGTCACTTCTCACTATAGATGAGGTATCTTAAGGAGTGAACACAGACAAAAATGCATCTCTGTGTCTTTTTCAGAACTCACTGGCAGGACAGTATTCTGCTTTTCATTCTTAACCTCCAAATTCATTATTCCCCTTTCTTACAATATTTCATATATTTTTTAAAAGCCATTAATAAAGTTAAAACTTTATAGTAAACACAGTTTAGGAATGTTTTCCAAAACACATTGAGTAAAGGAGACAGTTTTGTAACACTATTTTAAAATTCACTTCTATTTGTATTTCCTTCCTTCCTCTTAACAAATGAGATGCTGCCATGCTTTGTTCTGAACTGGGAAATGAAGCCCTTTGTAACACTCCACAGTGATTCATAAGCAACAGGGTAAATCTGACTGCAGGCTGAGATGGAATCGTAGGTTCTCCTGAACCGACTGGGACAGCATCCTCTCCACACAGTAGAGGGAGATCCACAGGGACTTGCAGATCTAAGAGGACCCAGGTGTCGGGTTAAAGGTGCCATCCACAGATGGAGTGCAGAGGATGGGCAGAGGGAGAAAAGACAGGGACAGGTAGGAATTCAGTTAAACTGGGTTAGCAGGAAGTTACAGAGTTCCTACTAGATGGGGACTAAACCTATATTTTTGGAAATAATGGAAAGCAAGGTAGGTTGTTGAGAGGAAAGAAGTGTTAGGAGAGAAGATGTTGAGTGGGTTCTCAAAGGCTGTTCTGGGGGTCACTTGTATCAGGGTCACATTACTAGGCTCCAACCCAGAAGTAGAGTGAAAGAAATTTATGGATGTGATGTGATGTCCGGACATTTGCATTATATAATAACAACCCTCCCCCCACCCCAAGTATCTCAGAAGGCATATAGTTTGAGAACTGATAGAGATAGCACAGTTCTGCAGGTTGATGGTGGAATTGTGCATGAAGATGGCCAAGTCCTAAATGACTCTGAAGTACAACAGAGAAGGGAGAGACAGGGAAGTGTCAGGCGCTCTTAAGTGTCCACCCAGGACCTTGCCACCTGGCTTGTTTCATTATTTACCCGAAGTTCCACCATCTACCTCAACTTTTTCATGACAATGTCTACTTGGGCCAACTGGCTATCCTCTGTTGGGTAGTGCAATAGTGACCCAAACCCAACACAAACCAGGACTCTCAAAATGTGTATCTGATTATCAGGATAACAGGGAAAAACTGCTGACAGATCAGTACACATCCACAACCACTACTAGAAAAGTAAATGATGAATTGGCAAATCAGTCTTCAAATATACTACATATGAAGCACACATATGTGGTAAGTAGTCACAGCAGATTACAGGGGAATGTTTCCTTTTCCTAGGGGTAGGGAGCAGGCAAGCAGGCAGGCAGCTTCATTGGTCTCTCCCAAGAAGAGCTGTAGGGCGTAACCAGGCAGTCTGTGGGGGCTATGAAGACAAGAGAAGCTGGCTACTGTCAGAGCTGTCTAGGATTGATTTCCCATATTTTGAGTTTTAAAATGACAGACGTTAAAAACTGTGCCATTCTTTTACAACTTCCTCCTGCAGCTAGAGGTGGCCATCTCGCACCATCCTGGCCAATGGGATACACAAGTTCTTATCAAGAGCTTGCCTTCCCAAATAAAGAGGCAAAGTCTTATAAAAAGATCTCTGCCTTTCCACATTTTCTCCTCTTTCTTTCTGCTAGGAATGTATCATGATGAAGAGGATCTATGAGTCACTTTGTGGTCCTGAGGACAAAAGCCACAGGCTAACAATGACTGAGAAAAGGGAAATACCAGGTGTGCGGGCCAGATCCTCAAGCTCTAGCTCCAGACTCCTAACTTCAGAATCCTTGATATATAAGAAAATAAACCTTTTAATTGTTTAAGTCACTGTTTTTCAAGTTTTCACTTACATGCAGCTATAGCAATTCTCAACTCATAGTTTTTTCTCTTTTCTTTAAAGTTGTCAATATTTTTTAAGCAATTATCGTCCTTATGAAATGTATCTTCACCTTTCTTCCAGAATTTACTACAGCATCTTCTACTTAAAAGCAGTTCAATTCAAATCAAATTGAATTTAAGACAACTAGCAATGAAATCAGAAAAGAGTAGCCTAGCTAAATATATATTTTTGTCTAAATAGAACATTGGCTAAAGCATCTACACAGCCCATCCCCATGAAAAGCAACTGAAATGATGGCACAAACATGAAAATTGGACAAAAACCTGCATCAGCAATAAATTGGGAAAAGAAGATACTGAAAACCTCAAGCAGTATTTTTTAAATATAGTACAGATGATACCAAATTGAAGACAGTTACTGAGAGCTGACTCATTGTTTTATTATTTAGATAGCAAATAATAAATGCTGTGGGGAGGGGGCATGGACAGCGGCCAGGGCAGCACGTGGGAGAGAGGGCGGCTCGGTCAGAGTCCCTTCCACTCCGGTGGGGAGGGTGCAGCCCAGCTGGAAGGGGCAAGGGCCAGAGTGGTCACAGCACGGTGGAAGCAGCCTCAACACACGGCTCACTGAGACCAGGCGGGACATTTTATGAGCGCCTCCGTCCACTGTGCCAGGCACCCACAACCACCACACTCCAGTGTCCTCCCAACTCAGAGAAGAGGCTGGCCACGGACTTGCCATGTGCCGAGAACACAGGCAGACAACACTGCAAGCCTGATTTGGGAAGTAGAGAACTCCCTCTGTGGTTTCAGAAATGTGGTTTAAAAAAAAAAACCTTTTGGAGAAAAAACTCCCTTGCTGGCTGCTCCCTCCTCATCTGGTCCGGCCGGGACTGCACAGCAGTAGGGCAGACTGCGGGCTCCACTCTCTCCCTGACACGTGGGGGAAGACCCAGCGCACCAGCCAGACTGCCGGGTGAGGAAGGAAGGTCCCACGTGCGTCCATACAGTCGGTACACAGTGAGCACCTGCTGGGGCCAGCCCGGCCGCGGGTGCCCAGGACGCGGGGTCAGCAGAGCAGACGCCAGATCCCCGGAGCGTCTGTTCACTCGGGGCAAGACTGCCGCCCAGAATACTGGAAAGACGCTGTCCTCGTGCAGGAGTGGATAAAAAAATGTAAAATGGGTCCACGTGAGACTCAGAACAAAGATCCTACAATATAAAAGGGGGGAAAGTAGCATGGAATAAAAAGAGGTCGAGGATATTTCTGAGAAAGATGCATCCCAGAACCGCTAGACTGTGAGCTCCTCCCGCAGAGGAAGGCGCGGCCCGGGCAGGGACAGCGCCAGCCGCGCGCTCCGCACTGTCCAGGGACTGCAGAGTCTGTCACCGTAGCTGCTCGAGGATTATCAGCACAAAAACAAACCTCGCAAAACAGATAAAGTAGGTCAAGGAAAGCAGAATACAGAACTGCCAGGAGAAGGTTAAAAGTCGTGAGACGTAACACAGAGCGCCCAGCACGAAGTCAAGGAGGTGCCGAGCGAGACACCTCTCAGAAGATCCTGCAGAAGGAAGTGGAAAGTTACAATGAGGAAGGTAAACAGAAGGGGAAAAGAAGCGAATACCAGAGAACGCACTCACATAAATACAAAAAGGAGATTATTTGATTGTATTACTCAAAAACTCAAGAAATATCAACTGAAAATGTATTTTAAAATACCCCCAAATGCGGCTTGGGGCTTGTGCTCAAGCGGCTAAGTCACCAGCCACATAACCTGAGCTGGCGGGTTGGAATCCAGCCCGGCCGCCAAACGACAACTACAACCAAAAAAAAAAAAAAAATAGCCAGGCATTGTGGCGGGCGCCTGTAGTCCCAGCTACTTGGGAGGCTGAGGCAGGAGAATCTCTTGAGCCCAGGAGTTGGAGTTGCTGTGAGCTGTGATATCACAGCACTCTACCCAGGGGGCCAGCTTGAGGCTCTGTCTCAAAAAAAAAAAAGCCTCCAAATTCATTTTTCAGTAAATACATTGATCAATTTAAAGAAAACTACAAAACTTAAGAGACATAAAGAAAGATCTGGATAAATGAAAATGATGTAATATGGTAAAAATCTCAATTCATCCTCAAATATATCAAAATTCCAAATAAAATATTAACAGAAAGGGGGGGACAGTTATTCCAGGAATACAGCTTCACAAATTCTCAGAACATTCAAACACTGGTGACTTTTTAATAACTGGGTATAGCTCCAACTTCTACTGCTGACTAAAATACATTTCCTACAAACAGTAAATTTTAAAATAAAATCACAAAACATGGGCGGCGCCTGTGGCTCAGTTGGTAAGGCGCCGGCCCCATATACCGAGGGTGGCGGGTTCAAACCCGGCCCCGGCTGAACTGCAACCAAAAAATAGCTGGGCGTTGTGGCGGGTGCCTGTAGTCCCAGCTACTCGGGAGGCTGAGGCAAGAGAATCGCTTAAGCCCAGGAGTTGGAGGTTGCTGTGAGCTGTGATGCCACAGCACTCAACCTGAGGGGCATAAAGTGACACTCTGTCTCTACAAAAAAAAAAAAAATCACAAAACATAAGATTAACAATGTACATGTATTTACAAAATCTTAATGTGAAAAAGCCTAAGAATGACACAAAGACCAGAAACACACAAAGAAAACGTTAAATAAATTTGTTTATGTAAAATTAATTTCTGCACATCAAAAAAATTATAAGTGAGGGAAGGTAACTGGTGGGTTCTCACCTGATGTGCACCATGCACCGCCCTCCACCCCCATGAATGGCTCAACTACAACTTGAACTTTACCTTAGAAGTGAAAACAACTGAACCTAAACATTTGTACGCTCATATCAATTTGCAATTTAAAAAATGATAGATGAAAACAAGAAGCCAACAACATATAATGCATAAGACATTAACAATAGATACATACAAGAACACTTACAAACAATAAATAAAGGCAAATACAGAAGAGAGGTCTAGAAGGCAAACGAGCCATTAACAAAAGAAATACAAATCACCAATCAGCACAAGAGAAATATAGAACCACAGAACTTCATCAGTGGTTTTAAATACAAAATTAAAAACTTAAATGCCATTTTCACATATAAAACTCGTAGAGCAATTTAGAAAAATACATTATTATCTAGTATTCATTGTGAAGTATGGTGAGTTGGCCAGCATAAACTGGCAAAACCTTTCTTGAGAGAAATCGGTCAATGAAAATCAAAAGCTTTAAAAGTATGCATACCCTGTGACCCATCAAATCCACTTATATATATTATTCTAAGAACATCACAATATTATAGATATAGCTTCAAAAACATTCTACTTATAGCATAATTTAAAATAATGACAAAGTGAAAATCACCTAAATAGAAGTAAATAAAGTACGGTGTAACTATGCAATGGCATGCTATATAGTTATTAAAACTAAAAGTATACATCTATAGAGGTAACTTTCAGAAATAAAGTATGCCGACAATAATTTTTAATAGCAAAGAAAATAAGAGAAATATCCATTAATAAGGCAACAGTCCACTAAATTTTATGTCTTCACACTATGGCATACTATTGACCTTTTTTAAAAAGATAATTCAATTGTACTAATAAGGAAGTATATCTGTGATATGCTATTTGGGGAATAAAGCAAATAACTGAATGCTGAATGTGTAATTTGACCCCGTGTGTGTGTGTGTGAGTGTGTGTGTGTGTGTTCATGTATCAGAAAGCATAATATGTTAAAATGGCAACACTCCCCAAAACATTCTACAGAGTCAGTACAATCCCCACCACAATCCCAGTGGCTGGTTTTTTTGTTTGTTTTTGGCAGGAATAGAAATTCATATGGAATTACAAGGGACTCCAAACACTCAGAACAATCTTGAAAAAGAACAACAAAGCTGGAGGACTCACATGTCCCAATTTCAACTTAACACAAAGTTACAGCAACAGAAACAGTGTAGCAATGGCATAAGGACACACCTTGGGTGGATGGCATAGAATTTAAAGTCTGCCAGTAAACCACATAATTGATATCATCAAGGATACAGTATGTTTCAATGGGGTGAAGTATTTTTCAGCAACAGTGTTCAGAAAAATGGATATCCACATACAAAACAATGAAGTTGGACCCCTACCTCATACCACATACAAAAATTAAATGAAATTGGATATCCGACAGAAATGTAAAAGCTAAAACTATAAAACTAAAAATCGGACTTCATCAAAATTAGACTTTTGGGCATCAGAGAACACTATTAAGAAAGTGAAAACAACCCACAGGTGAGAGAGAGACCTGCAGGGCATATATATAAGGGTCCAGTATCCAGAATACATAAGGAACTCTCACAATTCAACAACAAAAAGGGAAAACAATTTTTAGTTTGCCAATTTTAAAAATGGGCAAAGGACTGAAACAGAAACTTCTTCAAGGAAGATATATGAACAACACCATGAAATAATGCTCAATACTGTTGCCATTAGGAAAATGCAAATCAAAACCACACATTCACAAGGGTGAGCATAATGTTTTTAAAAAGGGAAGACAGTGGAGTGGGGAGCACAAGGGATTTGACCCCATTTTTATAAAATAAGCATAACAGGGTGGTGCCTGTGGCTCAAGGAGTAGGGTGCCGACCCCATATACCGGGGGTGGCAGGTTCAAGCCCGGCCCCAGCCAAAACTGCAATAAATAAATAAATAAAATAAAATAACCACAACAGAAACTATTCACTAATATAATAACAACTAAGCTTTCTCAAACATTTACTATGTATAGCAGTAAATTAGTAAATCATTTACTCAAACTTTTTAAACAGGGGGCCAGTTCACTGTCCCTCAGACAGTTGGAGGGCCAGACTATAGTTTAAAAAAAAAAAAAAACTATGAACAAATTCCTATGCACACTGCACATATCTTATTTTGAAATAAAAAAACAAAATGGGAACAAATATAATCACACCGCCTCATGTGGCCTGCGGGCCGCAGTTTGAAGACCCCTGGCAAGAATCCTTTTGGGTAGGATTACACTCACTTCATAGATGAAGAAACTGAGGCTTAGAGACTTCAAAAACGTGCCTACGGTCGCAAAGCCAGGAACCGTAGACCAGAAACTCCAACGCAGCCTGACTCGCTCCTGAGGCAGATGGGACTGCCTAACATTACAACACAGATGGCACACAGCTGAAGTCTGCAAAACTGTCTGCAAAAAAACCTGGTTACTGCACGGCTGGAAGGGAACTTGTACATCACTGTGTGTTTTGTTTTAAGTAAACACTACTTCTAAAAAGTCACCAAAAACAGGGAAATACACTGAAACAAAAAGATATAAACAGAATATTTAATTTTAAAAATTATAGAAGGCGGGCGGCCCCTGTGGCTCAGTCGGTAAGGCGCCGGCCCCATATACCAAGGGTGGCGGATTCAAACCCGGTCCTGGCCAAACTGCAACCAAAAAATAGCCGGGCGTTGTGGCAGGCGCCTGTAGTCCCAGCTACTCGGGAGGCTGAGGCAGGAGAATCACTTAGGCCCAGGAGTTGGAGGCTGCTGTGAGCTGTGTGAGACCACGGCACTCTACCGAGGGCCATAAAGTGAGACTCTGTCTCTACAA
This sequence comes from Nycticebus coucang, assembly GCF_027406575.1. Classification (NCBI taxonomy): domain Eukaryota; kingdom Metazoa; phylum Chordata; class Mammalia; order Primates; family Lorisidae; genus Nycticebus; species Nycticebus coucang. Next base: position 14,613,099 of record NC_069797.1, read on the forward strand.
AAAAAAAAAAAAAAAATTATAGATGGCACATATATTATGATCTTGTATTTATTTAAAAAGCAAAAATATATATGAATGAAATCTATAGAAAAAAGAAAAAGATAATACACCAAAGTCTTTAAATTGGTTTTAAGATGGTAAAATTATAGGGAAATTTCAATATTCTCTCTTTTTTGCTTATCCCTATTTTCTATTTTTTCTAAAAATAATACTTGATTATTTTAACAATTACTTTAATATTAATTAAAATAATATAATTAAAAATACTACTATAATAGTTAACAAGTGTATCATTCAGGTAATTCAAAATATAAAGTAAAATTCAAGAAATCACTACAATTCTGCTCAATTATCATTTTTCTGAGAACATGAAAAACCCCTTGATATAAATATTTAACAACTGAAGATTACAAGTTGACTTCTAAAAACCATACAAGCAATCTAAAAGGAATTTGTATCTTCCACTGCTACTCTTTCCTTCTAATAAAAAGCAGCATCCTGGGCTCTAGGAGTAAAAAATCTATATATTCATTGATAGATCATACTTAATATCGGTTTTATCAACAGCATAATGTATTGGTTTTAATCAACAATCTATTTTAGTGTTCTGTTCTCAAAAAATGTGTTGTAGTTTTTCAGTACAGATATTATTCAGGAAAAAAGTTCTGCTTTTATTGACCTATATTAAGTACAACCTCAGTTGAGTCATCAAAGCTCTTATGATCCTAATCCAAATAAAATTTCTTCACTCCAGTGTGGTCCATGCAAGAAACTCCAAAAACATATTGTAAATAGCTCAGTTGGCAAGAGAAACTCAAGAGAGACATACTATTCCTTTTTTATAAACTGAGACTTACTTCCCTTCATTAAAAAAAAAAAAATCTTTAAATGTTATTAGTTCCAGCAAACATTTAGCCCATATCCTGGCATAAACATCAAGGCATCGGCACTGCTACCCTACTATTCTACAAATGAAACATCAGTATGATCACTCTATGGCCCTTCAAATATTCTACAGTTAATTATCCTTGGTATATTACAGCTATAAACAAAAAGAGGCAAAGAAAGAAAGACTAATTCTATAAAAATGACCCACTGACTCTCAGATATTTCTGCCTCAGCTATCATTAGCTATAAATGAATTGCCCAAGATGTTAAGAGTCCAAAAGAAATCAATTGATAGATACCAGGTATTTTCTTAAAGAAATAATCCTGCTGACTCCAAGACATGTGTGAACTCAAGTAATAAACTAAATAGAGAGGTAAAAGGTCACATTAAAGGGTAGAGGTCACCAAAAGGGTGCAGCTTCTTTAAATGGAATAAGCAGAAGGAAATGACTTTAATCCAATTAGTTCATCCAGAAACCTGGGGCATGGAATATATAATATGATATGAGGGGAAATTTACTGCCCTGGGACTTTTCCGTCCATGTGTGTAGGTGAGGCTGTTGCTCGCTTGTTCCTTGGTGTACCCTGCCTCCGCATACCTCTCTTGTGTGGTCCAGACTCTGCCCAGCTGCTTTTCCTGCTGCCAGGGGTGGCAGCTGGCTGCCCTGGCTCTCACCAGGTGAGTTCTCTTCACGTCCCGCCAGCCCACTCAGTCTGGGACCAGTACTCATTGCCTCTGTAACACCTACTACACATCTCCAAGTGTGGCCTAGGACCACCTGCATCAGAGTCATCTGGTGTACTTGTCAAGCATGCAGATCTCTGGGTCCTGTCTCAGCCCTAGGGAAGCTGAATCACTGGGAACAGTGGCCAGAAACTACACTTTAACAAGCACACCACAAGTGCTTCTCACCACTGACATTTGGCAACCAGCAAGCTGGCGTGCACCACATAACATGGCATGCACTACTGAATGGTTAATTTAGTCACCACGATTTAAATATCAAATCCTATATCTGGAATGCCAATTCAGATAAACCACCATATAAGCTACATAAAAGGAAAACAATACAACAATAGGGAGCATGAAGTAAGAAGCCAAAAAAAAAAAAAGACCAAAACAGAAGTTAATGTTTAAACCAGTAATCATACCCTCCTCTGTTCCTAAGGATAGAAGCATTATGAGAATAAACTTTGAGAAATTAAGTGAATTTTTAAAGCAGCTCACGTAAGACTCTATGAAGAGGAAACAGATAATTATTTCCTGATTTAGCAACCAGTCAACAATGACTTTCTAAATGCCAAATAAAATAATTCTTGCTAGCCAGGCTTTTTAGTAGATTTCTATCTAGCATTTAACAGAGCTGATCACTTCCTTTATGAACTAATTAATTCTACTCTTTTGGTTTCTGGAACACAGTCTTTTTTTTTTCCTCTGACCATTTCTTTCCCTGCAGTTTGCATTACATACCTAACCCAATCCTTAAAAGGGGATATACCTCAAAGTCCTGTCCTGGGCCCTCTGTTCTAGTCACTACACACTGACCTCGGTAACCCTTACTACCACGGCTTTCCTGTGCCAATTCCATGCTGAACACTCCTGGCCCTCCTGATGAGTGTTCTGAGCTCTTGTCCTTCACAGCCACCCACCCAGTGGACCTCTCCACCCAGATATACCAGGGATAACTCGAATTTCATCTGTCCAAAATCAAACTCATCACCTTTTCCTTGAACCTGTTTCTTCCTTCCATATTCACATTTCTAAGTCTCAACACCATCATTTATCCAGTTTTCCATGCCAGATTCCTGGAATTTTTTCTAGGCAGAGGCAGCAAACCCAAATGCCTAGGGCACAGAATATATACAACCAGGTATCAAATTCATTTTTTAAGAAACTTGTGTAGGCTGGGTGCGAAGGCTCACACCTGTAATCCTAGCACTTTGGAAGGCCGACAAGGAAAGATTGCATGAGCCTAGGAATCCAATACCTGCCTAAGCAAGAGCAAGACCCCGTCTCTACAAAAAATAGAAAAATTGGCCAGCTTTGATTGCATACACCTGTAGTCTCAGCTACTTGGGAGGCTGAAGCAGGAGGATCACTTGAGCCCAGGAGTGTGAGGTTGCAGCAAGCTATGATTATGCCACTGTACTCTCACCCAGATGACAGGCAAGACCTTGTCTCAAAAAAAAGAAACCTCGGGCGGTGCCTGTAGCTCAAAGGAGTAGAGTGTCGGCCCCATATGCCGGAGGTGATGGGTTCAAGCCCAGCCAAAAACTGCAAAAAAAAATAAAAAAGAAATCCGTATAGTTCTTAACATGAACGAGGCACTTCTGTCCTTTGCAAATGTTAACTCATTTAATACTCGGAACAACCTTATGAAGTAGGTATTATTATCACTCCTCATTTACAAATGGGTAAATTGAGGTATAGAGCAACTACAGAACTTGCTCAAGGTCACTCAGCTAGCAAGAGCCGGGGCTTGAATGGAGAGAGTCTGACTCCACAGTTCAGCACACTAAGCTCTCTCTCAGTGAGCCGAGCAGGGGAAGAACAGGGTATGGAGAGGTGAAGAATACTTGTTCACCTGAGGTATTCAAATTCTTTGTCATGCCATGTCCTCAACTTTTATTTCATGCTTCCACAGCACCCCGCTACATCGATGGGAGGTTCTGTTCATGCTGTCTCCTTTACATTTCCCATGCTCTCTCTCCGTTTTTCCCTTTCCCTACCACAACCTCAATTCACACTCAAGTCATTTCTCAAATAGCTACCGACATTATTTGCCAGTCAGCATTCTTTCCTATCTCAGTCTGTGCTCTCTGAAAGCAGGCTGGCAAACCGTAAAGGGTCAAATAGTAAATATGACAGGCTTCTTAGGCCATAAGGTTTCTGTCACAATTACTCAGCCGTCACTGCAGTATGGTATCTGCACAGAAAGTGTGCTGCACGGCTGGGTCCCATAAAATTTTATTTACAAAAACAGGTGATCCTAGCTCAGTAGTAATACCACAGCAGTTTTCCTAATCAATCCTATTCCTTCTACTGAAATATATTCCAGATGGTCTCAAAACCTTACAGAATATACAAAAATATAAAAGTATCAGAAGAAAACATGAGTGAATGTTTTTTATAACCAGAGGGTGGTGAAACCTTTCTAAGCATGAAAAAAAAAAAGTAAATATGAACACATAAAAGTCAAAAATCTCAGTGAGACAAAGTAAAACTAAACAACAAAATACAACAAGGTAAAAAGAAAGTGTGAAAAAATATTTGTAATAAATATAATGGATGAAATGCTGATTTTCATTAAGTATGAGGGACTATACATAAAGGCAATAGGAAGTGACCCAGGCAAGTAATAAAAGGCAAAATACAAATGATCGAAATAGAGAAAAAGATGCTAAATCCTACCAAAACTGGAACAATAAAGTTTATTCACATAAGATCTTTTCCACTTACCAAATTAGCAAAATTTAGTCTCACGCAGGAGACTAAACAGAGGGAATCAGATTCCCAAATGCAACTGGAGAAAGTGTAAATGACACACTATCTGAGGAACAAACTGGGTATCTATCAGAAACACAAATGTTTAAAGCTAGTTACTACAGACCTAACACTTATCTTGCAAACACTCACATAAGTACACAAAGATTTATGTACATGAAGGTTAATGACAAAATTGATTTTAATAGCAAAAAAAACTAAAAACACTTAACGTTTACCTGTATTGGAGAGTTAACAGTGGCAGATTCATACAATGGAACAGCGTACAGGGAGGTAAAATTGTCAGTGAGAGACACACTGTCAGGAGAAAATGGCGAATTGTAGAACGCTGTGTGTGTGTGTGTGTGTGTGTGTGTGTGTGTGTGTGTGTAATCACAGCTACATTTGCATATGTGTCTATATAGAGAAGGTGACATTTCATATAGGAATTTTGTCTAGCATGGAAGGAAAGGGTACTCTCTCAATTTAAAAATGTATGCTTCTGTATTATTTGGAATTTTTTTTATAATATGCCTATACCAGTTTAATAGTGATTTAAAAACTCTTAAAAGAAATGAGTAAGATGAAAAATAAAGTGATCATATTCCTCCAAAGAACATTCCAGGCCTTTCTAGTGTGGTGGTATACGGATGATATGGCAACATGACCCCTGCCTAACTCTTCAGCCTCAGTCACTGCCTTTCCTACATGACACTCAAGTGTTGCTCAGTCACACTGCCATTTTCTAAACATGCCTCAGGATTTATCAGACTTCTCTGCTTTTGCAAAGACTTCTCCCTCTGCTTATAATTCTGCTCCTTGTCTTCCCTGACTAGTAAATACTCATTCACCTCAACCTCCCTGCACAGGCAGAAACAACCTTATGGCAAATACAACATATATTAAATAGACAATCAAGTGTTTAATGTAATTATTGGGATGCTTTCAATGGCCCCTGTGTGTTAGGCATGGTGTTGGATGTAATTCTTAAATAATATATTATTTAGACATTTCAGATGTGAAAATGGTCTCAACAAGGTCAGAGTCCCACTGACTAGCAAATGTTAGAGAAAGGACATTAACTCAAGTGCGAGTGGCTTCAAAGACACAGATTCTGAGTTTTGAGAAGGGAGACTGGGGACCAAGCACAGGGTTAATGGAGAGACCTTGAAAGAATCTGTCTGGACACTTACATGGAGGCAGACCAGTCTCCCATAGAGGCAGGGGGACAAGTATAGTGGGGTGGAAGGACTAATCTAAATGGCAGGGTAGAGAACAGGGAAAGGAAAGAGTTTAATTATTCCAGACCATACAGATGACAGTGTTCCCTTGACATCAGGCAGAGCTGCAGCAGGCGGCAACAGGGAGAAACTGCAGACTCTTATGTAGATAGAAAAATTAAAGCAATGTTAGGGGAAAATTAGTCTGGCAGTCCCGTACTCCAGTGTGGGGTGTCTGGGGTGAGAACAAAGGTAGAGAGAATAGTTAGAAAAACTAGGAAAACTAGGGTCTCTAAGTTTTGAAAACTAGAAAACAAGGGTCTCTGCAGAAAACAAGAGTCTCTGTTTTCTGGACCTGAATTAGGGTGGCACCTTCATAAACGGGGATGAGAACATAAATTTCATACATCACAAAATATTCCCTTGGTAACAAACGTTAGGTGTTAAACAGAAGCAAAGGATGCTGGTGTTACTGACAGAAATGGGACAGAGAGGAGAAAGAACTAATCTGCAGAGAATACGTGTGCGATGACAGTGCACAAAAGAAAGAAGGTCCTCCTGTTGACAGAGGCCACGTCTGATGCCTACAGACGGAGAGGCCTCAATTTGGGGATGACATTGTTATGATCGTAACCCATCTATGGTCATTCTTGACACGTCAACAGCATGACACTCAGACCACTTAAGTAAATGACAAGAGAACGCCTTTAGAAACATGATCAGTCCTTGCTCAGCCCACATACAGCACGAAGGCAAGGACACCAGGCAGAATCAGTCTCACTGTTTTAAGCTACATAGTGTCTCATATAAGATTCTTCAGCCTTCTTACCAAACCCCCTATGCTACACATCATTACCCACAAAAGGATTTTCTTTAAGTGAGGCTGGCCACTGAGCAAAGTTATCTGGGTACCTCCTTCTATCTAGCATTTCAGGCTCAACCGTTCATTTGACTCAATAACATTATTTACCACATTCTGTCCTCCAAGACTACCTGGTTTAACCTTATCATTCATTCATTATGTTCTGTCTCTTTATTCTCATTCAAGAAGAAAAAGAGATCAAATCTTCAGTTTGCAGAATGATTCATAACATATCCTCTAAACAGGGTTAACTCAGACTGAGCTATGTCAAAGTTTAGCTGTAAGATGGGATAATAATAATAATGCTTCGCCTGACTTATAAGGTGGCTGTGACAACCAAATAACAGAATTATGGCAATAAAATTTGGTATAAACTGCTAGAATTAGGAAAAAAGAAAACTCTGGTTCCAAATCTCTTTTCAGAAAAGCACTGAAAGGAGGTGGTTTTCCAGGTGTTCCAGGTCCCCACACACCTGGAACCCCAGAGACTACACAAGAAGCAAAACACATTAGTGAGCTGGGAGTCTCGGTGGTCACCATGGATGCACACCAAGCCCAGCAGTCCAGTTCTTCCCAATTTAGAACAGAAGTCAATAGAACTCATTATCTTGTTGAATGCTTAAAGTACAGTAGAGAAAAAAAAAACAAAACTGAAGACAAAGAAATAAGCAGGAAAAACATTCTACTTTAATTGCAAATGAAAGAACTATTTTTAGTGTAATACTTACAATGCAATATTGCTTACAATTCTGTATAAATAGGATTCAGAAAATTTTATTTCAAATCCCAATTAAATTGAAGAGGAAAAATCCTAAGAGATGAATTGCAGTTTCAAATTATTTCTTTCAGAGTGGTAAATCAAATTAGCTTTTTGTTTAATTAAAAATAAAGTTTCAAGTACGTCTCTAACTCTATCAGAAGAATGAAGTACCTGTGAGCTTGATTTTGGACAGTCGAGCCAGAATTCCTGGAAGATCATCCATACACAGCTTCATCTCTTTCCACTGCTTTTCATCTTTTGTCTCTTTTCCCACATTTGCTGAGCCTTCAATGATTGAGGCTGACTCTAGTTCCATCAGTTCCTTTTCATGTGGCTTTCCGGACAAAGGTACACTGGGGGATGAAAGAGATCTCATCTCGTGCATGTCAGGCTTAGCTTGACCTGGAGATGTCTTCTCAAGGAAAGGAGAGGCCAATGGTTCTGGCTTTGGTTTAACTTGCTGCTTGAGGCTTCTGTTCAGTTGTGTGACATACTAAACAAACAAAAATAAACATGTTACTGAAAAGACAGGGCCCAAACTACTCTTAAATGGCTATTTAGTAATATTTTGCATCAGTTCTACTTGTCTGATACTTGAAGGCTTTTCCTACAACTTTAACGTTAATTAATTCAGCATGTATTTATACTTTTTGTTACATGACAATCACTGTACTAAGAAATACAAAGAATAAAATTAATGCCTCAGCAATGATTTTCAAATTCTGTGGTTTATAAAAGCAAGGAATATAAATTCCTTAAAAGAAAAATTAATTTATTTTTTATTATTCTACTCCAGAATTTCCTCTGGAGGCTTAACATTCCAAATTCAATGAAAAAGTTTTCTATAATCAAGAGCCCAAGTCAACCTGTTTCCTTTCCATGTTCTTAGCAAACAGTACAGAGAGAGACTCAGTAGTAGGAGATAATCAAGGACTTACTGATGTTGCAGCTGTGTGGTATGAAGAATGATTGCGGATTTGGAGTCAGTCTTTACTACTTTATAGAAAAAATTGCTAACTATCACTAACACCTCTGTGGTACTTTTTAGTTTTATACAGTATAATATATATCTCTATCTTCTTAAAAGGTGTTAAAAACAAGGCAAGCTGGGCACAGAGGCTCTCGTCTATAATCCTAACACTTCGGGAGGCCAAGAGGGAAGATTACCTCAGGCCATGAGTTTGAGACCAGCCTGGATAATAGCAAGACCCTATTTTTACAAAAAAAAAAAAAAAAAAAATCTTAAAAGTTAGCCAGGTGTGGGAGTGTATGCCTATAGTTCCAGCTATTCTGAAGATGAGGCAGGAAGACTATTTGAGCCAAGAAGTTGAGGCTGCAGTGAGCTCTGATGATGCCACTTTATTCTAGCCCAGTAGCCCAGGCAACAAATGAGAGCCTGTCTTTAAAAAAAGAAAAGAAGTCTTTTTTTTTTTTTTTTATTGTTGGGGATTCATTAAGGGTACAGTAAGCCAGGTTACACTGATTGCAATTGTTAGGTAAAGTCCCTCTTGCAATCAGAAGTCAAGCATCATACCAAAGGTCAATAACCAGTTCTAGGCAGCCCGGGATATACAGCCACCTAAGCTCAAGACTCAAAATTACAACACTAGCGTTAGGCAAGAATTAAAAAATCATGTGTGAATTAAGTGTTCTGTTTACATAAAAAAAGGTACTGTACATATTTGAATTTCTTTTCTAAATATCCATTATTCTCAGGCCAGGCCTGGTGGCTCACACCTGTAATCCCAGCACTCTGGGAGGCTGAGGTGGGTGGATTGCCTGAACTTACAGGTTCAAGACCACCCTGAGCCAGAGCGAGACCCCGTCTCTAAAAATAGCCAGGAGTTGTGGCAGACACCTACAGTTTCAGCTACTTGGGAGGCTGAGGCAAAAGGATCACTTGAGCCCAAGAGTTTGAGGTTGCTGTGAGCTGTGATGCCACCATACTCTATCCAGGGTGACAAAGTGAGACTCTGTCTCAAAATAAATAAATATCCATTATTCTTGATGCCTAATTTAAAAAGCCTAAACACTTCTATGGCTTAAACATTTAAATCTCTTATCAACATACCATGTTTTACTACAGTTTTATATTAACTTTATGTTTTAAGTTTAAGTGGGCAATTTAAGTTTAAATAAGATGAGAGAATGTCAAATAGGACTTCAGATCATGAGTTTGCTGTTCTTTCATGCTAGAATTATGATTTTGCCATTCTATGACTATTTTATACTTGAGAAAATGGCAAATGCTCTCGCTGGTAAGAAGGAGTTACCAGGCAGCCCACAATATCAAAGAGTCAATCTAAAGGCCTACAGAGGACCGAGATACCTGTTGTTAAATGCCTATTGTAAAATGCCTAGCAAATTGCAAAGACTCTTGATTTATTTAAGTTACGCAAAAGTGTTAAGAAGACTTTTAAATGTACTGCGGATTTATGAAAATAAGAGGGTGATATTGTTAAAACAATTATTTCTGTATTACTAATGTATTCACAAAACTTCAAAGAATTTCAAAAGTAGTGTAACAGTATGGTTAACAGTTAAGCTTTCCTGGTTTTAGCCTACTAGAAATATGCCAGAAGTTTTCAATCTTTCTTCAAACTTAATCAATAAGTTCAGGATCATACTTTTAGCCTCAAATGTCAGAATTATTCTGGTTTCAGTTAAGAATAATCAAAACAAGAGATTAAAGTTTTAGATAAACTTAAGAGGACACTAAGTAAAAGTCTTTTTCAAACAGTACTTCTTAAAACTTTTCTTATAACAGGAATTTCTAAAATTCCCTCATACAGAGAAAAGTGAAGGCATAAAGTAACAAGAATATGAATAGTCGCGTAAACATACCATGCGTTTGAGGAAATTAAAGTGCTGAAATGTAATCCACTGCTTATTGGCATTCCTGAAAAGATGCATGAACTTGTGAGGTGATTCCTGGATAGTTCTTCTTTCAAGATACCAGACACATCCTCCTACCCAGCCTATAATGGAGCAAGAAGAAGAAGGAATGTTCAAAATGATTAATGCTTCTCACCAAACGATGACTATACCTACCCAGAAGCAAAGCCAACTACCAAGCTGAGTGCTACATTATGAGATGGGTCACAGCTTTGGGATTATCTAATCCAGATTTGTGAATAAATGCAATTTATCAACCCTATTCATTGTTTAACTCAGTGTAGTCCTTTAGAAGGGCTAGGGAAAAATCTTCATTTTAGGACCATTATGCTTTATTATCTTAAATGCTGAAATGACTGCATCACAAATCTTTTTAAGAAAAAATACAAAACAACCAGTCCAGTCACTTCTAAAAAAGTATAAAACGAAAGCAGAATTTTTCCAATAAATTTACACACACACACACACACACACACACTCATATATATATATAATGTTATATTTCAGGTTACTATGTTATTACTTCGGCCATGTAAAGTAAGACAACAAAAAAAGTGGATGTATTTATCAATAAGGTGTGAATCTATCAAACTATTTTCATTGTATCCAAAGTTAGCTGTTAATCATTCTACTAATCCTTTCTCAAATACCAACAAATCCAGTGCTCTGCCTTAGGCCTCACACTACTCAAGCCTTCAACAATCTGTACAACACAAGAAATTCTACTTGTGGCTTCCAGGACAGTGAGGTCCCTGGTTCTCCACAACCTACATCTCCATTTGCTATGGTGTCCTCTTGCTGCATGTGTGCCACTGTGCAGCAACTGTGTCCCCGCTCTTCAAACTCTAATTATTGCCCCTGAGCAAATGCAACTTCTAACCTCTGATTCATTCCAAGAGCATTATGTCTATTTTCATCTGCACTCTTGGTATCTCCACGTGGATGAATTGAAAAATGACTTTAAGAACACTTTATTCTCAACCTATCTCTGTTCTGTTCCCTGTCACAAATAAAACCATTACTTAAGACTTCGGGAACATCTTGAACTTTCCCTTTATCACCTAATAACCAGCAACTCTGAAATTGAGGACAAATCTGTCTACCTCTTTCCATTTTTCCTAATACAGACCTTTACCACCTTACATTTGGGCATAGTAATAACAGTAGAATTCAACCCAGTCATCCTGCCCTCCGTAACTTTCCTTCTCCAATCCACATGCCATCATGCTAACAGTTTTCTTCCTGCAGCCCAGGATACATATCACTCATCCAAATATGCAAACACAATCCAGCAAAGCAGCACCGCCTCCACTAACTGTGCTCCTCTCTCTTTACGTGCTTTCCTTGCTTATACTCCACTCACTGCCTGTCAGATTTTCAAAGTCTCTTTCAAATACTTCACTTTTAAAATATTTTATATCATGTTTTATGGCACTTTTTAATCCAAACTGTTTCCATTTTTCCCACCAATGTATTTTTAAGTTCCCTGGTTGGGTGGAGGGGCTTCTCCTTTACTCACGGCCTTGGCTACTACAGCTAGCAGAGTGTTTTCCATATACTAATGAAATTATGTGTGATGACCAGATGGCGCACACAGCTCTCCTGGACTGAGAGACTATCACTGTCCATTGAAATATATGGCAGTTATCTTAAGACTGGAAATAAAGCACTTCTTCAGTGAAATCGCAAACTTAAGCCTTAGGTAATTATGACAATGATATTTTCCATAAACATGAAAATATGTCTGCCCTAAAACCACCTTGGAAAATATCTCTCAAGATTAAGTGCATCAAACAAGATTTTATGGAATGGTATTATTAAGAAAAAACAGCTAGAAAACTGTGTTTGTATGTAATGAAAACACTTCATTTAATTAAAACATCACATTTCCATGAATCGGTGCCTAGAAACTGAAAGACATTTCATCCTACATAGATAAATGTAAGTTTGACAATATACAGGGCTTGCAAAGATACCTTAAAAATCTGGAAACATGTTCATATCCACGTTCACCATCAACACAGACTTATGATCATAGAGCTTTTAAAATTAGGTAAGGAGACAGATAACTAAAACATCCTGAAATTCTTTTAACAGTCATAAAATACATTGAACTTTTAGAAGTAAAATTAGGCATGATATTCCTAGATCCCTAATACTGGTCCAGTGCCACCCCCACCCCCACCCCCACCCAATCCCACCATGCTGCTTCCCTATGGAGCTTTCTTGAAGAATCTTCCCAGTTGGATCATAGGAAGTTATAGAGACCTCTTAGTAGCAGATTTTTGACAATTATGTTCACAGCATCAGGAAGAAAGCTATTAATTCCTTCCAAAGGAAGACTGATCCAGCAACAAACCATGTGGCCCGTATGCAGCCCATCTACCAAAACTGGGGAATTCAGAGCAGTCAAGAACGATTGTCCTATTGCTGAAAATATGGAATGGAAAGAAGGAAAAACAGCTAATCTGAGGACTGCACATTACAGATACATCAATACACAGGAGACAATTCAAGCACTCAGAAAGGATGAGTCCTCTGAGAATGAGTGTCTAGGGTCAGGATCAAAGAACATGCAGAGTCAGAGATGAGAGAAAATAACAAAGAAATGAATCAAAAAGAATCATAGGTCTTAAAAGAAAAAAAAACCTTTTCATTATGGAAAATTATAGTCATAAAAACAAAAGAGTACAATGAGCCCCCCTTCCTTACCCACTAGCTTCAACAATTACCAAATTCTGGCCAATCTTGTTTCATCTATTCTCCCTCTCTACTACTCTCCACTTTTTGAACCAGAAGGGACCTTTGAGATCATCTAGTTCAATTACCTCATTTTATAGATGAGCAAATTTAATTCCAGAACAGTCAAATGCCTTGCTCTGAGATCACCCAGACCAGAAGAGATCCATAAAATAACATTATGAGAAAGAAGGAAGAAAGGAATTTCATGAAGTCACAGTGATCAACATTGCCAGACAGTGTAGAGAGCTTGTGGGTGGTGAGGCCTGAAAGAGTTTCTGGTATACAGGTCAGGGGCTTTTGCCCTCTGGAGTTTCACTAAAAAATCACCTACCAAAAGGCTGATTGAGAAAATGCATACAAATTTATTTAATATCTATACACAGAGCCTTCAGAATGAAGACCCAAAGCTACAGGGGAAAGTCTCCATTTTTATGCTTAGGTTCAACAAAGTACGGACAATCCCATAGAAATACGATTGGACAAAAATGCTGATAGATTGAGTGGGGAAACCCATCAAGACCTGTGTTGATTCCTCTTTGCCTTTCTGAACTTACATTCCTTTTTTCCGGGTATGGGGCAAGAATGTAAGTCTTATAACCTACAGTCAAAACCATCGTCAAATAACATCTTTCTGGCTAATTTTTAGAGAAAGGTTGAAGGAAAATTACAGTGATATTTTTAGGTTTTATGGCTGGCTTTGGAGAAAAGGGGTTCTGGTTTTTATAACCCACTAGGGAAGAGGGATTTTAGTTTCCATGACAAGCTTTGGGGAAGAATGGGTCTGACACACAAGAGGGCAGGAGAAAGTCAGGGAAAAACTTTTGTTTTTGAGGTTGCTTCTGAGGGCTTCATTTTGAGGTATTGTTTTCTGAGTCCCAACACTGGGATATGATCAAAAGTCAATCCCTGGCTTCTACCTAGTCCCTAATATGGACCAACAACAACACATTCTCCGCACAGCCATTAATTATAATCCAAAAATGCTTGGGACAAAACAATTCCCATCATCTTTTTTAACATCTCCATCAGGACAGATTTCATCCATTCACAAATAACTACTGAAAGCCAACAATGTGCACTAAATATTGTTCTGGGCACTGGGGATATAGAGGCGAACCAGAGACAGACCCTGTTCCTGCCTTCACCAATTTTATATTCCAATTAAAAGAAACAGATAACAAACTGATACATAAATTTAAAAAGTCACAGATTGTGCTATGATGAAAGAAATAAATGAAATGATGTGAAGAGAGACAGATAGGGGACTATACGTTTCATAGGATGGTCAAGATGGGCCTTTCTGTAAAGACATTTGGGCTGAGACCTTATCAAAGGCCAAAGAGGAGCATTCCAGCTTCAATTTACATTTATCTGGGCTCCTTCAAGTGGGAGGATTATATAAGGGACCATGCTGGCGGTACAAACCCAAAAGTCTGAGAGGGACTATAGCCCTCTCTCTGCAGCTGTCATTATCATTGTGGTCATCGTTATCATCAAAGCTTCTGAGTGGGAACAAAGTACTTCTTGTTATCACAAACCAGTGGCTCTAATAAGCCAAGACGCGCGAGGTTCTACTCCTAAGGTTGTACTCTGCCTTCTCCTCCAGCTTCCACTACCTGAAAACCCAAAGAAGCAACACAGACACGGCTCCTTCCGGGCAGTTGCATGGAAGAAGCGGCGTGGACCACCGACGCCACGGTGCAAGACTGGACCCTAGCTTCACGCACCTTTCACTCCAGGCTTCTCCAAAGGTCCCCTCCCCCGACACCGGTGCCCAGCGACCTCGCCAAGGGCTCCCAAGGTTGCAGCTAACCGTAACTACAGCCTCGCATGTGGCAAAAAAGTTAAATTTCCCTCCAATGTCGTGCCCCAGACGGGTACAGTACCTGTCAGGAGGCGTGGGGAGAGAGCGTGCGGGGATGCGGCCATAGCGCACAAGTCTGGCCGAAACTAGGAACCCCCGTGCCCTCTCTCCTTACCGGCTGCTGGGCGCCGCCATCTTCCTTTCCCGCCCCCTATGGGAGGAGAGACGCTTCCGGCGCGTCATTTCCGGCGGGAGGAAAACCTGGAGGCTGGTGGCAGTGGCAGCGGCAGTGGCGGGAGAGCGCGGTGCTGACGGTTTTGAGCCTTGGCTTTGGATGGGAAACGCGGGAAGCCTGGAGCGACTGCACCTTCCTGAAGAAAAGGCCGGGCGAGGATGGGCCCGTGCTTACAGCTCCTAGAAGTTAACAGGCATCTTCTGACCGGATCCGATCCCCCGGTGACCCTGAGCCGTGGGGTGGGCTTGGCCGGGTGCTCGCGGGCGATTTAAAGTTGCCGTTAGGACACATCCTGGTGGCCGCAGCGCGGAGGAGAACTGGTTGTTGTAGCGCCTTCCCGTGTGGTCAGTTACAGCATTAGCGTGTTCTCTTTCAGATGGGAGCCCGGATTGAGCTCCAGGCTATTTATTCCTGATCCACACCAAGGGAGCTGAATCCTCACAATATCAAAATGAAGGTCCGTGTAGAGGTTAAGATTTGGGCTCTGGAGTGAGATACGTATTCTAAGTCCTGGCCTAGTGACCTTCTTTAAGCAACTTACATAAGTCTTCTGAACCTAAGTTATCTAGCTGTGCAACGGGGATAATAATAGTATATACGTGTATTTTATAAAGTGGTTGGATTAAATAATGTCTCTCAAATGGGTAACCAGGCGCCTCTAAGGTATGGGTGCTAGCGAATTTATTACCTGTGTCATCATTAGTGTTGTGGTTACCAGGGCAATCTCAGAAACTTCCCCGCACTTGGCTCTTTTTCATGCCCAAGTTTCACAAGTAAAAAGTACACTGAAGGAAAGATTAATCTTTTGAAAAAGTACAGAAAAGTGGGTAATAGGATTCTATAAGAGCAATTTCTGTCGATGATGGAACGATAGCCATTTTGGTTCACTTTAGCTAACATTGGTTGGCACAGGAGATACTTACTGATTTAACCTCCCTGATTCTGTAGGAGCTTCCACCAGTGGTTCTCAACCTGTGGGTCACGACCCCCTTTGGGGGGGTCTCCTGGATATCAGATATTTACATTACGATTAATAACAGTAGCAAAATTACAGTTATTAAGTAGCAACGAAAGTAATTTTATGGTTGGAAGTCACTACAACATGAGGAACTGTATTAAAGGGTCGCGGGATTAGGAAGGTTGAGAACCACTGCTAGACACAATGTTTTAAAGGTACTGTAGAAAGTGGCTGCAGAAACCTTGAGGAAGTAGTGTTTCAGTGCATTTGGATTAGGAAAGACTTCAGAGATTTAAATGTGGTACTCAGTGGAAGGAACAGTAAGATTTTTCCAGCTTATAAGAAAAGGATGTAGAGGAAGACAGCACTAAATACTGTGTTGAAATTTTTCAAACCTTTTAACACTTTCCATGCAATTTGATAAACACTTGATATTTACATTCATAGCAAAAGTTATCCTCTTTATGCCTGACATTGTAAGGTTCAAAAGCGTTTAAGAAATCTGCTCAAAGTCACTTAGCTACTGAGTGCCAGAACCACGACTAGAGCTCTTGATAGCTGGTATATGGTTATTCCCACCATGCCTTGAGGCCTTGTTCACCTAAGAATCTTGAAGAGATAAAGCTTCTCTGATTTGTATAGCATAGTATTTCAGCTTTGACTGCCTATCTGAATAAACTGTAGGGCTTTAAAAACTTAACAGATGCCTGAGCTACCTCCAGACTTAATTGAGTCTGAAGTGGGTGTATAGTAGATGGAGAAGGACTGTAATTTTCTTTTTAAAGCACCACTGTTGATTCTGGTACACAGAACTGAGGGTACTGGCTTGCAGATTTTACTTGACGACACAACTAGTGTAAAAAGTTAATTAACGTGAATGCCATATTTCATGAATTTTCATGTTCTCTACGCCTACGGTAGACAAAGGGTTTAATTGACAGGCACCTTTTTGGCCAACAGATTTTTCATTCATTTTAAATTCTTTTCAAGAATAGGGGCAAGGTATGACCAAGTACATAAATGCATGCATAAGTTTTCATTTATCCAAAGAAACCAGTATAAATGGTTTATGGGAGAAATGCCTGAAAAATTATTACTGGTTTTACTAGTCATCTATCTATTATTTGTAATAAAGTTAACCTAGGTCACCGTACTCTTTGGAAAAGTAATCCCTGGAGATATTTCTGGAAAGAATAGGATTCCGTGGCCATATACATTGATTTAGCCACTGGTAGCTGCAAGGGAGGCTGGGAAAGCAGAAAACAGGGTTGCAGTGATTACCTCCAGCCAGTCACAGTTCAGCTCTGTGGAAGCTGGCATATTGCTGCCTCAAATCAAATCAACATTAAGCTAAGGAAGAAGTAGGGAATAGGTTTTGAATAAGTAACTGAAAGAGTACCACAACTCTTCAACCCATTGTTTTCCCAAGCATGTAAACACAGCTGATTTTGTGAAATACTGTGAAAACTTGGGAAATGCTAGAGTCACACACCTACCCAAAACAAACCAAAACATTTGAAAAACAATTTTGGCAATTAGAATATGTCCTTATTGATCACCTTTACTTAATCTAAGGTAAACTAGACTTTGTGGTTTGGGACTATCTTGCTTACCTAGACTTACCTTTTCTAGACACATTTTTTTTTTTAGAAAATTCCGTAGATAAGCTTTGCCTTTTAGTCATTGTAGATTAGTAGACCTCTTAGAGATAGGCTTCAGACATCCATACAGCTTGACCTTTTTATTCAGAGATTTGTAAACTGAGGTCCAGAGGGGTTAAGTAATTAGCTCTATGTGGAGTCAGCGCTTCTTTTCATCCCACTATATTGTCTTTTTTTTCTTCACTGTACTTATAGATTTTCACTAATGAAACGATGTAGGATTCCACAATTATATACAGTATTTATTTGACTTTGTATTTTACATTTCAGGCAAAATATTATTTTGTGTGCTGTGTTTTTCACTTTTTATTTTTGTTCTTCGTATTGTTTATGGAAAGAGTTATTAAAGAATTAAAGGCATTTTTAACTAAAATGCCTTATTTTTATTTTATAATTACAGAAAATTGAATTG
This sequence comes from Nycticebus coucang, assembly GCF_027406575.1. NCBI lineage: Eukaryota > Metazoa > Chordata > Mammalia > Primates > Lorisidae > Nycticebus > Nycticebus coucang. The sequence goes on from NC_069797.1 coordinate 14,631,020, forward strand.
TGCCGTTTGTGTTAATATGGTCATTAATTACAGTTACCAATTACATATGCATTTTTAAACCTTCTGAGTAATCAATAGTAAAGTTTCATACTTTGTTGCTTAAAATTAATATTAAAAACTTAATAGCCTAAGTAATGACTTATCTTATTTCCCTTAATGTTTGGACACTCAGCTAAAAACTAGGTCCCATCACAGGACTTGTCCTGTAGTTTGGCTGCTCTTTGCTTTCAGATAAAATCTCAGTCTTTCTACATGTACTGAATGAAATCTGCAAGTTACACATGTTACATGACTTCTGAGTAAATGCTGACTTTTCAAAACCTTACTGAATTTCTCACAATAAATAAAAAGACCTAGCTTTCTCTAAGAGCTAAAAAGTATAACCTAGTATGCTGGACATGACCTGTCAACACAGAGCTACATATTTAAAAAGAAAATAGATTTCAAAACTTAGAGAGGAGCAAGGATCTAAATAGACTTTCTTCAACAAGATACATAAATGCCAATATGCACATGGAAAAAACCGTTAACATTATGAGTCATCAGGGAAATGCAAATCAAAACCACAGCGAGGTACCACTTCATGTCCATTCAGATGACTGTAATCAGAAAGGCAGATAAGAACAGGTGTTTGCAAGGAAAAAATTGTAACCCTCAGATCTTGTTGGTGAAAATGTAAAATGATGTAGCCACTTTAAAAAAGAGTTTACTGTTTCTGCAATAAGTTACACACAGAGCTGCCATAAAACCCAGTAATTCCTCTCCCAGGAATAAACCCGAAAGCAATGAAAACATATATATGCATGCAAAAATGTGTCTGCAGTCCAGGCACAGTGGCTAATGCCTGCAATTGTAGCGCTTTGGGAGGCAAAGGTGGCAGGATCACTTGAGGCCAAGAGTTCAAGACTCTAGTGAGCTATGATTGCACCACTGTCTTCCAGCTTAGGCAACAGAGCAAAACCTTATCTCTTAAAAAAACTTGTTTACAGGTATTCATAGCAGCTTTATTTGGAATAGCTAGAAAGTGGATACAACTCAACTGTCTATCAACTGATAAATGTATATCCATACAGTAGAATACAATTTGGCCATAAAATGAAAATGAAGTACTGATAAGTGTTACAACATGGGGAACCATGAAAATGTAGAGTAAAAGAAGCCAGTCACTAAAGACCGCATATTGGAAATGTGCCGTTCAAGATGCAGAAAACGAAGAGGCATAGCAAGGGAAGGCATCATAGCAAATATTTTTATTTATGAAGACAGGATCTTGCAACATTGCCCAGGCTGGTCTTAAACTCCTTGGGCTTAAGTGATCTTCCTGCCTCAGCCTCCTGAGTAGCTGGGACTGCAGGCATGAGCCACTGTGCCTGACCACTACTGCAAATTCTATTCACTGCTGTGGCCTTCTGCCATTTTATAAACAGACTGGTTTTGTGCCCAGTCCCCGGAGATGAGTCATGATTGCCTTAAGTCAATCCAAGTACTCACTCCTGTTTGCCTGATCCTCATTTCTCACCGGGTTTCTTCCAGCAGGGGATGCTTATGTTCCCAGTTCTTTCTAGAGAGATACCAGGAGAAACCAGCTCATGAGGTTTGGGGGAACAGTTTTGTGGTAAGAGCTAGGCACGCGAAGGGAGGGCTCACCCCCAACCCCCTGCCTTTCCTCTTCTCTTACTCTCAGGGATTGAGGCAGAGAATGTAATTCCTGCAACTGCGGCAGCCGTCATGCACACGGACAGATTAACACATTGAGGGAGGCAGAGTGCAAAAAACAGACCCCAGGTTCTTTAGGAAATTGCTAAAGCGCTGCTCCAAGTTGGGAATATGGATCTGCAGACTTACTGCTAACCAGTGTGCTGTGATGCTTAAGCTACTGTTTGGCCTTCTATTCATTGCACCTGGATAACATATTCAATGAGTGGGACAGGGAGTGAGCAACTTGTGGCAAGGAAGCTTCCTGAGGACACGACATGGAGAGACAGCTGGGATCAGGTCAGCTATCCCAAAAGGATATCATGTCCAACAACAGTGAGACAAATTTTAATATGGTGTCTGTTTCTAATGCAATGTAAAGCCACAAAGGCTTAAATCTCACAAAAATAAAAGAAGCTGTTTTGTGCAGGTTTGTTCACCATCTATCTAATCTCTTGGTATCTGCCATGTGCTCAGCCCATCTGATGATGTCAGAGTGCCTACTTTCCCACATCAGGAAAACATTTCTTTCCCTGTTCCCTCCTTGGCATCTTGGAGTCTAGTGAAATGTTCCCAGTATAGCAGCAAACAAAGTCTTTCTGGCGTTACTTACTGAGAAATCATAACCCATCGGAGCATCCTTTAAGACGAGTTTTCTATTTGCCGTGAGAACTCGGTACAAATGGTTCTTATGTATTCTGGTAAATGACCTGTCAGTGTTATTAAAATAGAGAATTTCAAGGCACAAGGAGAATTGCCTAAGGCAAATTAATAAGAAGAATCCCAGGTAAGTTATTCTTAGCAAATGATCATTAATAAGCCACTAGGAGAGCATGGTCATTGCATCTTTTCTAAAATCAGTTAGTTCTCATCTGTGGACTGTCTTTCTCTTTGCCTTTGTGCCTTTCAGGCAATTGATACCAGAAGATGAAGATGTTGATTTCTTTTCTTGAAATAAATGTCAAAGCATATTGTAAAAATATACCATTTATTTATAATAATAATAATGCCTTATCATGACATCTCATTGACTCCTCACAAGAACCCTAGTACAAGCCTTTCCCCTTTCCAGATAAAAAGCCAAAGACTTTAAAAGGTTAAATAATTTCCCCAAGTTCACATAGCTAGAAAGAAAGTACCACAGCTAGAATTTAAACCTTTCTGATTCCAAAGCATGTGTTCTTAATACTCTATTGGACTGTCTCCCATATTTTATGTATTATGGAGGTATTGTTGAGGTATTACAATGCCTCATTATCTGCAATTTTTTCATACTAGTCTAGAGTTTCACATTTCATCAAACCGGTGAAGTTATTGAAGTTCAGCCTCAAAAATATTACTTGATTTTATGTTTTCTGACTTGGGTTCAATTTACTTTGACCTTAATTTCCATATTCATAGAAAAGCGATTTTAATACCAAGCCTACACTTAAATTACACTGCACGTTGATTACTTAATGAGAGCTCATATCTGGACACCTTCAAATAATCCCCATTCCAGAAGTCTACCCAAGATTTTTGATGGTGGACCTGGGAACCCACAGTTAAGAAAAATGACTTTATTGTTTTATAAAAATGATACAAGCCTTGCATAAAAATTCCAAGAGTATAGAAAAAGAAAATGTACTCCAGAGAGACGGCTATCTGAGAAAGATGGTGGTGGGGTGGTACTGAGGATGACAAGGAAAACAGCCTATTCTATTGATTAGGTAGAATGTGCCAGAAGTTACATGTCTTGTCCAATCACACTTAAGGCTTTCAACAATCTTATAACTGTAAACACATTATCTTCTGCATTTTATGGACAAAATCATTGAAGCTAAAGTGAGCCGTCTGTTGCCGCTGTTCTCCAGGACTGCTGTAACAAGGTACTACTAACTGGGCACCTAAACACAGCCGATGTGTGTCATTTCACAGTGATGAAGGCCAGGAGAGTCGCCAGAGTCATGCTCTTTCAGAAGCCTTCGGGGAGGCTCCTTCCTAACGCTCAGCTTCTGACAGCACCCAGGCATTCCTTGGCTTGTGGCGCAAAACTTGCAGCTCTACCTCAGCCTTCATGTGACTGTTGTCCCTCTGGATCTCTTTCATCACACAGCGCTCTCTGGGTGTCTTTCTTCACACCCTCTCTGGGTGTCTGTGTCCAAATTTCCCTCCTCTTGGAAGGGCACCAATCATTCTGCGTCGGGCTTTACCCCAATAACCTCACTTCAACTTGATTACCTCTGCAAAGACCTATTTCCAACTAAGATTGCATTCACAGATACTGGGGAGTTAGAACTTAAACATACCTTTTGGGGAAACGCCATCCCCCCATAACTGAGCAGTGGCTAGGCAAGTGTAGAAACTAGATTTGAATTTAGGAGATGCTAGAATCTGCCTCTTGGCCATCAGCTACTACATATTCTATCTCAATGTCATGCATTTGGAAGGGATGTGTACCATGTCTTGGGCAAGGGAGAAAGTGACCAAAAAATCTTTCAACTCAGTAAAAATTTATTTAGAGGAGAATGAAAATTTGGGTTGGTTTCAGACATTTCCTCTGCAACAGTGAGATGCCAAAATGTCTCCACTGGGTTTTGGGGGTTGGGGGAAGTTATGAGCTAAGAACATTATAACCAGCAATTTGTCTTTCACTGGGACAAGCGGGTAGTCTCAGAAATGCAGAAAATAGTCCACTTGTTGAAAAACTATTTGAAGATACATTCCAGTGGTTCATAAGGTTTTGGATTATATAGACCAGAAAAAATTTTGAAAATAATTTTGAAACCAACACAGGATTGCCAACTTTTAACATTGAGAGGGGGTTTAAAACAAATCAAACTATCATCTAATGTTACAATCATTTCATAAAAAACATCATTTTAATGCCAAAAATATTAAAAAGATAGGCTGATACCATTTAAATCATGTAATTTAGCTTTATGGAAAAAAATCTTTATTTAATATCATTTTGCCCTAGAGTAGTGAAGAACTTTTTCCATAGATAAGATCTTATCTATGAATGGATGTTTGAAAATCAAGAATGGACAGAAACACAGAGAAGACCATCGAATGAAAATGAGCTCTGGCTAGCACACCATGATTTATGCAACTGAGAGAAAAATACTACTTGAAACTGACTGTAATCATTTCCATTTTCTAAGGCAAGTTTCAGTGGGAAAATAAATCTTTGCAGTACTACTCCCTTTCACATACAGAGGATGGCGGAGGGTCCAGAGAACACAACTTGTTCCCTCAACTGACATCTGAGCTTCCACTTAGGGTTTTCCAAAATTCTCATGTAAGTGCCCATGAAAAGATCACTAGTTTAAAACGATGATTTGAGCTTAAACATTTAATTAATTCTTTTTCCTAAATTCTCTCTCTAAAAAAAGTTTATATCCACATTTGAAACAGATCGTGTTCATTTGGCTAAAATTTCTAAGAATTTCTGCAAATGAGAGGGCAGATGAGATCAGACTGAGACATGTACAAGGTGGAAACTATGGAGAAAAGAGGAAGGGCCACTAAGCAAAATTCAAAACTTAGAGCAAGAGTAGCTGGGAGCCAGCACAGCCAGACTCTGAGGGCGGGTGCATCAGGACTCAACCCAGAGGCTGCTTGAAGCATTCAGTGGCAGTCTACACTTGGAATGAGTCCTGGGCAGAGTAAAGCAGGGCAATTTCAAAGCTGGCTTAAAACTAAGGAAGTGTGTGGAAGTTAAATGATAACAGCCCTGAACCAGTGCTGTAGAGCCCTAGCTAACTGAGTTAAGCAACAACAGCTACAAAGGCTGAAATTCCTGCCCATACTTGCTTCCTCCCTCACCTTCTAGGCAACTGGACCAATATCTGGTATAAAGTAATACTATGGTAAATCAAAACATGGTAGCCTCCACTTAACAGCATGGTCTCTGAACTCTTCTCAGATTTAAATCCTTGCTCCTCCATTTACTACCTCTTGTAACTATTGGCAAAATATTTAACACTTTCTGTGCTGAATAAACTCATCTTTAAGTGGAGACTATAATAGCCTATATATACCTACATAAGGGTTTTCTTTTGGGAGGGGGTGGTTGATTGCTTTTTGAGGATTGCTGAGTTAATGGAAAAATTGAGAGCTAAGAATATTTACCCAATGTATAGATTACTTAGCTTTGAAACCAGAGCAGAATGCTTAGTAAATGCAGTTAGTATATTATTGATGTTATTACCAACATTACCAATCATGAAATAGGTTGTTATATATAAATTATATATACAATTGTTATATCATTTTACACTCAATGAAATGAAGATTTAGAATCGTTTCTTAAAAGGCATTTCATTTCAAACAATTAGTGATCAATAGATTTGAGTTTTGAATCCAGACCTGATTCAAAGCTCACATTAGTTTCCTACTGTTGCTATAACAAGCACCACAAAGTTCGTGGTTAACACAACACATTTATTATCTTACAGTGCTGAAGATCAGAAGTCCTAAATGGGTCTCCCTGAGCTAAAATGAAGGTGTTTGGCAGGGCTGCGTTCGTTCTGGAAGCTGTAGCGGAGAATTATTTCCCTTCTCTTTTCCAGTTTTAAAGGCTGCCAAACACTTTTTTTTGGCCTCCGTCTTCAAAGCCAGTAATGGCTGATCAAATGTTTCTCATGCTCTGTCACTCTGACACTGACTCTTCTTCTGAATCCCGCTTTCACTTTTAAGAATCCTGATCATATTGGGCCTACATGGATAGTCCAGGTTACTGTCCCTATTTTATTTATTTTATTTTATTTTGTTGTTGTTGTTGAGACAGGGTCCCACCCTATGCCCCTGAGCAGAGTGCAGTGGGCGTGGTAGCTCACCACAACCTCAGACTCGGGCTGCGGGCACCCCGCTGCCTCAGCCTCCGGAAGCCGCTGGGATTACAGGCGCTCGCCGTGGCGCCCGGCTGGGTTTTTCCATTTTTTTCACGAGTCGGGGTCTCACTGTCGCTCAGGCGAGTCTCGAACTCCTGAGCTCAAGCGATTCTCCCTCCTCAGCCTTCCACAGTGCTGGGATTACAGGCGTGAGCCACCGTGCCCGGCTACTGTCCCTATTTTAAAAGTCAGGTGTTTAGTTATCTTAATTCCATATGCAACCTTAATTCTGCTTTGCCATTTAAACTAACACGTTCACTTGTTCTTGGGATTAGGATGTGGACATCTTTGAGGAACCATTATTCTGCCTACTACAAAGCCCATGCCACTTTAATATTTAAATTTTATTCTTCCATCTGAAGACTGAAATTGAACCCTCATCTTTCACCACTTACAAAAACTGACTCAAGATGTATAAAAGGTTTCAATTTAAGATATGAAGTGATAAAAATCCTAAAAGAAAGTATGGGAAAAACTCATGAGGATATTGGCCTAGGAAAAGATTTTATGAAGAAGACTTCAGTGGCAATCGCAACAATAACAAAAATAAATCAGACTTAATTAAGCTGAAAAGCTTCTGCATAGCTAAGGACACAATAATTAAAACAAATAAACAACCTTCAGAGTGGGAAAAGATATTTGCATGTTATGAATTCGACAAAGGGTCAATAACTAGAATCTATGCTATCATAAGGAAATTTGCACTAGAGTGTTTATTGCAGCTCAATTTACAATTGCCAAGATGTGGAAATATGCCCATCAACCCATGAATAGATTAATAAACTGTGGTATATGTATATCATGGAACACTATTCAGCCATAAAAAAGATGGAGACTTGACATCTTTTGTATTAACCTGGATGGAGATGAAACATATTCTTCTTAGTAAAGTATCACAAAAATGGAAAAGCAAGTATCCAATGTTTTCAATACTAATATGAAGCTAGTGGATGAACTAATACATGCCCACACAAGAGAAAAAGTCAATTAAATTCAAGTTGGGGGAGGGGAGAGGGGGGAAAAAGGAAGAAGGAAGGGATTGGTGGGTTTCCACCTAATGGGCACAATGTAACAGTGTGTGGTACACCTCCTGGGTGCCAGACACAACTAACACAGGGACTCTACCTAACAAATGCAAATATTGTGTCCTAATTGTTTGTACCCTCAGATTAATCTGAAATAAAAATAAAGAAATAGATAAATAGTATCCTTCCATCTGAGCTAGAAAGATCTGAGTAGGAACTCCATCTTTGAAAGAACTTATTTCAGTGCTTCCAGTGTAATAAACATGGAGTTTCTTCTTTTTACCCAAATCTAGGTAAGATAGGAAAATAAAAATGATTCAGGACTTTAAATGAGGACCAATCTGAGGAATCAGAATGTACTTTATTTCTCACAATTTCTTTTTTTTTCAAAGTGATAACATTCATTTATTGCTATCCAATTATAAATGTTAAATATGTTTGTGATAGACTGTTCGAGAAAAGAAATGTAGATTGATAGTTTCATCCAAAGATTAAGCCACAATTAGCATTTTGAAGCATTTGCCATTATTGTTATGAGTATTTATACCATACACGTACATACAATATTTAGACTAATTTTTTTGCTTAACACTAATATATTTTTTCAAATTAAAGTTCACATAATTGTAATTTTAATGATTTTTCTACTATTTTATAATGTAGCTATTAACATATTATAATTTTCCTAGTCAACATAGTTTCTTAGTCCACCTAATTTCAGACATTCGGGAAGTTTCTCTTTTCTCACATTAGCAAATAATGTCATTAATAATTATTGTGGGCCAGGCACAGTAGCTCACACCTGTAATCTTAGCACTTTAGGAGGCTGAGGCCGGAGGATCACTTGAGCCTACTAGTTCAAGGTTGCAGTGAGCTATGATGTGCACCAGTCCACAACAGAGCAAGACCCTATCTCTAAAAATCTAATAATAATAGAATTAATTGATGTAAAGATAAAAAATTAATTATTGTGACTGTTTTAAAAATATATTTTGGAATATATCTTTAAGATAATTTCTCTGAAGTGTAACTAAGCTCAGTGAAATAGAACTTTTCTAAAGTATGGTTTTTCCTCTTGATTAAAAAAACAAACCAGATCTCTATAGAAAACTTTCAAAAAGAATGTGAGGACAGACAACTCGGGGATAGCACTTTAATTGGTATATTTTCTATTTTTTTAATCATTTAAAAATGTGATTATGATTAAATTTTGTATATAATTATAGTCTTTTATTAAATTTATTTATTTTTATTGTTAAGTCATAGCTGTGTACATTAGTGCAATCAAGGGGTACAATGTGCAGGTTTCATATACAATCTGAAATATTCTCATCAAACTGTTCAACGTAGCATTCATGGCATTTTCTTAGTTACTGTATATAGGCATTTGTATTCTGCATTTAGTAAGTTTCGCCTGTACCCATTCTAAGATGCACCATAGATGTGGCCCCACCCATTACCCTCCCTCCAGCAAAACCTCCCCTTCCCTCCCCCTTCCTTGGCCCTTTCCCCATAGTCTTGTGCTATAGTTGGGTTATAGCCTTCATGTGAAAGCTATAATTTAACTTCTGTGCAGAGCATCCCTAATAGCCAACTACTGTAAATTGCACATAAACTTTAGGGCCATCCCATATTTTAACATCCTCTTCTGTATATCAGCAATAATTAATTAAAAGTATTGAAAAAATTCCCCATCGTAATGACAATGGAAAGATTAATATTTAGAACTGAATAAACAATTTGTAACATTTACTCAGGGACTATACTTTGGTAACAAATACACCCCCAAATTTCAATGTCTTAACACAGAGAAAAGGCTCACATCTTCCTCACTTAAAGCCTGATGTGGGTTGGGTGTCTCTTCAAAACCTCCCTCCTTCAAGCAGGAACCCAAAGATCCAAGCAGCTTCGATTCTGTGGCTCCCCTATTCTTAACACAGGGTCTCTACGGACACCTCCACACACACACACACACACACACCACTACTCAGACATACTCTTGATTCCTTCTGACCACAAGTAACAAATGCCCTTCATATTCGCAGTCCATTGGTCAGGACTGATCACGTGGTCCCACTGTAGCTGCAATGTAGGGGCATCTGGGAAATGTAAGTAAACCGTGGAATACACAGTGAGTATCCTGTGCCAGGAGCATAAAAGCTCGAATAAAAGGGACGACATACCACGTTTCTATACGAAGAAGGACAGTATCGTAAGGATGATCATTCTCTCCAGCATAATTTATGGCTATAACATGATCCTAATGAAATGATTGTAAAGGTTTTGGGACAAATAAATGAGCAAGAATAGACAAGTGGAGTCAGTCAAGGCTCTCCACTAGCATATTAAATGTACTATAAAGCTTCGAAAACTAAAATTACTTGGTGGTAGTTGCCCAAATATAGATAACAAGACCACTGGAACATAATGAAATGTCTAAGAACACAGCAAAGAATATATAAATATGTAGCATATGATACTGGTGACAAGTTAAATCAGTATGGAACAGAGTGCTTACATGAGAAACAATGAAAGGTGCACTGAATCACCCCTTTAGAGGAAAAGTGTTATGTCTATACCTCACACCATACTCCAATACTTATTTCAATGGATTAAAAATTGTAAATGAGAAGAAAATATAGGTTTAAGAAGAACAATCTGAACGTGATTTAAGTCAGAGGACCCACGAAGATAAAGATGCATGCATTTTTTTTACCCTAAAAATTTTGTATCCCAAACAATGAATCAAGATAAAATGCAATTAAAAATAAGGCAAGAAATTGCACCCTATATGACAGACAAGAGGATATGACTATTAAAATGTAAAGAGTCTTGGGCAGCGCCTGTGGCTCAGAGGAGTAGGGCACCGGCACCATATGCCGGAGGTGGCGAGTTCAAAGCCAGCCCCAGCCAGAAACTGCCAAAAAAAAAAAGTAAAGAGTCTTAGAGATAAATAATAAACATACAATATGACACAAATGGGAAGTTAGTTATAGATTGTTTTAATAAACAAATGTAAAACTTCAATATCTCTGGCAGCGTAAGAAGTACAAATTCTCATAAAATGATATGGTCTTTTTTTACCTATCAAATTGGCAAAGATAAAAAAAACTAATATTAGTAGTTTGTCAGACTGTGCAGAATGATAAGGAGTGTAAATTTGTATACCTGCTCTGGGGGATAATTTGTATTACAAAGCCTCAAAAAGCTCATATCTGTACATTCCACTTCTAAAAATATATCCTAAGGAAATAATAATAGATTATGTAGGAATAATTTTCTATAAAAATATTTACCCAAAAACAATTTTAATAGCAAAAATTTGAAAAGCAACCTAAATGTCCAATAATAATTCTTGATAAACATTCAATAATACTGTATGTCTCAAGAGAATAAATTGTTTTAATCCATATGTACAAACACATAAATATTGTTGTGAGGGTTATTTATAGGCATGAACATACGTATAGGCTATATTTGAATGAACAAAACAAGTTACTACAGTATGATCCTACTTTGATTTTCGGACTATTTACATATGCATTAAAAGTTCTAGAAGCATATATATATATTTACCTCCGAGTGGTAGAATTAAAGTAATTTTAACTCTCCTTTTTGATTGCATTATTACAAATGTTATACAATAAGGATGTCTTATTTGATTAAAAAATAGGGTAGGGAGAATGTGGGATTCCTGGAATAACTACTGCCCAAATCTGATGTACAGATTCACAAAACAGAATGTCTGTTTTGCCGACTGAAAACACACACAGATTTTAGAGTTGGCTGCCTGTTTTGTGGGAGTTTTGCAAACAAGCTGAGTCCGGTACAGCGTGTGCCCCTTCGGGTGGTTTTTGGAGCTCCTAAAGTATGAGTAACACTAACTCATTTATCTTGGGATGAATCTTCCTGGCACATAGAGGTGTTGACAGAACCTGAGTTGAGAACAATGTTTATTTATATCTGCACACAATAATTCATGTCTCTCTAAATCGAGGACTTTCTCCTAATTTGCTCACCATTTGCAAACATTTGCAGTTCTCTCCACTGGTGATCCCTGGTTTGGTTTGGCTGGTCTTGAGCAAATGAAAAGGAACATAAGATGGACTGGAACTAAATGCTGTAATTCACACATGGTAAGGGAACATTTGCTAATGCTGATTCATGTTAGAAACACTAAAATCTCAAGACTCCTGTTTTGCACCTTCGTGACTGATTAACATCTACATGGTTTATGCTATATGTTTTAAAACCGGGTAACCCTGTGTGTGTGTAGTCAGGTTGAGGTGCGATCTTTGTAATGTCCTGGCTGAGTAATGAGCTATTTGTAACTATGGAAAGCCTTTTTGGAATGTGAAAATTTCTATCAGCCTTTGATTATTACAGAAAATGTTGAATACATAAAAGGCAAAGAGATCAGTATAACAACTCCTCCTCTTTTGAGTAGGTGTAATGGGTAGGCATAATTGCTTAATTATCAACTCAACTCAAGGTGTAATGGGTAGGCATAATTGCTTAATTATCAACCAATCTTATTTTTTGTATAATCCCAACCACTCCCCCATATCAACTGTTACACACTACCAATGCCAGCAGATGTGGAGTTCAAGATGAAAGTCTTAGACTTTGATATCTGTTGTGAATTGTGGGGTGATAAAAATTAAGCAAAAGATAAGAGAAACAAACAGATTTGATCTGAATTAGGCTTAGTTGTTTCTATTTGCTGGGTGCTAGTTGATTGATCTCAGGCCACTTAACATTTCTGAGCCTCATCTGTAAAATGGATCTACAGTTATATAATTTCTAAAACTAAACAAAACCCTTGGCACACAACTACTCGGTATCATTCTTTGTTGTTATTTTATTAACACTGTTCTTCTGCCTTGAGAAGAAACCCTCAAGTGTAGGAAGACAGAGTCCTCTACAACATTGAACTTCTCCAATAGGCTGATAAATGTGAGTTACCTATTTGCCGACGTCATTCATCAGGAATAAGTTTCTCTGAGAGTAAAATCTGCAACTGGCCTTTATCTAGAACGTGAGGGGCTTCCTTTTCAATAGAAAGGGTAAATACGTATCTTTCTGTTCAGAATTTCACCAACATTGGTCTGTCCAAATTGAAAAAAAAAAAATGGGGGTGGGGTGGGTTGGGGGAGGAAATAAAAAAAAAAATAGGCAGCCATTTATTTGGGTTATATTCTATAGATGCAAATCAGGTAATCCCTGGCCCTTTATCAGTCAATGTCAATGAGTTTTTCGGACTCAGTTGTCATCCACCTAGTGAGGAAACAGAAAACAGGTAGGAAGCAAGTATGCTGAGGACAACAGGAAGCCCCAGGGGCTGCTTGACCTGCAGAGGGCAGTGATGTGGGCTGGGGCGCTGTGAGGGTGGGCTTGGATGGTGCATGCTGAACAGGAAAGGTCACTGAGCCTGGGGTTAGGGAACACTGTGGATAAATGTCAACACATGTTCCTATCTGGTTTGCTGTCTGTGTGAGCTCAGAGATGCTGTCCAATTCACAGACAAAAGAATAACATAGTTTTAAACAGGTCAGTTAATTTCCCTTTTCTTATTTCTTTTTTATTTTTTTAACTTTTTTTTTATTAAATCATAGTTTTGTACACTAAGGCAATCATGGGGTACAATGTGCTGGTTTTATATACCATTTGAAATATTTTCATCACACTGGTTAACATAGCCTTCATTGCATTTTCTTAGTTATTGTGTTAAGACATTTATACTCTACACTTAGTAAATTTAACATGTACCCTTATAAAAGGCACTGTAGGTGTGATCCCACCAATTGCCCTCCCTCCACCCATCCTCCTCTCTCCACCCATCCTCCTCTCTCCCCTCCCCTCCCTTTCCCCATATTCTTGGGCTATAGGAAGGTTATAGCTTTCATATGAAAGCTATAAATTAGTTTCATAGAAAGGCTGAATACATTAGATACTTTTTATTCCATTCTTGAGATACTTTGCTAAGAAGAATATGTTCCAGCTCCATCCATGTAAACATGAAAGAGGTAAAGTCTCTATCTTTTTTAAGGCTGCATAATATTCCGTGGTGTACACATACCACAATTTATTAATCCACTCATGGGTTGATGGGCACTTGGGCTTCTTCCATGACTTAGTAATTATAAATTGGGCTGTAATAAACATTCTGGTGCAAATATCTTGGTTATAAAGTGATTTTTGGTCTTCTGGATATATACCTAGTACAGGAATTGTAGGATTGAATGGCAGGTCTATTTTTACATCCCTAAGGGATCTCCAAACATCTTTCCAAAAGGAACATATTAGTTTGCATTCCCACCAGCAGTGCAGAAGTGTTCCCTTTTCTGCACATCCATGCCAACATCTCTGGTTTTGGGATTTTGTGATGTGGGCTAATCTTACTGGAGTTGGATGATATCTCAAAGTGGTTTTGATTTGCATTTTTCTGATGATTAAGGATGATGAGCATTTTTTTCATGTGTCTGTAGGCCATGCACCTGTCTTCTTCAGAGAAGTTTCTCTTCAAGTCCCTTGCCCAGCCTGAGATGGAATCACTTGTTCTTTTCTTGCTAATACGTTTGAGTTCTCTGTGGATTCTGGTTATTAAACCTTTGTTGGAGACATAACCTGCAAATATCCTCTCCAATTCTGAGGGCTGTCTGCTTGCTTTACTTACTGTGTTTTTGGTTTTGCAGAAGCTTTTTCATTTGATTAGATCCCAGTAATGTATTTTTGGTGTTGCTTCAATTGTCTGGGGTGCCTTCCTTTAAAATATTCACCTAGGCCCTTTTCTTATTTCTTAAACTGACAGATAAAACTGTATATATTTATGGAGTACAACATGATATTTTCAAATATGCATATTGTGGAATGGCTAAATCAATCTAATTAGCATATGCATCAGCTTTCATGTTCATTTGCAGTGAGAACACTTAAAATCTACTCCCTTGTCTCTTGGCAAGTATTAACTGCACAGAACATTGTCATTGACTATAGTCACCATGTTGTACAATAGATTGCTTGAACTTTCTCCCTCATCTAATTGAAATTTTATGTCTGTTGGCCAATATTGTCTTCCCAGGATTCTTTTCTTCATTGCTCTTCCTAATTAATTTCTGACCTGGGACAACTCACTCTGCCCAAATAAGGATTCTTCTTATCAACTTGGCTTGGGGAAATGGGTTTGTCTATCCCGTTGAATGAGTATTCTTCTTAGTAACTGTGCTTGTGGGCAGTCTCCCAAGTGTGCTTCTTGGGTCTCCTCCAAGGGAGAATCTGCCTTTCATTCACCTGTCAGGAGTGCAATTAGCTGACAGCCTCCAGGTGCAGCACTTCCAACTCAGATTCAACTCAGCTCTTGAGCTGAGGTCATGTTCTTTGCAGAAAGGTACTATCCAATGACTGAGCATGACAGGGACCCTGGAACCTGGCCATTTCTACTCAATGGATGGCTCCTCTGAAGGGCCACTGTTGCTCCTGGGCTTCCCGCTGAATTAGCCTAAGCTCCTTTAGACCTGCATCACAAGGTGAGGGTCCCCCGGTGATTTCTGCTTTCTTTCCTTCCTTCCTTCACGAGTGTCAGGTCAGCACCACAGTCCAAAAGATTTCCCTACCCGATTCTGCTTCCTTCCCATTTTATTGTTCACTGCACACACACACACACACACACACACACACACACACACACTTTGTAATCCTGCTTGCAATCCTGACTCTGTCCCCCAGGACCTACCTGGCAGGGCAGTATTGACACTTGCTTATGGAAGTGATTCAGACAAGGCTGTACTAGCAAACAAGAAGGTGGAGTGCTTAAGTACTTAAGTTGCAGACGTTTATGACATGAGCACCGACTTTGTTTTTTTAATGAGATGGCATTGCAACACTATTCTTTCATCCTGGAACTAACATTTCAGAATTTTGTCTATAAAACCACATTATCGTATCCCTTCCCAATCTTCTTTTTGGAATGAAGAATATTATTCTTTCACAGTGCAATTTTCTGTCAATAATTATTTGACCTTTCAACATTTCTTTCTGAAAGTATGCTTTTCATGAAAGTTGTCAAGAAACAAAGGTTTTTAAAAATCCTGTCTTACCTGCTAACAAGACAAGAAACAGCTCTTGTGTTGAAGTTATCTGGATCCGTAGGACATATTCATTATCCCCTTCAGCTGTTAATCAACATTTATTTATATGGCCCAGTATCCATTAGGAAATTGCATTTGGTTGCTAATAATAGAGTTTCAAAAGAAGCAGTTTAAATCAAGAGAAAGTTTAAAGAAATCCAGGATGCAGAAGGCTTTGTAAAGGTTTTGTGGTGGGCTGTGTGAAACTACAGATCCCAGAATTCCCTTTCCTGCTGTTTCCAGGTAGCATGGAGCACAGAGGGATCTTGGAGAGATTGGGAGGGTAGAGTGTGGCAGCCCTTCATAGTTCCACCTCATTGCTGGAGGCAGCACCTGTTTGTGGATCATTCTTCAGCTTCTCTGACTCCCTAGTCTGGTATGTGTCTAATTGTGTGGTGAAGGTCCCCGGTTTTTACAGGGTGCTCATACCACCTAGGTCAGAGTCGACAGAACCTGACACAGATTTCATTCCATCCTCATGGACTCCAGATGGTGCTTGTGGGTTCCAGCCTGCTCTTCTCCTCCACCTTAATGCAACAGCTTGCAGCCTCCAGCATCAAATGCAAAGATGACAGCCTTACAGATGCTGCTTAACCAGCTCCTGCAATCGCTGAGGTCCAGCCCTATGACAGAACACACACACGCACGTGCACACAACACGTGCACACACACAAACACACACACACGTGATCTGCTTCTCTGATGGACTCATAACCGATGCACAGAGGCAGACAACCCAGCTTTGCAATGCAGGTCCCATCCAATCATGAGAGACTCAGCCCCTCTGCTCAGCCATCCTCACTTCGGAGCTTTCATCCTTTTCCAGGTCCCAGATATGGCCATCATATTCCAAGTCATTTCAAGTGCCAGGCCACAAGAAGGACATGAGGGCAAAGGCCACACAGGGGCTTTTCCAGCAGCCCCTTCCAACAACTTGTATTTGTATCCCTCCTTCCTCATTCTCAACAGAAGCTAGAAAGTAGAGTTATTTGAGTCGGTTACTTCCCAGCATTCTGTTTGTTACCAAGAAATAGAAGAAATGGGTGTTGGGATGGTAAGTGTCTGTCTCTACCAGCCAGGGGAAAGGTATGCAGCCTAGACTCTAAAACAAAGTTCTGAAGTCCCGTCTGCATCTCTACTCTGTAATTGACTATGGTGGAAAGCAGGTGAAACATGGTTGCAATACAAGTGTGCAGTTGAGCAGTAATGTGGAGGGCTAGGAATAAATTACAGTGAGAATTTGTGAAGGGGATGATATGCTAGTTATCTGGGGTAAGTTTTCTAGAAGAGGTCATTTTACACTGCGATTTCAAGGTAAAGGGTGTGGCTGTCTGGAAAAGGTGAGGGAATTACAAGAATCTGGTGAATGGTGGGTGATGGAAGGACTAGGAAAGTAAAAATAAAAACATAATGTTTCCGACTTGAAGTTTTGAATTGATACTCCTGACCACAGCTAATGACAGTGGTTTGACTATGTACTTTAGACTTCAGGGTATATATGTCTGAATCTGTGTGCACATGAGATATACATTTGTGTGAAAGAGGCAATTAAGTAATATTAATATGTACTTTCCTTATTTTTTATTTGTAAACAAGAAAGATGCTGTTTAAAAATATAAATACAATAAATGTAGACAGAGGCTTCTAAGTACAGAAAATATAAAGGAAAAAATCCATATTAGGAAGAAGTATATTTTAGTTAGAAAATAAATGTTATAACATGTCCCAGCGTGTCTTTATGACCATCCTCTTTAAATAATAATTCAGGCAAATTCAGTGTAAGTGTCAAAGAGCTGAAAAGAGTCTGGAAAGGAGGCCAGCAGGAAAATTACCGTTTTAAAAAAGTGGTGTTTCTTTTCTTTTTTTTTTTTCATTCATCTCCTCCAACCATTGCTTCATAGCTAAGATAGCCCAGATTTACTTACTGGGCTGCTGCTTTTAAAATGGGTCCAGATGTCCTATTTTGCTTTAAACATTTTTTAATACAATTTCAACATACCTTTTCATTTGGACCCAAACAAATTTATCCTTTAAAATTGGTAAAAACACTCTGAGCTTAGATATGCAGGGCATTTTTAAACATTCACAGAATAATCATTACTTAATATTGATTATCATTCTCCTAAGAAATTATAAAATATAAGTCCTATTAGAAAGCTTTATGTATTCAGAGAATAAGACTCCAGGATATCTCCGTTGTTTAGTATGACGAAAGTTGGAATTTGCTTAAAAATTCCATAAAGGTGGATTTTAAGAACTATGTCATTAGAAAAGAGAAACTGCCAAAAAACAAACAAGCAAAAATAAATAAATAAATAAAACAAACCTTTGTAATGAATGACATCATATGCCAAGTTAAAAACAAATGAAGTATGGTGGCACCTGTAGCTCAGTGGGTAGGGCACTGGCCCTGTATACCGAGGGTGGCACGTTCAAATCTGGCCTCGGCCAAACTGCAACAACAACAACAAAATAGTTGGGTGTTGTGGGAGGCGCCTGTAGTCCCAGGTACTCGGGAGACTGAGGCAAGAGAATCGCCTAAGCCCAAGAGCTGGAGGTTGCTGTGAGCTGTAATGTCAGCATTCTACCCAAGGTGACAAAGTGAGACTCTATCTCTAAAAAAAAAAAAAACCAAATGAGGTGACTGCTGGTTGAAAGTATGACATTAAATAGTATTAGAAATGTGTCAGGAGTTGGAGGTTGCTGTGAGCTGTGTGATGCCATGACACTCTACCGAGGGCCATAAAGTGAGACTCTGTCTCTACAAAAAAAAAAAAAAAAAAAGAAATGTGTCTCAAAAATAAATCTTGGAACAACCAAGGCAGAAGAAGAAAGTGTTACTAGGTATGATTCTCAGGATTGAGATGCAAGAAAGCAAGAAAAGCCTCCTTTTCTCCCCACTGACAGCTTGTCCTCTCCTCCAAGCCTGCCATGTTGGAGAGTACTAACTCAGTCAACTCCAGGCCCACCGCCCTTTCCGTGGTTCCACCCCCTATGTCTCCACAAGCTTATCTAATCCGAGGGTGTAAATTTGTCATGAGGGTGGAGTGGGGGGTGGGAATAGTACCATTTTCTCTTTGCAATTTCTCTTTGACTGTAAAGTTCTCAGCCACGTTACTTCTCTGCCCTACAGGAGGGCCCATCTGGGTGCAAAGTTTCTTATTCCTGATCCCTGCCCTGCCCCCTCTGCCTAGAAGTGCCCCATAACAGTTCCTACTCTGGGGTCCTCAAGCCTTCCCCACAATCATTATGGTGAATGCAGACCAAGTCATACACATCCACCTCCTCTCCTCACTTCCCCTGACCTAATTTAGGATCAGGAAACAGGGCCTCTTTCCTGGGAATCTTCCTTAGGCCTCTGTGAATATATTTTTGCGTATAATACCTTAGTGCGATTTAGAAAAGTGCACCAGTATTGGAATGGTCCAGCTGGAAAACTATGCACCCTGGGGTGGATGTGGCCCCTGCAGGCTGACTGGTTGGTGAGCAAAAGCAAAGGAAAAGACCTCCCGGATGGATCTGTAGAACATTCTCCTAAGTAAAGTATCACAAGAATGGAAAAGCAAGCATCCCATGAACTCAATACTACGTTGAAGCTAGTAGATCAGTAACTACAGTCCCACATGGGAGTAAATCACAATTAAATTCAAGAAGAGGGGCAGGGTTTAGTAAGTTCCCAACTAAGGGGTACAGTGTAGGGGTAAGTGGCACAGTTCCTGGGTGAAGAACGTTGTTACAATTCATTCTTTCCCTTACAAACACGAACAATAATTGACATCCCTCATCTAAAATCTCATTCCTTCTTTTATCACAGGAAAGAACATTTTCTACAGAATCTACGTTTTGGGAATATAGGCATTTGAAGCTCAATACCCAGAGATTCCATTTTCTTTCCTTTTGTGCTAATGCCTCATTTCTCTGAGGCTAACAGCCCAGAGTCACCTGGCTGCTGCCTTAACATGCTCACATTGGGGGGGAAGAGGGAATCACGCTCATGTCATAGTCCTAAAGGGCAGTTGGAATTCCGATCTGGCAAAGGAAAAAGATACAAGTATAAACTTTCCTCTTTTCCCTTCATCTGGGACTAAAAGTTTGAAAGGGAAGGGAAACAATCTCAGGAGAATCCATCTCAACTTTCAATGTGAGACAAACACAGAGTCCTCTGTACCAGGAGAAGCAAACAAGAAAAAAATCAGCACACTTAACAGTCAAGAGGTTAAAATTAGGGACTCAGATTAAGCAATTCACATAGAAGTGTGCTCATGGAAACAGCTTCAAGAAATGAGATACACCTGGAAATGTGGGTCATTCTCACCACTCTTAGGAGTGGCTCATAAAATTGTTATCACATTTCATTTATTTTTCATAAGTTTTACCATAAACACAATTAACGATCTTGCTCTTCTCAGGAATTACTATTAAGAAGTCTAGTGAGAGAGGAATTAGTATCTGACTGTGATTATATCACATTTGCAGGGGGAACAGGCAGATTCTGCCAAACATTTATCCCTATAACATACTCAACAACATGTATGATTTTTATAAACCCATTTTGGCACTGGATTAGGTTCAAAGGAGTGTACAGATATTTTAAGATTGTATTTTAAAAGATTAAGAAAATAAAGCCTTCAAAACACATACCACTTATTAATCATCACTACCTCCTTGTCACGTTACCCATCCACAACATTTAGAAGTGAACAGACACGTTTTCACACGAACAACGTCTGTTCTGGGGCTACAGGGATCCTGCAAAAATCATGCCCAGTTCAGACTTCCAGGAGCATATGTGAGAGTTTGCCTTACTTTCTACAGCTATGCCGGCTTTCCCCACTGACGCCAGACTTTGCTAGGATGTTTATGGCTATTCTTGCTATTATTATTGAGCTATTATTGCTCAAGCTAAGAATCTGGAAGAAACTTGTCTAGATGGTGGTTTTCAAGTGGCACCCAGAGGGCCTCCAACATCCCCAGATGGAATTCTTTACAGAGAGACCATGTGAAACTGGGACTTGAGGGAGAATTTGCAGATTTGCTTCTCCTACTTCTCTAGGTAGCATCCTTATGTGCATTTAGGTAAAGAAAGGGGGATGAGGGCGGCGCCTGTGGCTCAGTCGGTAAGGCGCTGGCCCCATATACCCAGGGTGGCGGGTTCAAACCCGGCCCCAGCCAAACTGCAACCAAAAAAATAGCCGGGCGTTGTGGCGGGTGCCTGTAGTCCCAGCTACTCGGGAGGCTGAGGCAAGAGAATCACTTAGGCCCAGGAGTTGGAGGTTGCTGTGAGCTGGGTGAGGCCATGGCACTCTACCGAGGGCCATAAAGTGAGACTCTGTCTCTACAAAAAAAAAAAAAAAAAAGGGGGATCAGTTGGGAAGGAGCTAGTGAAGTGTTTTTATGATTATTATTATTATTATTATTATTTTGATGGAACTTAATGACCTGTATAAATATTCCATGTTTATACCTTGAAATTGGGTTTGAGAAACTCACATAACCTACATCATCCATTTCATCTCACTTTAATCTATAATAACAGTGTTGTCTATATTGTTTTCTAAGCTCTGCACTTCAGACTAATGTCTCCTTTTTATTACACTGAGTTCTATTAAGAGGCCACAACTTGGGGGGTAGAAGGACTCTTACTTTGGGACAGTCAACAAAGGCAACCAGAATTTCAGTTATGTTATTGACAAGTCAAAACAGAATCCAAACACATCTGTTAAAAGAGAATATTAACCTTAAAAAAAATTTTTTTGGGGGGGGAAAGTCTCACTATGTCACCCTTGGTAGAGTGCCATGGCACCACAGCTCACAGAAACCTCAAACTCCTAGGCTCAAGTGATTCTCTTGTCTTAGCCTCCCAAATAGCTGGGACTGCAGGCGCCTCCCACAACACCCAGCTATTTTTAGAGATGGGTCTCACTCTTGCTCAGCCTGGTCTCAAATCTGGAGCTCAGGCAATCCACCTGGCTTGACCTCCCAGAGTGCTAGGATTACAGGCATGAGACACCGTGCTCAGCTGAATATGAACTTTTTTAAGAAGTAAATTTTTTAGAAGGTACACTATTAGTTTAAAAAAAAAAAACCCTCACAACAGGTTTCCCTTTATACAGAGATAATATTGTATCTGAAATTATTTATGGAATGTCTGAAAAAATATCCTGTATTTGCAAAGGATTTGTCACATATTAGAAGTATGTTAACCAACAGCTTTATCGTATAATTTTGTGTTATAACTTCAACACTTATCTAGGAAAAGCTTTGAACATAACTTTCCTTTGCTACACTGAAGAAAGCCTGTCAAGCAAGATAAAATGAATAGTGGATCATCACCAGATAAAATTATAATACTTAATATATACTGATAACAAAAGATGAATACATGTCACATTTGAGGACCATTTGTAATTGCAGGCAACAAACATGACTTGAATATTACAATTTTAATACAGTTTTTTCCTTTCTTAAAATGCCTACACATTTTTTGGCACTCTATATATATACATACATACAAAGAGAGCCAGAGAAAGAGAGAGACTGGAAGGCTGTGTTGTGGATTTTGCTTCACATTAGGAAAACCAAGAAGTCACCCAGTGTGTTGTTGGAAGCTGGAGAAGCAGGGAACCTGACGGTGTGATTTAGTCTCAGTCTGAAGACCTGAGAACCGGGGAAGGCACTGGTGTGACTCTCAGACTGAGGCAAAAGGCCTGAGAAGGGGGAGGTGAAGGAGCTGGTGGACGTACCAGAGCTCCGGGGCCCATGAGGGCAGGAGAAGCCCATGTCCCCACTGCAGAAGCGAGAACAGACTTGCCTGGCCCTTTCTGTGCCATTTTGTTCTTTTTATCCCCTCGGAGGATTGGATGGTGTGGTGTCTCCCCGCTCTGGTGCAGGCAGGTCCTCTTCACTAAGTCCACTTGTGTAAATGCTAATTTCTTCCAGAAACACCCTGACAGATATAGCCGAGAATGATGTTTCACCAGCTTTCTGGGTGTCCCTTAACCCAGTCAAGTTGACACATAAAATTCAGCCTCACGTTCCTTTATTGATTCAGCCAAGTGCTTGATTAAATTGATTAAATGCTTATTATGTGCCAGGCACTTGTTCCTGCTCTGAGGGAGACTCCCGTGTAGCACAGGACACAGCTGTGCCATGACAGGGCTGCCTCTGGGAGCTAGGGGAGCGTCATGGAGGAGCAGTTAACACAATGCTGGGGGTGACAGTGAAGGGCACTGAAGGATGCTGGCAGAGAAGATCCAAGTGTAAGTTGGGGTGAAGCAGGTGAGGAAAAAGGGCAGCAGGCAGAGGCACAGGGAAATCTGGGAGGAGTCCCTGCTGACAGGGTGCAGGGTTAGCCCTGGGGGTCGGAGTCGGGGAGAAATGAGTCTAGAAAAGTAAGTGTGGTCCAGGTCCTAAAGGGCTTTCCATGTCTAGTAGTTTAGATTTTATCCTCAATGCAACAGAGAGTCATCTGGGAGGTCTGAATAGGAGAGCAATGTGATGAGATTTGTTTTCAAGAGACCATTCTAAATGCAGCATAAAATAATAATTTAAAGCAAGGTGAGCATTGTGACAGGACATCTGGTTAGGAGGTTGCAAAAGCAATCCAGGTGAGAGACACTAGTGGCATCAACCAGTGCCAGGCTCGGAAACAGGTGGCTCGGGTAGAATGACAGAGGCTGGAATGGATCACATGTGGGGGTTGTAAGGAAGGGAGGAGCCAAAGCTGGTGCCCCCAGGCCTGGTGTGGACCTCTGTGCAGACTGAAGTTCCATTCACTGAGGAGAAGGAGCACAGGGAGGGACCGTAGGAGGAGGGGAACAGTGCCCTCTGCTTTGGCAGCTGTTGTGAGGGCCTGTGGGCTGTCTATTCACCAGGCAGGTGAGAGTACAGATCCAAAGTGAACAAGGAATAAAATGAGAACAGAGGCTACGAGAGAAGATGCTGAAGGGATGGTCAGCAGAAGAAAACCCTACAGACAAAAAGTGCTAAATGTGTTCGATGACAACACGAGGACATAATCGACCAAGCCGGGAAAGTGGAAAACTGTAGAGAAACAGCCCAACACAAAGAGAGGAGATCATTAGGTTAAACGACAATTAAAAGGCATAAAATGCAAACACCAGCCATGGGTCTTATTTAGGAGAACTCTAGAAAATAATGTACGAGCAATCAGGGAATTTTAAACACTGCCTGAATATTTGATGAGGCACTGTTTTTCCTTTTGTAGGTATGATAAGGCTATTGTAATGTTTGTTTTTTGCAAAAATAATACCACTTAGAGATACTTACAGAAATATCTACAGAGAAATGGTGTAATGTCTGGGATTTACTAGAAAATAATCCCGTAGGAGTGATTGGTTAGGGGAGTAACTATGTTTAAATGAAACAAGAGTGGATAATTACTGAAGCTGGATGACAAATTCATGCAGTAAAAGTTTTTTTTTTTTTTTTTAGCCAAATGAACGCTTACATAGATGTTCAGCCTACAAAGTACAGGTTGGAAGGCAGCATTTTTTTTTTTTTTTTTGCAACAAGAGTCTTACTTTGTCACCCTCGGTAGAGTGCCATGGCATCACACAGCTCACAGCAACCTCCAACTGCAGGTTTAGGCGATTCTCTTGCCTCAGCCTCCCAAGTACCTGGGACTACAGGCACCTGCCACAACTCCTGGCAATTTTTTTTTTTGCAGTTTGGCCGGGGCCGGGTTTGAACCCTTCACCCTCGGTATATGGGGCCGGTGCCTGACCCACTGATCCACAGGCGCCACCCAGAAGGCAGCATTCTCAAATACACAGGACTGGGAACCCCAGGCCCACAGCTCTGACTTCCTAGACTCCTCCTCCATCTGCCTCTTAACTTCTCCAAACTCTGGTTTTCTCTCAGGACACAGCGGTGAAAGAACGACAGCTAGCAAGGGGGACTGACTGACAGCACTGCCCGGGCATGCTTCAACTTCTTCATATTTATAGATCTCACCATGTAGTTCACCACAGAGTGGTCATCACATTTTCCTTGAAATAAAGTCAAGCAAGTTCCTGAATTTCTTCAAAGAAGGTTCTATACTGATAACCATTCTGCAACCATCATGACTTCCCCGGTGAAAAACAAACTGCATTTTTGGTCACACAGGCAACAATTTCTTGAATGTAGTTTGCTTTAATAGCCAAAACATTACTCAGCAATAAAAACACAGCAGGAGGAATCACACTACCAGACCTGAGACTGTACTATAAATCGATAGTGATCAAAACAGCATGGTATTGGCACAAAAACAGAGAAGTAGATGTCTGGAACAGAATAGAGAACCAAGAGATGAATCCAGCTACTTACCGTTATTTGATCTTTGACAAGCCAATTAAAAACATTCAGTGGGGAAAAGATTCCCTATTTAATAAATGGTGCTGGGTGCACTGGCTGGCAACCTATAGAAGACTGAAACTGGACCCACACCTCTCAGCATTAACTAAGATAGACTCTCACTGGATAAACGATTTAAACTTAAGACATGAAACTATAAAAATACTTGAAGAAAGTGCAGGGAAAACTCTTGAAGGAATCAGCCTGGGTGAATATTTTATGAGGAGGACTCCCCAGGCAATTGAAGCAGTATCAAAAATACATTACTGGGACCTGATCAAACTAAAAAGCTTCTGCACAGACATGAACAAAGTAAAGCAAGCAGACAGCCCTCAGAATGGGAGAAAATATTTGCAGGTTATACCTCCAATAAAGGTCTTATAACCAGAATCCACAGAGAACTCAAACATATTAGCAAGAAAAGAATATGTGATCCCATCTCAGGGTGGGCAAGGGACCTGAAGAGAAACTTCTCTAAAGAAGACAGACACACGGTCTACAAACACATGAAAAAAAGCTCATCATCCTTAATCATCAGAGAAATGCAAATCAAAACTACTTTGAGATATCACCTAACCCCAGTATGAGTAGCCCACATAACAAAATCCCAAAACCAGAGATGTTGGCGTGGATGTGGAGAAAAGGGCACACTTCTACACTGCTGGCGGGAATGCACACTAATATGTTCCTTCTGGAAGGATGTTTGGAGAATACTTAGAGACCTAAAAATAGACCTGCCATTCGATCCTATAATTCCTTTACTAAGTTTATACCCAGAAGACCAAAAATTACAATATAACAAAGACATCTGTACCAGATTGCAGCCCAATTCATAATCGCTAAGTCATGGAAGAAGCCCAAGTGCCCATCAACCCACAAATGGACTAGCAAATTGTGGTACATGTATACCATGGAATATTATGCAGCCTTAAAGAAAGATGGAGACTTTACCTCTTTCATGTTTTACATGGATGGAGCTAGAACATATTCTTCTTAGCAAAGTATCTCAGGAATGGAAGAAAAAGTATCCAATGTACTCAGCCCTACTATGAAGCTAAATTTTAGCTTTCACATGAAGGCTATAACCCAACTATAGCACAAGACTATGGGGAAAGGGCCAAGGGAGGGGAAGAGAGGGAGGAGGTTAGGGTGGAGAGAAGGTAATGGGTGGGGCCATACCTACGGTGCATCTTGGAATAGGGACAGGCGAAACCTACTAAATGCAGAATACAAATGTCTACATACAATAACTAAGAAAATGCCATGAAGGCTATGTTGAACAGTTTGATGAGAATATTTCAGATTGTATATGAAACCAGCACATTGTACCCCTTGATTGCACTAACGTACACAGCTATGATTTAACAATAAAAAAATAAAACATTCCTGACATGTAATAAATACTTAATAATCATTAAAAAAAATAAAATAAATGTAGCCTTATGTCGTAAAGTTTGAAGTCCAGAAACAAATAAACACGTACTGTAATGTGCGTCTGTGTGCTCTGAGCCCTGCTGGTCGCATCTCACGCAATCATGATCCTTTGATCAAGCTATGACATTAACACAGCACGACACAATTCTGAGGACAGAGCTGCAGACTTGATCTGCATCTCCTCAGCCTTTCCACTGAGGTCCTTTTTCTACTCTAGGATTCAGTCTAGAGTACCACACCTCCTCAGTCAACTCCGGTATGTGACAACTTCTTTTTGCCTTTTCTTTCATGACTGTGACATTAAAATGTGCTCATTAAAAAAACACTGTAAACATAGCAAGACTTCGTCTCTAAAATAATAATAATAATAGTGATAATAATAATGAGCTGAACCTAGTGGCACATGCCTGTAATCCCAGCTTCTCCGGAGACTGAGGCAGGAGGATCCCTTGATCCCAAGGGGGGTCAAGGTCACAGGGAGCTGTGACCACACCACTGCACTCTCAGCCTGTGGGACAGAGGGAGACCTTGTCTCTAAACATAAGTAAACAAAATCACTGTAGTCATACTCTTCTCCAACACAGCGGGACTCCATAAAAAGCGTGTGCATGTGTGTGCAGGGTCGATCTGATGATGTCTCAGAAGTTGAAACATGCCCTTTGTCCTCCTTTTATTTTCCACTTGCCTTTCTCATCTTCTTTCTAATCCACTATAAGTCTTCCCATCGGGTTTTAGCCAAAAAGACAATCCTCTAGTAATGAAGTTTCTATTTACAGGCCAAGTTGTACTTGTTGGTTTCTGAATAGAAAGGTGGAACACACAGCAGCCGTGAGAGAGTTCATGCAGAAGGCGGCTACTTGGTCCTTCTGCGTTTAGCTGCACGCTAACTCTGCTACAGCCACCAGGGGACAGACGCCTACGGCTGTCAGCAAAAAGACAAGAGATAACAAGCATTAGTAAGAGTGTGGATAAAAGGAAACCTTTGTGTACTATTAATGGTGGGAGCATGAAGTGGCTCAGGTACTGTGAAAAACAGTATGAGGTTTTCTCAAAAAAATTAAACACAGACCCATCTTATGACTCAGCAATCACATAGTTGGATGGTGTATCCAAAAGGAATGAAATCAGTGGCTTGAGGAGCTGCCTATACCCCCATGTTCATTGCAGTATTGTTCAGAATAGCCAAGAGTTGGAAACCACCTAAGTGTCTATTAATGAATGAAGAGATAAAGAAAATGGACTAAAGGACTAATAGTCAGCCATGACAAAGAAGGAAGTGCTGTCATTTGTGACAACATAGATGGGCCTGGAGGACATTGTGCTGAGTGAAAAAAGCCGGACAGCAAAAGACAAGTGCTAAGACATCTCACTTATATGTAAAATCTAAAAAAGTCGACCTCACAGAAGCAGAGCATGGGGCAGCAGTTGCCAGGTGATAGGAAGCGGGGGATGGGGAGATGCTGCTTAAATGGTACAAACTTTCAGTTACAAGTAAGTTCTGAGGATCTAAAGTACAGCCTGGTATGACTATGGTTAATAATACTCTGTTTATTTTAAATTTGGCAAGAGAGCAGACTCTAAGTGTCTCTTTCTCTCCCGCTCCTTCAAGCACAATGATAATGATAAATATGGATGATAATGGATTTGCTAATTAATTTGACTGTGGTAATCAGTATACATGTATGTGTGTATCAAATCACTTTGTACATCTTTAACAGATACATTTTTTGTTTGTTAATTAAATATTTGAAAGTAAAAGGAAAGCCAGAGTTACTAAACCACTGGTGCTTTTATTAAAAAAATAATAACTACAACAAAACACAAAGCAAACCTGACTTACCTAGTGGGAGCTTCTGCTTTATAGATGCATTTGCTCTGTGGTCTACAGTGGGGTTTTAATAAAGTATGCTCTGGTAGACACATTCAGAATTGGAGCCTTTTTCAGCTGGGTTTCTGCCTTCCTGCCGAAGCTTAGCCTTCCTCATCCCCTCTGGGTCCCTGTGAAGGACAACGCACACTGACCCCACTCAGAATCCTCCTGCCCTTGGCACTTTCTCCACAAACACCAACATATATATGTCAAGTGTGAGCAGGTCAACCTGCTGCCCACCATCTCTGTGTCGGACTTATAAAGATAAACCACCAAATTGGAAGTCACCACACTGAAGTGCGAATACAGCGTAGACTTGTTACTTAGACTCTACTAATTTCCATGGTGTGATGATCATTCATGAGGGGTAAGATGCTTTAAGGAAAAAATTGGACACTGTGTCTTTCTCTGTAAATTTTCATTTTGCTCAGGGGTAAAGTAAATCTATTCAGATGTCAGTAGCTATTTCAAAAGAAGGATTGATCTTATGAAATTAAAGATCCGTCTGGTATTCTTTAGGACCCAGTGATGTCTGTGCAGTGAGGATTATAACATTTCACACTATGGCATGATGGTACAGTTTATTATTTGGTTGATAATGGGTGCCATCCTTCTTTAAAACTCATGACGTAGGATTTGGAATTTGTACTGTCAACTTAATTTTCTCCCTCATTGTATTATAAACTCCTTGTTTTAAAAGATCATACTTCTTGTACTTTTTTGGTCCCACGTTCTACCTCTGTCTTCTTTACAGAGCTCAGAAAAGTGTCTTATACATAGGAAATGCTTAACGAAAGGTTTCCTTAAGCACTGTTGGATTTGATTATTCTAAACATCTGGATTCAGACCAGTTTTAAGCAGCGAGATGCACTCTTATTAGCTCTTTATTCTATCTAGATTTTTAAAAATTTCTCAGTAAGTTATTGGCTTTTTATTATTATTTTTAGTGTGAGTATGGTATTGGGATGATTGGACTGCAAGTAACAAAAATATACAACAAAAGTGGTGCAAGCAAAGGAGAAAAATGATCATTTTACATTACAAGAAGTTTGGGAGCAGGGTGCTGAAACAGTTGATTAATTTAGGAGCTCAACCACGTTGTCCAGGGCACATTTTCACTGGGGTAGCTAAAGCCCGATGTGGCAGCAGCAGTTACAGTAAAGACGTCTTCACATCACAGCATTCCCAGATGAAAGGAAGGGGCTTCCTCTCTCATTCCTCTTTCCAGAGGCTCCACGGCCAACTTCCCTTCATGTCACATTCTCGTTCCCAAAGTAGTGACTGGCAAGAGCACTAGATTTACCATAAGGGGTGATAGAAGGGCCCAACTTGTGGAAAACACTTAGCTCCCCAATATATAAAAGAACCTGATACTCTCAGCAAGAAAGAGGTGGGGAATCACTGCTACTAGATACATCCAGCAGTGTCTGCCACAAGCCAAGTGTTTCCCTGGAGAGAACTGAGTCCAGCTACACAGGTTTGTATTTTCCCTGCTGTTCGCCTTTGCCTTTTCTCTTTGGTAAAGCAGGTGCACGTTTCTCTTTGTGTCGCTTCTTCTTTGCTAACATAACCCAGGCTTTGTTCAATGTAGGGGCAATATGCTCAACGAGGACGGTGTCAGTCCTAGGAGATGGATTACTGGTGAGCTCTACAGTCCTGGTAATTCCACTTCCATTTGTCAGTGATGCTTTAGGGATGTCCACGGACCCAGCTCTCTTCATGGAATGGAGGGGAAATCCGCTTGAGAGGCTGCAGGGAGAGGTTACCTGCCTGATAAAACAGGCAGGGAGCAAGTGTTCTGCTACCTCACTTGCTGTCTGCCCTTGCACTTGGTTGTGTTAAGGACGTGATGCTCTGCTTGACAACCATATCTCAGTGGTTAGGGCACCAGCCATATACATTGAGGCATGCAGGTTCAAGCCCAGCCCGGGCCTAATCAACAACAATGACAACTGCAACAAAAAAGTAGCCGGGCATTGTGGCGGGCACCTGTAGTCCCAGGTACTTGGGAGGCTGAGGCAAGAGAATTGCTTAAGCCCAAGAGTTTGAGGTTGCTGTGAGCTGTGATGCTATAGCACTCTACAGAGGGTGACACAGTGAGACTCGGTCTCAAAAAAAAAAAAAAATAAGGATGTGATGCTTTGAGTTGCCATAGTTAGCCCGTGACCTTGAGTGAGACATCACAAGACACATAATAGCAGATCCAAATGGCAGAAAGGTCCTGGGTCTGGTGAGGGT
Source organism: Nycticebus coucang (assembly GCF_027406575.1). Lineage (NCBI taxonomy): Eukaryota > Metazoa > Chordata > Mammalia > Primates > Lorisidae > Nycticebus > Nycticebus coucang. The sequence continues at coordinate 14,661,639 of NC_069797.1, forward strand.
GTTGGAGCAACGGAGCCAGCCCTGGTGCTGCTTGCTTCCACACTCCTCTCCAGGTATGCCAACATAAACCTCAATTTCGTCAGCCCTGTGTAGATGGCTGTTGCTACTTAGGGCTGGAAACATTGTGATGAATAATCCTTTTTCTAAGAATACAGCAGCCACAAAAGCCTTTATTGTGGCAAATACACATAAAGAATATAAAGGTTTTCATTTTGTTTCTCTTTGCAATAGGTGAGGTCTGTCTCAGGCAAAGAGACAAATGGAAAACATGTATGTATACGTAATTAAAGAACAATACATATTCATTTAAAAACAATATGCTATAGGATACTATAATCATTTTCTCAGGCAATATAGTTTTTTGATACTCATATCAGCTAACAGTATTTCTTCAGTGCTTTCAGGACCTCTGCGTTTAACCCCTGTCTGAAAACTGGATCTGCATATTTTCTTGCTACTTTGGATCACAGATATTCCTGGAAAGAATTACTTTTAACTTCCCTGGATATTCTTTCTTCCCATGCTAACTTGAAACTTGCTGCTGTAACTTGCTTTTTGCAAGACACCTGCCAAGCACTTGTCCAAATGCCTGTCCTTATGATACTTTGTTCTCACAAAGTTTATGGTTAAGGCAGTTTAAACATTTTTTCGTAATATTGCATGCACCATGCATCTTTTTTACTGGAAACACTTTGGATATATTAACTATTTAAAATACACAGCCAGGTCCGGAAATTTATATGGCAAACAAACCATATCCTAAATCCCACTCAGCCGGATACTTATACTAAGCTCCAGTTGAATACATGTTAACACGTAGGTGTATTTACTTACAAATAAAGCTACAGATTTCTCTGGATGCAGCTCCCTTACTTCCCAGAGGAAAGCATTGTCTTGATGATGATGATGACAGCAATGATGATGATGATAATGACGGTAATAAAACTGCAAATTTACTATATGCCAGGCATTATTCTAAGCACTTTACATACATTAACTCCTTTAATGCCCATAGCAGACATATGACATAGATGCAATTATTATCCCCCATTTTATAGATGAGGGGCTGAGGAATTGGTTAAGTAGCTTGTCCAAGACCACACAGCTGATAAGCAGAGGTGCCGAGATTCCAACCCAGGCGATCTGGCCCTGGAGCCCTTATGGACATCCCTGAGTCCTATTATGCTTTTTCTAAATATGTATGCATCCACATAGGAGTTAGCAATCTTTTTTTTAAGTATATAATTTTATCACATGTGTGTTTCACCCCCAGTTTTTTTCAACATTAAGAACAATGCTGGGATTAATAGTCTTGAATGTATCTCCTTGTGTACATGTTAATCTGCAGCAAATATCCAGAAGCCAAATTTCTGGTTGGTAAGTTATGCACACCATCAACTTATTATTATTTTTTAGTTATTCCAAAATTGTTCTTAAAAGTAATTATATCAATTTTCAGTCCTGCCAGCACCATATACAATTTCTCATTCCCCTGTAGCCCCATTCATTCTTCATAATACCAGACTCACTGATTTTTGCCAATCTGACAGGTATGAGATGATATTCCATTTTCTAATTTGGATTTTTCTTTGATTTGCTAGAAAAATAAAAGTATCTGTTCACAAGTTTATCTATTTGTCTTTCCTTTTTTTCTTACATTTTTATCTTGCCTCATTTTCAAGGAAATCTGTTCTTTTCTGATCATATTAACAAAGTCACTCATATAGGTTGTAAACACCGTCGTGATACCGTGTCTATTAACTGCTTGGAATTGTCATCTTGAGACACAGAAGTTCTTAGTTTAATGTAGTTACATTCTCAGGATTTTCTTTTCTCAGTATGGTTTATGCTTTTAGCATCATAAATAAAATGGCAGTACTCAGATGTCATCAAGGTCTTCTATATTTTCTCCTTAAATCTTGCTTTTCACATTTAGGTGATTTGGTGTGGGGGGGTATGCCATGAAGCAGGTACCCAGTTTTACCCTCTCCCAATATAAGTAGTTGGACTGATGTATCTCTAGGTGGTGATGTCTCAGCATCCTTTATTGAATCCTCTTATTCTCTGGACAGTGATTTGTGGTATCATCTCTATCATATTCCAAATTTACATATCTAAGTGGTTTTATTTCTAAGCTCTCTATTCCCTGTGGCAATATCACATTACTTAGTACAGTTTTATATGATAATATAGTATCGTCATTCAAAAGAATAATCTCCCCATCTTTTCTTCTCCGCCTCCACCTCCTCCTTCATCTTGGCAAGTGTGTAGCTTATTCTTGAATTTTTCTTCTTTTATAAACATTTTCAGAAGAATCAGCTTGCCACTTCTTTTAAAAACTCTACTGGGATTTTTATTGAACTTCCATTGAATTTATAGGTAATTTCTCCCAAAAAATATTCAGAGAAGTTACCAAAACCTATCACACTTTCCCATCTATGAAATAAATAAATCTCTTCTCTCTCTCTCCTTTCAAAAAAGTTTTGTTGCCTTCTCCGTGAAAATCTTATACATCATTTGCTAGATTTATTTATGAGTATATTTAAGTTTTTGCAGCTGTGATTAATAATGTCCTTAAAATTATATTTAAAAAATAACTGCTTATTTGTGTGTATTGATTCTAGCAAACCCCATTGAACTTTCTTATTAGTACTAATATTGATTTATAGATTCTCTTGGACATTCTATGAAAATAGGTCTATCATCTATGAATTACATTTACCCCTTTTTCTCAATTCTTCCCTTTTTTCTATCCATTGTGCTTTTTTGAAATTGATATATAATTACCACACAATAAAAGTCACAGATATTAATTACACAGTTCAATTAGCATTGATAACTACACCCGCTTGTTTAATTAACACCCGCAATCAAGTTACACACACTTCCATCACCTCATGTTTCCTCACACTCAATTTTCATTTTCCAACCTCAAGTAACCAACAGTCTTCTTTCTATTACCACCAATTATTTTTTTCTGTTCATGAACTTCATACAAATGGAATCATAAAGTATAAATTAAATTGTGTTGGGACTGGCTGCTTTTTCGATGCTCTTTTAAGATTCATTCATGTTGTTGCCTGTGTTAGTAATTCATTCTTTCCTTAAGACTGAAGAGGATTCCATTGTGCAGATCTTACACAATGTGTTCACTCATTCTCCTGTTGATAGCGATTTGGGTTGTTTTGAGGTTTTTACCTATTATGAATAAGACTGCTATAAACATTTCAATATTTTTACCTTTCATTTTTTATTATGCCGAGTAGAATCCACAGTAAACACTGAAAGTACATTAAGGGGATCCTTATGTTTTTAACATTAATTTTAAATTTGCAGTAAGTTTTTGGAAGATATACTGTTTTAAGGGAGTTCCTGTTTACTCCTAGTTTGTTTAAAAGGATGTATTTATTTTGGAAATGTAGAGTTGTTATACTGCATTAAATACATTCTCTGCATCTGTAGCATAAAACCTGTCTCCTTTAATGGGGTAAGGTAATGACTTATATTAATAGAGCTTCTGAGGCATTTCTGCATTCTTGGATAAATCTTAATTAGCAATGATTTGAGAAATTATATTCTAGTTTTTAAAAGTATATTATTTAGCATCTAGTTTCTGTCTTTGCTCATGTATGAGATTGGCCTGCAGTTTGTCTTTCTCATTTTGTTTCAGGACTTAAGGGCCTCATAAAATGAGCTGAATAGATTTCTTCCTTTTCCTATGTTTCTAAAGCAATTTTACAATATTAAAATGACCTATTTCTTGAAGGCAGAACTTACCTGTAAAACCAACCAGGCTTGGAGATTGAGTTTGTAAGTGTATATAGAAAGGACAGGAGCAGGGGGGAGGTACATTGATTGTTTCTTTGAGAGTAATATGTGCAATATATTTTATATTTCTTCCTGAGTCAGTTGTTATATTTTTCCAGAAAATTGCCTTTTTAATCCAAGTTTTTTAATTTATTGGCATTAAGTCGCTTGTAAAATTTATCTTTTGTCTTCTACTACATCTCTATTCTGCTCTTTGTATTCAGAGTAGTGTTTATTTTTATTTCCTGATCAAATTAGCCAGGTAATTATATAATTTGTCTTTTATAAGAACAGTTTTTTCTTTTGTTAATCTTGACCGAGACTTTATTTTTAATGTTATTAATTCTTGCTGTTACCTTATTTTTCTTCCTTTCTAATTCTTTTGAATTTACTCTGTTGTTATTTTATTTTTCAAGACAGTGTATCATTGTGTTGTCCAGACTAGAGTGCTGTAGTGACATAGCTCACAGCAACCTCAAACTCTTGGGCGTAAGTGATCCTCCTGCCTCAACCACCTGAGTAGCTGGGACTACAGGTGCCCACCACAATGCACAGCGAATTTTTCTATTTTTAATAGAGATGAGATCTTGATCTTTCTCAGGCTGGTCTCAAACGCCTGAGCTCAAGCAATCCACCTGCCTTTTTAAGGCTTTGATTTGGATACCAAGTGTGGTCATTTTTAACTTTTCTTCTTTGTTTTATGGAAGAATTTCAAAGTATATTTCAATTGTCCATGGTGGAGTGCTGCAACCAGCCATACCACATATTAGCTTATGGGAGTCAATTGTGTGTACTTCTTCCCAACACCACACTTCATGTTGGCAGCTTAAAATAGCTATAGTGGTATATTTGTATTATGGATATTGGCGAACGCTATAATCAGATTCCTCCCACACTCCCCCTTATCCTCCAAACATGAGGAGCCTGTAGAAAAACATGTACCAACACATCACTCACTGGTTATTTCTCAGATCTAGTATTTTATGTTATGATTTATTTCTTAAGTTTCTTTGTTTCTGCTTTACTTACTGGTTGCTCAGAAGTTTTTTCTTTTTTCCCAAATACATTTAAAAAAAATTTTAGTGTTGATTTTTAATTTTATTGGGATGTGGTCTCTAGTATATCAGTTCTTCCCCATTTGTGAGGATGTGGTTGGCAGCATATTATAGAGTCAGTTTGTTTTTTAAAATTCCATGTGTGCTTGAAAACGTGTGTGCTCATCAATTCTCAGAGCTCTATATATGTATGTCCAAGCATATGTATGACGCTTGTTAATTGTCTTGTCCAAATTGTCTATGGCATTACTATTTTTTTTTGTCTGCTTAATATATTAGTTACTGATTGCTCACTTCTGAGAAAAGAATATTAAAATTTTTACTATGTTGATTTGTAAATTTCTTTTTGGTTTCTATCAATTCTTAGTTTTTATATTTTGAGGCTAAATTATTAAGTACATAAATGATTATTACATCTTTCCAATAAATTTTTCCTTCAATTAATATGTAATATCCTATTTGTTTATTTATTTATTTAAGACAGGGTCTTGCTCTGTCACCTGGGTTAGAGTCCAGTGGCATCATCATAGCTCACAGCAACCTCAAACTCCAGGGCTCATGTGATTTTCCTACCTCAGCCTTATGAGACTATAAGCATGTGCCATAATCCCTGGCTAATTTTTTTTTTCCTTTCCTTTCCTTTCCTTTCCCTTTCTTCCCTCTCTTTCTTTCTCTCTTTCTCTTTTGTAGACACAGGGACTTGCTCTTGATCAGGCTGGTTTCAAACTCCTGACCTCCAGCTATCCTCTTATTTCAGCCTCTCAGAGTGCTAGAGTTACAGAATAAAGAGAGGCCAGGCCCAGTACCTCAGTCCTGTAATCCTAGCACTCAGAGAGGCTGAGACAGAAGGATTGCTTGAGGTCAGGAGTTTGAGCCCAGCCTAAGCAAAAGTGAGACCCCACCTCTCCAAAAAACTGTAGCTTGACTAACATATTGTTTGCCCAATTGTGAGCATGTGGGTTTTTTGCTCTCTCTCCTGGTACTGTCATAGCTTAATAGCTTCTTTATAAAAATAACTTTATTCACCTCTTCATTTATAGTTTAATTGATAATAGTTTTCTAAGTTGCTAGTTATTGTCTCTCAGTACTATGGCTTTTCCAGCCTCTAATATTAATATTAAAAATTCCATTGCCATTTGAGGTTATTTTTTTATAAATAGATTATTTTTTCCTAGATATCTTGGTTTCCTTAAGTTTAATATAATTTCACCGCAACTATCTGAGTGTGAATTTATTTCTATTTATCATGCTTAGATGTACTTGGCTTCTTTAATCAAAAGATTCATTTTTTATCAAATCTAGATAATTCTCAACTATTACCGTTTTGAATATTCCCATTATATGTATTCTCTTTTTCTGGAATTTTTATTAGATGCATATTGGATTTTCTCAGTCTACATTCTATGGCTTTTAACTTCTCTTTTAAATTTACTGTCTCTAACACCTTTTATTCTGTGCTCTGATTAATTCCCTGCCTCCTTTATCATTTCTGTACCTTTTAATACCTTTAGTCATCTTAAACATGCATGCTGTATTCTCTTTTCAATTATTTTATATTTCTGAGGTATAGGTTTTATGTTTGCTATTTCTATTAACTTTCATTCACAATGAATAATTTCCCAGTGCATTTTATAATTTTGGATTATAAGAGGGACTTCATTTTTCTTCATGAATCTGGGCGGCCGACTTGTTAAAGAATCCCTCATGTGTGCTTTTATTTGCTCCATTGAATACTCCAGAGCTGTCATCAGCCCAAGACCAATTTTACATTACTTTGTCAGCTGGAGGATAAGTGTAATATAAAACAAACTCCAAACATACAGGCCTGGAAGGTCAAGTTCTCATGGGAGAATTCTTTATTGATTTAGCCTTCTATATTCCCAGCTAGAGACATGAATAAGACAGCTATTCATTGTCTCTGTGGACAAGCGGTCAGTTTACTAGTCCTGGTTTTCATAAGTGAGCTAGCAACCCAAGGTTTGAATTCCTAGATCACTGGGTTGAATAACTCCTAATAGCTGAGCATCCTTTTACATGACTACCTGTTGGCCCTCAGCTCTCTTCCAGCTTCTGACGTAAGCATAGCCATAAATTTTCTTTTCTTGATCACAGCCATAGATCTTTAAAGACCTGCAACATCTTGTCCTGTAATTCTACATGTTAATAGTGTAGGAGACCATGTGTGGTAGCATAGTCTGCCATCTTGCAGAACCAGAGGTCCTTCCTCCTTTAGCTGATGTAATTTGTGATTTTATTTCTTTTATATTGCTTTTCCTTTTTCTGATTCAAGGTCTTTCTGTAAGTCATTCCAGAATAGCAAAGCTACCACAAGTTGGCTGTTCCAAAGAATGGTTGTGGCAGGTGTGGCTCCTCTTTTTTCATGAGGTCGGAAAGTATTCTGTTAGCAGTGGGAAGCATGGCTGAGAATGGGCTTGCTGTTAAAGTTCGCTCGGTTCTCACCATGTAAGAAAATATTTGATCACAGAACTCTGGGTTGTTTTTTCCACTTTAATTTTGTGTCCATTCCAAGTATATTTCATAATCATGAGTTTGCTAAGCCTTCTTTATTAAAAAATAACCAGGATTTAATATAGGTTGATATTTAATGACTTACGTAAAAATGGCATCCCACTTCTTTTTCTGTAGGTTTTTAAAACTTCATCAATTTTCTCTGAGCATGCTAAATTCTTCTCTAATATCCTTTTCTTTCCAATTTTCCCCCCTGAACTTACTCCTAACTCGTCTTTACATTTTTTTCTTTTCTACAGAAAGGGTGAGCAAACCCTTTTTAGAAAGTCTTTTTAGACTAAAGAGACGCTTCCAAAACATTACTGTTTTATTCAATTTCTAGTTATGGAATAAAATAAAACTTTATCCCTTTTAATGGGTGTTTTAACTTTAATAAAAATCCTTTTCCCAAAGGCTCCTGTAAGTCCTGATGAACTGAAAAAAATACATCAAAGGCAGGGACTTGTCCCTGGCACCGCTGCTCATCACAGAGGCCCATCACTCAACATCCTTCTTGGTCATCGGTGAACTTGAGTAACCAAAAATATTTTCTGCATTTCTATTTCCATGACCTCTGTGAGCCTAATACTCTCTCTACTGCTTGCTTTAATGCCATTCTTGGGAGGCAAAAAAGTCATTTACTACTTGTATGTATGTTGGTACATGAAAAAATAGACACCCTGTGGGAATGCCTACATCTCTTCTTCCTGGACATGCCTCACCCCAGTATCTTCACTGCATTTTCTCACATCTCTAGTCTCCCTCCAAACAATAAGGTTTGTGTCTTCTCTGATCAAAGATTCCACAAGTAATTTTGGACCTTTACCTCCCCAGGACTTTGGGGCATAGGGCTGGGCCCCATTTCTCTGAAGCCCACCAATGTCTATTCCCTCTGGAACAAGGAGAAGCCTCCAACCTCTTCTATATGACCACAATCTTCAAAAACAGAGGGTGCCAAAAATACATATAGACAGGTTAAGAAAGGAAAAAACCGTATTACAATCATAATACTCGATATATACAAATAGCAAAAGATGAATACAAGTCACATTGGACTTCTGCAACTACAAGAGGTGCTCAAAGTGGTTATCATCAGCATCCAGACACGTCTGGTTATGGGGAACTACTGCTTGAGCCACGTTGACCGGAGTGCCCACTTATATCACTGAGCACGCCATTTCAGTTCTTCCCAAAGTACCACCAGCCTAGCTGCTTTTCTGCAGTTCCCCGCATCCTGTAAGGGGATTAAGTCAGGAGAATGTGGGAGGACTCCTCCTTGTACCTTTTGTTCTGGAAAATTCTCATGGAGGCAGCTCCCCCATCTCAGTGTATGTAATAATCTTGGACTGGCACCTTGCCAGTTTGCTGCTTTAAAAATGCTGACTCCTGTCTCAGGAGCACACGGTGTGGGAGACTCTCTGGCGGGCGTGTGAACTGTCCCAGCGTGGCAGAAGCAGGACTTGCTGCTGAGCGAGGCCTCCCGGTCTTCCCTTACCCACGTCACACAGCACCAGGCTCTCCCACTTATCACAAGTGTGAGAACTGGTTAGTCGTGCTGGAGGCTCTGTCGCCCACTCACGCCTCCACTGTCATCGTTACTTCCACAATGTTCTCTGATTTAAATACCACTTCAAAAGGGTCTTGTGCTCTTTGAATGACAGCTGTGCTTCCACTGTTTCCTTTTTTGTTTTTCTTTTTTAAATTTAATTGAATATATTTATTGTCATAACTGTGTACATTAATGCATTTAGCGGGTACAATGTGCTGATTTTATATACAATTTGGAACGCTTACATCAAACTTCTGCAGGTTTTCTTTGTCCTGCCTGTTGCACGAGGACTCTGGTGTCTTTTGAGAAAACGTCATACTACACGTTGCTACCATAATAACATCACTTAAAACGTGTACACATTTTTTGGCACCTCCTGGTATATTAGCAGAGTAAGAAGAATTTTCAACACTTTGCTACACTGCTCTTAACCTTCAGAGCTGCGGTTACCATCATTTAACAGGTGGGAGAAGGAAAGAATAGAGGCATTGGGTAACTTACTATCGATTCCACAAATGAGGTAGCTGGGATCAGAGTCCAAGTCTGTCTGCTTCAGGCTGTACATCCCAATCCCTCCTGGATCACTTAACCTTATTCTTCATCTCTTAATCCTTAATCTTTAAGTTCTCTAGTCTTCTTTGGGCTTCTGCCATGCCGGGTACATATTTTTATAACAGCACTTGCCATAAAGTATCGAAATGATTTAAGTGTCTCGGAATCAGATCAGATCAGATATCTGTAACTACAGGGCCCAGCTCAGTGCCTGGTATATAGTAGAAATGTTCGTTGACCTCATAAAATATTTTTTCTGTTGCTCTTTATTTTTCTCTTTTACTACCATGGGCACCTTTGCTTGGTCCTACTGCTGGAGGAGCTGAGAGGCATCACGCCTTGATAGGAACTGTGGCTTCTGGTTGGGGTTTGAGGGCAGCTGGAGACCCTTCAGTCTCCCGGTGAGAGATGTGTGGTATTGGTTCTGGTCTGACTCACTAAGACTGAGGTGGATTCCCAGGAGAGGGAAGCACTTGGCTTCTTAAGGCATATTGTCTGTGTAAACACTGCCATAAAACATTTATTCAGCAACTGATAGGTAAATAATTAAGAAAGAACTTCCCCACTCTTTGTTTCACAAAGTGCTACTCATTTGGAAGCTATTTTTTTTCCCCAAACACGTAAAGTAGAACTCAGTGTGTTACTGACTCCAAGTTAAGAAGAAAATCAGAATAATTTTTATCCCAATCTCAACTTTTTTCAGTCTTAATTTTTTATCAAATAAATATGAACACATGCTTATTGAAGATTTTAATAGTATTTACAATGAAAACTGGCATACCTCATCTCTAATCCCTACTACTCATTTTAACCCTCTTATTATTATTTTTCTTTTGATATATAGATCTCTAAATCAGTGATTTTCAACCGGTGTGTCACAGCACACTGATGTGCTGTGAGAGAATCTTAGATGTGCTACGAAGATTTTAAAACATCATTAATTAAATTATTTTCAAGAGAACTTCAAAGCACAGTAAGCATATTCTTTTTCTTTCACTGTTTTTTTTTTTTTTTTCTTTTTTTTTGATCAACAGTATTCTACTCAGGCTCAGCGCTTGTGGCTCAAGCAGCTAAGGCGCCAGCCACATATACCTGAGCTGGTGGGTTCGAATCCAGCCCAGGCCCACCAAACAACAATGATGGCTGCAGTCAAAAAAATAGCTGGGCATTGTAGCAGGTGCCTGTAGTCCCAGCTACTTGGGAGGCAGAGGCAGGAGAATCACTTGAGCCCAGGAGTTGGAGGTTGCTGTGAGTTGTGATGCCACGGCACTCTACCCAGGGTGACAGCTTGAGGCTCTGTCTCAAAAATAAATAAACAGTATTCTACTCAATAAACATCACATAATCCCTAAACTAATTTCCTACTGCGACATATTTATGCAGTTTCTAGTTTTTCACTTTTATATACAATCCCAAGACTTGCATTCCTGAAGCCCAATTTTGCCTAATTCCTTCATAAGATCAGTTCTTAGTGTAGAATTGCTAAGTCAAGCAATAAATAGATTATTCAGGACTTGAGATATATTTTTTCCTGACAGCAGTGCTAAACTCGAGAAATACTGCCAGTTCTGGGCTTTATGATCTTAAACATTTTTGTCAGTCTTAATGCTAATTATCTTAATTAGTGCATTTCCTTAATAACTCAAGAGAATGTGTGTGTTTTCATGTACTTATTTAATATTTTGGTTCTAAATTTTGTGACTTGCCTGTTTATATCCCTTGTTCATTTCATCCCCTACTGCTCCTTTGTAAAGTGTCCTCACTTCTATTTGGAACTGCCACCTTGTCAGACATACCCTGAGCCTTCTAGCTCTTCTAGATTTTTGTTCATGCTGCCGTCACGATTCATGTACCATCTACCCATCTGTGAATCCATCTAGTACTCACTGAACACCTGTTTCCATCCTCAATGAGCTGTTTGGACTACAGACAAGACCACAGCTCCGATGGAACACTTTAGAAGAGGGAGACAGATAGCAAACAAATTAGAAAAAACAACGAAGATACCAGATAATAAGTGTTTGTTGGAGAGACGCTTAAAACTAGGTACTATACTAGGAGACGATAGGTTGACTGTGTTAGAGTGAGCAGTTAAAGAGAGTTTCTCTGAGCAGGTAACACTGCATCAGAGCCAGCTATCAAAAGCATAAAGTCCCAGGATGGAGAAATAGTGATGGTAAACCTCTGCCTCCTCCCAATTTGATGTCTAACAATTTTTAAGGTGAAGTCCTAATTCTGCGAAGCTTTTATGAACCATTTCAGACCACAGCAATTACTCTGTAGATCTTACACAATTCTCATTGTTTGAACTACTTGTCACCTATACTTTATAGGCTCAAATAACAAATTATCTTAGCTTTATCATACAGGCTTAGTATCCCTACTTCATCCAAGATCCAAACTTGCCGAACACCAACATAATCCCACAAGTGGAAAATTTCACACCTGACATCTTTGCTTTCTAATGGCTCAATGTCTATTAACTTTTTTCATACAAAAAATTGTTATTAAAATTAAATAATTAAAAATTGAATAATAAAGTAAATAATAAATAAAATAATAATTAAATTATTAAAATTACAGAGTCTCACTTTGCCACCCTCAGTAGGGTGCTGTGGCATCACAGCTCACAGCAACCTTGAACTCCTGGGCTTAGTGATTCTCTTGCCTCAGCCTCCTGAGTAGCTAGGACTACAGGTGCCTGCCACAACACCTGGTTATTTTTAGAGACAAGGTCTCACTCTGGCTCAGGCTGGTCTCCAACCTCTGAGCTAAGGCAATCCACCTGCCTCAGCCTCTCTGACTGCTAAGATTATAGGTGTGAGCCACTGTGCTTGGCCCCTGCAAAAAATTATTAAAATTATTCTATAAAATTACCTTTATGCTATGTGTATGGTGTATATAAAACATAAACAAATTTTGTATTTAGAATTGGGCCCAAGATATCTTATGCAAATATTCCAAAATCCAAAAAAAAATCTGAAATCTGCAATACTTCTGGTACTGAGCATTTTGATAAGGGAGACTCATCCTATATTTTCTTTTTCAGATAAGTCTAAGAATTTCTTAGGGTTAAAGGATTGCTGTTTATTGCAGTGACTACCTTTTCTGATATAACCTGCATGCTCAATAGTGACATTTCTGACTAATATGTAAAATTATAATCTTTCCTGCTTGCCATAGGACTGCTTGTCTAATTCATTCTTCAAAAGCCTGGAAAAGAGCCAAAGTACATGTGGCCTTTGCTTCCAAAAGGTTAGAAACATAGAAAGCTGCTTACTGCAGAATTTGAAATTAAATTTTAAACCTAAAGCATTTATGTTCCTCTTGGTGAAAGCTTTACAAGACAGTCAACAGAGGGGAAGAACAAATCTAAGTCCGTAACAATTTTGATAGCTAATGTTTGACAGGGAGCAGGTCATTATGGTGTGTGTGCAAGAGGGGACCTGTGCAGCTGTGTGGAGTCTTTATTCAGCATCTCCTAGGTGTCCCAGCCCATGCCAGAGAGTGTTGGTAGAAAGGAAACATGCTTATATCTTCAAATGCAATCTATTGAGGAAAAATAAATTCTAACAACTAGAACCAATACAATTGCTGAGAAGCCCTAGAAACTTAAAAAACATATGCAATAATGTATATTTAAGGGCCCAGGAGTGCTAAGCACGTAGCCAGGGATAAAGGTAAGGAAACAGATGGGTTAGCATACCACCAATGGCAGAAGACTAATTGTAGACAGAGATTGGGGTGTGTGTGTGTGTGTGTGTGTTCTGATGTGTGTTGGACACATTGGAGCTGAAATTCTAACCAATTTCCTCTCATTCACCTTTTTATGATCTAATCCATCTGTTATTTGCATCGCAGCGAATGATTTTCTGTTTCTCATAACTCCTGGTATAACGACCCAGAAACCCAGTGACTATTTATGAGCTCAATTATCCAGCACAAAGCCGGGAACACACTCAAGATGTTTTCAGTGCACAAAATGCTGCCAGCCCAAGAAGGAAGACAACTTCACATCCCTCAACTCTAGAAACATTAAAAAAAATGGATTATTTGACTCATAAACTGATAAGGATAGGTAAAAGCCACACTAAGCCAAGGGAAAAGATTCAATAAATAAATAGAGAGAGGGACATGGCCTGGAAGGAGGAGGATAAGAACACATATGAAACAGATAAACAGTTGAAGCAGAATTATAGTCAAGCCTCTTCTGTCTGAGTTGAAAGCTCAGCTCTAAAAATTAATAATAATGTGATATTGTGCAATTTATTTAACCTATACATGATTATGTTTTTTTTTTTAATCTGTAAAATGGGGATTCACTTAACAGATAATCTTTAGGCACCTAAAATGCACCATGCTCTGGTTGAGGTGCTGGAGCACTGGTCCAGGCTCCAGAGAGCAGTTCCCTTCCACAGAGGACTGTTACTAGGTCAGTCCATAAATGTAAAGATCTGAGAACACCTTTATTTTAGATAAAAAAGGAGATGTAAAACAAAGACAGACTGAAATGAACAGAGGCTAACAGAGTTAAGGGAACAAAGAAAGAAGGCAAGGAATTCAGTAGCAGAATCTGCAATGAAATTGGAAGCGGTAAAGCCTTGTGCAGTTATAAATGTTAAAGACCATGTCCAAAATGCACTTGGTTTCCCTTCATCCAGTCTTCCCTCGTTTGGGTCTACGTCCTTGTATACGTTGCTGCTGTATCCATTTTCCAAATACCACTTGGAGTTATGCTTGCTCTTAAAAACTTAATGACTTCCTATGTCTTCAATCCGAACTGTGAATTTCTAATTTGAGCACTCAAGATACTTATAAAATTACTTCTGATTACTTTTTCACTCTTTCCTTCTCACCCAATCCCTACATTTTAGGTCACAGACCACAGAAAATTTTTTGAATGGTCTGACCCTCTTCTAAATGGTATTTGATTGTAGCATAATCTATATTATTTTACTACTTCTCGCTTTATGCAGTTTTGATACCTGAGCTACTTGGATTTACAAACATTTTCCTTTCCAATCTAACAACCTTCAGTGTTTAAACTTGCTTTACATTCTTTTTTCCCCCTTCAGATAGCAGAGTACCTTGTATACATTAAGTGCTTAATAAATACAGGGTCTTCCAAAAGCCACCCCCAAAGTCACCATATATAGGGAAAATGGGAAACTGTAGTTTAATGTAACTTTATTTACACGATATTCATTACAAAATTTATAAAATCTTCTCTACATGTTCCCCACCTCTTTGTAAAATTTTGCAATGTGGTATAAATAAAGGTAAAATTAGCTATAATTTCCAGTTTTCCCTATGTATGGTGACTTTATGGATAACTTTCAGGACACCCTGTATTAATTCACTCCCCATTGCTGCAGAAAAATAATCATTTTTTATCCATGACCAACTCAAAGGTCAGAACCTTCTGTCTGTTCCATCAGGGGGAAGATTGCTCTCTTACCCCCCAAAATATGACTTTGCCCAGGCACCTCAGACACCACTCTTTTCAAATGCCACATAATCAGTATTATTTGTATGTGTGTGGCTATTGGTGGCTGCATGTGCAAAGTCACTGAAGACAATAACTTCTCCCTTAATGTCTGTGTCTCTGAAGTACTCTAGCACCTGGTACACACCAGACACGCAAGAAATTAAGCAGAAGTTTGTTGAATAAGTGAAAGGATGGGTGAAGTCCTGAGCAGAAATGGGCCCTTTGAGGTCTGTTTAAGATCCGAGTGGTTGAAGAGAGGCTGTTTGGTTCTTTCCAACTTTTCCCTCACTGTTCTCCACCCTACCCTGCCCCATGCTCTATACACAGAGTAAGTCTGTGTTTAGAGTTATGTGATTTAAAGGTCACATTTATTAGCAAACAGCTATGTTTATAAACTTAGTTTGACCAATAAAAGGGAGCCTTTGATATTAATACTGTTTGCTAAAATGGGCACCAAGTTCAACCCACCCTGCTACTGAGCCCAACTGAAAGAGTGTGCAGTCAATGTGGCTGTTACAGTCTTACATTCCTCACCCTTCCTTGTTATTTTGTTTTCTGAAATCTTACCGAATTTTCTTACAGCACAACTGGATCTTTAGGCCTGGGTTTACCTATTTACCATTCATTTGTTGTGGTGGTGGCGGAATGGAGGAGATGGATTCTCAGGACCCAGTTTGGTCTTATTCTGTTCAGCCACACTCCAGGGCCTTGGTCTCTTCCACTGACAGAGAGTCCAAAAGACGGTGGGACCAGGGTCTCCTGCCTCCAGACATACTGCTGGAAATGTTACCCTGAGATGTTGGCCCCCAGGATCTCAATTATAGAAAAAAACGCTCAGGATCAAAAGTTGAAAGAGTCACTTTCTGCCATGAATGATGCTGGCTTTTCCAGCCCCCAGATTCCAGCTCCCCAGAGAGAAGACTGTGGGGGAGAAGATGACTTTAGGAGCAAAAAGATACTCTAGAGAGGGGTTCACCCAGTCCAGAGACTCCTGACAAAGCTTTTACATGGTTTCAACAAGAATATGGAAGATGTTGGAATAATTGCTGACAGTCCTGTCCAGGGACATAAGGAAGCTGACCCCTAAGTGGGCACACAGCATGTAGGAGTTGACCATCACTGAGGAATGGACTCAATTTCTTGAGAAGACAGCGATTTTCAAACCATTTCCTAGGGCAACTGAGTACAAACAGTCATACCAGGTGAGAGGCTTTCTTCCGGGGAGATTAGTCAGGGCCTGAGGGTACATGGGGTCTGAGGCTGTTATACCTTCCCTGGATGAGAGAAATGGACAAAAAATGATAAAGATAAGTAAATCTTCTTTCATAGTACTCACTTTGTCTTATCATTTTATATCCATTTCTCTCATCCAGGCAAGGTATACCTTTATACAGGGTATAACATTTATTCCCCGCCCCCCCCCCCCCAGCAAAAGTGCTTCAAAATGCTTAAAAGAATGCCACTTTGGAATTACTTCTGAGCTAGTTTATATTTTGTATCTCATCACTCTACAACCACACCTCATTTTTAACCAAAAAAAAAAAAAAAAAAAGTTTTCCTGCTTCATCAACCACCTTATTCATCAGACTCAACTCTGGATGATTTTTGGTTGTTCCCAAAATGAAATTCACCCCCAAATCTGAGAGATTGATGCTATTGAAGCAACTTAAGAAATGTGCCATCAACTCTGAAGAGCTTAAGAGGAGTTTCAGATATATTTTGAAGTTGAAAAGAAAATTATGTCTCATTCTTTTGCAGTCCAATCTCATTCATATCATCTTCTCTTACATTGCTTTAGAGATGCAACTCAAACCTATATAAAATGCTTCAAGTATGGCAATCAAAGAGTTGTGCTTAACCTAGCTACCTGTCACTAAATTTCTGTCTCTGTGATATCTCTTGGGATGGGGGAGGAAGAAAAGTGGAAAGACAGATGTCAAAAAAAAAGTGTACATAATTAAATCATTAAAGAGTGATAGATACGGAGTTAGTACTACTCTAGGCAGGCTCCGCCAGCCATGTATCTGTTACTTGAGCACTGCCAGGCTCACACCTCCAGGGAGGAGCAGCCTGTAAAGGTGCCTCCCTTTGCCAACTCTGGCTTGTGCTGTGACCCTGGAGGCCAGAGCCCCAGCAGCTGTCAGCAGGGTGCAATAGCTTCAGTAGGTGACTGTGGCCACCACAGCCAGTCATGGCCTGTCCCACCCTCCAGGACCACTATGCCTAAAGAGGGAGATGCGCAGCCATGGCCTCCAGCTTCCCTCTTTCTGCATTGGGGGGAGATGTGCAACCTGGGGCCCCAGCTTTTCTCCCTGACAGGACAGAAGACTAAGGGACATGGTTAGAGGCAGACAGTAGGAACCAAGGTACTGGCTGGGGACTGTTCCCAGGTTGGAATAGATAGTGAGGAGCCCCTAGTGACCTTAAACTGACCTGGGCCCATTGGGTTCAGGATCACACCATTAAACTCACAAATTTTCACCTCCATGTGTTGTTTGTTCTCTTTTTTTTATTTTTTTATTTTATTTTTTTTTTATTAAATCATAACTGTATACAATGATATGATTATGGGGCATCATACACTCACTTCATAAACCATTTGACACATTTTTATCACAGCGGTTAACATAGCCTATCCGGCGTTATCTCAGTTACTGTGCCAAAACATTTACATTCTACATTTACCAAGTTTCGAAATACCCCTGTAATATGTACCACAGGTGTGATCCCACCGATTCCCCTCCCTCTACCCACCCCCCCCTTTCCCACTTCCCCCTATTGTTAAGTTGTAGCTGGGTTATAGCTTTCATGTGAGAGTCCCAAATTAGTTTCATAGTAGGGCTGTGTACATTGGGTATTTTTTCTTCCATTCTTGGGATACTTTACTAAGAATATGTTCCAGCTCCATCCATGTAAACATGAAAGAGGTAAGGTCTCCATCTTTCTTTAAGGCTGCATAGTATTCCATGGTATACATATACCACAATTTATTAATCCATTCGTGGATCGATGGGCACTTGGGCTTTTTCCATGACTTAGCTATTATGAATTGGGCTGCAATAAACATTCTGGTACAAATATCTTTGTTATGTTGTGATTTTTGGTCTTCTGGGTATATGCCCAGCAGAGGAATTACAGGATTGAATGGCAGATCTATTTTTAGATCTCTGAGTGTTCTCCATATATCTTTCCAAAAGGAATGTATTAATTTGCATTCCCACCAGCAGTGCAGAAGTGTTCCCTTTTCTCCGCATCCACGCCAACATCTCTGGTCTTGAGATTTTGTGATATAGGCTAGTCTCATTGGAGTTAGATGATATCTCAAAGTAGTTTTGATTTGCATTTCTCTGATGATTAAAGATGATGAGCATTTTTTCATATGTCTGAAGGTCACACGCCTGTCTTCTTCAGAGAAGTTTCTCTTCAAATCCCTTGCCCAGCCTGCGATGGGATCCCTTGTTTTTTTCTTGCTGATGCGTTTGAGTTCTCTGTGGATTCTGGTTATTAAACCTTTGTCAGAGTTATACCCTGCAAATATCTTCTCCCATTCTGAGGGCTGTCTTCTTGCTCTGCTTACTGTGTTCTTAGCTGTGCAGAAGCTTTTTAGTTTGATCAAGTCCCAGTAGTGTATTTTTGAAGCTGCTTCAATTGCCCGGGGGGTTCTCCTCATGAAATACTCACCCAGACCAATTTCTTCAAGGGTTTTCCCTGCATTCTCCTCAGGTATTTTTATAGTTTCATGTCTTAAGTTTAAATCTTTAATCCAATGAGAGTCTATCTTAGTTCATGGTGAAAGGTGTGGGTCCAATTTCAGTCCTCTGCAGGTTGCCAGCCAGTTCACCCAGCACCATTTGTTAAATAGGGAATCTTTTCCCCACTGAATGTTTTTAATTGGCTTGTCAAAAATCAAATAGCGGTAAGTAGCTGGATTCATCTCTTGGTTCTCTATTCTATTCCAGATATCTACTTCTCTGTTTTTGTGCCAATACCATGCTGTTTTGATCACTATCGATTTGTAGTAAAGTCTGAGGTCTGGTTGTGTGATTCCTCCTGTTTTGTTTTTATTTCTGAGTAATGTCTTGGCTATTTGAGGTTTTTTCTGATTCCATAAAAAACGAAGTATTGTTTTTTCAAGATCTTTAAAATATGACAGTGGAGCTTTAATAGGGAGTGCGTTGAAATTATATATTGCTTTGGGTAGTATGGACATTTTGATAATGTTGATTCTTCCCAGCCATGAGCATGGTATGTTTTTCCATTTGTTAACCTTTTCAGCTATTTCTTTTCTTAGAGTTTCATAGTTCTCTTTATAGAGATCTTTCACATCTTTTGTCAGGTAAATTCCCAAATATTTCATCTTCTTTGGCACTACTGTGAATGAGATAGAGTCCTTAACTGCTTTTTCAATTTGACTGTTGTTGGTGTATATAAAGGCTACCGATTTATGAATGTTGATTTTGTAACCTGAGACGCTGCTGTATTCCTTGATCACTTCTAGGAGTTTTGTAGTAGAGTCCCTAGTGTTTTCCAGATACACAATCATATCATCTGCGAAGAGCGAAAGTTTGATCTCTTCTGACCCTATATGGATACCCTTGATCGCCTTTTCTTCCCTAGTTGCGGTGGCTAAAACTTCCATTACAATGTTGAAAAGCAATGGAGACAATGGGCAGCCTTGTCTGGTTCCTGATCTGAGTGGAAATGATTCCAATTTAACTCCATTCAATATGATATTGGCTGTGGGTTTGCTGTAGATAGCCTCTATCAGTTTAAGAAAAGTCCCTTCTAGACCAATTTTCTTGAGTGTTCTGATCATGAAGGGATGCTGGATATTATCAAAAGATTTTTCTGCATCAATTGAGAGAATCATATGGTCTTTCTTTTTTAATTTGTTTATGTGCTGAATTACATTTATAGATTTACGTATATTGAACCAGCCTTGACACCCTGGGATCAAACCAACTTGGTCATGATGTATAATTTGTTTGATGTGTTGCTGGATTCTGTTTGTTAGGATCTTGTTGAATATTTTTGCATCTATATTCATTAGTGATATTGGTGTATAATTTTCTTTTCTTGTTGGGTCTTTTCCTGGTTTGGGGATCAGGGT
The DNA here is from genome assembly GCF_027406575.1 of Nycticebus coucang. Classification (NCBI taxonomy): domain Eukaryota; kingdom Metazoa; phylum Chordata; class Mammalia; order Primates; family Lorisidae; genus Nycticebus; species Nycticebus coucang. The sequence continues at coordinate 14,681,708 of NC_069797.1, forward strand.
GATGTTTGCTTCATAGAACGTGTTGGGTAGTCTTCCTTCTTTTTCTACATTTTGGAACAGGTTGAGTAATATAGGTACTAATTCCTCTTTAAAGGTTTGGTAGAATTCTGACGTGAAACCATCTGGTCCCGGGCTTTTCTTTTTAGGGAGGTTTTGTATAGTTGATGCTATTTCTGAACTTGATATGGGTCTGTTCAACATTTCCACTTGATTCTGGTTAAGTCTTGGAAGGTGGAATGCTTCCAAGTATCGGTCTATTTCCTTCAGATTTTCATATTTCTGAGAATAAAGTTTCTTGTAATATTCATTAAGGATTTTTTGGATTTCTGATGAGTCTGTGGTTATTTCGTCTTTGTTGTTTCTGATTGATGATATTAGAGATTTTACTCTTTTTTTCCTGATTAGGTTGGCCAGAGGTTTATCTATTTTATTGACCTTTTCAAAAAACCAGCTTTTTGATTTATTGATCTGTTGTATTATTCTTTTGTTTTCAATTTCATTTAATTCTGCTCTAATTTTGGTTATTTCTTTTCTTCTACTGGGTTTGGGGTTGGAATGTTCTTCCTTTTCCAGTTGCGTGAGATGTCCCATTAAGTTGTTAACTTCCTCTCTTTCCGTTCTCTTGAGGAAGGCTTGCAGTGCTATAAATTCCCTCTTAGAACTGCCTTTGCAGTGTCCCAGAGGTTCTGATAGTTTGTGTCTTCATTGTCGTTTTGTTCCAAAAAATTGGTGATTTCTTTCTTAATCTCATCTCTGACCCAGCTATCATTCAGCCTAAGGTTATTTAACTTCCATGTTTTTGTATGGGTATGCAGATTCCTGTTGTTACTCAATTCAAGTTTTATTCCATGATGGTCCGAGAAGATGCATGGAATAATTTCTATTCCTTTAAATTTACTGAGGTTAGACTTGTGACCTAAAATGTGATCAATTTTGGAGTAAGTTCCATGGGCTGATGAGAAGTATGTGTATTCAGTTTTGTTGGGATGAAATGTTTTGTAGATGTCTGCTAAATCTAAATATTGTATGGTTAGGTTTAAATCTAAGATTTCTTTGCTCAGCTTCTTTCTGGAGGATCGATCCAACACTGCCAAGGGTGTGTTGAAATCTCCAACGATTATGGAGCTGGAGGAAATCAAGTTACTCATGTCTGTTAGAGTTTCTCTTATAAATTGAGGTGCATTCTGTTGGGTGCATAGATATTAATAATTGAGATCTCGTCATATTGAGTATTACCCTTAACAAATATGAAGTGACCATTCTTGTCCTTCCTTACTTTTGATGTTTTAAAGCCTACTGTATCTGCAAATAAAATTGCAACACCTGCTTTTTTCTGATTACCATTTGCCTGAAATATGGATGACCATCCTTTCACCCTGAGTCTGTATTTGTCTTTTAATTTGAGATGTGACTCTTGTATGCAACAAATATCTGGCTTGAGTTTTTGTATCCAGTCAGCTAACCTATGCCTCTTTAGAGGACAGTTTAAGCCATTCACATTGATGGAGAGTATTGATAAGTCTGGTGGAATTTTGGGTATCGAGTTTTTCAAAGGTCCAGTGGACATTTTTAATCCTTTCGCCAGTGTGGAAGTTGGAGTGTGATCCGAAGTTTCAGAGTGAGTTTACTTTTGTGGTATAGGATTGGGTTGGTCATTGTGGAGGATAGGTCTGAGAACATCCTGAAGAGCTGGTTTACTTATGGCAAATTTTTTCAACATATGAATGTCATTGAAGTATTTAATTTCTCCATCATAGATGAAACTCAGTTTAGCTGGATACAAGATCCTGGGTTGAAAGATTTTTGCTTTAGGAGATTAAAAGTTGATGACCAGCCTCTTCTTGCTTGCAAAGTTTCAGCAGAGAGATCTGCAGTTATTCTAATATTCTTACCTTTGTACGTTATAGTTTTCTTTCGCTGGGCTGCTTTGAGAATCTTCTCTTTCATGTTAACTTTAGTGAAGCTAATTATGATATGTCTGGGAGATGGTTTATTGGGGTTGAATCGTGCTGGGGTTCTGAAGCTGTCTGCTATCTGAATTTCAGATTCTCTAGGCATGTCTGGAAAATTTTCTTTCATAATTTCATGTAGAAGGGCCTCTGTGCCCTTGGCAGCCACTTCATCGTTCTCCGAAATTCCTATAACCCTTATGTTGTTTTTTTTCGAATTATCTGAGAGTTCTCTGAGTGAGTGATCCGTTTTTGCTCTCCATTTCTCTTCCTCTTTGAGAGATTGGGAGCGTTCGAAGACTTTATCTTCAATGTCAGAAATCCTTTCTTCTGCTTGCTCCATTCTGTTACTGAGGGATTCTACTGTATTTTTCATATCTTTGAGGGCTGTAAGTTCTTGTTTCAGTGTGTCTAAGTCTTTGGTGGTTTTGTCTTTAAATTCGTTAAATTCTTGAGACAATTTTTGAATTTCTCCTTGAATTCCTAATTCCATTTTATTAATCTTGTCTGCAAACCAAATTCTGAATTCGACTTCTGACATCTCAGCCAGTTGTTTATGAATGGGATCTTCAATCACATCTGCCATATCTTTTCTTGGGGGGGTTGATCTAATCTGGTTATTCATGTTACCAGAGTTTTTCCGCTGATTCCGCCCCATGGTTTACTCCGTTTGGTTTTTCCCCTGGGGTTTTATCGAGGGCCCGTACAGTGTTGTGGCCTGAGAAACTGGGGCCCTGTCTGGTGTGGTGGAGCAAAGTGGTTCTGTCTTGTTTTCAGCTGGTTTCTGTTCGATCCTATTGCAACTTCTACTCTGGCTTGAAGTCTCAGCTGTGTGGAAAAATCAGCAATTAAGTCACCCCGCCTGCCCACCTCTGGCCCCAGTTGGAAAAGGAGAATCAAACCTTCCTACAATCGCACACCCAGGGCACCGCCTGAAAAGTCCTCAGTCTATTAGCCCAGTTCAAAAAGTCCGAATCAACTGTCTCAATCGGCACTTGTCTCAGGTGGAAGGGTTCAAGAGGTCTCTGGGAACTGGATCACAGGGGCCTGGTGACTCCTCTGACACAGCTCACCCCAGTACAGCGTGGAGTCAGGAGGAGCCACCCAGCAAACAGAGCAGTCTAGGAAGGTTGACGTCTCCTTCCCCACTTTGCCCCTCCGTCGGACCCAGTCACTGGTATCTCTGCAGATGGCTAACCCAGTTGCCTGCAGTGAACAGACACTCCAGGGGTTTGCACCTGCCTGAATCGCAAGGAAGTCTGCCAGGCCCCCGCAGACTGCCGCTATCTAGCAGGAGGAGATGGGGCCTGACATCTTTGAGTGTTTGATGCAGGTGATGGGAAGGAGGTGTTCACTCAGGCTTAGCCCCGTCCCTGATGGATGCTGCTAACAGAACAGAACAGAACAGACAACTTTGTGAGGTTCTGTCTCTGTTCCTGTCGTCGCCTACAGAAGACGGGCTGTTTTGAGTTCAAACGTCTTTGCTGCTGGAGAATTGCGTCTGAACACCTCTCTGGGTCGGCCCCGCCCTGGAAGCTTCCTGGGTTTGTGAGCCGTGTCACCGGTGGCCTCCTCTGGTTGCCCAGGGAGACAGGGGGTGTGGCCTCAGAATATCCAGAAGTGAGCGTTCTGCCGTTAAAGAAAAAACGGCTGTTGATCTACCTCCAGGGAACTGCTGCTCTGGTGTGGGCACTCAGGCGACCCTTTTCTCCTCTGTCCCACGCCCCAGAGTCAGCACTGAGCGGCCGCAGTTTGTGTTGGGTCCACACCCCTTAAGAGATCCCCCAAGAATCAGAACTCTTGGGGGATGGGCCCCCAGACCCCGATTGGGAGTGGGGGGGAGAAGCTAGAGTTTCATTCAGTTTTAAGCAATACTACGGTCCGGGGAGGGCTCCTGCACTGCACCGCAGGGAAGTGCCGCCAAGGCTTGATTTCCCCTCAGCAGAGTGCCCTCTCCTCGCTCATGTATCCCAGAGTCAGCGCTGACCTGACGCAGCTCAGGCACTGTGCACTCCCCTCGAGAAATCACCCAAGGAGCCGAACTCCTGGGGGATAGGCCCTCAGACCCCGAGTGAGAGTAGGGGTTCTCAGCTCTCAGCGGGGAAGCTAGAGTCTTATTCAGTCTTGTGCCCCGTAATGTTGCCCTGGGAGGGTTGGTGCACTGCACCGCAGGGAAGTGCCGCAGCGTGACTCCCCCTCAGCCCGGTGCCCTCTCCTCACTTGCGCGCCTCAGAGTCAATGCTGACCAGTCGCAACTCGGGGACTGTCCACTCCCCTTGAGAAATCACCCAAGGATCCGAAGTCCTGGGGGACAGGCCTCCAGACCTCAGTGGGCGGGAGGGGAGCGCCGGGGATTCAGGGTTGCCGGCAAAGGATTCCCAAAGTTTTATTCAGCCCTATGTCCGGCAGGAGAATGCCATGGCACCCCAGTAGAGGAGGTAGGTCCAGTTTTTAGAAGGTCTCTCCCGTGGAGTGTAGTGGGAGGGCCTTTAATTTCTGCCCGCTTGTTCAATTGTGGGGCTCATGAGCTGGTCTCATGGGGGAGGGGGACTCCCGTCCGCTTGGTGGTGGATTTTGTACCTTTTGTTTGCGTCCTTGTGATCACAACTTGCCTCAGCAGTGTTGATGTGCGTTCTTCAGCCTTCTCCCTTGGTGAGGCTCAAGTCCACCAGGATACTTACTAAATTCCTGTCCCTTAACTCTCCTTCTGGACGGGAGCCTTTGTTGAAAGCTGGCTTCAGTCCGCCATCTTGTCTCCTCCCGCCGTGTTGTTTGTTCTTTGGGAAGATTCCAGGGAACATGCGGGGGTGTTTTCAGAGGTTCTGTTATATAACCTGGACCTGTTGGCAATAGCCAACTCTGCCAGGGGAAAGGTGGAACACACCAGTTAGTTTAGCCTGTGAAAGACAGTTTGTGTTCAGACTTCTGAGTCTCTTCTCCACTCATGGAGAGGGCCCCATCTTGCTCTTGAGATGTAGTTTTTGTAATCTGTGTGCTTTGTTCTGCAGTAAGTGTTATGTTGATGGCTTTGTGTTCCCAATTACTCCGTGCTGGGGTGATCATTGGTTACTGGTTACTTTTGTAACCAGTGCTCATTCTAGACAGGGAACGGGCCTCTTCCAGAGGAACTTAACAGTAGGTTACATAGCTTTATTTTCTTCATATTACTAAGGGAATGCATGCTTATTGTAGATATCAGGAAAAAGAAAAATGAAAGGAATGGAAGATAAACTCATCTGTAATCTCATCACTATGGAATTCTGATCTTTCATCATTTGAGCCTTTTTTAGATGGATTATCTATTTTGTGGCAGATTTAAGTCATAGCATTTTTGTTTATTAAAAAATAAGATATGTACAGAAACTTCCAAGAGATGTGTAAAGTGAATTGTATGAACCACTAGTTCTCTCTACCTTTCTTGTTTTTTTTGGTGGCCAGGGCTGGGTTTGAACCCGCCACCTCTGGCATATGGGACCGGCGCCCTACTCCTTGAACCACAGGCGCTGCCCCTCTCTACCTTTCTTTGCAGAAAACAACTATAGTGATATTTGTTGTTTTTTCTTTTGTTTTGTTTTTCTTCACAGTTTTATCATATAATCTAAAAGTAATTTTCCTGTTCTTTTCAACTATTTTCATACGGATTTTTATTTTTCAAGTTCAGTGATTATTCTTTTTGGTATCAAGTTGTCCTAATTACGCATGGCCAGAGGAGCTTTGTCAGATAGTTCCTGGGGCCTTTTAGCACAACCCCATTAGCCCAATCTTTTGCTTTTGGACTCAGCAAGATTTTTCAGGCTCAGATTGTCTTCTCCCTGCCTTGATCATTTTTCTAAGGAGACCTGGTTTCTTTTAGGGAGTTGTAGTTATTTGGGAGTTCCATGCACTTTGCTATTGAGGTGCTGGTGCTTCTAGGTTTCTTCAGAGGATGGCAGCAGTAAACCCACACATGTATTATGTTTATATTGACATTTCAAATTCAAATTTAGCATTACTATATTTGTTAAATCCTTTGACTTTATATTTGGATTTCTTCTACATCCAGTCTCCGTGTGTGTGCGCGTGCGCTCATGTACACATGCATTGCATGGATGTGTGTATATGTGTGCTGGATGTGCTTTACAACGTATAAATTAAGAAAACAGAAAATTTCTAACTGAAATTGCTGGGTGAATGTATCAAATTCTAAGGCTAAATGCTGATGCATGTAGATCAGCCATATGGTACACCCCAAGAATAACAATTTATACCACTTCGAGTGGTGTCTAGTCTAGAATTCTTTGATTGATATTTGTATCAGGACCATTGCTTTATTTTTGCCCATTCTTTACTTATTTTGCATGCTACTATGGTATATTTATATTTCTTTTAAGAAATAAGAAATGTATGGTTGGATTTTATAATTTTAAGCCAACTTGCACTTAGACTTGTAACTTATATTTGATCATTTAGTTGATTTCTGCTTTAGGACGCAAAATCCTTATTCATGTCATTATATTTTATAGCAAAATAGAAATTTAGTGAGTTCTACTAGATTCTGACCTTTGTTTATGTGTCTGTCTCTTACTAAGACATAACATTTTGAGAAATAAACTAATATATGTATGTGTGGTTTGCACTTCCTATTTTGGGGGTGTGGGAGATTTTTTAAATCACATCATCACTTTCTTGGAAAAGAATGCAAAAACCTCATTTGGGGAAGAATGATTTGCTTAGGCTGTAGGTCCTATTCCATGTCATTCCACGATGACTAAAGTCATAATGGGTCAGAAAGTTGTAGAGTCACAGATATAATTAAAAAAGCCACAAATTCAAATTCCTAAATCTGGTGGTAAAGACAAGAGATACCAAATGAGACAGGATATTTGCTCATGATGTGAATTTATATTTGTCTCTTGTCATTATTATTTTATATATAGCTTTAAAAATGAACGTGCTACATTCATTTTGGGACTTTTCTTTGACAGAAATATTAATATAACTAATCCTTGCATTTTGGATGTTGGTGTTTGTGAGAGAATTATTTTCATCCCATAATTAATTTTTACAGGGGAGAGTTTGAGGGGAAGTGGAGCAATTTGCTCTAAATCACCCAAGGAGCCATTTGTGAAGGAAATTGGATTAATTTTTCTCAATTTCCTTTTACGAGGGAGTTTTTTGTGAAGGCCAATTTTTCATTTCACCAAAAGTTGAAGCTCTTCAGAGAGAAAAGAGATCAGTTCTATTTTTAAACTTTGTTTAGCATGTAGATGGTCACGTGTGTCCACAAAGAGGAAATCTACTGTGTGGGGCAGAGACAGCTTAGTGAGGACCTACTGGCCTGGGTGAGGGCACCCCATCAACAGGGATAGCCTCACTTTCAAATGCTTTGCATAAGGATTCACTTACACTCTTACAAATTACTGAGGACTCCAAAGGGGGGATGTTCAACCTTTTATGCAGGTTAAATCAATGGAGACCTATTGTGTTAGACATTAAAACAAATGTTTTAAAAATCTATTCATTCTTGGCTCAGCGCCTATAGCTCAGCGGCTAGGGTGCCAGCAACATACACTGGAGCTGGAGGATTTGAACCCAGCCCAGGCCTGTCAAACAACAATGACAACTACAACCAAAAAATAGCCAGGCTTTTGTGGTGGGTGCCTGTAGTCCCAGCTACTTAGGAGGCTGAGGCAAAAGAATAGCTTAAGCCCCAGACCCTAGAGTTTGAGGTTGCTGTGAGCTGTGACTGTGTGGCACTCTACCAAGGGCAACATAATGAGGCTTTGTCTCAAAAATAAAAAAGTATTCATTCTTGTAAAAGTAACAGTAATAAGCCTCACTGTATGTTATCACACATTATTTTACAAATAAACATATTAACTAGAGCAAACATTTTTAGTGAGAAGAGTGGTATTTTTTTATACTTTTGCAAATTTCAGTTTAATACATGTAGAAGACAGTAATATTTTCATAAATGTCCCTTTTATTCAATCTGGTGATAGCCCATGTTATATAGTTTCTACAGAACTTTATTATATATTTGTGAGAGAACGTGAATTTTAAAAGGCAAATAATGCCTTCATATTATTATAAAAATACTTTGGATCTTACAGATCCCCTGATAAAGTCTCAGGGTCTTGCAGGAGTGACCAAATCATACTCTGAGAACCACTGGCATGGAGGCAGGTGTGGCTGAGGCAACAGTGTTCGGAATTAAAAACTAAGGCTTTAGGAACTGCCGACAACAGCTTGATCTTTGTGATATTATACTTAGAAACAGATGCTCCAATGAGTTGTTAAATATCAGCTAATTTTGTAAAAAATTACAAAAGCTAAATAAAATCTTCTTGATTTATCTTCAGAACTCCAAATTCTCACATATAACTGCTACTCAATGTGTCTACCTATATATATGTCTGATGGGGGGAGAGACAAGATGGCGGACTGAAGCCAGCTTTCAACAGAGGCTTCCGTCCAGAAGGAGAGTTAAGGGACAGGAATTTAGAAAGTATCCTGGTGGATTTGAGCCGCACCAAGAGAGAAGGTTGAAGAACGCACATCAACACCGCTGAGGCAAGCTGTGATGACAAGGATGCAAACAAAAGGTACAAAATCCACCATCAAGCGGACGGGAGTCCCCCTCCCCCATGAAACTGGCTCAAGAGCCCCACAATTAAACAAACAGGCAGAAATTAAAGGCCCTCCCACTACACTCCACGGGAGAGACCTTCTAAAAACTGGACCTACCTCTCCGACTAGGGTGCCATGGCGTTCTCCTGCTGGGCATAAAACTGTATAAAACTTTAAAAATCCTTTGCCGACAACCCTGAATCCCCAACACTCCCCTCCCGCTCACTGAGGTCTGGAGGCCTGTCCCCCAGGAGTTCAGATTCTTGGGTGATTTCTCAAGGGGAGTGGACAGTCCCCGAGCTGCAACTGGACAGCGCTGACTCTGAGGCACACGAGTGTGGAGAGGGCACTGGGCTGAGGGGGAGTCATGCCTCGGTGGCACTTCCCTGCGGTGTGGTGCAGCAACCCTCCCCGTGCATCAATACGGCCAGGCATAAAACCGAATGAAGCTCTAGCTTCCCCACTGAGCTCTCAGCACTACCCCCCACTCTTACTCGGGGTCTGGGGGCCTGTCCCTCAGGAGTTGTGATCCTTGGGTGATTTCTTGAGGGGGGTGCACAGTGCCCGAGCCACCACTGGCCAGCACTGACTCTGAGACACGCGAGTGAGGAGAGGGCACTCGGCTGAGGGAGAGTCACGCCTTGGTGGCACTTCCCTGTGGTGCGGTGCAGCAACCCTCTCCGGGCAACAATACGGCCAGGCATAAAACTGAATGAAACTCTAGCTTCCCCTCACTCTCACTCGGGGGTCTAGGGGCCTGCCCCCCAGGAGTCCAGATTCCTGGGAGATCTTTCGAGGGGTGTGGACAGAGCATAAACTGTGGCCACTCAGTGCTGACTCTGGGGCGCGAGACAGAGGAGAAAAGGGTCGGCTGGGTGCCCACACCAGAACGACAGTTCCTGGAGGCACATCAACAGCCATTTTTTTTTTAACAGCAAAACGGCTCACTTCTGGATATTCTGAAGCCACACCCACTGTCTCCCTGGGCAACCAGAGGAGGCCACCAGTGAGCAAAGGATTTGCCTGATGCTGCTTACACACCTGGGAAGCTTCCAGGGCAGGGCCGACACAGAGAGGTAATCAGACACAAACCTCCAGCAGCAAAGACATTTGAACTCAGAACAGCCCTTCTTCTGTAGGCGATTTTTAGCAGAAACAGAGACAGAACCCCACAAAGTTTTCTGTTCTGTTCTGTTAGCAACATCAATCAGGGACAGGGCTAAGCCTGAGTGAACACCTCCCTCCCACCACCTGCATCAAGCACTCAAAGATGTCAGGCCCCATCTCCTCCTGCTAGATAGCGGAAGACTGCAGGGGCCTGGCAGACTTCCTTGCAATTCAGGCAGGTGCAAACCCCTGGAGTATCTGTTCACTACAGGCAACTGGGTTAGCCATCTGCAGAGATACCAGTGACTGGGTCCAACGGAGGGGCAAAGTGGGGAAGGAGACATCACCCTTCCCAGACTGATCTATTTGCTAGGTGGCTCCTCCTGACTCCACGCAGCACTGGAGTAAGCCATATCAGAGGAATGACCAGACCCCTGTGAACCAGTTCCCAGAGACTTCTTGAACTCTCCCACCCGAGACAGGTGCCGACTGAGACAATCGATTTGCACCTTTTGAACTGAACTAATAGACTGAGGACTTTTCAGGCGGTGCCCTGGGTATGCGGTTGTAGGAAGGTTTGATTTTCCCTTTCCAACTGGTGCCAGAGGTGGGTGGGCGGGGTGACTTAATTGCTGGTTTTTCCACATAGCTGAGACTTCAAGCCAGAGTAAATGTTACAATAGGATCGAACAGAAACCAGCTGAAAACAAGACAGAACCACTTAGCCCCACCACACAAGACAGGGCTCCAGTTTCTAAGGCCAAAACACTGTACGGGCAATCGATAAAGCCCCAGGGGAAAAATCAAAGGGAGTAAAATAACCATGGGGCGGAATCAGCGGAAAAACTCTGGTAACATGAATAACCAGAATAGATCAACCCCCCCAATGTGATTGAAGACCCCATTCATAAACAAATGGCTGAGATGTCAGAAATCAAATTCAGAATTTAGATTGCAGACAAGATTAATAAAATGGAACTAGGAATTCGAGGAGAAATTCAAAAGTTGTCTCAAGAATTTAACGAATTTAAAGACAAAACCACCAAAGACTTAGACACACTGAAGCAAGAATTTACAGCCCTCAAAGATATGAAAAATACAGTAGAATCCCTCAGCAACAGAATGGAGCAAGTAGAAGAGAGGATTTCTGACATTGAAGATAAAGTCTTCGAACGCTCCCAATCTCTCAAAGAGGAAGAGAAATGGAGAGCAAAAATGGATCACTCACTCAGAGAACGCTCAGATAATTCGAAGAAAAGCAATATACGAATAATTGGGATTTCGGAGAATGATGAAGTGGCCTTGAAGGGCACAGAGGCCCTTCTGCATGAAATTATGAAAGAAAAATTTCCAGACATGCCTAGAGAATCTGAAATTCACATAGCAGACAGTTTCAGAACCCCAGCACGATTCAACCCCAAGAAGTCATCCCCCAGGCATATCATAATTAGCTTCACTAAAGTTAACATGAAAGAGAAGATTCTCAAAGCAGCCTGGCGAAAGAAAACTATTACGTACAAAGGAAAGAATATTAGAATAACTGCAGATCTCTCTGCTGAAACTTTTCAAGCCAGAAGAGGGTGGTCATCAACTTTTAATCTCCTAAAGCAAAATAACTTTCAACCCAGGATCTTGTATCCAGCTAAACTGAGTTTCATTTATGATGGAGAAATTAAATACTTCAATGACATTCATATGTTGAAAACATTTGCCATAAGTAAACCAGCTCTTCAGGATATTCTCAGACCTATCCTCCACAATGACAACCCAATCCTATACCACAAAAGTAAACTCACTCAGAAACTTCGGATCAAACTCCAACATCCACACTGGCGAAAGGATTAAAAATGTCCACTGGACCTTTGAAAAACTCGATACCCCAAATTCCACCAGACTTATCAATACTCTCCATTAATGTGAATGGCTTAAACTGTCCTCTAAAGAGGCATAGATTAGCTGACTGGATACAAAAACTCAAGCCAGATATTTGTTGCATACAAGAGTCACATCTCAACTTAAAAGACAAATACAGACTCAGGGTGAAAGGATGGTCATCCATATTTCAGGCAAATGGTAATCAGAGAAAAGCAGCTGTTGCAATTTTATTTGCAGATACAGTAGGCTTTAAAACATCAAAAGTAAGGAAGGACAAGAATGGTCACTTCATATTTGTTAAGGGTAATACTCAATATGATGAGATCTCAATTATTAATATTTATGCACCCAACCAGAATGCACCTCAATTTATAAGAGAAACTCTAACAGACATGAGTAACTTGATTTCCTCCAGCTCCATAATTGTCGGAGATTTCAACAATCCTTTGGCAGTGTTGGATCAATCCTCCAGCAAGAAGCTGAGCAAAGAAATTTCAGATTTAAACCTAACCATCCAATATTTAGATTTAGCAGACATCTACAGAACATTTCATCCCAACAAAACTGAATACAATACCTCTCATCAGCCCACGGAACTTACTCCAAAATTGACCATATTTTAGGTCACAAGTCTAACCTCAGTAAATTTAAAGGAATAGAAATTATTCCTTGCATCTTCTCGGACCATCATGGAATAAAATTGAGTTGAGTAACAACAGGAATTCTGCATACTCATACAAAAACATGGAAGTTAAATAACCTTAGGCTGAATGATAGCTGGGTCAGAGATGAGATTAAGAAAGAAATCACCAATTTTTTGGAACAAAACGACAATGAAGACACAAACTATCAGAACCTCTGGGACACCGCAAAGGCAGTTCTAAGAGGGAAATTTATAGCACTGCAAGCCTTCCTCAAGAGAACGGAAAGAGAGGAAGTTAACAACTTAATGGGACATCTCACGCAACTGGAAAAGGAAGAACATTCCAACCCCAAACCCAGTAGAAGAAAAGAAATAACCAAAATTAGAGCAGAACTAAATGAAATTGAAAACAAAAGAATAATACAACAGATCAATAAATCAAAAAGCTGGTTTTTTTGAAAAGGTCAACAAAATAGATAAACCTCTGGCCAACCTAATCAGAAAAAAAAGAGTAAAATCTCTAATATCATCAATCAGAAACAACAAAGACGAAATAACCACAGACTCATCAGAAATCCAAAAAATCCTTAATGAATATTACAAGAAAATTTATTCTCAGAAATATGAAAATCTGAAGGAAATTGACCGATACTTGGAAGCACGCCACCTTCCAAGCCTTAGCCTGAATCAAGTGGAAATGTTGAACAGACCATATCAAGTTCAGAAATAGCATCAACAATACAAAACCTCCCTAAAAAGAAAAGCCCGGGACCAGATGGTTTTACGTCAGAATTCTACCAAACCTTTAAAGAGGAATTAGTACCTATATTACTCAACCTGTTCCAAAAGGTAGAAAAAGAAGGAAGACTACCCAACACGTTCTATGAAGCAAACATCACCCTGATCCCCAAACCAGGAAAAGACCCAACAAGAAAAGAAAATTATAGACCAATATCACTAATGAATATAGATGCAAAAATATTCAACAAGATCCTAACAAACAGAATCCAGCAACACTTCAAACAAATTATACATCATGACCAAGTCGGTTTTATCCCAGGGTCTCAAGGCTGGTTCAATATACGTAAATCTATAAATGTAATTCAGTACATACACAAATGAAAAAACAAAGACCATATGATTCTCTCAATTGATGCAGAAAAAGCTTTTGATAATATCCAGCATCCCTTCATGATCAGAACACTCAAGAAAATTGGTCTAGAAGGGACTTTTCTTAAACAGATAGAGGCCATCTACAGCAAACCCACAGCCAATATCATATTGAATGGAGTTAAATTGGAATCATTTCCACTCAGATCAGGAACCAGACAAGGCTGCCCATTGTCTCCATTGCTTTTCAACATTGTAATGGAAGTTTTAGCTACTGCAATTAGGGAAGAAAAGGGGATCAAGGGTATTCATATAGGGTCAGAAGAGATCAAACTTTCGCTCTTCGCAGATGATATGATTGTGTATCTGGAAAACACTAGGGACTCTCCTACAAAACTCCTAGAAGTGATCAAGGAATACAGCAGTGTCTCAGGTTACAAAATCAGCATCCATAAATCGGTAGCCTTTATATACACCAACAACAGTCAAGTTGAAAAAGCAGTCAAGGACTCTATCCCATTCACAGTAGTGCCAAAGAAGATGAAATATTTGGGAATTTACCTAACAAAAGACGTGAAAGATCTCTATAAGGAGAACTATGAAACTCTAAGAAAAGAAATAGCTGAAAATGTTAACAAATGGAAAAACATACCACGCTCATGGCTGGGAAGAATCAACATTATCAAAATGTCCATACTACCCAAAGCAATATATGATTTCAACGCACTCCCTATTAAAGCTCCACTGTCATATTTTAAAGATCTTGAAAAAACAATACTTCGTTTTATATGGAATCAGAAAAAACCTCGAATAGCCAAGACATTACTCAGAAATAAAAACAAAACAGGAGGAATCACACAACCAGACCTCAGACTTTACTACAAATCGATAGTGATCAAAACAGCATGGTACTGGCACAAAAACAGAGAAGTAGATATCTGGAACAGAATAGAGAACCAAGAGATGAATCCAGCTACTTAACGCTATTTGATCTTTGACAAGCCAATTAAAAACATTCAGTGGGGAAAAGATTCCCTATTTAACAAATGGTGCTGTGTGAACTGGCTGGCAACCTGAAGAAGACTGAAATTGGACCCACACCTTTCACCATTAACTAAGATAGACTCTCATTGGATTAAAGATTTAAACTTAAGACATGAAACTATAAAAATACTAGAGGAGAATGCAGGGAAAACCCTTGAAGAAATTGGTCTGGGTGAGTATTTCATGAGGAGAACCCCCCGGGCAATTGAAGCAGCTTCAAAAAATACACTACTGGGACTTGATCAAACTAAAAAGCTTCTGCACAGCTAAGAACACTGTAAGTAAAGCAAACAAACAGCCCTCAGAATGGGAGAAGATATTTGCAGGGTATATCTCTGACAAAGGTTTAATAACCAGAATCCACAGAGAACTCAAACGCATCAGCAAGAGAAAAACAAGGGATCCCATCGCAGGCTGGGCAAGGGATTTGAAGAGAAATTTCTCTGAAGAAGACAGGCGTGTGACCTTCAGACATATGAAAAAATGCTCATCATCTTTAATCATCAGAGAAATGCAAATCAAATCTACTTTGAGATATCATCTAACTCTAGTGAGACTAGCCTATATCACAAAATCCCAAGACCAGAGATGTTGGTGTGGATGTGGAGAAACAGGGAACACTTCTGCACTGCTGGTGGGAATGCAAATTAATACATTCCTTTTGGAAAGAGATATGGAGAACACTCAGAGATCTAAAAATAGATCTGCCATTCAATCCTGTAATTTCTCTGCTGGGCATATACCCAGAAGACCAAAAATCACAACATAACAAAGATATTTGTACCAGAATGTTTATTGCAGCCCAATTCATAATTGCTAAGTCATGGAAAAAGCCCAAGTGTCCATCGATCCACTAATGGATTAATAAATTGTGGTATATGTACACCATGGAATATTATTCAGCCTTAAAGAAAGATGGAGACTTTACCTCTTTCATGTTTACATGGATGAAGCTGGAACATATTCTTCTTAGTAAAGTATCTCAAGAATGGAAGAAAAAGTACCAAATGTACTCACCCTTATTATGAAACTAATTTGGGGCTCTCACATGAAAGCTATAACCCAGTTACAACCTAACAATAGGGGGAAGTGGGAAAGGGGGGGGTGGGTAGAGGGAGGGGGATCGGTGGGATCACACCTGTGATGCATCTTATAGGGGTATTTGTGAAACTTGGTAAATGTAGAATGTGAATGTTTTGGCACAGTAACTGAGATAATGCCAGGAAGGCTATGTTAACCATTGTGATGAAAATGTGTCAAATGGTCTATGAAGCGAATGTATGATGCCCTATGATCATATCAATGTATACAGTTATGATTTAATAAAAAAATAAAAATATATATATATGTCTGATAGGTATCTTAAACTCAACATGTCCAGAACAAATGATCTCCTGATCTACCCCCCAATCTCCCCTCCTATGGCATTACCCATTTAGCTGAGGGTAGTTTTGTCACTGGAGCAGCAGCTCAGGTACTATACCCTAGAATTATTTTTGTCTCCTCCCGAGAATCCCATGGTCTGAGCCACCAGCACAGGTTCCTCCTACCTCCTGTTCTCTCTGCTCTCACCCTTATTAATGGAACACCCTTAATTAATTCTCAGTCTAACAGAGTGATAATCTTAACACCTAAGACCATGTACTTTTCTTCTCAAAATGATGTGACACCTGCTTTTACTCAGAGTCAAAGCTCATGTTTCAAAATGCCTTCAAAACCTTACCTGATCCACCCCAACGTGTCCCCATATGAGCCCATCCATCCCTGCCCTACCCCCACACTATTCCTGGGCCACACCAGACATGCCTCTGCTCGGGGCTTTTTCCCATGCTCTTCCTTCCATCTGGAATGCTCTTCCCCCTGGTATATTTGAATTCCTTTGTTTTTTAAATGAGGAATAAAGTCATTTTTATTAATCTTTTCCCAGGAGAATAGGAAATAAAATCTGGTTCAAGTCCCTGGTACATCTTTCTCAAGGATAGACAATTCGTTACCTGCTTCCGTGGAAAATTCAATTGTTCGAGGGATTTTGGGTTGTTTTATTTTGCTCTTTAGCTAGGGAGTTTTCTTCGACATTCCAAATTTTCCATTTATTTATAGAATTTTGCTCTGAATTTTTTATTTCAAAAATTTAGGAGGTACAAGTGTTTTATTGTTATGTGGCAGGGTGGTAGGATGTGGCAGTAGGAGCTTTCAGTATACCTATCACCAGAATAGTGTACGGAATACTCAATTTTTATTCCTCTCCCACCTTTTCCCCTTCTTAGTTTCCAACGCTTATTAACGCTCTTTATGATCATGTACTACGGGATATGCCTCATGGCTTTGCTCAGATGTAACCTTCCCACTGTGTCCCACCCTGATGATCCTATTTGAAATTGCAAGTCCCCACCAGAATGCTTGTCACCCATTTACTTCATGTACTTTTACTTTTTATTCCTTCCCTGACTCCAGTATTTATACCCTTCTATTTATGTGGTTATTATTTGTATTTATTGTCTATCTTGCTCCCCTAAGATGTAAATTACACAGGTCAGGGATTTTTTTTGTCAGCCTTTTTTCACTGATATTATTTAGAACAGTGCCTGGTATGCTGTAGACACACAGTAAATATTTGTTAAAGGAGAGATGGAATGGAATCCTTGAGAAACACTAGGATGCCTTGGGATCATCCTCGAGTGTCAGAGGTGGTTATCAATTAAAAGGAATCATCACGAATTTGTTGAAGGTATTAACAGCCAAAATTCTTCTCATTGCAAATGACAAAACTCAATTCACCTTGGCTTAAGCAAAAAAAGAAAAGAAAGGAAGAAAACACAATGTGTTCACTTACAAAATGGGTTTCAGGCGTGGATGAATCCAGGGGTCGAATGTTCTTGTTGTGATGGGATCTCTTCTGCTAGTTCAGCTTCATTCTCAGGCAGCCTCTCCGTCTGTGGTGATAATGATGCCACAGGTGACTCTAGATTGTTACATTAGCAGCTCAGCGCCCCCTTCTTCCCCCCATGAGAAAGAGAAATGTCCGTGCTCCTAGCCTCTCTCAATGGACATGGCAAGGGAATGTGTATTTGTATCTGGATTTATTTCTGCATCTCTAGGACTGAAAACTACTTGTTCACTCTGGTTCCTCCAACTGCCATTCTACCGCACAGGGTTTATTTTAATCTTCCTTTCTCTGTATGGTATCTCTCTTCTCTGACATTGAGAATCTGGGTCCCATTTCTTTTTTCCTTATTTGGTCTGTCCTTGTTTACGTGACCCATCCCCTGTGAGGACATCCTCCTCAGGCTGCTTGGGGGCTGGGAGCTCTCGGCTGGTGGGCGGCTCTTCTGCACAGGCCCTCTCTTCCTTCCTGCTCGGGTCTGGGCAGTGTGCACCAGCCCGCCCATGTGTGGACACTTGCTTGGGCTCTGACACTCCAGGCCAGAGCGTACTTTGGGAGGGTCTTTTCTTGCCTTCCTATAGCTCTGCTCCAACTCACACCACACCACCCCGAGTGGGTACTCTCCCCACCCTGCAGGGCCTGGTACCGGGGCCTGGCTGTCTCTCTATGGAGACAGTCTCCTTCCCTGCTCAGACCTGGGGTCCCCACAGCCTGCCAGCCACAGGCATGCATGGAGGCCCTCCTCATCCTGCCAAGCCCCCAACACCTGACCACAGGCTCAGACAACCCAGGCCAGGCCACCATTTTTCAGGGACATCTTCTGCTCCTGCTTGAATCCAACACTTTTGGGCCACTATGCCTCGCCCCCACTTTTCCTACACAGATGTGACCTTGTCCTCACCCACTCATTAGGTAAGGCTGAATTATTCAGGAAGGGCGGAGAAGGGAAGAGGCAGCAGAAGCACCTTTATCTTTACACGTGTCAGTCACCACAAGACACTCTGGACTCCCAAGCCATCCTCCATCTCCAAGACTCTGACATCTACAGGGCTCTGTGGTCCAGCCGCGGGTCTCCCCCCTGACCCTGCTGGGTTTTCTGCCTGGCTCTTGCCTTTCACTTATCAGTTGCATGGATTCTTTCATTTTTAGGACGCACGGTGCATGGAAGTACCAAGGAACCTTTGCTTAATGAATGAGTCCTTGAAGAGAACGTGAGAGGAGCTGTCCCACTTGGACCGGGAGGCTCTGGGTGTGGGGGACCCCTGATGGGTGTGGGGGACGTGGCTTTTGCAAACCGCGCTCCGATTCCTGACGGCGGTGGAACGCTCCCGGGCCACCCGGACACTTACGCCCGGCTGTCCCTTCATCCCCACACCACCAGTGGTGCCACCTCCTGTGGCCGATGCAGCTCCCAGCACCGGGGATTTACGGGGGCGGACAGACGAGGAAATATAGTTAGCAGCCACTCATAGCTTATGTTGTACAGCCTGTCAAAACTAATGAAATTTTATGACAGACGGGCCAAGACCAGCTTCCTAGCGTTATTTATCTTTCTCGCTTCTGGCTCAGAACACTGGGTGATTTTTCATTTACATTTAAAAATGCCAAGATGACTAAGCGCAATTCGCCTGCTCGGATAACTAGCAAATTGTATCAATGCGCAAATGTAATTAATAATCATCAGGCTGAGCAGCGAGGGGCAGGTCAGCGGGATGGTGTGTCCCTCCAGTTCCCCCTCTCACCCTTATCACGGTTTCAAGTAGTTCCTAAACTCCAGGACGTACATCATGTCCCCCCCCCCTTTGCCCATATCTGATAGCCAGTATTTGCAATGACAAACAAAAGGTCCTTGTGGCTGGTGACGTGGGTCCCCACGGCTCAATAGACACATTGACAGCGCCTGAAAGGAGAGGATGCAAATGGATGTAACGCATAAAGAGAAAAAGATGAAGAACAGATAGAAAATGTGGTGTAAGAGGCGCTGGAGGTCCTGGGAGACAGGTTAATCCTGGAGTGACAAGACTAAAGGTTGTGAGATTGTGTTCATGCAACCAAGAGAAACTGGGGAGCCGCGTGTGCTTTGAAAAATTCTTCATTCTCTTATCTCCTCCTTCTTGCACTAGGTTATCTGTGCTTCCTTTGCATGCCCCTGGCTGCCACTGCAGGGCTCTGGGCTCTGGGACCCCCTGCTGTGCACCAAATTACTTCTGGGGAGGGGTCTCCAGAGGAATGGCATATGGGCTCACTAGTAAATTGTGAGGTCTCATGTTGCACCTGCATTATTTTTCTTCATTTCTTCTCTCCCATCAGGGTTTTCATGAGCTGCATCCTCAAGACACCTAAGTGACAGCCCCGCGTCCTCTGGAGACCTCTGAGGGCCAAGAGCTTTCCATGTACTGCACAGTCAGGAGAACGCATGCTCTCCTGTCCCAGCATTTTCATAGGGATTTTAAAATATTGTGCTGCTTGTGTTCCAGTGCCTTCTAGACTTGTCAGTAAACAGCTCTGGGCTGGCAGACAAAGCTGAAAGGCAAACATTTTACTCAAAAGTCCAAACCTCTGCCACTGTGACTGAGACTTTACCTTCTCTCCCTCAGGATGGGTAATTTTCCAGAAGGCTCCTCAATTTTTTTATGCAAATTGGTATTGGGAAGGCCACACATGCCCAGTTGTGCCTGTCTCACAGTGGCGGGCACTCACTCAGACCCCACGTGACACATTTTGATGACAAAGGGGCACTTACTGAGCGTCAGCTCTGTGCTGGGAGCTCTAAGGCTGCAAAACAAATGTGCTGCACGGCTTGCCTCCAGGGACTTCAGTAAATGACTAAATAAATAAATGGTAGGGGAAGTAAAAATAGGCACAATGAGAGAGGTAGGGTTAATGGGGAGAGGAAGGGAGCTGCTGCCTGCAATGCTGAGGCAGGAATGGCTTCCTGGAGGATGCATTTGAGCTGAGCCAGGTGGAGGAGTGAATCAGGAGGTACCCTGGGAAGCAGGGGCAGTGGGAGCAGAGGGATGATATTACTAGCAATGCAAGGCAGGGTCAGATTAGCTAAAGTGTGCGTTGTTCGAAAGGGGATGGTTATGGAAACAGTGATGGAAGAGAGGGTGAGACCCATGTACAGGGGATCCTTGACCAGAAGGCTGAGGCATCTGTGATTTTTTTGTATGTAGCAAAATATGTCAAACTGAGACAGACACAGACTAATTGGGGCCACTACGGACCATTGAGCAGAGAAGTATTTTTTTGAATCAGGTGGGCTCACCTGGGCCCATGTGTGTCAGATGAACAGGAGGAGAGATAGGGGCGGGCAGGTCAGTGGGCAGCTTTCTGTAACAAGAAAAGGTTTGGGTGCCAAAAGAGAAACAGAAGAAATTCAGGGCAGGGAGAAGATGATGGCTTAGAGAGAAAGAGAGTAGACAGACACTGGGAATGAGGGAAGGAGGAGGCTAAGAAGAGCCCAAGGTGAGCAGTTAGGAAGGAGGTGCGTGATGTCCCAGAGGCAACGGGAGGTTTTGGAGAAAACACAGAAACAACTTTGTAAGGTGCGTGGGGTAGAAACACCAATTCTCATTTTAAAGGTGGGAAAATTTGTGACTGGTCCCGGTAGCTCACATCTGTAATCCTAGCACTCTGGGAGGGTAAGGCGGGTGGATTACCTGAGCTCGGGAGTTGGAGACCAGACTGATTAAGAGCAAGAACTCATCTCTACTAAAAATAGAAAAACTAGCCAGGTGTCATGGTGGGGCGCCTATAGCCCCAACTGCTCAGGAGGCTGAGGCAAGAGGATTGTTTGAGCCCAAGAGTTTGAAGTTGCTGTCAGCTATGATGTCACAGCACTCTGCCTAGGGTAACAAAGTGAAAATAAATAAATAAATGTAGGAAAATTTGGACACAGAGCAGATAAGTGTGTGTTTGTAGTACCTGGCATTGTGGCAGAACTGATTTTCAACACATATTTTTGGATTTCAAAACCTTTTATCTTTTCCTATACACAAACACGTTATGTATAGAGGGGATTACAGGAAGAAGAATTAACAAAAGGATGAGTTGCAAAGAGTTGTGCTACTGATGAAGAAAACACACACATTGAATTCACACTAGCAATTATTCTTGGAGGAACCATCCAGCAAATAAAATCTCCTAATTCAATCCAGGAAGAAATTTCCTGGGCATGTGGATCCATAATCCTATTTAACTTTTCCAAAAAGGGAGACATAATTAGAGATCAACTCCAGGGAAAAGCAAAATTAGAGGCAACAATTGTGGACAGAGGCTGGGTATCCTCCCCAAGATCTGAGTCCATCATATAATAAAAGCCATAAAAATCCATAAGTCACATGGAAATTGCTTTACCCAGAAGCTTCTGGAAGCTCCACATGTTCATAACTAGGATGTTAGAAACAGACTTATTGCTCTTGCTTAGGGTAGGTGATAACCGGCTATTTGTGAAGTATCTCTTTTATGAGAATTTGGTTGTTGTCACAGCCTATTTTACACTGGGGAGTGAGGTGGTGGTGTGTCTTTGGCTGGTGAGGACGAGAGGTGGGAAATCTCAGGCTTGGCAATATCCTTTCTGTTTGTTGTTGCAACTGGCCTCATTAGATCAGGCGAGTGCTGCCAACGTTTATAACTCTGGCTCTTCCTAATTAAAGTTCTCCTGAGAAGGCTGCTCCCCTCTGCTGACTTCCTCAGAGGAATGTGCTCTCATAACAGAGGCATCTGCCCCCTGGACTAACCTTTTTTGAAACCAGATAAACAAAGTAATACCAATAAAAATATCCATCTGTGCTTAAAGATAAATAGAGCATTAATATACCAAACTGAGCTCCGGATTCTTTTGGAACCAGCTTTAATGATATTAGACATCTGTTCCGGCTTGCTTTCCGCTCATTTTCCATTTGCACATTCTTATAAGAAAACAACATGGCAGCAGTTTGTCTGAGCCAAGTGGGGGAGACACTTGACCCCACCTCCCTCAGGCAGTTGCCCCAGTGGAGGGTATGAGACAACGGTATAAGTCGAGGCCATCCCTTAATGCTGGGTTCTCTGCTTGGGTTTCCTTGTGGAATTTAAGCACTGAGATAGTTTTTAAGTTTTATTTTTTTGATACCAGAATGCCACTTCTTCATTGACAACAGTGAGTAGAATTAACACGTGGACCAGAGGTACAAATGTCAGATGGTTGCTACAGCCTTTCTCTTACTGAAGTTAAGATGGACGAGTTTCCTGGAAATATCCAGAAGCTGTTTGTTGACCTGAAGAGAGCACCAGTTCAGGCCTGGGAAAATGGGAGGTCCCTGTAATGACTGTTTCTTTTAAAGGGAATTGTACTTGGATGGCAAAACCCAGTATCTAAGTGCTAGTCTATCATTTTTAATACCCGAACACAATTTTAGGCAATATACTATTGTGGGAAAACATTTTAAATGCAGATGAGTTAGATTTGGTGCTGACTCCAAGGTGACCATGGGCACGTCCATGGTCTAGGAGCCACTCTGTAATGTGGAGGACCATTTGAAATTGTTCTAAGAGGAGCAGAGACAAGATGGCTAACTGAAGCCAGCATTCCACAGAGGCTCCCATCCAGAGGAGAGTTAAAGGACAGAAATTTAGCAAATAACCTGGCGGATTAGAGCTGCACCAAGAGAGAAGGTTGAAGAATGCATATCAACCCTCCTGAGGTGAGCTGCAACCCCAAGGATACAAACACAAGGTACAAAATCCATCACCAAGTGGACGGGAGTCCTGTCCCCCATGAGAATGGCCCGGAGTACCCCATAAACAAATGAGCAGAGTTCAAAAGTCCTCCCATTATACTCCATGAGAGAGACCCTCTAAAAACTGGATGTACTTCCCCCACTAGGGTGCCATGGTTTTCTCTGCCAGGCATAAAACTGTGTAAAACTGTATATATTCTCTACCTGCAATTCGGAGCTCCCAGCACTCCCCTCCACTCTCACTCTGAGGTCTGGAGGCCTGTCCCCCAGAAGTTCAGATTATTGGGTGATTTCTCAAGGGGTGTGAACAGGGCCTGGGCTGCTGCTGGCCAGTGCTGATTCTGTGGAACGAGAGTGGGGAGAGGACGGTCGGCTGAGAGGGAACCATGTCAGAGTGGTGGTGCCCCGAGGTGCAGAGCAACAGCCGTTTTTGGCAACAATAGGGCTAACCCCTGGATATTCTGGAGTCACTCCCCCTGTCTCTCTGGGCAAACAGAGGAGGCTGGGCATCTTCTCAGGTGGCAACCACCTATGGAACAGATCTGGCATGGAAACGCAGGCCCCATGAATAAAGGGTTTACCTGAGGTGGTGCTGGCCTGGGTAGAGCGGGGACTAGAAAACGCATGCACAGTGCCGGCAGACTCCCAGGGTGGGGCTGACCCAGAGGACTGCTTTACTGAGCCTAAGATGCAACTGGCCCTCAGGGAATCATCAGCCTAGACAAAGGAGGGCAGGAGGCTAGAACTGACAGCTAACTGTGCTGAGAATACAAACCTGCAGGAGCAAAGACAGGGCCTGAGGCACAGGTTCTGTGAACTCAAAACAGCTTCTCTTCTGCAGGGGAATTCAGTGGGGACAGAAACAAATTGCACAAAGTTGTTCTGTTTTGTCAGTAACATCAATCAGGGGCGGGGCTGGAACTGAGTGAACACCCCCAGCCTCCATCAAGACCCACCTCCCCCTGCCAGATAGTGGCACAGAGTAGTGGCCTGGCTGAAGAGACATAGATTTTCTTGTGATTCAGGCAGGTGCAACCCCCTGGAGTATCTGCCTATTGGAGGCAACTGAGTCACAGCCCTGTGGGGTTATCAGTGACTGGGTGTGACAGAGGTGTAAGTTGGGGAAGGAGGCATCAACCTTCCCAGACTAATGTATTTGCTGGGTGGGTCCTCCTGACCACACGGAGCACTGGAGCAAGTCATATTTGAGTAGTCAGCAGACCCCTGCAATCTACTTGCCAGAGACCTTTTAAACTCTTCCACCTGAGATAGGTGCTGACTGAGACAATTGATTTGAACCCTTTGAACTGAGACAATTGCCTGAGGACTATCTAAATGGTGCCCTGGGTATGTGGTTGTAGGAAGGTTTGATTTTCCTTTTCCAATTGTTGCCTGTGGGGGGCTGGGTGACTTAACTGCTGGTATTTCTCCACAACTGAGACTTCAACCCAGAGTAACTGTTTCAATAGGGTCGGACAGAGACCAGCTGAAAACTAGACAGAGCCATTTAGCCGCACCACACCAAACAGGTCCCCAGTTTCTCAGGCTGTAGCACAGTACGGGTCCTTGGCAGAGCTCCAGAAGAAAAAGTCAAATGGTGTAAAATAATCATGGGGCAGAATAACCATAGTAGATCAACATGAATAACCAGAGTAGATCAACCCCCCCCCCAAGGAAAAATATGGCAGATGTAACTGAAGACCCCATTTATAACCAGATGGCCAAGATGTCAGAAATCAAATCCAGAATTTGGATTGCAAACAAGATTAATAGAATGGAGGAAAATTTGGAATTAGAAATTTGAGGAGCAATTCAAAAGTTGGAATTATAAATTCAAGAAGAAATTCAAAAGTTGTTTCAAGAATTCAACGAATTTAAAGACAAAACCACCAAAGGTTTTGACACATTGAAGCAAGAATTTACAGTCCTCAAAGATATGAAAAATACAGTAAAATCCCTTGGTAACAGAGTGGAGCAAGCAGAAGAAAGGATTTCTGACATTGAAGACAAAGCTTTTGAACATTCCCAAACAAGCAAAGATGAAGAGAAATGGAGAGCAACAACGGATCATTCTCTCAGAGAGCTCTGGGATAATATGAAGAAGGCTAATATCTGTCCCATTGGAATCCCTGAAAGCAATGAAGTGGCTTCACAAGGCACAGAGGCTCTTCTCCATGAAATTATGAAAGAGAATTTTCAGGCATGCCAAGAGATTCTGAAATTCAGATAGCAGACACTTGCAGAACCACAACACGACTCAACCAGAATAAGACATGCCCCGGGCACATCAAAATTAACTTCACTAAAGTTAATATGAAGGAGAAAATTCTAAAAGCAGCCAGACGTAAGAAAACCATAACTTACAAAGGGAAGAATATTAGAATGACTAGAGATCTCTCTGCTGAAACTTTTCAAGCCAGAAGAGGGTGGTCATCGACTTTTAATCTCCTAAAACAAAGTAACTTTCAACCCTAAATCCTGTATCCAGCTAAACTGAGTTTCATTTATGATGGAGAAATTAAATACTTTAATGACATTCACATGTTGAAGAAATTTGCCATAACCAAACCAGCTCTTCAGGATATTTTCAGACCTATCCTCCATAATGACCAGCCCAATCCTCTACCACAAAAGTAAACTTACTCAGAAACTTTTGATCAAACTCCAACTTCCACAATGGCAAAAGGATTAAAAATGTCCACTGGACTTTCGAAAAACTTGATACCCCAAAATTTTACCAGACTTATCAATATTCTCCATTAATGTAAATGGCTTAAACTGTCCTCTAAAGAGGCACAGGTTAGCTGACTGGATACAAAAACTCAGTCCAGATATTTGCTGCATACAAGAGTCACATCTTACCTTAAAAGATAAATATAGGCTAAGGCTGAAAGGATGGTCATCCATATTTCAGACAAACAGTAATCAGAAAAAAGCAGGTGTTGCAAATCTATCTGCAGACACAATAGTCTTTAAACCAACAAAAGTAAGGAAGGATAAGAATGGTCACTTAATATTTGTTAAGGGTAATATTCAATATGATGAGATTTCAATTATTAATATCTATGCACCCAACCAGAATGAACCTCAATTTTTAAAAGAAACTCTAACAGACATGAGCAACTTGATTTCCTCCAGCTCCATAATAGTCAGAGATTTCAACACTCCTTTGCCAGTGTTGGATAGATCCTCCAGTAAGAATCTGAGCAAAGACATTTTAGATTTAAACCTAACCATCCAACATTTGGATTTAGTAGACATCTACAGAACATTTGATCCCAAGAAAACTGAATACACATACTTCTCATCAGCCCATGGAACATACTCCGAAATCGATCACATCTTAGGTCACAAGTCTAACTTCAGGAAATTTAAAGAAATAGAAATTATTCCTTATATCTTCTTGGACCACCATGGAATAAAAGTTGAACTCAGTAACAACAGGAATCTGCACACTCATACAAAAATATGGAAGTTAAATAACCTTATGCTGAATGATAGCTGGGTCAGAGATGAGATTAAGAAGGAAATTGCCAAATTTTTGGAACAAAATGACAATGAAGACATGAATTATCAGAACTGCAAAGGCAGTCCTAAGAGGGAAATTTATAGTACTGGAAGCCTTCCTTAAGAGAATGGAAAGAGAGGAAGTTAACAACTTAATGGGACATCTCAAGCAACTGGAAAAGGAAGAACATTCCAACCCCAAACCCAGTAGAAGAAAAGAAATAACCAAAATTAGAGCAGAGTTAATTAAATGAAATTGAAAAAAAATTATACAACAGATCAATAAATCAAAAAGCTGGTTTTTTGAAAAGGTCAATAGAATACATAAACCTTTGGCTAACCTAACCAGGAAAAAAAAAGTAAAATTTCTAATTTCATCAATCGGAAATGACAAAGATGAAATAACAACAGACTCCTCAGAGATTCAAAAAATCCTTGATGAATACTACAAGACACTTTATTCTCAGTAATATGAAAATCTGAAGGAAATTGACCAATACTTGGAAGCACATCAAGCTTCTAAGACTTAGCCAGAATCAAGTGGAAATGTTGAACAGGCCTATATCAAGTTCTGAAATAGAATCAACCATACAAAATCTCCCTAAAAAGAAAAGTCCAGGACCAGATGGCTTCACATCAGAATACTACCAACCCTTTAAAGAGGAACTAGTACCTATATTACTCAACCTGTTCCAAAATATAGAAAAAGAAGGAGGACTACCCAACATGTTCTATGAAGCAAACATCACCCTGATCCCCAAACCAGGAAAAGACCCAACAAGAAAAGAAAATTATAGACCAATATCATTAATGAATACAGATGCAAAAATATTCAACAAGATCCTAATAATCAGAATCCAGCAACACATCAAACAAATTATACATCATGACCAAGTCGGTTTTTTCTCAGGGTGGCAAGGCTGGTTCAATATACGTAAATCTATAAATATAATTCAGCACATAAACAAATTAAAAAACAAAGACCATAGGATTCTCTCAATTGATGCAGAAAAAGCTTCTGATAATATCCAGCATCCTTCATGATCAAAAAATGGTATAGAAGGAACATTGGTATAGAAGGAACATTTCTTAAACTGATATAGGCCATCTACAGCAAACCCACAGCCAATATCATATTGAATGGAGTTAAATTGAAATCATTTCCACTCAGATCAGGAACCAGAGAAGGTTTCCCATTGTCTCCACCGCTCTTTAACATTGTAATGGAAGTTTTAGCCATCACAATTAGGGAAGAAAAGGCGATCAAGGGTATCCATATAGGGTCAGAAGAGATCAAACTTTTGCTCTTCGCAGATGATATAATTGTGTATCTGGAAAACACCAGGGATTCTAGTACAAAACTCTTGGAAGTGATCAAGGAATACAGCAGCATCTCAAGTTATTAAATCAACATTCATAAATCATTAGCCTTTATATATACCAACAATAGTCAAAGTGAAAAAACAGTTAGGGATTCTATTCCATTCACAGTAGTGCCAAAGAAGATGAAATATTTGGGAGTTTATCTAACAAAGGATGTGAAAGATCTGTATAAAGAGAACTATGAAACTCTAAGAAAAGAAATAGCTGAAAATGTTAACAAATGAAAAAACATACCATGCTCATGGCTGGGAAGAATCAACATTGTTAAAATGTCCATACTATCCAAAGCAATATACAATTTTAACGCAATCCCTATTAAAGATCCATTGTCATACTTTAAAGTTCTTGAAAAAATAATAGTTTTATATGGAATCATAAAAAACCTTGAATAGTCAAGACATTACTCAGAAATAAAAACAAAGCAGGAGGAATCACGCTCTTGGATCTCTGACTATACTATACATCGATAGTGATCAAAACAGCATGGTACTGGCACATATCAGAGAGGTAGATGTATGGAACAGAATAGAGAACCAAGAGATGAACCCAGGTACTTACCGTTATTTGATCTTTGACAACCCAAATAAAAACATTCAGTGGGGAAAAGATTCCCTATTTAACAAATGGTGCTGGGTGAACTGGCTGGCAACCTGTAGAAGACTGAAACTGGACCCACACCTTTCACCATTAACTAAGATAGACTCTCACTGGATCAAAGATTTAAACTTAAGACATGAAACTATAAAAATACTAGAAGAGAGTGCAGGGAAAACTCTTGCAGAAATCCGTCTGGTCGAATATTTTATAAGGAGGACCCCCCCGCCCCCCGGGCAATTGAAGCAGCTTCAAAAAATACACTATTAAGACCTGATCAAACTAAAAAGCTTCTGCACAGCCAAGAACACAGTAAGTAAAGCTATCAGACAGCTCTCAGAATGGGAGAAGATATTTGCAGGTTATGTCTCGGACAAAGGTATAATAACCAGAATCCACAGAGGACTCAAACGTATAAGTAAGAAAAGAACAAGTGATCCCATTACAGGCTGGGCAAGGGACTTAAAGAGAAACTTCTCTGAAGATGACAGGTGCATGGCCTGCAGACATGAAAGAATGCTCACCATCCTTAATCATCAGAGAAATGCAAATCAAAACTACTTTGAGATATTATCTAACTCCAGTATGATTAGACCATATCACAAAATCCCAAGACCAGAGATGTTGGTGTGAATGTGGAGAAAAGGGAACACTTCTACACTGCTGGTGGGAATGCAAATTAATACATTCCTTTTGGAAAGATGTTTGGAGAACACTTAGAGATCTAAAAACAGACCTGCCATTCAATCCTATAATTCCTCTACTAGGTATATACCCAGAAGACCAAAAATCACATTATAACAATGATATTTGTACCAGAATATTTATTGCAGCCCAATTCATAATTGCTAAGTCATGGAAAAAGCCCAAGTGCCCATTGATCCACGAATGGATTAATAAATTGTGGTATATGTACACCATGAAATATTATGCAGCCTTAAAGAAAGATGGAGATGTTACCTCTTTCATGTTTACATGGATGGAGCTGAAACATATTTTTCTTAGTAAAGTATCTCAAGAATGGAAGAAAAAGTATCCAAAGTACTCAGCCCTACTATGAAACTAATTTGTAGCTTTCATATGAAGGCTATAACCCAGTTATAACCTATGAATATGGGGAAGGGGGTGAGGGAAGGGGGGGAGGATGGGCTGAGGGAGGGTGATTGGTGGGATTACACCTGCGGTGCATCTTACAAGGGTACATGTGAAACTTACTAAATGTGGAGTATAAATGTCTTAACACAATAACTAAGAAAATGCCAGGAAGGCTATGTTAACCAGTGTGATGAAAATATGTCAAGTGGTCTATAAAACCAGTGTACACAGCTATGATTTAATAAAAAAAAGAAAGAAATTGTTCTAAGAACGGGAGAAGGTGCTACCTACTTTTGGTATCTGAAGACCAATGACGCCAAAGGCGTAGCAGCATGAGGGCAGTCTCACACCACCACAACTGCTAGCATGGACCACAACTGCTAGCATGGCTTCAAGAACAACAACTTTTCCCTTTAAACAAAAGTGTTAGGCAGAAACTGCAATTATAAAACACATTAATTTGTAGGACACATCAGGGTGTAGTCATTTAATTTTCTTTGTAGCACAATTTTATTCTTTCCTAACCTTTTATAGGAATGTTTTTAAACATACAGAAAAGTCGAAAGAGTTGTTGATTCTACACTTGCCAATGTTTTCCTCTTTTTGTCTCTTCACAGATCTCTCTCCATATGCATTGATTCACTTTATTTTTAGATTCATTTCAAAGTAAGTTGTGGATGTCAGTACATTCCCCCCCCCCCCGCCAACAATACTTCATGCATGTAAAGCTTTAACTAGAGCTCAGTATTTGTTTATGTTTCTATTTTAGAGGCCAAATTCACATACAGCAAAGTGAATCTATCTAGTGTACAGTTTGAAGAGTTTTAAAACACGATCATGTACCCCAAACCCTTATCAGTATATGAAACATTCCTATGACATCTGAACCTTTCTCATGGACCCTCCTGCTAACCACACCTGCCGGGCTCATCCCCTGATTTCTAGCAACCATTGCTCTCCCTTTTTTTTTTTTTTTTTTTTTTTTGCCACACATTAGTTTTCTGTGTTCCAGAGCATCACAGGAATGAGGTCACTGAGTGAGGGCTTGACTCCAGGGTTTGACTTCTCTCCACCGCTAATGCCTCTAAGACCGGTCCAAGCTCTTGACATGGCCTTCTTCAGTAGCACCTTCCTTGTCTTCCGGAGGGTGGTGTTTTTGGCCACAGATCCAAGAAGCTGTATCTTTAGTGGTTCATGACCTGGTGCTTGCTGCTGGACCACTCATTTTTCCTGGTGGTATTAGATTTGTCTAAACACCAGCAAACAATCTGTCAGTGGAGTTCACTGAGTCATACACCGGACAGCCTGGTGGGAGGATCCTGGTAACCAGTGCCTGACTGGACTGGACTGGACTGCTGCAGCAGCTGTTGGTTACCAACAGCTGTAACCAGGGGGCCCAGACCTATCAAGAACCCTGTGCTCTGATGTTGCTAGAATCCAGAAGCCGGCCTGGGGCCTTGAATCCACTCTATTCTTTTTTTCTTTTCTTTTTTTTTTTTTTTTAATTCTGGCAAAATATACATAACATAAAGTTTGTCATTTTAGCCACTTTAAGGGTCCAGTTCAGTATTATTAAATGCATTCATATTGTTGTATAACTGTCACTACCATCCATCTCCAGCACGCCCTTCATCTTGCAAAACTGAAACTCTGTACCCAGTAAACACTAACTCCCGTTCCCCTTCCTTCTAGCCCCTGGAAGGTGGAAGGCCACCATTCCACCTCCCATCTCTGAGTTGACGATTCTAGGCATTTCAGAGAACTGGGACCATGCAGCATTTGTTCTTTCTGAGGGGCTTATTTCACTCCACGTGGTGTGATGTCCTCAAGGCTCCCCTATGTTGTGGTATGTGTCAGAATTTCCTTTTTTTTAAAGTTTGGAAATATTCCATGTGTGGAAATGCCCCAGTAGTTTGTCCATTCACCCATCCATGGACCCACAGGGTTGCTCCCACCTTCTGTTATTATAAACAGTGCCACTATAAACACGGATTTGTAAATGTCTGTTCAAGTGCCTGCTTCCAGTTCTTTGGGATATATACCCAGAAGTGGAATTTCTGGATTACATGGCAATTCTATTTTTAATTTTTTCAGGGACGGCCATACTGTTTTCCACAGGGGCTGCACCACTCTGCACCCCCCCACCAGTGTGCTGGGTTCCTGGTTGTTCACATCCTCACCAGTGGTTAATATTCCTCAATATTAACCATCCTGATGGGTCTGAGGTGATACCTCATTGTGGTTTTGATCTGCATTTCCTTGATGATGGATAATGTGGAGAATTTTTTTTTTTTTTTTTTTGCAACCTGTGTGGATTTCACACAAATGCTATTGTAAGAGGGAACTGTAGATTGCATGGTCCAGATATGCAGGAAGGCTGGAGTGCAAAGGTGGCAGGGCGCAAGCTAAGCTGGTGGCCAGATTGCCACGTTTATCTTGATTCTGCAGGAGATGGCTGCCCCTGAGGAGTTTCGAGCAGGGGCATAGTAGAATCTGATTTAGGTTTTGAAAGGATTCACTCTGGCTTTCTGACCACACAGTTTTTTTTTTGTTTGTTTGTTTGTTTGTTTGTTTTTTAGGTTCTTTTTCCTTTTTTCCAATGGGGCATCGTCTGAGACTAATTATCCACTGAACATACTTAGCAGCAATATTTATCATCATCATAAAAGCACACAGTGTGGGTAAAGAGATTTACGGTTTACAAAACGCCTTCACATACATCATCTCCTTGCGTTCTTGGGGCAGGATCTGCAGCATCCAGACTCTTTGGTTGAGTGCTTTTTCCAAGCCATCGGCTAGTTCTGGCTCCTCTCGGGCCCTGGCTCATGAGAGGAGCTTGGATGTGCCCTTCCTGAGCATGAAGTGGCTGAGATGTCTTTGGCAGAGGACACAGCTCTAGCTGGCTTTGACATTTTCTTGAAATTAGCTGGTCCTTTTATCACTAAGCCATGGTTGCAGTGTAGCAATCACCCAGAAGCAGCCACGTGTTTCTCTTGAAATGCCATTTGTGCCCTTCCCTTTGACACTGTTGCTTATTCTTAGTCATTATCACCTTGTCTTTATTCTTAGAAGACTCTGAGGACTCTGCTCCATCCTAATGAGCTTCCGGAATCTTCCAAAAAGCTTTAGTGGCTACTTCTCTGGGAGAAGTAAAACTCATGCAAACCTGTATGCATTTTCCCCTTTCTGCATTTATTGAGCACCTCTTGTCTATAGTAAATACCATGGACGTAATGAAGAACAAAAAGACATAGTGTTTAGTGCCCTGAGTCCAGGCAGGTTGGACAGATGGACCAGACATAGGGGAGTGTGCGCCTGGGTGGCACCCAACACTGCAGACCCTTCTCCACACCCATGGGCAATGCACACATGTGTCCAGGCACACAACATACACACAGACACATAAGGTGTGATCCCTGCATTCGGAAAAGAAGACTAATTGGGAAACTAATTCCTTCAAATGCAGGCTGTTTGATAGTCACCTAATCAACACCCACATTCATTCCTTGACTGAGGAAAGAGACCCTAGACCCAGTTAGCGACAGCAGAGAATGGCTGCTTGGGACAAACGTGCTTTTTTCCCTGGCAGAAACAAACAAGCTAAATTTGGGGTATGAGTCTAGAGTTCCAATATTTACATTGGAAATATTTACCCAAGAATATTGGGTAAATCCAATATTTACCCAAGAATTCAAGGGTCTATCCAGCTCTCAGCATATTGTCTAAATGCACTTTTGGTTCAGGTCTTGCCTGCAGGATTGGGTGAGCAGGACTGGTGGACATGGTGCCTCCGTGATGGCAGTGGGACGTCCCAGGCACTGGGGACTGCCTTCCTTACTTCCTCCTCTTCAAGGGCTTGAGATTCCTTTGGGGAGGTGGGGGGTGTCAGAGGTATGGGGAAGCTTTGTAGGGTATTTTGGACTTTAAGTTGGAAATTCCCTTGAAAGACAAAAGAGTGGCTTAAAATCATGGTAGCCTGTAAATGAAGAGTTTATTCATCCTCAGCAAACATTTCTTTGTGTTAGGCACAGTTTGGATGCAGGGGGCAGATGAAGAGCTCTCTTGTCTCATGGAGCCTACACTCTCCACATAGAGGAGACAGTCAACAAAAAAGTGTAAGCAAATAAATAAACAGGTAAAAAGTCTTTACAGATTATTAAGAGCCACGAAGAGATTAGCAAATGGCAGCAGAGAGAGGATGATTAGGGGCAAGGATTAACTGAGATGGATGCCCAGAGCAGGCTCTGAGACAAGGATCTGAGTGCAAATAGTTTGTTTGGGACATTGTGGGGGAATAGCAGCAGGGAAGTGGGGGAGGGAGACAGAGACAGGAAGGGAACCAGCTGCCAAACAAGCTACCCCACAGACAGCTGCAACTCAATCCTGCGTGCCGTAGAGTCATCCCACATGCTGCGGGCTGACTGAGGCCACTTCTGGGGTCATCAGTTCACTGGTGCATTCAACTTGACCTGCTCCAGTGGTCAGAGAAAATCTCAAGTGAGTCACAGAGGTTGCCACGTGGCGTGGGACATGTACATGGCCAGTGGTGAGTGGACGTGAATAGGGCACCAGCAGCCTTTGTTCTATC
The DNA here is from genome assembly GCF_027406575.1 of Nycticebus coucang. Taxonomy (NCBI): domain Eukaryota; kingdom Metazoa; phylum Chordata; class Mammalia; order Primates; family Lorisidae; genus Nycticebus; species Nycticebus coucang. The sequence goes on from NC_069797.1 coordinate 14,715,819, forward strand.
AAGGACAGTAACACTGGACACCATCTCCCAAACCTGAGGTGGCCATGGAGAGATCTGGGGAGCGAACATTCACAGCACATGCAGTGGCCCTTTGGGATGCTTGCTGAAGAACATGAAAACCAGCGTAGCCAGAGGGCACTGACCCTTCAGGATCTGCTGGGTGAAGTGGGCCACTGCAAGGAGTCGATGTCATTCTGAGCAGGATGGGAGCCCACAGAGGATTCTCCAGGGAGAGATCTGCTTACTTGTCTTAGAGTCTCTTCACTGGATCAAGTTTTAATTCCTGCAGGCAGGGGTCAGCCTCTCAGAGACAGCCCAGGGCTCAATAACACAGATACTCCCAGCCAGAGCTGTGGGAAGGGCCTCTCTTTTGTGATGCTTACTGCTTTAAAATGAAAACAACCCAGGCAGGGACCCTGGCCTTTTTTGAGGATGGCCAAGCCTTGAAGAGGAAGAACAATTAGACAGTAAAAGGATTGGAAAACGGGGAGTTTCCAGTGGCCATTTCTTTGTGTCGCCCATGATACATTTTGACAAAGTGTGAAGCCGGGAAAAAGCCACTGGGTTGCAGGACTGCTCGGCTGTGCTGGGCAGAGCGGCTGACAGCACTCCCCTGCAAACAACAGGGGCAGCTCCTCCCGTTATGAATTTGGAACTGAAGCATGCAAAAAGAGATTACAGTTGAGCATTCACTGCAAGCATTCAGTGAAAAATGAGACTGTCATGCAGGCTGGGACTCAACCTACGAGGGAAACCCTGGCAGCAGAGTGTAGACGATGGGCAGAAAATGGCCACCCAGGCTGGAGGCGCGGGCTTTCAAAAGCTTTGGGTGAGAATTTCTTCCTTTCAGCTATTAATTCCATCCTTCCTTGTGGCTCTGACCCCATGAGATTTCTTCTTCTTCTTTTTTTCCTAGCTCACTCTCACATTAGAAATGTGTCACCTGGGTTTCAAAATTAGGCAGCTGAAATGAACGCTCTTTTAATTCTGGAGTTGAGGGAAGAGGAAGGCATTAAATAAATAAATTCAAACCATGACAGTCCCTTAGAATTATGCAAATTTTCAAAGCCTTGGGAAAAAAAAAAAAAAAAACCCACCCAGTGCAAAGCCCTCCCTTCAGAGCCCCGAAGGCAAGGCCTGGAAGAGTGGAGTGACTTCCTTGGGTTCCCACGGCCTCCTGGTTGGCAGAGCCAAGGTTGGAGCCCAATCTCCTGATTTTTGTGCCAAGATTCTTTCAGTGACACCCCCAGACTTATTTTTTCTCCTTAAATGTGGGGAAACTTGAGTTCCTGGCAGAGCTTATTCAGAGTCACAGACAGACGGAGTCTTTGGTTGGCTATGAAGCTTAGCTGCTTCCCAGATGCCAGGGAAGTGGAGGGAAGGCCTGTGACTGACGGGTCCTCACGCTTTCCTATGTGCTAGCAGCAGCCTCAGCAGGGATCACACGAAACTGGGTTTGGTGCTCTCCTGCAGGCTGTAACCTCAGGATAGGAAACCCACCCTGAGGAGGAGGGTGAGACAAGAGTAGTTACTGGTGAGCTGGGGGCGCATTTTCATGGGCAGGGGAGTGCAGTGGTTAAGGCAAAGCTTCCAGAACTAGACCACCTGGATTTCAATCCCAGCCCTGCCTCTTACTAGCTGTGTGAACTAGACAATTTATTTGGCCTTCTTCATGGGTCATTATGAAAGTTTTGAGATACACAAAAATAAAGAAAAACAACCATAAAATCCAGGCAGAAGGAAACAAATGAAGCCCTCCCAGCCATACTGATAAGCTGAGCAAGTTGAAACTTGCACAGGTGAATAAGAAAGGATGGTGTCAACAGTGTTTCTTGGGAGTGAAATAATGGAGCCTCACACAGTCTGTCTCAAACTTTCTTAGTGACCTAGGTACCTGTAATGTAGGGGTAAAAACATATATGCCTGTGACAGTTACCAATTGCTGAGTAATAATATGTATCACTTATTGCATAGAGGCTTAAAACAAAAAAGTTTGCGGGGGTCAGGAGTCTGGTCACAGCTTAGCAGGGTCCTCTGCAAGGCTGAAGTCAAGGCGTTTATCAGGGATGAGGTCTCATCTGAGGCTCAACTGGGGAAGTTTCCAATTCCAAGCTCATTCCAATTGTTAGCAGAATGGATTATCTCTAGGTCGTAGGTATGGGGGCCTCATTTTCTTGCTGGCTATTGGCTGAAGGTCACTTTCAGTTTCTTGCCACGTTGAGTCCCCACCATGGTTGCTTGTTTTCTCAAAACCCATTAGGGAGAGAGAAACTCTGCCTAGTCAAGCACTGCAGTCTTGTGTGACGTGACCACACCATCATACCTGTGTGATCACATCATCTTTACTGTATTCTACCGGATAGGAGCAAGTCACAGGTTCTGCTCCCACTTAGGTGAGTGTGTGAAATTATACAGATGAACAGATACTGAGAGGTAGGATCATGGGACCACCTTGAAGGTCTGTCTACCACCATGCCTCGTTGGGTTGTCATGGGGAAGAAATGAGTTAACCTCTATAAGCTTTTACAAGGAGGGAGATTGGTTGAGGTAGAGATGCTGTTAGCATCACCATCAGGAAAATAGGACCCAAAACTTACACTTGTCCTTAAAGAGTTTATCAGTAGTCTTTAAGATATCTGTGATGATAAGAATGAATTTAAACAAATATATTTAAACATTAGCTAACCAATGAAATTAATCCCAGTGACATTTCTTAACCAACTGTATTTTCTTTGTTGAGGGCTATGTGATGAGTGGTAAATACACAGGGCATGGAGTTTGAGAGGTGCTACGTTTGTAGGCAGGTTGTTGTGGGGTACACAGGCGTTGGTTGTCATCTTTCTCTTCTTAAATGAGAGGTTAGATTGATTTTGATGCTGTACCTAATCAGCAGTTAAATATGTTTCCCTGGGTGCCTCCAATATCTGCATCTTTCTTTGTATTATACAAAATTCAGAAATGACAAAAGGTTGAGGTAAATAAGAAATAAGCAATATTTTAGTGTCTTTCTAATCCAGAAGGTTTCAAATTGTTGTTAGCTTGTATTTCAAGATACTTTGCATGAGGCTGGTCACAGATAATAGTGGATGTACAATCAGATTTCAAATCTGAGGCTTTGGGCTTTTTGTCATATTTAATTAGCCCCGTTCTTTTTCTTCTTTCTCTTTTCCTTTCATGATGTGGCCAACAGAGAAATAAATAGCAATGAGAGAATAGACAGATTGGCTATGGTTGTTTTGTATCTATAGCAAGGGTATGGTCTTCAATCCTTGGTATCTTCACAAGAATCCTTTTAAACCACAGTATATTTAGTGAAGGTTGATTTAGGTTGAAATAGATTGTGTGGTGCCTGCATTAATTTTCCTGGTGCCAAGTAAGGTATGCTCTGTCATAGTTGCTCTATCATAGTCTGCTTATAGTAAATGGCTGAGGGAGGCTACCCCTTCAGTCTGCCCCTCCCTCTTGAAGTTGTGGACCTGTGTGGCTCATGAGACATGGGCCATCTGACATAGGAGAGAGCAAGGGTGCTTGTGTAAATCTGCATATTGGAAATTTGAAAAGCTCCAATTTGTCTTTTCTTTTTAGAAACAAAACTAAAGGTAAATAATTCTAACGCATTGCCCTGGTGTGTCAATACATTATCTTATATCCTCCTTGGGAGATGTCCACATAATTTTGAGACTTCTTTTTTATGGCACACTGCAAAAGTTTGTTTTCTTGCTGATTGATTTTTCATGCCGTACCCCTGCTTCTGGAAACATCTTCTGTCCTTTGAAGGTTGGCTGTGTTTTTTGCATTATGCTCACATCATGCCTGCAACCAAACTGGCCCACAGAGCTGCCCAGAGGCTCTGAGCTCCCACCCTGGAGGTGGGTGCTTGTAGAAAAGTTTGCAAAGTTGGCAACTGTGCCTGGTCCATGAGCCGCGAGGGACCACCTTGCACAGATGTTATGAGTAAAACTGCTGACAGCATCAGCGCCTGCAGGGCCTCTTCTGTCATCCTCGTAAACAGGGTCACCCGGCCCGCTTTATCTCTCCATGCAAAATGCAGATTTAATAGGAACTGCCCTCAGAATCATCGCTGCTAGGTCGAGGCTCCAAAGGAATTTGGGATAACAGTTTAATAACTGTAGAAAGAGCTTAGGCGCTTGGCTGTGTCGGTTATATCTGAGTTGGCTACTGAAAAATGAACTTGGGACATTAAACCCTTTTATCACTCAGATAGAGCAATATGGGGAAAATCCATTCCCTGGCAGGGGATGAGTTTCCTGTCTTCTGAAGGGGGTGTGTGTTTGAATGTGATAGGGAAGCCAGCATTTCTCAGAGTGGAAGGGGGATCAAAAGACAAATGAATTCTTCAAGTTAAATAAGAGCTTTAAATTATCCCACTTTGAACTGCTTCAGCCATCAGCAGAATTCACTGCTCTGAAAAGCAGCCTGTCTTTCTGTGGATGGCACTGTGGTCTCTATCTGTTATTGCCGCCTTTTAAAGGAACAGACAGTGTTACAGCAGACGGCCAAGCCTGGGGAGGTAAGATAAATGTCTATTTAGTTGGGCAGCAGAGTCATTTTTGCTAACCTATTCACCTAGAATCCTGAAGAAAATAAGAGATTTAGAGACAGCTGCCTTCCCACATGTTATTTAGGTGGGCTGGACACCATCCATCCAGCCTGAGGATGGATACGTGAGGTTAGTTCAACCCATTTGTTTCTAAATTCTGATCTATGGAGTCTTGCCAAGTTCATCTTCTGTAAAGATTGAGAAGTGGCAACAGATTCCACCAATTGCCATCTCAGATCCTTGCATGGTGCCAGTATAGCTTCCCCCATTAAGGGGTGGAGATGTTTCTTTACTGTTTGAATCTTCACTGGAATGTCATTTGACTGGCCAGTGGGACATTAGCAATGGTGAGACAGGCAAAGGCTTGGGAAAGCATTTGTGCCCTGGGACTTGGTCCTGATGCTCTAGACAACAGTTCCAACCTGTGGGTCATGACCCCTTTTTAACAATGAAAATACACTGTGGCATTAGGAAGATTGAGAACCACAGCTCTAGAAATCTCTGCATTCCCACCGCGAGAATTCCAGGCTCATCTGTAGAATTAGAGATGTGGGTTCCGGTGTCACTGTCATCTTAGCTGGTCAAACTCTGTAAGTCAAAGAGGCACTGACTCTGAAGATGCAGAGATGACCCCCCAGCCCTTGAGATCTGCAGGAAAACTGGCTTGTGGGGCCCAGTCCAAATTGCCCACTCCCAGAATCGTAAACAATTATTGATGGTTATTGTCATAAGTCAATATTTTGGAGGTACTGTGTTATGTAGCAGAAACTAACTGATGTAACTTTAGGCAGAAAAGGGGAGCTAAGGGGAAATACTTAGGGTCTCTAAGTTTGGTTCTACATAGAGCATCTCTGATTCATTTACTTTCACTTAGATTCTTTTCTAAATAAAATGTTTTGGGGGTTTTGTTGGTGGTGGGGGAAGCCTTTTTCTGGCTTAGTCTAGAGCACCCCTGTGTATTCCTGTTGCTGGTGAATTCAGCCATCTGTTCTGAAGCTGCTGCTTCCAGCTTTGGAAGTCTGGGAAGAGTTTCTAGGGATGACTTATTTGTCCCTCAATTGCTCCACTCCTTTGTCTTTCAAAGTGCTACACATCCAGGCTTCTCCCTTGAGCATTGGTTTCTACCAAGGAAAACGGGAGTAATTTCCATCGCAGACAGCCTCAATGGGGCTGTTGTTCTGGGTACCCATCCATCCCCAGTCAAGATTAGAGCCTGGCCCAAGCAGGGCCAATTGGATGCCCTCACCTAAGAATGTGACAGTTAAACAAGTCACCCAAAGACAGAATGTGGTCACAGTTGATTCATGCTGACACTCTGAAGAACCTGTCAGTTTGCTTCTTTATATGTATGCCTAGAGCTGGCCTCGGTCCTGTTCTCTTTAGGTTGATATCCCTAAATTCTGTGAACTACTTTATACCCTCCCAATAAATTCCTTTTGTGTTTCAGTTAGCCAGATATGAGTTTGGTTGACTGCCACTAAAGGACATGGATCAATACACTTTTCTTAGCTAACACTAGTCCTTGGGGTAGTCAGGAGTAATCTGGGCTTGGACATAATGGTCAAGTGATAACTTTTCTGCACTCTTTCAAGATTGCTGTGGCCAGAGGATTTTCTCTGGTCATGAAAATTGAGTGGAAGTGTCACTTCCAGGTGGAATTTTTAAGAGCCAGTTGTCTTTCTCTTGTTCCTGCCATGGCAGTCATGGAGGGATGTAATATGACAGTGCCTCCACCAGCCACAGTCTCTGAGGGATTTGGGTAAGTAAAACTCTCTGCCCTCTACCCTTCATCAACATTGGCCTACAGAGTAAGAGAGAAAATAGCCTTCGTGGACATGAGCCACTGAGGTTCGGGCAGCGTGTGCTGTCACAGTATAATTGTCCTGTCTGGAGTCATGAGGCATTCCACTTGGGCAACATAGCATCCATATTAATAAGTCATCATTCAACCTGCCCTCTATCTGTTTTGCTTAATCTACATTTTCTATCAGCAAAGAATGCAGAGAAATATACCTTTGAACTTCTCTTTATAAGGCAAGGCAGCCACTGCCAAGAGTGTTTTAAACATAATGTCATGCCTATAGTCCTAGCTACTTGGGAGGCTGAGGCAGGAGGATAGATTGAGCTCCAGAGTTAGAGGTTGCTGAGGGTGCTGTGAGCTGTGATGATGCCACAGCACTCTAACCAGGGTGACAGAGTGAGACTCTGTCTCAAAAAAGAAAGTCACTAATTCGTTCCATAACTGTGAGTGCCCAACATTGATGTCATTATCTCACTGGGTTCTGTGAGAGTTACAAAAGAATACAACACATCACCCGAGGGAGCTAATGACTCAGGGAGATAAGACTTATATGAATTAACAGCAGACAAAGGCAACAAGGAAAGGAGTGCTGAGGACGACCTATAAATGCCCATTGAAGTCACAGTGCCAATGAGCTAAGACTCAAGATGGATTAGACGGTTTTATCAAAAAAGCAGCCTTTTCAACAAGGCAGAGATTTGGCTGGGTCTGAAAGGTTGGTTTAAAATGGACTTTCCACAGAGCAGAGACCTCTGAGCAAAGTTACAATCTGGCCAAAACAAATTTAAGAAATTAATCTGATTCATGAGGAAAGGGTGGTGGGAGATAAAATTGAAAATTTGGAAGCACACCTAGACTTGAGTTTAGAAAATTTCCTTGAATGATGTGCAATTGATGGATTGTCCTGGAAAATTTATTACAAGGGAGTGACAATGGGATGCATATGTGAGTTTGGGAAGTCTAATCTTGCGACATATCAGGGGGAGACTGAAAGAAAGGAAAACTTGCTGGGAGGCTACTATGGGGAATTGGGGATGCCATATTGAAGGTCTAGAATCACTAGGGAGTAGAGTGAATGAGGATTAAAGGAACGCATAATGCAAAATTTGGGAAAAAAGGAAATTAAAGAAAATTTGATAGTTCATGTGTTGAACAAGGGGAACAAAAAGAAAGTGCTCCCAGGATTCTGAGGTTTTACTTCCAGAGGATGAGCACAATGATATCCTCAGAATGACTAAGAAAGACAAACAGAGAACAGGAAGATGGAATCAGGGTTATGCAGGATGAACAACACCAGAACTGCTGGTCGACTCAAAGACATGTGTGTGGTTTTCTTACTGATGATCCTGCCTAAACCTCCTCAGTTCCATTTTGGTTCATGACAACACCATTCACCCAGCTGCCAGGTGAAACCTCCAGGTGATCTCTACTTTGTTCCTCCTCCCTCTACTTCTATGCCCAACTATTTACCCACGTTTGCTAATTGTACCATTGCAAGGTATCCCCTGTCATTCCCTGCATTTTTATCCTCTGCTAATCCCCCTTTTCTGGCCCCCCTTCCGTCACTGAAATACAGCTCCTTAGTGTTTTCCTGCCTGCAGCACTTCCTTACTCCTCGGAGATGATACACTCAGTCTTCAGAAAATGTAGCCCCCGACATAGCCACACTCCCCATGTGGCCACTGCTCACCCTAAATGAAGCAGGAGATTTCTCTAACCTCAGAACCAGAGTCTGTTTTAGAGGGGACACACTCAGATGACTTCCATGGTCAAACCAGTGATAAAGACTAATCCCTTTGATATTATAGAGACTAGTGGGGTCAATAGAAAATTAGAGAAAGGGAGGTCCTACCTCAAAGGCATTCAAATTCAACTTTCACAAAGGCAGCGGGCTGAGCAGGGTGGCTCACACCCTTGAGCTCAGGAATTTGAGACTAGCCTGAGCAAGAGCAAGACCCTGTCTCTACTAAAAATAGAAAAATTAGCTAGGTGTGGTGGTGGGCTGTAGTAGTCCCAGCTACTTGGGAGGCTGAGGCAGGAGCATCATTTGAGCCCAGGAGTTGGAGGTTGCTGTGAGCTATGATGATGCATTCTACTCCCGCACGGGTGACAGAGTGAGACCCTGTCTCAATAAAATAAAATAATTAATTGTTAAAAAAAGCACTGGGTGAAGGTGGAACCAATGAATCTTCCCATTTCTCCCCTTCTCCCACCTCCCGATACAACCCCCCAGTAAGCTACCCCCAGTCTGCTTGGTGTTCTGTGCCCCCCACTCTAAGGTAGGGGGTTCAGGCTATTTCCTCAGGATAGAAGGTTTCTCTTCCAAAATTCTTCTCCCTGCTACTTAGTTCCACTTTCCCTGGCTCTTACACAACACATTGGTGGGAGTCTCAATTTCTTTGTTTTCTCCAGTTACATTAGTTAGTTGTTTTTTCATCTTCGTCCTCTCTGGACATGCCTCGAGAAGATGGGCAGTTTCCTAAGACCAAGGAGTACGCTGGCAAATTGTCAGCTCTCCATGACTAGGCGTGAGGTTGCCTCTCACCCATTTACCTCCTTTTGCCTTCTTTTTGCAGTTTTTGGCCAGGGCTGGGTTTGAACCCACCACCTCTGGCATATGGGGCTGGTGCCCTACTCCTTTGACCCACAGGTGCTGCCGCCCCCCTCCTCTCACCTTTTATCAGCTCTTTAACCACAAGCTTTCAGCTGATGAGTCCCTGACATCACTCAGAGCCTCAGAAGCATAGAAAACCTCTTGGTTCTTTTCCTAAACTCCAGTTGGCTACTTCAGTCTCTTGTCTTCTGGCACAAATTTCCCTTTTCCCTGCCCTGTCCACTATCAGCCCTGAACCACTTCCACTGCTGGATTTGCTTGTCTTATTTTCCCATGTGGTGGAGAAAGAATGGGAAGTGTCCCATATCCTGGTGTGCCTGGCCCTGCTGCACCCTCTCCCCTTGCTTGGCCCTCACCACCCCTGGGTGGTACCTTTGCTTATCATTAACTCATTCCCCAAGCTCTTTCTCCATAGCAGTTCTTTCAGATTTCCTTTTTTATTTACATCTTGCAATCCCGACACCGTTAGATGATAGCAAGTCTCTTACTTTATAAAGATCAAGACTAGAGATCCTCCTCAACCTCACCACCAGTTCTCACTCGTTTCTTCTCTTGTACTTCTCTAAAATTTCAGATGAAAAGAAATCCCTCCATGACAGGCAGAATAAATCCTCTAATTTTGAACCAACTCCTTGAAGAAGTTGTAATTGCTAAGTTCATTTCAAAATTAATGACTGATCATATAAAATGCTATCTTTCTCTGACATCTAGTTGGTTGACAATATCCTTTGCTTTGTTACTGTCTTGGGTCCTGTCTGGGCTTCAGCTCTGAGTTATCTGGTTAACCTTGATACCAAATAGATTCTCATCTTGACAAAGTCAGTGCCAATAGCTTGATCTCCAGCTTTAGATTTAGACTCTAGCTCTCTGCATGGGAATTATCTGTTCCTTGAAGGTATGAAATAAATTGTTTATAATATACCCTGTCTGCCTGGAGGTCATGGAGGTGCAGCTCTTTTAGTTCTTCAAACTTATTAGATTAATTTATATACAGGTTTCTCTCGTAATTTAAAAATCAAATCTTAGCTTGGTTTTCTCTCATTTTTTATTTTCAATATTAATTTTTTTGGTTATCTATCTTTATTAACATTTCCTAAACTTTTTGAGTATCATAACTAACCAGAAGCATCTGTTAAAAATGCATTTATAGCGTATTTGGAGATTCTTATTCTATGTTTTTTCAGTAATTTTACAAACTGTAATAATTTGCAATACTTTGTGACTAATTCCTCCTGGGAAACACTTTTCTTGCTTGCCTTCCATGATAAGTTTATCTCTTACCATGGGTTCTCAATCTTTAGTGTTGCCGACAGGAATCACCCGGAGGGCTTATTAAAACAGATTTCTGGGCCTCACCCCTGGAGTCTCTGATTTATTAGGTTTGGGCTGAGACCGAAGAATTTGCATTTCTACCAAGTTCCCAGGTGATGTTAAGCTGCTAGATCCAGGACCTCAGGTTAAGAACCTCAGGCCTACTGCAATGATCTTCAACTATGGCTGTAGGCTGGGAATGGCTGGGGTGTTTCTCAAAACCACCATTGCCCAGAGATTTAAATGTAATCCATCTAGGGTGGGGACCAGGCATAAGTATTTTTTGAAAGTATGCCAGGATTTTGTTATTTGGCCAGGGTTGAGAAGCAATAGGAGATGGCAAACTATATCCAATTGTCCAAATCTAGGTCACAACCTGTTTTTATATGGCCTGGGAGTTAAGAATGGTTTTTATATTCTTTAAGAGTTGTAAACAAATAAGCAAGAATATGTTTCAGGGACCATGTGGCTCACAAAGCCTGCAATATTTACTATCTAGCCCTTTATAGAAAATAATTGCCCTCCTCTGTACTGGACTCCTATTTCCAAGAACCAGGATCTAGATTTAATTCTTTCATTTTTACTTTTTGCTTTGGAGAGACAGGATTTTGCTCTGCTGTTCAGGCTAGAGTGCAGTGGAGAGATCATAGCTCACTGCAGCCTCCATCTCATGGGCTGAGGAGATCCTCCTGCCTAAGCCTCCTGGATAGCTGGGACTATAGACATGTGCCACCACACCGCCTAATGGATTTAATAAGTTTTTTCCCTTTTTCTTTGTTCTCTAACTTAACATTTTCTGTTTTTATTATTGAGGGTTTTTTTTTTTTTTAAATCTTGTTTTTCTGGTTCATTCTATCTTCCTTTTTCTTGATTTCTTTAGGTAACTTCACAGTTTATTTTCATTTTATAGTCTTATAAGGAAAGCACAGAAAGACTAGGACTTTCCCTCTGGAATTTCCCAGCTTCCATGGACAAGTGTCACATGCTGTGCTCATGTTAGGGGTATTTTTTAATATTTTGTAATTATATCTTTGATTTTGTCCTTTGACCCAAAAGTTTTCATAGATTTCTACCCCCACCCCATTTCCAATTGATTTAAAAAATATTTTTATTAAACCTATTGTGTACAAAACCAGAGCCTACCTCATTTTTACATTTGAAACATTTGGTACTTTATTTATTAAATGACTGCTCTAATCCATGATCAATATTTGTACATCCTTTATTAAAGTTTAATAAGTCATTTTCAGAGTTTGATGAACTGTTACTTCAACATTATTGATTATATTATTAAACTCCTCTATCATCTTGTTTTTGGCCTATTTAATCTCTGTCATTAACTTGTGGAGGTATATTAAATATTCTCAAAATTATTATCATTGTCACTTTTTTTGTTTACAGTCTTAAAGTTCTGATGCTATATGTTATGGTACATAAAGATTTAAACATATACCTTCATTCCAAGTTGCATTTTTTATCAACAAAATATGACTCTGTTACATTTAACTGTTTTGAAACAGAGTCTCAATCTGTCCCCCTTGTAGAGTGCTGCGGTAACATAGCTCATAGCAACCTCAAACTCTTGGGCTCAAGTGATTTTTTGCCTCAGCCTCCCAAGTAACTGGGACTACAGGTACCTGCCACCATGCCCAGCTAATTTTTCTATTTTTAGCAGAGACGTGGTGTCACTCTTGCTCAGGCTGGTCTCAAACTTTCGAGCTCAAGCAGTCCATCTGCCTTGCCCTTCCAGATTGCTAGGATTACAGCTGTGAGCCATTGCACCCAGCCTACATTTAACTTCTGACTTGGATTATACCTTTCTGAGATTATTACATTCCCTTTTTTCTTTTTGTTTGCATATTTTTGATGTACTTTTTTCTACACTGTTATCAACCTTTCTGGATTTCTCTTTCCTTAGGCTTAAATTTTATGCTTTTGTCCCCCCTTTCTGAAGTATAATTTACATACAGTAAGAAAACCACCCCTTGAGGTATGTGGTCCTACAAATTTTGACAAACTCAGTTTGTGGTACTACTATTATAATCACAATATATTAAGAGAATATTTTCTAAATAAAGAGTGATATGACCTAATTATACAGGTAAATATAGAGAATTTTCCTGATTAAGAATAATTATTCTTCAAATCACAGAGTTTTTATCTCTATGTAAGTTTACAACTAAATTGTCTGGTCTTAGCTCTATCCCAGCATGTGCTTTTGGCTTTATATACTTTCTTGCTTAATTCTATTGCCTTTTCTTATCTGCCTCAATTAAAGTAGCCCCCATTTCCCGCATGGCTCACCTTCATCCTTCTAAATCATGGAATTTTCTATAGATTGGCCCTGTCCAGATCCTCTTTATTTAGTTGCTGGATTGTCACATCACTTCTCAGCAAAAGAAGGTCTATGTTGCCTGTAGGCTCTTTATTCCTGCCATTTTCTGCTGTTCTGTATTGAGTAGACTCTCTCTGGGGTAACAAGCACATGCAGCAAGCTTCCTGCGGCCTAGGCCTGATAGAGCCATCCTCCTGTGTTGCTTATCCTCTGATCCTTTCCATCAGTTTCCTAGAGGTTAGGCTGGATTTTCTTTGCCAAGCCACTCTTTCTCAACACTCCTCTACTTCAGGATACCTTTCAATCTATAAAGTCTTCTGTGTCAAAACGCTTTTAGCAACAAGTATGAGAAAGTCCCCTTAACAGTTAGGGGTGAGTTTTCTCACGCAGCTGGTCATCTGGAGGCGAGTAGCTGTTGGCACTGGTCCAGCAACTCAGTGAAGTCCAGCCCATCTTACCTGCCTCCTCCTCACGATCACAAGGTAGTTACCTTGATGTCAGGTAACACATCCAGAATCCACAATGTAGGTGGGAGAAGAGAGGAGGAGACATTTTCCAGGCACCTATTAGTGGGAAAAGTAAAACTCTAACTTGAACCTAAAACATGACCCCAGGTCTCGCGGGACAAGGCATCTCATAATAAGCCCTGAAATGAGAGGGTATGGATGAAGTGTTGTGGAAATTAAGAAGAGAGGAGACAAATTAAAGATTAAGTCAGGGCTAGAATCTTCAGAGAAGGGTCCCTGATATAGGTGACTTTAGACAGAGGCTTGAGATCTGAGCAGCATTAAGACAGGGAGAAGTGGTGGGTCTCCAGCCAGACCTGTGCACAGGGTTGCAGACTTTATCAGGCTGATTCACTCAAGTGTGCAATAAATGCAATTTTATTTTTCTAGAACTTGATTTATTTTAATTTCCTCTACCTGCCTGTTGGAAATATAATGCTTGTTCATGTCTGGAAATTTTCTCGCCATTTCTCAGGGTTACAGTGCAGTTCTGAGGATGTTACACCCTGAGGTCATCTGGCTACAAGGTATTGGCTGAGATTATTATTTCTAATTTTTTTTTGCATGGTCCTGTCTGGCTCAACAGCCATTTCTACAATACCTGTGTCCCTTCTAGGTGTATGTGACCCATCAGGCATCTCTGTTACTGAGGCGGTCTTGCGAAGTTCTACAAAACTGTGTAAAACTCCTGTGCCTTGATACACCACACTGCCTTCTCTTCTCTGAGGACTTGCTGTCTCCACAAGGCTTTTCCCAGAAAATGAGGCACAAAATGCCTCTGTCTTTTTACAGAGCTTTTGTTTTACTGAGATTTCCTGGGGTGCATTTATTTTCCTACACAATCTGCAATTCAACTTGTAGTCAAACATTTCAACAATGCAACCACACAGAAACATTGCATGTTTGATAATAACAAGTTTTAACATAAGAAATGTCGGAGAAGTAGAGAGAGCAGTAATAAATGTACCTGTCACCTAAAGTGACCGTTGATGACATCCTTCCCTTCCTAAGAGAAAAGTCTTTACCTTCAGAGATAAACCATCTTGGAGCAAAAAACTAATTTTTTTTCTTTCCTGGGGAATTTTTAGTGAAATTTGACCTTTGTGTCTGGGCACAGAAATCAATGGAATTGGAGGATTTGTAAGGTTAATTTTAGAGCAGGCTACAGTTTCCTCTTCCTGGCTCTAACCCACTCACTTGAGCTGAGCGTCCTGCTTTTGGGGGTTGTCTACACAGGGGTCCTCCATAGATGGTGCTATTTGGCCTCGGTGTCCTGCACTGTGAACTGGTTGTAGTGAGACGTGGCTCTGAGCAGACCAGGTAGCATTCTCTGCACCGGGACTCCTCGGAGACCATTATACATAAACACAGAGTGTCACAGGCCTGACATGAATGATTATTCAAAACTCTACGCCAAATTTCCAAGTGGCTCCACAATTTGACAAAATGATGTGGCCATTTGTGAAATGCAAGCAAATGGATTGAAATGGCAGGTATAGAATTTCTGCAGAAGTGACAGAGCCATCAGTGGCAAGAACACTTCCATTTGGCAAAAATCGTACAAAGGAGAAATTTTTACCCTGAATGAATTAGTCTTATATAGCATGAGTTTATGCCTAGTTATCACCGGGATGCCTCTTGGATTCGTTTTTAAGCGGTTGTGGCACAGCAACGTGGGCTTGTTTGGGGTGGGGTGGAATTGTGTCTATGCCTCTGCTCTCACGGAGAGCCTGTTGGGGTGGAGTAAGGCACTCCTCCTGAGTGTCCCAGCTACTGGCCACAAAGTGGGCATGCGTGCCGGGACACTGTTCATGCTATTGGGACCATATCCCTAGGGCTTCACCCCAGCAGGAAGACTGCAGTTTTATTCCTAGTCACAGACCTATATCAGTCCTTCTAAGGAAGGACTCCAGAAGGAAGGCAGATCCTTTAGACTCAGATGCCATTGCCTGGGTCCTCTGTTCTAAGCTGTCTCTAATACTTGCTCAGGAAGATGGGTACCCTATGCCTTGCAGGGACACAGTCAGGGGAATGGCCTTTCCTATGACGGCCAGGTGATCAGGAAAGGATGATTTAGTAGAGCTAGGTCTGGGCTGGTAGTTGGGAGACAGGTGATTAAGCATCTCTGTGGCCCTAGTACATTATCAAGGTTTTCTGGGATTTAGTTTTCGTATTTATAAAATAAGAACATTTGGGTGGCCACTATTGCTCACATTCTTCTGAGATTCAACATTGCAGTATTCTGTGGATCTAGACTGTTTTGTGTATTCTCTCCTGTCTCAGCATTCCTAGGCAGGGTTAATACTTCAATATGCAGTGACTTAGATTTAAATTTCAAAAGTAAAGACAAGAAGCAAAAACACGCAGGAAGGCATTCTTCCTGGGTTTGCCCAAACCTTGCCCCTTTCTTACATGCCCTGAGTTTGATCTGAAAGTTGAAAGTGATATAGGAAAGTGGACCCCAAAACTTGGGGTCTGGTTGAAGGCCATGTGGGTTCTTGGCTTTATCTGAGAAAGAATTCAAAAGCAAACTGACAAAGTAAGGCAAAAGCAAGTATTATTGAAATACGGGGGTGGGGGGAAGAAAAGTGACTGGCCCATAAACAGGTCAGTTGCTATCTCTCAGCAAAACAGAGGATAGTACCTTGTGAGTTTCCAGGGTCTTGTGGGAGGATGGTTCATAAGATTTCTGGGAAAGGGGTGTGAAGTTCCCATAACTAATAATTCCCCCTCTTTTTGAGCCATAGAGGTTCCAGACAGCTACCAGTAGTTGCTGTGCATTGGTCAACCATCAGGGTGCTGATAGGAGCTTCCTCAGGCTGCTAATGGTTATAAGCTGAGTATAATGAGAATTGGTGGCAACTGGAGGTCCGTTTTCATGACCATCTGGGTTCTAGCTGGTTTGGGTTAGTTTCTCAGCTGGCTCATGATCTATCAAAAACATTGGTTTGGGTTTTGTGCCTTCTCATAGAGCGAGCACTACCTGTTCCTAATCCCAGAAGAGCCATAGTTTGGAACTCCTGTTGTCAGCTCTGTGGGGGCTCTTTGGGGGCAGTTCACAAAGGTTAAGTGACTTGTCAAAGTTACAGCTACAGCACATCTGGGGGAAGGTTTCTTTGGATTGAGACCCAGAGTTATCTCTTCCTTAAGCAAGAAGCAACCCCCTCGCAGTGACTGACAGAGTGCTTTGGGGCTGTTAAAACACATCGGTCACTGTGTAGACACGGTCTGCTCCTCAAATGACCCATTGCTACCACCCAAATTTGTCATCTCCATTTCCAGTTCTGTCCTTCATGGCATTGGGGGTAACGGGGCTGGGAGAGGGATGAAAATGTCCCCTGACTCCTACAGGTCTCAAGGCCCAAGGTGAGACGTGGCCCTCTAACTAACACGCCGCCCATGTGGGAAACAAGCTTGGCGCTCAATTCACTAGACCTCTAAACCTTCTCAGAAAGCTCTAACTATAGGAACAACATGCAGTTTCTTTTCTGTTGTGACAGGGCGGCTGGTCGTTGTGCTCAGTGGTGTGTGGTTTTAATTAATCTTGAGCATCTGAACTTGAGCCAGCCTAACTGGGACTCCTCTAGTGGAGTTGGTTACCTGCAGTGCTAGGCTGCTCTGGCTGCTCACCGTGGCCTGAGTGTCTTAGTTTGTGTCTCTTTTGTCTTCTATAAATGCCGTGAGTGGGGGTGGGGAAGGGTAGGGAAAGCGAGTGACTTGATAACATCTTTAGAAACGAAGTAATGAGCCATTAGGAGGACTAACAGTAAATAAATGCATTTTCCATCCAGTGTCTATGTGGCACTCCAGAGGAGCACATGACTAGGAAAATGTAATGAAAGCAATTGTAACTCTTTTGGTAGAGAGGTAATTACAGTCTATGGCTGCCTGACTGATGAAAATTACACTGCTTGTAATAAATCGCCACACAGCTAAGTCTTTTCTGAAGTCCTTAGTATGATTTGTGTTTGTGCACTTACTTAAAACATCAGGGAACAATTTATAAACATGAGCCTTTTTGGACACTGCCAGGATAGGCATTTACGATCAGAGAGCCTGTTTAAGGTTGCCTGATTTATAGAGGATAGATCATATTTTCCCGACACTCTCATGGTCAATTACAGACCTGCATGGTACATTTGGTAACTTAAAAGCAAATTTAATCATTCTTTTTTTTTCTTTCTTTCTTTCTTTCTTTTTTTTTTAATTTGTGAGCATGCCAAGTCAAGAAAACATTTTCTCTTAGATGAGGGAAGAAAGATGTTTCAAAGACAATGAAGTATTGATGGGGGTGGGAGAAAGATGGAGCCCAACATAAACATTAGGGCCTTCCTTTGGAAAGAAAGGGTGCAGGGCTAAGTGCTTGACTCACCAAGCCCTGGTCACAGAAAAGTTCAAGAGGGCCAATGTCTTTAGTGGTGTTGCCTTCTGGCCCAGGGGAATCGGTGTGTTGTATCATAAAGAGGGCTGGACTAGGAGTCACAGGGTGCAGAGCGAAGCCCATTTGTGGAACTAAGTAGACCTGTGATTGTGGGCAAATTCAAAAGTTTTTCTGGGTTCCAGTTTTTTCATCTTTCAAAGGAGAGGTGGACTCTTTGGGGTCTCTGTGCCTCTTTGGGCAAGAAGTCAACCACTCTGCCTCAGCTCGGAGGTGCTGAGCCCTACCTGCAAGACCAAAAAGCCCTATCACAAAAGCTCAAGCTCACACCTCACTCCAGAAAAATTAAATCAGAAATCTGGAGTTTAGATATCTTTAAAAAACCAACCACGCTCCTCAGCTGGAGTTGAGAGAGAGCTCCCTCTGTCCTTTTGAAATCTCTGACACCCGGGGGGTAGGGGTTGGCCTGAACTAGGAGAGACAACACAATACGAACAGGCTGAGCTTGTCTTTCTTCAGACGTCCCACAAGGAATCTGCTCCTGCCATCCTTCCTGGAACAAGACCTAGATCCCTTGCTCCCCGTGTATGAGTTCTGACAGTTTAGTTCTCGAACTCATTCTAGAAGAAGTGTTATGTACTTCATTGCTGAATACCGCTGTGGTCACCTTTGAAATACCCCTGTCCCAGCCATGTAGTGACCATCATGATTTTCAGCAATGAGGTATGTGGCACATTTTTTAGGATGAGTTCATGAACTTAATTGTCTGACCTCATAGTTATATAATAGAAATGGGCAAATGCCACAAACCAGCCTTTGCTCTCGGTCACACACCTCCCAAGCTGGCTGTTAAACATTTATTGGCACACCATTGAATGGAAGTATCTAGACCAAGCAGTTCCCAGCCTGTGGGTCATGACCCCTTTGTAATAATGAAAATACATCGAGGCATTAGGAAGTTTGAGAACCACTGAATTCTAGACGATCCTGTCCTGCTTTGGCAGCTGGAACCTTCTTATATATAACTGGGAAGAAAAAAGTCCAGTGTAAATATTTACATATTAGCTGTACCTGCTGGCAGGTTGCCACACAATGGGAAGGCAGCCACCTCGCGTGCTGTGTGTGCCGAGCTCTATGAAATTGCCTGAGCAGGTGGGATTAACGTTAAAAGAAAGAGAAAACATGGTCTTTTCCATACATGACTTTGGGCTTAATGAGAACTATGACATTCAGGGCTGAAATATACAACAATGGTTATCCAAGTGCAACCCCCAGGCCAGTGGCGTTAGCCTCTCTTGCGAACTTGTTAGAAATGCAAATTCTCAGGTCCCTACCCAGGACCTACCCTGGGAATGGGGCTCAGCCCTCTATGTGAAGTAGCTATTCAGGTGACTCTGATTCAAGCTAAAGTTTCAAGAGCCACTGTTCTAAAGAGATGCCCAAGAGAGTAAAAAATGTGTCATAAAACTCAACAATGGCAGAGAGAAATAAATAGTAATGGGCACAGATTGCCTGGCCCACAAAGCCTAAAATGTTTACTACTGGATCTTAAGTGAAAACGTTTGCCGACCCTTGCCATTACATAGAACGTGTGCACGCCTGTGCATACACACACCAGCATACTCTTGCAAGACTTAGCTAGTGTGAATCATGATTACATCTTGAAAGAGTGTTATCACCTGCTATAGCCTCTCTCTCACCTCCCACTCTCTCCTCAAATCTCTGACATTCTTTCTCCCCCAAAGCTCTTCTCAAGGTTGCAAAAAAACTGTATTATTGCTAAATTCAAGGGATGCTTTTGAAAATCCTTAACTCCTTTTCTTTATCAATTGTTACAGTGGATCATTACCTCCATTCTGAAACACTCCTTTTTTATTTCTTTTTTCTATTATTTTTTTCTTTTTTTTAATTAAATTATAGCTGTGTACATTGATATGATCATGGGGCATCATTCACTAGCTTCACAGACTGTTTACAAACACTCCTTTTTTAAAATTTACTCCTTGACTCTTTGCTGGTTTATCTGACTTGTATGCACCCTTTTTTACTGCATGGGAAGATGAATCAAAAGAGGGTTTTGTCTATGAAACCTCAGGAAGAGAATCCTTTGAGGAGGAAAAGGTGGTTGGTAGTTGTGCTAGCTGCTCTTGCTCAAGGAACATGAGAATTAAAACACATCCTTTCTCAGGCCTTGGTCCAATGCTGCCCACTAACATTGTGCATGTGTGTTTATTTCAGTCATTCTGAAGGTTTCTCTAACCGGCTCCATACAGAGTCATAGGCCCAATATCCTGCTTCTCCCAGGATGTCTTTAGTTGACTGTCACACAAGCACGTTGGGCTCCATATGCCCTCCACTGAGGTCACCCTCTCCTCCCTGGAAGTCACCTTCTCCGTCCCTGCTCTCATTACTTAGGGGCACCAACATCTACTTGCACAAGTTAAAAAATTAATCTGCCCTTTCAGGCTGTCTTTCCACAACTCAAACAGATCATCAAAGTGTTTAGCTGGCAAATCAAAAGCCACTCTCTTCTGAGTCACTTTCCTTCATTTGCTCGTAGCTTTTAAATCAGAATCACAAACTCAATGCTCTCAATATTTAAGACAAGAAGAGAAAAATAGGTAATAGTGAGTAGAGACTAAGGCATGCAGGGTATATATCTCCCTTTCCACTGAGCCACCCCAAAAATGTAAATTTATACATTTATTTATATTTCTGAAGCAGGGTACTTCTCTGTCATCCAATCTGGAGTACAGTGACCTGATTATAACCTCAAACTCTTGGGCTTAGCCTCTGAGTGGTTGGGACTACAGGTGCATCCCTGGCTTTAAATTTTAAATTCTGCTTCAGGCAAGTACGATGCACCTGTAAGGTAAATTTATCACATAGGTCCTGGCTAGGAGTCCATTTTAAACTAAAGTAAATTATAAAAACTGAATTCAAACTATGTCTTCTACTTTTTTAGCCATCTGTTGAGATTATAGCTTTGTGAATATTTCCTCATTAATACCCTATAAAATGATTCAGAATGGCCCACAGTAGGTGTCTGTCATAATTTATGAAGTAACTCCTCCCTAGATGGACATTTAGATTCTTGGTAGATATGTTCCCCTCAAACTTAACATGTCTGAAATGGAAGTCACCATATTGGTAAATATTTCTGGGGTGGAAGTCTTTACACTTATAAGGATCAGAGGTTATGTGTATTTCTTGTGGGTTTGACACATGCTGATAAAGTTACCTCTAGAAAACCAACACCAATTTGCATCCCATCAGACTGATAGGAGAGCACCCATTTCCTTAAGAAACACTGGACATTATCATGTAAAAAATATGTATTTTTAACTTGACTGGAGAAGGGCATTTCATTGCTTCCCTTTGTGTTTGAATACTGGTCAGCTGATCACCTGTCTCTTATCAGGTTCTCTGGAAACAGAGCTAAGATAGGTTGTCTGCAGAGTGTCTGTTGGGCAGCAATCTTGGGGACATCACCAGAAAGGCTGAGCCAACAGCATGGGGCAGAGGAAAGGCTGAGCTGTGAGCAGCTGTCACCTTCAGAGCTGTCCTGACTCAAGGTCACAGGGCCTGCCCTTTGTAGCCCCTCCTTGACCAGTCATTGGAAGCAACGTCTCCCCCTGGAGGGACACATCTTGAGAGAAGAACTACCTTTCTGGAACAAACTTCTATAGGAGGACTCAGGCAGAGCCCCAGACAGTCTCCACTCCTTAAGCTGGGCACCGTGTGGCTGACCAACACCTGCAACACCTTTTCATACTGATGGACATGAGGACTAGCATTGAGTAGGCATGAGTATTTGTTGAATGAATCAGTACATTTCTATATCTTATTTTGTTCACAGCTTATACCTATTTTTGTCTGTGTATATATTGTTTTCTCTCATTTCTTTGCAAAGAGTTGTTTTCATTTTAATGGCATTAACCCTTTGTGATGCAGTGAAACATTTTCTCGTATTTACCACTTGTCTCTGGATTTCGTTGGTTTCATTTCTGTGATCTATAGACCTTTCTATCTTTTACATGGTCCAGTCTATCCATCTTCTCATTTTCACTTGCATGTTTAGTAAATCTCTGCAATCCTTAGATCAGAGAATGCTCACACACGTACATATATAACGTATTTATATGTATATATGTATATCACTCACACACACACACACACACATATATGTTAGGGTTTATTTCTTACATTTAACTCTTCAGCCCATCTGGAAATTATTTTGGCTTAAAGCATAAGGTAGAGGTCTAACTTAATTTTTTCTAGGAAGATCCCTTTGTGTCACTCCAAGGGGTGTGGGTTTTATTTGGACGTTGCTGGGGACTTGTTGCAGAAAGCTGAGCAGGGCAGAGACTCGATGAGACCTTTGGCTCCAGTGGAGGGCTTGCAGCCTTGTGGCACCTGGATGCCTGCAGATGTTTCTGAGCAGTAGGCTTTCCTGCCTCTCCATCCTATGTCTGGCTTTTACTACCTCCTCTTTGCCTTTCAATGATTAAAGCAGGATCCACTGACACTTTAGGAACTCATCAGAAAGCCCATCTTGCATTTGCTACAATTCAGCACTTGGCAGAAGCTGACTGCAGACTTGATGTGTGTAAGAGACCAATGAGGGTTGGTGTTAAACACCCGTTCATCCATATTCCTTGAGATCAGGCTTGGTATGGAGTTAGCTCTGTAGAGAGCGATGTATCTGGACTGTATTATCTTAGTCCCCTTCAGAAATGCTTCCACTCTGCTGTTAAGATTTAATGCTATTTCCCTAGGTTTTTTTTTTTTTTTCAATCTAAGAGCCAGGCTAGAAGCATCCACTTTGAGAAGTCTTTGGTATCTTTCATCAAAGCACATAGAAATTAGGGCTTGATTTTTTTTGTTGTTGGAAAAGAAAATATTTCACATATGTTTTAAGGATAAAATTTATCTCAAATTCTTCTTGGGATTTATAAGCAACAAATATGCAAGTTAATGACTAAAAGTAACCTTCAATGAAAAAGGTTCAGTGCAGGCTGCTGTAACAGAATACCATAGACTGGGCAGCTTAAACAACAAACATTTATTTTTCATAGTTCTGGAGCCTGAGAAGTCCCAGATTAAGGGAGATTCAATGCCTAGTGAGGATGGTCATACTGGTTTGTATATAGACACTTTTTTCTGGTATATTGACATGAGAGACAGAAAAATCACCTTTCTGGTATTCTATTTTTAATAGGGGCACTAATCTCATTTGTGAAGGCCCCATCCACATGACCCAATCACCTACCAAAGACCTCACCTTATAATACCAGCACATTGAGGGGTAGGATTTCAACATGTGAATTTTGGGGAAACACTAAAATGTAGTGTATTACATGCCATTTGTGGTTTATCCTGTCCCATAATCCATCTACTGACTTACATGGGCTTGGTCTAATCAGAAGGCAAAGGATCACCCTTGCTCTTTTTGAAGACTGATTCCATCTGGATTCTGGTAATACTCTATATGACCTGGAGTACTCTGAACTATTTAATAGGCACTTGACATAGTAGTATAATTCCTTGTCCATTTGTTAAAGTCCCTTCTGGAGCTTGAGCTTCCTGAGAGCAGGGCCTGTCTTGTCTTGTCCATCAGGTCCTCAGTGCCCTGTACCTGTACCAGGCCAGGCAATACTGTCCTGTGGGTGTTCAATGGGCATTTGTGGAATTAGCAAATGGTCCTAGAGATGGAATTTGAGACTGGTATTAAAAAGGAAAATGATCAAAAACATTTTCAGAGTTCCTTGGGATCAATATTTTTTAAGCATCTCATTTCTTTATTCTTCATTCACTCTTAAATTTTATCATTCAGTCCTTTATCTCATCATTCATTTCTTCATTCTTTTTCTTTTAAATTTTATTTATGAAGAAAATACTTTCTGTTTACCCATCTGCTAGCTATAGAAGCAGCTTATTGGAACTCTCCAAGTAAGCAAATAAGGTCTCATGTCTGAACCCAGACCGCTGCCCATTTTCATATAGCCCACAGGTAACAATTGCTCTGTCCATTTTAAAATAAGTGGTTTAAAAAAATTGAAAGAACAAAGTTTTGGGACATGTAAGCTAGATGAAGTTTGCATTTAGTTGTCTGTGAGCAGCCTTACTCATTTGCTTACATACTGCCGAGCACTGCTCTTACCCTGGGATGGTAGAGCTGAGCTGCTATGACAGAGACAGCATGGCCTGTGGGAATTTGCTCTCTGGCCTTGACACGAAGTGTTTACTGACCACTGCTCTACCACATATAGTGTTCACCCAAAATGTGGGGTGAGTGTGTATCCGTGGTCCAGTTATTGGGAGGATTTCATGAGCCCAAGAGTTGAAGGCTGCAGTGAGCTATCATCAGGCCACTGCACTCCAGCCTGGGCAACAGAGTGAGATCCCACGTCTAAAACCAAACAAGTTACATAGGACACAGGCCTCAGGTGTTCTGACTTTAAAGGGCAAAGGTGTAATGGCCGGGAATGACCAGCAAGGCCCAGGAGCATCTCTAGGAGGAGGTAGCAGGGGGGAGGGGCTTCTGCAAATAGCAAGAGTCAGGTAACGAGATGGGCAGGAACAGGACTGTTAGGTAGCAAACGCAATTCAGGTAGGTAAAGGTTAAGGTCTAAAAAGGTAGCTGAAGGGTGAACAACCATGGAGGCTAGGAACGGCCCAGGCAAGCACATTTTCTCCTGAGAGGCAGAGAATCAGCCCCGAATTGGCTTAGCCAAGGAGGAGCCAGCACCTCACTTGTGCAGCAGAGGCGGCCGTGTTCTGATCCATGTCTCTGGGCGCCAGTGGGCAATGCTCACAGTACAAAGGCAGCTCTAGGGGAGGCCTGGTGTGCAGCTTATGCTCCGAAAAGGCTGGGCCAGAGTTGGGGGAGAACAGGCCTTCTGGCAAGTTCATTCACTGCCAAGATAGTGGGAGGAATTTCTTGGAAAGATATGAAAGCTGAAATTTACAACATGAGGAAATGTATTGAAGCTCTTAACAAGCGCCTCCTGGACTTCTGTCTTAGCATTCTTTGTTCAAGGGCTCATCCTTTGGCATCTGAGTGCACTAATGCAAACGTGAAATATATGTTGTATGATGGAAAATAAATAATGAGGTGGCAACCATTTTAACTCTCAATTTCACACAGCATCGCTTTATATGGTGGCAACCTGCAATTTGTTCAGGGAAGGTCTTTGCAGTCAGGGGATCTGACATTCCTTTGAGACTTGAGAAAGAATAAAATCTCATCAATGCTTTTGGGTAGGATATTGATTTTCATTTCATTTCTCCCTGGCAGATATAGAAGACCAAGTTAGGAGTGTTAATGGAGTAGAAGCCAGAATGTTAAATACAGGTGGTTCTGCACCATTAACCTCAAGGAACTGTCAAGAGGCTTCATTTTGTTATTGGTGTAGTCCTAATATTCCTCTTGATGACAGGGATCTGGAACTGACAGCCCCTTGATTTCATAAGTAAGGAAGACCACCATTGCATATTTTTACTTGTAAATTGTTTTATTTCTCTTAGATTTTCAGAAAAAGGAAAGCATGGATCCTTGCAGGATAGAGATGAAGCTAGGGACCTCTTAAACTGCTAGGAATTTAAAGGTGGTTGGTATACTTTTGAACAACTCAATGCAAGCTCTTTTAGAAAGTTATATGAGGGCGGCCCCTGTGGCTCAAGGAGTAGGGCGCCGGTCCCATATGCCGGAGGTGGTGGGTTCAAACCTAGCCCCGGGCAAAAAAAAAAAAAAAAAAAGAAAGTTATATGAAACAAGGGAATAGGATAGAGATATTTGTATTCAAATAGGAAAAATAACCGAAATCACCAAGGAATGTATTTTAAGGAGCTTACTCAGTCTTTTGTCTCTTTACTGTTATGATCAAGGAAGGAAAAGGAAAAAGAAAATCATACAAAGGAGGCCAGAACCTGTCTATTCTATTCCACTCTGCTTCCCTCTCTTCACCAGACAGAAAGAAAAAAACAAGACTTTGTATTCTCCGGAGGATGCGGCTTTTCAGTTTCCATCCGGGAAGCTGCAGCCTGCAGGATGCAGAACTTGTTTCTATTACTTTGATCTGATCTCTGCTCTGATCTGCTACCTGCTGTCTATAAATAACTTAGTTCTGTCCCTTCTGAGCTTCCAATCTAGTGATTCCTTACTCAGTCCATTTGGAGGTCTTCATCTGAGTGTCTCTCTATTTGTCCCTGCTGTTGCTGATATCAAAACAGCGGCTGAGCGAGGTGTTGGGGTCCGGGAGGAGAGAGGTCCTGTCTGGAGGCCTCTTTTAAGCCTCCTTCTATCACCAGTCCCTGTTGTCCTTGTGGGTGTTTTTTCCCCCACTTGGCACAGGAAGGACTCATGGGTGGTGTCCCGGGTGGCACATGCAATTGCGGTACAGGGATTTGGTGTGAATGCTCTTACACAGATGCAACTGCCCAGCCTCACATCTGGCAAATAGCCCAGTATTTTACTTTGCTGTGTTTTCTTTCATTTTACCAGAAGGCTTCTAGGGGCTGGTCAGGGCAACTGTTCAGCCACCTTCTGCTTCTCACTCTGGACCAAGGAAAATTTATGGCTCCTGCACATGATGTTCCCAGGCCATAGAAAAGTCTTGGGGCCATCAGAATCTCTCATATTTAAAGATACCACCTTTTTTTTTTTTTTTTTTTGTCTCCAGGGCTGCCACTTTTAAATAATAGCTGGGTGCTGGATGTCAGCCTCCCCTTCCTTCACACAGATGTCTCTCTCCTCTTCCCTCCCTCTTTCATCAAACCCTATCTTGCTGATTATGACTCTGTTTTCTAGTTTGCCTTTCCAACATCTAAAATTGAAGTTTTCTTTTTTGAACTTGGTGCTGTTGGTTCTCATCTACCTCCTCTCTTGACAGTCAACAACTGATTGTTATTTTTTGACTGGGAAATGTGCTTTTGACATCTCTGTTTTTTGGCGAAGTTTATTTTCCGGGTGAAATAGGAAGAAGTCTGTGGAGAGTTGGAAAGGGATGGGACAGGGATGGTTTAATTAATATTCACATGTCCAAAGCCTTTCCTGTGATGTCATAATAAATACAGAAAAGACTGACTAATGGGATTATATGATATTCAGTTTCTGTCTTGACATCTGCTTAGCAAGACACACAGTATTCTGATGGTTCCCCACAAATGAACCCCCCTGTTGGGGCTCTTCTCTGTGGGGTGCATGCAGAGACCCACCTCTACCTTCCTCACCTCCACCCCTTCTAACCTGTTTTCTTCACATATTTTTATCTGCCCTGGGATGAAATCTCAGCAAATTCCCTGAATTTTTCTGATTACTTTTCTTTGGGAATGACAATATGGCCTAGGAAACCCTAACTTCTGAACTCTGAGCTCTTATTCATTTGTAAAGTTCTTCCAACTCAGCTTGAGCCTGCTTGGACAGCTCTCCCTGAGCCCTGGAGGGAGCTGCGGCTGACTTCTCCCTCCTTTCCTCTCCATCCCTCCTCTCCGCTCCCCTCCCCCAGCTGACAGGGTGGGCGGGTGGTGCTGCTTTGCCTGGCACTGGTGTGTTTTCCCTATGTTGCGTGATAAGCATTTCTGGATGTTTCTCTTGTTGTGTATATTTCTGGGTTTTATAGAGAGCCCCCCAGCACCTCCCTCTTCCCCAAGCTGAGCTCTGCTACTCATAGTTCCACTGACGAGGGGATATTTCCTTTACCAGCCACGCGTGAGCCCTCCTCTCCTGGCTTTTGCTGTTCTCCCATCTACTGGGGTCACCTTACTTCTCTAGATTTCTTACTGGGGTCTATGTCAAGGTAACTCACGCCTGAGGCCCTTCCAGAAGGTCTGGACATAACTCTGAGCAGCACGTGTGCTTCTTACCTCACGCTCTGGGATTGCAGACCACTGCTAAGGCAGCTTTCTTTGTTATTCTGCCGTCGCCAGGGCCTCTCCTGTTAATTCTTTGCCAGGTGCGAGACAGATACCAGTCCCTGCATCCTTAAATTCTATGAGAAAAGTCAAGTGTCTGAGTTATTTTCCTGCAGCATATGGATGAAGAGGGTGGGAGGGAAGACTGCAGTTCTTTACCCCATGGGTAAGAAAAAACCCTACATATTCTTTTCTAAAGAAACCTTTATGCTCTAATTTTTCTCCTTAACCAATCTCTGAGCCTCTCTCTCCATTGGAGGGAGGTAATGGGTAGTTTAGGCCTAATGGGTTAACATGGGGCCACTGCCTGTGTGTTCCAGCACCTCAGTCTAACATGAGGGGGTTTCAGTGCTGGCCCTCCCTGCCCTTGGGGTTTCTGCTAAAACTGAGATAACAGGAAATATTCTTCTTAGCTGCTAGACTGTTCTTTGTGTAGGAGAGGACTCTCAGGATGTCCAGGGTCCTTCCTTCCATAGTATTTCCTCCTCTGGGTCACAAAGCCACTTGGCAGGTAAGAAATGGTTGCTAGAAAGCTATAACCCAGTTACAACCTAAGAATAGGGAGAAGGGGGAAAGGGAGGGGAGGGAGGGGGGAGGTAGGTGGAGGAAGGAGGATTAATGAGATTACACCTGCGGTGCATCTTACAAGGGTATATGTGAATCTTAGTAAATGTGGAATGTAAGGGTCTTGGCAAAATAACTAAGAAAATGCCAGGAAAGCTATGTTAACTAGTGTGATGAAAATGTGTCAAACGGTCTATGAACCAAGTGTATGGTGCCCCATGATCATACTAATGTGCACAGCTATGATTTAATAAAAAAAACAAACAAACAAAACAAAACAAAACAAAAAGAAATGGTTGCTAGGATGGGCGCGGTGGCTCACACCTGTAATCCTAGAACTCTGGGAGGCCGAGGAAGGTGAATTGCTCAGGAGTTTGAGACTAGCCTGAGCAAAAGTGAGACCCAATCTTTAAAAATAGCCAAGTGCCTAGTAGCCTAGTCAGCTACTTGGAAGGCTGAGGCAGGAGAATCATATGAACCCAGGAGTTTGAGGTTGCTGTGAGCTATGACATCATGGCACTCTACCCAGGATGACAGAAATTCTGTCTCAGAAAAAAAGAAAAGTGGTTGCTTACACAGACTCTTGTAAGACCTACCCTACAGGAAAGAGCCCTTGATTCCAAGTCTCACTTGCTGCCAGGTGGTGGCCAGCTCAGTAACACTCCAACACACCTTCATAGGGGCTCTTTTTCTCCTGCTGCCTCCTCCTTTTCTTCTTCCCTGGTCCTGGTGTTGTGCTTCCTAATTAAGTAGGGGACATAGCCTTTGCTTTGAGCTCTGATTTCTGGGGAAGCTGGGAAAATGCAACTAACAAGCACAAAAGTCCACTAGATGCTGTGCAGAGAGGGAAAGTGGTTCTTAACAAACTTGTTACACCTTTGGAAGTACTTATGATGGTAACTAGGTCCAAGAAAAGTCACCAGAGTAGGAAAGCAACCTTAGGACATCCAGTGTGCTTCCCCCATGGTATTTCCTTAACCAGGTTACTAAACCACTCTCTGCACATGATTTGGATAGTAACAACAAATCAAGGAAATAAGGGCTCTTCTTGGAAAGAGACAAAATTCTTAATTTAAAAAATATTGTAATCTCAGTATCATCTAACTCCAGTGAGGTTAGCCCACATCACAAAATCCCAAATCCGTGATGCTGACGTGAATGTGGAGAGAAGGAACCAGTTTTGGACTGTTGGTGGGACTGCAAACTAAGACAGCCTATATGGAAAGAAGTGTGGAGAAACCTCAAAGAATTAAAACTTGACCTTCCTTTTGATTCCACAATCTCAATACTAGGTATCTATCTACCTCAAAGAACATAATCATTTTACCACTAGGACATTTGCACTAGAATGTTTATGGTAGCTCAATTTACTAATGCCAGGATGTGGAATCAACCCAAGTGCCCATCAACCCTGAATGGATTAACAAACCGTGGCATATGAATATCATGGAGTACTATTCAGTCACAAGGAAAGATGGAGACTTTACATATTTTTTGTTTACCTGGATGGAGTTGAAACACATTCTTTTAATAAGGTATCACAAGAATGGAAAAGGAAGTATCCAATATACTCAATACTTATACAAAATAAATATATAAACAACTACATGCCGACAGGAAAGAAAAACACAAGTGAAGTCTATGGAGGGGGAGGAGAAAGGGTGGAGGGAGAGTGGAGGGAGAGGAGAGAGGATGATGGGCAGGATCTCACCTGCTGTGCACAATGTGAGGGTGTTCAGCACGCCTCTTGGGTGAAGGGCTCAACTACAACTTGAACTTTCCCTCAGAAATGAAAACAATGTAACCTAAACATTTGTACCCTCAGATCAATCTGAACTAATAAAAAAGTACAACTCTAAGGGCACTTCCATTAAAATCATAAAAAAGCCAAATAAAAAAAAATATTGTGATCTCAGGGATGGTGTCTCGTTTCTTTAATCTCAACAACTCCTTAGTACAATGGGCTGAGGAGTCCATCAGGTAACCAAAGGGCTGGTGGAGGTTAATTATTCTTGTTTTTTTTCTCCTCATCTTCCTAGGCCAATGAGTTTAGGTATGAGAGCATATTTTTCAAAACTTCTGACTCTTTTCTCCATCTGCAGATCACTCCCTAACTCTTCATAAAGCAGGAGTCACAAAGGATAAAGAAAGAACTCTTCCATGTTCAAGGTACCAAATGCTACATTAAAACAGGTATGAAAGCACCCACACATTCCCCAACACACGCACACACTTACCTACATTCTTGGGTAAATTTTCTCTTATTAAAAGTAGCTGAAACTCCCTGGGGAAATTAACTGTTGTTATAAAGAAAAAAAAAATGCTGTTGGCCTTGGCCTTGAGATAAGAATCAGCCATGGGAGATCTGAATCGTGCTGGGAGGAACGCACTTCCCTTTGGGAGCAGTTAAGCCTCGGCTGCCCTGGCATCCTGCCCAGACACACTATCTCCTGGTGCCGCGTGTGGGGATTCTGTTGAGTCTGGATACTTGTTCTCAACAGTGGACATGATGTTTTTATTAAGTCTGAACAAGGCAACTCAATGATTATCTGAGGAATGTGGGACTGTCTCCGGTACCACATTGGGATATACTGACCTCCACAAAGGGGCTTTTCATCCTTCAATTTGTTTCCAGTCAGCATCTCATTAGTGATGAGTGCAGGACCAAGGAGTGTCAGGCTGAGGGAGTCACTCACACCTGAAGGGTGTGACATACCAGGGAAGCATCAGCATGGCTGTGGCTCACAGAACCTTGCTTCTCTTGAGGAGCAGAGGGAGAAGAAGCAGAGTGGATCAGGGCAGCATACAGGACTGGTCAGGAAATGAGGGATGGTTCTTTCTCTGGCACTAATCCATAAAATGACTTTAGGTGCATGACCTCCGTGAGATGGCTGAACTTGATCAGGGACGTCTACTCAATTGTTAATAAGGCAAGTAGTTGACTCACGTGGATGAGGCTCCCAGGCATGGGTAGGTCCATGCACTGGGGCATTGGTGTGCATGGTTCTGGACCAGTGGGCCCCTTGGGTGACATTGAGCCTGCTCAAGGGTGGCAGGGGACCAGGTTACACAGGGGAGCAGTTGAGGAAGAGTCTTGTGTGCCATCCAAGTGGGCTCACATTTTCCCCTGGAGTAGGGATGAGGCCCTTACAAACTTTGCACCTGTGACTCAAGGGGATGTATGACTTGACGGTTTGAGAGCCTCTCTGACAGCACTGTGGGACCGTGTGCAGGGCAGGCAAGACGGAGTCAGGGGGTCCAGGAAGGAGGCAGTTGGCATGGTCTGGTACCTTCTTGGGTCATTCCTATCCATTTTCCTGCCCAAGAGTCTACTGAGAATAGTCCTCACATCCTAGGACTACACTGGAGCCCTGGATGAGAGCATGCGATGTGCTTTGAGCTAGTCAAGGCAGCAAAGTTCTACTGCGGTTTTGGAAGCACGGGGGTCGGGCCAGCCACCTCCCAGTGCTGCTCTTGCTGCCAGCCATTTTCCTTTCCTCTCAGCTTTTTGCTTTCAAGGCTAATTTGAATCACATAAGAAAATTATGTGATTTAAAAAAAATTATCTTCAATTTATCATTAAAGTGGTATCTCCTTGTTATAGAGAAACTTCACCTTTTTGTGGCCCCAGTTACTGGGTTCAGGCATTGGCCTGATTTACCTTCCTTGGCCCCCAACTGTCTGTTGCCTGTTTATAAAAACCTCAAATTCCACTCAGATATTAAGGTCTGCCCCAGGCTCCAGGGGAAGTTACAAAGGGTATTTTCAACACTTGCTTCTGTAAGTTACCAAACGTTTGGTAAATATCCGTCCATTCCCTTACAGCAGCACCTTGTAAAGCTGTCCTGGGATCCTGCTTTGGCCTTGGAAAACTTTAAGCGAAAATGATTTCATCAAGTGAGCTAGGACTGCTATTCAGACTTGTGCCTGTCCTTGAGCTAGGTTCTGCACAGAGGTGTCCTTCCCTCTCAGAGATGATCTGCTCTTGACAATGATGACTGCTATTTGCTCTGTCTCTCTTCAGGACAGGGAATAAATCCCCTCATTCTTTTTTTTTTGGTTTTTTTTTTTTTTTTGAAGTCAGTCATTTGTTTCCTAGAAGCAACATCTATGGGGCGAAACTAAGAACTACAAACACTGCTTCCTCCTTGATGCTCCACTCCACCGAGGAAGCTCACAGCTCGTGCTGGTGGTAAGTGTGAGATGCATGTCCTGAGTTTGATGTGCACAAGGGAAGATCTGGGAGGGCTCACACAGCAACAAGGCCTGCCCTTCCTGCCGGGGTGTTGGGACAGGGGAGAGAAGCAGACATAGAGTCTGCCCTAGTAACTCTGTGCAGGCATTAACCAGGCATTCTGCAATGTACAAATCTACTAATTATGGCCCCTACTGCAGCAGATGTCCCTGCTATCTATATGTCCTTCAGGGGATGCACATTGGACCCATGTAGTAACCTTGTAACTTCCTTGACCTTCTATTGTCTTTGAGGATGGGTAGCTATGCAACAAGGGCAGATGCTGGCCTGACCATCACTGAATTATGAGATTCTCACGTGCACACAAGCCCAGAAGTTGAGTCGCTGGGCTCTGTTTTTGGGATGCTAGTCTCCTGGCTGGTGAATAAAGCCACTTCCTCTTCCAACTGGTGGCTGAGAGTCTTTTTTGTCTGTGTCGGCTCCTGTGACAGTGCTGTAACAGTTCACATGCTCCACAGAAGTTTGCCAAACAGTGTGTGGTCCTGGCACAGGAGTTAGCAGAAGCAGCATAGGGTACATTCTTAAAAGAGCAAAATGGAAAGTTTCCATCTCAAGATTATTACATGACCAAGACCCGAGAACCACCTGGATGAGAACTTACCAAGAGAACAGATGGGATGAAGAGGTGCGGTTGAGTTTCCCTCATGTTTTCCTGACTTAACACCCCGTGACTCCTCCTTATGGCTGAGCTTACAGGATGTGGGGTACCATAGAAAACCAGCTTCACTGGTGGTACTTTGGGAAGAGATTGAAAAAGCATGCACAGCAATACAAGTGGCCACTTTGGTCAACATTGCTCAAGCAGTAGTTCACGTGATCAGAAGCATCTGGACACTGAAGGTAATAACTTAGAGCACCTCTTGTAGTTTTAGAAGTTAAATGTGACTAGTATTCATCTTTTGTAATCAGTATACATTGAGTACTACAACTTCAATACAGTTTTTTCCCTTTCTTAAACTGTGTATACCTTTTTTCTTTTTTTTTTGGCCCCCTCTGTATGTACCACATTTTACTTTCAAATTTTCTCTAAGTGAAAGACAAATGCTAGATATAAACTACTTCCTGCCAGTGGGATGTAGGAAAACTCATCATCTTTCTCCCCTGAAACAGTGAGTGAGAGTATTAGCAGAATTTCTCTCTGCCGAATGCTTGATCTCTGAGATTCAAAGAATGAACCCATGGACTACACTGGTAAGTAGCCGGACAGAGTTTATTAGTGGAAAGACTGATAAACAAGAGAAGGGGACCTCAGGCAGTGGGGGTGGGGGAACCCAAGTGGGAAGCCCCCTGTGTCTTCTGTCTAGAAGCTGGTTTTCCTATCCTGCAGACAGGGGTTTTGGGGAAGGGGGCCACGATTGGCCAGAGGTCTGCAGGCAGGAAATAATCCTAAAATTAGCAAAGGAAAGGACTGCAATTCTTGCTTCAGGCATTATGGTGTGTGCTCCCTGCCTCCTCAGGCATTATGGAGGAATGACCCAGAAACAATCAGGCTGCTTTTTTAATGGCCTTGCTGGAGCCTAGAGGATGCACCAGGAAAGGACCTGTTTGTGCCTAGAGATGGGGTCTGTGATGAAAATGATCTCTGAGCTCACCCAGGCCTAGAAAATGGGGGACCCCTATTCAGTTTTGAATGGGGGGGGACCCTGCATCAAAAGAATGTATCCACTATAGAATTGATTAATCACATTCCAACCAATGGGTTTTATTAGTACTAAAATTATTGGCAGATACCTGATGACAGCTATGGGAAATCAGTTGAAGAGCCTGAGACCCCAGGCTCCTCACACATGCCCCAAAGTTAAAGTAATTGGTAACAAGACCATAGCCAGAGAAGTCGCAAGGTTTTCCACTGACATAGCAAGGGGAGCCCATTTCTGACTTATCAAGGAGAGGATTCAACTTTATCCACTGGTGTATATAAGTTCAGTTATTGAAAATACCTTGAAAGTGTGGAGCGGCGCCTGTGGCTCAAGGAGTAGGGCGCCGGTCCCACATGCCGGAGGTGGTGGGTTCAAACCCAGCCCTGGCCAAAAAAAAAAAAAAAAATTGTAAAATTAGGCATGATCCCTGCATCCTTACTAAAAGCTAGGGGAATATGAGTGATGTGTTAGAAATGTGAAGTGGTTTCTTCTAGAAACAGCATTGCTGTGTTTAGATGACAGAAGACCATGAGGACTTGGTAACAGAGATCGGGGTGCTAGACCATGAACACCCCTTACCCAGAGGTGGAATCGGAACACAGATGAGCAGAATCGCTTTTGGAATCTCTTATGTCTCTGCAGACTTAACTCTTAGATGACAGTGCTGAGGACCATGACAGCTTCTGCGTAGAAGGCGTGCCAGGCTGAGACCCTGGGACAGGAGGAAGGACAAGCCTCTGGGCAGAAGTGTGGGAGATACAGGACACAGCAGCCAGTGAGGGCAGTCTGTTTCAGGTCTGTTTCCCCCTTGAGTTTGTGTAGATAGCTCTGGAAATTAACAGAGGAAATCACAAGCAATTTTATCTGAAGACCAGGGGTCCAGGGCTGCTGCCACAATTTCTTGAGCATGGTGGCAATGGAGGGTCTTCTCTCTACCCAAAGCAATGAAAAGGAAGCCACAGCTGGGTGCAGGCTCTCATCTGCAATCTCAGCACTCTGGGATGATGAGTCAGGAGGATTGATTAAGCTCAGGAGTTTGAGACTAGCCTGGGCAAGAGCAAGACCCTATCTCTACTTAAAAAAAAAAAAAAAAAAAAAAAAGAGAAAATAAAAAGAAAAAAGTAATAAAAAGAAAAACCAGCCTGGTATTGTGGCAGGCACCTGTAGTCCCAATTACTCGGGAAGCTGAGGCAGAAGGATCACTTGAATTCAGGAATCTGAAGTTGCTGTGAGCTATGTTAAGGCCACAGTACTCCAGCCTCCGGCCAGAGCGAGATTCTGACTTAAAACAAAAAGAGAGAAAGAAGAAAAAAAGAAAAGAAAGCTGAGCTACACTAGGCAGATCATCTGGCCCCCACACTGACACTTCAGCAAAAAACAAGAACCCGTGTTGCAGTTGCCAGAGAACTTCCCCTGCTCTCCATTCTCTGGGTGTTGGATAATTGAACAGGCTCAGGATTGGAGATTCAGATCCAGGATCCAAGTAGACAGTGTGGAGAATACCTGATTGTGAAATATGTAGTTCTTGAAGTGTTTCTCATCATTTGCGATGAGGAAGTTAAGTGCAAACCAGTATAGGACCTAAGAAGTGATAGTATAAGGTAAAGGAAAAAAGAAAGAGACAGAAGGAAAAAAAATTAAATATTACTGCAATAAAGAGAAGAAACTATTCACCAGTATGTGCCTTGGACAAATGAGATGAAAGACGAATAGGAAGACATTTTAGCTAAGAAGGGAATAGATTGAGATAAAGCAGAAATTAACAAAAAAATTAGATCAGGAAAGAATTTCAGGTAAGTAAATATGCTGTAATAGAATTTAAAAATTCATTCCAAGCAGAATTCATTCTATAATAATCAAATTAGGAACATGGAAGACATATTTGAAAAGTACTCCCTGAACGCAGAAGGAATGAGACTAGAATATGGTTTTACTTTTGAAATTGGCTGTTAGAAAAATATTTGTTCAAATGTGAAGACTTTAAAATGCATTTTATTGATTTTGTTCTCATTATAGATGAATACATGTTCCTGGTTGAAATTTGGAGGGAAAAATTTCATTTTCTACTTACCTTTTAAAAAGAAATATATATATATATGTTTAGTCTTTTTCTTATGCATATAACTAGTTTAACTACAGGACTTTGTATAGAATACATACAGGTGAAGGCCAGGTTGCATGGAAGTTTTAAGTACACATGCACACACACAAACAAGTATATATGAGGGCTGTCGGGAGAATATCCAGCTGTGTGATATGAAAAATAGAGATGTATATGGCAGGATATTTTCTGGACAATTCTTGTTCACATACATATGTATACACATGTATATGTGATTTTTTTTTTCTTTTATAGAAGTGGAAAATAATTAGCATAAAATAAAGCCAAGATGGAAAGTTTCTAAATCATTAAAGAAAAAGAAATCCTGGTCCATGTGGCCAAAGACCCATCTGAGCATGTGTCCTTCTCATCTCTAGTTTCTCTGGGTCTGGGGTAGTTTTGCCAGAGGCTGCCTGTCAGTAAGAGGGAACATACTCTGGCTTCTCCTCACTTCCAACCTCCTGTGTTTCAGCTCTGAAAAACAGAAGGGAAATTTGTGAGTTTGTCCCAATAAATCTAATAGAAGCTTCCTTCTTTTTTAAAATTTCAGATTAATGTATGGGTTCAAATGATTAGGTTACATTATTTGTGATTGTTAGGTAAAGTTCAGGTTGTATGTAAGCCCTTCACCCAGGAGGTGTGCTGTATACCCCTACCCTGTGCCCATTAAGTGAGAGCTCACCAAGCACCTTCCCTCTCCTTCTCCTCCCCCATGTGTGGGAGTGTGGTTGTTCATTTACTACTTTCATGTTAGTATTGAGTACACTGGATACTTGCTTTTCCATTCTTGCCATACTTTACTAAGAAGCATGTGTTTGGGTCTATGGTTCATAATGTTCTCAAGAGAACAAAGCACTTACTCCACTCTGCTTAAGAGTGAATATTCCTGTGTGCAGCCACCATGTTGCCCTCTCTGCTCCAAGACTTGCTTGGGTGTGTCAGTTGGCTGGCACTTCCTACATCTCATCTGTAAACATAGTATAACTGTTATGCCCAGGACTCTCTCAAAGACCATGCCACTAGACAAGTCAAATTTAAAGAGGAGTCCTTTTATTGGAGAGCCAGCTGGTGACTGCCTCAGTGTCCCAACATGGGGTTTCTGAGTGCAGTCGCTGGCAAAGAAAGGATCAAAGGAACCTGTAGGGGGCCAGCCCACACTAAAGGCTGGCCACTGGAGTTCACAAAGGGTCCTGAGGTGCCCTTTGGAGAACCTTACTGACAGGTTTGGAAAACAGTCACTGGAAAGCATGGCCGCCCTAATCAGTTTCCTTACATTATGGACCGAGCTGGTAAATAACCCCCAAGCTTGGCTCTGCGCCTATTCTCTCCAT
Organism: Nycticebus coucang; assembly: GCF_027406575.1. Taxonomy (NCBI): domain Eukaryota; kingdom Metazoa; phylum Chordata; class Mammalia; order Primates; family Lorisidae; genus Nycticebus; species Nycticebus coucang. Next base: position 14,753,131 of record NC_069797.1, read on the forward strand.
CTAGGAATTACAGTTTTAGCAACAAAGATCCCTTCAAAATGCCACTCCATCCTCCCAGTGCCTGAGAAGACAGAGGATCTCATCCTTAACCCTCCACCTTACTGTCCTTCTACCCCTTTAGTCCCTCCCATGGTGTCTCCCCCGCATTGGGCAGGATCCTCTTATGGTTCCCCGGAGACCTCCTCCCCTGACTCCTCTACATCCCCACCTGCACCTAGCCCCTTCCTGCTGCATGAAGCCCCAGGGAGAGGGGAATTTGTTTACATTCCCTTTACCACATATGATCTTTATGAAAGAGTGCAAATGTGAGTCTTATGTGACTGAGGACTGAGGGAGTGCGAACTCTGAACAACGGTAATGGAGAAAGTTTCAAATGACTTAGTGAAAAGCTCAGACTACCCAGGTTAAAAAATAGGGTGGAAAAAAATTAAAATTATGTGCATGTGAATATTTGGAAACTAACTGAAATGAATGGCAATAGGTGGGTTTTTCGCCCCTCCCTTCACAGAGTGAAACAATTGTGTGAGTAACCCGTCTGTATCTCAATTTTTAATCCTAGCTGGAATGTATCTATAACTTATCTGAGAAAAGAGAATGGAAAACACAGGAAAGCCCACCCCACAGGAAACTGCACTGAGACATTAAAAAACAAACAAAACAAACAAAAAAAAACTTGTAAGTGGCTACTATAAATATGTCTCCAGAAAAATAAAGAACTTTAAACAGGAATAACTCAAGAAACTTATTATTTAAGCAACTATGATTTCCTTTGAAATAAGATTAATTTAAAATCTGTTATTCAAATCCAAATATTTAAAAATCATAAAACTGCCACCTCTATAATATTTCTAAGGTTACTAGATTAAACTGTGAACTTATCTAAAGAGTGTGGTCTGTGGGGTGCAGCCCACATGTACCTAAAGATAAATTCTGAAAAATAAACAGAGAGTAACTTCTGAATTCAACTGAGCCTAAAATGGGAGAGGTCCCTGTCTAGCCCTGAACAAGAAAATCCCATAAACTGTCCCTAATTTGTAAAATGTAATAATTTAATTATTTAAATTATTTGAGATACTGAATATTTGTCAAAGAAAAAAAGATTCTTACCTTTTAAACCTTCTAATTATCACTCTAGCCAAGTAAATAATTAACTTCATAGTACACTGTAATCCTATTTTATAAAAAACAAGCTTTTTAAAATGAAAGAAATTAAACAAAAAAAATGGAAACTCATAAAAAGAAATTTGTAAAGAAATTTACATATAATCTAATTAACTATATATTACCTTTAAAATCTTTTGACTTATAATCTTACTTAAAGAAATATTTTAAGCCTTTAATATTTAACAAACCATCCAAAATCAAAACTCTAAATTTAAACTTTAAAAACCGTATTAAATTTGCTTAATATTTTAAAAATATATAGAAAACATTGTAAAATATAAAATGGTAATTAATTTTATATAAACATATATTCCAATATTATAAAATATTAATCCGTCTTAGTATATATTATCAGGAATAATTTTAATTCATCTCAAAAAGTGTTTTTTATAACTGAGTCTAAAGTTTTTCCTTCAAAAGAAATATTAAAAGAACTGATGAATTCTCTTGAATTCAGATTTCTAATCTCTTTGAAAAATAAATACCTTTGAACTAAAAACAAGTTGTAGAACATTAATGTAAAAAGTTTATGGTCATAAATATTGCTAACCTAGCTTAAAACAAAACAGAAATCAATTACATGAAACTGGATTGATTTATTATGGCTTTTTATTTGAAACATTACTGATTCTCTGTGTTTTGTTTTCCAGAAGTCAAGAAATCTATTTTCTGTTTCTTGAACTATTTGTAACTTTCAGCAATGTATATTATAAACAAAATTTAAAACATTTATTTTTTCTCCAGAATTTAAAAACCATTTATAAATATTCTTAATTTCTAATAATGCAGTTATTTGCATAAGTTTAATAAGAACTTGTTTTATTCTATAAAACATAATAAAAACACTAGTTATTTTACCAAGATGTTAACTAAAATAACATTTCCAGAAGTTTCCAGACTATGTTAAAAAATTAAGGTTAACTTTATAAAGCCAATAAAATAGAACCCTTAAAACAAAACAAAACAAAAAAACAAAAACAAGTGACCAGATACCCACCAGTAACATTTCCTGATTTCTAGTAAGTATCGAAGGTCACATTCTAACAGATCCCAGAATTAAAATATGCTTGAGAACCTCAAGAGAAAAGAAATTTACCCAATACACACAGGTATCTAATGACACAGATAAAACCTGAACTAGTAAAATACTTTCAAGTCTAACCTGAAGTTCCTTATAAAAAATTCCAGCAAAGCCAATTTTAAAAAAGAAAAGCCTAGATAGCTAATAATTATTCTTACTATTCTTTATGCAAATAATCAGACCCAGTACAGTTTATTTTAACAACTAGGTTAATTCTACTATAATTTGTCTTTAATAGAGAGAGAAATTGGAGAGAGAAAAAATAATTCAAAGAAAAAAAGAGGCTATGACCCACCTATATTAAATTCTAGCCTTATCTGCAATGTCAACTCATAAAGTGAAACATAACTGTTTTACTAAACTAATCTATTAAATAGAATTAAGAGACTGACCAAAAAATATAAAATTATATACAGTAATTATATTTACTCTGAAGCCTTAAGGCTCAACAAAAACTACCTGTTAACTACACTAAAAAATTTGTACTTAGTGTGTGTCACACTTTATGGGGGCAAGACATGATTGCAAGAGGGACTTTACCTAACAATTGCAATCAGTGTAACTGGCTTATTGTACCCTCAATGAGTCCCCAACAATAAAAAAAAAAAAAAGAAATGAAAAAATTTGTACAATGTTAAATATTATCTGCTACATGTTACTATCACATGGCCTCATAAATGACCCTACACCCAACTGACATTCACTTAAATTATCCAGAACTTCAAATGAGTTCTATAAAAACTTGTAAAACTAAGTATTATCTTAAGAACTGTACTAAGCTTATAAATAAGAATACTAATGTTTTCATTGTACAAACCTGAGCCTCAAAATCCAGAACTTGTAAATATTTGTAATTAACTGCTAAATAGTTTTATTCTCTTACACTAAACCCAACCTCAACTTCATCTCTATCAGTATACTCAAAATCCAGTTCCCCTCAAACCAAACTAGAAAGAACTTTACACCATCATCCTAACAGTATACACGACAGCACAGATGAAAGGAACCCTCACCTAAATTCCTCACAGCTAACTAAAGAGAACTTCACTGCCCAGTGAAAAGCAAAAGTAATTTTTAAAATGGTCAACATGCCCTGCTCCAGCCACATACTGGAAACTGGCTGGTCAATACACCACAGAAGCCTGAGAAAAGTCCTTGTAGAACTTATCTTAATTAAACTTTACACTTTAGAAAAAGGGGAGGAGGTATATAATCTGTGTACCTACCACCAAGTCAATAGTTTAACTCAGTCTCTGAAAAAAAAAAAAAAAAAAAAAAAACCTGTAGAAAGTGTTAGGCCTAGGCTAAAGTGGAAAAATATCAGTTAACTCCTGGCAAATTTCTGGACATCTGAAAGAAAACGCTCTGGGGTCCCTCCCACATGTTAAAAATCCAGACAAAAAAGAGAGAAAGAAGCAGGCACAGTGGTTCACACCTATAATCCCAGCACTCTGAGAGGCTGAGGCAAGCAGATTGCTTGAGCTCTGGAGTTTGCAACCAATCTGAGCAAGAGCAGAGTAAAGTAGAAAAAACTACTAAAAATAGAAAAACTAGCTGGGCATGGTGGTGGGCACCTGTAGTCACAGCTACTCAGGAGGCTGAGGCAGGGTGATCACAACGCTCTCGCCAGGGTGACAGAGTGAGACTTTGTCAAAAAATAAATAAAATAAATAAATAAATAAATAAAATAAAAAGGGGTGGGGGGAGAAAGATGTGTTAAAATTAGAAAAACAATTTACATACATCAGAGACTTTCATGTCTTTTGTAGTTTCCAGGTTTTCTGCACTAAGGGATAGTTTTAATTAGAATAAAAAAAGACATTATAAAAATACTATAAGATAAAGAGTAAAAGAGAGAAGAAAATACTGTTTTAGACATATTACTGCAATAAACAGAAGAAACCATGATAAATAAATTTCAGCAATATAATTCTTAGGAAAAAAATCTTTTTTTTTTATTAAATCGTAGCTGTGCACATTAATGCAATCATGGGGTACAATGTGTTGGTTTTATATACAATTTGAAATATTTTCACCAAACTGGTTAACATAGCCTTCACGGCATTTTCTTAGTTATTGTGTTAAGACATTTATATTCTACACTTACAAAGTTTCACATGTACCCTTGTAAGATGCACCATAGGTGAGGTCCCAACAGTTACCCTCCCTTCACCCGTCTTCCTTCCTCCCCTCCCCACAGTCTCCCCTTTCCCCATATTCTTGGGCTATAATTGGGTTATAGCTTTCATGTTATAAATTGGTTTTATAGTAGGGCTGAGTAAATTGGATACTTTTTCTTCCATTATTGAGATACTTTGCTAAGAGAATATGTTCCAGCTCCATCCATGGAAACATGAAAGAGCTAAAATCTCCGTCTTTCTTTAAGGCAGCATAATATTCCATGGTGTACATGTAGCATAATTTATTAATCCATTTCTGGGTTGATGGGCACTTTGGGCTTCTTCCGTAACTTAGCAATTATGAATTGGGCTGAAATAGACATTCTGGTACAAATATCTTTGTTATGATTTTTGGTCTTCTATATATATACACCTAGTAGAGGAATTGGAGAATCAAATGATGGGTCTATTTTTAGATCCCTAAGTGTTCTCCAAACATCTTTCCAAAAGAAATGTATTAGTTTGCTTTCCTACCACCAATATAGAAGTGTTCCCCTTTCTTCACATCCATGCCAACATCACTGGTTTTCGGATTTTCTGATGTGGGCTAATCTTACTGGAGTTAGATGATATCTCAAAGTAGTTTTGATTTGCATTTTTCTGATGATCAAGGATAATGAGCATTTTTTCATATGTCTGTAGGCTGTGCACCTATCTTTTTCAGAGAAGTTTCTCTTCAAGTCCCTTGCCCACCCTGAGATGGGATCACTTGTTCTTTTCTTGCTAATATGTTTGAGTTCTCTGTGGATTCTGGTTATTAAACCTTTGTCAGAGACATAACCTGCAAATATCTTCTTCCGTTCTGAGGTCTATCTGCTGGCTTTACTTACTGTGTTCTTGACTGTGCAGAAGCTTTTTACTTTGATCAGGTCACAGTAGTGTATTTTTGGTGTTGCTTCAATTGCCTGAGGGGTCCTCCTCATAAAATATTTGCTCAGGTCAATTTCTTCAAGTGTTTTTTCTGCACTTTCTTCTAGTATTTTATAGTTTTATGTCTTAAGTTTAAATCTTTAATCCAGTGAGAGCCTGTTTTAGTTAATGGTGAAAGGAGTGGATCCAGTTTCAGTCTGCTACAGGTCATCAGCCAGTTCACCCAGCACCATTTGTTAAATAGGGAATCTTTTCCCCATTGAATGTTTTTAATTGGCTTGTCAAAGATCAAATAACAAATACTGTTTGGCTAGATGAGCAGATAAGGAGAAGTTGGGTTGGGGGCTCCTGGAATACTGATTAACCAGCCCTTTGCCCAAGTGCCCCGGCCCATGGGGAATTCAATGGGGACCTGGGAAACAAAGGGGGTCAGTCGAATGAGGGGACAAGAGACACGAAAGAATGAGAGCAAGTCAAGAGTCTGATCAAGCTCCAAAGAGTTTATTTTTCAGCTGGACTTATAAGCATTCAAACGAGGAAGTAACTAAGGGCTATTCCTAGCAGGGTGGGGTGGGGGCTAGTTTCTGGAGAATTACTAGGAGAAGGTCCCTAAGGTGGGGGGGTGCATTTCTGAAGAGATACGCAAGCAGAAAGTACTGTTGCTGTTATGGTTGAATTCCTGAGAGTAGTTTGCTCGTAAAACCGCAAATCAAGCAGGCTTAGCAAGGGGCATTTTTGTGAGATGTTTTGGCTCCTGGCATCTCCTCCCTTTTAGTTTTTTAAATTGTTGGGGTCTGTCAGTTGTCGGCGTAGAAGAGAGGGCATTAACCTTTTGGGGGGAAGTATTGACCTGATTCCTCCTGCGGGCATAATGACCGCATGATAAGTTTGAGCGTCTTTTGGGGAGGAGAGGAGAAATTTTTACGACGCTAACCTCTATGCAAATCAGGTTTGCTTCCAAGGGACTCAGAGAGGCTGTTTATGCCTTCCCTCTGCAGTGTCTTTATTGCACCCCGTAAAAAGGTACCCAGGTTGTACTCACATATGGTGGTGAGTCAACATGCATAGCTCTGAGTGCTTACGCGGCTCCCGGAGGAATATCTTCATTGTTAGGTTCGGCAAGACCCCGGTCTGCAAGGTTGAGTCTATGATAATGGACTTGAATGGGTTTGATGCCAGGGAGTCAATCTGTGATTTGATAAAATTCATGATTTTTTAAAGAATAATGGGTTCAAGGGTGATTATTAATAGCAAGCTAATAAGGGGACCTGCAAGGGGCATGAGTAAGGAATATATGGAGGATTTCCACCACTCGTTTGCCTCAGAAGAAAATTTTTGTTTTTGTAAATCTAAGCTAAGCTTATGAAGTTTGTTAATCTGTGTTTTCATCAGTTGAGTTTTCGGTTAAATGGAAGCGCCAAGCGAAGGGCTTGGTGACCACTGGAACAGGTTGGCCCAGTGCCGGGAGGCAGAAGATCAGGAGATAAGGCAGCATCATGGATGGAAATCCGTGGTTCTGGAAGGGAAAGGAGAAAGATAATCTCAGGGAGGTTTTTCTCCCTGGATTTTAGAATTGTTATCAATTTGTTTTACTAATCTTTCAGGCAGCCATCTGGCTGCATTTTCTTTGGTATCAAATAGGCATACGGATCCTCGGCCCCAGATAAGAACCGTTCCATTTTGAGGTGAGTGGATCCTTCCATAGGACTGTGGCATAATTGTTATTTGTTTCTGGGTGCCAAAGGCGGTCAGCGGCAGACTTGCCCTGGGCATCCATATTTAAAAAATTAAGGACAAATTAAGGGCATGATGAAGAATGTTTCTTGGGGATCCTTTCGTGGGGTATAATTCTCCCTTTTTTAATTTGTGAAAGGTATTTTTAAGGGTTTGATGAGCACGTTCAATGATGCCCTGTCCCTGAGGATTATAAAGTGTGCCAGTAATATGTTTGATCTGCATTTGGTGGCAAAACTTCCTGAAAATTTTTTCCAGTGTATCTGGGGCCGTTGTCAGTTTTGATGATTTTAGGTCTGCCCATGACTGAGAGACAATTAAGGACATGGGCGATAACGTTTTTGGAGGCTTCTCCAGTATGGAGGTAGCAAATATAAATCCACTGAAGGTGTCTATAGTTACATGCAAGTACTTGAGATTGCCGAATTCAGGGATGTGTGTAATATTCATTTGCCATATATCATTAGGAATTAGACCTCTGGGATTAACACCTATATGAGGGGAGGGTAGTAGGGTGACACAGGCTGGGCATTGTTTAACAATTTGTCGTGCTTGTTCCTGGGTAATTTTAGAAGCTAGCCGTAGGGTTTGGGCGTTTAAATGATGTAGGGCATGGTATCGCTGGGCTTCTGCAATAGGGTCTACAGAAATAGGGAAGGTGAGGCGTGTGGCCACATCAGCACAAGCGTTTCCTTTGGCGAGAGGTCCGGGCAGATCAGAATGGGCGCGAAGCTGTTCAAGATAAAAGGGGTAATTTCTGGAGTTGATTAACTTTTGGAGGTGGATAAAAAGGGGGGTGGCATTGGTGGAGGGTTTTATATAGGGAATTGTCTCAAGGAGAGGAACTGAATGAGCAATGTAAGCGCTATCAGTATATAGATTAAAAGGATGATTAGTTAAGGTTAAGAAGACTTGAATTACTGCATAAAGTTCTACAAGTTGTGCTGATTTAAAAGCAGATTGGACAGTGGTGGTTTGTCCGTCTATGGTGTAGGCAGCAAGACCATTAGAGGAGCCGTCGGTAAACACAAGGCATGCCTCAGGAAGTGGTTGAGAGGAAGTTATTCTTGAAAAAATAAAAGGGTGAATTTTGATGAATTGGAGTAATTTGTTGGCAGGGTAATGATTGTCAATCGCACCGGAAAAAGATAAACAGGTAATTGGCCACTCATCTGTGGTTTGTAAGAGCCAGTTTAGCTGGTCTTTTGTATAGGGTAATATTAACCTGTCAGGATCCTTGCCAAAGAACTGACGACTTTGTTCGCATCCTAAACGGACAAGGTTGGAAACGAAGGTAGCATAAGGGACGAGACTCTTGGAAGAGGAAGCGGGAAGGTGGGTCCATAAGAGAGGACCATGTTGCCAAAATACTCCAGTAGGGGTATGAGGTGTGGCACAGATAATGAATGAGAAGAGTTTGTCATAAGAGATAAAAGTGACTCCTTGGTTCTGAATGGCCACCTCGACAGTTTTTAGGGCTGTTATCGCTGCAGGGGTTAAGGAGTGGGGGGAGGAGGGGTTAGGATCACCTTTAAGGATGTCGAAGAGGGACTTGAGGTCTCTGGTGGTAAGTTTGAGATAAGGTCTAATCCAATTAATATCGCCTAAAAGTTTTTGAAAATCATTCAAGGTTTTTAAATGGCTGGTTTTTAATTGGAGTTTTTGTGCGGTGATTTTCTGATGGTGGAGCTCAAATCCTAAATAAAAATAGGGGTCTTTTAATTGAATTTTATCTGGGGCAATTTGGAGGCCTTGGTCTATTAATTTCTGTGAGAGTTGTTGACTACATAGGAGTACTTGGGAAGCATCTGCTCCTGCTAAAAGGATGTCATCCATGTAGTGAATTATATAGATAGTAGGCCATAATGTTTGAAAAGGGTCAATAATTTGGGCTATAAACTTTTGGCACAGTGTTGGGCTGTTAGCCATGCCTTGAGGTAGAACTTTCCAATGGAAGCAAGGCATGGGTCCTTTGAAATTAGTTACTGGTAAGCTAAATGCAAAGCGTGCCTTGTCTTCGGGATGTAAGGGAATGGTAAAGAAGCAATCTTTGAGGTCAATTATAATCTTATAAAATCCAGCAGGGATAGCCATGGGAGTAGGCAGACCTGGTTGTAAAGCCCCCATGAAAAGCATTGTTTTATTTATTTCTCTTAAATCTTGCAGTAGTCTCCATTTGCCAGATTTCTTTTTTATGACAAAAATAGGAGTATTGCCAGGGGAAGTAGTAGGTTTAATATGGCTGGCAGCAAGCTGTTCCTGTACTAACGTTGCTGCTGCAGTTAAATTTTCTGTAGTTAACGGCCATTGATGGACCCACACCAGTTCGTTGGATTTCCAAGTAATCTTATCAGCGTGGGGTACAGGAAGGTCAATAGCCGTCAGGGTAAATTTTCTATGCCTAGTCCAGCGCGATTAAGATTTGAGGTTATTTGAATGGGCTCTTTTATTCCTTGGGAATATTTCCCTAATCCCTGACCAGCACAAAACCCTCGTTTTAACATTTGGTGGGTGATGGTTTCATTTGGACTGCACATAATTAGTCTTAGTTGGCAAGGATGTCTCTGCCCCAGGGATTGACTGGGAGGCCAGGCACAACATAAGGTTGAACAATACCAGTGTTGCCTTCCTCGTCTGTCCATTTGAGGATTTCAGCACTCTGTTGGGGGTTGGAGGTTTGGCCAATACCCCGGAGATGGGTTAGGGAAGTAGTGAGGGGCCAGGAAGGGGGCCAGTATTTACTGGTGATTACTGTGGCGTCTGCCCCAGTGTCATGTAATCCTTCAAAAGTTTTGCCGTTTAATTGTAGCTTAAGGAGGGGTTTTTCTTGTGTGATTTGTCTGACCCAATAGGCATCAGAGGAACCGAGGTTATGAGTACCCCGGGTTTTTAGAGAATAAGGATGGTTGGAGGGTAAGAGGGGAAGTAATATTAGCTGAGCTATTCTTTGGCCTGGGTGAATGGTTATAGGGCCAAGGGAGGCGGAAGCAAGTATTTTAATTTCTCCAGTGTAATCATTATCAATGATGCTGGAGGGAATAGTGAGGCCTTGCAGGGTGGTACTGGCACGGCCAAGAAGAAGTCCTAAAGTGTTGGGGGGCAAGGGGACATAAACCCCAGTAGGAAGGATCTGGATGCCCATTTCAGGTGTTAGTATTGCACTGGTGGAGGAACAGAGGTCCAGTCCTGCGCTGCCGGCAGTTGCTCTGGAGAGGGAGAGGAGGCTTGGACTTGAGGGGGCGGGTTTTGGGGGACAAACCTGATAGCCCCAGGGATTTGTGCCCATTTGGGGGCCAGGGGCTGGCCCCGTAGGAAGTTTCCCTGCTTCTGAGGTAAGGGATTGCCTTGGGCGTCTGTTTTTGAATGGCATTCGGACGCCCAGTGTTTGCCTCGCTTGCATCGTGGACAAAGAGAGGGGGGTATGGGTCGTTCGGCCCTAGGGGCCATGCAGTCTCTAGAAAAGTGTCCTTGTTGTTTACAATTAAAACAAGTTTTTGGGTTGTTTCCCTGAGCGAATTCTTTAAGGGCGGCCCCAATAGCGAGTCCCATGGAGTGAGTGGTGCTGATACCTGCACAAAGTTTAACATAATCAGAAATGGTCTTGCCGCTGTGGTTGGCGGCTTGACATGCAGGGTTTGCATTTTCAAATGCGAGATGCTTAAAGAACTCGCTTTCATTTTCTTGTTGGCCGACGAGCCTCTCAGCCGCATTGGTAAGGCTGATGAAATTACTATAAGGCTCGTCAGGGCCCTGGCGACTGTTGGCCAAGGAGGTAGTTGCCAATCTCTTGGGAGGGAGCTTTCTCCATGCCTTGAGGGCAGCATTCTGTATTTGGGCCAGTAGGCCGGGGGAAAATTTAGCTTGTATAATCATAGGCACTACGTCCCATGAGCTTATCCCTAGTCCATTTCTTGGAGGTTTTATTTTCAAGATTGCGGGCTGCTGTTTCTTTACAGTTATCAGCATATTCGGTCCTCCAGAGGACATAATTGCCTCCAGGCAGGGTGGCGTGGGTTATAAAGAACCAGTCATTTGGGGTGAGCCACCGCTCACTCAGAGATTCAACTATAGATATAGTGAAAGGGGCTGTGGGGCCATAGAGGGACACAGCAGTTTTTAATTCTTTAACATGCTTGAAATTCAAACAGCGATACTGCTGATCGGCAGTTTCAGCTTTTTCAGCATCTGAATCGGAGGCCTTGTGGTCATTATCCGAGGAGTCATCTGCCGAGTGGTGTTCGTCCCCATCAGAGGGGGGTTTTGGTTCTGATTCGGGAGGGGGATCCCCTTTTATCTTAGTTACAGGAAAGGTGTGCAGCGCCTTCAAAGGTTTTTGTTTTGAGCTATGTTTATGAAACGTTGGGGTGAGCGCGGGGGGGTTAGTTCTAATTCTAAAGCACGTAACTCTTGAATGAGTTTTAAATGTTCCTTCCTTGTTTGGAGTAAGTCCTTAAGGGAGGAGACCTCTTGACATAATTTGAGTTTGACATTTTCAATTGGAGTGTCTACGCCTAGAATCGGAGCACAAAATGGAGGGGCAGAAGCATAGGAAGGGGGATGATTTAGGACGGAAGGGAAGGGAGGCCAGTCAGAATTGTGATACTTAGCGGCCTCCTCTTCCCGGGTGGTCGTTTCTTCAGGGGAGAGGGAGTCGGGAGGGGGCTCCTCCAGGGAGGGGTATAGGGAATTAACAGGAGGTTTGGGAGGTTCAGGATCAGGGGGAGTGTCAGGCTCAGGCATAGGAACAGAAACAGCAGGGCAGGCTGAGGGTGGTCTGGAGTGTTCTTTAAGCGCCTTTTCTCCTTCTTTAACAACTTCTTGGATATCAGGCCATTGGTTGTAAGTTTTTAAAATTTCATAGATCAAATTCCAGTAGGAAAATGCCTGAACGGGGATTTTTTCGGGGTCAAATGTTCTGTAATAATCTTTTAGGCAATCACCAACTCTAGTCCATCTCAGAACATCAATAGTGCCTTCTTGGGGGAACCAAGGACAGATATCACCAATAAAAACAAAAAATTTATAGAGATCTTTTTTCTTTACCTGAGTTCCTCGTGTCTTGAGGGACTCCTTGAGTCCCTGAATAAACAAGTCATGTTTACTTAACGTTTGTCCCATAAACTCGTTGCTTTCTCTTACCTTGACGGATCAGACTCGCAGGTGGGCAATTCTGCGGCGATCGGTGCAGATCTTCACTCACGTCCTTCTTGTCGCGCGGCAATCACAGTGCGGATTTTCACTCACAACCTCAGGGTTGCGGCAATCCAATGATAAGGGTACCCTTACTGGCAGCAACGTTCGATGACACCTCCGTACCCTTGCCCCACGTTTGGGCGCCATTGCCCCGGCCTGCGGGGAATTCAATGGGGACCTGGGAAACAAAGGGGGTCAGTCGAATGAGGGGACAAGAGACACGAAAGAATGAGAGCAAGTCAAGAGTCTGATCAAGCTCCAAAGAGTTTATTTTTCAGCTGGACTTATAAGCACACAAATGAGGAAGTAACTAAGGGCTATTCCTAACAGGGCGGGGAGGGGGCTAGTTTCTGGAGAATTACTAGGAGAAGGTCCCTAAGGCGGGGGGTGCAATTCTGAAGAGATATGCAAGCGGAAAGTACCGTTGCTGTTATGGTTGAATTCCTGAGAGTAGTTTGCTCGTAAAACTGCAAATCAAGCAGGCTTAGCAAGGGCCATTTTTGTGAGATGTTTTGGCTCCCAGCACCCAAGAGCTGGGACTGGTGTCTATACCTTTTCTCCTAGAGCCTTGCAAAGTGCTATGGCCTGAGAAATTGGGGACCTGCTTGGTGTGGTGGGGCTAAATGGCTCTGTTTTGTTTTCAGCTGTCTCAGTCCTACTCTAGTGAATAAGTTACTCTGGGTTGAAGTCTTTCAGCTTTGGAGAAATACCAGCAATTAAGTCACCCTGTCCCCCACAGGCAACAACTGGAAAAGGAAAATCAAACCTTCCCACAACCACACACCCAGGGTACCACTTAGGATAGTCCTTGGGTGATTTTCCCAGTTCAAGAGGTCCAAATAAATTATTCCAGTCAGCACCGGTCTCAGGTGGGAGAGTTCAAAAGGTCTCTGGCAACTAGAAAGCAGGTGTCTGGCTGCTCAAGTATGACTCCCTCCAGTGCTCTGTGAGGTCAGAAGGACCCACCCAGCAAATGAATTAGTCTGGGAAGGTCAATGCCTCCTTCCCCACCTTGTACCTCTGTCACACCCAGTCACTGGTACTCCCACAGGGCTATGACCCAGTTCCCTCCAATGATCAGATGCTCCAGGGGTTGTGCCTACCTGATTCACAGGGAGATCTATGTCTCCTCATCCAGGCCACCGCTTTCTGCCACTATCCAGCAGGGGGATGTGAGGCCTGACAACCTCGGGTGCTTAATGGAGGCTGGGGCAGTTCACTCAGTTCCAGGCCTGCCCCTGATTGATTTTGCTCAGAATTTGTTGCAGAATTTGTTTCTGTCCCAGCTATATTCCCCTGCGGATCAGACACTGTTTGAGTTCACAGAAACTGTGAATCAGCCCCAGTCTGTGCCACTTCCCGGAGCTGGCATGTCTATCTTCGCTGCAGTCTGTGTTGGGTCTGGTGCCGTTAGAGCTCACACTCAGCTGTCAGTTCCAGCCTCTGCCCACCTGTTTTTCTCTCAGTTATGATCCCCTGAGGTCTAGGTGCTTCTTAGTCTCACTAAAGCAGTCCTTCTGGCTCCATTCTGCCCTGGGAATAGGACTTCTCTGAGCACATCCCCGCCATGCCCTGCCCAGGCAGGTACGGCCTCAGGCATACCCTTTATTCATGGGTCCGTGTTTCTGCCCCAGATCTGTTCCTCCAGTGGTTGCCACTGGAGAAGATGCCTGGCTTCCTCTGGTTGCCCAGAGAGGCAGGGAGTGTCTCTTCAAAATATCCCCAGGGGTGTGAGCCCTATTGTTCCTGCTGCTGCTGCTCCTCTGTGCTGCAGGGCACCACCTCTCCCTCTCCCGTATGGTTCCCTCAGTTCACGGTCTTCTCCTTACTCCTGTGTAGCAGAATCAGCACAGACCAGCAACAGCCCACACCCTGTTCACACCTCTCAAGAAAATGCCCAAGAATCTGGACTCCATGGGGGATAGGCCTCCAGATCTTGGGGTGAGAGTGGAAGGGAGTGCTGGGAGTTCAGAATTACAGGTAGAGAATATACACAGTTTTATACAGTTTTATGCCTGGCGGGAAAGTGCCATGGCACATTCATAAGTCCTCTCTAGGGAAGGAGTTCCATTTTTTAGAGGGTCTCTCCCATGGGATAAAATAGGAGGAGATCTGAACTCTGCTTACTTGTTTGTATAGAGTGTACTGCCAGCCGTTCTCATGGGGGAGGGGACTCCTGTTCACTTGGTGATGGATTTTGTACCTATTTTTTGTATCCTTGGGGTTGCAGCTCCCCTCAGCAGGGTTGATGTGTGTTCTTCAACCTTCTCTCTTGGCTTATCTCCAAATCATTGGCTTACTTGCTAAACTTCTGTCCTTTAACTCCTATTCTGGATGGGAGCCTTTGTGGAAAGCTGGCTCCAGTTAGCCATCTTCCCTCTGCCCCCTATTATTATTATTATTATTATTATTATTTGAGACAGAGTCTCACTCTGTCACCTAGGGTAGAGCACTGTGGCATCATAATAGCTCATAGCAACCTCAGACTCTTGAGCTCAGGCAATCCTATTGACTCAGCCTCCTGAGTAGCTGGGACTATTGGCTCCTACCTCAACACCTGGCTAGTTTTACCCTTAGGAATAAATCTTAAACTACCTTCTTAAACAAGAGAGAAAGTCAAGAAACTACAGAAGGAAATATATTTGACTGTGTAAAAGTGAAATGTTTTGTTTGGAAAAAATTATGACATAAGCCAATTTGCAATTTGTTACCACCCGTGTCTAGGCAAGTCAAAAATGAGAATAAACACTTACAAACTTTTACAAAAAATTGACATTGCTATGACATTCAAGTGTGTGATTGCTAGGTATTGGAAAATTTAAAGTACTAGGACTTCACCAGGGAAAATTTGAGAAACACTTCCCTAGACAAAATACATACCCATGTGAGAATTCTGGGAAAAAGTTATTTGCAATGAAGCTGACAGTGTTAAAATTTATGGCATGCAGGAATTATACAAATCAATATTAAAAAAAATGAAAAATATGAATCAAAGAATATGCTGATTCAGAGGCGTGAAATCCAAATGCACAATGAACTGAGCTCATTTGTCACTTGAGCTCATGAATGGTAGTGGCTTGACTCTACTCTTCAGACTTACAAAAATTGAAGAGCTGAAATGCATGCTGCTAATGCAGATATAGACACATTCTTATACATTGCTTGTGGAACCATGAATTGTTATAGCTCTTTAAGAAAGCAATCTGGCAGTATCCATTAAAATAAAAATAAATTGAACATACTCTTTGACTCAGCAATACTCTTTCTGAGACTCTATCCTACCAAAATAAAAACACCCACAAGTAAACACGGCTCCTCAAAGATGTTTATTGCAGCCACATTTGTAGTTATAAAAAAAACTAGAAATAAAATAATGCCAATAACAGAGGAACAGCTGAATAAATTGTGGTCCATCCACCTTATGTAGCTATTAAAAAGAATGAATTAGAATTATAACAACTACCTTGGAAGGAGTTTTATGGGGTATCCTTGACAGAGGAAGACAAGACGCAGAAAATATTTCCTAAACTCTCATTTACGTAACAGAATAAATGACAAAACCCTATATCTGTATATACTTTATCTGTATATATTGGAATACAAGTATGTAAATAATGGAGAAAAGTTTAAAAAATATATGTCAGGTCACTAACATGGGTTATTACAGGTGTACTGGTGAATGTGTGAATAAACTTGAAAAGCCAAGAGAGGCAGGAAAAAACAGAGACTGCATTATAAATCACATTATTCATGATATGTTTCAATTTATGTAAACACACATTTTGAACATGTTCGTAAAACATTTTCACAGAATATTTCAAAAGATGGGTTACCTGTGTATGTATCAACTTGTAGAGATGGTCACAACAAAGTGACAATAAAATAAAATGTCCATCAGGAAATCAATAAAGAAAAGATTAGTGCCTTGGTAGAAAAATGCTCAAAGGACACATACCGCAATGTCAATAAAAGATAAAATCACTAATTTCCATGTGAAAAACATTTCACTTGCTTAATAATCAAAGAAATGCAAATGAAAATATTATGAGATGTTTTTGTCACATATCCGTTTTTGAAATGTTAAAATTGGCAACCAAAGGTTGTGGATGCCACTTTTTTTTTTTTTTTTTTTTTTTGCAGTTTTTGGCCGGGGCTGGGTTTGAACCCACCACCTCCTGCATATGGGGCAGGTGCCCTACCACTTTGAGCCACAGGTGCTGCCCTTGCCACTTTCAAATATGCTTTTAGAGGGCATAAAAATTAAAACAATAATTCTGGGGGAACTGTTTGCAATGTGTTTCAAACCATATCGATGCCATTAACATGGATTTCCCATCTAAAACTTTATCATATCAACAAAAATACATAAGTGAGGCGAGACCTTTTTGTGTATGTGAAAGGATCTCTATTAGTGGGTGTCAATTAATGAGTGAGACAACAGACTCTTAGTGTTCTGTACAGCAGGAACTGCCTAAATGTCCAACAGAAGGGGATTTGTTACATAAAAGGTTGTACAATCATACAAAATATCAGATGTGATGGAAACATATTCACTATGTTGTGATTAAAAAATGCAAGTGATGGGCGTTGCCTGTGGCTTAAGGAGTAGGTTGCCGGCCCCATATACCAGAGGTGGTGGGTTCAAACCCAGCCCCGGCCAAAACTGAAAAAAAAAAAAAAAATGCAAGTGAAATAAGAGTGTTAACATTTTGTTGCTTTTTGAGAAAAATATACCATTCCATGTAGAAAAATTGAAAAGACAAATACAAAAATGTTAAAAAAAAATAATTTAGGTGAGCATGGTGGGCTTATGGGATGGTATTTTCTTATCTTTGTGTCTTCTTGTAGTTTCCAGGTTTTCTGCATTAAGCAATAGTTTTAATTAGAATTAAAAAAAAGACGTTATAAAAATGTTAAAAGGCTGTAAAGATTACTGTCTCTGGAAGAGCACTGGGAAGGGAGATTACGTAGGTAGGAGTGATGTGCTCTAGTCAGGAAGAGAGCCGCCCACCAGGCCTTGTCTCCCTCTCAGCATCAGTTTGGCACGTGAACCCTAACATTTTGCTTTCAAAGCTAGAGATACAATCAGAGGTAGGTCATTAGTTAATTGCTTTGAGGTTATTTCCAAAGTCCCTAGTGAGCTCTTGTAAGCGATTAGTAATATCATTATTACTTACGCAATTGTGGGCCAGGCTATTTTTGCTTTCTCAGCACTGACTCAGGGTTTTGTAGGCGAATGGCTTTCAACTTGGGATTCCCTAACCTCGAGAGGTCCAGTATGGTGGAAAGGTCTCTGAAATACTTCATATACATCAAAAGTATAGAGAAATTATGCCTTTATCCTTATAGTGCTGATATAGACTGACAAAGCCTTACTTTAATAGCCATTGTGTGTGTGTGCGCTTGCTTTTAATGGACACATATTGCAATAATTTTAAAGGACACTTATTGCAATTCAATAAAAGATCCAATTATATACAATTCTCAATTTGATACTTTGTGATGAATTGTTAATTACAGTGGTTTTTGAACTATTTACATGGGGAAAGTTGATCTATTACTAAATTAATACAAATTTGGGCTTCTGAAAAGTCTTTCAAACATAGAATTAATTTTTTTCCCTAGTGCCAAGATTATTTTTGTATTTAATATTCAGGCTGAATCACGTTACTTAAAATTTAATTTTAACCCTGCTTTCAGATATGAACTGGTTGTGATGCTTCTGGAGGAGAAGAGACAGTAAGGAAATACACTTCTAACTTGGCAATCATTTTCCATTTTCCAAACGGGCTGATTGAGGCACAGATAGATCAACACAAGGTCCTGATTGCTGAAGGAAAGTGCTATTAACAGGAACTATATTCTCAGTTTCCTAGTTTTTCTTCTCTTTCTGGGTTCTAGGGTTATTTCCGAATAACTTTTGCACACAGAAGATGACAAACATGCACACTCACTGACAATTAGAAAGAGAGAGATTTCTTTGTACGCATATTTCCGAATAACTTTTGCACCCAGAAGATGACAAACATGCACACTCACTGACAATTAGAAAGAGAGAGATTTCTTTGTACGCAGCATTGTTTCCTATAATTCCCTCTACACTTCAGTGAGGTTATTGCTATAATTAGGCCCCCTTTTAACAGAAGAAGGGCTGAGGATGAAGTTAAGCAACTTGCTTAAACATTAACTTGCTTAAAGATAGAGGAAAAGCCAAGATCTGAACTTAAGAAGTCAGAATTCAGGGTCCTGTAGTTAACTCCTCTATAACACTATGTTCCCATCCCAGGAAAAAGCAAAAGTTATCAGGAAAGAGCTTTTTAATAAAATGGCTAATTGTGGCAACCAGCCCAGAGACAAGATGGGAAACCCATTTAATTTTATTTCCATGACTGATACATATCTTCAAATTAGGTTTCTTGCTGGAAATTTTTAAAACTTAAATTGGAAAGTCTGAGAAACTTAAAACAATACTAACAAAAATTTCTGGCCAGTGGCTGATCATCAGGGATATCATTTTTTTTTTTAAAGGATATTTAGCCAATTTAATGCCCAGATTAAAGTAATGGTTTCTTAATCTAGATGATAGATTAAAAAAAAATATTATCTGATCTCAGTCTATTCTTTAAGTGGCCAGGACAAAAAAAGAAAGTGTTTTCAGAGTTTTTTTCCCCTTTACTGCATATTTTCTGGGGGTTTCTGAGTTGTATGAACAGGCTGTCATGCTTCAGGGGTAAGAAATTTAGCTCTAGCCACACAATTCTGACAGTCCAGAAGAACTCATGTAGGTGGACGCACAGATTTAAATCTTGTACTCCAAGCAAAACTTTCAACAAAAACATAGAAAGGCCTGGTGTGATGGCTCACGCCTGTTAATCCCAGCACTCTGGGAGGCTGAGGTAGGCAGATTGATTGAGTTTAGGAGTTCAAGACTGGTCTGAACGAGAGTGACACCTGGTGTCTACTAAAAATAGAAAAACTAGCCAAGCATTATGGCAGGTGCCTGTAGTCCCAGCTAGTGAGGCTGAGGCAGGAGGATTGCTTGAGCCCAAGAGTTTGAGGTTGCTGTGATGATGCCACATCACTCTACCCAAGGCAACAAAGTGAGACTCTGTCTAGGAAGGAAGGAAGGAAGAAAGTAAGAAAGAGAGAGAGAAAGAAAGAAAAATCAAAGGAGGGAATGCAATGGCTACTGTGTGTGTGTGGGTGTGTGCGTGCGCCCATGTGTGCATGCTAGTGCACACATGTTGCTGGGGTAGGGGGTGGGAAAAGAAGTGGAGAAGTCCTTTTTTGATTTCTCTGAGTCTTCAGTCTGGTTATCCAGGTACATCAATATTACAAACCATTTTCCTAAACTGAAGAGAGTCATGAGTTCCTAAGTGCAGCCACCCAAATGCCTGCATAAGCTCAGCAAAACTTTTCTTCCAAGAGGAACACACCTCCTGGCCTGTGTCCTGGTGAAAGAGAAAGCATATGGAAGGGGCTTCATGCTCTGGGCACTAATCACAGAGTTGATTATCTTAAGGTAATTTTTTAGAAGTAAAAAATCTAAACACTTATTATTGTAAAAATAGCCTTTGCGGCGTTCTCTGGAAAGGGCTCTTCTCAGGGGCTATTTCATTATGCGGGAGTGTCCTGACACTACATGAGAAAGGACTCGATAAAAATGAGGGCTGTATGGTGAATTAGGCTGGGGACTCTTCTGTGCCACCTTCTCAGTGGTGTCCCTTCCCCAGGCCCAGTTGCCCTCCCTGTCCAACTTCTGTAGCCCAGTTGTGGCTCCAAGGCACAGGCCCATCAGAACTTGCCATTGTCTTTGTCAGTTCCACTGGTGCCCATGCTCCAAGTTCAATGTCCAGTTCTTACTCCTTATCTTAACCCACTAGCAGCATTTTCCCTCTTGCTTTCAGAACAAACACTGCCCTCTTTTTATTTCCCTTCTGAATCACTGGACACTCCTTGCCCACACAATGATCCCTGCCATTTTTCCACCTCATGCTGAAGGCCATCTGGGCTCAAACTCGGAACTCTTCTCATCCTGTGTGAACTCGTTTGGTCTTGTGGCTTTTTTTTTTTTTAAATTGTTTGGGATTCGTTGAGGGTACAAAGAATGAGGTTACATTAATTTCATTTGTTAAAGTCCCTCCTATAATTGTCCCACCCCTAAGAGGTGTGCCATACACCATGACCCCCACCCTCCTCCTGCCTCCCCTCTCCCCACTTGCTCATTCCCCTAACATCCCCTCCTCCCGTATTAGCTCATCTACTGCCTTCATATTAGAATAGAGTACTTGGGATTCCTGCTTCTTCATTCCTGTGATGCTTTATTAAGAAGAATGTGTTCCATCTCCATCCAGGTTAACACAAAAAGATGCAAAGTCTCCATCTTTTTTAGTGGCTGAATAGTATTCCATGGTATACACATACCACAGCTTGTTAATCTATTCCTGGGTGGGTGGGCAGGCATTTAGGTTGTTTCCACATGGCAATTGGAAATTGGCAATTGTAAATTGAGCTGCAATAAACAATCTAGTGCAAGTATGCTTATGATAAAAGAATTTTTTTTTCTTCTGGGTAGGTGCCTAGAATAATGGGATTGCAGGATCAAATGGTTCTTGTGGCTTTAAATACCAACTCTATGCCAATGACTTCTGAACTTAAATTTCCAGTCTCCCTTAAACTTCAAAATCTCCACAGTGCTGAACTGATATCAGTTGGCTATCTAACAGGCACACAGACTAAACAAAACTAAAATAAAATTCTGAGCCATTACCATCTCTATTAAATGAAAACAAATCAAAAACAAAAATGAAGAAAAACCAACCATCCAATCAAACTAGAACCATTCTTCTAGGTGCTGGCCAAACTCAAAGGAACCTTGAGTCACACCACCCTTTCTCACATGCCTCATAATTAGTCCAGCAGCAGATTCTATCAGTTCGATCTTCAAAAAATATTGAGAAAAATATCATTCACTTAGATGACGTCTCCCTGCAAGGGTCCTCAAACTACAGCCCACAGGCCACATGAGGCGGTGTGATTGTATTTGTTCCTGTTTTGTTTTTTTTTACTTCAAAATAAGATATGTGCAGTGTGCGTAGGAATTTGTTCATAGTTTTTTTTTTTAAACTATAGTTCAGCCTTCCAACTGTCTGAGGGACAGTGAATTGGCCCCCTGTTTAAAAAGTTTGAGGACACCTGTCAGGTTTCTCTGCCTAAGCATCACTGGAATTTTGGGTTGGGAAACTCCTCTTTGTTGTGGGGCCTGTCCCTGTGCCTTGTGGGATGTTTAGCAGCCTCTCTGGCCTCCACCCACTAAATGACAGCACATCTCCAGGTGGGACAACAAGTAATGTCTGCAGACACTGTCACATGTCTCCTAAAGGGCACAGTACTTCCCATTTGAAAACCACTGCTCTATCCCAAAATTCCTTCACGTTTTACCTGGGTGATGTCAATGACCTCACAATAGGTTTCCTTGCTCTCACTGTTGGTGTCATGCAATGGACTCTCTAACCAGGAGCCAGAGTGATCTTTTAAGAATGAATCAGATCATTTCACTCTGTTGGCATCTTGGTCACGTGGTGCTCAAGTCTCCCTTGTAGAGAACCTGCTGAGAGGAGGCTGAGGAACAGCGTCTGGCTGCAACCCTTGGGTCTGCTCAGGGCTCATGCTGAGACTGAGCTCTTCTCCAGCTGCATTCAGCCAGAGTGGACCCCTGCTGTGTCTGTTTGAATGTCTCTCAGCTGTACAGCAAGTCCTCACTTAACACAGGTGAAAGGTTCTTGGACACCATAACTTTAAGTGGAACAACATATCACAGAGCCAGTTTTAAATTGATATAAATAAGAGTTAAGTTCCTTATATTTCTGGTGACAGAAAGTAAAGAACCAGAACACTTCTAATATTAAACATTGAAGTAAATGTAAGTTCTTCATGCATTCACTCTGACCAAGTACTTTAAGATTGCAGCCAAGCTCCCACATCCCCTAGAACTTCAATGTTCCTTCTACTGCACTTTTCATCCCATCTATAGCTTCTTTGTATTGTATTGTATTATATTATATCATATCGCATATTTTGTCTATTTTATTGTCAGATATATTTCAAGTGTTCAGAACAATGTCTAACACATAATGTATATGCAATAAGCATCTGTGAAGAAATTGACTTATTCCATCAAACTTTAATATGTTATTTATACACGCATTTCTCATTAAACTAAGACCTCCATGAGGACAAATTTATTTTACCTTTGCATCTTTGATGTGTCTAAAGAGCATTCTAGGTTAGCCGTACATGTCTGTTGAAATTAGTTACTTTAAGACTCACTAAAATGGTTTTGGGAAATACCTATCCCATGAGGTTGTTTTTAGATTCAGTGGCACACTGTCAGTAAATTGCTAATGCTTGGTTTATTAAATGGGGGTTATAAAAAAGTGCTAAATTCCATAGGAAAGGAACTGGTGAGTTTTGTGGGAGTTCAGAGAATAACAAACTCACTTCCACATTTGGGAGGGAAAATGAATGTGACTCTTTTAAAGCTTTTTGCAAGAAGTAACATTTGAACTGAGCTTTGGGGAGAAGGACATCTATGTTCCTTTCCTCCACAATCTTTTTGCTTATTTAGAGGGGAAGGCATGTAGATGTGACCAAACCCTGGGTCATGGATTGGCTCATGTTTCCTAGGGCGTAAGTTCAAAGAACATCAAGTTAGGTCAACTGCGTGATGTGAGGTCTCTCTCCCTGAGCCCACGTGTCTGAATTTCTACTGGTCTGGGTGTCATGCCCTGCTCACCCCCTGCAATGCTGGCACCAGTCAGTGTGTGAGCTTAATGGGTGATGCTCTTCAGAAGCCAGCATGTGGCTTAGCAGCCTCTTCTCGAGGATCTTTGCATCCCATCTACCATATCCTCATTTCACTGAATGATGGCAAGATATATCTTTGGTCTTGGGGCAGAGTAGAAGTCCACAGACCAAGGGGCTTATACACCAAAATTTTCTTTTATCTGTTTAGAGTCTGGGAGTCTGAGCTCAGGCAGGGGTGGCTCCTCCTGAGGGCTGCAGAGAATTGTTCCAAGCACCTGTTCTCAGCTTGCAGGTGGCTGTCTTCTGCCTGGGCTCTTCACATGACATCTCCCTATGTACATGTCTGTTATTAATTTCCCCTCTTGATAAGGACACCAGTCATATTTTATTGATACCCACTCTAATGACCTAATTTTAATTTAATGACCTCTTTTAAAGACCCTGTCTATAAATACAGTCATATTCTGAGGTACTGGGGGTAAGACTTCAGCATACAAATTATTTTGGGGGGACACAATTCAGTCCATACCAAGTCCTCTTTAGAGTCAGAATCTGCACCAATGCCCCATTATTATTAGCCAAAAGCTCAAAATTAAGTGGGACTTTGACCTGTCGATGACAGATCCCATCTGATCTGTCATTGTTCCCTGTGCATAGTTCCCTACTGGGCTCTTCAGGATGAAGAAGTTGTTTGAGTACAACTGATTTTCCTATCCAAGTGCCAGCTAATGGTCTTCACATGTCCCTACCCTGGTGTGGATTTAGAAAGATGCTGTGATTTGAACATGTGAGGATAGTGGGAAATGGTTGAGCCTGTGGAGTAAATGTCATGTGCAGGGGTGAGACTAAGGGGACACATTTCCCACACTTGCTTTAGGGGTAAAGTTCAAAGGGGTGCCAAAAAGCTTACTAATTAAGATAAAAAATAATTTAGTGCAGTATTTAAAAATAAAATTAATCATCAAATCTGTAATAAACAGCAAATCAAACTTTAAAATTAAGATCCATGACAATCCTTCCATTATTTTTATTTTTTTATTTTTGAGTATTTTGTTTTACCTTTTCAAATTAATATGAGGGTAAAAGTTTTAGGTTACATTGCTTTCATGGTAAAGTTCCATTTGTAGAAGAGCCCCTCACCCAGGGAGCGTGTTATATACCCTAACAATGTGCACTATCCCACCTCATGCCCTCCCTCTTTCTGCCAAACATCTTCCCCTTCCCCCATCCCACTTCCCTCTACCCCTAAACTAGAACATTAGTGTTTTATTGTTCTTATGAGCAGGTAATTGTTTATATATTTATTTCATATTAGTATGGAGTATAGTTGAAATTTTTTTTCTATTCTTGTAATACTTTACTAAGAAGAATGTATTTCAACTCCATCCAGGTAAATGTAGAAGATGTAAAGTCTCCATCTTTTTAAATGGATGAATAATATTCCACAGTTTGTTGATCCATTTGTGGGTTGACAGGCACTTAGGTGGCTTCCACAACGTGGCAATTATGAATTGAGCTGCAATAAGCATTCTAGTGCAAATGTCTTTGTGGTAAAATGATATTTTGTTCTTCTGGGTAGACACCTAGTAATGGGATTGCAGGATCAAATGGAAGGTCTACTTCTAGATCTTTGAGAATTCTCCATACTTCTCTTCAAAAAGGCTGTATTAGTTTGTAATCCCACCAGTAGTGTAGAAGTGTTCCCTTCTGTCCACATCCACACCAATGTCTGGTGTTTTGGGACTTTGTGATGTGGGCTAAAAATCCTTAATAGCAAATACAGTTCTTAGAAATAAAAACAAATTTAGAGGTTGCCAGATTGCAGGTTATATTAAAAGGCTACAGTGATCAAAATAGCATAGTACTGGCAGAAAAATAGACATGTAGATCTATGGAATAGGATAGAGAATCTAGAGATGAAGCCAGCCACATGTTGTCATTTAATCTTTGATAAGCCTAATGAAAACATGCGATGAGGGAAAGAATCCTTATTCAACAAATGGTGCTGGGAGAACTGGTTATCTGCACCTCTCACCATTGACAAAAATTGATTCTCATTTGATAAAAGATTTAAATTTATGACACGAAACAATAAAATTCTAGAAAAGAGTGTGGGAAAAAGACTTAAAGATACTGACCTGAGAAAAAACTTTATGAGGAAGACCCACCCCCCAGCAGTTGAAGCAATACCAAAAATAAATAACTGGGATTTGATCAAACTAAAAAGATTTTGCACAGCTAAGGGTACCACAACCAATGCCAATAGACAGCCCTCAGAATAGGAGTTTTTGCATGTTATGAATCTGAGAAAGGCCTGATAACTAGAATCTACAGAGAACTCAAATTAAACAATAAGAAAAGTACAAACAACCCTGTATAAAAGTGGGCAATAGATTTGAATAGAAACTTCTCTGAGGATAACAAACGAATGGCCAAAACACATGAAAAAATGCATGTGATCATCTTTAATCACCAGAGAAATGCAAATCAAAACCACTCTAAGATATCACCTAACCCCAGCAAGCATCCTTCCATTATTTTTATTACCTTCTGAGAGCCTCTCTTTTTGGATTAAAATCTTGTTAGATGCTCATTACTTTTCTATTCATTCTTTTTACAAATTATTTGTATATTGAGTGCCTACTAGTAAATGCCATGTGGAATAGGAACTAAATATTTGTCAAATATATAAACAAGCAAATACCAAATCGCAAAGTCTTTTCTTTTAAAGACACTCATGGTGACTTTCCACTCTCTAATAGAAAGAAGAAATATTGTCAAACAGGTGAGTGTTACAGGGCCCAGGATTACATGGTGAAGGGCTCTTAAAATAGGGTTTTTACTTATTAATTCAATAAATAATTATTTAGTATCTACTGCTACAGGATGCTACATATATCAGTTAAGCATTTTAAAATGTTGATAGGAAAAACCATCTAGAAACTCAAAGTATATGTAGTCAGTATTATTAAGACATTAATTTCATGGAGCAAGGCTTCTTTGGTGAATTACTCTGTGAGAGAATACTTGCCAGATACATGTGATCACATCCCTGCAGGAGTAGGCAGAGAGGGCAGAGAAAGGGTCTTTCTTCTTTATTAGTCATGCAAACAAGAGAAATAATCCAGACTGGCAAAAAATGGAGAACTCTAAGTACAGCGATGAATATTTCAGTGCAAGAGCTGTGCATTTGAATGCAACAATCTCACGTCTGCCAAGCCCATATGAAAACCACATTTTGCTATCAGTTAATCTCTACTGTATGAAGTTTTAGGGAGGGAAGCAAGCAAATTGCATTCCTTGTTCATAAAACCAGATGACCCTCTAAGGGAAGCAGTTAGCAGATGAGGTTTTAAGTAATTTACTGGAGGGTTATGGAGTAAATGCTGGAATAAGAGGTAAAGCTCCAAGTTCCCTCTCTCTATGGGAAGGGATGATATGGGAGGGAACAAAATTGCCCTCTCTCCTAGGAAAAAAGGATGAAAGAGATGGGATAAGGAAGACAATTAGACTAAGCCAGACAATAGGCAGGAAATTAGCTGTAGTAAATGGTTTATAAGAAGACCACCCAGACCAGTGGTGTGAATGGACCCATGTAGCTGGAATGACAATCCAGGGAACCCTGATGGTCACCTACAGTGTGAAAGAAACCATCCCAGGATGCTCTGGGGGGACTCGAGGGTGGGCAAGACATGGTCTCCGCCCCGAGATGCTGACTATAAACAGGGAAGAGAAAGGCATCCACGATTCCTTTAAATGCAAAACTCTGGAACATACTAATATAAATGCACAAAATGTTATATATGTCCTACTAGGATAATAAAAATATATATATGTGTGTACATATCCACTGTATATGAAATTTTTAAGTCGTATTAAATAAGCATCTGGAAGCCTGGCACTCATTCTCTTCCTAATCTGGAAACTATGCAATTGTTTAAAGCTAGTACCCAGCACAGAAAGAAACAACAATAAGAATATAAATTTTGTGTTCAAGAAGCAGTAGGTGTGACTTTCCGGTGTTGAGTTTACAGGGCAGCCATACGTCTGGGCCTGTGTCTTATAGGAATGCTGTGAAGTCATCACTTATGATGACAGATAGCACTGGCAGGCCCTGGTTCCTTGCACCACAGTAACCCCAAGAGTTTGATTCCACCGGGTCACAGCGTCACTGGCAGCCCATCTTTCTGTTTGGATAGATCTCGGAATGGCTGACTGGCACTTTGCAGAGATCCACCCCCAATTTGCAGCCCTGTTGCTCTGCATTTCTGGTGCAGCCTCTCCCAAGTCAGCGTCAGGTGCTGGGAGTTCATTCCCTTAATCTCTGGTGTGGACAGGACATTCTTGACTGTGCCAAGGTCCTTGCCTCTTCAGCTCTTGCTCCCAAAACATCTGTCTTCCACAGTGACCCTGACAGGGGGAAAGAACTGACCTCCGTGTCCTTAAACTCTACTTTTTCAAAATAACAAACACAGTTTAATACATTGGGGTCTTTAACATTACTGACCTGGGGCTCTGGGCCCCAGGAAAATGGACACATCTACCCCTGAGATGCTGTTTTCCCTCCAGTGTCAATATTGGCAGAGGGAGGGGGATCAATGGAAGTCTTGTGGACCAGATTTGTCATTGGAGGGAGGAGAATCAAAGACCTTGTCAACACCAGTCTGACTGCTTTTTTGGATTACGTTTTGTGTTCTGGGGAAATGGTGGGATGCCTACAAATAGCCAATGAGGCCCAGCATGCTGCCAGATTATTTCTATTTCCTCACTACTTACTCTCTAATAACTACTAATTTAGTAACAAAATGGGTGATTTTTTTTGACCCTAAAGAAGTAATAATCTCAAAGTTCTATGGGGTCTTTCTTGCTCTTTCTTTCTTTTTTTTTTTTTTTTTGGCCAAAGCTGGGTTTGAACCTGCCACCTCTGGCATATGGGGCCAGCACCCTACTCCTTTGAGCCACAGACACCACCCTCTTGCTCTTTCTTTTAACTCTTCTACAATATCCCCTCTACCTTTAAAAAACTTATTGGATCAGCAACCACACAGTTGGCCACTGTGCATTGTAATTGAAATACTTATTGGGATTAATCAAACTTATACAATGTTCACAAACCCCTCAGGGTTGAATGACTCTCAACAGCAATCCTCCCAGGGTTAAGAAACAAGACTGGGAAGTTACAGGGAAAAAACCTCTCTTGATGTTTACTGATACTTGCCATAGCTTCTAAAAGTAAGCTTAAGAGAAGCTTAAGACACTTAAGAGAAGAGTTGGCATGATGAAGAACCATTTGGAAAACAACCAGTAGCAACATGAATGGAACTGGAGGCCATTATCCTAAGTGCAATAACTCAGAAATAGAAAGTCAAATTGCACGTTCTCACCTGCAAGTGGGAGCTAAGCAGTGGGTCTATTTGGATATGCAGAGTAGAATCATAGACACTGGAGATCCTGGAAGGTGAAAGAGTGGGAGCTGGGTGAAGGATGCAAAATTACCTATTGATATGGGTGAACAAAGGTCTGGACTTCCCCACTATATAATACATTCACGCACCAAAACTGCAGTTGTACCCCTGAAATCCACAAACATTTTTAAACAAAGAAAGGCGACCATTTAAGGAACAACAATTGGAGATATTAATGATATGGCAGCACTGATGAAGGATGATTAAGTAAACAAGTTTCTACTTTATTCGCAGCAGTAAAACTAGGACCAATATTTGAAAATTACCAGGAAACAGGTTTTATTTAGCCTCCTATAAAGAACTTTTCAGCAAACTGGACTGTTTTAAAAAAGATCATTCTCCCTTTAAAAAAAAAGCAGAGGTTTTTCCAACATTGAAAATATTCAAGTTAAACCAAGACCAAATGGCATGAGAAGCTGCGCTGGGCAGAAGGGCACACTGCATGGCCTTGTAGGTGCTCCCAGCACTTCCGATCCTTTGATTCTGGGAAGAAAAGGGAAGCTAGCAAACAGGAGGACTTCAGGATCCCGGGGATCTGTCCAGGATCTGTGGAACCGCACAGTCAGATGTGGTGTCTCCCACAAGTTCTCTTATTGTGATAACTCCTTTAGGCCAAGAGATGGACACTAATAATTCTCACGCAGGGAATTAAAACCATTCTCTTTTAATGCTATTTGAAGCCAAACCTTCAGAGCACTCTTTCTTCCCCACATTTCTCTCCCTTTCTTTGTTTAAAAGAATTGTGTCAGGAGCTGTCTTCCTCTCTAATCATCCTTGTCACTGCTGCTCAGGATGGTTTTACAAACTGGCAAGCAGATCTCCCAGAGAAAATGGATGATGGGCAGTTCTAAAGGGGAACACAGAGACTTTTCATCTTGGAGCTACGAGCTCAGCAGATGGGGCAGACATTGCCTTAATGTTGCCCCAAGATGAGAGGCTGCCCCCTCACAGGGAGTTCTCTGAACGTGAGCTCCATAGCGCTCACCCCCATACTGCTTCAAAGTGCTGGTTTGCCTGACAGTGAGAAGTCCCTGCCAGATGAAACCTCCAGTTACTGCTCACTGATGATTTGCAGACACACCAGTCACTCTTGCAAGATCAACAGCCAGGTTAGTTATGGGACACACTGTCAGAGGGTTTGATAGTGTGGCCTTCTCAGCAGCCAAGGCTGATGCCCCCTGGAGAGTGTGTGGTGCTTGTAGTGAGTTTAATTTAAGGGGGAGCTGATTTTCATCATAATTAAACAAGGCAAGGGGGATCAAAGGACATTTCTGTGCCAGTCTACAAAGACGCACGTCGAGGCACTGAGTCAGATGTCATGCTTTTAGGAGCCTGCGTCCTGACAGTGTCAGCTCTGAAAGAGAAGCAAAGAATCACGTCTTTCAACGCTCTTTGGCATGACTGATTTTTGCCTTTTATCCTCGTTATCATAGGCCCAGCTATAAAAATGGACTCAGGATCCTGCAATGAGGTGTTAGGAAACCCAGGATGACTTGATTCTTCACACGAGCAGGAGAACTCCATGCTCTGAACAACACTTCTTCCTTTAGGGTGGTTGTGGATTTTAGTCCATTCGACATCAGCTTTCACCCTATCTTATACCATCTCTGCAACACACCCCTTTGTGTGCCTTCATTCAGCAGACCTCAATAACTAAGGACCGTTTCCATGGGGGGAAGCCAATTATCTACTTACCTTCCACTTTTGTCCAGTAGGCTACTGGAATCACTATTGGCTGCTGAACTCTAGGAGGTAAGTGTAGACCAAATAGTGTATGTTGCTCATATTAATTTGGTATAACAAAATCTGCTGAGGTTAGATCAAACATGAAGTCCAGAGCTTCCTCCCGACCCTGCAGACTGGGGATGCTCCATGGTGGCATCAACTCTGTGAGCCGGGGGTCAGCTCTCTCCTTCACTCCCTTCCCACATTTCTGGAATAGCTCTAACCTGTGGCTCAGCATAGCTTTGAAAGACATCATCAGTGCAGCTGTTTGACATAGTTGCTTTAATTTAGCAAACATTAATTCAGTACTTATTATGTGCCAGGCTCTGGCTAGGAATGTAAAGATAAGGGGAACATCTGGGGAAGCTGTGTGTGTAAATAGCTGTAATGTGTGAGACATGCCGTGATAGTAAGTTCACACTGTGAGGGGGTACCGGGGAGAAAATACTGAATTAGGAACAGTGGGGGTCAGTGAAAGCAATTTAGCGGAAATAAAAACTGGTAGAAGAATCATTTCTTAGGGTTTACAAAACAGAAAGGGCAGGTGAAAGCTTTGGATTCCAGCTTTTCAATCTATAACATTATAGGTATTATTTAGGACTCTTTGGTGGTCTAATGGCAGAAAACTAACTCAAATTGCTATAAGCTAGGAAAAAAATTAAGTGGCATTATACTGCAAGATAAAAATTTCAGGTATGATTGGATTCACAGGCTCATTAATCAGCTTGTTTCTTTTCTATTAAGTTGTTTGATTTCCTTCTGTATTTTAAATATTAATCCCTTAACAGGTGTATGGTTTGCAAATATTTTTTCACTTTCCATAGGCTGTCTCTTCATTCTGTTGATGGTTCCTTTTGCAGCACAGAAGCTTTTAGGTTTCATGCAATCCCATTTGTCTATTTTTGCTTTTATTGCATGTCTTTTGGGGTCATAGTAAAACAAAAATCATTTCTCAGACCAGTGCATTGAGCTTTCCTGCTATGTTTTCTTTAAGTAGTTTTATAGTTTCAGTGCTCACATTTATTTTTATTTATTTTTTTATTATTAAGTCATAGCTGTGTACATTAATGCAATCATGGGGCACCATACACTGGTTTTATAGACTGTTTGACATATTTTCATCACACTGGTTAACATAGCCTTCCTGGCATTTTCTTAGTTATTGTGTTAAAACATTTATATTTAGTAAGTTTCACATGTACCCTTGTAAGATGCACCATAGGTATGATCCCACAAATCACCCTCCCTCTGCCCATCCTCTCTCCTCCCCTCCCCTCCCCTCCCTCTCCCCCTTCCCCATATTCTTAGGTTATAACGGGGCTATAGTTTTCATGTGAAAGCTAGGGGGGGAGAGACAAGATGGTGGACTGAAGCCAGCTTTCAACAGAGGCTCCCATCCAGAAGTAGAGTTAAGGGACAGGAATTTAGTAAGTATCCTGGTGGATTTGAGCTGCACCAAGAGAGAAGGTTGAAGAACGCACATCAACACTACTGAGGCGAGCTGTGATCACAAGGATGCAAACAAAAGCAAAATGGCTCACTTCTGGATATTCTGAAGCCACACCCCCTGTCTCCCCGGGCAACCAGAGGAGGCCATCAGTGAGCAAAGGATTTGCCTGATGCTGCTTACAAACCCGGGAAGCTTCCAGGGCAGGGCCAACTAAGAGAGGTAATCGGACACAAACCTCCAGCAGCAAAGACGTTTGAACTCAGAACAGCCCGTCTTCTGTAGGCGATTTTAGCAGAAACAGAGACAGAACCCTGCAAAGTTGTCTGTTCTGTTAGCAACATCAATCAAGGACGGGGCTAAGCCTGAGTGAACACCTCCCTCCCACCACCTGCATCAAGCACTCAAAGATGTCAGGCCCCATCTCCTCCTGCTAGATAGTAGCAGACTGCAGGGGCCTGGCAGACTTCCTTGCAATTCAGGCAGATGCAAACCCCTGGAGTATCTGTTCACTACAGGCAACTGGGTTAGCCATCTGCAGAGATACCGGTGACTGGGTCCGATGGAGGGGCAAAGTGGGGAAGGAGACATCAACCTTCCCAGACTGATCTACTTGCTAGGTGGCTCCTCCTGACTCCATGCAGCACTGGAGTAAGCCATATCAGAGGAGTCACCAGACCCCTGTGATCCAGTTCCCAGAGACCTCTTGAATTCTCCCACCCAAGACAGGTGCCGATTGAGACAATCGATTTGGACCTTTTGAACTGAACTAATGCACTGAGGACTTTTCAGGCGGTGCCCTGGGTATGTGGTTGTAGGAAGGTTTGATTTTCCTTTTCCAACTGGTGCCAGAGGTGGCTGTGCGGGGTGACTTAATTGCTGGTTTTTCCACACAGCTGAGACTTCAAGCCAGAGTAAACGTTACAATAGGATCGAACAGAAACCAGCTGAAAACAAGACAGAACCACTTAGCCCCACCACACAAGACAGGGCCCCAGTTTCTCAGGGCACAACAATGTACGGGCCCTCAATAAAGCCCCAGGGGAAAAATCAAAGGGAGTAAAATAACCATGGGGCGGAATCAGCGGAAAAACTCTGGTAACATGAATAACCAGAATAGATCACCCCCCCCCAGAACAGATATGGCAGATATGATTGAAGATCCTATTCATAAACAACTGGCTGAGATGTCAGAAATCGAATTCAGAATTTGGATTGCAGACAAGATTAATAAAATGGAATTAGGAATTCGAGGAGAAATTCAAAAGTTGTCTCAAGAATTTAACGAATTTAAAGACAAAACCACCAAAGACTTAGACACACTGAAGCAAGAATTTGCAGCCCTCAAAGATATGAAAAATACAGTAGAATCCCTCAGCAACAGAATGGAGCAAGCAGAAGAAAGGATTTCTGACATTGAAGATAAAGTCTTCGAACGCTCCCAATCTCTCAAAGAGGAAGAGAAATGGAGAGCAAAAACAGATCACTTACTCAGAGAACTCTCAGATAATTCGAAGAAAAGCAATATACGAATAATTGGGATTTCGGAGAATGATGAAGTGGCCTCGAAGGGCACAGAGGCCCTTCTGCATGAAATTATGAAAGAAAATTTTCCAGACATGCCAAGAGAATCTGAAATTCAGATAGCAGACAGCTTCAGAACCCCAGCACGATTCAACCCCAATAAGTCATCCCCCAGGCATATCATAATTAGCTTCACTAAAGTTAACATGAAAGAGAAGATTCTCAAAGCAGCCTGGCGAAAGAAAACTATTACGTACAAAGGAAAGAATATTAGAATAACTGCAGATCTCTCTGCTGAAACTTTTCAAGCCAGAAGAGGGTGGTCATCAACTTTTAATCTCCTAAAGCAAAATAACTTTCACCCCAGGATCTTGTATCCAGCTAAACTGAGTTTCATTTATGATGGAGAAATTAAATACTTCAATGACATTCATATGTTGAAAACATTTGCCATAAGTAAACCAGCTCTTCAGGATATGCTCAGACCTATCCTCTACAATGACCAACCCAATCCTATACCACAAAAGTAAAGTCACTCAGAAACTTCGGATCAAACTCCAACTTCCAAACTGGCGAAAGGATTAAAAATGTCCAATGGACCTTTGAAAAACTCGATACCCAAAATTCCACCAGACTTATCAATACTCTTCATTAATGTGAATGGCTTAAACTGTCCTCTAAAGAGGCATAGGTTAGCTGACTGGATACAAAAACTCCAGCCAGATATTTGTTGCATACAAGAGTCACATCTTAACTTAAAAGACAAATACAGACTCAGAGTGAAAGGATGGTCATCAATATTTCAGGCAAATGGTAATCAGAAAAAAGCAGGTGTTGCAATTTTATTTGCAGATACAGTAGGCTTTAAACCATCAAAAGTAAGGAAGGACAAGAATGGTCACTTCATATTTGTTAAGGGTAATACTCAATATGATGAGATCTCAATTATTAATATCTATGCACCCAACAAGAATGCACCTCAATTTATAAGAGAAACTCTAACAGACATGAGTAACTTGTTTTCCTCCAGCTCCATAATTGTCGGAGATTTCAACACTCCTTTGGCAGTGTTGGATTGATCCTCAGCAAGAAGCTGAGCAAATGAAATCTCAGATTTAAAACTAACCATCCAATATTTAGATTTAGCAGATATCTACAGAACATTTCATCCCAACAAAACTGAATACACATACTTCTCATCAGCCCACGGAACTTACTCCAAAATTGACCACATTTTAGGTCACAAGTCTAACCTCAGTAAATTTAAAGGAATAGAAATTATTCCTTGCATCTTCTCGGACCATCATGGAATAAAACTTGACTTGAGTAACAACAGGAATCTGCATACTCATACAAAAACATGGAAGTTAAATAACCTTATGCTGAATGATAGCTGGGTCAGAGATGAGATTAAGAAAGAAATCGCCAATTTTTTGGAACAAAGCGACAATGAAGACACAAACTATCAGAACCTCTGGGATACTGCAAAGGCAGTTCTAAGAGGGAAATTTATAGCACTGCAAGCCTTCCTCAAGAGAACGGAAAGAGAGGAAGTTAACAACTTAATGGGACATCTCAAGCAACTGGAAAAGGAAGAATATTCCAACCCCAAACCCAGTAGAAGAAAAGAAATAACCAAAATTAGAGCAGAATTAAATGAAATTGAAAACAAAAAAATAATACAACAGATCAATAAATCAAAAAGCTGGTTTTTTGAAAAAGTCAACAAAATAGATAAACCTCTGGCCAACCTAATCAGAAAAAAAAGAGTAAAATCTCTAATATCATCAATCAGAAACAACAAAGACGAAATAACAACAGACTCGTCAGAAATCCAAAAAATCCTTAATGAATATTACAAGAAACTTTATTCTCAGAAATATGAAAATCTGAAGGAAATTGACTGATACTTGGACGCCACCTTCCAAGACTTAGCCAGAATCAAGTGGAAATGTTGAACAGACCCATATCAAGTTCAGAAATAGCATCAACTATACAAAACCTCCCTAAAAAGAAAAGCCTGGGACCAGATGGTTTTACGTCAGAATTCTACCAAACCTTTAAAGAGGAATTAGTCCCTATATTACTCAACCTGTTCCAAAAGGTAGAAAAAGAAGGAAGACTACCCAGCACGTTCTATGACACAAACATCACCCTGATCCCCAAACCAGGAAAAGACCCAACAAGAAAAGAAAATTATAGACGAATATCACTAATGAATATAGATGTAAAAATATTCAACAAGATCCTAACAAACAGAATCCAGCAACACATCAAACAAATTATACATCATGACCAAGTCGGTTTTATCCCAGGGTCTCAAGGCTGGTTCAATATACGTAAATTTATAAATGTAATTCAGCACATTAACAAATTAAAAAAACAAAGACCATATGATTCTCTCAATTGATGCAGAAAAAGCTTTTGATAATATCCAGCATCCCTTCATGATCAGAACACTCAAGAAAATTGGTCTAGAAGGGACTTTTCTTAAACTGTTAGAGGCCATCGACAGCAAACCCACAGCCAATATCATATTGAATGGAGCTAAATTGGAATCATTTCCACTCAGATCAGGAACCAGACAAGGCTGCCCATTGTCTCCATTGCTTTTCAACATTGTAATGGAAGTTTTAGCTACTGCAATTAGGGAAGAAAAGGCGATCAAGGGTATCCATGTAGGGTCAGAAGAGATCAAACTTTCGCTCTTCGCAGATGATATGATTGTGTATCTGGAAAACACTAGGGACTCTACTACAAAACTCCTAGAAGTGATCAAGGAATACAGCAGCGTCTCAGGTTACAAACAACATCCATAAACTGGTAGCCTTTATATACACCAACAACAGTCAAGTTGAAAAAGCAGTCAAGGACTCTATCCCATTCACAGTAGTGCCAAAGAAGATGAAATATTTGGGAATTTACCTAACAAAAGATGTGAAAGATCTCTATAAAGAGAACTATGAAACTCTAAGAAAAGAAATAGCTGAAAATGTTAACAAATGGAAAAACATACCATGCTCATGGCTAGGAAGGATCAACATTATCAAAATATCCATACTACCCAAAGCAGTATATAATTTCAACGCACTCCCTATTAAAGCTCCACTGTCATATTTTAAAGATCTTGAAAAAACATTACTTCATTTTATATGGAATCAGAAAAAACCTCGAATAGCCAAGACATTACTCAGAAATAAAAACAAAACAGGAGGAATCACACTACCAGACCTCTGACTTTACTGCAAATCGATAGTGATCAAAACAGCATGGTATTGGCACAAAAATAGAGAAGCAGATATCTGGAACAGAATAGAGAACCAAGAGATGAATCCAGCTACTTACTGCTATTTGATCTTTGACAAGCCAATTAAAAACATTCAGTGGGGAAAAGATTCCCTATTTAACAAATGGTGCTGGGTGAACTGGCTGGCAACCTGCAGAAGACTGAAATTGGACCCACACCTTTCACCATTAACTAAGATAGACTCTCATTGGATTAAAGATTTAAACTTAAGACATGAAACTATAAAAATACTAGAGAAAAGTGCAGGGAAAACCCTTGAAGAAATTGGTCTAGGCGATTATTTTATGAGGAGAACCCCCTGGGCAATTGAAGCAGCTTCAAAAATACACTACTGGGACTTGATCAAACTAAAAAGCTTCTGCACAGCCAAGAACACAGTAAGTAAAGCAAACAAACAGCCCTCAGAATGGGAGAAGATATTTGCAGGGTATATCTCTGACAAAGGTTTAATAACCAGAATCCACAGAGAACTCAAACGCATCAGCAAGAAAAAACAAGGGATCCCATCGCAGGCTGGGCAAGGGATTTGAAGAGAAACGACTCTGAAGAAGACAGGCATACGGCCTTCAGACATATGAAAAAATGCTCATCATCTTTAATCATCAGAGAAATCAAATCAAAACTACTTTGAGATATCATCTAATTCCAGTGAGACTAGCCTATATCACAAAATCTCAAGACCAGAGATGTTGGCGTGGATGTGGAGAAAAGAGAACACTTCTGCACTGCTGTTGGGAATGCAAATTAATACATTCCTTTTGGAAAGATATATGGAGAACACTCAGAGATCTAAAAATAGATCTGCCATTCAATCCTGTAATTCCTCTGCTGGGCATATACCCAGAAGACCAAAAATCACAACATAACAAAGATATTTGTTCCAGAATGTTTATTGCAGCCCAATTCATAATTGCTAAGTCATGGAAAAGGCCCAAGTGCCCATCGATCCACTAATGGATTAATAAATTGTGGTATATGTACACCATGGAATACTATGCAGCCTTAAAGAAAGATGGAGACTTTACCTCTTTCATGTTTACATGGATGGAGCTGGAACATATTCTTCTTAGTAAAGTATCTCAAGAATGGAATAAAATGTACCCAATGTACTCAGCCCTACTATGAAACTAATATGGGGCTCTCACATGAAAGCTATAACCCAGTTACAACCTAACAATAGGGGGAAGTGGGAAAGGGAGGGGAGGGAGTGGGGTGGTGGGTAGAGGGAGGGGGATCTGTGGGATCATACCTGTGGTGCATCCTACAGGGGTATTTGCGAAACTTGGTAAATGTAGAATGTAAATGTTTTGGCACAGTAACTGAGATAATGCCAGGAAGGCTATGTTAACCATTGTGATGAAAATGTGTCAAATGGTTTATGAAGTGAGTGTATGATGCCCCATGATCATATCAATGTATACAGTTATGATTTAATAAAAAAAAAAAAGAAAGCCATAAACTAGTTTCATACTAGGGCTGAGTACATTGGATACTTTTTCTTCCATTTTTGAGATACTTTACTAAGAAGAATATGTTCCAGCTCCATCCATGTAAACATGAAAGAGGTAAAGTCTCCATCTTTCTTTAAGGCTGCATAATATTCCATGGTATACATATACCACCAGTGCTCACATTTATGTCTTTATTTTGAGTTGATTTTTATATATGGTTTGTGATAAGGGTTTAAATTCTTTCCTCTGCATGTGGATATCCAGTTTTCCTCTATGGGTTCAATAGAACTTGGCCCCTTTTCACTTTTCTGCTCCACTGTCATTCTTGCTGGTTTTGTGAAGTAAGATACTTCATACATGATGGTAAAGGGACCACCAGCAGCTGCCCTTTCGGAAGAAAAGCACCTGTTCCTCCAAAGTCAAGCAAGGTTGCTACAGTGCTGCCTCTAGTTTGGCTGGGTTAATATCCACTTATGTTAACTACTGTGCCCACAGAGATGGACAACTCAGCTCAGAAGGTGTAGGTCATGTGCACACCCAAATGACACAGACTGAGAGTGGGGGAGGAGTGTTCCTTAAGGAAAATTCTAGTGGGAAAGGATGGATGTCAGGCAAAACCAACTGATATCCACAGTTCTTTCCTTTCTTGAGTCTGTTAGAAGTTTCCTTCCACCTTTTTTCTGAGGATCTTAGGATAGGGTTGTTGGATATAATAAATAAAAATACAAAGCATCCAGATAAATTTTAATTTTGATAATGTGTAATTTTTTTGGTGTATGTCCTATCTGAAATTTAAATTTAATCAGGCATTTTTATCTGGCAATCCTACAGCACCTCTCAGAAGTAAGCATTTGTACATATTAAAGTATACAAATTTGTTAATAGCTAAAAGATTCTCTCAATGTGAATTTCCTTTTAAACAGGGTTTGAAAGTTTCATGGACATAGTCATTATCAACACTGCCTCCTTGTAATCTTCCAAGGAGCTTTAAAAATATCAATGATGGGTCTCACTCTACCTACATGGAATCGGAGTATCTGAGGCTGGAGTTTAGAATTTTTCAAGCCTCCCCAGGAGATTTCAGTTTTGAAAAGGCCAGGCTGGAAAAGCAGGACAGGAAAGCATCAATTCTTTGAAGGTAATTTCTGCATTCAGAAACAGAATCAGAAGAAAAGAGGTCTGGAAAGGCTTTCTCAGTTTTTTTTTTTATTGTTGTTTATTTGTTTGTTTGTTTTGAGACAGAGTCTTACACTGTCATCCTGGGTGTGTTTACCAGTCAAAGAGGGTCCAATATGCAGAGCCGTGGATAGGTCCACCAAATTTTATTTGTCAGAAGGCCAGCTATTCTGGAGAACAGAGAGAGCAGCCTCTCTAAAATTGTTCTGTTCTCTCATTTCCAAAATTACAGTTTTATATATAAAGGTTAGTTTAACAATAGTCAGCACAACTCAGTGGCACTCTATTACAACATTTCCAATTCAGAAGTTAATTTCCTAAATCAATTCTCCTAAAGCAAAGACCACATTACCCTTATTTTAAATAATAATCAGAATATCTCAGTGACCTATTACAACATTTTTAATTCAAAAGTCAATTTCCTAAATGAATCTTCCTAAACTATTCAAGATGGGCATCTTTAGGGTGGGAGCTAAATTTATAAAACAATAAGAATGAGAGACAGGAGGTGAAGGTCATGTAGGACCTAAAATGATCAGACTACCTGTGTCATGCCCACCAAGTAGAGTGGGGTGGCATCATCACAGCTCACAGCAACCTCAATTCTTTTTTTTTTTTTTTCTTTTTTTTTTTTGTAGAGACAGAGTCTCACTTTATGGCCCTTGGTAGAGTGCCGTGGCATCACACAGCTCACAGCAACCTCCAACTCCTGGGCTTAAGCGATACTCTTGCCTCAGCCTCCCGAGTAGCTGGGACTACAGGCGCCCGCCACAACACCTGGCTATTTTTTGGTTGCAGTTCAGCCAGGGCCGGGTTTGAACCCGCCACCCTCGGTATATGGGGCCGGCGCCTTACCGACTGAGCCACAGGTGCTGCCCGCAACCTCAATTCTTGAGCTCAAGCCATTCTCTTGCCTCAGGCCCACAAGTTGCTGGGACTACAGGTGCGCACCACCATACCTACTATTCTTTTTTTTTAGGAGAATCTGAGTTTTTCTCTTGCTCAGGCTGTTTTTGAACTCCTGAACTCAAGCAATCCACCCATCTCGGGCTCCCAGAGTGCTAGGATTACAGGCGTGAGCCCTTGCTCCTGGCCCTTTTCCAGTTTTCCTAAGATCACACCAGCAGCCAGTCACCTACTCTGCTTCCACAAGATGCTTTCTGGTTCAAAGAATACACTGTTAAATGTGATACAGAGAAGTACCTTCTGGTATGATTTTTCTAATGGTGGGATGGGGGTGGGTAACTACGCAGTTATTTTACAAATGAATGCCAATAAAGAGTCATTCTCAAAAGGACAAAAAGTAGGAAGGATGGTTCAATTTTTTATCTGGTTTAAATTTGCTACATTTTGGTTATTTAATTATTTTAGGCATGTGCTAGCTCTGCGGTTGCGACACTTTCTGCTAAACCTCTTAATCAAGAGAAATTTGCAAGTTGTCTGTAGACTATGCTTAGAAGGGCTTTAGTAAAGGCCGTCTTCACCTGACAGGAGAGCGGAGCATTTTGAGATGGTCACCCTGTGGAGAGTCTGTCTCTTTCTTTCTGCTCCTCTGCTGTCCTCATTTTCTTAGATCATGTTAGTTCTGTGACTATGGCTGTTGCTTTGTCTTTAACTACATTTACATACATAGATTGTCTTCAGTTTTACATGCCAGGTCCTGAACTGTAGTCCAGACCTGAGTTGTATCAAAATCACCTGGAAAGCTCAACACACACATGCACACACACACTAGTCTCGTCTTCAGTAATCTGAGTAACCTGATGCAGTTGATGTGGTGTAGAGGGCATTTAGGTTATTGAAAATATCTCCCCCAAAATGATCCTATTGCACATTCAGCTTTGAAGACCACTAGGCTAATTTATAATACTCAGCAATCTGAGTTGGGTAAGATGGGTGGCACTGAAAATTACCTTTGATTGATTGGTATAATGCATGAAGAAGACCTTTATAACATACATCACCTCCTTCAATTCTCCATGAGCCTAGCAAGATTTTATTTCCATTTCCCAAGTGGAAAAACTGTAATTGATGTTAACTTTAAAATTTCACAATTTATACATGTGGAAAGGAGAGCTTTATTTCTTATAAAGGGTTACAGCCTCTAAGGTGGTCATCCTGACAGACTAGGGGTGCAGCCACTGGCAGAGCACAGAGACAGGCACTTTGAGGGAGAGTGGGACAGGAATGTATGCTGAATGGGTCAACTAAGTATACATATTCAATAGATTGTGGGAAGGGCTACGAATATTCATGAAGGGGGTCATGCACACGTATGATAAGGACACGTGCATGTTAGATGTGTCCCATGTTTACTCTGGGGAGGAGACCTAATGTTTAAAGGCATTAGAGTTAGGCCTTATATGTTAAAAGGTGACGCAGAGACAGGAAAGCCCTCAGTGCACAGCCTCTGGAAACTTGCCAGAACCAGTCCACGGTCCGTGGTCTCTTATCAGGAGCTACTGAAATCAGTTCCTTGTCCAGTCAAAGCTATAGTTATGGCTCATGGAACAAGGGGACAATTAGTCAGCATCTGGGAGTGGGTGAACTGCAATTGTTTTAATATCATTTATCTGGAAGCCAGTGCTTGTTTAGCTGCCAAAGAAAAAGAAAAAGCTTGTGGTAGTTGAAACATGGTGCATCCTGACATAACTAATGCCTAGCATGACCTTAGTTCTTGTTTATAATTTAATACTTTATTACAACAAGAGTGCATATGGCAGTCTTGTGATCTCTATTTTAACATTAATGGTAATCAGTTTTCCCACCTAAATTACCTAAAAGGAGGGGGTATAATGAGGCATGTCTGACTTCCCATCCCATCATGGCTCAGAACTTGGTTTTCTAAAGTTTCTCTGGAGTCTCTCCTGGCCAAGAAGTCGTTCACTAATTTGGTTGAGGGATTTAGGATTTTTAGTTTACACGGAATATTTTGTCCAACTAAATTTGTATGAAATAATATTGCCTAACTTAAATATTGCTGTCTTAAAATCTATGTAGTACTTAATTTACATAATGCAGATTTGAAGTGTGAAATACAATTGTTTTTTCTCCCCACCTCCTCAATAAAAAGATCACCTGGCTTACACAGAGGAGAGATGGGGTTCACATCCAGGTCTTGATCTGTGTCTGATGCCTGTGCAGCTATGCACAGTGCTTTCTTTCCTTACGGCCACAGGGAAAGCATAGGGGCCTGAGTGGAGTCATCCATGTACTTGAAGGCTTTATCCATGAGCATGCCACTAGATCCTCTGTTTCTTAGGTTCTCTCCTTTGATGGATACATCTTATGAGGCAGAACAACCTATAAACCATGTGAAAGAATGCTCAATGACTTACTGTGTCTCCCAGAACAAATAACAGTGGCCTTCCTCTAAGTGATGAGACATTCTTTGATAATGAAGTCAGAGGTGATTTTCTGAAGAGGTAATGAAGATGGTGGTCTTCCCTTCCACCTTTCCAAACTTCTTTCACATGGCTCCTTGGGAGGTGAACTCTTCTGGGTAAAAACAGTATTTCTTATAACATCCATCCGAGCTCTTCCAGTGGTTCATTTCCCTCTGAGATGGTGGAATTTCCTACTGGTAGCTATTTTGGTCCATTCAGGCCAAGATGTAACACATAGTGGAAAGGGCCCATGAGCCCTGTGACTTATGCCTCCTCTACAGACCACCAATCCCATCATGAGGGCTTCATCCTCATGACCTAATCACCTCCCAGAGACCTCTGAATGCCACCACCTTGGAGATTAGGATCTCCACATATGAACTGTAGGGAAGGTGGGTGAAAACATTCAGACCAGAGCAATAATTTACCCAGAAGAGTAAGGCACAGTCACACAGGAAGAACAGATTAAGATAATGCAATAAACAGGAGCCTTTTGCAATAAGAGAACTTTTGATCTGCTGACTGAGCATCCTGTATCCTCCATAAACACCAGTCCCATGAGAGGCTTAGTGAACAGATGGGTGTGAGGTCAGAATATTTCCCTAATGGAAAAAAATTATTCTGAACTCTCCAAAGAGTTAATGACTTCTGCAACTGGGGTTTTCTGCTCTATTGTGTACACTGTTAGCATAGCTCTGTTTAAATATTATAATAGTTTCATAATGTGCTTCCAGCTGCCTGCTACCCCAAGTGGCTGGTTATTCAAAACAAATCTTTGCTAAGTACGATGTGTTTTCTTATATTCCTCATCTCTTCCTGCTGATTGTTCATGCCTGTTCTCTTCCCCTTTCCCATGGTAAACAAAGGATGAAGACATTCTAATGTGCATGGGGGAGGTGGGCCACTCAAATACTGAGATGTCCGCAGTAATTCAAAAGCAGAGGC
This sequence comes from Nycticebus coucang, assembly GCF_027406575.1. Taxonomy (NCBI): domain Eukaryota; kingdom Metazoa; phylum Chordata; class Mammalia; order Primates; family Lorisidae; genus Nycticebus; species Nycticebus coucang. The sequence continues at coordinate 14,796,585 of NC_069797.1, forward strand.
GACCCATATGTTTGAGGATCCAGTGGCTCAGGGGTCGACCATCAGCCCTTCAGCTGTTAACATTGAGGTCAATGTTTCCAATTCGGTTTCTGATGGCTGTAACCTAGAAGTTAGTCCCTCTCATCAGTAGTCAATGAGAATGATTTACTGGTGCTATTGCAGTTCTCTGGGGAACAATTCTCATGGCTCAGTTGGCTGTCAAGATTTATCTTGTAGACATCATCTAGTTATAGTCTCTAAGCTGAGTCAACCAGTGGAAACTCAACTAATTTTTCTGTCATTCAAATTGAATTGCAAAATTGCAGCTTCTAGGGAGCTTAGAGGTCTTCTTGTCCTGTGGATTTTACCCTGAGCTTCAGGGATGTGTTCAGTCAGCAGAAGTACTTCAGGGGCTGATGTGGAGTGAGGGGGTCACAGAGTAGACCAGTGTGCTGCCATGTCAGACAGGGAGGCTGGGCTCTCCAATGCCTTTTATATTTAGGCTCCATATAAGATTTTGCTTAATTCAATAGAGGATGCCTATTTTGATTTTCAGTCTGGGAAGTATAGATTATCCTTTCTAAGCTGAAGCCCAGTTTTCATTTGAGGAATGAGCTTTTCCCCTACTTTGTATTTTCTTGGTGGAACTATAAATCCAAGTGTCTATTCTGCAATGGAAGATAAAGGGGGTCTCTGGGCTCCTCCTCCAAGATATGATTGCTTTCTAACCTGTGGTACAAGCAGTGAAAAGGTCACCTGTCCCAAGCTTGGTCAACCACATGCTGGAATGTGGAACAGTGAACAAACAGCGAATGCAAAAGCAAAAGTGTGGGTGGGGTTTCATCTCTCCCGGCACCATCACTCTGTTTTGTTCTGTGATGTGTCTCTTCTGCAGTTGGAGCTGCCACACACCTTACAGTCCCTTTTTGGGGTCCTTATAGTTCCTTAAACTTGGTTCCTTAACTTTTAAATTTCTGTGACATTTAATTTCCATATGCAGTTAACTGTTTTTTTTCACAGCCAATATACCCTCACTTATACAAACACCCGTATTTTGTAGAGGAAGAAACTGCAGCTTCTTCAGGGAGTGTACCTTGCTAAGAAGTCCCCTTGCACTAAATTGTAACTAAGCCTAGAACTCAAATCCTGCTTCCTGGCTGGGCTCTTCCTTCTCCACCAAGGTAATCCTTAAATTCCTGCAGGGGTCAGATGTACAACAAAATGAGTGGCCCATTCCTGCTTTTTCTGGAATAACATGGCCTTCTCTATTCTTTATTTTCCTACTTTTGATTGTGAAAAGGCACAGAAAAATATTTCTTTGCTTATAGCAAAGAAACTGCCAGGACAATATGGATGGGCAGTGATAATTTGCTGCAGTGTTAGGTGTACAATGTGGAGTGGCATGATTGTCTCCATCTATTATTAATACACCAATAGCTGGTGTTGTTCAGCTCCAGCTTGTTAGTCCCGTGAAATACTTTGGTCCCAGTGTTGCCAGAAATAGCTAATATCCATTGGTTCTTTTTTATAAGTTAGACATGTGAATTTTCATATAAAACATTCTAATTTTATGTCATAGTGGCTTATGTTGTTTAAAACTACTTTGAAGGCTAAGAGACATATCTCTCTGTTGGCCTCCGCCCATGGACCACTGTTTACAACTTCTCTCTTGCCCCATTCTCATTCTTCCTTTCCCCCACAACTATATATTCCTATCTCCTATGGGACCCTAGATGTCCATAATCTGTTTCTGGAAACAAATTATGTTTGAGTACCAATATACTCTTCAACAAAAAGAAAAATGCAAGCTTGATTTATTTTCAGTTTGGCTGTTCTTATATTCTTAGCTAAAGTTCAGGGTAAAGGAAAAGGTTTAATTAGAAGAGTCATTGAGTGTTTAGTTTTCCTATAGGGATGAAATGAGTATCTGTGGAGCAATTCTGTCACATAGATCATTATCTAGAAAGGTCAGATATGAAGAAATATTGATTTCAGGTGTTTAGGATAATTACCCCTCAGCATAGTATGGAAAAAATCAGTTATGTGTGTTTTCAGATCTATGACCAAATGAAATAACATACTGAAAATGGCAAATAACATAATATAGAATAACATGCAAAAAAATGGTTTACTTTATCATGAGTCAAAATGAACATGGAAAATTTAATTAATTAATTAATTAATTATTTTTTCAGTTATTTGGCCAGGGCTGGGTTTGAACCCACCACCTCCGGTATATGGGACCCATGCCCTACTCCTTGAGCCACAGGTGACACCAGGAAAATTTATTTTTAAAGAATATGAAATACGCTGCAGAGACTTCCCACAATAAGAGTCTAGACCAGGAGTTGGCAAACTACAGCCAGGCCAAATCTGCTGGCTTGTGTAAATAAATTTTTATTGGAACATATCCATGACTGTATTTATTTCCATATCATCTCTGAGTGCTTTTCTGCTACCATGGCAGAGACCATATGGTTTGCAAAGCCTAAAATCTTTGTGACCAGTCCTTTATGACAAAGTTTGCCAACTCCAAGTCTACACCTGTGAGGATGTTAGGTCTTGTTTTAGACATAAAGAATAAAGATGCAGCTGGGTGATGTGGCTCATACCTGGAATCCCAGCTGCTCAGGAGGCTGAAGTGGGGAAATCTTTTGTACCCAGGAGTTTGAGAGCAGTCTGGGCCAGATAGGTAGAGCTTGGAGAGAGAGAGAGAGAGAGAGAGAGAGAGAGAGAGAGAGAGAGAGAAAGGGAGGGAGAGAGAAAGAAAGAGAAAGAGAGAAAGGGAGGGAGGGAAGGGGAGAGAGAGAAAGGAAGGAAGGAAGGAAGTGAGGAAAGGGTAGGGAAGGGAAGGGGAGGAGAGGGGAGGGAAGGGAAGGGAAGGAAGCAGAAGAAAAGAAGAAAAGAACAGGAATAGCTTGGACAAAGGTATAGGATAGAGAAGGGAGAAGTGGTAGGACTTGGAATCTATTTTAAAGGTTTAAAATAGATTAAAGGGATGAGGGTTTGAATGAGGGAATGAGAAAGTGTGGCTTTAAAAAAAGAGGCAAGAGAAGTTAGACAAAGGTCACGGTGCGGGGCAGCGCACCTTGGCCTCCTGGACTCTTGAAGGACCCATGACATCCTTATTTTGAAGTTCATCCAGGTGGCTACTGTACTTCTCTTGGATCACAATTATATTTGAATTGATGTGTTTCTAAGAATGGGAAGGATTAGTACTAGTGGGTAGGGCTGGCCCTGGGTGAGTAAGGAGGCCTCATTTTATGGGGGAAAAATGGACAACTTTAGTAGTTTGACACCCACAGGAACTTAGTCCAAAATGGGGTTTTGAATAGAGAATGGAGGGTCTCATTTGGTCCCACAGTGCACACTATTTCTTGACAGAAGAAAGTTAAGAACTGCAGTTTTTATAAGAGGCACAAAGTGTTCTGCAAACATCTAGAACTGTCGTAGTATATGTGACAAATACTGCTGATTGTACCATATCTCTTGTTTCTAACTTTATTATTTTTCCTGGAAATATTGGCATCTGGGTCAAAGATCAGATTTCCCCGCCTCCCTTTCAGTTACGATGCAGCCACGTGTGTAAATAAGTTCTAGCCAATAGGATAGAGTGGAAGTTGTGACCCTTGAGGACGATTTCTCAAGGTGTGCCCCTACCCCTCTTTCTAGCTTCCTCCTTCCTACTGGATGAAGAGGGTGTTTAGAGGTTTGCTCCAGCAACCATCTTGAGCCATGAGCTAATCTTGAGAATAGAAGCCATGGATGGTGGCCCTGCCATGCTACAGCACCGTGCCGGCTCTGGCACACTAACTCCAGACTTTTACTGTTCTCAAACCAACGTTGCATTAGGCTTTTATAGTTCCTATAGCTGAGCTGCTTTTACTTAATCACATATAGGATCTACTTTGAAAAAGGATCAATTCTGATTATTTTGATCAAGTGCTGCAGGTGAAGTTTAAGTCATTTTTACAGAGTTGCTCAACTGTGGGCCCTATGGCCTCAGAAGAGCCTTCTCTCATTCCAGATATGGTAATGGGCCTAGTCTCTCTCTCTCTCTTTCTCTCTCTCATTAAGTCTTGCTAGAAATACTAGGCTTTTTAACAAAACAGTTTTGAGTTTACTGATTTTCTCTCTTCTTCCCCCGTTTTCAATTCCTTTTTTCAGTGTAAATTATGCCTGTTTTGTTCTTTTTGCCCCTCCCCTTATTTCTTAAACAGGAGGCTTTAGTGACAGATTTGAACTTTCCCTTCTTTTTTAGCACATACATTTAATTCTACAAATTTTCCTCTAAAGACTGTATTAACTCTGTTCTGTAAACTTTGATTTTTCTTGTATTTTCATATTGTTTAGTTCAATAAACTCTACGATACATTGATTATTTGGAAGTGTGTTGTTCGATTTCCAAGTATTTGGAGATTTTCCGTTTACATTTCTGTTATTCATTTCTAGGTTAATTCCATTATGATCATAGAACATACTTTGTATGGTTCAATTCTGTTAAATTTGTTAAGGTTTGTTTTATGAATCCAGGTGGGGTCTGCACTGAGAATGCTCCATGGGCACTTGAAAAAAATGTGTATTCAGCTGTTGCTGGGTGGAGTGCTTTATGAATGTCAATTTGATACAGCTAGTTGATGGTGTTGTCCAGTTCTTCTGCCCGCTCGATAATTTTTTTAACCACCAGTTTGATCAGTTACTTCGGAGAGAAGCATAGCAGTCCCAAACCAAATTGTGTCATTGTCTGCTCTGTCTTTAAGTTCCATCAGTTTTTGCATCATATATTTGGAATCTGTTATATGTGTATATATTTAGAACTGGCTGTCTTTTGTTGAACTTGCCTTTTTCTCGTTATGTAATATCCTTTATTCCTAGTAATCTTCTTTGTTCTAAAGTATACATAGCTTGATACAGCTACGGGTTTCCTTGGTTCAGAGTTCACATACTATTCCTTTTTCTATGTTTGCTTTTAACTTGAGTGTGTCATGTTTTTAGCATTTGACTTTTAATTGGTGTGCTTAATGCATTTATATTTAAAGAAAATATTGGTATGCTTCTATTTTAGTCTGCTGTTTTATTATGCTTTCTGTTCTTATTATTTTTATTCCTTTGTTCCACTTTTTTGTTATTTTGAGTTATTTGAATTTTTTTAGTGTTCTATTTGAATTTTTCCACTGTATTTTTAACTATAATCTCTTGGTCTAATTGTTTAATAGTGGGTGATTACAGTATACATATATGTAAATTTTTCTCAGTCTACTTAGAATGCATATTTTATTGCTTCAAATGGAATATAGAAATCTTATCACTGTTTAGGTCCCATCATACTTCCCTTTTTATCTTGTGTGTGTCTTATTATTAAATCTATATACATAGAAAACCTACCAGACAATGTTATAACTTGAAGTGTCAATCATTGATTACACTTTAATGAATTCAAGGAGAGGACAGTCTATTATATTTATACAATTTTTATCATTTCTGTTACTCTTGTGGTATCATTTTCTTTGTTCTTGGAGAGTTGCCTTTTTCAAAAAGCGGATCTACTGGAAATGAATTTGCTTAGCTTTTCTTTACCTAAGAACATATCCATTTTACCTTTAGTACTACTGGATGTATTCTCTGAATATAGAACTGTGGGTTCCCAGTTCTTATCCTTCAGGATTTTAAAGGTATTGTTAATTTACTTTGTTCTTCACTGTTCCTGGTGAGGAATCTCATCCATTGAGTCACTGGTAACATACACGCAGCACACGTTGTTTTCCTTTTGCTTTCGCCACTTTTAATAATTTTTGCTTTGTAAACATAAAAGAGGTAAAGTCTCCCTATTTTTTATGGCTGCATAATATTCTATGGTATACATATGTCACAACTGTTTTTTGTTTTTTTTTTTACAGGTAAACCAAGAATATTTTATTTCTTTTTTCTTTATTTTTTTTTTTAATTGTTAAATCATAGCTGTGCACATTAGTGCAATCAAGGGGTGCAATGTGCTGGTTTCATATTCAATCTGAAATATTCTCATCAAACTGTTCAACGTAGCCTTCATGGCATTTTCTTAGTTATTGTATATAGACATTTGTATTCTGCATTTAGTAGGTTTCGCCTGTACCCATTCTAAGATGCACCGTAGGTGTGGCCCCATCCATTACCCTCTCTCCACCCTTAATCTCCCCCCTCCCTTCCCCTTCCTTGGCCCTTTCCCCATAGTCTTGTGCTATAGTTGGGTTATAGCCTTCATATGGAAAGCTATAAATTAGCTTCATAGTAGGGCTGAGTAGATCGGATGCTTTTTCTTCCATTCTTGAGATACTTTGCTAAGAAGAATATGTTCCAGCTCCATCCATGTAAACATGAAAGAGGTAAAGTCTCCATCTTTTTTTAAGGTTGCATAATATTCCATGGTATACATGTACCACAATTTGCTAGTCCATTTGTGAGTCGATGGCCACTTGGGATTCTTCCATGACTTAGCAATTATGAATTGGGCTGCAATAAACATTCTGGTAGAGATGTCTTTGTTTTATTGTGGTTTTTGGTCTTCTGTGTGTATACCTAGTAAAGGAATTATAGGATAGAATGGCAGGTCTATTTTTAGGTCTCTAAGTATTCTCCAAACATCCTTCCAGATGGAACGTATTAGTGTGCATTCCCACCAGCAGTGTAGAAGTGTGCCCTTTTCTCCACATCCACGTCAACATCTCAGGTTTTGGGATTTTGTTATGTGGGCTACTCTTACTGGGGTTAGGTGATATCTCAAAGTAGTTTTGATTTGCATTTCTCTGATGATTAAGGATGATGAGCTTTTTTTCATGTGTCTGTAGATCGTGCATCTGTCTTCTTTAGGGAAGTTTCTCTTCAAGTCCCTTGCCGACCCTGAGATGGGATCACGTGTTCTTTTCTTGCTAATATGTTTGAGTTCTCCATGGAGTCTGGTTATTAGACCTTTATTGGAGGTATAACCTGCAAATATTTTCTCCCATTCTGAGGGCTGTTGGCTTGCTTTACTTACTATGTTCATGGCTGTGCAGAAGCTTTTTAGTTTGATCAGGTCACAGTAGTGCATTTTTGATACTGCTTTAATTGCCTGGGGAGTCCTCCTCATAAAATATTCACCCAGGCCAATTCCTTCAAGAGTTTTCCCTGCCCTTTCTTCAAGTATTTTTATAGTTTCATGTCTTAAGTTTAAATCTTTAATCCAGTGAGAGTCTATCTTAGTTAATGGTGAAAGGCGTGGGTCCAGTTTCAGTCTTCTACAGGTTGCCAGCCGGTTCACCCAGCACTATTTGTTAAATAGGGAATCTTTTCCCCACTGAATGTTTTTAATTGGCTTGTCAAAGATCAAATAAAGGTAAGTAGCTGGATTCATCTCTTGGTTCTCTATTCTGTTCCAGACATCTACTTCTCTGTTTTTGGACCAGTACCATGCTGTTTTGATCACTATCGATTTATAGGACAGTCTCAGGTCTGGTAGCGTGATTCCTCCTGCTTTGTTTTTATTGCTTAGTAATGTTTTGGCTATTCAAGTTTTTTTCTGATTCCATATAAAATGAAGTATTATTTTTTCAAGTTCTTTAAAATATGACAATGGAGCTTTAATAGAAATTGCATTAAAATTATATATTGCTTTGGGTAGTATAGACATTTTAACAATGTTGATTCTTCCCAGCCATGAGCATGGTATGTTTTTCCATTTGTTAACATCTTCAGCTATTTCTTTTCTTAAAGTTTCATAGTTCTCTTTATAGAGATCTTTCACGTCCTTTGTTTGATAAACTCCCAAATATTTCATCCTCTTTGGCACTACTGTGAAAGGAATAGAGTCCTTGACTGTTTTTTTGGCTTGGCTATTGTTGGTATATATAAAGGGTACAGGTTTATGGATGTTGATTTTGTAGTCTGAGACATTGCTGTATTTCTTGATCACTTGTAAAAGTTTTGTAGTAGAATCTCTAGTGTTTTCCAGATATACGATCATGTCATCTGTGAAGAGTGAAAGTTTGATCTCTTCTGACCCTATGTGGATACCCTTGATTGTCTTTTCTTCCCTAATTGCAATGGCTAAAACTTCCATTACAATGTTAAAGAGCAATGAAGACAATGGGCAACCTTGCCTGGTTCCTGATCTAAGTGGAAATGATTTCAATCTCACTCCATTCAATACGATATTGGGTGTGGGTTTGCTGTAGATGGCCTCTATCAGTTTAAGAAATGTCCCTTCTATACCAATTTTCTTAAGTGTTCTGATCATGAAGGGATGCTTGATATTATCAAAAGCTTTTTCTGCATCAATTGAGAGAATCATACGGTCTTTATATTTTAGTTTGTTTATGTTCTGGATTACATTTATGGATTTACATATATTGAACCAGTCTTGAGTGCCTGGGATAAATCCCTCTTGGTCATGGTGTATAATTTTTTCGATGTGTTGTTGTATTCTGTTTGTTAGGATCTTATTGAGTATTTTAGCATCAATATTCAGTAGTGATATTGGTCTATAATTTTCTTTTTTTGTTGAGTCTTTCTCTGGTTTAGGGATCAAGGTGATGTTTGCTTCATAGAATTTGGTGGGTAATATTCCTTCTTTTTCTATATTTTGGAAGATGTTTTGTAGTATAGGTACTAGTTCTTCTTTAAATGTTTGGTAGAATTCTGACATAAAGCCATCTGGTCCTGGGCTTTTCTTTTTAGGGAGATTTTGTATAGTTGATGCTATTTCAGAACTTGATATAGGCCTGTTCAACATTTCCACTTCATTCTGGCTAAGTCTTGGTAAGTGGCATACTTCCAAGTATTAGTTGATTTCTTTCAGGTTTTCATATTTCTGAGAGAAAACTTTCTTGTAATATTTTTAAGGATTTTTTTTGATTTCTGAGGCGTCTGTTGTTATTTCATCTTTACTGTTTCTGATTTATGAAATTAGAGATTTTACTCTTTTTTTCCTGGTTAGCTTGGCCAAAGGTTTATCTATTTTATTGATCTTTTCAAGACACCAACTTTTGGATTTATTGACCTGTTGTATAATTCTTTTGTTTTCAATTTCATTTAGTTCTGCTCTTATTTTTGTTATTTCTTTTCTTCTACTGGGTTTTGGGTTGGAATGTTCTTCCTTCTCCAGTTGCTTTAGATGTCCCATTAAGTTCTTAACTTCCTCTCTTTCCATTTTGTTGAGGAAGGCTTGCAGTGCTATAAATTTCCCTCTTAAGACTGCCTTTGCAGTATCCCAGAGGTTCTGATAATTTGTGTCTTCATTGTTGTTTTGCTTCAAAAAATTTGGTGATTTCCTTCTTAATATCATCTATAATCCATCTATCCTTCAGCATAAGGTTGTTTAGCTTCCATGTTCTCGTATAGGTATGCAGATTCCTGTTGTTATTGAGTTCAACTTTTTTTTTTTTTAAATGTTCGGGATTCATTAAGGGTACAATAAGCCAGGTTACACTGATTGCAATTGTTAGGCAAAGTCCCTCTTGCAATCATGTTTTGCCCCCATAAAGTGTGACACACACCAAGGCCCCACCCCCTCCCTTTGTCCCTCTTTCTGCTTTTCCTCCCGCCCATAACCTTGTCATTAATTGTCCTCATATCAAAATTGAGTACATAGGATTCATGCTTCTCCATTCTTGTGATGCTTTACTAAGAATAATGTCTTCCACTTCCATCCAGGTTAATACGAAGGATGTAAAGTCTCCATTTTTTTAAATAGCTGAATAGTATTCCATGGTATACATATACCACAGCTTGTTAATCCATTCCTGGGTTGGTGGGCATTTAGGCTGTTTCCACATTTTGGTGATTGTAAATTGAGCTGCAATAAACAGTCTAGTACAAGTGTCCTTATGATAAAAGGATTTTTTTCCTTCTGGGTAGATGCCCAGTAATGGGATTGCAGGATCAAATGGGAGGTCTAGCTTGAGTGCTTTGAGGTTTCTTCATACTTTCTTCCAGAAAGGTTGTACTAGTTTTCAGTCCCAGCAGGAGTGTAAAAGTGTTCCCTTCTCTCCACATCCATGCCAGCATCTGCAGTTTTGAGATTTTGTGATGTGGGCCATTCTCATTGGGGTTAGATGATATCTCAGGGTGGTTTTGATTTGCATTTCTATTTTTCATATGTTTGTTAGCCATTCATCTGTTCTCTTTAGAGGAGGTTCTATTCATGTCTCTTGCCCATTAATATATGGGATTGTTGGCTTTTTTCACCTGGATTAATTTGAGTTCTCTATAGATCCTAGGTATCAAGCTTTTGTTTGATTGAAAATATGCAAATATCCTTTCCCATTGTGTAGGTTGTCTCTTCGCTTTGGTTGTTGTCTCCTTAGTTGTACAGAAGCTTTTCATTTTAATGAAGTCCCATTTGTTTATTTTTGTTGTTGTTGCAATTGCCATGGCAGTCTTCTTCATAAAGCCTTTCCCCAGGCCAATATCTTCCAGTGTTTTTTCTATGCTTTCTTTGAGGATTTTTATTGTTTCATGCCTTAAATTTAAGTCCTTTATCCATTTTGAACCATTTTTTTGTGAGTGGGGAAAGGTCTGGGTCCAGTTTCAGTCTTTTACATGTAGACATCCAGTTCTCCTAACACCGTTTATTGAATAGGGAGTCTTTCACCCAAGGTATGTTCTTGTTTGGTTTATCGAAGATTAAGTGGTTATAAGATGTTAGTTTCATTTCTTGGTTTTTAATTCTATTCCAAGCGTCTATGTCTCTATTTTTGTGCCAGTCCCATGCAGTCTTGACCACTATGGCTTTGTAGTACAGACTAAAATCTGGTATGCTGATGCCTCAAGCTTTATTTTTATTACTAAGAACTGCCTTAGCTATACGGAGTTTTTTCTGGTTCCATACAAAATGCAGAACATTATTTCCAAATCTTAAAGTACGATGTTGGTATTTTGTTAGGAATGGCATTGAATAGGTAAATTGCTTTGGGAAGTATAGACATTTTAACAATGTTGATTCTTCCCATCCATGAGTATGGTATGTTCTTCCATTTGTTAATATTCTCTGCTATTTCCTTTCTGAGGATTTCATAATTTTCTTTATAGAGGTCCTTCACCTCCTTTGTTAAGTATATTCCTAGGTATTTCATTTTCTTTGAAACTATGGTGAAGGGAGTTGTGTCCTTAATTAGCCTCTCATCCTGACTGTTATTGGCATATACTGACTTGTGGGCATTGATATTATATCCTGAGACATTATTGTTTTTTTTGATGACTTCCAGGAGTCCTGTGGTTGAGTCTTTGAGAGTCTCTAAGTATAAGGTCATGTTGTCAGCAAAGAGGGAGAGTTTGACCTCCTCTGCTCCCATTTGGATTCCCTTTATTTCCTTGTCTTGCCTAATTGTATTGACTAGAACTTCCAGCACTATGTTGAATAGTAAAGGTGAAAGAGGACAACCTTGTCTGGTTCCAGTTCTAAGAGGAAAAGCTTTCAGTTTTACCCTGAAAGCTTTATTTTATTCAGTAAAATATTGGCTGTGGGTTTGTCATAGATAGCTTCAATCAGTTTTAGAAATGTGCCACCTATGCCTATACCCGTCAGTGTTCTAATTAGAAAAGGATGCTGGATTTTATCAAATGCTTTTTCTGCATCTATTGAGAGGATCATGTGATCTTTATTTTTGCCTCTGTTAATATGGTGGATAATGTTTATGGACTTGCGTATGTTAAACCAGCCTTGCATCCCTGGGATGAAACTTACTTGATCATGATGAATGACTTTTTTGATGATAAGCTGTAATCTATTGGCTAGGATTTTGTTGAGCATTTTTGCATCTATATTCGTGAGTGAAATTGGTCTGAAATTCTTCTTTTTGTTTGGGTCTTTTCCTGGTTTTGGTATCAGGGTGATGTTTGCTTCATAGAATGTGTTGGGGAGGATTCCTTCTTCCTCAATTTTTTGGAATAATTTCTGCAGTACAGGAATAAGCTCTTCCTTGAAGGTTTGATAGAATTCTGGTGTGAAGCCATCTGGACCAGGGCATTTTTTGGTTGGAAGATTTTTTATCGTTTCTTTAATATCAGTGCTTGAAATTGGTCTGTTCAGGAGCTCTATTTCTTCCTGGCTAAGTCTAGGGAGAGGGTGTGATTCCAAATATTGATCCTTTTCCTTCACATTGTCAAATATCTGGGCATAGAGTTTCTGGTAGTATTCAGAGATGATCTTTTGTATCTTTGTGGAATCAGTTGTTATTTCCCCTTTATCATTTCTGATTGAGGTTACTAGAGATTTTACTTTTCTATTCCTCGTTAGTCTGGCCAATGGTTTATTTATTTTATTTATTTTTTAAAAAAACCAACTCCTTGTTTCATTAATTTTCTGAATGATTCGTTTTCAATTTCATTGATCTCTGATTTGATGTTGGATATTTCTTTTCTTCTTTGAGCTTAGGCTTAGATTGTTCTTCTTTTTCCAATTCCATAAGATGGCTTGTGAGATTGTTAATGTGCTCTCTTTCTGTTTTGGTAATGTAGGCATCTAAAGCCATAAATTTTCCTCTCAAAATTGCTTTTGCAGTATCCCACAGGTTTTGGTAGCTTGTGTCTTCATTGTTGTTATGCTCAAGGAAGTTAATGATTTCCTGTTTTATTTCTTCCTTCACCCATCTGTTATTCAACAGAAGATTGTTTAATTTCCATGCCTTTGTGTGGGGTCGAGCGTTTTTGTTAGAGTTGAGTTCCACCTTTAGTGCCTTATGGTGTGAGAAGATACAAGGTAAAATTTCAATTCTTTTGATTCTGTTGATATTTGTTTTGTGTCTCAGGGTCTGATCAATTTTTGAGAATGTTCCATGGGGTGATTAGAACAATGTATATTCTTTATCTTTGGGATGGAATGTTTCATTTGCGTCTATCAAGCACAGTTGTTCTAGGGTCTCATTTAAATCTCTTATATCTTTGTTTAATTTCTGTTTAGAGGATCTTTCCAGCTCTGTAAGAGGAGTGTTAAAGTCCCCTGTTATTATGGTATTATCACTTATCATATTGCTCAGACTGAGTAAGGTCTGTTTCAAGAATCTGGGAGCATTTAAATTGGGTGCATAAGTATTTAGAATTGAAACATCTTCTTGTTGTATTTTTCCCTTGACCAATATAAAGTGACCATCTTTGTATTTTTTTGACTTTAGTTGCTTTAAATCCACGTATCTGAAAATAAGATTGCAACTCCTCTTTTCTTCTGAATTCCATTTGTCTAAAAAATTGTCTTCCAACCCTTGACTTGGAGTTTTATTTTGTCTTTTGAAGCCAGGTGTGTTTCTTGCAGACAGCAAATGGATGGCTTGTGTTTTTTAATCCAGTCAGCCAATCTATGTCTCTTCAGTGGGGAATTTAAGCCATTAACATTTATTGAGATAATTGATAAGTGTGGTATTATTCTATTCATCTTAATGTGTGAGTCCTTTGCTTAGTTTTATCTTTTGCATCAGTGTGGAGGTTAGGTTCTGTCCTTTAATTTCTGAGTTCTCACTTTGCTGCTGATCCATTGTGATGGTCAGTGTGTAGAACAGGTTGAAGTATTTCCTGTAGAGCTGGTCTTGTTGTGGCGAATTTCCTCAATGTTTGTATATACATAAATGATTTGATTTTTCTATGAATTTTTAAGCTTAGCTTAGCAGGGTACAGAATTCTGGGCTGGAAATTGTTCTGTTTAAGTAGATTAAAGGTAGATGACCATTGTCTTCTTGCTTGGAAAGTTTCATTAGAGAAGTCTGCGGTCACTCTGATGGATTTACCCCTGTAGGTCAACTGGCGCTTACTCCTGGCAGCGTGAAGAATCTTTTCTTTTGTCTTGACTTTGGACAGGTTCATCACAATGTGTCTTGGAGAAGCTCGGTTAGAGTTGAGGTGACCTGGGGTCCGATATCCCTCTGAAAGCAGGTTGTCAGAATCTTTGGTGATATTTGGGAAATTTTCTTTTATAATATTCTGTAGTATGGCTTCCATTCCTCTGGGGCATTCTTCTTCTCCTTCTGGAATTCCTATAACTCGTATGTTGGAATGCTTCATAAAGTCCCATAATTCTGACAGTGAACATTCTGTTTTCTCTCTCTTCTTTTCTGCCTATGTGAGTTATCTCAAGAACTTTGTCTTCTACCTCTGAAATTCTTTCTTCTGCATGGTCTAACCTGTTCCTGATACTTTCCATTGCATCTTTAAGTTCCTTAATTGACTGTTTCAGTTTCTTCACCTCTACTATATCCTTTCTATGTTCTTCATATCGTTCGTCTCTTATTTGATTCTGTTTTTTGATTTCCTTTTGGTTATTTTCCACTTTATTAGCAGTTTCCTTCATTGTTTCTATAATTTCTTTCATTGTTTTCATCAGGTGTATTCTAAATTCCCTTTCTGTCATTCCTTACATTTCTTTATTGGTGGAATCCTCTGCAGTAGCTACCTCATGGTCCCTTGGCGGGGTTGTTCTGGACTGGTTCTTCATGTTTCCTGGAGTTTTCTGCTGATTCTTCCACATGAGTTATTTCTTTTATCTGTTTCCTTGCCCTAATTTTCCTTTAACTTTTTCTTGCTTTTTAAGTTCTTGTGCCTGTGGACTAAGTTTTCTATGAGTCCTTTTGGTAAAGGACCAGAAGGATGAGAAGGTTGAAGAGCAAGAAAGGTATGAAAGAAAGGACTAATGAGCTTAAAAAAAATAGAGAAAGGAGATGGGGTGGGTAAAAGGAATAGTGACGAAAAGAAGACAGGCACGGAAAGAAGGAGACAGAGCAATATAGGTGTATAGTAGGCTACTTTGACACAACCTTAAAAAAAAACCTGCCTTCTGGGGGTGCCCAGTTGGGTGGTTCCCTTGAGGTCAGCAGCTCTTTGCTAACCTGATCAGACCCAGTGCCCCACCTCCACCAAGTAGAGAGGAAAGACCAAAATGCTATAAATCAAACCAAAACAAGCAAACAGAAAACTTTATGGGATAAAATTGGGTGAAAAACCAAATAATAATGCTAGAAACACTAGCAAAAATGAAGTTCTATTTATTGAAAGAGGCAGCAATGGGAAAGTATAATTAAACTAGAAAATTGAGAAAGAAAAAATCTGTACAGAAAGGGTTGAAATTAAAGAACAAAACATCAACAACATCAAAATAAACAAAAAAACAACCAAACCAAAAAAAAAAAACAACACATCACAACCAAAAACAAAGCAGTATGTATATGTTGTTGAATATTGTCTGGGGAACATGTGGTCTTCCGGGGTATGAGATGTTTATCATAGTGCTGATACAACTGGCGGCTGCTGATTTCTCAAACCCCAGCAGGTAGACACCCTAAATCTCTCTTCAGCTCTCTTAAAAGGCACTTTGAACTTGTAAACTTGCTGAGCAGAATCTTTCCCAGGAAAATGCTTGTCACTGGAATCACTGCTGAAGTGGCTATCCACTTACCCAGTGTGCCAGAACTGGTCTCACTCTGCCCCTGAGGGTTAGGGCTGTAAGGTGGCTCAGACCCCGCCCTTAGGCTACTCAGTCGCTAGGTTACCAGCTCCCCCCAGATTCTTGCTCTGCGACCCTGAGGACAGAGCTTGCCAGGGCAGATCACTCACAATGGCTCCCTGTGGCCCACAGCCAAACACTCTTAGCTCCATCTGGCTCAGCGGTTCAGACTGGGGCTCTAGACAACGGCCAAAGTTCTCCACACTCCCCCTCAGGCTCTCCCCAAGGCAGTTCAACTGAGTGCCAAGTTCAAAGACACCAAAACAGTTCACAGTTAAAGCCTTTCCTGTTTGCAGTCTCGCTGCTACTGTACTCACAGTTGCCGGCAGGTTTAGACCAATTGAACACATGCAACCACTTGCCGGTTTTCCACTGTTTTAGTCCTCCTCTTGGGGTCCAGAAGTCTCTTGCTGACTCCCTGTATCCTCACAGGAATGATTGTAGGCAGAACCCACCAGCTAGAGATGCCTGGAGTCCTATCTCCCCCAACTCACAGTGCCCAGATGCAAGGAAGCTGTTACTTGGCCGCCATCTTCTCAGTTCGAGCTGAGATCAACTTTTATTCCATGATTGTCTGAGAAGATGCAAGGAATCATTTCTATTTTTTTTTAATTTGCTGAGGTTAGATTTGTGGCCCAGGATGTGGTCGATTTTGGAGTATGTTCCGTGGGCTGATGAAAAGAATGTGTATTCAGTTTTGGGGGGATGAAATGATCTGTAGATGTCTGTTAAGTCCAGATGTTGAATGGTTAAGTTTAAATCTAAATTTTTTTTCTTAGCTTCTTTTTGGAGGATCTATGCAGCACTGCTAAAGGGGTGTTAAAATCTCTAACTGCTATGGAACTGGAGGAAATCGAGTTGCTCACGTCTGGTAGAGTTTGTCTTATAAATTGAGGTGCATTCTGATTGGGTGCATAAATATTAATAATTGAGATCTCATCATATTGAGTATTACCTTTAACAAATATGAAGTGCCCATCCTTATCCTTCCTTATTTTGGTTGGTTTAAAGTGTATTGCATTTGCGAATAGGATTGCAACACCTGCTTTTTTCTGCTTTCCATTTGCCTGGAGTATAGATGACCATCCCTTCACTTTGAGTCTATATTTGTCTTTTAATGTAAGATGAGATTCTTGTATGCAGCAGATATCTGGCTTGAGTTTTTGTATCCAGTCAGCCAACCTGTGCCTTTTTAGAGGACAATTTAAACCATTCACATTAATTGAGAATATTGATAAGCCTTTCGAGAGTCTGGTGGACATTTTTAATCCTTTTGCAACTGTGGAAGTTGGAATTCGATCAAAATTTTCTGGGTGGGTTTATTTTGTGGTGGAGGATTATGCTGGTCTTTATGGAGGATAGGTCTGAGAATATCCTGGAGATCTGGTTTAGTTATGGCAAATTTCTTCAACATGTGAATGTCATTAAAGTATTTAATTTCTCCATCATAAATGAAACTCAGTTTACCTGGGTACAGTATCCTGGGTTGAAAGTTATTTTGTTTTTGGAGATTAAAAGTCGATGACCAGCATGAAAGGTTTCAGCAGAGAGATCTTTAGTTATTCTAATATTCTTCCCCTTGTAGATAATGGTTTTCTTTTATCTGGCTGCTTTCAGAATTTTCTCCTTCATATTAACTTTAGTGAAACTGATATTGATGTGTCTGGGGAATGTCTTATTAGGGTTGAGTCATGCTGGATTTTTGAAACTGTCTGCTATCTGAATTTCACAATCTCTTGTCATGTCTGGAAAGTTCTGTTTCATAATCTCATGGAGAAGAGACTCCGTGCCTTGTGAAGGTGCCTCTTCACTTTCTGGGATCCATATAAGACTAATATTGGTTTTCTTCAAATTATCCCAGAACTCTCTGAGAGAGTGATCTGTTTTTGTCCTCCATTTCTTTTTCTCTTTGAGTGTTTGGGAGTGTTCGAAATCTTTGTCTTCAATGTCAGAAATCCTTTCTTCTGTTTGCTCCATTCTGTTACTGAGGGATTCTACTGTATTTCTCAGATCTTTGAGGGCTGCAACTTCTTGTCTCAATGTGTCAAAATCTTTGGGCATTTGGTCTTTGAATTTGTTGAATTCTTGAGACATCTTTTGGGTTACTGCTTGGAATTCTAATTCGATCTTATTTGCTATCCAGATTCTGGATTCGATTTCTGACATCTCAGCTATTTGTTTGTGCATGGAATCTTGTGCTGTGTCTGTCCAATTGTTCCTTGGGGGAGTTGATCTACTCTGATTATTCATATTGCCAGAGTATTTCCTTTGATTTTGCCTCATGATTGTTTTTCACCATTGCCTCTGGACATCCTCAGAGTTGGGGAGTTGTCTCTCCAAGATTAGACCCCAGATCCAGCAACAGGGCTGGGGGTTGTGTACACAGTTCTGGGAGTGCCTGGTGCCCAGTGACTTTGGCACAGAGGGCCCAAGGCTCCAGCATTCTCTGGCTAGGAGAAGGGCTCTGCACAGAGGCAGGGAGGGCTCCGGAGGGCACGTGGCTACCAGAGTCCCTGGCCAGATGAGCAGGCCAGAGTGGAGACAGGGAGGGTACAGGAGTGAGGATGCGGGGTTGCACGGTTCCTGGTGTTCCTGGTACAGGGGTGTGGAGGTCAGGCAGGCGTGGGTTGAGGTGCAGCTCTTACGGAGGTCCAGGCGGGTGCTGATCGCATGTCGCGGGTCACAGCGCAGCTCTTCCTGAGGTCTGGGCAGGCGCTGATCACCGATCTTGGGTCGTGGCACAGTATGGCATAATTTGTCAATCCATTCATGGGTCAAAGGGCATTTGGGTTGCTTCCATGACTTGGCAATTATGAATTGGGCTGCAATAAACATTCTGGTGCAAATATCTTTGTTGTAAAATGATGTTGGTCATCTGGATATTCTTCTTAGTAAAGTATCTCAAGAATAGAAGAAAAAGTATCCAGTGTACTCAGTACTATTATGAAACCAATATATAATCACCCATACTTTCATATGAATGATAAAACATAACTATAGCTCAGAATGAAGGAGGATAAAAGAGGGTGAGAAGAGGGGAGGGGGATACCGGGTGGAGGGAGGGTAATCGGTTGGACCTTGCCTACTGTGCATAATGCAAGGGTACATGTCAAATCTATTAAGAGTAGAGTATAAATGTCTTAACAAAACAATTAAGTAAGTAAGGTGAAGGCTATGTTAACAAGTTAGATGTAAGCATTCCAACTTGTATATAAAATTAGCACATTGTACCACATAAATGCATTAATGTGCACAGTTATGATTCAATAAAAAGAATAATTTTTGCTTTGTATTTAGTTTGCAGCAATTTTAAAGTGATGTGTTTGGGCGTGAACTTTTGGGTCTATTCTGTTTGGGTCTTGTTGAGTTTCTCAAATCTATAGGACTATATCTTTTACCAAATTTGAGAAGTTTTAGCCATTATTTCTTTAAGCAACTTTTGCTATAATATTTTTTTCTCTTTTCCCCTGGGATCCTGATGGAACACAAGTTAGAACCTTTAATACTATGTTACAGTTACATAATGTCATTCAGTGTTCAGTTTTGCACTTACTTCTTTTCCTTCTGTGCTATTCAGGTTGGATAATTTCGATTGATTTATCTTCAAGTTCACTGATTCTTTGCCCTGTCATTTTTACTTTGCTCTTCATCCCCTTCGGTGAGTTTTAAAATTTCCTCTGTTGCATTTTTCAGTTTTAAAATTTACATTTTGTCCCTCTGTGTATCTTCTACAGCTTTGCTACTACTTTTCCATCTTTCTATTTATTCCAAGATTATTTATCCTTCCTTTTGGAGCATTTCTATAGTGGCTACTTTACAGTCTTTGACAGATAATTATCTAACCTATTCTTCTGCTGATTGACTGTCATTTTCTATCTGAACTGAGATTTTCCTGGTTTCTCATATGCAGTTTGTATTGCATTTTGATTATTTTGAATATTATAAGATTTTGGGTCATATTAATCTTGTAGAGAAAGTAAATAATATATTTTTTAGCAGGGAATCTGTCACAGGAGTTGAGGCTAACATTCTCATAGTCTTCTGTGGTTTGTGGTGTGATTTGGGCTCCAGCCTGTGTCCAGTTGGGATTTGGATGGTATTATATCCCCTGTTCCAGTTCTCAAAGCCTGTGGTAGGCTATGAGACCAAATTCACATGTGCATACTTGTGAGTGAGCTTTTGTGAGGTCCGGGTCCATTGTCTGAGTTTCTTCTTCTCTTCTGTGGTTACCCTCCCACTTTCAGAATTTCTGAGGCTTCTCTCTTTTTGGTTCCAGAGATTTGGGGCTCTGTTCACCTTTCTCTACCATGTACTTTTTGTCACTTTGCCTGATAAGCCATGTGATGGAAGAACAGAGAGAAGAAAAAAGAGCAATAGGAAAATAGATCCACCCTATTGGACCCATGACTCCTCTGATCAGAAAGAACAGCTCAGAGTTTTAGGGTTCTGTGGTTCCCCCTTCCACTGCTGTTGCTACCACTAAGGCCCTATAGGATTGGCAGGCAATGAGGAGAACTTAAAAAATAAGAAATAAATCAAAACATAATTTAAAAATGAATTTCCCCCATTCTTTCTAATACTTCATGCCTATTCTTTGACACAAAACTAGAGGGTGTGCTCAGGAGCTCTATGCATGGATTCTTACTGGTTTCAAGAGTCCTTGATTCAACATTGGGAGATACCAAAAGAAAAAAGATGATAAACCTATCTCTGTCCTTCATTCAATGGTATTTCACATTCTGGTGCTTTTTCCCCTGAGTTTGCCTGATATTATTTACTTTTCAGGGGCCCCAAACGCTACTCAATGGATTCTGTCCAAGATTTATAGCTGAACTCGGTGAGAAAGTCTATGTGGATGCCCTTACACTGTGTGCCAAAGGCTGGAGCCATGTGTAGATTCAATCTCTAGCAAGCCCTATCCTTGTACGAGCTGTAGTTTTAAGTCCAGAATAATCTGCAGCTCATTTTGCCTGCTGTATACCATCACATGCAAAAATACAACAGCCTGGCCAAAGGTTGCACTGTAGGGGAAGGAACTTCCAAGTTAAAGAAGACAGTTCACTCCAACTTCTCATATTGATGGTTAGATACAGCAATAAAGACAGCAATTATTATCCACATTTAAAATTGCTTCTTTAGCGGGGAACTCTTCCTCCCCTGGTGTTTGTGCCCAGGATGTATGACGTGGAACAGTTCAAATGCTCATTTGACCATCATTTATGTACATAAACTTGACATGCATCTGAAATCTTTGTTGGGATAAGTTGGGGAGTATTACATTCTGATTCTATCCAGAACTTGGCTCATTAGGAATAACCCCGATTTTTATTGTACTTATGTCTTTCATTTCTGTTTTCTCGTATCATTTTTTTTTTCTGATAGCCAGTGTGTTCATTCTCTTCTTTATGTTAACAATGGGAAAATAAGGGGCAAAGATTTCCTGAGTTTTCATAGAAAATTATTCATAAATAGAGGTTCTATTTTATTATTTTATTGTATTACCTGGAGTAGAGTTGTGGTAGATGCTTAAAATTTTGGCAAGCATGCAGCATGGGGAAAAAAATAATTAAAGGCAAGGATCTCTGAGTACAAGAAGGGGTTTATGCAGAGGTCACAGCATGGAGATAATTACCAGAATATAAGGAAATTGAGAGGAATCAAATCTCTGGAACCAAAAACAGATTGAGAGAATTTTTTAGACTCTTCCTTTCTTCATTGCTAGTTTTTCCTCAGTCCATGGCAATCTGCTACCTTTTCTCCTCACTATACTGAAATTATTCTTATCAGGGATACCAATGACCAGTTCTGACCAAATTCCATAGATATTTCCTTAGCGATTTACTGTTTTTAAATTTTATTTGATGGTATTTAACATTAATGTTCTCTTTATGAAACTTGTACCTCCCTTGACTTCTGAGATTGTACAACATCCGGGTGGAAAGTCTACTTTTTGGCCGTTCCTTTTCAGTGTTGTCAATAATGATTCAATCTGTCAATGTCAGTGTTCCCAAGATCCCGTCATCGGCCATATTCTCCTCCATTTTCTCTTAGTATCTTTGCTGCATTGACTTTGGAACAACTCCCTTTATATCATTGATCATTGACACTTACATTGATGACTTTCATGTTGACTCTATCTCCATCCCAATCTCTCCATGAATGTTTCCATTTGTTCATCATCTAGGTACCTCAGATATCATATTTACTTTTAAAGCAAATACAGTAGAACATTAATAGCTGAGCACCTCCCTGCACTGACCACCTCCCTTCAGTTGACCTAATTTTCAAAGACCAGACATGCACCATGTCTATGTTTCAGTACAGTAGGCCCAGTTCTTTGTGTTGATCACCTCTGTATGTTGACCCATTTGTTACAGTCCTTTGGTCAACTTAAAAAGATTCTACATAGGGCGGCGCCTGTGGCTCAGTGAGTAGGGCGCCAGCCCCATATGCCGAGGGTGGCGGGTTCAAACCCAGCCCCGGCCAAACTGCAACCAAAAAATAGCCGGGCGTTGTGGCGGGCGCCTGTAGTCCCAGCTGCTCGGGAGGCTGAGGCAAGAGAATCGCGTAAGCCCAAGAGTTAAGAGGTTGCTGTGAGCCGTGTGACGCCACGGCACTCTACCCGAGGGCGGTACAGTGAGACTCTGTCTCTACAAAAAAAAAAAAAAAAAAAAAAAAAAGATTCTACATAATTTTAACCACTTATCTTCATTTCATGCCTTGCTCACTCTACAATCTTACCTGTTTCGGTAAATGGTACCAACATCTACTTACTTACCTAAGTGAGAAACATGAGAATTATTCTCTGCAGAGTTGTGATCATCTCCTGAACTATATACCTGTCTCTGTTTCAAGCCCTTTACACATAGAAAGATGCAACATGTATATCTGAGCAAATATTTTTCAGTGGCTTTTCATTTCCATTGAGATAACATTCCAAATTCATCCTAACCACCTGTTCATCCAAAGTGGAGGTAGGTGGGGTGGGAGCCGGTGGAGTGAGTATCATACCTGGCAGATTAAGTTAAATTAAAATGGATGTTGAGGCAAAAAGCTGATCTGGTAATTATTGGCATTGCCTCTGGTTTATATTAATTCCCAGTGATTTTGTGTATACATGTATGTCTGAGTGTGCCATAGACCCATTTTTAAAAGAGGTTATTTTGGGGTCTAGGGAAAGCTTCCCCTTTGCCCTGTGACAGTTTGCTGAAAAGCATGGAAAAGAGGGAGATTAATAGGAAGAAAGGCATACAGTTTTTGTTAATATCTACACAAGAACCTTTAGGATGAAACCCAAAGATATAGGGAAAATTGCCCATTGTGATGCTTAGATTCAACAAAATGTGGATGGTCTGGTAGAAATATGATTGCACAAAAGGGTATGGTCTACTGCTAACAGACTGAGACACCCAGCAAGGCCCATCCAGGTTCTTCTCAGCCTCTCTGTTCATCATTTCTTCCCTCTGTGTATGGGGCAGACCCCTCTCTGGAAGGGGGGAGTCTTATAACTTACAGTCAAACAGGTGAGTAAGGTAATTTCTTTATGCTAGTTTGTATGCAGAAAGGCCAAGGGGAAGAAAGGTAGGGTAATAGTTTTAGGCTTTTAGAGCTAGGTTTGGGAAAAGGGGTTCTGGTTTCTATGACCTACCTTAGGGAAAATGGATTCTAGTTTTTATGGCAAGCCTTGGGGGAGAAGGGGACTGAGAGGCAGAGAGGCAGGAAGAAATCAGAAAAGAACTTCAGCTCTGAGGCCTTAGTTAAGGACACTGTATTCCGAGCTTCTACCGTTGAAAACGCAAGCACCCTTCATTCTCAGCTACCTCTTGCCACTCCTCATCACAGCTCCTTAGCCAACACGTTCCACCCTCCAACCAGGCGGAGCCATATGCATTTCCCCAAATGGGGTATGTGCTCCAGTTCCTTTCCGCAATTCTCCGCACACGTGGGTTCTTCAGCTGGAGTGTATTTCCCTTGCCCTTACTTCCCCACCGCTAACTCTAAACTTTGCTCAGTTCTTCACGAGTTTTATACCCTCTGGAAATCATTCCCCGGCACTGTCACACCTCCCTCAATAAGACTGTGCTCTGAGCTTTCCTTTCCCATCCCTTGGGTTGGCAATTCTTAGAAACTTAATGTGACTCCACTTCAATCTGACACTGTACACATGTGACCCTTCCAGTCCCTTTTGTTAGATACCATCTTTATCTTTTCTGTATAGAGAGACATAGCATACATGATGTGGTCCTCGGACGAAAGAAACAGAAATGTCCAAAAAGTAGCCATCAAAGTAGCAATTTCCAACATCAATAATGTTTTATGTCCTTCACTATAAGTTTATAATTTTCTTTCTCTTACAGTTAATTGCATTGAATGCTGGTAATAGCCTCTGAAAAAGGCATTATTACCATTTGGCAGGTGATGAAATGGAGAGTAACAAAGGAAGGGTAAGTCTGGTAGAATTCCCTGTCTGGGTTTAGACTCTGACCTGGGAGCCAGGGGTCTCAGTGTTTCTGGGGTGTGTCCCAGGGATAGAGTATAATCTAGGAAAGAGTGAGCCTCACACCCACCATCTACCTCTCTGGCTGGGGGCTTCATCATCCATCCTGATCATTGAATTGCCCCTGCCTTCCTTGTTTCTTCCAAGTCCTTCTGGAATCCCCTTTCTAAGATAAAAGGGAGATATGCGTGAAATCACCTGAAAGGAGTTAATTGCCTTTACTTCTAATTACCTTCTTTTTTCCCCCCAAAGGCAATGGGTTAATTATTGAGACATGAACCACATGTTGGATTCTCTGGGTGAAAGACACAGTTCCCTTTACTGTGATCACACTGTGTTAATGACCTTGACGCTCCCAGAATATGGCTAGAATAATTGTCTATGAGCAGGTTGCTCTACAGAAATATTCATGGAACTTAGAGCATTAAATCCCTCAATTGCAGATTAAAGACATTTTTTCAAACTATAAAATTACTTAGCCAAGAAAAAAAAAATCTTGATTAAAAATCTATCCTTAGCCAGCTCAAAAGTACACTTAAAATGCTCCAGAAGTGGCAATTTAAAGAGTTAGAAAATGCCAGATTTCTCTATGTGCCTCTAGTACCAAATAAAACTGGTTCATATTTACTCTGCAGGGTGGGCCCGTTCTTTGTAAAGTTTGTTTCTTAATAGCAGTAAAGGGAGTGCTAATTTGGCTTCAGGTCAAAAGGCACAAGATTCAGTTTCCCAGAAGCTGCTAATTTGGTGATTAGGTGCTTTAATATGTAAGGACCTAAGATCCCTGCATTGAAAGTTTGGTATAAAGACAGCAGGTTTTAAACTCTAACTTCAAACCAATTGCTAATCATTAATAATAAATTAATAACGAGAACCACTCCGGAACATTGACTTCTCCCAAGACAGTTTGGGAATCGCTTCTCACTTAGACTGTGTTGGAATCCTGTGGAGGGCTTATGAAGCACAGATGGCCAGGCCGCACCGGAGAGTTATAGATTCACGGGTTGGGGTAGGGTCCAAGCATTTGCATTTCTAACAGGTTCCAAGGTGTTGTCGCTGTTGCTGGTGTTAAAACAGCGTGTTGAAAACTAGGGACTTTTTAATAAAGACAGTAATGCCAAAGACAAGTCACGGTTATGTGGCCTAAAGAGTTCTGTCCTTCATCTGGAGTCTTTTCTCTCCCCCTAACCCCTGGGGCCAGATTTCCATCTTATCTCTTGCCCATTTTCAGCCGCCTTTTCCACCGTTGCCTATCCCATTGTTGGTGCTGTGAGGGTGTTTTGGACTCTAACAACAGAAAAGAGAACTTAAACTGGTTTAGGAAGTTATTACATGGATTTGTGTTTACTAAACAGTTTACTAGCTCGTAAAGAGAAAGCCTGGCATAGGGCAGCCCTTCAGTCCTGCTCCTCGGTGTTGCCCAGCGCCCATTGGATTCACTTTTGTTTCTCTGCTTTGGGAGGCACAGTGTGGCTTCTTGCTAAAACTGGTTTCTCCAGTAGTTTTAGGACCGCTGCTGTAGCAATCGGGTTTACAAGTTGCTTGTTCATGTCCCTTGAGAGAGAAAGTGACTTCTTAGGGCTTTCTTCAGAATAGAGGTTTTGCAAAAGACTCTGGCAGGCCTCTGGTTCAGGGTTAGACTATGTGCTCACACCCAAACCAACCACACACCAAACAGATGGGTTTACCCTTAGCCCAGTCACACCCAGCGATGGAGCCCAGGCCATATCAAATTCTCCTATAACCTGTAACAGACATGACGCCCACATGGAACTGGCCTTCTCTTGAGAATAAAGAGGAAAATTGACACTGGTTAGCAACCAACAGTGTCTACTACACTTTCTAGGCAGTTATAAAAGGAGATAATTTTATAAAATTAGAAAGCAATAGGAAAAATACTTTCTATATGTAAAAGAGATGAAATTTTCTAGGATAAGATTTAGCAGAGTTCATAGAATGACGGGAAAAGGTAAGGTCACTTGCTAACTCTCAGTTCAAACTTCAGTTACCTCATCTTTAAAGTAAGGATAATGCAAAGTTTTCAGGGGTGTCAGGACTGGAAAGAATAGATGCAAAACTATTCTGGTGTGTAACAAGGACTCAACAGATTGTAACCATCACCACGTGTAATAATATAAGTGTGCGGATGTGCGCTCAGAGAATTAGTGTAGCAATTGGCAAAGTCTGGATGGTCTCATTTAGGGGAACAGCAAAGACCTGGGAGGGAAATTTTAAACTGTTAAGCTTGATATTGATTTTTGGCAAGATTCTGTATTTAACTATGAAACACGTAGAAAAGTAGAGAATGTGGTGGTGAACAGACAGCAATAAGCGGGCGGCGCTTGTGGCTCAGTGGGTAAGGCACCGGCCCCCTATGCCGAGGGTGGCGGGTTCAAACCTGGCCCCGGCTAAACTGCAACAAAAATAGCCAGGCATTGTGGTGGGTGCCTGTAGTCCCAGCTACTGGGGAGGCTGAGGCAAGAGAATCGCCTAATCCCAGGAGTTGGAGGTTGCTGTGAGCTGTGTGACGCCACGGCACTCTACCGAGGTGGATAAAGTGAGACTCTGTCTCTAAAAATAAATAAATAAGTAAGTAAGTAAATAAATAAATAAACATACAGCAATAAGCTTCCCCTAAGAAAGCGTCAAGCAAATGGACTTTGTTTTCTTTGGGGATATAATTACCAAGTTGGTCCCCGCAAAGGCCACGCTCTCCAGAGTACAGTGTGATGCCACTGGGGGGGGCACAGGCAGCTCCCTGATGTCTCTTACTGACCGACACTGTGTGTTCACTATCAAGGCAATTTTCTCATCCTTGTGTGGTGGTAGGTGTGCTCTCTGCTCGTTCTTCTCCACTGTCCACCCTGTCTCTGGTCGTGACAGTGCAGCTCACTCTCTGGGGTTCCCCACCAGACAGCTCACTCTGCCTCAGCTTTCTTATTCTTTTCTATTTCCCCTTCTTTTTTTTTTTTTTTAACAGATGGAATCTTTCTATATTGCTGAGGCTGGACTCAAACATCTGGGCCCAAGTGATCCTCCTGTCTTCGTCTCCGGGGTAGCTGAGACTACAAGTGTGTACCAGTGCGTGAGCTCTCTTTCCTACTCTTAACTTTCCAAGTACTCCTCCCAGGCCTCTGGCCCTGCATGTCCTTCCCCTCATCTCCATTTCCCCCAAACTACCACCTTATACAATCTCAGCTCCTAGGTAAGTTTCTTCTTCAGCCTCTCCTTTTGCTCAGTAACCTCCCCACCCCAGGGTCTATCCCTCTCTAAGCACCCAGGGCTTCGTTCTCAAAGTTGCTTCACTGGTCTTAGTATTATCCTCAGATTCCTTATCCCTGGATCACACATCCCACTTACCCAACATCTGAAGTTCTTTCAGACTGGCTGCACCCCAGACCATCCCACTCTTTTCCCTTTGTAATATTTCTCTAAACCCCTTGAGATCAAGACCCCCCAGACCCCTGTCTCTCTCCATGTCCTGGCAATTCTATGATTTTCTTCCAACCCAGAGTGAACGGACTGTCTCTGTCCCTTCCTGCCTTTAGCACTTTTTGGCCTGGCTTACCCATTAGTTTCTGTTAAGAAAGCATATTTGTGTATGTAAAAATAAATTGAGGCAATTTAAAGAACACTATTAAATGGCTAATAGTGCAGGTGGTATGTAGCCTTGGCACAAACTGTGACGAGAGTACAAAGTTGCCCCCAAGTTGGCAGCAGGGCCATGAATATAAAATTACAGAGTATCTGGGAAGTCATGTTGGAAAGATAATAAAGTAGTTTCCAGAGGACACATCTGTTAGGTAACAGCCCAGCCTGTTAAAGGGTGAGCTTCAAAGAAGGCACTTGGTGTTGTGTCCAAAAGACTCAGTTTTTAAAACTATTATCCATGGTATAAAATGGCTCTAAAAAACAAATAAATAAATAGATAAATAAGCCAAGTGTGTAGCATTTGCTAAGTTTTGTAGTGTGGATTCCCTCACATTAACCAAGGCCAGACTGACAATGACAGCCCTGTATGTGGGTTTGGGAAGAGGGTGCACACCCAGTCTCGCCGCCTGGTACCAGCCAGTCACAACACACCACTGCCTGTTCTGGTCATTGTTGAATTTCTGGGGTGCTTGATTTCCTTCTTTAATAAAAGGCAATAATCATATTTATTTCCTAAAGTTGCCAGAGGGGTCAGGCCACATAATGAGGGTACAATGCCTTATGCACAGGGCTTCTCTTCTGTCTTGTTAAAGAAATGAGCTGGGAATAAAGCCGGGTCACTTACAGGCTGTGAGGACGTTCTGTATGATGTGGGAAACATCAGAAAAACTGTCCCTACTTATGAGTGAAAAGAGTTAAGGAAATTGGCCTCCACTGATGTGTGATCCACTCAATACCAGGAAGGAGAAGCAGAGACAACCAGGCCCAAAACCCAGGTTCTGTGTTGATCAGGAATCCAAAGCCAGAGCCTTCAACTGTAGGATTAACCACTATACTTTTTCCCAGTATTATTTTTTTGTTGTTTGTTTGATTTTTACAACCTTTTTGGAAGGAAGTATGGAGAATTCTCAAGGAACTGAAAGTTGACCTACCGTTTGATCCTGCAATATTATTACTAGGTATCTACCCAGATGAACAAAAATCATTTTACAGCAAAGACATTTGCACCAGAATGTTTATTGCAGCCCAATTCACAATAGCCAGTATGCTCTTTTCTGGGGGAAGGGAGGAAGCATGGCCCATTCTCCTTTTTGTTCCTTCTTTTTTTTTTTTTTTTTTTTTTAGCTTATCCATTAGTTTCCTTTTAAAAACATTTTGATGTGAAGGAAAGTATCACATAATTAATGGTGCAGGTGGTATGCGGGCTTGGCACATATCAAGTTATAAAATCCCTGACTTATAACTGCTGTTCCTCAGATGACTGGGTACCAAAGAGGCAGAGAGAGAAAGTGCAGCAGACAGCAGAGCTCTTTCTGTGTAACCCCCTTGAAGAACTGACAGTGCCCAGGTGTGAGCAGGAACCTGGGAGCCAGCCACCACCCACTTTCTGCTCCAGTGGTTGCAGCCCTGGAAATTAAGAGGAAGTAGAAGGAGGAAGCCTCTGCGTCTCAGCTGAGGCCTGCTGAGGGAGTGTGGAGGTGGAGCGTGCACCTTCATCTGCTAAGTTAAGCAAATGGCTCTGAAAGAAGAAAAACCAGGCGGTCATTGTTTTTCAGCTCTGGAAGGGGAGGAGGCAGATAACTTCTTAGAATGTGGGGTTGAGTCCTACTCAGTTAGGTAAGGGGTGGGTCATCATTAGTGTCTCTGCTCCTGGTCCTGGGCTGAGGCTCGAGGGAAAGTTCACCTCACTGAGCCTCCGCTGTACTCGGCGTTCACTATGTTGATCTGATCTTGGCCAAATTAAAGCTGCCTGACAGCTCAGGGATGGAGACTCTGCCTAGAGAGGAGAGGTAAAGCTCAGGATGAAGTTTATGACTTATTAAATGTCATGTACTTATAAATCTGGAGAAATCATCTGTCTCCTGGGGTTTCTACTAAAATGAAATAAATCCTAAAGCCAAAGATGTGACTGATGATGAGATAGGAAAGATTTGTGAGCTCATGGGGCTCATATTTGGGCTCTGCCAGAAGAAGCAGCTGAGCCCTCCACCTTTTCTCCATCTCCAAACCCAGACACATCCCAAAGATGAGGGCCAGCAGCCACTGGTTTCAAGACTAGTCACGATGGTAGTGAGTTCCATTGCAGCTGGGCTCAAGTGAATCCTCTGTAGCCTCACGTGTATCTGTAAAATGGGGATGATAACGTCCATTCCTATAGGGATATGTAAAGACTACTCAAGATAATAGATGTCCTGATCCCAAATGGTCACCTAGATTGAGAGGAGAATTCACTCTCCATAAATTTTGGTTATTACTCTCACAGTGAGAAACCGCCAAGGTACCTGGAATGACCTGGGACCTTCCAGGGCCAGGGGCCGGGTAATCAGACTGAAAGTAGAGCTATAATGTGTACGGCGCTGAATGGCAGGTTTTCATGCTTGAGTTATTTGGGCAGCACTTTTACAATTTTGTCAGTGCAGACTCCCTGTAATATTATTTTTAAATAATTTAAATAGAACTACCTTTTAAAATTTTACATGCCCACTGTTGATACATTGACACAAACATTCCAGCTGCTTCACAATAGGTAAAAGCTGAAGAAAGGAGTGCATCAGAATACTGGAGACCAGAGTGTGACAAAGGTGGTGCTGTTTATTTTGCCACTTGGGTGTGAGTGGGCTAAGATCTAAAGGATATGGGGGGGGTTGGGGAGGGGAGCCAATGAGCTTGTTTCTATCAAGGACCACCAAACTGTTGTTCTCATCAGGACGTTAAAGATGTTACTTCATTACAGGGACTCTCCTAGCAGGTTCTCTTATTGGAGTGTCAGCCTATTTCTCTCTGGGTCTATTACTGGGCTGGTTCAAGGGCGAGCCTGCAGCATGTCTCCCTTATCTGAGTTATGTCCACCTGCAACAGAGTCTCACAGAATGGCTTTTCAAGACAGAGCTAGTTTTCCCAGTCTAACACTTCACATCTTCAACAACACTTGGTGGTGTCTGCCTTTCTTTTGCCAGGGCCAAAAGGGAAACCCTCTTCTTTGCCCTCCGAAGGTTCACTGAAAATCAGCTGACCAAAGGCAGATTGGTAAAAGAAAGGCACATAAAATTTATTAACAAGTACATATATGCATGGGAGTCATACTACACACACACACACACACACACACACACAAAATTACAGGAAAAAGCCCTTGGTTAAAGTTCTACACCTTCCTGTGGTTACAGAAAGAATAGGGTCTTGGAGGGAGAGAAGAGGAAACCTCACAAGCAAAGGCCACCTAGTTATGCAAATGAAACTTCAGGGACTATCTCTCAGGAAGAGTAGATTTCTCTCAGACCCCAAAACGTGGCAGACTGGCAGCCTCTCCCCAGAGGCAATCCTTCCTAGGCCCAGATGGGGGGTGGGGAGGGGACAGAGCAAACATGTCTGTTTATTTCACCAATGAAGATTTTCTGTACAGATGCAAATCTCCTTCATGAAAGTTGCAGGTATATTCTTGTCTGCAAGCCCTCTCCAAATATGCCAAAGTAACGTATTTGGGGGTGAAATGCTTTTAGTTTTTTTTCTTTCTCTCTTTTCTTCCTTCCACCCTTCCTCTCTTTTCTTTTTTTTTTTTTTAACCTAAAAGGAAGAAGCTGAGGCATGAAATATAAAGTATTTACTTAAGCCCAAATGAGGACATCTGCTAGGAAGACTTGTAACCAGTAACCTTGGATGTGAATTTCATTCAGCTTTTGCACCAGCAGGTTTATGATAAAAGAGAAGGACTGGGGAGTAGATTGATCCAAAGTTGTTAGGAATTCTCACTGGTTCACAAAAATAACCTGGAGATTGGCTATCCATTGTTAAGCTCTGGAATGTGGGTTACAGTGTCCAGTGCACCAACAGTAGGTTAATTACTAGGTTATTGTGGCAATAGCAAGCCGTTTCAAGAGATGAACACACAGCTTACCATGGAGAGTAGGGAGTGATTGCCATCTCATTTTAATATCTCTCTGGGCCTGATAATCTAAAAGGACTGACATTCCTCAGATAAAAGTTCTTTTCTCACTGCCTTTCTTAGACAAATAAAAAATATATGTATTTATTACATAAAATATGATGTTTTGAAATATATATACATGCGGAATGGGTAAATTGAGCTAATTAACATATGCATTAACTCATATATTTAGTTTTTTTTTTTCTTTTGCAGTTTTGGCCAGGGCCAGGCTTGAACCCACCACCCCTGGTATATGGGGCTGGCACCCTACTCCTTGAGCAATAGGCACCACCCATATACCTAGTTCCTAATGGCAAGAATACCTAAAATCTCCTCTTTTCATAATTTGTATGAATACAATATTTTGTTATAATTGTAGTCATCTTGAATTGCATAATAGGTCTCTTGAACTTTTTTCTCCTCTATAACTGAAATTTTATATCCTTCTGCCAACATCTCCCTAAACTCCCTTTGCCAGTGAAGAAATTTTAGTAAGGAAAAAACTATTTTCAGTAAAGAAAATATTTAATAGCTTTATTAAGATATAATTCACGTACCATCCAATTTATACGTGTAAAGTGTAGTATTCGATTTTTTTAGTATATTCCCAGAATTACGTAACTATCTAACTTAAAATCTAATTTTAGAACATGTTCATCACCCAGGAAAGAACCTCCTTACCCGTTAGTAATCATTACCTCTTTCCAAGCCATCTCTCAGTGCTGGGCAATCACTAGTCTATTTTCTGTCTTTATACATTTTTATATTCTGGTTCTTGCTATAAATTTTTCTATTCTGTACATTACATATGAATAGAATCATATAATTAGTAGTCTTCTGTGACTAGCTATTTTCATTTAGCATAATGTTTTAAGATTTGTCTGGGTACTGTTCCTTTTTATTGACAAATCAAAAATTCCACTGTATGGCCATATCACATGTATTTATCAATTGATGGACATCTGAATCATTTCCACTTATTGATTATTATGTTTAATGTTGCTATATATGAAAGCTGTCAATGCTGGTGCCCAATGAGGCTGCAGAGATGTTCTGGCCAGGTTTATTGAAAGGGGAGGGCCACCCACCTGGGCGGTACAAAGGTGGTGTCTGTGCCTGAAGGAAGTTAGAGACCCCTTGTATATGGGGCCATAGGTGGTGGACACATTCCACAGCTGGCCTGTCAGTTTAGGATCTTTTGACCTGAACTTCTTTGGTGGTTTCAGATCCTTTGTGTCTTTGTCTTAGGAGGAGAGGAGGGGTAGGGAGAGGGAAAAGGATTTGTGTGTGTCTGTGTTAGGCCCCCCCCAACAATAAATATTTGTGTACAAGTTTTTGTGTGGACATGTGTTTTCATTTCTCTTGGGTTGTATACTTAGAATTGCTGAATCATACCATAACTCTATACTTAGCTTTTTGAGCAACTGCCAATGTTTTTCCAAATGTACCTGCACCATTTCACAATTTTATCAGAGGTGAATGAAGTGTCCAGTATATTCATATCTTCGTCAGCACTTACGATTGTTTGTCTTTTTTATTTTAGCTTCCAAGTAGAGTGAGTATACAGTGGTATCTCCTTATGGCTTCAATTTGCATTTCCCTAGTGATTAAAGATGTTAAGCATCTTTTCCTTCTGTTTATCAGCCATCTTTCTGTCTTCTTTGGAGAAATATCTATTTTTTAAATAGGCTGTCTTTTTATAGTTGTGTTTTTTATATATTCCAGATACAAGTCCCTTATCAGATATGTGATCTGAAAATATTATTTCCTATTTGATGAGTTATCTTTTTTCTTTCTTGTTAGCACCATTGCAGCCTAAAAAAGAGTTTGATGTAGTCCAATTTATCTAGTTTTTCTTTTGTTATTTGTACTTCTGCCATTGTATCTAAGAGCAAAGAAATTAAGTTACAAAGAAAACTTTGAAGAAAAATCCAACTAATAAAATTACAGTAAACAAAAAAAGTAATCCTAAAGATAGATGCAACACAAATCTTTATGAAATTATGTGGCCAGACATTCCATTTAGAGTTCTCTTATTCTATGGTGTAACTGTCACGTCATGGGGGACAATACTGAAGAAAGAGTAGACCCACCGCAATGTGTAAGGCAGTCATGGTCTCGTGGACACTCCCAGTCACAGTCAGCAGCTGGCCCCACCCACCTGTGGAGAGAGCTTGACCATTGACACCCTTCCCTCTCAATGACAACCTGATAGCAAAAGCCCTCTTAGTTGGTCACAGTGACGGCTCTTATTTCCTGAGAGAGGGTCCTATGGTGTCATGGAATTTCTAAATCAGCTATGTCTTGATTATCAAAATATATTTCCTTTAAATAGCATTCTCTGTCCCTTCTCTTTTCCCCTTAACCTCCTATAGCAGCGTCACATCTGGGTCCATATTTCTCAGGTACATCAGCTTACATTCCTTCCTTTAAAGATGGAAAACATATGTCTTTGATTCCTTTGCTTTATTTCAAGTTTCAGAATTATTCAACAGAATCCTGAATTGGGTTCAAAATTCTGGGACAGCTAAGAAACAGGGAGATACATTAAATTATTTCATTCTTATTTTCTGGTAGAAGATAACAGACAGGGTCACATGCAGAGACCAGCCCTAGCTTGAAGTGGAAGCCCAAGTGATTATGGAGCAGGATCCTGAACAGGAGATTTTCCTCCATGAACCTTCTCTTCCACAATATGGCCTAATTTCAGTTAAAAGTAACTGCAACCTTCTGATTGCTCAAGGTAAAAATCTGGGAGTTATCCTTGACTCTCACTCTACCTTTCTCTCTCCCTCTCGTATCCTCGGTGCAATGCATCAGGAAATTCTGCTAAATTTCTCTTCTCCATCTCCCCAGAATCTCTCTCATGCCCTTGCCCCCACTGGTAATGCTGCCATCATCTCTTGCCAGATTCGGGCAGCCAGTCTTCCTGCAGAGTGGCCTTTACAGTGGAAGTCAAGACATCTCATCTCTTCTTCAAATCCTCCAGTGGCTTTCCATCTCAGAGTGAAAACATACTCCTTGCAGTTAACACACCCCGGCCCCTGCAGTGGCGGCTCCCGTGCAGTCCTTCTGCTCTGTCTCCCAGTCACTTTTGCTACTCCCTCCCCTCTGACCCTCTCAGTATTTTTTGAACAATTCAAAAGTGCTTTCATCCACCCAATACAAAACAACACCCCAGACTCTGATATTGCACACTTCTCTTTATTTTTCTCCCTATCACTTATCACTTCCAGGCCTATGTTTATTTACTTCATGCCTGTTCCTCGTGTTAGAATAGAATTTGGGGCCAAAAAGGGTCTGTGTATTTATTGCTGTATTTCTAGGGTCCATAGCATGACCTGATGTTCACTACATGTTGATTGAATGAATTGACAAATTGTAGTGTAGGGATGGAGAAGGCTGACTCTGCAGCTGGACCACCCTGCCTTGAATCTCAGTTTAGCATTATAAGCGGGTGGAATGGATTAAGTTACTATTGTTTTGTGACTCAATGGCCTACTTTGTAAAATGGGATTAAGAATTGTGCCTATGTTATGTAAGCATTGAAAGAGACAATATAGGTAAAGGGTTTGTACCAGTAGTAAAAAAAAAAAAAAAAGGATAGCAAATATCAATAAAGATTAGTTATTGCTATTATTGAATAATAACAACAAGGCACCAGTCACCCTGTGATGAGGGAGTAGAAACAGAGATAAGTTTAGCAATTTAAAAAGAATCCAACAACTAGTAAATAGGGGTGAGGAACAGGGGAGAGGGTCCAGGATTCAAAACCAGCTCCCATGGCTCCACTGGACCAAGAATGGGGCTTTGGGTTTGTGAAGATACACACTTTTTAAAGGGAGGGTGTTATCCTTGCTGATGTCATTATTTCCAGAGGTCAAGGTTAACATGGGGCTGGAGCCTGGAAGTTCAAGAATGTGATTTAGTGTTTCCCAAAGTCTGTCCCTTGGAACATGAAGTCCCATAAGATGGGACTCTGAGTGAAACCTGGTCAGGAAGACTCTGAGGACACTGTCCCTCTTCAGATATGTTCACATTACAGTCTTCATGAAATCTTCCCAGGGAGAATCATACTTAACTCCCTCAAACATTCTCCTTAACACATGTCTACAGACAAATAGGTTGTACAGAATATATTTGGAAAAACCCCAATATAATAACTAAACCTGTCTAAACCAGGTGTTGGTCAGACTGTGAAATCTGATACCTGAAGTCAAAGCAATCTATGCGGTTGGAGCAGCCAATTGGAAACAAGCCCAACAGCGGGAGGCCAAGGGCCTGTCCTGTCCTGAATGAGTCTAGAGCATGATGGGTTGAGCCCAAGGCAGGTGGCAGCTCGCAGCAGAAAGCATCAAGGAGCAACCAGAGGTAGATATGAGTGTCTCAACAGCCCTGCAGAGCTCAGCAACTGGGAAATCCAGCAGGAGGACTCATGCTGAAGTTCAAGGAGGAGGGAGAATGCTAGAATCCTGATACCTGGGAAGGGAACTTCAAACTGGGGTTCAAGGACAGAAGCATAAAAGCAAACAAAGACTTTGTCTCCAGGGGCTGAGAATTCCATTTGGAAATTCAGGAAGAGGCAAAAAACGATGATACAGAAGAAAATAAAAATTTCAAGGCCACGCCCCTTCCTTGAACTCCTCATGTGAAAGGGAAGGTGAAGGCCTCACGCATCTGTGAAGGGCTGGCCCACAGGTCATTCACTAAGGGGGTTCCTTGGTGGCTTCTCATAGGCAAGGGCATGCAGATTGTACATGTGGGTCTGCGGGCTAAGGTTAGCCCCTAAAACTGAAATCTGTTTGATTCCACATTAACAGTGAATGATGAGATTAACTTCCCAGGTACAAAACAGAGATAATGCAGGATCAAACTTCTTCCACCTACCCAGGGACATCTACGCAATTGATGCTTCCTTCACTCTCTTTTCTGACATTTGCTTACCTTCTAGAAAATGTAGAATTTCCTGGATCTCACTAGAATGTAACCATTTTGTCTCATTACCCACTCCCCTACCCCCTGGCTTCCCCTCCCCCTTCTGTATGCCCTATTCTCCTTAAATACCGAAACTTCCAAATTGTCATTCAAAAAAATAGCTGCAGATTTGTCTGTCGTTTTTGTTTTTCCCAGGTGCGTCCTCAACTTTGGCTTCATAAGCCTCCATGGATTGAGATTTGTGCTTCAGTCACTTATTTTGGGCTGTCAATCAAGACCGGGTTAGAAGAAGTGGGGGTGGAGTAGGAGGTGCCAGAAGCTTGGTGTCAAAAAGCAAAGCCACAGTGTTGTTATGCCATGCAGGGGAGAAGATCCAATGGGAGTCCTTAAATCCTCCCTGACTTAGACTTCATGGTCACTGAAACTAAGCTGAGCCCACAGGTGCGGGCTGAGGGGCCCTGGCTGGGGGAAAAGAGGGCTCAGGACGCAGGGCAGTCATTATAGAGTGGAAAATTAACACATCCATTAGACTCATCCAAATAGCAGGTGGCAAAAGCCTCACAGTTATTCCTCCTTCCTAGGGTTTCTGATCCCCAGCCGAGGGCTGTCTGTGCTATGCCAGATTGCATCTTAAGCTGGCTGGTGTCCCAGGATGCACTTTGCAGCCTCAGGGGTGGGTTTTCAGCCTCTGTCACTCCGGAGGGGTAATCAACCTCCTATTTGGGCTGTTTTGCACCATTTCCTAGGTACAGACTCCCTTCCCAGAGTGGTTGAGGTATTTTGGCGGTATAAGAATGATCCTTTCTAGATTTGGTTGATGTCCAAGTCAAGTTTTTAAGTTAGAGAACTTGTTGTAAAATTGCCCTGGATTTCTGTCAGTACTCTGAAGCCAGCAAAAGTTAACTCTGGTCCATAAAATTTTGGAGATGATGTTTGCCAAAGTCTGGGCATATTTATGATTTTCTCCTCTCAGTTCATGACTTACGAAGCAAAACCTTTTTTTTTTTTTCTGCCCTTAGTCTCTGCTGGGACTAGATAGAGCTGCTTCATACTGAAGTATTCTAAAATATCTAATTAGGAGATGGGGCAGGTATTTTTTAAAAACTTTTTTTCAATGAACTTAACATGTATCCAGGATACAAAGCAGAACACGGTACAAGGAAGATTGCTGGCAAACTTCTGTGAAACAGAAAGGAAAGAACGACAGGAAAGTCTTCATGGAAGAGGAGACATTTGAACTAGGCCTTGGAAAGATAAAGAAAAACATTTTATTTACTTGTTGACCTTCAAAAGGTTCATTGTGGAGAATCTTGGAGTTAAAAAAAGGGTTGCCTTACTTTCGGCTCTAATATTGTGACCCCAAGTTGGTGATCGCTTAAGTAAGAATCAAGAGATTGATGGACATTTAGCCTCTCCTCTGACTTCTCAATGTTCCTATTAGAGTGGAACTGTGATGGCTTGAGGTAGTCGCTGAAATAATTGAAGAGGGGCCCCATCTTAGAGACTGCAGGAACTGTGGAAAGTACAGTGCTTAGATTTTATGCACAGTTGCTTCTTAGAAGGTTCCCAAGGTCCGACTCAGGCTGTTCCCCAAACAACCAAAGTCCATGTGATGTATGACTGCAACTGTCCATCCAGATCACAAAGGCCCCTGACATGGACTAGCCTCTATCTCAAGGCAACCCACGTACAACTTCTCAAATAGCCTCATTCCCAGGACAGCTCAGCCTCAGCATGACAACTTGGCTAGCCTGACTCAAGCCAGTCTGAAATAGCCCAAGCATCCCAGCCACATCTTCCACCTACCCTGCTCATGTCTTACTAATTGCCTAACCTAAGAGTCTCATTAGAAAAAAAAAAAAGAGAGAGAGAGAGAGAGAGTACTAGTAGTTCTCTTTCTCTTCTTAGTTTTGGGTTTATTTGACCACAGCCAATAACGTGTGTTGTATTTTGTTTTCTTTATAGTGTGGAGAAGAGTAGGAAGCCTCAGGATCAACTCTGAAAAGATAGGCTTTATGGAACCTGACAGAATTGAACTTGATTGGGGGGGAAAATCTGGAGGTTGGGCATTGAAGAGGGAGAGTTATCTGACCCAGAGGAGTAGTAGAAACTGGGATTCCACTTGAATACAGCAGCCTAAAGACGGACGTCACAGGAGGATGGCTGGCCACCTGGGTGAAGGTTGAAGTCAGGGAAGCCAAGAGGAGGTACGCACAACCAGTGAAGGAGCACTGAGCCTCAGACACCAAAGACCAGAACACTCTGAGAATGATTCCTTATGGACCTATGTAAGCCCAGCAGCAGCGGGGACAGAGAAAGCCTCAATTATCACTTATACTGAACTCCAAGTTGTATGTAAGGGCTATAAGCTGGATTTTCATTTAATTTATAAAAATTAAGAAATATGACATTTTATTTATTTATTTATTTATTTTATTAATTTATTTATTTTTATTGTTAAATCATAGCTGTGTACATTAGTGCAATCAAGGGGTATAATGTGCTGGTTTCATATACAATCTGAAATATTCTCATCAAACTGTTCAATGTAGCCTTCATGGCATTTTCTTAGTTACTGCATGTAGACATTTGTATTCTGCATTTAGTTAGTTTCTCCTGTACCCATTCTAAGACGCACCGTAGGTGTGGACCCATCCATCCATTACCCACCCTCCACCATAACCTCCCCTCTCCCTTCCCCTTCCTTGGCCCTTTCCCCATAGTCTTGTGCTATAGTTGAGTTATAGCCTTCATATGAAAGCTATAATTTAGCTTCATAGTAGAGCTGAGTACATTGGATACTTTTTCTTCCATTCCTGAGATACTTTGCTAAGAAGAATATGTTCCA
Organism: Nycticebus coucang; assembly: GCF_027406575.1. NCBI lineage: Eukaryota > Metazoa > Chordata > Mammalia > Primates > Lorisidae > Nycticebus > Nycticebus coucang. The sequence goes on from NC_069797.1 coordinate 14,835,856, forward strand.
GCTCCATCCATGTAAACATGAAAGAGGTAAAGTCTCCATCTTTCTTTAAGGCTGCATAATATTCCATGGTATACATGTACCACAATTTTAAATCCATTGGTGGGTCTATGGGCACCTGGGCTTCTTCCATGACTTAGCAATTATGTATTGGGCTGCAATAAACATTCTGGTACAGATGTCTTTGTTATATTGTGATTTTTTGTCTTCTGGGTATAAACCTAGTAAAGGAATTACAGGATCAAATGGCAGGTCTATTTTTAGGTCTCTAAGTATACCCCAAACATCCTTCCAGAAGGAACGTATTACTGTGCATTCCCACCAGCAGTGTAGAAGTGTGCCCTTTTCTCCACATCCATGTCAACATCTCAGGTTTTGGGATTTTGTTATGTGGGTAAATCTTACTGGGGTTAGGTGATATCTCAAAGTAGTTTTGATTTGCATTTCTCTGATGAATAAGGATGATGAGCTTTTTTTTTCATGTGTTTGTAGATCATGTGTCTGTCTTTAGAGAAATTTCTCTTCAAGTCCCTTGCCCACCCTGGGATGGGGTCACGTGTTCTTTTCTTGCTAATATGTTTGAGTTCTCTGTGGATTCTGGTTATTAGACCTTTATCGGAGGTATAACCTGCAAATATTTTCTCCCATTCTGAGGGTTGTCTGCTTGCTTTATTTACTATTTTCTTGGCTGTGCAGAAGCTTTTTAGTTTGATCATGTCCCAGTAGTGTATTTTTGATACTGCTTCAATTGCCTGGGGAGTCCTCCTGGTAAAATATTCACCCAGGCCAATTCTTTCAAGAGTTTTCTCTGTACTTTCTTCAAGAATTTTTATTGTTTCATGTCTTAAGTTTAAATCTTTAATCCAGTGAGAGTCTATCTTAGTTAATGGTGAAAGGTGTGGGTCTACTTTCAATCTTCTACAGGTTGCCAGCCAGTTTACCCAGCACCATTTGTTAAATAGGGAATCTTTTCCCCACTGAATGTTTTTAATTGGCTTGTCAAAGATCAAATAATGGTAAGTAGCTCGATTCATCTCTTGGTTCTTTATTCTGTTCCAGACATCTACTTCTCTGTTTTCTGCCAGTACCATGCTGTTTTGATCACTATGGATTTATAGTACTGTCTCAGGTCTGATAGCGTGATTCCTCCTGCTTTGTTTTTATTGCTGAGTAATGTTTTGGCTATTCGAGGTTTTTTCTGATTCCATATAAAATGAAGTATTAGTTTTTCAAGATCTTCTGATCCAAAAATTTGGTGATTTCCTTCTTAATTTCATCTATAACCCATCTATCCTTCAGCATAAGGTTGTTATGCCCAATGGTCCAGCAGTCTCTGGACAGGAGAAGGGCTCTGCACAGTGGCAGGGAGGGCTCCAGAGGGCACGTGGCTACCAGTATCCCTGGCCAGATGAGCAGGCCAGTGTGGAGGCTGGGAGGATACAGGAGGGAGGACATGGGGTTGTGCAGCTCCCAGTTTTTGGTCAGGGCATGCAGAAGCCTGGCAGGCATGGGTTGCAGGTCAGGGGTCATGGCGCAGCTCTTATGGAGGTCCAGGTTCCACCAGGCCCAGGAGTTTGATGTTGCTATGAGCTGTGACGACACGGCACTCTACCCATGCCAACAGCCTGAGGCTCCAGTGTGTCAAAACCAGTCTCACTCTGCCCCTAAGGGTTAAGGCTGTAAGGCAGCTCAGTCCCCGCTTTTAGGCTGCTCAGTCAGTAGGTTATTAGCTCCCACCTGATCCTTGCTTTGGAACCCTGAGGGTGGAGCTTGCTGGGGCAGTTCTCTCACAATGGCTCCCTGCGGCCCAGCTCAGCAGCTCAGTCTGGGGCCCCAGATAATGCCCAAAGTTCTTTGCATTCCTGCTCATGCTCTCCCCAAGGCAGTTCAACTGAGTGCCAAGTCCAAAAACACTGAAACAGTTCACAGGTAAGTCCTTTCCGGTTTGCAGTCTCACTGCTGCTTGTACTTACAGTTGCTGGTAGGGTTATGTCAATCGAACACACGCAACCACTTGCCAGTTTTCCACTGTTTTTGTCCTCCTCTTGGGGTCCAGAAGTCCCTTGCTGAATCCCTGTATCCTCAAAGGGATGATTATAGGCAGATCCCACCAGCCAGAGATGCCTGGAGTCTTATCTCTCCAGACTCACCATGCCCAGTTGCAGGGAAGCTGTTACTCGGCAGCCATCTTGCTCCACCCTCTGAAATATGACATTTTAAAAACCTTAAATATTGTGGAATAATTCATGACTATCATATTTCAAAATCTGCATTGGTACACTACATTCCTCTATCATCTAACTTCAAGCTATTTTCAAATAGCTTTAGGTTTTATATTCATCTCGTAGTCATTCATTGTAGTGCCTTTTGAGTCAGGAAGATCTGAGTTTGAAGAATGCCTGGACTTCTTATAAGATGTATTAATGAAAGTCCCTTAATCTTTTGAGTTTAAGGTGCTTCATCTGGCCTAGAATTATCATGAGGTTAATAGGATAGTACAATTCCTTTAATGTGCATATGAGTGTGTATTAGTAGAAAATCTGAGGTGTAGAAAGGCCACAGATTAGAGACAGCAGTCATTGAAAAGACTTTAGCTCACAGTTTCCAAGAGGAGGGGGCATGGCAGGCTGTGGGGGTCAACTCAGGGATGTGGGGGTCGGTCATGGGGCAGAGGGAGGAAGGGTGGTGGTGAGCAAGAGCTTTTATTCTGGTTTTTGCAGAAAGGAACTGGTGAGACAGATAAGCAGGTTTGGGCAATTGGCTTATTTGGATAATTCCACCAGACCTGGGCATAGGGTGATTAGGGCAGGGGAATAGTGGCCCTGAGTGTGAGAGCCCCATTCATAAAGGAGGATTCTTTGTTTTGTTTGAAACACATTCTGAGTGAGGTGTTTACTATCTTTAGCAATTGCCTAACCCTGGTGAGGGCAGTCCTTTCGGGGTGAGCAAAAGGCCAGACGTCAAAGCATCAAAACACAGAAAATAAAATCTGTGGCTTCTACACTTGGGGATCTTGTTAAAATACAGACACTTGGGCCCCACCACCATTTCACTCATCTGGCCTGAGGTGGGGCTTATAGTTTGCATTTATTTTTTTGGTAATTTCAGAATATTAGGAGGTACACATGTTTGGCTTACATACTTTTTGCACAAAATGAGTCAAAGTTGTAAGTGGGGAAGCCAACTTCAGAAACATCTTTGAAGAAGGAGATGAGCAGGGAAGAGGATCACAGGAAACCTAGGGAATGCACTTTTCTGAGAGAAAGTTTGTTCCCAAACAGCTCCTGACCCAGGAGAGCAGGGACAGGAGGCACTGTAGCTTCCCTGCTGTCCACAGGCCACATCAACTTGTCTGGGTTTTACAGATATATTGTCAGTACTTTGTCATTTTTTTTTTTAAATAAGCCAAGCCAGACTATGTGCAGCTTTATCAAGGATAATGTTCATAAATAGTCATGCTATTTCAGTAGGACACAGGCAGACAATCCTTAGCAGCGTACAACAGCATTCAAACTCCCTTCTTCAACGGTCTGCCAAGATCAGAAGGCCACTGTACAGCCTGCTGAGGGCCCCCCATGATGCCCCACCCAGAGAAAGTGCAGAGTGGGGGTTGGCATTCACACCCACCTTGTGGTTTCACAACCCGTCACAAGCCAACTTTCCAGATTTTCAGGAAATGAAATTGAAATGGCAGAATTCATCTGAAGATCTGTGATCTAGAAATGGACCCACTGCTCTCTTGAGGGATGCCCTCTCAGTGCCATAACTGGAAAGTCCGAAGCCCTTGAAATACTGGTAAACAATTATTGGGGGTAAGGTCCCAAGAGGTGTCTGGGTTTAAAGGAGTTAAGACTATGCTGAAGGTGGAGATGGAGAATAGGACACAAAAACAAATTCGATTTTTCATCCCACAAAGCATTTGTGCCAAAATGGCTATACACCCACATCGGGGAATCCCAAAGCTAGAAGGGAAAGGTGTTTCCCCCCATCAGTCTGGCTTTGGAACCATCCTATTGGTGGCATATGCCCCTTCTCCCCAAACAATGAAGTGTTCTGTGTGCTGACAACACAGCTCGAAGAAACAGTAGAACAAAACTTCACATTTTTATTAAACTTGATAAAAATAGTATTTCAAACTGTGCAGTCATCAGAAGTATAGTTATCAAAAATTCATGCTTCCCTTGTTGTCTGCAGCACCTGCAGTGTTCTGTGCCTGGTCTGTTTCCACATCCACATTTCTGCCTGGGTCAGTTTTTCCCACTTGGGGACTTTCTCTCCCCTCTCTGCAGAGTCCTTTTTAGGTTGGGCTCTGGCTTTGCAGCACAGATTTAGTAGACAATCTTGAGGGTCTTCTCTGTGGTTTGTCTGTCCTTGGCCTTGGCTTTAACTCCTTTAGCATATCCAGCCTGCCTTTCTCTGGGGCATGATGATGACAGCGGCAGTGACAGCAGCAGGATGTGGAGAGAGCAAGATGGAGTGAGTGGAGCTGGGGCCAACACGATACAGCTGGCCTGGTAGGTTTAGATCCTATGTGACATTCACCTCCTGTCTCCCATTCTTTTTGTTTTGTAAATTTAGCTCCCACCCTAATGATGTCCATCTCAAGTAGTTTAGGAGGAAGGATTTAGGAGACTAACTTTTGAATTGGAATGTTGTTTTGAACATGGATTATGCTATCATTGTTTATTATGGGTCATGGGTTATGCTGATTATTGTTGTTTAAGATAAATATTAACATGGTTTTCACTTTGAACTTTCATACATAAAAAAATCTGATTTTGGAAATGGAAGAACAGAATAGGCTACTCTCGCTGTTCTCCAGAATCACTGGCTTTCTGAAAAATAAAGTTTGGTGGACCAAGCTCGGTCTCTGCATATTGGCTGACAGTGACAGGCAGCCTGACCCTCTCTGTCCAGTGACATTTTTTGTGCTGGGCCCAGGGATGCAGCTGTGCGTGAGCTCTGGTCAGTGGGGGGGTTGGTCTTGACTCTTCTTTACACTGCTCCTGTTTTAGTAGTTCACACGCAAGGAAGGGTGAACTGATGCTCTAACATAATTTAAAACCATTGACCTTGCTCGGCAGTACCCTGGCTCCTAAAGGGAAGCATAAGCCCATCAGTTCACTGACCATCAACCATCTAAGAGAACTTCACCTTTGTGAAGGCAGAGGCTAGGTGCCGTGAAGATTTCATTTTTTATTTGACTCAAGAATTACACAAACCATAATAGTATGTTTTGATGAGTCTTTAAAACATGAGTCATGTAACACAGTGTAGAGCAAGAAATAGCAATTACTCCATTTCTTGACACAGCTGGTCCAGTTTGTTTACATCCTATGTGACACCAGGGAAGGCCCTCTCCTTCCCTCCTCTTAATTTCTATCTCCGTAGTTTCACTTTGGTTTTGAACTTTATGTAAGTTCAATCTTTTGTTTTTAGGGATCTCTTCTTGTGTTCCCCAATCATGAGATGTCTCCACATTGCTTTGTAGAATAATGGTTCATTCTTATTTCTCTGTACTGTTCTATTGTGTAAATAAACCACTATTTTTCCGTCCCTCTGGGCAAGGACATTTCAGTAGTTTCCAGCTTGGGGCATTATTATGAACATTCCTGCATGTGTACCGAGGAGTAGGATTTGTGGGTCCTGAGAATTTATATTTAGTCGAGCAGATTTCCAAAGTCATCATGACAATGGGCATCTACACAGCAATGAATGGTGTAGATGTCCCATCTTAACCACTATGGCGGGCACACAGTGGTTTTGTGTTGTGGCTTTGACATGTACAGGTGGGGAACATAGGCAAAGAGAATAGGGTAAACAGAAGTTTAGAAGTGGGAAAGCATAAGATATACTTAGGGCAACTTAACTAGGTTAAAAATGCTTCTATAGATGAGAAATGGAACTGGCCATTTCAGCAGTAATTAGAGTGTGACAGGCCCTAAATGCCCTCCTCCAGGTGTGGACAGGGCACTGCAATGCTTAAACCAGGAGGCTGTAAATTGGAGAGCTGGGAAGAAAGTGAGGCATTCAGAAATTGCAAATAGGGAATCTATATATTTATTAGTGATACAATTATTTAGCTTTTCCTATATGCTAGAAGTGGTTACCTAGGAAATGCAGGAATAAAGATGAATCACATTCCTCACTTCTGTGGAGACCACAGATATCGAGAAGAGATGGGTAAGATGTATAATGAGGCTTTGTGATAAATACTACAGCAGAAACGCGCACGAACTGTGCCTTTGCTCTGGAGCCAAGGAGAAGGTATTCATCAATTTGCTCTGGTAGGGCTGGGGAATACTTTATCAAGGGGTGACATTGGACTCAAGTCTTGATAAATGAGTGGTGGTTGATTAAGAAGGTAATGAAGAGAGACGTGTCAGCAATGGTTTGAAGGTATGGATGACTATATATACTGCTGTGTGGCTGGAGAACGTCTAGCCGTTTTGTGTAGGTACACAGGAGTGGGGAAGCACAGGCTGCAGTGGTGTTTTGAGAGCAGATGGCAAAAGGCCTTGTAAACACTACTCATTGTAAACTTTACACTATGGGCAGCGAGTGGCCACTGAAGGTCTTTAAAGAAGAGTTTGCAGCAATCCCTTGAAAGGATGTAACCCAGGCATTGTGATCTGAGGTAGGCAGCAGGGGAAGTAAAAAGAGAGAGACAGATGTGACTTCAAATAAAATATGGCTCACTTCTCCTCTTGCAGGGCAAGAATCCTCATTTATTTGGAACTGGAAAAGTGCTTAAGGTGAGGATTTTGTTCTGCTAGGGTGGGCCCAGTCTGAAGGTAATTTTTCAAAAGCAGCTGCTCTAAGTGTTAGTCAAATGGCACCAGGGGATTCACTGGACACAGGTGTCATGTTCAATTTTATTCATCTATCAATAAAGCGAGACTCCTAGTGTCGGTTGGATGGCAGCACGGCACCTCTGAGACAGGCATTCTATTAACAGATGTCTCTCTCTGCTTCATTTTGGGTCTGCGACTTCAGCGTGTTCAAAGATACTCTCAAGTCCTTAGCGTCTAACTTTGCTTCTCCATCAGTCAGCCGTGGCTCCTGCAAGGATAGCTCAAACACATTTGTCACATTCCTTCTTCCTATTTTGAGTGTGTACCTACAAAATACACCTTTTATGTGTTTTTCATATAGGAAAAGAATATGTAAATAATTAATTTTTTGAACAGTTATAGATGGTGTTGGCATAACATTTTAAAAAGTATGAAAGGGGTAATGGTGAGAAATGTGAATTCTCTCCCCTCTCTTCCCCCCAGCCACCTAGTTTCTCTTCCCAGTGGCAAATACCACGACAGGTGGCCCTCTGTATCTATGGGTTCCATCTCCATTGGTTCCATCTCTGTGGATTCAACCAACAATGGGTGGAAAACATTCAGGAAAGAAAAGCATCACACAAAGTTCCAAAAAACAAAACTTGAATTTACTACAACCGAATTTGTGTGATACTGAATACACACCAGTGAAGTGATGTGTAGGTTTTAGTATTATATGTAACCTAGAGATGATTCAAAGTGTATAGGAGGATATGTGTAGGTTATATGCAAGTCCTATACCATTTTATATGAAAGAGCATCCCTGGCTTTTGATATTCTGAGGAAGGGATGTTCTGAAACTTGTCGTGCAAGGAATCCAAGAGATGTCTGTGTATCATTTTGAAGATGTTCTATATAATTACCACAATTATACAAGCACATGCCTATTTTTTCTTTTTCCTTTTTGTTTATTTAGGAATATTACAGGGGTACAAATGTTTTGGCTACATGAATTGCTTTTGTACAATTTGATTTGTGTGCCCATCACCCAAGCAGTGAGCATTGTACTGCTGGTGTGATTTTGCCATTCCTATCTTTCCCGCTCCCACCTGCTTGATCTCTTCTGAGTTTTACTTCCATATGTGCACATGGGTGTTGACTGATTAGTTTCAGTTTAGTAGTGAGTACATGTGGTGTTTGTTTTTCCATTCTTGAGGTACTTCTGTTAGGAGCATGGTCACCAGTTCCATATAGGTTGTTGCAAAAGGTATTAGTTCGATCTTTTTTCTTTTTGTAAAGCACAAATGGTAGCACATCATACACTTTGTCTTCTACCTCATATACATGGGATATAGTTTCATACCACTCTCTTCAAAGTCTGCCTGGTTTTCCGTTGTGTGAGTATGCCTTCCTTTATTTAGTCAGGCTACCACTGATTAAATAATTCTCATTTTTCTGCTATTATAAGCAATCCTTCAGTGAGCATCCTTAGTTTTTATTTAGACATACTTATAATAAATTTCTAGAAATAGAACTGCTGGAGATTTTATCAGATTATCTTCCATAGAGTTGTATAATCAAACACCTTCATACTATAGAGGACGCAGACCCCCAAATTCTAATTACCTTGTGCTGGCTCTTTGTAATTGACTCCTCATCCAACCTCCAACTTTGGCCATCAGTGAGGGTTTCCCATTTCTACATTCCACTTCAGGGTGTAAACTGAATTTATTTTTGTGCTGAAAAGACAACCTTTCTGCACTAAATTTATTTTCTCCTTTGTCAAAAATAAGTTGTCCATCTTTGTGTGAGTTTGAGACTTGAGATACTTATTTATCTTTATACCAATAGCACATGATTTTAATTGTTGTAGTTTTATTATCATTTCTGAAGTCAAGCAGCGTTAGTCCTCAAGTTTGTTCTTTTGCAAAATTGTTTTGCCTATTTTAGGTCTTTTGTATTTCCCTGTGAACTTTAAAATGAGTTTTTCAATTTCAATAAAAATATCTTTTGGGATTTTTATTGGAATTGCTTTGGATCTGAAGATCATTTGAGGCAGAATGGATGTTTTAACATTGTTGATTCTTTAACCAATGAATGAACATGAATATCTTCCATTCATTTAGGTTTTCTTTATATTCTTTGAGAAATTTTTTCTAGTTTTCATTAGTTTTTCACATCTTTGTCAAATTAATTTCTAAGTATTTCATATTTTTGATGCTATTATATTTTTGGTTAAAATTTCTATTCTTAATTGCTGCTGGAATAAAGAAATACAATGGATTTTTTTATGTTGCTATTATGGCCTTAATAAATTCACCTACTTTTCTAATAGGTGTTTCTGTGATTCCGTCAAATTATCTACATTATTAATCGTGTTGCCTAGAAACAAAGGCAGCTTTCTGTTTTCTTTTCCAAACTGAATGCTTTTAATTTCTTACACATACTTTATTGTTCTGTTTAGAGTCTTTAGTATGGTGTTGAGTAGAAATGGTAAGAACACACATCCTTGTTCCTGGTTTCAAAGGGCTACCCTTCCATTTCCTACCACTAACTATGTTAACTATAGGTTTGGGTTATTTTAAATGGCTTTTATTACATGGAGAAAGCTTCCTTCTATTTCTAGTTCAATGAGAGTTATTATTATTATTTTTTTAATCAGGAGCAGGTTTTGTCAAATGCTTTTTCTATGTCTGTTGAGATTATTCTTTTTTAGTTTATTAATATTCAAATGAGAAGATTAAAGATGCAAAAAAAAAAGTTGACTTAAAATTCTACACCCTGTAAAAATATTTTTGAAAAATGAGGACAAAATGAAAATGTTTTTTGGAATACAAATGTTGGAATAATTCATTTCCAACAGATCTGCACTGTAAGAAAAATTAGAGTTAAGTCCTTTAGGCAGAAGAAAAATGATACCAGATGGATATATGTATCTAGACAAAAAAAGAAGAAAAAAAGGAAGACCACAGGGAATGGTAACTATGCTGGTAAATATGTAAGGTATTTTCTTACTATTTGAATATGTTCAAAGGATAATTACTTAAATAAAATTAATAGCCATAAAATAATCCCATGTATGGGGTTAATACCAAACAGAAAAGTAAAGTCTATGAAAAAAAACAGCACAAGTCAGAGGGAAGAATGGCAGTATATTATTGGAAGGTTCTTATACAGAAAGAGGTGCCATGTCACAACTTTTTTTTTTTTTTTGTAACTAGACTGTGGCAAGTTAAAACGTTATAATATAACTTTAAAGCAACCACTAAAATTAACACAACAAAGAGTTAGAGCCAGTAAGCCACCAAAGTTGCCGAAATGGATTCATAAAACAACATTTAACAGGCTGTTATTCAAAAGACAAAATGTGCCAGATGTTGGCTGGGATGCTGAGAAAAGGGATTTTTACACACTGTTGGTGGGAAAGCTCACTGGTATAGCCACTGTGGGAAATAGTATGGAGATTTCTCAAAAAACTAAAAATAGAATTGCCCTTCAATCCAGTAATCTCACTACTGGGTATGTACCCAAAGGAAAAGAAACCAGTATATGAGCGGCATTCTTGTCTGTTGTAGCACTATCCATAATAGCAAAGATGAAGAATCAACCTAAGTGTTCATCAGTGAATGAATGGATGAAGAAAACGTGATATTCACACACAACGGAATACTATTCAGTCATAAAAAAGAATGAAATTGTGCCACTTGCAGCAACGTGGATGGAACTGGAAGTCATAATCTTAACCGAAATGGCCAGGCACAAAAAGAAAAATGCTTCACGTTCTCGTATGTGGGACCTACAAAATTTGATCACATGGAGGTAGAGAGTGGAAAGATAGATAACAGGGACTGTGAAAGATGCCTGGGGGCAGAGGGGTGGAGAGGAGTGGGGTACAGGATAAAACATGCAGTGAGATCGAAGAAATAATCCCAGTGTTTCATAGCAGAGGAGGACTTTACTTAAAAATATGCTTTGTGCTGGGGCAAGAAACCCCCTAATTTGCTGACTTCTCACTGCGCATTCTATACATGTAACAACACTTGTCATATATCCTATAAACGCACCACAAATTAAAAAAAAAAGATAAAATAGACATTCAACTAGCCCAAAACAAGGTAGGAAAAGAGTTTTTCTGCAGGAAGAGAAAATATGGACAAATAGAAAACAAACAGCAGGATTCAAACCAAACAGTAACACTATCACACTAACTGTAAATGGTCCTGTGTGAGCACAGCCATCGTTTCCTCTCAGGTGGTCTTTCCAGCCTCAGGTAGTTTCTGCACAGATGTTTGCTGATTAGGGCTCACCTGAACCCCACATGAAAGTCTTTGCATGTCTATCTTTTTGTAGGTCTCTCTCCTACTCCCCTCCACCTTGGCGACTGCAGCAGTTTCCATTTTCCTGAATCCTCAGCCCCATCCTTTCAGCTCAGGGAGTCTATTAGAGCTCCACCTGAGTTTCTTCTCGTGCATGGCCAGGAAACTCTGACAGGGAAGAGAGTGGAGATAATCGCAGAGATCACCTCATTTGAATCCTGTCTTTAAGGATTGTTGTTCTTCATTGCTTCGTGTCCGCTGTCGCGCACACTGTTGTGTCATGCATTTGACTGCTTCTGATTGTTCATTTGTCTCTGGTAGGAGGGCAAGTGCAGTCTCTGTCACTCCACTTTGTTCAGATACAGCTTGAGAGAGTCTAGCAGAAACAGCAGATGTGGACCGAAGGGCCATAATGTGCCTCAACTGCACAAGTCTAAGGCCGAAAGATGACAACGTTCTAGGTGAGGATAAGGTGTGCTTGGACAGCGCTGAAACTAGACTGCTGCTCTGAAACAGCCCTCTGCAAACCTAATTAGTGGTCTGAATGAATCATGTGGAAGAACTTAGAAAAAGATGCTTGGGTCCTAATAAAGAGGCTCTGTTTGGAAGCTCTGGATAAGGGTCTGGCATCTGTATTTCTAGCAAATAGTGCAGGATGACGGACACCACTGGTTTATAGCCAGTACTTAGGAATTTCTGCAGAAATGAAGAGGGAAAGGGTATAAAAGAGCTAGCTGAGCCATGATAGCTTTTAGCCTGAGCTAAGTAATACTTAATATCAGTGTTTGTGGGGTAGGGGGTAGAAGGTGAGGTGCCCCAACTCAAGCCTCAGCTGTGTCTACTGCTGGAATTCACACGTGTGTGGTAAATGGCAGAATAGGCCAATAGAAGTTGGCTGGCCTCAAGTGTGGTGTAGACAAGCTTGGCCCAGTGCCGAGCCCATATGCAGTGGCAGGGAGAGACAGAGTCTGAATCCAGCCAGTGACTTACAGGTTCAAACTTCCACAGGCAGTCCCAGAGTTACAGACATCTGACTTAGGTACAACGGGTACTTACAAATTGAGGCTATTACAATAGGTCCCTGAGTTACAAACACTGACTGATGTGTGACTTACACTTATGAACAGAGGCTATTATAGGTAATAGGCAAATGTACCTGTTTCACCTTACATCCAAATTCAAATTAAGAACAAACCTACCGAACCTATTTTGTTTGTAACCTGTATAGCTTTCGTTTGTAACCTATATCCTGATCCTGGATGATATCTGGGAACCAGCAAGGAAGAAGCATTTGAACAAAAGCTGAAAGAATTATTTGGCCAATACCTATGAGATCTTGAAAGACAAGCAGCGTTTCTTTGCTGCTCTTACAAAGGAGGGGAGAATTTGACAGGGACCTTTGGTGCTTTGAGGACAGCAGGGACAGCCATCCTTGGCATTCTGCGTTAGTTGTGGTACATAAATAAAGGGAGGGTGTGGGCAGGAGCCTTCAGCAAGGCTCAGAGGAGGCCTTGGTAACTCAGGACATCACTGGCACCAAAGTATCAGAGAAAAATAATGGCAACCACCGTCCGGTGGCAAAGCCAGTGCTGTTATTATCCCCCCTGGGAGCATGCCGACATAATCAGTTGGTTGCATGTGATTTTTTCATGGGACAAATGGCTTTAGTTACTGGTAAAGTTTGGGCAAGAGTGAGCAAAAACAATTTCTAAAGGTGGAAACTTTAAATATTAAGTGCATGGTTGTTCACGCTAAGCACTTGTAAAGAAAACCAAGAAAAGAAAGGCCGGAGGAAACGAATGGAGCAGCACGTTTAGGGAGGAGGAACAGATGCTTTGGAAGTTCATCTTTGTCCTAATAGATTCTGGCTTGGTTTGTCTTCCTCTAATTACAAGCTACTTCATTAATTTAAACTTAACAGGAATCGTTATTTAGACTGCAGGCAGATAGTCTGTACTCCTGACTATTCCCTCTTTCTTTGACCTTGCCTTACTGAATCCTTTCCTGCCTCCTTCTGCCCTGGTGTGTTAGCAAAATGTATTTCTTTATTTTTCTCTTTAACACAATAGAAGTGAGTTGTCCAGCGCAGGGTTTCAGGGTTGAATTGGAGCTTTATCATGGGTGTCTGTCCTTCTACCAAGCCCCCTACCAGTCCCATGCTTGAAAACCCTCCACATGGGTGGCTGCTGGTCCATCTGGGCCCAGGGGTATTTGACAGCGGACCACAATGTTATTCTTCCCACCAAAGCCTTTGCCCCTTTCTTTCATTAGAAATGTGTTGGAGAGATTTGGGAAAGTGTCAGATGTGGTTCAGTTTTCCTCCAGGAATGCTGAATCTTGATACTGGAATATTGAACAGCAGACTAACTTTACAAGGTTGGGCACCAAGATACTCCTATTCGGAACTGGGTAAAATTGAAAGTTGGTTAAAAATCATTTTCTCTCTGATATGTATGCTTAGGAAGAGACGCATGTCCTTGTGGTGTTTTGGTGTAGCTCAACAGGTGACCTCTTGAGCAGCTACCCAAGCACAGACAAAGGGGAGGGGTGAGGAAAACGCCACTAAGATGTTTGAGGCTCAACTGAAAGCTTAATGTAGGGAGAGTTCTTGAACGTCAGAATGTAAATAATTTACTTTACTCCTTCATTCAGCAGGGTGAGAGATGAGAAGATTAATGGGCAGTTTGGAAGAAAGTCCAGTTAAAACCTTTGCCGCCCTAATGTCATGGATGCAAGAGCCAGTTTAATCTAAACAAAAGGGGAGACCCACTCATCTGGGCAGGGGAGGGAGACCACACAGTGGCTGAGAATTGCCTATCAGCTGGGGTCCTGCTCTTTATAGACCATTTGTTTCTATTCGTGGTGAAAAAGGAGATTCTCTTGTAGAGGTTAAGTCACCCAGTTATTTGTTATAAACTTTCAGAAAGGAATGGGCTTGAAACAAGGCTTAAGTGTTTCAGTGACAAATATTTAATGTCGCCTCTGAGATTTATGGCTCTTCTGTTCACCCTTTGAAAGCTTTTAGTTCAGTGGCAAAGGTTACCAGGGGCTTGCCCAGCAGAAAGGAGGTTCCTTCTGTTGTAGTTTTATCATTTTAGCACTGGCGAGAGTGTGTTCCAAAGTTCCAGCAATGAAAAATCACCCTTTCTGCTCACATCATCACTCGTCCTGCAACTAAGATTGTCCTTGGAGACTCATCAAAGGCACTTAAGTGCTCCTGGCATCACCACTCTGCGTTCTCACCTCTGCAGCTGTGGTGCAGGGCAGCAGGGCCTGTCCCAGGCCATGCCCAACCGGGCACCAGAGTGGAATGCCCAGGTGCTGCGTGCCTGCTTTTCTCACTGGCAGCCTGTCAGAAGCACCCGTTTGTTGTGTTGCAATACCTGTATTAGAATAACCCAAATAGTGAGGGTTTGTTCCTTTTAATATGGATTTTCTGATGGCCCAAGAGAGCCCCCTCCCCCAACTTGATTATAAATTATCAGGCATTCTGAAAGTGTGCCCTTTTTGGATAGGTGTCCCCTACCTGTTTCTGGATACCTCATTGTGCTGTCACATTGTTAGGTCTGCTGTGCTGACCATTGTGAGTCAGAGCTATCAGCTGCTGGTGACCACTTGGTGTTGGGGCGGTGGGGCTGGGTGTGCAGGTGGTGTGATAAGCCCTCCTTCCTGATGTTATAGACAGGGTCATAACTCTGACTGAGGCTTTCCTCAAAGGCCAATATAACTTATAATATTAATCTCTAGTCAGTGGTTCTCTCAACCTTCCTAATGCCATGAACCTTGAATACAGTCCAAAGGGCTCGCGACCCACAGGTTGAGAACTACTGCTCTAGAGATCAGGCTGTCTTATTGCTCCATGTTGTAAAAGCAACAGTGACACTTTGCCAGACATTAAGAATCTTGTGCATGTTATTCCATGAATCAAATGAAACCCTATGAGATATATGCTATGATGATTTCCATTTTATGGATGAAGAAACTAAGGCACTTAGATTCACTGGCCTGCTTGAGGGCCACAGCGAGCAAGCACAGAGTGGCATTCGAATGCACAGCCTCTTTGTGTATTTTTAGAGACAGAATCTCACTCACTCTGTCACCCTGGGTTAAGTGCCATGATGTCATAGCTCACAGCAACCTCAAACTCTTGAGCTCAAGCAATCCTCCTGCCTCAACCTTCTGAACTACAGGTGCCCACCACAATACCCAGCTATTTTTAGAGATGGGATCTTGCTCTTGCTCTGGCTGGTTTCAAGCTCTCGAGCTCAAACAATCCACCTGCTTTGGCCTCCAAGAGTGCTGGGATTATAGGAGTGAGCCACCATGTCAGGCTCCAGGGGGGGAAAGGCATAGGGCTGTATACTGCTGTGCTGTTTTGGCACCACCAAGTAAACAAGAACACACAGGACTCTGCAATAAGTAGTGTTCTACAAAAAGGCCTAAGTGAGTCTGAATTCCTACATGGAAAAACACCCTTCCCTCTAAATTAGTAGTTCTGGACACTGGGGATAAGGACTCTGTATTATAAAAGGAAATGACATGTCTATAGGTGATTCTAATACACTATCCAGCTTGCAAACCACTCATCTGAGGAAATAGGTAACAAAGATAGAGACCTACTTAAAGATATGCTTGATTTTACCAAACAGAATAGCTAATTACAGATGAAAGTATGTGCAATCTGGTGAGTTCATAGCATGTGGGTCTTAAACAACAATGGAGTGTGTGTTTTTGATGTGTGATGTATTTGCTTTTCCTTTGCTAACCAAAGGGTCCTGTCCAAATAGTGATCCTGCCAACTCTTATGGGGCATGAAATTCCCTCATGTTTTTATATTTTAATGAAAGATATTAACCTCCATGCAACTGAAAAAAGAGAAGTCGAAGGGAATCCAAAGAAAATTTTCACCACACACAACTTGTAATCTTAATAAATTTCTTCAATTTTAGGCAAAAAGACTTTGGAAACCATTGAGAGTGAAATAGGAATTGTGTTTCTTTTCCCCCTCACACACACAAAGGCTTGGGGGTGGTGTATTCTTGGGTTTTTTACTTAGTTTTACTTGAAAATGAACTTGGGTAGATATATTCTTGGTGCAAACTGTATTTCCCTCAGAACTTAATTTTAGGTATAGCGTTATGGTCTTCTTGCACTGAACTTTATTCTGGTGAAATTTGAAAGCAGACTGACTTTTCTTCTTGCGCTGAACCAATATTTCTTGTCAGGAGAGCTAAAGGTTCTGTCTTTATCCTCAAAGTTAAGTAATTTGATGAGGTTGTGTCTTGATGCCAATGATTTTCTATCACTTATTCCCCATTCATGTTGCATTATATGTGTTTAATTTCTCTCTCTTTTTTTTTTTTATTTTTCAGGGAAAATTTTCCGTGTTTTATTTCTGAATATCCTCCCCCACCCCCAACTTTTTGGACTCTGAATAATGGGAACCCCAATTAGCTTGATGTTGGACCTTCTTTTACTTTAGTGTTAAGCACCCACTTCGTAATTGCTTTAACTTAACGTGTGTTTTCCATTTAGTGAAAATACCTCAAGTCTTTCCTCTATGACATTAAATAGTTAATTTTATTTACTGTGTTTATTTCTCTTTCTAAAATGTTATTAGACCCGAAATAGTATTGTTATGTCCCTAGTTTGATTTCTTTGTTATCTCATTTTATCTTATCCTTTGGTTTTATTATCCTAAGTCTCAATTCCACTGTTTCATTGAATTTGTAATCTACAGGTCAAAGCACTTGGGTTTGTTGGGCTGTATTTTTGTTTCCTTCTTCTTCTTCTTTTTTTTTATTTTGAGACAGAGTCTCACTATGGCCTGCCCTGGGTAGAGTGCTATGGCATCACAGTTCACAGCAATCTCCAACTCCTGGGCTCAAGCAATTCTCCTGCTTCAGCCTTCCAACTACCTGGGACTACAGGCACCTGCCACAATGCCTGGCTATTTTTTTTTTTTATGTTGTTGCAGTTGTCATTGTGGTTAGCAGGCCCAGGCTGGGTTGGAGCCCACTCACCTTGGTGTATGTGGCCAGCGCCCATAATGGTGCCTCCATGGGCTGTATTTTTCTACAGCTGATTTTCTTGCCTACTTTTGGGAGCTGTCTTTGTTGTTGTGCATCATTTATTCTTTCTGTCACTTTTATTTTACCTCCTGTTTGAAGTTATGTGCAGCATTAACACCCTGTTTAATTTTATTCATGTTTAATTTGGGTTAAGTGTATTTTCCTCCTTTTCTTTTCTTTTTTGTTAAATCATAGCTGTGTACATTGATATGATCATGGGGCATCATTCACTAGATTCACAGACTGTTTGACACACTTTCATCACACTGGTCAACATAGCCTTCCTGGCATTCTCTCAGTTACTGTGCCAAGACACTTACATTCCACATTTACCAAGTTTCACATATACCCTTGTAAGATGCAGCGCTGTTGTAATCCAACCAATCCCCTTCCCTCTACCCACCTCCACCATCCCTCCCCTCCCTTTCCCCCTTCTCCCTATTCTTAGGTTGTAACTGGGTTATAGCTTTTATGTGAAAGCCATAAATTACTTTCATAGTAGGGCTGAGTACATTGGGTACTTTTTCTTCCATTCTTGAGATACTTTACTAAGAAGAATATGTTCCAGCTCCATCCATGTAAACATGAAAGAGGTAAAGTCTCCATCTTTCTTTAAGGCTGCATAATATTATTTTTCTACCTTTTGGAACAGGTTGAGTAATATAGGTACTAATTCCTCTTTAAAGATTTGGTAGAATTCTGACGTGAAACCATCTGGTCCTGGGCTTTTGTTTTTAGGGAGGTTTTGTATGGTTGATGCTATTTCTGAACTTGATATGGGCCTGTTCAACATTTCCACTTGATTCTGGCTAAGTCTTGGAAGGTGATGTGCTTCCAAGTATTGGTCAGTTTCCTTCAGATTTTCATATTTCTGAGAATAAAGTTTCTTGTAATATTCATTAAGGATTTTTTTGATTTCTGAGGAGTATGTTGTTATTTTTTCTTTGTCATTTCTGATCGATGAGATTAGAGATTTTACTGTTGTTGTTGTTTTTTTTTCCTGATTAGGTTGGCCGAAAGTTTATCTATTTTATTGACCTTTTCAAAAGGCAGCTTTTTGATTTATTGATCTGTTGTATTATTCTTTTGTTTTCAATTGCATTTATTTCTTCTCTAATTTTGGTTATTTATTTTCTTCTACTGGGTTTGTGGTTGGAAGTTCTTCCTTTTCCAGCTGCTTGAGATGTCCCATTAAGTTGTTAACTTCCTCTCTTTCTGTTCTCTTGAGGAGGGCTTGCAGTGCTATAAATTTCCCTCTTAGAATTGCCTTTGGGGTATTCCAGAGGTTCTGATACTGTGTCTTCATTGTCATTTTGTTCCAAAAAATTGGCATTTTCTTTCTTAATCTCATCTCTGACCCAGCTATCATTCAGCATAAGGTTATTTAACTTCCATGTTTTTGTATGAATATGCAGATTCCTGTTATTACTCAGTTCAAGTTTTTCCATGGTGGTCCGAGAAGATGCATGGAATAAATCCTATTCCTTTAAATTTACTGAGGTTAGACTTGTGACCTAAGATGTGATCAATTTTGGAGTAAGTTCCATGGGCTGATGAGAAGTATGTGTATTCAGTTTTGTTGGGATGAAATGTTCTGTAGATGTATGCTAAATCCAAATGTTGGATTATTAGGTTTAAATCTAAGATTTCTTTGCTCAGCTTCTTGCTGGAGGATCGATCCAACACTGCCAAAGGAGTGTTGAAATCTCCGACTATTATGGAGCTGGAGGAAATCAAGTTACTCATGTCTGTTAGAGTTTCTCTTATGAATTGAGGTGCATTCTGGTTGGGTGCATAGATATTAATAATTGAAATCTCATCATATTGAGTATTACTCTTAACAAATATGAAGTGACCATTCTTCCTTCCTTACTTTTGTTGGTTTAAAGCCTATTGTATCTACAAATAAAATTGCAACACCTGCTTTTTTCTGATTACCATTTGCCTGAAATATGGATGACCATCCTTTCACCCTGAGCCTGTATTTGTCTTTTAAGTTAAGATGTGACTCTCGTATGCAACAAATATCTGGTCTGAGTTTTTGTACTAGTCAGATAACCTATGCCTCTTTAGAGGACAGTTTAAACCGTTCATATTAATGGAGAATATTGATAAGTCTGGTGAAATTTTGAGTATCAAGTTTTTCAAAAGTCCAGTGGACGTTTTTAATCCTTTCGCCAGTGTGGAAATTGGAGTTTGATCCGGAGTTTCTGAGTGAGTTTACTTAGGTATAGGATTGGGTTGGTCATTATGGAGGATAGGTCTGAGAATATCCTGAAGAGCTGGTTTGGTTATGGCAAATTTCTTTAACATATGAATGTCATTAACGTATTTAATTTCTCCATCATACATGCAACTCAGTTTAGCTGGATACAAGATCTGGGGTTGAAAGTTATTTTGATTTAGGAGATTAAAAGTTGATGACCACACTTCTCTGGCTTGAAAAGTTTCAGCAGAGAGATCTGCAGTCATTCTAATATTCTTCCCTTTGAAGGTATGGTTTTCTTTCTCCTGGCAGCTTTGAGAATTTTCTCCTTTATATTAACTTTAGTGAAGTTAATTATGATATGCCTTGGGGATGTCTTATTGGTGTTGAGTCATGCTGGGGTTCTGAAGCTGTCTGCTATCTGAATTTCAGAATCTCTAGGCATGTCTGGAAAATTATCTTTCATAATTTCACGCAGAAGGGCCTCTGTGCCCAGCAAGGCCACTTCATCGGTTTCAGGAACTCCAATGATTTGGATATTACCCTTCTTCATATTATTGCAGAGCTCTCTGAGAGAATGATCCGTTTTTGCTCTCCATTTCTCTTCCTCTTTGAGAGATCGGGAGCATTCAAAGGCTTTATCTTCGATGTCAGAAATCCTTTCTTCTGCTTGCTCCATTCTGTTGCTGAGGGATTCTACTGTATTTTTCATATCTTTGAGGGCTGCAAATTCTTGCTTCAGTGTGTCTAAGTCTTTGGTGGTTCTGTCTTTGAATTCATTAAATTCTTGAGACAACTTTTGAATTTCTCCTCGAATTCCTAATTCCACTTTATTAATCTTGTCTGCAATCCAAATTCTGAATTCGATTTCTGACATCTCAGCCAGTTGTTTATGAATGGGATCTTCAATTACATCTGCCATATCTTTCCTTGGGGGGGTTGATCTATTCTGGTTATTCATGTTACCAAGGTTTTTACGCTGATTTCGCCCCATGGTTCTTTTACTCCCTTTGATTTTTCCCTTGGGCTTTGTCAAGGACCTGTACAGTGTTGTGGTCTGAGAAACTGGGGCCCTGTCTGGTGTGGTGGGGCTAAGTGGTCCTGTCTTGTTTGCAGCTGGTTTCTGTTCGACCCTAGTGAAACAGATACTCTGGATTGAAGTCTCAGCTGTGGAGAAATACCAGCAATTAAGTCACACCGCCCACCACAGGCAACAATTGAAAAAGGAAAATCAAACCTTCCTACTAACTACACACCCAGGGCAACACCTGATTTGTCCTCAGGCGATTGGCTCAGTTCAAAGGGTCCAAATCAATTGTCTCAGTCTGCACCTGTCTCAGATGAGAGTGTTTAAGAGGTCTCTGGGAACTGGATCACAGTTGTCTGGTGACTACTCTGATGTGGCTTGCTTGCTCCAGTGCCGTGTGGAGTCAGGAGGGGCCACCCAGCCAATAGATCAGTCTGGGAAGGTTGATGCCTCCTTGCCCACCATGCACCACTGTCACATCCAGTCACTGATAGCCCTGCAGTTGGCTGACCCTGATGCCTGTAGTGAACTGATGCTCCAGAAGTCTGCACCTGCCTGAATTACAAGGAAGTCTGCCAGGCCGCTGCACTCTGCTTCTCTCTAGCAGGAGGAGGTGAGGCCTTATAGTCTCAGGCGCTTGATGAAGGTTGGGGGGTATTCACTCAGGTACAGCCCTGCCCCTGATTAATGCTACTGATAGAACAACAGAACAACTTTGCGGTTCCCCTGCAGAAGAGAAGCTGATTTGAGTTCCAAATCAGCTTGTCCTTGCCAGTTAGCTGTCAGTTCTGTCCTGCTGCTTTCCTTTGTCTATAGGCTGATGATCCCCTGAGGACCAGGTGCATCATAGGCTCAGTAAAGCAGTCCTCTGGGTCAGCCCCGCCCTGGGAGTTTCCCCCGTTTGCAAGCCAATGCTGCCTCTGGCAAATCCTTTACTCATGATCTCTGGTTGCCCACGGAGACAGGGGGTGTGGCTTCAGAATATCTGTGGGCCGTATTACTGCTAAAAGAGGGCTGCTGTTTTATGCCTCAGGGAGCCACTGCTCTGGTGTGGTTACCTCTCAGCCAACCGTCCTCTCCTCGCTCCTGCGCCCCAGAGTCTGCACTGACTGGCTGCAGCCCAGGCACTTTCCACACTCCTCAAGCAATCACCCAAGAGTCTGGACTCCTGGGGGACAGGCCTCCAGATCCCAGAGTGAGAGTGAAGGGGAGCACTGGAAGCTCAGGGTTGCAGGCAGAGAACACATATAGTTTTACACAGTTTTATGCCCTGCTGTATTGTCGCCAAAAGGTGGCTGCCACACTGTGCCTCAGGGAATCGCCGCTCAGGTGTGGTTCCTTCTCAGCCAACCATCCTCTCCTCGCTCCCATGCCCCAGAACCTGCACTTACTGGCTGCAGCCCAGGCACTGTCCACACCCCCCGAGAAATCACCCAAGAGTCTGGATTCCTGGGGGACAGGCCTCCAGACCTCGGAGTGAGAATGGAGGGGAGCACCAGTATCTCAGGGTCGCAGGCAGAGAACACATACAGTTTTACACAGTTCTATGCCTGGCCGTATTGTTGCCAAAAGACGGCTGCCTCTCAGGTGTGGTTCTCTCTCAGCCGACTGTCTTCTCCTCGCTCCCGCGCCCCAGATTCAGCGTCAACCAGCTACAGTCCAGGCACTGTCCACACCACTCAAGAAATCACCCAAGAATCCTAACTCCTGGGGGACAGGCCTTCAGACCCCAGAGTGAGAGTGGAGGGGAGTGCTGGGAGCTCTGAGTTTCAGGCAGAGAACATACACAGTTCCACACAGTTTTATGCCTGGCAGGAAAACGCCATGGCACCCTAGTAGGGGAGGTAGGTCCAGTTTTTAGAGGGTCTCTCCCATTGAGTGTAGTGGGAGGACCTTTGAACTCTGCCCGATTGTTTACGGGGCACTCTGAGCCATTCTCATGGGGGAGGGGACTCCCGTCTGCTTGGTGATGGATTTTGTGCCTTTTGTTTGTATCCTTGTGGTCACAGCTCGCCTCAGCGGGGTTGACGTGCATTCTTCAATCTTCTCTCTTAGTGCAGCTCAAATTCACCAGGTTACTTGCTAAATTTTTGTCCTTTAACTCTCCTTCTGGACAGGAGCCTCTGTGGAAAGCTGGCTTCAGTCAGCCATCTTGTCTCCTCCCCTCCTAATTCTATTATTTCAAAAAATTTTGTCTCATCCTTTGTAATATGTACATTCTTACTCCATTTTGGGGACTCCATTTGCAGTGACCAGCTCTTCCAGAATGATGTTAAGCTGGTCTCTCAGTCAGTCTCATCCCAAACTCAGGGGCTTAAAGCAGACATCACCGCTCATCTTTGGAGCTGCAGCTGGCCAGCCAGGTGACAGCTTGACACTGGGCTTTGCTGGCTTAGCTCCAGGTTGCAGGTTGGATCAATCCAGGTGCTGAATTTAATTTACTTTTTGTTTATATTTCAGAAGCGTGTTTCTCAGCTTTTCATTCTAAGTCTTCATGTTTCAGCCCATCTGAGTCTTCTGTTATTTGGAACTCACAGCATTCACTGCTAACCTCACATAAAACTGCCCAGACATCTATGTAGGCCTTCAGTGGTCACTTGTCATTTGCACAGTCTTTCTCTGGTCCTCTTTGACTGACGTGATCTCATTGCTATGCTGTCCTTTCCTCCAAGGCCTCATCTCTGGGAATCTTGTTCAAAGGCAGCTACTTTTTTTTTTTTTTAAATTTCAGATCTATATGAGGGTACTAATTATGAGGTTACATTGTCTGCATTTCTACGGTAAAGTTCAAGTTGTAGTTAGGCCCTTCCCCCAGGGGTGTGTTGTGTGCCCTATGTTGTGCACATTGTCTGGGAGAACACCAATCCTCTTTCTCCTCCTCTTTACCCCTTCTCTCCTCCTCCCTCCCCTGAACTTGAATATACTTGTGTTTTTCTCTCATGTGGGCATATAGTTGCTTATTTGTTGGTTTAGTATTAGTATTGACTACATTGGATATTTGTTTTTCCATTTTTGTGACATTTTACTAAGAAGAACGTGCTTCACTCCATCCAGGTAAATGTGAAAGATTTAAAGTCTCCATCTTTTTTGTGGATGAATAATATTCCATGATGTACATATAGCACAGTTTACCAATCCATTCAAAGCCAGCTTTTTTTTTTTTTGAGACAGAGTCTCACTTGGTAAAGTGCCATGGCATCCTAGCTCACAGCAACCTCAAACTCTTGGGCTCAAGCGATTCTCTTGCCTCAGCCTCCTGAGTAGCTGGGACTGCAGGCACTCACTGCAATGCCTGGCTATTTTTAGAGACAAGGTCTTGCTTTTGTTCAGGCTGGTCTCAAGCCTGTGAGCTCAGGCAATCCACCTGCCTCAGCATCCCGGAGTGCTAGGATTATAGGCGTGAGCCACTGTGCCTGGCCTAAAGCCAGCTTCTTTATTCAGCAGATCTGAGATGGGACTTGAGATTTTGCATTTTTCACAAGCTCTCAGGTGATACTGACCCACAGACTCCACTTTGAGCAGCAAGCCCTTGACCACAACAAGAATATAATTTCTACTCTATTTTTTATAAAGTAATTAGACACTTTTAATGGCAGGGTACAGGAGATTTAAGAGATAGCCAAGTGGGGGTGAGGTCCAGTTTCTGTTTCCCTTTCTGCTTTCCCTTGGTCCTCTGCTTTCAGCTTTAGTTTTCAGGAACCTGAAAGTTGAGAAAAATCAAATGTCAGAACGAACGTGGACCTACTTGCACACAGCATCCGAGGGGAAGGTAACTTTCTTCACTATGATTAATAAGAATATCACTGACATTTCTCAGGTAACTTATCATCACAGCAATAACATCAGTAAGCAGCCTGAAAATTAGGATTAAAAAAAGATAATTGAATGTCTATCGCTGTGTCCAAGATACATAGAGCAATAAATTCCAGCTATTCTTATTTTTACTCAATTTGGTAAGATTCAGTAAGAAGACAGCTTCTCTTCCCAGTGGGTCTCATGGTGGGCTTGCCACTTATCCCTCTTGTTCTAGCTCCCAACGGATGTCAATTGCTGTGCTGTGTTCTCTTAATGATGGATATTGATGGAGATGTATTGAAATTGGCAAATATGGAATGAGTAGTCTGACCACCAACCTGCAAATGCCCATGTGTGCAAGGAGCAAAACCTCCAAGTTCAATTTGTTTTAAGCAATGGGGAAAATTTGTAATGTCATTTGGCAAGAAGATCGGAGACAGGGCAGCTCCAAGCTTGGTTGATTCAGCAGCCAGATGGGCTTTCCATCGCTCCTGTTTCCCATTTTCACTGCTTTGGTGTTATGACTCCCCTCACCATCTCAGAAGGTCTCCATCAGTTCCAAGTGTGGCATCCAGGTAAGATAACGTCTAGAAGAGTAGGAGACTTTTCCCCTGCATTTCTCTATTTCCAGTGGAGGGTTTTCTCCCAGAAGATCTCCAAAGACTTGCTCCCTTATCTCACCAGCCAGGACTGGTTCACATCTCCCTACCTAAGCTAACCCCCTTGGCAAGAGAATGGGTTGCTGTACTTACATCAGCAGTCCCCTCAGGAATTCCCATCTATCAGAGGGGGAAGGACAGAGACCAGATTATAACCAGAGTTCAGGGCTTTGGAGCACTCAGTGGTATAGAGTTCGAAACATGAAGGCTGCTGATGAATCTTTACAGTGGCAAAACCCTTGGAATTTTCAGCCCAGGGTAAGATTTCCTTTCTGCTGTAGCCATCTTAATAGTTTTCCACCTTCCGTTTAAATTTTTAGTGATACAGGCTTGATTATT
Organism: Nycticebus coucang; assembly: GCF_027406575.1. Classification (NCBI taxonomy): domain Eukaryota; kingdom Metazoa; phylum Chordata; class Mammalia; order Primates; family Lorisidae; genus Nycticebus; species Nycticebus coucang. The sequence continues at coordinate 14,861,039 of NC_069797.1, forward strand.
TTGAGGATCTTTGATTTCTTCTCCTCCTCATTGGTGCACCCAGCTAGTAGCAGAAGAAAACAGGCCTCAGCATCTGAAGTACCAAGTCCCTGCAGGAGGTGGTCCCTTTAGTGTCTGTGGGTGAGCTGTCCCCAAGCTGTGCTGGGTGGCAGTGGTGGGGTGAGTACATTCGGAGCGCCTCAGCTGTGCCCACCTGTCTCTGTGTCCCCTTGTCTGACCCCTGTGACTCAAATACCCTGACCTCCCTTCCTCATTGCTCCCCCTAATGTTTGAGCACTTTTCTCCTAACAATGATCATGCCACATTTCCCTTTAAAGTTATGCAAAATGTGCCACTTCACAAAACCAGGCTCTCCTGCTCGTCAGTCCTGCCAGCAAATACCTCCCAGCTTCCACAGCCACCCAATGCCCCTGTCCTCAGCTGTTTTAAAATGAATGGGAAAACTTTAAGGTTTTTCAAGACCAGATTTAGGAGCCAATAAGAATATGATCCATTTACTCTGAACTCTGGGCAAGTCAATTGACCTTCTGTAGGTACTACGGCTAGAGAGATTTACGTCCTGACCTTCCTCTTGCTTCCAGAGTAGTTCACCTTTGCTCGGTGGCATTGGAAAGTGCGCAGGACATTCATTTCCTGCTCTAATAGCCTTCCTGGAAGCTTCAGAAATAGTTTATTATCTACTCCAAGATGGAGGAGAAGTGACAGTGCTGTGAACCTCACTGCAGTATAATCCAACCTTTTAAAATGGATGTTATTTAAATGAGCAGAATTAAAAGCTCACCATCCTACCCAAGGTAGAGTTTTTCCATAATTATTGCCATTATTTAAAAAATGTTGCAAAGAAGCCTTTTCATTTTAGGAAACCTCTGTTGAGGATACTGTTTGTCTTTATGCTGTTGAGACCTTCCTTGCTTGGCTTTTTTGCGTCACTGGCTGTCCATAAAGAACCCGGGCCCTTGAAGATCCAGAGATATGGGGCATCCCTGAGCTTTGAACAGTAGCCTTAGTTGGCTGAGGTTCATGGGCCAGGACTAGGAAAGGAGACCTCCTGGAGCCTTCTCTCCTATCCCATGGTGACCAATTTAGTGTATTTCACAGTTTGGCTAATAAGCTGCTTTGATAGCTGTGAGGGACTCTCCGGGAACAAAGACAGCCAAAGTAGTTTAGTTCATGAGAAATTTAAATGGTGCTCTCTTCTGTCCCAAACTAACGTGTCTATGTTTTTGATGATGCTAAAAGTTTTCAAGGCATTCCTAGCACATGATATTGTGTTCTGCATTAAACAGGATGATGATTGATATGGAAACCCTTTGAAATTAAAGCACTGTACCAGTGGGTTGCAGCAGGTGTATTAGCAAAGGTCCCATCAGATCTCCCTGTTAAGGCAGTGCTTTCAACCTCAGAAGGACCACAATATCGCTGAATGTTCCTCAGGCCAGACCCTTACCTAAGTCATCCCACGTGTGTCCACAGTGATCCTCACTGTCACAGCAGAGGGAACAGAACATGTGTGCACAGTGATGATGGGCATTGAGATCCCTAGCCTTTATATCTAAATGCCATACACCGTACTGCCTTTTATTCACTCCCTGAAATGCAGTCATTCTTTATACAGACAGGATATATCAACCTCATCCCAGTGGAGACACCGGCCCTGTGTCATGCCCCACCCACCAGGATTCCCTCTTCCCAAACCCCATCAGATGTGGGTTCTCAGCACCTCATTGGTGACCTTCAGGGTCCTCTCTGCTCAGAGGAGCAAGTGTGAGCTGCCCGGGGAACCCCACCTTGCCCCACTCACCTTCCGCCTTTCCTCTCCTGCCTCTTCTTGACAGGCACCATCTGACTACCAGTTGATTACCTGCATTTCCAAGCTGTGCTACTGAGTTTAAAGTTACCAGGTGGGCAGCCCCTTTCTTCCCTCTTTTTAAGTCCAGTTGCCTTCAAGTCCAATATTAAGACCTCATTCTCAGCCTGAGACAAATTTTCCCAATTTCCTGGAGCACCCATTACCCCCGGCCATTCATATTGTTCCTGGCTAAGCTTCTCTCCAATGCCACCTTATGTCTGCAGAACCTACCACTGAGATTGTAAACCCCTGAGAACAAGACCTTTCTCCTGTGCACGCTTGTAGTTCTGATGTTTTGTTAAGGTCTCCAAATAGTCTTTTAGTAAATATTTTCTGTAGATAAAGCCTTTTCTGTCCTACATTAATCCCCATGAGTCAGTGGAGCACCGGGCACAGGGTAATGAGTCAGCAATATTTGGCTGAATTTTTTTTTGGAGGCAATGTCACCCTCAGTAAAGTGCTATGGCATCACAGCTCACAGCAACCTCCAACTCTTGAGCTTAAGTGATTCTCTTGCCTCATCCTCCCAAGTAGCTAGGACTACAGGTGCTCGCCACAACGCCAAACTATTTTTTGGTTGCAGTCCTCATTGTTGTATAGCAGGCTGGGGCTGGGCTTGAACCCGCCAGCCTTGGTGTATGTGACCAGTGTCCTACTCATTGAGCCTACCGGCGCTGAGCCATATTTGACTGAATTTTTAAGAATTTTTTTGGGTGAAGTGCAGTAGAGCAGCTCATGCCTATAATCCTAACCCTCTGGGAGGCTGAAGCAAGTGGATCCCTTGAGCTCAGGAATTTGAGACCAGCCTGAGTAAGAGTGAGACCCTATTTCTACTAAAAAATAGAAAAATTAGCCAGGTGTTGTCATGGGCATCTATAGTCCCAGCTACTCAGGAGGCTAAGGCAAGAGGACCAAACTCACAGAGTTTGAGGTTGCAGTGAGCTATGATGCCACCATGGCACTCAACCCAGGATGACAGAATGAGACACTGTATGAAAAAAAGTTATTTTTCAGAACACGTATGTGGTGATCATATTCTATTGGACCAAGAACCGAACCTCACCCCTACTTGCATTTGTCACTTAAATATTGGGACTGAGAAAATAAATATTCATTGTAGCATAATTTGTAGTAGTGAATAACTATAAGCAACCTCCAAGTCCATCCTCACTCCTAGATGAGCACACTGTCGCACACTCATTAATGGAATACGATGCAGTGGTCAAAGGCATGGGGGCCCTGCGCATGACTGCACAGGAACCTCACCAATGTGACATTAAGCAGAAGAGCAAGCTGAGCAGCACACCTGCAACCTGAAGCTCTGCGTGGAGAGACGGCCAAAGCAGCGTTAGTATGTATTGTTTATAGGCTACTTGGTTGCTGCCATTATAAAGCAACAGGTACCGAAATCAGGCTGTGGGAGAGGCTTTGAGTTTCCTGGGGGCTGTGATGATAAAATCCACAGGCTGAGGGGCTCAACCAACAGACATTTATTTTCTCACTGTTCTGAAGGTCAGAGGTCCAAGATCAAGGAGTCGGTGGGATGGGTTTCTCCTGAGCTTCTCTCCTTGCTGTGCATGGCTGCCTCTCGCTGTGTTTTCACATGCCCCATGTCTCTCCTGTGTCCTGATCTCCTCCAGGAGGACCCAGCCAAAGTGGAGTAGGGCTTACCCTAGTAACCCCAGTAGGGCTTACACCTCATTCTAACTTAATTAGGCCTGTTTAAAGGCCCCTCTCAGGCCAGGCACAGTGGTGGCCATGCCCGTAATCCTAGCACTCTGGGAGCCACGGTGGGTGGATCACTTGAACTCAGGAGTTCAAGACCAGCCTGAGCAAGAGTGAGACCCCAACTCTAAAAATAGTCGGGCATTGTGGTGAGTGCCTGTAGTCCAAGCTACTTGGGAGGCTGAGGCAAGACCATTGCTGATGCCCAAGAGTTTAAGGTTGCTGTGAGCTGTGATGCCACAGCACTGTACTGAGGACCTAGAGTGAGACAATGTCTATACATCAATCAATCAATCAATCAAGAGGCCCTGTCTCTAAAAACAGTCACATTCTGGGGTATTAAAGTTAGGCCTTCGACATGTGAGTTTTGGCAGACATGAGTCAGCCCACAGCAGCCTGCCTGGTTTCTACTGAAGGCTGTGAGGGCCACTCTGCTCCAGGCCTGTCCCTTGGCCTCTGGTGGTCTCAGGTGTGTCTTGGTCTCATATCATCTGCCATCTTTCCTCTGTGAGTCTCCCCGTGTCTGTGTCCACATTTCCCCTTATTATAAGGACACCAGTCACACAGGATGAGGACCCACCATAATAACTGCTTCCTGATTTGGTTACCCCTGTACAGACCCTGTCTCCAAAGAACATCACATTCTCAGGTCCTGGGGGGCTACGGCTCCTGCAAGTCATTTTCAGAGAGACAGAATTCAACCCGCAACAGAACATGTGATGGTCGGGGGTAAAGGAGGAGCATGGGGACTTGGGCTGTGTGTGTCCTGTTTGGTTCTTGGGCAGGTGTTTCCTGACAGTGGCGACACCGCAGTCAGAGCCCTGGGGATAGAAGGCAAGGCCCCTCTTCCTATGGGGACAATCCTCCCACAGGACAGTCCTAGGGAGGCTGAAAGTTCCAAGCCCAAACCTTCCCACTGACTTCCTGCTGTGGGAGCAGGGCCCAACTCTGTGCACAGCCACAGACACACCTGCCACCACTTTTACCCGGAACATCGGACCACACCTGGAGAGTGAGCACAGCCGTTCCCATCCTCTCTCCTTCTCGTTCTCTCTCCTCCCCTCTCAGTGCCTGTCCCGTCTCCTTCCGCCTCCCCACTTATTTCTAATTCCTTGAATTCCTCCTCCTAGAAAGAGGTTTTTGTGACTGGCAGTGAACTGGACGGAGCATGGCCCTGTCCTCACAGAGTCTGCAGGTTGTTTAGTGAGTGATGACTTGAGCAATTATTTAATATTAACTCTGATAACAGAGAAGAAAGAAAGGGTGGTGCAGCTTCCTATGGGAGGCCGGGAGGCTGCTGAGAGAGGGGTGAGAATTCACTGGCTGGAGAGGAGCAGTGGCTTCGCTGGCAGAGGCAGCGGCATGCAGGAGGGAAGAAAACGTGTGTTTGGATTCTTGAGGAAAAGGCTTGGGGTCTGGGATAGGGACCAGGAGGCAGAGGCCTTTACTGAAGCTGTTGAGGGGCCAGTTGGTCATGTTAAAAACTGTGGCTTTGATTTTCAGGGACGGTATAAAAAATGTTTGCGTAGAGAAGTACTGAGGTCAGACTGCACTTTAGAAAGATCCCCTTAGCTGCAGAGGTGGGGTGGGGGCTGTGTGAGCACCAGTGAAGCGAGGGGTCTCCTTGACGCTATTCCAAAGTGTACCCCAGAGTGGTGATGGTGACATGTTCAGAAATAGGTGGATCTGAACTATGTTTTAAGGTGAAAAATGTGTGTGGAACAAGATGAGGTATGAGAAGCAGAGAATGAGGATAAGGTTGCTACCCCAGTTTGGGGCAAAGGTGCCCCCAACCTGGACCTTGCACTCTAGGCCAGGGGCTGATGAACTCCAGGGGCTGATGAACTCCAGCTAAATTTGGCTCCTGTCTCAATATTTATTTAAATACAGGCTTGTTGAAACACATCTATGCTCGTTCCTTCTGGGTACTTTTCGTTCCTTCTGGGTACTTTTTTCCTTACAATGGCATAATTGAGTGATTTTGACACAGTCTGGCCCATAAAGCCTAAAATATTTAGTATTTGGCCTTCTGGAGAAAAAAAAAATTCACCAATTCCTGCTGTACAAGGCCCCTCATGTCTCAAAAGCTCACAGTAAATGAACAAATGTGTCTCTGTCAGTCCAGGACTATTGTTTGACCATGATCTTAAACACCCATGTTCATTGTCAGGACTGAGGATGCCCAGGCCCCCAGGAGATGCTTTTCTCCATCTTCTCTTCATAACAGAGTCCAATTTCTTCTTGAAAAATTTCCCACTAATATGAGGGTCCATATAGTTAGACCACATTGAAGTTGTAGCTACGTCTGTCACACAGAAAGTGTGTCATACTCCCACACATTGTTCCCACTAGAAAGAAACCCCCTTTATCTCCTTCTCCCCCCATTTCATTGAGTTTTCTCTCATGTGAAAATATTGTTGTTAATCTACAAGTTTCAAATTAGTATCAAGCACACATGAAGCCTGTCTTTCCAGGCTCGTGATGCTTTACAGGGGAAAGTGTTCTCCAAATCCATCCAGGTTATAACAATGGATACGAAATCTATCTTTTTTGTGCCATCTGTTTTACAACCTAATAGTAGTCCATGGTATACATATACCACAGTTCGTTAACCCAGTCATGTGTCAAAGGGCACCTGGGCTGTTTCCATGTCTTTGTGATTGTGAACTGAGCTGCTATAAACATTTGAGTGCAAATTGAGTGATCAGAATTGAGTGATTTTGACAGAGTCTGGCCCACAAAGCCTAAATCCTTATGGGAATGCAGGACCCAATGGAAGGTCCACTTTTAGTTCTTCGAGGATTCTCCATACTTGTCATTGTACTGAGCGTCCACCTTGTTGGTTGGTTTGTTTGGCCTTGCTTTGAGATACACAAAAGTTAATGTCATTTTTATAGTAGTTGTGCATGCAGCTGAGGAATATTTTGCTATACAATATAGCAAAATATTACTGTGGTTGCATTCACTTATGTTACACGAGTGGTGATACTGATTCTTTACATGGACATAAGAGTTAAACATGCACATGAGTCCCATTTATACTCTTAGTCTAGGCCCTGCAAATTTTAGGATGGGCCAGGGTGAGGGGAGGATCCAGCTATCTCTTGGGTTTCTGGTATGATCACGTAAGTGGTGGAGGTGATAGTGGTTTGGAATACATTGCTTTATAGAGTGAGTAGGTGATGTGGGCAAGGTATTTTGCTATGTCTACTCAGAGGGCAGGCCTGGGTGGCCTGAGGACAGGGAGTCAGAAGTGATTGGTTGTTGAGCTTATGGATGTGGCTGAGAGCAACTGGAAAGAAGGAAGGAATGAGGACCTGAGGCCCAGTCTTGAGGTGCAAGGAGGACCAGCCTTCTGTAAAGAATGTGCAGGAGGAGGGATGGAGCAGGTATGGGAATGCTTAGGGAATGAGGAATCCTAAAAGCTGAAAATGAGTGTCCTTGGAAGGAGGATTTGGCTGATTTTACCCCATAGCTAAGGAATGGATTTAGTGACCTGGATGTCATTAGCCTTCAGTGTGGTCCTGTGATGTCAGAGGCGGGAGACTTTCATGTGGGGATGGTTTCAGAAACGTAAGAGGCATGAGAAAGAGCGAGTGTAGACAGCAAGTTCAAGGCTATTGAAGAGGGCGAGAAAGAAATGCATGAGTAGCTGGAGGAGGGAGTGGGATCAAGGGAGGATTTTTGGTTAATTTTTTAGTTTTAAAGATAAGGTGGAGTTAGATGGGAAGTTTCCACTAGAACGAGTGAGGTTGATGATAAAAGAGAGACAAGAAATCACAGATACATGCTGGGCTCACGTCGTCCGTTTGTTTGTTTCCTTACTACACTGACACTCTCTGTTAAGTCTCTGGAGCTTCAAGGAGACAAAAAACAGCAGAATCATTTTGGGGGCGAGCTGGCAGCCTTGCCACAGGGAGTCCCCAGGAAGTCCTCACCCTCCCTTACCCGGCTGCCTGCATGGCATATGGTCTTCTGATTCTGTTGCACACAGAAGAGGCTCTTGTTGTTTATCCTGAAAAAATGAATTGAATTCCAAATAGATCTCATTTTAGAGTCACAGGCTGTAACGCTATCAGCTCACTGGACAGAAATAGCTTTCTGCTGTCAGGATTCACTGCACTCTGAGCAGCAGGACTACACACTCCAGAAATGAACGCGTCCTGCCTGGAGCTCTGCCCTGCTCTCCATCACTGTTTGCCCAATGAAAAATGATGCATTCCACAGCAAAATAGCATTTAGGATACAGGGTTCTCTGAGCAACAGAGTTTTTGGAAAAGCTGTCAATGAGATTGAAATTTAGAGTCTTAGAGATGACATCAAGCTGGGTAATGCACTCACTACCAGGAGGCAGGACAAGCTGTCTGGAATAACTGAGCCTGCAGTAATAACTTGAGTTGTTCTAGGGAGGAATGTTAGAAAATATAATGCACATGTCCCAAACCCTAGAGTTCTTATTTTGCTTCTATTTACTGTACAGAGATGGTGTCAATTCACAACTAAATACCGCTTTTAATGTGTTTTCATCTCCCCCAGGCCAATTCCCGTTGTCATCGCTGCCATTTGGAGCAGTTATCGTGCTTCCTGCTTTCTACACACACCCTCGTTTTACCTTGATAATCTTCAACAGTCCTATTGCCCTCTTCATTCAAAGGAGAAGGGCGCAGCCTCAGAAGGTAAGTTCTTGCCTGAATGTCACACACACTTTGTGTAAGTGGCAGTATCTGGATAGAAACTGAGGCGATGACTCTGGAGTCATTTAACTCTTTCATTCCTCTATATAGAAATAAAAGTATTTTAGCTTGTGCTGTCAGAGCAGAACCTTTTTTTTTGAAACAGAGTCTCACTTTGTCACCCTCAGTAGAGTGCAATGGCATTACAGCTCACAGCAACCTCAAACTCTTGGGCCTAAGCAATTCTCTTGCCTCAGCCTCCCAAGTAGCTGGCACTACCGGCATCTATCACAGCACTCACTCTTGCTCAGTCTGGTCTCGAACTCCTGAGCTCAAGCACTCTACCCACCTCAGCCTCCCAGAGTGCTAGGATTACAGGTGTGAGGTACTGTGCCCAGCTCCACCAGGCAGAATATTATACGAATCTGATTGGAATAGATGATGTGTAGACTTAGAACTTTTCTTTAGATAGAATTCAAGTGTCATGGGGGTGCTCTGGAGTTCAGGACAGTGAGGAATTATTCTTGGAGGTGGGAGGGGCATGCTGTCAAAGCTGCTCCCCAGTGATTCTTAGAGCTGTTGGTTGGTGGAATTGCAACTGATTGAGATGGGAATGAAGGGTGGCCAAGGTGGGTAAAGGCAAAGACAGGCCAGAAGCATGTCTGGGGAGCAGTGGGCAGTCCTGTGTAGGGTGCGTGTGTGTGTGTGAGATAATAACGCCGGAGAGACCATGTGGGTCAGAGAGCGCAGGCATCTAAATGACAGCATGACTGTTTCCTCTCCATACATTCTGGAAATAGCATAAAGTCTGTATTTGAGTTGGACAAAGACTCAACTGCTGTAGGAAAGCTAGTTCAGCTTCTACCACCCAGGAGATAGGTGTTGAACTCAGATGAAATTACTAGAAAATAAATAAAAGTATTTTATCAAAGACTTTGAATTTTCTCCCTTTAAGTTCTGCTCTTTTCTTTTTTTTTTGTCTAGGACATTGACTTTCAACACCACCTCCACCTGGGAAGGTGTTAAATCTCTCAATACCCTGATGGGACTCCAGACCAATTAACTCAGCATCTTCAGGGTAGGACACCAGCATCAGTATGTTTTTGAAGCTTCCTGGATGATTTTCACAGGTAGGCTGAGTCCTACTACATTGTCAGATCCCTCACTTGCTAAGTGAGCTAATTAATTAATAACTGCTGCAGGAATGGCTGGGTAACTGATAGTGCCTGTAACAGAACCTGAAAGGTCAGGAAGAAGAACTGGTCTGAGAAAAGACTAGGAGATACATTTGTTGTTAAAGGTGTAATTTGAGGCTTGGCGCCCATAGCCCATAGAGGTTACGGTGCCAGCCACATGCAATGAGGCTGGCGGGTTTGAGCCCAGCCTGGTCCTGCTAAAACAATGACAACTGCAACAAGAAAATAGCTGGGTGTTGTGGAAGGCACCTGTAGTCCCAGCTATTTGGGAGGCTGAGGCAAGAGAATCGCTTAAGCCCAAGAGTTTGAAGTTGCTGTGAGCTGTGATGCCACAGCTCTCTACTGAGGGCGACAGAGTGAGACCGTCTCAAAAAAAAAAAAAAAAGTGTAATTTGAAATTGGCAAATCTAAATGGAGATTGGAAACTCCAGGGAGGTGGGTTTCCTTGTCTTTGCAGCATCATTGTTTCCCAGACACGGAAGGTGTGAAATAAATATTTGAATCCGAAAGTCCACCAAGCATTTGGAGCTAGGCTTTCACATACTTGCAGGGGAAGCTAGTATCGCTAAGGTTTGTATGTTCGCGTTACTGGCATGCAGGCAATAATGCAGGTTAGATAGATAGAGCAAAAAAGACAGAAGAGCTGATGACAGAATATTGGGGAACGTCCACATAAAGGAAAAAGGAAAAGGAAAAGGAACTAAGGAATGGAGTTTCCAATGGAAACAAAATAATGCGAAGCCAAGAAGGTTCTAGTATATAAGGCAGAAAGGTTAAAAAAAAAAAAGTAACATCAAGAAGAAAAATCCTGAAGGCTTAGCTTTGTTGTATAGGTGCAGTTTGTTAAATCATGTACTGTTCATTGTAAAAAAAATTAAAAATTATAAATAATTGAAAATAAAAGCTAATCACCCATAATCCCATTATTCAAAGATAAACACTTAATATTTATGATTACTTTCCAAATATAAATATTATAAAAGGGACATATGTAATCTGTTTTTCTATAATAATAGATTATGAATTTCTTTCCATGTCAATGAATATACACAAATGGAAATTTAAAATGGCAGCAAGATATTTTGGTTGCAATAGAACTGCTATGATTTATTTAAACAATTTATTAGTCATAGTTTTAATTTTTTTAACACTTTAAACAATTCCGTTCATATATGGTTATGTGTGTGATTATTTCTTTAGGTTAAATTTCTAGGCGTACAATTCCTGGACTCAAAGCTATGGTATATAAACTTTGTCCTCCAGAAAGCTCGTACCACTTCAAGCAATTTTACTAGAAAAATACATAATTAGTTACTTTATTATGTGCTCAGGAATACTGGATATATTTCTTCTTTGTTTTTTTTTTTCTATCTTTGTTTTTTTTTTCTACCTTAACAGTAAGGTTAAAAAAAAATGGCAGCCCGATGATATTTTCATTTGCTTTTCTCTTATTACTAAGGATCCCAGTTTCTTCCTATTTAGCACAGTTTGGTCTTTTAGGGATGCTGTTTGATTTGTTGCCCGTGACAATTTTTCCTTCATGTGTGTAGAGCAGAGGGACGGCTGCCTGTTGCTTCATTCCAGGATACCTTCCCTGATTTAAAGGGTTCAAATTAAGCCATCCCTCATTTTGTTTTTGTGGACATGTCTGAGGGTGTGTTCTCTGAAGGAAAATGCTGAGACACAGTGTTGTATAAAGGATGCTCAAGTGGCTTACCCCTGTGAAGGGAGAAAAAGAAAGCAGGATTGTGCATAAAAAAAGGCAAACTGTGATGCCAGTTGATCAAAGCTTTGCTTTCATGGGGTCCTGGAGCAATTATTGCCTAGCACAGCTGTCCCTCTTTGAGCCCTGAAAGTCCTGGCCCTTCTCCTCTTGCCTCACTGAGATGATGGATGGGTAGAGTTGTCAGATTTGAAAAATTAAAGTACAGAATGCCCAGTTAAATTTAAATTATAAAGAAACAGTGAGTATCTCTAGAATATGAGCATGTCCCAAATATTACATGGGGCATACTTATAACTGAGACAAACAGACAAACAAAAGCTTTCCATTGTTTATCTGGAAGTCAGATTGGACTGGGCATCTTGCATTTTATCTGGCCACTCTAGATGTGGGCTGCCTGAGAAGCACGTGCTCTTAGACAAGGTGGCTCAGCCGAGGCTCTGATGAGCTGACAGCGGCAAGTGGCCTGCTAACCACATGCCCCATGTCTGAACAGTAAGTGCTCCTTGATGGGAGGTCTTGCTGATGGGTTTCTATGTCCAAGGGAAATAAACAAGGCCTTCCAGTCCTGAGCTTGAACTGTACATCCTGAGAGAATAGGTAGAAAGCCCAAGATTAGAAGTCATCAAGGAGTTTGTGTGCGATAGGACAGAGGAAGAAATGAGCACACACCATTTCTTGCAATTGGTTTTGGAGGAAAGCTCTTTCAGAGAAAACTATGAGAACACCAACACTAGGGGAGAGAAGTGTCAGGGGACACTTGGGATGTCTGTAGCAGAAGGAAGATGGATCAAAGATGTTGGGCTCAAAGACAGGACAACTCTTGAAGCAAATTCTAAAAGGAAGTGGTCAGCTTTGTCGATGAGTTCTGAAAAAGTAAGGAGCAAAAATCAAATGCATGAAGTGGTGAGAAAGGAAACTGTGGGGACTTAAGCAGTGTGACCTCTGTTTTTCTAAGAAAGGTGGAATCAAGGACATCTGCTGAGAGTGGCGAATAAGTGGTGGAGTTTGGGATCTTGGAGATGGTAAAACAGCTTCACCATCATGAGCATATCCTGGATACAGGATTGTGGAGAGTGAGCTTAACCTCAACTTCCCCTCTTCTTCCTAGGCCACTGAACAGGCGCCACATAGTTAATGCTCTAGTTGGAGAGAAAATTCACACATGATAACAAATAACTGCCCAGGAAATGTAAGCTAAATGCCATTTTGTAGTCCAGGCAAAATCTATCACTGTTTAGAAGGTCAAGGATTGCTGTGAGCTGGGGGACAGGAGGACTTACTCACAAAAGGAGACTTCAGCTGGATCTTGGGTACCAGGCAGATATTGCAGGAAAGTGGGAAAGGGTCCCCCAGGCAGGAGCATTGGCTTCTTGGGAAACAGCATTTTGGTCCGAGTCTTTTAAGTCTTATCTGTTCCACAAATGAACTCTGACTCTCGCATGTGGCCAAATCCATTTCCTTCTCGGGCTAAGCCTGCACAAGTGCAAGGCAGTCCTCTCAGTACCCTCGGTTTCATTTTCACTGCTGTCTGGTGAGTCTTGAATGAGAATGACCAGACCTGGGCTCTTTTCTCTTTATTTTCATAAAAATGTGTGAGATTCCAACTGTTCCAGAACAGGGGACAATGGAAGGATAAAACTGGAATGTGGGCTGTTGGCTGACAGCCTTCATTTGCTGGAACAATGCAACACCCAGGTCCCCAGGCTGCCTGAAGACTCCGTTTGTGGTGTGACAGGCCTGGTTTTAGCATTCATGAATACAGAATGAGAGCAAAGAAGTAATTTCATTTAATGAACTGAGAAGCTTTGCAAGATTCCTTGAGTACTTCCTAGCCTATGTGTTACTGCCTACTAAAAGCAGAAGAGATTTGATGATTTTTTTTCCCTCTTTCTCTCTTTCTTTTTTAGCTCAGTCCTAATTGTATTTCTGTTTTTGCATAAGAAACTTAAGATAGCTCTTACCCTAATACTGCCAGAGTACTTCCTTAATTATAACTTTTATTGCATTGTTTCCTTGCTTAAAAACCTTCAATGGCTCCCTATTTGCCACTTTAAATTCATCTTGGTTTGCAAAATTGCCATCATTTCTCTGGTTTTGCCTCATGTGCCAACTGTGCTCTTTCCTAAGCTCTAAAACAGATCCAGTTCCCTTGACATGCCGCCCTAAATGTATATTCACTTATTGTTTTGCCATATTTTCACAAGGGATGATCCAATAACTTGGTTCAGATCTTACCTGATATAACCAGTTATATTTTCATGATCTTGAGAATCTCCTCCAACTTTCCCAAGGGATTTTTTTTTAAATTTATTCCTTTGCCTGTCAGCTGGATTTTTCCTCAATAAACAGAATTTTGATTGTGGATATCTGTTTTTGGTAGAAGATTTGATCAGCCTTTGCAAAAACTCAACAGCTTGTGTTTTGTCGACATCAATTCCCAGTTTAAATTAGAATCATTAGTGGCAGAGCAAGTGCTATTTGGCTGAGCAGTGATAATTAAAGTTGCAAACAGGGATCTGTGTAATTCTGCCCATGTTTTATGTGGATAATGGAATGAAGACACGTCACAAGGACTTTTGAAATAGACGGTAACATTTCAATCATACATCCCAACCCTGCATTCAGAAACCAAGTTAAATTACAGAAGATACACAAAGCATTAGCGTCAGAAATGAGGAAAGGGCTCTATCAGCATGTTACAAAGGTTGTAGAATTTTTGAGACAGCGCAAAAGTAGTGACAAAGGATAAAGTCATAATTCTTCTTGTTTAGGAACTGCAGGTGTTGGTCGGGGTAAACTGGCTTTCTGGAAAAATAAAGCTCTAATTTGGAGCATTTGGTGTGTGATGTAAACTCCTGCTATGGCCAAGTTCAAGCTACCAAGGCAGAATTGGGAAGGGACACATAGATTTGGCTTTTGTGAGCCTGCCCAAGTTGGCTCGATCCCACCATTGAGGATTATGGGATGTTAGTGTGAGTAATTGCTTGCAATATGCCCCCAACCTAGGTGTGTGGGTGTGAGGATGTCTGTACCGATTGGAGGCCATGAGAAGATGCTGTTGGCTCCTGAGACCCCTTTAAACTTCCTGGACTCACAGCTTCCAGGAGCTTCCATGTGGGAGGTTCAGGACAGTCAGCAGGAGAAGACTCATTTCTTTCTCTGACACAGACTCTCAGCTGCAGGGTTCTTTCTCTGTAAGGCAGACACTTGGGTAAAAAGGGCCTCTACTTTTGCTGTGCCCTCTGCAGAGCATTCTCTTGCTCTAATATCTTCTTTCAGCTGTCTGTTCCAAATGTCACCAGATCAGAGAGGTTTACCCCCAAGCCTCTTTCTAGATGGCCTAACTGCTCTACTATCCTTTGCCTGACATATTCTGGGTGCCTTTGTCATCACCTGTGTCCTCCCACTGGACTACAAGCTCCAAGAGAGCAGGGACCTTTGTCTATTTTGTCTGCTGCCACATCACCTCATCTAAAGCAGCACTTGGCACAGGGGCTCCACGTGGCAGCATCTGGGACCGTCCTGTGCAAATTCCATCCTCTACCCAACCCAGTCTTTTGGCAGGCACTTAATAAATATTTGTTGAATAAATGTTACAATGTTTCACTGGACATTTAAAAAATATCATTTTAGTGTACAAAAATCTGCATACACATATATAATTATTAATTCAAAGGCAATAATTAAACTCCTATATATAATTTTTTTTGGTCTTAACCAAATTCTGAAAGTCACAATTTGTTAAAGTACATCACCAAGATTGTGTCAACTGCTCTTTCTCTTCCAAATACTTTGCTTTTTATCTCTCAATATTATATACAGCAGGTGCCAAAAAAGTGTAGATACAGGCAGCTCCTGTGGCTCAAAGGAGTAGGGTGCTGGCCGCGTATGCTGGAGGAGGTGGGTTCAAACCCAGCCCTGGCCAAAACTGCAGAAAAAAAAGTGTAAATACATTTTAAGTGACCTTATTAGAAGCAAAATTGATCATTCCCTGCAATTGTACAATATGCAGGAAAAATGGATGTGTGTCAGCTTGTCTAGGTACACTTGACCAGTTTTGGTAACTTTGATTCTGCTTTGAAAAATAATACACAGAAAACATCTCTTAACATCTGTACAGAAAATGTCTATATTTCTGATACATAAAGTTTTAGGACTGATTTCTTTTTATTTTGAGTTTTTTTTAAATACCAAATAATCCTTTTATTCTACTTAATGCATTCAGTCTTAAATCCATTTTGTGTGATATTAATATTGAATTATAGGTTTATTTTTATTTCATTTCCCTAAGATACCATTTCCTGACCCATTATGTTTAGCTTTTCCATGTCATTTTGTTTTAGGTGTCTCTCCTGTGAACAATATGTAGCTGGAATTTGCCTTACTATCCAATCTGAGAATTCCATCTGTTGATCAGAAGTTTAACTTGCATTCTTTTTTTTTCTTTTTTTATTGTTTTTATTTTTTTAATATTGTTAAATCATAGCTGTGTACATTAGTGCAATCAAGGGGTACAATGTGCTGGTTTCATATACAATCTAAAATATTCTCATCAAACTGTTCAACATAGCCTTCATGGCATTTTCTGAGTTATTATATGTAGAATTTTGTATTCTGCATTTAGTAAGTTTCGCCTGTACCCATTCCAAGATTCACTGTAGGTGTGGCCCCACCCTTTCCCTCACTCTAACCTCCCCCCTCCCTTCTCCTTCCTTGGCCCTTTACCCATATTCTTGTGCTATAGTTGGGTTATTGCCTTCATCTGAAAGCTATAAGTTAGCTTCATAGTAGGGCTGAGTAGATTGGATACTTTTTCTTCCATTCTTGAGATACTTTGCTAAGAAGAATATGTACCAGCTCCATCCATGTAAACATGAAAGAGGTAAAGTCTCCATCTTTCTTTAAGGCTGCATAATATTCCATTGTATACATGTACCACAATTTGTTAATCTATTCGTGGGTTGATGGGCACTTGGGCTTCTTCCATGACTTAGCAATTATGAATTGGGCTGCAATAAACATTCTGATACAGGTGTCTTTGTTATATTGTGGTTTTTGGTCTTCTGGGTATAAACCTAGTAAAGGAATTATAGGATCGAATGGCAGGTCTATTTTTAGATCTCTAACTATTCTCCAAACATCCTTCCAGAAGGAACGTATTAGTGTGCATGCCCACCAGCAGTGTAGAAGCATGCCCTTTTCTCCACATCCACACCAACATCTCTGGTTTTGGGATTTTGTTATGTGGGCTACTCTTACTGGAGTTAGGTGATATCTCAAAGCAGTTTTGATTTGCATTTTTCTGATGATTAAGGATGATGAGCTTTTTTTCATGTGTCTGTAGATCATGCATCTGTCTTCTTTAGGGAAGTTTCTCTTCAAGTCCCTTGCCCACCCTGAGATGGGATCACGTGTTCTTTTCTTGCTAATACGTTTGAGTTCTCTGTGGATTCTGGTTATTAGACCTTTATTGGAGGTATAACCTACAAATATTTTCTCCCATTCTGAGGGCTGTCTGCTTGCTTTACTTACTATGTTCATGGCTGTGCAGAAGCTTTTTAGTTTGATCAGGTCCCAGTAGTGTATTTTTGATACTGCTTCAATTGCCTGGGGAGTCCTCCTCATAAAACATTCACCCAGGCCGATTCCTTCAAGAGATTTCCCTGCACTTTCCTCAAGTATTTTTATAGTTTCATGTCTTAAGTTTAAATCTTTTATCCAGTGAGAGTCTATCTTAGCTAATGGTGAAAGGTATGGGTCCGGTTTCAGTCTTCTACAGGCACCAGCTAGTTCACCCAGCACCATTTGTCAAATAGGGAATCTTTTCCCCACTGAATGTTTTTAATTGGCTTGTCAAAGATCAAATAACGGTAAGTAGCTGGATTCATCTCTTGGTTCTCTATTCTGTTCCAGACATCTGATTTTCTGTTTTTGTGCCAGTACCATACTGTTTTGATCACTATTGATTTATAGTACAGTCTCAGGTCTGGTAGCGTGATTCCTCCTGCTTTGCTTTTATTTCTGAGTAATGTCTTGGCTATTAGAGGTTTTTTTCTGATTCCATGTAAAACTAAGTATTATTTTTTCAAGATCTTTAAAATATGACAATGGAGCTTTAATAGGAATTGCATTAAAATTATATAGTGCTTTGGGTAGTATAGACATTTTAACAATGTTGATTCTTCCCAGCCATGAGAGTGGTATGTTTTTCCATTTGTTAACATCTTCAGCTATTTCTTTTCTTAAAGTTTCATAATTCTCTTTATAGAGATCTTTCACGTCCTTCGTTAGGTATACTCCCAAATATTTCATCTTCTTTGGCACTACTGTGAAAGGAATAGAGTCCTTGACTGTTTTTTCGGCTTGGCTATTGTTGGTATATATAAAGGCTACAGATTTATGGTTGTTGATTTTGTAGCCTGAGACATTGCTGTATTCCTTGATCACTTCTAAAAGTTTTGTAGTAGAATCCCTGGTGTTTTCCAGGTATACGATCATGTCATCTGTGAAGAGTGAAAGTTTGATGTCTTCTGACCCTATGTGGATACCCTTGATCGCCTTTTCTTCCCTAATTGCAATGGCTAAAAAGAGCAATGGAGACAATGGGCAACCTTGCCTGGTTCCTGATCTAAGTGGAAATGATTTCACTTTAACTCCCTTTAATACAATATTGGCTGTGGGTTTGCTGTAGATGGCCTCTATTAGTTTAAGAAATGTCCCTTCTATACTTGCATTCTTACTGTGACAACCTATAAATATGGTCCCACTTTCATCATAGAATTGAGTGCTTTCTATTTGTAAATGTCTGTCTTAGTCTGACGTGACAAAATATCATGGACTGCATGGATTAAATAATAAACATTTACGTCGCCCAATCTGGAGGCTGAAGCTCTAAGGTCAGGGTGCTGGCATGGTTGTGTTCTTGGTGAGGGCTCTCTTCCTGACTTGTGGATGGCGACTTGCTTTCTATTCTTCACATGGTAGAAAGGGGAAGTTCTCATGTCTCTTCCTCTGCTCTTAAGGACACCAATCCTCACCCTTATGGCTTCATCTAAACCTAATCACCTCCCAAATGCCCCACCTCCAAATACCATCACATTTAGGGGTTAGGGCTTCAACATATGAATTTGGGGAATGGGTGGGGAGTGGGGGACACAAACATTCAGTACATAACAGTGTCTTTGTACTGTTTTCATTTTTCTAAACCTAGCTGTTTATTCTACCTGGTGGCCCAACAGGTCACTTTACTTTGCTACTTAAAACACAGAATGGCTCCCATTGCCCATGCATGGGATACAGTGCACATTCAGTAGAGTTTTTAGGACCACAGACAACCCAGTTCCTTCCTAGCCATCCAGCCCCACCCCTCATATCTTCTTTGTTCATGCCCCAGGCTTCATTAATTCTGAAGTTGTTTTATTCGCTTGAAATTGCTCTTTTCCTCCAATTTTGGGACCATATGTCAAGTTATTATAGAACACTATTTTCCATCTTCCTCACTGTATTAGGGCTCTTCAGAGCAACAGAACCAATTGGTTATGTGTGATATGTACATGTGGCTACGTGGATATAGGTATAAAGAAATGTGTATAAAGAAAGATGGAGAATTTACAGCTTTTTTATTTTTTATTTTTTATTTATTTATTTTTAAAATTTATTTATTATTAAATCATAGCTGTGTACATTAATGCAATCATGGGGCACCATACACTGGTTTTATATACCATTTCACATATTTTCATCACACTGGTTAACATAGCCTTCCTGCATTTTCTTAGTTATTGTGTCAAGACATTTATATGCTACATTTACTAAGTTTTACATGTACCCTTGTGAGATGCACCATAGGTGTGGTCCCACCAATTACCCTCCCTCTGCACATCTTCCCCCCTCCCCCTCCCTCCCCTCCCTTTCCCCTTTCCCCATATTCTTAGGTTATAATTGGGTTATAGCTTTCATATGAAAGCTATAAATTAGTTTCATAGTAGGGCTGTTTTCTTCCTAGTAAAGTATCTCAAGAATGGAAGAAAAAGTACAGCTTTTTTATTAACCTGTTTGGAGTTAGAGTTCCTACAGTTGCTCTCAAAAAAATGGTATTAACAACAACAACAAAAGAAATAGCAAAACAAAAGTGAAACACCTTCACCAGTGTTGTAAAATACATAAAACAAGAAAGGCATACCAAGTATTGCTTAGAAACTTTATAAGGAAGCCATGCCATTCATTAGCATTGTTTGAGATAATGACTTTTTAGAATCAGTGATTACTTTCATAAAGGATTATTAGGAAATCATTTTTTTCTTCATATAAAAGCTGACATGAATCCAGCTTTTCAGTAGGTACATTAAAACTACTATAAATCTATTTAACAACTTCATAACCTTTGTTTACATTTTTTAAGGGAAGTAGGATGGGGAGCTCCCTGAGTGAGCATTACAGTTACCTCCATTTTGTTCTGTGATGCACCCTTGCTGAAGGAGATGGCTGAGAAAGGCTGAATCTTTAAAGTTTATCTCTGTAACTTCAAAATAGAAATATATGTATGTGGATGTTGTCACCTCTCTTTCCTAAGAATAGAAGGGGAAATTATTGTGTTTGTATTATGAGCTAGAAGTCAGTGATTATTGTCTACTTACCAAACTGAAGCTACAGTAGATCCCAGAGAATATCTGAGCATTGTCTGTTTCATCTTCCATGTCTGGGAATTGAAAAAAACAAATAACAACAACTAACGTCAGGATGTAATGTAGAAATCTACTCAGGTTTCATTGACTTGGGCTTTGACAATAAGTCATGGAGCCATTAGGAATGCAGAAAAGTTAAATATCATAGCAGTTAAATGTATGAATAACACAAATCTTTGCTTCTAACCAGGAAGGTAAAAAAAAAAAATTGCAGGTTTAGAGAGAAAATATAATGTCAGAAGCATTTTCTTTCTCTGAAAATGGGCCATCAGGAGACCCAGGTGGTAGAGTCTGGGAGATTTCTCTATTCAGGGCAAGACCGTAGAATCAAAGGGACTCGTGCAGAACAGCCAAGTGGTGTCCTCAACCCACTACCAGAGTATCAAGCATCCGGAACAGCTAATGACTGACCAAGAGGGGGTTGGTGAATCATGGAAAAATTGAAAATTTGTGGCATTAAACCAGTCCATCCCTAGGTGTTAGTAGTAGTTTCATGCATGCATCTTCAGATTTTTCTGAAACTATTTATCCTGTTGGGGGTGACAAAAACTTCATCTCCCTCTTCTTAGGGTCCTGGCTATGCCTAAAATTTAAATTGACATAAAACACATTAACAAGAAAAAAAGCATACACATTTGTTTACTACAAGTTTTATGTGGTATAGGAGCTCTTGTAAAGAAATGCAGACCCCAAGAGGCAGAGTCAGTTTCTTAAACACTGAACTGAACAGAGAATAGTTAAGTTATGGAAATGGGATAAAGCAAAGGGAATTGAGCTGGAATATTTAACTGAGTAGAGAAGTGACTAAGAATGCACGTTGTATCTGTACAGAATTCCTTTGGCCTCAGTTTTCCTGTCCTTGATGATAAGAATGTTGCTTTTTTTTTTTTTTCTATTATAAAGAGGACTTCTTTCCCATGGGAATTCCATCTTCTATTCTTAAGACACAGCATGGTCAGAATTGTACCTGCTGTTTTTCAAGTGCCTTCAACTTAGATAATCAATGTGCCACAGTTTAACTCTTTCAATAATTAATGTTTAATCTATATTTTATACTTACTTTTAGAAGTAGTTTAAATTTTTGTTAATTTAAATATAACATGTATATAGAAAAGCACACAAATTAGAAGCATTCAGCTTGATGAATTGCCACAGAAGACCCCTCATACTCTCCTAGTTACACAGTCGGCTCCCTCCAGTTAATTCTCAATTAATTTAGCCTGTTTTTGAAATTTATATAAAGGAGTCAGCCAGTACATATTATTTTTTGATGGAATTCTTTTGTTCAACATTATTGGTGAGATTCACTCATATTGTGGCATGTAGAATTCAATTCTTTCTTTTCAATCTTGCATAGTTTTCCATGGAATAAACACATTGCAATTTATTTATATATATTATTGTTGATGAAATTTAATATTAGGGTTATTTCTTTGTTTCTTACTATTACCGATAATGCTGCAGTTGTGAATACACTGTGGTACACAAATTTTTGGTGCTTATCCATTGGTTATATAACAGAAATAAAATTATTACATCTTGAATCACACATACATTCATCTTTAGCAGTTAATGTGAAAGAAACTTCTAACGTGGTTGCTCAAACTTATATCTTCACCAGTTGTATGTGGAAGTTTTTTTTGCTTCACGTTATTACCCAAAATTAATATTATTAGTTTTTATGGTGGGTATTAGGTAGTACCTATTTGTAGTTTTAATTTTTATTTCTCTTGTGAGAAATGACATTGAACACTCTTATTTCTGTTTATTTGCCATTTGCATTTTCTTTACCAAACTCTTTTTCCAGTATGTCATCGAATTTTCCATTTGGTTTTCTATCTTAAAAAAATTGATTTGTATGAGTACTTTATATGTTTTGTGTATACTCCCTTTGTTTTATAGGTATGTTTTGCAGATGTCTTCTACTCTATAGCTTGCATTTGCACTCTCTCATAGTATCATTTACTTTATTTTTGATTTCAGTGAAGTTCAAGTTATTGTTTATTCCTTTTATTATTAGATTTTCTTGTCCTATTTAAGAAATTCTTTCGAGGGAGACAAGATGGTGGACTGAAGCCAGCTTTCAACGGAGGCTCCCGTCCAGAAGGAGAGTTAAGGGACAGGAATTTAGTAGGTGTCCTGGTGGACTTGAGCCTCACCAAGAGAGAAGGTTGAAGAACGTACATCAACACCGCTGAGGCAAGCTGTGATCACAAGGACGCAAACAAAAGGTACAAAATCCACCACCAGGCGGACGGGAGTCCCCTTCCCCCATGAGACTGGCTCAAGAGCCCCACAATTGAACAAGCGGCAGAAATTAAAGGCCCTCCCACTACACTCCAGGGAGAGACCTTCTAAAAACTGGACGTACCTCCCCTACTGGGGTGCCGTGGCGTTCTCCTGCCGGACATAGGGCTGAATAAAACTTTGGGAATCCTTTGCCGGCAACCCTGAATCCCCGGCGCTCCCCTCCCGCCCACTGAGGTCTGGAGGCCTGTCCCCCAGGAATTTGGATCCTTGGGTGATTTCTCACGGGGAGTGGACAGTCCCCGAGTTGCGACTGGTCAGCATTGACTCTGAGGTGCGTGAATGAGGAGAGGGCACCGGGCTGAAGGGGAGTCACGCCTTGGCGGCACTTCCCTGCGGTGCAGTGCACCAACCCTCTCTGGGGGGCACAAGACTGAATAAGACTCTAGCTTCCCTGCTGAGAGCTGAGAGCCCCTACTCTCACTCGGGGTCTGAGGGCCTATCCCCCCGGAGTTCGGATCCTTGGGTGATTTCTCAAGGGGAGTGCACAGTGCCTGAGCTGCGTCAGGTCAGCGCCGACTCTGGGACACGTGAGCGAGGAGAGGGCACTCTGCTGAGGGGAAATCAAGCCTTGGCGGCACTTCCCTGCGGTGCAGTGCAGGAGCCCTCCCCGGGCCTGTAGTGTTGCGTAAAACTGAATGAAACTCTAGCTTCCCCCCCGCCCACTCCCAATCGGGGTCTGGGGGCCCATCCCCCAACAGTTCTGATTCTTGGGGGATCTCTTGAGGGGTGTGGACCCAGCACAAACTGCGGCCGCTCAGTGCTGACTCTGGGGCGTGGGACAGAGGAGAAAAGGGTCACCTGAGTGCCCACACCAGAGCAGCAGTTCCCTGGAGGTAGATCAACAGCCGTTTTTTCTTTAACGGCAGAACGCTCACTTCTGGATATTCTGAGGCCACACCCCCTGTCTCCCTGGGCAACCAGAGGAGGCCACCGGTGAGCAGGGGATTTCCTGACACGGCTCACAAACCCGGGAAACTTCCAGGGCAGGGCCGACCCAGAGAGGTGATCGAACGCAAATCTCCAGCAGCAAAGACGTTTGAACTCAAAACAGCCCGTCTTCTGTAGGCGATTTCGACAGGAACAGAGACAGAACCCCGCAAAGTTGTCTGTTCTGTTCTGTTCGGTTCTGTTAGCAGCATCCATCAGGGATGGGGCTAAGCCTGAATGAACACCTCCTTCCCATCACCTGCATCAAACACTCAAAGATGTCAGGCCCCATCTCCTCCTGCTAGATAGCGGCAGTCTGCGGGGGCCTGGCAGACTTCCTTGTGATTCAGGCAGGTGCAAACCCCTGGAGTGTCTGTTCACTGCAGGCAACTGGGTTAGCCATCTGCAGAGATACCAGTGACTGGGTCCGACGGAGGGGCAAAGTGGGGAAGGAGACGTCAACCTTCCTAGACTGCTCTGTTTGCTGGGTGGCTCCTCCTGACTCCACGCTGCACTGGGGTGAACCGTGTCAGAGGGGTCACCAGGCCCTTGTGATCAAGTTCCCAGAGACCTCTTGAACTCTCCCACCCGAGACAAGTGCCGATTGAGACAGCGGATTTGGACCTTTTGAACTGGGCTAAAAGACTGAAGACTTTTCAGGCGGTGCCCTGGGTGTGCGATTGTAGGAAGGTTTGATTCTCCTTTTCCAACTGGGGCCAGAGGTGGGCAGGCGGGGTGACTTAATTGCTGATTTTTCCACACAGCTGAGACTTCAAGCCAGAGTAGAAGTTGCAATAGGATCGAACAGAAACCAGCTGAAAGCAAGACAGAACCACTTTGCTCCACCCACCAGACAGGGCCCCAGTTTCTCAGGCCACAACACTGTACGGGCCCTCGATAAAACCCCAGGGGAAAAACCAAAGGGAGTAAAATAACCATGGGGCGGAATCAGCGGAAAAACTCTGGTAACAGGAATAACCAGAATAGATTAACCCCCCCAAGAAAAGATACGGCAGATATGATTGAAGATCCCATTCATAAACAACTGGCTGAAATGTCAGAAATCAAATTCAGAATTTGGATTGCAGACAAGATTAATAAAATGGAATTAGGAATTCGAGGAGAAATTCAAAAATTGTCTCAAGAATTTAACGAATTTAAAGACAAAACCACCAAAGACTTAGACACACTGAAACAAGAACTTACAGCCCTCAAAGATATGAAAAATACAGTAGAATCCCTCAGTAACAGAATGGAGCAAGCAGAAGAAAGGATTTCTGACATTGAAGATAAAGTCTTCGAACGCTCCCAATCTCTCAAAGAGGAAGAGAAATGGAGAGCAAAAATGGATCACTCACTCAGAGAACTCTCAGATAATTCGAAAAAAAGCAACATAAGGATTATAGGAATTTCTGAGAAGGATGAAGTCGCCTCCAAGGGCACAGAGGCCCTTCTGCATGAAATTATGAAAGAAAATTTTCCAGACATGCCTAGAGAATCTGAAATTCAGATAGCAGACAGCTTCAGAACCCCAGCACGATTCAACCCCAATAAGTCATCCCCCAGACATATCATAATTAGCTTCACTAAAGTTAACATGAAAGAGAAGATTCTCAAAGCAGCCCGGCGAAAGAAAACTATAACGTACAAAGGTAAGAATATTAGAATAACTGCAGATCTCTCTGCGGAAACTTTTCAAGCCAAAAGAGGCTGTCATCAACTTTTAATCTCCTAAAGCAAAAAAACTTTCAACCCAGGATCTTGTATCCAGCTAAACTGAGTTTCATCTATGATGGAGAAATTAAATACTTCAATGACATTCATATGTTGAAAACATTTGCCGTAAGTAAACCAGCTCTTCAGGATGTTCTCAGACCTATCTTCCACAATGACCAACCCAATCCTATACCACAAAACTAAACTCACTCAGAAACTTTGTATCAAACTCCAACTTCCACACTGGCGAAAGGATTAAAAATGTCCACTGGACCTTTGAAAAACTCGATACCCAAAATTCCACCAGACTTATCAATACTCTCCATCAATGTGAATGGCTTAAACTGTCCTCTAAAGAGATATAGGTTAGCTGACTGGATACAAAAACTCAAGCCAGATATCTGTTGCATACAAGAGTCATATCTTACCTTAAAAGACAAATGCAGACTCAGGGTGAAAGGATGGTCATCCATATTTCAGGCAAATGGTAATCAGAAAAAAGCAGGTGTTGCAATTTTATTTGCAGATACAGTAGGCTTTAAACCATCAAAAGTAAGGAAGGACAAGAATGGTCACTTCATATTTGTTAAGGGTAATACTCAATATGATGAGATCTCAATTATTAATATCTATGCACCCAACCAGAATGCACCTCAATTGATAACAGAAACTCTAACAGACATGAGCAACTTGATTTCCTCCAGCTCCATAATCGTTGGAGATTTCAACACTCCCTTGGCAGTGTTGGATCGATCCTCCAGAAAGAAGCTGAGCAAAGAAATCTTAGATTTAAACCTAACCATCCAATATTTAGATTTAGCAGACATCTACAGAACATTTCATCCCAACAAAACTGAATACACATCCTTCTCATCAGCCCACGGAACTTACTCCAAAATTGACCACATTTTAGGTCACAAGTCTAACCTCAGTAAATTTAAAGGAATAGAAATTATTCCATGCATCTTCTCGGACCATCATGGAATAAAACTTGAATTGAGTAACAATAGGAATCTGCATACCCATACAAAAACATGGAAGTTAAATAACATTATGCTGAATGATAGCTGGGTCAGAGATGAGATTAAGAAAGAAATCGCCAATTTTTTGGAACAAAACGACAATGAAGACACAAACTATCAGAACCTCTGGGACACTGCAAAGACAGTTCTAAGAGGGAAATTTATAGCACTGCAAGCCTTCCTCAAGAGAACGGAAAGAGAGGAAGTTAACAACTTAATGGGACATCTCACGCAACTGGAAAAGGAAGAACATTCCAACCCCAAACCCAGTAGAAGAAAAGAAATAACCAAAATTAGAGCAGAATTAAATGAAATTGAAAACAAAAGAATAATACAACAGATCAATAAATCAAAAAGCTGGTTTTTTGAAAAGGTCAATAAAATAGATAAACCTCTGGCCAACCTAATCAGGAAAAAAAGAGTAAAATCTCTAATATCATCAATCAGAAACAACAAAGATGAAATAACCACAGACTCATCAGAAATCAAAACAATCCTTAATGAATATTACAAAAAACTTTATTCTCAGAAATATGAAAATCTGAAGGAAATAGACCAATACTTGGAAGCGCGCCACCTTCCAAGACTTAACCAGAATCAAGTGGAAATGTTGAATAGACCCATATCAAGTTCAGAAATAGCATCAACTATACAAAACCTCCCTGAAAAGAAAAGCCCGGGACCAGATGGTTTCACATCAGAATTTTACCAAACCTTTAAAGAGGAATTAGTACCTATATTACTCAACCTGTTCCAAAATGTAGAAAAAGAAGGAAGACTACCCAACATGTTCTATGAAGCAAACATCACCCTGATCCCCAAACCAGGAAAAGACCCAACAAGAAAAGAAAATTATAGACCAATATCACTAATGAATATAGATGCAAAAATATTCAACAAGATCCTAACAAACAGAATCCAGCAACACATCAAACAAATTATACATCATGACCAAGTTGGTTTTATCCCAGGGTGTCAAGGCTGGTTCAATATACGTAAATCTATAAATGTAATTCAGCACATAAACAAATTAAAAAACAAAGACCATATGATTCTCTCAATTGATGCAGAAAAAGCTTTCGATAATATCCAGCATCCCTTCATGATCAGAACACTCAAGAAAATTGGTCTAGAAGGGACTTTTCTTAAACTGACAGAGGCCATCTACAGCAAACCCACAGCCAATATCATATTGAATGGAGTTAAATTGGAATCATTTCCACTCAGATCAGGAACCAGACAAGGCTGCCCATTGTCTCCATTGCTTTTCAACATTGTAATGGAAGTTTTAGCCACCGCAATTAGGGAAGAAAAGGCGATCAAGGGTATCCATATAGGGTCAGAAGAGATCAAACTCTCGCTCTTCGCAGATGATATGATTGTGTATCTGGAAAACACTAGGGACTCTACTACAAAACTCCTAGAAGTGATCAAGGAATACAGCAGCGTCTCAGGTTACAAAATCAACATTCATAAATCGGTAGCCTTTATATACACCAACAACAGTCAAATTGAAAAAGCAGTTAAGGACTCTATCCCATTCACAGTAGTGCCAAAGAAGATGAAATATTTGGGAATTTACCTAACAAAAGATGTGAAAGATCTCTATAAAGAGAACTATGAAACTCTAAGAAAAGAAATAGCTGAAAATGTTAACAAATGGAAAAACATACCATGCTCATGGCTGGGAAGAATCAACATTATCAAAATGTCCATACTACCCAAAGCAATATATAATTTCAATGCACTCCACTGTCATATTTTAAAGATCTTGAAAAAACATTACTTCGTTTTATATGGAATCAGAAAAAACCTCGAATAGCCAAGACATTACTCAGAAATAAAAACAAAACAGGAGGAATCACACTACCAGACCTCAGACTTTACTACAAATCGATAGTGATCAAAACAGCATGGTATTGGCACAAAAACAGAGAAGTAGATATCTGGAACAGAATAGAGAACCAAGAGATGAATCCAGCTACTTACCGCTATTTGATTTTTGACAAGCCAATTAAAAACATTCAGTGGGGAAAAGATTCCCTATTTAACAAATGGTGCTGGGTGAACTGGCTGGCAACCTGCAGAAGACTGAAATTGGACCCACACCTTTCACCATTAACTAAGATAGACTCTCATTGGATTAAAGATCTAAACTTAAAACATGGAACTATAAAAATACTAGAGGGGAATGCAGGGAAAACCCTTGAAGAAATTGGTCTGGGTGAGTATTTCATGAGGAGAACCCCCCGGGCAATTGAAGCAGCTTCAAAAATACACTACTGGGACTTGATCAAACTAAAAAGCTTCTGCACAGCTAAGAACACAGTAAGCAGAGCAAGCAGACAGCCCTCAGAATGGGAGAAGATATTTGCAGGGTATATCTCTGACAAAGGTTTAATAACCAGAATCCACAGAGAACTCAAACGCATCAGCAAGAAAAAAACAAGGGATCCCATCGCAGGCTGGGCAAGGGATTTGAAGAGAAACTTCTCTGAAGAAGACAGGCTCAAGGCCTTCAGACATATGAAAAAATGCTCATCATCTTTGATCATCAGAGAAATGCAAATCAAAACTACTTTGAGATATCATCTAACTCCAATGAGACTAGCCTATATCACAAAATCTCAAGACCAGAGATGTTGGCGTGGATGCGGAGAAAAGGGAACACTTCTGCACTGCTGGTGGGAATGCAAATTAATACATTCCTTTTGGAAAGATATATGGAGAACACTCAGAGATCTAAAAATAGATCTGCCATTCAATCCTGTAATTCCTCTGCTGGGCATATACCCAGAAGACCAAAAATCACAACATAACAAAGATATTTGTACCAGAATGTTTATTGCAGCCCAATTCATAATAGCTAAGTCATGGAAAAAGCCCAAGTGCCCATCAATCCATGAATGGATTAATAAACTGTGGTATATGTATACCATGGAATACTATGCAGCCTTAAAGAAAGATGGAGACTTTACCTCTTTCATGTTTACATGGATGGAGCTGGAACATATTCTTCTTAGTGAAGTATCCCAAGAATGGAAGAAAAAGTACCCAATGTACACAGCCCTACTATGAAACTAATTTGGGGCTCTCACATGAAAGCTATAACCCAGCTACAACTTAACAATAGGGGTAAGTGGGAAGGGGGTGGGTGGGTAGAGGGAGGGGGATGGGTGGGATCACACCTGTGGTGCATATTACAGGGGTATTTGCGAAACTTGGTAAATGTAGAATGTAAATGTTTTGGCACAGTAACTGAGATAACGCCAGAAAGGCTATGTTAACCACTGTGATAAAAATGTGTCAAATGGTTTATGAAGCGAGTGTATGATGCCCCATGATCATATCAATGTATACAGTTATGATTTAATAAAAAAAAAAACAGAAATTCTTTCCCACCCCATGATTATTAAAATAATCTTAGTGTTATTTTCCAGAAGGTCCATTGTTTTAAGTTTCACATTTAGAACTTCGAACTACCTGAAATTGATTTTATGTATGGTCTGAGGTAGGGATTATGTTTTTTTTTCCTTCATGTGGCTTGGTTTTAATACAGGATATATACTGTTTATATGAGATATGACTCAATGTGATAAAGATGTCAGTTATCTCCAAATTAAATTTAGTGTAATCCCAGTTAAAGTGTAATCCCAGTTAAAAGACCAGCAAGTTTATTGGTGGAAATTGACACCCTGATCCCTAAATTCATTAGGAAATGCACAAAACAAAAAATATTCAAGAAATTCTTACAGAAAAATCAATGTAGGAATTGTGTTTTATGAGATAGCAAGATTTATTGTGAATTGCAGTAATTAACACCAGATATTATATATACAAGGATAGTCAAACAGACCAGTAAGACAAAAATAAAGTTCAGAAATAGACATGTACAAGTAGTCACTTGATTTGTGACAAAAGTGATGTTACCGAGAAGTAGAGAAGGGACAGTCTTTAAAAATACTTAATTTTTTTTTTTTTTTGGTGGGGAGTACAGAATTTATTTTATTGTTCTGAGTCTGGGTTAAAATACTTTAATTTTAATCAAGTATAATAATTGAAGTACAGAAGGTAGTAAGTTGTACTTAGATATTTTAGATATGTGCCATTTTAAAGTATGCTATTCTTTAATGTTTTGTGATTTTGATAGTTGTAGAAGTAAGGGAAGGGTCTGTTTAAGGTTCACAGAGGTTTTTTATATTAAAGCATATAAATTAAAGTGCATTGCTCTAAACATCTGTCATCTGGTGGAGTTTATACCATTATGATAGTAGCTTATCTTGATTGCTGACAGAATTTCTAACCAAACAAACAATGACTTGAAAACTTACTTTGAGATGAACATAGAACAAATATTATGGGGCTACTGAAGGTATAAAATATTGTTTATCATTCTGGAGACCATAGAATTAACATGTGATGATCAAATCAGCACACAGCAAATGGGAAGGAAAAATAACAGATGCTAGAAAAATGATTGATTAGTTATTTAATGGAATAGTACAAAGTAGGGAAGTACTTCTCCAAGAAGGAGGATTTGTGTTGAGACTTGAAATCTGGGTGGGATTTAGAGAAATGAGTGGGAGGATGTAGGGTTATTGGTGTTGTAGATGGATATGAGAGCATGAAGAGATGGGGAACTGAATAGTAGGTTGATATTTTTGTGTTTTTATGCCCTGGTGTGGGGTGTATAAGTGCAGAGGCCAAAGGCAGAGTGGATTAGAACACATATCGATGAATAGTGGGAGATAGTCTGGGTTGATAGACTGGGCCCACATTAGGGAGAAACTTAAAAAACAAGAAAGACATTCCAATTTACATAAAAGTCAGGAGACAGCTGAGACTCCTCTGTCCTGTTTATCAGCTTATCTTCAGTGCATAACAGAGTGTGTGACACATTATCCGTACTCAGCAGATATTTGTTGACAGTATCAAGGGAAAAATAGTAAGATTCAGAAAGAAACAGCTGGTCCCTGCCTCAGTTTAGGGCAGATAACTCCTAATAGACTGACAGTCCCCTACTTGTAGTTGCTGCCACCATTAAGATAATTGAAACCATAATGTGCAAGTAATTATGATCTTCACAGGAGGAATGTTTCATTGAGCAAGTACTGGTCATTAATTTCCATTGTAAGAAGCCCAAAAAGAAAACAGTTCTTTCTGAATTCTACTCTCTGGCCCCAGTTGTGTATTTTAAGGGACTACAAATATTTCCAACCCAGGGAAATACTATGAGATTTACCACTTTTTTTTTTTTTTTAAAGAAGAGAATCAATAATAAATAGTGCTTCTGGTCATGAGCATTTAGTCGTCTGCCTCTCTGCACATTCAAGGTTAAGTTAATAAAATGTTGGTGAAGGTCTAAGGTTCCATCTGTTCATTCTCCTACTATAGAGAAGGACAAAGTAAATACCTTACCCTGCAGGTTCCAGCTCATCATGCCTTACTAATCATCTCTCCCCTCTAGTTGCCACCTGTCCTGGCTCCAGCTCAAAGGCCCTAGTGGAAACCTTCAGGGAAAGGTGAAATCTTTCATTAGAGCCTCCCCAAGTCCCCATCCCTGTTTCTTCACTCCTTCTTGCCTAAGATTTCTTTATGAGGGGTGAGTGGGATATATCTAGTCAGTTATTGGCACAAATGGTGCTCTGTTCCTGTCCTCTGCCTACAGACATCAATGAAGCTGCACAACAGCTCATGGAATCTCCAAGCTGGAAAGAAGAGATGTGAGATAATGTTTCAGCTCCAGAATTTTGCAGGTGAAGAGATTGGGTCTGACAGACTGAATTGCCCCAGGGCACTCAGCTAGTGAGTGGCAATGGTGGGGCTAGGGCTGACCTCTGCCCTTAGCCTGCTGTATTTACTTCCCATATTGTCTTGAATCCTGGCTTATTGCCTGTTACTTTGCAGCTATTATTTTTGCCTTGGTTTGAAATCAAAGCCACACGCTCGTTATGAGAGTCTACAAGGCTGATGATCACTGCATTACACACAGTACAATCCCTCTGATGGAAGTTCCTCGGTTTGTCAGGTAGGCCAGGCAGCCTTCCAAGATGAATCAAACACTTGTGACTCGAGGCACTCTCTGTTGAAAATGACTCCTCTTCAAGACATGTGGCCCTAGACGAAGTTTATGCAGAGGGAAGATTCTGAACAACACAAAGAATGTTTCTTTTCTGAAAACTTCATTGTCATTTTTGAGGAGTTTACAAATAGAGCCCTTAAGCTGACAGGCTCTCAAAGTGATGGGCTGCATTACAGGAAGCAAGGCAGAGCAGCTGGGAAATCAAAGACCAAAAAGGAAATGCAAATACATGAATTTTCATCACCTTGATTAGTGTGAACAAGTTTGTCACCAATATTTGATAGACCATTAAATTTGGAAAGGACGTGGAGCCCAGTTTCCCTTTTTTTCCCCAGGGTAAACCAACAGAAGCCCAAAGAGGACAGATGACTTTTTTTAATGGTTGAATTGGGACTGATACCTTTTGTCTAAGATTCCTACACTAGTGTTCTATTCATTATGTTTGGATTAAGAATAAAAAGCTTATATGAAAGTGACTTTGAGTTGTCCACAAATTTATAATAAAATATACCTTCAAATCTTGCCACCTAAGTTTTTAAGGTAAACTCTCACATTTTTCCTAAACGGAACATGATTCTGACATCACCGAAGTCCCTGAAAGGAGGCATGTACTAAGTTTTCTGAGAATTTTTCTGCTTGCCTCAAACCTCAACAAAAGAAAAAAAAAAAGACAAAGAAAGAAAATATAGTTTAATGTGATTCCTGGAAAACAAACAAGTACTTTACTTGGCACAATTGGTCAATTCTCTGCATGAAGAAAAAGTGGAGAAAAAAGATATCTTATCATTATGAGGACTCTGTCACTAGGAGAAAGTAACCCAATTCCTCCAGAATGGGTGGTATCACTAGAGGTGAGCTAATTTGTTTCCCTTCTCCTAAAGCACTATATACATGATTCTAGATATATTTTTGTTATTATTAAAACTTTTAGAGAAGATTATATATATATATATATTTTATTGTTGGGGATTCATTGAGGGTACAATAAGCAAGTTACACTGATTGCAACTGTTAGGCAAAGTCCCTCCTGCAATCATGTCTTGCCACCATAAAGTGTGACACACACCAAGGGCCCACCCCCCTCCCTCCATCCCTCTTTCTGCTTCCCCCCCATAAACTTAATTGTCATTAATTGTCCTCATATCAAAATTGAGTACATAGGATTCATGCTTCTCCATTCTTGTGACGCTTTACTAAGAATAATGTCTTCCACTTCCATCCAGGTTAATACAAAGGATGTAAAGTCTCCATTTTTTTTAACAGCTGAATAGTATTCCATGGTATACATATACCACAGCTTGTTAATCTATTCCTGGGTTGGCGGGCATTTAGGCTGTTTCCACATTTTGGCGATTGTAAACAGTCTAGTACAAGTGTCCTTATGATAAAAGGATTTTTTTCCTTCTGGGTAGATGCCCAGCAATGGGATTGCAGGATCAAATGGGAGGTCTAGCTTGAGTGCTTTGAGGTTTCTCCATACTTCCTTCCAGAAAGGTTGTACTAGTTTGCAGTCCCAGCAGGAGTGTAAAAGTGTTCCCTTCTCTCCACATCCATGCCAGCATCTGCAGTTTTGAGATTTTGTGATGTGGGCCATTCTCACTGGGGTTAGATGATATCTCAGGGTTGTTTTGATTTGCATTTCTCTAATATATAGAGATGATGAACATTTTTTCATGTGTTTGTTAGCCATTCGTCTGTCATCTTTAGAGAAAGTTCTATTCATGTATCTTGCCCATTGATATATGGGATTGTTGGCTTTTTTCATGTGTATTAATTTGAGTTCTCTATAGATCCTAGTTATCAAGCTTTTGTCTGATTGAAAATATGCAAATATCCTTCCCATTGTGTAGGTTGTCTATTTGCTTTGGTTATTGTCTCCTTAGCTGTACAGAAGCGTTTCAGTTTAATGAAGTCCCATTTGTTTATTTTTGTTGTTGTTGCAATTGCCATGGCAGTCTTCTTCATGAAGTCTTCCCCCAGGCCAATATCTTCCAGTGTTTTTCCTATGCTTTCTTTGAGGATTTTTACTGTTTCATGCCTTAAATTTAAGTCCTTTATCCATCTTGAATCAATTTTTGTGAGTGGGGAAAGGTGTGGGTCCAGTTTCAGTCTTTTACACGTAGACATCCAGTTCTCCCAACGCCATTTATTGAATAGGGAGTCTTTCCCCCAAGGTATGTTCTTGTTTGGTTTATCAAAGATTAGGTGGTTGTAAGATGTTAGTTTCATTTCTTGGTTTTCAATTCGATTCCAAGTGTCTATGTCTCTGTTTTTGTGCCAGTACCATGCTGTCTTGAGTACTATGGCTTTGTAGTACAGACTAAAATCTGGTATGCTGATGCCCCCAGCTTTATTTTTATTACTAAGAACTGCATTAGCTATACGGGTTTTTTTCCGGTTCCATACAAAATGCAGAATCATTTTTTCCAAATCTTGAAAGTACGATGTAGGTACTTTGATAGGAATGGCATTGAATAGGTAGATTGCTTTGGGAAGTATAGACATTTTAACAATGTTGATTCTTCCCATCCATGAGCATGGTATGTTCTTCCATTTGTTAATATCCTCTGCTATTTCCTTTCTGAGGATTTCATAGTTTTCTTTATAGAGGTCCTTCACCTCCTTTGTTAGGTATATTCCTAGGTATTTCATTTTCTATGAAACTATGCTGAAGGGAGTTGTGTCCTTAATTAGCTTCTCATCTTGACTGTTATTGGTGTATACACAGGCTACTGACTTGTGGACATTGATTTTATATCCTGAAACATTACTGTATTTTTTGATGACTTCTAGGAGTCTTGTGGTTGAGTCTTTGGGGTTCTCTAAATATAAGATCATGTCATCAGCAAAGAGGGAGAGTTTGACCTCCTCTGCTCCCATTTGGATTCCCTTTATTTCCTTGTCTTGCTTAATTGTATTGGCTAGAACTTCCAGCACTATGTTGAATAGTAAAGGTGACAGAGGACAACCTCGTCTGGTTCCAGTTCTAAGAGGAAAAGATTTCAGTTTTACTCCATTCAGTAAAATATTGGCTGTGGGTTTGTCATAGATAGCTTCAATTAGTTTTAGAAATGTGCCACCTATGCCTATACTCTTCATTGTTCTAATTAGAAAAGGATGCTGGATTTTATCAAATGCTTTTTCTGCATCTATTGAGAGGATCATGTGATCTTTATTTTTGCCTCTATTTAATATGGTGGATAACGTTTATGGACTTGCGTATGTTAAACCAGCCTTGCATCCCTGGGATGAAGCCTACTTGATCATGATGAATGACTTTTTTGATGATAAGCTGTAATCTATTGGCTAGGATTTTGTTGAGAATTTTTGCATCTATGTTCATGAGTGAGATTGGTCTGAAATTCTCCTTTTTGTTTGGGTCTTTTCCTGTTTTTGGTATCAGGGTGATGTTTGCTTCATAGAATTTGTTGGGGAAGATTTCTTCTTCCTCAATTTTTTGGAATAATTTCTGCAGTACAGGAATAAGCTCTTCCTTGAAGGTTTGATAGAATTCTGGAGTGAAGCCATCTGGACCAGGGCATTTTTTGGTTGGAAGCTTTTTTATTGTTTCTTTGATCTCAGTGCTTGAAATTGGTCTGTTCAGGAGGTCTATTTCTTCCTGGCTAAGTCTAGGGAGAGGGTGTGATTCCAAATATTGATCCATTTCCTTCACATTGTCAAATTTCTGGGCATAGAGTTTCTGGTAGTATTCAGAGATGATCTCTTGAATCTCTGTGGGATCAGCTGTTATTTCCCCTTTATCATTTCTGATTGAGGTTACTAGAGATTTTACTTTTCCATTCCTCGTTAGTCTGGCCAATGGTTTATCTATTTTATTTATTTTTTCAAAAAACCAACTCCTTGTTTCATTAATTTTCTGAATGATTCTTTTGTTTTCAATTTCATTGATCTCTGATTTGATTTTGGATATTTCTTTTCTTCTACTGAGTTTAGGCTTAGATTGTTCTTCTTTTTCCAATTCCATAAGATCTCTTGTGAGATTGTTGATGTGCTCTCTTTCTGTTTTTTGAATGTAGGCATCTAAAGCGATGAATTTTCCTCTCAAAACTGCTTTTGCAGTATCCCACAGGTTTTGGTAGCTTGTGTCTTCATTGTTGTTATGCTCAAGGAAGTTAATGATGTCCTGTTTTATTTCTTCCTGCACCCATCTGTTATTCAACAGAAGATTGTTTAATTTCCATGCCTTTGGGTGGGCTTGAGCATTTTTGTTAGAGTTGAGTTCCACCTTTAGTGCCTTATGGTCTGAAAAGATACAAGGTAAAATTTCAATTCTTTTGATTCTGTTGATATTTGTTTTGTGTCCCAGGATATGATCAATTTTGGAGAATGTTCCATGGGGTGATGAGAAGAATGTATATTCTTTATCTTTGGGGTGGAGTGTTCTATATGCGTCTATCAAGCACAGTTGTTCTAGGGTCTCATTTAAATATCTTATATCTTTGTTTAATTTCTGTTTAGAGGATCTGTCCAGCTCTGTAAGAGGAGTGTTAAAGTCCCCTGTTATTATGGTATTATCAGATATCATATTGCTCAGACTGAGTAAGGTCTGCTTGAAGAATCTGGGAGCATTTAAATTGGTGCATAAATATTTAGAATTGAAGCATCTTCTTGTTGTAGTTTTCCCTTGACCAATATAAAGTGACCATCTTTGTCTTTTTTGACTTTAGTTGCTTTAAATCCACATGTATCTGAAAATAAGATTGCAACTCCTCGTTTCTTCTGAATTCCATTTGCCTGAAAAATTGTCTTCCAACCCTTGACTCGGAGCTTTAATTTGTCTTTTGAAGCCAGGTGTGTTTCTTGCAGACATCAAATGGATGGCTTGTGTTTTTTCATCCAGTCAGCCAATCTATGTCTCTTCAGTGGGGAATTCAAGCCATTAACATTTATTGAGATAATTGATAAGTGTGGTAGTATTCTATTCGTCTTATTTTGTGAGAGTCCATTGCTTAGTTTTATCTTTTGCATCAGTGTGGAGGTTCGGTTCTGTTCTTTGATTTCTGAGTTCTTTGCTGCTGATCCATTGTGGTGGTCAGTGTGTAGAACATGTTGAAGTATTTCCTGTAGAGCTGGTCTTGTTGTGGCGAATTTCCTCAATGTTTGTATATCCGTAAATGATTTGATTTCTCCGTCAATTTTTAAGCTTAGCTTAGGAGGATACAGAATTCTGGGCTGAAAATTGTTCTGTTTAAGTAGATTAAAGGCAGATGACCATTGTCTTCTTGCTTGGAAAGTTTCATTAGTGAAGTCTGCGGTCACTCTGATGGATTTACCCCTGTAGGTCAACTGGCGCTTACTCCTGGCAGCTTGCAGAATCTTTTCTTTTGTCTTGACTTTGGACAGGTTCATCACAATGTGTCTTGGAGAAGCTCGGTTAGAGTTGAGGCGACCTGGGGTCCGATATCCCTCTGAAAGCAGTATGTCAGTATCTTTGGTGATGTTTGGGAAATTTTCTTTTACAATATTCTCTAGTATGGCTTCCATTCCTCTGGGGCATTCTTCTTCCCCTTCTGGAATTCCTATAACTCGTATGTTGGAATGCTTCATAAAGTCCCATAATTCTGACAGTGAACATTCTGCTTTCTCTCTCTTCTTTTCTGCCTCTTTTACTATCTGAGTTATCTCAAAAACTTTGTCTTCTACCTCTGAAATTCTTTCTTCTGCATGGTCTAACCTGTTGCTGATACTTTCCATTGCATCTTTAAATTCCCTAATTGACTGTTTCAGTTCCTTCAGCTCTGCTATATCCTTTTTATATTCTTCGTATTGTTCATCTCTTATTTGATTCTGTTTTTGGATTTCCTTTTGGTTATTTTCCACTTTATTAGCAGTTTCCTTCATTGTTTCCATCATTTCTTTCATTGTTTTCAACATGTGTATTCTAAATTCCCTTTCTATCATTCCTAACATTTCTTTACAGGTGGAATCATCTGCAGTTGCTACCTCATGGTCCCTTGGTGAGGTTGTTCTAGACTGGTTCTTCATGTTGCCTGGAGTTTTCTGCTGATTCTTCCTCATGAGTGATTTCTTTTATCTGTTTCCTTGCCCTAATTTTCCTTTCACTTCCTCTTGCTCTTTAAGTTCTTGTGCCTGTGGACTAAGGGTTACAGGACCAGAAGGGTGAGAAGGTTGAAGAGCAAAAAAGGGATGAAAGAAAGGAGGACCGCGTGATAAGAAAAAAAACAAAAATAGAGAAAGGAGAAGGGGTGGGTATAAGGAATATTGACAAAAAGAAGAGAGGCACAGAAAGAGGGAGACAGAGCAATACAGGTGTACAGTGGGGTACTTTGACACAACCTTACAAAAACCCCACCTTCTGGGGGTGCCCAGTTGGGTGATTCCCTTGAGGTCAGCAACTGTTTGCTAACCTGATCAGACACAGTACCCCACCTCCACCAATTGAGAGGAAAGACAAAAATGCTATAAATTAAACCAAAACAAGCAAACAGGAAACTTTACGGGGATAATATTGGGTGAAAAACCAAATGATAGCGGTAGAAACACTAGCAAAAATGAAGTTGTAGTTATTAAAAAAGGCAGCAATGGGAAATTATAATTAAACTAGAAAAATTGAGAAAGAAAAAGGATCTGTATGGAAAAGATTGAAATTAAAAAACAAAAGAACATCAACAATGTCAAAATAAACAAACAAAAAAAAAGAAAAAAACACAACCAAAAACAAAGCAGTTTGTATATGTTATTGAATATTGTCTGGGCAACACGTGGTCTTCTGGGGTATGAGATGTTAATCGCAGTTCTGATACGACTGGAGGCTGCTGATTTCTCAAACCCCAGCAGGTAGACACCCTAAATCTCTCTTCAGCCCACTTAATAGGCTCTTTGAACTTGTAAACTTGCTGAGCAGAAGCTTTCCCAGTAAAGTGCTTCTTGCTGGAATCAATGCTGAAGTGGCTATCCACTTACCCAGTGTGCCAAAACCGGTCTCACTCTGCCCCTGAGGGTTAGGGCTGCAAGGCGGCTCAGAACCCCACCCTTTAGGCTACTTGGTTGCTGGATTACCAGCTCCCACCCGTTTCTAGCTCTGCGACCCTGAGGGCGGAGCTTGCTGGAGCAGATCGCTCACAATGGCTCCGTGTGACCCACCGCCAAACACTATTAGCTCCATCTGGCTCAGTGGCTCAGACTGGGGCCCTAGACAACGGCCAAAGTTCTCCGCACTCCTGCTCAGGCCCTCCCCAAAGCAGTTCAACTCAGTGCCATGTCCAAGGACACCAAAACAGTTCACAGGTAAGGCCTTTCTGGTTTGCAGTCTCACTGCTACTGAACTTACAGTTGCAGGCGGGTTTAGACGGATTGAACACACGTGACCACTTGCCGTTTTTCCACTGTTTTAGTCCTCCTCTTGGAGTCCAGAAGTCTCTCGCTGACTCCCTGTATCCTCATAGGAGTGATGATAGGCAGATCCCACCAGCCAGAGATGCCTGGAGTCCTATCTCCCCAGACTCACGGTGCCCAGATGCAAGGAAGCTGTTACTCAGCCACCATCTTGCTCCACCTCCTCGAGAAGATTATATTTTATTAGTCAACTCAGAATTCTGAATTCCCAGATCTGCCTCCCACATTATAAAAAATAAATAAATACATACAGAAGTAAACACCAAACGCTCCAGGATCTCATTCACTCATTTTTCTCTGTCTTGATAAATAGCATCACCATTCCCAGTTGTTCAAGACAAAAACTCTAGGACA
This sequence comes from Nycticebus coucang, assembly GCF_027406575.1. Taxonomy (NCBI): domain Eukaryota; kingdom Metazoa; phylum Chordata; class Mammalia; order Primates; family Lorisidae; genus Nycticebus; species Nycticebus coucang. Next base: position 14,900,680 of record NC_069797.1, read on the forward strand.
CAACCTCACTTTCTTCCCCTTTCCTACCTCCTCCCCTTTCTCACCACTCACCTGTTGCTTGTCACTAAAATGCATTTTTTTTTTTTTATAGAGACAGAATCTCACTTTATCACCCTCAGTAGAGTGCCGTGGCAGCTCACAGCAACCTCCAACCCCTGGCCTTAGGCAATTCTCTTGCCTCAGCCTCCTGAGTAGCTGGGACTACAGGCACCCACCACAACACCCAGATTTTTTTTGTTGCAATTTGGCCAGGGCCGGGTTTGAACCCACCACCCTTGGTATGTGGGGCCAGTGCCCTACTCCCTAAGCCACAGGTGCTGCCCACTAAAATGCATCTTAACTGTGTCCACTCCTCTCTCTCCCCTCCTTCCAGTCCAAGCCACCATCAAGCCCCCTCCCACTTACCCTTCCACACTAACTCTCTAGCTGGCCTCTCTGCCTTTGCTCTCACCCTGCTAAAACACACTCGCCACACGGCAGACATCTCTTAAAAACACAACTCAGATTCTTCCTGGATCCTGCTTAAAAACATCCACGGGCTTCTCAATGCCTTGCACTCTCTGTTTCCAACATTTCCTGGATTAAAGCATGTTTTTCTCAGTTCTTTACAAGGTTGGATCAGTTTGAATGTCATGTTTTCAAAGAGGATCTCTTGGTTTAAGCTAAGAGTAGCTGGTGTCTCTTCTGTTCAAGTTCTGTAATATCTTCTGGAGAGCTTCTGTTTCTTAAATGTGTCTTTCTTCCTCATTATAATGTAGGTTGTGTCCTAGTACCTAGCTTAGTAACCCCACATGGGCCTATGGTAAGTCTTCAATGCAAGTACGTTGCCTGTTGAGCAAAGAAATGGGCAATATTAGGTCAGATCGTGCATCTCCTATGTGCCACGAAAAGGTGCCTTATAAATATGTTATAGTTCATCTTAATCTTAAAGATGGGCTCAATTTCTTTCCATTTTGTACATGGAAAACATGAGACACCAAGAAGTCACAAGCAACTGGTAAATGGCACCTGTGGGATTGACATTGACGGAGTGAGTAGCGTCAGGGACCTTCTTCTCCCTGACCTCCTTCGTCTTTACAGATTGGACAGTAAAAGAGTTCACCAGAGGTTACAGAAATGAGACAGCTGGGGTTCCTTTGGGGACTTTCTGTGAAGTGAAGTCCTGGTGGATGCACACGTGGTTGACCACCCTGTGCCTCTCCTCTGGTTTTTCCAGCTCGCACCTTCCTCTCCTAACAGTTTCTGACCTGCATTCAAATATTTTTTCCATCTCTTTTAGGGCTGTCTCCCTGTAGGGGCTGTGGATCAGAAAAGGATGAACAGGCAGAACAGGTGGGGTCCTGTGCCTCATTATCTTCATCTGAAGGATCCCAGGAATGATCTCCAAAGTCCATTTCTAGGTTTACAGTGTTCTGGCTCAGAAGGTGTTTGACAGAGACCTTGACTGAGGTTTCCTCAGGGTCTTCTGGACTGTGTCCTTTCTGCCCATTTATTTATTTCATACATCTTATATTAGCTTAGAAAGACATTATAAAAGAGACCAGACACACTCTTGTGGTGCCAAGGCATTTGGCAGCCTAGGTTAGGTTCTGGGATTTCTCTTCCCCTGGAAATGTGTGAAGTATACTCATTCATTCTACATCCGTCTGACAAGTGATTGCTGAGTGCCAGTAGTGCTAAGTCCTGCATCAGGAATTGGGAATATACACAGTCTGGACCCTCCTGGAGCCAGTACAGATACAGTTATTCTTAAAAGAGAAATCACACAAATAAATGTAAGATTATAACAGTGACAGGTACTATGAAAGGGGAGTATATATTGCTATGAGAAGAAATATTAGGATAGGTTAACTGAATTAGGAAAATTAGTGGGGACTTCTTTGAAGAAATGTACACTAAGATCTAAATGATAAATAGAATTCACTAGAAAAAGAGGAGGTACATAAATTGTTCCAAAGGGAATGACTTGCAAAGGTCCTGCAGCAGGAGTTGGGCTACCATATTCTGGGACTAAAAGATCAGTGAGACTGTTGTACAGAGAGCAGACATCTCCTGAAAGAAGGCACAGAAGAGTTTTCTGCCCCAGAAAAGGAGAGGGTAGAACTGATAATTGGCAGGAAAAAAGATGTCAGTGGTCTAAGACATTGTGACCTCCCACAGAAGACTATTTCCATCTAGTTGGACCTCCATAGACATAGTTCTTTCTTTTTTTTTTAATTAATTAATTTTTTATTAAGTCATTTGTACATAGATCATGAATACATTTATGCCATTATGATATTCAATGTGTTGATATTATACAAATTGGAGGAGAAGATTTTATTACAGGATTCAGAGCTTGAGTAAATATAGTTAAATTTAAATGATGTAATTATAGCAATTAAGTGTGAAACAGGTAGGACATTTCCAGGATATCACATCATGTAGACAAATTAATAGTCAATCAAGGGCTTGAAATTTTTCTTGATTTTTAACATGTATTTTTTTTTTTTTCCTGAGGCAGTATTTTACTTTGTCACTCTCGGTAGAGTGCTGTGGCATCATACCTCACGGCAACCTCAGTAAAGACAGGGTTGCATTTAATAGACAAAACATTTAGGCAATAATTGAGCAAAAGAATCCTAGCATATTTCTAACATTAATGGTAATTTACCTTCGGTATTTGTTTTCAACAGTAAAGATCCAGCTTGAATATAAATTTTATTTAGTTTAAGTATGAAGAACATAGTGCAACTGTACAGATAGTGATATAGTAAATTGTGATATATTAAATAATTGGGCTATTTTGATGAAGAAAAAAATTGCCATGATTCCTCTGCTTTTCAACATTTCATATGACTTTGGGGGGGCAGATAAAAAGCTGTGGAATTGTTCAACCTACTTTGTAACTAAAGAAGCAAAATTGTGTAATGGAGTTTGTTTTTTTTAATAATGCACATTATTTTTATTTAGTGTTTTCGCAGACATAGTTCTTTCTTAAGCAAGAAGTGAAAGCTGTAGCTGGGAGAAGGAGCAGTTAAAGTCCATAAGGTTTGTTGTTGTTGTTGTTTGTTTTTTGTCTTTTCTGTGCAGTTGTGTTGGGGAGATTGCTTTAGAAACAAGGAGAAAGTCTCCATCAATTGTCAATTGGCAGCAAGGCCTAGACATGAGGAGTCCCGAGAAGAATTCATTCTTGTCCTGCCCTGGCTGGCTGTGCAACAGGAGACAGCTATGTGTGTTCTGGCAGAGTGCCCACCCCAATCAACCAAATGAAGATGTACAGAATGAATACAAAGCATTTTCTAGCAAAAGACAGGACCAAGAGCCAGAAGGCATGGCCTTCCAAATGTTCTGAGAGATAAGTCAAAGTTTGTTTTCTTCTGTAGAAACAATACAATCAACAGAGGCTGTACGTTCCAGAATAAAGTTTAGAAAAAAATAAAAAGATGTGACCTGAAATAGCAGTCATTACCCATTCTCTCCCCATTCTACACAACTCACACTGGATCAGTAACCCAAATGACTTTCTTTTCTCATTTAGTCCCTAAATGGAAAACTCTGACATGGTTGTAAGGTCAGAGTTAATGTGTAGGAACTGAATTCTGCTTCACAATTGCTCAGAGGACCCACAAGCTTAAAACCAACTGCCTACTTTACAGATTCTCTATAATTCTCCACGGCAGAGGAGATTGTTGAGAGAGTTGCTGGACTTCTAAGCAAAAATATACCGCTGTCTCCATTTTGGGAAATTTAAGATGCAAGGCAGGTCAGCCCTTTTGTGAAGTATAAATGTTAGTGTGCTAAAAAAAAAAAAAAAAAAAAGAAAAGAAAAAGAGAAAAAGGAAACTGCTTGACAGTTATGTTTAAGAAGTTTAAGAATCTGGCATCTATATATTTTTCCTTCACTCAAAGAGCTCAAAATTGGCTTAAGTGGAGTTTAATTGAAAAAGTTCACCTCAAGAGTGTGATTAAGACTGGAAAATTTTAGCCAATAGGGGGATTTTTTTTTTAATAAAATTATGACTGAGTGGAAATAGTGCTATAATGGAAGTCTGTATGTAATGGGCACTGTTAAAATTACACGTATGTATTTGGGCATCCACAGGTAAGTTACAAGGTTCCAGTTCTGTGACGGGTTTCTGGTGATATTATAAGCTGCAGGCACAAGGCTCAAATCATCCAAATTCCTAAATAGAATTACAGTTAGACTCAAAAATATTCCTGCCATAATTACACATCAGGCACAGTTGGGGTCCCGTCCATGCACAGACTTTGCCAAGGTAGTAATGGGTAATCTAATTCACATGCAATGGAATCATAGGGCATTAAAATAGGAAGAGGCTTCTGATTTCCTGGTTTGTCTTCACTCCTAAATTCTCAAGGATAACAAACACAAACCCAGCAACCTGCCAACCCAACTGCCGAGAGGTTCCTTGCAGCTACAAAGGTTTAGGAGGGAGGTTTAAAACTCAAATCCCTTAGTCCACTGTTTTTCCTATTTCACCGCTTTGATCTCCTCTGGTCTGCCTCTAGCCTGCAGCTGATAGAGAATTTGAGAATTTGTATGTAAGAGGAGTGTAGGGCATCAATGTGGACAAGGCAAAGGAGAGGATAGCTGGAGCAATGCTTCCTGGGGGTCCAGCAGTTCTGTGATGCTGCCCCAACAAGCTCTCAGCTGAGGCCAGCATGCTGGTGGGCACATCTCACTCTCCGGCATCAGGGGTTAGAGCATAGGGCTTGCAGCTGGGTTTGCCTGCAGACACGGGGCTCACCACAGACTGTGTGTTCCTGCGGGATGTCTTTAGGGTAACTCAAGTAGCTACTGAGAGCTACAAATGGTTACTAGACTTCATTTCTTCTACTAGTTTCAAATCAGTATTGAGTATATGGGATGCTTATTTTTCCATGCTTGAGATATTTTACTAAGGAGAATGTCCTTCAACTCCATCAGACACAATTTGGACTTTTTCTAACAAATGCAAACAATGTAACCTAATTGTATGTACCCTTATATTAACCCAAAATAAAAATAAATAAAATAAAATCCCTTAATTTCAAGATCCATCAGTGCCCTGTGGACTCTGTCTAGGAGGGTCACCCGCTTATCTTTACTGAGCAGCTCACTCAGCTTGTTGAATAGTATGTTTATGTGTCTTTTCAAATTTGGAAAGTTTTCATCTATTATTTTTTCAAGTACTTTGTATACTCTCCTTCTGAATGCCAGTAACACAAATAAAGGACCTTTTGTTATGGCCTCACAGGTCCCTATGGCTCTGCTCATTCACCCCCTTCAATCTTCTCACTTACTCAGAATGGGTAATTTTTATTTTCTATCAGCAGTTGACTGATTCTTCCCTCTTTCCCCTGGGCTGTTGTCAAACCCACTTGCTGAGGTTTTCGTTCCGGTATTTTTCTGGTTTGTTCCTTTATTTTTTGGTATTCATTGTATTTTTCAGTTTTAAAATTTCCATTTGGTTCTAGATCTTTGCTTTCTGTTGGTTCTATGTTGTAAGTATGTTTGTATTTGCTCATTGAAGCATTTTTATCACAGCTGCTTTAAAATCTTTGTCAGATTATCTTAATATCTTTCCTTATCTTAGCATTTTTTTTTTTTTTTACGTATTTTGAAATCTCTCTGGTTGTTGGTATGATGAATGTTTTTTGGTTGAAAACTGGACATTTTGTATTATGTCATGGGACTCTTGATCCTATTTAAATTTTCTGTTTAATTCTGACACTGCTCCAGCAGAGGAAAGGGGTTGTCCACTTTTTCTTATGCTAGAAGGAGAGAAAAGTCCAGGTTTCCCACTTGGGCTCCACTGACACCAGCAGATGGGGGCTCCTCCTCGCTGCAGGGTTGGGTAGGGGTCCAGCTGTCCCTCCCGCTGTGTGGAGGACACTGAAAAGGTCAGGGGGCTCATTACTGTCCCACAGAGATGAAGGGCCTAGTTCCTTACCTGGCTCTATTTGGCACCCCCTGAGGGGGGAGGGGCATGATGATGTTAGGGGGCTGTTATAACCTCATGGGATGGGTAGCAGTCTAGGCTTCCCACCCAGCCTCTGATGATGGGAAAGGGGCCCCCACCTAGCCTCTGATGATGGGGGAAGTAGTATGGGGGTGGGCCATAGTTCCTTTCTGTGGTGTTTGACTGGAGCAGAGCACTTACTGCCTCAAAGGTTTCTGTCTTGGTGGGCCGCCCCTTTCCTGATCCTGTGGTTAGCTTGAGCAGGCTTTTACTGGAATCTTTTTGTCTGAGCCCAGCATGATTCCTGGTTGCAGCCTTCTTTTACTGCAAGTCTGGGATATGTGAAGCTGAAAGAAAACCTAGAGTACCCGCCACCCTGTCATTCCTCCCGTTCTAAGGTCAGTGGGCAGTTGGCCACTTTCTCTTCACCTTTCAAAGTCTCTTGGAATGTTAGCTTTATATTTAATATCCAAGGAATTTAGTTGTGCTGAGAAGAATAGAAAAAATATTTACTTCATCTTCTTAGAAGCAGAAGTCATTATTATTTTACATTCATGTAAGGGCCAACGTGCAGCATGTGATACAAATCAGTTTACAACTTCATTTTTTCCATGTAGCATTGTGATTTTGAGAACTATTTGACACTGTGGGTTGGGGGGCACCTCCCAACTATAGGGTGGGATGGGTCCAGCTCCCTGTTCCCCACAAAGGCTATGGGTGAACATCTAGGTTATACTTCACTTTTGATAGCTGCTGATCCAGGTAGAGGACCAATGAGCTGGTTTAGTGTAGCACATGCAGATGTGAATGAACAGCCTTCATGATCTGGCATTCGCTTGACTCACAGGAACTATATAATTTGTTTAATTGATGTGTTTTCTTTGTGACTAAATATGTATTTTAATGGTCTATTGGGTAGTGAATTGAAATATAAGTAGGAATGGGAGGGGGTTATAGCTTATGATGACTAACAGCACTGAGCTAGGACCAACAGCCAGGAAAACACAAGAAAAATTACCATTATTATGACTGTTGGACTGTTCTGTTATGTGTCAAATATCATCTTATTTATTTCTCCCAACAGGTACATGAGGCATCATTCCTCTTATTTTAACCAATGGGAGCATGAATTCATAGGAGAAAAATGACTTTCTCAAAGTCATCCAGTTAATATTTGTCAATTAAGTCTATTCTGCAAAATCTTTAAGGTAAAAAAAGCTCCATCTTGAATGATAGAAACAAACAGAAGACTTATTATTTCATATGATAAGAAACCAAAAACATCTTTCATTCAGTAACTCAGTGGCATCATCAAAATCAAGATCCAAGTTCATTCCCTCTTTTTGCTCTGTCAAGTTTAGCTTGTCAGCTTAGTTTTCCTCAAGGGCACAAGATTGCTGCAGTAATTCCAGGCATTGCATGCAGAAGAAGAAGGTATCTCTTTATGTGTGGTATAGGTGCTTATGTGTTTCCTGTAAACCACAAACATTTTTATTAGGAGTCTTCCAACAGAAGGATGATGGGAAGATGGCGGACTGAAGCCAGCTTTCCACAGAGGCTCCCATCCTGAAGGAGAGTTAGGGGACGAAAATTTAGCAAGTAACCTGATGGATTTGAGCAACACCAAGCGAGAAAGTTGAAGAACACACATCAACCCCGCTGAGGAGAGCTGTGACCACAAGGAAGCAACACCAAGTGAGAAAGTTGAAGAACACACATGAACCCCGCTGAGGAGAGCTGTGACCACAAGGAAGCAAACAAAAGGTACAAAACCCATCACCAAGCGGACGGGAGTCCCCCCTCCCCCACCTGATCAGCTTAAGGGCCCCACAAATAAAAGGGCAGAAATCAAAGGCCATCCCACTACACTTCACAGGAGAGACCTACTACAAACTGGACCTACCTCCCTTACTAGGATGCCTAGGCATTCTCCTGCCAGGCATAAAACTGTATAAATCTGTAAATATCCTTTGCCGGCAATGCTGAGCACCCAGCAATTCCCTCCACTCTCTCTGAGGTCTGAAAGCCTGTCCCCCAGGAGTTCGGATTCTTGGGTGACTCCTAAAAGGGAGAGGACAGTCCCCGAGCTGCGGCTGGTCAGCGCTGATTCTGGGGCACTGGAGAGAGGTGAGGATAGTCAGCAGAGGGAGACCCTCACCAGGGCAGTGCTTTCCCGAGGTGAGGTGCAGCAGCCCTCCTTGGGCAACAATACAACGCATATAACTGAGTCAAACTCCCTACCGGCTGCTCTGAGCTCCCTGCTGCTCTGAGCTCCTGGCGCTCCCCCCGCCCTCGCTCTGTGGTCCGGAGACCTGAGCGCCTGCCGTATGACCAGGCAGGGAGCTGGGTGGAGCTGAGTCTGTTTTTTGCTGCCCAGTGGTTCTGGGCTCCAGCCGCTCCCTCCACCCGCCCCCACTCTGAAGCCTGAAGGTTTGTGCGGCGATGGTACAACCGGGCAAGAGGAACTGAATTTGCTCACTGTCGACTGAGTTCCCTACGGCTCGGAGCCCCTGCTGGCTCGGGGCTCCAGGCACTCCCCCGCCCTCACTCTGTGGTCTGGAGACCTGAGCGCCTGCTGTGTAGCCCAGTGGGGAACTGAGTGGAGCCAAGTCTGTTCGCTGCCCAGCTGCTCCCCCCCACCCCGCCCCCACTCTGAAGCCTGAAGGCTTGAGCTGCGGCCGTACAACCAGGCAAGAGACTGGGAGAAACTGAATTTGCTCACTGCTGACTGGGCTCCCTGCAACTCTGAGCCCTTGCTGGCTCTGGGCTCCCGGAGCTCGCTCTACCCTCACTCTGTGGTCCGGAGACCTGAGCGCCTGCCATGTGGCCAGGCAGGGAACTGGATGGAGCTGAGTCTGTTCGCTGCCTGGCGGTTCTGGGCTCCAGCCGCTCCCTCCACCCTGCCCCCACTCTGAAGCCTGAAGGTTTGTGCTGCGACGGTAACCAGGCGAGAGACTGGGAGGAACTGAATTCGCTCGCTGTCGACCGGGCTCCCTACGGCTCGGAGCCCCTGCTGGCTCTGGGCTCCAGGCACTCCCCCGCCCTCACTCTGTGCTCTGGAGACCTGAGCGCCAGCCCTGTGGCCGGGCAGGGAACTGGGGGGAGCCGAGTCTGTTTACTGCCCGGCAGTTCTGGGCTCCAGCCCCTCTCCCCACCCCGCCCCCACTCTGAAGCCTGAAGGCTTGAGCTGCCGCAGTACAACCGGGCGAGAGACTGGGAGGAACTGAATTTGCTCGCTGTCGACTGGGCTCCCTGTGGCTTGGAGCCCCTGCTGGCTCTGAGCTCCTGGCGCTCCCCGCCGCCCTCACTCTGTGGTCTGGAGACCTGAGCGCATGCCGTGTGGCTGGGCAAGGAACTGGGTGGAACTGAGTCTATTTGCTGCCCGGCGGTTCTGGGCTCCAGCCGCTCCCCCCACCCTGCCCTTACTCTGAATCCTGGAGGCTTGGGCTGCAGCGGTGCGGTGGAGCCAAAGATTGGGAGGAATTGAGTGAGCTTGCTGCTGGTGGTTCTGAGCTCCCAGCACCCCACCACACCCTCACTCTGGGATTTGGAGGCCTGTTGCCTGGGAGTCCAGATTCTTGAGGGATTTGTCAGGGTGTGGACAGTGCCTGAACTCTGGCTGGTCGGTCCTGACTCTGGGACACAGGAGTGAGGCTGGGGGAGACCCACATCAGAGCAGCAGTTCCCTGAGGTGGCTGAAGCCATACCCCCTGCCTCCCTGGGCAACCAGAGGAGGCCACCTCTGAGTATAGGATTTGCCTGAGGTGACTCACAGACCCAGGAAACATCCAGGGTAGGGCCGACTCAAAGAACTGAGACTTCAACCCAGAGTAAGTGCTTCACTGAGGTCAAACAGAAGCCAGCTGACAATAAGACAGAACCACTCAGCCCCACCACACCAGACAGGGCCCCAGTCTCTCAGGCTACAACACTGAACAGGCCCTCAACAAAACCCTAGGGGAAAAATCAAAGGGAGTAAAAGAACCATGGGGCAGAATCAGCGGTAAATCTCCAGTAACATGAAAAACCAGAATAGATCAACTCCCCCAAGGAAAGAAATGGCGGATGTAATTGAAGATCCCATTCATAAACAACTGGCAGACATGTCAGAAATCAAATTCAGAATTTGGATTGCATACAAGATTGATAAAATGGAATTAGGAATCCGAGGAGAAATTCAAAAGTTGTCTCAAGAATTTAACGAATTCAAAGACAGAACCACCAAAGACTCAGACACACTGAAGCAAGAATTTGCAGCCCTTAAAGATATGAAAAATACAGTAGAGTCCCTCAGCAACAAAATGGACCAAGCAGAAGAAAGGATTTCTGACATGGAAGATAAAGCCTTCGAACGCTCCCAAACTCTCAAAGAGGAAGAGAAATGGAGAGCAAAAACGAATCTTTCTCTTAGACAGCTCTGAGATAATTCGAAGAAGGCAAATATATGAATAATAGGAGTTCTGGAAAATGATGAAGTGGCATCAATGGGCACAGAGGCCCTTCTGCATGAAATTATGAAAGAGAATTTTCCAGACATGCCTAGAGATTCTGAAATTCAGATAGCAGACAGTTTCAGAACTCCAGCACGATTCAACCCCAATAAGTCATCCCCCAGACATATCATAATTAGCTTCACTAAAGTCAACATGAAGGAGAAAATTCTCAAGTTTATCAGGCAAAAGAAAGCCATTACCTACAAAGGTAAGAACATTAGAATGACTGCAGATCTCTCTGCTGAAACTTTTCAAGCCAGAAGAGAGTGGTCATTGACCTTTAATCTCCTAAAGCAAAATAACTTTCAACCCCGGATCTTGTACCCAGCTAAATTGAGTTTCATCTATGATGGAGAAATTAAATACTTTAACGACATTCATATGTTGAAGAAATTTGCCACAACCAAACCAGCTCTTCAGGATATTCTCAGACCTATCCTCCATGATGACCAAGCCAATTCTCTGCTACAAACGTAAACTCACTCAGAAACTCCTGATCAAACTCCAACCTCTAAAATGGCAAAAAGATTAAAATTGTCCACTGGACTTTTGAAAAACTCGATACCCAAAATTTCACCAAACTTACAAATAATCTCCATTAATGTGAATGGCTTAAACTGTCCTCTAAAGAGACATAGGTTAGCTGACTGGATACAAAAACTCAGACCAGATATCTGTTGCTTACAAGAGTCACATCTTAACTTAAAAGACAAATACAGACTCAGGGTGAAAGGATGGTCATCCATATTTCAGGCAAATGGTAACCAGGAAAAAGCAGGTGTTGCAATTTTATTTGCAGACACAATAGGCTTTAAACCAACAAAAGTAAGGAAGGACAAGAATGGTCACTTCATATTTGTTAAGGGTTAGGCTTCAAACCAACAAAAGTAAGGAAGGACAAGAAGGGTCACTTCATACTCAATATGATGAGATTTCAATTATTAATATCTATGCACCCAATCAGAATGCACCTCAATTCATAAGAGAAACTCTGACAGACATGAGCAACTTGATTTCCTCCAGCTCCATAATTGTCGGAGATTTTAACACTCCTTTGGCAGTGAGGGATCGATCCTCCAACAAAAAGCTGAGTAAAGAAATTTTAGATTTAAATCTAACCATCCAGCATTTAGATCTAGCAGACATCTACAGAACATTTCATCCTAACAAAACTGAATACACATACTTCTCATCAGCCCACGGAACTTACTCCAAAATCGATCACATCTTAGGTCACAAATCTAACCTCAGTAAATTAAAAGGAATAGAAGTTATTCCATGCATCTTCTTGGACCATCATGGAATAAAACTTGAGCTGAGTAACAACAGGAATCTACATACTCATACAAAACATACTCATGAAGTTAAATAACCTCATTAAGTTAAATAATAAGTTAAATAACTTATTAAATAATAAGTTAAATAAATAAGTTAAATAATCATGCTGAATGATAGCTAGGTCAGAGATGAGATCAAGAAGGAAATTGCCAAACTTTTGGAACAAAATGACAATGAAGACACGAACTATCAGAACCTCTGGGACACCGCAAAGGCAGTTCTAAGAGGGAAATTTATAGCGCTGCAAGCCTTCCTCAGGAGAACGGAAAGAGAGGAAGTTAGCAACTCAATGAGACATCTCAAGCAACTGGAAAAGGAAGAACACTCCAACCCCAAACCCAGTAGAAGAAAAGAAATAACCAAAATCAGAGCAGAACTAAATGAAATTGAAAACAAAAGAACAATACAATTTATTGTATTTATTTTGATCAATAAATCAAAAAGTTGTTTTTTTGAAAAGGTCAACAAAATAGATAAACCGTTGGCCAACCTAATCAGTAAAAAAAGAGTAAAATCTCTAATCTCATCAATCAGAAATGACAAAGACGAAATAACAACAGACTCCTCAAAAATCAAAAAAATCCTTAATGAATATTACAAGAAACTTTACTCTCAGAAATATGAAAATCTGCAGAAATGGACCAATACTTGGAAGCACGTCACCTTCCAAGACTTAACCAGAATCAAGTGGAAATGTTGAACAGACCCATATCAAGTTCGGAAATAACATCAACCATACAAAACCTCCCCAAAAAGAAAAGTCTGGGACCAGATGGTTTCACATCAGAATTCTACCAAACCTTTAAAGAGGAATTAGTACCTGTATTACTCAAACTGTTCCAAAATGTAGAAAAAGAAGGAAGACTCCCCGACATGTTCTACGAAGCAAACATCACCCTGATCCCCAAACCAGGAAAAGACCCAACAAAAAAAGAAAATTATAGATCAATATCACTAATGAATATAGATGCAAAAATATTCAACAAGATCCTAACAAACAGAAGCCAGCAACACATCAAACAAATCATACATCATGATCAAGTTGGCTTTATCCCAGGGTCTCAAGGCTGGTTTAAGATACATAAATCTATAAATGTAATTCAGCACATAAACAAAGTAAAAAACAAAGATCATATGATCCTCTCAATCGATGCAGAAAAAGCTTTTGATAACATCCAACATCCCTTCATGATCAGAACACTTAAGAAAATTGGTATAGAAGAGACATTTCTTAAACTGATAGAGGCCATCTACAGCAAACCCAAAGCCAATATCATATTGAATGGAGTTAAATTGGAATCATTTCCACTCAGATCAGGAATCAGACAGAGCTGCCCATTGTCTCCATTGCTTTTTAACATTGTCATGGAAGTTTTAGCCACCTCAATTAGGGAAGAAAAGGCGATCAAGGGTATCCACATAGGGTCAGAAGAGATCAAACTTTCGCTCTTCGCAGATGATATGATTGTATATCTGGAAAATACTAGGGACTCTACGACAAAACTCTTAGAAGTGATCAAGGAATACAGCAGTGTCTCAGGTTACAAAATCAACATTCATAAATCAGTAGTCTTTATATATACCAACAATAGTCAAGTGTAAAAAACAATTGAGGACTCTATCCCATTCACAGTAGTGCCAAAGAAGATGAAATACTTGGGAGTTTATCTAACAAAGGATGTGAAAGATCTATATAAAGAGAACTATGAAACTCTAAGAAAAAAGATAGCTAAGAATGTTAACAAATGGAAAAATATACTATGCTCATGGTTGGGAAGAATCAACATTGTTAAAATGTCCATACTACCCAAAGCAATATATAATTTCAACGCAAGCCCCATTAAAGCTCCACTGTCATACTTTAAAGATCTTGAAAAAACAATACTTCGTTTTGTATGGAATCAGAAAAAACCTCGAATAGCCAAGACATTACTCAAAAATAAAAACAAAGCAGGAGGAATCACGCTACCAGACCTCAGACTATACTACAAATTGATAGTGATCAAAACAGCATGGTACTGGCACAAAAACAGAGAAGTAGATGTCTGGAACAGAATAGAGAACCAAGAGATGAATCCAGCTAATTACCATTATTTAATCTTTGACAAGCCAATTAAAAACATTCAATGGGGAAAAGATTCCCTATTTAACAAATGGTGCTGGGTGAACTGGCTGGCAACCTGTAGAAGACTGAAACTGGACCCACACCTTTCACCATTAACCAAGATAGACTCTCACTGGATTAAAGATTTAAACCTAAGACATGAAACTATAAAAATACTAGAAGAGAGTGCAGGGAAAACCCTTGAAGAAATTGGGTTGGGTGAGTTTTTCATGAGAAGGACCCCCCAGGCAATTGAAGCTGCTTCAAATATACACTATTGGTACTTGATCAAACTAAAAAGCTTCTGCACAGCCAAGAACACAGTAAGTAAAGCAAGCAAACAGCCCTCAGAATGGGAAAAGATATTTTCAGGTTATGTCTCTGACAAAGGTTTAATAAGAGAACGTTTGCGGAGAACTCAAACGCATTAGCAAGAAAAGAACAAGGGATCCCATTGCAGGGTGGGAAAAGGACTGGAAGAGAAACTTCTCTGAAGAAGACAGGCACACGGCCTTCAGACACATGAAAAAATGCTCATCATCTTTAATCATCAGAGAAATGCAAATCAAAACTACTTTGAGATATCATCTAACTCTAGTGAGACTAGCCTACATCACAAAATCCCAAGACCAGAGATGTTGGCGCGGATGTGGAGAAAAGGGAACACTTTTGCACTGCTGGTGGGAATGCAAATTAATACATTCCTTTTGGAAAGAGATATGGAGAAAACTTAGAGATCTAAAAATAGTTCTGCCATTCAATCCTGTAATCCCTCTACTGGGCATATACCCAGAAGACCAAAAATCACATCATAACAAAGATATTTGTTTTAGAATATTTATTGCAGCCCTATTCATAATTGCTAAGTCTTGGAAAAAGCCCAAGTGCCCATTGATCCACGAATGGATTAATAAATTGTGGTATATGTACACCACGGAATATTATGCAGCCTTAAAAAAAGATGGAGACTTTACCTCTTTCATGTTTACATGGATGGAGCTCGAACATATTCTTCTTAGTAAAGTGTCTCAAGAATGGAAGAAAAAGTACCCAATGTACTCACCCTTATTATGAAATTAATGTAGGACCTTCACATGAAAGCAATAACCCAGTTACAACCTAAGAATAGGGAGAAGGGGGAAAGGGAAGGGAGGGAGGGGGGAGGTAGCTGGAGGGAGGGGGATGAATGGGATTACACCTGCGGTGTATCTTACAAGGGAAAATGTGAATCCTAGTAAAAGTGGAATGTAAAGGTCTTAGCAAAATAACTAAGAAAATGCCAGGAGGGCTATGTCAACTAATGTGATGAAAATGTGTCAAACGGTCTGTGAACCAAGTGCATGGTGCCCCATGATCATACTAATGTACACAGCTATGATTTAATAAAAAAAAAATGAATAAAAAAAAAGGAGTCTTCCAACAAACTTCCCCTATATCATATTCACCAGAAAGACAGGATATGGACCAGGTACATAATTTGCAGGGTGTAGTGAAAAATTAAAGCACAGGATTTCTTGCTTAATAATTATTCAAAATTTCAAGATGACAGCAGAGCATTAAACTATGCATAAGGTCCTTCTGACCACAGGCCCTGGGTGGAGAGCATAAGGTACATGGGCATGAAGCCAGTATTTCCCACACTCATGGCTAAACTAGATTGACCACTGCACAACATGATGGTTTAGTGGTGCCAATCCCTGCACTGTCAAAGCTTGTATATAAATTTTGACCCCTCAAAAACTTAACTCCTAATAGCCCACTGTAGATCACAAGGTTTACCAGGAACATGGGCAGTCAATTAACACATATCTTGTATGCTATATGTATCATATAGTACATTCTTATAATACAGTAAGCTAAAGAAAAGAAAATGATATTAAGAAAATCATAAGAAAATATATATACTGTTCATTAAGTTGCAGGCATCATAATCAAGGCTTCATCCTTATCATTTTCACATTGAGGAGGCAGAGGGGAAGGAGGAGGAGGAGAAGAAGGAGGAGGATGAGGATGACGATAACTTGATCTTGCCACCTCAGGGATGGCAGAGGTGGAAAGAAATCTATTTATAATTAGACCATCACAGTTCAAACCCATGTTGTTTAAGGATCAAGTATAATTTCAGACAAAGGGTATAGGGCTGCTATCACTGATTTGGCTCAACTGGGATTTATTGCTCAACATTGGGGTAGAGGCCACTATCCCCAGAGCCATAAGGAGAAGAGTGAAAGCGGAATAAAATTGAAATGCTTCCACACAAAGAGGTGGAGGAAGGGCTTTGTGTTGGTAATCAACAGCATCTGATTGGAGTCTATCTCCAAGCACTCTCTGCCTTCCCATATTCTGCTGCCTCCCAAGAGTTTACATTTCTGGGATCTAACTCAATTCTGCACTATGTGACTTTGAGCACATTGTTTTATTTCCCAGAATTTCAATTTCCTTTTCTGTAAAATTGGAATATATGGGTGTTCCCACAGTTCGGAGTGTGACCCTCACACCCTGTACATACATCAACAGAGGGAGGAATTTGAGCTTTCTCCCTAGGTGATAATTGTAGCAAGTTCATAATGATTCCCACTGCTGCTGGCCAGGTATTTCCTTGGACTGAAAAGCCTAAGGGATGTTTCCCGCATGCGAGGGCTGAGGGAGGAAGGGTAGGAAAAGGCCGCTCTTTCTTGTTTTGGTCAGACTCTTTCTCACATCTCCAAAGTATTTTTTGCCCTGCAAGAAAAAATATCTATAGGTTATTAGGATTAGAGCATGGACATCTCCGGGAGCCATCTCTTACCACACCATCCTAGATAATTCAGCTTCCACCTGACCTGCCAGCTGACTAGAGATACCTGAGCAAGCTCAGCAGAGAGCAATTGAGCTAGACCAGACTAGAAGACCCATTCAGCTGACCCAAGGAATCATGAGCTATATAAACAGTGATGTTGTAAGACACTAGGTTTTGGGGTGGTTTGTTACACAGCAATGATAGCAATTACAAACTATAAATTGGCTCATGATTAAATCCACTGTGCCCACATCATGGGCACAAAGCCAGTGCCTTGTGTTCCTCACAGTGGGAGAGATAGACAGTGTATATTATAAGCCCTCCAAAGATAAAATACATTTTGCACCTGAACTTTGGGGCCATTTTCTCTGAATTCAGTATTTATTAACTAAAAATTCTATAAGATATTGTTCTCTGGCTGCTTTCCCGTCTCATAAAGAAACTCATTTTTCATGGGTTTGCCTGAAAAATGGGACTACTAGCCCTGTACTTGCTCTTCTAAGCAAAGTTACCTCTATGCTTTTAATGTATTCTGACCCTCCAATACACTCTTCTGGTCCCCATTTTCTAAGGGAGTCCTCTATTAGTCAATATTAGGTACTTTTCTTGTTAAAAAATTAAAAAAAATTATCTCCTGCAGAAAGCATCCCATTGTAGAGAAAACAATGTATACCTTTACAAAACTGTTAAGGATTAAGTGAGACCATAGGAGAAGTACTTATCACAGTGTCTTGGAACTGCAGGTACCCTATAAATGTAAACTCAACTCTTAGTAGAGTAAGGAGTATTACAACTAGTTTCTTTCTTTTTTTTTTAATTAAAAATATTCATTTACATTCTACATTTACTAAATTTCACATATACCCTTGTAAGATGCACCACAGGTATAATCCCACCAATCACCCTCCCTCTGCCCACCTCCCATCTCCCTCCCCGCCCTTTCCCCCTATTCTTAGGTTATAACTGGGCTATAGCTTTCATGTGAAAGCCATAAATTAGTTTCATAGTAGGGCTGAGTACATTGGATACTTTTTCTTCCATTCTTGAGATACTTTGCTAAGAAGAATATGTTCCAGCTCCATCCATGTAAACATGAAAGAGGTAAAGTCTCCATCTTTTTTTAAGGCTGCATAATATTCCATGGTGTACATATACCACAATTTATTAATCCATTCATGGATCGATAGGCACTTGGGCTTTTTCCATGGCTTAGCAATTATGAATTAGGCTGCAATAAACATTCTGGTACAAATATCTTTGTTATGATGTGATTTTTGGTTTTCTGGGTATATGTCTAGTAGAGGAATTATAGGATTGAATGGCAGATCTATTTTTAGATCTCTAAGTGTTCTCCAAACATCTTTCCAAAAGGAATGTATTAATTTGCAGTCCCACCAGCACTGTAGAAGTGTTCCCTTTTCTCCACATCCATGGCAACATCTCTGGTCTTGGGATTTTGTGATATGGGCTAATCTTACTGGAGTTAGATGATATCTCAAAGTAGTTTTGATTTTCATTTCTCTGATGATTAAAAATGATGAGCATTTTTTCATATGTCTGTAGGCCATGTGCCTGTCTTCTTCAGAGAAATTTCTTTTTAAGTCTCTTGCCCAGCCTGTGATGGGATCACTTGTTCTTTTCTTGCTTATACATTTGAGTTCTCTGTGGATTCTGGTTATTAAACCTTTGTTGGAGACATAACCTGCAAATATCTTCTCCCATTCTGAGGCCTGTTTGTTTGCTTTACTTACTGAGTTCTTGGCTGTGCAGAAGTTTTTTTTAGTTTGATCAGGTCACAGTAGTCTATTTTTGAAGCTGCTTCAATTGCCCCGGGGGGTCCTCCTCATAAAACACTCGCCCAGACTGATTTCTCCAAGGGTTTTCCCTACACTCTCTTCTAGTATTTTTATAGTTTGATGTCTTAAGTTTAAATCTTTAATCCAGTGAGAGTCTATCTTAGTTAGTGGTGAAAGGTGTGGGTCCAGTTTCAGTCTTCTACAGGTTGCCAGCCAGTTCACCCAGCACCATTTGTTATATAGGGAATCTTTTCCCCACTGAATGTTTTTATTGGCTTGTCAAAGATCAAATAAGGGTAAGTAGTTGGATTCATCTCTTGGTTCTCTATTCTGTTCCAGACATCTACTTCTCTGTTTTTGTGCCAGTAGCATGCTGTTTTGATCACTGTTGATTTATAGTATAGTTTGAGGTCTGGTACAACTAGTTTCTTATTCTGGTTTTCCAATAACTCTTCATCTGGTCTTAACATGTTAATTTTTTTGGAGGGTATCACCTTTACCATTTATCAAAGAGGGAATTAGAATAAAAAACTCTAAGAGTCTTTCTTTTCTCCAAATTATAAATTGTGATTCAATTGCTGGTTTCCCAATTTTTAAAATTTTTATAGGAGTGTGTTGTAGATATGATTCTAATGTATCAACTAATTTGAATAAAATGACTGTGTTTTGGTGTCTGATGAGCTGAGATGAAGTGACAAATGACATAAACAAATACAACCATAAATGAATATATGGCAGAAATGTAAGGTAGTAGTAGTACATTTTGGATGAGAGCAATGGTCATACTGTGGTCAGAAATATGGGAATTCATTTGGGAAATTTTAAGATTGATAAGGAATGCTGGAAGAAAGCTTTAGTTTTCCTCTAATTAGTGAGAATTACCTTTATGGAAGATGAAAGTAGAATGATTGAGAACATGAGATCACCCAGGAGAGGAGCCCTGTATTAGATTTCTATTGCATATAACGTAATAGTATAAAATAAGTAGCTTAAAACAACACCCTCTATTATACCATACTTTCTATGGGTAGGAGTCCAGGCACAGCTTACTGACTTATGAGGAGTGTAATCAAGGTATTGGCTGGGCTGCATTCTTATCTGAAGGCTTAACTGGGGTAGAAACTTCCTTTGAGCTCTCTCAGGTTATTTGTAGCATTTCATTTCCTTGTGTTGGGGGATTGAAGATCCCAACTTTTTGCTTGGCCAGAGGCTTCTCTCAGCTTCTAGTGACTGCTCACAGTCCCCTGAGGCCACCTACCATTCTCAGGGACCACCCACACTTCAACATGGCTGCTTCCTTCATCACTATAGTAAGGAGAGCCTCTAGAACAAATCCGCTAACAACATGGAGGATTACACAATATATTAGAATCATTAGAGGATTACACAATATATTAGAATCATAGAGGATTACACAATATATTAGAATCATTAGTTGATGATATCCCATTACCTTTGCTAGAAACAGGCCATAGATCCTATCTGCACCTAAGAGGAGAGAACTTCACAATTCTGTGACCATCAGGAGGCAGGAATCTGGAGGGATCACCCTAAAGTCTGCCTGCTGCATTCTCTTAACAGGTAGATGGCAAACATACATGATTTGCCTTTTTGCACTCCTATATCCTATAGAAATGACTTTGAGGAAGTCACTTTGTCTCTTTCCTAGGCCTTATCTTCATTGCAGAAAGTCTTCAAGATGGCTGTCCATTTTCAGGTGAAGACATTTGTATCAAAATGGAGAGGTATATTAGCTATTAAATAAATGGTTCAAGTCTAATGAGGACAATTCATTTCTCTCATTCCACTTCATTATTAAATATGTCTTTTTTCTGCTTTTGGTTCAATGCTTCCAAGTTTTCTCCAGGTTTCTCCAAGGCCCCAGGAGCTTAGTGAATTAGTGTACTAGTGAATTAACAATAAGGTAGGATCTTACATTTCTCTTACTAGACGGGTTTTGACTAACTGAGCAAAACAAAAATTTGCTTGGAAAATAAAAGTTGATTAAATATTAAACAGAAAGAAAGTTCCATAAATAAATCCTTGAAAGAAACAGAACCAATTTACAAGCTTCCAATTTTGATTAAAGTTTTGTTTTGTAAAAAAACAGAGAATTAAATTTAAAATGTATTTTTTCTTTTGCCCACACCTCTACCCACTGTGGGACAGACTTGAACTGGGTTAGAGTCCACACTTGTTCTTTTTTCCTAATATTGCTTCAAAAATGGAGCACCTGTATATCTAAAGAAACAGGCAAATGAGCAGTTTAATGAACTGACCTTTAACCTTGTAAGTATTTATTCCATTGCTCAGGGGGATGCGGTTCTGAGCTAATGAAAAATCCTGAAACTGTCGTGATAATTCGGTATTAAAGATAGCTCTGTCAAATGCCTTTTGAGACATCGTAAGCATTGCCCTTTCTCTGACCCCCGCCTTCTGAGCTGTAACATTCCTCTCGTCCTCATTCAAGTGGATTTTACCCTGTCCTATCCCCCTTCTTCCTGTCCAAGAGCTTCTCTTCAACAATATTAGTTGTCAATTATTAAGCACCTTCTACATCAGACTCTCATTTAGGTTTTTTAAACACCCTCATCACCTAACATTTTTGAGCATTTACTCTATGAAAGGCAATCCCATATTCTCTTATTTAATTCTTATCCTTAGCGCTATGAAGGTTTGTATTTAAGAAGATAGTTTCGAATATTTACTTATGCACTTCTTACTTTTTTTTTTTTTTGACAGAGCCTCAAGCTGTTGTCCTGGGTAGAGTGCTGTAGCATCACAGCTCACAGCAACCTTCAGCTCCTGGGATCAAGCAATTCTCCTGCCTCAGCCTCTCAAGTAGCTGGGACTACAGGTGCCCACCACAATGCCTGGCTATTTTTTGGTTGCAGCCATCATTGTTGTTTGGCGGGCCGGGCTGGATTCGAACCTGCCAGCTCAGGTGTATGTGGCTGGCGCCTTAGCCACTTGAGCACAGGCGCTGAGCCAGCACTTCTTACTTAATATCAGAAGATGGAATGGGAATTGGGTCTCTTAAAAACTTTATTAGATGAAAGAAATAGTTCTTGCATATTTTCTGTATATTTCCTTGGCACAGCAACATGAGTAATAATTGGTGTTCAAGGCCAAAAGCTGATATAATGAGAGTTACTATTTCCGGTCTTCTGATGACTCCTTTAGCCCACATATGTCTATATAATCAGCACATGCACATACATGTAACTTCAGGAGGGCAAGTCCTTAGCATTCATTGCTCCTACAATGTATCAGTGCTTCAGAGAGGAAAACAGGGATAAATATGGATCAAGAGCATGGAAATATTTGAGAATGTTAAGGTGTGGCCTCTGCTAGTGTGTGTATGCTGCTCCTTGTATCAAGAGTGTGTTTATTTTCTCTCCCCTTGAGTTCAGTCTGGCCCTGTGATTGCTTTGACCAATACAAGGTAGTTAAAGTAACATTCCAGTAACTTCAAGCTCAGGCTTTAAGACGCTAACAACTTCTATTTCTCAGCAGGTGCCATGTTGTGAGGAAGACCAGCAGGTATGTGGACAGGCCCCTAGGCATGAGAACCAAGAGCCTCCATCAACAATCTCCACTGAGCTTCCAGTTAATAGTGAGCACCAATAGCCATCCAGGAGAATGCAGCTGGTTTGGACTTCCCAATCATTCTAACATTCCAGTCAACACCAAAAGAAATATAACTGCCCATCTACCCCACAGAATGAGAAGTAATAAGGTGCTACATTATAAAGTGGTTTATTATGTTGCTACTGATAACCAGAATGCTTTGGTTTCTTTCATATAAGGTTGTTTTCGGCAAGCCCTTTGTTGGGAATATTTTTCTTTTCCTCTCTCATTTTGTGCCCCTTTGAACTCATGTTACAGACATATCAGGGCTCATCCCAGACTCCTTCCAGCATAAGAATCAGTCTAGCTATTCTTTTCATCCCTACCTTGGAGGATCCATCAGGGGTTCAGGGGAAAAGAGACAAGTAGCTTGTAGACCAGCTTTTCTGTTTAGAGAAAAAAGTTCTTGTTGTTGTTGGTTTTCGTTTGACCTTGGTTTCAATTTTCTGCATCTCTGCTTGACAAGAAAAGTGATTCAATTTTGGGATCATGATTAGGTATGGACCAACAGGAAGGCATGGGGTGGGGAGAGCTGCTTTTGCAAATATACATTGTGGGTCATATGCCTCACATTGACTGTTGGTAGCCTCCAGAGATTCCATGTAGAAGGCTCCTAGGATGCATTTGGAGGCATCAGGAAAGGTTGCTGTGTCCACTATGCTGCTGGCATGCTTTATATTTTTACCCTCCCTTTAGGGTTTCAGGAGCTGTGATGCACCACAGGGACAGCTACATATCATTTGATTTAATGTCATTTCAAACTGATTATGCTATCATTGTATAAATTTGTATAAACTCTAGATTACATTTTAATGGTCTAGTTTACATTCTCTTCCCTCTATTTTTCTGGTTGATAAAATTTTAAAAGGACATCTGTTGTGCTCATGATGACTTTTTCCTTAGGATGCAAAGTTGCTGGAATGCGTGGTATTGATTTTTCTTAGGTAATGACCTCCCCTATCTTATCAAAGCAGGCTCTGGCTGTAGACGGTCTTCTCTCTTAGTTCAATTGTGTAAGTTTGCCATTTGTTGGCTGGCTGAATGAATAACTGCTTCTCACATCTCCTTCTTGTTTCTCATATGTTTATCTTCAACTCCAAAGGAGTCTAGAATCTGGAGGCCTGGACAGAGACTAATGAGAAATTCCAAAGCCACTTTAAGGGTTGTAGTGAAGAATCTATGTCCTGTTGGGGATAGGGAAAGGTTGAAAGGAGCTGTGTGCCAGATATAGTTGCTGCCACAAGCAATGGCAAGTATTTAATGAATATTTTTCTTGCACATACAGCCTGGTGAGGTATCTACGGCAGTGGTTCTCAACTGGTGGTAATTTTGCCTTATCCTCTTTCCCTGAGAACATTTGGCAATGTCTGCAGATATTTTTAGTTGTCATCAGGTGGTGTTACTGGTACTAATAGGTAGATGACAAGGGCATTGTTAATACATAGTAGTACAGTTCTCCAAGGCAAAGAATTTTCCAGCCCCAAATGTTTTTTTTTTTTTTTTTCTTGAGACAGAATTGAACTCACCAGCCTTGATGTATGTGGCTGGCACTGTAACCACTGTGCTATGGGTGCTGAGCCATCCAGCCCCAAATGTTAAGAGTACTGAGGTTGAGAAATCCTGATCTGAGGACATGAAGACATATGAACACGGTTCCTTCCTCCATGAAGGGGAAATAGGGCAAAAGGAAATATGGATAAAAAGTGGGTAGAATGGGACATGGAACAGATAGGGGTCAAGCCAAGCCTTGTCTCCTTGGCACACACAATGTGTCACAGAGAAAAGGTCATGTCACAGAGCAAAGGCCATTCATGAGAGGGAAGAACAGGCCACGGGATGTGATGACTCCAGCATGGGTATGAATAGTAATGAAACAGGAGCCACAGTGTTCCTTAGAGCTTGGGGCTTGGTCCTCTTAATTCTTCTTCCTAGGGAGAGATCTCATATAGCACCATGGACTTTAAGTAATCTCTTTGTGCTGATGATTTGCAAATCTCGATCTTAATCTCAGTCTTTTCCTCTTAAATTTAGACTCGGATACCTCAATGGGGTATTCATATGTGATGTCCCTTAGATGTAATTAACTTAACACATCCGGAATGGAACCTTTGCTTTTCTCTCCCAAACTTGTTCCCTTCCTCTAAGTATTTATTCCATCTTTCAGAGAATATGCACCATCCTGCCTATGCTGGGGTCATCATGTGACACATTGTATATGGCCAGGAGACAAGGTGTGGCCTGACCCTTATCTGTTCCAGTCCTTATTCTACTCTCTTTTCATCCTTATTTCCCTTTGTCATGGTCTCCACCCCCTCAAACCGGGATGAAAGAATCATGTTCAATTATGTCTTTATACCCATAGACCAGAGTTTCCCAACCTCACTACTATTGTTTTATTCAGGAGAAAAGCATGATTCTTCTCATTTTCCAAATATTTATATCCAATCTATTAAAAAGTATATGGGTTCTACCTTTTAAATATAACTCAAAACCTCCTTCTTGACCCTATCTCCTCTTTTACTCCTCTTATTTCAGGTCACCATGCCGTGTAAGTTTCAAAGATGAATGAGACAACTTCCTAAATGGTTCACCTTCTTCCTTCCCCATTCCCTGCCCCACCCAATCTACATATGACAGTAACATGTAAATTAGATCATGCCATCTCCTTGGAACCTCTACGGTCACCTACTGTTCTTATGCTGTGATCTATACTCAGAGACACACCAGGAGATGATGGCCGTGTGACAACAGAGCAGAGACTGGAACATAGCGTCTGCAAGGCAGGAGCATCAAGGGTGGCCAATGAACTAACACCAGAAGCTGAAAAAAGGAAGGGCAGATTCTCCTGTACCTTATTCATTACCCTATTCCAAATGATGCCTTGAGTTTGGACTTCTGGGCTCCAGAACTCTGACACAATAGATTTCTGCTGTTTGAACCCCCTCAGTCTGTGGCACTTTGTGGGGCACCCCTGTGCCTCTTCTCTCACCTGCTTCTGTTCATGCTGGTTATCTTCCTCTTCTTCAGAGTATCAAGCTTACTCTGCCTGGAGGCTCTTGCTCTAGCTGGTTCCTTCCTCTAGAAAAACAGAGGTGTTCCTTCATGTTACTCAAACGTCAGTCTATAGTTCTCTGAGAGGATTTCTCTAATCCATAGTCCTTTTCCACACCTCCTCGAGTCCTGATTTGATTTGTTGCTTGGGACACCATACTCTGTGAAAT
Organism: Nycticebus coucang; assembly: GCF_027406575.1. Taxonomy (NCBI): domain Eukaryota; kingdom Metazoa; phylum Chordata; class Mammalia; order Primates; family Lorisidae; genus Nycticebus; species Nycticebus coucang. Next base: position 14,925,986 of record NC_069797.1, read on the forward strand.
GTTCTTGGTTGTTTATTGCCAGTATTTGCCACTACCATGCAAACTCCATCAAACAGCATCTTTCTTCTCTTGTTAACTGCTGTTCCTATTTCACACAAAGTAGTGCCCCAATGAGTAGATATTTCATAAATACTTTTTTTGAATAAATGGGCCAGTTTAAAAATAAAAATGTTCTCCACCAAAGAGAAGCTGGTTTGAATGACTGGAAAAGAAGGAATAGACCATGGATAATTTGATCAGGTCTTGAAGGAGCAAAGGAGCTGGAGTTTCCCATAGAGGATCATTCTCCTCTGGGTGAGAGAAATCCCAGCCCATGTGACACGTTTGACCTTCAATAGGAAGGGGACATGGCTAGTCATGTTCCATCAGGCCCACCCTTTTTCCTTTACAAATATTTATGCTTTGAGCTCCCCTCCCAGGCCTGGAGGGATCTGGGGGATGTCTGCACACGTGCGAGCAGGGCCAAATGGAGACACTGCAGTGCTATTAGCACAGATGGTTGTCATATGTATGCAAATGAGAAACAAATTGAATTTGGTGTCCCCTCTCACCAGCTGTCCTATCAAGGAAGGCTCCCAGAGCAGCACAAGAACTGCCGCTACATTGCTAATCTGTCACCACAGATTAATTACAGCAAGCACATTAATCACCATTTGTTTCTGGTACAAAGGGAAATATCTTGTTTTTCAAGTACATCCTGTTAAAAGAAGGTGTCCAGCCTTGTAGAAACAAGGCCCAACAAGGGCACCAGGCTTCATTAGTTAGGAGCTAGAGGCAAATGAAAGACGAAAAGCCTCAGGCTGCCCTCTGCCTTCAGAGCGATCTGCTGGAGAGGATTTGGGAAGGGGCCTTGAGGCTGGATACTCAAGGACAGCTATCCAGCTCTCACTTTAACTGATGTTGGGACAGCCCCAAGTTTCAAAGAGTTAATTTTGCCTAGTGGATCCCCAAAGAATCAGGAGCTGATGGAAACAGATGTTTTTGATGAATTATTATTATTATTTGGTAGAAAGCGCAACAGATAGGGCAGCAGCTGGGAATTTCAGGGGCCAGATTGGAGTTCTGGTCATATTCTTGGTTCTTATTTAGAAATTGGGTTAGCCTGGTGGTTTTTCAACCTTTTGGAGAGTCAAAACACAGTTGAAATATTTTCTTTTTCCTTTAGAGATGGTGTCACAGGGTGGCCCAGGCTGGAGTGCAGTGGTGCAATCACAGTTCATTGTAACCTAGAATCCTAGGGCTCAAGAGAGCCTTCTGCCTCAGCCTCTCCAGCAGCTGGAACTACAGGTGCACACCACCAGCCCTGCTTCTATTTGAAAATTTAATGGACATGATAGATTCTGTTCCTGCAAAATCCCCACATGCACAGGATGTTATATTTAGTCAATGCAGGTAGGCTCACAGATCCTCTGAAGCTGCCCTTTTGTGTCTCTGTGTGTGTATGTGTGTGTGTGTGTGTGTGTATGTGTGTGTGTGTGTGTGTGTGTGATGATGATGCATATTTTGTTACCATTTATTCAGGAATCCGTAAGTAACAAATCAACCTTGGCCCTTGGTATTTATGGTATTTATTTTTCAGGATTTTTGTCCTGACTATGTTTATCTACTTTCCTCTGTAGCTTTTCTATGCACCAGTGTTATGAGAGTTTCAACAAGATGATCTGCACTTCCTGCTTTCCCCAGCACCCATCTCAGCTACACATCTCCACCGCTTACAGGCCATGCCTCTTAGTTTCACTGACTCATTCACTCACCCATTCATTCAACAAACGATTCTTGGACATTGTACTTGATGGAGGATATGGTGAGGGAAACAGGTGCCATTGTGGTTTTCATGAAACTTTCACTTGGGAAGGAGAGACAGGTTTTAATCAAAAAAGCACAGAGCCACATGGGAAATTTCAGTGACAAGGGAAAGCCTACAGTGGAGAGCCATCCGGAACAGAGGAGGCTTTCTTGAAGAGGTGAGGGGTGCCAAGATATGGAGGATGAAGCATAACTGACCTGGCAAAGAAGGATGTCAAGAGAAGTCCCTCCAAGCAAGGGGAAAACCTTTGGGATAGAAGAGCACATGGCTTACTCAAGAACCTGAAATGAGACCAGTGCCAGTGATTTTCAGATACCAAAGTATAGCGTGAGAATGTGACCACAGAGCAGGAGGGCTCTTGGAACAAGACACAGTCCCTGCTAGGTTTAAGCAGTTAGAGAAGTCAATTTGTTTCATATTTTTAATAGATTCCTTCTCTTTGACATTCAAACCAGGTATTGGGTCTTGTGGGGTCTTGGTTACTATAGATTTCTGACTAAGAGTTAGTTACCCTGTGATTCTATATTGGACACTATCAGGGATTCAAAAGAAATGGCAAATGGTGTCTGTCATTTGGCAGGGTGGCCTTCAGTGTATGAAGGTCACTACAAAAGTTTTGAGAAAGGCTGTGTTACAGTCCATTATTTCATTTCCAAGAAACACAGTTGACTGTGTCCTTTCTAATTCACCCATGCAGGTTTCAACTTGCGGGGTTCATTTCTGCTGCTGGGAGGGATATTCCATCCACATAGTACTCAGCTGTGGTCAGCCATGGAGCTGGGAAGAGAGTATATTTATATGATGATTTTCTGTGATTTTAAAAGTGGGTTAGACAAGTCTCAAAGCCTTGAGAGTTTGAATTGGGCTTTTGAGACCTTGCTCCTTAAAGAATTTGTCAGTGGTTCCAAAAATTTAGAAGCAGCTGAACTTCAGGGAAAGACAACAAGAAGAATGGGTGTCCAGCAACCACAGGGACTAGGGAAAACATGGCCACTGAGGAAAACATCACCGCTGTGGAAAAATGGTTTGTGAAAACAATCTAATGACATTGAAGGACATTGAAGTGGCACTACAGTTTTGATCACTGGTAGTGTCCAAAATCCTGCATAATTATTTTTGAGTTAGGCAAGTGTCATCCAAATGGGTGCCTCACATTTTGACAGATGAGCAAAAGTGCACCGTGTTGAATGGTGAGAAGGCATGCTGGTCAGATGCAGTGGATGTGGAGGCGAGTCTAAATGTGTTTCTGACATCATTACCAGTGCTGAAACCTAGATTTGCCAGTTTGACCCAGAGAACAAATATCAATTGACTGTGGATTTTTCCCCCTCATAAAAACCCACAAAAAAAGTGAAATGGTCCTCAAGAGTTAGAAAGAAAATGGTGGCAACTTTCAAAAGCAGTCATGCCCCAGCTGTTCCTCTGGAGGAACACAGGACTGTCACTGCTCAGTGGTACACAACAGTGTACCTACAGAAGTTTCCAGGAAGCTTTGAGAACAGCAGCCAAGGACAGGACTATGGGGGCCATCTTGTACCATGACAACAGGTCTGCCCACACAGCCAGTGTACCATTCAGTTCCTGGAGTCCACAGAGGTTAAACATATGACTTATGCACCCTTCAGTCTTGACCTGGCCCTGTGTGATTATTTCCTATTCCCTGCAGTAAAAATTCTCATGTGTGGGAGAATGTTCTCCAGCCCTGAAGAAGCTGTCCACACCTATAAAAGTGAGATTATAGCCCTTGAAGAAAATAAGTGGAACGAATGTTTTCAAAAATGGTTTATAAGAATGCAAGAGTTCACAGAATGTTGTAGTGATTATTTTGAGAAAATATAGCAATCAAAATGATTTTATATTTCTTCATTTTTGTGTATCACAAAACTTTCAGAGCATCTCTTGAAATACCATTTAGGGGTTGGGGGAGAATTTGAGGGGTTTGTGCCATATCCAGAGCTGAGAATTGCTTTTGGGTAGAGGGAAGTCAAGGAGCATTTGAACTAATTTAGGACAAGGTCCTATTTTCAGAGGGCTTAGGATCATTTTTTGAGATTCAAGAATTTCACAAGTGAGAGCAGCAAAACTCAAGAGAGGAATGAAGATAACAAGAGGTGTTTGTTGGGGGCATATGTAAGAAAGAAAAAGTTTTCCTTGTGAATTTAAACTGCAATGGCTTAGAACTCTCAGAGGCAGGTTTATTGTTTGTTTGCCTAAAAACTTCTTGTTGACAATTGTGTTGCTAGAAAAATGAGAAGCTGCTCTTTAAAGTAAGTAAATAGTATAAAATTTTATACCAGGTTCAGCCAATTTGAAGTGAAACCACAATATATTTAAAAAGTCTTGTAGAAATAAAGTCATGTTAAAGGCAAATATTTTTTCCCTAAAATAAGAAGTTTGAAGAAAATGTCCATCATATCCTTGGCTTTCTATAAAGTACAATTTTGGTTGCTTAAGGAACAGTAAAAATTCTGGAGAAGGAAAAATTGATTAATAATTGTGATGGATAATTTTATGTGTCAACTCAACTAGGTAAAGGGCTTCCCAGATAGCTGATAAAACATTATTTCTTGTTGTGTTTGTGAAGGTGTTTCTAGAGATGAGTATTTGAATCAGTGAAGTGAGTAAGGAAGTTTCACCCTCACCCTTGTAGTCAGGCATCGCCCAATCTGTTGAGAGCCCCAAGTAGATAAAAAAAAGGTGTAGGAAGGAAAAATGTGCCTTCTCTTCTTGAGATGAATCATTTTTCTTCTCCTGACCTCAGAAATGGGAGCTCCTGGTTTTCTAGCCTTCAGACTTGGGAACTTTCACCAGCAACCCAATGGTTCTGTAAGGACTGAGGCCTTTGGACTCAATTTTGAGTGACAGGATTGGGTCCCCTGATTCTTGGGTCTTTGAACTCAGATTGAATTATGCCACTGACTTTCTTGATTCTTCAGTTTGCAGACAGCATATTGTGAGGCTTTCTAGCTTCCATCACCACAGAGCCAAATCCCACAATAAATCCCCTCTTATATACATCCTATTGGTTCTGCTTCTTTGGGGAACTCTGAATAGTACAATAATGAAGTATGGCTTTTACAAGAATCTCATACTTAGGAATTGCTCCTAAGGAAAATTAGGAAAAATTGTGTATAATGTATTTATCATCAAAAAGATGAAAAAAAAATCTATATACCCTTACCTCAATAGTATCGATTAAATAAATAATGATCACCTATATGAAGGAATATTATGCAGTAATTTTAAAGGAATAGTTTGTATATATTTTTATTGGTGGGGTAACCAAAACAAACCCAAAGTAACATTGATGTAAATAAGTACTTATTTAAGTCATCAGAAGGGGACTTCCTCATCTTTCCACCACCCAATTTATGAGCCTACCTTGATCAGGACACATATTGTCTATCTTCCATATTTGTTCAAAGGAAAGGGGATCTCTGCTCTTGCGAAAGGCTCATCATTCTGCTTATCGCCTGGACTCCATCTCCTTTAGCTGTCTCAGGGATGTCACTGCTGCAGTTCTTACATTTTCCTGGTCCTTCCCATCAGCACAGTGAGAAGTGCCCATTCTTCCCACATCTCATAGCAGCCTAAGTGTCATTTGCGCTCATCCATTCTGAGAAAAACTCAGAACTGTTACCCACAATGCCTGTTTCCATGTTAGCTCAGCCCAATCTGGTTTCTGTCACTACCACTCCACAAAAACCCTGTCAAGGTTACAAACTGCCTTCATGTTGTCAAACAATGTGACGTTAAGATGTGCGTGTACACGGTGGAATGACTAAGTCAGACTCCTTAACAAAGTTGTCACCTCATGTACACTTATTATTTGCTTATAGTGAGAACCTTGGAATCTTTTAGCAATTTCGAAATATACAATATATTATTGTTTTGATGATAACTGTAGGCCGCGGGCTGTGCAGTCAATCACTGGAATTCATTCCCCTTAAACTTTGGAGACTTTGACTAACATCTCCCTTTTCTCTATTCATTTTCAACCTTCAGCCACTGGTAACCACCATTCTAGTCTCTGCTTCTACAAGTCTAACTTTTTTAGACTCCATGCATAAGTGAAATCATGTGGTATTTTAAAATTTGTTTATAATGCCTACCATTTATCAGGCACCTGTCACTCCTAATCCTAACAAAAACCATGCAAGAGAGGGCAATGTTACTGTTTGCTCAGGGCCACATAAGTTCATAAGAGGCAGAGCTGGAATGTAAACACAAATGTGTGATTTCACAGTCCGCACTCTTTCCCACCTGTTCTATATTGGACTTGTCTATCACTGCTCTGCCCCCAACTTCTTGGTGTTTGTAAATGACCTCTCACTAGCAGCCCCCCCGAAGAGGTGGATTTATAGGGAATGGGTTTATGTTTGTGTTATCCCATCCCCCTGGCTACCTCTTGAAAAAGAGTGGAGTTTGATTTAGGGGGAACCAATTTATAGGCTGTAATCAATCAGCCCCTCTACATTCCCCCCTAGAATTTGAACTCTGTGACAGAGGACTGTGGGCCCTGGAGTGGACAGTGATATTGGGCCCTGCCTGCACCACAGATGGAGAGAATGGAGCTGAAGCCAGAGAGAGGACACACCCCAAGAGGCATGTAGTGATTCTCACCAAGGTCTCCCACCAAGTATGCTGGGCACCTCCCTGTCCCTCAGACAAACTCCAAACTTTCCCTAGCATGCACACAAACTCCATAGTTTTTTTTAAATGTTGGGGATTCATTGAGGGTTACCATAAGCCAGGTTACACTGATTGTATTTGTTAGGTAAAGTCCCTCGTGCAATCTTGTGTTGTCCCCAAAAGGTGTGGCACACACCAAGGCCCCACCCCCTTCCCTCCTTCCCTCTCTCTTCTATTACTTTCCCCATCCCTCCCTCCTTCTTTCTCTCTCTGCTGTCCCCTTCCCCCAACCCCACCGTGACCTTAATGTCATTAATTGTCTGCATATCAAAATTGAGTACATAGGATTCATGCTTCTCCATTCTTGTGATGCTTTAGTAAGAATGATGTCTTCCATTTCCATCCAGGTTAATATGAAGGCTGTAAAGTCACCATTTTTTTAATGGCTGAATAGTATTCCATGGTATACATATACCACAGCTTATTATCCATTCCTGGGTTGGTGGCATTTAGGCTGTTTCCACATTTTGGTGATTGTAAATTGAGCTGCAATAAACAGTCTAGTACAAGTGTCCTTATGATAAAAGGATTTTTTTCTTCTGGGTAGATGCCCAGTAATGGGATTGCAGGATCAAATGGGAGGTCTAGCTTGAGTGCTTTGAGGTTTCTCCATACTTCCTTCCAGAAAGGTTGTACTAGTTTGCAGTCCCACCAGCAGTGTAAAAGTGTTCCCTTCTCTCCACATCCACACCAGCATCTGCAGTTTTGAGATTTTGTGATGTGGGCCATTCTCACTGGGGTTAGATGGTATCTCAGGGTGGTTTTGATTTGCATTTCTCTAATAGATAGGGATGATGAACATTTTTTCATATGTTTGTTAGCCGTTCATCTGTCTTCTTTAGAGAAGGTTCTATTCATATCTCTTGCTCATTGATATATGGGATTGTTGGCTTTTTTCATGTGGATTAATTTGAGTTCTCCATAGATTCTAGTAATCAAGCTTTTGTCTGATTCAAAATATGCAAATATCCTTTTCCATTGTGTAGGTTGTCTATTTGCTTTGGTGTTGTCTCCTTAGCTGTACAGAAGCTTTTCAGTTTAATGAAGTCCCATTTGTTTATTTTTGTTGTTGTTGCAATTGCCATGGCAGTCTTCTTCATGAAGTCTTTTCCTAGGCCAATACCTTCCAGTGTTTTTCCTATGGTTTCTTGGAGGATTTTTATTGTTTCATGCCTTAAATTTAAGTCCTTTATCCATCTTGAATCAATTTTTGTGAGTGGGGAAAGGTATGGGTCCAGTTTCAGTCTTTTACATCTGAATATCCAGTTCTCTCACCACCATTTATTGAATAGGGAGTCTTTCCCCCAGGTATGTTCTTGTTTGGTTTATCAAAGATTAGGTGGTTATAAGATGTTAGTTTCATTTCCTGGTTTTCTATTCGATTCCAAGTGTCTATGTCTCTATTTTTGTGCCAGTCCCATGCTGTCTTGACCACTATGGCTTTGTAGTGTAGCCTAAAATCTGGTATGGTGATGCCCCCAGCTTTATTTTCATTACTAACAACTGCCTTACCTATATGGGTTTTATTTTTTCTGGTTCCATACAAAACGCAATCATTTTTTCCAAATCTTGAAAGTACGATGTTGGTATTTTGTTAGGAATGGCATTGAATAGGTAGATTGCTTTGGGAAGTATAAACATTTTAACAATGTTGATTCTTCCCAGCCATGAGCATGGTATGTTCTTCCATTTGTTAAAGTCCTCTGCTATTTTCTTTCTGAGGATTTCATAATTTTTTTATAGAGGTCCTTCACCTCCTTTGTTAGGTATATTCCTATGTATTTCATTTTCTTTGAAACTATGGTGAAGGGGGTTGTGTCCTTAATTAGCTTCTCATCTTGACTGTTACTGGCGTATACAAAGGCTACTGACTTGTGGACATTGATTTTATATCCTGAGATTTTATCGTATTTTTGATGATTTTCATGAGTCTTGTGGTTGAGTCTTTGGGGTTCTCTAAGTATAAGATCATGTCGTCAGCAAAGAGGGAGAGTTTGACCTGCTCTGTTCCCATTTGGATTCCCTTTATTTCCTTGTCTTGCCTAATTGTATTGGCTAGAACTTCCAGCACTACGTTGAATAGTAAAGGTGACAGAGGACAACTTTGTCTGGTTCCAGTTCTAAGAGGAAAAGCTTTCAGTTTTAGTCCATTTAGTAAAATATTAGCTGTGGGTTTGTCATAGATAGCTTCAATCAGTTTTAGAAATGTGCCACCTATGCCTATACTCTTCAGTGTTCTAATTAGAAAAGGATGCTGGATTTTATCAAATGCTTTTTCTGCATCTATTGAGAGGATCATATGATCTTTATTTTTGCCTCTGTTAATATGGTGGATAACGTTTATGGACTTGCGTATATTAAACCAGCCTTGCATCCCTGGGATGAAACCTACTTGATCATGATGTATGATTTTTTTATGATAAGCTGTAATCTATTGGCTAGGATTTTGTTGAGAATTTTTGCATCTATATTCATGAGTGAAATTGGTCTGAAATTCTCCTTTTTAGTTGGGTCTTTTCCTGGTTTTGGTATCAGGGTGATGTTTGCTTCATAGAATATGTTGGGGAAGATTCCTTCCTCCTCCATTTTTTGGAATAATTACTGCAGTATGGGAATAAGCACTTCCTTGAAGGTTTGATAGAATTCTGGTGTGAAGCCTTCTGGACCAGGGCATTTTTTGGTTGGAAGCTTTTTTATTGTTTCTTTAATCTCAGTGCTTGAAATTGGTCTGTTCAGGAGCTCTATTTCTTCCTGGCTAAGTCTAGGAAGAGGGTGTGATTCCAAATATTGATCCATTTCCTTCACATTGTCAAATTTCTAGGCATAGAGTTTTTGGTAGTATTCAGAGATGATCTCTTGTATCTCTGTGGCATCAGTTGTTATTTCCCCTTTATAATTTCTGATTGAGGTTACTAGAGATTTTACTTTCCTATTTCTAGTTATTCTGGCCAAAGATTTATCTATTTTATTTATTTTTTCAAAAAACCAAGTCCTTCTTTCATTAATTTTCTGAATGATTCTTTTGTTTTCAATTTCATTGATCTCTGATTTGATTTTGGAGATTTCTTTTCTTCTGCTGGGTTTAGGCTTAGATTGTTCTTCTTTTTCCAATTCCATAAGATGGCTTGTCAGTTTGTTGATGTGCTTTCTTTCTGTTTTTCAAATGTATATAGGCATCTAAAGTGATAAATTTTCCTCTCAAAACTGCTTTTGCAGTATCCCACAGGTTTTGGTAGCTTGTGTCTTCATTGTTGTTATGCTCAAGGAAGTTAATGATTTCTCGTTTTTTTTCTTTATTTTTTTTATTAAATCATAGCTGTGTACATTGATATGATCATGGGGCATCATTCACTAGCTTCACAGACCATTTACCAAGTTTCACATATACCCTTGTAAGATGCACTGCTGGTGTAATCCAACCAATCCCTGTCCCACTACCCACCCCCAACCCCCGCCCCGTCCTCTCCCTTTCCTCCTTCCCCCTATTCTTAGGTTGTAACTGGGTTATAGCTTTCATGTGAAAACCCTAAATTAGATACTCGAGATACTTTACTAAGAAGAATATGTTCCTGCTCCATCCATGTAAACATGAAAGAGGTAAAGTCTCCATCTTTCTTTAAGGCTGCATAATATTCCATGGTGTACATACACCACAATTTATTAATCCATTTGTGGATCGATGGGCACTTGGGCTTCTTCCATGACTTAGCAATTATGAATTGAGTTGCAATAAACATTCTGGTACAAATATCTTTGTTATAATGTGATTTTTGGTCTTCTGGGTATTTGCCCAGGAGAGGAATTACAGGATTGAATGGCAGATCTATTTTTAGATCTCTAAGTGTTCTCCATATCTCTTTCCAAAAGGAATGTATTCCAGCTCCATCCATGTAAACTTGAAAGAGGTAAAGTCTCCATCTTTCTTGAACATATTCTTCTTAGTAAAGTATCTCAAGAATGGAAGAAAAAGTACCCAATGTATTCAGCCCTACTATGAAACTAATTTGGGGCTCTCACATGAAAGCTATAACCCAGTTACAACCTAACAATAGGGGGAAGTGGGAAAGGGAGGGGAGGGAGGGGGTGGTGGGTAGAGGGAAGGGGATTGGTGGGATCATACCTGTGGTGCATCTTATAGGGGTATTTGCGAAACTTGGTAAATGTAGAATGTAAATGTTTTGGCACAGTAACTGAGATAATGCGAGGAAGGCTATGTTAACCATTGTGATGAAAATGTGTCAAATGGTATATGAAGCGAATGTATGATGCCCCACGATCATATCAATGTATACAGTTATGATTTAATAACAAAAATAAAAAACATAAAATAAAGAACAACAAAAAAAGGAATGTATTAATTTGCATTCCCACCAGCAGTGCAAAAGTGTTCCCTTTTCTCCACATCCGTGCCAACATCTCTGGTCTTGGGATTTTGTGATATAGGCTAGTCTCACTGGAGTTAGGTAATATCTCGAAGTAGTTTTGATTTGAATTTCTCTGATGATTAAAGATGATGAACATTTTTTCATATGTCTGAAGGCCGTGCACCTGTCTTCTTCACACAAGTTTCTCTTCAAATCCCTTGCCCAACCTGCAATGGGATCCCTTGTTCTTTTCTTGCTAATGCGTTTGAGTTCTCTGTGGATTCTGGTTATTAAACCTTTGTCAGAGACATAACCTGCAAATATCTTCTCCCATTCTGAGGGCTGTCTGCTTGCTTTACTTACTGTGTTCTTGGCTGTGCAGAAGCTTTTTAGTTTGATCAGGTCCCAGTAGTGTATTTTTGAAGCAGCTTCAATTGCCCGGGGGGTCCTCCTCATAAAATACTCGCCCAGACCGATTTCTTCAAGGGTTTTCCCTGCACTCTCCTATAGTATTTTTATAGTTTCATGTCTTAAGTTTAAATCTTCGATCCAGTGAGAGTCTATCTTAGTTAATGGTGAAAGGTGTGGGTCCATTTTCAGTCTTCTACAGGTTGCCAGCCAGTTCACCCAGCACCATTTGTTAAATAGGGAATATTTTCTCCACTGAATGTTTTTAATTGGCTTTTCAAAGATTAAATAGCGGTAAGTAGCTGGATTCATCTCTTGATTCTCTATTCTGTTCCAGACATCTACTTCTCTGTTTTTGTGCCAATAACATGCTGTTTTGGTCACTATTGATTTGTAGTGAAGTCTGAGGTCTGGTAGCCAGATTCCTCCTGCTTTGTTTTTATTTCTGAGTAATGTCTTGGCTATTCAAGGTTTTTTCTGATTCCATACAAAACGAAGTATTGTTTTTTCAAGATCTTAAAGTATGACAGGGGAGCTTTAATAGGGATTGTGTTGAAATTATATATTGCTTTGGGTAGTATGCACATTTTAACAATGTTGATTCTTCCCAGACATGAGCATGGTATGTTTTTCCATTTGTTAACATTTTCAGCTATTTTTTTTTTAGAGTTTCATAGTTCTCTTTATTGAGATCTTTCATGTCCTTTGTTAGATAAATTCCCAAATATTTCATCTTCTTTGGCACTACTGTGAATGGGATAGAGTCCGTAACTGTTTTTTCAACTTGACTGTTGTTGGTGTATATAAAAGCAACCAATTTATGAATGTTGATTTTGTAACCTGAGACGCTGCTGCATTCCTTGATCACTTCTAAGAGTTTTGTATTAGAGTTCCTAGTGTTTTCCAGATATACAATGATATCATCCGCGAAGAGCGAAAGTTGGATCTCTTCTGACCCTATATGGATATCCTTGATCGCCTTTTCTTCCCTAATGACAATGGCTAAAACTTGCATTACAACGCTAAAAAGCAATGGGGACAATGGGCAGCCTTGTCTGGTTCCTGATCTGAGTGGAAATGATTCCAATTTAACTCCATTCAATATGATATTGGCTGTGGGTTTGCTGTAAATGGTCTCTATCAGTTTAAGAAATGTCCCTTCTATACCAATTTTCTTAAGTGTTCTGATCATGAAGGGATGCTGGATATTATCAAAAGCTTTTTCTGCATCTATTGAGAGAATCATATGGTCTTCGGTTTTTAATTTGTTTATGTGCTGGATTACATTTATAGATTTACGTATATTGAACCAGCCCTGAGATCCTGGGATAAAACCGACTTGGTCATGATGTATAATTTGTTTGATGTGTTGCTGGATTCTGTTTGTTAGGATCTTGTTGAATATTTTTGCATCTATATTCATTAGTGATATTGGTCTATAATTTTCTTTTCTTGTTGGGTCTTTTCCTGGTTTGGGGATCAGGGTGATGTTTGCTTCATAGAACGTGTTGGGTAGTCTTCCTTCTTTTTCTACATTTTGGAACAGGTTGAGTAATATAGGTACTAATTCCTCTTTAAAGGTTTGGTAGAATTCAGACGTGAAACCTTCTGGTCCCGGGCTTTTCTTTTTGGGGAGGTTTTGTATGGTTGATGTTATTTCCGAACTTGAATGGGCCTGTTCAACATTTCCACTTGATTCTGGCTAAGTCTTGGAAGGTGACGTGCTTCCAAGTATTGGTCAATTTCCTTCAGATTTTCATGTTTTTGAGAATACAGTTTCTTGTAATATTCATTAAGGATTTTTTGGATTTCTGAGGAGTCTGTTGTTATTTCGTCTTTGTTGTTTCTGATTGATGAGATTAGAGATTTTACAGTTTTTTTCCTGATTAGATTGGCCAAAGGTTTATCTACTTCATTGACCTTTTCGAAAAACCAGCTTTTTGATTTATTGATCTGTTGTATTATTCTTTTGTTTTCAATTTCATTTAACTCTGCTCTAATTTTGGTTATTTCTTTTCTTCTACTGGGTTTGGGGTTGGAATGTTCTTCCTTTTCCAGTTGCTTGAGATGTCCTATCAAGTTGTTAACTTCCTGGGCTGATGAGAAGTATGTGTATTCAGTTTTGTTGGGATGAAATGTTCTGTAGATGTCTGCTAAATTTGGATTTAGCAGACATCTACAGAACATTGGATGGTTAGGTTTAAATCTAAGAGTTCTTTGGTCAACTTCTTGTTGGATGATTGATCCAACACTGCCAAAGGAGTGTTGAAATCTCCGACTATTATGGAGCTGGAGGAAATCAAGTTGCTCGTGTCTGTTAGAGTTTCTCTTATAAATTGAGGTGCATTCTGGTTGAGTGCATAGATATTAATAATTGAGATCTCATCATATTGAGTATTACCCTTAACAAATATGAAGTGACCATTCTTGTCCTTCCTTACTTTTGTTGGTTTAAAGCCTATTGTATCTGCAAATAGAATTGCAAAATCTGCTTTTTCTGACTACCATTTGCCTGAAATATGGACGACCATCCTTTCACCCTGAGTCCATATTTGTCTTTTAAGTTAAGATGTGACTCTTGTATGCAAAAAATTTCTGGCCTGAGTTTTTGTATCCAATCAGCTAACCTATTCCTCTTTAGAGGACCATTTAAGCCGTTCACATTAATGGAGAATATTGATAAGTCTGGTGAAGTTTTGGGTATCGAGTTTTTCAAAAGTCCAGTGGGCATTTTTAATCCTTTTACCAGTGTGGAAATTGGAGTTTGATCTGACGTTTCTGAGTAAGTTCACTTTTTTGGTATAGGATTGGGTTGGTCATTATGGAGGATAGGTCTGAGTATATCCTGAAGAGCTGGTTTGGTTATGGCAAATTTCTTCAACATGTGAATGTCATTAAAGTATTTAATTTCTCCATCATAAATGAAACTCAGTTTAGCTGGATACAAGATCTGGGGTTGAAAGTTATTTTGCTTTAGGAGATTAAAAGTCGGTGACCACCCTCTTCTGGCTTAAAAAGTTTCAGCAGAGAGGTCTGCAGTCATTCTAATATTATTCCCTTTGAAAGTAATGGTTTTCTTTTTCCTGGCTGCTTTGAGAATTTTCTCCTTCATATTAACTTTAGTGAAGTTAATTATGATATGCCTGGGGGATGTCTTATTGGGGTTGAGTCGTGCTGGGGTTCTGAAGCTGTCCGCTATCTGAATTTCAGAATCTCTAGGCATGTCTGGAAAATTCTCTTTCATCATTTCATGTAGAAGGGCTTCTGTGCCCAGCGAGGCCACTTCTTCTGTTTCTGGAACTCGAATGATTCGGATATTCGCCTTCTTTCAATTATCCCAGAACTCTCTGAGAGAATGATCCATTTTTAGTCTCCATTTCTCTTACTCTTTGAGAGTTTGGGAGCATTCAAAGGCTTTATCTTCGATGTCAGAAATCCTTTCTTCTGCTTGCTCCATTCTGTTGCTGAGGGATTCTACTGTATTTTTTATATCTTTGAGGGCTGCAAAGTCTTGCTTCAGTGTGTCTAAGTCTTTGGTGGTTTTGTCTTTAAATTCGTTAAATTCTTGAGACAACTTTTGAATTTCTCCTCGAATTCCTAATTCCACTTTGTTAATCTTGTCTGCAATCCAAATTCTGAATTTGATTTCTGACATGTCTGCCAGTTGTTTATGAATGGGATCTTCAATTACATCTGCCATATCTTTCCTTGCGGGGTTTGATCTATTCTGGTTATTCATGTTACCAGAGTTTTTCTGTTGATTCCACCCCACGGTTCTTTTACTCCCTTTGATTTTTTCCCCTGGGGCTTTGTCGAGGGCCTTTACAGTGTTCTGGCCTGAGAAAGTGGGGCCCTGTCTGGTGTGGTGGGGTAAGTTGCTCTGTGTTGTTTTCAACTGGTTTGTGTTCCACCCTAGTGAAACAGATACTGTGGATTGAAGTCTGAGCTGTGGAGAAATATCAGCAATTAAGTCACCCTACCCCCCACTGGCAAACAATTGGAAAAGAAAAATCAAATCTTCCTACCACCATGCACCCAGGGCACCACCTGATTTGTCCTCAGGTGATTGGTTCAGTTCAAAAGGTCTAAATCAATTGTCTCAGTCTGCACCTGTCTCGGGCGAGAGAGTTTAAGAGGTCTCTGGGAACTGGATCACAGGGGTCTGGTGACTACTCTGGTGTGGCTTGCTCCAGTGCTGCGTGGAGTCAGGAGGAGCCACCCAGCCAATAGATCAGTCTAGGAAGGTTGCTGCTTCCTTCCCCACCTTGCACCACTGTCACACCCAGTCACTGATAGCCCTGCAGTTGGCTGACCCAGTTGCCTGTAGTGAATCGGTACTCCAGGAGTTTGCACCTGCCTGAATCACAAGGAAGTCTGCCAGGCCGCTGCGCTCTTCCTCTCTTTGGCAGGAGGAGATGAGGCCTGACAACCTTGGGAGCTTGATGAAGGTTGGGGGGTTTTCACTCAGGTCCAGTCTCGCCCCTGATTAATGTTACTGACAGAACAGAACAGAGCAACTCTGCGGTTCCCCTGCAGAAGAGAAGCTGAATTGAGTTCCAAATCAGCTTGTCTTTGCTCTTGTATTGTCTATAGGCTGACGATCCCCTGAGGGCCAGGTGCATCTTAGGTTTAGTAAAGCGGACCTCTGGGTCAGCCCCGCCCTGGAAGTTTCCCTGGTTTGCAAGTTGGAGTTGCCTCAGTCAAACTCAGAGTCTCTGGTTACCCAGGGAGACAGGGGGTGTGGCTTCAGAATATTTGGTAGTGAGCCATATTGCTAGCAAAAGAGGGCTGCTGTTTTATGGCTCAGGCAACCGCTGCTCTGGTGTAGCTCCCTTCTGGCCAACCGTCCTCTCCCTGCTCCCGTACCCCAGAGTCTGCACCAACTGGCTGCAGCCCAACTGTCTACACCTCTCGAGCAATTGCCCAAGAGTCTGGACCCCTGGGGGACAGGCCTCCAGACCTTGGAGCGAGAGCAGAGGGGAGTGCAGGTTGCACTGGGAGCCCAGGGCTGCGGGCAGAGAACACATTCAGCTCTACACAGTTCTATGCCTGGCCGTATTGTCACCAAAAGACGGCTGTCACACGGTGCTTCAGGGAACTGCCACTCTGGTGCGGTCCCCTCTCCACCAACCGGGACTGGCCTCCAGACCTCAGTGTGAGTGAAGGGGAGTGCTGGGAGCTCAGAATTCCAGGTAGAGACTATATACAGTTTATACAGTTTTATGCCTGGCAGGAGGACGCTGTGGCACCCTAGTAGGGGAGGTAGGTCCAGTTTCTAGAAGGTCTCTCCTGTGGAGTGTAGTGGGAAGACCTTTGAACTCTGCCCAGTTGTTTGTGGGGCACTCTGAGTGGTTCTCTTGGGGGAGGGGACTCCCGTCCACTTGGTGATGGATTTCGTACCTTTTGTTTGTATCCTCGTGGTCGCAGCTCACCTCAGTGGGGTTGACGTGCGTTCTACAACCTTCTCTCTTAGTGCAGCTCAAATCCACCAGGTTACTTGCTGAATTTTTGTCCTTTAACTCTCCTGCTGGATGGGAGCCACTGTGGAAAGCTGGCTTCAGTCAGCCATCTTGTCTCCTCCCCTGATTTCTTGTTTTATTTCTTCCTGTACCCATCTGTCATTCAACAGAAGGTTGTTTAATTTCCATGCTTTTGTGTGGGTTCGAATGTTTTAGTTAGAGTTGAGTTCCACCTTTAGTGCCTTGCAGTCTGAGAAGATACAAGGTAAAATTTCAATTCTTTTTATTCTGTTGATATTTGTTTTATGTCCCAGGATATGATCAGTTTTGGAGAATGTTCCATGGGGTGATGAGAAGAATGTATATTCTTTATCTTTGGGGTGGAGTGTTCTATATGCGTCTATCAAGCACAGTTGTTCTAGGGTCACATTTAAATCTCTTATATCTTTGTTTAATTTCTGTTTAGAGGATCGGTTCAGCTCTGTAAGAGGAGTGTTAAAGTCCCCTGTTATTATGGTATTTTTAGATATCATATTGCTCAGACTGAGTAAGGTCTATTTCAAGAATCTGGGAGCATTTAAATTGGGTGCATAAATATTTAGAATTGAAATGTCTTCTTGTTGTATTTTTCCCTTGACCAATATAAAGTGACCATCTTTGTCTTTTTTTGACTTTAATTGCTTTAAATCCACGTGTATCTGAAAATAAGATCACAACTCCTCTTTTCTTCTGAATTCCATTTGCATGAAATATTGTCTTCCAACCCTTGACTCGGAGTTTTAAGACACATACTCCATTTTAAAGTTAAAATACTTATTCTGAATAGGTAATGTATACACAGATTCAAAATGTAGAATCTGCAAAATGGTATATGATAAACATTGTACTGCTCCCCCTCTTTCTTCACTGCATCACGTGGGCTCCTTGTTCCCTACCTGGATAAGAACCATCAGCTTCCATCCTGGTGGTCAGGTGCTGGGCCACCATGTCTGTGTGTACAGGTAACAATGTCCACACTTATTATTTTAGTCGACATAGACGTTACTATGTTAGACCTATTTTTCCTTTTCTTGCACTTAGTTTTTAATTTTCAATTTCTTGCACTTAGTTTTTAATTTTCAATTATAAACCTTAAAGTTGGCTCCCTATTAGAGGTGTTTTATGTTTAAAATACATTATGTCCATTATATGACAACTTGAAAATATGTTCAGCTGGCATCCTACTGATAGATATCAAAGTTGTTTTTAATTATTTTGCTCTTGTAAACAATGCTCTAATTAATTTGTATATGTGTTATTTCACAAGTTTGTGAGTGCGTTCTGTGGCTGCATTGCTGAGTCAAAGGCAAATGTACTGTTTTATTATTATTATTATTGCTAAATTGCTGTCAATCGAAGCAGTATGAATAACTCTACCTCCCTCTTGCTTTGCAAGATAATATGTTACCCCATATTTGTTCTTTGCCTGTTTGAAAGTGAGACAGAGGAGAAAAAAAAGAATGCTGGAATTTTATTTTGATTTTTACTAATTGTGAGTGAAGCTGAACATATTTTCATAGTTTTAAGAGCCATTTGCACTTTTTCTTCTGAAATATTGTTCAGAATCTTTACCAGTTTTTTCTTAGGCACTTCAAATTTTTCCTATTTAATTTGGGGATTTTATAAATTAAGAGATTATAATTTTGTTGCAGGGAAAGTATTTTTTCTCTCAATTTTTCCTTACTTTTAATTTATGGACTTTTATCAATGTAAAATTATTTTTTAAGTGTTCCTCATATAGCCAACTATTTTAGTTTGCCCTTTAATGAAATGCTTTTCCTTACAACAAGACCACAGAAATTTTTAATCATTTCATCATAATGTTTGCATGTTTGGTTAATGTGAAATTTATTTTAGTGGAGGTAGGGATATTTTCTGTTATCTGTGTTCCTTTAGTTGGTTGGCTGATGTTGGTTTACTTTATAAGTTACAAATTATCAACTTGACTAAGTTATTTATTCTCATTTTTTCCTAATTTATTAATAAAGATACTAAAGATTTTCCTCTGAGTTCTGCTTTATCTGTATCTGGTATGTGGTCGGTAGTACTTTCTTATCTTTATTTTTCTAGCTATTTGTAATTAACTCAACATTGATTTAAATATTTTGAAATTTCCAGATGGTTGCATATTTTTTACTACTAGTTTTGTAATTACTTTTTAGTTATTTCATTATGATCAGACATATTTCTGAACTATTTCCTCTTTGGGGAATTTATTGATGTTTACTTTTTGACCTAATAATCATATTTTTAGCAATGATGCATGAGCACTTAGGAGATATACATGCTATGTTTTTAGGGTAAAGAGGTAGCCACAGAGCGAGTACCAAAAAATGTATATCCATTTTAAGAAAGGAAAAAGTTGTATTAAAATTGTAATGCTCAATATATATTCATGGCAAAAGATGAATACAAGTCACATTTGACTTCTGCAATTACAAGAGGTTCTCAAATTATGTGTATAATATAATATATAATACACAGACAACATCTCTCATGATGTGTATACAGTTTTTTTGGTGCCTTCTTATGTATCAGTTATACCCATTTTATCATGTTCTGTAGGTTTCTTTATCCTTTTAAAATTTGTTTACTTACTTTTTTTGAACTGGGAAAGGAGAAATCAAGTTTTTCATTATAGTGTCTGTTTAGCTATTTCCTATTCATTTTCTTTATGACTAATAATGTTATTATTTGGTAAACTATTACGAATTATTAGTCTTTGTGAATTAAACCTACATTGTTTATAAATGTTCTCTCTTTTTTTTTTTTTTGAAGCAGAGTCTCACTATATTGCCCTTGGTAGAGTGCTGTGGCATCACAGCTCACAGCAACCTCAAACTCTTGGGCTTAAGTGATTCTCTTGCCTCAGCCTTCCGAGTAGCTAGGACTACAGGTGCCTGCCACCATGCCCAGCTATTTTTTGTTATTGTTCTTTCAGTTGTCATTGTTGTTTAGCTGGCCCAGGCTGGGTTTAAACCTGCCAGCTCTGGTGTATGTGGCTGGCGCCCTAGCTACTGAACTATAGGCGCCAAGCCTTCAAATGTTCTTTGATGCACTGAAGACTGTCTGCCTGAAATATAATTTTGTCTGTTAAAATCATGATCAGTTCTTTCTTTGGATTTTATTTGCCCATCTGTGTTTTCAACCTGTTTGGGTAATTTTGTATTAAATTCATCTCTTAATGTAGTACTACGTGAAGTGGACTTCACTTTGTGATCCAAGTCTTTTTTGGTTTCTTTGTTTTAACAAGTGTGTGTAGCCCATTTATATCATAATAAATAAGTTTATTCTTAGCTCTATAATCTATTCTTCATTAACCTTTGTGTTTTCCTTGACATTTGTTATAAAAAACTATATGGTTTATTTTTTAATTTATTTTTCACATTTGGGGTGTGTTTATTCCAAGAATTTGAAAAATTTGTATTTTAATTTGTTACTTTTTTAAACATAAGATACATACTGCATATAAGTATTTGTACATGACATTTAAATATTAGTATAGACAATTAAATGTCTACCAAAAACCCCAACAAAATTGGTATACATCTTTTTTACATTTTTGTCTTAACTTCCACCACCCAATTTTAGTTGATTTTATTATTTTCCATTGTTTACTTTTAATGGTACATATACTTATAGCACAATATTTGATGTATTATCTTCAAATGCTAATTTTTCTCCATCATGACAATACTGCAACCCAACTTCTTTCTGCCTTTCCTTACACATTTTTGTTAGAGATTTCATCTCTGTATTTTCAGGGGTTTTAACATTTACATTCTACTCCAAGCTATCATCCAGTTGTGTTTTTATCTTAGTCCTTCAATTCCATCAGCCTGTTTGCCAGGTTTTTTCCCATTTATCCCTAATTAGCTGATGTGTGTTCTCCAGTAGTTCTTTGCTTTGGAGACGCCAATTATGTGCATATCATATCATTTCTGTCTTTTTCTTCTTTTGTTTTCTCTTTTATCCTTTTAAATGTTGATTATTCCATTTTATTTAGTTTGCTTCCCTCATTTCCACTCTCTCTGCCCCTTCCTATGTGTTGACTACAGTGTTTATTCTCTTTTGTACCATTTCTAAGGTAGCCTTTATGGGCTTCGGTGAATTTTTTTCTTAATTAGTTGCCAATGTACATTGGATTCCCTTCTCTCACTTTACTTGCATTCCCGGAGCCTGTGTGTCTCTACATCTTGCTTTCTTGTTTCAGCTCTCAGGCTATAAACAACGTGGTCTGTTTAATGCCACATTGTTCACATTTTTGAGCTTCTGGTTGGCCATTTGCTATTTAAAATGCCCCCAAACATAACATTGAAGTCTTGCCTAGTGTGCCTAAGCACAAGAAGGGTACAATGTGCCTTATGCAGAGAATGTGTTTAGATAAGCCTCCTTCAGGAGTGAGTTACCATGCCATTGGTCGTGCATTCATTGTTAGTGAATGAACAATATATAGTTGACCTGTGAGCAACTCAGGGCTGCTGATAACTCACACAACCAGAAACCTGTGAGCAACTCAGGGGTGCTGATAACTCATACAATCAGAAACCCACGGGTAACTTTTGACTCCTCAAACACTTAACTCCTTATAGGCTACAGCTAACCTGAAGCCTTACGGATAACATAAACAGTTGATTAGCTTGTATTTTGTATATAATACATGTTATATACTGTATTCTTACAATGAACTGAGCTAGAAAAAAACATTACTAAGAGGATAATAAGAGGCCAGGCACAGTGGCTTATATCTGTAATCCTAGCATTTGGGAGGCCGAGGCAGGTGGATTGCCCTGCCCTCACTGGTTCTAGACCAGCCTGAGCAAGAGTGAAACCCTGCCTCTAAAAATAGCCAGGTGTTGTGGTGGGCCCCTGTAGTCCCAGGTACTGGGCAGGCTGAGGCAAGAGAATTGCTTAAGCCCAAGAGTTTAAAGTTGCTGTGAGCTGTGATGCCACGACACTCTACCAATGGTGACAAAGTAAACCTCTGTCTCAAAAAAGAAATCATAAGAATAAGGAGGAGGAAGAGGCCTTGCTGTCTCAGAATGGAAGAGGTGGCAGAAAATCCACGTGTGACTGGACTCACGCAATTCAAACCCATGTGGTTCCAGAATCAACTATATACTGAGATGTCAGGAGTCTTTACAGAGAAACATGCATACAACAGGATTAACCTTTGATTGCATGGTGGATGTCTTGTGACCAAAGGTTTGCAGGGCTCCACGCTGCATTTTCCCCAGGAGCAGAGGCTCAATTTCCAATCCTTCAGCATTGATGGTAATTTTATACAACACAACTTTGATGAACACCAAGAATCAACTGTATCGTCACTTTAGGCTACTGATGTCTCTCAGGTACATCAGAGACAACATTTGTGACTGTCTTTCTTGATATTTTAAATTTTGGGCTGGTTGTTTTGGGGTGAATTCTGAGCATGGTGAGGGGTGTCTTGCCATTTGAGTACTGTATGTGCTTTTCACTGGGGCTGTTTTGAAGGTTTTGCTTTCTTCTGCAAACGTACTCTGACTTGGTGTTTCAAAGACTGGGCAGGTGCCAGGTAGGAAGCTGCCAGAGAAGAGACAGTGGAAGAGAATGAAGCAAGAAAAGGGAAAGCTGAGAAAGGAACCAAGTTCCAGGCTCCCCCTCATTGAGCAGGTTGTAGTATGTGGAGTGTGGACAGTAGGGAGATGGGTAGCTTGAAGTCAGACCCCTCCTCTGCCAGTCACACCCTCTGTAAGTCACTGTGCTGGGGATCTCTTTTCTCTTTGGCAAATTTTGATTATAGGATTGTTGTGAGGTTCCAGCAAGATGATACATGGAAAACACCTGGGCATGGTAGGCCCTCAGCATTCATTAGTTCAGGCTTCATTCACCTGGGAAAAAGGGCATGTGGGCAAACACATGTGCCTGCATTTCCTACTTCTCTCCAAATCAGTTTATGGTCCATGCTCTGAAAAATAAATCTCCGACTCACCATTTGTTTATAGCTCAAATGGCTAAGCCTCTTGATTACCCTTCTTTTAACCGGATTTGTCATTGAATAGCTCTTAGTTATTTTCCAAAAGTAAAATCCACTTAAAGCAAACGAAGATTTGCCACCACCAGTAGTTATAGTTGAGGGACCACATGGGCATCAAGGACTCAGAGGATTCCAGGGACAGCTATCCCAAGATGACATCAGGGGGTTCTGTGCAGACTCATATGGCTCCAGCTTTCAAGGGCACAGCACAAATCTGTGTGTCAACAGCCTGGCGAGTTTTGTCTTTAGAAATCAGCCTAATTACCAGAGTATTGCATGTGTGTGGGTCTCAGCTGGTGTGGCTCTCCCCAGACACAGCTTGATTATGCTTAGACGGGGAAAGCTTTGGTTTTGGTTACCCTGTCCTCGGGCCAAGAGTTGGAGTCACCGAGTGGAAAGAAAGAAACTGACTAAACATGGAGGTCAGCTGGCAGCTTCAGAATTTTATGGTAAATTAGGTAATTTTGCTTAAATATGACTTAATAGTCATTTTACTTAAATAATCATGATCATCACTATTAGGTTTCTAATAAAAATTATCTTGATTTTTCTGCACCTCCTAGAAATGGTCCAGGGTGCTTTCCATAGCTTATCAATCAGTGGGATCACAAACCCACAATGTGGGCACTGTTGTTGTTAATAATTCATTTAATAAATGAGGTAACTGAAGCTCAGAAATGAGCAGTAACTTACCCAAAGTGGTGCACCTGGCCATGGGAAAGCCGGGGCTTCAAGCTGACTCTGTCTGGCTGTGGAAGCCCAGGCCCCTTCCACAGAGCCAATGACCTCAGCAGGCCCTCCACCCCACCATGTGTCAGGCCAAAGCCTCATCTCCACAGTTGCTATTGAGCTGTGCTCAGCCCTGATATCTGCTTGGAGGAAGAGACCCTTCCCTTGATTTGGAAGTCTTCATCTTATTCTGCCCGTTAGACCCTTTCTTATGCAGGGGTCCACAAACTATGGCCTGTGGGCCATATGTGGCGGTGTGATTATATTTGTTCTTGTTTTGTCTTTTTTTACTTCAAACTAAGATATGTGCAGTATGCATAGGAATTTGTTCATAGTTTTTTTTAAAAACTATAGTCTGGTCCTCCAATGTTCTGAGGGACAGTGAACTGGCCCCATGTTTAAAAAGTTTGAGGACCCCTGAGAGGGTATGAATACAGATACTTTCTGGAAGTTCAACATGAAATAGGAGAAATGGCTTTTCAAATCACAGATTGCATTGTCCACCAAAAATTCTTTAGTGATGCTTTGAATTGTAAAAAACACCAAGTTAGGCAAGAAAGGGGCTTGATTGGAATGATCCTGGGGCACTTCATGAGACTAAAAGACAAGCTGATGAGCCTCAAGAAGGAACTGAATTTCTCTGGGGAAGCCAGAATATGTCCTCCCTGCCCTTCCCTCCCCTCACCTCCCCCTCCTTCCCCCTCCCTCTCCTTCCCTCCTTTCTCATCCTATTGTCCTTCCAGCCTTCTCTTTTTTCTTTCTATCAACTATGTATCTGTCATTGATTTTTTTTAATTATCAAGACATTGTGTTTATTTATTTTTTACTAAATCTTAACTGTGTATATTAATGCATGTATGGGGTGCAATGTGCTGACTTTATATACAATTTGGAGTGCTTACATCAAACTGGTTAACACAGCCTTCACCTCACTTACTTAGTTGTTGTGTTACAACATTTATACTCTTTTTTTTTTTAAGGACTTTCTCTTTTTATTTATTTATTTATTTATTAAATCATAGCTGTGTACATCAATGCAATCATGGGGTACAATGTGCTGGTTTTATATACAATTTGAAATATTTTCATCAAACTAGTTAACATAGCCTTCCTGGCATTTTCTTAGTTATTATGTTAAGACATTTATATTCTACATTTAGTAAATTTTGCATGTACCCTTGTAAGATGCACTGTAGGTGTGGTCTCACCAATCACCCTCCCTCCACCAAACCCCCCTCCCCTCCCCTCCCTCTCCCTTTTCTCCATATTCTTGGGCTATAATTGGGTTATAGCTTTCGTATGAAAGCTATAAGTTGGTTTCATAGTAGGGCTGAGTACATTGGATACTTTTTATTCCATTCTTACTCTTAATAAATTTGACGGGTACTGTTGCAATATGCACAGCAGGTGAGGTCCCACTGATTACCCTCCCTCCACCCAGCCACCCCCTCTTCTCTTCCCTCCTTCATTCTGGGCTATAGTTGTGTTTTATTATTCATATGAAAGTGTGGGTGATTATGTATTGGTTTCATAATAGTACTGAGTACATTGGATACTTTTTCTTCCATTCTTTTTTTTAATTTTTTCTATTTTTTATTAAATCATAGCTGTGTACATTAGTATGATCATGGGGCACCATACACTTGGTTCATAGATCGTTTGACACATTTTCATCACACTAGTTAACATAGCTTTCGTAGCATTTTCTTAGTTACTAAGAAGACTATGTTCCAGCTCCATCCATGTAAATATAAAAGTGGGAAAGTCTCCATCTTTTTTATGGCTGCATAATATTCCATGGTATCCCTATACCACAATTTGTTAATCTATTCATGGATCGATGGACACTTGGGCTGCTTCCATGACTTGGCAATTATGAACTGGGCTGCAATAAACATTCTTGTGCAAATATCTTTGTTGTAAAATGATTTTTGGTCATCTGGATGTATACCCAGTAGAGGAATTGCAGCATCGAACAACAGGTCTACTTTTAGTTTCCTAAGTGTCTCCAAACTTCTTTCTAAAAGGAACATATCAGCTTGCATTCCCACTAGCAGTGCAAAAGTGTTTTTAAAATATGTTGGTTCCATCCTTCTCTCTTTGTTACAGGTCTGTGTTTCCCAAAGTGTGATACCTGGACCAACAGCATCAACACCACTTGGGAACTTGTTCCAAATGCAGATGCTGAGGGCCTTCCCCACAGACTCCTAGCCCCTGAGTCAGAAACAGGGGCTAGGAGTCTGCAGCGTGTGTTTTTACAAGCCCTGGCTATGTTTGTGCTGGGGTAGTTCAAATGCCTATAAAGACTGAGACCTACTGCCCAGGACCCCTCTTCTCTGTTTTCTACATGCCAGAAAATAGCCAGTGATATCACTCACCTGTTGCATGCTGTGGGCTCAGCCACCAGAAGTCCGATTTGAGCCCTTGGGTCTCTGCATAGAGGTCTATCTGGGAAGGATCAGCCGTGGTAATATGAAAAGTGGAGACATTTACTGAAGCAGATATAAGACACAAGAAACACTGTACATAGGACAATGATGCCTCGGTTTCCCTCAAAGTGGGCACTTTGGGACCTCACACAGTTCTCCCAGAGTCTTATCCAGTGCTCAAAACACTGCGAAATCCTGGTATTGGAATCACCATCACCAGCCTTGTATTTTCCTGAATTTCCTTGGTGGTCTAAAATCTCTTCCCTTTCAAAGGTAATTTCAATTTTGGAAAAAGCCAGAAGTCACAGGGCACCAAATTTGGGCTGTGGCCTGCGTGGGAGGGGTGCGGGGGCTGAGTCACCTGGGTGATTTGATGGTTTTTCTGAGCGCGGAAGCCTGGGCTGGCGTGGCGCTCGGATGAAGCCGCGGGTCACCGGTTAGTTGCCTGCAGTTGTAGCCGTTTTCTCTCACTCATCTCCCACCTGAGGAGGACCACTGAGGTGAGCTCATGTGCCTCGTCTGGCTGGAGGAGCGTACTCATAATGAACATTTTCCCAATGAAAAAACGGCTAATGCGGTCTTCTCCAGGAGGGGAGAACCAGCTAGCCCCCACGGGGACTACCAGGCCTTCGTTTGCGGGTAACAGCTGTAGATCCACGATTCATCTTCAGTTGTGACTTTC
The DNA here is from genome assembly GCF_027406575.1 of Nycticebus coucang. Classification (NCBI taxonomy): domain Eukaryota; kingdom Metazoa; phylum Chordata; class Mammalia; order Primates; family Lorisidae; genus Nycticebus; species Nycticebus coucang. The sequence continues at coordinate 14,952,611 of NC_069797.1, forward strand.
TTGAGGAAACTGGGTCCTTGGTAGCAGTTTGAAGCAAGGCACGATGTTCCTTCTGTAGCAGAAGCCACAGAGCGCATCGTGCCATGACACGTTTCACGCCGAGGTCTGCGGGCATCAGAGTCTTGGACTCACGTCAGCTTCTAGTTCTCCCCCTGTCAGCCGCAAGTTTTTGTTGGTTGCAGCCCACACCCGTGCAGCATTCCCGGGTGCTCTGTTTGGTGCAGGCCCTCCAGAACCTGGGTCACTTTCAACAGATTCTCCTCCATCTCTGAAATGTTTGTGCCACACATTGACTCTCGCTGCCCTCATTGCGTCGTCCTGGAAAGCCTTCTGAATCATCTGAATAGATTCCGCGGAGGTATGTTCAGTTTAACGCAAAATTTGACGCAGATGTGTTGCTCTACTCACTGAGACGTTTGAATGCACCGGCCACATGGTACATCTGCTGGCTGTGCTGCGCCCAGAGTCCGGCGCCCGGGACTAGTACCAGGAGGGTGTCATTGTTCTCACATGCCCATTCCAGTCCCTCTTCTCGGCTGCCGGGTTACAGCAATGTCTCGTATTAACAACCGCTGGATACTCTCTGGGCAGACCCAATTCAGATTTACTTGAATGGGACTTGTTGATCAGATTTAGGTTAGTTAGTACACATGTCTTGGAATATAAACGATCCAGGAGGATGGAAGTGGATGGAGATGGCAAGTACCTTATATAAATATGTTTACTCCACCTGCAACCGGTAAATATGGTTACCCCACTCCAACTGACCGTACCCAGGCAGACAATGCTGGATAGCGGTCTCACGGTAATAGAAGCAGCGGCAGTAGTAATAAGAAGTATTAGCCGTGGTGGTAATATCTACTAATTATTAAATACTATTTCTTAGACTGAGAGCTTGGCCTCTTTGACATGGATCATTTTATCTAATTCTCACAATACCTAATTTGAAAATAGGTACTATTAACAATCATGTTTTAGAGAGGAGGGATAGTCTTAAAAACTCACTTGAGCTGAGACAGCAAGTAGTGGGACACAAGGCAGGTGACCTGAGACTTGACCGCTAATATATTCTATGTCTTTAAGTTGTCCACTAGGAAGAGCAGTGCAACTGGTCGACAGTTTGAGTCTAAACAAGACAAAATTTGAAATCGCGTCCATCTCCAAGATGGTAGATGGTTTTGTCTGTTTTCAGACAATGGGGAAATTTTCATCACATTTCCCCATAGGATGTTTAAAGCATATGACTAGTGCATTCTGTATGCAGAGCCGAGCAAGAGAGTACTGGAGGTGTGGGGTTCTCCATGCAGGTTTGCTTTTGAGATTTAAGAACATTTGAAGTTTCGTTGGGCTGGGGTAGAGTCCAGCTGGACACAGAGGACAAATGGCATTTTAGCCATCCCTCTCAGGAGAGACCACAAATGGGACACAAATATGAACTGGAGATGAAATATTCCAGAGACTTTACCAGTTGGGGCTCAACTGGGCAACCTGATACAGAATTTCAGCCCTTTCAAGTTCCAGTAAGTCCCTCCTTGCCTTCAAGGGATGTGTGACAGCAGTCATAGGTCTGCTGTCCTGAATGCACCAACTTTAAAAATTTTTTATTACAGTCTTCTTGAAAGGTTGTAATATGACAAAATGATTTAAACTAAGAGAGGGAGCCATTTCAGGAGAAACTATGGATTTAAGAGTTTAGCACTATCCTGCTTAGTTGGCAAATTTGAGAGCCTTATTCGTTTTACGAGTCTTTTTGTTTATCCAGTCGACTCCACCCTTCTCAACTTCAGCCTCTTTCCTGGCGCTCTTCTGATGTCCTTAGAACTTCATAGCACATCTCCCTCCCTGGCCCAGAACATCTGTGATCTTCTGACTCTTGTGCCTGATTCCTTCACCAGCAGCCTTTCCCTGCATCAGCCCACTTCCATCCTTGCCCTCCTTGTCTCCACTTCCCCACCCATCCTTCCCCTTGAAATTCAGCTGGGATTTTAAGCTTACTTGCCTTTTCTCTCCTCCCCTTATTTCTGCCTTTTCTTTTTTTCTCATCTTGGAGGCAGCCATATTGAGAATCCCCATTCCTCCCTCTATAACACCAATAAGACTACTCACAAGCTTTTAATTTATGAAGATATCGTGGAGGCTGACATCTTTTCTGGAATGGCCAGAAATGACTGAGACAATGGGGAGATTTTCATCACATTTCCCCATGGGATGCCTTGTGATATTTTAATGTTCAAAACCAAACTTAATTCAAATCCAGCAGGTCTTATTAGAAGCATGCAGGCTGGAAAGTCTTTATTGCTCTTGATTTTAATTATGAGGTGTAATAAGGTCACATTTCTGGAAATAGAACTCAATAAGATACATTGGTTTAATTTGTAAAAGTAATCTCCCTTCATATATGATATGTCTTATTCTACTTCAGCTAAAACCTACATCAATAGCAGAAAAATGAAACAGACTTCAATTAGCCTCAATAATCCTTCAGCACAATGATGAACAGGAAGAAAAAGAGAAATCGTTCATTCACATCTTCATCACTTAAGGACTTTGATGGTATAAAATAGATTAGCTGTATTTATTTCCTCATTGCAGTCCATGTCTCCTTGAAAGGTTGTATATGACAAAATGATTTTAATAAAACAGAGGTGAAAAGATTCCTTGGAATTGAATAAAAAAAAAAAAAAGCTTTTGACTAGGCAGCAGAAAGGAGCCAGGAGATCTTTTGCAAATTGGTGGCTGAGTTTATCTCTGCAGTGGTGGGTGGAAGATAAGAGCAAAGCTCCAGGTGGTATCTGGAAGAATCCTTAGTCTTAGAAATATGATTAGGGGATATTTCAATGTTAAAAATATTACTAGTAAGCAGCTTAGGGCCAAATAGCTTTCAGTTGAACATGAAAATAAAACAGTTTTTTTTTTTTTTTTTAAAGCCCTACTTAAGAAAAGGAGTGTGTTTTAGGAGTACACATAAATCCCAAGTGTGTGTGCTGAAGTAGGTCTTTTTTGAGGGCCCTTTAATTCATCTGTGAAATAGGAAAATATAGCTGATAGCTTTTCAGATAACCAATTAAGTTTGGTTTTGACCATTAAAATATCACAATGCATCCCATGGGGAAATGTGATGAAAATCTCCCCATTGTCTCATTTCAGTGTTAGTTCATCAGTGTCTGTAAAGAGTGAATCCTGGCTATAAGCTATATAAAGAGCCATAGCTTTTATAGTTCATGAAATTCTGCCATGGATGTAGGACACGCTGCTATTTGATCATTGTAAGAATCAAGGATTTGATGGAGACAGTGCTGGAACCACCCCATTGTGCACATGAAGAGCACTGACTCAGTTCGAAGGTGACTTACATATGGCTGTAGCAGAACTGACTTGAACTCAACCGCTAAGATTTTTGAGCCACTGCTTGGTACACAGCCTCCCTTTCTCAAACACCACTTGTGCAGTCCATTACCAGAGCAGTTGAACTCACTTTTTCTGATGTCCAACTAAATTCTGATTCAGTTCAATGCTCCTTGACCCCACTATATGCCAAGCCCTGAAGATAAAATTTAAAAATTTTCAGACTTTCAAATTCAGGCTGTTAGAAGCAACTAACACTTTTCACTACAGATCAAAGTACATGATGTTGTCATTTTTGTAGGCCCAAAATGTTAAATATTGATTATTTCATGGGACTCAATCTAATAATTTGTAAGTACTGTGATAGAGATATATTGACAAGTTACTTTGTTCTTTTCCTTATATCTTTGGCATTTCTTCTGCTTGCACCCATTTTTTTCCTGTACTTCCTGAAACAGCTGATGGAGGTGACAATGTCTCCATCACTTTGATTCACAAGAGCATCATGGATGATAACTCTGGCAGTGTACATAGACCTCTCTCTTTCCTAAATTAACACCCAAGTTCACATCTGATCTAGCATCTCTCCTGTGACTGTAAATACACAAACCTATGGCTAATGAATAATTTCATTCAGGCCCCAAGATCATATATAATAAGCTGGACCACTCTAGACCCGAGACACATGGTGCCCCAAGGGGTCAAGGACTACAGAAATTCTGATAAACATTTCAGAGACAACCACTGCTTTGCCAGCTGAGAAGTCATCTGTGACCTCAAGAGCTGTGACAGTGGTGTGAGTAAGACTGATGATGGGCTGTGTAAGATAGCAGCAGTGCATGAGAAAAGGAGGCTGTGGACCAAGCATTGTCTCAGTAATTTTAGTGGGTTGAAATGAGAAGTCATAAGTTTGAGAGAGTTAAGGAAACATTTTTTTTTTGTTGTTGCTTATTTTCACTTTAGGATAAAAGAATGTTCATAGAATTATTGAAAGCAGAAAGAAAGAATCAATTAGAAGCAGAGATGGGGGTTAGAGCTGCTGTTGAGGCAGACTCAGGAGGTAGGGAGAATAAAATACACTTGTCTGGGCAAAAGGGGAGCCTCCTTTTTTGGAAGTGAAAAGAAGAAGAAAAGAGAAAAGAATTCATCCTGATGAAAAGGCATTTTAAGGAAAGGAGGAAATTGGTGCTAGACGAAGAGAGGAAGTGATTAGGGAAGACAAGCCCAGATTCATAGAAAATGATACCATCTGCTAGTTTATGGAAGGAGAAGTAGGGATAGGATTGGGGTTTGAGAACAAATGGAATGAATTCTAAACTACTACTGCAAGAAGTGCAGCAGGTGGTCAAGGAGATGGGGGAATTGTGTGGATAAATGAGGTGTTAGGGTAGGTTCCTTGGAGATTATTCTGAAATAGAAGAAAAAGCCTTTGGACACAGTCCAGGCAAGATTTAGTATGGTCCTCTCACTCCCAAAGACTCTCTATTATATCAAGTGTACTTTGACATAGGAAGTAACTAACAGAAATGATTACATAGCCCAGAAATCTACAATCTTTGCTTTTTTAAGCCCTCCAAAGCCTAGTGGAATGATGCAGGATTTACTGGCTCTTTCATTGAGGCAAGAGACGGCAGAGGGAGGTTATTAGGATAAGCAACACAAGCTCCTGTAGCAACACCCAAATCTCACTGGCTTAACAAAGTTTATGTCTTGCTCACCCAGAGATCATCCTTCTTGGGTAGTTGTCTCCAACAGGTCACCTGGGTGACTTTGCATCCATCTTGCCAGTGCATGTTACCTGGAACCCTGACACCCTCCATTTCATCTTCTGTATACCGTAATGTGACAGAGAGTGGAGAAAGACAACATCTATGGCAAGGCTGCCAAACTAAGGCTCACAAGCCAAATCCAGCCTCTGCCAGTTACTATATGGCACTTGGGCTAATGATGGTGGGTTTTAGACTTTCCAGTGGTTAAAAAGTGAAAATAAAAAGAATAGCTTTTTAACATGTGAAAATGCAATGAAATTCAAATTTAGCGAAATTCAAATGTCCCTAAGTAAAGCTTTATTGGAACACAGTCCTGCTCATTTGTTTACATAATTCTATGACTGCTTTTTTTTTTTTTTCTACAATGGCAGAGGTGAGTAGTTAACTACAATTAAGACTCTATGGTCTACAAAGACAATGATTTATTTCTCTTCTCTTTGCAACAAAGTTTATCAGCCTCTGACCTAAAGGTCAGAACATCCAACATGCGAGCTCTTAATTCTAAATCACATCTTACATCACCTGCAGTCTATTGGTGAGAACTGGCCGCAGAGGTCCTGGATCAGTAGCCAGTTCTCTGCATCAGCTCTGCCTTTTCATATGGGTTCCAGGCATCATAGGTATTTGTAGCAGGAGGATTTAAATTGTCTATATTTAGAAATAGATTTAAATGTCCTTCAGATTTTTCTGCTCTCCGAATTCCAGTTTTTTACTGTGCCACCAGAGGATAGATGTGTGTGTATGAGTGTGTGTGTGTGTGTGTGTTTTAGGGAACATAGAAGCTCTTTCTTTCTCCCCATCCATGCTGTCTGGTTTCTCATAAGGACTCTAATCCTATTAGATGGGGGCCCCACTCTTACGACCTCATTTAACCTTAATTACCTCCTTAGTGACTCCATCTACAAATATAGTCACATTGGGGACTAGAGCTTCAATATGAATTTTAGTAGTAATATAATTTAGTCTATAGCATGCGCCTTTATGCTTTCTCCCTGTATTGTTTATTTAAAAATGTTTATTTTTACTTCTTATGCATACATTATAGTATATTTTTATGGGGTACATATGGTGTTTTGATACAAATATACAATGTGTAATAATTAAGTCAGGGTAATTGGGATGTCCATCACCTCTACCATTTATTTAGATAATTCAGCAATGCCTGAACACCCAGTCTGGAACTAAGTACCCTCACCACCAAAGACAGGCCCTTATAAATAGAATCTACTGGAAACAGCCACCAAAACTTATCAAAATATATTTTCTAAGTATAGCAAATCTTCATGAGAGAAAGTTGGGTTGGATGAACACTTCTTCCATCTTCTTACTAATTATTGCAAAGAAATTCAGGCAGCTCAGTGAGTAGGGCACTGGCCCCATATACTGAGGGTGGCAGGTTAGAACACGGCCCCAGCCAAACTGCAACAACAAAAAAAATATCAGGCTGTTGTGGCGGGTGCCTGTGGTCCCAGCTACTCAGGAGGTTGAGGCAAGAGAATCGCCTAAGCCCAGGAGTTTGACATTGCTGTGAGTTGTGATGCCACAGCACTCTACCCAGGGAGATAAAGTGAGACTCTGTTTCGAAAGAAAGAAAGAAAGAAAGAAAGAAAGAAAGAAAGAAAGAAAGAAAGAAAGAAAGAAAGAAAGAAAGAAAAGAAAGGAAAGAAAGGAAAGAAAGGAAAGAAAGGAAAGAAAGGAAAGAAAGGAAAGAAAGGAAAGAAAGGAAAGAAAGGAAAGAAAGGAAAGAAAGGAAGAAAGAAAGAAAGAAAGAAAGAAGGAAAGAAGGAAAGAAATTCAAGTAACATGTCAACGTATTCCGTTCAGCCCATTCCATACAATGCATTTCAGAGACCTTGTTGGTGCCAAGGGGCGGCTTACCAGAGATTTACCACTCTCCCATCATCTACCCTGTTTCCCCCAAAATAAGACAGTGTCTTATTTTAAGGTGTGCTCCCAAAGATGCGCTAGGTCTTATTTTCAGGGGATGTCTTATCTTTCCTGTAAGTAGATCTTATTTTCGGAGGATGTCTTATTTTCGGGGAAACAGGGTATTACCTAAAACTACCTTAAGCAGTGTGAAACCCAAGTGAAATGAGTCTGTAATGCAAACGTAGGTCAGACTCTTTCTTTATATCTTTTAGACAGAGATTTCCACTCCCCATACTGAGCTATGTAGAAATTCTGGAGTTTCTACCATGATATAAAAGTCAGTTAAAAACAATCCTGCTCACAAAGGAATTGCAGTCTGAGAGAAAGACAGACTTTTATACATCTATAGCTCTTAGAAGGTAGATGAAAATCAGTGCTCAAACTGAGATCCAAACAATGTTCTTTGAGTAAACACAGGAGTGGAGTGATTAATTGTGGCAGATGTTAACCAAGAGTAATGATTGTAAGTGTCAGAAATAGAAAGCCTTTCTCCATCTCGCTTGCAATGCTAATCCCAATTCATTCATCATCAAGCCTCACCTTGCCTGGCCATTTATCTTGAATGCAAAACCAGCTCTATTCAGAGAAATCAGTCATCTCCATTTCCCCCTTGGTTATAAGTACTCAGAGGGATAACTGCTGTCTGTCGTATTTCATGTTCGTCCCCTCACTTGGTAGACCAGTGTCTCACCAGGTGACCTCTTACATTGAGATGTAAGGTGTTTAATTTAAGGTAAGCTAAGGCTTGAGAATGAAACAGCCATATAGGCCTTAAATTGTAGTACATTCCAGGACATGCATGATTCCTTGTTTCTGTTCTGGAATTCTAGTGAAAATACTGAGCACCTTCTCTTTGGAGGATACCAAATAATGAAGATGGAAAGATAATTGACATGGTTTCTTTCCCTCAAGAATGAAAGGCAAATATATGTATAAATATGGTGATGTAAGGCTGGGGAGGGATGGAAGGGGATGGCACAGATCCCTGTACCATGAAAGCATGAAAAGCAGAAATGAATTTTAATTAAGGGAGCGGGGACAACACAACTCACATTCCTTTTTCAAAATAAGAAATGATGTTCCCTCTTGTCCAGGCCAACCTTGTTCTCTAGCTTCCCTAAGGGATTACTCATTCCTATTAAAGAGAATGAACAATTATTCTCCATTGTGGAGGGAAAAATCTTAAAGACTTGCCAGTCTCCTCTGGCTACATTTTCTTCCCTTTTTCCACCAGTCATCCCCAGGCAACCCTACCATGATGTGCTCACCAATGCTGCCATCACATTCAACATTGTTGTCTTCTCGTGGTCTTACCGTGCAGCCTGCATTCCTTCTTTGCTGGTGGTCCCCTATTGCTGGAGTTTATGGAGAATGCCACTTGGAGTTAATGTGGATTTCTTTTTCACATGCTTTGCGATTTGGATGTGGTTTCTGCTGGAAATTTTAATCCAAGTATTGGCCAACTATTGCCATTGAGCAAAACCAGACCCCTGCCTGTTTTTGTCAATAAAATTTTATTGGAACATAGACACATCTGTTCATTTATGTATTATCTATGGCTGCTTTTGTGCAAGAACAGCAGAGGTCCAGTAGTTGCAACAGGGATGTTTTGACTTGCAAAACCTATAATACTTACTACTATCTAGCCCTTTCCATAAAAAGCTTGTCAACTCTTGAGTTAATCTTTCTTACAGTTCCTATTGTAGGGTTTATGTGATCTTTGGTTCTTCTTACCTTTGAGATATTGAGGTTGGACTATGGGAAGGCCATATCTTCTTCTCAAAAAAATCCCTGGTTTGAACAGTTGGGAAAATACTGATTCACAAAAGGACATACAGATTTTGATTATCCTGTGCTACAAACCAGGGCAGCTATTGATCCCACAAAAGATCTCACTGTGGGAAAAGATGACTAAAGTTAAAGACTTTTTACCTTATCAGAGATTATTCTACCTTTCTTTTTTTTTTTTTTAATTCTACATTCTTGTTATGAGCTGGAGGTTGTGCTCAGATAATTGAGTCACTCTGAGAGTTGCTACCACTTTGAGGGACCAAGAGTTGTTCTGGTAAAGGCAGATACCATACCATAGAAGACCCTGAATTGATAGGAGTTACGTGGATAAAACTGAAGTAGGCCCAGTACCATTAACGCAAGTGTGTGCGTGTGTGTGTGTGTGTGTGTGTTTCTGTCTGAGGAGGGGAGCAGGGAATGTGGAGGAACCCTGCTACTTTTTATTATGAAGACTTCTGTTCTATTTATTTATTTACCTATTTATTTGTTTTTGTATTAATTAATTTTTTCCACACACATGTGTCGTATGGAGAAAGTCGTTAGACAAACAACTCACTTCTCAACTTCTTTATCTTTGTAATGGAAAAAAAAATTATTCTCATCTGCTTTCCCAGAATACTACAGAAGTGTATATGAAAGTGCTTTGAAAATGCTGAAGATGCACAGAGGGGGTGCTCCCAAAATGTATACACATTTTACAAAAGGAAAAATATTACATTGAATTTGTAATAATCAAGCCACTTTTGAGTTCTATAATCACAAGAGGTACTCAGTGTGACTTGTATTCATCTTTTGTTATCAGCATAGATTATTACAATTTCAGTACAGTTTTTTCCTTTTTTCTTTCTTAAAATGTATATGCATTTTTTGGCACTGTCTTTAGATATAACAGGATGGTATATAACATAAAAAGACTTAGATGACTTAATAGGGAAGTACCTGAGCTCCATCAAATAGAAATGCAATCTACAATTTTCTAGTAGCCACCTAAAGAAAGTAAAATGAGACAGATGAAAGTAATTTTAGAAATACATTTTATTTAGCCCAATATACTTAACATACTATAATTTGGCATGTAATCAATATAATAAAATTATTGAGATATTTTATGTCCTTTTTTCATAGTAAGTCTTGAAAATCCAGAGCATGTTTTATGCTAACAGTACGTCTCATGGTGGACCAGCCACGGTTGAGGTTCTTAGTAACCACCCGACGCTGGTGGTTACCGTCCCAGACAGCACCGCTCTGGCCCGAGCCCCACTGACAAACATTACTATTCATAACCGTGTACTCCTCCATGAGCACTGGAATATGCCCTGCAAATAAGCAACATCAACTAAAAGTTAAAGACCAAATTCTTAAAGTGGTATGATTCTTGTTTCCCTGGTTCCCGAAGGACTCATATTATTATTGTTAATAATATCTAGCTTATATCCAATACTTACTATGTCCCAGACACTGTACTAAAAGGCTTTATGAGATCATTTTATTTATTATTCACAACAAACCTGTGCAAAAGTATTTAACCATTGTTTTAGCACCATTTTATATGTGAGTAAACTTATAAAAATTATATACCTTACCCAAGGTCACAGAGCTTTTGAGTTGTGGAGACAGGATTCAGCACCAGGCAGACCTTTCCAGAACCTGCATCACTAACCACCAAGCAACACATTTCTTGGTTTTCTGCTGTTTTCACTGCTTTCATGATCCTCATTGTCCCCTCCTGCACATTACTGTGTCCCCTGCCCTGACATATGGGAGTAGAGGGAGGGTGCTGCCTGGATCTGTTGACAAGCTATGGGTGATATTGTATTTTAAATGACCCGCCTCCTTGAATGCCAGTCTCTACCCCCAACACGAACACATATGTTTATGTGAGATGCAAACATAGAGAGTGATGTAGCAAGAACTCTGAAAGTGTCCTCTCCTCTTTGTCCCTCTACCAATCCTCTCCAAAATTATTGCCGCCAACAAGTGAAACTGTATTTCCTCTGTCCCTTTTCTGTGCATACATTATCTATCTGTATAGATATTAAGTCTTTAAAAACTACAATTGGGGTTATAGTATGCATATTGTTCTATAGTTTGCTTTGTTCATCTGAAAATATATCCCAGTGACTTTTATATATCATATTCCTTTTGATGGTTACATAATATTTGATAGCAAAGATATAGCACACTCTGTTTCAGGAGTCCCCTGTTGATGGACCTTCATTGCTATCTATTTTATGCTATTCCCCCAAATTCTCCAATAAATATTCTTGTGCACAAAAATTTATTTAGTATAGATTCCTAGTTTATCTCCGTTTAGGGGACTAGAAATTGCCCTCAAAAGGCCTTCATCAATGTGTAGTTCAAATAACAGCACAGAGGTTACTCTGATAGCTATTCAAGGATCACCATTACTTCATTTTACCACATTTTAGATTTTTTTTATAATCTGACAGAAATAAGTTTTGTATTCTTTAGGATACCTGTAATAGGAATCTTCACTGTGCATTTAATTTCCAGAACATGAGCTCTGTAGCCAGACTCCATAGGTTTATACCATGGCTCTGCCACTTATGTGTCACCTGACTCTAAGCAAGTTGCTTGAACTTCCTGTGGTTTAGTTGCCTCTTTCTGTAAAATGGTGACAGTGGTGGTATCAACCTCAGAACTGTTGTGAAAACAAAACAGGTTAACCTGTGTAAAACACTGACATCTACACCCTGCTCATTGTAAGGATATGTGAATGTTTATGATATTACTACTATATTTTCTTTAATCTTCCTGCATATAAGAAAACTATTTTGTCACGTTGCTTTTCTATTTGACCATTTTGTTGAGTTACCTTGTTGGTCATAATAATCTTTTAGTGACTTCTTCAGATTTTCTTGGTAGATAATTGTGAAAATTAGCCATTTGGCACCTTCCTTTGCAATAGTTAAAACTCTTCTTTTTCTTGTCTTATTACACTGCCAATATTTCCAGTGGCAATGATAATAGAGGTCTTTATTTTGTTCCTGATTGGTAAGACTGCCTTTAATATTTTATCATTAAGTAGCATGTTTACCATGGGATTTGGTAAATATTCTTTAGAAGATGAGGATATTTTATGTTAATAAAATAACATTGTAGTTTTTTAGTGAGAACAGACACTGAATTTTATTACATGCTCTGTTGGTACCTTTTGAGGTGATCGTATCATTTTCCTTTTAATCAGCCTATGTGGTGAATTCTAGTAGTAGATTACTTAGTAAATCAGATAACCCATTTTAACACTCTATGATAAATGGTTGGATTTCATATGCTAATTTCTCATTTAAGACTCTTATATTTATGTGTGTAGTAATACTATCCTACTTTAAAAAAATGCATTGTTCTTATACATTGAGTTGAGAAATTTAGTATCTTTTGTTATGCTGTAGAATAAGCAAAATGACATGAAATTTTCTATTCTTTGAAGCCCACCACGATTCTGAGGCCCAGAGTCTTTAATGGTGTATCTTTGATTACTTTGCTAGTTCCTTATGGATACCTTAGTAGGGTATTCAGGTTTTATCCTTCTTCTTGAGTAATTTCTGTTTTCCTAGGCAGTCCTTTATTTCATCTAGAGTTTCCTATTTATTGGCATAAAATGCTACAAAATAGTCTCATAATTTATAGCCTCCTATATAGTTATCATCATATCACTTTTCTTGCTTTCAATGTGACTTGCTTTTGACTTTGGTTTTTTCCTCTATGTCAGACTTGTCAAAGATTTATAAAGTTCATTAGACTTTATAAGGAATGGACTTTAGTTTTATAGATCAGTGAGAACATTGAGGGAAGGGCTTTTTTTCCTATATCGGTTGCTGCTAGTATCCTTATGATTGCTTCCTTTTTTACTTTCTTTGGGGTTATTTTATCATTTTGTTCATAATTTCTTAATACAGGGGGTGAGACATGTAGGACGAAAAACATAGACACTGATAGAAATCTGTACTTAGCCTAATGAGTACACACGGTAGGAAGCAATTTATTTCATAAATTGGGGTAGGGTAAGGGTAGATTTCTTAATCTGTTCAGGTGCTATAACAAAATTTCATAAACCAGCTATCTTATAAACAATAGAAATTTATTTCTCACAGTCATGGAGGCTGGAAAGTCCAAGATCAAGGTGCCAGTAGAATTGGTATCTGATAATGGCCCATTTTTCAGAGATGGATGTCTTCTCATTGTAGTCTCACGTGGAAAAGAATGTTGGATCTCTTTGGGGCCTCTGAATGGGTATTGATCCCATTTGTGAGGACACTGCCCTCATGACCTAATCACTTCCCCAAAGGCTCCACTTCCTCATACTATAACTTGGGGGTTAGAATTTCAGCAGATGAAGTTAGGGGGAACACAGAAATTCAGACCATAGCAGTGGGGCTTCATAATTGAAAGATACATGAGTGAAGGGAAAAGATGCTCAGCCATTAGTGGGTACCTGTAAATGGCTATGATATTTCTGGAAACATTCACACACACACACACACACAACGTTGTTGCAGCAATTGCCTCTGAGGAAAGTACAGATAAATGAAAGTGTTTGGCATATACTCCTTTATAGTGTTTTATTTTATTTTATCATATGCACTTATTATCTATTTAATAAATAAATTTCAAATGAAGTAGAATCAAGCTCATTCTACTGAGCTTGACAAGAACTTCCAGAACTGAACAGACTTTGAGAGTTTCAACTTTCTGTGTAATGTAAAGATATTTTTAAATGCCGGGAAGGAGAGAAGACATCAGAGCCCTCAGAGGCATGCAAGTGCAGGTCAGATAACTCTATTAGGAGCCAGTCTGCATAACTGCATGAAACTGCTGTCTGGTGTGCCGATGTTGCCAGTGGCTGCAGTCAGCAGCCTGGGACCCTGGGAATGCCGTCAGCAAGGCCGAGGAGGAAGGCCATTCAGCCACAACACTGACAGAAGAGGGAATGAGAGGTTTCCTGTCTACGGCAGGATTTTGCTTCCCTTTCAAGACTCCTTATCTCTGGCAGGTTGCATCTGCCTCCACTCACCTAACAGCTTGCCTGACTCTGGTTTTAGCTTCTGAATCAGCTCTAGCACCAGACAGCTTCCCTGTCTGCCCTGCCTTTGACCTGCAACATCTTTTTATTTCCCTAGCACAGCACCTCTGTGCTCAGGTTCAGCCACTTTACTGCTTCTCCTGCCATGGAACAGGGAGGTTGTTGTAAATGCAGGTCATAAATAACAGAGAGGTCAAAATGGGCATTGAAAGTTGGGTAGAATGGACATGGAAAATGAAATTAGCTAGATGGATGGAGGCAATAAGGGAATATTTATCTAGATGAGGTGGGAAAACAAGTTTTTGTGGGACAGTGGATGAGAAAGGGAGCAGCCCAGAAGGTAATGTCTGGGAAAAAGAAACACAAAATTCAAGATCTTGCAGGGCAGGGAGAAGGAGGGGAGGCAGGGGGCAAACAACATGTGTTTATTGAATGCCTTCTGTGTTCCAGGAGTTCTACAGATAATGACCTCATTTAATTCTCTCAACTTCCCCACATTATAGAGACGAGGACTCTGAAGTTCATGAGGCCTAAATCTGCTGTGCCAAGGACACACAGTTGATAAGGGCAGTGGCTGGGTCAGTGGTGATGATAGGGAGGTGAATGGCTGTGTGGAGGTGAGACAGAGGCTCCAGGTTTCATCTCAGCTCCCACTGAGTTTGGAGAAAGCAAAATCTTCAGCTACATGGTTGTTCAGGCCAGACACAGCATATCCCACCCACTGGCAGATCCTGCTGACTCCACTTCCAGGAAACATCCTGAATCTCCACCCTGTTTAGCTCCACTGCTATCAGGTTAGTCCAAGCTTCCAATAGACCATTATTTCCTTACCTAGTTGACCAAACTAACCTCTTATTGGTCTTTTCTCCATCCAATAAATGGAATCTCTTTGATTCCATCCAATAAATCCTAGTAGCTTCCCACCCCTCCTAGGAAACCTTCCTTAGCCTCTGTGTGCACAGCAGAGTATGGAGCAATCTCCTCCTGAAGATCTAAAGATTCCTCCTAAGCCCCTTTGCTTATATGCTCTGAGGGTTTTGACCTTTTCTCTGTTTCTCAAACTCAACAAGCTTCTTTTAATCTTAGAATTCTGCTCATCTTCCTTTCTCCACTTTTTGTTTGTGTTTCTATCCAGCTCTTTCACAGGCTCAGTCTCTTTATCTTTTAGGTCTTAGATGCTGGGGAAGCATCACAGGGGTGTCCTTGTCACTTCTGCTATGTAAACTAAGTCCAGGTTTGTGTCCCCTGTTATATAGCCCATTCGTAGAATAATTCATGGAAGTTTACACAACTACTAGATGGAAAGCTGCATGAAAGCTGAGATTGTTTTTATGACTTACCCACCTTTTAGTTGACACTCTGTTTGGATGAATGAATAAGTGAATTTGGCTGGGCGTGGCGGCTCACGCCATAATCCCAGCACTCTGGGAGGCCAAGGTGGGTGGATCGCATGAGCTCAGGAATTTGAGATCAGCCTGAGCAAGAGCAAAACCCTGTCTCTACTAAAAAATAGAAAAACTATCCAAGTGTTGTGGTGGGTACCTGTAGTTTCAGCTACCAGGAGTTTGAGGTTGCTGTGAGCTATGACATTGTGGGCCCTCTAGCCTGGGTAACAGAGTGAGACTCTGTCTCCAAACAATGCAAAAAGTCATTACAGCAAATTATAACTATAGGCTTGATTATTTAACTAAGTGCACAAAGAAAAGATGAGTTTGGCCCAAACTCCTGCCATAACCTCAAGGCAGGGGCTTATCCGGGTAGCTCCTCCCACCTGCCCCTGGTGGGGTTGGCTGGGTTTTTCCCTGTTTGACCGTGAAGAAATCTGACTTGTTACCTCTTCTCTCTTCCTCTTCGTTCTGTCTCTGCCATTGCCTCACGTTGCCTTGGTATCTTTGGTGCTGCTGCCAGGCTGTCCCATACTTCTTGTACACTAAATGTCACAAAAGAGGGGTTTTTTGCCCTCAGAAAAAATTCAACATGAGGAAATACGTTGGGGAAGGGGGAACGAAGCCCCTCTGCCTATTTGGAATCCCCGTAAAGCCACTTTGGAGTAGTGTCCTTGTTTCTCCCTGGCTGACACTAACGCCTGCCAACCCCAGCACCGCCAGTCACATCACAGCCGCAGCAATGGTGCTGCCAGGCTCAGCGAGGGGCACCAGGCTCTGCTGGAGGGATCTGGGTTTTTTCCATGTCATGAGTCAGTGTGGGCAGACAAACCCTGCTGAAAGTGGATATAAATTGGGGATTGTGAATATCTCCTGCTGAGAGGCACTAACAGTTTATAAGGGAGAAAAATTGATAAACCCCTGGGTATCATTTTTTGTTTTCATTTCACTCTGGGGCCAGCTGTGAAAGGAAAATGATTGTAAACAGCCTATTAGTAAAACTGCCTTAGTAAAAAAAAATACTGCAAGGGAAAGTCATAAGCAATTGTTATGTCAGCCCAGGCTCCTTAGCTTGCTTTGAAAGGCAAAAGCAGTGGAAAAAAGCCGCAAAGTGCACTTACCTTCCTAGCCAGCCTCCAGCCCTGGTTTTCTGGGTATAGATGGATCATAATGGCTCCAGAAGGTAGCAATGTGTCTAGGCCTCCCTCATTGCCTCTAGGATGAGAACAGCTGTCTGTCACATGCTTGGACTGATACCTTTTCACTGAACATGTATTAAGGGGAAAGCAAACAGGGAAAAGAAAAGTGTGCTCAGACCTCTGCCATATGAGAAAGTGCATTTCAACAGAAAACAAGGTCCATAGGCTCAACTAAGTCCTTTAGGAAACAGAAGAGAGGAGATTCACTCTGGTGTGTGTGGTTAAGCAGAAGGAAGAAGATAGTTGTTGCCTTTGAATGGGATCTTGAAATATGGGCTGGAGGAAGGAGAAGAGAGGTGATTCTACATTGAAGGGGCCAGCAGGAATGCAGCCTGAAGGAAGAACACTCTCTGATGGGGTCTGGAGTCATTCGAAGACCAGCTTGCCAATAGGGTGTCAATAAGTGGCCTGGGCATAAATTACATTCAAAGGATTAAGAAGTTAAAACTGTGGCTCAAGGAGTAGGGCGTCAGTCCCATATGTCGGAGGTGGCGGGTTCAAACCCAGCCCCGGCCAAAAAAAAAAGAAGAAGTTAAAACTGAAATGTCAGCTGGCCTGTATCTGACTTCTGATTATTTCTCAGTTGGATTCCAAAGAGGACAAGTCAGTGGTGGGGAAAAGCAGCGTGGGTGCACCTCAGCGCTGGGGATGCTGGCTGTCCCACCTGGCACAGTCCTCTCGCTGTTTCCCTTCCTAGGGTGGGTGATGAATGAAAGGCTGCTGGCCAGGCTGCTGGCCCCCACCAAGGCCTGGCTTCTCGTAAGGCATTGCAAGCCCACAGCCCCCTGGGGACCCTGCAGACCACTGGAGACCACTGTAGGGCCAAAGTGATGCCTTGGTCTCTGTGGCTGGATTTCAGACCCAACACCTCGGTCCCAGTGAGCCTGGCATGACCTCGTGGAGGATTTGTTTATTAGCTGTTCTGTTAAAGTTCCATTCATTTATTTAAATAAACAACTTGGATCTCTGTTCCTTATTCAAGGCTCTCCCCCAGCAGCCTTAAATCAAGGAAGCTTCTGTTGCACTTTATTACTTTACTTTGCAAATTTGAGTTAAAAGCAGGGGCCAGCCAAGACCAAACTGCTTTATGGCTTAGCTGCAGCCACAGAGCAAGTTCAGCTAAAAGCCAGAGCTTGCACCCTAAATCCTACTAGCATGTTCACTCTGTTAGAGCTGCAGGAGGGCAAAAGAGAATGCCTGGCATCAATGGAGAATTACTGTTCAGAATGGGTCTCCTTTGAGGGTTGAGATGGTGACAGCTGGGGCAGACCAGGCTGTAGACTCAGTGCTGGTGACTGGGGCAGATCAGGCTGTGGACAGGGATCAGTGCTGGTGACTGGGGCAGCAGACCAGGCTTCAGACTCAGTTCTGATGACTGGGGCAGACCGGGCTGCAGACTCAGGGCTGCTGACCTAGCTTTGTGAGGCTGACAGTTAGTCACTTTCTATCTCTGACCTTTTAGTAAAATTTAGGGGTGGGACAAGGTAATCTCTATGCATTTATAGTTCTGAAATTCTATGCCTCTGTGACTGGACTGATTTCTGAGACACAGCTGTTTGCAGGAAGCCTGCAGGTCCAACCTTAGAATGAAAGAAGGGAGAAGGTGTCAGAGGAGTTATCAGAAAAGATTGCATCACCTAAGAGTAGATTCCAACCCCAGATCAGTTTATTACACTGTGTACAAGGCGTTGCAGAGAGGGATGTCATATTTGTCAGGAAGTGCACAGGAAAAGGTGAACGTTAGGGCAACACCCAGCTTTGTGGCTTGTTGGCACCAAGCTAAGATATATTCAAGAAGGGACGGTTAGGTGATTAAAATGATTAATTCATTTGGAAACATATAGAAGACCTTCATTTTGATTTTAAGATCTGGATAGAATCTTAAATGCTGTTTTAAATCCTTATTAATTTAATACTTAAAGGAACTATTATTCTTATTATAAAAATAATACACACTGAAAAATAAAAATATACAGAAAATCACAAAGGAAAATAATTTGCAATAAATTATGAAGTATGGTCAGTCCATGAACAGTGGTTTATGGCATACCAATATGTAATACATATTTAAAAATATATAGGGAGAAAGAGGAAAGGGAGGGGAGGGAGGGGGGAGGAGGGGGATTAATGGGATTACACCTGCAGTGCATCTTACAAGGGTATATGTGAATCCTAGTAAATGTGGAATGTAAAGGTCTTAGCAAAATAACTAAGAAAATACTACAAAAGCTATGTTAACTAATGTGATGAAAATGTGTCAAACGATCTATCAACCAAGTGTATGGTGCCCCACGATCATATTAATGTACA
This sequence comes from Nycticebus coucang, assembly GCF_027406575.1. Taxonomy (NCBI): domain Eukaryota; kingdom Metazoa; phylum Chordata; class Mammalia; order Primates; family Lorisidae; genus Nycticebus; species Nycticebus coucang. Next base: position 14,971,383 of record NC_069797.1, read on the forward strand.
CAGCTATGGTTTAATAAAAAAAATAAAAATATATATTATATATTATATAAATATATACTTATATATTTATATAATATCTAACATAAATTATATAAAACAATATTTTAAATATATAAACATTTTAAATGTATACTATATAAATATTTTATATATTTTAAATATATAAAACATATATATATTTGAAAATATATATTATATGTAACAACATAATTGTAATATACAATAGTTTTTCCTCACCACTTGTAAGCAAATTTCAATGCCAATGTTGTTTTTATTGACAATTCCTTTTGAAATGTTGTGCTATTTCCAATTTTTTTTTATCAAGTACTATATGAACATTGTTACAGTTAAATCCTTAGTCCAATTATTTCAAAAATATAAATTATTGCAGGCAAAATTACTGGGTAAAAACAGGTGAACATTTTTAAAGGTTTGGTACATATTGTACATATTGTGAAAATCATTTTCAAAAGTTGAATTAATTTATGCCCCAGAAACACTGAAGATGTGTGTTTTTCCATGTCCTTGTCAACATTGGAAGTGCATTTTTTCTTTTCTTTTTTCTTTTTTTTTGAGACAGAGCCTCAAGCTGTCGCCCTGGGTAGGGTGCTGTGGCATCACAGCTCACAGCAACCTCCAAGTCCTGGGCTCAAGCGATTCTCCTACCTCTGCCTCCCAAGTAGCTGGGACTACAGGCATTCACCACAACACCCGGCACAAGCCCGGCTTTTTTCGGTTGCAGCTGTCATTGTTGTTTGGCGGGCCCGGGCTGGATTAGAACCTGCCAGCTCAGATGTATGTGGCTGGTGCCTTAGCTGCTTGAGCCAGGCGCCAAGCCGGAAGTGCATTTTTTCATAATTATCAATCATAATTGCTGTTAGATTTTGAACAATATCATGCTTTAAAATATAGTTATTTCATAAATTGTGTGTTCAAGCTCTTTTTCCTTTTATTTTAGATTGTGCTTGTATTTTATTGATTTTTTTTAGATCTCCTTATATATAAATCATTTTGTCTCTTTGCCTACTGAATATTACTTTTCTTATATTTCTTTTATCTTGATTTGCTTATGGTATTTTATAGTATTTATAAAATTTATAGTTTGTGGTATTTATAAAATTTTATTTTGTAAATAATCACACTGTAGCTTAGATATTTTGTTTATGGTTTTTCTTTACCGTTATGTATATATAAAGACCATCCTTAGTCTAAATTACATAAAGATATTTTTTCTGATTTTTAAAGTTGCTTTTAAAATATTTTCACCTAGAATTCATTTATACTTTATTTTGGTATACAGCAACTCAATCCTTGCAGTGAAAAGCTACTATGTACCAACTTACTTAAAATGTCTCTCTTAGCACATACTAAGTATTTGGGTTAGTTTCTTATTTTGCAACAGATTGATTTCACTTTTGTATTTTATAGTTTGGCTCACCTTATAGGATTTTGTCTTGCAATAGAAGTGGGTAAGCATTTATAGTTATCCCTTTTACCCTTGAGGGGTTGGTTCCAGAATCCCTCAGAGTTACCAAAATCCAGGCACACTCCAGTTCCTTATATGGCGTGCACAGTGTTTGCATATAACTACTCACATCCGCCCATGTACTTTAAATCAAATCTGCGTTACATATGCATCTAATGTAACAGATGTAAATACCATGTGAATAGTTGTTATACCGTATTAATTTTTCTTTTTTTTTTTTATTGTTGGGGATTCATTGAGGGTATCTTTTTATTATTATGTTGTTAGTTTTTATTGAGTTTTTTCCTGGAATATTTTTTATATGTCTGGGCTGTTTATTTTGACTCATCTACTAGTTGTTAGGAATATTTCTTTCAGTAACTTTAGGTTATATGCATGGATTATAATTGTACTGAGTTTGGAAAGGTCAATAAAAGAAAGCAAGTGACTTTTACTAGTTGCATTTACTTTTTCTGTCATGTCTAGAGTTAAGCTATGGAAGTTTAGTTTCATAGTCACCAGTCTCTCTACCTCCATCTATGTTGTCTTTACTTTCATTTCCAAGAAACAAAAGTACCAGCCCAGCACCATCCATCGCATCTTCTTCCATCCAGCCTGAGGAGGAAAACCCAAAAAAGAGCTTGGCCCTTCCTTTAAGGAAACTTCCTAGAAGTTGCATATGCCATGTGGGATTACATCCCATTGACCAGAGTTTGGTCACATGGTCACAATGAGAGGGAGACTGTGAAGTGTAGTCTTCATTCTGAACAGCCATCTGCTCAGCTACACATTTGTTCCTGAGATAGAAGAGAATCGATATTGGAGTCAACTAGCTGTCCCTGCCATTCTTCCCTTTTGGCTGCCTGAATACCCATGCACTGTTGCTCCCACTCATAGAACATACTCCTTCCTCCCAGGGAGACAGCCCCACGTCCGTGCTGGTCCAGCACGGCATCCAAACCAACCTCTTCACCATCTGTCCAGTGCGGCTCCTCATGATTCAATTTATAGCCTAAAACATACATGTTCTGTCCTTCCCAATGCTAAGCTGTATCAGTGAAGGAGAACTATGATGAGCAGAATAAAAACTTAATTTTGGAGAACAAAAAGAATTGGAAACACCTGGTAGTTACTGACCAGTGGCTACTTGTGTTTCTGATTCCGTCCTTCCTGCCAATGTGATCTATAACAATAAGCCGAGTCACCTTAAGTGAGACCACCACAGACCCCTCACCTGGCAGCACTGACGTCTACACCTTGCTCCTCATCCCTGGGGTCATACCTGAGGCAGGTTTTGGAAAGGTGGCCCTTCTTGGGAATGGTGGACCTTACTAGTTCTTTTCCTACTGGTGCAGATTTAGAGACAAGGAGTTGCTTAGAGATTGAATGGTTACTGGCTTTTGAGTCTGGGCTTGTGATTTCTTTGGATAAAATTCCCCTAATAATTTAGTAGGTTTCTCATCTATTTGCTTCCCATCAGTTTCATGTGTAAGCAAGTATTAATAAAAATCTTGTTTCCATATAATTTCTTTTTCTTTTTTTTTGAGACAGAGTCTCAGGTCTTGCCCTTGGTAGAGTGCCGTAGCGTCACAGCTCACAGCAACCTCAAACCCTCAGGCTTAAGCGATTCTCTTGCCTTAGCCTCCCAAGTAGCTGGTACTACAGCACCCATCACAATGCCCGGCTATTTTTTTGGTTGTAGTTGTCATTGTTGTTTGGCAGGCCTGGGCTGGATTCGAACCTGCCAACTCCAGTGTATGTTGCTGGCATACCTAGCTGAGCTACAGCTGCCGAGCCTCCATATAATTTCTAAACCTCATTTTCTTTTTTTTTTTTTAACCAGCCTCTGTGTTCTATGCAGCCCTCCTGTCAATCAACAGTGGTGACCTTGAAGTTGTTTAAACAACAGGCTTTTGTGATAATCCTGGGTAATCTGGCCATTTCCATCAAGTTGGAGTGTGTTATCTGGTAGAAAACCCTTAATAAAAGATGTCTGAAGAGGAATTTAGGGCCAGAGTTTTATATCTTGCTAATAATAGGGCTTTAAGCCATTACTGAAAATTGCTTTAGTGTGGAGTTTAGGAGAAATTAGCTTTTTTCAGCCCTATACAATTTCATATCACCAAATTCTTAATCAACTTAGACTGAAGACTATGGGCAAAAAATATGTCTCCAAGCAAAGCTGTATTGCTCTCCGCCCAGCTTGCTGCCCACCTTGTAAGGCAGAGTTCATCTGTCTTTTGTGGGATGTTGCCTAGAATCAGAAGAGGCGGCCAGTACACCAACATTCTGATTGTTTGTCCTCATTTATCTTAATTCTTCCTCTACTTTCTGAGTACAGTATTTCCTTTCTCTTATTTTCATTTTGTTTGGAGCCTTCAATAATGTCCAGGTTTTTTCTTTGTCTCCTTCCTTCCCAAAGAGTCTTCCTCTCAGATCTTTTTTTCTTTAAACTTTAATCTTCCCAATGTATTTATTTATTTTTTTAATTTATTTTTTTATTAAATCATAGCTGTGTACATTAATGTGATCATGGGGCACCGTACATCTTTCAGATCTTAACCTGGTGGTTGGTTACCAGTTTGGAAGTCACATAGCTGGTTGGGGTGGGTAATGCTTGAAAGAAACATTCCTTTTGATCCTCTCAGCAATCCCTCCTTTTCCAGTGTCTGGAAAAGGTGAGTCATAATTCTGCCTATGCTCTTTTTATCTTTTATTTACTTCTACATTATATCTACTGTAGAGTCCCAAATTTAAGTAGCACCCTCCCATAGTTGTGACACTTATAAACAGTCTCCCCTGTTTTAATTCTTTCTTCAGGCAGGACTGTGAAGCAGGAAAGGTAATGATGCTGGTCCTCTGGGTGGCATCACTACCTAGGAATTCCCAACTTAAACACATGACTACAATTATAGGGAAGACCAGGACAGAGAGGCACAGCAAGTGACCTTACACATAAAGCAAGATGTGTGCATTCTTCTGAAAGGAACCCACAGCCAATCTTGGGTTTGGTCTAAATTGTTTTTCAAGAACTTTATATGAAATGACAATAACCAGATCTGAGGACTGGTGGAATGGGCAAGGCCACTTGTTCATGTAACAAATAAAAAGCAATTAATTTCTTAGGAAAATATGGTCCTATATAATTGTAAGTACATGAAACTACAAATTCTGCTCTCAACTCTGGAGGAACCGTGCTGCCAACCTTAAACCATGACCATTCCAGAATGCAGCCTACACAAAATCACATGTTGTCAACAAGGAAGAATATTTTGCTCCATTATGAGTCAGCCTGGGATGCAAAATTAGAGAAACTTTGCAATGAAAAATCTCCCCCATGTCTCATTGAATTCTTTGCTTAATTCAAACCTTTCCTTTCACAGTTTTGATTGTGCCTTTGCCCATTTGGACGACATTTTATGGTCAGGCTTTAAGAGCAATCCATCCATGCCTGTTTGGCTGTCTGGAACTTAAAACAACAACAACAACATCGTCCAGAGAAACCCGATAAAATAATAGCCTTTTAAACATTTGGTGTGTGTGTGTTTCTGTGCTGCTCTTGAGTCTTGAGGTCTCCCTCTTTCCCCTTCTCCAGAAAGGAGATGGTTCTTGCAGGGTGGCTGGGATTGTCAAATGCTGAGGCAGAGTGAATCCAGGCTAGCAGCTGTCTACAATTCCTTGATGGGCCTCCTTTAGAAGGAAGATTGATGTGAATCAGCAAAGCCCTCATTAAGTGAGTCACACCATTAATAAAAGGTGCAGATTGCAAAGTGGTGTTTATTTCAGTGTTGATAGAAACCAGGACACAGTGGCCTTGAATCAAAAATAACCCTGGGCCAGACACATTGAACTTGGATCAGATCTAAAATCCCAGGCAGTCATTCCTTCCCTGAAGGCAAACACGAGTCCCAGTGATAATGCAGCTTTCTTTATCCTGCAGATGGCTTGATCTCCCATCACTGGCATCCACCTCATGCTTGACAGTTTACAAAGCCTGTCCACTTACAACTCCCTTGCTCTGACATGAGTAAGCCTTAAACAATGATTAAGTGCTTGCACTCAGGTGTGAGGTAGTCCCGGGTCAGAATCGCAGCTTCAAACTGTGTGAACTTGGTTAACTCTTTTAAGCTCTCCGAGGTTCAGACTACACTGAATAACCTCCAAATCTTCTTCCTCCATCAAGTAACCCTCTCCAATTTGCTCCTGTGGGCTCAGCATGCATACCTTCTCCAATTCATTAGTGAAGATAATAATAGCATCTCCACCAAAAGATATGAAGATTGAACTGGGTAATAAAATTAATGAAATAATGCAATACCTGGCACATAGTAAGAGCTCAAGAAATGTAACTTTGAGATTCTGGTAGTGTGGGAAACCAGCCCTGAGAGAGTTTATTGGTTCAAGGTCATGGAGTAAGGAGTGGAGGCTGCTGCAAGTTGAAACAGGCTCTGCTGACTTCAAAGCCAGAGTTTTTCAGAGCTACCCTCGGCACAGGTCTTTGAAGAATAGACATGTTTCTTCTGGCCCTGTTCAATTTCCAGGAAATGAAACTGTCTTTCACTTTACCCCTGGAACTCATTGCTTTACTATTTTGACCATTCTCACCCTAGATTTCTGTGTCAGCTGCTTCAATGCTAGTGAAAAAGACCAAGCCCTTGCCCTCAAGGTGTTTGCTAGGTAGTAGTTGTTACTGTCACAGCAACTGGGCCATTGTAGGTTGGTGTGCTGGCTGATATGTCATGTATAGGATGAGTGGATGAGTATCTCTTCCAGCTTGGTCAGGGAGTGAGAAGAGGATGATCAATAGTCTGGCAATTAGTAGGTGGTCCAGTAAATATTTAAATGGCCAGCATTTCCTTGAGGAGGCAACACTGCAGCTTCAATCTGAAGTATAAATAGGTGTTAGCCAGTAAAGGTGAAGCAGCAGCCCTGATTAGGAAGGAGGAATTCTGTGGGCCAAGGGCTCCAGGGCAGAGGGCATATCGTGTTCAGGGAATTGCAGTTGATGCGGGTGCAGAGCCAGGAAGGGGAGGGTGTGCTGGGGCAGGGGCCAGGGACACCTGGGGAAAAGGATTGTTTGTGCTATGTTAAAGACTTTGGATCTTATTCTAAAGGCAGCAACTGCTTCCAAGAAGAACATTTTGACTAGGTGATTTGATGTCATTCTGTTGACATCATCATGTTTTAACACAGGGAGAATTTGGTAGGAGTAAAACATAACCCTATATGTAAAAGCACTCTTTCATTACCAAACAATGAACTCTACATTATTCATGGAATATATGATTTCTTAGGTCATGCCCAGGCAGGGGATAAATCTGTTTTTTACATTATTTGGTAAGTTTTTAAGTTAAAGGTTAACAGCTATAAAAATATTTGAAGAAATGTTAAGTTATCTATAATTCTCATATAAGTAGGTAGAAAAATATGGGAAACATTAAAAGATGTGTCTAAATAAATTCAGAACTTTCTCTGAGCTTCACAAGAAAAACTGTAAAGAGCTAAAATACAAATAGCACATTAACATTTTTTGTAACACATATGACAAAAATGACTATGCCAATGTATAAGTACTTTGTAAAGATCAAAAGGAACAGGATGACAAGTATAACAGATTAATGAATAAAAGAAAAAATAATCTGAATCCATGAGGTCAGTGAATTGTGTCTGTCTGGGAAGGCTGGGCACACAGCAGGTACTATGCATTGAATGAATGAGATGATCTTTAATTTTAGAGATACTTTAAGAAAACTTATAATCCTAAAAGATCTATTTTTCAATCATTAATTATGATTAAAGATATTGATAATATCTAATTAGATTTTGAGAGGACATAGAAAATTTCAACTATGACACACACTTAGAAACAATCGATGGGGGGAGGGAGACAAGATGGCGGACTGAAGCCAGCTTTCAACAGAGGCTCCCGTCCAGAAGGAGAGTTAAGGGACAGGAATTTAGTAAGTATCCCGGTGGACTTGAGCCACACCAAGAGAGAAGATTGAAGAACGCACATCAATACTGCTGAGGCAAGCTGTGATCACAAGGACGCAAACAAAATGTACAAAATCCACCACCAAGCGGATGGGAGTCCCCCTCCCCCATGAGACCGGCTCAAGAGCCCCACAATTAAACAAACGGGCAGAAATTAAAGGCCCTCCCACTACACTCCACGGGAGAGACCTTCTAAAAACTGGACCTACCTCCCCTACTGGGGTGCCGTGGCGTTCTCCTGCCGGGCATAAAACTGAATAAAACTTTAAAAATCCTTTGCCGGCAACCCTGAATCCCCAACACTCCCCTCCCGCCCACTGAGGTCTGGAGGCCTGTCCCCCAGGAGTTCGGATTCTTGAGTGATTTCTCAAGGGGAGTGGACAGTCCCCGAGTTGCGACTGGTCAGCATTGACTCTGAGGCATGCGAGTGAGGAGAGGGCACCGGGCTGAGGGGGGTCACCCCTCGGCGGCACTTCCCTGTGGTGTTGTGCAGCAGCCCTCCCCGTGCATCAATACGGCCAGGCATAAAACTGAATGAAACTCTAGCTTCCCCCCCACTCTCACTTGGGGTCTGGGGGCCTATCCCCCAGGAGTTCGGATCCTTGGGTGATTTCTTGAGGGGAGCGCACAGTGCCCGAGCCGCGACTGGTCAGCGCTGATTCTGAGACACGCGAGCGAGGAGAGGGCACCGGGCTGAGGGGGAGTCACACCTCGGCGGCACTTCCCTGCGGTGCGGTGCAGCAGCCCTCCCCGGGCAACATTATGGCCCGCCGGGCACAAAACTGAATAAAACTCTAGCTTCCCCGCAGAGTGCCCCTACTCTCACTCGGGGTCTGGAGGCCTATCCCCCAGGAGTTTGGATCCTTGGGTGATTTCTCGAGGGGAGTGCACAGTGCCTGAGCTGCGTCAGGACAGCGCTGACTCTGAGACACGTGAGCGAGGAGGGACACTCTGCTGAGGGGAAATCAAGCCTTGGTGGCACTTCCCTGCGGTGCGGTGCAGCAGCCCTCCCCAGGCGGCAACAATACGGCTGGGCATAAAACTGAATGAAACTCTAGCTTCCCTCCCACTCCCACATGGGGTCTGGGGGCCTGTCCCCCAAGAGTTTGGATTCTTGGGGGATCTCTCGAGGGGTGTGGACCCAGCATAAACTGCGGCTACTCAGTGCTGACTCTGGGGCACGAGACAGAGGAGAAAAGGGTCGGCTGAGTGCCCACACCAGAGCAGCAGTTCCCTGGAGGCAGAGCAACAGCCGTTTTTTCTTTAACAGAAGAACGGCTCACTTCTGGATATTCTGAGGCCACACCCCCTGTCTCCCTGGGCAACCAGAGGAGGCCACCGGTGAGCAGGGGATTTCCTGACATTGCTCACAAACCCGGGAAGCGTCCAGGGCGGGGCCGACCCAGAGAGGTGATCGGACACAAACCTTCAGCAGCAAAGAGGACACAAACCTCCAGCAGCAAAGATGTTTGAACTCAGAACAGCCCGTCTTCTGTAGGCGATTTCGGCAGGAACAGAGACAGAACCCCGCAAAGTTGTCTGTTCTGTTCTGTTCTATTAACAGCATCCATCAGGGACGGGGCTAAGCCTGAGTGAACACCTTCTTCCCAGCACCTGCATCAAGCACTCAAAGATGTCACGCCCCATCTCCTCCTGCTAAATAGCGGCAGTCTGTGGGGCCCTGGCAGACTTCCTTGCGATTCAGGCAGGTGCAAACCCCTGGAGTGTCTGTTCACTGCAGGCAACTGGGTTAGCCATCTGCAGAGATACCAGTGACTGGGTCCGACAGAGGGGCAAAGTGGGGAAGGAGACGTCAACCTTCACAGACTGCTCTGTTTGCTGGGTGGCTCCTGACTCCACGCTGCACTGGGATGAGCCATGTCAGAGGAGTCACCAGGCCCTTGTGATCCAGTTCCCAGAGACCTCTTGAACTCTCCCACCCGAGACAGGTGCCGATTGAGACAGTTGATTTGGACCTTTTGAACGCGGCTAATAGACTGAGGACTTTTCAGGCGGTGCCCTGGGTGTGCGGTTGTAGGAAGGTTTGATTCTCCTTTTCCAACAGGGGCCAGAGGGGGGAAGGTTGGGTGACTTAATTGCTGATTTTTCTACACAGCTGAGACTTCAAGCCAGAGTAGAAGTTGCAATAGGATTGAACAGAAACCAGCTGAAAACAAAACAGAACCACTTAGCTCCACCACACAAGACAGGGCCCCATTTTCTCAGGCCACAACACTGTACGGGCCCTTGATAAAGCCCCAGGGGAAAAATCAAAGGGAGTAAAATAACCATGGGGCAGAATCAGTGGAAAAACTCTGGAAACATGAATAACCAGAATAGATCAACCCCCCCAAGAAAAGATACGGCAGATGTGATTGAAGATCCCATTCATAAACAACTGGCTGAGATGTCAGAAATCGAATTCAGAATTTGGATTGCAGACAAGATTAATAAAATGGAATTAGGAATTCGAGGAGAAATTCAAAAGTTGTCTCAAGAATTTAACGAATTTAAAGACAAAACCACCAAAGACTTAGACACACTGAAGCAAGAATTTACAGCCCTCAAAGATATGAAAAATACAGTAGAATGCCTCAGCAACAGAATGGAGCAAGCAGAAGAAAGGATTTCTGACATTGAAGATAAAGTCTTCGAACGCTCCCAATCTCTCAAAGAGGAAGAGAAATGGAGAGCAAAAACGGATCACTCACTCAGAGAACTCTCAGATAATTCGAAAAAAAGCAATATACGAATAGTTGGGATTTCTGAGAATGATGAAGTGGCCTCGAAGGGCACAGAGGCCCTTCTGCATGAAATTATGAAAGAAAATTTTCCAGACATGCCTAGAGAATCTGAAATTCAGATAGCAGACAGCTTCAGAACCCCAGCACGATTCAACCCCAATAAGTCATCCCCCAGACATATCATAATTAGCTTCACTAAAGTTAACATGAAAGAGAAGATTCTCAAAGCAGCCCGGTGAAAGAAAACTATTACGTACAAAGGTAAGAATATTAGAATAACTGCAGATCACTCTGCTGAAACTTTTCAAGCCAGAAGAGAGTGGTCATCAACTTTTAATCTCCTAAAGCAAAATAACTTTCAACCCAGGATCTTGTATCCAGCTAAACTGAGTTTCATCTATGATGGAGAAATTAAATACTTCAATGACATTCATATGTTGAAAAAATTTGCCATAAGTAAACCAGCTCTTCAGGATATTCTCAGACCTATCCTCCACAATGACCAACCCAATCCTATACCACAAAAGTAAACTCACTCAGAAACTTCGGATCAAACTCCAACTTCCACACTGATGAAAGAATTAAAAATGTCCACTGGACCTTGGAAAAACTCAATACCCAAAATTCCACCAGACTTATCAATACTCTCCATCAATGTGAATGGCTTAAACTGTCCTCTAAAGAGGCATAGGTTAGCTGACTGGATACAAAAACTCAAGCCAGATATTTGTTGCATACAAGAGTCACATCTTAACTTAAAAGACAAATACAGACTCAGGGTGAAAGGATGGTCATCCATATTTCAGGCAAATGGTAATCAGAAAAAAACAGGTGTTCCAATTTTATTTGCAGATACAATAGGCTTTAAACCATCAAAAGTAAGGAAGGACAAGAATGGTCACTTCATATTTGTTAAGGGTAATACTCAATATGATGAGATCTCAATTATTAATATCTATGCACCCAACCGGAATGTACCTCAATTTATAAGAGAAACTCTAACAGACATGAGTAACTTGATTTCCTCCAGCTCCATAATAGTCGGAGATTTCAACACTCCTTTGGCAGTGTTGGATCGATCCTCCAGCAAGAAGCTGAGCAAAGAAATCTTAGATTTAAACCTAAGCATCCAATATTTAAATTTAGCAGACATCTACAGAACATTTCATCCCAACAAAACTGAATACACATACTTCTCATCAGCCCACGGAACTTACTCCAAAATTGACCACATTTTAGGTCACAAGTCTAACTTCAGTAAATTTAAAGGAATAGAAATTATTCCATGCATTTTCTCTGACCATCATGGAATAAAACTTGAATTGAGTAACAACAGGAATCTGCATACTCATACAAAAACATGGAAGTTAAATAACCTTATGCTGAATGATAGCTGGGTCAGAGATGAGATTAAGAAAGAAATCGCCAACTTTTTGGAACAAAATGACAATGAAGACACAAACTATCAGAACCTCTGGGACACCGCAAAGGCAGTTCTAAGAGGGAAATTTATAGCACTGCAAGCCTTCCTGAAGAGAACGGAAAGAGAGGAAGTTAACAACTTAATGGGACATCTCAAGAAACTGGAAAAGGAAGAACATTCCAACCCCAAACCCAGTAGAAGAAAAGAAACAACGAAAATTAGAGCAGAATTAAATGAAATTGAAAACAAAAGAATAATACAACAGATCAATAAATCAAAAAGCTGGTTTTTTGAAAAGGTCAATAAAATAGATAAACCTCTGGCCAACCTAATCATAAAAAATAAGAGTAAAATCTCTAATCTCATCAATCAGAAACAACAAAGACGAAATAACAACAGACTCATCAGAAATCCAAAAAATCCTTAATGAATGTTACAAGAAACTTTATTCTCAGAAATATGAAAATCTGAAGGAAATTGACCAATACTTGGAAGCACGCCACCTTCCAAGACTCAACCAGAATCAAGTGGAAATGTTGAACAGACCCATATCAAGTTCAGAAATAGCATCAACTATACAAAACCTCCCTAAAAAGAAAAGCCCGGGACCAGATAGTTTCACGTCAGAATTCTACCAAACCTTTAAAGAGGAATTAGTACCTATATTACTCAACCTGTTCCAAAAGGTAGAAAAAGAAGGAAGACTACCCAACACGTTCTATGAAGCAAACACCACCATGATCCCCAAACTAGGAAAAGACCCAAGAAGAAAAGAAAATTATAGACCAATATCACTAATGAATATAGATGCAAAAATATTCAACAAGATCCTAACAAACAGAATCCAGCAACACATCAAACAAATTATACATCATGACCAAGTTGGTTTTATCCCAGGGTGTCAAGGCTGGTTCAATATACGTAAATCTATAAATGTAATTCAGCACATAAACAAATTAAAAAACAAAGACCATATGATTCTCTCAATTGATGCAGAAAAAGCTTTTGATAATATCCAGCATCCCTTCATTATCAGAACACTCAAGAAAATTGGTCTAAAAAGGACTTTTCTTAAACTGATAGAGGCCATCTACAGCAAACCCACAGCCAATATCATATTGAATGGAGTTAAATTGGAATCATTTCCACTCAGATCAGGAACCAGACAAGGCTGCCCATTGTCTCCATTGCTTTTCAACATTGTAATGGAAGTTTTAGCCAACGCAATTAGGGAAGAAAAGGCGATCAAGGGTATCTATATAGGGTCAGAAGAGATCAAACTTTCGCTCTTCGCAGATGATATGATTGTGTATCTGGAAAACACTAGGGACTCTACTACAAAACTCCTAGAAGTGATCAAGGAATACAGCAATGTCTCAGGTTACAAAATCAACATTCATAAATTGGTAGCCTTTATATACACCAACAATAGTCAAGTTGAAAAAGCAGTTAAGGACTCTATCCCATTCACAGTAGTGCCAAAGAAGATGAAATATTTGGAATTTACCTAACAAAAGATGTGAAAGATCTCTATAAAGAGAACTATGAAACTCTAAGAAAAGAAATAGCTGAAAATGTTAACAAATGGAAAAACATACCATGCTCATGGCTGGGAAGAATCAACATTATCAAAATGTCCATACTACTCAAAGCAATATATAATTTCAACGCACTCCCTATTAAAGTTCCACTGTCATATTTTAAAGATCTTGAAAAAACAATACTTCGTTTTATATGGAATCAGAAAAAACCTCGACTAGCCAAGACATTACTCAGAAATAAAAACAAAACAGGAGGAATCACACTACCAAACCTCAGACTTTACTACAAATCAATAGTGATCAAAACAGCATGGTATTGGCACAAAAACAGAGAAGTAGATATCTGGAACAGAATAGAGAACCAAGAGATGAATCCAGCTACTTATGCTATTTTATTTTTGACAAGCCAATTAAAAACATTCAGTGGGGAAAAGATTCCCTATTTAACAAATGGTGCTGGGTGAACTGGCTGGCAACCTGCAGAAGACTGAAATTGGACCCACACCTTTCACCATTAACTAAGATAGACTCTCATTGGATTAAAGATTTAAACTTAAGACATGAAACTATAAAAATACTAGAAGAGAATGCAGGGAAAACCCTTGAAGAAATTGGTCTGGGTGAGTATTTCATGAGGAGAACCCCCGGGCAATTGAAGCAGCTTCAAAAATACACTACTGGGACTTGATCAAACTAAAAAGCTTCTGCACAGCTAAGAACACTGTAAGTAAAGCAAACAAACAGCCCTCAGAATGGGAGAAGATATTTGCAGGGTATGTCTCCGACAAAGGTTTAATAACCAGAATCCACAGAGAACTCAAACGCATCAGCAAGAAAAAAACAAGGGATCCCATCACAGGCTGGGCAAGGGATTTGAAGAGAAACTTCTCTGAAGAAGACAGGCGCATGGCCTTCAGACATATGAAAAAATGCTCATCATCTTTAATCATCAGAGAAATGCAAATCAAAACTATTTTGAGATATCATCTAACTCCAATGAGACTAGCCTATATCACAAAATCTCAAGACCAGAGATGTTGGCGCGGATGCGGAGAAAAGGGAACACTTCTGCACTGCTGGTGGGAATGCAAATTAATACATTCCTTTTGGAAAGAGATATGGAGAACACTCAGAGATCTAAAAATAGATCTGCCATTCAATCCTGTAATCCCTCTGCTGGGCATATACCCAGAAGACCAAAAATTACAACATAACAAAGATATTTGTACCAGAATGTTTATTGCCACCCAATTCATAATTGCTAAGTCATGGAAAAAGCCCAAGTGCCCATCGATCCATGAATGGATTAATAAATTGTGGTATATGTACACCATGGAATACTATGCAGCCTTAAAGAAAGATGGAGACTTTACCTCTTTCATGTTTACATGGATGGAGCTGGAACATATTCTTCTTAGTGGAGTGTCTCAAGAATGGAGGAAAAGGTACCCAATGTACTCAGCCCTATTATGAAACTAATTTGGGGCTCTCACATGAAAGCTATAACCCAGTTACAACCTAACAATAGGGGGAAGTGGGAAAGGGAGGGGGGGGTGGTGGGTAGAGGGAGGGGGATCGGTGGGATCACACCTGTGGTGCATCTTACAGGGGTATTTGCGAAACTTGGTATATGTAGAATGTAAATGTTTTGGCACAGTAACTGAGATAACGCCGGAAAGGCTATGTTAACCATTGTGATAAAAATGTGTCAGATGGTCTATGAAGCGAGTGTATGATGCCCCATGATCATATCAATGTATACATTTATGATTTAATAAAAATAAATAAAGAAAGAAAGAAATAAAAAAGAAATAAAAAAGAAATTTTTCAATGGAACTGTAAAATTCAGAAAAAAAAAAGAAACAATCGATGGGTATTAAGGAGGGACTGATTAAATAAGTTAGGATGCATCTATGCATAGGATGAAATACTATGCAGCCATTCAAAATGTTTATGTAGACCTACACCATCTTAGCACGGAAAAATAACATGGGGTATACTTGAAATTAAAAATTGAAATGGATAAATTATAGAAGGAATAGTATAGTTCTTTCCCCCATTAAATATGTTTGCTTTAGGTTTTCAGGAAAATGTGCTAGTTAATTAAAGAGATTTTTCTCTGTTCCTAGTTTAGCAAAGCTTTTTTTTAAATTTAAGTTTTAAATACAATGATGCTAATGAAAGCATTGGTATAAATCCATTTTTCCCTTCATAGGTCTCTCTCTCTCTCTTTCAAATTCTTATTTTAATGACTACTTCCCACAATGTATTTAGATGACAGCCTTTTTAAATTTAGTCCTAGCCAAATATTTGATGAATTGTTCATTCTGAGGATATTTCCTGTCACCGCTTCTCACATTCCCCTCTACCTGGTCTTCGATCTGTCAGTTATCAAAATTTATCCAAATATTGTCCACTTAATTTTTTCTACAATTATCTTTTTCTTTCTTTGCACTAAATATCAAGTCAAGTTTCTGGCCTAGTCCATTAATGCATAAATTTATTCTTCTTTATCTATATCTCGAATGCTATTTAGTTCATCTAATTGAGATTTTAATTTTAGTAATAAAATTTATAATTCACAAGTTCTTTAGTTGATGCTCTATCCCTATTTTAAAAAGTCTGTAATATCTGCTTCATATCTGCCAAGATTGAAATCATATTTTTAAAGTATTATTTTCATTGCTTTATTAAATCTATTCCCTTAAGTATTGTATCAGTCAGCTATTGTTGCTTTAATGCTGTGTAACAAATATTCCCCAGAATGTAGCATTTATTTTTCTTGCTCACAGGTCTGCAGACTTCGATGGCTCTACTTTAGAGGGCATTTGACTGGGTTGGGTTCCTGGATTCAGGTTGGAGTCCAGTCTGTCCAACTGTACACTCTCCTTGGACCAACTACTACCTTGGGGCATATCCTTCTCCTGTTCTCCTGGTAGAATACAAGAGACCAAGCCAAGTGGTGGAAGCATATTTGAAGCTTTGGCTCACTGCCAGAACTGCAAACAGTGATTTTTCTTTGTATGCTCAGTCTTTAACTTGATTATTCTAAATTAGTGTTTCTGTGTTTGGCGGGGAGGAGAAAACTTGGTGCCAGATTTGGTGCACCTGGGCCTGTCTTAACGATGGTGCAGTGGGTGTATGGATGTCTTGCCTGTGCCTCCTTGGCACACACTGTTCTAGTGCATTGTGGTTTCTTCTTGCAACTTTTCATGACTCTTTGCCTAGGGGCTTTTTCTGGCCATGGTAACTTTCTCAGTTTGTGCTTAGAGCAGGATGCAGAGGACAGGACGTGGGAGGCCAGTCAGTTAACATTCCTAGCAGCAACTTTCAACCAATCATGGCCTGGAAATTGCACTTGAATGCATTAACTTACTTGTCTCCTGGTGGGGTAGGGGGGCAACTCAGAGGTACATGTTACACAGTTTCACCACCATCACCCCAGGATGAAACCCAGTTACCCATGAGGGGACCCCCTCTTTTATGCACCCTGTATAGAATTATTTCTCTTCCTCCTCTTACTTCCCCACTTTCCAACAAGTGATCCCTGGAATTACTTCCAAAATCAGCAACTTACATTCCAGCCCTTATCTCAGTGTCTGCTTTTGGAGAAATCCAGCTTAAGGCAAATGGTTTATTTTGACAATAAAAGGTAATGTAAGCATTATATTTCCTCTTTATACTCATCACAATTGCCTAAATGTTCTACAGTGACTGTGCGATCAGGTAAAAAAAAGCAAACAAACCACCACACCAGTGGAAAGAACTCAGTCATACCTCATTGCTATAAATGTCCCTTATTTTTTTCCCTCATAAGTAGGAAAAAATGAATAAATCAGATAAATTAATATATTCTTTTCCCAAACTAAAACAAGCAACATATTTGGTGTTTCTGACCCTAATTATAATTTGGAAGATGCATTGAAGTTAATAACTTTAAAAAGAGCAAGAATCTCAAAATGCAGTAAGCTTTCTCTAATTTAATCACAAAAGAAGAGTCTGGAGAAAAAAAGCCATCTCTCATTTCTTTAGAGCCCACAGATTCAAACATCATGTTCATCTCAAGAGAACCAGCGTGCAAGAAGCTGTAATGTCTGTGGAGTCATCACAGGCACCAGGTCCATCTGCCTCCCTCCTCTCCACTCCAAGGGGGCCAGGGTGGGAAAGGGGGCAGTCAAAGCCACTCCAGTCTCTGACCTCAAGGACGTGGTGCAGAAAGACAGAAAACTAATAGATATATACATGATCCAGGGGATTGCAGACTGCGATACATTCTTTGAGGGAAATCAGGAGAGAAATGTGTCCGACAGAGAATTACTCTGGAGTGTATTAGAATTTCTCTTTAAAATGAGAAGGGGGAAATTGTCAGGAGAAGTTTTATTTGAGCTAAATCTTGAAAGAAGAGAAGATGACAGCTAGGTGGAATTGAGGCCAAGGAAAGAGCAAGGATAAAGACCTGGCCCTGGATGAGAATTTGCTTTGTTGAGAGGAACATAAAGCAGACCAGTGAGTCTGGAGAATAGTGAGCGGTCACATGTTGTGAAACAACAACAACAACAAATCCCCAAATAGATCCAAAGCTCTGTATTCAAGTAGGCTGAAACACATTACAATGTCACACAAACTCTTTTCAAAGGAAAGAAAAAGGAAGAGACTTCTCGTACACTGTTTGTGGGAGTATAATTTGATGCAAACATTGTGTAAGGCTATATATGATTTCATCTTTACTTCAAATTCTGTCATATGGCCTGAAATTTTATAATCAGGCAATACTTCTGCCCTGGCAAGCTTCTGGAACATTTGAACCTGTTCCCTTCACGTGTACCATGCCATGATGCACACCTGGGCATGGACACACGGTGGTGGGAGAAGTGCAGCAGCAAGTCTAAAATCCAGGCACCAAACAGGTATTTCAAGGTAGAATGACCCGAAGGACTCAAGTCCTTACAGCAGCCATGAAAATGTTAGATCAAATATCTAAGACTTGGATCTAGAAGAAACCAACTTGAGACTATTTTTGTGTTGCTTCACCCATGTCCAATGCAGGTCTTTCTGGCATTTTTACATCCTCCTTAAGGGTTCCAAAACTTTTCACCATTTATAACACTTTACACCCACCCTGCTTCGAAGAAACACAAGGTTGGTCTGTGTAAGTTAAATATTTGATGGGGCCCCGTGCTGTTGTTGCACCATTTCCCCTGGACGATGCAGGAAGAAGCTGGGAGCTCCAAAGTAGCATATCACAGATGCCAGTTTACTGCAATCAACCTTTCAATAATTCCCAGTTGGACAAGATTCAATCCAATAAGAAAGAAGGAAAGTGTCTAAGTCTATTAAACTACCAGGTTCCTGAATTTACTTAAGTCACATATTAATTTCCTTTCCTGATCTCACTGCTAAGCTGTCGAAGCTCTCTCCATGCATCACTGAGTCAAACTATTTGGGGGTCAATTAGGTTGAATTGCTTTGCTATTAATTGGATCACAGCCCAGCAGATTTAATTCCATCTCCAGTGTGAAATGGTCCTTTGTCTAATCACTCCTATGTCCTCTCTCTGAAAGCAACACAAGGGATTATGTCATCTGGTGGCCCCCCGTGGTGTCAACCTTCAAATAAGCCATATACAACAACATCCCAGTTAACATAATGTTGTGTATAACTGTTTGTGAGCCGATTGAGGTCCTAGGAGCAATTATTTTACTTGATTCATAAAGGCATGGTCTTGTTTTCTTTTTCTCTTCTAAACCTAATACCATAAATGCAATGGTTTATTACTTTTCGAGTTGCCCCTTTTAATCCCCATTCTTTATAAGCCTTACTCTTCCAGAATGGAATTTTCTCCCACCTCCCCCAGACCACTTTCTTTACAAAGTCAAGTCCTGTTCATCTTTAGCACCTTTGCAAGTGCCCACAAGTTTCTGCTTTTAATGTTCTCAAAAGCCCACTTTCCTCCCAGCTGACTGGAATGATTCCAAGAGTCCTTTCAGAAGCACAATTCATAGTATCCATTTTCATTGAGAAAGAAGTGTGGAATCTTGAAGGAACAACACAGGTTCTTCTTAGCTGCGATATTTTTGTAGCTCTTAAAAACACCTGGATGTATTCTGTGATATTTTTGATGCTAAGAATTTCTCCTTCCTAGTATGGATCTAACCCACAGCTGGAAATAACATGTTCTCCAAATCCCCCTGCCAAAGAGTTAAATATCTTCCCAGCATTTTAAATCATTTAAAGGCACTTAGCCACTCAAAATGGTATAAATTCTCCTTCTACTCACATGGAAAGCATTGCACAATTAACAAAAGAGCATTAGGGGCTTCAGGGCCAAAGTTAGGACAAAAAAAAAAAAATCAGGAAAAGCAAATACTCCAGAGATTTATGAATGAAATATTTTACCTAAGCCATAGTGAAAAGCTCATCAGGAGTGGCCAGACAGTCCTCCCTTGGTTACACCCCCAAAACTGTTATGAATACACTTGTTGTGGCTGCATCTACTAGGTGAAAAACAGGTTTGTACAAAACAAACATCTCATAAACACCTCTGGAATAAATCAGTTACTATTTTTTTTTTCTTTTTGAACAAAGGAAGAGGTCCAACTCATAGAAATACTTCAATAGAACATGCATTGGGGATGGGGAGCTTTCCCCCTGTTCACCCCTGCAGCCCAGGCCACCATCAGCTCCTACCTGGATGCTGTAAGAGCTGCCCTACCAGACTTCTGGTTTCCACTTTGACACTACCATTCAGTCCTCTTCAAAGAGCTTTCCAAACCATGTCACCGTCCTATTAAAACCTTCTAGTGACTTTCTCCTCCTCTTAGAGGAAAGCTCAATCCCTTTACCAAGGCCCACAAACCTCGTGTGACTGGGTTCTGTGCCTTTTTCTGCAGCCTCGCCTGCACTCTTGGTGTTCTCCCTGGAATCACCACATGGACCTTCTGTCCTCAAGATGTACTGAGCTTGTCCCCACTCAGGCCTTGAGTCCTCGCTGTTCTCACTGCCTGGAGCAGACCTTTCCTGGCTGTTTTTCTGGAGTGTCCCATCTTTTCAGTCTCGCCTCACAGAAGTTCCACTCCTATCTAAAGCAGACCCCCCTTCACTCCCAGTCACTTTCTGTTCTTCACCATGCTTATAAGTTACCCTGTTTATTATTTTTTCGCTATTTCCTTATTGGAATAAAAATGTCACAAGAGTAGGGAGTTTTTATGCTTTGTTCAACATTATTATATCCTCAGTATAGTTGATCCCTGAAGAAATGTAAGTTTGGACTGTATGGGTCCACTTACATGCATATTTTCTCCTACCTCTGTGCCCCTGAGATCATTCCCTCCTCCTCTTCCTCCTCCTCCTGAGCCCATTCAATGTGAAGACAATGAAAGTGACAACTTTTATGATGATCACTTCCACTTAATGAAGAATAAATATATTTTCTCTTCTTTGTAATCATCTTATATTTTCTTTTATTGTAAGAATACAGTATATAATATAGAAAATATATGTTAATAATTGGGAAGGCTCTGGTCAACAGGAAGCTATTAGAAGTTAAGTTTGGGGGATCTGAAAGTTCCATGCGACTTTTCAGCTGTGCAGGGGTCAGGGGCCCTAACCCTCACATTACTTAAGGGTCACCAGTACTTAGAGCATTGTCTGATAAATACTACATATAGCCTTCAACCAATATTTGTCAATGAATGAATGGTGAATTTGGAAATACGCTCTAAAATATAAAGGTTACTCGTGAAAACAATTCATTAGTGAACCAAAGATAATTAATTCATAGTTGTGCCCCATGAGTGACCATTCTTATGATGACAAAGTAGTCCATTATTTTGAGAGAAACTTTTTCTGTCCCAGGCTCCATGTGTTCAAACTACTTCAAAACAGTGTTTTTCTAAGATCCCTGATGATGTAGGAAACCTGTAAATTTACAGCCATCAGACCTGGTTCTAGGAGTCCAGGTTGAAGCCTGAAAATTTAAATTGTTAATAAGTACTTACAGGGGCTTTTTATCAGTAAAGCTTGAGAAACACTGTAGACCAAAGGTTTGCAAATTTTGCTATACATTAGAATCCCAAGGTGCAGGTTACAACCTCATAATAATAAATCAAAATGTTTAGGGGTCAGACTCAGATATCATTGTTTTCTAAAACTCTATATTGTTCAAGTGTGTCCAAGTTTGATAACTAATTCTCTAAAACAGTATTTCTTAAACTTTAACTTCTTGGTTGGGGCTCAAGATGCTGTTTCTTCAGGAAACTCCCAGCAGTGTTGATCCTGGGGGTAGAGCTGCTCGGGGCTCTCCTTGGGTAATATATTTCTGGTGGATGCACAGGTAGTCTATCTAATTCATGGTGTCCTTGGCCATGTTTATGGTATAGATACATTTAGGATCCTGTGGTGGGGTCTGTGGTGTTGGGCAAGGTTGGCACCTTGGTGTGTTGGACAGTGTGAGCAGAGGATATCTGATGGGCTCAGAAGCAAAGTCTCTTTGTCCTCCTGCGCCTCCTGCCTTCTCCCAAGATTCCTCTTCCCCAAGGCAAGTCATAGAAATCAGAGCCCTTCTCTCCCACTGACAGCCACAAAACCATTTTTCTTTCTTTTTTATAGACCTCATTTTGGAGGGGCCTTGCCTGATAGCTGGGGGAAGGAACACTATACAGGAAGGCAGAGCAGATCCTGAGCAGGTGGGCCTTCCTGGTGCCTCTGCCACCCCCATCCCAGTCAATTCCCATTAGATCAGATCCTTTCCTCCCATCACATTTCTACATGGCTGTCCATTCTTTATTGAAACTAAACATAAAAATAGACGGTTGTCCCTAAGTCTTTGTGTCTTATTTGGAAAGCTCCCATGTCCTATAAAACGTTGGTAGATAAATCTGTTGTGCTTTTCTCTTGCTAACATGTGTTTTGTGGTAAGGTGTCAACCGTGACTCTCATGATGGGTGAGGAAGTGTGTCACACCCTTCTTCCCCTGCAATGAGAATGCTGGTATGTTTACATACAGCAGTTGTGCCCTTGTGCCAATCATGTTGCCCAGCTAAGTATATTTTGTCATGGACAAGTGTTCTTCCTGGATTTTTGGGCTGAATGATGTATTTTTTATTGGTAAACATACTTGAGAGTACACTTTGTGTTAGGGTCATGTTAGGTGCTGTGCTCCTACAGCTAGGACAATGGCTGTAAAATCGAGAAATAAATATCCTCACATGAAACATAGTATTTCTGTGCTTCCTATCATTTCACAGTGATCTTCTATCTTAAAAACACATGAAAATACTCAAAACTCTCCAAACCTTTGAAACTCATTGCTGAGTTGGATGACAATCTTTTAGGTATACTCATGGAATGTAAATGTTTGCAACCATAGATAAATAGTTCCAGTCCTTGTTTTAAATCAGAGTCTTGATTCTGGCAACACATACCGTATTTTTCTGTATGTATATATTGTGCACCTATGTTTTTGGCCTAAACTTTCAGGAAACTGCCCCTTAGGAAAGTGGCCTGCTCCCTGCTGGAAGGGATGCATCTGGAGGAGGGCTAAAGCTCCCTGGTAAACATGCAGATCCCATCACCCTCCTGTGCTCACCCACTCTGTGAAGGCTGCCCCTTACCTTTCTCCTGGGAGCCCTCCCCTCCACGCCACATCAGGGGCTGTGGCTGAGATGACCATGTGTGTGGCCTGCAGAGTGGGAGCTTCGGAAGCCACCTGGCCTACAGGCAGCCAGGCAGGTCCCTGGGGCCTGTGCAGGCTTCCTGGTCCCCCTCGGCATGGCTGCCGTTTGCTGTTCCAGTCCACCCTGATTATAGTGCTCAGCAGAGGCTGGTGCCGCCTGCTCCCACTGGTTGATGGATCCTCGTGGACTGGAACCCTATGCACCTTTGCAGGCCCAGGTAGGAGGGTCGGCAGCCCCAGGAGACTGGGGCTGTACACCCAAGATGTGCTACCCATGTATAAGGCACAGCCTTATTTTTCCCTCAAAATTTGGGCAAAAAAGTTCATATCATATATGGCAAAATATGCTACAAGTTGCTAAAGTTGATTGATGGTCAATTTTGGGGTCTTGTAATTATCTGTCACAGCAAGACCTTTCTATAAGCAAAAGCTGTGAGTGTGAAAAAGAAGTTTCCCTTGACTGGCTTTGGTCAAAGGTCATGTCTTTATATTCAATTAGTTGGACCTTTGGCAGTTTCATCACCGAACAATAATAGATCTGATTATCTTCTTAATGACTGACATAATCAGATCCTTTATTGACAAAGCCATTGCTTAGTATTTGACCATAATGAAAGTTGAGAAAAAAATTGATTATTTTTTTTGGTGAAGATTAATCTGTGCCCCTAAAATATGGAGTCTTTGGAAAGAAGGAGGTGTCATGATTCCAATAGTCCATTGGCATCAATGACTTAAGTGGTTCCACCATGAAGTCTTGAATTAGAATACAAAGTTAGTTAACATGAGAAGCATCCTTATGGCTTGAATAGTCTGGCAACAAGACAATTATTATTTCCTTAAATCAATGCAAAGAGTCAGATAGACCGAAATAAAGTATTCTAAGTTCCGCCTATGGAAAGAGAATCTGTAATAATCTAGTGAGGTCTCATGGTTAATAGAGGGTATTATCACATAGTGGAAATAAAACCAGTCTTCCCACTTGCTAACCAGGCAGAATTAATCAAGCTCCAGGGTAATTCAGAATTCAATTCCCCTATGTCTGAAGTTGAACCTCAAAATCCTTTCTATTTTCAAGATTCTGTGAATCCATGAGAGTGTTTCAGCTGGGGTGCTTCTATAGTGGCTCAACTTAAGAACTGGATGTTTGTAGTTTTAATGAGCAGCCTTCGTTTTCTGATGGTCTCTGATGGCCAGCAAACTAATTAGAGATTAACACAAGTCTGTTCTAACCTCTCAGACTTGAGAGTTCTGGATTTACTTGGGAATAAAGTGAAGATATTTGTCCTTTGAACTGGGCTCTGCAGGTACTTTTCACTTAACAAATGATACAAATTCACTTAACAAAATAAGAGTACATACAGCCACATATATGTTTATTCAGCCCCTTGCAACCAATCCCCCTGTCAGCACCTCGGTAACACTGTTGTGAAAACAGCAAGGTAATTGCCAAGTTCAATCAGCTTCCATGATGTAATAAATGGAAAGACCTATGAATTGCTCCATTGCTAGACATTGAGGCTGGGAATGATGTCATTCTTTAAAAATAAATAAGCATAACCTAATGTCTTTTTATTAATAGTCAACTAATTGCTGCTTCAGAAGAAGGAAAGCTTTGTAGAAGAGAATGAAAAACTGCCCGTGACATCATACTGACAGCACAAAAGGGACTTTATTCTCTGTTTACACACACACACACACACACACACACACACACACACGCGCGCGCGCGCGCTTCTTAAATAATGAATCCCTAGATAACACGGTAAGAAACATGAAAGGGGTGTCAGCAATCTGATTGGTTTACAGCTAGCAAAACTTAGAGACTGCAAAGTGACAGACTAGTACAATGTGTCACATGGTAACGGCCTTGACTAGGGAGGAAGAGGAGTGGAGGTTCAGTTCTCAGTGGTCTTTCCTGTGGTCACTAGGCACCCTTTATTTAAGCCTCCACACCTGCACAGACATTCCCCGTGCTTCTCTTTGTTAGTTCAAGTGCACTGTGACAACTGCAAAGTCCTGGTCAAGTTCAGCTTGGTTGAATGAAAATAGAATTGGTGAAATGGCTTTAGGAAAGGGAGAAAGGCATTTAAAAAAATTGAACAAGACCAAATCATTTATTTATCAATAAGGAAAGTTTAAAAGTCAAGGCACTATGCAAGAATCTGATGATCCAGGTATTATGATCCTTAAGTACGTATGACATTAAAGACTGAAGTTTTTCTTATCAATGGGTTTGAATGCAGTATATTTTCCCCCAGGAGATTGACTTTGTCCATTTCTCATCTACTCAGAATGTATTTTTGTGGCTATTTTTGTAGCACTAGAAAAAAAGAAAGGTCCTTTTACTTCTGGAGTGTGTCTGTTATATTTCCTACGGACAGACATCATAAAATACTTGCTCGAATTGAAATGCATGATTCACTGTTACTAGAAAGTCAACCCCACATACATTACCATATATAATGTTGATGGCAATATGCCCCTTATTTTCAACCTGGAATTTCCCATGCTGTGAAAAATCAACATGCAGGTGAGTTAGGTGAGGTATTTCAAGCTGGTTCATTACTAAAAGGGAAAGTGATCCAGAAGGAATCATCAAGGGAAAGCAATCCTGGTACCTAGTTCTTGATCAGGGCCCTACCAGCTGTGGGTAAGCCCCACTTCTAGGTAAGGCTACTCCTTGAGGATCCTTTGTTACTGAGTCACTACTGGAGCATTTATGAGTTAATCAGAGAAATAACTTGTCAATAATGTGAAACCATTTGAGTGGCCCCTCTTGACTGGAAATGTAAATGCAAATGGCCACTTATTTCTGCCATCCCTTCGCAGGTTGAAATTACCCTGTTGAGCTTCTAAACACCCACTGTGCTGCCCAAGCACAGTGCCATTTAGAATTAGATGCCTTCCAGGAGCCTGGCTGGTGACAAGGACATGAAGGCTAACAATAAGAAGGAAAATAAAGAGGCAGACAGCCTAGGAGTGGATGCTGATGGAATCCCCCTTGCAAGGAAGCACAGCAATGCATTTGGAAGAGCAGAACTGTCATCAACAACTAGGATAATAACAGTTGGGAGGCAGGAAACATGAGTTCTATTCACTCACCTAAGAGTTGGTTTCTCAAAATGTGGTCCGGTTGGAAATGCGAATTCTCAGGCTCTGTCACCATCTGAGTCAGAAGCTCTGGGGCTGAGCACCAGGAATGTGTGTTCTAACAAGTCCTCCATGTAAATTTTGGAACCATTGGTGTAAGAAATTTGCTGAAGCCATGTCAGTTGCAACTTTTACTTTCGGAAAGCAATTCTACTCCTCTGCCACACAGAGATGCACAGACCCCCTTCCCACGCACACTATCCTCACTTCACTTAACTCTGCCCTTATTTACCCCTCTTTGATCCCAGCTGTTGACTAGGAAGGAGGGACCTGCAAATCGGAAAGAGAGAGTTTGTGCCATTCAATAGCTGTGGGACTTTGGGAATGTGCAGCCACTTTCCTAGCCTCAGTTTCTACATCTGCAAATGAGGGATTGGTGTAGCTTTTATTTATCCCTTTTAGATCTAATAGTACAAAGGTCTGAGAAGTTCTCAAACTCATTCTTTCTTCATGTCACCCATTGCTGAATATCATTATGGTCGCCAGATGGCAAGGGGAGCACTTTGGAGACAACTGTAGTGATGTTCGGCAATAGGTACGTAGCACTTTTTCTAGGACAAGTTCACTAACTTAGTTGTTGGATCTCAAATATAATTCTAAGATTTATCAGCTCTATTACTCTAAACCCTAAATGCTCACCTGACTGAGGCTCACAGAGGCATAAGGGAGTCTGACAATGTGCCTCAAGATAGCAACGCAATAAGCAATTGGAGTCCTGCAGATAGCGAGACCCTTAACCAAAAAATGTCTGACATCACCATCTGAGACAGGCCCAGCGATATGCATACAACAAATACTCATCCCTAAATTTATCTCTGCATTCTCGGGACAGACACTAAAGACAGTATTACTATCCATGAGAGCAATGCATTTCCCCAAAGGGTTATTTTCAATGATTAAATGGTAAATCCAGGTGAATAGGTATTATAAGGAGGTTTCGGAGTGGATTTTATTCAATAAAAACATGCAGTAATAAATATGAGCCCCAAACCACTGGAAAACATTTTGGAAACTGGTCAGTGTAAGCATTTAGGTAGGAGAGACAGCTTTGGGTTCGTTTTTATTATTTTATTTTATTAACAAATTTTTAGATCCTTTTATAGAGACAATTTAAAACAGATAAAAAATAAGTAAAATAGAATAATGAATCCCCCAACTTGTTAGAACCAAAATTTTATTTTATTTTATTTTATTTTTATTAAATCATAACTGTGTACATTGATATGATCATGGGGCATCATACACTAGGTTCATAGACCGTTTGACACATTTTCATCACACTGGTCAACACAGCCTTCCTGGCATTCTCCAGAACCAAAATTTTAGTCAAAGACTATAGTCAGGAAATATAGAACAGTGAACATGTTGAAGAGGGAAGATGAGAGGTCACACCAGGAAGGCCCAAGAACATCAGTAGCATAAAGCTGTCTTTCCAGAGCACCTGGAAAAAAACCTTATAAGGCTGGGCTTTGTATGGCTGATGTTGAGAAAGGCCAGGCACCAAAACAGCAGCGACATGAGAGAGGTGACTAGTCCTTTAAACACTTTAGTTACTTATACTCCTGATAAAACTGTAGGTATTGGGATAGGCACCATTTGTATGCCTATTCCATGGATGGGTTAGCAGAATCCCAGAAGGTTAGGAAGGGGCAGAAGGGATCTAGGAAGCTGGTTCAGAGTTGGCATCCTTACCCACTAAATTGCCTCTTCATTTCAGAGCTATTGCAGACCAAGGAAGGAGGCAGGGAGGAGAGGAGAGACAGAGAGAGAGAGAGAGGGAAAGAGGGAAACAGAGATGCTTCACACCAGTAAATGACACTCTCAGTTTGTATTGGGAAACCCCCCAAATAAAAAAAAAAATACTAATGCCTCACCCAAGGCAAATGGAGCTCATATCTCAGCGTGGTAGAGCCCTTCTCGGAAGCTCTCCAGGTATTCCTAATGTGTAGCCAAGGCTGAAACTTCTGTGAAAGGGCTTTGGGCATCATCTGTTTTGAAATCCCAGCTCCATCTCTGCATTTCCTCACTAGCTCTATGGGGAAACATCCTTTTATTCAGATGATCACAGAACAGATAGTTTTCTCTCTGGCACAAGTGCAGGTATTCAAATTAGAGTTGTTCTTTCTACTATTAGCTGCTGACATATTCAAAGCTAGAAGGATGGGTCTTGTTTGGCTTTGTTTTCCAACAATCTTAGTATATGACATCCAGCATTTGGGGCTTCAGCAGCACACTGGAGTAATAACTAACATATTAAAGGAACTGACTATAGTAATCAAGGCTTGTGCTCAATAAAAGTCAGCCATGCTGACAGGAACAGCGAACATCATTGCCCACAGATGTCTGACACTTGTGCTCAGTAAAACATAAATGCCTCCATTTGGACCATGTAAGATGTTTAAGTGTTGGTTGTTTTTTTTTTTTTTCTCTCCTACAGGTTTTTGTATGAATTGCCTTTTTTAAAGAGGCTAGTTAACAATGGCCAGGCTCAAGATGACTTGTTCTCTGCCTTCAGCTATTTGAAGGGCTTTGGATGATTATGAAGCTGAAACATTTATTTCTGTGCCTGTGAAGGACTCGGCAAGGAGACAGGAACATACGTTGATGGAAAGGAAACTTTTCAGTTGTACATGAAGAAGACTTCTTATTCACTGAGTGAAAATATGCCAGGATCAATTACCAAATGGTTAGACTCGGCACTCTCCTACGATAAGACGCAACCCTGTCCCGGTTGGATTTGCCTCCCCCTACCTAAACTACTTTCCTCCAACCCTGTCCTGGTTGGATTTGCCTCCCCCTACTGAAACATCTTTCCTTGGTTCCTTTGCATTCTGCAATTTAATATTTCACTCAATTTCCTGATTCAAACCAACCATGTGTCCAGAGTGACTTTGTAAACCCAATTTGGGCTGAACTAAAGCTGAAACTCCGAGTCTCTCTGGGCCTTTAAAGCTTACTGGTCTCAGGAGAGAGAACATTTTCTTGCCAAATCACTGCTCTCAAAACAAACTCTGGAATAGAAAGCTCGCTGCCTTGTGACTAACAGAGCACCTTTCTCTGCCATCTCCCCTGTGGAGTGTATGTGTGTTTTTATTTCCTTCCCGAGAGGGGCTATACTTCATTGGTGTTAAAGTGACCACTCCGGAGAGTTTATGTATTCTTCCATTTTCCAAAAATCAATCTTTGATTCCTACCTATTGCATTCACAGAACTTGAGAGCTGGAAGCAGCTGAGGTTGAGGCATTTACTGGGACATCCTGAGAGCATGAAGCTGAAGTTTCAGAAAGGCTGAGTGACTTACCCGAGACCAGGCGGCTTCTCCGTGTGGAGAGCAGTACCCTTTCCCAGTGTTCTCAAGCTGCCTCTGTGATTTCTTATTTTATAAAAAAAAAATCCTTTCTGAGTAGGGCCCCGGCCCCATATGCTGAGGGTGGTGGGTTCAAACCCGGCCCCGGCCAAACTGCAACCAAAAAATAGCCAGGCGGAAATTTAATACCTATATGAAAGTGGATAGAATAGTGTATGAACCCTCCAACTCAAATGATTGGACAACCTTGGTCAACCTTGTTATCATGGTCAGTCTTGCTTCTGGTGGGGTTCAGGACATGCTAGTCCATTATGAGGCACTTGGCATAATTTAAGAAAACATCTGAAGGAGGAAAGCTGCTCTGGCCTTCCCCTGTCCTTCTACCCTCAGGCAGCTTATGTAACTTAGAAAGAATTTTCTAACCTTCTCCTGAAGCAGATCACAGAATCCGCATGACAGGTACCCTCCTACACCTGGAGGTAAAGAGCATCCTTCTCCTTGAAGACATAGGGTCACAGAGAAGAATCTACACAGACAGACCTTGCTAAGTCCTCCCAGTTTAATACCATTAGATCCCACTCTCCTGAAGGGTCATATTTTTCTGTGACTTTCCTTTCTTCATCACAATAAACTCAGGTGTATCTGTCTGGTCTTCATTCCCTTAGGAAGGCCCTGTATCATGTCACCCTTACATTAAAGGCATTTGGGTGCTTTTCTCTTGTTAATCTGTCTTTTGTTATGGAGGCCTGAGCCATCAACCTAGAATGGGTTGATAGATAATTTTTTTTTCCTACGGTTTATCTACACCCTAACTCACTGTTTTGTCTCCCACATTAACTTGAAGCAAATTTTCTAGATATTGCATTACTTCCTTCATAACTATTACTTCTGTACAAATGCTCTTTAAACTAACCCCACATAGCCGCCATAATATTATTATACTTTGAAGTGCAAAACATTTTCCTGATATTATCGAACATGTGATTAAAAAAATGTTAATCGTCATGTAACTTTTTAACAATATTTTAGTGGAATCATTATTTTAAAGTAATAAAAAATATAAAATATCACAGATCTGGAGATTAAAATTTGGCTGAATGACTTTAAAATAAAAGAATACCAAGAATGTAAAAGGTTTTTAGAAAACAATTATAGATAATATGTGTTTTCTAATATCAGAGAATAGGATCAACAAAATTCTATGCTCAAGAGGCTGAAGAAAGTATAATTTGAACTGGGCCCTAACAGTTAGAATGCAAACAAGCAGAATTTAAAGGGGAAGATTCACAGTAGGGACAGATGTGCTTAAACTCTAAAAGCAGAAGTAAGTAAGGCCTATTTGTGAAGCGGTGAATAAAGCACTTGCTATAACAGACTTTGCTCACCTTTAAAAAAAATACTGAAGATAACTTTAGATATTCAGTTTGGAGCTGATTCTGAAAGTCCTTAAATCACGAACCCAGAGTTTTCAGCTTGTCTCTGCATACATGGGGGACCCAAGGAAGGCTTTTGAGCTATTAGAAAAGCAATTTGGTTTCATGGAGAATGGCAAAACAGAAATGTAATATTTTGTCATTATTGTACAAAATAAATTGAAGTTGAAGGAAGACCTATCTATTTCCATACCACCATCAGAAAATATAATTAGGGAAAGAAGCATAATTTAAATGATAGCCACCAACACACTGTAGATATTAAGATTTTTCCAGGAACATTCTAACATCATTTGTCAACAGACATCAAATTAAATTGGGGGAAAAAAAAAAAAAAAAAAAACATGACTAGCTTATGTCTCCAGTAAAGATATTTGAAGTTGTTTATTGAACTGGAATTCAATCTCCATAATTCTGCAGCTCCCTCTCTTCATCCATAATAATTCATCTTTATAATTAAAGCCTAATGAACCAAACAATTTCTCTCTTCATAATCAAGTTCAGCTGTGTGAGTGGCCAACATTAAAATAGAATCTTTCCAGTAAACAGATTCAGTTCTGTTAGTTTAAAGAGAAATTATTCTTTGTCTCTCAAAAATTTTACATTTAATCCCATTAATTAGATTTATTTCCTTAAGGATGCTAGGATGTCATGAAGAGTGCCCATAGGGACTCCTGATAACCCCCAGAACTAGAACAAAGCTATATAATTATTAAATTAATCAATTGATGCTACTTGAAATCTAAAATGTGCCTTGTCATCTGTGATCTATTGAGGGCCTTCCATTCATTTGTTTCATGCTTTGTCTTTTAATAATGCTTTGATTCTTGGGAGAAGGATGAGTAAGAAAGAAAAGGAAATTTCCATCTTTAAGTTCTCATTTAAAATTTAAATATTTCTTGAAAATGCAAGGCTTAAAGCTATTATCAGCTAATGTCTTTGTATATGATTAGCTGATACCTAGGTGGGACCAAAATGAAAATTCAAGACAGTTGCCTGTTGAAATGAAGGCCCTGCAGAAACAAATGCAGAGTAAAGACACCAAGGACAACTTTGTCTGTCTCTACAGCCATGCAAGCCACATCAGAGAGTTAAGTCACTTCAAAGAAATCACTTTCTTCCATTGGCATAAATGCCAGAGACAGACAAACTCAAGCGGCTACTATTTCTGCTAGAAAAACTTGCATTGTTGAAATCATTATAAATATGTTTTATATTTAATATAAATATATAATATAAATATAAATATATAATATAAATATTATAAATATGCTGCCTTATGTGTAGTATATAGCAGTATCTTCTCTGCTGGAGCCTCAAAGGCAAAGGTTTTAAAATGGGCCTCCATGTGGTCCACATATGTAACTATCTCCCCTTCATGATAAATCTTAGAAAGCTCATCCAGGTTGGGTGTGGTGGCTCACACATGTAATCCCAGCACCTTGGGAGGCCCCGGTGAGAGGAGTGCTTAAAGCTAAGAATTGGAAACTAGCCTAGGCTACGGAGTGAGACCCCCATTTCTACAAACAATTTTTTAAAAATTAGCCAGGCAGGAGCATTCCTTAAACCCAGGAGTTCCAGACTGTAGTGAGCTCTAATTGTACCACTGTACTTCAGCCTGGGTAACAGGGGGACACCCTGTCACATATAATATAAATGCCTTAACACAATAACTAAGAAAATGCTGTGAAGGCTATTTTAACCAGTTTGATTAAAACATTTCAAATTGTATATAAAACCAGCACATTGTACCCCATGATTGCATTAATGTACAAAGCTATGATTTAATAATAAAAAAAAGCTATAGCAAACATTAAAACATATATATATTTCATAGAAAGATGTAAATTTTTGGCTTCACTTGGGAAATTGGAAGATGTGAAAAAACCAGCCCTGCTTTCCCATGCAGCAGCAGCCACTGGCTTTCAGGAGCAGAGCCCGCTTTGGGAAGGGTGTAGATCCTGGTCCTCCTCCATTTCTGAAGCTCCATCCTCAGGGCTACATCACCCATCACTACCTTTGCCCTGGGACTAATGTTTTTTCTTCTGTAGAGAAATATGTTCCTATACCCATGTCTCTATAAAAAGTGGGAGATGAAAGATGCCCAGGAGGACAGCCGACTGTTCATTCACCTGCCAGATTTCCCACCTGGTGCCCGCAGGTGTTGAGTGCTTCCTCCTGCCTCAAGACCTTCACATCCATACCCTTCCTCTAACTGGTTTCTTTACATTTTTCTCCTTTCATCTTTTATACTTTTTATTTTATGATTTCCTCTTGTACTCTTTAAATAGTACCTTAAAACCTAGGATTAGCTCAGCTATGTCTTTCATTCTTTTTTCCACATTTTCACGCACAAAATTCCTTTGTTTGATTTCTTTCTCTTGGCAGTTTACCCTTTACCAATCCTCTGACAGGGAATTTAACTACCAGTTTATAATTTGTCTGCAAATATTATGAAGGGACTTTTCAAAACCTTGAAAGTTTGCTGGGCCCTCAAATGGCATTTTATGCCTATTAATTACTTAAGGAAAGGAATTGCTTTTTCTTTGTCTTGCCAGTGACTAACCATGTGAGAAATAAAGCAGTCACTTTATAAGAAAAAAAAAAGGATTGCTTAATAAAGATTACTGTAGAGGGCACTTACTTCTGTCAGAAGTCTGTAAACTTTTTCTTCAAAAGAACAGATAGCAACTACTGCAGGCTGGGCAGGCCATATGTCCTCTGTAGCACAAATGCAGCCTGAGAAGACACATGCATGAATGGGCATGGCTGTGTTTCAATAAAACTTTATTTACAAAAAGATGTTTTGATCTGTATCTGGCCTGGAGGTCTGTAGTTTGCTATTCCTTGGATGCATCATTTTAAATTATTTGGAGAAAATGACCAAAAACCATAATTTACTCATTCTCCTCCCTCTGTGTGGGGTAAAATATGAAAATAAAAAGACCAGTCAAGTGGTTATTGTAATCCAGGTAGTCAATTGATGTTCATTTAGCCCTACTCTGTTCTAGATCTGAGATAGGTCTACAAAATATGATAGTGAACAGGAAAGAGGGATTCCTCTGCATCAGGGTTTCAGAGTGTCAGGGAGGAAATACTCATCCTCCACTCTCTTAGGTTCAGTTCTGGAGGTCTGCAAATTAAACTGACAATAACAAGAGAAACATCAGATTTAATTATATTTGTATACATGAGGATTCACAAAGAAATGTGACTTAGGAGATGGTTAGAGTTTGGGCCTAATATACCATCATAACAGGAGATGGAGCAGGGCAGAAGGGCACTTCTGGGAGAACAAATGATTCTGAGGAATATAAATGGACCCCTAGAAGAACATATGGGCGATCTTGTAGTTTTATGACAATCCTTCTTTAGGTGATTTCTTTTTTTTTTTTTTTTGTAGAGACAGAGTCTCACTTTATGGCCCTCGGTAGAGTGCCGTGGCCTCACACAGCTCACAGCAACCTCCAACTCCTGGGCTTAAGCGATTCTCTTGCCTCAGCCTCCCGAGTAGCTGGGACTACAGGCGCCCGCCACAACGCCCGGCTATTTTTTGGTTGCAGTTTGGCTGGGGCCGGGTTTGAACCCGCCACCCTTGGTATATGGGGCTGGCGCCCTACCAACTGAGCCACAGGCGCCGCCCTTTAGGTGATTTCTTAATCAGGTGCTGACTTGTGCTGATTTCTCTTGTCTGGTGATGAAAATCAATCTTCTCTACTGGAGAAGCCCCTGGAGAGGGAGTGTGTGACAATTGATTTTTTGGAGAGCTTTTGCTTTTAGAAGAGGAAAGGAGTTCAGTAAAGGCCTCTTCTCGCAGCTGTTGATTCTCAAATGTCTTCTGCTCAGAATGATCTTTATGCCACCAAAGCATATCTGAGCCTCCTGGGAAAATAGGCAAGGTTATTGGGGGGATAAGATAGTAAGAGTCAAGATGTGACAGGAGAGGGTCCAGGTGGTGCTGAGTGCACAGTAAGGACAAGCAAGACCTCCCAGAAGAAGTGATATCTTCACTGAAGACTGGGAGTTGATGGAAGCTCAGCAGGTGGAGGTAAAGATAAGGTGTGAACTGTCAGCATAGGGAGAACTCATCAGGCAAAAAAGCCAGTCTCTAGAGAGGCCCAATGGCTTGAGTCGTGAGGAGAAGCAATGAGAAAATGGAAGTACATCTGTCTGTAACAGGGAAGATGCTGAAGGCGAGTGCTAGAGAAATGGCAGGCCCTGGGCTTTACTTAGCACATATGTAATCATTATGTTCTGTTTTCTTTTTGAGATAGTCTTACTCTGTTATCCCGGCTAGACTGCAGTGGCCTAGCCTAGCTCACAGCAACCTCAAACTCCTGGGTTCAAATGACCTTCCTTCTTCAGCCTCCCAAGTAGCTGGGATTACACCTGCCACAATGCCCATCTAATTTTTTTTTTTTTTTTAAATTTTTAGTAGAAACAGGCTGGTCTCAAACACCTGAGCTCAAGGGATCCTTCTGGCTTGGCCTCCAAGAATGCTAGATTGATTACAAATGTGAGCCACCATGCCCAGCCTACTCTCTGTTTTTTATATTAACCTGAAGTCAGGAACTATCTCTGTGGAATTCCTTGCTGCACCCCCAGTGCCAGATACATGATTAAATACTCAAAAAATACCTTTTGACTGACATTTGAGCACTAGGGTTAATTATGAAGGAGAGATTTGGTGCATAGTTTTTAATATTTGGGGGATTTTTCTAGAGGCCCCCGCCACAATCTGCTGCACAGGCCTTTCAGGACTCCAGCAGTGACATAGGAACCCATACCTTCAATCTTGGGCATTCTACCAAAAACACCTACAAACTCATGTCCAGCCTGCACAACTGTTATGAACATTGACTGCAGTTGTGGAAATGATCTTTTATCCTTCCTGAATCCATGCCCCATGCAGTGGAACTTGATAACCTCTCCTTTAAGGAGGTGGACTTGATATCCTGCTCCTTGATTTTGGCCTGGCTTATGACTTGCTTTTGACCAATAACATGCAGTGGAAGTGATGGTCTGCCAGGTCCCAATGACAGGGAAGAAAAGATTTCTTTTCTCACCCATCACTGGCTCCATGGGTAAGACCCCTATGACAAGAATCAGATCAGCAAAAGAAAAGCTTAAAAACGCATTTAGTATGAGTTAGTTTTACATGACACGGAGTCTTCAGAAATGAAGACTCAAAGAGGAAAAACGGTATGTTTTTGATTGGACAAAAGGGTTATGATCTCATGGTAATAGATGGGGAGGTGGAACTTAGCAAAACCCATTTGTTCAGATCCTTCTTGGTAACTCTTTGTTCTTGGAAATAAGGATATTTCTTTCCTCCAGGTATAAATAGGACACCTCTGGAATGAAGGTTTTATGATCTACTTTGGGGAAGGTCAGCCACGTTTTAAGTTCTGCTTCAGGGGAAAAGGGTTGAGAAGGAGTTGAGAGCAACCTTTCTGATTCTGCTGTTTTCTCAAATGCCAAGGTGACCCTATTTTGGAGTAGCATTTCCAGAATCCCACTCACAGAATAAGCCTTCAAAGCCTTATGTGGTTCTACTCACTGGGGAATCTATAGTATCATGTGTACAAGCCAAGACAAGTCTCTGGGTGTTGAAAGACATATGGCCCATTGCCACAGAAAAAGCCAACCAACCAGACACGTGAGTGAGGCCATCCTATACATGCCCCTAGGTGACCTGCACCAGTGGGCCTGGCGCAAATCAGCAGATCCACACAGCTATCTATCAGAGTAGTGAGCAATAAAGAATACTCGCTGTTTAAAGACGCTGGGCTTTGGAGTGATTTGTTACTCGGTATAGCTAACTGATACAGCAAGGAATGGGAATTCCTCTTCTCTGCTTTTTCTTATAATCTGTAACTGTTTTCTCCCCAAAGCATCTCCCCCATTTTTCTACTTAAGGGCTCTCTTTAAAGTTCACCTCCAATAAGCTTTCTCTGTTATTCATTTTTAAGATTTTAGTCATATTATATGTGGACTTCTAATCACCACTGAAAGTTGAAAACAGAATCTGAATATATATGAAAGTATTTTTTTTTTTTTTAAGAAAAAAGCAAGACACATATCATGCACTAACTCTGTGTGCGTGCTTGAACGACTCAATGTGCCTTGGGGAAGTTATTTAGCATTCCGAGATAACTTGCCCGTACCTGGAAGCACAGAAATTGTGTGGGCAGCCTCGAATGAGAGAAGAGACCTCTGCTCCATTGCCTTCCAGTTTGCTGTTCACGGAAGGAAAGGGACCAGAATGCTGTCCATCTTTTTGAAGTGGACACAGATTGCTCTGAGTGGGTGTTTCCTGCCTCTATCCAGATGACTGAACAGTGAATTTGCAGAAGTAACAGAAATAGGAGTTTTGACATCAGAAGAACTCTGCAGTCCACAGAATTGCACCCTTCTGTCCTTAACAGCCACTTATTAGCATCAGGAACTTTGGACCCAATGTCATTCAGCATTTTTACAAAACCTCATGCTAAGATTGTCACTATTATCAATATAGAGGCTAAAGGTGAATCTTAAATGTAGTGAAGAAAAGAGAGATGTAATTATTGAGGTTGACCATTAGCCCCCCCAAACGAATCTATGTGTTTCTGCATAAAAATACCACTACTTATTTTTGCAACTTAGTGTTTTCAAAGCGTGGTCTGAATATTTATGACACTTATAATGTGAGAGAAATGACTAAGGTGTGAAGTTACCTGACAAACCTCAAATCATAAAGCAACTTAATAGCTGAGTGGATAAACATCTGATGCTTTCGTTTGCTTCCTTTTATTAATCTGATGTTTTCTTGAGCATTTACTATGTGCCCTTGATGTAATGAGACTGACTCTACATATCATTTAGAATTTAAAGCAAAATTTTCTTTGTTAGTTTTACTCTATATGACTGTGTATGTGCGTAAATTTGAATTGCCAATTTAAAACCCCTGTTTTAATAAGTTATACATTTAATCTAGTACCAGTCAGAAATAAACAAAAATAAATATGGCAAGAAACAATTTAAGGCACTAAATGAAAATAGTATTCTTCATCTTACAGGGGTATATGTGAAACTTGGTAAACGGTCTGTGAAGCTAGTGAATGATGCCCCATGATTATATCAATGTACACAGCTATGATTTAATAAAAATAAATAAATAAATGTGGAGAAAAAAATCATCATATTAGACATGTCTGAAAAATGATTAGAAAGCTGGTGCAAGTCCTTTTAAGAAAGCTCAAGAGATTAATTTAAATAAAAGTATGAGCTTAAATATTAAAACAAGTAAATGTTCCAGAGTTGTGTGTTGCTGGCAGGAAATGAGAAACATTTGAATTTTCTCCAGAAATCAGACTTTAAAAGGTAGCATTAAATTATTGACCCGTATATAGTTTTATAAGCTCTATTACTGGCAGATTAGCTTAAATCAGTGATGAAT
This sequence comes from Nycticebus coucang, assembly GCF_027406575.1. Lineage (NCBI taxonomy): Eukaryota > Metazoa > Chordata > Mammalia > Primates > Lorisidae > Nycticebus > Nycticebus coucang. Next base: position 15,009,551 of record NC_069797.1, read on the forward strand.
CTCTTTTTGTCCCTCTTCAACTCAGTCATCCAGTTAGAAACAAAAGAACTCCCCAGAAAACAAATCAATGGCGGTGTGCACCGGGGCAGGGCTGCCCAGATAGGCAGTGAAGCTGACCGAGGGGAGCGGTGCGGAAAGTTACACCAGGTCAGAGCCAGGGCATTGGCCCTACAGAGGGTGGGTGCGCCCGGAGTGCCTGATGGGGGGAGCAGGCGGTTTTCGCCCTGTGTCAGATGAGATAAAGCAATCCAGGATCCTGCAACTCAGCAGGCAGAAGTGCTGTGTCAAGAGGATCAATGGCTGCTGAGGGATGTGGACTTCCTGGTGTGGAGTGAAGCTGGACAGAGCTCCAGAGCCTGGGAAATGTCAGAAACGCCCTTCCTTTGCACTGACCAGCCTGCCTCTGCGACTGTCATGGCTTTGCCTCTAGGCCCCTGAGTGGCTCATGCATGGTCCCTGGGATCTCAGCTTACTCTGAGTTCACTGTCAGGAACCTCCCTCATGGACAACCTCCCCTGCAGGTACCAGCCCCTCACAGTCCTCCACACAAGGGAAGTCCAACCCTTTCCACCTCCAGATCCAGCTGTGGCCCTTCAACCTGGAGCTCAGCTAGAGTCCTGGGAGTCAGGGTTAGGAGCATGAGGGCAACAGCACCCCAGCACAGCAGCCATAGAAGTCCAGGTGAATGGTTTTGAGCAATAAGCTGTCTGAGTGACCAGTTCTGGGCAAAAGTAACCATTAAAAGTCGGAGGCTTTGTCATGCAAGAAGCACCTCCTCTCCTTATTCCCAAATTCCTCTTCTCTTTGATCCAAACTGGTTGGGGAGCTGATTTTAGAGTGATGTTTCTCCAGGTGTTGCCCAACTGTCAGGGTCAGCCTAGGCGTTTGTTGATATGCAGATTTGTATGCCCAGCCCCTGTGAAATTGAACAAGATGTTTGAAAGTGGGGACCAGAAATTTTTTTTTTTTTTTTTGGGCCGGGGCTGGGTTTGAACCCGCCACCTCCGGCATATGGGACCGGCGCCCTACTCCTTGAGCCACAGGCACCGCCGGGACCAGAAATTTGTACTATTACCAAGTGGCCCAGGTACATGGATGTTTGAGAATCATTCAAGTATTTTATATTGAAATGACCTGGGAGGTGAAGGCAATTCCAAATTCTACATTTATCAAAATGTTACCCGTAGTGATGGGCTGGTGAGCTGTAGGAGCCTACGGAAAGTGTCTGCCTGAGTCCGTCTTTGTTAGCTGTTGACTCAGGAAACAACATTTATTGGGTGTCTACTGTGCAAAAGGTGCTGGTCTGCAGAGAAAGACAGACAACTAGAAATCCCTGCCCTCAGGGATCTAACATTCTGGTGAGTAGAGACAAACCATAAGGGAGTAAAGTGATTCCAGGATTCTAGAGGGTGGAAAGTAGGAGAAAAATGGAGCATAAGAGGGGAGCAGGGGGCTGGGGCTGAGTGTGTGTGTGGAGGGTTACAGTTTTAAATAGAGGGGCCAGGAAGTCAGCCCAGGAAAGAGGGCTTCTGAACAGGGGACTCATGAAGGTGAAGACACAAGGGGAAGACCTCAAGCCGGGTCACCAGATAAATTAAGTTTGCTGTCATGGACTGAATTGTGCACCCCTATCTATCCATGTGCTGACACCCTAACCCCCACTGTGCCAACTGTATTTGGAGCAAGGGCCTTCCAATAGGCAGTGGAGGTTGAATGAGGTCACAAGGGTAGGATTGCAGTCTAATAGGACAGGTGTCTTCATAAGAAAGGAAACAGACCAAGTGCCCATTAACCCATAAATGGATTAACAAATTGTGGTAGATGTACACCATGGAACACTATGCAGTCATAAAAAAGATGGAAACTTTACATCTTTTATGTTTGCCTGGATGGAGCTGGAACATATTCTTAGTAAAGTAGCTCAAGAATGGAAGAAAAAGTATCCAGTGTACTCAGTACTACTATGAAATCAATATATAATCACCTACATATGCATGCAAATGATAAAACATAAGTATAGTCCAGAAAAAAGGAGGGAGGAGGAGGGGGAGGGTAGGAGGGGGAAACAGGACAAGGGAGGGCATTTGGTGGGACCTCACCTAATGTGCATAATGCAATGGTACATCTCAAAACTATTAAGAAAGAACATAATTGTCTCACCACAACAAATAAGTAATCGAGGTGACAGATGTGTTAATCAGTTTGATATAAGCATTTTCATCTTGTATATCAGATCAGTACACTGTACCCCATAAATGCATTAATATACACAGTTGTGATTTAATGAATAAAGAAAAAATTAAATCCAAAAAAAAAAAGAGAGAGAGAGAGAGAAGAAGGCCTGTGAGGACACAGCAAGAAGGCAGCTACTGACAGGCTGGGAGGGCAACCACAGGACCAGCCTACCCTGCCAACACACCTTGAACTTGAACTTCCAGCCTCCAGAAGTGGGAGCCACCAGGTCTGCTGAACTTTGTTACGGAGCTCAAGCAGCCTCATGCAGATTTCCAGTTACAATCCAATGTCAGATAAATAATAAATAATTTTTTAGTGCCAGTGTGCAGCATGCACGGCAAAAACAAAGTTGTGAAAATCAAGTGTATGCTACATTTTTATTCACTGAGTGTGGACCCCTGGCTATGAGAGTACCTGGGAGAAGAGGATTTTAGACAGAGTGAACAAGAGGTGGTGCCTGACATGGCCAGCATAGTGGGGTTTGTGATAGCTGTGAGCTTTCAAAGTAGTGTCTGTGTGAAAACAGATCATATAAAAAACAACCTGCCTCAGCTCTAAAACTAGTCTCACTCACCACCTTCACTCACCAGTCAAAACTTTCCAGATCCCCAGAACCTTCCTGGTGTGAATGAACTTTCTCATTTCTCCTTTTATAAAATCTCCAACCCTCCCTTTGTTCTTTGGACATATTGAAGAATACCTTGTCTTCATGTGTGACCTGAACTGCAATTCTTCCTTCCCCCTGAAAAATGTTACGTTTAGAGATTCATCTCTACATTTTTATTTTGACTTTCACACTTCGAAAGCATTTTCTCTGAAGCTTAGGTTTTACTTCCCATTTTCTACTTGGAGCAAAGGTTTTCTTTTATAACTTTCGAGAACAATGGCACGGCTCATCTCTGTCCCAACCGACTGAGCTGTACCTGGAATGTGGGGCTCATAAAAAGGTTTACATGGTGCACACCTTACACCCTTAGCCCTGCCATGGACACTGAAGTCTGAAATATTCTGATTTTCCAAGCCCCCCCAACCCTTACCCCTGTCCCTTAACCAGGTAAAGGGGAAGGAGGCAAGGGAGCTGGATTGTTTAATTAAGCTTTTCTATTTGGAAATTTTTTGTAAGTGAAAATCTAATTCTCCTGGTTAATTTTGCTTATAAAACTCTGCCAATTAAAACCTAATGGAAAAGAACTAAAAAAAAAAAAAAGTTAAAGCTTTGAAAACTTCCCTGCCACCACAATGGAAAACTGTTAGGTACTGTTCTATTCGTTCAGAAAGTTTACTGCTAGGAAAATCTCGTAACTTGTTTAATCCCCTGCAGCTGGAAAAAGGAGTTTAAGGTAGGTGAAGGAGGTTGTTAGAAGCCTTTTGCAAAGAGCAGAGGGAGAGAATTGTATTTCGTTGTGAATTATAATCATTCCTAGCTTAAAGAAGAGCCAAGCCTCGATTACAGGTTTGGGAAAATATTGATTAGGACTTAGTTCCTGTGCTGAATTCTAAGACCTTGTAGGTTTTACTTCTCTTACAGGCTCTAGAGAATAACAAGACAGCAGAAAAGTTTTTAAAAAATCATGTGTGATGATAATAGAAATGGTTAAATGGGACAAAGTGAATAAATGGATTACTTGGTTTTTCCTGGTCTGCAAGCTCAGACATAGAAATGTAATATTATTACATTAATCGTATTTCTAATGGTTTCTAATGATTGGACATTTATAGCACCAGAAATGTGCATTTTGTAGTTTATTTATTATTAAAAAGATAAAGCAATTTCTGAATGCTTTATTTAAAAAATCTTTTCGTTTACTCAATTTACTTTTAAATGAATCTAAAATGTCTGCAGTCAACTTGTGTGGTTTTGATGTGCCCCAAATTCCCTTCCCATTCTTTTCCGATAAGCATCCTCCTTCCTTCTGCAGGGGACACTTCCCCTCTCTGTTGTAACAGAGCTGACAGTCACACAACACTGTCTTCAGGGGCAGGTGAGCAGCCTAGGCTGAGTCCGTTAAAATAGCTCCCAAGATAGGACACTGTGAGGAGTCCGAAAAATGTCCAAGGAGCCCCAGATCCCCTGTTGGGACTTTTACTATGCTGACTGTGTGGAGAAACAGCCTTGTCTTTTCTGCTTTCTCTGTGGTTGCTAACTCAGGATAAGTAAGGCTGCAGTGGCCTGGTCTGTGTGCTTTGCCATGTGGGAAAGAGCTTTACGGAAGAGAAAAATGATCCCAATATATAGGCAAGTACAGGGGAGAGAGATGGGTTGATGAAGAGGTAAGTGGACAGTTAGAAGAAAAGCAAGAGTGAGAACCACATTTGTTCAGTTCTTAGCTTCCAGTAGGTCCATTATTGTCCTCTGGGTATAGGACCCACCAGTCTCCTTACATATTGAGTTAAGTTTCCATCTAGAAGCCAAGAGCTCTGACTAAATAAGCACTAATTCCCCTATAATATCTCTGACTCAGGTTTTATATGAGATAAAACATATATGCATATCTATGAATACAAAACACAGTTTCTCTTTTCCTCCAAAAATTATCAGTTAGAAAAGAGAGTGTTATAATATTTTCAAATCCTTACAAATTCTCTAATGCTGTGTTTGCTTTCCCAATCATTTTAACAACATACCAATTGGGAAAGACGCCTGAAATAGCTTATTTTGGTTCTTTGTGGTGTGTACCTGACATAAACTATTTTTTACATAAAAAAATAAAAAAGAATTTAAACAGATCCAGTAATTATTACTAGGGGTACCATATATTTTTTAAATCAAGCCATTTTTAAAGGTATTATTTTTTAAAGCCAGACAGTAATGTATGTCAAAGACCACACATAAACCCCCTCAAGAACAAATGGGAAAACAAACAAAAAACTGAACTTGTATTCTGAAAATGGAACTTGTGGTCTGGGACAAAAATTTCATTGTCATCATTTTACACAGCGATCAAGAGTACTTTTTCTCAAAAAGGAAGCAGAGATGCTGTTTCTGGGAAACCATGTTTGATGACTCAAGGGAAGTGGTTTAATGATGAGGAAGACCTCAATGCCTGGGAAAAGTCTGAATAACATTCCTCATCAAAAGTGACTGTGAGGGACAGACACAGCAGCTCACTCCTGTAACCCCAGTGCTCTGGGAGGCTGAGGAGGGAGGATGGCGGGAGCCCAGGAATTCCAGGTTGCACTGAGCTATGATCTGCCCAGTGTACTCCACCCTGGGAGACCATGTCTCCAAAAAAAAAAAAAAAAATAGAAATAGAAAGTGAACATGAAAGAGTGATATTTCACGTTAAAGGAGTGTTTTATATACATTTAAAATCATATTACCTCATTAGTTACTCGCTGGGCAGTAACTAATTTTACTTCTTAATCTATGTCACTAACATTTTAATTGACCTATCTTTCATTTTCTTTGATACTTTCCTTGGGAAATTGAGTAATCACTTATATTTGCAGGCATACAACAGTATCTATCATATATATTAGGTATATGCTTGCAAAGAACAAAAGGACATTTTAAGGGCCAGAAACACAGATTTCATTTGACCAATAGCTCTGGTGAAGGTCAGTGGCGAGGCTGATCAGGTAATGCAAAGTTTGTGAGCTTGAACTCCACCTGAAATAGTTATTCAGGGTGAGCTTTCTCTGGTTTCCCATAAAGAAAATTTAAAGGTAACTACTAAACGGCAAGCCAATGTAAATATTATAAAGCACTCTGCATATATTTAAGTGAAATTCTGCCAGTATTTTCTCTTCCTGCTATGCCCCAAAGTCCCATTTGTCTGTGGATAAAGCAAATGGGTTGATGAAGAGGTAAGTGGACAGTTAGAAGGCCTCGCCCCAGCATTCAAGTGAATTAAACACAAAGTCTCCGACCCTGTGTGTAACAGAGGATGGAGAGAGACTGATGGAGTGGGAGGGAGGTACAGTGCCCGCTCAGATGCTGGAAATTCCTTTCCACCACAAGCAAACAGTGCATGTGTCTCTAGCTGACTGCTCATTGGACTGTTTTTCCAGCTGAGTCTTGTTTTCCCAGCTGTGTCTGTCACCGTCACCACCACCTTCCCTGCTGCACTGCTGTGTCCATCCTCATCAAGAACAGTTTCCTTCAGTCTCTGTGTTTAAGCATTTGCTGTGGCCAAGCATTGTCCCGAGCACTCCAGGTGCTTCATTTTGCTTGTTGAATCTTATTTAGTGGATGGCACTGTATTAAATTTTAGGATTTCAAAAACACACAAACAAAATATTCCTACCATAAAGAGAATGTGGTACAGTTTGCGTGAGCCCAAGAGTTTGAGGTTGCTATGGGCAATGACACCATGGCACTCTACCAAGGGTGACAGAGTGAGACACTGACTCAAAAATAAAAGACAACGTGGTAAAGCAGGGAAAACACAGCATAAAGATAAAATGTTAGTCCATGCTGAAGGTAGAGCTAAATGGAACTAACTGGGAACAAACAGTACAAACTGCAAAGGTGGTTATTCTCTATTCATTAAATCCACTGTTCTTAGTCACATTGCCCAATATACTTTACCTAAATCCTAAATCACCTAAGAGATTTATGCAATGGGTACCAGTGGATACCAGAGATACCCAAACAAGTCAAGGGCAGAAATATAAAAAAAAAAAAAAAAATTTGAAAATGATTGAATATGACCACGTTCCTATTCTCCAAGGAGAAATTAAAGTTTCCGATTAAATCTAACGGAAATAAGTGAATGGAAGTTTTTGTTCTCAGAATTTCTATAATCTGCTTATTCTCAGGTTGCTGCCTTTTATGGGGTATCTGGGTTAAATGAGGATTCCTTTTCTAGGAGTTGTAATATTGGCCATATTCCACCAAAGGGAATACACTACCTAGGGCAATAGAGTGAGAAAAAAAGTTAAGTAATCTAAAGCAAAATAAACCAAAGATTCTCTTGTATCCTTCATTTTTATGTTGTTTGAGGGTCAGGAGGATTTGTAGAGTATCACAGATTCTGACTGGCCATAAAAGACTGGGGAAATAAACGAAAATCACCCCTTCCCTCCAGTAATTACCCATAATAAAATCATGTTTCTGGAATTCAGTACCCAATTCCAGTAGACACTGAATGATTTATTGGAAGAGCAACATAGACAGAGAAAATTAAAAAATGAAAAAAAAAATAATAAAAACAGAGACAACAATTATTGGGATCTTAGGTCCCAGATGCTAATTCTTGTACCAGGCATACACACTCCAAAGCCTGGAAACTTATTAGAAAATAGTTTCTGAAAAATTTCCCATCAAGTAACTCTGGCACCTTCCATAGGTGGGTGGATAGGCCTCAGCCAAACTGCAACAAAAAAATAGCTGGCTGTTGTGACGGACACCTGTAGTCCCAGCTACTGGGAGACTGAGGCAAGAGAATCACCTGAGGCCAGGAGTTGGGGGTTGCTGGGAGCTGTAATGCCATGGCACTCTACAGACGGGGATAAAGTGAGACTCTGTCTCTAAAAACATAAATAAATAAAAAATAAATAAATTTGTGTTATCGGTGTCCGTACGTGGATGGACATGACTTCTGTTACAAGTTCCACCAAACTTGTCTTCGCTCAGTCTAGATATGTCAGCACAAGAATTCTTCAACCCAAGTCTATGTTTGGTATTTTATTTTCAGAGGCCCAAGCTTGAGTTGTTAACAGTGTTGCTGGCTTGGTAAGTGTGTCCCTTTCTTTTTGTACCATGTGCGGGACTGAGATGATTGACTGTCTCCAACGGTCTTCTTTTCTGGTGTTCCCTTTTCTTTTTGGTCTAGATATTTACCTAACATAGTATTCTAGATTTTCTCTTATACCTATCCTTTTGCCCTATCCCCCCACCCAAAGTGAAAGATGCAACATCAGTGAGTTCTTAAGCTGCCAAAAATATCCATTATACAAACACCTCCCAGGTTTTCATGGGAGCACCTCCTGTCAGGCCAACATCTCCCCAGGCCTGGATTCCTTCTGTTCCTGTCTTGTCCTCCCTCAACCTTCCCTTAGAGAATGACCTCCATAAATTCCCTGGGCACAAGCTCTCAGGTCATCCATGACTCTCCACCTATAGAAACCATGCTGTCCTAAACTGATGTCTGAGATGTATTATGCTGTTCTAGCCACGTCCTTCTCTCCTCTCTATTCCAACTACAATAAAAGACACAGGGAGACTTTTTTTCTGATTATAAAACACATGTTCCCCATAAATAGTCAAATGATGCAAATTAGAATAAAGAAACTTGAAATAACTAACCTTGGCCTTATGTATGTAAACATTCACATATACTTGTAGAAACAAAAGATCATATCATGCTTCTGTTGTTGTCATAGATGTGATTGCTGTGTTTGTTTTGTTTTGCTCACCTTCTGCTCTTTCTCTATTTTTTAACCCATCCCCCTCCGGGGGACTAATGTTAACAAGCTACTAACTATCCTTCTAAATCATTTTCTATGGTTACATAATCAGAAGAATGACAAAGGTGTATCCACAGGCTCCCCGAAGGGTGTGGTAGGGGGTGGGGAGGCTTAGCAAGTTGTGCTTCATAGATTCTTCCAATATCACCCATTTTCCTCAGTCTCCAAACTCCTTCCACTGTAGGCCAAGGTTGCACTGGCATTTCAAACTCTTGATCAAGTTAAGGGTTTCGTTAGGCAGACTAACAGACTATTATTGCACTTGCAATGTAGTTAAAGCGATACATTGAAGTTCCCAAATCTGACTGAGAACATCATGTCAGAGAATTCTGCCAAATGCAAATTCAAATGCCTTCCACATTGGCTCAACACCCTTGGAGTCCTCTCCCACACACATTCCCCATGCTTCTGCTGGTACACATTAGCGAGGGTGTTTCATTCTTTTAGATTATAAACTGTCTTCTCCTCAGGCAATCATTCCACCTCTACATGAGGGCTGTGCAGGACTCTAATTGGCCTTATGAGCTCAGATACAATGGGAGTTGCTGGGTTCGAGTAGGGTGACCAGTCGTTCCAGTTTGCCAGCAAGCAAGGGAGTTCCTGGTCATGGGATTTTCAATACTAAAACCAGGGAAGTCCAGGGCAAACTGGGGTCAGTTGGTCAGCCTAGATGTGAATCGGATGGACCAGGTATAACTTTTCAGAGCACCTATCCCAGGTGTGGTTACTGAGAACATTTTATGTAGGTAAAAGCTACTTTCTTTTTATTGGGACGGAAGTAAAGGAACCCTTCCTTTAATGGAAAGTCAAAGGCAAGTTCTTACCTTTTGTCTATGTCTGTTCAAATGTTCTCATCCCTGGTCTCAGGGTCCCAGTCTTCCCCACTAACGCCCTGGTTGTAGCCTAAGAGGCATGGTGAGGTTGAGCATGTCCTCAGCATGTACCTACCTCCGCGGCCACTATACTCATACCTGGGGCTTAGCCCTCAGCTGTACTTCTAGGACAACAGGAGATGAGGACCCTTTAACGTTGCTGCGGAGATTTCTGATTTTCCATACATATCCTCAACTGTGTGCTCATGGTAATTAATTTTTCTTTTTCTCTGTATACTCTCTGAGCCCCAAAAATAAGCCAGATGCCTCCACAATATTTATTATTTCAATTCTGCCACAAGAAATTAATGTCACACCCTCATGACCTTCCCACATCTTTCCCTTTCCTTATATTTCCCTACATTTTACTCTGTTCTGTCTACCAGTGATAACTTGAATGATTGAATATCACAGGTTATTTGTATTCTATTTTCACTCAGCACATATGAATCTTCACTCCTTGCACATATGACCAATCCACTTCCAGAGTCTCATTTTGAAAGCGTTTTTTTCTGGGGTCATTTCTGGAATCAATTATTAGCCAATTCCCAAAAGAAAACAGATGGCACACTTAAAATAGGATAATTCCAGAAGGGAAAACAGATAAACTCTTTATGAAGTGTGGGTGTAAGGGAATCACAAGGACGGTGTGATTGCCTGAAGCTAGGAGAATTTGAACTCTTTCCACGCCTAAGACTGAGACAGGGAAGAAAGAGAAATTTGGAAGGAAAAAGAATTGAATAGGATCAGTAACTTGGGAGAAGCAAGGAATTTTTTGTCAAGGGACATGGCTGGTCTAGGCTGCCATCATCAGAAAGGATCTCGTTCTGTTTCTTCCTTCTGATTTCTCCTGCAGAGCTCCTCACTGGATGAACCTAAGCAGAAATCAGGAGAGAAGGGAGTCCCGTTGATATAATCCCTACAGGTTGTCCACTCAGAGCAGATTATAAGGTGGAGACAGCAGTGGAATGGATCTGCCAGGGCAAATGACAGGGATCCCACACAGCGCGTTTCTCCTGGACTGCTGCTTGTGTGTTTTTATGTGACTCATTCCAACAATTTTGGTCTTTTTTTCATAGGAAAAATTAGTTTTCTTTTTTCATCTTTAGTTTTACGACAAATGTACCTAATATTCTTTTGATCTTATAGTCTACATTGACTGGTTATTTCCATTCATTGCTTTCTTTTAGTTTTCATCTCATTTTTGCCATTTGGTTAAATTGGTATTCATACACCCCCCCCCCAATTCTTTTTCTCCTTGTTAAATTGGAAGTCTACTGTAAATTCTCCTTCTGCTGATTGTTATTTCCCATTTTCAGCACAGTATATATCATACCTGAGTACTCTATAAAAACAAAACATCAACTCACTTCCCAGATGGTTTCTGTACTTATTTTCCCCCCAAACAGGAAACTTTAGGGTAGTTTTGCCTTTTTTGTCTCCCCGTCACAACCCTGGCTCCACAACCTCTGGGTCTGAAAGACATAGTTGAGCATTTTCAGTCTCATATTATTTTTAGGCTTCTCTTTGCAATGGGTCTATTTTAAGAACTCAATTTAACACATATTACACATTCCCTCTCATTCCATTAGAACTCATTTGGATTTTACTATATAAAATTTTAGGTTCTTGTCTCCTATCATCTTCTCCATCTGGAGGTCTCTGTGTCTCTGTTCTGATTCATTTATTTTTCAGGTGTTACTGGGTTTTTTGGTTGTTGTTGCTTTTGCCATTAAAATAATTTTCTTAGTATCTTCTACAGGTGTGGGCAACATACATATTTTCATATCTACAAGCAAATTATTCTGTCCAGGTTGGGTATTTTTGAGTTGCAGTCTTTTTTTTCCTACCTATACATGTTCTTATAGTGACTTGTAGCTTCCAGGGTTGTGAACAACTTTAATGTACTCTTGTTAAGTCTGATGGAGGGTAAACAGGTGGCAAGGAACTGGCCAAGGTCAGACAGTGGAAACTGAGTTGTAGCTAGGAAGCAAATCATGGTTAGGAACTGTTTCCTCATGGGAACATACAAAGGAAAGAGTTTTAACTGACCTAGAGTTCACTACCATCTAATTAGCGTGCATAGGTGGAGTTTGTGAATGATTCTAGGAAAAGCGTATGCATAACAAAGGAAAACTGTTCTGTAACCACCTTGTTATGTAACTTGAGCTGTAAGGTGTTATATAACCCCAACATGTCAATCACCCCAGAAGCTGAAAATTAATAACCAATCAAGCCAGGAGAAGGGCGGGACAAACCAGTGGGATTCTAAAAGGCAGTGTGTGCTCAGACTTTGGCGTCTTCCTCCATTGGTGGAGTCTGGCCTGCTCCTCTCTCTCTTGAATGCATTTTCACTTTGTGTAGCCTTCTTTACTTCCATTCTTCCTTTTATGTGATAAACTGTGTACAGCTGCTTTGTCTGACCACGTCATCATCAGCTCTACTTGTACAGAACTCATTCTGGATGTTAGGAACCCAGGGACCAGGGAATATCCAGACAGACCTGATGCTTGGATTATCTCCCTTTTGGTCTAGAAGCTTGACGATTATCTTTTTAAATTTGGAAATAAAAGATAGTATAAGGATATGTCTTGGATACCTGGGTTTTATAAAAATTAAAATTAGTTCTTCCTGGAGCTTGAAGAATCTTCTCACATGCAGAATCTTCTCACATTCCACTTCAAGGTTACTGCTTTCTGTCTCTGTTCATTTCTTTTGCAAAGACATCTAGCATTCAGATTCACTCTCCCAAATCTACCCTTCAGGTCTTTGATATTTCCCCTAAACACTTTTATCTTTGAATTCTTCTTTTCATATTTGCTTCATGTTTTGAGTCATTGCTTCCATTTGATCTTTGGGTCACAGGTTCTCTCATTCAATTCTCTTACAGAATTTTAAATTCGGAAACCAAGTTTAAGTTCTACTAAATCCTTTTGTTTTCATTTTTCTTTGGTACTTTTTTTTTTCTTCTTTGTAGTTTTGGTTAGGGCCGGGTTTGAACCCACACCTCCAGTACATGGGGCTGGTGCTCTACTCCTTGAGTCACAGGCACCACCCATTCTTTGGTACTCTTTAAATGGTCTTGTCATTGTGTTTCCCTGAAGGCTGTTGGCTGTCCGACCATCAGTCCTATTATGACTCAGTGCCTTGTGTTGAGAGCCCTATTTGCTGCTCCTCTCTCAGGCTGCTGAGCCTTCAGCTCTGCTACTATTGCCTTTTGTCTATTTCACAGGATAATTGGATGCCTTACCCAGATCCTTTCTTTGGGGTCACTCCACGTGTCTCCCAGCTGCTGCCAGCTTCTAGCCTCATCACTCAGTGGGTGTTACATGCAGCAACAAGGAATTGGTTTTATCAAAATCTTGGTATACCCATGGCTAAAAACTTTCTGGTATAAAGAGGATCAGGGACAAAATGTCCTTTTGCCTCAATTTGGGACCACTCTGAAGGTTTGTGTTAGATTCAAGCTTCCACAGGATTTGCCAATTGAAACAATACTGAAGATCAGATTTTTATCTCTGCCCCTTCCTATCCTCATTCTTTTGCAGTGTTTCCCAACAGCTCTCTCCAGTAAACCTGCATGCAACTGTTTATCTCAGAGTCTAGGAGATGTTTCTAGGAGTCCATTGAAGACAACTATTTATCACTCTATGTCCCGCTGGAGCATAGTTCTCCAAATATTTTGAGGTTGAATTTGGGGAGACTACAGAGGTGGCAGAATGGTTGGCCTCTCCTCCTTTGGGGTGGTCATGTACCAGGTGGTAAGTTTCTGGTCCCCTCTGGGGCCCCAGGATATCCTGTGTGCTCCTTAGTTTTCTTAGCTGCAAAGGCCTGGACTAAGGGGAGGAACTTAACTGCTTGGCCTTTCAGTTCTTTGCAGCTCCTCTGCGGCCACAGGTGTCATGGGCTGACCTTTGCTTTGGGATGTTTATTAGTTTCCATGGGCTGCCATGACAAGTCCCCATGAGCTGGATGGCTCCATAAAATACAAACATACTTTCCCGATTCCGGAGGCCAGAAGTCTGAGATCAGGGAGTGGGCAGGATCACAGATGCTGTGGATTCTAGGACAGAATGCTTCCTTGTCTATTCCAGATTCTAACAGATGTTGGTCTTCCTTGGATCCTTGGCTTGTGGCCACATTGCTCTAATCCAGTGGTTCTCAACCTTCCTAAAGCCGCGACCCACAGGTTAAGAGCTGCGGCTCTAATCTCTGCCTCTGTCTTCACACTGCTTTCTTCTCTTGTTGTCTTTGAATTAAGGGCCCACCTGGATATCCCTGCATAATCTTATCTCAAGATCCCTAACTTAATCGATAGGTTCCAGGGATTTGAGCATTGATATACCTTTTTTTTGGGGGGGGGACACCAACCCCAGTGATAGGGTGTAAGGATCTTCTCAGAGGAAGCTCTTTCCAGGAAACTTGATGTCTAAGTCCTTTCCCTCTGCCAGTCTCCTGACTCTTAGAGAACCCCAAGGGGTCACTGTCTTGTTCTGCTTTCCCCAAACCCATACACAGCAAGTCCTGTGCCAGGCATGGGAAAAACAGAAGCAAACACCCTCCAGGAGTGGTCCAGCAACTCTAGACTCAGGAAAGGTCACTGATATTAAGATTGGAGAAGCTGAGAGAAAGCAGAAAACACATGTAATCAGATTAATCAGATGTTCTACTTCTTAGTTCTCACCTCTCCTCATGCAAAATAAAGTGATATTAAATTAATACCATAAAGAATAACTGAAAAAATGCTGAATCTGTAAAAAGGGACACATATTCCTCAAAACACTCTAGTCTAGCATACGTATCTTGATATAATGTGTCACTAGTTATTTGCCACTACAACTGTTTAAACAAAAAAGAATACAGGTTGGGCGGTACCTGTGGCTCAGTGGGTAGGGTGGTGGGTTCAAGCCCAGCCCCGGCCAAACTGCAACAAAAAAATAGCCGGGTCTTGTGGCGGACGCCTGTAGTCCCAGCTACTCGGGAGGCTGAGGCAAGAGAATCGCTTAAGCCCAGGAGTTGGAGGTTGCTGTGAGCTGTGTGAGGCCACGGCACTCTACCGAGGGCCATAAAGTGAGACTCTGTCTCTACAAAAAAAAAAAAAAAAAAGAATACAAGTAACTTAATAGCTAAGAGTTTTTATTATAATTTAAATGACAAAAAATAGGCCAGATTAAAAATAGGAGGGATAAATAGTGGTTCTTTTTTGGCATATTTTTGTCTAGGGGACATTTCCTGATTTCAGTTCCCTTGATAAGCACCCAGTGATAAATGGAAGGCAATATTATGTCATTGGATGACACTTAATTACCCCCAGAAAAGCTACCCTTTCTCTTGTACCTTTGAACTCCATCTAGAAAAGCAACATTTAGCACATTTAGTTAATGACCATGGGATGCCACTATTATATCACATAATGGGAATAGAATCTTCTATAACCTTCCTCATTAGTGATGCTCTGGGAAAGGTGAGTCATTCTGAACTCACTCCCCACTGCTGTTAAGAGATTTTATAGTCCCTGTAGCAAATGGGGATGCTGGTCAGAGAGCACAGGTGTGAGTCTCTCCCTCCAATGCCTTCTTTACTTTTCTGTCTGTCCTAATATCCACTTTAAAAAATTTTTGTTTTTTGTTTGTGAAAGCTCTCATTAAAAGAAAAAAATGTTCAGAGCAATTTGACCAAGCTCCGTGGCAAGTAAGGATTTGGGGATTTGAGATAAAAACGTAAGAATAGATCCTGCCAAAATCACTAATTTTAATGTACTGCATAGCTCATTAAACTATAGTGGGCAGCAAGCTAAAAAGATAGAACATTTTTCTTTTTGTCCAGGAAATAATATTACTTACAACAAATAGTTTTTATAGCTGCCCTGCATGTCTGACTACCAAAAGGGTGAAAGGAACTCAGGGTTCTTTCCATGAACACTTTGCAGGAACACTTGCATCGATGCAGACAGCTGCCACCAGGGGTCAAAAAGACAGACATCAGGAGTTGAAAAAGATAAGCTTTAGTGAATGTTTCATAGGCAACATTCATGAATAAAAAGCTCTGTTTAAAAAATAAAATTATCATATGATCCAGCAATCTCACTGGCTATATTATATATATATACTGGGTATGTTATATATACAGAGGCTATGAAATCAGTATATGAGAGATGTCCATAGCAGCCCTATTCATAATAGCCATGATGTGCACTTGACCTAAGTGTCCATCAACAGATGACTTGATAAGGAAAACAGGTTATGTAAATACAATGGAATACTATGTAGCCTTAAAAAAGGACATCTTGTCACTTGGGACATGGATGAACACGAAGGAAATTATGTTACGTGAAAAAAGGCAGACCCAGAAAGACACAGCACGATCTCACTTATATGTGGAATCTGGAAAAGCTGAACTCATAAAAGCAGAGAGTAGAATGAGTAGGGCCTAGAGGGCGAGGGGACTGATGGGTTCAGGGAGATGTTGGTCAAAGGATACAAAATTTCAGTTAGCTGGTGGTGCACAGTGGCTCACACCTGTAATCCTAGAGGTCCAGGAGGCCAAGGTAGGTGGATTGCTTGAGCTCAGGAGTTCAGAACCAGCCTGAGCAAGAATGACATCCCATCTCTACTAAAAATAGAAAAAAAACTAGCTGGGCATGGTGGCAGGTGCCTGTATTCTTAGCTACTGGGGAGGCTGAGGCAAGAGCCCAAATTCTTCAGCCCAAGAATTTGAGTTTGCTGTGATCTATAATGCCATGGCACTCACACTGGGGCAACAGTGTGAGATTCTGTCTAAAAAAAAAAAAAAAAAATTCAGTTGGCAAATTCAGAAGGAAGAATTTCAAGAGATCTATTATACAACACATGGCTATAGTTAAAACCAATGTATTATATAGTTGAAAGTCACAAAGAAAGTAAATTTTAAGTGTTCTCACCACCAATAAATAAATAAATAAATAAACAAACAAACCTATGAGGGAATGCAAGTGTTAACTAGCTTGATGCATAATATGTACGTATTTTAAAACATCTTATATAATATGTACCAATTTTATTTGTCAACTAAAAAAATTAGTTAAAAAAGATAATTTTTATTTAGCATTAGTTTATATAACAACATGGCCTGGCCCCTATAGTTGGTGTGGATAAGCCAATTTTCTAAGCCTAGAGAGGGCAGGCATGGCAGCTCACACCTGTAATCCTAGCACTTTGAGAGGCTGAGGTCAGAGGATCCTTTCAGTTCAGGAATACAAAGAGCCTGATCAAGAGCAAGACCCCATCTCTACTAAAAATAGAAAATAATTAGCCTGGTATGGTGGTGGGTGCCTGTATGCTCAGCTACTTGGGAGTCTAAAGCAGGAGGATTGCCTGAGTCCAGGAGTATGAAATTTCTGTGAGCTAGGCTGGTGCCATTGCACTCTAACCTGGGGCAACAGAGTGAGACTCTGTCTCAAAAAAAAAAAAAAAAAAAAAGCCTACAGTAATGCCTACCTTACAGCAGATATAAGTACTCTCTGTATAAAAACGATGAATGGATTTTGCTGACTGCCTTAGAATAGAACAAATACAGAGGCTCGTGGTACAACTCGTATCACCATCATCTTGCAGCAAATGTCACTGAAGGGCTAATTTTACCTAGTCACATAACTGGGTAATGACTTAAGACCTCCTCCTTTACAAGTTGCTTATAACTCACTGGGAAAGACAAGTTCAAGTGACAGCAATGGAGAACCTGTTTTTGGAAGGGCAGAGGACATACATGTAAGCTTGAGTTTTCAGAAGAAAACTACTGGAGGGAGAGGGAAGGAGTCGGTGTCTTTAATCTCCAGAGAATTGCATGTGTAGGAAGGCAGGAGCAGACTAATCAGTGCAAGGCTGTGGGTGAGCTTCTAGGTGGGCTCTGTCCCCTCTGGGGTACTGCACCTTCCTCTGCCCTGTTTCTCGCCAACTTTTATCACTTGGTGGGATGATTCAACTAATTATCTTTTACTTGATTTTATTTTGAAGGGTTTTTTTATTCTTTTTTTTCCTGGCTTATTTTAAATTCTTACATATATGTCAGCGACGTTCTATTAGATTCTACATCTTTCTTGGCTTTGTGTTTCTCCAAGGTCAGGCTAATGGACGCTTCCATCTGCTACGCACAGCCCAGGACTTTAAATCCTCCATCCAACATTTCAGCTTGCCACAGTTCCTCCTCTGACATATCAATTGGCTGCCAGAGGTGCCATCTCCACTCTTTTCTTCCCAGGTTTTTCTTCAGTGAAGCTCCAACTCCACACCCCATTGTTTTTCAGAGCAATTATGGAGACCAAATTTTGCTACTAAAGCATCTCACTGGGGTCTCAGCCTTAAAGGATGTCTCTCAATGAATACAAAAAACATTTTGGTCAATACCATTTCTTCCAGATTCTTTCAAATGAATAAAAATGATTGGAAGAATATATGTCATAATGTTGAGTTTGTGTGGTGGGATCACATGTGAATTTTATTTTCTTCTTTTTTTTCTTCTATAGGAAATGCATATTTTCTTATTAAGCAAATGAAAAATGTAATAGAGATAAAACTGTGAGGCTCAAGCTGTGCCCATTCAGACATGTCTAGGGATGTTTTAGAAAACTGATGGAAAAAAAGCAAACCATCATCATCAGAGAAAAATGATATTTCCAAGAGTAATGTGGTAGATGTCATCTCAAACTTACTCTGTGCCCCGGGCATGAGGCCTGGGTCTCACTGAAAAGATGTAGTGGGGTGTTCTGCTTTGTGCCTTCTCAGCTGAGACAGCAGAGACCAAACATGGCTTGGTACCCTGAGGGCCATGGGCAGCATCGGCACTTGGTGGGTTTAGGGGGTGCAGGGATGGTCTATGGTAGCTGGCAGAACCACAGAAGGGGGTGAAGAAACATCAGATGGGACAGATGGCAGACCACCAGCAGTATTCTGGTGGGGACCACAGGACCATCAGAGCAGTGTCAGTAGAACATTTTCAGATCCTATGTGACACTGCCTGGAAACTCTCCCAAAATGTATAAAATATTATATGACTGAACAGTGGAGTTCTTGCTTAGGAAGATGGACCCAAGAATTGCCACAGTTAGTTTAATTAATTACTGATACTACAATCCTATCTTTATTGAAAATGTGAGAGTTTGGGAGAAATCAGGATTAAATTTTTCAAAAAAAATTGTTGCATCTACTATGTTCTCAGCCCTGAGATATATGTAGTGATATACAAAGATGAGTAAGCCCAATCCTTGACCCCCAAAATACACATTCTAGCAAGATGTCTCAGACATGTAGGAGCTATGCAGTATTTTAGAATCTTAGATGATACGGTTATTACCGAGACATGCCAAGTGTGGGGTAATCAATAAACACGGTAGAACCTCCATGCTTGACTACCTCCCTACACTGACCATCTCCATAAGTTGACCTAATTTTCATAGACTGGACATGCACCATATATGCATATCAGTATAGTAGGCCTAGTTCCTTATGTTGACCACCTGTGTATGTTGATTAGTGTGTTACAGTCCCTTGGGTGGTCAACATAAAGAGTTTCCTACTGTATATAAAAATTGTTGAGTGGTAGATGGACTGTTGAACCAATAAGTGTCAGATGAGTGTTAGAAATAATATATTCCATAAGACAGATGAAACAGACTGACATATTTTAAAGCTGTAACCATATTGAAGCAACTATGAAATGTTCTTTGGTAACTGATATCTATATATTTCATGCAGTAGAGAATGGCTTCAGTTACTAAATGATATGAAAGTGTGCTTATAAATACCAAATGAAGTAGAAATGATGGAACCATATTCTCAGTGATCAAGATAAGAAGTTCAACAGTAAATAAAAGAGTGGAATAAATTTTGCCTGGGAATTGTGAACCACGGCCTTCTGAGGTCAGAAAATCACGGCATAGTTCTGCAGTGACATAGGAAGCTCGAGTGTAAGTAGCATCAACAGGCAGAGGGTGGGCTGAGGGAGGACTCTGAGCTGCCCCTCCAGGACAGCAGGTTTTTTTTCCCTTTGCCAAGAACAACATGTTCTTACACTGATGCTACCACACGAATTATCTGAAAGCAGCTTATTGCTTCCTTAAACACTAGCACCTCCAGCAGCAGCGTTCAAGGAATGGTTCTTAAAGAGATGCCAAGTTGAGTCATCGTTTCTTTTGTGTGGGTTTCTAGAGCCTCGGCAAGTAATTCAATCAAATTCCACTCTACACCTGTCCCATTTTCCTCTTACCCTTGCCCTTACCTCTTACCCTTACCTGCCAAGAAAGAAAGATAAATGGAAACCAGCACTAACTGAAAACTATTTGGAGTATTACATTTTCATCACAGGTTGCTTTAGCCTAAGCCCCCTGGATCTGGATGGTTTGGGTCAACACCAGCCCTGGGTTTCTCTGAGGAAGACATAGAGACATAGACTCCACCTGTTTCATGTATTTCTAGTCTCAATGGTCCAAGGTAGATGCTATGTGCCTCCTGCCCTCTGGCCCAGGGACAGGAATCAGGTGGAATTGCATCAACCTCAAAAAGTCCTTGGTTTGACTGTCTTCAACTTCTCTGACATAGCAAACACCCACAGAGTGTTAATGGCCATCTTTAGAAGATTACTGCTAGAAATTATGAGTGCTATGCTGACAGAGATAAGCAAATGGGAGGAGACTGATGAGAGTAGCATACTTCTAATAAAGTCCTCCTTGAGTCATTCATTTAAACATGGAGCAAATATTTCTTGAATACTTACTGTTTGCCAGATCTGTAACAAGTAAGGGAGGTCAGAATTATGAAAAAGTTCAACCTTTCATATGATGGAGCTCATAATACACATTTCCAATCAAATGTAAAGTTATTACAGGGCAATGTTCTGTGCAAGAAAGCAAGAGAACTCACACAGGCCACTGACTCACACTTCCTGGGGAAGTCAGGGAAGACCCCATTTATAGTAATATCTGACCCGATGGTTGAAGTATAAATAGGCATTAACATGTCCAAAAAGGGGAAAAAATTCACAAAGAGGCGGAGAGAATATGAAAAGACTACAGCAGCATGCAGTTTTCATTCACAGACTGAAAAATTAACATTATGTGCTTTAAGGATTTTGTACTAGAGTTGTAAGAGATGAGGTTGAAAAATTAGACACCAGCTCAAGCTATTCTGTGCCCTGTAAATAATGGTGGGTGAGAGAGGCATTCATGGATATTGAGGGAGGCATAATCAAATTTTCAGTTTATGATGATCACTTAATAGTTATGTAGAACAAGACATATAGAAGAAACAGGGACGCCTTTATGAGCCTCTTGCCGTAGCTGAGCAGGAGATGAGCAATGTCTGAAGTTGGGGGTTGACAGGTGGGGGAACCAGAGAGGCCTGCGGATAAGGGGAGAGAACATGACTAGAGTTGTGGATTCTTTGTTTTTTATTGTTTTCACAACTTTATGATATTCTCTCACCCTTCTGAATACCAAATTGATACTTTGCTAAATGAGAAAAGCACAAGCTCCACCTTCTTTGTGGGATTGTTTGAGGATAAAAATGAGACAACGAATGAAAAAGTACTTAGATGTTTTAGGAAGTGCTATACAAGGGTTAGGGATGACTAACACTATATAGGAAATAATACACACAGTGTAAACCTAGACTTAAGAAAGAAAAGTACTTAATTTTCTCTCCAAATAGGAGTCAACACACCTGTGTCATCCTACTCCCTTAAGATGGCAGGACTTTTAGAAACCACTAGAAATTCTTGACACCATCATTCTAGAGTTGTTGGTTTTAAAGAGCAATGGAAGCTATGTACACCATGGAATATTATACAGCCTTAAAGAAAGATGGAGACTTTACCTCTTTCATGTTTACGTGGATGGAGCTGGAACATATTCTTCTTAGCAAAGTATCTCAGGAATGGAAGAAAAGGTATCCAATGTACTCAGCCCTACTATGAAGCTAATTTATAGCTTTCATATGAAAGCCATAACCCAATTATAGCCAAAGAATATGAGGAAAGGGGAGAGGGAGAGGGGAGGCTGGGTGGAGGGAGGGTAATTGGTGGGACCACACCTACGGTGCATCTTACAAGGGTACATGTGAAACTTACCAAGTGCAGAATATAAATGTCTTAACACAATAACTAAGAAAATGCCATGAAGGCTATGTTATCCAGTTAGATGAAAATATTTCGAATTGTATATAAAACCAGCATATTGTACTCCATGATTGCATTAATGTAAACAGCTATGATTTAATTAAAAAAAATAAGAGCAATGGAAGCTTAGGCTGTGTACATTACTGATGCTTTCCCAATCCAAGGGTGGTGTTGCTGATGAGACTGAGTGTGGAAAGAGCTCCCCTCCGCACAAGGCAAGTGTCTTCCACGTAGAGTACGTACAAAGCCAGGTGCTCAGGCATGAGTGTTCATGGGGTACACATCAAACTCTCCCATTCCTGGTGACTGTGTAGGAAAAAATTAAAATCAAGGAAACAGTTGGGCACTCAGACAAAAGTACACATAAAAAGAGGAATTAGTTTTCTTTTCCTAAGAAGAGAGATCACAGATTTCTTGGGTGGTCCACAGTAAGAAGTGTTACCCGGTAAAAGACGAAGTCAGTGAAATATCTTTTCAATATTTTCCATCTTTAATTTTTTATTAAATTAATTAATTAATTAATTAATCTTTAATTTTTTCCTCTTCCTGTCCTAGATGAATGTACTTACAGGTAGCTACCTTGTCTGTAACTCTGAAAGAAGAAAGTATTACACAGAATGGCTGGGCTGGAAAAAGACTTCCAGTTAATGGCAATGATGTCATTATATAATTCTAGACACAAAGGCCCTGAGAGTGGAAGTGACTTGATACTGTATGCTCACGCATTCAGTTACGGATTAGTGGCTGTTGGGTGTGTTTCTGAAATGGAAAGAGATTGAGAGCTTGTCAGTCACCTGCCATGGCTGCAGCCAACCTCCTTATTCATGAGAGAGATTTATGCACAGAGACCACACCAATAAAACACATTCTTTATTATTAGGTGATGTCCATACATGAATGGCCATGTACAGTTCTTTACTTCTCTCTGTACACATTTGTCATGCAACTTTCCAATGCTTTCTTTTTTCCTTTCTAATTGAGATGAAACTTACATAACATGGAGTTAACCAATTTAGTGTACAATTTAGTGGTATTTGGTATGATCACAGTTTGTATGACCACCACTTATATCAAGTTCTAAGACACTTCCATCAAGTACCACACCCCCCCCCAAAAAAAACCCATGCAAATTAGCAATCACTAATCACTAATTTGCTTTTTGTCTCTATTAATTTACGTATCTGGATGTTCCATGTAAGTGGAGTCATGCAATATGTATTATTATGTTTGGCTTTTTTTCATTTAACGTGTTTTCAAGGTTCATTCACACGGTCGGATGTATCAGTATTTTATTCCTTTTCATGACTGAATAATGTTCTGTTGTATGTTTATTCATTTACTGATGGGTAGTTGAGTTGCTTTCACCTTTTGTCTGTTGTGAGTAGAGATGCTATGAATACATTTCTCAACATATTTGAATTCTTTCTCAGTTCTTTTGGGAATATACCCAGGAGTGGAATTGTTGGGTCGTATGGTCAACCTATGTTTAACTTTTTGAGGAATTGCCAGACTGTTTTCCACAGCAACTGTACTATTTTACATTCTCACCAGCAGTTCATGAGTGATTTGATTTCTCCATGTTCTCATCGACACTTATTTTGAACTTTCTAAGCTAGCCACCCTAGTGAATGTGAGGTAGTTTCTTATGGTAGTTTTGATTTGCATTTCCCTAGTGACTAACAATGTTAGTCATATTTTCACTTATTGTTAGTAATATTTATATATATGTATATATTTGAAAAATGTTTATTCAAGTCCTTTGCCCATTTTAATTGGTTTATTTGTCTTTTAGCTGTATGCGTTTGTCTTGAGCTGTATGCGTTCTTTATGTTTGGAATGCTAGACTTATGTTTGGAATGCTAGACTTTTGTCTGATACATGATTTACAAATATTTTCTCCCATTCTGTGGGTTGTCTTTTCACTTTCTTGATAGTGTCATTTGATGCACAAAAGTTTCTAATTTTGATATTTGGTTTATTCATTTATTTCTTTTATACAGACTTTCAAGGTCAGAGCTAAGAATCCATTGCCAAATCCAACCTTATCCAGATTTATCTTTATGTCTCTAAGAGTTTTATAGTTTAGCTTCTACATTTAAGTCTTTGATTTTGAGTTGATTTTAACTTTTATGTGTGGTGTGAGGTGGGAATACCTCATTCTTTTCTGCATGTAAATATCATTGTCTCAGCAATTTCTGTTGAAGATACTATTCTTTCCCCATTGAATGGCTTTAGTGCCCCTGTAAAAATCAATTGAACATAGATACTTATGGGCTATCAATTCCTTCTCACTGGTCTTCATGTTTATCTTTATGCCAGCACCACACTGTTTTGCCCACACCCTCCCCCTTCCATGAGTGACCTGCTCTGTCCCTTAGCAATAAGCTGTGCCATATGGCTTGTTTTGGCCAATAAGTATGTGGTCTCAAACAGAGTTCTGTAATGAGCTTGCACTGGGACTTTTGTCATGCCTCTGTCATTGTTGTGAGAACATGCCCACCTTAGCTGGCTGAAAAATGAGATACATGAAGCAGATCCAAGGGGCCCAGTTGCCCTAGTAAAGGTCAAACTACATCAGATCACCAGTTTGACAATCCTCAGAATGGGAGCAAGCCCAGCCATTATCAGCAAAGTTCCTGGCTCACTTCTTGTTAACTGTAGTCTTGCCTGATTTTGTGGTTGACCCTTACGCAGCAGAAGCTAACCACATATTAGCTGAAGTTTTTCTTTCAAGCTCAGAAGGATCTCTGGTTTTAGTGGGCTGATCATGTTCAGGGTTCCCTGCCCAAGGAAGATTCCTTGGTTTCTCCTTGTCTTAGAAAGTAGGGAACAGGGTTAAAGTGGGAATTTTGTCATCGAAACTGGCCTTGTCATCAGATAGATGTGTACATGGATTCTATTTCTACTACATGCAAGCTATATGGCTTTGGGAAAATTACTTCCTTTCTCTAATACTCAGTTCCACTTTCTGTAAAGTGTGGGCAAAATATTTGTTTTAAGGGTTTATTGTGAGTATTAAATAAAATAAATGTATATAAGACATTTAGCCCAAGGCTTGGTAAATGGTAAAGACATTTGCTAGTTATTTCATTATTGTTGCTGTTTTTGGTGTTTTTGTTGTTCTAAGAGACAGAATGCCTCTCCAGGGGGAGGTACTGTAGGTCCATGTTACAACAATAGCACAATAGAGTTTTCGGAGACTAGGACCCCAGTACAAAAGCATGTGAAGGAGTGGCCAAGCACTATTAGTGTTTGTGGAAGAGGACAACCATAGCAGAGTAAAAAAAAGATGCAACCAATAAAATGATAACCTCTTTTGGGTGCTCCTTCCTTAAATTGAAAAATGCATTCTCTGATACCACGGTCCTATGGGATCATTAATCTTGACCACCAATGCTCTGGAGAAGGTGAATAAGATAATTGGACATAGGAATCTCTGCCACAGTTTTCATTTCAAAGACTGAAGGATTGGAAACAAAAGTATCTCTTTGAACACTACTTGAAGTTTTATGTATTAAAGCTCACAGCAAAGTTCTTGGACCCTTGGGTAAGATGGACCTCTCAAGGGACTCACAATGGCTGACACTACAAAGATTCTTAGTGCATGATTATTGAACTGAAATTTCTCTCTAGTTTGAGAAAACGAGGATGCAGACAAATAGGAGACTGGACTGGTGGGGATGCAAAATAGCAAAACCACCCTGGAAAACTGTTTGGAAGTTTTTATGTCTTTAAACATATACCACCCTACTGTCCATCCATTGCACTGTTAGGTACTTACTTAAGAGAAACAAAAGCTTTATTCACACATAAACCTACATGCAGACGTTTACAGCGGCTGTGTTCATAATTGCCTCAAACTAGAAAAAAAAAAATGTCCATCAGCTGATGAACGGATACATTTATGCAATGGAATACATCAATAAAAAGAAGAATAAGACACTGACACAGACAACATAGAATAATCTCAAATTCCTTATGCTATGTAAAAACAATCTAGACTCAAAACACTAAATACTGTTATGATTCCATTAGGATGGTATTCTGGAAAAAGTGAAACTCTCTGGGCAGTAATTAGATCCAGGGTGTCAGGACCAGAGGATAGGAAAAATGCTGGATGGCGTTTTACACTGCCTGAAGAGAAGCAGGAGTGCTCAGTCACGGGAAGTGGTGGTGCCTTGTTATTCTTCTCCACCATTCACATCGTATGTGGAGAATCCTTTTAATTTACCTGACTACTACTGTATGAGGATCTTTGGTAAACCCCAAAAGGAAAAATAGCAGTCTGCAAATAATGACTTTTAATTAGTGGTAAAATGAACAAATTGTGTTTTAATTAGAAAAGAAAAATTTAAGGCAAGATAATATGAGTTCTCAAGTAACTGTAGTATAGTAATATTTGAAAGGGCTCTCCATGAAGAGGAGTGACATCTAGGCAGTGGTCAGACATCCCAGCAGTCCTGCCACCGTGTGCCTGGGAAATAACGAGGAGGCTGTGCCTGGGAAGTGAGTGAGCCATCACAGAATGAACTGCTTACGGGGGCAGAGACAGTGCTAAATGATCCCTGAGATCCATTCCAAATATGATCATACTTCAATTCTAGGTCATGTCTTTCCTCACTAAAGTTTCAAAATTTCTGCAGCTATAAAATTTTTGTTTCAACAATTCAGCAATATTATACCTTAAGCAGAAATTAGAATGTAAAGGGAATGCATAAGGCAAAATTTTTCTTGAAAATTCTGCAGGAAGGTGCCGTGATGGAGGCCAAGATGGGGTCTTGCTAAGCCCAGCATAATCAGTTTCTTCCTTCAGAAGGGAGCAGAATAATTTTTCTTTAGTAGAGTGTCATTTGTGAAAGAAGCCATGATGCATACAGTGCTGTGCCTTTAAACATTATGCCCACTCCCAGGGTGATGGGATTTTCATACAGGAGATGATGGCAGAGCCACATTTTTCTCCTCACATCCTCTTCAGGATATGATTTTGGATGGAAGGTGGGTGGAGTGATGCCTACTACCAGAAGTTTCTTCTCTTCCTCTTAAGTACACATTTAATTGGTTTCTTGCAATTTAAATTCAACTAGGTGGTGACTCCACAGTAAAGGAGGAAGTTGAAAACTTCTCAAGGACTACAGATTAACAATTAAAAAATAAGAATAAAAGGGGCTATTTCCTCCACTCTCCATTATCCAGAGGTGAGCCCCAAGATGCAGTGGACATGTTAACAGGAATGAATTCACGTCTAGGTGTGGTAAACCCTCTTCCCACCTCCCTCCCGTTTGCCCTCCTGGTTCTCCTCAATCTCCATTTCTTTCTTTGTCATCATTTCCACTGATTTCACTACCCTCTCACTGAAACCTTTTCTCCCTATCTCTTCCTTACTGCTCTTAAAGCCTTCTTTGAAGTAAGGTATTTGTTGAAAATTCCAAGTTATTCTGCAAAGACGTACAATTAAAGTTAGTTTCTTCAGAGTAAGATATAAAAAGTATTGACATTACTTCACTGAGCCAGTCCTTCTCTTGACACGATTTAATCATCTAGTGCAAAAACCAGGTATCTTTCATGCCTGGCCACTTTAATGGAGCTCTGACACCAGGGATTTATTTAAGGTAGCAGATCCAAAAACAAACTTAGATAATTTCTTTCTGGAGCATTAAGCATAAAATATTCATCACTTAAGAGTGACATTATTAAATGAGGTTTATTACTTTATTTCTAAATGAGCCAAACCTTATGTCTGCCAGTAATATAGCAATTTCAGTGACTTTAACTAGTGATTTTTTTCTTTTTTAAAAATTCACAATGCTAAAAATTACCAGGAAGAATACTTAAATATTAAAGCAAACAAACAACAACAAAAACAACAACAACAAAAAAAACCCAATTAAAATATAATTATTTACTCAAATACAGAAAGTAGACTTTAAAAGCTGGAAACAATCTTATACACCATTTAGCCAGAGGTTTTAATTACATATTACTATTTTTAAAATATATTTACATCTTATATATATACATATATATAAACCATAGAATGCAAGTTTCCAAACACACACATACATACATGGACATTCAATGGTTTGCTCAAGATCACACAACTATTTAGAGGCCACTAATGGAATCAGCACCCAAGTTTTCTATCTCAAAATATAGTATTTTTATGATGACCATGAGTCAGACTTGTGGTTACCTCTAAGGACATCTTTAAGGAAGATGGTGGCAGGCGGGAGTCCCTGGAGGATGATGCTGTTCTATTTCTTGACCTCAGTAGTACGGTAGGGACACAGGTACCCATGACAATATCTTAGTCCTTTGAGCTGTATAACTAAATACTATACACTGATTGGCCTACAAACAACAGATACTCATTTCTTACAGTTCTGGCTGGGAAGTCCAAGATCAAGGTGCTGGCGGGCTTAGCGTCTAGGGAGGCTGCTGTCTGATACATAGACACCTGCCCTTTTCACTATCACCTTCCATGGCAGAGGGGCAGGGAGCTCTCTGGGGCTCTTTTACAAGGACGCTAATCCCATTCATGACGGCTCCACCTTCACGACCTAATCACCTCCCACAGGCCCCACCTCTAAACACCCTGGCATTGAGGATTAGGTTTCAATATATGAACTTGCAGGGGGGTACAAGCTCTCAGACCAGGAGATAATTCACTTAACTTCTATATTTATGTTCAATATACTTTTGTATGTGTTACATATTTAGCAATCTTAAAAAGTTAGATATAGGGCCAGGCGCAGTGGCTCATGCCTGTAATCCTAGCCCTCTGGGAGGCCGAGGTGCGTGAATAGCTTGAGCTTATGAGTTTGAGACTAGCGTGAGCAAAAGCATGACCCCTCATCTCTACTAAAATAGAAAAACTGAGGCAAGAGGATCGCTTAAGCCCAAGAGTTGGAGTTTGCTGTGAGCTATGACGCTACAGCACTCTACCAAGGGCAACAGCTTGAGACGCTGTCTCAAAAAAAAAAAAAAAGAGGATCAATTGAGCCCAAGAGTTTGAGGTTTCTGTGAGCTATGATATCACAGCTCTCTACTGAGGGTGATAAAGTAAGTCTCTGTCTCCAAAAAAATAAAGTTAGATAGATGTCCATATATAGACGTTAAAATGTAAATTATTAAATATGTTATTTATCTATGTTATTATGCTATATATCATATAGATATATAAACATATAAATATAGATACATATGGACATTATGTATATGCATGCATCCATAATGTTCATTCATCAACAACAGCATCTAGCTTTTCTGTGTTGTTTTCTAATACACACATATACCTGATTACGCAGTATCTATGAGAAATGGACACTGAGATCAGCTATGGACTGACTAGTTCTCATGAAATTAATCTGGAAGATTCAGATCATGAATCTCTAATTCCTCAGGGAAACAGGCTCAAGGCAAATCCAGTTTTGTGGCCAGAACCCATTAGCTGTCCTTCAATGTTTGTTTTCCTTGTCTTCCCACAATACTAGGTATCTAGGGAAGCAAATGCGGTCCAGAATGTACTGTCCAGCTTACCTTGCCTCCAGGTATGTTCATGTGGCCAAATCCGGCCAATGGGATGAGTCCAGATGTGTCCAGGGGCATTTTCTGAGAGCTTCCTTCAGGAGACAGTGGCTAAGCACGCACTTTTGTCTTCCTTCCCTCCATCCATCTGCTATCTGGAATACAGATGTTGTTTTGGTTGATGACAGTGAAGTCACATCCCAGGAACGGCTAAGCACTGAGTGGAAAATAGCCGTGGGTTTCTGACATTGTAAAACATAGTGCCGTGCCATCCATGGGTTTGTATAGGAAAGAGAATAAAATGTGTCTTGTTTAAGCCACTGCTGTGTTCGGTTTACACATATGTGTTACAGCCACCTCTAATCCTATATAGCTCACATGAGCCTCTATTTGGGGCAAAGTGGGGTGAAGGGACTTTGTAGTGTTGATATGTATTTGAAAGGTTTTGGTACATGTTTATAGTAGCATGGGCTAAAAGAGTCCACTTAGGATTTTTAGAGTAGGAATTTATTAAAAGAGATAGTATTAATTAAGAAACTATAAAACCAGGCTAGCATATAGTTTTACACAATAGCACTTTGAAGACATTATATGGATGAATTTTATTCTCCTACAAGAAAGATACTTAAGATGACTTTTTTTTTTTAAGATAGAGTCTTACTATGTCACCCCCAGTACAGTGACTTGGCATCATAGCTCACAGCAACCTCAAACTCTTGGGCTTAAGCCATTCTCGTGCCTCAGCCTCCCAAGTATCTGGGACTACAGGTGCCCACCACAATACCTGGCTATTTTTTTGTTGCAGTTGTCATGGTCGTTTAGCAGGCCTGGGCCGGGTTTGAACCTGCCAGCCTCAGTGTATGTGCCTGACACCATAACCATTGTGCTACAGACTCTGAGCCAAGCAACCTCAAACTCTTGGGCTCAAGTGACTTTCTTGCTTCAGCCTTCCAAGTAGCTAGGACTACAGGCACTTGCCACAGTGCCTGGCTATTTTTACTGATGGGGTCTTGCTCTTGCTCAGGCTGGGTCTCAAATCCATTAGCTCAGGCAATGCACCCAGCTCAGCCTCCCAGAGTGCTAGGCTTACAGGCTTAAGATGACTTTCTTAGACTGTGCAAATGGTTAGTGTTTTACCATCTGTACCAAGGATGCTAACGTGTGAAATAACTCATTCTTATCTGGCAGGTTTAGGATCAAAAGTCAAATGCCCAAGGCACTGTGGGTCACTCCAGAATATAGTCTCTGAATTCAGCAACACTGAGATTTAAAACCTGTCTCTATCACTTCAAAACTCTTAATTTAGAATAAATTACTTAATTTCTCTAAGCTACTTCTCTAAGTTTCCTCTGTGAAATAGAGATAATATTCACACCTGTCTTATAGTGTTTTATGAGGATTAAATGAGTTACAGGATGCAATCTTGGCACAGTGGCATCCTCTCAGATGAGTTCTCTGGCTGGTTTCCATAAGCAGATATCTGGAGACACTCTAGTTCCTAGTCCTTCATCTCTGGTGACTCTCTTGGTTATCTCTGTTCCACATGAGTAGAAGCAGGCGTTATTCTGGCCTGCAGCCCATGCTGGGATAGAAGAATCTGTGTCAGCCCACATGGACTAAAGAAATTGAAGGATTCACCTGGCACTCCACCTCAGCAGGCTGGCAATTCCAATTCTTTTTTTTTTTTTTTGTAGAGACAGAGTCACACTGTACTGCCCTCGGGTAGAGTGCCGTGGCGTCACACAGCTCACAGCAACCTCTAACTCTTGGGCTTACGCGATTCTCTTGCCTCAGCCTCCTGAGCAGCTGGGACTACAGGCGCCCGCCACAGCGCCCGGCTATTTTTTTGTTGCAGTTTTGCCAGGGCTGGGTTTGAACCCGCCACCCTCGGCATATGGGGCCAGCGCCCTACTCACTGAGCCACAGGCGCCGCCCAGCAATTCCAATTCTTGTTCCCCTAAGCACCACAGGGTTGCCAAAATCACCGCTCAGTAACTCAGCCTCTCAGCTGCCTCATTGGAAATCAACATCCTCAGGTGAGGAGAAATTCCAAATGCCAAGTTCATCCTACTCTAGTCCTGGCCTAATAATTTTTCATCCTCTTGTTCACCCCATCAAATTCAAGTAGATTTGTTTTCATTAATTTTATCCATCTTTTCTAGTTATTAACAGAAGGAGGGTTGGTTCCAATATGGCTTCTAGTAAAAGTCTGTAACTGTTTTTCTATCTCACAGATGCATCTAATTCTTTGAAGTATCTGGCTTCTTCCTAAATATTTACTCTTTGTATTTTCATGTCCTTTAGCTTATATTCCATAACACTATATTCCATAACACTGTAGAGAGTTACTCTCTACAGCAGTGGTTCTCAACCTTCCTAATGCTGTGATATATTTTCATTGTTACAAAGGGGTCATGACCCACAGGTTGAGAAACACTGCTCTACAGATATCTTCAAATTTTTGTTGCCCTAGTGCCTTAAATGAAATACACAAACCCAAACTTAATGTTTTTTTTTTTTATTCACTAGCCAACTTTCCTTTTTGATTTCCAGTCATTAATAATACCACAGATTGCTGCAAATTGTGGCCACATTCTTAACTTCCTCTACTATCACCTGAAATATACAATCAAACAAAGTTCTTTTATTTCTGTTTCACAAGCAGAGTAGCCAGGTAATATTTCAAGATATTAACCAGGTATTTCCCATGCTTTCTTTCCTCTCTATCTAGAAACAAGGGAAGCTTTCAGTATTCTCTGCCTTCAGAGAGTTGAAAATGAATGAGAGTTGAAAATAGAATAAGGTGCTTGCCATTGAAAACAACAATATCTTCTTGACAACCATAGCTGAGTAAAGTCTTTAAAATGAAAACTTTACAATATTCAAGGTTTTTGTTTTTGGTAAAAAGTGTTGAGTGGCAAAAGAATAAGGCTCTGACTGGAGTACTCATAGCATGAAATACACACAGCTGATACTTGAACAACATGGGTTTGAAGTGTGTGGGCCCACTTACATATGAATTATTTTCTACCTCTATCACTCCTGACACAGCAAGACCAACCTTTCCTCTCCCCCTCCTCATCAGCCTACTCAATAAAAAGACTAGGCAGATGAGGATATTTGTGATAATTCACTTTTACTTAATGAATAGAAAATATTTTTTCTTCCTTATGATTTTCTTAACATTTTGTTTTCTCTAGATTACTTTATCATAAGAATACAGTATATAATACACACTTCATGAGAAATATGTTAGCACTAATTGACTGGTCACTGACTCTTCTGGTCAACAAGAGGCTATTTAATAGTTAAGTTGTTGGAAATTCGGAAGTTATATGAAGATTTTTCAACTGCTCAAAGGAAGGGGTTCAGCATCCTGTAACCCCTGCATTGTTCAAGGGTCACCTTTACTATAAAATAGAAGGAAATAAACACATGATGACACAGATCTAGTGTCACCAACATGAAGATATGAAGTTTAATCGGCTAATATGAACAGAGAGGCAAAGAATATGACTATAGTATAAATTTGGGTGTGTATTTTTTCCTGCCCTGGGAGCTGAGGGTAATGGGCAGTGGGTCTTTGGGGTTCCCAAAACAGATAGTGCTTATGTCTCAGTGGTTGCTGCTCAAGGAGACAGCAAATCAGGGAAGTGTCTTTAAGGCTGAAAAGGCAGTAATGGAATATAAAATGGTACAGCCACTGGGAAAAATAGTATAGAGTTTCTTCAAAAAATTAATATAGGATTCCTATAAAACCCAGCAATTCTACTCTTAGCTATAGACAAAAAAATTGAAAAGTGATACTCAAGCAAATTCATGTATATGCTTCCTCACAGCAGCACTATTCACAATAACTAAAAGGTGGAAATAACTCAAATGTCAAACAAAGTATTTACACGATTCAAAGTTTTTCAACCATAAAAAGGAATAAATTATATGCCACAACATAGGCAAACCTCTAAAATCTTCATGCTGAGCCAATGTAGCCAGACACAAAAGGTCATTCCACTTATATAGAATATCCAGAGTAAATAAATCCATTGAGACAGAACAGGGACTAGGGAAAGGAAGAGGTGGTGAGTGGCTAGTTAACAGTGGTGGAGTTTCCTTTTGAGGTGATGAAAATGTTTTAGAATTAGATAGAGGTGATGGCTACACAACATGATGAATGTACAAAATGTCACTGAACATTGTATACTTTACAAAAGTTCATAGCTAATTTTATTTTGATTAAAAAAAGAATATAATTTGATAAATTTTAAATTTTATTTTGATTAAAAATAATAAGTGTCACCAACATGGTCAGATGTTTTTGGACATATTAAGCCTGACACATTCCTATGAGACCCTGGAGGACATTGAATATATTTTGTATGTGTCCTAAGAGTATCTCAGAACTGGCTAAGAGTAAGTCTGTGTGGTCAGGAAGAAAATGGCCTTTATGAACTAGAGATCAAAGTGGAGTACAGAAAGTGACTTTTTGAAATGAGATTTGTATCTATTAACAGAAGCCATCAGATGAGTATTGATAGACATGAGCCCATCTCCTTCCTCATGCTATGAAAGACCCTGGAACTTATGCCCCCCTGCCCCCATACATACCACCACCACCACTCAGGAAAAGTAGAAGGAGATGAATCTCAATTGACCGAGTTAAATCCCAGATTGAGCAAGGTTAACTCATTAAATGACCTCAAGTCATTCCAAAAGTGACTTAGTTTCCTCTGAAACGCCTACAATAAATTGTCAGACTTGGCTTACAGTCACATGTCCAATTGAATTATAGAAAATAAAGATAAATTTTCTTGATCACCTAAGTCACTTGGGACGGAATGCAGATCTTCCAGATGTGTTCACCTTTCACTGTTTCTACCAACATTTCTTACGTCTAAGCCCCATTTGGCTAATGACAAAGTAAAAGCAAACTCCTTTGTTCAGAAAAGGTTTTATCAAATTTTTGTGCTTTGGAGAGTTAAAAAAAAAAAAAAAAGATGTGGGTGAGTCTCTAGGCTGAGGGAAGCAAGGATAATCGAGATTCTGAGTTTGGGAGGAAGAGAGGTAAACAAAACCCACCATGACTCAGGACATTGGCAGCCCTGTGGCCAGGGTGGTGGACTGATACAAATGGACAATAACTGTGGCCAGCGCCTGTCCCAGACTGGAGGACACACACTGTGCCTGAATCTACACACCCCCTTTCCCAGGTTGGCCACTGTGCAGGCTTCAGTACTCTGCTTGAAATCACAAGACATGTGCCTTGACTTCTACCAGATGATGAGGAAGGGTTGAAGTCCTCAAAGAACATTCTGGACCTGGGAGAGAAAGTGGCATCCTAATATACTCAGTATAACTAGGTTCCTAGAGTTATTGCTTCCAACTCCTTTCAGTCTGTTTCTGCCACACCCAACTTCTCTCTACACCTAGAACATGCTTTTCCTTCTGCCTTGAATAGTCTCTCTTTATATCCCCTTCTTTCTTCATCTATTTTGAAGTCATTCTTCAGATCCCGGGTGAGTTGCCACTTCCTCTGAGAAGCCTCCATGGATTTCTCAAATCTAGGTAAGCTGACTCTTTCTTGGACCTGAGGAACCACACATTCACCCCATCTCAGCTCTTGCCTTTTGGATTATTATGCACATCCAATGATCTGACTTCCCTGTAGAACAGAGGTCTGCAAACTCTCTGTGAAAGGCCAGAGAAAAAATAGTTTTAAGCTTTTCAGGGCACATATGGTTTTGCACGCTCATTTTCTTTTGAACTTTTGTGTTTTCTTTTTTTAACAACCTTTTAAAAATGTAAAAAGAAAAACATTTTTAGTTCACAAGCAGTACATAAACAGGCCATTTGGCCCCACGGGCTGTAGGGCTGCTGATGCTTGCTTTAAAGGTAAACTTCTTATTTTATCTTGTTTTGCTTTGCCTCCCTAGTACCTAGCAAAATCCCTGGAAAGACACTCAAAGGTTTAACTAAATTAAATTGAGCCCTGTACATTAAGGCTGACTTATTCTGCTTCCTTGAATCTTTGTCACCTCTAATGACCCTGAAATGTGTGTGTATGTATCTCTGTGTGTGTATTTGCTTTATATGTTACAGTCTGTTAAACTAGCCCTTCACATCCAGTTGCTTCTCCATCAACATGAAGTTTTCAGTTCAAGAATCTGCAATCAAGTCAGAATGTTGTTCTTCTTTTCTTTCTTTGTGTGTGTGTGTGTGTGTGTATGTGTTTAGCATGATTATAGGCACATGCATATGGTGGGCAATTTTCAGCCTGGAAAAGGTTATTGTGGCATTCCTATTGATGTGACTCCTAATGGGTGCTTACAGGATTTGTGAAATTCCCTGCAACTCAAAATTATAGAAGTTGGATTTAGCCAGACATTTAATTCTTTTTTTCTCACTCTGTTGTCCAGGCTAGTGTGCTGTGCCATTATCATACTCACAGCAAATTCCAACTCCTGGGCTCAAGTGATCCTCTTACCTCAGCCTCCAGAGTAGCTGCAACTACAGGTGCCCACCAACATGCCCAGCTATTTTTTTTAATTTTTGTACAGATGGGGTCTCACTATGTTACTCAATTTAGTCTCAAACTCCTATCCTCACATTGAGTCTCCTGTCTCAACCTCCCTAAGTGCTAGGAGAACAGGTGTGAACCACCATACCTGGTGGGAATTTAAGTCTTGAATGAACTATATATTTCATGTCTTTATCCATATTTAAAAACACATTTTAATAGAAGTTTTTTCAATGGAGATATACTAGAGTTGCTTCCAGAATCCAATCCCTCTGGGACTCAAAAGATATCTATAATATTTAGATTTAAGAGAACCACTCTCCTGCCTATGACCATTGCATCACCAATTCCTACCACTTGAGAAGCAGCCACCTTGTACCTTGGTATGATGAGAAGAGATAATCAGGAACATTCTCCAGAAACTGCAGCTCATTAAAAAAAAAAAATTTATGGGGGGGGAAGCAGAAAGAGGGACGGAGGGAGGGGGTGGGGCCTTGATGTGTGTCACACTTTATGGGGGCAAGACATGATTGCAAGAGGGACTTTACTAACAAATGCAATCAGTGTAACCTGGCTTATTGTACCCTCAATGAATCCCCAACAATAATAAAAAATATATATATATATATAAATGCATACATACATATACACACACACATATATATAATTAAATGGGACTCCTAAACAAAATATAGTCATACATGGCCATAAAATCCTTCACACCATTTTTACAAATACTGTACATGTGTGATTGACACAAAGTAAAAAGCACCAACAAAATATGCCCCTATAAAAGAGGATCTGGCTGATGAGAGATTAGTCAGTAGGTAAAAACAGTATAGCCCAAAATACTTGTTGCCCTTCTTTGTAGCCAATCTGAGGCTCTTTCTTTCCGGCCCATCTGTACTGCTTTTATGGGGCCCTTGCATACTTCTAGAATGACAGCATGCTTCTTGTTGCTACAAACAGCCCTCATAAATGTTGGAGCCAAGTGTATCTAAACATTACAGCATATTAAACACCTTTAAGCATGATCCATAACCTTGTAATTGGTACCGAAATAACAAGACCCGAGTTTTAAATGGGAATTTGACTCCGTGTTTGCTGTTGTCAATCTGTTCCATGAGAACATAGCTGGGAGAGCAGGTTAGAGGGAAGAATGGATGCAATTGAGGTGCAGGACCCTGAACTCTTAGACCTTAACAATCATCTGAGCTAATGCTCATCTTTGATTGGTGAGGAAACTGAGGCCTAGATCAGTTGTATGACTGACTCAGGGTTTCCAGACTCTTTCTTCCATGTTCCTTAGCTGCTTTAATTAAATACTTTTCTTAAGAAGGAAAACTTTCCTTGGTATAAAAGTAATAATTTGCTAGTGATAAAGTCCCACAAGTTCATATGAAAATGTATCACGGCTCAGATGGAAACAGGACAAAAGGGGGCAGCTTTTGTTTTTGATGAGTGTCACCAACA
The DNA here is from genome assembly GCF_027406575.1 of Nycticebus coucang. NCBI lineage: Eukaryota > Metazoa > Chordata > Mammalia > Primates > Lorisidae > Nycticebus > Nycticebus coucang. The sequence continues at coordinate 15,046,724 of NC_069797.1, forward strand.
ACTTTATTCTTTCCAAATAGTTCTTTCTGAATCTGCTCCACATCCCTACATTTTCACTTCAACCATTGTCTCTACAGACCTTGGCTGAGACAAAAATACCTTCTTCAAAGGATTTGTGAAGTACTGCAATGAATGCAGGCCTTAGAACTAAATAGTAGTGATCTATACTGTGGCCTGACATTGCTGGATTTGTGATCATGAGCAAGTTTTTAATCCCTCTCACCCACTTTCATTCAAACTCTCATCGGGAGCTTACTCTGTGCCAGTTTCTTCATCTAGAACAGTGATTTTCAACTGGTGTACCATGAGAGGACCTTAGGTGTGCTGCAAAAATTTTTAAAGATCATTAATTAAATTATTTTCAAAAGAAATTCAAAGCACAGTAAGTAAATTCTTTCTCTGTCTCTCTTTCTTTTTGTTAACATAATTTAAGTGTGCTGCCTAACTATAGGTTCAAGTGTACCATGAGATTAAAAAAAAAAAAAAAGGTTGAAAAATACTGCTCTAGAAAATGAGGACCAACCTGAAAAAATAGAACTATAAGGATTATATGCGATAATCTTCAAAATGGTCATTCTAGCTTTTTCCACATGGCAGACATTTAATTATTCTGGTAAATATCAATGCATATAAAATGTGATGTGAGTTGTATTGCATACAATTACCATATGTATAATTTAAATCTTCTGCTAATGGGGTTGACTGCCCAGTTTTTAAATTCACCATCAAGAACACACCAAGATAAATACTTAGATCTTTGGTTTCTATCCTCTAATGACTAAAAAAAAGTCAGAACATACGATGTTCTAATGCTGACATTTAAGGTAAAATAAGGTTCTGATTTACCAGCATTTTGTGAATGAGTCTTGGTAATTAAAAGCTTTAAAGTTTTTGTTTTGTTTTGTTTTAATCTCCATCCAGCCTTATGATTAAAAAATGCTTTCAGCAGCCTTATGTTTCTGGCCAGCAAAAACTTAAGAAAGCTATTATCATGTGGGGAACATACAAGAGAAAAATGGATGTGTTTTCTTCAACACCTGTTTTCATTAAGTAAGGGGAAGGAAATGAAAGGCTTTCTTTCCCCCCCAATGCTTATCAAGTCAGTGCCAGGAGCATTACATATGTTATCCCATTTAATCTTCAAATCCAAAGAGGTAGAGACTGTAGTTCATGCTTGGTAAACGTTGTAAAACTATTCCCCAAATTTTGAACTTTAAGGAGGGATATTTCTTGAATTAAACTTCAAATGAATAAATACAGAATTCAATCCAAGTACTGATATGAAAAGTTACAAGAAAAAGATAGGATTGCATTCAGGCCAATTACAGTTTGCAATCATGATAACATTATTGATGTTCTTACTAAAGAATAGTGTCATTAGATAAAACTACAGGACAGCCACACAAATCCACAGAAGAGAGAGGGAGAGAGAGAAGCAGGTGTCATTGTAGGCATAGAATAATTCAGCCAGTGAAGTTGGAGGAACCTCATTCCAGTACTTGGTTTTCCATTTTGTGGAGATAACACACCTGAGGCTATATTAAAAACCCAACCAACTTCCCTTTTTTTGATTTCATGCTCAACAAACAAACTCCTGGTTGTAATCTGACTTCCCATGTTGGTTTGCCCACAGGAAAAGAAAGTTGCTAATCACCCAGCTGTGAGGACTTTGGTCCAAATTTATTTATTTTGGGAAATTAATAAAGTAGCTTTCTGGTTTTATATGTTAGTCTTGTGATTGGCTAATATAAATAGATCTACCAGACATAATCAAATTTCTGAATCTACCAAGGGGAGGCCAAAATCCTGGATGGTGGTGTGTTCATCAGCTAGTTAATTCCAGATCAGGTTGAAATTAAATAGCCTGCCTGCTCTATTTGTGAACCTCTTTGTGAGACCACCCTCCCACCCATAGTAGTTATAACTTGTGGACAAAATATAAACATAAACCACTGAAAAGTGTTGTAGAATAAACCAGGGATGGCAGAATTTGGAAGAGATGTGAAATGTGTAAGAAGAAAAGAAAATCAGGTGAGCTTTGTATTTAAGAAATTTCCCTCAGGAAAAAACCTTCCATTTCTTTAATGCCATGCTATTCCCCCCCAGTGTCTTATATCAGCCTCTACCTGATCAAAAATGGCAGTAGTATAGGAGAATGTGAATACAGTCTCTTTTTGATTTGTAATAAATACAGTCTATAGAATGAAAAAAAAAAAAAAAGAAGCTCTTTTCCCAAGGGCAGTTCGCACTTCTGGTCTACAGAGAAACAGAATTCAAGAAGAAAGCAATAGTCTTACTGAACTGGAGAAACACACAACATACAAAAAGTGGAGTTCAGAGTTGTCAAAGTTCTAGAAATTGAGTGTATGTGTGGGGAATCCCCAAAAGATTGGGGATACAGAACAGGGAGCCCTAAAATTTGTGTTAAAAATTCCAAAGCTTACACCTAAATTTTACATATTTGGGACAAAAATCCCAAGGACACCAGCAGAAAGCAGCACTTGGTAAGCTAAATAACTCCATAGCAATTTTAGCTTAGTGTTGGAATTTGGGGGTGAAGTCATGCCAAGCAGATAAAACTGATCAGTAACAAGGGCTTTTAAATGAAACTCCAGGAGGGCCACACACTAGGAATAAGAACCACATCCAAGACCAGTAAGGCTGCTGCAAGACAACAGTCAGCAAATTACCATCTATGGGCCCAATCTGGGCCACTGGGCCCAAAATCTGGCTGTGCCACTTGCATGTGTTATTTGTGGCAACTTTCCCACTACAATGGCAGGGTTGAGTAGCCACAAAAAAGGTCATGTGGCCCTCAAAGAGTGAAATATTTTCTATCTCTCCCTTACAGAAAAAGTTTGCTGACCCCTATTTCAGGAATAAGGACAAAACTAAAATAGACCAATCTTAATATAGCCTTAAATGAAACATCTTCCAAATTAAGTTGATCTGATAGCATTTTAACTTCCTATCAGGATGAAACAAAACAGTATTTAGAGGAAAAGAACGTAGCTCAGAATCTGTACAACATATTATATTTAATGTCCAGCAAGTAATAAGAAATTACTAGACATGTAAAGAATTAGGATAATATAACCCATAATCAAGGGGAGACAAAGGTCAACAGAAGACTTTGGATATTAGAATGAGCAAAGACTTCAACAAAATTAAAATAGAAATCTAGAAATACATTAGGATTTAAAATTTCATCTCCTCCTAATGAAAAGATTAAAATTTACCACTTATGTCCTTACCACAAGAAAAGAGTTGACAATCTAGAATCAATGGTTCTTCTTGAAAACACAAGATAACTAAGATTAGGTGGGTTAACTACCACCCAGTCTCTGGAGCAAGAGGTATATTTGGAGAGACATAGCTGAGAAGGCTTACTTGGAGCAGAAGCTCATAGCATCATAAGCTGGCTCAGATGAGCCAGGTGTGGGCTAATATGAGATAGAGAAAAACTCTTGGGGAGTAGTCTTAGCAGGGGCCCCCACAGACTAATAGGCTTTTTCTCAAGGAATCCCATCAGGTTCTCACAGAGAAGATCTGAGAAAGATGCTGTCATAGTTTTGTCAGGAGGAAAGAAAGAGCAATCCTGTGTATTTCATGTGAAATCTTGTGAAATGGATATGATTCTGGGTGGTGCCTGTGGCTCAAAGCAGTAGGGTGCCAGCCCCATATGCTGGAGGTGGTGGGTTCAAACCCAGCCCCAGCCAAAAAACTGCAAAAAAAAAAAAAAAAAAAAAAAAGAAAAGAAAAAAAGAAAAAGAAAGAAAGAAAGTATATGTTTCCTCTTTTACTCCAGAGCCTTGTTTATAAAAAAAATGAGTTTTTCAGGGGAAGAAACTTTGCCAGAGCCATATTCCAGTTGGACGAAGGGTATTCTTCTCACCACAGACTCCTCTCCCTACCCAGCCTTCTTATCTTACCTAGTAGAATTAATAAAACAGAAAACACTATCAACAAATATCAGGGATTCAAGACAATAGATTGAGAATATAACAGCCCAAGAAGACAGCAGAATACAAAAGGAGAAAAGTGCTGTATCACTGGGGAAGACATAGACCCTGAAGGCCCACCACACACTAACAGGCCCACTAAAACACTGAGATTTGATGGGATAACAGAGTTCCCTTCTCCTCCATATGTTCCCACCACATCAGCTGGGCTCCAGTATAATACCAGGAAATGAAGCTGAAGTGTTTGAAGACACCGATTGTCTTTAAAGTAGAGTACTTAGAGAAACCCAAAGTCAAGACGGAAGGAATCAGAAGCTCTTGAACTACAACAAATATTAAGCACAGCCTGATTCCTATCCAAGTTACTGTAAATTCTCACAGTGAATTTCTAATTATTTCAGTTCCTATTATCCAACACAACATTTTTGATAGTTAGCAACAATCAATTACAACACATACCAAAAGGAAAGAAAAAAACACATAGATCAAAAAGACAAACTGGTCATCGAAATCAAACTCAGTCATGAGAGTAAAAAGAAAACCCATATAAAATGGTATAAAATATTTACAAACTATACATCTGATAAAGGTTAATACCCAAAACATATAAGGAACTCAACTCAATATTAAGAAAATAACCTGACTTGAAAATGGGCAAAGGACCTGAATAAACATTTCTCAAATGAAGATATACAAATGGTCAACAGGTATATGGGAAAGAATCCAATATTACTAATTATCAGGACAATGCAAATTAAAACCCCAAGGAGGAGGGGTGGAGAAAAGATGGCTGACTGAAGCCACCTTTCCACAGAGGCTCCTGTCCAGAAGGAGAGTTAAAGGACAGAAATTTAGCAAGTAACCTGGTGGATTAGAGCTGCACCAAGAGAGAAGGTTGAAGAACGCACATCAACCCCGCTGAGGCGAGCTGTGACCACAAGGATACAAACAAAAAGTACAAAATCCATCACCAAGCAGACGGGAGTCCCCTCCCCCATGAGAATGGCTCGGAGTGCCCCAAAAACAAAAGAGCAGAGTTCAAAGATCCTTCCACTACACTCCATGGGAGAGACCCTCTAAAAACTGGACCTACCTCCCCTACTAGGGTGCCATGGCGTTCACCCGCCAGGCATAAAACTGTATAAAACTGTGTATATTCTCTACCTGCAATTCTGAGCTCCCAGCACTCCCCTCCACTCTCACTCTGAGGTCTTGAGGCCTGTCCCCCAGGAGTCCAGATTCTTGGGTGATTTCTCGAGGAATGTGGACAAGGCCTAGACTGCAGCTAATCAGTGCTGATTCTGCAGCACAGGAGCGAGGAGAGGATGGTCAGCTGAGAGGGCACCACACCAGAGTGGCACTGCCCCAAGGGGCAGAGCAGCAGCCGTTTTTGGCAACAATAGGGCTCACTCCCAGATATTCTGAAGCCACACCCCTTGTCTCCCTGGGCAACCAGAGGAGGCCTGGCATCTTCTCAGGTGGTAACCACCACAGAACAGATCTGGGACGGAAACGCAGACCCCATGTGTAAAGGGTTTGCCTGAGGCGGTACCGGCCTGGGTGGAGTGCAGGGACTAGAAATGCACACACAGAGCTGGGAAATTCCCAGGGTGGGGCTGACCCAGAGGACCGCTTTACTGAGCCTAAGATGCACCTGGCCCTCAGGAGATCGTCATCCTATAGACAAAGGAAGGCAGGAGGCTAGAACTGATAGCTAACTGAATACAAACCTGCAGGAGAAAAGACAGGGCCTGAGGCACAGGCTCTGGGAACTCAAAACAGCTTCTCTTCTACAGGGGAATTTAGCAGGGACAGAAACAAATTCTGCAATGTTATTCTGTTCTGTCAGTAACATCAATTGGGGCAGGGCTGGAACTGAGTGAACACCCCCACAGCCTCCATCAAGCACCTGAGGCTGTCAGGCCTCATCTACCCCTGCTGGATAGATGCAGAGAGCAGCGGCCTGGCTGAGCAGATATAGATTTCCTTGTGATTCAGGCAGGTGCAAACAATTCACTACGGACAACTGGGTCACAGCCCTGTGGGGCTATCAGTGTCTGGGTGTAACAGAGTTGCAAGGTGGAGAAGGAGGCATAAACATTCTCAGACTAATCTATTAGCTGGGTGGGTCCTCCTGACTTCATGGAGCATTGGAGCAAGTCATATCTGAGCTGTCACCAGACCCCTGTGATCCAGTTGCTAGAGACCCTTTAAACTCACCCACCTGAGAAAGGTGATGACTGAGACAATTGATTTGGACCTTTTGAACTGAGCCAATTGCTGAGGAATATTCAAGTGGTGCCCTGGGTGTGTGGTTGTAGGACGGTTTGATTTTCCTTGTCCAATTGTTGCCTGTGCAGGTGGGGTGACTTATTTGCTGGTATTTCTCCACAGCAGAGACTTCAACCCAGAGTAACTATTTCACAGGGGTCAAACAAAGAGCAGCTGAAAACAAGACAGAACCACTTAGCCCCACCACACAAAACAGGTCCCCAGTTTCTCAGGCCATAGCACTCTCTGGGTCCTCCTCGACAAAGCTCCAGGGGAAAAATTAAATGGTGTAAAATAATCATGGGGGTGGAATCAGTGGAAAAACTCTGGTAACATGAATAACCAGAATAGATCAACCCCCCAAAGGAAAGATATGGCAGATGTACCTGAAGATCCCATTCATAAACAGCTGACGGGATGTCAGAAATCGAATTCAGAATTTGGATTGCAAACAAAATGAATAGAATAGAGGAATATTTGGAATTAGAAATTCAAGGAGCAATTCAAAAGTCAAAATTAGAAATTCGAGGAGAAATTCAAAGTTGTCTCAAGAATTTAACGAATTTAAAGACAAAACCACCAAAGACATAGACACACTGAAGCAAGAATTTGCAGCCCTCAAAGATCTGAAGAATACAGTAGAATCCCTCAGTAACAGAGTGGAGCAAGCAGAAGAAAAGATTTCTGACATTGAAGACAAAGCCCTTGAACGCTCCCAAACTCTCAAAGAGGAAGAGAAATGGAGAGCAAAAACGGATCATTCTCTCAGAGAGCTCTGAGATAATTCGAAGAAGGCTAATATCTGCCTCATTGGAATCCCTGAAAGTGGCCTTGCTGGACACAGAAGCCCTTCTCCATGAAATTATGAAATAGAATTTTCCAGACATGCCAAGAGATACTGAAATTCAGATAGCAGACAGTTTCAGAACCCCAGAATGACTCAATCACAATAAGGCATCCCCCAGACATATCATAATTAACTTCACTAAAGTTAATATGAAGGAGAAAATTCTGAAAGCAGACAGACATAAGAAATCCATTACCTACATAGGGAAGAATATTAGAATGACTGTAGATCTCTCTAGTGAAAGAGAGATCTTTTCAAGCCAGAAGAGGGTGGTCATCGACTTTTAACCTCCTAAAGCAAAATAACTTTCAACCCCGGATCCTGTATCCAGCTAAACTGAGTTTCATTTATGATGGAGAAATTAAATACTTTAATGACATTCATATGCTGAAGAAATTTGCCATAACCAATCCAACTGTTCAGGATATTCTCAGACCTATCCTCCATAATGACCAGCCCAATACTCTACCACAAAAGTAAACTCACTCAGAAACTTTTGATCAAACTCCAACTTCCATAGTGGCGAAAGGATTAAAAATGTCCACTGGACTTCTGAAAAACTCGATACCCCAAATTTTACCAGAATTATCAACATTCTCCATTAATGCAAATGGCTTAAACTTTCCTCTAAAGAGGTACAGGTTAGCTGACTGGATACAAAAAATCAAGCCAGATATTTGCTGCATACAAGCGTCACGTCTTACCTTAAAAGATAAATATAGACTCAGGGTGAAAGGATGGTTGTCCATATTTCAGGCAAATGATAATCAGAAAAAAGCAGGTGTTGCAATTCTATTTGCAGACACAATAGGCTTTAAACCAACAAAAATAAGGAAAGATAAGAATGGTCACTTCCTATTTGCTAGGGGTAATACTCAATATGATGAGATTTCAATTATTAATATTTATGCACCCAAACAGAATGTGCCTCAATTTATTAGAGAAACGCTACCAGACCTGAGCAACTTGATTCCCTCCAGCTCCATAATAGTTGGATATTTCAACACTCCTTTGGCAGTGATGGACAGATCTCCAATAAGAAGCTGAGCAAAGAAATTTTAGATTTCAAGTAACCATCCAACATTGGGATTTAGCAGAAATCTACAGAACATTTCATCCCAACAAAACTGAATACACATACTTCTCATCAGCCCATGGAACATACTCCAAAATTCATCACACATTAGTTCACAAGTCTAACCTCAGTAAATTTAAAGGAATAGAAATTATTCCTTGCATCTTCTTGGACCACCATGGAATAAAAGTTGAACTCAGTAACAACAGAAATCTGCATACTCATACAAAAACATGGAAGTTAAATAACCTTATGCTGAATGATAGCTGGGTCAGAGATGAGATTAAGAAGGAAACTGTCAAATTTTTGGAACAAAACAACAATAAAGACATGAATTATCAGAACCTCGGGGATACTGCAAAGGCAGTCCTAAGAGGAAAATATATAGCACTGCAAGCCTTCCTCAAGAGAATGGAAAGAGAGGAAGTTAACAACTTAACGGGGCATCTCAAGCAACTGGAAAAGGAAGAATATTCTAACCCAAAACCAAGTAGAAGAAAAGAAATAAACATAATTAGAGCAGAATTAAATGAAATTGAAAACAAAAGAATTATACAGCAGATCAATATGTCAAAAGTTGGTTTTTTGAAAAGGTCAATAATATAGATAAAACTTTGGCTAACCGAACCAGGAAAAAAAGACTAAAATCTCTAATCTCATCAATCAGAAATGACAAAGACGAAATAACAACAGACCCCTCAGAAATTCAAAAAATACTTAATGGATATTACAAGAAAGTTTATTCTCTGAAATATGAAAATACGAAGGAATTTGACCAATACTTGGAACCACGTCACCTTCCAAGACTTAGTCAGAATCAAGTGGAAATGTTGAACAGGCCCATATAAAGTTCTGAAATAGCATCAACCATACAAAATCTCCCTAAAAAGAAAAGCCTGGGATCAGATGGCTTCACGTCAGAATTCTGCCAAACCTTTAAAGAGGAACTAGTACCTATATTACTTAACCTGTTCCAAAATATAGAAAAAGAAGGAAGACTATGCAACACATTCTATGAAGCAAACATCACCCTGATCCCCAAACAAGGAAAAGACCCAACAAGAAAAGAAAATTATAGACCAATATCACTAACGAATATAGATGCAAAAATATTCAACAAGATCCTAACAAACAGAATTCAGCAACACATCAAACAAGTTTTACATCAAGTCGTTTTATCCCAGGGTCTCAAGGCTGGTTCAACACACGTAAAGCTATACGTATAATTCAGCACATAAACAAATTAAAAACCAAAGACCATATGATTCTCTCAATTCATGCAGAAAAAGCTTTTGATAATACCCAACATTCATTCATGAACAGAACACTTAGGAAAATGGGTATAGAAGGGACATTTCTTAAATTGATAGAGGCCACCTCTATCAGCAAACCCACAGCCAATATTGTATTGAATGGAGTTAAATTGAAATCATTTCCACTCAGATCAGGAACCAGACAAGGCTGCCCATTGTCTCTACTGCTCTTTAACATTGTAATGGAAGTTTTAGCCACCGTAATTAGGGAAGAAAAGGTGATCAAGGGTATCCATATAGGGTCAGAAGAGATCAAACTTTCACTCTTCGCATATGGCATGATTGTATATCTGGAAAACACCAGGGATTCTACTACAAAACTCTCAGAAGTGATCAAGGAATACAGCAGCATCTCAACAAAATCAACATTCATAAATCAGTAGCCTTTATATATACCAACAATAGTCAAGCTGAAAAAACAGTTAAGGACTCTATTCCATTCAAAGTAGTGCCAAAGAAGATGAAATATTTGAGATTTTATCTAACAAAGGACGTGAAAGATCTCTACAAAGAGAACTATGACACTCTAAGAAAAGAAATAGCTGAAAATGTTAACAAATGGAAAAACATACCATGCTTGTGGCTGGGAAGAATCTACATTGTTAAAATGTCCATACTACCCAAAGCAATATACAATTTTAATGCAATTCCTATTAAAGCTCCACTGTCACACTTTAAAGATCTTGAAAAAACAATACTTCATTTTATATGGAATCAGAAAAAAACCTCAAATAGCCAAGCCATTACTCAGAAATAAAAACAAAGCAGGAGGAATCATGCTACCAAACCTCAGACTATACTATAAATCAATAGTGATCAAAACAGCATGGTACTGGCACAAAAACAGAGAAGTAGATGTCTGGAACAGAATAGAGAACCAAGAGATGAATCCAGCTACTTACCGTTATTTGATCTTTGACAAGCCAAATAAAAACATTCAGTGGGGAATAGATTCCCTATTTAACAAATGGTGCTGGGTAAACTGGCTGGCAACCTGTAGAAGACTGAAACTGGACCCACACCTTTCACCATTCACTAAGATAGACTCTCACTGGATTAAAGATTTAAACTTAAGACATGAAACTATAAAAATACTAGAAGAGAGTGCAGGGAAAACCCTTGAAGAAATCCATCTGGGTGAGTATTTTATGAGGAGGACCCCCCTGGAAATTGAAGCCGTTTCAAAAATACACTACTGGGACTTGATCAAACTAAAAAGCTTCTGCAGAGGCTAGAACTCAGTAAGTAAAGCAAGCAAACAGCCCTCAGATTGGGAGAAGGTATTTGCATGTTATACCTCCAACAAAGGTTTAATAACCAGAATCCACAGAGAACTCAAATGTATAAGCAAGAAAAGAACAAGTGATCCTATCTCAGGCTGGGCAAGGGACTTGAAGAGAAAATTCTCTAAGAAGACAGGCACATGGCCTACAGACATACGAAAAAATGCTCATCATCTTTAATCATCAGAGAAATGCAAATCAAAACTACTTTGAGATATCATCTACCTCCAGTAAGATTAGCCTATATCACAAAATCCCAAGACCAGAGATGTTGGTGTTGATGTGGAGAAAAGGGAACACTACTACACTGCTGGTGGGAATGCAAATTAATATATTCCTTTTTGAAAGATGTTTGGAGAACTCTTAGAGATCTAAAAATAGATCTGCCATTCAATCCTGTAATTCCTCTACTAGGTATATACCCAGAAGACCAAAAATCACATTATAACAAAGATATTTGTACTAGAATGTTTATCGCAGCCCAATTCATAATTGCTAAGTCATGGAAAAAGCCCAAGTGCCCATCGATCCACGAATGGATTAATAAATTATGGTATATGTACACCATGGAATATTATGCAGCCTTAAAGAAAGATGGAGATTTACCTCTTTCATGTTTACATGGATGGAGCTGGAACATATTCTTCTTAGTAAAGTATCTCAAGAATGGAATAAAAAGTATCCAATGTACTCAGCCCTACTACGAAACTAATTTATGGCTTTCACACGAAAGCTATAACCCAGTTAAAACCTAAGAATAGAGGGAAGGGGGAAAGGGAGGGGAGGGAGGGGGGAGGATGGAGAGAGGGAGGGTTATTTGTGGGATTACACCTGTGGTGCATTTTACAAGGGTACATGTGAAACTTAGTAAATGTAGAATATAAATGTCTTAAAACAATAACTAAGAAAATGCCAGGAAGGCTATGTTAACCAGTGTCATGAAAATGTGTCAAATGGTCTATAACACCAGTGTATGGTGTCCCATGATCGCATTAATGTACACAGCTATGTTTTAATTATAATAAAAGAAAAAGAAAACTGTGATTGACACCCCCCCAAAAAATTAAAAAAAATAAAACCCCTAGGAGTTGTCATCTCAGACCTGTTAGAATGGCTATTATCATAAAAACAGAAGATAAGTGCTGGCAAGGATATGAAGACAAGGGAACCTTTACAAAGAACACTATTGTTAGGAATGTAAATTAGTGCAGCCACTGTGAAAAACAGTATGGAAGTTCCTCAAAAGAACGACAACTAGAAATACCATATAATCCAGTAATTCATTACTGGATATGTATCCAAATAAAATTAAATCAGTATGTCAAACAGGTATTTGTATTCTATGTTTATTGCAGCATTATTCACAATAGCCAAGATATGAACTCAACCTAAGTATAATATATATGCAAATGTGTATAAAGAAAATGTGATATACACACACACACACACACACACACACACACAAATGAGATACTCTTCAGCCTTCATAAAGAAGGAAACATGGATAAACCTAGGGGAGATCATGTTATGTGAAACAAGCCAAACACAGGAAAATAAATACTACATGATCTCACTTACATGTGGAATCTAAAAAAGTTGAACTCATGGAACCAAAGTGGAAAATGTTGATTACCAGGTGCTTGTAGAAGGAGAGGATTGAAGAGATGTTTGTCAAAGGACACAAAATTTCAGTTATATAGAAGAAAAAAGTTTAAGAGATCTATTGTACAATATGTTGACTATAGTTAATAGCAATGTATTTTATACTTGAATATTGCTAAGAGGAGATTTCAAGCATACTCATCACAAAAAAAAAAAACTCCGATAATTTTGTGAGGAAAGTCATATGTTAATTAGTTCAAATTGTTTATATATTTCAAAATGTTTATTAGCTAATTAAAAATATAAAGTCAAAGTCAGAAATGACACAGATTATCAAGTAGGCATTTTTAAAATATATGATTATTATGTTAAGAGATAAATAAAAGACAATAATATGAATGAAAAGGTGAATAACATAAGAAGGGAAATAAAACTCTAAGAGATAATTGAGAGGAAATTTGAGACATGAACAACACTGCGAAAGAAATGGGAATGTTTCATCACTGGATTCAACACAGCCAAGGAAAGAATAGGTGAGCTTGAAGATAAGTAGCTCAATAGAAAATTCCTAAATTGAAATGTATAGAAGATCTATGAAATATGGGACAATTTCAAAGGCTCTACTATGTATATGTAATTTGAATACCATATCAAAAGAAATGTTTGAAGTAATAATGGCTGGGACTCCACAAGTAATGGCCAACACCAACCACACAGCCAATAAAGCTCAGAGGACACCCAAGGGATGAATACCAAACACACTCATAGGCATATCATATTCAAACTGCATAAAATCAAAGAAAAGAGAAATTCTTCACTGAAGAACAAAGATAAGAATTACAGAGAACTTCTCATCAGAAATTATGCAAGCAAGAAGAAAATGGAGTAAAATATTTAAAGTTGTTGAAAGAAAACCCGCCACAAAACTCAAATTATATATCCAGCAAAACAGTTCTTTAAAAATTAGGGGAAAATGGAAAATTGCTTATAAATAAACAAAGGAAAATCATTTTCAGCAGACTTTCTTTTCAAGAAATGTTAAAATCCTTTTTTTTTTCTTTTTTTAAGGCAAAAGGAGAATAATATATGTCAGAAATGTGAATCTACCTGCATTAGTCTGTTTGTGTTTCTATAAAGAAAATACCCGAGGCTGAGTAATTTATAAAGAAAAGTGGAGTGTTTGGCTTATGGCTCTGCAAACTGTACAAGAAACTTGGCTCTAACTTCTACATTTGGTGAGGGCTTCAGGGAGCTTGAGCAAGCACGTCACATGCAAAAGAGGAAGGAGGTGGTGCCAGGCTCTGTTAAACAACCAGTTCTCACATAAGCTAACCATCATGGGGAAGACACCATGCCATTCATGAGGGGTCCACTCTCATGACCCAAACACCTCCCTGAGGCCCACACCCAACACTGGGGATCAGATTTCAACATGAGGTGCCAAGGGACCAAATATCTAAACCATATCCTTACCTAAAGAAAAACCTATATTTTTAGAGAAAGAATCAAAGGAAGTACAATAAAATTTTTATTTTTTTAAATTCTTAATTGCTCTAAAGATAGCTTTTTATTTAAAGAAACAAATGTAACAACATATTAGATTGCTATGTGAGTAGGTAAAATAGATGACAGCTGTTTCACCAGTGATGAGACCAAAAATTGGGAAAACATTATTATAAGGTACCTGCACTACACATGAAGTGTGATAGTGGGATTTAAAAGTGGGGTAAAATTAGTTTAAAATGTGTATCATGAAGATATTGTAGCAATCTTTTCAAAATGTATATCAAACAAGATGCATTTAAAATGTGCATCTTAAATATGTATAATTTTTATTTGGCAAGTATACCACAATAAAGCTGAAAAACTGTATGCTTGAAACCAACCAGAAAAAAGGTTTAAAAATAAGTATCATTTGGGCGGCACCTGTGGCTCAAAAGAGTAGAGTGTCAGCCCCATATGCCAGAGGTGGCGGGTTCAAACCCAGCCCCTACCAAGAACTGCAAAAAAAAAGCATAGTATAATTTATATGCAAAGAGAGAAGACAAAACGAAATCACAAAACAAATATTTAATTTTGTTAAATAAAACCACAGAAGGAAGAAAGAGTATAGGTTAAAAAAAAAAAGAACAAAATCAACAAGTAAAAAACAGATACAAATCTGGTAGATGTTAATCTAATTACACCAATAAAAATCTGGTGGATATTACTCTAACTACATCCATAATTACTTTACATGTGAATTCAAATTATTTTAAATATTAATGGCCTAAATACACAGTATTTATCAGAATGGATAAAAAGAAAACAAAACATAACTACATATCGTCTACAAGAAATTCACTTTCATTATAAAAACTAAGGTTAAAAGTAAAGAAATGGAAAAGATATAGCATGTTAACACCAGTCAAAAGAAAGCTGGAGTAGTTATACTAATTTCAGACAAAGAAGATATCAGCAAAAGGAAGATTATTGGGAATCTACAGGGCCATAAAGATAAATGGTTAAATTTTCCAAGAAGACATAATTTTTAATGTATATAAACATCCAAATAAATGAGGTAAAAAGTAATAGAACTGAACGGAGAAATATAAGCTGTCCCCAAAGTTGCCCCTAATACATAGGGAAAAGGGAAATTGTAGCTAAATGTACCTTTATTCATTACAAAAGCTTTCAAAATACTTACAAAATTTTCTGTATGTGTTGGCCACCTCTTCGTAAAAAAGTTTAATGAAGATTTTGAAAATAAAGGCACATTTAGCTACAATTTCCCATTTTCCCCATGTATGACGATTTTAGGGGCAACTTTTGGGACATCCCATAGACAAATGACTATTAGAGTTGAAGACTTCACCAGGTTTCTCCTGACAGTAATTGGAAGATAAAGCAGGCAGGATATTAGTAAGAATATAGTTAAACTTAGTGGTATTAATCAACTTGATCTAGCTGACGTGTGTAGAATATGTCAGCCCACAACTACACAATACATATCCGTTTGCAGTTCATGCAGAACATTGACAAACGTAGACCACGTTCTGAGCCATAAAACAAACCTTTAAAAAAATTAAAAGAAGAAAAATTATACCAAGTATGTTCTTTTACCACAATAAAACTAACCAGATTTCAATAATAGAAAGATAGTGGGGAAATCTCAAATATTTAGATATTAAACAAAATTCTTCTAAGTAACTCACAAATAAAAAAAATAACGAGTTTCAAGAGAAATTAAAAAAAGATTTTGGAATGGTGGAAACTATAATTCATCAAAATTAGCAGGACATAGTTAAAGCAGAGATGTATGTTAAATGCTTTTAGTAGAAAAAATAAGAAGATCAAAAATTCACAATCTAAATCTCATTCTTGGGATAGTAAAGAAACATGAGCAATTTGAGCCTAAAACCAGCGCAAGAAAGAAGTAATTTTACTGAACCAAACTGTGATCTACTCACCTTCTGAAGGAAAGCTAGACCCTAAAGTTAAGGGTTACAATACGGAAAAAAAAGGCATTTGTATTGCCTGGCGCCAAGAAGGGAACAGGCAGCTAACATTTAAAACCCAAACTCCAAGATGGCTTGCACACCATCGTTTTTAAAGGCAGGAGTACATTATTTTAGGCAGGCAAAATTTTAAATCGGTACATGGAGGTTATATGTGGTTTGGCTTCAAAAGGCAGGATATCCTGAAATGGGGGGCTGTGGGGTCGTAGGTGAATTCAGAGATTTTTGGATAAGAGGAAAGAAATGTTAAGATGGGTGTGACCTTCTCTGGGGCCTCTCAGGTAGAAATTAAGAACAAAGTACGGTGGTCAGAATTTATTTCCTCAGTTCCCCGTTTTCTGTAATTTTCAACTAGTGGGATTTCTGAAACATAGCTAAAGATCATATGTTAAGATGTCATCTTCTAGTTTCCGTAGGGAAGAAAAATACGTTGTGGCTCTAGCTTGCCTGGAGAGCGACTGTTATTCCTTTTGCTTTTTAAGGCAAGCTTGGTGCCTGAAATTTCTCCTGAGGCACTGAAATTTTTTTTTTTATTTCCACACTTGGGGGCCTGGCAGGTCCCTAAAAGAAATCTCTGTTCTGTCTCAATAATGAAAATTATTTTTACTGAGATCAATGACATTCAAGGAAGAAAAAATACAGAAAACCAATAAACTCAAAGGTGGTATTTTGGAAAGATTAGTGAAATTGACATAAACTTCTTGCCAGACAGAGAGAGAGAAGGGAAAAGGAAAGAAAAAAAAATGAATATAAGAATTGAAGGATGAATCTACCACTGATTCCATGAACATTAAAAGTGTAGTAAGATGATGCTAAGAACAAGTCTGATTAGTTGAATTTAAACCAATAATTAATAATATTTTAAATAAGAAAGCATCAGGCTGATGTTTCAATTCTATCAAATCCATAATGATGAAAAACACCGCACCTTCTCTGCAAGAAATGTTAAGGTTTTGTGCGGTGCCTGTGGCTCAAAGGAGTAGAGCTCCGGTCCCATACGCCAGAGGTGGCAGGTTCAAGCCCAGCCCCGCCAAAAACTGCAAAAAAAAAAGAATTGGTAAGACTTTTAAAATAACATTTGAAATTTACTCCTCCTATGAGGCCAGGATTATCAACCACAACATCAAAAGCAGATAACAAGGAAAACAATAGTGCAATATTGTTCGTAAATGAAGCTACCAACAATCTCGAAGAAAATGTCAGCAAAGCAAATCCAACTATGTATAAAGTGAATTATACACCATGGCCAAGTAGACTTCACTCTAAATGTGCAAGGCTGATTCAATATTTAAAAATTGATGTAATCCTCCATGTCAATAGTTATAGAAGAAAAAAAATCATAGTCACATTAATTAACACAAAATAAATGTTTAACAAAATCTAATATCCGCTCATGGAAACTAACTCCTGTAAACAAAATATAAAGGAGGACCTCCTTAAATTTATAAAGAGCAATATAAAAACCCACAGCTAAAATCATACTTAATGGATGCTCTCAAAAAAATTGGAAAAAAGAAATAAAAGATATGCAGATTGGAAAGAAAATAAACTGCCTTTATTCACAGATAGCATGACCACCGATGTTGACAATCCCAAAGAATCTATAAAAAAAAAAAAAAGGAATAAAGAAGTATGTACAGCAAGGTTGAAGGATGTATGATCAGTACAGTCAAATCTCATCATTCACAGTATCATTTTCCATGGAGTCACTGTGAACACTGAGTTAACCAGTACTGTGTTACTGTTCCTATGGGAAATACAAAGTTATGTTTCTTCAAGTTTTTGTTCATAACATTTACATCAACTGACCAAGACAAAAGCTTGTTTTGGGTGAATATTTCTTAGAAATAGTTAATTACGTGCAGCGTTTCCTACTAATCACTAGCTGATCAGCATCGGACATGTTCATGATTCTGGGCAATGTGATCATAAATATCTTTGGCTTTCGGCCTTACAACAGTGTATCTATTACTCTTTTTCAGTTAGTTATCAGCCTGCAAATTTAAATTTAGATATTGTCTATCTTTTTCATAACTTCATCAAACACCATACAGATAGATGTTTCTTTCGCAGTGTTAGCCTCCCATAAAAAATAGGTTTATTTACTCACCATTTTTTCTGGATGTACCTCATTTTTTATTTATTAACATTAAATTAGAAGCCAATAGCACTATACAAATTATGCCCAGATGAAATTTATCTAGCACATTTTGAAATATTAGACATCACTTCAGAACTATATTTGTATGTGATTTAAACAGTAAAACCACCAGGGGGGAAAAAAGCACAAAGATGCAAAAGCAAATGTGTCACACTAAATAGACTGCAAGAGGGACATTTGTTTATAATATGAGAGCTTATCAGCAAGGTGGCGTGTCACCTTGTTCAGCCTCTGCTGGAATACATGATTTATGTGGCTCAATTTGCTTGGTGTTCTGTATATATACCCACAATGACCATGAAAGAACATCCAGTATTTATTCTGAGAATACAAATAAATTCTAGGGAGTAGACAAATTTGCAAATACAGAAATTTTGCAAATATGGAGACTAATAAGAATTGACTTTACCCAAGTCAGTGCTTTCCTTCAGACCAGCTAGACACAGACCTTTTATAAAAGTTAGGTCAAAGTGGATCAGAGACTTAACTGCCAAACATGAAACCCCAAAACGTCTAGAACAAAACAAAATCTGAAGTAAATTGCATTTGATGAGGAGGTTTTAGATACAACATTAAAAGTGTAATACATGAAGGAAAATGTTTGTAAGGTGGACTTCCATGCGATTAAAATCTTCTGTGCTACAAAAGGTACTGCTGACAGAAGGAAGGGGGCATCTAAAAGAGAAAGTAAAAAAGTAATAAAATACATGGTTTATGAAATATGTGCAATTAAAATATATGCTAACAAGACTATAAAGGGCAAAGAGTAGTAATTGGAAATATATTGTCATAAATATCTGAACCTGTGAAGTTTGAGGTAGACTGTGATTTAAATGATCACATATATAGTGTACCTGTCACATATTGTATATATCACATATATATTGTAATTGTGGAAGCGATTACTTAAGAAGAAAAGCCATGGACAAAAAATTTATTAGAGGAAATAAAGTAGAATACCAAAAGAAATAGAATGCTATATCATGACAAGGTAGTGTTTATTTCTGGAATGCAAAATTGTCTCACATTCGAGAATGAATGTACTTTACCATATTAATATAAAGGAATTAAATTATGTGATCATCTCGATGTAATTGATATTTAATATAAATATTTAATATAAATCATATATAAATAAAAAATATTTAATATAAGGCAGCACTTATTCATCCTTACAATATAAATAACTTTTTAAAAAACTATAAATAGAAGGAAACTTTCTAGTCTGGTAAAATGGCCTCCATGTCATACTTTAACCCAAACTGTTGAACACCCTAAGAGCAAGGCAAATATCTCTGCTTTCACCTCTTCTGTGCAACACTGCATGGGAAATGCTAGAATGCAAAAAAAAAGAAAAAAGAAAAGAAAGAAATAAAGAACCAGGCACAAAAAGTAAGAATTAGGACAATTGGAAGTTTTAAAAGGAGAAGTAAATTGTCTTTATTTGTACATGACGTGATTGGAAATGAAAAACTCCAAGGAATCTGAAAATAATCTAAAAAATATCCATGGAGAGCTCAAACTAATCAATAAGAAAAAAACAGATAACCCCTTTTCTTTGGGGGCAAGAGACTTGTACAGAAACTTCTCTGAAGAAGACAGGCAAATGGCTTAGAAACACATGAAAAAAAGCTCATCACCTTTAATCATCAGAGAAATGCAAATCAAAACCACTTTGAGATATCATCTAACTCCAGTAAGATTAGCCCACATAAAAAAAATCCCCGAACTACAGATGTTGGCATGGATGTGGAAATAAGGGAACATTTCTATATCGCTGGTGGGAATGCAAGCTGATACAGCCTTTTTGGAAAGAAGTTTGGAGAATACTTGAGGAACTAAAAGTGGACCTACCATTTGATCCTGCATTCCCCACTACTAGGTATTTACCCAGATGATCAAAAATCATTTTACAACAAAGACATTTGCACCAGAATGTTTATTGAAGCCCAATTCATAATTGCCAAGACATGGAAACAGCCCAAGTGCCCATCGACCCATGAATGGATTAACAAATTGTGGTATATGTACACCATGCAATACTATGCAGCCATAAAAACAGATGGAGGCTTCACATCTTTTATGTTTACCTGGATGAAGTTGGAACATATTCTTCTTAATAAAGTATCTCAAGAATGGAAAAAAAGTATCGAATGTATTCAATACTGTTATGAAATCAGTATATAAGCACCTACACATTCATAGGAATGGTAAAACATAACCATTCCAGAAAGAAGGTAAGATAAAACAGAGGGGAAGGGATGGGGGAGTCCAGGAGGAGGGAGGGTTTCGGGGAGGATCCAACCTAATGTGAATAATGCAATGATACATTTTTATACTGTTAAGAATAGAATATGAATGTTTTGCCCCAATAAATAAGTAAGCAAGGAGACGGTTATGTTAATCAGTTAGATGTAAGCATTCCACATTGTGTATCAAATCAGCACATTGTACCCCATAAATGTATCACTGTACACAGTTATGATTTAATAAAGAATTTTTTAAAAAATTCTGGAATGAAAGTAGAAGTATTTCTCCCTTTCTCTCTCTCTCTCTCTTTTTTTTAGGTAGGTAGAGTGCCATGGCATCATAGCTCATAGCAACCTCAAACTCTTGGGCTCAAGTGATTCTCTGGCCTCAGCTTCCAAGTAGCTGGGACTATAAGCTCATGCTACAAAGTCCAGCTAGTTTTTCTATTTTTTTTTTTTTTTTTTGAGTACAGACAGGGTCTTGCTTAGGCTGGTCTGTTACTCCTGATTTCAAGTAGTCCACCCACCTCAGCCTCTCAAAGTGCTAGGATTACAGGAGTGAGCCACTGTGTCTGGCTAAAAGTAGAAGTACTTTTATACATAAGTAACAATTAAATAGAAAATTAAATTAAGTAAATAATATCATTTATAATAGACAAAAACTCAAGTACGAGGAAATACATTTAATAAAAGATGTGTAAGATATCTATGTGTAAGGAAATTAAAGATCTAAACAAATTGAGATGTGCACCATGCCCATTGATTTGACAATTTAATATTGTAATTATTACATTTCTCCTTATCTAAAGCTATAGATTCACTCGCAAGGAAATCCAAGCAGATGTAGTTGTCAAAATTGATAAGTTACTTCTAAAATGTGTATGGAAATGCACATTTCCATATGAATGACCAAAGCATTCGAAGACATAAAGTTAGAAAATTTACATTGCCTTATTTCAGCACACAGCATAACATTAGCCAATTAGTTATTGGTCTAAGGAGAGACACATCATACAGAATAGAGAACCTAGAAATAGATCCATACCAATGGAGTTAATTAATTTATAAAATGATCCTATTTAAATCTAAATCTTTTCAACATGTGATGCCAGAATACCTGAATATCTTTATGGGGAAAAAAATGAATCATCACCCCTTTCTTATGCCATGCTTGAAAATCAATTCAAGATGAATCATATACCTAAATTTAAGACCTAAAATTATAAAGATTCTCAAAGAAAATCTTTCAACAAGATTTTGTATACTTAAAGTAGGCAAAAAATAAAAATATGGATAAATCTCAAAGCTTTTTAGTTTGATCAAGTCCCAGTAGTGTATTTTTGAAGCTGCTTCAATTGCCTGGGGTGGAGGGTCCTCCTCATAAAATACTCGCCCAGACTGATTTCTTCAAGGGTTGTCCCTGCATTATCTTCTAGTATTTTTATAGTTTCATGCCTTAAGTTTAAATCTTTTATCCAGTGAGTCTATCTTAGTTAATGGTGAAAGGTGTGGGTCCACTTTCAGTCTTCTACAGGTTGCCAGCCAGTTCACCCAGCACCATTTGTTAAATAGGGAATCTTCTCCCCACTGAATGTTTTTAATTGGCTTGTCAAAGATCAGATAACGGTAGGTAGCTGGATTCATCTCTTAGTTCTCTATTCTGTTCCAGACATCTACTTCTCTGTTTTTGTGCCAGTACCATGCTGTTTTGATCACTATCGATTTGTAATATAGTCGGAGGTCTGGTAGTGTGATTCCTCCTGCTTTGTTTTTATTTCTGAGTAATGTCTTGGATATTCGAGGTTTTTTCTGATTCCATATAAAATGAAGTATTGTTTTTTCAAGATCTTTAAAGTATGACAGTGGAGCTTTAATAGGGACTGAATTTAAATTGTATATTGCTTTGGGTAGTATGGACATTTTAACAATGTTGATTCTTCCCAGCCATGAGCGTGGTATGTTTTTCCATTTGTTAACATTTTCAGCTATTTCTTTTCTGAGAGTTTCATAGTTCTCTTTATAGAGATCTTTCATGTCCTTTGTTAGAAAAACTCCAAATATTTCATCTTCTTTGGCACTACTGCGAATGGAATAGAATTCTTAACTGTTTTTTCAGCTTGACTATTGTTGGTATCTATAAAGGCTACCAATTTATGAATGTTGATTTTGTAACCTGAGGTGCTGCTGTATTCCTTGATCACTTCTGAGAGTTTTGTAGTAGAATCCCTGGTGTTTTCCAGATATACAATCATATCATATGCGAAGAGCGATAGTTTGATCTCTTCTGACCCTACATGGATACCCTTGATCACCTTTTCTTCCCTAATTGCGGTGGGTAAAACTTCCATTACAATGTTAAAGAGCAGGGGAGACAATGGGCAGCCTTGTCTGGTTCCTGATCTGAGTGGAAATGATTTCAACTTAACTCCATTCAATATTATATTGGCTGTGGCTTTGCTGTAGATGGCCTCTATCAGTTTAAGAAATGTCCCTTCTATACCAATTTTCTTCAGTGTTCTGATCATGAACGGATGCTGGATATTATCAAAAGCTTTTTCTGCATCAATTGAGAGAATCATATGGTCTTTGTTTTTTAATTTGTTTATGTGCTGAATTATACTTATAGATTTACGGATATTGAACCAGCCTTGAGACCCTGGGATAAAACCAACTTGGTCATGATGTATAATTTGTTTGATGTGTTGCTGGATTCTGTTTGTTAGGATCTTGTTGAATATTTTTGCATCTATATTCATTAGTGATATTAGTCTATAATTTTCTTTTCTTGGGTCTTTTCCTGGTTTGGGGATCAGGGTGATGTTTGCTTCATAGAATATGTTGGGTAGTCTTCCTTCTTTTTCTACCTTTTGGAAAAGGTGGAGTAATACAGGTACTAATTCCTCTTTAAAGGTTTGGTAGAATTCTGACGTGAAGCCATCTGGTCCCGGGCTTTTCTTTTTAGGGAAGTTGTGTATGGTTGATGCTATTTCTGAACTTGATATGGGCCTGTTCAACATTTCCACTTGATTCTGGCTAAGTCTTGGAAGGTGACGTGCTTCGGAGTATTGGTCAATTTCCTTCATATTTCCATATTTCAGAGAATAAAGTTTCTTGTAATGTTCATTAAGGATTTTTTGAATTTCTCAGGAGTCTGTTGTTATTCTGTCTTTGTCATTTCTGATTGATGAGATTAGAAATTTTACTCTTTTTTTCCTGATTAGGTAGCCAAACTTTCATCTATTTTATTGACCTTTTCCAAAAACCAACTTTTTGATTTATTGATCTGTTGTATAATTCTTTTGTTTTTAATTTGATTTAATTCTTCTCAATTTTGTTTATTTCTTTTCTTCTACTGAGTTTGGGGTTGGAATGTTCTTCCTTTCCAGTTGCTTGAGATGTCCCATTAAGTTGTTAACTTCCTCTCTTCCATTCTCTTGAGGAAGGCTTGCAGTGCTATAAATTTCCCTCTTAGGACTGCCTTTGTGGTATACCAGAGGTTCTGATAATTGTGTCTGCATTGTTGTTTTGTTCCAAAAATTTGTCAATTTCCTTCTTAATGTCATCTCTGACCAGCTATCATTCAGCATAAGGTTATTTAACTTCCATGTTTTTGTATGAGTATGCAGATTCCTGTTGTTACTGATCTGAACTTTTATTCCATGGTGGCCCAAGAAGATGCAAGGAATAATTTGTATTCTTTAAATTACTGAGTTTAGACTTGTGACCTAAGGTGTGATCAATTTTGGGGTATGTTCCGTGGGCCGATGCGAAAGACGTATGTGTATCATTTTTGGGGGGATAAAATGTTCTGTAGACGTCTGCTAAATCCAAATGTTGGATAGTTAGGTTTAAATCTAAGATTTCTTTGCTCAGCTTCTTTCTGGAGGATCAATCCAACACTGCCAAAGGAGTGTAGAAATCTCCAACTATTATGGAGCTGGAGGAAATCAAGGTGCTCGTGTCTGTTAGAGTTTCTCTTATAAACTGAGGTGCATTCTGGTTGGGTGCATAGATGTTAATAATTGAAATCTCATCATATTGAGTATTACCCTTAACAAATATGAAATGACCATTCTTATCCTTCCTTACTTTTGTTGGTTTAAAGCCTATTGTATCTGCAAA
Organism: Nycticebus coucang; assembly: GCF_027406575.1. Classification (NCBI taxonomy): domain Eukaryota; kingdom Metazoa; phylum Chordata; class Mammalia; order Primates; family Lorisidae; genus Nycticebus; species Nycticebus coucang. The sequence continues at coordinate 15,071,106 of NC_069797.1, forward strand.
TAAAATTGCAACACCTGCTTTTTTCTGATTGCCATTTGCCTGAAATATGGATGACCATCCTTTCACCCTGAGTCTATATTTGTCTTTTAACGTAAGATGTGACTCTTGTATGCAACAAATATCTGGCCTGAGTTTTTGTATCCAGTCAGCTAACCTGTGCCTCTTTAGAGAACAGTTTAAGCCATCCACATTAGTGGAGAATATTGATAAGTCTGGTAAAATTTTGGGTATCGAGTTTTTCAGAAGTCCAGTGGACATTTTTAATCCTTTCACCACTGTGGAAGTTGGAGTTTGATCAAAAGTTTCTGAGTGAGTTTACTTTTGTGGTAGAGTATTGGGCTGGTCATTATGGAGGATAGATCTGAGAATATCCTGAAGAGCTGGTTTGGTTATGGCAAATTTCTTCAACATATGAATGTCATTGAAGTATTTAATTTCTCCATCATAAATGAAACTCAGTTTAGCTGGTTACAGGATCCGGAGTTGAAAGTTATTTTGCTTTAGGAGGTTAAAAGTCGATGACCACCCTCTTCTGGCTTGAAAAGTTTCAGCAGAGAGATCTGCAGTCATTCTAATATTCTTCCCTTTGTAGGTAATGGGTTTCTTCCATCTGGCTGCTTTCAGAATTTTGTTCTTCATATTAACTTTAGTGAAGTTAATTATGATATGTCTGGGGGATATCTTATTGGGATTGGGTTGTGCTGGGGTTCTGAGACTGTCTGCTATCTGAATTTCAGAATCTCTTGGCATGTCTGGAAAATTCTATTTCATAATTTCATGGAGAAGGGCCTCTGTGCCTAGCAAGGCCACTTCATTGGTTTCAGGTATTCCAGTGAGGTGAATATTAGTGTTCTTCGAATTATCCCAGAGCTCTCTGAGAGAATGATCCGTTTTTGCTCTCCATTTCTCTTCCTCTTTGAGAGTTTGGGAGTGTTCAAAGGCTTTGTCTTCAATGTCAGAAATCCTTTCTTCTGCTTGCTCCACTCTGTTACTGAGAGATTCTACTGTATTTTTCAGATCTTTGAGGGCTGCAAATTCTTGCTTCAGTGCATGAAAATCTTTGGTGTTTTTATCTTAAATTCATTAAATTCTTGAGACAACTTTTGAATTTCTCCTCAAATTTCTAATTCCGACTTTTGAATTGCTGCTCAATTTTCTAATTCCAAATTTTCCTCCATTTTATTAATCTTGTTTGCAATCCAAATTCTGAATTTGATTTCTGATATCTTGGCCAGCTGTTTATGAATGGGATCTTCAGTTACATCTGCCATGTCTTTCCTTGCGGGGTGTGGCGGGGGGGGGGTTGATCTATTCTGGTTATTCATGTTACCAGAGTTTTTCTGCTGATTCCACCCCATGATTGTTTTATACAGTTTGGTTTTTCCCCTAGAGCTTTGTCAGAGGACCCATACAGTGCTACGGCTTAAGAAACTGGGGACCTGTTTGGTGTGATGGGGCTAAGTCTTTCTGTCTTATTTGCAGCTGGTTTCTGTTCGACCCAAGTGAAACAGTTACTCTAGGTTGAAGTCTCAGCTGTGGAGAAATACCAGCAATTAAGTCACCCCGCCCCTCACAGGCAACAATTGGAAGAAGAAAATCAAACCTTCCTACAACCACACACCCAGAGCACCACCTGAATAGTCCTTGGGTGATTGGCTCAGTTCAAATGGTCCCGATCAATTGTTTCAGTCAGCACCTGTCTCAGGTGGGAGAGTTTAAAAGGTCTCTGGCAACTGGATCACAAGGGTGTGGTGACTATTCTGATATGGCTTGCTCCAGTGCTGCGTGGAGTCAGGAGGACCCACCCAGTAAATAGATCAATCTGGGAAGGTTGAAGCATCCTTCCCCACCTTGCACCTCTGTCACACCCAGTCACTGATAGCCCTGCAGTTGGCTGACCCAGTTGCCTGTACTGAACAGATACTCCAGGGGGTTGCACCTGCCTGAATCACAAGGAAATCTATTTCTGCTCAGCCAGGCCACTATACTCTGCCTCTATCTAGCAGGAGGAGGTGAGGCCTGACAACCTCGGGCACTTGATGGAGGCTGGGGGGTGTTCATTCAGTTCCAGCCCCGCCCGTGATTGATGTTACTGACAGAACAGAATAGAACAACTTTGCGGGACTTTGCTTCTGTCCCTGCTAAATTTTCCTGCAGAAGAGAAGCTGTTTTGAGTTCTCAGAGCCTGCGCCTCAGGTCCTGTCTTCTCTCCTGCAGGTTTATATTCGGTTACCTGTCAGTTCTAGCTTGCTGCCTTCCTTTGCCTATAAGCTGACGGTCCCCTGAGGGCCGGGTGCATCTTAGGCTCAGTAAAGCTGTCCTCTGGGTCAGCCCTGCCCTGGGAACTTCCCGGGCCTGCAAGTGTGTTTCTAGTCCCTCTGCTCCACCCAAGTTGGTACCTCCTCAGGCCAACCCTTTACTCACGGAGCTTGTGTTTCCATCCCAGATCTGTTCCCATGGTGGTTGTCACCTGAGTAGATGCCCAGCCTCCTCTGGTTGCCCGGGGAGATGGGGTGTGGCTTCAGAATATCCGGGAGTGAGCCCTATTGTTGCTAAAAGACAGCTGCTACTGTGTGCCTCAGGGCACTGTGGCTCCGGGGTGGTTCCCTCTCAGCCGACTGTCCTCTCCTCGCTCCCATGCCCCAGAATCAGCACTGAACAGCTGCAGTTTAGGCACTGTCTACACCCCTCGAGAAATCACCCAAGAATCTGAACTCCTGGGGGACAGGCCTCAAGACCTCAGAGTGGGAGTGGAGGGGAGTCCTGGGAGCTCAGAGTTGCTGGTAGAGAACATATATAGTTTTATACTGTTTTATGCCTGGCAGGAGAATGCCATGGCACCCTAGTAGGGGAGGTAGGTCCAGTTTTTAGAGAGTCTCTCCTGTGGAGTGTAGTGGGAGGACCTTTGAACTCTGCTCATTTGTTTTTGTTGCACTCCAAGCCGTTCTCATGGGGGAGGGGACTCCCGTCTGCTTGGTGATGGATTTTGTACCTTTTGTTTGTATCCTTGGGGTCACAGCTTGCCTCAGCAGGGTTGATGCGCGTTCTTCAACCTTCTCTCTTGGTGCAGCTCAAATCCACCAGGTTACTTGCTAAATTTCTGTCTTTTAACTCTCCTTCTGGATGGGAGCCTCTGTGGAAAGCTGGCTTCAGTCATCCATCTTGTCACTGCCCCCCTCTCCATTCTTGAAATAAAAGTGTACCCTAAACAATGCGAACTCTTTGATTGTAGCAAATGGACTTCACCCTGTCACTAACTCTGGTTGAATCTGTGCAATTCTATTCAGCATACGTATGGTCTTGCTGTGTCATTTTGACTCTTTCAGCCTCAGTTTCCTAACACATGAACCGTCATTGCTACCTTAAAGCTCATTGTAAATATGACTTAGAGGGAAACCTAAGCCAAACCTTCCCCCAAATTCTTTGGAATTTGCAGTAGATACAGGGGAAATAATAAATCTGTACACTGCCCTCTGGCCTTATAGAGATAACGGAAGAGGATATTTGGTCCATGAATGACTTGATTCACAGTGAAGAAAGTCTTCGATTTCTAAACTGCTTCTTAGTAGTTGGATACTTTAAGGCAACTACTTATTTAAAGATGGTTTTGTGCTTTGAAGAAGAATATCAGCGCTATTTTGCACACATTCATATTTATACGCTGGGCATGTTGGAAGGAAGGACAAAGAAAAACTGACCTTAATGCATACAAAAGCACTTTTTCTTAGGATGGGTTCATGAACTTCATTGTCAAACCCCATACAAGGACAGCTCTGACAGCCATTCCAGAAAAAGAGTTCCCAAATTGCTTCAAAGGGTGGACTAGGCACTGGCATTGATGCATAGCATCTCAAGGAGAGTCCTTCAAAGGTCACCCTAGTGATATTCAGCACTGAACATTGTAGTACTTTTTCTAGGAAGAGCGTGAAAACTTAATTGTCAGACCTCATGCAATAATGGAAAGTGCTACTTCCATTGTAGATCAAGAAATCTGTGTAGAGTATGCTACATTGGGGGGCGGTATGGTTTTCTTGTTTTCTATGTAGAAAATATTGTTGTTGAGAGATGTGTGTAAATGTTATAGTTAAGAAAACTACAGGAAGAATGAAAAAGGAAAATCTCAGACCTCCCATGAGAAAGGAGAGACTTTGAATAATATTGAGGAAGGACTCTGGAGAACGAGAACAGAAGTGTGGACAGGCTGCTTCCTATAGGGTAGGATAAGGAGCTACTTTATCTGTCCATCCATTCATCCATCTGCCCTCCATTTATTAATGTCTTTTCTTCTGGGCTTGAGTCCAGTCATATTTTACATTCAGTTTTAAGTTATTATTTTTGCCATTGTACAGTTATCTCCAGGTCTATAATACTGTCTCTTACAGACAAAAAGGCATGGAGTCATGGGAGGAATTAACAGATACAAGAGGAAAGGAAAGTATCTCTCCACATTTCCTGTCCCCTGATACATCACAGTAGAAGCAGCATCACCTCCTGAGGGAGGTCAGAGCCTCTGAGTTTCAGAGTTTCAGGCAATGGTGGGTAGCACAGCGAGTAAAATACAAGTTTAGCTGAGAGCAGCCGGGAGGAGGGTGAAAACCAAATCAGCCTCTGCTGGGAGGAGCAAGAAACAATTTTAAGACAAACTCTCATTACCAAGATACAGGGAAAGGCAATGAGTAGGCTAATACTTGGGTTACATATGGATTATGTCAGATAATATATATTCTGCATATAGTAAGCACAGGATATATGGTAGCTATTAAAATAATAATAATAAATCTAAACGAATCCCACCTGGAGCTATTTATCTGTGGAGGAATCTGAAGGGAGAGGTATGGCAGATCAGGGAGCCTCTGGGAATGAAGTAATATTATTTAAAACATCAACAAATCCTGAACACATAGAAGCATTGAATGCTGCAGCTGGGAAATTTCAGAGTTATTTGAGTTCAACACTCTCATTTTACAAATGTATAGACTGAGTCCCCAAGAAATGAAGCGACTGGCTCAGAAACCGCCGACATTTGCAGCAGCAGAGCTGGACACACTGGCATTGTTTTTTTTTTTTTTTTGCCATTTCCCAAGAAATCTTCTATATCCTTAAATAAATTCAATAAAATTCTAAATAATGCTTATTTCCCTATCTTAGTGGGGAAGTTACTGACAGACCTTTCCCGGAATAATGGAGCCATTCATTGGCTCGGGTTTCAGTGACATCAACTCTTAAGGGAATGAAAATTCTTCCCCAGAAAATACCGTAAGGGATGTCAATGTTTTGAGTGACCCGAAAACTGGATTTTTGGCTTTCTATGTTTGTATACACTGAAACTCTTGAGACCACAAAAAGGATATTTAAACCTTTCCTGCCCTACAGAGTTAGAATCCTTCGGAGCAAAGGAATACAGTAGAACCTTTGTAAATTGACCAACTGAGGGACTGTAATAAACCAGTCAACATACTGAGGTGGCCAACATAAGGAACTAGGCCTACTGTACTGATATGTACACATGGTACATGTCCAGTCTATGAAAATTAGGCCAACTTAAGGAGGTGGTCAGTGAAGGGAGGTGAAGGGTGGTCAGTGAAGGGAAGGCAGCTATGGAGGTTCTGCTGTAGATAGAAGTCAGCAGGGCTAATGCCATGGGCATGGCTACCACGGGATGAGGAGAAAGCTCTCATAAAGCATGTCCTTGGGTCAGCTCCTTTCAGAGAAGCTGGACTTACAGTGTTAACCACAACCCTTTATCTACACTTGAAGTCTTCTGACTACCTTTTGTCAGTAAACTTTTATCCTGTGCTGTTCAAATTGGGAAATGCTGTCACAGAGCACAAGTGATGGACCTCAAATTTCAGAACCAGAGCTAGCAACTAAGATTTCTTTGATTCTTAGACCTTTCCAGGAGAGCAAAATGTCCTACCAACAGTGTTAATCCCAAATTGGTGAAGATATCTGATGACCAAGGTAGTGGCTATGCCTGTGCTCAAATACTGTACTGGGTTTAAGTCATTAAAAATACTCTTTCTACAGTGGCAAAGACAACTTAACATGTATTTACTCATTAAGATAAATTCTGGTGGGCCCTTTCATGCAGAAGTGGTCCAAACTAACCTGTCATCAAAAGCTTATTATCCTGATACACAAGTCCCCGTGGAAATAGTGTAGGTTTAAACATGCCCAGTCTTCTCCAGAGCCTCCCAGAGAGCTTCCACATGCAGGTCTTGATCTCTTAGATGTTCTGTCTGTCAACTGTCTCCACAGGCAGGGCCTTCTTTACAGGGATCCTTGTTGTAATGACTCCATACAGTGCCAGTCACTTAATTCTCTGGATACAGAAAACTCAAAATTCCAATTATAGGTAAAGGAGCTAAAGACAAAAGTCTAAGTCTAAAATGGCATGCCTGTTGAGGTTGGGGTAGTAAATGAAGATTAGAGAAGAAAAGAAGAGCTGGAAATAATTCCACTCTTTTTTATCCAATATTCAGAGAAAAATTTAACTTTAAATGTTTAAATGTATACGTGTGTATGTGCATACATAATGTGAAGACATACTTTTTATGTTACAAAAACATTTTATATTCTACATTTAGTTACAAATATTCATTTATACCTATATAAAATTTATATGTATTATAAATATATGTGTAGCTTAAACTACAAGTTAAATAGTTTCCAGCGTCAAATCCTTAATTCGGTAGTTAACAGGGCCTGAAATTCCTGGGAGAATGCAGAGCCTTTTAAGGCAAAGACAGCAAGGCACTAGGGGGCTGGCCCACTCGTCCCCCATCAGTATCTGCACCAGGTCCGGGCCCTACATCCTGTATATTAACCAGACAAAGCAACCCCAAAGCCTCCTACTTGCCATATTGTGACCACAATGGAACCAGAGAAGGGCTGCACCTGCAGCCTCTCAGATGGACATTCACTGTCTCTTCACACCTGAGATTTTCTAGAATTCAGACAAATTCCTCCAGACCTCATCTGTGACCCTTTTTCTTCCTCTAGGTCAGCTTAAAACACTACTCACTACATCATCAAAGGGACAGCCCCGTCACCAGTACCTGGATGTATCGTCTCTCTTGACTCCCCTGGCTGGCTGCTCTCTGTGGTGTCAGGACTGAGATTCCATCAATTCTTTTGACATTGTCTCTTTTGGATCCTCATTTTCCTAAGGGAAGCCCAGTTTAATTGAGTGTGGATATTTGTTTGGTATTGTCAGCAGCCAGATGGTCCAGAGATGGGATTTTGATACACATTGCCTCTGTCCTTCAGAAGGAAGTGACTGCTGCTTCTCATGGCGTCTGCTGTGCCACAGGTGCCGGCAGTATTAACAATAGGGCTCCCGTGCAAGGCAAAAGTGGCATATAATGTAGCAGAGCCTCATTCTGAGATGTGTTCCTCCCTGTCTGAGCCCCAGCCAGCAGAGCCCAGGGAAGAGAGGCCTGGGGCATTTGGTTCTAGTTCAAATCACCAGTTTTGCAGATGTGTCAGAGCCTCTCCTCCCTGAGGACGGAAAATAAGTTATTGGGAGAAATAGAACTAGAGCCCAACTTACTGAACATCCAGCACAGTGCTCGGTTTTACCCACATTCTGGATCTCGATAATTAAAATATAATGTGTAATTGTTTGTTATACATCTACTAAGTCTTATGATAGAAAAACACATGAGAATGCAAATAAGTTATAAAGACAAGTGGCAAAATGATTATAACGGCATTTATATGCGAAGGAGTGCTACTTTTACAAAAGAAACCAGAAGCAAAATAAGTGCTAGGATGTGGGGAGAGATCTGGTGTGGCATCCTCTGAATTTCTATGACTGTTGGCGTCATTCACGGATTTTGCTGATCGACTCCTAAGTGTAGTATATTGATTATATTGGGTGCCATTGCTGAGGTTTATGGAGATTCTAAAGGGGGTAGTGGTATACCTGATTCCCCTTACCCAGCTCACCTCATCTGCTTACTCAGCAAACATCTATTGAGTTTGTATCATATTTTAGATGCTCTGAAAGCCTTGGAAATGCAATAAGTGATCAGATAGTCATATAGTTGCCCTCAGTGGCATTTAAGAGTCTATGAGCATAAAGATCTAATGTGCAGCATGATGACTATACTTAATTATGCTATCAGGTGTAAGGTGGCACAGTTAACTTTGCAAACTTATCCTAGAAAAAGTGCTCCATACCTCTTTGCTGACTATCACTATGGTCACCTGTGAAGTATTTCCCTTTGGAAGTCATGCACCAACACCAGCAACTAGTCTACCCTTCAAAACAATTGTGGAACTCTTTTTCTAAGAACTCATCCTAGAAAAAGCGCCTGTGGCTCAGTGAGTAGGGTGCTGTCCCCATATGCCGAGGGTGGCGGGTTCAAACCCAGCCCCGGCCAAACTACAATAAAAAAAAAAAATAGCCGGGTGTTGTGGCGGGCGCCTGTAGTCCCAGCTGCTGGGGAGGCTGAGGCAAGAGAATCGCGTAAGCCCAAGAGTTAGAGGTTGCTGTGAGCCGTGTGACGCCACGGCACTCTACCCCAGGGGGGTACAGTGAGACTCTGTCTCTACAAAAAAAAAAAAAAAAGTGCCACACACTTACTGCTGAATATCACTTTGATCACCTTCAAAGGCAACCTTGGGAAGCTGTGAACCAACACCAGATCCTAGTCCATCCTTTAAAGTACTTTTTCTAGGATGAGTTCATGAGCTTGTCAGACCCTGCACAACGACAGCACGATGAGGGCCATTTCAGAAAAAGAGCTCCAAAATTGCTTCAAAGGGTGAACTAGGGGCTGATGTCAGTGCGTATCTTTCTGGGGAAACTTCTATAAAGGTGACTGTAGTGATATTCAGCAATGAGGCATGGGGCACTTTTTCTAGGATGAGTTCCCCAACTTAATTGTCAGACATGTTATATGGAAAAATGTGTTCTCACCAAAAACAAAGCAAAGTGGTAATTATACGAGGAGATGGATATGTTGATTTGCTAAACTGCAGTAATCATTTCAATATGTGTATGTATATCAAAACACTTTGTACATCTCACATACGTACTCTTCTAAATTTACAAATGACTCTGAGAGAGTAACTTCAGCCAGAGGACTTGAGAAAAAATGAAGCAATTCTTCAGGAACATTGAGGAATCTAAAATTTTAGCTTTAAATACAATTAGGGCCACAACTCTGAAAAGGTCTGTGAAACTTTCAAGCAAACATTCATTAAGTACTTCAATGAAGGAGGATGTTAGGAGACCGTGGCTGGCTGAGCTACGGAGAGTGGACCCATGTGGGAAAGACGCTGTAAAGGCAGAGGCCAGGCCAGGGGCACGCTAGTTTGGAGAGTTGCTTTATGAGAGCTCTGTAGGACCAAGGAAGCAGTTATGAATGAATTGAGACAGACTTTCGAAGAAGGTGAAATTTTAGACTGGAATGAGCTAGTGATAGAAAAGAGAAATAAGTACAAAAGTAGCAGAGACCAGTTCTGTTCATGGGGTCAAGAAACCATGATGACATACATTTGTTTACTACAAAACACCAGATATTGTGCTGGCCCTTTGTACATATTATCTAAATATATGGATCCTTGCTTTGGATATGACAGACCCGAGGCTTAGAAAATTAAATAACTTGTGAATGGTCACAAAATTAACAATTTCCAGGCTTTAATACAGATGAAGCTGATTTCCATGACACCTCATTGCTAATAAAGATTTGAACGTTTCTGTCCCTATACAGACAGGACTTACAAGAAAAAAATCCAAATACATGCATTTTACAGGAAATATACTTTGTATATGAAGTCATTGATAAGTTGAAAGGAAAAATATGGGTAAGCATATCAACATTAGATAAAGTAGAATTTATGATTAAGTATATTATCAGAGATAAAGAGTTATTTTATAAAGATAATAATGTCTATTTATTAAGAAAATGAATAAGAAAAAGTTACAAGATGATACATTTGATTATTATCAACCAACAATTGACATTTATAGAATTTGACATCCACCAGCTTCAGAAGGTATATTGTTTTAAGTTTGGAACATACACAATCATCAGTCGTATGCTATGTTATAAAACAAGTCTCAAGAAATTTCATGGGGAAAAAATTATAAAAATATGTTCTCCGACCAAAGTGATATTATGATGAAAACAATAAAAATAAAATATTTAGAAAGAAACTCCAAATAAATACTGAGGTAAGCAATAAAACCCATTGGTCAAGAAAGAAATCAGAAGGACTTCAAAAATATTTGGAATGGAGTCATAATAAATTTACAATATGTCAAAAGTTTTAAGATATAGTTAAAAGAGTTTTTAGATTAAAAGCTTATATTATGAAAGGATAAAAATTTATTTTTTATTTAATTATTTTTCTTTTTTAGAGACAGAGTCTCACTTTATCACCCTTGGTAGAGTGCATGACATCACAGCTCACAGCAACCTCCAACTCCTGGGTTTAGGCGATTCTCTTGCCTCAGCCTCCCCAGTAGCTGGGAGTACAGGTGCCTGCCACAACGCCCAGCTATTTTTTTTTGTTGCGGTTTGGCCAGGGCTGGATTTGAATGCACCACCATCGGTATATGGGGCCGGCGCCCTGCTCACTGAGGATAAAAATTTATAATCAAAGAATAAATTTCTACAAGAGAAACTATAGAAAAATCAAGAGCAAATTATATCTGAAGCAAATAGAAATCAATGAAATAGGAAAAAAGAAACAAAGTTTACTCTTGGCAAAGATTTGTAGTTTGCCACTGAAAACTATAAAACATTGGTCACTTAAATAAAGCAAACTTAAATTAAAATGAAAAGAATATTATCTTAATTATATTAGAATTCTTTTTTATTTGCAGTTTTTGGCTGGGAATGGGTTTGAACCTGCCACCTCTGGCATATGGGGCCAGTGCCCTACTCCTTTGAGCCACAGGCACCGCCCTATATTAGAATTCTTAAATGTATTCAAAAAGGACATTTTTCTCACTAGACACGAACCAAGAAATAAAAACAAACAAACAAAAAAAAAAACACTGCTTATCAGAAGGAACCATTAAGTAATTGAACATGCAAGTCACAAACTGAGAGAAATGAAAACATTATAAATACATATATCTGACAAAAAAAATTTATTCTGAATACCTACAATTTAAAAAATTTTTAAAATAAAATAAGCTGAGATTTTGACTCTTGAGAAAAAGTATTAATAAATACGTGTGTATATAAACCCACAAAATGCTGGTCAACATATTCAGTCATCAGGGAAGGCAGGTTATAACAACACATCCATTAGCATAACTGTCTTAAAAATACTTGACAATAGCAAGTGTTGGTGAGGGCAGGAAGCAGCAGGAACTCTCATACATTGCTGGTAGAAGTATAAAAGGGTGTAACCTGTATTTCAGGTTTTTACATAGTGAAATACAATGTCTTTGAGTCTATAATTCCATTTATGTGAAGTCCTATGCCTGGAAAAACTTAATTATGGTAATATAAATAAGATAGTGGTTACTTTTGGTGATGGTGGAGGGGGATGGTGACTTGAAAGGAAAACAGAAAAATTTTTTTTTGTCGAAAAAGATGTCCTATATCTTGATTGGTTTGGTGGTTATTTGGTAGTTTCGCTTAGGTATAAAACTGGACACATTGCATACTTTTAATTTGTATAATTTTTTTGAAGATAAATTAAAAAAATTAAAACTTCACACTGTGAAATATTTTTGCTTCAGGCAAGTCTCAAAAAAGTCCTTAAAAATAGAAAGATACAACTTATGTAGGCATTGGAAAATTTAATATTATACATATTTTAGTTATCTATCTTTAATCTATAAATTCCATGTCTTTTCCATCAGAATACCAACAGATATTTTGATGAACTTTGATAAATTGATTCTAAAAATTATTATTAGAAAAATGCAAATTGCCAAAAGTGAACCCAAATAGTATTTACATGAGTTTTCACTGAAATGTCATTTATTTACATTTTGAGTACTTTTCTGTCTGCGTTATATATCATTAAAAACATTTATACCTTGAGAAATTACAAATCCAAATGTCTATAAGAAATACATATGCACAAACATATATACAGGAGAATGTTGATGGCTTTATTGCTTTAAGGGCAACGAATTAGAAACTCTTTAAATAGGAATATTTTAAATAAATAGAGCTATATCCCAACTATGAATTATTATGAAGCATTTACAAAGATGGATCATTCCAGATGTATAAATAAGTCATTATATGAAAAATGTAATTACAGAATTGTAGTTTGATTCTAATTGCATATGTGTAATATATGTATTTCATATAGATACATGGAATATATTTTGTATTTTTTTTTAGTTTTTTTGTTCACAGTTGTCTTTAGAAAATTGAGTTCATACTGTTGGTGATGAAATGGTATATGGTGAAATAATTTTCATGTTTTCTTCCAATATTTTTCCCACTTCTTTTTCAGATTGGATAATTTCTATTATCTTTAAGTTCAGTCATTCTTCTGAATGTTCATTCTGATGTTAAGTCCACCCTATATATCTTTTATTTGGATATGTAATTTTTTAATTATAGAATTTCTATTTGATTTTTAATACATTTTTATTTATAAGTTTTTCTATTTTTAATTCACAGTAAGTATATTTTCCTTTATATCCTATTGTGTGATAACTCTGGCATCTATCATTCTCAGTGTCTGTTGACTGTCTTTTCTTTTGAGAACAAGTTCAGTAATGTTGGGTGTGTCTTGCTAATAGTATGTTGCAGGAACTTTGGATTCTGATATGTTCCTTTGAAGAGTTTTGAGTTATTTTTTTTTTTAAACAGGCAATTAGTGTGGTTATATTCAAATGGCAAACTCTGTCTCCCCTGTGAAAGGCAGCAATATTAGTTCAGTTCTCTTAGCTTTTACTGGACTTGCTGGAGTCTATTTTGCCTATATGTGATGCAAGATACAAAGATTGGAGTTTCTACACACAGTCCTGGGCCTTTTCTCTATGGTGCTCTCATTTCTAGAGTTTCCCCTAATTTTTAGTGCAGTTGCCCTAAAGTTTGTTTATGAAACTTCAACCCAATAATTATTACTATTACCTCTCCTATGTGCCTCCACCTCTCTGTACTATGCAAATAGTATTCGCCATTATTTTGGATTAAATTTCATTTCAAAAGGAACATACTAGCTTGCATTCCCACCAGCAGTGAAGAAGTGTTCCCTTCTCTCCACATCCATGCCAACATCTGTAGCTTTGGGATTTTGTGATGTGGGCTACTCTTACTGGAGTTAGATGGTATCTCAGAGTAGTTTTGGTTTGCATTTCTCTGATAATTAAAGATGATGAGCATTTTTTTGTGTGTTTGTAAGCCATTTGCCTGTCTTCTTCAGAGAAGTTTCTGTTCATGTCTCTTGCCCACAATGAAATGGGATCACTTGTTCTTTTCTTATTAATAAGTTTGAGTTCTCTGTGGATTCTGGTTATTAGACCTTTTCCGGAAATATAACCTGCAAAAATCCTCTCCCTTTCTGAGGGCTGTCCACTTGCTTTATTTACTGTGTTCTTGGCAGTGCAGAAGCTTTTCAGTTTGATCAGATACCATTAATGTGATCTATGCATATATGACTTAATAAAAAAAAATAAAAAAATAAATTTAGGTTCGTTTTACAGACACATGCTTTGTGGTTTGCTTTTATCAGTGGGTGTTGCCTTTTGAGTATTTTCTCATATCACTATATGTATTCATATTTCATTGTAAAGATTTTCATAATTTTAGTTTTTTTTAAATTGTGTTATCATAAATGACAGTGAAATCAATTTACTGTACATAAAAGTTTTCCACATCTCTTAATTTTACCTTACTTTATACTCCTAGAAATGAAATTACTTAAACTTGGATTAACTAGTTAACTTCATCATTTACTGATTCTGAGATACTCTGGGCCACTGCATAATATGGAAACTAGAAATTGTGATATTCACCCTCCTCAAGAAAAGGAAGTACTAATGGAAATGTTCAAGCTGTGTGTTATTTATTAGGCTACGTTTACTAGGAGCTAGGTCCCAGAGTGCTGAAATGTTACATTTCTTAGGAAGCTTTCTATATCCCATGAGATTTATCCTCAGCCCACCATTTTGCTCAGCTGTCCTCTCCCCTTGGCATGCTTTCCTAATTTTTCTTGTCTTTGCTTTGAATTTCAATACTATATGGACTGCTAGAGGGTGATAAGATCTTAATGTTTGTAAATATAAAACTTCAGAGGCTTAAAAGTTTCTTTCAGGCATTGAACCACAGCCTCTTTGCCAGTTTCTTTGGAGGGTTTCTTAGAAGTTTCCAAGCTCCAAACTAACAATAAAATGACACATAATATATGTGACTATAGAATGCTGAACTTAGGGACTTTTGCAAAGACAAGCAAAACCACATTCCAGAGCAAAAAAAACATACTGAGAGAGGATACCTGGAAAAGTAAGGTCTGAAAGAACAAAAGTCTTCTCACAGGAGCCCAAGGACACTCCTGCAAAGTCCTCCCCATGGTGACTCAGCTCGTAGGAATTTGTAGAAATGTAACTTCCTGGGACCTTTAAAGTGACACTTGCTTCCACTTCTGTAAAAGCTCACACCCAACTTCTCCAGCTCAATTCGAACTGACCCATGTGAAGGGTACCTGTGGACAAGGATCTCTTGGTTGCAGATAAAAGGGACGGAGCCAGTCTGGGAGCTTGGCCATTTTGGGGACTTTAGTCTGCCGTGGCTCCACAGATGTTTGGGTGTTTTTCTCCATCAGGCCTCATTTTCCTGCAATACCAACTGTCCTCAACACCAGCAAACAGTGCGGTCTCCATAAACTTGTTCTCTCAAGGCACACATGGGATTTTCATTTTGGAGGTGACTGAGGCCAAGCTGTTGAGATAACTTAGTACTCACACTCCCTGAAAGGATGGGCAGGCCATGCCACCCAAGGCCACGGGGAGGCACCAGGTTCGTCTGGGAGGCAGAAGAGTGAGGGAAAGTGTAGGCCAGAGTTATACTATCCTTCTATAGCTGTGGAAAGTGGCCAGGTGAGGACAGTCCTTATCAGGCAGAAGGTGAAACATAGGCAGCCTAGGCAGGAGGGTTCGTCGCATGATTCATACTCCCCAGGAAAGTAGGATTTTAAGGGAGATGAAAACTACTTTGGCTTTTATTTGGACATGTGGATAATGGATGCCAATTAGACAAGCAGAGAATCTAAGAAAACATACTTAGAGCACTTATTCATCATAGAAAGAAATTAGCTGAAATGCAAATACATTTCAGTAAACGTTTAAGATTATTGGAAAAAACAAAGAAGGCTTGACATGACCTGACCTCTCCCACTCTGATCTCATCTTCTATTATTCTGAAGTTCGCTCATTCTGTCCAGCCAGTATCTGTTGGAAATTCCTGGGACAAAGTAGGCATGCTTCTGCCTCAGGGCCCTTGCACTTGCTGTTCCAGATATCTGCTATGTTCCCTCCCACAGGGCTTCACTCTGAGTTCACCTGTCTTCCTCAGCAACCCTTCTAAAATGTTAGTCCCACCCACTTGACACCGCTAATCCCCTTTCTTTCTTTCTTTTTTTTTTTTCTCTTCAGCACTTATCATTGTCTAACAGACTAAATACTTTATTTTTTTAATTGTTTTCCCTCTACTAAAATGTATGATCCCTGAGGGAACATATATTTGTTTTGCTCACTATTGCAGCCCTGTTATTATGCATCTTTACTTAGCTTCACTGCCTTCCCTTCCCATTTTATAAAACAAAACTTTGTTTTCTCTGTTCTGAAGCTTTTCAAGTTTTCTAAAAAAATATTTAGTTTATTATATTTCACTAGGAACCACATAAACTAGTATTACCCAACTTCTGTTTTGCTCTGTGTTTTAAAAAACTAAAATATAACTTGACAATTCTTAAAAGTTTATTTACTATCAGCTTGGAGCAATAATAAGTGATAGTCTACACATGAAAACCTATTTAAATAGCTGTAAATGCATTCCTTTCCATATAATTCAGTGTGCTTTTTATATCATGTTCATTTGGCTTTAAAATGATGCTGTTAATTTGATGGAAGTAGTGTGGGGATTCATTCATGCAATATGTATTTAAAGAAAAACCTCATTGTTCATATTTTAAAATCAGGCAAACATCCATCAGAGAGAAGAAATTTCCATGAGATGCCTGTAAATTAGTACTTTAAAAGCTTCCTATATCTTCATAGCTCATTTGTTTTTAGATGACATTTCAATAAATAAGAATCTCTAGTTTAAAGATTGTCAATAACTAAAATAATGATTCAGAAAATTGTCTGCCTCAGAAAAACTGTAGGTTACAGTTTAACTATACTATTTACTATTGTTAGTATATATGTTAACATATAATAATAATATGAATGTATATTTCTGTGCACATTCTTTATCTGGACAGAGCCTAAGAAAATTGTCTTTACATGTGCAGAAAATAGGAAATTTTTTAAAAATAATCACTTTAAAAATAAAATGGTCGGGTTCTGTAGATTGATCTTAGAATCATGGTTCTTTGGGGGTCGGGGGGAATCCTTTCATTTTGCGGTTTCTGCATCCTTTATCCAGACCAAATCTCCCGAGTGTCGTCTTAGGACATAAATCACACCAATCAGGCAGTAAAAAAAGACAGAAGGCGACGGGCTGACTTGCTCCATTGTTCTTCCTGGCAGTCTACTATGATCTGTGCTGTGGTGGTTACAAGTCGTGCAGCCCGGTCCAGTCACGGATGCTCTTTACACCCCTCTGGATGTGCCAGGGGCCACGTGGCCACCGCGCAGTAACGCGTAACGCAGGGAGAACATGGGTGGGGTCTCGGCCCGCGAGTGTCCTCAACGTGTGGCCACCAGTTCTCCACAGAGTCACTGCAGGAGAGTCAAGCCAGCCGTCGTAATACTTTTTATGACTCGTCTTAGAGGCCGCACTGTCACTGCGGCCCTGCCCTGTTGGTCACATGGGGCATCCCTGACTCAGCATGGGAGGGTCTACCCAGGAGCCTGAATGTCTGGAGCCTGGGTCTGGAGAGACGCTGCCATCAGAGCCCGGCCGGCTCCATTCACGGCAGCCTCACGCTGCTCCTGCTCCGGGTCTCTGCTGTCTTACTAATCTTCTCTTCTTGTCTGGGAGAATCTTTATTTATTGCACAGCGTGCAGGGAGGGCCCACATTTCCTACTGTTTCCAACTGTTTTGCTTGAACTGTTTCTCTAACATATAACAAAATTTTCCTAAGGCATTAGTTGTCTTCTATTTTTTTTTTTTTTTTTTAAATGGGGTCTCACTCTTGCTTAGGCTTAGGCTGATCTTGAACTGCTGAGCTCAAGTGATCCTCCCTTCTCGGCCTTCCAGAGTGTTAGGAAGACAGGCACCAGCCACCCCTCCTGGCTAGACATTGGTTTTCAGTGCTGGGGTGGGCCACATATAGTATATGACAGTTGACCTATAAGGTTATAATACCATATTTTCACTGTACCTTTTCTAAGTTTAGAGACATATAAATGTCTCTAAATGAAACATAAATGCTCACTATTGCGAAGGTGATACAACTTGGATAAAAGAACTTCAGCAAAGATAAGATCCTTCTTCTCAACTGTAATTTAAAACAAAACATTCCATTGTAGTAGTTTATTTGAAAGGTTCTAACATTCCATTATTGTGGGAAAAAAACCCAAACGTATTTTCTTTTAAGACAACAATAGTGACCTAACGTTTACATTCATTCTTACCCTGGGGAAAACTATATTATTTGAATGTTTTTGCTTTTTTGAGCTCATTCCAGGGTTGCAATGAACAAGGCTCAATTTTATAGCTATATTTCATGAAGTGTCATTATCCTTCTTCCAGAACAAACTAATGGATGGCTGGGAGGAAAGATGCAATTTGGAGGCAATTAATTCTGCTTCAAGTCCCAGCTCACCCATGCCAAATAGCGGTGGAAACCTAATTCAAGATTTAGAGTCCAGCGGCCTGTGGGAATTGCCTGAGCCGGCTTCTTCACAGCTCTATCTGTAAAGGGCCTGCCTTTGGTCCCTCTTCCTCCTGGCCTTGAACTTGTGAGCAATCAGCTCAGTGATGGGGCTGCCCCTTATTCAGTGTACTGGGGCCTTCAATGGCTCTATGTCCTGATTTATAGAAGGGGGCCTCAGATTAGTTGGTGCTTGACATTTGTTTGATTTGTCCCCAACCACAGCAGAACTCATGCTGCTATCTGCTTGTGATGCTGCAATAAAGACACTAAAGGAATGAGCCTGTTTTTGTCTCCCTTCCTGATGCTGCTTGGTGTACTCCAGACTGGAAATAAACTCAGCCAGCCACAGATGCTTCCTGCTTGCTGGACTCAGCTACTGTAGGAGCTGCAGTCGTTGGCTGGTCCAAGATATCACCGCTGGGATTACAGACACATCACCTTCCACTTGTGGTTTATAAACATAAGGGGAAAGACTGTTAAGTAACTGCTACAAAGAGATCAGCCCTTAAAACCAACTCTTCCTTGGTCCCTCTTACAGCAGCCGGCCCCAAACTGGTGGCACCAAGGGCCGTTTACATGGAAGACAATGTCTCCATGGACAGGGACAGAGGGTTGGTTCAGGATGATTCAAGTGCCCCACGTCTCCACCTCAGATCATCAGGCATTAGATTATTTTTATTATTATTGTTTAGGATTAATTGAGGTTACAAAGAATTAGATTACACAGATTGCATTTGTTAGGTAAATTCTCTCTTGTAATTGTGTCCCACCCCGAAGAGGTGCATTGAACCAGGGTTGGGGACCTGATTTGAGGACCACAGTCTTACAGGGAACACTGGTTTCAGGAAGCCCTCTGGGAGCAGCTAGGCTTGTTAAGATACCAATTTCAGCACTTACTTTGACACTGTCTAAAGCACCACGAACTTCGCTTGCATTGATTCCATGGTCCCACACCAGATTCTTATACTTACCAGCCACCTTGAGAAACTCAGTTAGCATCTCTGTACCTCTGTCTCTCATTTGTACACAGAGCCGTTGTAGTTCCTTCTATGCAAAATGATTTTAAATAGTATGTAACACAAAGTAAATGCCCAGGAAATGTTACCTATTGCCACCTCTGGGGAGTTTCAACTTGAAGCACAAAGATGAACCGAGGTAGAAGTGGCGGACCAAACTTGGGGAGCCAATCCCTGGGTCGGGGCTTAAATCCAGAGATGATAGACTTCCAGCCCCTTGTTGGAATCAGTATGAGGTGGATCCCTTCCCACGGCATAGGGGTGGGTGCTGATAGCCCTAGGTGTGCAGCCACAGCACTCATGCTTATTAATTCCTCACAAATGTCAAAACAATGCTTTCCAGTTATTACTATTTTTTTCACTATCTCCATCTTGCAAATGAAGCAGATAGTGAGGCAGTAAGCTCCCACAGCCACACGGCTAAGAAGCCCGGCTCTGACACCCACAGGCTGCTCTGAGGGTGTGCTATTCTCCGTGTCATCATACGCTGCTGGAAAAGTGCAGTCCCAACACCACACATGGCCCACTTATGACAGTAATACCTGCTAGAGCTCCCCGCACAGAACTGAACTCTTTCACTTTTCAGAGGAGGAAACTGGTAGTGGGTGAGCCGTGGGATGAGGCCGTGGCAGACGGCAGATTGGGAATCACAGGGCCTTTAGTCAGAGTACTAAGTCTGCCACATAGCAGCGAAGTAACACCCAGCAGCTCACATAGTCTTTTAAATTCACATCTAGGTGTGATCACACACCCTAGAATCCCTCTTGTCATCCTGCCTCACAAAGCTGTGGTGTAGGTACCTGGGATGACACACTTGGGCACAGGGAGCGCCTCCTGAACGATGGTGGCCAGGGTTCCTGTTCTTTCCTAGTTCTTGCAACTCAGGTGGTGGATACTGACCCCAGTAGCTGACTCCAACTCTAGCATTCTTTTTTCTGCTGCCTGAAAAACTGCAGAAATACATGCACCCAAACCATTCTGCACATAGGATGCCATCCAGAACCCTCGCAGATGGGAGTGGCAGCAGCAGGAGGAAGTGTGCAGTGCAGGCAGCGTGCTCACCACAGGCATAGTCCTGGGCATTCGTGGGCCAGCTTTTCCCAAATCCTGGACTCTGAGGTTAAATTGGTCTTGGTCCTCATAATTACCAGATGTTCATTCTCTAAGTCTCAGTTCATCTCAGAGTTCATTGCCAGATGCTATGTCAGAGATATACAAAGAGGGAACTTAGAAATGGTGAGGGAAGTCTTCATGGGGGAGGGGAGCACAAGTTCAAATGCAGAAAAAGGGAGATTCGAAGATGGATGTGGTTAATACAGCTTGAGGAAGAGAGTGGGAAGCATTTATTTAATAGAGTGCTGAGCATTTCATGTATGGAATTTCTTCTAATCCTTAAAGCATTGTTCAAGAGATAAATACAGTTAAATAAATTTAACAGATAGAACTTAAACACTGAAGTCATGTACTCAAAAGGGTCAGAGCTAGGAGTGAAACCAAAGTCTGTCCTGTAGCAATAATCCAAACCCTTTCTACCATGTCACATTGCTTCTCAACATTTATGGAGCACCTACTGTGTGCCAGGTACTCTCATGCTGCATATGTTACTTTATTCTTTGTCCCAATTTCTAGCAAATGAGGCTTAGGTAAATTACTTATGGTCACACACTAATGAAAGGGTAATATGTGAAGTCAACTCTATCTAGCTCCAAAATCTATACTTATTTTTACTGTAGCATAATTGTCCCTTTCTCTTTTTTTCTATAATTTTTGAGAAAAACATTTTCAAATTCAATCAGGAGCATAATGATGCATTCTTATGTATGCAAAAATTAGCACCTTACTCACTATCACTGCCAGACCTTCTCTTCTTATCTTAGGAACCCAGTACTACCTACCTGTCTAGCTCTTTAGTGCCCCAGATGACATCATTTCCTGTGCTGTAAGTCTCTGCCCTGTTTTCCCGAAAATAAGACAGTGTCTTATTTTAAGGTATTCTCCCAAAGATGCGCTAGGTCTTATTTTCAGAGGACGTCTTATCGTTCCTGTAAGTAGGTCTTATTTTCAGAGGATGTCTTATTTTCGGGAAAACAGGGTAAGTCCAGCAGGGAATCTATGTTGTGCCCTGGGCATGCCTTTCCAATAAACCCTCTCCAATCCAGAGTGAGGCTAGCCTTTCCCTCCACCTGCACCCTAGACGTCATCAGCTAATGCATCCTTCCCTTTCCATGGACCCTCTCAAATTCAGGCAACCCCCACACTGTATCTCTGGCTCAATTCCTTCCTTTGACTTCAGGATCTGTATTTGTAACTTTCCTACAGAGAAGCGGAGGAGCTAAATCTGGGGAAAATGGTGCTGTGTCCTAATAGAAATACTTAGAACACACCGTAGTTGCGTGAGGAATTAAACAGTCTAGTGATTTTTCTTCAGAATGACCATGAAGAATAAACCTTCTCATCTTGACTCTAGGAACAAACTTCTGGGCCTCTTCTCCAAAGTCAGAAATCACTTACCAGTCACAGGAGACTTTCCTCACACAAAGTCTACAGGCTTCTTCACAGTGGTTTCCATTTTACCTGTTTGGGGTTTGGTCCCAGCCCTCTGCTACATTTGCATTCTTAAAATTTGCTCCTTTGGCTAATGTTTGCCTCTCTGGTCTCTCTTGTGTGGTCTTCTCCAACCCAGTATGTGACAGAAGGTTTGGGGTGATGGAGTTGAGGGAGGAAGGTATGCAGGTGGGTTCGGGAAGATCTCACCTGGTCCTGCTCTTCAGTGGGGGGAAGGAGCACTTGTCCCAGTATTCCCTACACTTCTCCAGTTTTAGAACTAAAATCTCTGCCACATGAGACCCTCCAGTATGGGACAAATCAGGGTGGTGAATAAGCCCATCCTTTACAGGAACAAGAATCTTAAGAGGGTAAGGCCGAGGCCTGCATGGAAAACTGGTGTGAAAAACCAAGAGGCATTTGCCTTGAGCTCCTTTACTTTAGAATGAGGAGACCTTCCATGGCTCAGAAACCCCTGGAAGGTGCATGGAAAATACAGACCCTGAGCCCACCCCAGAGTTTCGGATGCAGTGGGTCTGCAGTCTGAGCTAGTTCCCAGGTGATACTTATACTTCTGGTCCTGGGGCCACACTTCAGAATCCCTGCTCCACGGTCAATGGGCCTCATCTGCAGAATGTGGGTGTTGGATTCCTCCAACTCTGATGATGCTGGAACCATCTTGCCACTAAGTCTGACCTTGTACATGCCCAGAGCTGTTTTATTTTCGCTGAAGTCTTTATTGTTCAGAGAGAGAGAGTGAGTAATAGACCAACAACCTGGCCACCATTGATTAATGAGCATCCGCTGCCCGATGCCTTAGGAATACTCCACATGCAGCTTCTGCCCTCAGAGCCCTGCACCACGGTGAGAGTAATAAGAAGTCTCTTTAGAAAAGCCTGGAAGGGCTAAGGCTAGAGAGGTGGAGCGGGGCTACAGATCACTGGGGAAATACCAACCTGACCCTCTCCAACACAAAACAAAACCTTTTGTTGAGTGATTAGCCCCAGAGAAAGGTGATTTGTTAAAACCCTGGGTTCACGCTTTTGTGTCCTGGGCCTAGGACATCTGGCAGAAGGCAGCAAGCTCTCTGATACTGGGCTTGAGCCGGCATTCTCGTCCACTGGACTGTGCATCATTGAAACACTGGCCACTCATTCTCATGCTAATCTGTGAACTCCGAGAGCAGATGTGAAACATTTGGTTCTGTTCTTGCTCACTTGTAAAGAACTAATGCAACTTTTTTGAAGCGAAGGGCCGAGTTAGGCTGAGAGAGGGGTGAAGGTGAATGGTGGGGAGGGAGTAAAAGAGGAAAATGGGGTGAATTCCAGAGAGAAACAGTTTACTTGAACGACTCTCTCTTGGTGGGCCAGAGCACTGCAGTTTATGTGAATTTCATCCAAACCAGTAAAAGGCAGGAAATGCATTAATATTAGAAGAGTGGGATGTGTCCAATTTGCAATGCAGACAATATTCATATAAGGCAAAGACAGGAAGACACAGAAGGTTCTCTCTGGTGAGGCCTCGTGAATCTTTTTCTCTCTTCCGTGTGCAAAAGCTCTGTCCCTGGGGGTGAGAAAACTTTATTCCATGCCACAAGGATTTGCTTAACAAGCTCATGGTACATTTTAATTATTTTATATTCAGAATGCCATTCAAAAACTGAGAAGCTTAAGTGGATTTTGGTAACTGCTTAAAGAAATATACCTATTTTTCTGTACGTGTTTCTTTTTTCTTTGTTGATAGAAAAATATGTATCGGTTTGTAGACAGGAACAGATAAATAGCTTCTAATGCTCCAGGTGTTTAATATTGCTATTCCTGTATGGTTCATCTGATTAAAGTGCCTATATCATTGATGAAATTGTAAATCTGTTAATGACAACGTTGATTCAATGGAATATCTAGATTTGTTTCCCCTCACTGTCATGAGGAAAATTCCTAGGGAGAAAGACTAATGATACATTTGCTGGTCGCATGCTGTCCCTCTCATTCAGGATTTGTGGTCTGTTTAATGCGTGCCACAGATACAGGTTGACATCTGCAAAGCATACCTACTTGAAATTGTTTACAACTCTCACCCAAATGTCCTCTACATCCCACCACCTCGCATCACTCACTTTAACAGTTCTGCTGTGTCAGTAACCTCTGTGTGCTAAGTGGCAGACCGTCACCTCCCACCCTTGCCCCTTTCTAGAAGTCTCTTAAATGAGAGCTGCCCAGGCTTCCCGGGAATGCTTGTTAAACACAGAATGTCCTGGGCTCTGCCCTAGACATTCTTATCCAATGGCTACAGGCAGCAGAAGCTCCAGCATTTCTATCAAAGATCCAAGGTGAGTTTGATCAACAACCAAAAAATCTAGGTCATGTTGGGCAAAAGAGTGTGCGTGTGAGCAGTCTTCAGGCAAGGGGATCTCATATATAACGTAAGCTGGATGCCCTCTGCTGTGGCCACACTCTAGCAGGTCACCTTGGACCTTGGACACCTCGGGATGTCTACTCTCACTTTATCACCATTCCTAGTTTGGGAGGAGCAGACTGGGACATTTAGTGATTATTCTCTTCAGATTTTGCCTCCCAATCCTCTGGGGAAACGTGCTCCCCAAACAGTGTCTTGGGCTGCTGGTAAATTGTTGTTTTTCACTTCACCCCCACCCCAGAGAGATTGTGAGGAGGGGGTAGTTCAGACCTCCTGTGGGACTGCCCTAGGGGCCATCACCCCACGGCTGCCCAGGTTGAACTCACACTTGAGTCCTTCTTCTCTCCTAGTGATTTTCTCTTAGTAGCTTTTCTCCATGTCCGTACCTGTAAAGTAGATGAACACACACACACGTGGGACACACAAATGTGTGTCCACACCTGCAAAGATAGATATAAAAACACATAAAGGCATGCACACGCATGCACATATGCACATATAGCACATACACACATAAACACAGGAACAAATGCACACACATCCCTTCCAAATCCCTTAGATGTGTCATGAGATGTCTAGAAGCACACACGTCTAAGTGTCACGTTTCTTCTCTAGGCCTGCCAGGCATCTGCTTGGTGATCCCGAGCAACCACGTACAGAAAAGGAGGCCTCTCCATCCTGAGCGCAAGGACAACCTCAAAAACCATCACTAGCAAACTTGTAGAGGCAACTCAGCCAATATCCCACACCATTTAAGAGTTGTCACTTCTCCCCAGTTAGAAATGGGGGAAAGCTTCCTTTCTGCCCCCTGAAGGTTCTGAAAATGGACTGACAAAAGGCAGATGGCTTGGAGGGAGAGGCACACTGGGCTCAGTTAATGTGCATGAACACAGAGGCCAGGTACGAAGTGCGGGAGCTGAAGAGACAGGTGGTTCAGACCAAAACCCTCTCTTCACAGACATGAGCTTGTAAAGCTGGATGGGAAGGAGAGGGGTGGAAGTGCTCAGGAGAGGAGCTTGTCTCATTACGCAGAGGAAGACCCCATGTAACATCCAGGTGCTGCCATCTGGAGAACAGAGGAAATGTCTGTCTGGGCCCGGGTGGGGTGATAACTAAGAGTCTCTTCCCTTCCCTGGTGGTCAGTCTTTCCTGGTTGTTTAATGAGATTTCTGGGAAGGAAGTCTTAAGACCATTGCACCTCTTTGGGAAAGAAACTTTTGTAGGCAGACAAGGAAATTCCAGAAGTCCCTCCCAGTGCTTCAGGAAGGAGAATCAGAGGGACAGGGAGGTGGGGGGAGGTCTGAGGCTGACATCTGAGGCCTTTCAGTCTTGGGAGCACTGAGCAGCCAAAGCACCACACTTGGGGGCATTCTTTTCTGTGGCCTGTCACTGGACCTGTTCGATCTGCTCTGCTCATTGCTATGTCAACCTCGATGCTGCTACGCATGGTGTAGTTCTTCCTTGGAAGGCCTTCTTTTTCTTATCCTCGCCTCTCCAAATCCAAAGCTCTGCAAACAAGAATCCTTCAGCCTTTTGATTCTTCCAGTCATCAGCAAACTCCTTCTTTTCTGAATTTCTAATCCCTATAATCTCTACCATGCATTTTGCATTTAATTGCATTTTATTCGTATCATTAAATATTGTTTAGGTATAAATTTCCATTAGATCTAAGGATACCATGAATTCCATTTTGGAATTCCTTTGGCCAAATTCTCTTTCTTTCATGGCTATTTATTTTCCTCCTTTCATGGTTAATACGCTTTTCAAGTGTCAATCTCATGTCCCTAACTGGATTGCAAATTAGTACATCAGTCAGCAAAGAACTACTGAATGCTAACCCTGTGCTGGGGAAACAGTGATTAGCAGGGCGACACATTTTCACTATCAGAGTTCTGGATTCCTTCAATTCGACACTGAGCTTATTTCCTCAAAGACAATTGCATGTACTAAAGTCTTTTAGCACTGGTGCTAAGACACCATCAAAACAAGATATAAAATACCCTTCCCATAGGTTTGGCTATGATCTCAATGGTCATGTCTAAAGCATCAGTAAAGTGCAATGACAATAAGAATATTGCCATTTATTGAGCACTTTGTATGAGTCAGGCGCTCTCTTAAGGCCTCTGCGTGTGTTCACTCATTTACTGCTTCTAACAACTCACAAGTCTACTGTGATGCTAACACGACTATTACCTCCATGTCACAGGTAAAGACTGAAGCTAAAAGAGATGGAACCCATCTGAGATGGAGCAGCTGGTGATATGGTGGAGTCAGATTCCAACCTGAGTAGTTCAGCTGCAGAGCTCACGCTCTCCACTGATGGCCCTGGTTTAAATCCTAATTCTCATGGTTACTGGGGAGCAGTTGGAGCCCTGGGCAGCATGTCTGGCCATAGTAGCTATTCAATACATGATAGCAATCAATACTTAATTGTGCAGTTTGGCTTTAGTTTCTTAATACTATGATGTTGCCAATTTTCTTTTTTTAGTTATAGTTTTCTTGTTTTGCTGCATTGTAGTCTAAAGTTATGATTGAACAAATTTATGCTTTTTTGAAAAAATGAGCTTTCTAATAGCTTAATTTGATCAATTTTTGTAAAGGTACATCTACTCAGAGGATATATATATACACACATATATATGCAAAATCTTTTGGTTTTAATGGATCAGTATGCTTCTTTTATTCTAAGATATAATAGGTGTATACTATTTAATTTCAATAATTGCATGTTTTTGATTTCCTATACTCCCCTTCTATTTTTTTTGCTTTCAACTTGTTGTTATATGATCTGGAAATTTTGTGTATGAGCATATTAATTTGTCTGCTTATAGTGGTGCTTGCTGTTCTTTGATGCCTTTTATAACTCATAAGCATTCTTGAAATTACAATTGTTAATTTTAAGATAATAAAAATGAAACTATACATGCTAATTCTTCTCAATGAAACAGGAATTCAGTTATGCTTTCTCTCTTTTGTGTCACATTTTGAGTTTTTTTCTACTTAGTTCATATAAATTTTTTTTTAATCTGTCACACTTTTTTCAAGAATTATCAACCTTAGTTTATTTTTTTTATTTTTATTATTATTTTTTTTTTTTTGTAGAGACAGAGTCTCACTTTATGGCCCTCGGTAGAGTGCCGTGGCATCACACAGCTCACAGCAACCTCCAACTCCTGGGCTTATGCGATTCTCTTGCCTCAGCCTCCCGAGTAGCTGGGACTACAGGTGCACGCCACAACGCCCGGCTATTTTTTTGGTTGCAGTTCAGCCGGGGTCGGGTTTGAACCTGCCATCCTACGTATATGGGGCCGGCGCCTTACCGACTGAGCCACAGGCGCGGCCCAACCTTAGTTTATTTATTATGCTGTTCATATTTATGGTTTTATAGATGGAGTCACTTTTGAATATTTTAGTTAAATTGTGTCTTCAGTTCATTTCTTGGAAATTCATGGGTGACATTGTTCCTGAGTTATTTTAATATTTTTGTCAGTCATTGTTTCATCTATATTTGAGAATGACAAGCTGGCTAGATATTGAATTCCACTGTGTGTTTTGCTAAAATTCCTGAGGAAATGTTTGAGATTGGTGCTTTAGATCCACTGATACTTTTCAAACTTTATTAAAAGTGGTTGATCCTTTCTCTCCAGCATTTACTTTTGTCTTTGCTACATTTCTTTTTATTTATTTTTAGATGCTGCTGCTTGTGTGTGGGGGGGATTCCATTCTTCCCTGATTTCTTAACAATTTTAAATTAAAGATACAAAGCTCCTCAATACATGCTGTCAAGGTTATGTCCATAATTTATTAACATAATATTATATTCCAAATAATTATTTTCAAATTATTACATTTTCATATCTGATCTCCTCATTTCAATTTGTCTCTAACTGTATGTTAAAAATTTAGTCTTTTAAAAAGTTTCAATGCTTGCTATCAGCCACTTAAAAAACATTCCTATTTATTTCCCATTGATACTACCAATAGACTTTTTTCACCATAAATATTGTGAAATGAAATAATTCAAACTTATAGCTGTTGGAACTTTTAGTTAT
Source organism: Nycticebus coucang (assembly GCF_027406575.1). Taxonomy (NCBI): domain Eukaryota; kingdom Metazoa; phylum Chordata; class Mammalia; order Primates; family Lorisidae; genus Nycticebus; species Nycticebus coucang. The sequence continues at coordinate 15,099,113 of NC_069797.1, forward strand.
CTTGCGCCTTGAGAGGAATGTGACTGTGTGGCCCGAATCACATTGGGTGCAGCTATATCTTCTACTTTTCCTGTAAATTGGGAAAGGTTTGTGGTACCCGAGATAAGACCCCTCCGATCATTATCCTTCCTCACAGAATGTTAAAACAATCTTCTTTGGGGTGTAACAAACTGTAAGCAATTGAATCCCTATCACATATATACTACTGACCTTGTATGGAAAATGTTGCAACCCTGTTAAGCTGCCTATGGAAGTGACACCTTGACTCCCCCACTTTGGAAGGCTGGTCCATTCTTTTGGGGTCTGTGTTATCCAGGTGGCTACTGTCAAGGGCACATGCAAATGATCTCTATACTTAATCACACTTTCTGAATGTAATTATTTAAGGCAGACAATATAAATAGGCAATATTTTCTTGATTTCTTAAAAATATATATATATAATCTTTGTAATACTTTTCTAGGTGGAAAAGAGCTTTATTAGGTATATAATGCTTTAGTTAAAATCGTTTTCCTTGAAATCTTTACATAGATTGCTCCACTGCCCATGAGCATTTAAAGTTGTAGGCAGATCTGATATTTCATCATGTTTAGATAGCCTTTCCTTGCTACAGAATTTTTCAGTTACTCTGTTTTTAATAATCCTTTTAATCTGGATCAATTTGGTTTGTTTGTTTTGCTTTGTTTGGTTCATGTAAGTTCTCCTGTATTTTAAACTGATGGGTGTGTTGGACCTCAGGGACACCAGAGACGTTCCCATTCGGTCTGGGTTCTCTGTTCTTCCCTTCCGTCGTCTTCTTTTTCATATTTTTAATCATCTTTCTTTTTCTTGCCATCCTGGAATAACTTCTCTAATATACTCTTCATTTTCTCACTCTCTCTTCTTGAGAATAAGTTTTGCTTTCCTTCTTTTAATCACTTTTAATGTTTTTATCTCCTTTTTATTATATCATCAAACTTCTCATTTGTTTCTGTTTTATCCTACAAAGTCTTCCATTTAAATCTCAGTTGTTATCTTGTCGTCGTCTTCTTTTTTTAAATTTCAGATTAATATAAGGGTACAAACGATTAGGTTACATTGTTCGCATTTGGCAGGCAAAATTCAGGTTGTAGGGCGGCGCCTGTGGCTCAGTGAGTAGGGCGCCGGCCCCATATGCCGAGGGTGGCGGGTTCAAACTCAGCCCCGACCAAACTGCAACAAAAAAATAGCTGGGCGTTGTGGCGGGCGCCTGTAGTCCCAGCTATTCTGGAGGCTGAGGCAAGAGAATTGCGTAAGCCCAACAGTTAGAGGTTGCTGTGAGCCGTGTGACGCCACAGCACTCTACCAAGGGCGGTACAGTGAGACTCTGTCTCTACAAAAAAAAAAAAAAAATTCAGGTTGTAGTGGAGCTCTTCGCCCAGCCGGGTGTGATTCATACCCTTACGCGGTGTTTTTTCAGTAAGAGTTTACTAATCCCCCAACCTCCTTCCCTAGCCTCTCTCCTCCTCCCCCCACTTGAATTTAATTGTGCTTTTGTTTGTGTGGTTGTGTTTTTCTATTGGTTTTATATTAGTATTGAGTATAGTAGATTCTTGTTTTTCCATTCTTGTGATGCTTTAATTAATTTATTTATTTTTTAATATAGTCTCACTCTGTTGCCTGGGCTAAAGTGCCATAGCGTCATAGTTCAAAGCAACCTCAAACTCTTGGGCTTAAGCAATGCTTTTGCCTCAGCCTCCTGAGTAGCTGGGGCTACAGGGGCCCACCACAATGCCTGGCCATTTTTTTTATAGGTGGGGGTCTTGCTTTCCCTGAGGCTGGTCTTGAACTCCTGACCTCCAGCAATCCAAGTGCCTTGGCCTCTCAGAGTGCTAGGATTACAGGTATGAGCAACCACACCCAACCTTTGTGATACTTTAATAAGGAGAATGTTCTTGAACTCCATCCAGGTTTTTTATTGCTGAATAGTATTCCATGGTATACATATGCCACAGTTTATTAATCCATTTATCTATTGATGAACACGTGGGTTGATTCCACATCTTGGTGATTGTAAATTGTGCTGCTATAAACATTTTAGTGCAAATGTCCTTATGGTAAAGTAAGTATTTTTTATTCTGATAGATACCTAGTAATGGAATTGTGGGATCACATGCAGGGTCTACTTTTAGCTCTTTGAAAAGTCTCCAGATGCCTTTCCAAAGAGGCTATATGAATTTGCAACCTCACCCCCTAGTGTTAAAGTGTTCCCTTCTCTCCTGTGGCACTTTGTAATATGGCTATTCTTGTTGGGATTAGGTAATATCTCAGGGTGATTTTGATTTGCGTTTCTCTGCTGAAAAAATGACAAGCATTTTTTCATATGTTTGTTGGCCATTCATCTGTGTTCTTCATGGAAGGTTGTAGTCATGTCTCTTTCCCATTTATAAATAGGATTGTTTGCTGTTTTCTTGTTGAAAAATGTATTCTAAAATATACCAGGGAATAGCATGTCTTCTTTTTTGCTTAACTCTCTATAAAAGAGAATAAAATAAAATAATGTATTGGCTCTCAGAAACAAGAGAGAAGAATAAAGACACAGAAATAAGGGAAGAACTTTTTTTTCATGTATAATGTCCATAAGTTTATATTTCCTTTTACTCATCCCTGCATGATGATACTCCTGAGTAGGAATTGCATTTGTTTTCCAATAGACTAAGCTGGCTCTTCTTTTAATTCTTTTGAACTTTACCTGTATGCTTGATTCTAGTCTCAGTGACACATCACCCCCATAAACTAAATATGAGGAGTTAAAAAAGATTCTGTAACATTAAAGAAAAAAAAGATAAACAAAACAAATGTAAACTTAATTTTCTTACGTATTTTGAGGAGATAACAACACTTAGGTCACATGAAACCGTGGAAGATCAGATGCCTAATATGTTTGGCATACTACTTGGAAAATATTTAACAAATAGAACTCTTGTTAAAATTAATAGAGAATCTAGTCCTTGTCTAATCTTCTCCGACTCTTTGTAAGGGTCGTGGGTATGGATTTAGACCTTTTCCCTCCAAATACATATAGAAAATGTTGTTTTAAAGGACGTAAAGATATTTAAATTTCAAAGTTTTTTTTTTTTTTTTTTTTGGTTTGTTTGTTTGTTTGTTTTGAGACAGAGTCTCAAGCTGTTGCCCTGGGTAGAGTGCCGTGGCGTTGTAGCTCAGAGCAACCTCCAACTATTGGGCTTAAGCAATTCTCTTGCCTTAACCTTCCAAGCAGCTGGGACTACAGAGACCTGCCACAACACCCGGCTATTTTTTGTTGTTGTTGTAGTTGTCATGGTTGTTTGGCAGGCCCCAGGCTGGATTCGAATCTGTGAGCTCTGGTGAATGTGGCTGGCACCCCGGCTGCTTGAGCTACAGGTGCCGAGCCTCAAAGGTATTTTTTAAATGAAAAGCCTTTCAACTTAGCAATATTATAATTTACCCCTATTTTTCACTTACTTATTTGAAGATGGGTAAAAACAAGTAAATCTAGTGAATGACAGGAAGGAGCAAAAAAATACAAAATGAAAGAGATGGGGGAAGATGAGTAAATAACAAACCAGGCTGAATCATCCCAACAAGCTTGTACTGACAGGACAGAATTGTGAGGTGTTTAGGGGAAGGCAGGGTTCAAATCCTCACACCCCACCACGTCACTTAATCTCCGTGCCTCAGTTTCCCCTTATTATCTTAAGATGGAGATGATAATTACTTTACAGGGCTATTAATGAAGATCAAAGAAGTTGATCTGTGTAGAGAAACTAGAACTGTGTAGAGAAACTGTATAAATGCTAGATACTCTGTCGATTTAACCCCTCAGTTCCTTATCTGTAAAGTGGGGATGTTAGATTAGATCTAATATGTCCAAGATTTTTTTCCAGTGGGCCTATGATCTATCATCTATGTAAACATTCCAACGATTTTTTTTTAATGATAACTTTAGCAAATTAAGAGTGTCAGCACTTAGTGATTGAGTATAGGATTGCGACTCAAACCATGATTCAAGTGTACAAAAAGGTATAATTTATACCTATTTCCTTCTGTCTGTAATACTTCATTATGTCAGTTTGGTGATATAAATTTAAAGAATTAAACTTCAGCAGCTCAAAATTGTGTGAGTAATGACATCGCACTTCAAATATAATTGCTGCTGAACCAAGCACTCTAACAGGACACCTGGCAAGGTTGGTTATGCAACAGAAGCTGTGAGCTGGAGGCAAACGCTTGCTGCCCTATGAAGTCCTGTGTACTAGTCAAATTGATAAAGAACATTTGCTAAAAAAATCTCACCTGCACCTTTGGCCCTCGAACAACTGCAAATTTAGTAGAATGAAAAGAGTACAGATGATAAGTCTGAGATTTCTGAGCCTGGACCAGCATTTCTGAAATCCTATAGCAGACGGTAAGATTTAGAGTTGATACAGCTAAAGCAACCAGCACATAGCTGATGCTTATTACAGTAAGTGGTAGGAGTATGGTTAGAATTAATGTGTGACCGTGAATAGTGATAAACAGCACCACAAGGCAGAAATCATGAAGGTTTGGGCTTTTAAGTTATACAACCTTGGATATGGGTTCAGCATTGACACTTTCTAGTCAGGTAACTTTCAAAAAGTCAATTTAAAAATCTGAACCTCAGTTTTATCTTCTGCAAATTGGGAATAACACTTAGAGGGATTGTGGTGGAAAAGAGATTGTAAATAACGTGTGGAATAGGATTAGAATGTGTGACCCAGTAGATGCTCGATAGAAGGAAATGCCCCCATTCTCTGGCTATTAGATGTCCATTTATTTAATTCAGTATTTGAACTTATTTATTTCTTGTCATGTTTTGTATCTTTCTTCAGACCATTTCTTTGGTGACAGTCAGAATTGTCCCTCTTGTTTTTAACTCTATCCTCAGCACCTCATACGTATAAGGCATATGATAGATGTTGGCTAAGTAAACAAACTAATTGTCATTATTATCATTGACTTGGGATACCTGGGACTAAAATAGTAGTTTTTCATATCTTTTAATTATTTTTCATATCAACATGATTTTTCAACATTTCCACAAAGATTCTTATCCTACGTATGTTACTCTTTAGAAAAATGTGTACACGTCCTTTTGGCAAAGGTTCAATTCATACCTCATGTATTATGCTGTAATTCAGTCTTGTTAACACAAAGTAGATCTTGGCCTTCTTACGCACCTGTACTTTAGTAAGAACAATCTGTGTGTAATTTTAATAACTATGTATTGATGAGAAAAGCATTACTGCAGGTGGAGGTAATTATGGTGAGATGTAGACTAGAAATAAAATAGATCTAGCATTGCTTTCAAGAGATTACTAACTCATTCATTATAGGAACCAAGAATTTTAAGGAAAAAACTTCCTAAAAGTCTTCTGATTATCTCCTGACTTCACTACATTTCCCAGGAGGCAAAGCAAGGAAGACCAGGGGAAGGAGAAAATGAGGACCAGAAAGACATGGAAGAGATTCCGATTTTAAATTTGAGAAATGAAACAAACAAAACTATTTTTTTCATTATGTTGTGCTCCAAATTTCTGTAATATCATATTCAGTTTGGTAATATGTGTTGCTATGTTTAAAAAAAAAGCTTATAATGGAAATAATAATAGTTAACAGACTTCGATTAAAGTGCTTTATGTAAATTATCTTAACTTGCCACAAAATCTTTGGTATTATTAATATCATGTCCATTTTGGAGAGGAGGAGGCCCAGAATCACATGCCCAAGGTCTCACAGGCTCTCCGTCAGTCTGCTGTGATGTGAACACAGGTGAGCCCACGTGTGTAACTACTGCTACAGGAGGTCTCATGCTGTGGCCCAGCAGCCCTCCATAACACTTGTTAGGCTTTTAGACCATCAGGCGAGGGGGCAAGGGTGGACTGGGAGTTCAAAATGGCTTTACCTCTTTTATGTTTACATGGATGGAGCTGGAAAATATTCTCCTTAGTAAAGTATCTCAAGAATGGAAGAAAGAGTATTCAATGTACTCAGTACCATTATGAAACCAATTTATAATCACCCACACTTTCATATGAAAGATAAAACATAACTGTAGCCCAGGATGAAGGGGGAGGTTGGATAGAGGGAGGGCAAATGGTGGGATCACGTCTATGATGCATATTGCAAGGGTACATGTCAAATCTATTAAGCGTAGAGTCTTAACACAATAATTAAGTAAATGAGGGGAAGGCTATGTTAACCAGTTTGATGTAAGCATTCCAAAATGTATATAAAATCAGCACATCGTACCCCATAATTGCATTAATGTATACATGATTTATGTATTTGTGACTTAATAAAAAATAATACAAAAAACACTTGTTAGGAATGCAAATTCTCTGCATCATACTGGACTTCCTGCAGTCCTGCATTTGACACTCTGTCAAATCTCTATTTTGTGGGATGTGAAGGCAGACGGACATTTAAGAACCACTGGTGTGTTGTTTTTTCCTTTGAATGGATATATCTTAAATGTATCTTTACTAATTATTCACCAATAACTTGAATTTTTTACTATGTTCTTATATCAGTGTCCACATTTGAATCAAATTCAGCCCAGTAGTATGTATAAATCAAAGGTAATACCTTCAGTATGTTAAAAAATAAAGCATTATGGTATTAATAACACATACATTAAAGAAAAGTAGTATTTCCCCTTATTAAAGGCAATTGAGTTCTCAAGAGAATTCTTGGAAAGATGTTGGCGTTGGAATCGTATAGATTTAATGGCACATCTCAGGCAAATATGTGACTGTGATACTGGAGAGTGGGCGATTAAGCCTCCATTTGTGCCTGCAAATAGGCAAAGATGCAATTACACAGATTCTGAGGTTGGCTTACATAGAGTCTAGGTAGACGACCAGCTAACTTGTGCACTGATTTTTTCCTTGGAGGGCAGGCTGATCTGTTTTAAGTAGGAAAAAATATATGAATTAAATAGAAACCATGATCCAGCAATTGTAACTAGGTATTTACCAAGAGACATGGAGCACATATTCATGCAAAGTCTTCTACATGAATGCTCATAGCAACTTATTTGCCCCAAACTGGGAACAAAGTAAATGCCCGTAACAAGTGCATGGATAAACAAACTGTGGTGTGCACACAACAGAATTCAACTCAGCAATGAAAAGAAGTAAAACTATCAATACACACCACAAGGTGGATAAATCTCAAACTAATTATGCTGAAACAAGTCCGATTATGGAGGTACACATAGTGTAATGACACATAACGTATCATTCTATTTACACAAAATTCTAGATTGTGCAAAGTAGTGATAGGGACAGAATGCAGATCAGATTGCCCGGGAATGGGTTAGAGATGGAGCAGGGGGGTGTGGGAAGGGGTGATGGACATGCATGGCATCTTGATTGTGATCATGGTCCCACACATTGTGTGTGTGTATGTGTGTGTGTGTATGCCAAAAGCTACCAATTGTACATTTTAAATATGTACAGTTTATTGTATGTCAAATATACCTCAGGAAAGCTTTAACATTTTTTTCTCTTAAAGAGCTACATGTGGACAGTGACTACAGGCTAGACAGAGGGAAATGATGACTCACCCTCAGTTCCGGTGACTTTCAACACCCGCGCAGATGACTCATCTCAAATCCTGGTTTCTCGGTGCTTGACCTCCTCATTTCCAACAACTCTTTTCTTCCCTCATCTCTGCTACCCTCCTCCACAGTCAGATGAATGCTTTGCAAACTGCAAGCCGTACGTAACTCATTAACATCACTTGAATTTAATACAGTAGGTTGCAAGCCATAAATTTTAATAAAACAGAACAGAGTGGAAAACACCAGAGTATGTGTAGCATCGTCTTAGCATATCTCAGGAATAAGGATCAGTACTGTTTTGTGAAACTTGACTCTGTGTGTGTGTGTGTAGAGAGACAGTTGCATTTATATATGTACTAGATTGCAAAATAAGGTTTTTCTTTTTTCTTTTCTTACTATAGGTCAAGGTCAAAAAAGGATTTAAAATTACTACCTTAGATCTTATTGTTACCCATAACTGCACTATATCCAAAGCACTTTAACCATCATATCCTATTTTTATAGTCACTTGCCTCCCACAGGTATGTTGGTTTTACCATTTTTCACTGTTTGATACCCAGTGGTGATTTCTCTTTGCTCTCATGCTGCTTAGTTTCCATAAGTCTTTCATATATTATCTCCCTTGCATCCACCTTAAACTCCCTTTTCTTCTTTCACTTCATTCTATTTGTTTAAAAGAATTTGGGGACGTTAGTTGGTCCTTTAAGCCTGCACTCAGGCATCTGAACATGGCACAGCATATGCAACTATGATGATTCATTGTGTTTAAAAGTTCATGACCACAAATACCAGGCAGATTGTCTGCACTGTATTTGCTGATAAATTCACCTCTCCTATATTAGAAAACATAATTTTACATCTTCTCTACCCACCCCTGAGCAGCCTCCACCAATTCCATCACCCTGACCTGAAAAATCAGAAATGAACAGTGAAATGTTGGTATGGAAAAAGTGCATTGAAGATGCTAATGAGATACTGACCTAGTCAGTGAGCACGGACAGTTGAAGGTGTGGACGGTGGTAGACATGTGTGACACTCGGAAGACTTCCATAGCTCATCCTCCTACCACCACGTGTCAGATTCATCTGCTCCTGTGCTTATTGTTTTCTTTAACTTCTGCTCATGCCCTGTTCACCAGCATGTGAACCAGTTCACCAGCCCAAGGACTCAGTTCTTGTAATTATGTCTCTCCCTTGTAGACTGTGTCATTCTCACAACATAAAAACATACTTTACTCTTCAAAAAATCTTCACCACCTTCCCCTCCAGTTCCTTGCCCTCTCCTCTCCTTTGTTTGCCAAACCTTACTCAAGGTCACCTATAATGATATTACTCTCAATTAGATAATTTCCACACTAAACATGTATGTTTCCCATCTGAAGAAGAGACCCTCCCTAGACCTTGCCAATCCAGTGATGCCATTCTTCTCAATCTCAAGAATAAATTACCTCTTGTCAAACTCTGACCAATTCTGCTTTAATATGGCAATAGCACCATGTGACCCAATTGACATAACTGATCCTTCTTGAAACAAGTTCTTCTCCCCCATCTCCAACCAAGCTTATTATTCTCCACTTCCACTGTCTGCTGCTTCTTGGGTCTCTTTTCTGTCTCTGTGCTATGGTTTGATTGTGTCCCTTCTAAAATCCAGGTGTTGCTAATAGGATACTGTTAGGAAGTGAACCCTTTGACAGGTAATTAGGCTATGTGGGCTCCTCCCTCATAAATGGGATTAAGGCCCTTACTTAGCACAGAGGGTGGCTTTCCCTTTTGTTCTCACCTGCAGCCTTTTGGGGACACAGTGTTCCTCCCTTTGGAAGTTGCAGAATTCAAAGCACCATCTTGGGAGCAAAGACCAGACCCTGCAGTGCCTTTATCTTTGACTTTCCGGTATCCAGAATTGTGAGAAAATACATTTGTGTTCTTTATAAAATAACCAATCTCTGGTATTTTGCTGTAATAGCACAGACAGACTAAGCTGACTCTCTTCCGTTTTCTCATCATCACAGGGCACTATCTCAGATCACAGACCTTGGTCCTCTTCACTTTCCTGTTTATGCTCTCTCTCCCTTTCACTTCAGGACAAGATTCAATTTATTTTTCATGGTTTTAAATGAATTCAGTAAGCTAGTGGGTCTCACACTCACAGCTCTCCTCCTAGTTTCTCATCTGAGCTCCAGCTTTACATCTGGTTATTTGTCATCTCAACGTGAATGTCTAAGAAGCATCCCAAACTCTGTATGACCACATCTCTAGCCTTGATTCCCATTTCTGAGCCATTCTGCTCTGAATTTCATCCATGAGCCATTCCAAGCCATCTGTGTTTCCCTAAATATTTATGCAAATGTCGCAATCATTCTCTGACTGCTCAGGCCAAAGACCTAGGAACCATTCTTGATTACTGCCTTTCCCTTATGCTCCACACGGCTCCACCTCCACAAATATCTCGTCTTACTGGAGCCTCTATCAATAACAGCCTACTTCAAGAGAGCACAATTTCTCTCCTGGAAAAATGCAATACTCTCTCCATAGATATTTCTTTTTCTTCTTTTGTTTCTCGAGAGTTTATTCTCCACGTATCACTAATTTTTTTTTTTTTTTTTTTTTTTGGCCGGGATAGGTTTGAACCTGCCACCTCCTGCATATGGGACCGGCGCCCTACTCCTTGAGCCACAGGTGCTGCCCCGTATCACTAATTTTTTAAATAAATAAATCATATTACATTACTCTTCTTCAGAATTCCTCAACGTTTTCCTGTCACAACTAGAAAGATCTCTATATTCCTTTTTCTCTCTCAAAAGACTCTAAATCAGTGGTTCTCAACCTTCCTAATGCCAAGAATCTTTAATACAGTTCTTCACGTTGTGGTGACTTCCAACCATAAAATTATTTTTGTTGCTACTTCATAACTGTAATTTGAATCATAATGTAAATACTTGATATGCAGAATGTGTGTTCTAATGGTCTTAGGTGACCCCTGTGAAAGGGTTGTTCTACCCCCAAAGGGGTTGTGACCCACAGGTTGAGAACCACTGCTCTAAATGATCTAGCCATGTTCCTTCAATGTTGTATGTGTTTAATGAACAAATGAATGAGTGAAGTAATGAATAAATAAATAAATAAATGGATAAGTAAACAATACATGAGCAATAAAAATGGCAACAGAACTTAGTGACTGTAAGCGTAGGCCCTGGGGTTAGATAGCCTGTGGTCATAATTTTGGATCCATTAATGAGTGTTATGGGATCTGGAGGATTTAACTCTCTAAGAACTGTTTTAATAGAAAATCATCTCAACTAGCCTCGACTAAAAGAGAGAAGTTATTACCTTATATTACCAGGAAATTCAAGGGATGATTCTGGCTTCAGGTACATTTTGCTGCAGGTGCTAAAATGGTTATCATTAGAAATTTGTCTCATTTTCTCCATAAATCACAACAGGTACCCTTGTACTTGTTTTCAATCCCAGGCAAACTCTGTCTACATGAGGCAAAGACATTTCTGTTTCCATTTTGTTTTAAGCTAAAGATTCCATGAGCAAATGTATTTTTTTTTTCCTGAGAGTTCTACCAAAACTCTATGGAGTATTCCAACGAACTGGGTTTGGGTCACTTGCCTCATCCCAAAATCATCATTATGGCCAACTAGTGGCTAGTGCTGCCTCATGTGTCCAATCATGTGTTCCCTACTGAGGCTGGATCCACGCTGCCCAAACCACATGATCTAAGAACGTGGGCATGCTGGTTTCCTGAAGGGAAGCTTCCTGAGGGATGCTTCAATCCCTCCCATGTAAAAAGGGATAAAACATTCCTACTCCTTAATGTTGTCATGATAATAAAATGAGATATTGTACATAAATGCCACAGCACAGTTCCTGGCACATAGCAAGCAATTCACTAGTGTTAGTTAGATACAAACAGCACATAGAAAAACATTTGGATGTGGACAAAGTTCTATTCAGATCAAAACAGATAAACTTAAACATATCCATCACTGAAGAAGAAAAAATAAAAATGAATAAAATACAATCACTATTCTTGCCCAAGATCAAAGAAGCACAACAAAATACACTTCAGGATAGAAGAAGAAAGGAAATAAAGCTATAAGTAAAAAAAAATCAATTAACTAGAAATAAGAAATTATATTTCTTTGTTCCTTTTTTGAAGAAAATAAATATACATAATTCTGGCAGGCTTCATGAAAAAAGTAAAAGAACCAAATGTACTAAGTAAGAATTGGAATAACAATATAAATGGATACAATATTTAAAAAAAATATTATTGAATACCATATACTACTTGATAAATGTAATGATTTTAGGATGCTTTTATGATAATGCTTATTAAATAATTATTACACAAATGAAACATTACTATAGTATCTGAGAAAGAAGTCAAACAATTAATTACAGCAAGCAAGAACATGCTCTTCCCCATGCACTTTCCCTCCTGCTCTCCTTTTTAAAGATAACCACAGTTAAGAGTTGGGTGCTCATTTGTTTTCCCAGCTGATGATTTCATGTGTGAGTATTTTTGTCTTCCATGTCATGTGTGACAAATGTACTCGTAAAATTTTTGTCTATACTACTTCAGAATTTGCTTTTTCAATTAGGCAACTGGGTTGATGATGAAACCAGTAATGACATGTGGGTCTAACTAACCCGACTTCACACCTTTAGAGTGTTCCCCAGAAAAGGCAGCCTTTTAAATTATTTAACCACTTCTTATCGATAGATATGCAGGATGTAGGCAATTTTGCCATCACAAGCAATGCAGAGATTGAGCATCTTTTTACACAGCATTTCTTTAGCATCAATTTCTGGGTGAATTTATTATTTCTATTTGGATAGAGGGTGGCAAATGGCCTTCCTAAAAGTCAGCACAAATGTACTTTCCCCATAACTCCCTTAGATTTCCTATTTCTTACTCATTTTTTCTTTTCTATCACCTAATTTTTTACTCTGCCAGGTGGGAGGGTCACCCAGGAATTCATTTTACACAATTTACACTCCATAGAAGCAGCTTCTATTACTTCCTGATCAGAAGAATGAAAAGAATCTGAAGATGTTTCTTCAGTCCTTCTCTGTCCAAGGTTGACAATATTAGTACAAATCTTAGAATTGTTAATTCCCAGAACAGTTCCTGGGTCCAGAAGGCAGGCAGAGGAGTGTGATCAAGCCTCATTCCTCCTGCTCTAACTAAATAGGTTTTCTTTCTCTCTTTTTTTAATTGATAGAGTTTGGAATGAGAGTGAGGTAAATTGTTTTTTCGTGGCCACTTATTTCCGTATTGAGAAAGTGAATTTCTATGAAGCAATTGCAATCTTAAGGCTGCTATCTGCGTGATTCTTTCCTAGGAATGCAATATTCTCTTGATACTCACTGATATTAATTTCACTTATTGAAAGTGTTTTTGCTACTGTTATTTCCTCTGTGAGATATTTTATCTCCAGGTATTGGTTCTTCTTTTAATCCAATCACACTGACATTTTTTTGAAGGTTCAAATTAGGTGTAACCAAATATCTACTGATGTGTGACTATTTCATAATCCACAAAAGGGGCTAATGTTAGGTAAATCTTATAAAAATCCTTACTTTTCTGTTTGCTTTTCTATGTAATTCAGTCGTTGTGACAGAAGGTTGGAGGGCGTGTGCACTGCTTGGCCAGACAAGCAAGCAAAGGTGAGAAGGGCTGGGAAGGGGTAGAGCATTGTTACCCATTTCTCATTTCATCATGCTGATCCATGGCCCCTACACTTTTTGAACATACCTGTTAACTGTGGTGTTAGAAACACAGGAGCCCACTCTCATCTCTGCAATGATTTTCTGCTATGTTATTTCGGCAGAAGTTGGGTCTTTACACTTAATCTATTCTTTCATCTTGCTTTCATGAATTATGCAACATTTCCAGTCCACTGGTTATTATTTTCTTCTTCTTCCCCTCTGGTAATAGACTCACTTTGAGTGAAGGAGTATGCTTAGTTTACCATTTTGTTGTAACTTCTTGTGAATTATTATTAAGAAACAATTACTGATTCAAGAAATGGTAGAAAATATAAATATAAGATCTGACAAATAAGTTTGTGAACCTGCCACCATCTGCTTACATTGGCAGCACTGTACAAACAGTTTGATAAGGTTTCTTAACCTTGGTGCATCAGTGTCACAGCTGTGTTTGTGTCAATGGTGAAGGCTCTCTTCCTTATTTACAGATGGCCACCTTCTTTCTATATCCTCACATTTGTGGAGAACGAGATCCTCTCTCTCATATCTCTTCTGAGAAAGGCACTAACCCCATTTGTGAGGGCTGTACCCTCATGCCTCCTTAGGAGCCCTCCCCAAATATCAGCACATTGGGGTTTAGAGCTTCAACATACGAGTTTTGGGGAGACAGATAATATGTGGTTGTGATGAAAGTGACAGATTAATGTCACTTTAATGTCTCAGAACAGATTCACGCATTTATCAAATTAAACATAAGATAAACATGTCATTTCAAGTCAGGAAGGAAAGAATACATATTAGGAAAATTACAACATTATTTGAAGGACAAAATTTTGGTTTTCACCCTACAACAAAAGAGAAATTGATTAGGTTTAAAAAAGAAAAAACTCAGAAACTCTTCTCAATCACTCTCCCTGGATTTTTATCACCTTAGTTTAAATTTCCCTGTCTACGAACAAGGAGACCTAATCACATACAAGCGAAGTAGGAACTATTTTTTAAGTCACACATAGTCATGTCAAAAACATTTTTTCCTGTGTAAATGGGTCTTAAAAAGTCACATTTGTATGCAGGCTAAGGTTTGAGTTATTCTAAGTTCTTTACAAGAGTGAGGCCTGTGTCAGATGTCAAGCTCTAGAAAGCTTAGAAGTGAAGGTGGGCTTGTAGGGGTTAATTCGTAAAGTTAAGCATTGTTTTTGCAGCCCCTGTTGATATTATCCGAACAGTTCAAGAGCAGGACACAAATGAGAAGAGGTAATCAAGTGGATAAAAGGATAAAATGCTCCTTTTGAACTGGAAAGAAAAGATACCTTCAGAGTAGTAACACTGACAAAATCAACCTCTCTCTAAGAATTAAGAGAGGATTTCAAGCTTGCAAGAAAACCAACCACAGGTCTTTCCTAGGAAATGTCAAAAATTATTAATAGACTGAGCAGAAGCTTTAAGAGAAGAAAGCTTTGGGGGAGTTTTACCATCTAAGGATGTTTCTACTAGTCCTACAAGGGTGAAGAAGATAGAGAAAGGAGCCTCCGATTGACTTGGGAAAGTGTGTTTTATTGAAGTCTGAGATGAGATAAGTGTCTCTTTGAAGAAGGAGTTGTGCCACTAGGGAGACGCCCAGCTTATAGGTTGAGATCACTGGCTTTGAGTCAGAGGTTCATGGGTGCCTGGTCATGCCCCTTACTGCCTGTGCAACTAGGCTGTGTTTACTTGTCCCTTTTGAGCCTCAATTTTCCCATCCGCCAAATGGAAGTAATACAACCTACTCTCAGGGGTCCATGTGAGAACTGAGTGAGATAAAAGTTTCAAAACACTTAGCAGTGGCACATAATCAGAGCTCAAAAATATTACCCTGTATTATTAAACTAATTGCATTGATATGTGTACATGGTAGGTTGAATTGTGTCCTCCTAAAAGATCTGCTCAAGTCCTAACCCTCAGTCCCTGTGAATGAGACCTTACTTGGAAATGGAGTCTTTGTAAATTAAAATTTAACTTAGAATGAGGGGATATTGGATTAGGATGGTCTCTCAGTGTCATCCCTGGTGCCCTTATGGGAAGACCCAGATAGCCAGAGAGGGAGGATAACGTGTGCAGACAAGGGACAGATGGGATGCTAGCAGCCACCAGAAGCCAGGAAGCCTTCCCCAGACCCTTCAGAGGGAGCAAGGCCCTGTCAACACCTTGATTTCAAAATTTTAGCCTTCACAACTATGTGAAAATGAATTTCTGTTGTTTTCAGCCACCTGGTTTGTGGCAATTTGTTATGGCAGCCCTAGGAAAGAAATGCAGTACCGAATCTTGTATCTTTAGTAATATGTGTAGTTAGCATATTATATTAGTATACTATATTATATTACATATAATATATATAATATATAATACTACATATTATATGCTATATATTATATATAATAGACTATAGTATATTAGTATATAATAGACTAACTATATTATTTAGTATATATTAATATAGTATACTAGAAGTATATATTAATATAGTATCCTTTGCTTAGTAATATGCCTAAAAACACCACATTATTGGCTAGCAAATAATAATTATAACTAAAATGTGCATTTGCATTCATTTTACTCTTGTACTACGTCATGTGTGTACAGAGGGAAGTAAATCTCAGTGGAAATCAAGGAGGGAAAGGGGAGGAAGGGCAGGGGCAAAAACCCACCTAATGGGTACAGTAAACACTATTTGGGGACAGGCACATTTACAGCCAGGATTCAAACATTGCAAAAGCGATCCATGTAACCTAAAACATGTATACTCCCCTCAAATTTTGAAATTAAAAATAATAAAGACTGAAAATGGGACTGTGTATAGTGGCTCAGCCCTGTTATCCTAGTACTCTGGGATGTTGGGGCAGGAGAATTGTTTGAGGTGGGGTGTTTGACCAAAAAAGCGAGAGCCTGTCTCTACCAAAAATAGAAAGAAATATGTGGGCACTGTGGTGGGTGCCTGTAGTTTGAGGTTATTGTGAGCAAAGCCAGGGCTATAGCACTCTAGCCCGGGGCAACAGAGTTTTTTTTTTTTTCTGTATCACCAAAAAAAAAAAAAGAAAGAAAAAAAGGAAAAATTATTTTTAGAAGTATATGCTGGACAGGTAAGAAAGTCTTGAACTGACAGCCCAGTGGAGAAACTATAGTTAGGTGCCAGCCGTGAAATCACATCAGCTCAAACTATGATGTTGGCAGAGGGTACAAATGCAAAGAGAAAATCTAAAATATCTTACCAAAAAAGAGAGACAGAATTTTGTGATGAGATATGGCAGGTGAAGCAAAAGCAAAAAAGGAGAGCCATTCCAAGTATTGCCAATGAATTGGTCTTTGTACTTGACCTTGTGTTTCTTTGCCTGGTGGCTTTGTTGTCTGTTTGCAGTCAGGTGTACTTGTGCCCTGCTTGAAATCCACTTGGGGGATGTTCCGGGAGAGGTGGACTTGAGTGGGAAGCAGAAAAGAGGCCAGGGAGGGACTGAAGTTGGGTCAAAATTGAAGCTTTCATCACAAATCATGTCTCACTAAAGGACAATGCAGGTCTTAAGTGAAATCATGGTGACTATTTTAATTGATACCTAAATCACCTACAATTTTCACTAATCTCATGTTGTAAGCAAAATTGTTTTCTCAATCTCCGGGGAGATGATTATTTAGAATGCTAAATATAAGTTCAAATAGTATACAGAGAGATCACCAACAATTCTCAAAGTAAGGGAAATTTGAGAAGGGCCTTCCTTTTTGCAGATGGGTAAGTGCAATGTGGTTGGTTGTTCAAGACTAACAAACAAAATTAACAAACAAAAAGTTGATTACAAGACAATTGTACCAAGTGCTGTTATCAATATTAGTGAGCAAAACTTTTGGTAGTTTGGACCAGTAAGGCTGATGAGGAAGGAAGGAGGGATATTTGCTGAAGGCTGGGCCTTGCATTAAGCATTAGGAATTTTCCTAACATGTCTTTCTCCAAGTGGAAGGCCAGGTTTTTCTTGACATTTCCAATATTGGAAGAGACCTGAGTGTCCCTAGGTATAACCTTTCTCCTGAGAAATGTTCCATAAAAAATGAAGTGAATTTGGGAAACCATATTCCCTCTTGAACACTCTTGATAAACATTAGTATATTATGGTCATTGCAAAGAATACATTAGTTAAATTTTGCTTAATCCGATGTTTTCCAAGATTTCAGTCTTATAGACTCCCCTTGTCCAGATCCTATCCAGTTACATGCATTGTTCTGGGGGACACACATCAAGAAACACAGTCCGAAGATGTACAGGGCTTGTGGTCATCAGGAACCTCTGAGCATGAATATTCTCTGAACTTCTTGGTGCCTCAGCTGTCCACTGTGAGGGCCTGGTTTGCTCTGAGACCAGGTTGAGCGAATATTTCCCAAGTATCTGTGATCATTTTTATTCTCTTATTTCTCAAGGGGCTCACTCTTCCCAACAAATAGGATCTTAACCATGATCCTGACAAATGGTAATTTGTATGAATTATTGATTTGGCCAAAATTATTTGATAAAGTTGATAATGACATAGGAATTTCCTTACACTTCTTGCGCTATCCTGAGTGAATTCTTTCATATCCTGTGATGTGTGAACGATATGGGGGTAGGTTTTAAAATTTGCCCTATTCAGAAATGAATTAGCATCCACAAGGCTCAAGAGACATTTTTAAGTAGACCACCCAGGTTTTCAAAATCGGAAGTATTATTACTTGGAAAACCTGCAGCTTGTAAGTAATGTAGCATAGTGCTAAAATTTGATTCGATGAAAATGAAGTGGTTATTTTATTTGTTCTCTTCTAACCTTGTTTTCTGAAACTAAAGGATTTTGAATACATAATTTTATTTATTATAACACTGGTGCTTTCTTGTATATAAGAGTTATCATATGCTTTTTATATAAGATTAAAACAATTAAGTAAAATATTTAGGTGAATTTTAGAAGGATATGGGGCATATAAACTAGATCTGGAAAGTATGAGGAGTCTAAGTTTCCTTGGTTTCCATCTCTAGGAGAGACTTATTTTTTTTTTCTATTTTTTTTTATGTCATTGGCTTTTTTTTTTTTTGTAGAGACAGAGTTTCACTGTATCACCCTTAGTAGAGTGCCGTGGTGTCACACAGCTCACAGCAACCTCCAACTCCTGGGTCTAGGCGATTCTCCTGCCTCAGCCTCCCGAGTAGCTGGGACTACAGGTGCCTGCCACAACGCCTGGCTATCTTTTTGTTGCAGTTTGGCCGGGGCCGGATTTGAAGCCGCCACCCTCGGTATATGGGGCTGGCGCCCTGCTCACTGAGCCACAGGCACCGCCATAGGAGAGACTTATTTTTAACCAAATCAATAATTCATGAAAATTACCACTGTTCAGAACATTAGTTAAAACACAATCTCCTCAGGAGAGATTAAAGATGGCAGCCGAGTAACAGCTTCCCTGCAACTGGGAACAGTGAGTCTGGGGAGACAAGACTCCAGGCATCTCTCGCCGGTGGGATCTGCCTATAATCATCCCTTTGAGGATACAGGGACTCAGCAAGGGACTTCTGGACCCCAAGAGGAGGACAAAAACAGTGGAAAACTGGCAAGTGATTGCATGTGTTCGATCAACCTAATCACACCGGCAACCATAAGTACAAGCAGCAGTGAGATTACAAACTGGAAAGGCCTTACCTGTGAACTGTTTCGGTGTTCTTGGACTTGGCACTCAGTTGAACTGCCTTGGGGAGAGCTTGAGCAGGAGTGTGGAGAACTTTGGCTATTGTCTGGGGCCCCAGACTGAGCCACTGAGCTGGGCGCAGGAAGCCATTGTGAAAGAACTGCCCTGGCAGGCTACGCCCTCAGGGTCTCAGAGCAAGGATTGGGCAGGTCAAAGTAACCTACTGACTGAGCAGCCTAAAGGCAGGGACTGAGCTGCCTTACAGCCTTAATCCTTAGGGGCAGAGTGAGACAGTTTTGGCACACTGGAGCCTTGGGCTATTGCCCTGGGTTGAGTACCGTGACGTCAAAGCTCATAGCAACCTCAAACTCCTGGGCTTGGCACCGCCCAGACCTCCATAAGAGCTGTGCAGCGACCCCGACCAGTGACCCGCACTCACAGGGCCTCCGCATTCCCTGACCAGGAACTGCGGGAGCCACACAACCCTGCGTCCTGCCTCCTGTGTTCTCCCAGCTTCCACACTAGCCCACTCATCTGGACAGGGACTCTGGTACCTGCGTGCCCTTTGGAGCCCTCCCTGCCTCTGTGCAGAGCTCTTCTCCTGGCCAGAGACTGCTGGAGCCTTGGGCTCTCTGTGCCAAAGTCACTGGGCACCTGGCACTCCCAGAACCGTGCACACCACCCCAGCCCTGTTGCTGGATCCGGGTGTGTCACAAACCAGAGCTGCTTCCACAACCAGAACTCGCTAGCTAGAGCAGCCCCAGTGGAACTACACAAGGTCACTCCCTACAAAGATCCAGCAACAATAGAGTGATCCCTCTGGGGTGTAATCTTGGAGAGACACCTCCCCAACTCTGAGGACAGCCAGAGGTAACAGTGAAAAACAATCATGAGGTGAAATCGACAGAAAAACTCTGGCAATATGAATAATCGGAGTAGATCAACTCCCCCAAGGATCAATGGGGCAGAAACAGCACAAGACCCCATGCACAAACAAATAGCTGAGATGTCAGAAATTGAATTCAGGATCTGGATAGCAAATAAGATCAAATTAGAATTCCAAAAGTTATCTCAAGAATTCAATGGATTCAAAGACCAAATGACCAAAGATTTCAACACATTGAGACAAGAAGTTGCATCCCTCAAAGATCTGAGAAACACAGTAGAATCCCTCAGTAACAGAATGAAGCAAGCAGAAGAAAGGATTTCTGACATTGAAGACAAAGCTTTTGCATGCTCCCAAACGCTCAAAGAAGAAGAGAAAGGCAGAGCAAAAACAGACCAATCTCTCAGAGAGCTCTCAGATAATTTGAAGAAAACCAATATTCATCTTATAGGGATCCCCAAAAGTGACGAAGTGGCTTCACAAGGCACAGAGTCTCTTCTCCATGAGATTATGAAGGAGAACTTTCCAGACATGCCAAGAGATTCTGAAATTCAGATAGCGGACAGTTTCAGAACTCCAGCACAACTCAACCCAAATAAGACATCCCCCATACACATCATAATCAATTTCACTAAAGTTAATATGAAGGAGAAAATTCTGAAAGCTGCCAGACGAAAGAAGACCATTACCTACAAGGGGAAGAATATCAGAATAACTGCAGATGTCTCTGCTGAAACTTTTCAAGCTAGAAGACGATGGTCATCGACTTTTAATCTCCTAAAACAAAATAACTTTCAACCCAGGATCCTGTACCCAGCTAAACTGAGCTTCATTTATAACAGAGAAATTAAATACTTCAATGACATTCACATGTTGAAGAAATTTGCCACAACTAAACCAGCTCTCCAGGACATTCTTAGACCTATCCTCCATAAAGACCAGCATAATTCTCCCCACAAAAGTAAACCCACCCAAAAAATTTTTGATGAAATTCCAACTTCCACAGTCGCAAAAGGATTAAAAATGTCCACTGGTCTCTCGAAAGGCTTATCAAAACTCTCAATTAATGTGAATGGTTTAAATTGTCCTCTAAAGAGGCAGAGGTTGGTGGACTGGATACAAAAACTCAAGTCAGATATCTGCTGCATCCAAGAATCACATCTTACATTAAAAGACAGATATAGACTCAAGGTGAAGGGATGGTCATCTATATTCCAGGCAAATGGAAAGCAGAAAAAAGCAGGTATTGCAATCCTGTTCACAGATGCAATAGGCTTTAAACCAACAAAAATAATTAAGGATAAGGATGGACACTACATATTTGTTAAAGGTAGTACTCAATATGATGAGATCGCAATTATTAATATTTATGCACCCAACCACAACGCACCTCAATTTATAAGAGAAACTCTAACAGACATGAGCAACTCAATTTCCTCCACTTCCAT
Organism: Nycticebus coucang; assembly: GCF_027406575.1. Classification (NCBI taxonomy): domain Eukaryota; kingdom Metazoa; phylum Chordata; class Mammalia; order Primates; family Lorisidae; genus Nycticebus; species Nycticebus coucang. The sequence continues at coordinate 15,120,419 of NC_069797.1, forward strand.
AGTAGTTGGAGATTTTAACACCCCTTTAGTAGTCTTGGATAGATCCTCCAAAAAGAAGCTAAGCAAAGAAATTTTAGATTTAAACTCAACCATTCAACATCTGGACTTAACAGACATCTACAGAACATTTCATCCCCAAAAAACTGAATACACATTCTTCTCATTAGCCCATGGAACATACTCCAAAATCGACCACATCCTAGGCCACAAATCTAACCTCAGCAAATTTAAAAAAATAGAAATTATTCCTTGCATCTTCTCAGACCATCTGAAATAAAAGTTGAACTCAATAACAACAGGAACCTGCATACCCATACAAAAACATGGAAGTTAAACAACCTTATGCTGAAGGATACGTAGGTTATAGACAAGATTAAGAAGGAAATCACCATATTTTTGGAATAAAATAACAATCAAGACATGAATTACCAGAACCTCTGGGATACTGCAAAGGCAGTCCTAAGAGGGAAATTTATAGCACTGCAAGCCTTCCTCAAGAAAACAGAAAGAGAGGAAGTCAATAACTTAATGGAACATCTCAAGCAACTGGAGAAAGAAGAACACTTCAACCCCAAACGCAGAAGAAGAAAAGAAATAACCAAAATCAGAGCAGGATTAAATGAAATTGAAAACAAAAGAATTATACAACAGATCAATAAATCCAAAAGCTGGTTTTTTGAAGAGATCAATAAAATAGATAAACCTTTGGCCAACCTAACCAGGAAAAAAAGAGTAAAATCTCTAATTTCCTCAATCAGAAATGGTAATGATGAAATAACAACAGACCCCTCAGAAATTCAAAAAATCCTTAACGAATACTACAAGAAACTCTACTCTCACAAATATGAAAATCTGAAAGAAATAGACCAATACCTGGAAGCATGCCACCTACCAAAACTTAGCCAGAATGATGTGCGAATGTTGAACAGGCCTATATCAAGTTCTGAAATAGCATCAACTATACAAAATCTCCCTAAAAAGAAAAGCCCAGGACCAGATGGCTTTACATCAGAATTCTACCAAACATCTAAAGAAGAACTAGTACCTACACTACTAAACCTCTTCCAAAATATAGAAAAAGAAGGAATATTACCCAGCACATTCTATGAAGCAAACATCACCTTGATCCCCAAACCAGGGAAAGACCCAACAAGAAAAGAAAATTATAGACCAACACCACTAATGAATATAGATGCTAAAATACTCAATAAGATCCTAACAAACAGAATCCAACAACACATCAAAAAAATTATACACCATGATATAATTTGATAAATCCAAGTTGGATTTATCCCAGGGTCTCAAGCCTGGTTCAATATACGTAAATCTATAAATGTAATTCAACACATAAACAAACTTAAAAATAAAGACCATATGATTCTTTCAATTGATTCAAAAAAAGCTTTTGATAATATCCAGCATCCCTTCATGATCAGAGCACTAAAGAAAATGGGTATAGAAGGGACATTTCTTAAACTAATAGAGACCATCTACAGCAAACCCACAGCCAATATCGTATTGAATGGAGTTAAATTGAAATCATTTCCACTTAGATCAGGAACCAGGCAAGGTTGCCCATTGTCTCCATTGCTCTTTAACATTGTAATGGAAGTTTTATCCATTGTAATTAGGGAAGAAAAGGCGATCAAGGGTATCCACATAGGGTCAGAAGAGATCAAACTTTCACTCTTCGCAGATGATATAATTGTATATCTGGAAAACACTAGGGATTCTACTACAAAACTTTTAGAAGTGATCAAGGAATGCAGCAATGTCTCAGGCTACAAAATCAACACCCATAAATCTGTAGCCTTTATATATACCAACAATAACCAAGCTGAACAAACAGTCAAGGACTCTATTCCTTTCACAGTAGTGCCAAAGAAGATGAAATATTTGGGAGTATACCTAACAAAGGACATGAAAGATTCTACAAAGAGAACTATGAAACTCTAAGAAAAGAAATAGCCAAAGATGTTAACAGATGGAAAAACATACCATGCTCATGGCTGGGAAGAATCAACATTGTTAAAATGTCCATACTGCCCAAAGCAATATATAATTTTAATGCAACTCCTATTAAACCTCCATTGTCATACTTTAAAGATCTTGAAAAAATAATACTTCATTTTATATGGAATCAGAAAAAACCTTGAATAGCCAAAATATTACTCAGCAATAAAAACAAAGCAGGAGGAATCATGCTACCAGACCTGAGACTGTACTATAAATCCATAGTGATCAAAACAGCATGGCACAAAAGCAGAGAAGTAGATGTCTGGAACAGAATAGAGAACCAAGAGATGGATCCAGCTACTTACCATTATTTGATCTTTGACAAGCCAATTAAAAACATTCAGTGGGGAAAATATTCCCTATTTAACAAATGGTGCTGGGTAAACTGACTGGCAACCTGTAGAAGATTGAAACTGGACCCACACCTTTAAAATAAAAAGAGAGAGAGAACAACTATGGTGGTTTTCAGCACAAAGTACCTGCATCAACTTTCCAGAGACTCATGGAAGAAGGTGATGAGAAGTAGTCTGGTCTGAAGAAGCCAGGGGGTCTGTAGCCAGCACAGCTGTGACCAGTTTGGACTGGTAAGCAAGGACCAGATGCCCATGCATGGATAACAGGGGCCACCCAGATTCTCTACAATGTCTTGGTATTCTTTTGGGGGCAGGAATAAAAGAAAGGATAAAAGCCATGGTGGAAGAGGGGCAGAAGGCACAGACTCTGAAATTACCCAGAATGTACCCCCCAAAAAAAAGGCACACAAAGAGAAATTCAGTTTAGTTTTCAAAAACGCAGGGTTTTTGCATACCTGATTGCCAGCCTGAGATTTTGTGTCTGCAGCACTCACTGAAGTAATTTCCTACATGAGTTTATTGATAAGAAAGTTCAAGGCATGCCTTAAAACACCCTTCACTGCCACTTCTTTCAACAAGTAATTTTTATTTTTCTTTTTAGTTCTAATTATTATCTCCTACATGACAATATTAATTTTTCAGTCATAGTTTATGTGATAAAAGTAAATAGTTAATTCCTGCTAGTTTTTCAATGCATATTAAGTAGGGCAAAATTAAATATGGCCTTGAAGTTTGGATGGTTTGATCTCTTACTGTCTAAACAGCTTTAATTTAATCAAGTTATTAAATATTCACAAGGCTTTTAACAACTGAGATACTTGCAAGATGAGAAATATCTTCTGTGCCAAAATTAATCCCTTTTCCTTGTTCTCTGTAATATCTAGTGAAGGCACAAAAACACATCACACAGAGCACACCGACACATGTTAGCACAAATAGCTTCATATTTACTGCAAGAGATTTGAATTGATTGTCCTCTTAGGACCATCTCATTTCTCTTTCTGGTAACGGATTTTCTTTAAGTAGGGAAAAAAAATGACAAATACAGCTAAGCATGACTATTAACTGGAATTAGAATAATCATGGCAGGTGCTCTTCAGGTTATTCAATATTCTGCTTAAGTAAATTTCACCGTGAGCAAATAAGTTCATAAAGCACGTGTTGGAAAATAAACATAATTTTTTGAATGATGGAAAATGTTGCATTACCTTCGAAATCACAAAAAAAATGCTTGGTGGACAGTGGGTAAGTGAAAAGGAAGTAGACAGGAGCTACTGGGAGGACTTGTGTTTTCTGCCCCTTTGGGGTTTCTATTCCAGGTCATACTTGGGCTTGGTGAGTATTTGCAACACTCCCTCTTTTGCCACTTTCTCCTGCCCTGAAATGCATGGTCTCAACCCAGTGAGCTAATGCCCATCTCCTTTCTTTCTCTTGTCTTTTCTTGTCTACTGGTTCTTTTAAAGTTGCAGTAGGACTTCCGGGATGGAATAATTGCATTAGTTTTTTTTTGTTTTTCTTTTTCTCCTTTTTCTCACTTACTTTTAATTTTAAAGAAAGCATAATTTTATTTGAAAATGGCATTTTTTCTAGTTTGGATTCTGTTTTTTTTTGCATGTTCGGGTTTGTGTTTATTTTTGCTTTGTTTTGTTTTGCTTTTGAACAGGGTCTTACTCTGCCACCCAGGTTAGAGTGCAGTGGTGTCATCACAGCTCACAGCAACCTCTAGCTCCTGGGCTCACGTGATACTCCTGCCTCAATCTTTGGAGTAGCTGGGACTATAGGTGCCCACAACCATGCTCACCTAATATTTCTATTTTCAGTAGAGATGAGGTCTCACTCTTGCTCAGGCTGGTCTTAAACTCCTGAGCTTAAGAGATCCTCCTGCCTCAGCCTCCCAGAGAGCTAGGATTACAAGTGTGAGCCACTGTGCCCAGTCCTTAACATGATTTTCAAAAATGTTATCTTCATTATTCTTGAGACTGAGAATAATAAATCAGGCACTTGAATTTGAGGTTTGAAGATCCTGGACCCTCACTTTTTTGTTTGGTCTTTTTATTTTTGTTTCTTTCGATCACAAATATATTCAAAGTTTGGGGACTTATCTATCTCAAGCAGGGATTAATCCAGTCTGACGTTTTCCTAATATTGTTGTGATTGAAATAAGTTCAGAGAAGCGAACAGCTTCCATTCACAGATAATAAAGCTTTTTATAAACTCCATATGTTGGAATGATGTGCATGCGTAACCCACAGTGAAAGGTATACTTGTATATATCAATAATCAATCAGACGCCAAAAGCAAACACTCTTGTTTTACGGTCAATACTGTAGTAACGTGTCAAACTTCTTCTAAGGTAAATAAAAACACAGTTAGCTAACTAACTGTGTAAGTGAGGCTTTCTGGAGTCAGGCCAGGGGGAACCAGTTCAGGCCTGGCTGGTGTGCTGCGGGCGGGAGAACAGGTGCAGCCAGAGAGGTGAGAGCAGGTGGTTCGTAGAAGGTGTCAGCTGGTGAGCAGAAAGCAGCACAGGCTGGGGTCATTAATAAGATCACTGGTGGGAATGTCTGGCCAGGCAGTCAAGTATGTTTGCAAGGTAGAACAGAAAACAAAACCACATGAGCCAGAGAGAAAGCATGACACTGGAATAGCCCAGTGAATGTTGAGAATAATAACAGAATCAAACAGTGAATGTGAACTTAAGCTCGAGGGCAGAGATGAAGCCAGAATCTCAGACCAAGTCTCCTAGATCTCTCTGTGTCCTTTGCTGGCCTGTGCACTCTGGTGTTGATTCTATCACAGGTGAAATACACGGCTACCTGTCAGCCTGGTAAAGCCAGAGAAAACGGACACATCGCTTCTAGTAGTTGCAGCAAAGTCCTGGAATTGAACCTTTGGGCCTGGCTAGATTTACTTGCATCTTCTAAACTGAATTCTCTGGAAAGGAAAGTGAGCTATGTGGACATGTAAGTAAATCCGAGAGGGGTAAGGCTGGTTTTACTGGGATTTCTGTGGCATGAGCCTAGGAAGGAGTGTCTGCCGAGTGGAAAATCGGTTTGCTATTGTTAGAAGAATGGCAGACAAAAATTAGAGATGTTCAGTGTCCCAGCTCCCTACATCTAGCCTCCTTCTCATCATGTGTAACGGAAAGCTCTCCACATCATGCATGTCAGGGCCAACTTCATCAGGAGAGCGCTAGAGCCTGTGTGAGTACCCTTGACTCCACTGTGCAAATTAGATCAAGGTGCTGCTTCTTCCAAACAGTTCACTGCCATCTGACAGAACACTGTCATCATAAATTACACACGGCCATGACCACCACCTGGAGGGCTTCCCTGGAAGGAATGAAGGTGGGAGCAATATGGGCACTCTAACTACGGCACTGAGCCTGGCACCCCTTTCAGGTGAACAGGAGCAAGTCTTCCAGGCTTCTCAGTTATTTCTAGACCACAGTCTTCCTATTTTTGGCTAGGGGTAGGACAGGATGTCTTCAAATATGGCTTATGGCAGCAAAATCCTGATCTAAGTCTTTTATTTTTTTTTCTTTGATACAGAGACTCACTCTGTTGCCCTGGGTAGAGTGCAGTGGTATCATTGCTCACAGCAACCTTGGTCTCTTGGGCTCAAGCGATCCTCTTTTTCTCAGCCTCCTGAGTAGCTGGGACTATAGGCACCCATCACAACACCCAGCTAGTTTTTCTATTTTTAGTAGAACCAGGGTCTCACTCTTGCTCAGGCTTGTCTCGAACTCCTGAGCTCAGGCATTCCACCTGCCTGGGCCTCCCAGAATGCTAGGATTACAGATATAAGCCTCCATGTCTGACCCCTGATATAAGTCTTAAGAGTAAGAACAGATGAAAGCAGAAATGTTAGGTGTGAATGTGGCAAAACAAAGGATCATGACTTCTCACCTGGTAACTTCACTCTCAGGCATGGGGTGTAAACCACAGAAAATACAAGGAACATGCAGGTCAGGAAACAGAGGCCACCATGAAGTACAGAAGCCTGAGACAAACCTGGAGGCTATAAAAAAAAAAAAATCTGCTTCTAGGAACCCTTTTAAAGCTAATTAATAATGGAAACACTTTCTCAATGTTAAAATAAGAATAAATGCAAACTTGATTATCACTCAACAAATATTTACTGACTGCCTCTAAGGGATTGCCACACTGGGATTTTCTATCATTCCCCCCCACCTCAATTTCTTAAGACCCATTTTGCCATCTATCACTTCCATCAAATCTCCTTCCTAATTTCTAGCTTGCTCTTCTAAGAGGAGTTGGTCTCTAGGGAGAGTCCCTCTCTCCTGTCCTGATACTGTGTAGGAGAAACTCCCTAAAAATGCAATGTGGCCTTCTCAGTCTCCACAGATGTTCCACAGCAGTTCAGAGTCTTAAGAAAAATCCTACAAGGTCCTCAGATCTGACTCCTGATTTCTTCTTTATTCTTATTTTCATGTTACTTCTGGCTCCCTCCAGTATCTTTCCCAGGCCAACTACAGGCTTCATTCCCACTGAAACACACGTCCTTGGCAGTGTACCGCCCTCTCCAGTCTCCTGGCCTTTCTATATGATGCACTCCAGATGGAATGCCCAGTCCCCAGCTCTCCCCCAGATTCATGAGTTCACTGGAGGCATCCTTGTAGGGCATCTACTCAGGTTGGGTCAATATGCTAGATGCTCCAGGGGTTTTGATGAGCACTGGTGCTGGGCTTGAGTCATAACCACACACCTATATAATGAGAAATCCTCATTGTCTGTAAGAAAAAGTGCTGAGTACTCCAAGAATCTGTGCCACGAGATTTCATCAAACCAGGGCAGGGGATGTACAGAGAAGACGTCCTTGAGGACAAGTATGGCATCAAGCTGGTCTCTGGAGGACAGGTTGGGGTAGGATAGTCTCAGTAGAATCACTATGTCTTGAGCTAGGAAGGAACAGGTAAACTTGGGAACTGAAAATGGATCTGATGAGTGTGGAGCTTGAAGGCTGGCAGTGCATTGAATTAAATGCAATGTGAGGGGTGCATGCATGCTTTGTCTCATAAGCTCCTAAACTCGATGTTTCTCCAAGTAGGGGACATATTCTGTTTGGTCTCCCAGGTCCATTTTACCTTCTGCACCTTCCACAGGGGCTGGCCTGGATTTATACTCTTCAATGGACCCCTGAGCTCTCTGGTGTGCTTAGTGGGTCTCCTGGCAAGAGATGGAGGCAAGGATGAGGTGGAGGGACAGAAAGGAAAGGAAGGCAGCAGAGTAGAGCCATAATGATGTTTCTTAGATACGCTGGCATCTGGGGGAAGAGGAGGTAAAATACCTCCAGTGAGGCACTCCTAATTCTTTAGAAGAACTAGGCACAAATCCATACACATCAATTAAGCTCATTACTACAGGTGGCCAAAGGACAATCTCTGTGTTCTCCACACTGCTAGAAAGACAGTTTTTTTTTCTTTTTTATTAAATCATAACTGTATACATTGATATGATCATGGGGATCATACACTCGCTTCATAAACCATTTGACACATTTTTATCACAGTGTTTTTTTTTTAAGCATCTATCTCTCATCTATCATCTGTTGCTTTCTGATACAGCTGCATCCACCACACATTTACCTCTCTCTCCTTCCATATATATAATATGTATATTTATATAAATAAACATAAAGGAAACTAACCAGTATATCAATCATGGTTATCTTTCAGTGTGATTTGTTTTATTTTTTATGTCATCGTATACTTTTTTTTAATTCTGAAACTAGCATGAATTATTAATACATAGGCAGGTGGGGTGATGTCATCTTAAAAAATATTCTTTACTTTAAAATTCAGAACCTCTGTGGCAGGGTGTGTGAGAAGATAAGCTATCCTGTGTATATCAGAGTAACAGGTTTCTGAGGCTGGGAAGGGTGGAGGGAAGGATGCTCAGGGGACACAGGATGGTATCTCAAGTGTACACCAAATTAAAGAGAGAGGAAGAAGGGGGCCAAGAGGGAAGCCAAAAGTCACAGAACTCAGACCTCAGCTATTTCACCCTTGAGCATAAGACTGGCTGCTGGGGTAGTAAGAAAAACTGAGAGTTTTTCTGAGTCAGAGTCTTGTTGTGTTTAAGGCATGGACATCTGCTTTAACTATGGTATGATGGTTAATTTTTGGTGTTGACTGGGTTAAACAATACCTAGAGAAAACACTATTCTGGGGGTGTACTTGTGAGGGTGTTTCCAGAGGCGATTAGTAGGTGATTCTGAGTGGGCTAAAAAGAGAAGATCCACTTTCTACATGGGCAGGTACCGTCCAGTCCGCTGGGTCCTAGACAGAGCAAACACAGAGGAAAGGGGCAGGTGTCTTCCCCATCTCATGAGCTGGGACACATTCTTCTTCTCCTGTCCTTGGACATCAAAACTTCAGGCTTACTGGCTTTAAGGCTCCAGGACTATATCAGTGTTCCCAGGCATTGAGGCTCCCTGGGTTCTTAGGCCTAGGGACTCAGGCTGAGCCACACCCCCCTTATCCCAGGGTCTCCAGCTTCTGCATTTATCTATCCTATTGGTTGTCTCTAAAGAACCTTGACTAATGCACTTGAAGTGACAAAGAGAAAGAGAATAACAAGAATAAACTGTGCAGTGACGTCTATTGTGCTTTTTGGTCAGTATAAGTTACCCTTTCAAGTGCCCTCATAATAATTAGCTCCAACACATTTCCATTCTAATAATCTAATAGATGAAGAAAAACGTTTCCTAAGCAATGTGTCCTGTAACTAAACCCAATGTTACCAGGACACTTTGATCGCTCTTCTTGATTTTTGTCATGATGAGACATAAACCACATATTTTCCTGTCAAGAACGTTTCTTTCCCTGACTCCTTCCCTAAGAGGTTGCCTTGGGTGGCTGTGTCTCACCACTAAAGCTGCTTCTCTCTCTCTCTCTCTCTCTCTTTTTGCAGTTTTTGGCCGGGGCCGGGTTTGAACCTGCCACCTCCGCAATATGGGGATGGTGCCCTACTCCTTTGAGCCACAGGGGCCACCTAAAGCTGCTTCTCTCAAGGGCCTTTCTTCTTGGATGTTTTCCTGTTGGGATTTAACAACATGTCCTTTCCCTCAGTCCTTCAGCGTGAGGGTGCTAACAGCTCCCACGCTCCTAGCTTAGCTTATTGCACTATATTCAGCTTTTCCCTTTCTTATTCTACTATAAAGAGATTTTTTTTTTGTAACTAAATCCTCCATGAATTATCCTAATTTAAATATGCTGTCTGATTCTTGCTGAGCATCTGATAGGTGCATCCTTCTCACCAAAACAACATCCCCTACTGTGTGCTATGGTAGCCACTAAGCCACATGTGAGCACTGAAAATGTCACTCCAAAAGCCTTAGTGTAAAAAGAAAGGACATATTGTAAAAACACTCAATCATTTTTAAACTGAGTACATTTTAGATGCATGGGATATATAATGAAAAATAATTTTACCTGTTTCTTTTTACCTTTCTTTAAGGTACTGAAATTAGTTAGAAATTTGAATTTACCCGGTGGCTTGTATCTGTGGCTCACTCATGTGTTCTTCTAATGTGAGGAGTAACCCTAGATGCTGCGTGAGTGATTGTGAGAAAGGAACACGTGTTCTACGTAGCGTGGGTCTTTAGTACCCACAAAGGGAAATACCCATGTTTAGAGCGTGAATAAATGAACATTCACTGTTACATCATGTTGGAACTTGAAGAGAACTTGGAGCCCCTCTTGGTGTTCCAGGTAAGGAAACTGAGGCACGTTTGTAAGCATTTATGGGACGGCAGGTTTCAGAACAACCTTAGCGTGGCCTTTGTTTTGTTCTTTTCCTTCTGCAAATCAGACCGAAATACTTAGAGAAAAGTTCTAAAATACATTAAAGTTTAACTTAGTCTTAAACCTCAACTGGTTTGTCAAATCCAATTTTAACACAAAGGATCCTTAAAGCTTGGTGGGGCTTGCTGTCCATCTGCACAAGTCCAGCGTTTCAAGGCATCCGAGTCTAAACGGTTCTTCCCTGGTTGTAGAGACCACTGGGATTGGAAGTTTGTCAACATAAAGCCACATGTAGCAGTGAGTTTTTATCCAGTAGGAGACAAATTCTGAAGCTCCATACAAATACGGAGTTAAAACCACGAGGTGCCCTTGGAAGCTGAGAAAGTATTTCACCGACTCCCACTTCCATGGTCAGAGGGAGTGCATGAGGGCAGGCAAGCAGAGCACTGACCTCCCAGCGCTGGACAGTAGGCGCTCCTAGTGAGTTTCCTACAAAAGCGACATTGCACCCCCTGTGGGACCTTGGTAGCACCCACAGTGGGCCCAGAAAGCTGACTCCACAACCTGCCATCTTGGTATGAAGCAGCCAGGCTACTGCCCACGTTCTGAGACATCCCATGGAGGCAAGAAAGCGCAGAAACAGGAACAAATAGGACTGGAACAAAAATCCACCTCCTGCGGGTTCCACGGCGGTTGGCATTCCCTGCCTGACCTGCTCTCGCCCCCGCCCCCGGGGAGCGCGTCGGGAGGATGGGGCGTTAGGGGCGGCAAGTGAAAGAGGAAATCCCTGTTGTTGAAAGGACATTTAACCTCTTGGGAAGCGCGCGAGGACGCATACACACACGTACTAACAACATTAAGAAAAAATACATTCTATCAACAACTGCATAGCAGCTCGGAATAGGAGCTAATTAAAAAAATTTAATCTAGGTCTTTATTTATTGGCTCTTTTTCCAAGAAATTGTTCCTTTTTACGTCCTGGGCAACTCCGGATCATCCTTAAACAAATCCAAGGGGAAACAACTAAGCGGGAAAAAAATACAGATGAAGGGAGAAAGGGATTTGCTGAGGGGCCTGAGCGGATAGTTGAGCAGCAGTCCAGACCGCTGCGGAGGAGTTCTCCGCGCCCGGGACAAATGGGGGTGTGGCATGCAGCGCTGAACCGGGAACTGGAGCAAACAAAACTTCTGAAGGTTATGGGGCAAGGAGGAGGTTCAAAGCCATGGAAAGGGGTGGGGTGTGGAGGATCTGGCAACAGTGCTGGGAGGGAAGCGGAGCGGGGGGAGCCTGGAGAGGGTCAGGGCTGCGGAGGGCTGAGCGGCGCTGGAGAGGTTTGGGAGCCGCCACTCCAGCGAAGTGGCCGGTAGGTGGAAGCCAGGCCCTCAGGGATTTGGCCAGCTTGGGTTGTCAGTCAGGCAACCGGGAGCCGCCACAGCCCCTCGCTCTGCTTGAAGGGGGCGAGGCTGCTGGGAGGGAGGTTCGGCGGGGAAGGGGCGTCGCCCCCAGCGCTCCCGGCGCCCCCGCCCGCCCCAGCGCAATTGGGCCGCCGCTGCCCAGCCCGCGCCACCTTTGCTCCATCCCACCCCGCCCGCCCGGCTGGCCCGGGCCCCTGTGCCGCTGGTCAGTGCCCCGCCGCGCTTGTCCGGGGGCTGGTCCCGCCGGGGGCCGTTGACGTCACCTCCAACTTTGCTGTCCTCTGCTCCCCACGTGTGGCGGCGGCGGCCGGGAGGCAGTGGCGGAGCTCCGGGGAGCACAGTGGCCACGGCCGCTGACGGGTCCGGCGCAGCCCGGCGCGCCTCGCCTCTCGCAGGTGGGGTCCAACAGCTGTTTGGAGCAGCCGGACACCCACGGAGAGATTCCCGCTCGGTCAGAGGGACTCAGGGGGATCTCTCTCTGGGGCCAAGAGGATCTGAGCCCGGGGCGAGGGGGAGCGACAGGCAGGCAAGGGGACCAGAGGAAGCCGGGGCTGGAGGGCAGTGTCGCTCGTCGCTGTCTGGAGCGCGTGGAGCTCAGCGGCCCCGCAGCCACGCGTCCCCTGACCGAGGGATGCACGATCGCTGAGCCGACATCCGCGCCTAGAGGCCGCTGGGAGCTGGGGCTGAGACTCACGCCTTTGCCACCGCCGCCAAGACCCCCATTCCGGCGACTCTCGGGGAACCCGATTGCCAAGCGCTGCCCCAAGCCTCAGGACTTGGGCGCGTTTAAGACGATGGTTTCTTAAGCACGGCCCCGCGTCCCCCGTTCCTGCCCCCTCGACTGGAGGCAGGCAGCTTGTTCGGGGCTCCTGGGGCTCGGTCCCCCTAGGAGCCCTGGCCTCCTCCTCCCGGGGCAGTTCGCACAGCCTCAGGCGTGCACAGGCGATGTGGCCTCGGTCTAGCGCTCAGGCCCGCCTGGGGGATGTTATGGCACCTGGCAGAGTCCCGGCCTAGCATGGCCCGCGTTTTGCCCGACGTCGCCTTCGGCTAGGATGGCCCCTCCGGGCCCGGCCGGCGCCCACCCCACCTCGGCAGAGCCTCTGTCCCGCAGCATCTTCCGGAAGTTCCTGCTGATGCTCTGCTCTCTGCTCACGTCTCTGTACGTCTTCTATTGCTTGGCCGAGCGCTGCCAGACGCTGTCGAGCCCTGTGGTGGGGTTGTCCGGCAGCGGCGCAGAGGCGGGAGCCCCGGATCGCGGCGTCCTGGCCGGAGGCCCGCGGGAGCTGGCGATGTGGCCCGCGGCGGCACAGAGAAAGCGCCTCCTACAACTGCAGCAGTGGCGGAGGCGCCGGCCGGCCGCTCCGCGCCAGAACAGGGACGAGGCGGCCTGGGAGGAGGAGACCCCTGGCCTGGCTGGGGGTCCCGGCGGCTCCGGGGCCGGAAGCAGCGTGGCCGAGGCCCCTCCTGGGACCCTGGCGCTGCTCCTGGAAGAGGGCACCAAGCAGCTGCCGCAGGCCATCATCATCGGCGTGAAGAAGGGCGGCACGCGGGCGCTGCTCGAGTTCCTGCGCGTGCACCCCGACGTGCGCGCCGTGGGCGCCGAGCCCCACTTCTTTGACCGCAGCTACCACAAGGGCCTCGCCTGGTACCGGTGAGCAGGCCCAGAGCGCGCGGGGATGAGGGCGGAGGGGCGGGGACCAGAGGGAGCCCTCCTCGGTGACCTCGGGTCTGCCTGCCTCCCCACTTCACGCAGAAGGCAAAGGGTCTCCGGTGGTGGTCCTTAAGTTCGGGGTCTCTTTGCTCACTGTGCCTTCTCCTTCCCGTGAAGCGCGTGTTGAGGGAGGAACTTTTGGACTTAATGCTTTTTTTCAGTCCTTGGGATTCTCTTTTCACCAGATAGCTAGCCTCATTTCTCTCTCCTGCTCTCTGAAAGTATTCATATATTTAGCCAAAGGGGGAAATTCCCATAAAACTCCCTTCTAAAGGAGAAACCTGTTCACCAATTAGTAGCAGGCTTCCCAAAGGAGGCCTGCTCCTATTTCTTCTTTATCTTTAGGACAGTTCCTTACGTCTACCACAATCTTTGCTATCAGGTGTGTGTTTACCGGGATCTTTTCCAATTAGTCGTCCTCAGTGGTAAGCAGTATGGAGACTTAGTGAAAATGTCAAGAACCAGAGAATCTGTGTAGTTTGGGAAATAGATGTCTGAGCAAGGGCCAGCCGCGAGTTACCGTGTTTTAAAGGTTTTCTTGATAGTAACTTTGTTTGGGAGAGGTATGAATTTTGTAAAGTGCTTTTAATATTTATAGGGAGAAGTAACTTTTGTCTTTGGACTGGTGAGAAACTTTTCTAAAGATCTTCAAAGAATCCTCTTATGAATACGGTAGCCAATTTTAAAAAGGGGGGTAGGGGGAGAAAGGGAAAAATATATTGTGAACAACTCTGCAAATACAGTTTAGGAAACAAGTCTTACTTCGATCTTAATTTTGAATTTGCCAGTCTCCTCAAGTTCAGACCACCTTTAATAATAGAATCAGCCAAACTAATAAATCTTAGTGTCACCTGGATTTTGTTTGCCATAAAATATTAGCTTTTCTTCTTTCCTCCAAGTACAAGGAAAAACCATATTGCTAGAATTTTCCATTTCATAGTTTATCTTGTTCACAAAATATGCATTCTCCTTGTTATTTTAACTGAAACAATGTTACAAAAATAACAGCACAATTTGGATATATTTCAAAAGCCCACTAAATTAACCATTCATCCCCCAAGCAGAAATGGACATGACTTGACAAATTTATTTACTGGAGGGGTCAAGCTCACCTTAGATTGATTTCAGGAGGCAAATTTACAGTAAATCAACTCATGAGAAAAAGATTTGGTCCTAAAAATCGCATTCGAACATTAAACACTTTTCAAACAGTAACTTTCCATTTGTTGGAAAGAAAAGCAAACAACCTTCTCTTAATATAGATTATATATCATTTAAAATCATCAGCCACTTAAAATATCCCCTTGTGTTTCTGTCATTTATGTCTTATCCTCTGGGAAGTTCTTATAAAAATGACCTGTTGAATCTGGAAACAACAGGTCCTTCTTTTTAGCACAAAGGCAGCTCTGTTTTTTCCATCAAGGACAGAAGAAAGAAGTGATTAAAGACCCCTAAAACTCTTATCTATAGCAGTTTGCATTGAATTCAGTCTCACAGTGTGCTAAGCGAACACATTTCAAGTTGACTGTCTGAAACATCTAAGGCTGCCTTGGACTCTGAGGTGCTATTAAATATGGTGAAATATTTAGTAGTAAAACCCTTTATTTTCCTTTTGACATACAAACTTTTATTTTCATTGTTTATTCTTATTCCAACAATGGATATTTGAGGGCACAGTATATCCACAGACCTGGATCTTATTTTCTGCGGAACTTTCTGAGCTCCCGTAAGAGAAGGAAGGTTTCAAGGTAACTAGAAACACAAGTTAGAAAAAGGAAAATTAAAGAAAGGGAAAAAAGTGCCACTTATAGGCCACTCTCTCCTTTGGAAACTGAATGCATGCTGTAAAGTAAATCTATCCTTGGATTGTTTACTCCGGCAGAAGAGTTCTATAAAGCAATTTATGGTGGTTACAAAAATAACTACACAGTTGACTTCATGGTTTGGTGAATTTAATTTTCTAAGTGTTGGAGCAATGTCTTTGTTTTACCAGTTGCAATGGTTTTTTATTGGATGCATAAATTTAAGTTTAACTCAATTACATAGAAAACTCTTATTAAAAAAGAAATCCTACCTATGGAGCCTGGATTATGTGATTATTTAATGAAATTTCCCCATAAGTTCTCTTTCATCTTGGCATTTAGGAGTTTGATGTTTGTGAAAAAGATCGAAGACTTAATTATGAAAAAGAAAAATCTCCTACACAGAGCACCACTTAACCATTAAGTGGATTTTACCTACTTACGTCTACTTAGTACTTCAGAAGAGGGGATTTGGTGAGACCTTCCTGAGTAGTCCGTTCAAACTTTGCAATATAGGATTTCTACCATATACTTAGGACCACACAAACACACACACACACACACACACACACACACACACACATAAGTAGAAATAAAATTCCAATATTTGCAGCCTGAACGGAATTTGGAAGAGAACAATCTACTTAATATTTTTGGATACGCATTTACATGAAGAACCCTGAGATGTTTCATCTTGTTTTTTTGCCAGTGAAATCACAGCCCTAATAGTTTGCTGTGGTACTGCCCCCTACTGTTGTCACAAGGGAGAAATCTGTTGCTATTAGGAAGTTTGAAGAAAATCTCTTGGAGAATGCGTTTGTGAGTTAGGAACAGTGCTGTTGCTGAACTGTTTTGATAAACTCATCTCACCGGGAAGAACATAAAATACTTTATAAAGCATACTCTTTATATAGAGTAAAAAACACTTCCTCTGTTGGAACAAATTTGTAGTAAAGGCAAAGAAAATGAATTTGTTACTCAAAATCTCTTAAAAAGAAATTATTTGTATCAATTTGAAATGTCCCAGTAGCCTTCCTCTAAAATAAATGAAACAAGGGCAAATTTTTATATGCCGAGAGATATTTCTTAATGAAAATTTAGGATACTTCAGTGGAGTTTTCTGGACATGAAACTCCACCCTGATGGGGCTTAAAAAACATTCCTCATTACTTAATTTAGCAGACATGATATCAGTACAGCAAATGTCTGTGGCTTGCGTGTCATGGGAAAGCAATCCTTTGCAATGAATCTTGTCCGTGTCCACTGTAATAATGTGTGGCGGGTTGGTACAAGAGAGTGGAAAATGGTGTTACTGGATCCAAAATTTACCTAAAGTTAAACCCAAATGTCTCTACTGCAGTTCAAGAGCAAGTGAGCTCAGAATTTAAAAAGAAGGCCATCCTTTCTGCTTGTTTATATCTGAATGAACTGAAAGGCATGTCTTTTTTCTCCTAAGACAAAAGACACCTATGTATAAAATATTTACAAATATATATATATACATACACACACATATATATGCACATAAACAGTATATATGTCTATAAATGTTTGGTTTCTTTCATACTTCAGTCTCTTATTTTGACACAAGATAGCAATTACTTATTATCTACACTAGCATGTCTATTTCTCTCATTTTAATTCTTTTCCTTTATCAACTGTGTATAATTTCAGCTAAGAAACTGTCAGTAGAGTGGACTCAGTTTAGAGCTTAGGAGTTAGTGCTTTCCTGACCATTAACATTTCTAATTTTCTGGCCTCTACTGATCATGGTCTTATTTTTTGGGGAGAGGCAGAGTGAACAGAGGCCCTTTTGGTTCCTATGAGGAGCAATAGGCATTTGTAGCAGCTGGGAGCAGCTGTGGAGTACCTCCATGTGCCCTTTCCCACCCTCCTGTGCTGCACAAGCCCCTTCTCCGTGAAGAGTTGGAAATGAAATTTGAGCCAAGGGAGCTACAGAGTCTGGCCACCCATGCAAGGTCATCCGGACTGAAGGCCAAAGGCTCTCTGTCCTTAGGGTGAAGTGAAGAATATGGGGAAGGGATGAGGGGCAGGGGGCGAATGGGGAGATGCTGCTTTGGACTCTGATTCTAATGTACATGTCCACAGAGGGAGAGGGTGTAATTTCTTTCATGCATGAGCTGCCAGGAGCTCTCAAGGCCTGGGTACTCCTGACCTACTGAGAGTTGGGGAGGCCAAAATGCTGTCATTTTGTTTGCTGAGTGTCTGACCTCTGAGCCCATCTCCAGTAGGTAACACCAGCAGCACAAGTCACCCAGCCTGGTCCCTGTGTGCACATCCTCAGGCCCGTGCACATGTGTTCAAGAGCCAACACTCAGGAGGTAGGGAAAGCGACGGAATTTATTATGTGGTTGAAGGAAAGTTACCATATGGCTGGAGAACTCCTAAGCAATGTTCGACATCCTGGGTATGGAACAGATTTGGGGACGATTGAGATCACAGTCTAGGCATTGGACAACAATGATGACACTTTTGCTAGAGCTTGGAATTGGAATACTTTGTGTGAGTGAATGTTCCTTTATAGAAATAACATTTATAATATGCACATTTCACTTTGTGTGAAATGCACAGACATCTATGGGTGAAAATCCATCACAACATTCTAATCTTCTGCCTTCCCCTTAAAATGAAAACACTCTGGCCAAGATATTTGTTTCGTATAAATAAATCTGTTGATTGGCCAGGAAAGAAGAAATGCCAAGTCTGTGTTTTGGAGGGGTCGTGGGAATGGAATAAGCCTTGTGCAATTAATGACCACAGGGGCTAACCTTACATAGACCAGATGCTCACATCACAAGGAGAATGTCACAGAGAAAACAAATCTCCTTGATATAAACAACAACAAAAAAGGCTTCCTATCTCTATAGGACACATTTGAACAATTCCAAATTGTAACTACCATCCGTCAAATTGCTGAGCCCAGTGAAGAAGTTGATATTCTTAGCTCTCTTCTTTAGTTGGAGGTCTTTCTTCACCAAGTAATAGTAAGTTGGCTGATAATGACCGTCATTTCTTAGTGATATTAGACCCCAACCTTTTAGGAAATTTGCTTCTGCTTAAGTGATGAGTTACAATTGTGAAGGCAAAGTTTCTTATTAATATGCCTTTAATATGTAATCAGAGGAAGTTGCATCAAAGTAGTAGTTTAGCTCCCTAGTCTTTGCATGTATAAGAAGGTCTCAAAAATGCTTGTCAGCACTTTAAACCCATTGCTAATTTGAACAGTTTAACAATCTCTATGGGGGATACTGATACAGTTAGTAAAATAAACTTACGTGAAGCCAAAATTTAGAAATTAAGGAGATGCTGAGTTCATTGAATGGAAGCATCTTCCTAACCTCTTGACTTCCTCATTGCAGCCTTTGCATTTTTGCATTACTCAGTGGTTGTGACTATTGGTGCTCCTGAAAGTCACGTTTATCCTAAGATAACTTCAGGACTGTGTTGCAGAAGTTCAGATTTGGCCTGTTCTAGAAGATGTCTAATGACAGTAGTGTGAAAAGGGAAAGGGGAAATGTTCATTAAGAATGAAGTTTAGTGCTTGCGGTTTAGAATGCAAGAGACATTCTTGTAAAGGTTTCAATACAAAATTCTATTCATTGACTGTTGGGAGCAGCAGCCTGTTGGACTGTTGGAATGCGACTTGTAGCGCCACCTCGTGGGCGGAGGAGTCAGCGAGGAGCCTCCCCCGGAGAACCCTGAAAACCTTATGGTGATGAGAGCATATTTGCAGTCTCAATTAAAAAAAGAAATCACAGCAGCAACAAATACTTGTGTTTAGGTAGCACTTATAGTATGTATGATCTGCCTAGCACAGATGAGCTGCACTTTCGCCTCTTTTAGGCAAGGATATTTCAATTCTTTTAGGCAGCGAGTTTATTCTTTGGAGAGAAATAAAAGAGACATGACTTCACAATAAACCTGAAAACCAAGATATAAATGATTAGGGGATTTATATTAGAAATGCTTATGGCTGAAAGGAGTACCATATGCCCCAGATTACTTTTGTTAGTGTGTTTTGCCTCTGTTTTTGAAAGCCAGCTTCAAATGAAAATACTTCCAGATTTCTGTTTCAACATCAGTAACGCAGCCTTATCCCTTCCCCCGTATGGTGCAGGCTCTGGAGGAGGGTCCTGGGATTCTTCACAGGCAGCACACAGAAGCCTGTTTAACCCTTGAGGCATGGATTCCCTGTTGAAGATCCTGCCCGCTGCACAGGGCACAGCTTCACAGGAAAGTATTTTGACAGCCAGGAGAAGTCTTCCTGGGAGTGTCCTCCTGGCCGGGTCCTGGGGAGGACAGGCTGGAGGGCAGGGTGGTGGTCAGGTTAAAAGGAAGGCGGGAAGACAGGAACAAATGGGAATGTGATGCTGTCAAGACCAGGCAGGCACACCACCTTCATGTGATAACAAATGGACATTCACCTTGATCCCTTGGTTGAGACTGTGTTCCCCTGATATAATGCAATGAATATGATTTTACTTCTTCCCAAATCTGTAACCCCAGTCTAACCTTGCAGAAACATTAGAGACACCCCAGTTGAGGGATATTCTACAACATACCTGACCAGGACTCTTCCAAAGTGTCGAGATTATACAAAACCAAGTAAGACTGATTAACTGTCCCAGACGGCAGGAGACCAAGGCGAGTTATTTACTCATGAGTAAATTTGAGGGTGCCCTTAATCAATTCTGGGACAGAAGAAGGGCATTCATGGGAAAACTAGAGAAATGGGAGTAATACAAGTAGGTTAGTTAATGGCATTTTACCAAGGTTGATTTCTTGATTTTGATCATTGTACCATGCCGGGGTTAAGTAAGACGATAGCCTTTGTGGTGCCTTGGTGGAATGTGTATGGGAATTCCTGGTACTGTATATATATTTGCAATATTTAAAATTACTCTAAAACCAAAAGTGAAAAACAAAGAAGGCAGGAGGACCCTAACAGGGGTCAAAAGATGAGGGCTGATACTGAAATACTCTGCACAATTCCCTTTTATTACATGCTGCTTCTTCCTTTCCTTTGGAAGGCCCCGCGATGGGGCTGCCACCCCCACTGCCCTGCAGCACCTGTTGCTTCCAGGCACACTGATCTTCCCCTGAGCTTATTCCCTAATAACATCAGCTCACACCTCCCTTCTACTGTCTTATTCCTGAACCACGCACACAGACACTTTTGTGCTTCTTTCTTTCTCTTTTCTGTGGCTGGTAAATATGAAGAAGTTGGAAAGGTGTAAGAGGTCCCTGCTCCGACAGAATCCTTCTTGTGATACACAGCACTACACAGCACGAACTCGGATGCAAATGAGCAGACTTTGAGGACATGCAGAACAGAAGTAGGGGTCAGAGGAAAATCAGACTTAGACATATTGGGTTTGTGGGGCTGGGTTGTTTTTGTTTTTGTTTTGTTTGTCTTTTTGCCACAAACACAGGAGGAGCAGGTGTCAAAGATTGGAAAACTGCTTATAAGGCAAAGAGATGGGGCCGGGGCTGTGGACACTCCTACCTTATGGCTAAGATGACACAGAGTCCAGTTTTCCAGGCCAGCATAAATATTCTATCTTCTTACTTAACCTGATGTTTTAATGTAAGATTTACACATTATGGCTTGTGAGTCCAGCGTTGGAGCAAAACAGACTTGAAACAGTAACTGTGTTCCAGGAGAAAGGGAGGGGAAGAGAGAAAGTTCACCCCTCAGAGCCTTCAAGGACCAGGACTAGGGCATCCTCTAACTATGGGGGTTCATCCTGCTGAACCAGTTCATCCTGGCTGCCAGCCCGCCAGACTCAAAGTTCCTGCTCAGGTGGCATGCTTCTGCTTCTGTTTTTAAACACACAGTTGTGTCTCTGGATTTCTGGTTGAATAGAGTAATAAAAATCTCCCTCAAAACATTTCCTTTGATATTTTTAACAACTGTAAAAGTAGTTTTATCCACATTACATTTTTGCTTGAGCAAAACAAAATAATAACACCCATCTATCTAAAGACACCAAGAGGTTAACAGTATTTCCTTTTCATTGTTGATTCACTTACCTTTATTGGATCTGTTTTATAAACTTCCATGCAAGGAGCAAGCTGCAAATACTTAGAGATAAAAATAATGTCTGTGATTCAACACCCTCCTCTACTGTCCTTTGGCATTTTTCCATTTTGGCAGGTGTACACTTTCCTCTGTGCATTTTGAAACTTTTTGAAAGTAACAAAGTATTTGGGCCCTAGAATGTATTTTTGCTGAAATGTATCATTTTAGTTGTAAGGAGATAATAACTAAATTTGTTAAGCCCTCACCATATACTGAATGACGTGGAATAATCTGAGGCATCTGGGTCTGAATGATGTTATTAATATAATTAATGTGTGGGTCATTATGAAAGTTTTGAGATACACAAAAGTCAAGAAATATACAATGCAAGTGGATGGGAACAAATGAGGCTGTCTCAGTAAGCTGACATGTGCACTGGTGAACGAATCAGGCTCCTGCCTAGATAGCAAGTCACCAGTGTCTCAAAGTGGTGGGAGTTGAAAGGTCGCTCCACGTGGTAGAGTGACTTGTAATAGGTAGAAACTGAAAGAAGGAATGGATGAGAACATTCAAGGCTAAAGTGTAACCAAGGCAGCATGGTTTATTTTGACACTTGGGTGTAAGTGGAGTAAGATCCAAAGGATGTTGGTGGGAGTTTAGAGGGGTAGGGTGGTCTTACATAGCTGGCCGAGGGGGAGCTAGTTTCTATCACGAACCACCAAACATGTTCTCATCAGGACGTCATCGGGACTTTCCTGGCAGGTTCTGCTTATCAAAATGCCAGCTTATTTCTCCGAGGTGAGTCAGTAACGGGCCTGTGCAAGGCTGAGACTGCAGTGCGTCTCCCTTGTCTGAGTCATGTTCACCTGTAACAAAGTCTCACAGAATGGCTCTTCAAGATGGGGAAGTTTGGCCAGCCTAACAACTTGGACATGTCTGATTCTGATCTTGGACCTTTAGTTAGAAAATTGGGCAACCCGTCAAAAAATGTGGTTGAAAAAGTGAATTTTTAAAAGTATTTAAATATCCATGTTAATCTGTTGGCCTATTATAGAATAACTAAAGCCATCTTTGTTTTTGTCAACTTTTTATTATTTTTTTTTTAATTTTAAGAATCAGCCTTATCACAGAACTCATCCTAGTGAGCATATCAGAAATTTTGGTTCATTCAATTGAATTTTCTCCTCGCTTATTAACAAATAACAATAACCACTAAAAATACTTTTATTTGTATTTATTTATTTATTTATTTTGTAGAGACAGAGTCTCACTTTATCGCCCTTGATAGAGTACCGTGGCGTCACAGCTCACAGCAATGTCCAACTCCTGGGCTTAGATGATTCTCTTGCCTCAGCCTCCCAAGTAACTGGGACTACAGGCACTCACCACAAGGCCTGGCTATTATTTTGTTGCAGTTTGGTAGGGGCCAGGTTTGAACCTGCCACCCTTGGTATATGGGGCCAGTGCTCTACCCACTGAGGCACAGGACAGGCACTGCCCACTAAAAACACTTTGAAGTGGACCAAATAAGCAATTTTCCTCTTACTAAACTCTCTTGTGTATGGAATCCAAAATATTGTCAGCAGTGTAGTCAGAAAGCTGCTTGTTGCTTCTGGCATTGGGGCCCAGTGAGAGGGTGGCCTGTGTGTTGGAGGGTGCTGGTTTCATCAAGCAACTCATTTGCCCTGTGGGAATCCCCCAGTTGGGGTCTCTCCTGGCATTGTGCTGAATCACTGCCTGAGTCTGTCTTTTTCACACTTTTATATATTTTCACCTTTGGGTGAACACCTTTTTTATGTTCTTTAGATATGTTAATACCTCCAATCAAAGCACAGCTGAATCATTACCCTCAGCCCTGTTCTGTCTTCATCATTATTGTTATTAATAATGTTCATCTGATCGATTTCCTGCCAGCTGGTCCTTATTAGCACCAAGCCCAGACTGCTGTGGTCAGGCCATTAGCCACATGAGACATGACTGTTGACTTGAACTTCCTTTAGCTCCAGTGAAACAGAGAGGATGTTGGAGGAGGTAGAAGGTATCTCAAAGACAAAGATTATCTTTTGCATGGGAAGAAAAAGAAGTACCTTGTCAAGGGTAAGCTAAAAGATAAAGAACTCCAGGCTTCTCATTCAAAGGGTACAATTCTAAAGAATGCAATTGGGAAACAGCTGCTTGACCCCCCAAATATATAAATTTAGTTTTAGAGGATTTGCAAAAATGATAAAAAGTATTCCTCAAATGGAACCAGTTATAGCATTATTTTCTTTTTCTCCTTCCAGAACTGGCAAATAAAAGCATTGAATTGAGTTGAATCTGTGGTTCAATTCTTCTTTAAATTTCTTTTTTCATCTCAGATGCTTTCCCCAATATTTTGAAACTTCTAGATTTGGGGGACCCAGCTAGCATGATTGGTCTTTGGATCCTCCAGAGTAATTTGTGTTTTATGGTTGTTGCCCGCTTGTAAAAGATTAGTAGGAGAAATCTGAGTACAGACAGGAAAAAGTTTGCTTTTTCTCTCTTGAGTGTTCAGAGTAGGAAGTAATCAATCAAGTTATGGGAATAAAATTCCTTTTCCTTCTTCAGAGTTCTTACTTGGATTAGCTCTCTCCTTTCACTAGGAAATATCAAAGTTGCCAAGCTGGTTTGAACAACAAAGTCAAAAATGATGTGCTTGTTACGGTCATAAATCTTTGCAGATTCTCATTAAGGTCAGGTCTTTAACAAAGAAAACTGGATTAAGCTGCAACTTAAGGTACATTCCCAAAGCAAACCTCTCCCTTAGTCACCTCACTTAACTGAAGCCATGTTTGCTTGAACTCTGTGTTTGGAAGAGTTCTGCTGAGGAGGAGAACGCCACAGAGATGCAGAGATTTCATCCCACAAACAAAGCTTTTCACCAAGTAAACAAAACCTTGCATCTGTTTTGTTTTGTTTTGTTTTGTTTTTAATTTCCTGATGGACTCTAATTATCCTTGTAGTTTCTTTCATCCAAAATGTGGGTTTGCTTTTTTTTTCCACTGAAGAAATAATAAAGGCCACTTGTTTTTCTTTCTAATGAGGCCTCACTTTTTCTTTTTGGTGTAGGAGGCTTCAGAATTATAACAGTATCTGTTTTAAACAACAAAAAAGGTTTCTTGAAGACCAGAGGGTCTACTAGAATGCCCTGCTAGAGTTTAATGATGGAAGGAAAACAAATTGGATCTGTTTTATATTTATGTGGCGGGAGGTCAGAGTGAGCTAATGCTTGTGGTGAAAATTCTTGGGATTTTCAGGTGCGTTTGCCCTGTGGCAAAGGGTGGCAACTTGGAGAATAAGCCTTGGAAAAACTGCTTCTGGGTTCTAACTGGTTGTTAACTAAGTAGGAAAGTGGGTGGACCCTTACTGCCATGTCCTCTGCCTTTTCAAAAGAAACTTGGGGTGCTGATTTGTTTTAACATATTGGGAAATAATCCACATATTAAAAACCAAAACCCAAACTAAAACAAAACAAGATTCTGCCTGGATGGAGCAAATCAATGTCAATTCCAATGAATGGCTGCCAGTATACACCCTGTGATGGAAAGGCCAGAGTTAGACAGCTGGCAGGTGACATGGGCCAGGACTGCTTCAAATCGCCAGTCATAAGATGTGGACGTATGATACAATCAATCACATTTTTTAAAAAAATAGAGCTGTATATAAAATGGACTGTAATAGGATAAAATAAGAGTGGATCCCAGGTAGTGAGCAAGGTAGGATTATCTTGGCAACCTTGGTCTCTTTGTTATTTGTATGTACAGAGCAGTATGTGCAGAAAAGGTTGGGTATGGTGGATTTTTCTTTTTTCTTTCTTTTTTTTTTGAGACCGAGTCTCACATTGATAAGTATATATAGAAGTCTTGTTTGAAAAGATTAAAATAGGGCGGTGCCTGTGGCTCAAAGGGGTAGGGCGTTGGTTCCATATGCCAGAGGTGGCAGGTTCAAACTTAGCCCTGGCCAAAAATTGCAAAAAAAAAAGATTAAAATGAATGTGTTTCAGGGTCCCTTGAGAAACTAAGGGTTTCTAAACTTTAGTCTTTTTAACCTTATATGCCCAGGGTCTGGAAGTGTACTTACCTATTACATGATAGACTCAATATGAGTTTAGTTAAAAATATACGTATATATATTTAATTACCCTTTAGATCAGAGATTAGGAATTCTTTTCTGGAAAGGGCCAGACAGTAAATATTTTAGGTTTTCTGTGCCATGGGGCCTCCGTCACAACTATCCAACTTTGCTTTTGTAGTTCAGAAGCAGCTCTAGACAATGTGTAAATGATGTTGTGGCTGTGTTCTAATACAAGTTCATCGACCAGAACTACAATACTATAGTTTGCAGACTCCTAGGCTAAGCTAAAGGCTTCAAACATTGTACATGCCTTTTATTACTTCTTATTCTCAGGTCAGCACCCATAACCAACATTCACGGGAATGTTAGGACCACATAATGTGGGGGGGTAACCTCCCATTCAAGATCCAGTTTGGAAATGACATCGCTCCACTGACAGGGTGACAGTGGGATCAGATTCACCCATCCTGGAACCACTTGGCAGTGAGCTACAATTTTGCAATACACAGAGTTGTTCAGGATGCTGAAATTTTTCTACAAATGTGATTATTTTCTCAGCTACAAACATTTCACGTTGAAAGAGCTGTCATATCACCAGTCAAACTATGGTCACCTTTTTTTTTTTAAAGCTTAATAATCCATGTAGATGTTTCCTTGACTTTGAGCTTGGGTGTGTTTAGTTTACAGATTTCCCTTTTTCCTTCTTCCCTTTGGGTGCCTGGGCATCCTGTGAAACATTTGGAAGGAGTAGGGACAGGTGAGGCCATACTCACTGTCACCTGACCTCTGGGCAGGGAAACCGGTTCCCTTCAACCTTCTGTCTGTGCAGGTAAAGAGCAGAACTTCAAGCTGGGAACAAAGGTTGGGGAAACATTTTCCAAAGATTATGAAATGGTATGTTTAAGGAGTTTGGGGTTTACTCTAGGTTGGCACAATCTAGTAGAAATGTAAGGGAACCGTGTGTGTAATTTTCAACTTTCTAATTAAAATGGTAAAAGATAAAGAGGCTTCGTTAATTGTAACAATGCTACAATTTAAGCCAAAATACTTAGAATATTATAATTTCAACATACAAGCAGGTCAAACATTATCAATGAGACATCTTGAATATTTTCATGCTAAGTCTTTGAAAGCCAGTGTGATTTCACTTGCAGCAATCTCAGTGTAGATCAGAAACAGGTCCAGAGCTCACCGCCCTGGAAGGCCCGAGGCCCCCCCAGTGGTTACCTGCAGCTCTAGAGGCAGGAGGAAGGAGGAAGGGGGGCTGATTTCACAGCTTTGAAAAGTTATTCCTGGGTGGCACGTGGATGACACTTGGGTAGGTGTCTTTAAAGAATCTGGAGGATGGATGATAGAGGCTTGAACTAGAGCAGAGCAGCATGCATAGGACATGGGGCAAAGATGTGCTGGACGTTTTGGTAGTAGGAATTGTAACACTGTGTGGAGGGCTGGGGGTGAGGGAAGGGAGAGAACTTGAGAATATTTGATAGTAACTCTGTCTGTGTGATAAGAAGTGCAGAAGGAGGAATCACAGGTGCCCAGGGGAACAAACAACTTGGCTTTAGACACGTGAAGGGGAAAGTGCTCTGGGTAAGCGGGAGCTCACAAGGAAGGTCAGACTTGGGAGCCTGTGGAGGACCTAATAGTTGAGGTTGTGCCAGTTGTCAGCACAACCCAGATGTGAAAGTGTGTTGCAGAGCACAAGGAGAGGGCGAAAGAAGCAGGGCCAAGAAAAGAGGCTCGTCTTCTAGCTCCAAGGAGGGAGAGTTTTGTAGTCTGTGCCATGCATGTAGAAGTGTGTAGAAGGGGCTGATCTGACATCTGCAATTTATTTTGAAATGCATTCAAAAAAGATGGATTGATGAATAGAAGGGTGGATAGATGGACAGATATATGACAGTGAAAATATAGCAAGTGTATAGTGAGAATATGGTTGGTGGGTAAATGGGTGGGTGTTGCAAAAGTTTTTCAAACTTTTGCTGTATTTGAAATGTTTATAACAAAATGTTAGTGTGGGAGACAGGGTGAGGGTGTTTCAAGGTCAGTGGTATCAAGTGCTATGGAAAGGTTGAAGAGAAGTTTGAGAGTGTTTACTGTGTCAGCTAAGAGGTCATTGGTGATCTTGAGAACAGGTGAGGTGGGCTTTTGTGATGTGGCAAAGCCAGACAGCACAGGTTTGTGAGTAAACGGATGGCAGAATACTCAAGGAGGGTGATGACTGTCCACCACGTACCTGCCTGATCTAGGCTGCCTCGCATTCTTTCCTAGACTTGAGCTGACCAATGGGGTCTTCGTACTTGCTCTGTGATCATGATGGCTAGCCATCGGTGTAAGTAAAACTTCCCAAGATGAAAACAGGGCTTAGAATGTGTTTGTTTGTTTGTTTGTTTGTGCTCACTCTGTTGCCCTGAGTAGACTGCCATGGCATCACAGCTCACAGCAACCTCAGACTCTTGGGCTTAAGTGATCCTTATGCCTCAGCCTCCCGAGTAGCTGGGACTACCAGTGCCTGACACAACACCCGGCTAGGTTTTCTATTTTTAGTAAAGATGGGGTCTGGCTCTTACTTAGGCTGGTCTTGAACTCTTGAGCTCAGGCGATCCACCCACCTGGGCCTCCCACAGTGCTAGGATTACAGGCATGAGCCACCATGCCCACCTGTTTAATGTGCTCCTGTCCTGTTTATAGCACTTTTATGTCCTAGGCTCTGCACTGATGTGGTTACTTATGCACTTATGCATAGAGATCTGATCAACAGTTTCTATATAGGAGGGTTTTAGACCAGGTCAATTGGCTGACCTACCTTCCTTCCTTCCTTCCTGTTATTTTTTTGAAATTGTAGATTATGCTTTTTGGATGGGTGCTGTGGTTTTAAGCACTAATTATGAAACACATCTGGCCATGTAGTGTCTTATATGACTGTTTGAAATTTTTGGTAAAAGCATAGTTTTTTTTTTTTTTTTTCAAGGTAATACAGTACCAGATTCTTCTAAACTTCATTGCAAATGTGAAAGTAAGAAACTTTCTGTAAGAATCTTCATCTTTTTGAACACTTGTTTGAAAGTTCCATGAGCCAATAAAGACCTTTCAATACTTTGTTTTTTCTCACCAACATTGAAATTTTTTAAAAAGTTTCAACTATTGACTATTCTCCCATTAATAACATTTTCTTACTTCTTCACTGTGAATACTAAATAGCAGGTAATGTATCAGCAGGTTCCTGGTACTTTCCTCTCTTTTCTCTAGAAGTTTTAGTGACAATGAGAAAACAGGAAAAACAAAGCAAAAACCCTGAGCGTGAGGAAATCAAAGCTGTTTATTCCTTCCTTGTCTGACTCACACGTTTACTGCTTATGGCGAGTAATGAAGCTCTGTGGTTGTGTTCAATTTCTCATTTAGTTGATGGCAACCATTTCTCCCCATCTCACTGAGGCCCGTAGAGAAAGAACTTGGAGAACATTCCGAGTTGAACATCGCTTAAAACAAGTGGAGTTGCTGCCCGTGCAGCTTACAGCTATCTTCATGGCATCTCTTCAGACTTAGTATTGGAATGTTGCGAGTAATTAATGTATTTTACCATGAGTGAAAGTTCTTTCCAGTCCACTCAAAAATGTAAGGGTGGGCCTTGGTCAGCATGATGACTATTAAGAGGGATTTATCTGGAGGGGATGTGGGAGGAGGGAAGAAAGGAAATTATGTGGGAAGCCCAGAAAACTGAAGAATGAAAAAAAAAAAAAACTGGTGGCTTAAGTTTAAACCAGTAAGTGTATGAAATCTTTACTCTCTAATACTGTGATTATAATAAAGCCAATTTCCGCGTGATGCTCTGCATATATGTGACAGAATTGTAGAATGTTTCATCGCATGACCAGAAACTCCACATAATGGCAGTAGAACATTGGAAGAGGAAGAGAAAAGAGAAAGTATCACTGCTCAAAGCTCATATGGGACAAGGAGGCCGATGTGAAGGGGATGGGACCTGAAAACACGTTTAGATTTTCCTAGTGGGGAAGCTAGATATTTTCCAGAGGTAACTCTGGGGCTCTTGTGAGGCCTGAAATCCGCAGATGTCACAAGCTGCATGCCTGCTCCCCTGAGTCTCCTGCCTCTCCATGGCCAGGGTTTTCCTCATACCTTCAATTTATTGACCTTTCAGCTCCCATTATAGTTTTGTTCACGTGGCCTGGTTCTGCAGAGCAATGTTTTCCCCATTTCTGGAGGATGAATTACTATGCCGTCTTCATAGCAATTCAAACAATCCACAATCTGCAAACTTAACAGGTGACTGAATCTTGTACACTGTGAAGGCTACTGACACGTTCTCAAAGAGCAAATGTGAGCCCGTGGGTGCCGGAGGTGACTCTGTATAATGGCATTAGTTGAAGGCCTTTGGAAAGACATGACAGTAGATTATAGATTATTGATTTCTAATAGATTATTGATTTCTCAAGGAGAGAAAGTGTGAAAATCATTGATCAGATCATGGTGAATGAAAAGGCAGTGCTATACAAATGTACAAGGTGATTATTAGAAAATGCTTAGATATCGGACACTAAATGTTTCCTTCCACATCCAACTCCATGGTCGTTTAGCAAATGACATCAATGAACAGATTATAGTTTGTCTGTCTTCTTGCAAATGTGTTTCTCCTTCATTTCTAAAAGAAGCAAATAAATAGCAGTTCATCTAAACAGCTACGTGAATATACTGATTTGGACATCTGAGTCACATATAGCTCTTACCAGGCGATGCTAGCACCGTTAAAACGGTTTGGGCAAAATCATTATCCTTCAAAACAGGAAGTTCTTAAAAATCAAATAGTAATTGGATATTTAAGCAGCTTCAATACATTGATTTGGACATCTGACTTTTATGTATGCCTCCTATCAGAATTTTGTAGAACATGTTAGCTCCGGCATGTAGTTTTGAAAGCTCCGGCAAAATCATTTTCTTGAAAACAGAAAGTTCTTTTTTTTCCTCCCCAAGGCCTCTAAAAATTTGAACTGTTGAACTCAGGTTTGAGTGATGATGTACTATACTTTGCCAAACCAGTTGTTTCCCCTTTTATAACATCCATCAGGAGGAAAAAAAAAAAAAGAAAAAACATTTCCTTTCATTTGTTCATTTGGACAAACTCTTACCCAGGAAATCACCCCCCCTTTTGTTTCTGTTTGTTTAAAGTCAAGGTAATTTTCCAGGAAGACGAAAACTTCACATGTTCTTATGTGACATTTAGGAAATAAAAAGGCGTGCATTTGTGGGTTGTGTTCTATTGGCACAGAAATTCCCACACTGTTAAGGGAAATAGGGGCTTTCTGTTACCAGAAGAAGGTAATTGAACAGCACATGTTCATATAAAAACGGTAGAAATGAGAGATGCTTCATATGTTTGCAGAGTGTTTTAGAGACAACCACAACAAAATACAAAGTGTGTTTTAAATACTTTTTTTGAGAATTTGGAATATTTAGACTCTGAATGGTATGACTGAATTTACTTTTATTTCCTGCAATTCCTGTTTGAAATTCATGGAGTTTGCACTAACTCTCCATCCTCTGGGAACTGAGGTTATTTATTCTTATCTAAAAATAAAGTGCCTTTTTATTAAGGAAAAAGCACACTATCCTAAAATCTCATTATTGGCATAGGAAATGACCTGGGGGTCATTTAGCCCAGTACTTATCTGATGGACCAAAGTCTATTAAAGCAGTTCTGTAGCAATTCTGGTCATCAAACAATGTTTTTAAAATCAGTTCTCAAAATCCTGATACATTGTAACTTATTTGAACAGTAAACTATTTGGTGTATTTCTTGTTTTGCCTACGCATTGACAGTTGCGTACCTATTTATTCTTCATTCATGTGATTAGTTTTTTTAAGACAGTGTAGAGTGTGTAACAGGTTTAGAAATACTAGTTTTATTAATACATATTAAAGTTTATTAGGAAGGTTCTACTATTATATGAATATATTGCATATATAAATATATGTGATATATACATAAATTCAGTCAATTCTGCTATAACACTTGTATCAAAACATGAATTTGTTCCAATGGGATTAATATATTAGGAAACATTGGACATAATGTGAATTTTGCATTTGTTTCTGTGCATTTTCATCCATAAGAAATAGTAGATGAATACAGAAGACCGTACCCAGCTGAGCCCAGCCTCACAGGCACACCCAGGTGAGCCGTCCACCAGCCACCCCAGCTCTCTGTCTGTGTACTGAGTTTGCTTCATCCCTGTCTGTTATCGGGCTTTAGGCCCAATTTTATTACTATTTTGATTTAAACAATTCATTTTTATTAATTTATTTTTAAATGACAAATAATAATTGTGCATATTTACGGTGATGTTTTGATGATATGATTTTAGACGGCCTTCTCTTCATCACGTCACAATCACTCATGAGCTGCAACCTTTTTGATGCCCATTTCCCCAAGAGACTGCTGGGGCTTTTCCAAAGTAAAGTGTGATATTCATTGTACATTTCTAGGTTTGTTAACTAGTTAACATGTGTAAAACTGTGCTGTTGTTGTTACTAAGTTCTTATTTTTTTCTTTTTCTATTGAGTGTGCCGTTGATACCGTTGATAACATCTCTGGGTGCTGTACCCTAACCCTATCTTCCCCCAGGCCCTGTGTTTTTTTGTTTTTTTAATCTGTGCAATTGTATATGGCAGGGTAATTTTAGGAATTTACCTGTTGGCATTACAGCACAGTGTACTGTATATGCTTCCCTACTAAAGACAATATAGCAAATTCAAAAGCAAAACAAAACAAAACGAAAGAAAGGCCTTGCGACAAGGCCTTTATTTCTTTGCATTTGACTGTGTATCATAATTGTTATGTTTCGTTTTTTAACCTCATTAAGATCACACAATATAAACAAATTCTCATGATTTAGGAGTGTAGCCAAAACGTTTTCAAACTATATTTTAGGTCTTTTATAAGTATTGTTAGTGACTTCTAATTGCTCTTTTAGGAATGTATCATCAGTTACTTATTTCACCTTTAGGTACTTTCCTGTTAGGGATTATTATAAAAGGTACTTTTGTTTGTAGTGCTGTATACAATGTATTTCATAAATAGAGCCATAAGGTAGAATTTGACACATATTACCAAATTAATTACAAATTGTTTACAATATGTTTTCATAAATAGAATCACAAGGTCGAATCTGACACATATTACCAAATTGATCTGCAAAATGTCTGTATGCATTTACCCCCCTAGCTGCCCTGTGGAGGTGGGACTGAGACAGTTCCCATGTCTTTAGGAGGCTGACACAACAAGGATGAAGAATTTCATTTGAATGGAAAAATATGACCAACTGTATGAATTCTTAGACTTCTTTTTAAAAGAGATACACAGTGCAAGGCACCTGGAAATTTAAAAACATACAACTATGACATTGTCAAAAAAAATTGTTTAATAATAAAATATTTTTCTTTGTATTTTGAGATAAGACAACTACACTTTGTTTGCATATTTTGTATATTTAATGAAAATGACTTACCCGAGTATCCTTAGTAATGAAGTAATTCAAATTCAGATAATTGCCATACTTGAAAACAATTGTTTACATTGATCGACATGGTTTCCATAATTCCTCTTACTCTGGTAAAACTTTGTTGCTAGGGTACATCTGGGGTCACACTGAGAACCTAATTGTCCTTCCTTCATTTCCTCATTGGTCATTACCGAGTCCCCTTCCTGTGTCAAGCCCAGTGTGGGGGCTGGAAATGTGCAGGAGGAGACCCCAGGCCCAGGCTCCAGACTGGGTTGGATACATCTTCACGTACCATGTACAAGACCTGACTTTTAAAAAGATTTTAAAGATGACATGAGTTCTGTTATCTTGATGTGCCGTAAGTCACTTCAGCAATCCTTATTATTCAGTGTCTCACTCTATTCCGGTTTTTCCCTGTGACAGGTAAAACTGTAGTGGGCTCCTTGTAACTAAATTTTTAATACGCATCCATGATTATTTTCTTAGGATAACTTCTCAGAAGAGAAATGGTCTAGGAAGATAGTATGGACATTTTTTAAGACTTTAGACAGCTTTTGCAAAATTGCTATTTGGAAAAGTTGTATCAAATACTCCCTCTGATAGCAGGAAGGAGGGAGCACATTTTGAGGGGGCATTCTTAGAATAGCTAACAGCTAACAGCTATTCTAAGAAGTCTTTTACCATGTCCTCCCTCCCCACCCCACATGCAACAGAAGCCAGAATTCCTTGGCTTCCTTAAAAATAGTCATTAGACATAAACATCGGGGCCTGAACTTAATAGTCATCATATTGACAACAGTAGTGAAGCATATTCTTTTTTTTTTTTCCTGTTACAGTAACTTCTATTTTATTATTATTTTTGTTTGTTTTATTAAATCATAACTGTGTACATTGACCTATTTATGGGGTTCAGTGTACCGATTTGATATACAATGTGAAATGCTTACATTGAACTGATTAATACATACATCAATTATACTATTTTCTTAATAGTTTTGAAATGTACCATTGCATCATGTACATTAGATGAGGTCCCCCCAGGTACCCTCCCTCCTCCCACCTCCCCCCTTTCCCCTCTCTCTCCTCTTCCCTTCTACTCTCTGGATTATAGTTATATTTTGCCATTCATATGAGTGTATAAGTGATTATATATTGATTTCATAATAGTATTGAGTACATTGGATACTTTTTTTCCATTCTTGAGATACTTTACCAAGAAGAATATATTTCAGCTCCATCCAGGTAAACATAAAAGATTTGAAGTCTCCATCTTTTTATGGCTGCATAGTATTCCACACTGTACATATACCACAATTTGTTAATCCATTCATGGGTGGATGGGCATTTGGGCTGTTTCCATGTCTTCACAATTATGAATTGGGCTGTAATAAACATGCAATAAACAAATGTCTTTGTTGTAAAACGATTTTTGATCATCTGGGTATATTCCTAGTAGAGGAATTGTAGGATCAAATACTAGGTCCACTTTTAGTTCATTGAGTATTCTCCAAACCTCTTTCCAAAAAGGACAAATTAGCTTGCATTCTTCACATCCACGTCAACATCTGTAGTTCTGGGATTTTCTTATGTGGGCTAACTTACTGGGGTTAGATGATATCTCAAAGTGGTTTTGATTTGCATTTCTCTGATGATTAAGGATGATGAGCATTTTTTCATGTGTTTGTAGGCCATGTGCCCATCTTCAGAGAAGTTTCTGTTCAAGTCTCATATTCTAGTAAAGATCTAAGCCTGGCATTTTCATTAATAGCAAACGTATGGAAGACATTCGATGTCTTTGTGGTGGAGTTTTTCATTTCCAAAATATGAAATGTCAAATTCAGTGATTTCTGTTGGTTCCCTCCAAGCCTACAGGTGAGCTGTTGTATATATATTCTGTCCCAGGCTGGGTAAATGCTGACTAAGGAAAGCAAGGAGGCATCCCTGTTGTTAAAGTATCTTCTAGCTGTTATTCTTCCTCTGTCCTGGGAGGGTGCATTTTACGTTTCTGATTTCCTCATTAGACCTAGACACTCTACAGAGAAAAACACACTTAGGAAGACAGATCCTCTCTGGTGTATCAGAGGAAACAACCCCACGTACACACTGGGAACTGGGGACAGATGACAGTGTAGAGTGCTGGATACGAGCAAGGGCTCCTCCTGTCCAAGCCAGACATGATCAAGGTGGAGAAACCTTAGTTACATGAATTAATAGCATACTGTGTAGGCCAAACAAATGTCTTTCCTGCCATCCAGTGCTTAGACGTGAGAATTGTCATTAATTGCACTAACTAGTTCAATGGTTGCAAAAAAAAAAATTCATTGGGGTAGTGGCTTGCTCTAGGAATAATGAATTAATTCTTAGGATGTCTCCTGATCTCTCAGGGTGGAGACAAATTAATTAAAATAGGATGCTTCAGATGCTAGGGGCTATTAAATGTTTTTGGACACCCCCAATACCACGTGGTGATGTTAGAGATACATTCACAGGTTCTTTGATGCTGTTTCCCTCAAGAAACACAGCTTAATTCTCTTCCTGAGTGTGGGCTTGATCTAGGCACTCACTGGCAACAAACAGAATAAGGCAGAAGTGATGGACTATAACTTCCAGGCGTGGCTTAGAAAGGACCTATGCTTTCCTTCTTGAGTGTGCAGTCTGTCTAGGATGACTTGAAACAGGAGGAGTTAGTTAGCTGCCATGTTTTGTGAGCCACCCTAAAGAGAGGCCCACAAGGGAAGGAATCCAGTAGATATACAGGTGAGCCAACAATGGCTCTTCCAGTTGAGTTGGGTGTCCCTCTGCCTGCAGTCCCAGGTGATGACTGTGGTCTCAGGAGGATCTCAGAGCCAGAACCACACACTTCAGTAGCTCTGGGCTTCCTATGCCTCTACAGCTCTGTGAGATAATGTTTATCATTTTAAGTTATTAAAGTTTCAAGTCATTATGTAGCAACTGTTTTTTGATTTTTTTTTTTTTTTAATTTGAGACAGAGTCTCACTCTCATGCCCAGGCTAGAGTGCCACGGCTTCAGCCTAGCTCACAGCAACCTCAGACTCCTGGGCTCTAGCAATCCTCTTGCTTCAGCCACCTGAGTACCTGGGACTACAGGCACCTGCCACTATACTCAGTTGGTTTTTGTATTTTTAGTAGAGATGAGGTGTCCCTCTTGCTTAGGTTGGTCTTGAACTCCTGCACTTGGCCTCCCAGAGTGCTGGGATTGTAGGAGTGGAGCTACCACACCTGTTGGCAGCAACTGTTAATGCAACCACCATGATCACGTGCTGGGCAGGGCTTCTCAAACCTGAGTGTGCACCAGTGCCTCATGAAGAGCTCATGAAAACACGAATTTCTAGGCCTCAGCCTCAGAAGTCATGATTCAGTGGGGTCATGGCAGGGCCTCAGCATTCACCTGCCTAATGAGCTCCAAATCATGCTGGTGCGTTAGCATGGGGACCATAATTTGAATGATAAGACCTTTATCCACTTCCCAGAAAACCTTGCTGTGAAAATTCCATCCACAGCAGGGTATAGATTTTCCACGAAACTTTCTCAGGACGTTTTTATAGCTTTCTCCCCTAACTGGAGCCTCTTTTTTTCCCTGGCATTGAAGGGAATGAAGCCTGACACCTCACAATGGGTACTTTTGAGGCTTCTGAACTTGCTGGGCTTGTGGTAGGCATTCTAGCAGCTGGTCCATTTGCAGCTTATTCTTGGCTGATACAGTTTCTCTCTCTTCTCAGCTTCTGTTGGCAGACTCCATACTAACCTTTGGCATGGTCTTATGCTGTCTGGGAATCTCTTAGAGAACTGTAGAAAGAGCTAACACCTCCGAATGACCCTTAGAATAAGCTGTAAGTGGAAATAGTTTTTCCATTCTTTCTCTGACACAAGTCACCACAATTAGGAAAGAGAAAGAGAGATCAAAATTTCTCTGGTTAAGACCAGTAACTGAGTAGATATAGATTAATGTCCTATGGTTTCTTCATCAAAGAATGCCTCTGTCTTTATCTGACCAATGCGTTTCATTTACAATGAATTATGAATTCATTATCCAACGTTTTTAAACCCTAAAATACACTCCACCCCCCTTAATTCAAGAGTTGTAATTTGATGGAGGCATCAGGAAGAGTCTCAGTATAGGGCTTCATACTTACTGTCTATGACCCTCTTCAGACCAGGAGAGGGGTATAGATAATAAATTTCAGCACATTTCAGAGCTGAGAGAAAAGGAGAGGTCTTCGTATTGGTGGGGCATTTGGGAAAAAAGCCTCCTGAAAGATGTGGGGTTATAAAAATTGTTAGAAATAGTAAAACAGAGAGATGTTGAGGAAAAAGTCCAGGTAGGGACAGCTGTGCAGTAGAGAAGGGAATATGTATGGGTGCTGTGGCAGGATCATGGTAAGAGAATTAATTTGACTGAAAGCCAGAATGCTATGGTTAGGGACTCTGGAAGTCAGTTTAAAAGTTTTTAGAATTATTTTCTATGGATATAGGGAAATTTTTTGAGGGGGATGATGATACATTGTGTTTTAGGAAGATTGATAGGACACCAGGTATAGACTGAATCAACTAGGGGAATGTTGGATATGAGGGTAGAAAGTACTGGGGGTGAGAACAAGCAGAGAGAAGGAAGCAAGCCCTCTTGTGTCTCTCAAAGGGCACTAATCCCATCACAGGGGCCCCACCATGACCTCATTCAAACCTAATCACCTCTCAAAGAGAGGTGGGAATTTGAGTGTCAACATATGAATTTGAATTTCAGCATATGAATTTGGAGGGAGGGGACACAGGCACTTGGTCCATAGCACTTAGGGACATGCTGGGTTCAAGAGTAGAGGGTACTGGTGGCAGAAACTCCACCAAGGAGAGCTTTGCGCTGGAGGGCATGAAGAACTCAATCCAGAAAGACTGGAGAGAAAGAAGCATCAGATTTTCATGTCTGGATGGTTTTGGAGAACAAAAAGGAATCAAGATGACTCTCCCCCAAGTTCTCAGCATGATGGTTTGGAAATAGGTAAAACGAAGGGTGTATGGCTCAGGGGTGTGTGGCTCTGGGTGGACAGAGAGGTCAGGCAGAGAGTCTCTATGTTTCGATGAGCCTTCCATCAGACAGAGAAATTCAGACTTAGAATGTTCTACTGAGAAGTGAGGGGAAAGCATGGGTGGCTTAAGAGACAGAAGGCAGGAAGCCCTGAAGAGGCCCATGGGGCAAGGAGATTTTAAAATGCATTCAGGGACACTGGATGCCATCCGGGCCACTGTGATGCCAGGCGGGTAAAGAAGGAGGCCAGGTAGAACCAAGGACACTAAACATCCAGTGGTTTGGCATCTCATGGGTGCTGGGTATTTTGAGTAAAGTCATCACATAAGGGGAACATCTTCAGTGGAGCGAGCTGCAACCTTTCTCCAGGCCCTCCAGGACCCCAGGACTACACGTGAAAGTCTCTTTCTGCCCATTGGGACCAGGCTGTTAAATAAGCAAAGTCTCCCGGTGAGAAGGTGCTATCGATTTTCTCCTATTCAATGCATATAATTTTAACTTATTCTATTTATGTTTCCCATTTCCCTCACAAGATGGGTAGTGTCCTGAGTCTGTGTTTTGCTCAATTTTTTATTTTCCTGTGATTTCTGGCACAATGCCTCATACGTGGTAAGAAACTCAGAAAATAGCTGTTGGATTCCACATCTCCTTATTCCTGTAAAATAAGTGTGTGGGTCTGAAGATTGGGCAGGTGAAATGAGCTCAGGAAATTAAACCCCAGGCAGGCCCTCTCCTCTAGGGAGCCCGGGCTGTGTGAACAGACTGGACGGAGGTCTAATCACAGCTGATGGATCCCTCAGTCCTCTAGCAACCTCAGGATCAAATCCCAACAGCAGCTTTCACATCTCCAATTCCTGGATGCCCTTTCATGGGGTATCCTTCGCACCCCAACTTTTTCCAAGCCTCTATTTAAAATTTCCAAATGCATGGTTTCCTAGACCTTCCAGTAAGGTCTCACAGAAAGTGGGTCCACACGGTCATGTCCTGGGAAGGAAAGGGCTTGGGACGCTGTGGTCTGGCAAGACAGAGGACCTACCTTCAGCTCCTGAACCTGCCACGAGATTTGACTCAATTTGGGGCAAGTCAGTTTCCTTCCTTAGGACTCAGTTTTGTCTTCTCAGAAATGGGTTTGACTCAATGCTTCCTGACCGTAGGTGGTCACCTTGAGAGAAATGTTCCTAAGTAATTCCCAGAGGTCAAAAAGATGTGGTAAGGATTGAGATGAAAAGAAATTAAAAATAATTTTTTTTCAGGGTTTGTCACTCAGAGAAGCATTTTCCGCCAGAGTCTCTCTCAAAAAGTTATTTTATTATGAAAATTTTCAATATCTAACAAAGCTAAAATAATTGTACCCATCTACATCCCGCCTAGATTCTGGTTTTGATGTTTTCTGTGCTTGTTTTGTCACATATCTTTCCATCTATGCATCTTCTAGCCAGTGAGAATTGTCTTTTGTTTATCTGACCCTTCTGGGCATATGACTGTCCTCAGACACCACGGCATCTGTAGGGAAGTTGGGAAAGTTGTCTCTTAGGCACCGGGGCAAAGTGGAGTCGGCCAGCTGGTGACTCATGCCATCTACAGTGTCCTCTGGGTTAGAAGTGAGATGCTCTCCTTGCAGTTTTCTGGGAGTAGAGAATTTGCTAAAATAATGTATCAAACGAATCATATGAAGTATTAAAATGGGAAGATTGAGTAAAGCACACTCGCACACACAGAATTTGTGGTTCTGAATAGGATGTCCATCAGAGCAGTTGCCAGCAGAGGTTATGGTCCAGTATTGCATCACGTAAAGCATTCTCAGGAATTTTTCATTTGGAATTCTCCTCAAAACTGCACATCACACAAGAACCCTGGCTTTATTGCTTCTGGCCGAGTCATGCGCTGATGAGATTCATAGCCACCACTTCTTACAGCCTTCTCCCTCCCATCATCTTCCCTTTCTTTCCAGCTCTGGCTCCAGTTCTCACTCCCCATGAGCTTGTGTGGGCTGAAGTAGCAAATGTGAATTCCCTGGGTTTACAGACACCTGCGATCCAGGCTTTGGTAATAACAAGCTTCTCCTCTCTCTCTCTGCGACACTGAGCAGCTCTCTGTCAAGTGCCTTTTGTCTTAGCCTCGTTTTACCTTGCTCCAGTTGTCATAAAAAATAAAAACATGAGATGCATAGGAATCTAAAATCCCTGAAAATATTGGAAAAATACATGGGTATTATGATTTTTTTTTTTTTTTTTGTAGAGAGTCTAATTGTGTTGCCCTGGATAGAGTGCCATGGTGTCATCATAGCTCACAGCAACTTCAAACTTTTGATCTCAAGAGATAATCTTGCATTAGCCTCCTGAGTAGCTGGGACTATAGGCACCTACCACAACACCTAGATGGTTTTTCTATTGTTAGTAGAGACAGGGTCTTGCTCTTGCTTAGGTTGGTCTTGAACTCCTGAACTCAAGCAATCCACCTGCCTAAGCCACCCTTAGTGCTAGGATTATGGGCACAAGCCACCACGCCTGGCCAGGTATTATGATTTTTGATTATGTTTAAATAGAAGTTGTGAGGCAAAGAAAATAAAAGACTGAGAGGAAATACATCAGTATCTTATAATAGCAGCGTTAGAATTATGGGTGAGTGATTCTTTCTTCTTCCTGTTTCCAAAATTGTTTATAATGTGATATCATCTTTATCCCCCCAAAAGTAATTGGAACAAAGCATCTGATGTTTTTATCACATGAGGACCCCCCCCAAAAAAAAAAAACAGAAATAATTTTTGTTGTAGTTAGTTGGGGAAGGAACCAACCAGTCATTTGGGAGGGAGACTGAAAGGTTAGAGTTGAGCCTTATCGTCTGACAGGCGCACAGACTGCTGAGTTACACCTTCCGCACCCTAAGACGTGTCCTCTACCTTGCCCCCTGAGTAACGGCTGGAATCTCTCAAATGTGGTTAAGAACATGTGAATGTCAACAATCCTAGAAGATTTTGGTCACTGACGAGTTACAAGAGGTTGTCAGGAGGGTGGAGTAACTGATATCCTGGTGCTCCTGTCCTCTGCACAGCGCCGGCTCCAAATGGGATCAGTGGACTCTCCCAGAATAGCGTCCGCAGCCTCCTCAGCTAGGACACAGCTTATGCAGGCAGGAAGGTGGGAGGATTGTGGAATGCTAAAGACACATTTTAGACGGAGATGCACAGAGGGCGTGAAAACCAGGAAGGTCGCAGCCAGAGCGATGGTCAGAGGAGTCTCCCTGAGATTCTCTGGGTGTGCTTTCCAGTTCTGTGTTAACTTTTGTTTCACCACCTTCCCTCAAGGGTTGAATTTACAACAGAGTTTTACTTCTAGTTTAGGTCTTCTGCATTAAAGTTTTAGAAGTTGATAGTTGTAAAGAACAAACGTCTTAAGGATCATTCCTAAAAAGAAAAAAAGATTCCTGATGGTACAAAGATTTAGAAATGGAGGGAGCTGTCAGGGCATGCCGTGGGGACACCAGCAGGGAATCAGCTGATTCATGCAGGCTTTGTGCACTTGATGCACAATGCAGAGCAGTCTCCAGGGGAGGCCATGTCTGCTGTGGGGGTCGGCATGTGTGTCTGCTCTGTGTGTGAGTGTGTCTGCTGTGTGTGTGTGTCTGCTGGGTCTCTGCTGTGTGTGTGTGCTGTGTATGTGTGTGTCTTCTGTGTGTCTGCTGTGTGTGTGTGCTGTGTATGTGTGTGTCTTCTGTGTGTCTGCTGTGTGTGTGTGTCTGCTGTGTGTGTGTGCTGCGTGTGTGTCTGCTGTGTGTCTGCTGTGTGTGTGTGCTGTTTGTGCTGTGTATGTGTGTGTCTGCTGTCTGCTGTGTGTGTGTGCTGTGTGTGTCTGCTATGTCTTAAACAGCAATGCATGTGGTTGCTGGATGCTTAGACTGCCTGTTTATGTGATGTGCACCAATATAGCCTCATAATTAAAATCTTTAATTATCTTAGAAACATTTCTAGCAATGAGATGGACTGAGCTGGGGAAAGAAGTGATCTGCTTCCCTCCTCCCTCCACTCACTAGCAATAAACACATTGAGAATGCTGCATAGAATATAACAGCCACTACAACAAAACAGTTATGCTCATCCAAGGTTTGAAGAAAGGAAATATTGCCAGAACTATTAAGTGGAGGCTGAGGCTGCATTAGCCCACAGAGGACGAGCAGGGAGAGGACCTGGTTTGGAGGCTGGGCATGAATCCTCAGACTGCTGCATTTGCCCCTGGAGACACAGTGTGCCCCCACATAAAGCCAAGAGTTTTGACATGCCCTATGTTCCTTGACCTTGGAGATTAGAAAACCTTACTTCTGAGACTCAGAAAATGTTTCAGGAAGCTTGGCTTCTCTGTAGACTTTCAGACAAAGCAAAAGAGTCACTCACGAGGGATGAAAACCACAGGTCTGAGCTCTGTGTTCACACGTGGCCTGAGTTTATGCTTCCCGTGAAGTGCGAGAACCACCACCTGTGACATCCACGGAAGAACTGATCTTGGAGCCATGGAAGCTCGTGGTATCTTTGGCAGAAGAAAAACTGAAGCTGCTCAAGATGGTTTGTAACAACTTGGTGCCCATGAAATCTCTCCAGAATGGATAACCACAACTGAGGATGAGAAACCCGATTAGAAATTTTAATCCTCCCATCCAAGTACTAACCAGGCCTGACCCTGCTTAGCTTCTGAGATCAGACGAGATCGGGCGCGTTCAGGGTGGTATGGGAGCAAGACTATGATTGCAAGAGGGACTTTACCTAACAATTGTAATCAGTGTAACCTGGCTTATTGTACCCTCAATGAATCCCCAACAATAAAAAAAAGAAAGAAAGAAAGAAATTTCAATCCTTTGAGGAAAGAAACCAACCCCGGGGAAGAGGTGGTGGCCCCAGCCAACCCCAAGACTGACCTCAAAAATACCATGCTCTGAAAGATGCTTAGGGACTTGTTTCAAATTATTAAAGAAAAGAAATCATTAAAAAATCATAATGAAACATAAGGACAGAGTTAAAATTATTTGAAAAAGAGCTAGATAGACTTGAAATGAAAAATACAAAATTTTGAAATTAAAATCTCAATGGATAGGGTAGAGTGCAGATTAAAATAGCAGAAAAGCAAAGTTTGGGCACAACTCAGTGGATGGATGCTCTGCCTGACTACGGTGATAAAATGACTATCACAATAAAGCAAGTGACTATGACTATCACAAATTCTTTGGCTTCCCAGTGCATATGAAAGTTACGTTTAGACTATAGTCTATACATGCGCTATATAATTAGATCTAAAAGAATATACATACTTTAATTTACAACTGTTGCTGAAAATTGCTAATAATTATCTGAGCCATCAGCAAGTCATAACCTTTCACTAATGTGTATGACTGCTAACTGATCAGGGTGGGTGTTGCTGAAGGTCGGGATGGCTGTAACCATTTCTTAAAATAAGACAGCAATGCAGTTTGCTCAATCAATGGACTCTCTCTTTCATAAACAGTTTTTCCGTTGTATGCAATGCTGTTTTGATGGCATTTTACCCACAGTAGAACCTCTTTGGGATTGGAGTCAGTTCTCTCAAACACTGATGCTGCTTTATCAACTACATTTATGTAATACTCCAAATACTTTGTTATCATTTCAACAATGTTCACAGTGTCTTCACAAGGAG
Organism: Nycticebus coucang; assembly: GCF_027406575.1. Lineage (NCBI taxonomy): Eukaryota > Metazoa > Chordata > Mammalia > Primates > Lorisidae > Nycticebus > Nycticebus coucang. The sequence goes on from NC_069797.1 coordinate 15,163,834, forward strand.
CAGATTTTATCTCTAGAAACCACTTTCTTTGCTCATCCTTAAGAAGCAACTCCTCATCTGTTCAAGTTTTATCATGACATTGCAGTAATTCACTCCCATTTTCACTTCTAAGCCTAGTTCTCTTGCTATTTCCACAACTGAAGTCTTGAATTTCTCCCAAACCCCTGGAAGTTTGATGTTGATATTTTGACCTTCTCCCATGATTCCCGAATGTTCTTAATGGCATTTAGAATGGTGAATCCTTTCCAGAAGATTATTAATTTACTTTGCACAGCTCCATCGGAGGAATCACTGTCTATGCCACTTATAACTTTATGAAATGTATTTCTTAAATAATGAGACTTGGGAGTTAAAATGACTCTTTGAAGCATGAGCTGCAGAATGGATGTTATGTTAGCAGGCTTGAAAACTACTTTAATTTCCTGGAACATCTCCACCAGAGCCCTTGGGTGACCACATACATTGTCCGTAAGCAGTCATATTTTCAAAGGAATCTTTTTTTCTGAGTAGTGGATCTCAATAATGGACCTAAAATGTTTAGTAAACCATGCTGCAGACAGACGCACTGTCATCCAGACTTTATTGATCTCTTTGGATTGCCCAGGAAGAGTAGATTTGACATAATTCTTAAGATCCCTGGGGTTTTTGGAATGGTAAATGAGCACTGCCTTCTCATTACCACTTTCTTAAAGCCACCAGATGCATTAGCTCCTAATAAGAAGTTTAGCCTGTCCTGCGATGCTTTGAAGTGAGGCATTGGTTTCTCTTCTGTAGCTATGAAATTCCCAGGTGGCATCTTCTAATACAGTTTGAGGGCTGTTTTCATGGACAGTCTTGTGTTTGGTGCAGCTGTCTTCATCAGTGACCCGCTGGATCTTCAGGATCACTTTCTGTAGCTTCTCCAAGCTGCTTCACATTGCACTTTTCTGTTATGGCGACAGCTTCTTTTCTTAAACTTATGAACCTACCTCTGCTAGCTTCAAACTTTTCTTCTGCAGCTTCCTTAACTTTTCAGCCTTCATAGAATTTAAGACAGTTAAGACTGGTTTTATCTTTTTTTAAACTTGATTTTTATTATATCATAACTGTGTACATTTATGGGGTACAATGTGATGATTTGGTATACAATGTGGAATGCTTAAGTCAAACTGATTAACATAGCCATCACCTCACTTACTTATTTTTGTGGTAAGACATTTATACTATACTCCTAGTTGTCTTGAAATGTAGCCTTGCATAGTGCACATTAGGTGAGCTTTTTTGTCCAAACCACTAAACATCCTCCCTATCAACAAAAATGCTATTTTGCTTCCTAATTATTCATGAAGAACTTTGCCTTTGTTTGCATAACTTGGGTCCGTATTTGGCAAAAGAGTGCAGCTTTTGGCCTCTTTCAGACTTCCACATGTCTTCTTCACTAAGCTTAGTCATTTTCTGCTGTTGATTTAAAGTGAGAGACATGCAGCTCTTCCTTCCATTTTAACACTCAGAACATGCAGAATGTTCTTCTGAAGGTAAAGTATCACAAGAATGGAAAAGCAAGCATTCAATATACTCAATACTAACATGAAACTAGTAGATGAACAACTACATGTCCACATAAGAACAAAAAATGTAATTAAACTCAAGTGGGAGGAGGAAGGAGGGAGGGGAGGGGGATAGGTGTGCTCCCACCTTATAGGCACAGTGCAGGGGCATATGGCACACCTCCTGGGTGAAGGGCTCAACTACACCTTGGACTTTACCTAACAAATGCAAACAATGTAACTGAATCACATGAACCCATACATTAATCTGAAATTAAAAAAAATATTTTTTAAATTAAAAAAAGAACATATAGGGTTATTAATTGTCCTTATTTCATATTATTATATATTAGCAAATAGGGAGGCCCTAGGAGAAGGGGAGAGAGGAGGGAGAAGCTGGTCAGTGGGGCAGTCAGAACACACACAACATTTGTGGATTTAGCTCACCCTCGTACATGGGTGAGATTTACGGCACCCTAGAACAATCACAGTGGTAACAGTGAGAATCACCCACCTCGTAACATATACAGCAATGAAAAAGTAGGAAATATCATGAGAATGGACAGTGACCTCAGTGTGACGCAGAGACACAAAGTGAACACATGCTGTTTAAAAGATAGTGCAAGATAGTGCCGACAGACGTGGGGGACACAAGTTAAAAGCAAGATCTGCAAAATGCAATAAAGCAAAGGGTAAAACAAGGCATGCCTGTAATACCTAAAAGGTAAATGATAAATTTACCAAACAGCAGAGCAAAACAGCTAAAAATATTAATAACAAGAAAGATGCAGAAAACTTACCAAAGAGATAAAGAGGGTGGTTTTGAGACTCGAGTATAGACTGCCGAGGTCCAAGGTAGAAGAGAACGTTCAGATCCTGAAAGGGGATTAGCTGCTGCAGTCATAGGCGGAAACACCCGCTAGACAGTGCCAGGCTTCAACAAGAAAGCCTGAGTCCGGCAAGAAAGCGCCAAGTGAGGCCGGCAACATTAGCTACGAAGATGGCAAACACACCCGCACATCTAAGTGAGCAATGTCTATAACATTAACGAAAGTAACACAGTAGTGGAATGTACACAGATTTCACCAGTGGTAAAATCAGAATGAGAAAGAGAAGCAGAGGGCAGGGTTGAAACATTTTAAACCCTTGTAGAGAGAAGGATTGCAAAATTAACATTGGATTTGCTTAAGTCCATCACCATGTAAAAAATTATAGGTAATCCCTGAAAGAATAATTTCTAAACTAGAAGGAGATAAAGCAAAATAAAAATAAACTTTATCGCTCCAGTAGAAGGAAATGCAGTAAATAGAAAGCATCAGATAAAATGACAGAGAACAGGTCCTGATTTATAAGCACAGTTGGCCTTTGCTACTTGTGGGTTCCACATCCAAGTATTCAACCAACTGAAAGAAAAAAAAAAGAAACAATAAAAATAACAACACAGCAATGAAAACTAATACAAATTCAAAAACTAATGTAATATAACAATGATTTACATAGCATTTACGTGTATTAGGTATTATAAATAATCTAGAGATGATTTAAAGTGTTCAGGAGGATGTGTGCAGGTTATATGTAAATGGGGTGTTGTTTTATATTTTGTATCAAGGACTTGAGCAGCCATGGATTTTGGTATCCGTGGGGTTCCTGAAACCAATCACCTTGGAATACTGAGGAATGACTGTAATCAAAATAAATGTAAATGGATTAAAATTGGATGTGCTAGGATTCTCAGACCTGATAACTTCCTGAGAAAAAAATAAATCTCAGGCAAAAAGAACCTGAGCCTTTTGAGAAAATCCTTACTGCCTTTAATCTTCTTCAAGACACCCCACTTCTGTTATCTTCTGCACCAAGGGGTAAAACTCACACTAAGTTGCACAAGCAGAGGACAGTCCAGTGTGTAGAAAAATATCATTAACACATGTCAGGAGGCGCTGCTGATGGAGGCAGAATTGCTGTTCAGATTAACAGTAAAAACTTCCTAAAACCAGTCTGGGATCGTTAGCTTCCTAAAAAGCAATGGTAACTCAGATTTCTGGTCCATGGGACGAGTCCAAATGTTTTATTGTGTAATAGTAGATTGGCCCCATTCAACAGTAATTAATTAAGAAAAACTATATGTCTGGCTCTAGTGCTTATGGTTGCAATTTTGTGATTTTTAGGTTGCCGTTTCACAGTTATTTAATAGCATTTAAAAAGTGCAGAGACCATATATTCAGGAGAGGAGGGACCTGTGGCCCCAGTTTCCAGGGGTGAAATCTCATAGCCTGAAGGGATGAGAACAGCAGTGTCAGTCCAGTACTGGGGACCCTTGAGGAGGCCGTTTCCTGTTGCTTGGCTGCGCTACAACCCTTTGGCCTCTACCCACTTAGTGATGCCTGTGGTTGGAATGTGTTGGAGCTAAAGGAACCTGCTGGATTTCCAACTGTCAAGCTGCTAAAGGGACAAGGACACTAAATCCCCTCCCGCCCCCCGCTGTGGTCCTCACTGCTGAGCCACTGAGCATCTCTGACATTTCCCTAGTTCACCTCCATCCCCACTCCTGGATTGCCCACAGAAGTCGGGTCCCAGTTCCCCTGGCCTCAGTTGACACCAGTTCTTGTGCATCATGATTTGAGTGAAAAGACACTTGGTCCTGACCAACCTCTAGACCCTTCAGGTTGACAGAAAGAGCAAAGAATTTGTGGTCATCCCTTTCCGCAGCAGAATCTGCAGAGAACCAGATCTCTCCACTCCCTTGTATGCCAGCATCACTTTCTTTCAATGTCATGACCAACCTGAAGACAAGCTGGGATTCTACCCTTCCCTGCTTCTGTGTGCAGTTTGAGAGCCTCATCACCCCTCCTTTCCAGTAGATCCAGGTATCCCTGGAGGCGGCAGGTCTGGGGAGGCTGGATTAAATGGGCTCCCTCTCCCTGCTCCCCATCTGCAGCACACGAGATAACAGAGATAACAGGTACATATGTCCCCCACTCACAGCAGACCCCTGAGAATCTGTGGACTCATTCCTTTACCCCACAGCGTGAGCAAACAACAGCTGGCTGACTTAGCTTTCCAGGCTATGTATCTGCTGCTGATACACAATCCCCTTGTAAAAGAAGGTAGGGCCTTTCAGGCAGCTAATGTTAGGCAAAAATCATCTTTTTATGAACTCAAACACTGTCCTGTCATAGTAAATATAAGATGGTTTACGGTCGCAGGGCACATGGATGGCTTCATAAACCCTGAGTCCCAGAGCTCAGCTGGGCGCCTGGATATTTGACTCTCTGCATGGAGTTGGGCCCGGTGGAAATGTTTGCCAGTGATTTCCATCAATGTAGAAAAACAGGACTTAACAGCCCATAAATTCTCTGCCTGGCCAGGGGTGGGGGCAGGGGTAGGTACGGCAGGGCCTGGGGAAATGGCCTGGAGACAGAGGCTGGAGGGGGTTAAGGGGCTGCCATCAGGGTACTGTTTCTTCGGTTTTTGAATCTGTCTTTTCACGCTGGACATTTTTATAGGGCCATTCAATCCCAGGATGTAATGGAGATCAGAGAGGGTGGGAGGGGGCTGTGATGTCAGGAATAGGATAGGATTACTGTCCCTCCCCACCCCCTGTCTCTCCTGTGTGCCCTGGCAGCCAAGTTGGTGACAGGATGTGAAATGTTTGCAGGATGAGGTGGGGGGACACAGGGGGCGGTCTCCGTCATCTGTCCTTTCCTCTCCAAGAATGTCCTGGATTCCTCCTCCAGGCCAAGGCCGTGGCTGACTCATCTGCTGGCCCATAGCGGGGCTCAGTCACCTCTTACAGGCTTCTGGCTCCTTTTTACTCCAGGCTGAGCTGAAGTACCCCTCACCCACTCCAGGACAGACAGCGTGGCCAGGGCGATGGGGCACAGGGAGAGAAAGAATGAAGTCGAATCTGTTGTTGGTTGGTGCTTTCGAGTATCTTGCGGTGGCACAAACACTGGTCTTTGCTTGAGGATTCAGTGGGCTCCAGGGGACATGTGCAGTGCGACTGGCCCAGTGCAAGCCCACTGTCACTGAGACTTCACCTGAGGGAGCTGCCCTCGGCACCACACAGAAGAGCATCCCACCTCCTTAGCTGCCCTTTGTCCCTCTCCTCCTTGGTGCCCCAGGGATTGAGCCATCAGCACCAGCAAAATTCCCGGCTCTGTCTATTTGCTGCTTGTGTGGGGAAATGCCTGCCACTGGGTGTGGCATCTGTCTCCTGGTGGAACTCCCCAGTGCCTCCCTGGGGAGGAGGGAGTGAGACAGTGTGGCCAATGCATTAGAAATTGTTCTGGCCTGGCGGGTTTTCAGGGTGCATATTTGCAAGAAAATCAACAGTAGAGGCAAAGGAGAATGCAGCGTGGTGCTGCCTCCTGAGATGAGAGACATATCGCTTGGTGTGGGGGGGACAGAATCGCACAGGTGCACCCAGAATGCACTTTCCTTCCTCTAGGGCAATGGGGCTCAATGCTGCCTGCATGTCACCACCTCCTGGGGAATACCAATGTCCTGGTTCCCTTTCCAGAGACTTCTATTTTATTGGTCTGAGGTGAGCTCCAAGTCACCTGTGCATCTTTTAAAATCTCCCAAGACAATTGGAGATTGTCTAACATGCATTGAGGAAAGAGGACCTGAGCCTGAACTGTACTGTGAACAGAAAAGAAGGAGATGGAGGCAACTTGTTTCTCCTCTCTCAGCGGAACTTGTACGCTCACATCCCCCACAGGCTAACCACTGCCAGGATTTGTGCCATGCTGGACGGTGTTGCTGGAATTCAAGTTTGAATTTCAACAACCTTTCCTCCATCTATAAACTTGAGGAATGTCACTTGAACTCCCCAAGCTTCAGTTTCCCTCTTTTAAAAGAAGAAAACACTCAAAAAAATTTTCCCAAAGTACTAAGCACTTCTGTTTAAACCCAGATTCTCTGCCAAGCACCTGTATTGCAGTTGAACTTTGAGAAAAATGGAGTTATAATATTTAATTATTTACAGATATTTATCCATGATATTTAGTGATGGAGCAATACTGTTGTGCCCTGAGAGAGGTCAGCTCACGTTATCACAGACATAATCAGAAAGAGTGTCCAGACTAATGGAAATCCTATATTCTAAATCAAGAATCCAGACACATGTTGTAATAAAAAAAATCTTGTGTCTCCATGTTAAATATCCTGAGTGTGATAATTGTATTATGATTACTTAAGAGAATGTTTTTGCTCTTAAGTAATACACATGGAAGTATTTAGGGCCGAGATATCCTGATGTCTAACTCTGCTAAAGAATAAGTCTTCACACATACACCCATGCACACACACACACACACACACACACAGCAGCAAATGTGGCAAAATACTAAAACTGGTAATTCTAGGTGAAGAGTATGTGGATAACATGTTCTTACTCTTGGACCCTTTATAACTTTGAAAATGTTCAAAATACAAATTTATGGGATCAAAGAACAGTTAAGAAAAAGTTGGTGCCCCAACTGTAAAAACACGGAACTAAACTCTTTGAAAAATGAATATTGTTAATTGCATAATCTAAACAAACAGAAAAAAGACAACATATGCAAATTGTTTCTCAGTAGCCTTAGCTTCTTCAAAGGGACGTGTGTTTCCATCCTGTGCCCAGAATATGAAGCAGAAAATGTTGGTTGCTGTCAGCTGTTCACTGTGGCTGTTAATTGTATGTTCATTTCTAGAATTTTACAAGGCGAAGTATACAGTACAGATAATAAATTGCCTAAGACCTTAATAATAAATTGGATTAAAATTGAAACATGAAAGTAAATAATAAAATTATTAATAGAATATATATTAAAATTATATAATATAAATTTACATATAAAATATTTCATTAAAGTTTTATGTTATATATAATAAAATCATATATAAAGTATAAAAATATATGTAATAAATACATAGTCACATATGTAATTTTTAAATTTAACTTTTAGCTGTAATTATAGTAAAGAACTAAAGCGTGAAGGCATGAAAGTTTGACCGGCTGCATGTTTTGGGGAGGTGTCGGCCATTAGCATGAAATGAGTTGCCGCAGGTCTGTCCTGCGCTGCGGCTGCCCCAGCTGCGTGGAGACTGAAGCCACCCCCCTCATCCCCGTCATTGCCTCCCCTTCCCATTTTTTTTTGTAATAATAATACCAACAGCTCGTATTAAATGAGTATTCTTATGTGCCAGAGTTCAGGCTGATTTGTGTTCACTGTTTCACACAGTTGTGTTCTCAGTTTGAATTCACTGTCTTACGTAATTGCTGCTGTTTCTCCGAGAGGTTGGTGCCATCCTTAGCCCTTCTACAGGGAGGACAACTGCAACTCAGAGAGGCATTGCCCAAGGTCATGTGACGGTCAGGATCTGAACTCAGACCAGTGTTATCCCTGAGCTCAAGCCCTAAGCCTTTTTAGTGTATATACCACTGGGCACAGGTTTTAACAACACTGTGGTTTTCTTCATATTTTTGACATAGGCGTTTTGTGAACATTTTTTGTCTTTAGCTTATTCGATGATCAAACCTTGTATTCTCTGTTTAATCCCTTATTCAGTTAAGAAAGCAAGCTCAATATAGCATGTATACAAATGATACAGATAACCTCTCATGCACCAAATGTGATTTTATTTATTTATTTTTTGAGATAGAATTTCATTTTGTCCCCTCAGTAGAGTGTTATGGCATCACAGCTCACAGCAACCTCAAACTCTTCGGTTCAAGCAATTCTCTTGCCTAAGCCTCCCAAGTAGCTGGGACTATAGGCGCTCCCCACAAGGCCTGGCTAGTTTTAGAGATAGGGTGTCGCTGTGGCTCAGGCTGGTCTTCACCTGTGAGCTCACCTGTGATCACCTGTGTGAGCTCAGTCAATCCACCTGCCTCAGTGTCCCCAGTGCTGAGATTACAGGTATGAGCCACCACGCCTGGCCAAGATGTGATGTTTTGCCCTATTTGCTTCAGACATAGGTAGAGATTTCTAAAACAAATAAACTAGGATAGTTGCAGGTAAGCCTCCTGTGTCACTTGTAGATTCCAGCCTCTTCCTTCTCTTCACATAACCACCATCTTAAATCTTTTTCTTTTATCATTTGTTTGCATGTTTTATATTTATACTACTTATATGTAAGTAACTACTATTGCTTTTTCATTTTTAAATTTGATATGATACTTGAAATTTTTATTTTATCTAAGTATTCATCATAGTACTTTAAGTATATTTTCAGCACTTAGTTAAGATCCTTTGTATCTGTTTTCTGTTTGTTTGTTTTGTCAGAGACAGGGTCTTTCTATGTTGCTGAGGTGGAGTATGGTGGCTGCTCACGGTGTAATAATGCACACTGTGACTGCCAACTTTGGGACCCAAGTGATCTTCTGAACCTCATTTGCCCAAGAGGCTGAAACTACAGCCTGGAGCCACCATGCCTGGCTTTCAAAATAAATAATTGTTTTAACTGTCTCTTAAAAATGAAGTCTTGGTGGAATATAGCTTTCCTAAGTCATAGATATTTTTCCTTAAATTCCTAGTAAATTCAAAACATTTACTAGGACACATTGAATATTTGTTACTTTTCAGTAATTTTGTAAATGATGATTTTTTTGACTTATTTATTTATGCTTTTTTTTTTTTTGTCTGCAGAGTCAAGGTCTTGAGATCTCTTTCCAGAGCACCAAATTCCTTGCGTGGTGAAGCTGCATTCTCTGACTCCTTCCTGTCCATTCTCCCCTCTTGGCAGCTTTCCTCTGCAGCCTAAGAGCAGGTGACTTCCAGTTTGTCCTCCAGGATGACAATTCCCTTTCCACTCTCTATCTGTAGCTTCTCTGAGTGATTTTGCTTGTCCTTTTTCACATCTGCCCACCTCTTCAGTAGCTGCTTCTCAGCCTAACTTGATTCTTAGTATTTCCAATTTCATCTTTGTTTTTGGAAAGTTCTTATTTAGCTTCCGAGAGTGCTGGGCAGATGTCACTTAAAACATACTTAAAAAAAAAAAAAAAGGAAGAAAAATGAAAAAGAAATGATGAAGCAAACTTTAAAGCATTACCCAGTTGCTTTCCTATTAATGCCATTAAAAATTTCTATCTGAAAAAAAAAAAAAAAAAAAAAACATACTTCAGGTTTCCTTTGTCATAAAACTTCCTTTTTGTTCCTCCAAAACATACCTGTACTGTCTCCTCCTGTTTAGGGCTTGTCTTTTTCCTTTAATTTTGTGGCTTCTCCTTCTAGAAATGGTGTTGGTTGTTATCTGTTGACTCACGCTTAAATGTTCAGGGTTTTACTCAGTCCTTTAATTTGCTCAGAAGGCAGGGTGCTGATTCACCTCAGATAAACAGGAGGTCTAGCTAATGAGAAATCCATTCTAATTAAGTGATTCAGCAACTGTGAAAGGGGGCGGGAAGTGGAATCCCAGGCACCCACCAGGGAAACATTTCTGGGGTGCCCTCCGACCCCTGCTCTCTTTGGGGAATCTGCTGAGCTAGACGTCCACTTTCTACGCGTATTTTGGGTTGTTGGGCATTCATTGCTTTTGTTTTAATGCAGTTTAGCCTAGCCCTCCCTGGGGGACAGACTGGACTGTGTGTGACCTATTGCTCAGGGTTCTTCCAGGGAACATTGTCACTGCCCTGACGGTTTTCTTCTGGGTGTGAGCATTGCTGCCATTGAGTTTCTGAGTGGTTTTTTGTAATTCTGATTTCTCTTTGCTTTCTCACCTTCCAGTAATCTAAGGAGATTGTGTATACTTGCATGGTGCACCACATTACAGTTTTAGAAAAGGCATCTACATAGCATGGCCCTAGGTAGCATCCCTTCATTTGATTTGATACCATCTGTGTTAAATCCACAGAAGAGCCGGGAAGACGAAGGTGCATGTTTCCCTTACTAGGATTCCATGCTGAAGGCAGACTTCCCAGATATTTATCTTAACTCGGTCATTAAAGCCAAAGGTATATCTTACTTTATAATTTGTGCCTTTATTTTTATTCTTAGAAAACAATTCTCCAGGAATGACTGCACATTTGTTTCTGTTTGAGTTTTTCCATACTGGACAGTGTATTCTCAGACACATTTAACTTTTAACACATCTGGAATTGGCTTTTAAATGTGATTTGATTGGGTGTGCTGCCGGAAGTTTCTTTCTTATCTCAGATAGTTCAGTCATTGTCCCAGAACCTCCCATGAATTAGAAATGGCTTTCTAATTGTTATTCTAGTTGTTATTCTTTCATGAAAAGTTGCCACATTTGGGGGCGCCCGTAGCTCAGTGGTTAGGGCGCTAGCCACATGCACCGGGTCTGGTGGGTTCGACCCCGCCCAGGCCTGCTAAACAACAATAGCTGGGTGTTGTGGCAGGTGCCTATAGTCTCAGCTACTGGGAAAGCTGAGAAAAGAGAATTGCTTGAGCCCAAGAGTTTGAGGTTGCTGTGAGCTATGTTGTCACAGTACTCTGTTGAGGGTGATAAAGTGAGACTTTCTTAATAAAAAAAAAAAAAAAAAGAAAAAAGTGCCACATTTATATTATGGGAGCAGCATGTCTTGTTTTGGTGTTAAGTCTTAAACTCCACATGTAAGCAATCTCTTATATAGTCAAACAGGGATCTGGGAAACTCTCTAATCAAGTCCAGGGTGTCTTAAGTCAAGGTGCTTCCACCCTGAGGGGCCCTGTGAGACTTGGGGCCTTTGGAGAAGTCAGGGGAGTCTCAACACCATTCTTCCTTTCTAGGGCACAGGCTTCCAGCTGAACTCGGGCTGAACCACTGGCACCACTGCAGTTGTGCCATTTCTCTTGGCTGTCAAGTTGAATCTTGTTTAAATGAAATGGGTTTAATGCTCAATGTGACACCCCTTTAGACAAGGGAAGCTTACTCTTATCACTGTGCCTGTTCCCATTCCCACATGGCATGAGCAGTGTGAAAGGTTTATAAGAACGAGGATTTGGGAAAAGCTCTGGGGAAGGAATGGAAGGAGGATGAACTTCAGGCAGACAGAGGACCTACTGGGCAGGGAGGTGTGAAGGTTCTATCTGTGCTCAGGGAGCCGTGGGTGTTTGGGACCAGCAGAAATGTGGGCCACTAGCTGGCAGGAAGGAAGCGGGTAACAACACTTGGAGAGATAAGTAGTGTGAGACTTGATTGGACACAGTGGGCACAATGGTGAATTCCAGACTGAAATGTTTGTGCATTATCTGTGAATCAGCCAGGTGCTATGGATCCCAGGGGCTTGAGAAATAGTCATTTGGCACGAGGGAATGAAGGATGGAAGAGAGCGGGGGCACACAGTTTGCCTTCAGGGAGGTAACTTGCAGAGGCTGCCATAGATCAGGTTCAATAGAATAAGATGCTGGAGTAGCTGCCGGTGGAGGGTGTGGTGAAGGGAGGTGGCATCTGTGTAAACCTTGCAGGTTTTGAAAATCTGGATGAATATTTCCTCTTTCTACTTAAAAGACAATACCTTATCTCTGAGGAGGCTGAGCATGCTGCTTCTAACTAGATTGCCCTGGTAGGTCTGGGGACTTGACAGTTCCTAAGTCCGCACCCCTCAGCGAGGAAGGCAGTGATCAGCTGTGTGCTCCTTGGGGGTTTGCACTGAGCCTCCCTGGGTTCCCGCCCTTGCTGAGAGCATCTCAAGAGATATCAGCTCCACACAGGCCCAGCAGCTGTCAGATGTCAGCCCTGGGAATGACTGTATCTTAGAAAACTTTGTGAATTTGCCATTCCCCTTGTGAGCACTTGTATTTCTCATTTTTATTTTTTAATAAGCTTGATACATTATACATTGCTCATTTGCTGCTAAAATTGGAACCAGTAGAGCAATAACTGGCAATTACCTCCTGAGCGCTGTGAATTTCTCTGCTACATTTTGGAATTGGTGGAGGGCTCAGAGCTGCTCAAACCACCAGACATTGGCCTCCGGAGATGCAGACAGACCAGTAGACCTGCTGAACCTCTGTCCTCTCTAGAAGACAGTCTAAACCACTCGATAGAAATTCTCAGAAAAAAAGAAAATTCATTCCACAAACAGTTGCAAGATGTCTTGTTTACAGGGCAGAAAGTTTCCAAGAACGTTCTTTTTTCCCTTTGAATCTGCGACTTCCCTTTGTGGTCTGGCCTTCATACATCCTGGTGAAGGCATGAGCAGTTCTGGTTTCTTATCTTGGTGTCTAGTTTTCTTTGTACACTGCTGCCTGGAGTTTTCGTGGGATGACCATAAAGTCATTCATTGCTCCAAAGCTCCCATCTGTAAGGGATATCAAAGGAATACAATTCCTCCTGGATATCATTTTAAGGGAAATTTGATGACAATGTGGATAGTTAGGTCAGGAGCCTGCTTATAGATTTAACAGGAAGTGCGTGAGAGGAGGGAACCCCTGAGAGAAGGGGAATTAAGGATGATGGGCTTAAGAAAAGGTATTTTGAGAAATCGCTAGTATTTCATATGTCTAGGGAAAACTCTGGGAGCAATCAGAAAGGAGTAAACCAACTGGCCGGGGCATCTCAGAAGAAAAGCCTTCAGAGTAAAGGGTGGTGTAGGCAGGTGTGTGATAAACCAAAGACACAGAGCAGGATGGGAACCATTGTTTAGAATTTGGAGATATGGATTTTTTATTTAGAATGGAATTTGATCTGGACAAGTCTTGAGGACCTGAACCCAACCTATGGTAGAGAAGATCTTAGATTTTCCAACCAAGAGAGAAAGCACGGTATTCTTATCAAAGAAATCCATACTGTTGCTGTTATGAAGTTGTTGGTGCAATGATGGCCTCTGGGTGGGCGCAGCTGCGAGACCCAGTCCTCTCTGAAAGTGGTTTTTCCCACACAGAGCCTGTGCAGGTGGTCTCCTCGGCTTAAGCCCGCTGCCATACCTGTTGAATCATCAGTGTGCTTCCCGTCCTGTGAACTCACTGGACACCCTACCACTTGCCTGGCCCACCCCTGCACCATCATAGCTGAAGGGAGGAGCCACTCCTGCCCTGTACTTAGCCAGAAAGACACAATGGGACCACAGGTTAGTGGGGCTCTGGATGTCTGTGCACTTTTTGGTCAAAGCAATTAATGCTTATTGTGTAGAATCTGCCCCATGGAAAACCAAAGGTACGTTAATGTGATTGTAGAAAGAACCGGAAGCTTTGGACTCGGGGAGCAAGAAGTCCAAATGCCCCTCCTCGGCCACTTCTCTGGACAGTTAGTTGCAATTCTCATCCTTCCTCAAGGGGAAGTGAGTCACCAGAGAGAAACACTCCATTTGGGTCAGTCAAGGCTTGAATTATTTGTGTGTGATGGAAAACGTGAAAAGCGGGAAGCCCCGCCCTCCAGCCTGTTGCATCCATTCCCATTTCTCAAGAAGAGGGGTTGCAGCTTCTGGGTCCAGCAGTGTCCTGGCTGCCCTTTCTTTGCCTTAATTTACATTTGAAGAGGTTCACCAGACTTGCCTCGACTGTTTAATCATTTTTGGTTCACTACTGTCCCCTCCAGCCAGTAGGCAGAATTCTGGAGAGAGACACATTTCAGGTGGGGACTGTCTTTAGAAATAAGTTTTCAGCACCAAAGGCAGTCATCTGAGAGGGGCTGGATGGAGCCTCCCCAGAATACATCTTTGACATTGCCCTTGAGGACGTTTTCACGGGAAGCTGTCGTGATTGATGCTGCAGTTGTCTTTTGCCCTTATATAATCTGGTGCTTAGGTTACATGTGCTGTGGTTGGCCAAGGGAGAACTAAAGCGTTCAAGCACCAAATACAGCCCTTGCCAGTGAGACAGCAGTACAATCAGGGCTAAGCCAAATCGGGAAGTGCCTCTCTTGGGCTTCTCTGGAGGTGGGAGGAGTAAGGGAAGTAAGGCAGATTCTGACTTCTACAACACATAGGCTTAGGGGGATATGTAGACTCAGACCTCAAAAGCTCATGGAAATTCTTCGGTTAAAGAATAGAAGAAAAACATAAATGAGAGGAAGCAAATGCCACAAGAAAGTACTAAAAGTGAATAAAATAGATCATTATGGTGAAGTCACAGGAAGGTTTTGAGACCTAAGTCCAGGGATCCTCAAACTTTTTAAACAGGGGGCCAGTTCACTGTTCCTCAGACCGTTGGAGGGCCGGACTATAGTTAAAAAAACAAACAAACAAACAAAAGATGAACAAATTCCTGTGTACACCGCACATATCTTATTTTGAAGTAAAAAAACAAAACGGGAACAAACACAATCACACCGCCTCATGTGGCCCGCGGGCCGCAGTTTGAGGACCCCTGAACTGACAAGGGTTTGGTATGATGATGAAGATTGAGAATGAAATCTGGGAATGGGAAACCAGTCAAACACAAGAGTGAAGACGGGAGTGAATGTGATTTATTCAAAATAACGTAAAAAACAGCCACCACTTTTTTTTTAGGGGATGGAATTTATTTAAGCCAAGAAAATAGTTTGGAGCCTATTTTTTACTTCTTATTTTGAAGTAAAAAAACAAAACGGGAACAAACACAATCACCCCGCCTCATGTGGCCCGCGGGCCGCAGTTTGAGGACAGGTGACAGGCTCTGTGGAGCAGTTTGGAGTTATCTAGGAGCCCCTTCTGTTCAGGGTGGGGATCTCATAGGAGTGGTGGGTGCCTATCAGGGTGGGGATGGCTGCTGTCACAAATAGTGATTCTGTATGTATTTAAAATACCGATAGTTTGGTCATGATGGATTTTTTGCACTGATCTGAATTTTTTTACTTTATGGAATCTTACTTCTCTTAGTATATAGGAGCACCTATATCTATTGGTGCTCCTCTTAAATTTTGCACCTGTGGCAAGTAACTCTCTTGTCTATCCTCTCGTCCTGCACTAAATAAACCCCCAAATCTGAGTGTTTACATAGCACTCAAATTATGACTTTGGAAGAAAAATGGTGAGTTTCTCTTTCATTCATAGAACTGACCATGCAAGTGTCCCTGGCCAGGTGACCCTGCCCCGAGGGGTGACTTAGGGACCCAGGCTCCCAACATAACACATGCCTCTGAGGTTGCCCTGGGACTCATCTTCATTTCAAAAGCCAGAAGCAGAACATGCATGATGTTTGTTGAGGGGAGGTTGTCAAAGACCAGGCTGGGAAGTGCCCCACATCATCAGTACTCCTCTCCCACTGGCTGGGGGTCATTCACACCCTGTACCGTGCTGGAAGGGAGGTTGGCAAATGAGGAGTAGCTGTGTTCTCAGGAAGAAGAGGAAATAGACTGAGTGAACAGCCAGCACACCCTCTGTTATGAGTACTGAAAAGATAAGTTAAACTCATGTTACTCAAAGTTTGGTTCATGTGCTCTAAAATATTTTTTTAATGCTGTTATTACTATAATTGTACATAGATTCCATTATCAAATAAACTTGTAAATGCTACATGTTGTTGCTCCCCATGTAGGTGCATAATGCATATTAGCATTTAAGGCTCTGGGAATAAATGGAATGAACTTATTTGAATTTAACCTTTTATTCCTCCAAAATATAAATGATCATGGAACCTTCACATAGGACATCAATTACTATCCTGTGGAGATCTGGGGAGATGGTGGGCCTAAAGGAAAGGGAAGTTTTGAGGTATTCAATGAGACATGAATAAAGGGTCCTCACAGTACCATGAACAGTTATATAAGTTGGCGATCATTTATGGTAAACTGAGATGAGTTAGTTAAGTGACTCTTTCCATAACTTTCCTAGAGGCTAGGATGGAAAAAGCACATGGCTGAGGAGTTCCCTGTGTGACATCAGTACAGCAAAATGTTAATCCATAGTTGTTGAGGGGCTGTTCCAGGTAGTGTCCCATGGTCCAACTCTGGAGTCCAACAGGGTCAGGAATAATACTGTCAGAAGAGGATAAATTGATTCAGTTTACTGGAAGGGATCAGTGTTACAGAAATTTCCCTGAGGTCAGAGGATTATAGAACAGTGGTGGAACAAAAGAAATTAGCAAGAGAGAATGTTCACAGAGAAGGCAGGAAGCATTAGCGAGTCAGAGGCTCAACAGTGCTGTACAACAGCAACTAAGTTTGTGCCTTTGCTGGTGAGTGACTGATTTGGCATAGAGGCTATCAGTGAAATCTAGGAACATGGTAGAACAGAGGTCAGGATTATAGATGTGAACGTGAGTGTTATGCAGGGCGTGAAGAAAACTGGCACATGTGTACTCTGGACCAAATGTCTGCATTCCCCCAAACACCTACGCTGAAGCCCTAATCACAAGTGTGACAGCATTAGGAAGTGGGGCCTTTCAGAGGTGATTGGGTTTAGGTAAGGTCTCAAGGGCGGAGGTTCCAAGAGGGGATTGATACCCTTACAAAAAGAGGAAATGACCAGAGTTCTCTCTTTCTCCCATATGTGAGGACACCACCCACAAACACACAGCCACTTGCAGACCACACAGAGGGAGGGCCCTTGCTAGACACTGAATTTGCCTACACCTTGACTCTGGCTTCTCAGCCTCCAGAACCATGAGAAATGTGTGTTTGTCGTTGAAATACCACCTGTTGGTGGTATTTTATTACAACAACCCAGCCTGATGCAAGCCATATTAATATAAAAGTAATACAGATGTAAAATCATTAAAGACAATGAAAATGGGTGCTGTTGGGTGGCACCTGTGGCTCAAGGAGTAGGGCGCCAGCCGCATATACCAGGGTCAGTGGGTTCGAGCCTGACCCTGGCCAAAACTGCAAAAAAAAAAAAAAAAAAGGGTACTGTAAAGCAGGAGAGTCCAACAGTGAAAATAAGGAGTTTGTAGCATCATTAAATACTGGGGATTCTGGCACTGTGTTTACCAGCACCATACCTGATACCAAATGTGTGTGGGTTTTTTCTTCTCCAACTCTTCAGGCACCAGCTGTGTGTCCAACAATTCAATTCAACTCTATCACCATCTACCTGGAGTTAGCATTGCATCACTGGATGAAGGGCTCAGTCCCACCGTCAAGGCTGCTTCCACGTCAGAGGCCAGTCACCTGTGTCAGGTGTCCCATATTTCTGACTGATAAGCTGTAAATCAGGGGTTCCTAAAACCCCCTTCTCAAGTTCAAGAATTTGACAGAACAACTCAAAAGCTCAGGAAAGGACTGTACTTACTATTATCAGCTTATTATAAAGGGTATAACTCAGGAACTACCAAATGGAAGAGATGCTTAATGACAAGATATGTGGGAAGGGGACAGAGCTTCTGTTCCTTCTCTGGGTGCACCATCCTGCCAGCACCTCCTTGAAAGCTCTCTGAGATCTTGGTGTTTAGAGGTTTTGATGGAAGTGTCATTACCTAGGCATGATTGATTGAATCACTGGCCATTGTTGATGGGCTCAATTTCCAGCCCCTCTTCTTTCCATAGATATTGAAGGGTGGGGATGAAATTTACAAACCTCTAATCCAGTGGTCCCCAACCTCTTTGGCACCAGGAACTGATCTCATGGAGGACAGTTATTCCACAGAGGTGGGAGGCAGTTCTCGGGTGGTTATGTGAGTGATGGGGAGCAGCTGTAAATACAGATGAAGCTTCACCCACCACTCACCTCCTGCTGTGCAGCCTGGTTCCTAACAGCCTGCTGACTGGTACTGGTCCACAGCTGCAGCTGGGGACTGCAGCTCTAATCCTGCCGTGGTCTGCCTGGTGACCATCCTGAATCCTGAAGCTATCAGGGGAAGCCAACCCACCAGTTATCTCATTAGCTTCCAAAAGGCGTTCCTCACTCTCAAGAGTCCAAGGGCCAGGAACTGAGGACAAGGACCAAATATTTATATTTTTATGATCACAGGAGTTTGAAAAGCAAAACATACTGTTAGATGCTGGGAGGTGGGGGTAGGATCACCCTGAGATGGATGTGAGTGGGGGCTGGGTCTCTGTGTAAGCCCCAAGGAAGTTTGGTAATCATTAAGTTTAATGAATGCTCTGTGAGGGCATCCCAGGCAACCTGCAAAACATGCATTCCATGGTTAAACAAGTTGGCTAAAAGTTGTATACCATATGATCTGGAAGTTTCATGCTGCTTTTTAGCACATTAGAGGGTCTGACAAGTTTTAGAGGAAAGATTAAACACATTTTTGTCAGCACTCCCCAAATCTATTTGTCTCCAGAATCCATTTTTTCATGGTACGTGTATTTACATTCATTCAACAAACATTTATTGAACATCTGCTACTCAACACTGTGCTATGAAAGGTGGTCGGTCTAGAGAACACGGTTTGAGACATGATGATCTTGTCCAACCTCTGCATTTCTTTTTTCAGGTGGGGATATTAAGCTGATGAATAACCAGGTTTCAGTAAAGGGAAGAGATTAAAGAGTGAGGCTGAAAAAGGGGTGCAATTTCCACCGGGAAGTCAGTGGAAAACATCTACTGAAGGATAATGGAAATTGATAAGATGGATGTCAGGAAGTTTGGGAGGCAGGTCCATTTTTTCTGGGAGTGGCAGGTGGAGATAAAGGAGCAGAGCAGGATTAAAGCACACACGTCTCAGTGATGAGGAGAGTTGTACCTGGAAGACAGTTACATTTATGAAGTTGGAGAGGAAGAAAGGCTGGAAATTAAACAGAGAAACACACACACATACTCCCATACTCCAGGAAGCCCCAAAGCTGGCAAGAGGCTGAAGATAAAAGGTTCACCTGATACTTTCTTAGCATTGTACCAGACTCTCTGGGTGCGGCAGACATGAGGGACAGAGCCTTCTTCTGGGACTCCGTGGAAGAGGTGGTCAGCCTCAGCTCCAGGACCAATCATCATTTGTGTCCCAAGCATAGTTGGGTTATTTCAGAGGTCACATGACCTCAATCTTTGGGACCAGCAGAATGTAACACAAGATATGTAACAAAAATCTTTTCCGTGCAGAGAGACTCTCAGCTCTCCATTGTAGCCAGGGAGAAGGAAAAAAAGTTTTCTCAAGCCAGTGGAAGAGGGAAAAACAGACATAAAAGCTCCACCATGCTGATAAGTGAACAGTGAAGAGAAGCCCTTGTAGGAAGTCCCTTCCTGCGGAGGGAGCACTGATGTCGCCAAGCTATGTCTGCAGGTTCCTCTCACTGCTCTCATCACTTGAACACCAGCGGGTGTCATTAAGATATCAATTTTAGTCAGGTATATCTGCATTGGCAGTTTAATTACGTCTGGGGAAGGCTCAGTATTTATTCATGGGTGATCTTGAGTAGTTTGTCAGGCTCTAGCCTGCAGATAAAGAAGTGGTGCCCAAGGAATGCTAATGTTCCCCTGCCTGCCGTTTGACAAACACACATGCCACTTATTACTAAACTGATTATTTCAATCATTAACAACACATACATCAGCCTCCTTCACCCGAGATTGCCACGTGCATTCATCTTTTCATAAACAATTATCTGACAAGGGCGCTGAGGATTGATGTCCTAGGGGGAATTGCCCAACTCGGGTCAGCCCCAGGATGCAGCAGGCTGAACACTCCTGTTAGAATCATTATTTCGTTAATCAGATTAGGACAATAACCCATCGAGTGAGCACCATGTTCATAAACAATCACCAATCAGGGTTCCTTTTTGTCACCCATGGTGGTGGCTGCAGTGTTTTTTTTTAAGAGGATGAAGCTTTGCAGATCCCCTTGGAAAACCTGTATCTTTGCTCACCCCATCACCCGCCCCATCTATAATAATTACTCTTATTCCAAGGAGCAGGGTGCAGGAGAGGCCGTGGGTTTGTGGAGGCACCATCTGCCTCTTATTGCTCACCTGAGTCACAGCCTCCTGATTCCCTGCTCCACAGCAGTGAGGGCCAAGGAGCTCACACAAAGAGGCCGGGCTGTGCCAGACGGGGCCTGCACAGTGATGAATGAAAGAACCAGCAAAGAGCATAACTGCTCCAGGCAGAGAGCCCTTCCTTCAAAGGGTGACTCACAGAAAAGGCAGTTTCGCCTTCCTTGTGGGAAAGGTCATCCCAGACCCTGCAGCCCAAGGACTTGCATTTGTTTCTCTGCATCATACCGATTTGGAAAAAGAGAACAGTTTATTTTCACTTGGGCTTTTTGTCATCATCTGATAGAAGTCTGATAGTTGCAAACTTCCCAAGTTTGGGTTTTTAATGATTCTATAGGATCGCCTTTTCAAGAGACACACAGTTATATTTTTTAAAGCAAAACCAAAGGAAAAAAGTATGCATTTCTATTATATGACTGGGAAGCATTCATATAATGTTTTCCTGCCTCTCCTCAGAATATTTTCATTCGACGGTGCATTTGGCATGGTGATGATGATGGTTTCCACTCCTGTAAGGCTTCAGTAATACATTCTTTTTTGATTTTCACAAAAATTGAGGGTTTTTTTTTAAAAAAAGAAAGAAAAAGATTTTGTTTTTGAGATTAAGAGAATTTCTGCAACTCTGCCAAGATGGTGAGCCTGTCAGTGGTAAGCCTTGGTGAGTGGGTTGCTCAATCTTACATTTACCACATTAAAATTATCATAGAGTCACGATATTCCAACATTCTGTTTGATGCTTCAAAATCCAGATAAATGCTTATTTATGTGAAGAGATATCACCTCCTTTTTGTTATATAGCTCATTCTCATTCTTCTTTAGAAGGACTTTATTGGTGAAAAAAAATTCTTTCAAGAATTGAGCCAAAATCTTTATTTTTAAAAATTTCCAACCATTTCTAGATTTCCTTGTAGGTACACAGAAAGAAACTCTGATTTTCTACATAGAAAGCCCTCTCTTCAGGTATTGAGACAGACATACTATGTCCTACAAACTTCTCTTCCTCAGGATAGTTCCAAATATTGAAGGTAGGAGGTGCTATATCAGTCTGCTTAGCCTATGTTAGAGGAAAACTCAGTTCTTTATCTCTACTCTCACACACCACTTCGTACAACACTTCTGACACTACTGTCTTTTCCACTAGACACCTGCTGGGTGTCTTTCATTCAATTATGACAGCGTCAGATCCCACAGGTTAAGAACTCGGTTCTACAAGACTGCCCCCCTTTCAGATGCCGGTCTCAGGTAGTAGGTGGTCACTTCTCCTTCTGATAGACTAGCTATAAATCAGGAGTTCCCATGACTGCCTCCTCAGGTTTGATTAATTTGCTAGTGGGCTCAAGGAACTTAAGGAAATACTTTACTTTTATTTAACCATTTGTTATGAAGGATATCATGAAGGGTGCAGATAGCCAGATGGAAGAGATTCATGGGGTGAGATGCAAGGGAAGGGGTATAGAGGTACACCCTCCAGAAGCTTCCGTAGGTTCAGCTACCTGGACACTTTTAGAACCCAGTCCTGTTTGGTTCTGATAGAGGCTCATTACATAGGCATGATAGATTAAATCACTATCCATTGGTGATCCCCTCAAACTTCAGCTTCTCTCTCTGCTCCAGAGAGGAGTATATGGAAGTGGTTGGTTTCCCCTGGCAGCCAGTCCCCATCCTGAGGGTATGTGGGAGCCCCCAGCCACTGGTCATTTCATTAGCAGACACAAAGACACTTACCACTTAAGAGAGCCCCAGTGTTTCAGGAGCAGAGCCAGGAAACAGTCTGTCATAGCAAAGGACCAGAGACTGGGTGGCGGAAACTATAAAAATTTATTTTCTCACAATTCTGTAGGTTGGATGTCCAAGGTCATGGTGTGGACAGGGTTTATCTCTCTTGAGGCCTCTCTCTTTGGCCTTCTTGCCATGTCTTTAAGTGGCCTTTTGTTTGTGCAGGCATTTTCCTGATATCTGTTTCTCTTCTTATCAGGATATCAGTTCTGTCAGATCAGAACCCCATCCTTCTGGCCTCATTTAACCCCAAGTACCCCCCTTAAAGCCCTATCTTCAAATGCAGTCACATTGCTAGTTTAATATGCCAATTTGGGGGGACACACAATTTAGTCCCATGACAGGTGCTAATTAAGTCAAGGCCTCCATTTATTCAGTGTGTTTTATTAAATGTACAGAAACCAGAGAAAGCCAGCATGATTCTCAATTGGAAGGGTTTTCTGGAGGTGTATGAATGATCTGGCCTCCACCTTCTTTCTTCAAGTAACTTTCAGGATTTGTGTCTTCTGAATGAATGTGACCTACGAATGCGACCTATGAATAACCAACGGATGAATATCTGACCAAGATGTTTCAAAGCTCAACCTAAAACAACATTGAAAATTATCAAGACTGTGCCAAAGGATATGGTTCCGCTAAAGAAAGAATGTTCTTAAGGAGCACAAGTCTCTTGGAACTTAACTCTTCTGCAGCACAGGATGTAAAATTGGAATGACCTCCCTCTCAAATCTCAGAGAAATGGGACTCAGGCCTTGTTTTCTTAGAATAAGTCTGGAAGATGGAGAAGGTGATTATATAAACTGGCCTTTCCATTCCCAACATGTATACCAAGAACAAGTGAGACAGTGATAAATTACTCAGGACGAGGTTAGAATAATTTAATAAAAAGAGGTGGAAATGGGGTCTTTAATTCCTAACCTTTTGAGCTGTGGCTAAAATCCATTAATAGAACATGGATTAAGAGTCCAAAATAAGATTACTCAGGGTCACCTGCCAGTGAATCACTCTGGCACTTGGATGAGAATTAACATCTGAGAATTCTTTGAAACTTTATGGCTGGAATTTTTCTTTCCCCCTAGCTTGGCTTCTTTTGTAGTCTTAGCCTCTTAGCCAAAGAGATAGGAAATCTTTGGCATCTATTCAAAAACTCATTCAAACCACAGGGTAGAACTTTAAAGGAGGCCTTTGGGGATCTATGGGGTCAGTCTGAGTAGTTTATATCATAGCTTTCAGTTAAAGAAATTCTTTTACAGCATCAGTAGGGAGAATTATATCACAATGTATAAATAGATTTAGCAGGATTTACAAATCCACATGTGTTCCCTAAAGCAGTAGTTTCCAAATATTCGATGACCTTAGAACTCTTAGTTCAAATGAAATTTTGCACTGAAGTAAAAATGAATGAAACTGATAAAAAGAGAGTTTCTCTGTTTAAATAGGGGATGTGAAGTCTCAGAGACCACCTGCCTTTTCTCTTTGCTCTTTTGGGCAGCCCTTAAGGGGAACAGATGCCAAGATCTTCTAAGAAGATAGATTGAATGCTTTTTTCTCTATAAGACTCTCATTCTATAGTGAATTTCTCTCAATGAACCACAAAAATGTGTGCACGAAAGCTGATCATTAAATATTAAGTCAAACCTCTCCTTAAGTTTTGAAAAATATTTAAAAAATGATATGTGGCCTTCCAACATAAATGTAGAGATGAAAGGAAACAGATTTTTTCCTAACAGCAGAGCACTTTAAAGTCTTTGACCATTTAAAGTAAACTGCTGACAAAAAGGTGTGTTTTATCAACTGAGCATGCATTTTTAATTTATCAAATCACACAATGTTGGAGATGGAAGGGAACTTGAAATTGAAATCCAGTAAGATAATTACATAAAAGTCCTTTGGAACCTATAAAATCTTTTGCAAGAACAAATAATGTTGATGATGTTCAACCCCTTCTATTACCTAGAACTTTGATGTGCCTTTCATGTTCAGCCTCCAGCCCCTTTGCAAGGACTTAAAATGGGAAAAAAACATCCTTCCCAGTGTCAAGCAGCCTGCCAGTGACATGGATAACACCAGAACATTATAGATTGTTGCTTGTGAACATGGTGATGAGTCATAAAATCCTACCCTGTTTACCTGAAAATAAGACAGTGTCTTATTTTAAGGTGTGCTCCCAAAGATGCGCTAGGTCTTATTTTCAGGGGACGTCTTATCCTTCCTGTAAGTAGGTCTTATTTTCGGAGGATGTCTTATTTTCGGGGAAACGGGGTAGTAATCAGTGGTCAATCAGAAAGCGTAAAGAAACCAGCCAGGTACAGTAGCTTATGCTTGTAATCCTAGTGTGTTTGGAGGCTAAGACAGGAAGATCACTGGAGTCCAGGAAGTTGAGACCAGCCTAAACAACGTGGCAAGACCCGGTCTCTACCAAAAACAAAAGGAAAAGGAAATATACAATAAATTGTTACTAATTAAAAGACATTAGAAAGGAACCATTTACTTTCTCTTGCACAAAAAAGTATTTCCTTTATACTTTAGCTGGATCCCAAGGAGTTACTTTTTGTTCAAACTTGAAAGATGAGTCTATAAGTCTGGATCTACAAGTCCAAAACATGTTTAATAGAAAGAATTAGACTTATTCACTAATGGAGACCAAACTTGGGTACACAGGGGCACCCTCTCTTTATAGCTCTACAGTGATAAGTTTGGGAAATATGGATGGAATTTAATCTTGTGTGTTTAGGGGTGAGCATCTAAAATCAGGATAATAGGTAAAGATTGTATAAAATCAGAATTACCTCTGAGAATCCCTCAGACTCTTTAGAAACTCAAAGACCAATCACATGTCATCTTGTCTATGGAAATTTTGCTGACATGTTCTTTTTCCTGTGATATTAGAAGCCAGGGTCTCTTTTGAATTGAGGAAGGCAGCATAAATAAAGATGTTTTGTTTTCTTTGTGGTTGATGGTTGTTGAGGAATTGCATGTGATCTGATTTCCATACAAGTTTCCTGTGTTACCCACAAATTCACAGTGAAAGAACTAACTTGAAACTTAATTTAATTTGAAATGAGGATGTATTAACAACTATGCAGTGATGTTTAAGGAGTGAGATGAGTTTTGGCAATGCCGCTAACCTGCGAAGTGGAATTATGGAGGGTGACCACTAACTCCCCCAACCGACAGTTAGTACCTTCATCCATGCAAGGATCTGGATTAAGAAGAATATTGGGAGTTGGTAGAGTTGATTGTCTTCATAGGTCTTCCAGCATTCTTCCCATCCATATGGGTGGATTCCACTTCTCCCTTCAAGACATGGAATGTAATTGGGACCATTCATGTTGGAACTCAGCTGAACTTGTGACTTCTTTGGGCAGCAGAATGAGGCAGCAGTGCTGTTGTGTCACTTCCAGGCTTAGCTACTTAAGGGTTTGGCAACTTCTTCTTTGGCTTACATGAAGACCTGAATCACCATTTAAGGAGCCCAACAACTTGGTCGCTCCCCAGCTCTTTAACCACTGCAACTGAGGATCCATATGTGTTAGCAAAGCCATATCGAACATTCTAGCCTCAGCTGAGCTTCCAGCCAAATAAAGCTGAATGACTCCAGGTCATACCAGAGAGAGCAGAAGAATGGCTTAGTTAAGCCCTTCCTACATTTCAGAATCGTAAGCAAATGAATGTTTTGTATTGTGTTAAGCACGATGTTTTTGGGTGCTTTGTTATACAGCCATAGATAACAGACAGGTGGGCAGGACATTTCTGATAGATTTTGTTTTGTAGACTCTTCATTCACCACTTTCCTCCCTCCAGATAGGCTCTTCTGCTTTGGTGTCTTCTGATGTCTATAAACTTGATGAAACAAAGCAAAAACAAAAACACATGAGGCTTTCCATGGTGGAGTCTGCATGGTCTTCCCTTCCACACAAATTATGGGGCCCGAGTCTGTTGATGCTCTCACTTTGTAGGGGTAGTCAGAAATGCCAGTCATGTTTCATAAATGTCGCATTTCATACAATTATACCGACAGTTGGTTTTTAATATCCATCTCAAAGGAAGGTAGTGACAGGTGGACCACAATTACTTTCTAAAGAATTCAAAGTCTCAGGGAGAAGGGGGTGGTGATAAGGATCAGAAATGGGAAATGAGATAATTAATAAGATAAGTAGGGTAAACCGAGTCCCTTTCTAGGAGAAGAAAGTGCTACTGTGAAAATAGCAAGAGACAACTTCCTCTGATGGCTTGCAAAATGATTGAGTCCACCTCTCTCGCTGGCAATCTGGATGGCTTGGAGTCAGTCAGCACATGAACCATTTTAGTCAAGAAATTTGTTTGAAAAAAGAAAAAAAAAGTTGAATCACAATCTAAACACAAAGCATATCCAGGACCACAGTGAACCTCATTCTGTGAAAGTCAGTTGCTAGATGTCTGACCATGAGGTAGTAAGACACGCTTCTGTTAAATCAAAAAACACTAGAAAAGTGACATGTCACTTAAAGTACACACATGTAGCACTGACAGACCAACTAGATGTTTCTTGATAGAAAGCACCTTTTAAAACCCTGACAGGGTAAATCATTCTGCTAAAGAATGTTTATTGCATTAGTTGAAAACTCAAATTAAATTCAGTGATGTTGCCTCCTAAGAAATCACTAAAGCCTGGATTTTAACCTTATAGGAATAACCTTATAGGAAGTGGAGGCTGATGAAATAAAGAGTTCTTATTACTTTCATTACCTTGGAATAACCTTCTACCTTTGAACTCTAGTAAAATGCTTCACCTCTGCCATCTCCTGTCCTCCAGTGTACCTATACTCTCAGTTGCTAAGTGTCTGGTGGAAATTTTCTAAGAGTTTTCATTGGGGAATCAGTTGCTTTTAATACTTGAAAAAAAATTGAACGGAAGGATTCAATTACTCATGTGAAAAATGAACCTTCCGCCCAAGGTTTGGCCACTGTGGGTATGCTTGTTTTAAAACTGAATTATAGATGCAATACTTTTGCCAGAGACACAGGCATTAATTTTCCTCAAACCATTCAAGATTGGGAGGACAGAATAGGAGGGAGGAGAGAGAAAATAAGATAATAAGAGCTTCACATTGATTTATTCACCTTTGTGCAAAATAATGGTGACAAGAGGGAGACTGCCCCAGGAGCCTGGAAGAGAGATGGCAGGTTTGTGAAGGGAAGGGTTGCAGGGCAGGCTGCCAGACAGAAAGTCGGATTGTTGTTCTTAGATAATATAAGCCCGTTTCATTTCTCTAGCTGCTTTATGAAAATACATATGCATAAAATCCGCCACATGATGTAGTCAGAGTGAACGAAGGCCACTCTGTTTACACAGGAAAGGGTTGTGTATCTAACCCGCCTGTCTGTTAGCTCATTCCTTTAATAAAGATAAACGGGCCTGGGCACAGCGGAGCTGAGGCTGTGATTCCAGTGTGTTTGCTTCCGGTAGCGCATGAGAGATTGACTCACAGCTCGCCTGGGGCAGATGGATGGATTCTCTGAGGCACAGAGTTGATGCCACATGGAAGTCTGTGAGCTATCAGAGAAGGTCCCGTCCTTCCAAGACCTGATGTCAGATCACATAGTGTGTGTGTAGGAGAGAGAAACACTGGACCAGGAGTCTGTGCATCCCTCCCTCCATTTTTACCATCTGTTACAGCCCCTATTTACCCCTTTTTATCACCCCTTTGGCTTTTTTGGCAAGACAGGGAAAGTCGATTGGGAGCACTAACTAGTTCCATTCAGGTCCAACTTCATCATTTTCAGGGCCCAGCACAATAGGAAAATGTAGGGCTCCTTGCTAAATAATAATTTTAAAAAATCATTAAGAATTTTCAGACTGTGATGCCAGAGCAGTGAACCTAGGGGAGAGCACTTTGAAGCAGGGGGAACCTTTGAATACGAGTTCTGTGGGACTGCACGGGTCACATGCCCGTAAATTCCGTCCTGGCTCCGTGATTTTGTGATAAGAAACTTCTTATTGGGAGCTGTTAGTTTCCACGTGTTAAAATAAGTCACTTGGAAGGGATCGGCGGCTTTCATCCCAGGGATGTTAAACACGGGTAGGGACAGTTCGCAACATTGCCGGTGGAGCTGGGGGTTCTTTGTGTTATGGAGAACACTTTATTCCCTTTCCTGTCCCTGGAACCATGTGCCTGTGCAGGAGGGATGCATACTCTCTTGGGAACCCAGGAAGTGGGGTGCCTATGGCCATGGTCTCATGGAGCAAAATAAAACATATTAACATGGAGTAAGTGTATTTTCTCCTATCAATAAAAGGAAATTCGGTTCATTCAGGGTATTAAAAATTAGTACTTGCCTTTCTTCTAAAACAACTTAAAATCTCTTCTTGTCCCCGAACAGAAAATTTTTAAAATGAGCATAAGCTCATTTATCTTGGAACTGACATTGTATGCAAAGTTGGCGGGCTTATGTTTGAAAGGAGACCTTGAAGCCTAAATGCCTCCCTTAAAGCTTGAGCTCTGAAGTTGAACTTCTGGGAGATGTCAAATGACAACGGTGGGTGTGGGAGTATAACCTTTCTTGCTTTGACCCTAGTAGTGTCGCTAAACCTAAGCATAAAACTTCGACTAGTGAGTTCTGAGAAATATCATTCTGTGTGCAACAGCTGAAAAATGAGTAACCCCGTGAGTCTCTGCATCATTTAGGGAAGGGTCTGGAGTCATCAGAAAAATGTTGGTATTTTCATTTCTGGCTATAATGAGAAAAATCTAGCACAATTCGGTGGCTTTGCTCTTTCTCCCTTTTCCACACCCCAGAGTGTAGCCAACAGGTCAGTCAAGGCTCAGAAGGCCTTCATCGGCACAGGGAAAGCTATCTCATAGGAAATTCCCATTTTGCACAAAACAAATGTGTTCCAAACTGACAGATAATTTGGCTTTTTTGGCAAGACAGGGAAAGTTGATTTTGGAGAACAGACATCCCAATACATTTGACCTATTTTTACTTTCATTTTCTTTATCTGTGCATTGAACAGATGTAGTTGATCCACCTTATTCACAGATTTGTGTTTGTGAATTTGCCTACCTGCTAAGATTTCTCTGTAGCACGGTACTTGCAGGGTGCTCACCATCATCCGTGGACACGCTCAGAGCTGCGAAGAATTCGAGTTGCTCAGCGTTTACAGCCGAGCTTGGATGCAGGGACATTCCACCTTCCTGTTTCAGCTTCCATGCTATTACTGTCTTTTTTAACCATCTATTTGGGAACACATTTTTAATTTTTTTTTTGGTGACTTCATTGTTTAAAATGGCCCCAAGGGTAGTGGTGAATTAGGATTAGTGTTCCTAAGTGCTAGAAGGCAGTGAAGGGCCCTGCAGAGAAGATACTTGTGTCAGACAAGCTTCCTTCAGTCATGAAATATAGAACTGTGGGCCATACATTCAATTCTAATGAATTAACAATATATGTTAAATATAATATCTTAAACAGAAACATAGTTTGACAAAATGTTGTGACCAGAAACTCATAGGAATCTAACTCTACGTTTCCTGTAGGAGCAAAGGTTCAGTTTTCCCTAATGAACGTTTGGGGCAACATTATAGAACAAAATTGGTGGGAAAAGTGAGAGCCTACTATGTATGTGGAGAGTCCACTGTGTTCCATGCCTGGAAGGATACCAAGTACAGCAGACGGTATCCTGCCTTCAAGGAGTGTATCTCAGAGCAACAGCTGCTATTTTTGAGTCCTCATTCTGAGCACGTTAAATACTGTATCTGCTTTAATTCTGTGGGCAGTGCTGTGAGTTAGACATTAGCCCCCGGCATAGAAACAAAGGCTCATGTTATCACAACTGGACGAGGACTCCACTGTGTGTTCATCCTCCACTTCTACCTTCCTAGTCAAGGAGAAGACCCCCGGCAGATTGTTGTCTCATAACAGGACTGCAATGCTGGTGATTGTTTGAGGTCTATTGGATTGAGAGAAAGGAAAGCACCAACATAGATATTTCTGTCTAGTTTTCTCAAAAACACCAATTTCACCCTAATTTCTTTCTCCGGCTCTCTCTGAGATTTCCATGAAAATGCTCTCAAAGAAGCTCTCCTGGGATTTGTAGTCCTTTGCATAGTAAGTCCTTTCTCTTCTAATTTGTTGCATTAAATCTAAGGCAGGGATTTTAAACAAGTAAGAAAAGAACTTCAAACTATGATCCTTGATTATAATAAATATAACGTAACATTTTTTGTTATTGTTAACCCATTTGATCAATGTATAGACCATATCTAAAGCTTTAGGTAGGTGTTGCCAGGAAAGTAATGTATTTCTATTCTGATACAATCAGATTTCTTCTTTTAATTATTTTGATTTTAACCCTTGCATTGACTATAACCAACCTCAAATGACAGACACATCCAGAGTTACCTTTAAACACTAATAACTTTTTGGATTTTAAGTATTCTTTGTGTATTTCTTTTTTCTTCTCTTCTCTTTAAAAATGTGAGAACTCACTCTGGTCTGTATCTAGTCTTTTTCCATTCCAAAGAGGACTTAGAAAAATAGCATTTTCTGTTCCTTCAAGGTCCATGTAAGGATAAAATAAGATAACCTATAAAAATCACCTAAATTGTATGTGGATTATAGGAGATACTCATTAAATACTAGTTTTCTTATACTCCCCTTATTAAGCAATTTAATTTCCATTTAGCAGTAGAGGATATTTACGAGACTAGTGTGTGAATGAGAAAAGCTAACTGTGTAGCTATAACTGCGTAAATAACCTTATAGATGTAGAAACTTTTACAGATTACAGACTCCCCTCACCACCCCTGCAACCCAATTAATTTTTTTGATTAATTCTTACAGCAATTCTATGAAAAGGATGTAGTAGGTGCTATTGCCATTTTTTGTTTGTTTATTTGTTTGGTTGGATTTTTTTTTTTTTTGTAAGATGATGAAACTGAGGTCTAGGGCAGAGGAGATTACTCAGGATAACATAGAGATGTCATTAAAAAATCACCTGTTAGATTTCCTTCATTTTCATTCTGAGTCAAAACATGTATATATAGAGGTGAGTGTATAATATATCTAACCATATTGCTTATTAGTTGCAAATACGTCTTGGAAATATTCAATGGAACTGATAAAAACCACCAAGATCTGACTTCTGCACACTGCCTTCTTGTGCTCTGTCTTCTGCCACCCAGATGTCCCTAATTTCAGACATTTGTCTGATGGGACTACGGAAAATGCCTGTCTTTTCCCATCTGAGTTCCTTTCAACAGACACTGAAGAACTGCTTAACTCTGTCATAAACTCCTGATACCCAGATTTCTTTTCTGCGTTGATCTCTGCTTTGTTCTACTTTCATTCTGACCCCTCCTTCGACCTTGGGCTCTCTTGGAAAATTCATTTCCTCACCACATTGCTTTGAGCTCCTTGTTCCCAGGTCTTCAGCTTGCTTCTAAAGCTCTAGGCTTTGTTTTCTGATGTCTGCAACTTGAGCTTACTTGGAACTTGCTCCTTTGCCAACTTGAACTCCAAGCATCTCTCTGGCCAGGTCCTGATCTTTTCGTTGTTACTTTGTTAACTATGGTGCTTCTACCTGTGGTTGCTCCATGTTATGGGAGGACAGTCAGATCCTTTGCAAATGCGATTGCAAATGAACACATGTACAGCCAGCACTAGCCTCAGCATGGGAGAGCTCTCTGCAGCAAACCCTATGTTCCAGTTCAGCAGCCCCCTCTCCAGCCATAACGGAATTGCCAGAGAAGTCACTGGTGAGCTAAGGCCGTGCCTGTGCCCCCTCAAAGTGGGCTCCTGCAACTCATCTGGCTGATTGTACTTGCAAAGAGGCTCGATTTTCAACTCTAATTACCAGCCGCTAATTCAAGCCTGGCCTTCTGATCATTCATCTTTTAAGTGTTCAGCTTCTGAGGCCCATTTGGTTCCCTGTCCCCCTCTCTTTTCCTTCCACCTCCCCTTGATGTGGCCAGAATAGTTAACTCAGACAATTAGTAAATGCTGAATCATTGAGTCAGTGAATGAAGCAAGTGTCTGTGTGAGGTATACAACTTCCTGAGTGGGTTTAATGGAAGCCTAAAGAGATTTTTCACAGATTCATGGGTTTTCAAAGGAGAAATTTGCATATTAATAAGAAGCTGTTCAGACTGATTCCCTTAATGTGTTTGGAGTAAGTATAATTAAATGTCAAGGGAGATATATCATGAAGTAATGAAGCTGAAGCCAATTTATCAAAAATAAGGTCTGGAGAGAGACATTTCAAATAATAAACAGTTCTCTAACCTTCCTTTTTAAGGTGATTTGCTTAGTCTGGGCCAAGATTTACATGGTTTTTGAGACTCAATTCAAACAAAGATGCTGGGAACTGTGTGGGGATAGGGAAGGAGAATGGACAGTTTTCCTATTCAAATTTATAACATTCAAGGAAATCTTTCCTGTCTTTTAAAGGGAACAAAACCTACTTAGTTTTCCTGTCTTAGATATTGGGGTGTGGGTAGGATCTGCATCCCACCACACCCCCACAAACACACCTGCCATTTGCAAGCTCCTGTTCTGATGACAAGGAAAGTAATATGGAAAGGTGGTGAGTTCATTTGGAATTATAACTGTAGGAAAAATTGATGAAATCTAACCCTTGGTCCTCTCTTCTGAAGAGTGAGCTATTCACTAATGAATGTGTCTATAGAGCTGGCCATTCTTTAAACAAACTCAATCCATGCGCTGTTTTGAATTCACTTAGGAGGGAGGTCGCCATAGAATTACACACTCATCTTTTAATGACTTATTTCCCAAATGTTGCACTGAATTAGTCAAGAAATCCAGGCTCAAATAATAGATAGATGCTCCTAAATTTGGATGACACTGAAGCGACCTCAGGAGTAGTTGCCTGGATGGTCAAATGGAACATTCAGAAGCATTTTGACCTGTTTCTCAGAATATGAAAGCCACTGGGCTCATTTCTAGCCAGAGTAGAGGGATAAAGACCCTCCGTGGCCCATCTCAAAGAGGTCTGAGGGGACTAGAGTTGATACTGCAAAACCGCTGGGCAGAACACAGGGCATGGCTGCCTTGTACTCACTGATCACACTAGAAAAATAAAAAGCCACATACACAAAACAGAGAGGTTGAGTTGTTTACACTTGTACTAATGGATCATTGTGCTGACTGTGACCTTGAGTGGGATAAAGCATAGAAAGGCCATGATTCAGGAAGACAAGCTTTTGAAGCACCGTTTAAGTGGTGGGTCTTGGCAGGTTCCCCCAAGTCCAACAAAGGGAGCTGACCTTGAGAAGCATTGAGAAGAATTTATTTTGTTTTGCATTTAGATTAATTACATACAGTTTTTAAAGGTTAGTTGGGATCCACTGCCTTTGTAACAGGACTGCCTTTGACATCTGCCTGTCTTAGGTTGCAGTCCTCCAACTCCTTCTCATTTGGGTAAGTTTGGACAAGAACCTCTCTAGACATTAGCGCTGTCCTTTTAGAAGCAGGGATAATAACATACGGCTTGTTTTGTCAGGATTAGGGATAGTATGTGAACTGACTACCCTGCTGTTTGTATCATTGTGACTGTTGTGACTGTCATCTGACTTATGACTTCATGAAGCCATCTTTTTTTGGCTTACTATTTGTAGACATTCTTTATGCTTAAAATGATTAGAGATGTCAAGCCTTGTAATTTCTTCTTTACTTCATTCAAAGCTAAAAGTCAGAACCATATTTTGGTGTGTTGAGCAAAGTATGTCTGAACAAGAGAGTTCCTTGGGAACTTTCTGTTGCCTCTTTTCAGAGCAACAAAGAGGGAGGTATTTCCTTCTTGGAAATCAAGCCCCTGGCCACTCCCCATTTCCTAACAGCTGATTTACAACTCCCCCCACCCTACCTATCTGTGTGTGCATGTGTATGTGTGCGTGTGTGTGTGTGTGTGTGTAGATAGGTAGATTGATTGATTATGTTGTAGTTTCAGATTTTTGTGCCACTAGAATTCATTATTCTTCATAAAAAAAAAATTTGTTGCCAACTCTCATTATATGACACAATCCATGTGAACTCAATGGGAGGAGACTCTATAACCCTTCTCTCTTAGCCACCCTCACACTTCATAGAGTGACCTTAAAACATATCCAAGGAATGTCTCCTGTTGTTTGCAAATTTTGATGTGAAATGCTTTGAACTCCTGAAAGTCACCCTACAAAATGTCCCCTGTAATGTTACTTTAATAATGTTCATGAAAAGTAGGAGGATTTTGTGATCAAATGCGAATGGGAAATGAATTGAACAAACCTAAGTGGATTTTTTACAGTGGACTTTCAAGGGCTGTGAACCTCCCAAGGTTCACTGTGAAAATCCAATGGGATTTGTCATACATACTGTTTCCCACATCACCATGACCATAGAAAGCATCTGTTATGAAAAACCCACAGGACTGTGTGCTCTTTAGAACACAATTTTGAAAATACTGTACTTTCTTTTTAACTAAAGCAAATTATGATTTATAAAATAAAACCTTATTTAGGATGGATAGTATTCCTTGTTAGAATTTGATCATAGTCTTAAGGAAGTTATTTTAGGATTCCCCCCGCCTCCCATAAGCAAGTCCTTTTCTTCACCTGAATAAGTAGTCAGTAACAGGAATATTAACTGACGTTTTATTTTATGAAAACATAGGCCTAGAGGATGAATTTCACGTGATAGATTGGTGTTATGATATGATTGATTTTACTCTGCCATGGGACAAGCAATTCATTCTCTCCCTAACAAATAGCAGGTGCTAGTTGTTCAAGGAAACCACCTACATAGAAGTGAAATATCTTTTTTAGGGCTGTCAAAAAATACTATACTATGGAATGCTCCATATTTTAACACCGTGTCTAGCTCATTAGTCTCCCAAAGCTACCATTTTCCTTTATCAGAGTCTACAAACCAATGGGGGTGTGTATGTAGGGCATTTGTGAAAGTTGTTTATCTTGGATTCCATATTTCCCAGCTGCACCTTCCCTGTGCAAGTCCGTCCCCTCCTGCTCTGCACACACCATGCATTACCTATGGTCCCACATCCTGCCTCTTCATATCATGGTGCCTCTGTGCTTGTGTCCATTTGAAACACCTGCTTTCTTTTGTATTTCGTCTTCAAAGGTCAACTCAAATCTCATTTCCATTGAGGCTTTGTTCTCTCCTGAGTTCCTCCAGTGGTAAATTCATCACACTTTGCAGCTCATCCTCTGTCACCCGTTGGGTTCCCCAGGAAGCATATCCTGAGATGGAGTTGGAAATACAAAGGCGGGCAGCGCCTGTGGTCAGTGGGCATGGCGCGGGCCCCATATACCAAGAGTGGAGGGTTCACACCTGGCCCTGGCCAAACTGCAACAAAAAAGTAGCCAGGTGTTGTGGCGGGCACTTGTAATCCCAGCTACTCAGGAGGCTGAGGCAAGATAATCACCTAAGCCCAGGAGTTGGAGGTTGCTGTGAGCTGTGATGCCAGGCACTCTACCATGGCTGATAAAGTGAAACTCTGTCTCTAAAAAAAAAAAAGAAGAAGAAGAAGAAGTACAAAGGTGTCTTGGGGAGGGATACCTTTAAAGGAAAGGGAGGGAAACTGGCCTGGGAAGACCTCCATGTGGGCTCACTGGTTTCCCCAGCTCTCTATGGAGCAATGAAGCTCATCGTGGCAGTCCCAGGGCTGGGCTGAGCCTCAGCACCAGCACCTTGTTTCCCCGTAACCAAACTTCACCCTGAGCAAAGCCTGTGCCTCACGGCTGAGGTGGACCCCTGCCAAAAGCCCTGACAGACGGAGCAGCCAACTGACCACACTTCACGCAGCGGGATAGTAAGGTTTTCCTGATGGAGGATCAGAGCAGCACATCGCTTAGCCTGCTGCATTTCGCATTCTTTCTGTTCAGGTTTTATTCCTTGACCCATTTAGCAGAAATGCTAGAGGCAGACAGAACTGGGGAGCTGGTGCAGTGTGGTCTTCACATTTTACAGGTGAGGAAATGAAAACATTTGTTATTCCCACTGTACTATGGCTTTTCTCAGTAGTGTGATCCATATGGCATAGAACTCCAGATCAGAATCTAGTAGGTCAATTCAGTCCTTCCCATTTCGACCCCCTCATTCCAGTGACAAGCATCCCTATCCATTTATCTGGCCACCCCAGGAGGAACTGCCACTTCCCGGGGACCAAGAGGAGCAAACGACTATTTGTAGATGTCAGGTAAAAAAAAATGAGAACATTATTAGTGATACTTATACTAAGACATTTTAGCTCATGATTTATTCCCCCCCCAAAAAAAAAAGAAAAAAAGAAAGAGAAAAGAACAACCACCAATAGCATTGCCACTTTAAATATTAGGCTGTTGTGACTTGAAGTTCCTAGACAATTACAGATAATGAAAGGGAACTAAAATCCACACAGCCAGGTCACCTGCAGACATCCTTGGGAGTCTCTGAACAAATTTTCATTTGTAAAAAGAAGAAAATGAGCAGAATGGGAATAGCAGCAGAGTTTGTTTCTATTGATCCCTTGCCCTTCCTTGGAGCTGCTGGGCTACTAGTGATCTCAGATGGGTTTCCTCAGGCTCTGCTTTTTCACAGGCTCTTGGTGCTTTGTGGTGAGTGATCCTTGTGCTGTTGGCCAGGGGGCTTCTGTTGTCCCACCTGGGGTCTGCCCCATTCCCAGGGTGACTGATAATGTCTTAATCACCAAATCCAGAGCAGGTGATGTCTGCTGTCTCAGTCCTGAGGGCTCTGGATTACTTAACTCCCTCCCTAAAAGGAAACAATTTCCACATCAATAATTAAACAGAGCAATTAGGGGAATTTAAAAAGTATAATTAGATAGAATCAACTCTGTGTCCCTTGAGTATTCTCTTTTTCTTTTTCATGCTCTATTCCCTCCCTCCACTTTCTCTAAAGCATCATTTTAGGGACAAAACAGACAGGAACGTAGTTCATGTCTTTAAAGCCCAGGCAGGAAAGGAAAAAAAAAAAAAAATCACTGTAAAGGAATGAAAGAGAGGAACGGAGTGTCAGCCAGGCCCAGACAGGCGCGGTCCTGGGACTCCCGGCTTCCCACTGCACGTCCAGCAAACCTCAGCTGTTGGGGCTCAGAGAACAGACAGGGGATGGGTTATTTTAGGCTAGTGTGTGCAGTTGTGCAGGAAGTCTCTGGAAATAGGGTTCCTGGTCCCCGAAGAAGTCCAGCTGGCAACACAGTGTGCCTACAGGAAATGGCACCACCAACACCACCCCAGTAACTCTCACTTCACTCCATTCTGCCTTGTATCCTCAGGGAAGGAGCATCCAGTTTTGTTTTTGTCACCTCCAGGAATGAAAACCAATTACAGGCCAACCAGATTGTATATTATATATATACATATATATATATATCGTATTACTATATTGAACTGGGATGTTTCCTTAATTTTCTTGAAGCATCCCAGCTCAATATAGTAATACAAACCTTTTCATGTAAATCTCCCTTCTTCCAAATCCTCAGTGACATGGCTAAAGAAATAGTAACAGTGATGAGAAAGCACTGTCAGTAATGCAACAAGAGCAATCACCATCCACATACCAAGAGTTCATAAACCTTCAGTATGTAATGCAGGGAAGTCTAGACTAGGGAGAGGACAGCCGAGCCAGGAGCCACCGAAGAGAAACATGTCCTGGGCAGGATGCAGATTGGACACCCAAGGAGTCCCAGAGCTTGGTTGTGGGGCTGAAGGAGGCTGTGCTGTGATGCAGTGGCTGAGGGCAGATCCTGAGACTACCCTGGCTTGATGCCGGGGCCAGGATGTAGCAATTGATTCCCGCCTGCAGATGGCAAGGTTGGGGCCTGCAGCACTGACTCTGCAAGGCCATGCTGGCAGGCACAGCTGGGTGCTCAGTGACCGCAGGGCTCAGCTTCAGCAGAGTAGCTCCTGTGCTCACTCCCTACCTCCTCCTTGTAGGATATTTATTTGACTTTTAATTTAATAAAGTAAATCACAGAAAACAATGGTAATGTTTCCCTTCTCTCTTCCTCTGGCCCTGACAGATTTCAACAGTAACTCAGAAAAACAGAGTTGTTTCAGCTCTAAATGCAGACAAATATAGATTCACCTCTGGTTCCCTGTAAAGTCAGCAGACAGAAACATG
Source organism: Nycticebus coucang (assembly GCF_027406575.1). Lineage (NCBI taxonomy): Eukaryota > Metazoa > Chordata > Mammalia > Primates > Lorisidae > Nycticebus > Nycticebus coucang. Next base: position 15,201,972 of record NC_069797.1, read on the forward strand.
ATCAAACGTGAAACTCAGTCATTTAGAAGAACAGACTGATTGGAGAAGTAAGGGTGGATGGCCTCCCCTCCACCCCCTCCAGGATACAGACCTTCAGTGTGAAATGGGAGAAAACCTCAGAAAATCTCTAATTTGTTTTATTAAGATTTTCATCTGCAATTTGAAAACCTTAACTAAATACCTTGTAAAAGTTTAATCAAAGGATGAAAAGAAAATAACAACAAAACCCCTAAAATCATCCAGATGACAAAAATAGACTGTCCACTAAAGCACAAAGAATGTTTGTATTAGATGTCTTCCTCAAAATACTGTATTTCATAAAGCATTAGCCTAATATAGATTTAATGAAAAAAATGTTTAAATAAATAAATAAATAAATATGAAAAAAATGTTGAGCCATCTGAATTACCTGAAATGCTTAAGGTAGAGGAAGTTAAGGCACCACAATAAAAATGCATGATCTAAAATTATATGGTAAAAAAGAGAATAAAAAGTCTGTGGCAGTTATTTCTTATTTGCAGGAGACACACTAAAAAAAATAATAAATAATGTTTAAAAATATAAATCAAAACTCACAAGATTTGTGGACATGCACACACATACACACTCAAAGAAAGAAAATTAAAGCAAAATGAGGTGACAAAATTAGCATAGATAATGTAAAACTCAAGGTAAAAGACTTTAAGCGAAACCAAAATACGCGTTTTTAATAATAAGGTGTACAACTTATAACTTAATTATTCCCCTAAGATATATTTTGTGCTAAATGACATAGCCACCTAACATCAAAATATATGCAAGCTGTTAGAAATGTGAGCAGAGAGTTTCTGATGTTTTTGCTTTTATATTTTGTTTTGTAATAATTATAGATTTACAGGATTGTAAATAAAGTACCTCTCCCCCAATGTTACCAACTTGTGTCACTTCAGTATAATATCAAAGATGAGAAATTGCTATTGATACAATCCACAGAAAATGTAGAGACTTTTCAAAGTACCACAATATTGATGGAATATTCTAATACACCCAATTTGAATCTTTGTCATAGCAGTTGGGAAAAGAGACTAAACATGAAAATCTCAAAAATATATTTAATTTTTATTTGCTAAGTAGCTGTCAAAGGGGTACCTACCCTATGAACAGAAAATAGTCTTTTCAAAAATCTGTAGAACATCTGTAAAAACTTTATATACTTGGCCACAGAAACCGTAAGTTTCCTGAGGGTTTACATAATATGAAACTCACACTCTAATTACAAATGAAAAGTGATACCAAAGAAAAAATAAAATTAATAAAATCAATACAATATTTTCTTTAAAATCATTGAATTAAAGAGGACATTCAATATGCAGTTAAAGACCATTTATATAAGAGTCAAATAGTAACAAAAAGCCTATCATACTTGTACATTTCATGATGTAAGTAGAATTAATTCATGTCCTTATGTGTTTTAAGTCAAAAAGAATGAAAATGGGTAAAATAAGCATTCAAACCCAAAACCCAGAGTAGAAAAAGAACAAAAATAATAAAACAATGAGACTAGATATGGTTAAAAAAAGATTAAAAAACAAAAACTAATTTTATAATAATGAATTTGAAATATATTTGAAATAAAGTCTCTCTAGAAAGATACGAATCACCAAAACCCTCCATAGGAAGCAAAGGGAACTTCAGCTACTGAAAGACAATCCACAAATTAAGAACAAGCGACCCAAAGCAGGCAAAACCTGCTGAGAGGAAACCATTAGAGATTTCTCTGTAGAAAACCAATTCTCATCTGTTATCTGTAGTACCATGAAAATCTGCCTTACTGTGGAGGGCACTAATTTTAGGAAAATTGTTCTTAACAGGGGCAACCGCCATCCACCATGATGCCAAATCTGCAATCCCTCGATGTCTGTACATACACTCATCTCTGCAGAATTTGATATCCCACTTCGTTGGTCACAGACACTTATTAAAATGATTTCCTGTGTTCCCATAGTCCCCCTTTTATATGATGCCACCCTCTTTCTTCCTAATTTTACCCTCTCTGTGGGTTCCCAATGATGCAGGCTTTGCCCTGCTTAATTATGAGGTTTATCTCAGTTAACTAATCCAGTTCCCTTCTCAAGAAGTTAACAAGGCTGGACATACTCTTCATCTTTTTCTTATTATTCCAACCACCTTGCACACTACCAGTGTCCAGATCTTCAGATCATTTTTTTTCTAGAAAGGAAATATGTAAGAAGAAAGTGGACACAACTTCACCTGGTCTTTGGCTTGATTCTAGAGCCTCCGACGCTGGACTCTGGAAATTGAGCTCTTTCTCCCTGTCTCAGCCCCCTGCCTCTGATTCCATTTCTGTTTTTTTCTGAGTAATCAATATTTTTCACACTTACTGACTATTTTAGCTTGAGTCTCTGCTTTCTTTACTTCCATATTCTATGAATACGACAAACTTAATGCAGCAAACTTTCAGTGCTTTTTTTTTTTTTCTGTGAAAAAAAAAGCTTTTTTTATGACGCTTGAGTTGAAACAGTTTTGGTGTTGTTTTTATTGTGAAACATTATTTTACCACTATGTGTTTGAGTTTTTGTGTGTTCATGCCCCCAACTGAAAGCAGATGCCGTTTTTTGCGTGACTTGACTGGACATTAACCATCTAACCTTGTGTCATCTGCCTATAAAGTGAGAATTAAATGGACAGTGTTTAATACATTGTCTCTGAAATAGATGATGAATCCTAGATGGCAGGACACATTTTCCCATTACCCTCATCACATAGTAAAGATTCACTAGTATCCTGGATGACCCATCATGTTCTGCTTTGATAATTTTGTATTATCTACGGTAGATATAAATCACCAAACTTGTCTTAATAAGGTAGGAAGGGAAAACCCCATTAGCTGTTGAAAGAAAACCATATTAAATTTAAAACAACTGAACAAAAGCATGCAATACATTATTGAGGACAAATAGAGATTCCTAAATGGGAAACTAAAATCCATCTCTTGGCAATAGCACATATATATAATTGGCTTTCTGAGAATCAAGATAACCTACCAGTACTTTGACTTTTTTCTTTTTACCCCAATCTACATTATTTATAATGTATATACCTGCAAGCAAACCAACAAATATGAAATGCACACTCACACAACAAGGCCTTCTCTTGCCTTGTGCCATGTTATTCCATAGTCACTAGCCTACCCTTTCTTATGTTATTCTGTTCTCTTTTTTAAACTGTTGCTTGCAATTCCCTAAAGTAGTGGTTCTAAACAGGGTGCTATTTTGTCCCCGAGAGATATTTGGCTGCATATGGAGACACTTCTGGTTGTTGTAAATTCCTGGAGGGGGAATGGAGGATGCTACTGGCGTTATCTGGCAAGTTCAAGGAGCTCAAATCCTGCAGCTCACAGAACACCCCCACAGCAAAGAATTATCTATCCTGAAGAGCCAGTGGTGCTAATGTTCAGAAACACACATCTAAAGGATTGTGTCCACAGATCTAAAACCATGTTCCTTAATTCTAGGGCTACCAAGAAGGAAGGAACATTGAGTACAATAATATGCCAAGGTTCCTCCAACAGGAATAATGAGGGATTTTTGTCTCTCTGAGGACCCCCACAAAGCAGGCCCATTTTTTTTCCTATAATAATGCTGGTTGTGCTCTTCAAGTTTGTGTCAACTTGGGAGACCTTAGTCTTCAAGGCCATATAGGGCACTCTGAGGTTAAAACGTTAATGAATGCCTCTCTAAGTGTCCACAAAAACTGATTCATCACCCAGGGTGATTAGCAGTGTGGGGTTAGAACTAATGAGCTTAGAGTGCCAGTAGCTGCTATGTGAGCTTAGTGAGGCATTGAGATTCAGCGGCACTCAACTTCTCTCTGACCTGCTCAGCCCTCTGTCACTTCAAAACCCAGCAAGTGAGAAAACTGCTGAAATGGCAGTTTATTCTCCATCAGGCTAATTACTTCTTTTCCCAAGATCGAGACTACATTTTGGAAAAGCTGAGACTTCTGAAAGCAGAGAACATCCTGCCCACTGGGGTAGGGAAGCTCAGACAGCTTTTTTTTTTTACGCCCCTCATAAGAAATAGGTGATTAGCAAAGAATCTGAAAGCAGAACACAAAACAGGGAGACTTCTAATGCAGTCGGAAGACCACCCTGGCCAAGAGGCAAATGGTGCCGAGAGCCTAGATGTATGAATTTGGGAGACACGTGTCTGCACACAGCTGCCACCACATAGGAGAAAGGGTGGTGGTGGGACGGGAGAAAACCAACAGAATATTTATAAGCCACAGATAATTTAGAATGAAATGTATGGAGTCACTTCTGTTTGTTAGGTGTGAGGTGTCAGAACAAACTCTCACCAAACTCAACATACAGAGATGTTATTCTAGTTTTCTTATGACTAAGACACACATTTAAAAAAATCTAAATGGAAGTGTTTACATGTTCTTCAGAATTGTTAGCTATAAGTGCGACCTGTGGTTCTATAGCCATGTATTGACTGGAAAATATTCTAGAGGTTGCTCTGGCTGGGACGGTAGAGTCCTGGATTTGTTCCTAGTTGTTGGTATAATGCTGGGCAAGTTACTTTACATCTCCTGACCAGGATCTCAAGATACTCAAATGTGTAATAAGGCTAATGTAACTTCCAAAGTTTTGTTTCCCTCAAATATACTATAGCTTTAAGAAGATTGAATGATAAGAGAACTATCCTAAATGAAGTACAATGGATCTTGTTTTTTAATCATCACTTAAGCAGACAGTAGAAAATACAGTGGAACCTCCACTGCTGACCACCTACCTACACTGACCTCCTCCATAAGCTGACCTGGTGCTGGACATGCACCATGCTTACAAATCAGTACAATAGGCCTAGTTCCTTATGTTGAGCACCTCCCTAGGTTGACGGGTTTATTACTATCCCTTGCGTGGTCAACTTACAGAGATTCTACTATAATATAAAAAGAAAAGAAAAGAATAGCATACTGGGGAATGGGAAGTTAATAAGTCAAAACACTTTGCTTATGAGAGATATGGAGAGTGTTAATAACAATAGCTTACCATTTCTTCACTGAGTCTTTGCCACACTTTTTACAACTTTAAGGATTGATGAGGTGGAATGTGACCAAATTTAATTTCTGTAACAAGACCGCCTTCATTATTTCCATTTTAATAGATAAGGAAAGTTAAGGGTCACATGATTATTAGGAGACAGAACCAAGTACTTTTAATTCTCAAACCTGACGGATTTGCTTGCAATTTTAAAAGAAGCTCTTCACACCAGCAGAGGGTCCTCTGAAATTCTGGATGTCTCCAATTATTTTGAATGCCTTTCATTCATTAAAATTTTTTGTTGAAGCTTAATGTGAGGTGAGCAGCCCAACCAAATGAACGATAACTTGGAATTACTTTTTTCCCCCTAGAATTGGTAAAGGTTGAAACAATAACCATATCTTCTAGATGGTTGGCATGAATGAATGAATGAAATAACTGCACACATCAATGTACACTTATTCATAAAATAACTCAGCTATTTTATTCATACGAAAGGCCAAGCTAGATCAACCTCAGGAAGTTTAATAGATTATACAGCAGTTGGCTCTTACTGTGGCAAAACGTTAACCCACCATCTTCATCATCATCACCATTCTGAGCGCTTTCAGCTTATAATACATTTGCATGGTGCTTCTGCTTCCTGCTAACAGTTTCTTACTATGACTTTGCCTATTTGTAGTAGACACAATCATTATCTCAATAGCCCCATACCCCAGCAGGAGCCACTTGTATCTTTCTAAAAGAAAAATGGGTTGAAATAGAGGTTAAGTGTCTCATTCACTGATGTCCAGCCTATCAGTGATGTAGACAAGAACAAAAGCCAACTATTTTAAAACTTTTGACAAATGATGCCAGCTCTGTAATCAGTCATTTAGACTCAATCTTGAAGTTCTAGGCAGCTCCCAGGATTAAGAGCCATCTTCTAATCTCTCTTTGGCATTCTGGGAAGAAGTAAAGGAAAGAAAATGGAAAAAAGGAGAAGTAGCAATTCTGTGTCTTAAAATCAACACTTTCAGGATGTGGAAGTGCCATGTTGACCAAAAATTCCATTTCCTCTAAGTAACCAGTGTTAATAGTTTATTATGTGTCTTTCCAGAGTCAGTAAGCTTATATTATATACAAATGTGCCCTATCAGTTGTACATGACTAAAGTAATGCCACGTAACATTACCAGAAGCAGAAGCACCGCGCAACTGTATTAACCTCAGAGAGGTAAAATAACAGGTATTTATTTTATAAGCCTGCAGAGTTGTAAAGGCTGATCCAGGCTAATTCGAGATCTCTTCTGGACATGCTTTCATGTCTGTAGTCAGCTGTGGGTCAGCAAGGTGGCTCTGCTGATCTTGGCTGAGTTTGTTCACATGTCTGGGGGATCAGCTGGCTGGAGGGACATCTTTGCTGGGATAAATACTCAAATTTGCTCCATCTGCCTTTCATCTTTCAGAAGGCTAGTCCAGACAAGTTCTCGCAGTGATGGAGGGTTTTCAAGCCTCTTCTTGTATCACAACTGCTAATGTTCCATTGGACAAAGCAAGTCACACAAGTGAACTAAGTGTCATGAAATGGGAAAATGGATTATACTCAGGAAGAAAAAGCTACAAAGTCCATCGCAAGTGTCTGGGATAAAGGGATGGCTGAAACAATTGGGCTGGTCAGCACATTCAACCTCATACTCACTAAAGCACATTCTAAAAATATACACACTTTATTGCCTGTTTTTACAAATATGAGGTAATATCTAATCATTTTATGACTTATTTGTAAGCTAATGATATTTTGGAGATCTTTCTAAGTCACTGGAGAAGGATATAACTCAATCTTTTTTAATACTGCAAAATGTTACATTATGTGAATTGACCAGAAATGTTTAGCCAGCTCCCTAATGACAAACTAATCTAAAAATGATTAACTTGTTTGCTGTTTTGAGAATTTAATTAACAGTACTACACCCTTTTACATAATGTATATATGCTGGTATTTTTCTGTAAATTACATTTGTGTAAGTAGGACTGTGGAAACCCTCACAATGTACCCTCCAGCAAGACCGAGCTGCTTGTGGCTCCATGACTCTGCCACCATCTCCTATACCTCTCTGTCGGCAAATGCTGTTTCTCTCAGAAGCCTCCTCCTTTTCCTCCTTTACCCACTCGATCTATACTGATCTATACTGAACCCCCATGATAAAATGAATTTACATATAATATAATTGGTGATTCTCTCTCATTCTCTTTTCCTGACTCACCCAGCAGTATCTCAAGTTTAAGTGCATGCAGTCACACTGTTAGAAGGTCACTTAGAGCTCTGCTGCACCATCATTCTATTTGTGACACCTTCTCTAAATTCCTTAGGCAGATTTAGGGAGCCTTCTCTGGTCATATAAAAACTCCCATGATAGTGATTCTCCCACTGAAATATGTTTGCTCTTTTGTCTGTTCTCTAGATGGTAAACTCTTAGAGGGCAGAAACATTGTCTTTTTATCCACATAGCTCTAGTTTTTAATAGGATGCTTGGCCAAGGCAAGCATTCAATAAATGTTTACTAAATAAAAGTTGGGCACTTGAAGTCCAACCTGATGTTAGCCATATAATAATCATTTATTCGATAAATATATATATATATATATTTTTTTTGAGTCAGAGCCTCAAGCTGTCACCCTGGGTAGAGTGCTGGGGCATCACAGCTCACAGCAACCTCCAACTCCTGTGCTGAAGCGATCCTGCCTCCACCTCCCAAGTAGCTGGGACTACAGGTGCCTGCCAAAATATCCAGCTATTTTTTGGTTGCAGCAGTCATTGTTGTTTGGCGGGCCCAGGCTGGATTTGAACCTGCCAGCTCAGGTGCATATGGCTGGCACCCTAGCCGCTTGAGCCACAGGTGCCGAGCCTCATTTGATAAATATTTATTGAACATGTACAGCAAATGAAACATGTTCTGAATGAGAGAGTGGATAAGAATGTGAATGTGCTTTGTTGTAAAAGGATGATCTTTTCAGAGTATCTGATGAAATTTCAGAGTTTTTCCTCGGAAAAATGCACTCAAGTTTGTTTTCACATATATTTCTTGTGAATTTGCTGCTTTCTTTTCTTTTCTTTTCTTTCTTTCTTTCTTTTTCTTTTTTTTTTTTTTTTGACACAGAGTCTCACTATGTTGCCCTTGGTAGAGTGCTGTGGCATCACAGCTCACAGCAACCTCAAACCCTTGGGCTTAAGTGATTCTCTTGCCTCAGCTTCCCGAGTAGCTGGGACTACACGCGCCCTTCACAATGACTGGCTAGAATTCACTGCTTTCTGATACCTGTTCTCAGAACTCAAGAATCTGAGCCTTAAGTAGATGGGAACATGGCCCAATGTCTCACTTAGCTACACTAAAAACAAATTTGAGGAACTCGAGATTAGACCAACTGTCATGAGTTACCCATTATAGTACTTAATGTTTACCACATAATAGGTATACAAGTGTCAAAAATACAAATTCTGTCATATCTATATCTTCATCTACATTTTAGATTCCATGCCTATCCTCTAAGATATATTTAAGGCTCACATATTATTTTGGGCTGGTGAGATGTATACAAATGGAAACATGTACCACAAAGATGTCTTCTGACTTGTTTGACATTACTTAACCATAATTCTATGTAAATACATACATCTGTTTGATTTATTGAAAGAAAGAGTTTTTTAAAAAAATCACTGGATAGGAAATAGAATTTCTGCATCTTAGAAAACATTTTAAGGCCACATATGGTGGCTCACACCTGTAACACCAGCACTTTGGAAGGCTGAAGTGAGAAGATTGATTACTTGAAGCTAGGGGTTAGAGACCATTTTGGGTAACATAGTGAGACCTTGTCTCTACCAAAAAAAAAAAAATTTAGCTGGGTATATGGTGGTGCCTGGAAGTGGATGACAGAGTAAGACCTTGTCCCAAAAAATGTTCTAAAGCATATTTAGATAAATTGAAATATCAAGACCTCATTCTAAACAACAAAAAATTAGATGAATCTCAGCAATAGGTATGCGCACATAAAAGGCTTTACTGAGGCTTCATAATTAGGGGCTAAGGCAAATTGTTCTTATACATGTGCTAAGCATAACACACAAAATAAATAGATAAATTTCTTCATCAAAGCTAAAGCGTTTGCTCAACAAAAGACACTATTAAAAGAATGAAAAGACTAACTACAAACTGTGAAAATATTTTCAAATATTTTCCAACAAAGGACTTTTATTTCCGATATAAAAGGAACTTTAAAACTGAACAGTAAGAAAATAAACAGCCGCATTTAAAAATGGCCAAAAGACTTCAACATCATTAGTCACTAGGAAAATGTAAATTAAAACCACTGCATGATACCACTACATAACTATCAGAATAGAGGGAAATTTCATGCTAAATTTGAGGCATATGAAATTACAATAATTAAGAGAGTCTTCCAATGGTGCCATTATAAATATAGAACACATCTAATAATTTCAAACACAAAGTGAAAGTTACACAGCAATTTAGTATATGATAGAGGTGGTGTATCAGTATTGAATAAAGGGATGGTTAACGTGTTCATTATTTTTTAGAAAGTATTTAGAATTTGACTTCAATCACAATTTAAATTTCAAAAGAAATAAAATTGAAACAAAGATAGATATTTATTTATTACTGTGGTAAGAAAGACCTTACTTAGAAAATATCAGGAAACAAAAGCAAAAGTCATGAAGAAAAAGATTGATACATTTAAATACACTTTAAAGTTGAAACACATTCTTCTCAGTATCATAAGAATGGAAGTATCCATACTTCCTTCCAGAAAGAAACCTCAAAGCACTCAAGCTAGACCTCCCATTTGATCCTGCAATCCCATTACTGGGCATCTACCCAGAAGGAAAAACATCCTTTTATCATAGGGACACTTCCACTAGCCTGTTTATTGCAGCTCAATTTACAATCTCCAAAATGTGGAAACAGCCTAAATGCCCACCAACCCAGGAATGAATTAACAAGCTGTGGTATATGTATACAATGGAATACTATTCAGCTATTTAAAAAAATGGAGACTTTACATCCTTCGTATTAACCTGGATGGAAGTGGAAGACATTATTCTTAGTAAAGCATCACAAGAATGGAGAAGCATGAATCCTATGTACTCAATTTTGATATGAGGACAATTAATGACAATTAAGGTCATGGGGTGGGGGAGGAAAAGCAGGGAGAGGGAAGGAGGGACGGGGGCGGGGCCTTGGTGTGTGCCACACCTTCTGGGGGCAAGACATGATTGCAAGAGGGACTTTACCTAACAAATGCAATCAGTGTAACCTGGCTTATTGTACCCTCAATGAATCCCCAACAATAAAAAAAAAAAAAAAAAGGTTCAGGCAACAAAATTGCCTGAAAACTCTTCAAAAAAAAAAGAATGGGAGTATCACAAGAATGGAAAAGCAAATATCCAATGTCCTCAATACTAATATGTAGACAGTAGATGATCCAATTCATAGACCACATAAAAGAAAAACTCGTTTCAGTTGAAGTTGGGGGTATGAGGACTGAAAGAGGAGGGAGAAGGGAAGCAGGGGGCACTGATGTGCTCCCACTTAATGGACACAATGTAGGGGTGTAGACAAATCTTTTGAGTATGGGACACAACTACAAGAGGGACTCTACCTAACAAATTCAAATATTATGACATGGTTGTTTGTACCCTCACACTAGCCTGAAATAAAAAATAAAATATAAAATAGACTTATGCTTTTCTATTGTAATCTTGGCCTAGAGAAATTCTTTTCTAAAAAAATTAAAATAAAATAAAAGCACTTTAAAAATATTGTCAAAAATAGGTTAAAAGGTAATGAGAAAGAATTGAGGATGGTGGTTCACACCTATAATCCTAGCACTATGGGAGGCTGAGGCAGGTGGATTTCCTGAGCGCAGGAATTCAAGGCTAACCTGAACTTGAATGAGACCCTAACTCTACTAAGAAATAGAATGGTGTTGCTATGGGCGCCTGTAGTCCCAGTTACTCAGGAGGCTAAGACAGGAAGATTGCTTGAGCCCAAGAGTTTGAGGTTGCTGTGAGCTGTGATGCCACAGCATTCTTACCAGGGCAACAATTTGAGACTCTGTCTCAATTAAAAAAAAAAAAAAAGTAATGAGGAAGAATAAACTGAAACATTTGCTACATAAAGACAAGGGATAAATTATCATTAACATAAAGAAAATGTTTAAAATCTAAGAAAAAACTTGTCTCAGTATAAAATAATAGGCAGAAAATACATAAGCAGGAAATAGCTTTTAAAAATCATATTCCTAATATCTTGGCAAATGCTCACCAGTTTAAAACATAAGTATTAAAATATTGAAGAATCATTTTCCTATGTCATTGGCACCAATTGTGACATCATAATACATAGTATGGATGGGTGCACAAAAAAACACACACTTTAATACACTGAAATAGAATTAAAATATTTTAAATATGTTATTTAGTAATATTGACAAACAAAATATAAATAGATGTTCATAGATGTTTTGCAGCATGGTTCAAAAACATCTAGAATATACACACCTTCATTTTCACTTCAAGGAAATAGTTGAACATGGGAATGAACAAATGTTTGATTATGGAAACAACCTAACTAGCAACAGGGGAGTAACTCAACTAGTATTTTTCAAACATTTTTATCTCATGGGACACTTGAACCTGTAGTTAAATTTACATGGCACACTTCAATTATGTGGATAAAAAAAAAAAGAGTAAAAAAAATATATACTTACTGTGCTTTGAACTTCTTTCAAAAATAATTTAATTAATGATCTTTCTTTAAAAATTTTCACAGCACAACAGTTGAAAATTGCTGCACTAAAACTTTATTGCATTTCATATAATAGGATACTCACAGCCATTCAAAATGAAGTGGATGTGTATTCTATGACAGGAGTGATGTATCCTATTTATTCCTCAGTGGAAAAGGCAGTTTAAAATAGTGTATGGAGAACATAGTTTTATTGATAAATAGGTCATAAAGATCTGCATAGGATGAGGCCTGGGTGGATGCATTTATCCCTAACCTCTATGATGAATCTTTTTGACTTGTGTAATTTACAATATTTTTAAAATTTAATTTTACAAAAGCCCATTTGGAAAGCAGGTCTTTTCCTCATGGTCTCACCGCCGAGCCTGCAGGGTTTTGTTTTCCTGTGCTGAAAGAAGAAGATTTTCTGTTCCATCAGACAGATGTGCGATGTCGGTGACATGGCCTCTGTGTCAGAACCACCTCCTACATGTGAATTGCTTCATTTGGAAAGTTCAGTTCCTGGCAGCCCTTGGGCTTATTTGGAACAGAGAGCCTTGTCTGTCTGCCTTGTTTTTCTTTGTAATAATTTCTCCGAGTCCTGGTGTGTTTTCTTCAGGCTCACCCCTAACATTTCAGGTCCCTGGACAAGAGGACAAATGAAAGCCCACATACCATATGTCTAAACATGCAAGAAGTTATAAATCAAGCTGGTAAACTGTTAAATAAAATACATTCTGTTCCCCTACTTTGAGAAATATTCGTTCCTAACAACAAAATGGAAAAATATGCTTGAATCTCTATTATTTTTAAATATCTGAAAGTTGGCAAATCACCAATGATGACTCAATTTAATTGTTATTGCTCATTCGTGTATTCTGTTGATGGGCCAGCAATGTTGGGGTGACTAATAAAATAAAGACATACGCACGTCATGAACTATCACATACTTAGGCAGCACAATTTATTTTTCATCCTTTAATTCCCACAAAAACCTAATTAGGTTACAATCAAGGTTATTATTATTATTATTATTTTTTGTAGAGACAGAGTTTCACTTTATCATCCAGTAGAGTGCCGTGGTGTCACACAACTCACAGCAACCTCCATCTCCTGGGCTTAGGCAATTCTCTTGCCTCAGCCTCCCGAGTAGCTGGGTCTCCTGGCTATTTTATCGTTGCAGTTTGGCCGGGGCTGGGTTTGAACCTGCCACCCTCCGTATATGGGGCCGGTGCCCTACCCACTGAGCCACAGGCGCTGCCCACAATCAAGATTTTCATACTCATTTTATTCTACTGACAGTAATGGTCTAAATCAGGGTGTGACAAATGTTTTCTGAAAAGGTCCAGATAATGGATATTGTGCAGGCCATGTGATCTGTGTCACAAGTACTCAATCCTGCTACTGTAGTTCAAAATCATCTGAAGGTGACATGTATGTAAACAAATGGGCACAGCCTTGTTTCAATAAAACTTTATTTATAAAAATAGCTAAGCATTACCACTACCTAATTCCAGAACATTTTCATCACTTTAGAAGGAAACACATGCCAAGTAAGCAGTCACTCCCTCTTTCCCATTCCCCTCAGCCCTGGGCCACAACTAATCTGCTTTCTGTCATTATAGGTAAGTTCATTTTGAATATTTAATAGAAATGGAATTACACAATAAGAGATAACTGGATTTGACCTATGGCCTTTGGGGGCCCCTGATCACCAAACTATGGATTTGTGAAGTACAGGAGTATAAACTTGCATATCTTTCAATCAAAATGTAAACTAAGGTAAATGTAAAATTTAAGAAGTGAGTTATTTTCATATGTTTTAAAAAGTTATTTTTAAAGTGTTCCAAATTTTCTATCAAAATCAAAAGGCAAAATACAAATTATCATTCATAACTAGACATCCTACAAGGGTATATGTGAAACTTAGTAAATGTGGAATGCAAAATTTCTTAGCACAATAACTAAGAAAATGCCAGGAAGGCTATGTCAACCAGTGTGATGAAAATGTGTCAAACGGTCTATGAAACTAGTGTGTGGTGCCCCATGATCACATTAATGTACACAGCTATGATTTAATAAAAAAAAGAAATAAAAATTATTTAAAATTGACTTTTGATTCATTATCGACATGGAATCAGATCTTAACAATTTTCATAAAATTAGAGCATTTAGTGTAAGTTTCGACATCCATCTAGTTGCCAGTAGCATCACTATCCTGGCGCACCTGTTTCACCTCCACCTACCTATGAATTTACAAGTCTCAGCACAGCATCACTAGCTTCATAATCACTAAATGCCCCTCTGCCTCCACGTGCAACTCTTGTGAGTACCACAGTGCCCGAGCGCCTGTGGGACCAAGCACTGGAGTAGGAGCAACAAAGAAACAAATCCTCAGTAGTGCTAGAAAGTGATGCTTTTTCATCAAGAAGCTATTTCATGCCATTGGATTACAAAATAGTTGGCAAGTTAATCTGTTTCTTCCCTTAGCTAAGGACATGTCTCACTCAGATCCTTCTCCAAACCAGAAACAGTGTCCATCTCCAGTGTTGCCAGCAACACAAGCCATGCACGTTCTCAGCATTTGGACTTTTTGTTTTGAAAGACACAGGGCCGGGTGGAGCCTGTGGCTTAAGGAGTAGGGTGCCAGTCCCATATGCTGGAGGTGGTGGGTTCAAACCTAGCCCCGGCCAAAAACCAAAAAAAAAAAAAAAAAAGAAAGACACAGGGCCAGAAGTTTGAAAAAGTGTTTCCCTGGGGCCTGAAAAGTATTAGTCGTGAGACTGGACATTTAGGGTTACCAGCTGTACTACGCTGATGCTAGAGCAGTGATTTTCAACCGTTGTGCCATGGCACACTGGTGTGCCTGAAAATTTTTGAAGATCATGAATTATTTTTAAAAGAAGTTCAAAGCACATGAAGTATATATATTTTGTCTTTTATTATAAGTAAAAAACAGTAATTTAAGCGTGCCAAGTGTGCCATGAAATAAAAATTTTGAAAAGTGCTGCGCTGGGGCGGCGCCTGTGGCTCAGTCGGTAAGGTGCCGGCCCCATATACCGAGGGTGGCGGGTTCTAAACCCAGCCCCGGCCAAACTGCAACCAAAAACTAGCTGGGCGTTGTGGCGGGCACCTGTAGTCCCAGCTACTTGGGAGGCTGAGGCAAAGAGAATCGCTTAAGCCCAGGACTTGGAGGTTGCTGTGAGCTGTGTGAGGCCACGGCACTCTACCGAGGGCAGTAAAGTGAGACTCTGTCTCTACAAAAAAAAAAAAAGTGCTGCGCTAGAGTGACACTTTCTCTAATAAATTGGTGTGTATGTGATTTGTGGAACCTTCTAAATCGTGGGACTTCATGGGAGAGACCTGCTTGTCTGTGTCCCTAGTGGATCTGTGGTTTTTCCTCTTTCACAGTGGGACGTGGTAAAGCTGCCCGGATAGGCTGTGTAAAATGCACACGCACGATTCTTCCCTGGAGTTTGTCCTGTCTGTAAGCCTCATTGCACGATGATGTTGTTAATTTGGAGGTTTGTTTCAGATCATAAGAATGATTAATAAAAGATGATTGTGGAAGTTCTGTTTTGATCTCAGTAAGACAAAATATATAGCATTCTCTACTGCTCAAAATCAAGCTGAGATATTTACATGGGGTGCCAAGGGCAAATTGTAGAAAGAACATCCAGGCAGCTTTGTGCCACTTTGTCTGTTTCAAATTTAACTGATGCATTGATTGAGCACCTACTCTGTGTCCAGAATCTAAAAAAAACAAAAGAAAAGGGAATGAACAAACAAAACCCCCACCATGGCCAAAATGTAACAAAGAACCTTTCTAAAAATTCAGATTTATCCTCCTCATGTTCCTCTCTTGGCTCCCTCGTTCTCCTTAGATTGTTGATTTCCAAGCAAGGAAAGCACGTTTCTCCTCCTTATCTCTAGCCGCACATATGCAAAGACCTGATAATCCCGGGCTGATGAGAGAGCTCTGTGATGAAGCAGACTGGCACAGAAGCTGATGGCGCAGAAGCTGATAGCGCAGCTCTCAAACTAATCATTTATAAGGCTCCTGTCAGCAGCCAGAGGAGCCTGGATGTGGATTTGCTGTGGCACAGCAGAGAGGAGAGGCTGCCCATGGCCTGGCCTTTCCCCACTTAGAGAATTCCATCCTCCCAGCTGGACTGTCCACCTTATAAGGAACCAGAGAGGCTGAAGAAAAGCCAATTCCCTTTGAATTGGGATTTGACGTTTAGTAAAACTTTCCCAGTTCGGAAACACTACAGGGGACTTTCCTCTCCACACATCAGTTTTATTCTTCAGGGACTTAAAATTTCAAGGTCATCAATCTGGGGCACATTAATATTTCCAGAATTAAGGCAGAATGATATATCATAGAAAGAATGGTGAACCCAGGGTCAGGAGACCCAGAATCTAAGCCCCAGTTCTGTGTCACTTTGCCTGCGACTCCCCAGACCTCGGCACATCTGTGTGAGGAAGCAGCTGGCTGCAGGGATTCTAAGGTACTTCCCAGCCTAAAGGTTTCATGGTGCTGCTTAGGAGAACACAGTCCTCATTCTTCCCCATCTCTGCAGGATTCTTCTCTTTCTTCCTCCAGCTTTCTCATTATCTTCTCTCTGCTCTCCCTGTAATCAGCTGCTCTCCTGATTTCCTCTCTTTTTTTCTCTCACTGGCTCTTACTCTGTCTCTTTTCTGTCCCAGACACACTTCTCAGGGCTTGTAAATCACACACTTCTAAGGACTTGTGAATATTTAACAGGCTTCAGATTATAACAAACTATATTTCATTTCTGCTTGGTGCATTCGTGGTCATTTTATATCTACATTAATAATAATTCCTAAGACTTGTTTCTTTTTTGATTTGGAGGCCTCCTTGTTTTATTTGAGCATGCAGACTTCCATTTTTGTGCTTTCAGTTTTATCTATTGTTCAGTTGAAATGAATCTCTTACGTTTGTTTCTTCCCAAAGTCATGTTAAGTTTTAGTTTTCTTTGAACCATTGCATGTTTGAAAATGTCATTTTGATATGATTTTAAATGAAATAAAATTTAGCTGAGTATAAAGAAGGTCTTTTCCTAGCTTTGAACACTTGCTGAAGTCTAAGGCCAAACTCACCCTCCGCCCTCTTCCCTTGTCAGTATCATCATGTCACTTTGTATCTCTTTCTGTATGAATAATTAAGAAATACTTTCTTTATTCTCAAACTCTAAAACATTTGCTGGTATTTTGAAAAACATCGATTTCTGCCAGGGCCAGGACTAGAGAGAGGTAGGAGTAGTAGGATTTAAAAAAAAAAAAAAATTGTAAGGAGGTGCCTACTCTCAGTATGAGAAGCATTATTTTTTATATAGTACACAAGAAATCAAGTCCAGAGACTTATGATGTGCCCCCCACTTTTCCAGATGGTCTCTTGGGCTCTAATTGTCCTACAGATTCTGACATTATTAGGTTGTCTGTGAATTTGAGTTTTCAGCGTTGTCAGGTTATTTTTCTGGACATTCTTTGATATTTTGATAGGACATTGAAGAAACACATCAGCTCACAAGAAGAAGATATCACTTTAAAACAGAGTTTGGGGCAATGTTATACAGGTTTAGAAATAATATTTTAAGTCATATGAATATGTGAGTTCCCTTAATGAAGTAAACTTAGAAAGGAAAGATCAGAAGTGTAGTGCTGAGCCTTCTAAGATATTGGTCTATTTTTAGTGTTTCTAGTGTGTGGAAGGGCTTGGGAAACTCTAAGATCTGACATAAACCAAAAGGATTATTGCCTGAATTACAATCCAAGATAACTCATACCGTTTCCCTTTCAGGAAGACCTGATCACAGATACACTATTCTCTGTCCCTTTGTGAAGTTGCACAAAATCAGCAATCAAGAATACTTGACTTTCCTCTCTTCCCCTGAAGTCTAAGGAATGTCTTGCTATTTTTGTGAAATATCTTTTGCTGTATATTATGTAGCAAAGCCTGCTGAGAGTGAGAAAGTTTTTTCTCTTTCTTGACTTGATTGTTCATAGTTTTAGAAAGAAACTGCCATCAATGGTACTGGAAGGCGTCCCAGCCTCTAAGCCTGACATTTAACTTATCTTGGTGATGGTTGGATTCTTAGAATTGCACACCCGGACCAGTCCATGTGGGAGCCGGTTCAAAAACATAAGTCTTCCTCTTCCACGGAAGCCAACTCAAACAGCAGCTAAAGGGAGTTTTCTTTCCAGCCTTACAAGTCACGTTTTGAGTGGGGTCCTACATAACAGCAGCAGGAAAAGAAATATTGATGTGAGTAGGGCTCGGCCCCAGGGAGGGCAAGCTGACAGCCAGGAGAGTTTGCAGAGGCTGCCTCTGCTCCTCAGGTGCAGGCCATCAGGGACTCACAGGAACTACCCTCTCGCCATAGCCATGAAGAGAGTATGTTTTTCTTAGTATTTTCTGCTTCCAGAGTCTTCTAGAAACAGACACATGCTTCTGTTTGGTTGCATAGACTGAAAAAAAAAAATGCACATGAAGGGCCAGGTTTATTTATTCCTCACTAAATTACAACTCAGAACTTCCCCTTGCAACAAGTTTATACCTTGCAGAACATAGCCTTTGAAAAACACAGTATGTGCCTTACCTGTATGCAAGATTTTTATTTATTTATTGCAGTTTTTGGCTGGGGCTGGGTTTGAACCCACCACCTCTGGCATATGGCGGCTGGCCCCCTATTCCTGTGAGCCACAGGCACCGCCCTGAATGCAAGATTTTAGAAAAGGTGACTATCACTTTGAGATGAATGAGAAAGGAATGCATTTAATACTCCCATGTTTTGGAGAATGTCAACAACCCCCAGTCACATCTATTGAAAGAAACTTTCCATTCTCCTTGGATGTTTGGGTAGGTTGGCAGGATTTGCAATTGAGGGCTGGATGGACTTGCATTTTCATTCCTTTCCATAACCATGTGCCTTTGGACGAGTCATGTTGTCTCTCTGAGCCTGTTTCCTCATCTTTGAAATGAGGACAATCATTTTGGCTTTTCACTGTCATTGTGAAATTCAAGAAATAATATAATACGTCAGATCTTGGTCTATGGTAAATGCTTTAATACTGTTTGTTTGATTCCGTCTTCTTTGTGTTCTTCCTACGACCCTGAACTTGACTTTATGGCTGTGTGGATCTGTTATTTTTAATGCAGCCCTGTCTGTGAAGGGGACACCTTATTTTGAGGTTTCAGGCCCAGAGGAAACAGGGAATAGATTATGCATCTCCTCCAGCACACACTTGCCTTGCAAAACACAATGAGACTACTCAGCTCCTGGGCTTCTGGTCTTTCTGCTGCCCCCCAAGCTCTGGGGATATGCCAAGTTGCCTTCATCTGAACAAACCTCAGTGCTTTCTTTTGGCCTCAGTTACTTGCACTGTGTTCTTTCAGCCCTCATTGATTTTGAAATCAATTCTCTTGATGCAGAATTGCCTCACCTAATTATTTATATAAATCTCTCGATTTGGTTGGTGTAAATACCCTTCAGAACAGAGCAGTATGAGACTGTGCAGAACTTTACACTTGACAAGTTAATAATGAACTAAAGTCCTGTGCCTTACATGAAATCTTAGAGGTGGAAAATCCCAGAGATGTTGAAGATAATAAACTTATTTTACTTATAAAGAAATCTAGGCCTGGGGATTTGTCCAAGATCACACAGCTTATTAATAGCAAAATTAGGACTGAAACCCATACTGCTATTGCCAGGTTTGAGTTTTCTACAAAATGATGTTGTCCTCACGGAGCTACGTATGTGATCCACTATGCCGTATTTCAGAGTAAAATGAATAATAGTTTGTCTCCATTAGAGTCCTTAGGCAGAGAGCCTAAGTTTATTTTTAAAGTAGCTCCAACTTTACTGAAAAAGAAACTTAATTTTTTCCTCTTTTGGGGGGAGAGAGGGAGCTATTTCCTTCTTTAAAATAACTATTTCCGTAAAATTTTTATGATTTTCCACTTCTATTCCATGTTGTTCCCATCATAAATCATCAATCCAGCCTCATTAGTTCCTCCCTAAATATTTCTCTTGTTCTCACCCACCTCTGTCTTTCTTCTCGTGTTCACGTTCTTGAGACACATCCTCTGTGACATGGTGCCCAGTACTGTGCTCACAGTGCCAGGAGGACACGTAGCCTGTGTGGGGTAAACGCTGTTCTTATCATTTGCCTGGGGTGAGGGGAAAGAGGTCACAGGGAGGACCCCTGACTCCTTGGTTGGTGATGAGCCCCACTCCTTTTCCTTCGTGATCTAGATTTCCACAAATCAGAGCAGCAGGTGATTCAGCAAATGCCCTTTAAGAACAATGCGTGCATTTCTCAGAGCACTGCAAGAAATTGGTCCAATTTTTATCATAAGCAGTAAAACTTGTATTCAAGTATAACATAGAGAGAAGGAAACAAATGCTAGGACATAGATCAACAGGTTGGGATATTTCAGTCAGTCTACAAGCCCCTCTCAGACCCCATCCTACTCACAAATTTTTGTAAAGGTAAAACACCGTTTTTACATCACATGGAAGAGATGGGCTTGGCCTGTTTCTCAACATTCTGTAAAGGAAATCCTGCCATGTGGACACTCTGGTGACTGGCTATGTTAGCATTGTGAGGCTCAGCCTCAGGGTCAAGTTCTACATTGAGTCGGTTCTGACAGATCTCCTTGTGCGTGTATATACTTCTATTTTTGATGAACATTTTAAGAGCTTTAAGTTCAGATTATCAGGATAACCTGTGAGAATTTGTGAATATGTCTTTTGGAGAACATACGTACGATTTCTCTTGAGTATAGTCCTGGAGTTAAATTGCTGGGTCACAGTGTTTGTACACATTTGGCTTTGGTAGAGAAAGCCAAATAGTTTTCTGAAGTCATTGTGCCAATATACTCCCCAGCCCCACATCCTCACCCACACTCAGAATTCTCCAGATGATCAGATGAGTGTGCCATAGTATGACACTGTGTCTTAATGTCCATTTCTCTGGTGACTAATGAAGTTCAACATGTTTTCATGCATTGATTGACTGTTTGGATATTGTATTCTAATTTATTTATTTAATGAATTAATTTATTTTCCCTTTTATTTTTAGTTGGCAAGTAATAATTATACGTATTTATGGGGTACAGTGTGGTATTAGGTTACCTGAATTTAATGCACAAAAATTAAATTAGAGTAGTTGGCATGTCTATCACCTCAAATGTTTATCATTCCTTTGGATTGTGAGCATTCAAGACCTCCTCTAAATTTTTGAAGATACGCACTAGACTACTGTTAACCATATTCACCCCACCAGGCTGCAGAATATGAGAATATAATTATCCTTTGTATCTGTAATTTTGTGGCTACTATCTTCTTTTATTTTTTGAGGCAGAGTCCCATTATGTCACCCTTGGTAGAGTGCCGTGGCACTACAGCTCACAGCAACCTCAAATTCTTAAGCCAAAGCGATTCTCAGCCTCTCAAGTAGCTGGGACCACAGGTGCCCACCACAATGCCCGACTATTTTTTTGTTGTTGTTGCATTTGTCATTGTTGCTTAGCTGGACTGGACCTAGTTTGAACCCGCCACCCTCGGTGTATGTGGCTGATTCTGTGCTACGAGTGCTGAGCCGACAACTATCTTTTGTATGGTGTCTATTCAAATCTTTCACTCATTTTCCTTTTATGCGATCCAGTTTTTTAACTTACTGATTTATTGGACCTCTTTATGTATTATAGATACAATTCTCTTGTCAGATATATGCATTGTTCAATATTTTCACCCATTCTGACCTTTACCATTTTATTAGCTTAAAAGTATCATTTGATAACAAAAGTTCCTATACTTAACATAATCTAAGTCATCATTTTTTTAAGTTATGAGGATTCTTTTAAGAAATTAAAACAACTTTGCCTCCCTCAAAATCATTTAAGAGTTTACCTAGGTTTCCTTCTAAAACTTTCATTGTTTTACTATTCATATTTCTATATGCAGGAATTGATTTTTATAAATAGCTGGAGGTAGAGGTCAAGATTTATTTTCTTGCATGAATTACCAATTGTACAAACACTATTTATTAAAAATACAATAGGTAAAGGTAATAGGGTATTTTTTGTTTGAAAGACGTCCTCCCAGAGAATCCCCATAGAAATTTCAGAGTGAGGGTTGGGGAGTAAAGGGACTATATAAGGGCAGCAGGAATTCAGGAGAAATGGCCCAAATTGATAAGAAGGAATAAAGCACAAGGTGGGTTTTAAAAAAAAAAAAAAAAAAAGCTTTCTTGCACATACTAGATGCACAGAGCATATGTGATAAGCGTCATGGGGGCTCCTCCTGGTGATGCACTGATCATAGAGGTGTCGTGGTGCAGCCAGTGCTAGAGTCCTGGCCTTGCCCCTCTGCGACCATCAGGAAGGCACAGCCATGGAGGCAGGTGTGTCTCCCTCAGGAGGTGGCAGTGGGAAAGCCCTCTGGGTCATTTAGTACTCCCACTATCTACTAAATAGAAAACAACAAGCTATTTAGCACACCTGCCAAGGTTCCTGCTTGGCCCTCACATTTCCCACACCATAAATGGATAGCTGCTCCAACAGCTCTGGGCTCTTACATCAGATCCCCAGCAAAATCCCCAGCACAGGAGGGATGACACGTCATCAGCATCACACAGATATATGGCCAAGCAGTTCCCATCTTGACATAACTATACCCCACGCCCTGGGTGAAAATGGAATTCCCTTAAAAGCTGAGCTCCTCTCTCTCACACTGTAATAAGCCAGACTTCGTTCTTGCAAAGAACTTTGCCAGCTCATGGCTTTCAAATCAGGCATCTTCACTGTCTCAGTGTGAAGTGGGCAGATGCATGGATGCCCCAGGAACCTATAGAAAAGGTCTACCTTTGATCTCCTCTGGACTGAAATGGGGTTCTCCTGGTAGTGGGGATTCAGAACACCAGGCATCACTTTCTTAAGAACAGTGCTTGGTGTATTCTCCGCAGTAATAATGCTCACTGCAGTGCTTCTTTACACAACAGGCTCCTTGCATCTTCGGCTCACTTCTCCTGGGGAGGTAGATAAACTGAGCCAAAAAGTTGTTAAATTACGGGCTCATGAGCCCCCGCTGGCAGTGGGCACAGGCCACAAACCTCGTTCTCTGATTTCAGATCAGCCCCACAAACTCTTATAAATTATTATATTTCCCGTCTCATTTAACAAGAGGCAAAAAACAAACAAACAAACAAAAAAAAAAACGGCAGCCTCCTTCAGGAGCACCTCGTTCTAATGTTTAATTATCCACAAAGCCGAAAGAGTCTTTGGTCTAAATTCTATCGATGCCCTTGAAATACTTGTCCTAAGTTCTTTGTAATTGTGATAAAATATAAATAGCATCAAATTTACCATCTTAACCATCTTTAAGCTCAGTAGTGTAAGTGCACACACATTGTTATGTGGCCTCTCTCCAGAACTCTTTTAATCTCACAAAACAAAAACTCCGTGCCCATCAAGCAATATCTCCTGGTCCTTCTCCCCACAGCCCCTGGCAACCACCCTTCTACTTTGCATCTCTATAAATTCGATGCTCCAGATATACTGTATAAGTGGAATCACACAATATTTGTCTTTTCATGATTGGTTCATTTCACTCACCACAGTGTCCTGTCTTCAACATTCACACATGTCGTAGCATATGTCAAAATTTCTTCCCCCTTTAAGGCTGAATAATATCTCATTGTATGCATAAACCACATTTTTTTTTAATCCATTCATCCAGTGAAGGAAACATGGTTGCTTTTACCTTTTGCCTGTTGTGAATTTTCTTTGAGCTCTTTCGAGGTAAAGATGCAATGTGCATAGACCACTATGTAATAATCCTTAATTTTCTTGTTAAATCCCTTCTTTTTTTTTTTTTTTGATATAATGCCTTGTTTTCTTTTTTTTTTTTATTGTTGGGGATTCATTGAGGGTACAATGAGCCAGTTACACTGATTGCAATTGTTAGGTAAAGTCCCTCTTGCAATCATGTCTTGCCCCCATAAAGTGTGACACACACTAAGGCCCCACCCCCCTCCCTCCATCTGCTTCCCCCCCCATAACCTTAATTGTCATTAATTGTCCTCATATCAATATTGAGTACATAGGATTCATGCTTCTCCATTCTTGTGATGCTTTACTAAGAATAATGTCTTCCACGTCCATCCAGGTTAATACGAAGGATGTAAAGTCTCCATTTTTTTTAATGGCTGAATAGTATTCCATGGTATACATATACCACAGCTTGTTAATCCATTCCTGAGTTGGTGGGCATTTAGGCTGTTTCCACATTTTGGCAATTGTAAATTGAGCTGCAATAAACAGTCTAGTACAAGTGTCCTTATGATAAAAGGATTTCTTTCCTTCTGGGTAGATGCCCAGTAATGGGATTGCAGGATCAAATGGGAGGTCTAGGTTGAGTGCTTTGAGGTTTCTCCATACTTCCTTCCAGAAAGGTTGTAGTAGTTTGCAGTCCCACCAGCAGTGTAAAAGTGTTCCCTTCTCTCCACATCCACGCCAGCATCTGCAGTTTTGAGATTTTGTGATGTGGGCCATTCTCACTGGGGTTAGATGATATCTCAGGGTGGTTTTGATTTGCATTTCTCTAATATATAGAGATGATGAACATTTTTTCATGTGTTTGTTAGCCATTCGTCTGTCATCTTTAGAGAAAGTTCTATTCATGTCTCTTGCCCATTGATATATGGGATTGTTGGCTTTTTTCATGTGGATTAATTTGAGTTCTCTATAGATCCTAGTTATCAAGCTTTTGTCTGATTGAAAATATGCAAATATCCTTTCCCATTGTGTAGATTGTCTCTTTGCTTTGGTTATTGTCTCCTTAGCTGTACAGAAGCTTTTCAGTTTAATGAAGTCCCATTTGTTTATTTTTGTTGTTGCAATTGCCATGGCAGTCTTATTCATGAAGTCTTTCCCCAGGCCAATATCTTCCAGTGTTTTTCCTATGCTTTCTTTGAGGATTTTTATTGTTTCATGCCTTAAATTTAAGTCCTTTATCCATCTTGAATCAATTTTTGTGAGTGGGGAAAGGTGCGGGTCCAGTTTCAGTCTTTTAAATGTAGACATCCAGTTCTCCCAACACCATTTATTGAATAGGGAGTCTTTCCCCCAAGGTAAGTTCTTGTTTGGTTTATCGAAGATTAGGTGGTTGTAAGATGGTAGTTTCATTTCTTGGTTTTCAATTCGATTCCAAGTGTCTATGTCTCTGTTTTTGTGCCAGTACCATGCTGTCTTGACCACTATGGCTTTGTAGTACAGACTAAAATCTGGTATGCTGATGCCCCCAGCTTTATTTTTATTACTAAGAACTGCCTTAGCTATACGGGGTTTTTTCCGGTTCCATACAAAACACAGAATCATTTTTTCCAAATCTTGAAAGTACGATGTTGGTATTTTGATAGGAATGGCATTGAATAGGTAGATTGCTTTGGGAAGTATAGACATTTTAACAATGTTGATTCTTCCCATCCATGAGCATGGTATGTTCTTCCATTTGTTAATATCCTCTGCTATTTCCTTTCTAAGGATTTCATAGTCTTCTTTATAGAGGTCCTTCACCTCCTTCGTTAGGTATATTCCTAGGTATTTCATTTTCTTTGGAACTATGGTGAAGGGAGTTGTGTCCTTAATTAGCTTCTCATCTTGACTGTTATTGGTGTATACAAAGGCTACTGACTTCTGGACATTGATTTTATATTCTGAAACGTTACTGTATTTTTTGATGACTTCTAGGGGTCTTGTGGTTGAGTCTTTGGGTTTCTCTAAGTATAAGATCATGTCATCAGCAAAGAGGGAGAGTTTGACCTCCTCTGCTCCCATTTGGATTCCCTTTATTTCCTTGTCTTGCCTAACTGTATTGGCTAGAACTTCCAGCACTATGTTGAATAGTAAAGGCGACAGAGGACAACCTTGTCTGGTTCCAGTTCTAAGAGGAAAAGCTTTCAGTTTTACTCCATTCAGTAAAATATTGGCTGTGGGTTTGTCAGAGATAGCTTCAACCAGTTTTAGAAATGTGCCACCTATGCCTATACTCTTCAGTGTTCTAATTAGAAAAGGATGCTGGATTTTATCAAATGCTTTTTCTGCATCTATTGAGAGGATCATGTGATCTTTATTTTTGCCTCTGTTAATATGGTGGATAACGTTTATGGACTTGCGTATGTTAAACCAGCCTTGCATCCCTGGGATGAAGCCTACTTGATCATGATGAATGACTTTTTTGATGATAAGCTGTAATCTATTGGCTAGGATTTTGTTGAGAATTTTTCCATCTATATTCATGAGTGAGATTGGTCTGAAATTCTCCTTTTTGGTTGGGTCTTTTCCTGGTTTTGGTATCAGGGTGATGTTTGCTTTATAGAATGTGTTGGGGAAGATTCCTTCTTCCTCAGTTTTTTGGAATAATTTCTGCAGTACAGGAATAAGCTCTTCCTTGAAGGTTTGATAGAATTCTGGAGTGAAGCCATCTGGACCAGGGCATTTTTTACTTGGAAGCTTTTTTATTGTTTCTTTGATCTCAGTGCTTGAAATTGGGCTGTTCAGGAGGTCTATTTCTTCCTGGCTAAGTCTAGGGAGAGGGTGTGATTCCAAATATTGATCCATTTCCTTCACATTGTCAAATTTCTGGGCATAGAGTTTCTGGTATTATTCAGAGATGATCTCTTGTATCTCTGTGGGATCAGTTGTTATTTCCCCTTTATCGTTTCTGATTGAGGTTACTAGAGATTTTACTTTTCTATTTCTAGTTAGTCTGGCCAATGGTTAATCTATTTTATTTATTTTTTCAAAAAACCAACTCCTTGTTTCATTAATTTTCTGAATGATTCTTTTGTTTTCAATTTCATTGATCTCTGATTTGATTTCGGATATTTCTTTTCTTCTACTGAGTTTAGGCTTAGATTGTTCTTCTTTTTCCAATTCCATAAGATCTCTTGTGAGATTGTTGATGTGCTCTCTTTCTGTTTTTCGAATGTAGGCATCTAAAGCGATGAATTTTCCTCTCAAAACTGCTTTTGCAGTATCCCACAGGTTTTGGTAGCTTGTGTCTTCATTGTTGTTATGCTCAAGGAAGTTAATGATTTCCTGTTTTATTTCTTCCTTCACCCATCTGTTATTCAACAGAAGATTGTTTAATTTCCATGCCTTTGGGTGGGGTCAAGCATTTTTGTTAGAGTTGAGTTTCACCTTTAGTGCCTTATGGTCTGAAAAGATACAAGGTAAAATTTCAATTCTTTTGATTCTGTTGATATTTGTTTTGTGTCCCAGGATATGATCAATTTTGGAGAATGTTCCATGGGGTGATGAGAAGAATGTATATTCTTTATCTTTGGGGTGGAGTGTTCTATATGCATCTATCAAGCACAGTTGTTCTAGGGTCTCATTTAAATCTCTTATATCTTTGTTTAATTTCTGTTTAGAGGATCTGTCCAGCTCTGTAAGAGGAGTGTTAAAGTCCCCTGTTATGATGGTATTATCAGATATCATATTGCTCAGACTGAGTAAGGTCTGCTTCAAGAATCTGGGAGCATTTAAATTGGGTGCATAAATATTTAGAATTGAAATGTCTTCTTGTTGTAGTTTTCCCTTGACCAATATAAAGTGACCATCTTTGTCTTTTTTGACTTCAGTTGCTTTAAATCCACATGTATCTGAAAATAAGATTTCAACTCCTCTTTTCTTCTGAATTCCATTTGCCTGAAAAATTGTCTTCCAACCCTTGACTCGCAGCTTTAATTTGTCTTTTGAAGCCAGATGTGTTTCTTGCAGACATCAAATGGATGGCTTGTGTTTTTTCATCCAGTCAGCCAAACTATGTCTCTTCAGTGGGGAATTCAAGCCATTAACATTTATTGAGATAATTGATAAGTGTGGTAGTATTCTATTCGTCTTATTTGGTGAGAGTCCATTGCTTAGTTTTATCTTTTGCATCAGTGTGGAGGTTAGGTTCTGTCCTTTGATTTCTGAGTTCTGACTTTGCTGCTGATCCATTGTGGTGTTCAGTGTGCAGAACAGGTTGAAGTATTTCCTCTAGAGCTGGTCTTGTTGTGGCGAATTTCCTCAATGTTTGTATATCTGTAAATGATTTGATTTCTCCGTCAATTTTTAAGCTTAGCTTAGCAGGGTAAAGAATTCTGGGCTGAAAATTGTTCTGTTTAAGTAGATTAAAGGTAGATGACCATTGTCTTCTTGCTTGGAAAGTTTCATTAGAGAAGTCTGCGGTCACTCTGATGGATTTGCCCCTGTAGGTCAACTGGCGCTTACTCCTGGCAGCTTGCAGAATCTTTTCTTTTGTCTTGACTTTGGACAG
Source organism: Nycticebus coucang (assembly GCF_027406575.1). Lineage (NCBI taxonomy): Eukaryota > Metazoa > Chordata > Mammalia > Primates > Lorisidae > Nycticebus > Nycticebus coucang. Next base: position 15,230,161 of record NC_069797.1, read on the forward strand.
GTTCATCACAATGTGTCTTGGAGAAGCTCGGTTAGAGTTGAGGCAACCTGTGGTCCGATAGCCCTCTGAAAGCAGTGTGTCAGAATCTTTGGTGATGTTTGGGAAATTTTCTTTTATAATATTCTCTAGTATGGCTTCCATTCCTCTGGGGCATTCTTCTTCCCCTTCTGGAATTCCTATAACTCGTATGTTGGAACGCTTCATAAAGTCCCACAATTCTGACAGTGAACATTCTGCTTTCTCTCTCTTCTTTTCTGCCTCTTTTACTGTCTGAGTTATCTCAAGAACTTTGTCTTCTACCTCTGAAATTCTTTCTTCTGCATGGTCTAACCTGTTGCTGATACTTTCCATTGCATCTTTAAGTTCCCTAATTGACTGTTTCAGTTCCTTCAGCTCTGCTATATCCTTTTTATATTCTTCATATCGTTCATCTCTGATTTGATTCTGTTTTTGGATTTCCTTTTGGTTATTTTCCACTTTATTAGCAATTTCCTTCCTTGTTTCCATCATTTCTTTCATTGTTTTCAACATGTGTATTCTAAATTCCCTTTCTGTCATTCCTAACATTTCTTTATAGGTGGAATCGTCTGCAGTAGCTACCTCATGGTCCCTTGGTGGGGTTGTTCTCGACTGGTTCTTCATGTTGCCTGGAGTTTTCTGCTGATTCTTCCTCATGAGTGATTTCTTTTATCTGTTTCCTTGCCCTAATTTTCCTTTCACTTCCTCTTGCTCTTTAAGTTCTTGTGCCTGTGGACTAAGGGTTACAGGACCAGAAGGGTGAGAAGGTTGAAGAGCAAAAAAGGGATGAAAGAAAGGAGGACTGAGTGATAAGGAAAAAAAGAAAGAGGAAGGAGAGGGGGTAGGTATAAGGAATATTGACAAAAAGAAGAGAGGCACAGAAAGAGGGAGACAGAGCAATATAGGTGTACAGTAGGGTACTTTGACACAACCTTAAAAAAGCCCACCTTCTGGCGGTGCCCCGTTGGGTGGTTCCCTTGAAGTCAGCAGCTCTTTGCTAACCTGATCAGACACAGTACCCCACCTCTACCAAGTAGAGAGGAAAGACAAAAATGCTATAAATCAAACCAAAACAAGCAAACAGAAAACTTTACGGGGATAAAATTGGGTGAAAAACCAAATGATAGAGGTAGAAACACTAGCAAAAATGAAGTTCTAGTTATTAAAAAAGGCAGCAATGGGAAATTATAATTAAACTAGAAAAATTGAGAAAGAAAAAGGGATCTGTATGGAAAAGATTGAAATTAAAAAACAAAAGATCATCAACAACGTCAAAATAAACAAAAAAACCCAACCAAACAAAAAACAAAGAAAAAAAATACACAACCAAAAACAAAGCAGTTTGTATATGTTATTGAATATTGTCTGGGCGACACGTGGTCTGCTGGGATATGAGATGTTAATCACAGTTCTGATACGACTGGAGGCTGCTGATTTCTCAAACCCCAGCAGGTAGACACCCTAAATCTCTCTTCAGCCCACTTAAAAGGCACTTTGAACTTGTAAACTTGCTGAGCAGAAGCTTCCCCAGCTTTCTCGCTGGAATCACTGCTGAAGTGGCTATCCACTTACCCAGTGTGCCAAAACCGGTCTCACTCTGCCCCTGAGGGTTAGGGCTGCAAGGCGGCTCAGACCCCACCCTTAGGCTACTTGGTTGCTGGGTTACCAGCTCCCACCCGTTTCTAGCTCTGCGGCCCTGAGGGCGGAGCTTGCCGGGGCAGATCACTGACAATGGTTCCGTGTGACCCACCGCCAAACACTATTAGCTCCGTCTGGCTCAGTGGCTCAGACTGGGGCCCTAGACAACGGCCAAAGTTCTCCGCACTCCCGCTCAGGCCCTCCCCAAGGCAGTTCAACTCAGTGCCAAGTCCAAGGACACCAAAACAGTTCACAGGTAAGGCCTTTCTGGTTTGCAGTCTCGCTGCTACTGAACTTACAGTTGTGGGCGGGTTTAGATGGATTGAACACACGCGACCACTTGCCGGTTTTCCACTGTTTTAGTCCTCCTCTTGGGGACCAGAAGTCTCTTGCTGACTCCCTGTATCCTCATAGGAGTGATGATAGGCAGATCCCACCAGCCAGAGATGCCTGGAGTCCTATCTCCCCAGACTCATGGTGCCCAGATGCAAGGAAGCTGTTACTCGGCCTCCATCATGCTCCGCCTCCCCCGTGAAATCCCTTCTTATGTAACTGAAACATATATATCCCCACGTTATGGGGGATATAAACATCCTTGCCTTCCTCGGGACAAAACAAATAAACTTTAATTTTTCTCTATAATTTTGGATTCTACTCATTTCCCCATCCCCAGACCTATTGTCAGTGCCTTTAAATCCTGCTTGCTGTGTAGAGAGAAGCTGGAATAGTCTACACTGTTTAGCCTGTAAATTAAGTCCCCCTAGGACCTGCGCCTCCCACCACCCAGTTGAATTTCTCACTCCCCACCGTCACCTGTTCTTTCCTCATGCCAACCTATATGTGTCTTCTCATTACAAACTGCTCTGTGCTCCCACATCCTGTCTAGTATTTCTACCAACCTTTGTAATACTGGAGTAGACCTTTCACGGCCCATTCTGACCCCAGCCCTTGCCCAGAGCAGTGTCACGGTGTGTACCTTATGCTGACAAGGAAGAACAATTTCCAAGTTTGAAATGCACTGTTCCAATTTACATATGCATTTTGTTTTATGTGATAGATGGGTGCTTTTTTGCACATTAAAACCCAAATTGCAATAAGCAAATGAATAAACAAATTTTAAAAGGAGATTTCAGTTTAAAGAATCCTGTTGCGTCCTTTGGTAAAGCAACCATTCGCTGCGATGTACATTTCATTAAAATTTGTATTTCATTTCTTTCTTTTTGCAAAAAGTAGCTTTTGGGTAGCTCATACTTAAGCCTGACACCCCACCTCCCACTTATGCTAAATCAGTCATTTTCCTCATCCTGTAGATTACAGTAATTAATCTGTTTTTCTTTTGAAAACCTGGTTTAGCAGTTTGCTTTTCAAACTCCTCTTATTTTGGATAGCTCTTGTCCCTGCTCTGCTGAGATTATTTAAAATATGGGATTCCTCATCCCCACCCTCCAGAGGTCTCAGCAGTATTTCTCCTGGACCAGCACAATGTCTGGCCTTAATCTTTCCTTCTCCCAGAGGCAGGGCAAGCAGGAGCACCCCAGTGAGGTACGCCATCTCCATTCCACTGGCCGAAATGTGAGGGAAACCAGTTAAAATTCCAAGATTATGGGGGGGGGGAATAAGCGCTGATTTCTAAAAAAAATAAATTCAGAATATTGTGGGGATACGCATGTTTCAGTTACATAGTTTGCTTTTATATATTTTAAGTGAAAGTTATGAGTATGCCTTTCACCCAGAAAGTGTGCATTGCACCTGTTAGGTGTGAATTTCCCTGGCCTCTCCGACCCCCTCCCACTGACATAAATTCTGTTGAGTTGCATTTACCTGCGTGCCCATAAGTCTCCATCATCTAGTTCTAACTTAGTACTGAGTACGTGTGGTGTTCATTTTGTCATTCTTGCCATATTCACTCAGGAGAATGGTGTCCAGTTCTGTTCAAGTTGTTACAAAAGATAGGACACTGTTAATTGTAATGTCTGGTAGTATTCCATGGTATACATGCCCTCACTTTATTTTAATAAACAGATACTTCTTGCCACTTCAACATAGTAGAACACTCTTAAGCTGACCACCTAAGGGATGATAACAAACTGGTCGACATACGGAAGTGGTCAACATAAGGAATTTCCATTGAATACATGTGGTGCGTGTCCAGTCTATGAAAATTAGAAGGTAGGGAGGTGCTCAACTATATAGGTTCTACTGTATTTGGTGTCTTCTTTTACAGCCCCAAACTTTCACACATTTCTTCAGATTTGTTACACTGAGAACTTCCAACAATCTCTGAGTAGACATCCTGGCTCTTCCTATACAAGTCAATAAAAGTCTCCAAATAAGGTTTGCCTGGCCAGCTTCTGTCTTCTCTGCCAGGCATCACCCAGTGATGAGCTCTGTGAATGAATTCATGTCACACAGTGGAATTGGTGTCGTATGGATGGTAATGACAGCATATGAGTCTCCCTTGTGTCAACACCAAACTCTTTTATCTTTGCTTACTCTTACCCAGAACTTCAGGTACATGTAAGGAATGAGTAATTAAGTACATTAAAAGTTATTTGGAAAAAGGAATTGCAGATTTCTTTAAAAAGTAAAAAAAAAAAAATCCAGCAATGGAAGTCAAATGTCTTCCCCTTCCACATAAATCAAAGATGACCTGCCTGGAATTATCAGAGAAAACAATACTAGGAGAAAACCTGCAGTATTAAAACCAAGGGAGCCTCGAAACCACCAGACTGCCACAAAGATTAAAGAATTTTTGCCAATGCAGTTGGTTTAGTGGGGAAGTAGAAATGGGCAGATTTATAAATGAAATTGGCCATCAGTTATGCATTTTTCAAGCTAGATGTAAGGTACTTCAGATTCATTTTACATTTTTTTATACTTCTGTGTGTGTTGGACTTCGTTCACTATATAGTTAGCAAATAAGTGTAGGTGGTATAAAACTGTAGGGCAGTGTTTCTCAACCTTTTTAATCTCCTTGCACACTTGAACCTATAGTTAAACTTCCATGGCATAAATTATGTTTGTCAAATGAAAGAGTAAAGAAAAGAATATGCTTACTGTGCTTTGAACTTCTTTCAAAAATAATTTAATTAATAATCCTTAAAAATTTTTGTATCACATCCAAGATCCTCTTGTGGCACAACAGTGTGCTGTGGCTCACTGTTAGAAAATCACTGTTGTAGGGAGTAAACAAAGGCAAACTCACATTACACTATGCATGTCCTTTTATTACAAATGCAAAATAGAAACTAACCAAAAATTATGAACAAAAATTATCAAGCATGATAATTATAGATAAATATAGTCATAGATGATGCATGGCTCAAAAGAGAAATCAAAATTAGAAAATGAAATTACTAACTTATGATAATGAATAGTGTACATGTCGAAACTTATGGAATTTGACCAGTCTACACTGAGAGGAAAAATAACAGCCTCACAATGCTTTTACTACTTTAGAAGTTGAAAATAAATGAAGTAATCAGTGAAATACATGTGAAGGAGAGCAACAAAGCGCAGCTAAAAAAAAAAATAAATAAATAAGGGGAAGGACATTAAAAAAGCTAAAAAGCAAATCAATGAATTGGAAAAGAAAGGCAAAAACACAGAATTATCAGGATATAACTGTAGCTATTCATTGAATGATTTTTAGAAAAACATTAATTGCTAAAATTGACACACAACAAGGCAGAATATTATAATAGACCAATATGTATACCAGAAAGTGAAAAAATACTTGAATATCTCACATCCCTTCCTGTCCTCACCCCCAAAGTGCCAATATTAGGTGGCTCTGAAGGTGACTCCTATCAGACTCATAAGGAATAGAAAATTATTTTGTTACTTAAACTTCTCCAGGACACAGAAACATAGGAAACAAGTCTCCACCCATTTTATTCATGGAATAATTCATATTCTAACAATTGATTGAGCTTTTGAACAAAAAAACCCTACAGGAATGCCTCATTTATGAATGTGGATGGAAATACCAAGACAAAATAAAGATGAATCAAGTCTAAGGTGATATTAAAAGAATAATATGTTGACTCGGCGCCTGTAGCTCGGTTTAGGGCACCAGCCACAATACACCTGAGCTGGCAGGTTTGAACTCGGCCCAGGCCTGCTAAACAATGACAACTACAACCAAAAAATAGCCGGGCATTGTGGTGGACGCCTGTACTCCCAGCTACTTGGGAGGCTGAGGCAAGAGAATCGCTTAAGCCCAAGAGTTTGAGGTTGCTGTGAGCTGTGATTCCCAGGGCTCCACTGAGGGCAGCATAGTGAGACTTTGTCTCAAAAAAAAAAAAGAAAAGAAAAAAAGAATAATATGTCATCATCAAATGAAGTTTATTCCAAGAATAATAGTGAACCCAATATAAGAGTATTTAAAAGTTTAATTCTTCTTATCAACAGATCAAGGGTAAAAATACATTGTCAGTTTGATAAAGTCCAAGAATACATTTACTCTAATATTGATCCAAGCCACATCTATTTTTTACAAAACTTGGAATTGGAAAGACAATGCTTTGGTATAGGAAAATGTATTTAATGTATTTAATAACTAGTGTTTTTAATGGCAGTGCACTTAGGCTGGCAGACCAAATAGGTTTTCTCAATCCTGCTCAAATGTTGATTGCTCCTGACTCCCATTAGTAGAAGGCATCCTCGAACAGAGAAGCAATATCTGCTCTATCAAGACTCCAGTGGGAATTTTTTTTGACACAACCAAGTGATTTACCATTCCACAGGAAAGATAAGCAGAAAAGAATCATGAAGAACAGGCTGAACAGTAGGGAGTCAGGAATGAACTTGGCATACATGAAAACATACCATAACATGGTAATAACTTACAATTGGGTCAGTGCAGAAGGGAACCAAAATATTTAGACGATGATAATGCTGGCATTTTAAATCATTACATAAAAGATGGATTATTTAATGTCTTGTTTTTTACAGGAAACCTTATCAGAAATTATGAAGATAATTTTTAACAAGTATTTTTTGTAAAAATATTTTATTATGTTAAATATAATTGCTTAGTTTATAAGAAAACTACAGGAAGGACTCAAGATATTTTAATATAAACTCATATAATTATGTCTATGAGAATATTCCAATTCACCTAAGGAATATGACCTAGGTTAATTTCTTACATTATTATGGATTAATAATAATAAAAAATTAAAACTGAACATAGTAGTTATTCAGAGCCGGGCTGTTTTCTAAGCTGTTGAAGCATCTTAGCTAATTTAATCATCACAACAGTCATACAAGCTAGGTACTGTTATTCTTTGTTCAATACACGAAGAGCCGAGATGCAGAGGGGTTACCTGATTTCCCCGCGGTCAGACCTCTAGGAAGTGGCAGAGCTAAATTTGCAACTCAGGCCAGGTGGTGCCGCGTTCTGTATTACACAGCCTCTCCCTGGAAGGAGCTCATTCTTCAGCCTCCAACAGGCCCTCTCCAGCTTTTCTCAGGGTCCTCTGTGGGTATATCTTGCTTCATTCTGGCTTGTGAAGATGCCTTCATGTTTCAGGCGGAGGGAACGTATCCTCCAAACTTCAGCTGGGATATCGTTAACGTTCCGTTTCAGCTGTAAAATTCTGCTTGTAATTTTACATGTTTCTGCACTAATAAGAGGGCGCCAGGATTAGAAGCGTTGACCTTAAGACTAAGGTCTGTGTGGCCGCAGAGGCGTGCCCTGCTGACCCTTTGGTTTGTTTGCTCTTCCCAGGGACCTGATGCCGAGGACCCTGGAGGGCCAGATCACCATGGAGAAGACGCCCAGTTACTTCGTGACGCGGGAGGCGCCCGCGCGCATCTCGGCCATGTCCAAGGCCACCAAGCTTATCGTGGTGGTGCGGGACCCGGTGACCAGGGCCATCTCGGACTACACGCAGACGCTGTCCAAGCGGCCCGACATCCCCACCTTCGAGAGCCTGACATTCAAGAACAGGAGCGCGGGCCTGGTGGACACGTCGTGGAGCGCCATCCAGATCGGCATCTACGCCAAGCACCTGGAGCTCTGGCTGCGCCACTTCCCGCTCGGCCAGATGCTCTTCGTGAGCGGCGAGCGGCTCATCAGCGACCCGGCGGGCGAGCTGGGCCGCGTGCAGGACTTCCTGGGCCTCAAGAGGATCATCACGGACAAGCACTTCTACTTCAACAAGACCAAGGGCTTCCCCTGCCTGAAGAAGGCCGAGGGCAGCGGCAAGCCGCACTGCCTGGGCAAGACCAAGGGCCGGACCCACCCGCACATCGACCGCGAGGTGGTGCGGCGGCTGCGCGACTTCTACCGGCCCTTCAACCGCAAGTTCTACCAGATGACCGGGCTCGACTTTGGCTGGGATGGATAACAATATAATTTAAAAAGAAAAAAAAATCAAAATATAATATATTTTTTTATCAAGCGGTAGAAAAAAGGCAGTTTAATATTTGTGCTCAAAATAATTGTTTCAGTATTTTTTTCAATGAATGTTAAGAGATCATTGTTGCTCCCCTATCCCGTCTTAATGTGTAACCAACACCAAATATTTGGATAAACAGAAAAGAAAAATTTCACTCATCTAAATATTTTCAATTTTCAGTTGTAATGTTGTGTTCTGTAATACCCAGTCATAAAGTATAACCATCAGTTGCCATTAAATTTTTTAAGAAAATCCTGAGGGTAAACATCTCTTTTTCTCTCTTTTTGTTTAAATACAGGTCCCTGATAAAATTGATTTCTATTCTTATTTTTTCTCCTTTTCTCCTGTGCCTTTATTTCCTAAACCATTTCCTAGTTAATAATAACATGCACACTCCTGCACACTGTTCACAGTGATTTCAAATAGTCTTACCACATGGTAGTTTAAGTACCAAGAGCCTAGTGGGTAGAGATTATTCTCCCCATTTTACAGCTAAGGAAAACTGGGTCTCAGCAAGGTCAAATGACTTATCTGAAGGCCAGATGATGGACCCTGGGCAAAACTCCACCTTCCACTTGTTTCCTTTCCCATACCACTCCTCCCAGGGAGAAGAAGACGTCTGTGCCTTTAGACATGGTTAGCTAGTTCTCCAGCGATCTGAAAAGGGACAGAGAGGGTTTTCTACTGCTTTCTAAGTTCCGGTTACCCTTGATGGTACCTGGACATGACCTCTTTTAAGAGCCAATATTTGTTGGCCTTTGGCTGATTCAAGTATCCTGAAATGCAGAAACCATAACTGATTGACGCTTGACTGAATTTGAGAGAAATTACTGGAATTTTATATAAAGACAAGATGGGCACCCACATTAGGAAGAAGGCAAGAGAAGGTGTTCACGTAAGTGTGAATATCATTTTTCTTTAGCTCTTTTGTTAAGAAAGCAAATCTACCTTTATCTATAATATCTCATTTCTTACCTTGGAAGTGATACTAAAAAATAATAACAATTTGTTTACAACGTGCTTATTTTTGATGGGTGGAGTGCTATCACTTTGTTACTTTATTTTCCCCCATTTCTTATTCAAACCAATTATAACTTAAGGTTCCCTAATATTTGGAAAATATTGTAGAAAATGCAGATGTGGGTGAAATGGTGACTTTTCCTTTTCTCCCTTCTGTTCCTTCCATCCCCCATTTAAATTGCTCAAATAAATCAATAGTTTATTAAAGAGTATTTCTTTCCTCTCTGAGTGGGTATTAACAAGATTAGCATTAATGGGAATTAAATTGGTTTAGAGAGGAGCACATATGCACGAAATATATAAAACATTTTATAATTAGTCTGTCAGCAACATTTTATTACAGGTTTAAACCCAAGAGGAAAATGTTCCCTATTTCATGGAATTTTTCTTTATCTGCCAAAATTTAAAGGACCAGACACTCTAAAATAATACTCTTTTCCATCTCCAGGGTTGTCAATCAAAAACACTAATGTTGTTCTAAAATGTGCAGTGCAATTTTGCATTTGCTGCTGATGCTATATCAGGTGATATAAATAATTCTCCAGAAGCCTGATACAATATTAAAATGAAGGGGAAAAAAATCTTTTAAGTTTTTAGATATTTTGTCATTGCCTCAAATCTTTGGATTTATTTGATAATATAGCATTTACAGGAGTTAAATCCAGGTCACCTTTTTCCAGTTGATTTCCTTCAAATCTGTGGCCTCACTTTCCCAAAGCTACTTGAATCATCTACTTGAATCATCACTAGCTGCAACAAGATACTCATTGTAAACATTTCTCCTCATTTCTCTCAATGCATTCTGTTTGTGCTTCTGACTCTTTTGTGAGTGTTTGCTTGACATCATGCAAAAGTGGCTTGCATAAAGAAACAACAGCAACCCTCATCTTTTTGTGTGGAAGAAATAATAAAGGAACAGAATTGAGTACAAAACATCTCTTCTTGCACATATGTATTTTTGTTCAAATTATTTAAAAAAATTGTGACTACAGAGCACTCCAGGTAAACCTTCAAGCTTCTATGACTTCTTAAGAGTATTAGAAGTAAAATGTATAAATATCTAGAATCAATATTATTTAATCACCTCGCATGACAGGAACGTTCATTCATTTCTGCCTCTCTGTGGTGTGCATTCTGGCTGTACGTGGACAAGGCCCCTTGCAGCTACACCAAGTAATAGGCTTTGATCTTGATTGGAACATCTCAGCCATCCCTTCTTTGAGCTGTCTGCTCCAAGGCCAGCCTACTAACCCCTTCATTTTTCTTAAAAAGAATTGTCTTTCAAAGAGAATATTCAGAAAGGATCTACAGATTCATTCTGAGTGGTTTACATGTGAGGTCACACCTACAGGATATATATCCTCCAAATACCTCAGACACTTTTGAAGGAAAGTAATTTTATTCTAATAATTGGAAATTAATAAGCTTCTGGAGAATGGATATGTATTATTCTAAAAATACTCATCTACTGTTCATGTTTTCAAGGGATCTTCAAAACTAGAATAAACCTCTGGTAATTTTGATCACATACCCCTTCTGCACTCAAATCCTTTCTTTAGCTGGTTATGCAGGGGGTTAAAACATCAATGTGTCTATAAATTCTTAACTCATGATTTTGCATTCAAGAAGGCAATACATTCTCTTAAACACCCTCATTGCCTGCTAAGACCTACTGAATCTTCTGTTCCCTTGAAGATATCTTAAATTCAAGATATTAATAAATACTTGTGTTTATAAAATAACAAGATGTTCTATTTATGTAGGCTACACTTTCAAATGAATTATTTCACCTTAAACTACCAATAGCAGCTCTCCACTCTCATTAGTTCTACCTTACAGGTGAGGAAACTAAGGCTTAAGACAGCGGTCCTCAACCAAAGGTGATGCTGTATCCCAGGGCCACATCTGGAGACGTTTTTGTTTGTCTCAAGGGTTGAGGAGTGTATGGTGCTCCTAGAATCTTGTGGTAAACAATCTGTAATGCTCAGGAGAGCCCCTGTAACAAAGGATGATGCCAATCAAAATGTTAGTGGTCCTGAACTTTGTGGCTTAAGAAATAAGCTTGTGTGTCACCACCAGGACTAAAACTCAGATTCTAATTAATGCTGGACTGGTAATTCCTTTAGTCACCATTCTAGTTTTTCTCTTAAGAACCTTTCTTTGTCTCCCTAACAAGTGACTCTGTGATAATAAACAGATCAACATTTAACGTCTTGCTTTGCCAAGAGCAGTGCTAAGGGGAACCAAACTGGGTTTTACAGCAGAGATAAAGGAGCAGCTTGTAACAAATGGATAATTGCATTTCTGAGATGAAAAATCAGTGAATCAGTCAGCTTCCAGTGGAAAAAAAAATAACATTCCAATAAAACATTTTTAAAGGCTCTTTTCAAGTTCAAGTCGTGCAATTTCAATTTGCCTCCACAACAGGGCCATGTAGTTCTTGTCACCTGACAAAACCAGAGTGCCTAGAGAGACAAGTAAATGTCTCCATTTCTGTTAAAAAGTTAAATCCAGATAGCTGTGCTGTGGTTACAAATAGCCTCAAGCTGCTGAGTAATAGCAAAGGAAAGAAAATTCCTATTGCCACATATCCTAGAAATCCCAGAACTTAGTGGACAATTTTTATAAGAAAAGAGCTTATGGTTCCCAAACATAGGAAGAGCATTGCTGAGATTCAGCCCAATGCAAGCTTTGCTGTAGAAATAAATGACTTCATTCTCCTATTGTGTCCTGTAATCACTGAAGAAGAATGGTACTTTAAAAACTCAAACCTCAAGCCCGTTGAGGAAGCATCAGTATTATCATAGAATCTGTGGCCTTTGAAATACCTTCATGGACGTGCAAGCAGATTTTCACTGAGTCTCAATAATATAGCAGAAGACCATGAATAGGAAAATTGTAAACCTGTTTGTTACACAATGGAATGTTGGAATGGCAGACTTGAAAAAGGCTGAATTTGGGGAAATTATGAAGCAGCTCAGCATTATACATAAAGTAATAAAATAATGGATTTTAGTTATGCTGGAGGAAATAAAACTGAACATAGAAATTGCTGTAATATATGAATCCATTGTGGGATATTAGGAAGTGTTCGTATGTTTCAGGCTATAATGCAAATTTTTTAGTTCAATTTCCAACTGTTAGTTGTGTTCTTTTAATAGCTCTGTGCTCAACAACTTACTCTCCTCTGGTTTTCCTGTCAAAATAAAAGGCAATAATATGTAAGGAACATGCATTCTGTTACCTGGGTCACTACGAAAGTTTTGAGACAGACTGTATTATGTATGGTCCATTATTTTACTTCCAAGAAACACAGTTGGCATTGTCCTTTCTGAGTCACCTGTTTTCAACTTGCTCAGCTTATCATTGTTACTGGGAAGACATCTGTTTCCGTCCTTGTGGATTTTACATTTCTTGCTTTTTCCTTTTCATCTCCAAATGTCTAAGTACAACATTTTAGGTGCATTTGGAGGACCAGATAGGATGAGATATGGTGAACTTCATTCACGGTGCCTCTCTAGATTTCTAGGTTGGTTCCCACCTTGATTATTCCTAACAGGGCTTTTGGCTGTCTGCTTCAGACATTGGCCAACCGAGGTCTATGTGCTCCAGGTGTCTTCCAAAGTCACTTTGTAATAAACCCAGAGTGCTTACTATCCCTTGGGGGCTTGCCTTCATTGCAGAGCAGGGTGATGTGTCTTTCCTCTCCCACCTTCTAGTTTTATGCTTCCCTAACCTTCAGGTGCCTTCTGCCATGTCCTGCCTGTGACCAGTGACCTTTGGTATCCCAACCTCTGCTGATCTAAGCCATTTCTTTGAATGCACTATGCATGGTAATGTCCATTCCCCATTTCAGATTTCTGGGGAAAAACCTTGCCGTCCACCTAGGGCAAAGGCTCTCAGCTCAGGTCTAAGAGAAGCAGTCTGAATATCTGCTGTAGATACTTGGGGAGGTGAAGGTTAAATAGATTTAACTTTCCCCAAGAGTATTTGCATTAGGAAAAAAGGACCCAAAGGCAGAGGGATGAAACTGAATGTGAAAGCATGAGGGCACATCTGTGATGAGAGGTGAAGGTGTTAGTAGAAGGGCACTTACCTGGCTTCCCAGTGCCCCACCCCTTGCCACTGACCTGGACAGCCAAGGGCAGCTGTGTGAACTTTCGCTTCTGAAAGATTGTCTCCCTGGTCTGGGCAGTAGCATTTTTCTCCCACCTGTTTTTCCAGAAAGCCTTATCTAAGCTCAGATTTCTTTATTTCAAGCCAGCAACAGCTGGTCAAGCAGAGTACAGGAGGAAGCTAAGAAACTTCATGGTTATTTCACTGCCATTTTTCAGAGGGAACAAGAGTTTTTGATTAAGTACTATCAACTGATGCCTTTATAGTCAAACCTAATTTTTATTTCAGATAACTTGATCTTACTCTTAAATCCCACATCAGTTGTTCTTCATTATAAAAAGTCCAACTAAATATTCTACAATAGTAATACTTTTATTTGGAATGATTCAAAGCATGTTTATATGCTACTTTAGATTTGAATAGCTTTTTGTTCTCTTTCTCTTTCTTTGTAGATTAAAAAAAGTTTATATGATCTGTTATAACTCCTACTTCTAACAAACTCCACATTTCCTCTCAACTGTATCACTTACAAAAATCTTTTCAGCATCTTTCCTTCCATCCTTCTTATTTTTATTTTATTTACCCTGGAATATTTTCCTGCATCAAGACCTTTATGTCAATAGTTACCTTACTTTTTTTGTTTGTATTTTTTCTTTCTTTTCAAGAAGACCTCTAATTGTTGTTTTTCCCTTTTTATAACCATCTGGCCCCAAAATTAGACCTTATTTTTCATTTCAAAGCGCTTGGCCCCTATCCTACCCTCTTTGATCTTCTTTGTCTTTTTTCAGTCTATACCTTTCCATTATAGGAAAAGTTCTCTTTCTAGAAAACTCCCCTCCCCACTAGCCTTTGAGCATATGGCATTTGAAACTTTCTTGTGGACGTAGCTTTCTTATCCCTTCTGACCCAGTGAAATGCAAAAATCCCACACGGTATTGGCTTCCAACTGTAAAGTGATTCCGTATTGAACACACCTAGCGCCTCTTCCACCCAGCCATAAATAATGAGCTCTGTTTCAGACTCTTTGGCCCCTGCTATTTGATGAGGCCATTAATAAAAAGTTCTGTATCAACGGGATGATAAATTCTACTAGCCCAAGCCATATATAATGAACACACAGAGAAATTGGAAGCAGATCTGTTTTTATCAGCCTCATCCTGTCTTCTAACTTAAGTTGCAAATCTCCCACATGGTAACAATGCCCACAGTCTGTTTCCCTCATCATTCCTTTGTGTCCCGCTCCTAGGTTTCTCACCAGCCTGGTCTCTGCTTGTTCCCTTCTGTTTATTCCCATGATTTTTTCATTATTTAATGGACTTTTGTTCTAATTCTTCTGGCCTGATTTTCATCATTTTTCCTATGTGTCCCTTATTTATACTGTTGCCACAATGCCATTTTTTAGGTATCTAAACCTGTGCTAGGATTGCCCTTCCCTGATGTTCTGTTGTCCCCGAGCAGCTATACTCAACTCATTCCACTTACAGTTTGAGTCCAGGTCAGACCAGTAAATAATGTGATTATATACAGTAGGGCCTCTGTAAGTTGACCACCCAAGGGACTGTAACAAAGGGTCAACATACAGAGGTGGTCAACATAGGGAACTTTCATGGAGTACATGTGGTTCATGTCCAGTCTATGAAAACTAGGTCAACTTAAGGAGGTGGTCAGTGTAGGGAGGTGGTGGAGGTTCTACTGTATTTATTAGACTAACCTGGTATTTACTTACTTACATATACCTTCAAAGGGGAAACCAAGGCATATAAAACCAACATTTTCTTGATCTCACCTTTTTTTTATGGTGTTCTTTGATTTATTAGCTCTTTCTGTGTGCTAATGATGAAACCTCCTGCCTTGTGGATAACCTGGTGAGTGTTGTTTATTTGACCATGAATGGTGAAGTCTTGCACTAATCAGTCCATATCACTACACCTTAATATTCCCATTTATTTAAAAGAAAATGAAGAGGATCAACTATTCTGTCAGGCTCTTTCCAACCGTGACAAATCTGGAAACATTTTATGGTTAAGATTGTCACTAATAATTATTTTCCTTCTGTCTCTTAAAATGATTATCATTCGATCACTTTACCTATTTCCCAGAGGTCACCAAACATGGTGACCATTTGTTTTTAGTAATAACAATCAGTGCTAGCTGTTTACCAGGCTTTTTCTTCCTATATAACTTAGTCCCATTTGTTGATGTTGGAGGAGTGGTAACTGCCCTTTAGTTGTGTGTCCTTCGTAAATTCTAAGACCATATCTTTTTGGCTTCTGACATAGTTCTGTAAAAAAAGAGAGAGAGAGAGGAAAAAAAAAAAAAAAGACCTTAATACCAGTTTCTAAATTAGGGCTATCTCTATTTTTAATCCATTCATTTTCAACCCTTTAATTTGCAGACGACCTCCCACCTTGAACAGTAAAATATAGCTATATAGAAACTTATTCATTCTTGTGTTAATCATTACTTTTAGCATCTCTTTGATCTGGTCCAGACAGAATATGATTTCCTTTGACATTGCTATTTTCTGTGAACTTTCATGTTCCCATTTGTCCTGCCTCCTGCACCATATTCTGCTTTGGCAAAAGAAGGAAGTAGGAACCTTATCTTTTGAATTCTTTCTCCTGAAAGTACATCCTTATAACCATTTAGACACAGGAACCATGCTTCTTACCTTTGGTCAACCTTACAAATGCCTTCTGAGTGGATGGTTTCCCTGAAGATTATTGAAAGCCAGAAAAGGCTATCAGTATCTGTTACTTTGTGGTCCTGGGCACTGTCTTACAAGTAAACCTAGACAGCTTTGAATTGTGGGAATTTACTTAGCTTCTGGGACATTTTCTGAGCACTCTTTGAATAAAAGAATCCTTTTTAAAATTTGGTTAAAATATGTGTAACATAAAATTGGTCACCTTAAGCATATGATTCACTGCATCAAATATATTCACAATATTGTTCTAGAGCCATAACCTATGTTCATTTTCAGAATGATTTTATCATCCCAGACTGAAACTCTGTACCCACTGAACACTAACTCTCCATTCCTTCCTCCACCCAGCACCTGGAGACCACCATTCCACCTTCTGTCTTTACTCCAGGTACTTTGTGTGAGTAGAATCATGCAACTTTCGTCCCTTTATAACTGAAGGAATGCTTTTCGGGTAATGTCCATGTTGTAGTATGTGTCAGAATTTCCTTCCTTTTTAAGGCTGAATAATATTCCACTATTTGTACAGACCACATTTTGTTTATCTATTCCTGGATCGACGAACACTTGAGTTGCTTCCACCTTTTGGCTGTTGGGAATTGTCCTGCTATCAACATCGGTGTACAAATATCTGCTCTGGTCTCTGACTTCAGTTCTTCTCCAAATATAGATAGGGGTGGAATTGCTTTTTGAGGACCTGCCGAGCTGTTGTCTAAAGTGGCTGCTCCATTTTACATTCTGGTTGACACAGGAAGGTTCCAACTTCTTTACATCCTCATCAGCATTTTATTTTTGTTTTTGCATCTTATTTTTCTGTATCTTATTTTTGTTTTTGTAATAGCTGTCCTAATGAGTGTGAAGAAAAAGGATTCCATTTATTCTGTTCCTATCCCTTATCTCAGAGTCTCTGTTCCTGCCTGCTCTTTTTTTTCTCATAATTCTCCTCTGGGCCTTTTTTTGTTTAGTTTTATTTTTAAAAATAATACACAAGCATGCTTCCCATTCTCCTTGCCCTCTCCTGTCTTTTTTCCCCTCTCTGCAGACTCTCAGATGAAGCCAGTGTCCCCCTTATCCTGCCTCCATTTCCACAGCAGAATCAGCTTCTCTGCTTTCTTCAACTGCTTCCTGCGCCTTTTTCTCAATTTTTCGTACTTTGGAACCCTGGATAGGTCCCGAATTGCCAGCTTGTCTGGCTTTCCGGTTCTGGACTCTCGGGCCTTCCCACCCACGTCTTTTCCTTCTTTTTTTTTGGCAGTTTTTGGCCGGGGCTGGGTTTGAACCTGCCACCTCTGGCATATGGGGCTGGTGCCCTATTCCATTGAGCCACAGGTGCCACCTCCGTCTTTTCCTTCTTATCACAGGCAGCGCATAGGCCATGTCCCGAAGCGAGGGCGCGTGCGCACGAGCACACACTCACATGTGCCTGCCTTCCCTAGAGACCACATTCAATCTCACCTGTTCTTGAGGTGTTGCTCGATCTTTGTTTTGCACATTAGAGACACTTTCTGATGGTATGTAGCACCCCAGTGATCCTCTGACTTAACATCAGGCCCGAATGAATGCTCCATGATTGCCAACCACAACCATGCGGGTGCCACACAGCAGGCACCACCTTCCTTACTCACATCCACAGCCGTCAACACACACTCTGGGCTGGCTTGTTAATCTCACCACCACCATGAACACAGCCCAGTGTTTCTTTACTCTGTTGCAATGTCTCACTTCCCCTGAAGGGATAAGCACAATTTAAATTGAGCCTATTTAAGAGCGTCACTGTGGAGAAAAGCAAATCCTGCCTTTGTTCCTTGTTTTCAGGAAATAAAAGTATCACTATGAACAAAAGGATCTGCCTATGTTCCTGCTGCCATGGAAGTCAGAAAAAATGTTACCAGGAGTAAATTCAGGATCACCCCAGTGGGGGGGAAATCAAATGCTGTTTTCTGTTGGGGCTATAAATGTCTCCATCTCCAACAGGCAGCTACACTCCCTGAAGAAGCCCCAGCCTGCCCTGACATTTGCTCACAGCTGATAATTCAGCTCATTTTGTTTTCCTGTATCCAAGCTTCCAATCTTCTAGTCTTGCCCTGTAGCTAAGCATTGCCTGCTACCTCTGTCCCTGGGTTTTCACCTTTCCAGCTTCCCCCAGTTACTCTGGCATCAGGTCTGCCCAAACCTGTCTCTTTGACCGCACCTCTGGTATCTGCAGCCCAACTTACTTTCATTTACCCAGGCCGGGGATCAGGAGATTGGACAGGAGTCTTCTATTCCAAACCACCCAAGCTTCTGAATGCTCTCCATAGCCCTCTTTATTGATTTTATCATCTTAGTGATCTCCTTGCTTGCCCCTTTGATAGCCAAAGGGAGCCTAGTTACAAAGAAATTGACTCAATGGCTATAGCTCATTCTTTTCTTCATACAGTTTCTAAGACAGATCCATTTTCTCTTCTAATCTGAACATAATCCTTATAGGAATTCGGACGGTAGCTTTTGCATTTTTGATTTCTCCCAATTTAATGGATAGTCCCTGGGTGGCTGTTGTTCTTCCTGAGACATTTGCTTGAAGAAATCTCTGGTCTCCATGGAGCGCACGCATGGCAAAAGTTTCTTCTACCTTTTCCAGCCCAGCTATGTGTGGGTTCATCACTCACTATGAATAGAATAGAGCTCAAGCCTCACTGCTGAGCAACTGCTACGAAGTCCTTCAGGGAACTTTACCCAGTGTTATATAGTGTTATAAGTATTATTATTTTTTATTTATTTATTTATATATTTATTATATATACTTATATTTATTATAAGTATATTATTATTATTATTATTATTGACAGAGTCTCACTCTGTCACTCTGGGTAGAGTGTTGTAATGTCACAGCTCACAGCAACCTCAAACTCTTGGGCTAAGCGATCCCCTTACCTCAGCCTCCCAAGTAGTTGCCACAGGCACCTACCACAATGCCTGGCTAATTTTTCTGTTTTTAGTAGAAACGGGGTCTTGCTTTTGCTCAGACTGGTCTCAAACTCCTGAGCTCCGGCAATCCTTCCCTCTCAGCCTCCCAGAGAGCTAAGATCACAGGTGTGAGCTACTGCGCCCAACCACTGTATTATTATTTTAAAGAAAAATCTAAAATTGTCTGAGCATCAGGCCCCATGAAACCTGTACCCACTTGTGCTTGTGTGATTCTTGCTGATAAATTTGCCGCACCAGCAGGATGGGAACTCTTCCCTGTTCACTCCTTCTGTAGTAATGCATTCCATACCTCCCGCTCCCCCACCTCTGCTGTTATTTTCAGGGTTCCTCTTCCTCATTTTTATTGTTTGTGCCTGGCTGATGGCATTAAGTTAATAAAGGGTGGCTTAGGGGTCTGACAAACTACTGCAATGGGATGGGACGTTGTTCTAATTGCCCCCAATTGAAAGCCATGCACTTTAATTTTAGCTGATTGTGTCTTTTTGTTAGAAAAAATATAAAATGCAAATGTAAATTATTTCTACACTAAAAGACTGCAGAAGTGTGATGTGGCATAAATTCTCAATCTACTAGGTCACTGTAACATTTTAAATAAAGAAAATAGTCTGCTATGTTATTACCAGGGTGTTACTAAGAAAGTATCATTTGATCAGAAGTGGTCAGTGACCGAAGAGGAAATGTCCACCTTTAGGGATACTGAGTGCCAAAAAAATTTAAAACAGTCTGCCCACAAAAGAACACTGCAGTGTTCTACAAAACCGTAACGTGTCCTCACTAGCATTCACCAAGCAGGCAGTCTGATGAACCTTGCATTCACACTACTTGTGGAGCTGTTAGGAACCTCTGAAAATATGACATTTCACATAAAGTTTACTGATAAAGTCTATATTGATAAGCTATAGAGAAAAAGGCTAATGAGAGATGTCTTGTATATTAATAAGGGTGTTGTTCACGCTTAACAACTAGGTGAAACAAATTGGAATGCTTCGTTTATCAGAATGTTTTGAGGTCATGGAATTAATTCATGCTTATAATTGCAAAATCTCTACATGATGAAAATAGTCCTTACAGGTGAATATATTTGCCATGAAATAGGATGTATATGCAATGAAATAAAGCTTTACAAGGCTCCTGGCTTTATAGACTTAGCTATTAGCATTTTATATATCAATCGAATAGGTTAACCCACTTTAGCTTCCCTGCTTTTTCTTAAATTAAAAGTTATAGTTTTTCAAAGGTAAATCTGGGCTTCCTGGGGATTTTTGCAAATAAATTTTTTCTAATAAACAAGCAAATTAATGGTTTCCCTTGATGGTTTGGTTCAGTTAATTCAACTGTATATTTTTGTTTATTTTCTTCCCACTGTAGTGGAAAGGGAACCAAAAGAAGACCATTTGTGGGGTTAGTTGTAATGTGATGCAATTTGTTTTCTCATATTGGTTGAAGAAATTATATACGTGGCTATATTAAGCAGGCACTCTATTTGAAGTTCCAAATTTTGGCCCTATTTGATGATTACTAATATATAAAGAAGAGGCTTTCAAAGCTCCTCTGATACATTTTTCTGTGTCTGACTCATATAAAAGGTAGCTTTTATGTGCTTCAAATCTTTGAAATATTTTTAGCATTTTAATTTTCTCTGCCTGAAATAATTTGTCAGTTTCTTTCTCATAGAAAATAATAAATTTTCTTCTTCCGTTTTATGTCCATAGTTCTTGATTGCTTCTTACAAAAGCTAGAGAGTGATCTTTCATTCAAAATGTTTCTCTGAGCATTTTCTCAATTCTGTTGTTGTTTTTTCTTAAACTCCAATAATTTAAGTTGGAAACTGTTTAATATAGTAAAGGTAAATTTACCATAATAAAATTGTCAGAAAAAATATAGACAATAAGTTCAAAATTTAAGCATAAAATGAGAAACTTTTATTTAAAATGTTTATTAATTGCATTGTTACATCAGGTTGCCTTTCTCTATGTCACATGAAATATGTATGTTTTCTATAATAAAGTTTGAAGAATTTCAAACACCTATCTTCACATAATATTTTATATTGAGTCTTTCTCCTTCAATGTTATTTCTGTTTTAAAAAATAATTTTGCTTGTGTTTTATATTTTATTTAATAAAAGCCAACATTTCTTACAATGTAGGGACAGTTGCTGTCATTTATTTATACTTATTTATAGAACATGAGGATATTCATATTACTGACAGAGTGAATGCTAATTCAAAATATTAGTCTTGTGCTTTTGAAAATGAAATTTATAAAGATTTTAGACTTGCATGTATTCTTTTCTTTCCTGAAAATCAATCACAACTAAATTTATTTTGTCCAAAAGTAAGATATGGACAGTATTTTTTATTTCCTGATAAAGTAAAAATTAATAGTAGTTTATTTATTATATTGTTGGCTCATTTTATTTTCTCAGATTCTCATTATACTTTTTAAACAGCTCTGTTGACAAACAACTGAATATTATTAAACAGTATGTATTTAAAGCATACAGTTTGATAAGTTTCTATACATGTAAAAATTTATGAAACCATTACCTTAATCAAGGTAATGAACATACCCAGTACTCCAAGAAGTTTCTTATTTCTTCTTAGAGTCCTATTATGTTTTGTTTCAAGTATATTGAGGTTGTGTCATTATTTACACACACAGTTAGGACTGCTATGTTCTTTTGATGCATTGATCTCTTTGTAATTATGAAATAATTTTCTTTATTGCTGGTAATATTTGCTCATAAATATGTTTTGTGTGGTATTAATTTAGGCATTCAAGTTTTATCTTTTTACTTTCTGTTTGTCCTTTCACTTTTAACTTACTTCTGTCCTTATATTTAAAGTACTGTTCTTGTAACCAGTATATAATTGGGTAACCTCTGCATTTTAATTGAGGTATTTAGACCATTTACATTTAATGTGATTATTAATATAGTTTAAAATAGTTTATCTTGATCTTTGTTTTCTATTCAGTCCATATGTTCTTTATTCCCTTGCTTATTTTACACCTCCTACAGATTAATTGAATATATTTTATGATTGCATTTTATCTTTTTTGTTGATTTATGGAAGTAGATTTTTGAAAGATGTGTTTTATTCTTATATAGTAACAGGGGATGTTCCAAAAGAGTAGGATCATCACAATGCCTTGCACTATTTCCATGACAAAAGCAAGACATTTCTTCCACTTATTATGTAGCAGTGAACCATGCCTGCTATCTGGCGATTATTATGATTGATATCATGTAGCTTGTAGGAGCACGTGTGCGTACACACACACACACACACACAGATTCTCTGTCTTCAATTCTCCACTGTTCTCATTTTGCCTTGAACATCTTTGACTTTGTCCCAGTATCTCATTACCTTAAAGAACTCAGATTTAGGAGCCTTATGAACTTGGGACCCTAAGCTTAATTTTCAAGGTATTTATATTAGTTTCTTAGGACTGCCCCAATAAATTGCTATAAACTGGGTGACTTAAAACAAGAGAACTTTATTCTGTCATAATTCAGGAGGCTGGAAGTCTGAAACCAAAGTGTTATTACAATTGGTTCCTTCTGCAACCCCTGAAGGTGAATCTGTCCCATGCTTCTGTGTAGCTTCTGGTGACTGCCAGAATTTGGGGCATTTGCTGGCTTGTAACTGCTTCAGTCCAATTTCTGTCCTCACATGGCTATCTTCCTTAGTGTATGTTCATGTCCTCTCTGTCTCCAACCCTCCCTCTCCTTATAAAGACACCCATCATTGGATTTAGAGCCCACTCTAACCCAGTCTGACCTCATCTTAACTTCATTGCATCTTCAAAAACCGTATTTTCAAGTAAATTCACATTCACATGGAACCTGGGGTTAGGATTTCAGCGTATGTTCTTAGGAGACACAATTCAATCCACAGCAGTCTATAAATCCAGAGGATATGAAATAAGTATTCACTTAGTGAATTGACCATAAAAAATTATGTCTCCTATCGGGGTTTTATATTTGTGCTATCTGTTACTACAGGACAAATATTCACAAATTTATTATTTCATAGTTGCTGTGGGTCATGAGATGAAGAACAGCTTAGCTGGGTCTTCTGATTAGACCCTCACAAAATATGCATTCTATCAGGTGGCATTCTCATTTGGAGCCTCATCTGGGGAGGAATCTGCTTCTAAGTTCATTCAAAGTATTGGCAGAATTAATTCCCTTAAAGTTTTAGAGCTGACCTAGTGCTTGCTATGGGCTGAAATCCACTTCAACTTTTAGAAGTTCCTCTCAGCCACTAGAGGCTACATGCAGTTCCCTACCATGTAGACTTCCTCAACAGTCCTACTTGTTTCAAGTCAGCAAGGAGGGTTGCTAGAGAGGGTCTGATAGCAAGATGAATCTTCTATCGTGTACCATAATCATAGGAGTGTCATTTCATAACTTTTGCCATATTCTACTGACTAGAAACAAGACTTGTCCACACTCAGGAAGAGGAGATTACACACGAACGTGTACACTAAGAGTGGAGGCCACCCTAGAGTTTATCTGACACATGTTTTCTCATTGGAAAATGAGGGGACTGAAATGCGATCTGTGTTTCTATGGCCATCTTTCACCTTAAGTTACATCTGCTGGCAAGTTCCTCTCCACTTCTGACACACAGGCACGAAGTCATTCAATATTCCTGCTCTGCCAATAAAAAGCCAGAACTTACCTGCTGCCTTTGCTGACATTAGTAACTCTTCACAAAATGTCTTCCTTAACCAGTCCAAGGTGACTTTTAATTTCTACACAAAACAAGACTTTTGCTTT
Source organism: Nycticebus coucang (assembly GCF_027406575.1). Classification (NCBI taxonomy): domain Eukaryota; kingdom Metazoa; phylum Chordata; class Mammalia; order Primates; family Lorisidae; genus Nycticebus; species Nycticebus coucang. The sequence goes on from NC_069797.1 coordinate 15,253,819, forward strand.
TCTCCTTCTGAGTTAAAGAACTTGAATTTCTGGAATTTCTGACACTCTTAATCTTTTGTGTGTTTTCTTGAAGAATAAGAATACTTTCTGTGCAGATCTGAAGTTATCATCAAATTCTTTGCTTCTGAATAAAACTGTGACTATTTGATTTAACCTACTAATTTCTGAAAAACATCGCCATCATATTGTTTCTTTTCCTCAGATTTTTATCAGATTTGATCTTATTACTCTTGCTTGGAAGACATATTTTCATAAACCTTCTTTCCTCTCACACACACTACATGTCTCCCTCACTTATCCAACTTGCTTTTCTTTCTTTAAAACGTTCCTCCTTTCTTCTCTCTCCTGCATCCTTCTCAGGTTACACACATGCACACACATCCCCATAAGTGGCTCTGAAGTGTCTTCTGCTTCTCTTTGCCCTTTCTTGTGCCCCTGTTGGTGTACCCTTTTTCATCTTGTCCCAACACTGATGCTTCTAACTATAGGCCTACCCTTCCTTCCATCCTACATATGGTTAAAAATTGGCATGCCTCAAAAGAGAAGAACTCAGAGCTTAGATGGCCCTATCCCAAGTCTGGTCTCTGCTCATACACATGTATGGCTTCCTGACTCCTCTGAATCCCACTCTCTGTCCACTACACAAGTTTCTTGACGTCTTGGGCTCATTGGGAGAGCATTTCCTCATGCTTTGACAACTAGTACCCTTCTTTCCTTTTTAGTCTTCCCTGTGTTCCCTCACTCACTCCCCCACCCTCACTTCTTGGCTCATTGGTGAAGGAAAGACATTCTTGAACCTGGGGTAGAAACACATAGAGCTAAAACACTGTTACATTGAGATTCAAAGAAGGCAATTCTGACTGGGGCCTACATATGTTGAAAGTCCTCTTGTTCTTCTTTTTGTTTTTTGAGACTGAGTCTCTTTCTGTTGCCCTGGCTAGAGTACCATGGCCTCAGCCTAGCTCACAGTAACCTCAAAATTCCTGGGTTCAAGTGCTCTTACTGCCTCAGCCTCCTGAGTAGCTGGGAATACAGGCACCTGCCATGACCCCCAGCTAATTTTTCTATTTTTAGTAGAGACAGGGTCTCGCTCTTGCTCAGGCTGGTCTTGAATTCCTGAGATCAAGCAATCCTCCCACCTTGGCCTCCCAGAGCTAGGATTATAGTTATGAGCCACTACACCTGCTTAATACTTTTCTTACAATCCACACCCTTACAGCAGTGACCCCACTCCTTAGTGAAGTTGTATTTGCCCATAGCATCATAGACTAAGTGAATAGTCTTATTGCCAGGGGTGTGAGGGCAGGAGATGGCACCATGGTAACATAGAGAAATGTCTGACAATCCTAAGCCAATGTATTAATTTACTGTTTCAGGTACTGTTGGAAGTGCCAACAGAGGTACAACAGCCACATGGTGGGGTTGAAGTTGCCAGGCTTGCCTGCCTTTGATGCTGCCTCCTGTGCCCATGGAAGACATCATGAATTGATCTTGTGCATAGTGAGCCCCAATTCTCCCCAATCCCATGCTTTGAGAAGCCACTGAAAACTGATTGAGGCTAGTGCCACCATGAGATCTATTTGCCATTCCTGCACTAGAGCTCAAGAAGCATAAAGGGACAGAATGAGGAAAGAAGCCAGAAAGGAAAATGGACAGGACCCCTGGGATCACGAATGACAGCTTATTCTTTTTACAGTACATTTAACATGACTGCATTTCAGTTCCCTGATCCTGTAAGTGATATACAGAGAGATACCCATAAGTTATCTAGGTTCCAGATTGAAGAGACAGATTATAGTGTTTTTAATCTGCTTTTCCTCTATCTGTAAAGTAGGGGTAACAAAGGCATCTGATTTACAGAATGGAAAAGACTTGATAATGTCAGACTTGATAATGTCATGTTTATCACATTCCCAGGGCAGTGACTGGCACTGATATTTCATATTTGTTAGGCTTCCAAGCAGCTATCCTCTTGGTAAGGCTAGGGCAATATCTCTACCACCAGCATGGCCTTACTGGGCGAGCGGGCAAAACTCCTCCTCCATGCCAGGGACATGCCATGGGGCAGAACCGGCAGACTCATTCTCCTCCATATCCTGGCAGAGTGTATATGTCTGAAGTGTCCACAGCATCACGTGAATCATAATAAATTTCTCAGATGCAATATGATCCCAGGCCCCTCACGTTGCTTCCCATTAACTTTTACTTCACCTCGGAAAGGTCTTCATGGGAAATGTGGTTTTAAAAGTGTTAGAAAAATTTGTCATTGGGGACCTCTCTAGTTACAAAACCCAAGTGAAATAACCAGGGCAGGAAATACATCTGTTCTGCAGCACTGGGCTTCCCCAGTGGGTACATAGCCCTCCAACTCCAGAGGAACTTTCCTACGATAGTATCAGCCATCTGCCCCAGTAAATCCTGCACTATTGCTGGTTAAAACCAGTGGTATCCAGGGATGGAATGCTTGATTCACTTGCTACTGATGAGGCTGGAAATCATAAGACCTGCCTTCTCTTTTCTGCTTCATTACATTCAAGAGCAATTAGAAAAGTGATTTTTGTCATGATGCTTTTGGCAATAAATGCAGCTTCAGTGGACTGAACTGTAGCTTTGAAGCAAGAAAGGGTCATAGGTTTCAATCACATTTTCAGGTTAAAGCTAATGGCGGTCATTATCAAAACACTTTTGCCTGTCTGTGTCTCTATTTTACAATCTAAAAATAAAAAGAACAGATGAACACACTGACCTCTTTTCAATAGGGAAGGGAAAGTTGGAGCCAGCTGGTCCTCCAGGACTTTCTTGTTGCACAGTGGGTCAGGCTGTTTGAGATCCTTAGAGGAAAGGGCTATTCCTCCTGACCCATGGATCAGAGGCCAGGGGGTTGCCAAAAGGCGCAAGGAAGGTCTCCCAGATTTATGAACTGTTCTGAGATTTCAACTTCCATTCAGACCTGGCAGGCACATCCTTTCCTTCTCCTAACACCTTCAGCCTTGCATCATAACACTCCAAAGCACCAGAAAAGAGAAAGTGGGATGGTAATGAAGTATTTAGAAAATCACTGCATTTTTTTATGCCTATACTACAAGCAAAAAATTGTTTTAAAAGAATGAAAACAATATCCCTAATGAAATCAGTGATTCCAATTATTGCCACTAAAAATGCTGTATTTCAATACTGACTGTACCCACAGTCTGCACTATCTTTTTCACAAAAAAAGGGAGATGCACTACTTTTTAAAGTTGCCTAACAATTTAGGATTTTAAAGACAGCAAAGCAATTCTATTCTTTCCCACCCACTGAGCAAAAAAATCTAAGAATTCAATACAAGTGGCCAGGGGCATAAACAAATGCTGAGAATGGTCAACGAAATGTCAAATGTGATGCAGAAAATCAGTTAATTTTTCTACATTTCAGTTTAATTTAACCTTGTAATTCAAAGGTATATTTTGACTCAACTGTTCCAGCTTCTTCAAGACCTAGAGGAAGCCCAAGTGTTCTCCTCTGTTCTTTCTCCCAGTTGTCATGTCCTGATTCCTTTGACCTTTAAGGGTCTCAGAGAAGAGACCCTTTGGGCTCCTTATTACTCTATCAGCCATTTGGAAATAAACAGAGATCCTACCAGTCTCTCCCTGGAAACCAGGAGATTTTAGTCTTATTTCTGCAGCTGCAAACTCCGTCTGGTAGCACAATCACAATATTTTATCAAGATTAGAGAAGTGACTGGGAAAAGGAGAGCACACTTGTTCCACTGGAAGTTCCTAGATGCCACTAATAATCCCATACTTCAGTGAAACCTGGTTTTGACTTCCTGGTGCCAATCCAGACCTTCCTTTGCTTTGCTGTCTTTAAAATCCTAAATTGTTAGGCAACTTTAAAAAGTAGTGCATCTCCCTTTTTTTGTGGCTCTACAACTTCCCTGAGGGTGGGGAGGAAGGGCAGAAGCAGCAGGGAAGCCTCTCTTGTGTGTGCTTCAGTGGGAAAGGGCGTTGAAGAGAACCATTAGCACTCGAGAATGACACCCTTCATCTTACTAATGACATGAAGGAATGCCAGTTTCTTTCTTCAGAGTCGCTATGAATGGGTTAATTGAAATGGAAGTTTAGAGTTGAAAATCAAGAGCAGGACTAAGTCTTCAAGCTAAGAGAGTGAGAATGTGAGGCAATATGTGGGAAAACAAATGTAGTGAATGGAATATTGTGTGGTTTCCTAAAAGACTTGCTGGGGGTGGACTTTCAGCATTCTCCTACATGGAAGCTTGTTGACAAGTTTGCAGAAGGCAATACGGGTGAGACATGCAATGTGTATTTCCTGGAGGAAAGAATGATCATTAGGATAAGCATCATTCAGGGGCACCTGAACACAAAGTGTGGCCTGGAGTCAAAAAGAAGCCTCCAAAGTCTACCAGAAGAAATCATCGTGCAGCCACCAGGGGCCAGAGTTTAGAATCAATGCTAATGGTAGACTTTGATTAAAAAAAGGTTTAAAAAATAATAGGTCAATCTCCCATCTACCATGGGTCACTACTATTTCAATACTTGCATAAATAGATGGAGGAAAAATTCAACTCTATAATTGCATTTTTGTTTTCTCTCCAGTATTAACTCTAATATTTTGCAGAGTTATTTTCTGAATAACAGCATAATGTGTTATAGGTGCTATCTGGTCTTCATCAGTACAAATTTGTATCAGTTAAATTCTACACCAAACTTACTGATTTTCAAATGTAATTTTTGGCATAGCATTAGGATGGTCATTTAAGGAATTTTCCAATGACATCATTTTGAGAAAAATAGATTGTTAAATTATATTTGCATTTTGTTTACAATAAATACTCAAATATCAGCACTGTGATGCCAGAAGTTTCCACATAAAAAACCAACTGTGGGGCGTCACCTATGGCTCAAAGGCGTAGGGTGCCGGCCCCATATGCCAGAGGTGATGGGTTCAAACCCAGCTCTGGCCAAAAACTGCAAAAATAAATAAATAAATAAATAAAACTGCACAGTACAAGGGACATAGACCCACCAGATGCCCAGAATAAAGCAGTGCTGTTGGGGAAGCTGGTGTTTTGCAAAGCTGATAATACATTATTATATCACTTGAAGTGATGTGATTCTTTACTTAATTTTTCCTGCAATGTTTGGAAATTTGACCTTTTAAATCATTTTTTCACATGGCAGCAGATTATACCAGTAATGTTTTTTAGCACTACTTCAATTTGCATAAAATGCAGCTACTGTATAGTTAATGCTCCAGAACAGTGCTCAACAGTGAAGGCAGCAGTACTCCAGGCCTACGGATCCCACTATCCCCAGTTGCTAGGGACAAAGCCCCGGAGGTGGCCTCATGGGCTCTGCTCCTCACAGCTGCCCAGGCTATGGGAGCCTGCCCCTTTTTGCCAATCTCTTGTTAGAGATGCTTCTGGGTCCTGAGACCCTTGTTTAATAACTCTTCATTCTCAATGAAAAGGTCAATCTAATTTGGTGAAAATCTTTCTCCTCCCCTCCTTCCCTGCCCCAGCTATTGGGCAGGAACCCTGTTCTCTTAGTATTTTCCCCAGGGGCACCTAGAGATGGGATCAGGTTTGGGGGGGAGACAGGGGTGGAGGAGTGGGAGAGGGGAACACTGAATCTGATCATCAATTTGAATGGGGAAAGAAGAGGATAGCACAACATGTGATCCAGATCAGAATATCTATCAATATCTATCATGGCTCCCATTAGCGTTTCAAAGGACTATGGAAATGGGAAAGGTGTTCTAACCTCCTAACAGCAGGTCAGAAGGTGGCTGAAGCAGGTTCCAGAGGTTGTCCTGGGCACCTGCTGAGAGACTGCCAAACGCCATCACCCACATGGGTGTGAAATGCGGAGGCGCCCAGTGAAGTCAGAGAGGGCCTGAGTGTCCAGAATCTGTAAATTCTTCAGCAACCCCATCCATGGGGTAGCAAAAAGAACCTCTGCAGCTCATGGCTTGCTCTCTCCCCACATTGCTTCTATCCACACGAACCTGCTTCCCTCCTTCTAATGAATTGACCATAGTATGTCTATGGATTTCACATTTTTATGTGAAAACTGAATGAAAAAGGGGATTAGTCATGTTTTCATCAAAATAATAAATTGGACCAATGGAAATTTCTGGAAGAAAGTACTGCTGTGCTCATGCTCCCTGTAACTGGAGAGCAGTATTTTTAAAGCTGCTGAGATGACCAGCCCACAGGTGTGAATAAAGTCCTCTCATGAGCTGCCTACATAACAGCAGAGGAGAGAAAGTACGTTACTGTGGAATAAAACCAACTCCAGAGCAGCAAATGCTATGAACTGGGAGCAGGAAGTTTTGCGGCGTTGGCCTGTAAGGGGCAGTGGAGTGTGGGGTATGAATCTGAGATGTCATCACATCATCTCAGAGACGCAGGGTAGTCTCGCTCTCAGAGACGCAGGCCAGCACAAAATGAAGCTTTCTTTACAACTTTATGTAAAAGCCAGTTATAGATGTTTATGGTGATCTAAAAATGTTATAGTTTTTTTTAAAAAGACCTGGCTGCTGTAAAGGACTCATTTAGACAATGAAGGAAATGTGTTCCATGAGGAAAAAATGTTTTACGCTGCTGTTAAATAAGGCCCTGCCAAGTGCATTCTCATCTTCACATCCTTCCGGGGACAGGACTGGTCCCTAATGGCATGGGGGGGAACACAGGCTGGGGAGGTCTAGAGCAATTCAGAAGGGCCTTGAGGCTCTGAAAGCCCACCGGGATGACTCAGAGAGTTCACAGACTAAATGGGCTCAATTAAGACCATGACGACACTATCGCACTCTACCCAGAGTGACAAAGACTCTGTCTCAAAGAAAAAAACCTCTCTCTGATACACAGCAGTGAGCAGTGAACACATCACTACTGCAGGTACATTCCAGACACACGAAAATGTCCTGGCTGTGTTCCGGGTGTCAGAGGACATTAAATTTCCATCCGATAAAGACGAAAGTAAGAGTTGAGTAAGAAGTTGACAGGTTTTCCTAGCTAAGAGTTACTGAGTGTTTATTATGTGATTATGTGTTCAGTAACAGTCTAAGTTTGCGTGTGGACTCACTTAGTATTTGCAACAACATTTTATGGTTGATTCTTTATGAACATCAGTTACAGAAGAGGAAACTGAGGCCTGGGGTAGCCAAGTGAGTGTGTACAACCACAGAGGAGATAAGTGATAGAACCCAGTCACAAACAGGCCGCCTGGCTCCAGAGCCTTGCTCTACCACCTCCTCCATATGGTGGCCACACAACCACAGGGGACTTTGTCCTTGAGCATTTCAAGGTCAAATGAATCATATTAGTAAAGCATTTCTGAACAGTTACTATGTGCTAGGCATGTAATCAGAAAATTGGATTGTTTTTATACTTACTTTTGCAACAACCCAATGAATCCATTCCATTTCTTCCTAACCCTGTTCTGGAGAGAGTAGGTTCCTGATAGAAGTGATCCCATTTTCCATAGAGACTGCTTTTTGACAGAGAAAACGCAAAGAAAATTCTAATGAATGAAGCCCATTATCACCACTTTCTTTGTTCATTCACAGTCCTTCAGGCTGTTGTATGCAGTTAGCCCAAGTCAGCAGCACCTTTCCCACGGCAGTTACCCCAGCCTTGGCCGGGTGTCCTGGCAGAGGTAGCCTATGTCCAGAGCTGGCAATGCAGATTGCTCATACGCTTTTCACTGATGCCAGATATATCAGTTGTCATCTTTTAATACAAATGGCATCCTGATTAGGAAAAAAAAAGTAAGTTTCAATGTGGACTGTTTACCTTGATGGCCCAGTGAGGTAGGCCCTTGTTTCCTGTGCGTTCCTGACTTTCCACGATCACAACAGTCATCATCCAGAAATTCTGGAGAGGTTCCGGCCAGAAAATGGCCAAACATTTTCATCAGCTCATTATTTATGAAGTCCAGCCTCTCAGCCTACCATTTAAAATCTTTCCATGATCTGGTTTGAATCATTATTTTTTTTTTCTGGCATTATTTTCTGTGTTTCCTTCCTGTCCAATACCCCACTTTGGGGTTCATGCCTCCCTGACTCATCTGAGCCTGTTTGTGACACTCTAAATTCTCTGTTGTTGTCATCTGCAGATAAGTTTCAAATTCCTACACTGCAATTTCTTTCAGCTCAGGCCTGTTTCCACTCTGGGACAGAAGCAGAGACAGATGTGGGTACTGTGATGAAGGACACAGGGGAGAGAGACTGGGGCCAGCTCTCCAGACACTGCATGTGTCTCACACTTCATGGAGACCTGACTGGGAGCGAATGATCCACCCCACCACAAAGGCCATTACCACCATTGTACCCAGTCCCTCCACAGTTGCTGTTTGAATCAAGCACCAATCCTGACACAAACCCCTAAACAATCCTTAATCAAGCTGTGCTCAGGGATCAGGAGAGCAGAATTGGCACCAAGGCAACTTACATAGAAAATAACTGGTGAGGATTGTTTTCTTTTTCAAATGTAGTTGGATACCTTCTCTTGAAAATTGGCAAGAGTTGTAAATATGGCCTGGTTCTTTGGGAGTATTTTTTAAGAGAGCTGGTTTACCAAGTGCCACCATGACTCCTAACACACAAGGTTAGACAGAACACCTGTCCTCAAGGGCATGATCCCATGATAGACTCTGCTGCCTTCTAACAGGGCTGGATGAGTAAGGCCTGGCCCCCAATTTTGCTCTTCTCCGTAGCAGGGCCCCACCTAAGCAGGATTTTGAGTATCAAGATGTGAGGGTTTGGCCTGCTTCCCCTGCCTCTTTCAACATTATGAGTGGCCAATAAACAGTTCTTTTCCCATTGGGTCTTGGGCTGGAGCTTAAAACATTTTGCACCACACAGCTCTAGCTACAGCTCAACCTCACCCTCCCCTTCACCTGCCCCCTCCAACACTTGGATCAGACTTTTTTGACTATCTGTGTTGGCTTGAAGAATGCAGGTCATCAAGGTCACTATGAAGTTCCTATGACTGCATCCATCACACATCTTTGAGTAGTTAACCAACAAGCCCATGAGCCCATGGCATGTTGGAGCCGACTGCTACCAGCTCCCTGCAGCCAATCATTTACATCTCTTCCTGACTTCACAGACTCCACATTCAGATACATCAAGCTGGTAGCCTGAACTCTACCACGGTGGGAATATTTACACCATGGAAATTGGCAAAAGCTATAAATATGGCCTGGTTCTTTGGGAGTATTTTTTTTTTTTTTGTATTATTTTAGAGGGCTGGTTTAACAAATGCCACTGAATTCCAAACAATAAATATAAGACAGGAAGCCTGCCCTTAGGGGCAAGATCCCATTTCTCCTGATAAAGAAAATGAATCCTGTTTTTCTGAAGCCAAATCCACTTGAGGAAGCTGAACACAGAGCTGATTGCTCCAAGGGAAAGACCACTGACAAATAACCTTGACAGGCATCTTATTTCTACCCAGCATTGGCTTAAGATACTCAGTTTTTCTGACTCAAAGAGTCAGATGAATCTAGGCAAAAGGGGGAAAAAAGCCAGTGGCCTGATTAACTTTTTTACAAGGACAAATGAAGTCAATAAATGTTCAGAATAGAAAGAGCTGTTCCTGTTCCAGGGTGCTAGCAGCCTCTAGTACATTTCCATGTCATGCTGGCCATAATGGGAAGTGACAACTGATGAAAGCTGCTATTCATGGTCATCTGAAACAGCTTTTCCTCCCAGATGAAATTCGGTGTGGCATGAGTCTAAACACACAGACCAAAGGCCGGGTGAATGTACTCCCTAGGTCCCCAAGGGCTGGCAGAGGCGACTGTTTGTGAAGGGGGCTTCCTGAGAGAGCATCAAAGAGGCTCAGTGTAAACAATAGGCATCTTTATGCCCCTCCTATGTTCAGGCCTGAGAGGGTGGTCCTGGGCCTAGACTCTGCCCATCTCAGGCCCTCCTTTTTGTTTATAATAAGCCACAGGCACTTGGGGTGACTTTGGGGTTTTGCTGCTTGTATTTTCCACAACCATAATGAACAAAGCCCAGATTTATCCTCAACGCCTCCTTAGGTGAGCCGTCATGCTGGGATAGGTGACATGATGCATGAACTATTCATGGTGATCTGAATGACCACTCTACATTTTGTCTGGAAGGACCAAGAGCGATCTCAAGTCTTAGCAAAAAGGGTATTTGTAGAGTTTGGGAATGAGTAATCCTGGCAGCCTGTATGACTGATTTCTATGAGTCTGAGGCAAGGAAACACCCTTTGGAACAGAAGCCATAGCTTCTACTACACTTCTTGCCACCTGACACTGACATGAAGTTACAACATATGGTTTCCATCAAAACAAAGTTGGTGGTATTCCATCAGCCTCAGAGCATTGGGGGCTTAGTAAGTAGGGTAGCTGGTAGCTCAGTAGCTAGAGGCTGGTCACCTGGAGCAATACTAGGGGCAGGAGACAAGTCCTTCTGGAAGAGTTGATACAAACACTGCTAGGACAAGCTTGGAGCAAAGTGGCAAGACCAGGAGTACAGGATGAAGGAAAATCTGCTTTAGTCTCATGGCTTCTGCCTCTATCAAGATCTATGCGGTTTGCCTTCTTTCTTGGTCTGAAATTCAACTAACAGAAAGTTGGCTGTAGATACCAAACTAAGAGAAGGGTAATATATTATACAGTAGGCTGGACAAATTAGACCCATGATCTATGGAAAATAGCAAAATATCTCTTCACTCTTCTTGCCTGCTGCCCACACCTCTTAGAGTCCTGACAAAGGAGTGCTAATCCCAGGCCATAGACACACCTTTGCAAGAAATGTGACTCTGTGACTATTATTAATCTGTTTTTTTCCTGTGATGGTCTTGTGCCATTGGGGGGAAGAAACTCATTTTTGTGTATACATCAGTGTCCCAGAAGGCTAAAACAATGATGCATAGAACTGAATAAGCAAGCTTGAAACTACAGGGTGGAGGTCCATGTGACCTAAATATCTTTTTTTTTCCTGCAAACCATTGCTTTTGCCAAGAGGAGTTTCAAACATCACTTCTGATCCAAAGCTGACTCAATGTACCTCCTCTTGGCATAGCTGGTGAAGTGTATTGCTGCCATAAGATGTGAGAATGCAATGTGCTACCTCTCTGGGTGAGGGGAAGTGTCACAGGGTAAAGAAAAGTGGAGCAAGATCTTCAGCTAGTCCTTTAAAATATGATCTTGCTTTATCTGTGGCTTTTGATCAAATAGAAGGAACAAGCTGCTCAAAATCTATTGTCACTTCTGAGGTGACAAGTCCTGTGACTCCAGGGGTCCCTTGGGAATATTTGGAGGAAGGGTTCTGATTATAATAGCTATGTTCTGTGACTAAAGGGGACCTGAGAAATTAAGATCCTGCGAAAATATTTGGACAGGAAAGAAATAGGCTCTTTATTTCTCCTCAGTGTCTCCAATGTGAGAAACCTCCCAGCATAGGACATTCAAATGAGGGACATTTGCAAAGTGTTTCCCAGATGCCCTTCTTAGTATATTATAGTACCTAAAGCTGATGGTTGGGGAAGGGGCTGACATCCAAGAGATAGCTTGCATTTTTTTCCAACTAGTGTGGATTGTGAAGCCTTGCCCAGTGGTGGGTAAAGGAAATATGGAGGCTTAGGCCAAGAAATTCTTTCTCTCAGAACTTTGGAGTTTTTAAACGTAAGTAGCCATGGTTCTGCCCTTTATTTCAAACCCCTTACATGTCATTTCTTAGTGTGACTGTTTTTACTTATCTGGTCGTTCATTATGTATGTGCTTTGAAGAACAATCAAAGGGCTTATAGTCTAATCCAGGAGTTAGCAGAATTGCCCAAGTGGATAACAAGGCTATTGCCCTGTTATTTCAGAACAGATGAGGATAGCAACTCTGGAGAGATGTGTGTGAGTGAGTGCGTGAGTATGTGCGTGTGCATATGCCAATAAGCATGGTAGGGCAGAGGTGAATACACTTTGATGCTAGGAAAATCAGCCTTTCCAATCTTCCCAGATTGTCTTCATCACTTCTTGACATATGTTACTTCAATCTAAATGCAACTGATGTATTTGACTTTGCAAGTGTCACATATATATATATGACATTTAAAATATATGATATTTTAAAGTATCTTTAAAAAATATATATATATATGTCTATATACAAAACCCCCAAAATACAAGGGACAATTTCAACCATTCGTATTGTTATGTGAATTCATGTCCCAGAAAATACTTTCAGACACTACAAATGAATTTACATGAATAAGAAACCTGAAGCCAGGCAGAATGGAATGACTTGTCCCAAACCTCCAGCTAGTTAGAGGCGGCATCCTGACTTCCACAGAAATTCCTTTATGAGTTTTATCAGATTTCTGGAAGCCGGAATTATGGACATTAGTGGAATAAGAGTTTTAACATGGAATTTGGAGGAGGGGAGAGAGCAAGCTTGTGGGGTGAGAGTTCTGATCTTGGTGTAACAGCCAAGGTCAACTTGAAGCTGCTGGATACCAGGAGATACTGGGGGGCGGTATGGAAGGAGGTGTATGGGCAGGAAAAAGGTGGAGAGAAGATTCACGGGGCCTTTATTCAGCAATGATTACAGCTATGCTAGTACTATGCCATGCACTGGTTATGGTAATATGGTGAATAAAGCATGACCAAGTAAAACTCAGAACAGCATAGGCATGCTTCCTTTAATTTTTGCAGAGTTCACTTGATTTATGCTGTTTTCCATACAAGGATTTCTGTATGGGAGGGGTGGAGGTGGGAGTACCACACACCCGTGATGAAGTACCAATACCTTCCCTGCAGAGACTGGAGACTGGGCTAGGTGACTGGCGTGAGGGTTGTTAATAATTTTGGCTCACACTGAATAGGAGCTTCAGCTCTTTCTATTCTGCCACCAAAAGGGAAAAAGAAGAAAATAAGACTATTACATATGCAGGTACAGGGTGTTGTGGGCAGGGGCAGAGAGAGGGATGGGAAAGACAAGAGAAAAAGGAAGATGGAGCCAGAAACCACATATATCAGTTCAAGGACTCTGCAAAGCAGGTGCTGAGATGGAACGAGCACTGGGAGAGATTTGCTGCAGGAAATGCTGTGGGGAAAGGGAGCAGGTGGGAAGAGCCTTCAGATCATGATGTAGGTCTGACAACTGTGAGAGGAAATGGGGAAGGAAGGAAGATTGGATGGAAAGAGACTCAAATGGGAGGGCTGCCCTGAGAGGGTGTCTCTGGTGGGGAGCCTTAAAGAAGGGGCTACAGATAGAGGAGTCTACCTGGGACAGAGCTGGCTCCAGTCCCTCTCAGAGCTCAGGCACCTATAGGGAGCCCCTGGGAAGAGGATGACCTTGGCAGGAATGCCCTGTGCACATGCCTATTCTCCCCTCAGTAGGTTCACCCAGTGGGGAATCTGAGCCATGAGTCTACATGGATACCACACCTCTAACCAGGAGAGGGGCCCAGGTGTGAACTGCCACCTGCAGGTACTGGGGAAGGACTCCAAGAGTCTTGTCTTCTGCTCAAGGCCTCAAGGCTGTGTCAGGTTAGAACTTTTGCCAGTCAACCAACCAAACCTTAAATGAGGGAGAACTTCACATTCTCTGTATCAAAAACAAAAAACAAACAAAAACAAAAACAACGACAACACTAGCTATAAAGAAAGAAATACCTGGCCAGGCACACGCCTTTCCTCAGTAACAATCGGAGGCTGTGGCAGAGGGATGAAGGAGGGCCCAGAGAACCTGTGGACATCTCTGACTCGACTACTCACACTTTCCACACAGACCACAGAAACCACATGTCTGATGTGGCACTGTGATGTGATGAATCTGCAGTTAATGTGAACGAATGTCAGAGTTTAAGGGCTATGAAGTACTTGTGAGAAGTGACATGGCTCTAGTTATGCCCTCACTAGGGTTAGGAGAAGTTAATGATGCCTGAGAAGATGTTTGCTTCCGGAATGTAATTAATGGTTCAGTGAGGTAGTAATTTTATTTAAGGTGAGGGGAAGGGAATGAGTATCCTAGTAAATGAATGAACTCCTGATATCCATATGTCATGATTCCTGGGCATTTAACTACAGGGAGATGGAGGGTCCATATGAAAATGGGATAATAAACCAGAAACCCTTTCTTGAATGTACAGGTTACCACAATGCCACGTGCTTTGAGACAGAATGTCCACCATGATCCAAAAGAAAATTACATGCTGTAAAGTAATAAAAACAGACATGCCCTCATGCACACAAAAAGCTGTACTTGGAGACAGGGAGTTCTGAATAAATAATTGATGATTCTTTCAGGCAAATAATGCACGATGGGTTTTTGCATCATAAATAAATGAGCAACCTTTTATTTATCCAGCGAGACCTGCTTTAGCACACACAGAACATCATTCTCGGATCCCGGTGTTCATTTCAGGGCTAGCCAGCTGTTTTCACTGTGCTCTGTGGACTGGGAGAAATGGTTCATGCAAATGAAAATAGCAGATAAGTGTCAGCCACAGGTACTGTGAGGGCCTCCATTTTATGATAGTTTATGATATTGTCTTAAACCTCACATAAAGAAAAAGGGAACATTGTTTTCTGGAAGATAGATTTTATATATCTGTGTTGAGTGTAGTGACATTCTGTGAAATTCTCATTTTATACAAAGGGGCAAATGCAGGACTCGAGAAGTTAATCATTCTTTCTCAGGCATTTTGCTTCCCATGGAGCAAATAGTTTTGCCTTGCTGTGAGCTCCGTGGACCAAACAAGAAGGCTCATGCTTCAGTGTTAGGGGATGAAACATTTTTTTTTCAGTCAATTAAATATAATACCATTAAAAATAAAAGAGAGAGAGAGAGAAACAAAAACCTATGGCAGTTTAAAAACATGTCTGCAAATTTGTGACTCTCCTGTCCTGGAGAGGTGGAATCTATACCCCCACTTCTGGAATCTGGCTAGCACTAGCAGTGGATCAACCTATCGGCTATGATGGGAGTGACAGTGTGGCTTTGGAGGCTAGGTCATAAAAGGGGTACAGCCTGGTACTCTGTACAATTAAGCAAGAGCCCTAAGCTGCTGTATATAAAGTGCTGTCATTCTAAGGACTCCATGCTGTGAGGAAGCTCAAGGTAGCCCATGTGGGGAAAGGGCACAAAGAAGTCGCCGCCCAGCCAGGTCCATCTGGCCACTGCCCAAGAGGAAGCCAATACCCAGAGACAGCAGGTTCATAGCGAGAAATGATCTATTCTGCATAGCACTATGATCAACTGATTCTAAAAAGGATGCAAAGTTATCCAGTAGAGAAAGAATAGTTCATTTAATATATAATCCTGGTACAATTAAGATGGCCATATACAAAAAAAAAAAATGAAGTTGGACCTCCACCTTACACTATATGCAAAAATTAACTTGAAGTGAATCAAAGCCCTAAATGTAAGAGCCAACTATAAAACTCTTACAAGAAAGCATGGGTGTAAGCCTTTGTGACCTTGGTTTTGGCAATGGATTCTTACATGACACCAAAAGCAGGAACAACAAAATAAAAGATAAGTAAATTGGACTTTATCAAAATGAAACAGTTTTGTGCATCAGAGACCACTATCAAGCAAGGGAAAAGATGACCTCCAGAATGGGAGAAAATGTTTGCAAATTATGTCAGGTGAGAGTCTAGTATCCGGAATATATAAACTCCTAAAAAATGAACAAAAAGACAAATGAGCCAATTAAAAAAATGGGCAAAGAACTTAAAAGATATTTCTCTGAAAAAGATAAACAAACGGACCAAACAGCACATTAAGAGATACTCAATGTCACTAGTTTCTAGGGAAATGAAAATAAAAATCACAGTAAGATACCACTTCACACACACTGGGCTGGCTCTATTTTTAAATATAAAATAAAACAAAAAAGAATATAAAAAACATTGATAAGGAAGTGGAGAGAATAAAATCTGTTTACTTTGGTATTGGGAGTATAAAATACCTGCAGCAGCTGTGGAAAACATTGGCAATTCCTCAAATAAGTTAAACATAGAAATACCATGTGACTCACAATGCAATTCCACTCCTAGGGAAGTATCTCCAGGAAGTTGAAACGAGTATTCACAAAAATACTCGTACACAGATGTTCATAACAGCACTACTTACAAAAGCCAAAATGTGAAAACAACCCAAACATCCACCAACAGATGGATGGATAAAAAAGTGTAGTATATCAAATATTATTTGATATTATTTGATATATAAACAGGTATCAAAAATACTGAGACATTCTACAAGGTGGATAGACTTTAAAAACATGCTGGTCTTCTGGGTATATGCCCAGCAGAGGAATTACAGGATTGAATGGCAGATCTATTTTTAGATCTCTGAGTGTTCTCCATATCTCTTTCCAAAAGGAATGTATTAATTTGCATTCCCACCAGCAGTGCAGAAGTGTTCCCTTTTCTCGGCATCCACGCCAACATCTCTGGTCTTGAGATTTTGTGATATAGGCTAGTCTCATTGGAGTTAGATGATATCTCAAAGTAGTTTTGATTTGCATTTCTCTGATGATTAAAGATGATGAGCATTTTTTCATATGTCTGAAGGCCTTGCGCCTGTCTTCTTCGGAGAAGTTTCTCTTCAAATCCCTTGCCCAGCCTGCGATGGGATCCCAAAAATCACAACATAACAAAGATATTTGTACCAGAATGTTTATTGCAGCCCAATTCATAATAGCTAAGTCATGGAAAAAGCCCAAGTGCCCATCGATCCACGAATGGATTAATAAATTGTGGTATATGTATACCATGGAATACTATGCAGCCTTAAAGAAAGATGGAGACTTTACCTCTTTCATGTTTACATGGATGGAGCTGGAACATATTCTTCTTAGTAAAGTATCCCAAGAATGGAAGAAAAAGTACCCAATGTACACAGCCCTACTATGAAACTAATTTGGGACTCTCACATGAAAGCTATAACCCAGCTACAACTTAACAATAGGGGGAAGTGGGAAGGGGGGGGTGGGTGGAGGGAGGGGGATTGGTGGGATCACACCTGTGGTGCATCTTACAGGGGTATTTGCGAAACTTGGTAAATGTAGAATGTAAATGTTTTGGCACAGTAACTGAGATAACGCCAGAAAGGCTATGTTAACCACTGTGATAAAAATGTGTCAAATGGTCTATGAAGCGAGTGTATGATGCCCCATGATCATATCAATGTATACAGTTATGATTTAATAAAAAAAAAAAAGGAAAATAAAACATGCTGGTAAGTGAAAGAAGCAAGACGCAAAGGTTCACATATTAAATAATTTTATTTATAGGAGATACAAAGGATGGGTAAACACACACAGAGATCTTCAGACTGCAGTGATACTCAACCATGAGGTATGTGGCACTTTTTCTAGGATGAGTTCACGAACCTAATTGTCAGACCTTGTGTGTTTCCTTCCTAGTGCTCTAAGGAAGGATTCCTCAACTGGACAGACCAGTCCTATTTCTACTGCTAAATTAATTTTAGTCTACTTAAACCAGTGGTTCTCAACCTTCCTAACGCCGTGACCCTTTAGTACAGTTCCTCATGTTGTGGTGACCCCCCCCCCAATCATAAAATTATTTTCGTTGCCTCTTCATAACTGTAATTTTGCTACTGCTATGAATCGTAATGTAAATATCTGATATGCAGGATGTATTTTCATTGTTACAAAGGGGTCACAACCCACAGGTTGAGGACTGCTGACTTAAACTATTATGTTTTCCTACTAACTGGAGACAATATTAAAAATACAGATAAGTAAAAATTGTGGTTGTGTGTGTGACCTACACCACTTTCTCTCCATGTCCTCTGAGCCACAGGCATGATGCGGGCTTTGGACAACAGCAAATCTCAGGTTGCCTTTGACAACTTGCTCCCATTCCCATTGTTTTCCATTCTCCTAACACCTGTTGTGCGTTCTTTTTCCTTGGCTGGACCTCCTTGACATATAAAGTAACTTCTCCTCAGCAGTTTGCCTGTCAACTGACACCTTTCAGATGGACGTCACTGCCCACTGCCGTTCACTGCTGTCTTCTCATTCCCTGCGTCAAAACAAAGGACAGTTTGTCTTTCTACAGTTTTTACTCCTTTACTATTGAACTGTTTATAATCACTATCTTAAAATATCTGATGGGCTAACATATTCTATTTTTCTGTTTTATTTATTTTTTTTTTCTTCTCTTACTCGACTGTTTGCAACACACTCAGCATTGGCTGGAAAGAATCTCTACTTTCTATTTCGGTTGTGGAGAGAAAGAAGGGTTAAAAATTTTCTCCTGAAAATTATCAGAGAAAGAAATCCAGCTTTTGCTTGGCCATTAAACCCTGAACTATCAATTATATTTTTCTCATTCTGTGCCACACTCATTTATTGTTTTTGTACTATTCATCTATTTTTGTTCTTAAGCAACTGCCAGCTACTGATCCCCAGTTCTGTGCCTGACAATGTGCTGACCACGGGGAAAAGAGGGAAGAAACTGCCTCTATGCTCCTGAGAATGGGCGCTTCCCACGCTGTTGGTCAGGCAGATAATTATATCTATGTTCATTGTTATCTAAAAAGTCTTTGTGTGTGGATGCAGGGAGACCTGGCTCTTTCATCCTCCCTGATTGGGAAACTGACAGTGAAAATTAAAAACAGATTACCAGAAGAAATAATTTTAATCTAAACATTGTGGGTAGAAGGAAAGACTGACCCACTTGGTTCAACAGCCACAGAGCCACCTTTCTCCTTATGACACTTTGGACCGGAAAGATCTGTACCATCTAAGTTAGATCGTCTTGCTGCCCTGAATCTTGAATCTTGCAGATTCCTTAGCAATGTGGAGATTCCACCAAATCGAGCCACAGATTATAAGTTTTATTTTTTTAACTGCTTTATTGAGATGTCATTCACATAGTATATAATTCACCCACTTATGGGGTCATTTTGATGATTCTAAAATACATTCACAGATACACATAAGCAGCATCAGCCAATTTGAGAATATTTTCATTATGTCAAAAAGAAACCCCATACCCCTTAGCTTTGGACCCCCATTTTCCCATCCCTACCAGGCCCACTAATTGACTTTTTGTCTCTAGAGATTTGCCTCTCCTGGGCATGAATAGAATCGTATAAGACGTTGCCTTTTGTTTCTGGTTTGTTTCCGTTAGCATAAGCTTTTCGAGGTTAACCCAAGTTGCAGCATGTATATATTCCATTCCTTCTTATTGATTGAATAAAGCCACTGTTTAGTCACTGGATGAACTCTTGGTGGTCTCCACCTTTCAGATATTCTGCAAAATGCTACTATAAGCACTTGCTTACACATTCTTGTATAGACCTGTGCTTCATTTCTTTTGCATATATACCTATTGGTGGAATCCCTGGATCCTACAGTAATGGTATGTTAGCTGTTTGAAGAACTGACAAACTGTTTGCAAAGTGACCAAACCATTTTTCATGCCCACCAGCAGCGTGTGAAGGTTCTGCTTTCCCCACGTTCTCACCAACACTTGTTACTATCGTTCTTGACACTAGCAATCGTACTGGATGTGAAGTGCTATCTCACTGTAGTTTTGATTTCTAGATACGGAGTCTCTTTTCATGTACTTACTGGCCCTTTGCATATCTTCTCTGAAGACCTGTCTATTCCTATCCTTCATGTAATTTTTCACTGGCTTATTTATTTTTTCATTTCAAAAGGTTAAGGGGGTACGAATGTTTTTGTTGCATAAATAGCTTTTATAGGTCTTTTTATTATTGGCTCCTAAGAGTTCTTAACATAAGATTTTCTAGATATGTCACTTATCAGAATGAAGATTTGCAAGTATTTCCTCCCATTCTGTAAATTGCTCCTTTACATTCTTGATAGCACTCTTTCAAGTACAAACATTTTTTATTCTGATAGAGATCACATGTTTTTCTCTTCGGTGATGTTCTTCTTACTTGCACCCTTGTACATTTCCATAATCTGTGGTGTCGATATTCTAGTCCACATTTTTTATTACTTCTTCCTTAAACTACTGACTCAATAAGCACCCTGGCTTCTCTCTTGCCTACGTCTCCATTTTTCTAAACCATAGCTCTATATGGCAACTCTTAGTTGAAAAATCATGAAGATTCACCTCTGGAGACTGGCTAACTCCCAAACTCCTTTGTTCATTGTTCAGTACACAGGCTGTCTTTTAATCTCATCTCCTAGTTCTCTCCTTCTCTCCAGCACTTAATTTTTGGCACATTTACACACTTTATTTACCTAATATTTATCTTTAAACGCTTTTCCATAAATAAAAAAAATTAAGAAAATTTAATATCCCAACTCTACCTGGAAAATTATCCTCATTTGCCAAGCATCTTCATCCTATCAGTCCAAATTACCCAATGCTCTCTTTGGACAACACCTTAAAGTTCTATTTCACACTTTGACCGGGCTGCTTGCTTTTCCTGTAAACTCACTTGTCCCTTTTGGAATCCTTTTCTTCCTCCTCTCCCTCCCA
The DNA here is from genome assembly GCF_027406575.1 of Nycticebus coucang. Classification (NCBI taxonomy): domain Eukaryota; kingdom Metazoa; phylum Chordata; class Mammalia; order Primates; family Lorisidae; genus Nycticebus; species Nycticebus coucang. The sequence goes on from NC_069797.1 coordinate 15,274,292, forward strand.
GCCCACCACAGTCCTTGCCTGACATAACCCCTGTCTCTTCTCAAGATCCTTTTCATCAGGCATCTTCAGTTCCCAGCCTGGAAGTAGTTTCTCACTATGTCCTCACGAAATCTGGAACTTTCCAAGAGCCCTTCTCAGGTTTTACCTATTTAGATGTTCACCTGTATGGGTGTCTTGTTATAAGGTCATGGAATGGTGTGGTGGGGACAGTCAAGGTCCTGCTTTGACTTTGGGCATTATGTAATGCATAAATAATCTTTAGGAACATCATAAATATTTGGGAGTCCTAATTTCCTCAATTTAATCATGGTGCCATACTACCGGTTCTAAGCCAGGACTGACATCAGAACTACCCGTGATCCCATGATTCTGTGAAAATCAAGTGAATCAGAGTCTTCAGGGGGAAGGGTGCCACAGGGCCTGGCATAAGCATCTCACAACTGATCTTCAGGTGATTCTAGACTGCTCTCCTGGATCATGGCAACAAGAGATTCTGCTTGTCTTCTGAGGAGGGCTTATTGCTACCTCCTCATTTTCTTTTTCATTTTTTTGAGACATTGTCTCACTCTGTCACCCAGGCTAGAATGTCATGATGCCAGCCTAGCTCACAGCAACCTCAGACTCCTGGACTCCAGTGATCCTCTTGCCTCAGGCTTGCAAGTAGCTGGGACTACAGGTGCCCACTACAATGCCTGGTTTGTTTTTTTTTTTCTTTTTGATCCTTGGTATTTTCAGAAGATATTAGGCTTGGAACATGGTAGTGCCCTAATATTTATTTGAATGAATTAATGAATGATTTCTAAGGCCCCTTTCCTTCCTGATATTTTATTTCTCGTGTCTTGCTCCTTTATGCATTGTCAAGGTGCTGACAACAATGTCTTGGCTGTACTAGATGATGACTGAATATGTGTTGGATTGAATTGAACTGAAGGTCAGAGAGTAATTTGAGGCCCAGAGATAACTCAGGGAACCTATCACTGAAGAAAGCAGAAACTTTCCTCTTTCTTAACAGAGACATTATGGAGGCCTAGAAATTAACCATGGAACATTGTAGGAGTTTTTTTTTAGTTGTTGTTGTTGTTTGTTTGTTTTTTTAAGCATTTTAACACAATACAATTGTAACTCTTACTCTTACGGATTTGATTTCTAGCAAGTTTCAGTTGATTTTATTCTCCTGAGGTTTTGTTATATCCACATTGCCATTAAAGCTTCTGGGTCATCCTACTGTGGGGATTGCCCTGCCTACGTTTTATGTCTAGTGCATTCCTGAAGCCCGGTCACTAGGACTGATGGGGTGATGCCTGCTGGGTCCACTTCTGGTCACCTTCCCCATGACCTAGTGAGGCTGCCCCAGGCACAGATCTTCCCAAGAATTGCTAATAAAAAAAAAAAAAAAAAACTTAAAACAGGGATCCTTTGATTCAGCTATTTATATGTCCTTGTAATCTAGACACCAACATTTCTGTGGCCATTTAATTCTGTTCCTAGCATGCTCTTGTCTGCCTTAGACTGCAGCTTGAGGTCTTATCCTTTAATAACTTTTGTTTGTTTTTTGTCTTTTACAAGATACTGGGAGAGCCTAGTTGATTGTCTCAAGATTTACCCAGGGTCTTTAAGTTCAATCTTTGCATCCAGGAGGGCAAATTATCAGGAAAAAATATTGGGGCAGGGAGTAACTTCCATTGGCTTTGCTTTGTGGAAGGAATAGGAAAGATAGCTTGCATACATTAAGAAATATCAGGCATTCTCCTTGTGTGAAACTTGCTTCTGAGAGATGGGGAGCTGCAAATCCATACCAAGAGTCCAGCCAGAGTTGGAGCTTCTCTCTCCCCTAAGGGACATGAAGGGTAGTTTTGTTTGTCTCTTTTTTGTTTCCAGAAAAAAATTCACAGGTTTATTTATAATTGTTATAAAGTTGAACATCTGAAACTTGTCCACTGAAACATTTTAAGTCACATTAATGCTTTACAACACCACATTTATATTAAAAATTCACACACTAATGAAAATGGAAAAACTGCTAATACTTGATGTCTGTCTCCTATTTTCCAGTAGCAATCGTGTACTTGGGTATCTTTTGACCCCATGGTGGGGGTGGGGGTGGGGTGCAGATCTAATGTTCAGAACTACCAATAACAGGAAGAAGAGAATTTTTTTTTAATAAGGAAATGTTTTCCCATCACAGTGTCTTAAGCACGTTCTCCACGTATGCGGCGTGCTAGCCGTATGTTTTTTGGTGTAATTGTTAAATGTTTGGCATGGACAGCACACAGGTTGGTGTCTTCAAAAAGGCTAACCAGATAGGCCTCCCTTACTTCTTGCAAAGCATCAATAGCCGCGATCTGGAAGCACAGATCTGTCTTGAAGTCCTGAGAATTTCTCACACCAGAGGCTGGAAAGGAAGTTTGCAAATCAGAAGTTCAAGGGACTTCTGATATCATCTAATTTCACTGAGTGCCACAATTCCAGGCCTGCAGCAATGAGATTTCTTTGCGCCTCTAATAGAGGGCGCACTCCTGCGAGTGGCTTTTGCAGCCTGTTGCCTCTAGGGTGCTTTTCCAGGAGTGGATTTGCTGGGGGTCTGCTTTTTATACAACCTACTTACTTAGACCTCTTCTCCTTCAGCTGGAGCTTGGCGAATTAGAGGCAGTGTGGTGGCTGGGAACATACCTGTTTCTTTTTTCCTTTTTTCTTTTTTTATTGTTGGGGATTCATTGAGGGTACGAGAAACCAGGTTACACTGATTGCATTTGTTAGGTAAAATCCCTCTTACAATCGTGTCTTGCCCCCCAAAGGTTTGGCACACACCAAGGTCCCACCCCTCTCCCTCCTTCCCTCTCTCTTCTCTTCCTTTCCCCACTCCTCCCTCCTTCTTTCTCTCTCTGCTCTCCTCTTCCCCCACCACCATCACGTCCTTAATTGTCCTCATATCAAAATTGAGTACATAGGATTCATGCTTCTCCATTCTTGTGATGCTTTACTAAGAATAATGTCTTTCACTTCCATTCAGGTTAATACGAAGGATGTAAAGTCTCCATTTTTTTAAATGGCTGAATAGTATTCCATGGTGTACATATTACACAGCTTGTTAATCCATTCCTGGGTTGGTGGGCATTTAGGCTGTTTCCACATTTTGGTGAATGTAAATTGAGCTGCAATAAACAGTCCAGTGCAAGTGTCCTTACGATAAAAGGATTTTTTTCCTTCTGGGTAGATGGCCAGAAGGAAAAAATGGGATTGCAGGAACAAATGGGAGGTCTAGCTTGAGTGCTTTGAGGTTTCTCCATACTTCCTTCCAAAAAGGTTGTATTAGTTTGCAGTCCCACCAGCAGTGTAAAAGTGTTCCCATCTCTCCACATCCACGCCAGCATCTGCAGTTTTTGAGATTTTATGATGTGGGCCATTCTCACTGGGGTTAGATGGTATCTCAGGGTGGTTTTGACTTGCATTTCTCTAATAAATAGGGATGATGAGCATTTTTTCATATGTTTGTTAGCCATTCGTCTGTCTTCTTTAGAGAAGGTTCTATTCATGTCTCTTGGCCATTGATATATGGGATTGTTGGCTTTTTTCATGTGGATTAATTTGAGTTCTCTATAGATTCTAGTTATCAAGCTTTTGTCTGATTCAAAATATGCAAATATCCTTTCCCATTGTGTGGGTTGTCTCTTTGCTTTGGTTATTGTCTCCTTAGCTGTACAGAAGCTTTTCAGTTTAATGAAGTCCCATTTGTTTATTTTTGTTGTTGTAGCAATTGCCATGGCAGTCTTCTTCATGAAGTCTTTTCCCAAGACAATATCTTCCAGAGATATTCCTATGCTTTCTTTGAGGATTTTTATTGTTTCGTGCCTTAAATTTAAGTCCTTTACCCATCTGGAATGAATTTTTGTGAGTGGAGTAAGGTGTGGGCCCAGTTTTGGTCTTTTACATATCAATATCCAGTTCTCCCAACACCGTTTGTTGAATAGGGAGTCTTTCCCCCAAGGTATGATCTTGTTAGGTTTATCAAAGATAAGGTGGTTGTAATATTACTTTCATTTCCTGGTTTTCTATTCGATTCCAAGTGTCTATGTCTCTATTTTTGTGCCATGCTGTCTTGACCACTATGGCTTTGTAGTACAGCCTAAAATCTCATATGGTGATGCCCCCCGCTTTATTTTTATTACCAAGAACTGCCTTAGCTATACAGGGTTTTTCTGGTTCCATACAAAACACAGAATTATTTTTTCCAAATCTTGAAAGTACAATGTTGGTATTTTAATAGGAATGGCATTGAATACGTAGATTGCTTTGGGAAGGATAGACATTTTAACAATGCTGATTCTTCCCATCCATGAGCACGGTGTGTTCTTCCATTTGTTAATATCCTCTGCTATTTCCTTTCTTAAGATTTCATAATTTTCTTTATAGGGGTCATTCACCTCCTTTGTTAGGTACGTTACTAGATATTTCATTTTAATTGAAGCTATGGTGAAGGGAGTTGTGTCCTTAATTAGCCTCTCATCTTGACTGTTATTGGTGTATACAAAGGCAACTGATTTGTGGACATTGATTTTATATCCTGAAACATTACTGTATTTTTTGATGACTTCCAGGAGTCTTGTGGTTGAATCTTTGGGGTTCTCTAAGTATAAGAACATGTCATCAGCAAAGAGGGAGAGTTTGACCTCCTCTGCTCCCATTTGGATTCCCTTTATTTCCTTGTCTTGCCTAATTGTATTGGCTAGAACTTCCAGCACTATGTTGAATAGTAAAGGTGACAGAGGACAACCTTGTCTGGTTCCAGGTCTAAGAGGAAAAGCTTTCAGTTTTAGTCCATTCAGTAGAATATTAGCTGTGGGTTTGTCATAGATAGCTTCTGTTAGTTTCAGAAATGTGCCACCTATGCCTATACTCTTCAGTGTTCTAATTAGAAAGCAATGCTGGATTTTATTGAATGCTTTTTCTGCATCTATTGACAGAATCATATGTTCTTTATTTTTGTTTCTGTTAATTTGGTGGATAACGTTTATGGACTTGTGTATGTTAAACCAGCCTTGCATCCCTGGGATGAAACCTACTTGATCATGATGTATGACTTTTTTGATGATAAGCTGTAATCTATTGGCTAGGATTTTGTTGAGAATTTTTGCATCTGTATTCATGAGTGACATTGGTCTGAAATTTTCCTTTTTGGTTGGGTCTTTTCCTGGTTTTGGTATCAGAGTTATGTTTGCTTCATAGAACATGTTGGGGAAGATTCCTACCTCCTCAACTTTTTGGAATAATTTCTGCAGTATGGGAATAAGCTCTTCCTTGACAGCTTGATAGAATTCTGGTGTGAAGCCATCTGGACCAGGGCATTTTTTTGTTGGAAGCTTTTTTATTGTTTCTTTAATCTCAGTGCATGAATTTTGTTTGTTAAGAAACTCTTATTTCTTCCTTGCTAAGTCTAGGAAGAGGGTGTGATTCCAAGTATTGATCCATTTCCTTCACATTGTCAAATTTCTGGGCATAGAGTTTCTGGTGGTATTCAGAGGTGATCTTTTGTATGTCTGTGGCATCAGTTGTTATTTCCCCTTTATCATTTCTGATTGAGGTTAGTAGAGATTTTACTTTTCTATTTCTAGTTAGTCTGGCCAAAGGTTTATCTATTTTTTTTATTTTTTCAAAAAACCAGCTCCTTGTTTCATTAAAAGAATGATTCTTTTGTTTTCCATTTTATTGATCTCTGATTTAATTTTGAAGATTTATTTTCTTTTGCTGGGTTTAGGCTTATATTGTTCTTCTTTTTCCAATTCCATCAGATGGCTTGTGAGTTTGTTGATGTGCTCTCTTTCTATTTTTCAAATGTAGGCATCTAAAGTGATAAATTTTCCTCTCAAAACTGCTTTTGCAGTATCCCACAGGTTTTGGTAGCTTGTGTCATCATTGTGTTATGCTCAAGGAAGTTAATGATTTCCTGTTTTATTTCTTCCTGCACCCATCTGTCATTCAACAGAAGGTTGTTTAATTTCCATGCTTTTGTGTGGGGTTGAACGTTTTTGTTAGAGTTGAGCTCCACATTTAGTGCCTTGTGGTCTGAGAAGACACAAGGTAAAATTTCAATTCTTTTGATTCTGCTGAGGTGTGTTTTGTGGCCTGGGATGTGATCAATTTTGGAGAATGTTCCATGGGGTGATGAGAATAATGTATATTCTTTATCTTTGGGATGGAGTGTTCTATACTGTTTATTTCTTTTCTGGATTTCATTTGTTTGTTTGGCTGTAGCATCTTGTTTATTACAAATAACCTGCCTTTGTACCAGAAGCCCCTTCCACATGCAAAACTGCATCAGACGATTTACTGGCCCAACCACACGACAGTGAATAGTGTTGGGCTTTACACACATAGAAGGAGAGAAGTGTGCAAAGTGGGCAGACATGTTGATACCCGCTGTAGCACCTGGTTGCTGAACCCAGGAACCAGCAGGGACATGGATTAAATGTACAAATGCCTGCAAGAGGGGGGCTTCCCATATTCCAACGAGAGCCCTCTGCTGGTCTTGGCCTTTTATCGAAGCATTATACAACACGTGAAAGGGTGTACATTCTGGGAGCTACATGCTTAATGATCACTACATGCCGCATGTAGTCATTTGAGGGCTTGTTCCAGGCAGCAAAGCATCTCGGGGGGCCAGCTTAGAGATCATCTTGTTCCTATCACCTTCTTCAAGAGTCAGTGGCTGCTTCTATCTGCCTGGTGCTTGGTCTCCTGCACAGACAGGCTTACATATTCTTTGTCTCCCTCACAGATCCCTCCAGCCTTCGGCACTTGTGACTCTGCTGGGTGTCCACACTGTTGGCTGGTCGCTCTGGTCACATCCACTGCACACAAAATGTGCCCCTCAGTTAATAAACGTGTTTGGACAGTTATTTCCGGAGCACCAGCCCTGCACCACCCAGTGCTTGGTGCCTCTTCCCTAGAGGCTTCACTACACTCAATGGAGACTTGTGACATCCACAAAACAACCTAACAGTAAGTACACATTAAATATTATTTCATTAAGTCAGAGCTTATAGATCGACAAAGTGCAAGGTCTTGGGTGGGAAAGGATCTAAAATTTCCCTTAGAACTATCTGAAAAGTATTAAATACATAAATTACAGAAATAAATTTTGTGAATTCTGTCTAAAAAAATCCAAAACCATGATTTTCTCAAGCATTTATTTGCCAGAGAATCATCTGCAAATTTGTTTAACATATTTGCGTATGTTTGAGAGATAAGAGGAAATAGAGAAAGGGGAAGAAGGACTCATACAGTATAATTTTTATGGTGTGTGTCTGTATTTTTGCTCTGAAAAGACACATACAAAAATAAACAAACAAAACACCCCATGCTTGCTGTGCTAACACTGTCAAGGAGACCTGGTTGGATGGACATCTGGTTATAGGGAGATCCACTTTTCCTTGAACCCCCCTTCTTATACTTTCAATGTTATGCCACATGAACGTACTTACACCTACTGCCAATTCTATAAATTATTTAAGAAAAAAAGGGTGAAATACTGTAATTATTTAAAATTACACATTCCTGGGCTATTCCCCAGACTTCTGGTTCATAAAAGCATATGTGTGGTAGGGAGGATGACCTAGAAATTGGGATTTTAACAAACAGTGTGTGTTAGTACAACACACGTGCTTTTGGCAGCAGACTCGAGAAACATATCTCCCGAAGTATGATCTTCAGGACCAATGCATCTGTTCATCAAACAGTTAAGAAGAGTGTGCACCTCCATGGTCCTCACACTGTGCCAAACACATGGGGCAAGGTAAGGTTCAGGGGATGGGTTAGAGATGCAAATATTCCACAGCAATGGTGCTTCAACAGGAATCACAGTCCCCAGGAGGACTATGAAACACATAGTTTCTGGTTCAGGGAGTGTGGGGAATGGGTCCAAGAATCTACATTTTTAATACTGCCTCAGGTGATGGTGATGTTGCTGATCTAGGAACCAAGTTTTGAGAAATGATTCTTAAAATCCCTAGAAAGTAGTTGCCTGGGTTCATCTTAAACATCCCTGGAAACCAGTTAACTGAGTTCATTTGAATGTACTTGGGGATGTATTTTAGTCTGTGAAATTCACTACTCATATATGAAATTTCATTCATTAATAAACAAAAACTAAAAGTTTTTTATATAAATGACCACTCATGCCTATTCCACAACACATTGGGATTGAGTCCCCTGTAAGTACTTGAAGAAAGCTCTCACGTTCAACTTTTTCTTGTTAAATCTTCTTAATCTTGGGTTAAATCTTTATTCTCTTTGGTCATCCCTTACAAGGCTTAATTTGAGTTTCTGGGTTTTTTACTCTTGACACCTTAAAATCTGTTTTTATTCCTCTTATAATATGGTTATAAAAATCCTTGGGCCCTGAATCTGAGGTTTCTCTCCAGGTATAACAGCCCCTTGACTTTCTTTGTTCCGGAGGCAGCAGTTTAGGTTGGTGGGAAGAGCTGTCTGATAGTGATCTCAGCTCCACCTCTAGAATTATGACTTAGTGAGTTCATCCACCATCACTTCCTACTCTATTTAGGGTCAGAGTGAGACCTTCCTTCCTCCCATGTCTTCTCTAGTGCCCAAGAACCAGCCTCCCTCCTTTTGCCAAAAGCTGGCAGCCCGCTTGTGTATGAACCTGTGTCAAAAGATGTGACCCCGATTGGACTCAGCTGAGACTCTTTGCAACATCATCTTAATAACAATAGCTCACTGTGACCCCACCCCCAAAGAGTAGGTGGTGACAGCAAAATCCAAAAGGGACATTATGACAAGGAAAGTACATGAAGATTGTGGGAAACCCAGGGTGGGAAACAGTAGTGCTTCTGTTAGTTATGGAAGCACTACTAGGTGGGGGGCAGAGGTGGAGAGGTGAGACATTTGCATGAAAGCTTCAGGGAGGCTTCTTTCTCCCAAAGGTCCTGGCAAACAAGGAGAATGAAAAACTACCTCCCTGCCACGGCTTTCCCACACAGGCTTGAGTCAGGGTAAAGTGGGGGAAACAGGTTCTGATGGTTCCTACTCCTGGGGCATCCTCCAGTGACTCTTAGAACTAGAAGAGGTGGGGAAGGGGCAGGAGCCCCGCCATGATGGCAGTGAGGCTGACAAGCCCCCTCCTGGGTCCCTAAGGTTCAGTGGTCTCAGGGACACTGGGACGGCCGTAATCACCGTTGACTGTCTCTCCTCATTCTTCTCCACATTGTTCCTTAGATGTCCCTTCCATCAACAGCTAAAGGAAGCACAAAGTCGTCCGCCCACTTCTCTTATCTGCCTACCAAGTCCTTCCCTTAAAAACAAGTCACCTTTAAAAAACTAATCGCAAAACCTTGACTATGTATGTAATTTAAATATAAAGAGGGAATGTCTTAGGCTGATCAGGCTGCCATAACAAAATAGCATAAGTACCTAGTAAGGTAGCTTACAAAAAACAGCAATTTATTTCTCACAGTTCTAGGGACAGGGAAATCCAAGGTCAAGGTGCTGGGAATGGCCTGGTTCTTGGTCCATAAGACAGCACTTTCTCCCCATGGTCTCACAAGGTAGATGGGCTAAACTACCTCTCTGGGGCCTCTGTCAGAAGGGCACTGATCCCTTATGAGGTCTCTGCCCTGAGAGCCTGATATAATACCATCACCTTGGGGGTTAGGATTTCAATATAGGAATTTGGGGGGGATGGACACAGACTTTCAGATCATAGCAATTATTTCTTAAACAACCAGAAGAAAAATTAAAATGAAAAACAAAAAATAAACAAAACCTTGTCTCACACAGAAATAAATCTATTTGTCTCTAGTGTTTTATCTTTATTTCCCATAAAACCACCTTGTATCAAAAAGCTAATTTCCCAAACCTTGTGCTGAGTCCAGTGGAGGCCATATAAAGATGATCCCCATTGCATTTATGAATATTTATACACACACAGTGATTAAGACATTTTAAAAACAGATTTCCCATGAAAGTAAGCATTAAAGTTTTTCTTTAAAACTCAAGTATCTGGCAACAGTGGTTAGCGACAGCCACAATGGCTGTTGCAGACAGAAACTGTCCCCTCTGTGCTGGGAATGTCCTGCCCTCCCCGTTCCTCGCTGTGCCTGTCTCTCCCCGGGGGCTCATCTGAACCATCGGCTGTGTCCTTGTCGTTACTTAGTTTGGAGTCTCTTATTGGAGGCTTTCTCTTTTTTTCCTTTCTTTCCAGTATAAGTCACACATAGGCTATCTTTCCATTTTCACAGGTCTTTTGATGTTTGGCTTACAGGGAATGGAGGAGTCAACTTAGTTTTTTTTTCTTTTTCTTAACAAAAATAACTGTTCTAGGTCCCTTATTCCACGAAACTTATTTGTCCCCCAATGAAAAAAAGTCTTGACATCTTCAAGCTTTGTTTTGTGTTTCTGTTAATGATGAACAGCGGATCTTAAGGCCTGACCTAGAAATTTCACCTGCACATTTGGTCACTCATAGGACACAAAACATGGTGGGGAATGAAAGCCCTTGCAAGCCGGCTCAGAAAATGAGGCCCAGGGGTCCATCACATTCCACAGTCTCACTGTGTTGGCTCTGAATAAGTGCTCAGATAAAATAAGGCTAGTTGTAATCATGGTCATGGGGTTAATGTGCTGTTTTCCTAGAATGATGGGACAAATGGAAAGGATGATTTAAAGGGCACCGCTCTGCATGGGAGTGTCCGTGAACATGGACCATTTCTAAAGGCTATTATCGTTAGCTTGGCATCATCCTTTCAATGAGTCTCATGTAAAAGAATAACTTTCGCCTTCCCAAATGTGATACCATAAAAATACATGTTTGAAATAGTATCATATTATATATGGAACTGATGATGAGAGCCAAGTGAAAACAGCCCCACGATCCCAACACTTAATGCCTTTTAAAAGCAGTTATGGAAATGGATGAACAGCACTCAGCATCTGCTCTGCACCGGGACCTCCAAATTTGGTATAATAATCGTAACTTTTACATCTCTCAGGGCTCCCTTCCTAATGCGTCAAAACCCACACTAAATTTAAATAATAGAGTCAATCGTCTGGCCAATTTGATTTAGAGAGTAGGTTTTTCATTAGATTGTTTTGGGAGATATCAGCCTGGTAAAACCCCATTCTCCAAAATCCGAAACCCAGAGATGTTCTATACACAAGACACGGAAGCAGCAGATCGTTATAAATAACATCAAGGAAGTCATAATCAAACACTAAAGAACTTCTTGGAAGCTATGATAAGAGTGTGAGCAGAGATGCAGCTAAAGGAATCAATTCTCAGAAACAAAATCAAATGGCAAAATCTCAGGGATCTTTCCATTTGGGCCCAAGGAGGCAGTTGTCCAGGTATCACTGGAACCCGAGTGAACAGTTGGTAGATGTAGGAGAGAGAGCTCTATGAAGGGTAGCACCTACTTATTGGGGAAAGCATTTAACGGACCAGAATTTGGTGACTCAGCATTAGCCTTGCTAGGGGTCTCATGGAAGAGAATGACTAGGCATGCACCTTGCCCCTCCCTTCCCAAGGACACAGCTGTTATGTCTTCATGATTTGTCCTGCTGGAGGAATTATCCCTCTGTCTTAGATAATATCAGAGATTCATGGATAGATTCTCATTTTCTGTCTCCTATTTGGGTCTCCCTGTAGATTATTATTTCTAAACAACAGAAACAGCAGTGGCTTTAACAATAATATAATAATGATGGTGGTACTAGTCATCCCAAATGGAGGTGACAGTAGTGGTTCCCACTAGTAAATTAAAAAGAAAACCCACGGAACCAGAGTCTATGAGTGAAGGAGGTTTCTTGTCCATCAGGGACCCTGCTCCACACAGGGTCCCAGCTCAGGGAATGAAGTTCTGGGTGCAGAAATGGGGCAAGTCTTTTCAATTCCAGACGACAAGAGCCATCTCTGCCCCAGTGTCAGAGAAGTAAAGTCTGGGAGTGCTGCTACTCAGCTGGGAGTACCTACTAATCATCGAAGTGGTGAGTTGAGCATTGAGCTGTTTACAGGTGCTATGAAATCAGGTGCCCACCTTGGAATCATGAAGATCAGATGTCGCAGCTGCACTGGTGATACCCCAGAGAGAGGATGAGCACCAGAGTCAGAGCTAGAAAGACAGGGACCTGTATACACTGCTTTGGGGGCCTTGGGGTCAGTAAAACATTTTATAGGTAGGATATAATTCCTCTTTCTGTGATATCTTTCTTTCTTTCTTTTTTTTTTTTTTTTTTTTTGAGATAGAGTCTCGAGCTGTTGTCCTGGGTAGAGTGCCATGGTGTCACAACTCACTGCAACCTCAAACTCTTGGGCTTAAGCGATTCTCTTGCCTCAGCCTCCCAAGCAGCTGAGACTATAGGCGCCCTATACAACACCCAGCTACTGTTTTGCTGCAGTAGTCATTGTTGTTTCAGCTGGCCTGGGCTGGGTTGGAACACGCCAGCCTCAGTATATGTGGCCGGTGCCCTACTCACTGAGCTACAGGTGCCGCCTGTGATATATTTCTATTACTCTCTACTAGCTATCTGCTGACTTACTCACCTGGCACCTGTTTGCTCTGCCCTATGTCAGTTTCCTTCTGGAGGAAGCCCCTCATTCTGCTTTCCACCCACCCACAACTCTTCCATCTGCAGGACTAGAGGGTGACTTCAGTGAGAGCAGTGAGAGCATCCCCTGCCCACACCCCAGTACTCTCTCCCACCACATCCATTTGTTCAGGAGTGGGTGTTGAACAAGTCAAGCTAATCAGAGTCCAGAATTTTTTTTTTTTGAGACAGTATCTCACTTTGTTTTCTCAGGCTAGAGTGCTGTGGCATCACAGCTCACAGCAATCTCAAACTTCTGGGATCAAGAGATCCTCCTGCCTCAGCCTCTTGAGTAGCTGAGATTACAGGTGCCTGCCATAATGCCCAGCGAGTTTCTGTATTTTTCAAGAGAGACAAGGTCTCAATTTTGCTCAGGCTGGTTTTGAACCCCTGTGCTGCTCAAGCAATCTACCTACCTTGGCCTCCTTAATTCTGGGGCTTTCCTTTGATGTTGAGGAGAATCAATTCTTTTCCACTTCTTGCGAGCCTGAAATTCTGGGAAACGCACTCACGGCTTATCCCTGAACACACCACCACAAATAGGCGATTTAATTCTGGTGACATGGTGGTCCAAACCCTGAGAAAAGCAATGTGACAGCCAGCAATAAATAGTAATAACTCCTCCCAGAGTTTCCAGCTTTCAGGTCCCTGAGAACTCCTTTCAGCCTCAACCACTTCGGTTGCTTTTGGGGTTTCCATCTCTTGCAGCCCAGAGGCCCTGGCTGTATCATGGAAGAGTTAGATTGTCTGGTTTCTTAGTTTGGTTCTAAAAAGAATATGAATGTAAGGACCAAACCCAGGAAAGTCACAGCACATTTTCTTTCTGCTTTGCATTACTCTTAGCCGTGCAATGAGAGCCATGCTGTTGCTTGAGCATGAGCACCCAACAGATGGCCACCACGGCTGGCCTCTATTTCCTTTGTATAGATGCCTCCAGTAGGTGACAACTAAAGGACCGTGCTTGCCAACCATGGTGCTTGGTGGACTTTGACCAAGCCTCTCCTGACCACACGTGAGTCAGGCTCCTGTAAGCTTTTGTCCCAATAAGGCTTTGACATTGTGCTTAGGTGCCCATCTTTGTCCATCCCCCCTGTTTTAGCAAGAGTCCTGATAAGTCATCTTAGAGAGAATCTGCCCACCCTGGCCTACGTTCAGCAAGAATCCCATTACATCCACTTAACTCAAATCCCCCTCTAAGCCTGACGTTCTTAATTCTCCATCCATCCAATCTGCACCTCGTGGATAAATCACTGTTTTTACTTATATTTGGATACTGAGGTCTCTTTTCCTCTGTTGCAATAAATAGTTGCTGAATAAAATTTGTTTTTATCATTTTAATTATTTAACAAATACTTGCTGAATAAAATTTGGTTTATCATTTTAATTATTATTAATTATTTTGTCACCTTAATTATTATCATTCTGATTTTCCTTTGACACCATACACTAATTTCACTGTAGACACTTGGTCAGGCTGAGTTATTTCGGATAGTGACATGATAGGATTTTATTTTGGGGGAAAATACAGAAATTGGCAGGCTGGGATTGGGGAACAAACAGAAGCAAGCAAAGCCGAAGACTCCTTACTGTAATATCTCCCTGTGACCCTCTAAAATCACAGCAAAATTAAAATTGCTATCTGAGAGCCAGGGAAGCTATGGGAAGGCATAGTGCTGAAGCTGAGAAGTGAGGGAAGACAGCTCTTCATTTGGCTTATAGCTGTGAAAGGTGCTGGTAGCACATCAAACCTGTGAGATTTAATGACAGCAGATCGTTTCTGGGCTCAGACTGGCAAGCCACTTCTTCCTCTGGGGTCCCCCACCTTACCTGTGCTAAGATGACTTTTCTAGCCTAAGCTGGAGGGAAAGTGACTGGAGGGGCCCCATTTATCTAGAAGAGTTTACCTTGGCAAATTACCCATAGTGGAGGGTAAATGGTCACAGGCCACGAGGCAGAGGGAGCCTTCAGTTATTGTTTCTGCAGTGACCTTCGCCCTCTGGAAGTCTCTCTGAGGAAATCAGACTCGGGGCAGCTCAATTGCCTTTTTGAGCCCTACCGATGTAAGTGATTACTCACGTTTGCTTGCCACAAATCACCTATGAAAGAGAATGGAAAAAAAATCCTTGTCACCATTTTTCTCAGACGTCTCTGTTCTCTGTGCCTCTTTCTATAGGTTGTGAAACACAACAATTGGAGACCTCCAGGAAGAGAGCCAAGGTTCCTCCCAGCCTCCAAGGAGGCCCTCTTGTGTCTCAATTATCCTTTAAAAAACTCACCTTTATGTTTTTACCAAAACGATGTGACAGCCCATTAATAAGACACAAGCCCAGGGAAGTGCTGGGTACTTGGAATTACATACATAACTACAGAGCCTAACTGATATCTGACAAAGGGAAGTCGGGGGGGAGTCAGAGGCAGACCTGCGCTCCAGCAATTAAATTACCTTTTGCCAAAAAGAACTAGGACCACGTAATTCCAACCAACCAGGCTCAAGCCAGACACTGAATAGCTCTTAACTGTGGTCAAAAATAAGCATGTGCTGCTGTGGCCAGTCACCCTGATGAAAAATGTGAGCTATTAGAAACTATCCCTTCCCTATCTGGAAAAAAAATAAAAATAAAAGGGATAGAGAATATTTGGGGTACAATTGAGGAAGTTTGAATATTAACTGCATGGATTAAGTTTCTTAAGAATGATCTCTATTTTGGTTACCTAGCAGAATATGAGTGTTTTTTTAAGTTACATGCTGAAATGTTTAGGAGTAAAATGTTAAGCTATAACTTACTCTCATATAAACTTACAAAAGGTCATATGTATGTAAACTATTATTTAATATAATACAATATGTACACAAACACACTCACATGTTCTTTCGTACATACAGAGAGATCTAACCCAGGATAACCCAAAGCTTCATTTCTAGGATTGGAATATGTATAACATACTAAGGAAAGAATCATATGGATGTAAATAATAGTTTTAAAATTAGAGAAAAAAATAAAGTTTACTCAATTTAAATTCAAATGTACACAAAAGACAATTTTAGGCTGGGTATGGTGGCTCATGCCTATAATCCTAGCACTCTGGGAGGCTGAGGTGGGTGGATTGCTTGAGCTCATGAGTTCAAGACCAGCCTGAGCAAAAGCAAGGCTCTGTCTCTACTAAAAATATAAAAAACTGAGGCAAGAGGACCTCTTGAGCCCGAGTTGGAGGTTACTATGAGCTATGATGCCACGGCACTCAACCCAGGATGACAGCTTGAGACTGTGGAAAAAAAAAAGAAAAGACAAGATGATGTTATTCTATCACTTGTGAGATTTACAGAGATTGAAAATTTTCTCCATGGGGGCATCAGCATACCAGATTTTAGTCTGTACTACAAAGCCATAGTGCTCAAGACTGCATGGTACTGGCACAAAAACAGAGACATAGACACTTGGAATCGAATTGAAAACCAAGAAATGAAACTAACATCTTACAACACCTAATCTTTGATAAACCAAACAAGAACATACCTTGGGGGAAAGACTCCCTATTCAATAAATGGCGTTGGGAGAACTGGATGTTTACATGTAAAAGACTGAAACTGGACCCACACCTCTCCCCACTCACAAAAATTGATTCAAGATGGATAAAGGACTTAAATTTAAGGCATGAAACAATAAAAATCCTCCAAGAAAGCATAGGAAAAACACTGGAAGATATTGGCCTGGGGGAAGACTTCATGAAGAAGACTGCCATGGCAATTGCAACAACAACAAAAATAAACAAATGGGACTTCATTAAACTGAAAAGCTTCTGTACAGCTAAGGAGACAATAACCAAAGCAAAGAGACAACCTACACAATGGGAAAGGATATTTGCATATTTTCAATCAGACAAAAGCTTGATAACTAGGATCTATAGAGAACTCAAATTAATCCACATGAAAAAAGCCAACAATCCCATGTATCAATGGGCAAGAGACATGAATAGAACCTTCTCTAAAGATGACAGATGAATGGCTAATAAACACATGAAAAAATTGTTCATCATCTCTATATATTAGAGAAATGCAAATCAAAACAACCCTGAGATATCATCTAACCCCAGTGAGAATGGCCCACATCACAAAATCTCAAAACTGCAGATGCTGGCGTGGATGTGGAGAGAAGGGAACACTTTTACACTGCTGGTGGGACTGCAAACTAGTACAACCTTTCTGGAAGGAAGTATGGAGAAACCTCAAAGCACTCAAGCTAGACCTCCCATTTGATCCTGCAATCCCATTACTGGGCATCTACCCAGAAGGAAAAAAATCCTTTTATCATAAGGACACTGTACTAGACTGTTTATTGCAGCTCAATTTACAATCGCCAAAATGTGGAAATAGCCTAAATGCCCACCAACCCAGGAATGGATTAACAAGCTGTGGTATATGTATACCATGGAATACTATTCAGCCATTAAAAAAAATGGAGACTTTACATCCTTCGTATTAACCTGGATGGAAGTGGAAGACATTATTCTTAGTAAAGCATCACAAGAATGGAGAAGCATGAATCCTATGTACTCAATTTTGATATGAGGAAAATTAATGACAATTAAGGTTATGGGGGGCGAAGCAGAAAGAGGGATGGAGGGAGGGGAGTGGGGCCTTGGTGTGTGTCACACTTTATGGGGCCAAGACATGATTGCAAGAGGGACTTTACCTAACAATTGCAATCAGTGTAACCCGGCTTATTGTACCCTCAATGAATCCCCAACAATAAAAAAAAAAAATTCATATTACAAAAAAAAAAAAAGAAAATGCCAGGAAGGCTATGTTAACCAGTTTGATGAAAAAATTTCAAATTGTATATAAAACCAGTGCATGGTACCCTATGATTGCATTAATGTACACAGCTATGATTTAATAAAAAAAGAAAGGAAAAAAAAAAAAGAAAATTTTCTCCATTTTTTTTTTAATCACATTATTCTCAACTTGGGCCAGTAATAAACATCTTAAAAATAAAATTGCAATGGGACTTTTAGATACTTGCTTCAAGCAAAGGAACTCAGGGAATGGTCTGGGGACAAATTCTGCTCTGCTGTGAGGTGGGACAGAGAGAACAACTCATGGGAAACAATTGGTAAAGGGGCAAGAAGATCCTCTCCAAAAAAAATACAGGCCAAAAGAAACAGAGAGAGAGAAAGGCAGGCTTTGAGTATATGTGCATGTGTGCTGAAAAGGTGGGGGGAAGAGCATTTCAGTTCTTATTATCTATGGAGGATTTTATTTCATTCCCTTATCTTATTTTTAAAATAATCACGCAAGGATGGCATTATTATATTTGACATTTGCACTTAGAGAGGTATGTAACCTACACAAGGCTTATGTATTTTAGAGTGAGGATTCAAAGCCAGGTTTGTGCTTTTGCCACGGTACTAACTCAGCATCAAAGAGTTTCCTACAGAGGCCTCCTTACTTCAGTCCTTCCAGTGGCACTCAACTGTGGGAGAACGGAAGGGGAGAATGAAGCCTGCCTCCTCTGAGCCTGGACCCCTGTATCTGTAAGGGCTACCCAAAAGTGTTTTGTTTGCTTTTTTTCTCTTTACTCTACCAAATTCTTTGTCCTTTCAAAAGAGACCAAAAATTGTGTCTGGTAGATAAACAAGATCTGCCATTCAATCCTGTAATCCCTCTACTGGGCATATACCCAGAAGACCAAAAATCACATCATAACAAAGATATTTGTACCAGAATGTTTATTGCAGCCCAATACATAATTGCTAAGTCATGGAAGAAGCCCAAGTGCCCATTGATCCACGAATGGATTAATAAATTGTGGTATATGTACACCATGGAATATTATGCAGCCTTAAAGAAAGATGGAGACTTTACCTCTTTCATGTTTACATGGATGGAGCTGGAAAATATTCTTCTTAGTAAAGTATCTCAAGAATGGAAGAAAAAGTACCCAATGTACTCAGCCCTACTATGAAATTAATTTAGGGTTTTCACATGAAAGCTATAACCCAGTTACAACCTAAGAATAGGGGGAAGGGGGAAAGGGAGGGGAGGGAGGGGGGAGGTGGGTAGAGGGAAGGGGCTTGGTGGGATTACACCAGAGGTGCATCTTACAAGGGTATATGTGAAACTTGGTAAACGGTCTGTGAAGCTAGTGAATGATGCCCCATGAATATATCCATGTACACAGCTATGATTTAATAAAAAAAAAACAAAAAAAAAACACTTGGTCTTTCTTCTCTTCCTCCTTTAGATCCTAAAACATATTCACAGTTGTCTTTTCAATGCAAAGGTCAGCAGACAGGTCTTTGTTTTTTAGTTTTTTTTTTTTTATAGAGTTTTATTGAAATATGGTCTTACCCATTTTCTGCATACCGTATCTGTCTGCTTTTGTGCTTTATTTGCAGAGCTGAGTAGTTCTAACACAGATCGTAAGTCTCACAAGCCAAAAACCGTTACTCTCTGGCCCTTTGCAGAAATGTCCTAGGCATAATAATCTATCTTTTAGTCCCTATTGCAAAGAAAAACATAAGTTGCTATTTCTAAAGGAGCAGAAAGTTATTCCAAGCTAGCATTTCTCCTTTGTAAAAAACCAACACAATTTTAAAAGTTGATATGGCACAGATAAATTCTCTAATTATTATGTAATATAATTGAAAATTAATATTTAAAAATGAAGAATTATTAACCATTGTTTGACATTGGAGTAACAAAGCATGGCTAGTAAGAAGTAAAAAAAAATGTAAAGAATATAAGAATTGCAGTTACAAGGGGCAACCACTTCCATTGGAACTCAGATAGACTGTCCAAGGAAGAAAGCTCCCACATCCCCACTGAGAGACACACACACAACATCCTGCTGGGCCAACATCCAGACCTCCGAGGAGAGAGCAGTAGAAAACTACAGATCAATTTCACCCACAAGCATGCATGCAAAAATCCCAAATGTTATTTTAGCAAATTAAATACAACAATATACAAAATGTATAATACATTATAACGGGTTTGTTTCCAAAATGCAAGGTTGGTTTAATACTCAAAAAATCATTCAATGTAATTCATCACATCAACACCCTATAAAAGAGGAAAACATATGATCATCTCAATAGACACAGAAAAAGAATTTGACAAAATCCAACATGGATATTTAGCAAAAACTGTCAAGGATTTATGAATAGCCAGCGTCTGTGAAAAACCTACCTCTAGCCTTGTACTTAATGGTGAAAATGGAGTTAGGGGAGGGAAAAACATCCTCCTAAGATCAGAAAAAAGACACCTTGTACTGGAAGTTCTAGCTAATCAAGTACAGCAAGAAAAAGCAGAGGTATCCAGATAAAAAGATAAAAAGTGTATTTGCTGGCAACTTGACCACCCATGGAGAACATGCAGTGAAACTGCAAAGTCTATTTGATCTAATAAGTGAGATTGGCAAGGTTTCAAAACACAAACTTAGTATACAAAAATCAATTGTATTTCTACAGACAAATAATGAACAATAGAACATTAAAATTTAAAAATACCATTTATATAACACAAAAATACAAAACACTTAGTGATACATCTGGGAAAAGACCTGAAAAACCTGATCCTGAAATCTACAAAATAAATCTGAGAGAAATGAAAGAGACCTAAGTAAATGGAAAGCTATTCTTTGTTCATAGTGCGAGAACCACAATATTGTTAAGATTTCCACCATTTGATATGTAGATTCAATGCAATTCAAAGCAAAATATCAAAAGAATTTTTTCCTAGAAATGAACTAACTTGTTCTAAAATACATAGGGAAAAGCAAAGGCCCTAGAACAGTTAAAATTTTTTTAAAACATCAGAGTTGGAGGACTAATGGTAGTTGATTTCAAGACGTATTGTAAAGCTAAGTAATCAATACAATGCAGTATTGTTATCAAGATAGACAAGTAGGAATAAGTCAATGTAACAGCACAGGAAATCGAGAAACAGCTACACACACGGGACAACTGGTATTTGAGAATGGTGCAAAGGCAGTTTACTGGAGAAAGAACAGTCTTCAAACAAATAGCATCAGATCAATTAGATGTCTGAAAAGTGAATAAGTATGAATTCTAATCCACACCAGGCGTCATAAAGAAATTTAAGCAAAAACGGTTATGTACTGTTAAAAATTATAAAATTTATAATAAATTTGAGAATAAAATTTAGAATAAAACATAGAAGAAAATCTTCATTCTTGTGTATGCAAAGATTTCTTAGACACACAGCAAAACCATGATCATGAAAAAAAAAATAATAAATTGGACTTTATCAAAAGTACAAAACTCCTCTTTGAAAGACATGGTTAAGAAGATGAAAAGACAAGCTACACATTTGTAGAAAACATTTATAATTAAAAGATTTGTTATCCAAAATATATAAGGTTCTCAAAACTCAGTAAGAAAAGACACAGTCTCACAAGTAAATGGACAATATATTTAAATAAAAACTAGCTGAAGATGAATGGGTAGCAAAGAAATATATTAAACAAGGGTCAAAACCATGAGTCACTAGTGAAACACAACTACCACAGTGAGATGAGCACCTGTAAGAATGGTTAACATTTAAAAGAGTAACCATACCAAGTACTGCAAGGATGTACAGAACCTGGAAACTTCTCATACACTGCTGTTGACAAGGTGGCATAACCACCTAGGAAATCAGTTTGAAGTTTCTTAAAAATACCAGCATATATCTACCATGTCGTCCAACCATCCTGCTCCCAGGAACTTATCTAAGAAAAAAGAAAGTGCATGGCCATGCAACCTATAACAAATGTTCATGAGAATGGAAACAACCAAAATGTCCATCAATAGTTGAATAGATAAATACATATCAGATAAGAATGCTGAATGAAGAAGCTAGGCTATAAAGACTACATTCTGCATGATTTCATAAGAAAATTCTAGGAAATGCATATTAATATATAGTGAGAGAAAAAACAGGAGCAGAGGAGTGGGAAGGAGGATTACCCAAGGACAAAACAAAGTGTATGAATGTGTTCATTGTCCTGACCGTGGGGACACTTCGTGTGGTTTAGATGTACGTGGCAAAAGCTATCAAATTGCGCACTCTGGAGATGCAAAGTTCATTGCATGTAAATTAAATCAGTTAAAAGTATTATAAATGAAACAAAACACAAGAGATAAAGCCAGAAAAATTTTTGCAACATGTGTGATGGACTACAAGCTACCCATGGGAAAAATGAAGACAATAAAAAATAACATTACAGTAATTTAAAAAATAGCACAAATAAAGACAAGACAGTGTACTAGCTATTTACATAGCAGTTGAATTTGTATTAGATATTATAAGTAATCTGGAGATGATCTGAGGTATATGGGAGGATGTATGTAGGTTATATTTAAATACTATGCCATTTTATATAAAGGATGTGAGCATCCGTGGATTTTGGTATCTGAAGGGGGTCCTGAAGCCAACCTCACCCTACCCCCACCATTCCCCACTTTCCTTCTCCACTCTGTAGATACTGAGGGACAACTGTATGCTGGAATAAAAGGCCATGAAAGGTGTATTGTTGAAAGAAATAAGTGAGGTATAGAACATTTATACGTAAATGATTCAATTTGTGCAAAATAAAAAAAATAAAAAGCTTTTACACACATACATTCATCACGTATGGCCCTATGCAAAAGAATCTTTAGGAAGGATACACAACAGTTAGCACCAGTTAACAGTGAAGAAAGATTAACTCTCTCATCTTAGGTATGATATCATTTCCCCCCAAGTTTTTACAAACCAGTTTCTACTCTGACTATTGTAAAATTAATCAAACGAAATACTGAAACATGGCTTCAATTCCAAACTTTTTGAGTAGTTGAGTTTAAAATTATTGTTCTTGATACTCTACATTATGAAATTAAAATATGCTGAACGTTTTCCAAACTTGACTGATGTTAAGTATCGTTATTTTGAGGCTCTAACCTTAAGATGATAGTCTTTACAACTATTTAGCACTTTCCCCATTGTAGTGGAAAGATGGGGCATGACCTTTGCCCTAAGTGGGAGGTAGTGAAACCTTGGGCCAATTATTACCACTGAGTCCACAGTTACCTCACAGTAGAATGGGAAGAATCATCTTTATGTAACAGGAGTGTGCTGAGATTGTATGGAAGAATAAACTCTGCTTTTCTGAAGCTGAAGGCCAGTTCATCTTTTTTGCCAAGGAGATTTTATTTAAAATTTTGTAAACATGGAATGGCTGAGTGAAGTCCACCTTCATGGATGGCTCAAAGGGGGCACTGAGATTCTGCTGACTACATTTACCCAAAGAATAGGTTAGAGGGATGCTTCTTGTTGCCTGGGTAACTTGGGATGGTGTCCCTGAACGAACTCTACTATTTTTTTTTTTCCCTCTGTGAGTTTTCTCTTGGAAGAGTGAATGTAGCTATTTGGTTAGTGTTTGTATGTATGCCTTTTTCTCAGTAAATATTGATTTTTTTGCTGGATTGCTGAACTCCCAAGAAAAACTCTCCATTTCACAAGAGACCATTTATAAGACAGTAAATACTAGTCATATTCATAAGTACCAGGTGAAATAAATTTTATGCATGCTTGGGCTTGAATGATGGAATAAATGGTATTATAATGTAAAAAAGTAATTGGGATAGAATCGTGGAATTCTGAAAGGAACGTCCCATCAGAAATTTTCCAACCAAGTCCCCAAGAGAAGGATGACGATGACCCATTTTCAAGTTTTCCACTGTGTTTGTGGAATTCAGCACATCAGATCTTTTGATCTGACAGATGAAATGGGACCAAGATACCTCTCTTGGTATTACAGTGTATTTGAAAACATTTACCTGGCATATTTTTTAAGACATAGGAGAAAGAAGATGGTCTCCATCTCTGACGAGAGGAAATGGGGAGAAAACAGAAGCAGAAAGGTTTTCTGACACCTGATCTCTGGATGAGAATTTTTTCTGAAACTTAGGATATTCTGGAATGCAACTGGCTTCTTTAATTTGCATAGAGACTATTTCTCTATTTCAAGAACAAAGAAAATGTTCTTGAATTGTAGGTAGGCTACAAGTGTAGGCTACAAATCTGAGACTAAATCAAGAAATACATCTCAGGGAAAATCCCCTGGGAGTGACTACAAGCAGGACGCTTCACCCACCAGGCAGAAAATCTGAGCAGTCCTCTGATAAGAGTTCCCAGTATTGCTGCAGAGGTTAATCCATTCCTGATGCTGCTTTGTGGAAAAGGAGATGATTATCCAATGTGTCATGTTGAAGGCATAACTGTGTCAGCCCCGCCGGTCACCTCACAGCCCTGCCTACACAGGCGAGAGGCCCTGGTCAGAATCCCAGATCTTTCCCATCAAGCACAGAATTTCCCCTGGGTTTGCTGGGCATGTCTTAATTCTTGCTAACTGATGGTAATTTTGACCTGTGAGTTAACAGGAACTGCCCTTTGCATTTCTTTTGGCGTTCGTGCAATCTATTAAGGCACTTAAGCTTCTGCCTTCTACATAAAACACTCCTATTTTTAAAAACAAACTTTTAAGTCAAAAATGACAGGGTTAATTATCCTGAAATATGCTGTTTACAGCTCAAACTCCATAAAACAGAATACATGATTTAATGCACCATCCAAGACAGTGCTGGTTTTCATTTCTGCACAATCAGGGACTAAATCTATGTCACTCAGTCCCCTATGTGTGCTGGGAATGGTTTTATGTTCCATCTTACTTTAAATTATACACATCAAGATCATAATGGGACACAGTCTACTTTGTTGCCAAAACCTGCTGGGTTAGATCATCTATTAAACTCTATTTATTTTTTATGACAAACAAGAAAAATGACAAAGCAGCTACCGAATGCCCACTAATGAGCACCAAATGCCGGCCGAGGTCCCCTCATATTGCACTCATTTGTTCAGGAGTCCAGATAGCTTCCTCTTTGATGCTCTACCTCCCCAGAATAATCCTAAGAAGCTGGTTTTTGTAAGCTACCGGGGACTGAGCTGGCTCCCATCTGCCCTCTTGTTCAGATTCTGGGGTCAAAAGTTTGATCCGACCTTGACAATGCAAAATTCTGTTAAAAGGAGAAAATCTCATGTACCATTGAAGCTACTTGCCTTGGGGGCCACATGTATAAAATGTAGTATCTAAGTTTGGAAGAGTCACATTTGAATCTATAAGCACTTCTAGAAAGAGTTGCAGATGGAAAGAGGAAGAGGAAATAACCGAGCTAAGGACAGAGTCTCCTAAGGTGATGGCTTTCAGAGACACCTAAAGACCCTACTTAGAGAATTCAGAGGGGCATTTGGAGATAATGTGATCAACAGTTCAGATTTTGACCATGTGCAGATTTTTACATGTTATAAATTTTTGTAGGCTTTTTTCAAAGTCTTTCTAAGCTCTATTCAAAATTATTAATCCACTAATGTGTTCGGAGTCCATATCTGGCATAGCCAGTAAAGAGCAAATCCCAGAATGCTCTGTTGGCTGCACTGGCCCAAAGCAGTCCAGGCCACGTGGTCTTCTGAGATTTAGGCTCTGAATAGAGAAAGATTTCCTAGAGACACTGAGATTAAAAAACAAAAGAAAGAAACAGAGCTGCATGTGGGCCCATAATACTTGGCCTCTGGGAGGCCAAGGAAGATGGACTGCTTGAGCTCAGGAGTTCGAGAGAGACCAGCCTAAGCAAGAGTCATACCCCATCTCTACTGAAAAAAGAAATATTATCTAGGTGTTCTGACAGGTCTCTGTAGTCTCAGCTGCTTGGGAGGCTGAGTCAAGAGGAGCCTCTGAGCCCAACAGTTTGAGGTTGCTATGAGTAGGCTGACACCATGGCATTTTACCCAGGGCAACTGAGTGAGACTCTGGCTCAAAAAAAGAAAAAAAAAAAGTGGACCTTATTTTGGAAAACAAAAACAGTGTTTTGCCTTCTCCAGAGCATAGCACAGAGGCAAGAGAGGAATATCTATCAAATCCCCTGGTCCCTAGCTAAAACAGCCCCTAGCCAATGTGACAGACTGCAGGGACATACAGACGGCTTTTCTTTCAAAAGGTGTTGGGGATGACATGAAACTTGAGAACATTTTTTTTTTTTTTAAATCAAATATATTGCCTCCTACCCACCGGTCTTTTCCCTCCAGATACTATTGTATTTGGTCCTGTGCCCTAGGCTTTTTGTGATAGTGACCAGTTTTATTTATTTTTTTCCCTCTGTCTTTATGGGCCATTCAATGAAAAGTTATGAGGGCAATAGCCAGTTGCCATTTTGAACTGGGAGTTTGGAGTGCTCTTTTACCTATATCACCCAGATTTCATTTAAACATCTCTGTGCTATTAATAAATGCCTTTGATGAACTCTATAGGTGATACACTGGTGTAAGTGACAAGCGACATGGGAATCGAAGTGTAGAGCAGGCAAATATCTATGGTTCCTAGAGAAACAAGTAGGGAGCAGAAGTTTTCTAACTCTAATTCAAAATACCAAGAAAATGCTTTCACACACTTGGGGTATTTGTGTGAGTGGTGGTAGCGTGAGGGTTGGACAAGCATGAAGAAAATAAAGCACTCCCACTGACTCAGAACATTCTGGCTTTGAGTGAACACTCAGGAAACAGCCTTTCCTATCTGTTTTCTAATGCGGCTAAGCCTGTTAAAATAATACCTGTGCTGAACTCCTTCCTGCATCACTAACGTGTGGCTACGGGTTCCTCTACATCCTTCCAAAAAGTCAGTGGAGAGACAGTTCCTGAGGATGCCCAGATGGAGACTCGTGGTCAAGGCTTCCTTCACACGACTCCACAGGGAAGGTGATTTAATTGAGCCAAGTCCTATCTTTGTTTAGTCACTCTGTTCAGTGTCCTCATTAAAGAAACTTTTTTTTGTTTTAAATCTTTGGCATACAGGCTGGTTTGCCAGATAAAGTATATGATGCCCAAGTAAATTTCAATTTCTGGAACATGATGAATAATTTTTTAGCACAAGTATTTTCCAAATGTTGCATGGGACTTATATATACGAAAAATAAGTGCTCATTGTTTACATGAAATTCAATTTTTGCTGAGTGTCTTGTATTTTTTGTTATTATTGTTCTGGCTTAATCTGGGACCTCCACCTCTGGGCTCTGTATTTTTAAGTTACTTTAAAAAATCAGTAAGAAATAAACCAGGAAACTGTGTTTATCTGCTCTATCCTTTCCATACCTGGCAAAAGATCCTGCCTATTTTTGTGGAAAAAAAATGATTTATGAAAAAATAGCAAGCATGAGTTTTATGGGTGTTTAGCCATCATATAAACTGTTCATAAAGTCTCTATTAGTGCCAGTTATATATTACCAATGGGAGCCGGTTGGAAAACTTTATTAAAAAATAAGATTGAGGTGATTTAGACCACACCAAAAATCAGAATTCTTTTATTACGTTAAAACTATTTCCAGTCAGATTTCAATTTAGTAAAGTTGAAAGTATATTGAACATCTAATTTGTCTTTATATAAGTATCATAAATGAGGGGAGTTAAACAATCTCCAACACAAAGCCCAACCGGCTAGCTGTCTTGAGGAAAAGTAACTAATTTAGCTTAATTTGTCCCCACTCTTGTCTTTCTTTTATTGATTTCTATTTTAATTAACATTGTATTTTATTCTAGTGCCTTTTGGAATAAGGCAGGGTCTCAAAGGATGCAAAGTAAGTAAAGTCAAAATCTATCAAAGTCATTAATTTTCTTTAACCCTTTGAAGGGATGAATTAGTAGAGCTTGCTTTAATAGCTAAGACAGGCATGCATTATTTTTTTTCACACGCTCTGTTTTTTTTGTTTGTTTGTTTTGTTTTTGTAGGCTAGATGAAATGTTGTTAAATGCTCAGTAACTGTAATTTTGGGTACAGGTGGCACTGTCTGACTTGCTATGAAATCAAAACTCACTTCTCTGTTGTCACCTCTGGACTTAATTTTGGGACTGGGAGAGAGTCAGAGTGGGGTTAGATCCCATTGTTCATTTCTCCAGCTCAGAAGAAAGAACAAAAAGGCTCAGCTCTGATCTCTGACACTGACAACACATGATTAAAGTCTCTGATCACAATGGTTACCTTTTTTCCCCTAAGCAAAAAAATAAATTCGACCACAATTATTTGTAAAATTCCTTCTAACAGCAAGTGCAATGCCACAGTTCAACATATTCCACTGGGTTACTCACCGCAACATTTACACATTCTATGCTTCAGTCTAAGCTGAATTTAGTCGAGATTCCTTGGGGGTTTTAGTTCCTTTACCCGCTCATTAAGGAGAAATGAGTACAAAGTCTTAAATGTGAAAACTGAGTAGCCAACCAAGAAAGGAGGTTGAGGTTCAAGTCCGCTATTTCTTCCTGGGCAGCTGTCTCCCGGCTCTCTGACCGGTAAAAGCACAGCAGCAGGCAGGCTGTGTGCTAACAGAATAAGCACTCAGAGCCACGCTGCCACACTGCATTCGGGCTTGAGTCCCCAGAAGGGTCCTGGGGGTGGTGCCTTCATTAGTTCCCTTCTGCCTTCAAGACAGGCACACACATTATTCAAACGAGGAGTTTTCTCTCTGCAAAACTAGACCAGAAAGGAATGTTGGTCAAGAACACCACTGGGTACTAATCAAGGAATGGTGTGTTTAGTTTGTAGGGAAAAGAGAACCTCCTTGAGAACCCTACTAAGTTAGAAGTAATGATGATTTAGGCAAGATTCAAGGAGATGCCAATAAAGACATTCTACAGCTTTTTATAGCAGAAAATCAAGATCAGGAACCCAAGACTTCTGCTGGGCTGAAGCACAACTCTTCAATAGTTTAATCCTGGGACCTGTCTCCTTTGTTTTATTTTGGAGCTTCCTGATCCTTGGTTCCTGATACTAAAGTGAAAAGATGTATGAGGCTTGACCAAAGTTGTAAGTTGTAAACCTAAGAGTCAAATCCAAGGCTGCCTGGCTTTTAACTCGATACTATTAATACATAACTATTCTAAATTTCCAAGGCAGTCACATTTTGAGTTTGAACTTGGCAAATTTAAAAGACTACAGTATAAGATATTATTTAAGATCTTACTTTATGCCAAAATAAAGGATACAGAGCTCAGGTTTTTCTTTTTGTTGTTGTTGTTGTTTTTAATGCTGATAATTGCAAACTTTCAAAACTGGCATCAATTGTAAGAAGTTTTTATGCCATTACCACAAGACAGTTAGGAGAGTGTAACTTTTGCTGGTAGATGATAGTTAGATAGATAGATAGATACAGATAATAGACAACATATTATATAGATATACTTGTGTACATCTCTCATTTTTGTGAGTGTCTCATAAAACATGTTACAATTAGCACGCCTCCGTACTCCTAAGCAATTTTGGTAATCATCATATTGTTAGCTATGTAGGTATTAATTGAGTCTGTAAATCACTAACTTGTAGAAACACATTAGACATTATACACTGCTAAGAAGTAGATCGAAATACCAAAACGTGCTGTGTTATTAATTTTGGAGAGGGTACTAAGAGAAGTATTAGAGACATTGCTGAGAAAATAAAAATCAGTCATGAAGTAAAAATATGTGAAAACAGTTGTAAGAATATGTGGTCCCAAAATTTAATTTGTTCCTTCACTCCTCCTTTACATTTGTTTCTAAGAAAAAGTTAATCTCAAATTATGCTGGGTTTTCAGGAATGCATGTCTTGCACAATGGTAACCGCTCTGCATTTTTCATTAAAAGCATCTGAAAATATTTGCCTCCTTGCCCAGATCTATGAAAGAGTCTTGTGGTTTATTAACTAGAACAGAATTTCCATGAATATAAAGATGCTTATAGCCCCAAAACTTAATAATGCCATGCTCACCTGGAACATATGAGTAACTAATAATTATTTGGTTAATCAATAAATGAGTAAATCAATAAATCAATATACTACTTCACAAAACACCATCACCAATCCCAAAGATTCACTCTACACCGCTTCCTCTGGGTCATTGACCTATGTTCTTTTCTGGTACAAAGGTATCAATACTTCTTTGCTCAGAGAATTAACAACTCATCCCTAACCTTACCGGTCAAAGAACAAGTAATTAAACCATTTTACGGTCTTTCAGTAATGCAAATAAATAAATAAGTCTATGGCACAAAATTATTTCAAAAGCATCAAAGTCTGCCCCCTTCAGGATTTTCTATATAATGCTTTGTTTTGATATTCTTCATTTTCATTGAAAATAGATGTAAGAAATGGGTTTTTGAACTGTATCTTTGTATTCGCCAAAGGATGATATGTTTCCAGTTATATCACACAGGGTCCTCTTCATGAGAACCTCTTGAATAAATTAGTATCAATAACCAATAGATTCCCCTGAATAACTGATGTGCCTTCATCTCTTTGCACTGTAAATTGTATAAATAGCAATGTTTCTTTTCTTCCATGTGTGTCTCATGCTAGATCTAAATTTGAATCAATGTTGCAAGAAGTTAGCCTAATTCGTCCATACTCTTGTCTTTCTTTTATTGCTTTCTGTTTTAATGTCAAAATCTATCAAAGTCACTAATTTCCTTTAACTCTTCAAAGAGACCAAGCAAAATGGAGCTTACTTTAATAGGTAAGACAGGCTTACTTTTATTTTTCTCACACCATGTATGTTTTTGTAGGCTAGGTGAAATGTTAAATACTCAGTAACTTTAACTTTAGCTGCAGGTGGCACTGACTTACCTGATATGAAATCAAAAGTCAACTTTTCTCTAGCTGCCTCTGACTTATTTTGGAGCCTGGAGCAGAGTCAGGGTGGGGTGTCGATCACATTGTTCATCTCTCCAGCTCAGAAGCCACGTGTCAACTTCAATGACCCCTTCATGGAGATATCATCTGTTTTTTAGCAGCTGTACCTGTATCCGCCTTGACAGTTTCAGCCTGTGTATTTTTCATGGCCTGCTAATTCTCATCTGTTTTGTAATTTGCTACCAAATTCTAATGTACAGAGTACCAGACTCTAGACTTAGACTTGTGTCCATATCGCAAATCTGTCACTTACCAGCTGTGTGACTTTGTTTCTTAAATTCTCTGTACCTTAGTCTCCTCATCTATAAAATTAGAGTAACAACAGGAATTGGTGAGGATAAAATTAGTCAAAATATATAAAATAGTTGGCACAGTGGCTAGACTCTGTGGCTGGTAGTCACTGAAAGTTTTCTGTTGTGATGTAGTTGCTGTTGTTTATAGCTTCTCTGAGCTCTATGTCTGCACAACATCCATTTAACCAGCTCCCTGAGCCTCTAACTGACCCCGCCCTTTTTGTGGATATAAAGAGTCTATTATTTTTAGCCTTGGAGTCCCTCACCAATACTCTCTTAAATTCTTTTTTGGGGGGGCATGTCTAATTTCTAGTGTATGCCTTCCTGTTTTCCTCACTTAGCTTGTCTTGCCATTTTTGAAAAATGGCAGGAGAAAACCCTATTTTGTTTTGCCAGTTGACCATGAAGGGTTGTGTGTGTGCTTTTGTTGTTTTCCTTAAAGTGCCAGGTCTTTTAGTTTCTTGGCATGCATTTATCCCAGACTTTCGGCAAGCTATTCTAAAATAGTCACCAGGCTGTCTTAGCTTTTAAACTCTTCCTTTCAATTTTTTCCCTAACAAATGTTCCCACTTGGCCATTAAACTCTTTTCATGAATAATAACATGAGGCATTTCTTCTGGTTTTCCTTTTCCCTCTGGAAAGTAAAAATTGCCCTGACAACTGCTCACTAGTGTTTCACCCTCCAATTCCTTCCTGCGAGACTCTTGGTTATGACTCAGGGCCAAGTTCCACATACTTCCTTCCATCTGGACTATTCGACAAAGCTGCCTTCTCAAAAACTTTACCTCTTCTGGTCTCTATTTTTTTTTTTTTTGTCAGCTTAATTGGATTCCCAATCACCCAGTTCTTTCTCTACCCAAAAAGTATTTGATGAACCATATTGTGTGTCAAATTCTCTGCTAAGTGAAGAGGACTCCTTGGTGCATAGAACAGTCTTCTCAAGGGACAGGGAGCTGCTGTCTGGTGTGAGCTAATTACTGTTGGTGGTGAGTTCAGATAGGAAGGATGATTTAACAGAGGGTCCCCATCCAGCTATGTTGGTTTAGAGGAGACTTCCCACTGAGGGCAATATAGCTAAGATAAATAGAAAAATAATTTCTGTTATGTACCATATAACATTTCGGTGAAGAACAAACTGCACATATAACAGTGGTTCCATAAGATTATAATACTGTATTTTTACTGTACCTTATCTATGTTTTGACCGGTTTTTACAGACAAAAACTTACCATGTGTTACATACCTACATGCTATACAGATTTGTATTCTAGAAGCAACAGGCTATCCCACTTAGCCTAGCCGTGTAGTAGGCTATACCATCCAGGCTTGTACAATACAATCTATTCCTATTATGTTTGCACAACAAAAAGACAAAAATCACCTGGTGACTCATTTCTCAGAAATGTATTGATGATTAAAGTACACAAAATATATTACATTATAAATATCCTCCCACCATAGTGGCTATCAGGAGCATTTTTCGATAAATTGAATGATAATGAAGTGGAGAGAGCACATTCGCTAAATCTTTAAAGAAATTTGGCCATGCAAAATTGGAAAGAAATAGGGCTAGAGAGGGAACAAGGTGAAGAATATCAGGGACTCATACAGCAAAATCTTTAGAGACATGAAGAAACCAGATGTCTGGATATTACCCAAAAAATAGTATTGTGGCAACAACTGATGGGCAGAGCTGTGAGGACAGGAGGTGATGGCCAGAGTGTGAGTGGTTAAGAGGAGGTGGTCACCAGAGTTGGGGAGATAATCAACAATGGAGCTGAGGGCGGCGCCTGTGGCTCAGTGAGTAGGGCGCTGGCCCTATATACCGACGGTGGTAAGTTCAAACCCAGCCCCTGCCAAACTGCAACAAAAGAATAGCCGGGGGTTGTGGTGGGCACCTATAGTCCCAGCTACTTGGGAGGCTGAGGCAAGAGAATTGCCTAAGCCCAGGAGCTGGAGGTTGCTGTGAGCTGTGACACTACAGCACTCTACCGAGGGCAACAAAGTGAGACTCTGCCTCAAAACAAACAAACAAACAAACAAAAAACAATGGAGCTGAAGCCATCTGAGATCACAGCAGGATGAGGGGTAGGGAGGAAGTCAGTAGCTGAGGACTGGAGAGTCGGTTCAATGAGAGAGCAGTAGTCATACCCTGGGCAGCAACATCCAAGATGCGTGGCGTGAAGTCCAGCTCTATTACTTCCCATGTGATCTTGGACTATTTACCTTGTTTCTATAAGCCTCACTCTACTCCTCTTGAGGTGGGAAAAAATCATGATGTGCCTACTGGGATTGTGGGGGCTATTCTGTGAGAATAAAGGCACATGGCCAGTGCTTACAGGAGAGGTCAAGACATTAAGTCATTAAATATCAAATTCTAGGTTGAGGAGCCTGAGTGAGTGTAAAGTATCAGAGGAAGTGTCTAAAACTAAAGCAAAGCAAAAACACAACCATAAGGATCAATTTATGGCTCTTTAACCCCTTACCTGCATGGAGAAACTACATGAAAACATCAGTTTGTTGTCTATAGGGAGAGACATTTGTTAAAGGACTTTCCCTAAAGAAAGAGGTGCTCAAAGTCCTTCCTTGTCCCTGTCTATAAGGGGGTGGTGGTTTTAATAGAACTGCTTGGGAGTTTCCTGCCTGAGCCCTGTGGAACCAGGGATAGAAACAACTAGGCTCTTGCTTCCTTCCGAGACACTTGAGGGCTGTTTGCTGGTGGACGAGACGGACCTCCATGTCTGGCTCAGCCTGCACCCCTGGCTAGGTCAGGGTAAAAGCTGGGTCGACACTTCCTGTGGCACCAAAGTGAGAGTTGCTGTGTTGCAGATTCAGTCCTGTCCAGTTGGGCTGACCAAATGGGCAGAGAGCAGGTGGAGGAGGAGGATTGGTGCCCAGGGGCTTCAAAAAGAGCAGCAGCAGCTTGTCAGGTGGGGTCAGGGATGGGCTCTGAAGAACCTCCTCGCACACAGGCTGCCTTCTTCAGGCCATGACCCTGCCACTGTGACTCTGAATGAAGGTGGAAGCTCTGCACGTTTTATCAGTCTTGTTTCCAAATTAAGGCCATGCCTGATAATTTCATGTGACTAAGACTTTTATGACTTTGGAACAATGGGAAAATTTGTGGGACCATGTGGGTTTTCTTTCAAAAGATGGAAAAGAACTACAGAGGGACAGTAGGGATAAAATAAAAGATTTTTATTTGAATACATGCAAGCTCTGTGTGTTCAACATCCCCTTATGTTATTGTTGAAAGGAATGAGAACCTGCAAACGAAGACATAGGTGTTTCCTATAAATCTTAAAGAAATAGAAGTTGAAGAATTCAGTAAGCTCTAGAAGCAGCTCTGAGGAGAAATACAGTACATGGGAAGGGCATGAATTGTGGCTCTCTCAGAGAAGAGTCGTGGGTGCCACATCTCGGGCAAGCACAGAGAAGGCAAAAAGTTTTGTAAACAGGCTGACCTAGGGTGAGTCTGTCCATCAGGAATGA
Organism: Nycticebus coucang; assembly: GCF_027406575.1. Classification (NCBI taxonomy): domain Eukaryota; kingdom Metazoa; phylum Chordata; class Mammalia; order Primates; family Lorisidae; genus Nycticebus; species Nycticebus coucang. Next base: position 15,308,421 of record NC_069797.1, read on the forward strand.
ATGAGCCTGAGTGCATGCGGGGGAGACTGAGTCAGGGGAGAGCAAGTGGAGAGTAGCGTGGTCAAGAGAAAAAGGAGAGAGCAGTTAATAGAGGCCGAGATGCCCTCATCTCCACCGGAGACTTAGGACAGAGCAGAGACAGGGCAGGTGAGTTCCGGAGGACTGAAGTCCAGGGCCTGAGCCTCTCCACGAGGTTGGCACCGACTGGCTTGGTTGTGAATTCTGCAGGTTTCTGCTGTCATTTTCAATTCCAGCCCAAATGCATTTAAATGGCCAGAGACCACCTCCTGCAATGGTGTTAATATAGCTCTCTCTGATATCGATATGTTTGATTCAACAGCTGCCACTTGTTGTTTGATGTGATGGCAATGGTCTAATAATGTCTAGGGAAATAGCACCACTGCATGTACGCTGGAGATGTGGTAAGAAGTAACAACCGACCTGCTTATAGCACATATTTCTGCAAGTTTGAACTGCTTGGGCTGTAAGGCTTCAAGAGTTTTTCTCTCTGCTGGGCACTGTGGCTCACGCCTGTAATCCTAGCGCTCTGGGAAGCTGAGGCAGGTGGATTTCCTGAGCTCAGGAGTTCTAGACCAGCCTGAGCAAAAAGCGAGACCCTGTCTCTACTAAAAATAGAAAAACGGAGGCAAAAGTATCACTTAAGCCCACGAGCTGGAGGTTGCTGTGAGCTGTGATGCCATGGCACTCTACCCAGGGCAACAACAGCTTGAGAATCTGTCTCAAAAAAAAAGTTTTTCTCTTCAAATGCGTACACCTGTGTGTGTTTTTGTGCGTGTGTATGTGTGTGTGTGTGTGTGTGTGTGTGTGCGTCCCTGCACTTTCTTCTTAAAAGTCAGCAATAAACAGGGCACTTGAGGACATGTGGGGCTATGGAGAGTGAGCTTTCCTTCCACTGTGGCCTCCCTCCTCTGACCTCCCATCCCTGTGGTTCCCAGCCAGGTGCTCTCCTTTCTATAATCCCTGTTGAGGCTTCTTTGTGTTGTCACTTGGCCTCTTGTGCGATAACCATGGTTCACATCACTTCTTTTTAGTTCCAAATATAGGAATGAGAAACCCACTGCCTATTTCTCCCTCCAGTACAAAGATTTGCCTTTTGGAATCTTGCCCTAAAGCCAAGGGAGGGTGGGGAATGAGCATGGAAGTGGCTGCTTGGGATGAGACTCTCTCCAGCCCTCACCCCTCGCTCCAGCACCTTCCTGGGATCCCACCCAGTTGGCTACAAAAAACATGGTATTCTCTGGAATTAAGCAAGTCACGGGCAAGATGTCCTTATTAGTTGGTTATGAATTGCATTTTATATGTATTGTGTGTTTGCTTTGCATTTCACTTGGCAATTTCACGAACATTTTTATGTCCAGTATTTCCAGCACGATGGTCAAATATGCATATAAAGGCTTTATTAGAGACAGACCTGAGTTCAGCCCAGCTTCTCCACTAGCTAGCTATGTGGCCTCAGGCTGCTAGGAAACCTCTCTGTGCCTCATTTTTCTTATCTGAAAAAGATATTTGTAAAGTAATCTTCTTTCTAGAATTGTCTTAGAGACCAAGCAAGATCCTTTTTATAAAATTCTTAACCCAATGACTGATACTTAGTAGAAAGTTATTATTAGTAGTATCATTCACCATGGTACTAATTCCACAAGGGCTAAAGGCTTATATCCCCATTTAACAGATGAGTCAAGACAGGCTCAAAAAATCGAGGGGCTGATTCCAGACCATGTAATGAAATGGTGATTTCTAAAAGCCAAATTCAGAGTTCTTTTCACTGTGTTTTGCTTGGTTCATATTTAGTAACAGGTCATCCTAGATATTATCTCTCTATCTATCTGTCTCTCATCCATCCATCCATGTACCTTTTAATCTACCCATCCATTCATCATCCATCCATCCATCTTCTATCTATCATCTTTCCATCCATCCATGCATATATCTCTGTCCATCCATCCAGGGGTCTATCTATTCATCCATCTGTCCATTCGTGTATCTATCTATCCATCCACCTATCCATCCATCTTTACCTTCCTTCCTTCCTCCCTCTAACTATCTACAAATCCACCTATAGTTTTCTCTTAATCACAGGAGGATTAAATCATTTTATAGTATTAACTGGCTGTGAGTCAGAAAAAACCTGGCCTGAGTCTAAACAGCCATTAGGTCATGTGTCTCTAAAAGGTTCTTTTCTTAAATTCTCTCTCTCTTTTTTTTTTTGGACCATCCCTGGAGTCTACTCTCCTTCAGAGATTAGCTTAGAAGAAACCAGATAATTCAATTCAGTACCTGATGCTTTAGCTATTTTTATCTGTAAAATAAAAAATTACTACTTGCCCCTCCAAAAGGGGCCGTGAGGGGTTGAATGTTCATTAGCTCTGCTTTCTGGTGTCATCAGCTTCCTAGACAGAGGACTGCTCAGAAATGAAAGAGACATCACTGCAAGAACACAAGCTTGGTGTGGAACCTAAACACTCTTTAGTAGAATGTCAGGCAACAGCTTGGACTTCTGAGTTTTCTGAGTGTGATTTGAGTGAGCCGGTCTGGCCCGCCACCCACGTTTTTGGCAAGCAGTGTGGCTTATAACTGACTGTCCTCCACTGGCTCCTGTGTGTGACATTCTGAAGGGCTCCGGCAGGAAGCCAAGAGTGACGTCATTGCTGCTGTTATCACCTGCCATGAAATCCACACATAAGGGCCCTGTATGCGGACTACCTGGGCTTGAATAGAGGAGGGGCAGGAATTTCATCAAGAGTCTTTGCTTGATAACTGAGTACCCCTTGCCCCCAGTAGACACTCAGTAAGTATTTGAGGATAAGACCCACCAACCTTATAAATCAACTTTCTACTCATTCTAAAGATAGCTCTTTTATTCTCCTGGGGACTAATGAGTCTGGCTCCTTCTTTCCACCACCTTCTGAAATGCCTACCATTCATAAAGAGTCCACATGTTCCTCTGCCAGACACACTTCATTTAGCAAAACTTAGGTTATGACCTCATAATGTCAATTTAGGAAACTAAAGATGCATTTGTCTAAGATATCTTTTGCTTAGGCTCCATGGTAAGGGTGCTTAGACCATGTTGGGATAAATGTTTCACTTTTTTATTGTCAATATCAGTGTGTATCTAAGTTCTGCACACTTTCCCTGGGTGTAATTATCATTGCCTATATTCCTTCTGTCACTTCCATAATGAAGACTGTAGGCCAACAGTCCGCTATTCTTCATTCTTTTATCAGAGCCATCTTCACTAATGTATCATGGCCACAGGCCATGTTATTCACTTAAATGGAGTTAATCTATATATCAAGATTTTTTAGAAGAAGCTTCATATCACTAGCGTATAAATGGATAACTCTATAGTAGTTATTATAAATAACAACTATTTAGATTCTCAAGGCACCAGGTGGTCACTAAGTTCTGTTAATTTGAGCTAAGAAACTAACTAAATCTGGGATTTTTTTTTGTTCTCCTATTGCCTTGGAACTAGATTTGGAAATGGCCTCTTTCCTTTTTTTTTTTTTTTTTTTATTAAATCATAGCTGTGTACATTAATGTGACCATGGGGCACCATACACTGGTTTTATAGACCATTTGACACATTTTCATCATATTGGTTAACATAGCCCTCCTGGCATTTTCTTAGTTTTGTGTTAAGACATTTACATTCAACATTTACTAAGTTTCACATACACCCTTCTAAGATGCACCGCAGGTGTAATCCCACCAATCACCCTCCCTCCTCCCATCCTCCCCCCTCCCTCCCCTCCCTCTCCCCCTTCCCCCTATTCTTAGGTTAGAACTGGGTTATAGCTTTCATGCAAAAGCCATAAATTAGTTTCATAGTAGGGCTGAGTACATTGGATACTTTTTCTTCCATTCTTGAGATACTTTACCAAGAAGAATATGTTCCAGCTCCATTCTCTTTTACTCCAGCTACCCAAACTATGTGTACCATATATCATTAGTCTAGCATGCACATTTTCCCACATTTTGGTCTCTCTGAAGTCAAGGTGAATGTTTCAAAGATGATTAAATCTAAGGTCCTCTGTCTGCCTTTTTTTCCCTTCCTGGTCGTACATAGGAAAATAGAAACCTACAACTGATGCATCTTAAATCTGATGACACACGATGGTTCTCTGCACACACCCTATGCATGTCATTCCTTCTGCCCAGGATGCTCCTCCCCACTCTGTGCATTTCATGACCTCTTGTGTTGTGAGACTAAATGAGTCTTAGAAGGCTCAACTCAAGGATTTCTTTGTTTGAAAAGTTTTATCAGACCACCCTCTCCCTCACCCTGTCTGCCTCAGGCATATTCTTCTCTGAGTTTCCATAATATTGCATACATATCTCTATTATCATATCTTTACACCTTATTATAAATGTCTAGATGGGACTCTGCCTCACTTCCCAGAAGCTCCTCTCTACAGGTGTGGCTGTGTCACACTCGCTGGTAGGTATAGGCAGCTCGGAAGCTGATTAACAGTGCATACTGGCTGCATGGTGTCAAGTGGTCCTCACCTATGTGTCTCTGTTCCTTTACCTGAGAGATGGGGACACTACCATGAGCATGCACTTACTGGGGGGATGAAGGGAGTTAATGCAGACGGGGGCTTACAGAAGACCCTGTTATGTAGCCATCACTGCACTGCATTGGCTCTTAATATCAGTATTTCTATGTACAATTCCAGCATAAAACCAAACTAGAAATAAAGAATTATAATTAAAACTATTTCTCAATCTTTATTTTAAGAAAATAAAACTTGCTACTTTTGAACCAGAAAGGTACCCTGTTCATGGAGCTGGTGGGACCTCTGCGTGGTCCAAATAAAATGTGTCATTTTAAGAGACAGAGATTATGATACTAATTTATCTATTAAAGCTCTTTAAGAGCACAGAATCATGCTAAGTGTTCAGTGAAAAACCAACTTAAAAGTCACAATCTTTGCCTTTGTAATTTTTTTACATCCTACGAAATTACATTTTTTTAAGATTTGGATAAGTGAAAACAAAAACCATCGCGTAGAAAGGAAAGCAAATTTGTCTACCAGCTGACATCATCTGAAATCACGTTTGTGCCCTGTGTGTTTTCAAAGAGGGCTGCATGAGGCTAATTAGAAAAACAAAAACAAAGGGAAATTGTAGACACATCTGGCTCATGCCACATTTCCTTTTAAAATTTGAGTTATTTGACAAGCTTCATCTGAACCTTGTTGTCTGGTAAAGAGATGGGACATTTCTTTCATATATCATTAGTGACAGGAAACAATAAGCTATAGAAAAAAATCAGTAAGGGTCATGGAGGAATAGTTGACAAAGGTCACCTTGTAATTTAACATTTAAAAAGGAGTATGTAATTCTAGTCACTAAATACTAAAACAGTGTACACTTGGTCTATATTCATTGCCAGTCTATCAGAAAGACAGAGGGAGAGGGTAAAGGTCTAGAAGAGAGAGTTTCCATACAAAAATGTGCCCCTCTCATACCCTCTTCAGATGTCAAGGCTAAGTCACCCTTTCAGTGTCATATGATGTTTTCATATTCCTAGGAGTATCTCAAGATTCTGGTTTTTGATCCTTTTCCCAAGGACAGATACATTCAGGTTGAAGGTCAAATGTGGCCTAGACTTGTCCTAGATTTCTCCTAGACTTGTCCCAGGAATGAATTAGTAGCTAGAGTAACCCTCATCTAAGCAGTTCTTTTAAGTTAATTTTTCATTACCCTTAATTTAAGTACCATGAAACATCCGGTAATGGTAATCAGTAGTAAGGAAGCAGAGTATTGGCATGTTCTAGGCATCTAACAAAGTTTGCTGTTGATTTAAGGAGTACACTAGTCAAGAGCTGGTCCCAGGAGGTGAACTTGAGAGCACTGGGCACATACCCAAACCCTCGCAGCAGCTGAGGCTGAGCAAGGCAGCTTGTGGGGACAGACCATTATACAGACAAATATAAAAAGGACATGAAAAACCCTCAAGTCACTCTTCACTGTAGGGGAAATTGTGTGATTTGGAGAACTGTTAATTCAGTAACAAAACAAAGACAAAATAAAAACTCAGGGTTTGTCATTCCCCACATGTTGCTCCAGCCTCTAAGACTGAAGAATGTACCCTTGTATATATCGGTGTATGGGGGGAAGAGGTATCGAGAGACTAAATTTTTTGGTGCTGTCACTAGTTCTCTTTCTTTGGAACACTAAGTTGGTCTTGGGCATGTTGGGTACCAGGCACTTAATTCTATGTTCATCTCCACAGGTGCCTCTGCTGTCAAGTCTTGATAATGTAACCTTGAACATGGTTCAGTTTTTGACCTCATTTCCTGTAAGCAGATATTTCAAAGCTTTTTCATCTTCCTGCGCTTTGTCCCCTCTAAGTGGTCTAAATCCCCTCTTTTTCAGAGACATTGGAAGTTCTCAGAACACCCTTTGCTTTCTGCAATGCCTGGCATGGACGCTGAACCTCCATCACGGCTGTCCTATGTGGGGATGTGGCTTAGCGGCATTTTCTAGCCTGGCTTCTCGTCAGTACCATCCTGCCTTCTCTCTCCTAGCTTCTCTCAGTTCTTTTTATGATCAATGTTTTATTTTCTCACCTTCAAATGTCTGAAAGCTTTTTTTTTTTTCTGTTCCTTTCAAACACCTCCTTGGTTTTTCTCAATGATTCCCTCGACTTTAATGTTTAGGGTTTCAAGACGTTCTTCCTCAGTTGTCATCTTTTCAGAGCTTCAAATTGGTATGCCCAGTGGCTTGTAATGAGCCTCCCCTTTAGGAAGCCTTTTCCAAATCAGCCTTTCTGCACTGAACCCACATCCACCCTTCCTCTCATGTTGCCAGACTCAGTGAACAGTACCACCAGAGCTGCAGTTGCCCAAGCCTGGATCTTAAACCTTATCTTTGCTCTTTTTCATTCCCTTCATCTCCAAAAACTTTTGGTCCAGCTTCTGAATACATCTTGGCTCTGTTAACCTCTCTACAGCCTCAATCTAATATCTTGGTTCAAGGCAAAAACCATCTTTCACCAGAGTTAAAGGAAAGTCATTCCCTGGACACTTGCCGAAAACCACAAAGCATATTTTATTTAGGATACTACAGTGGGGAAGAGAGACTGAGCTCGACTCCAATCTGTGCAAGGGGAGTGGACACTTGAAGGGAGAATGAGGGAGGAGGAGGAGAAGAGAGTGGGACCTGAACAAAGCCATGGAAGTGGAAAGTTCCAAAATGTGAGGAAAGGGGTTGGCAGGCTGTATCAGGCATCTGTGTCTGCTAACTGGTGCCTGCTCTGGTAGGATTCTACCTACCCATGGAGATAGGGGCTCTATTTGTCTTGATGAGTTATTTCAAAGAATGGCTGGCAGGTCCTGGAAAAAGATATTTCTGGGTTATAGAAGATGAAACTCAAAAAGAATGAAGAAATAAATTATAATTTCAAGTTTTCTAAGATAAATGCTCTAAGGCAGGGGGCCAATTCACTGTCCCTCAGACTGTTGGAGGGCCGGACTATAGTTTAAAAAAAAGAACTATGAACAAATTCCTATGCACACTGCACATATCTTATTTTGAAGTAAAAAAACAAAACAGGAACAAATACAATCACACCGCCTCATGTGGCCTGCAGGCCATAGTTTGAGGACCCCTGCTCTAAGGAAAGAGAAGTCAGAGGCCTATAGTCAGGTTTGGGCAGAAATGAACCACCTTCCTCAGGCAGCATTGGTGGGTGTGGGTCAGCCCCGTGGGGGCATAGCTGTGAGCTGACAAAAGCTGGGCTAGTGTTTGTTCAAGTGTCTTAGCAGGGATGAGTGGGATGTGGACAAATTGTATGTGCAGATTGTTATGTGTCCTTTTAGGTCAAGGTCAAGGCCTAGTTGGGAAGAGGGCTCAGAGGGAGCTGACTAGACTTTGGTGAAGGAGAGACCCTTTGCCGGCTCTCAAACACAAAAGCTGTGTAGACTGCCGGAAGAAAGCTTCCAACAATTCCACCTCTTCCTGTATCCTCATGCCACTCCTCCCAGCAAGAGGGGGAGTTGACTTTCTTCTCCGTAACTCTGGTCTGGAACTTTCTTTGGATCAATAGAATGTAACAGATCTCTGTCCTTTAAGAACTCTTTTACTTTCTGAAGCCTCCAGCCGTGATTCACATGCTCTGACTGTCACACTGGACAGGAAGGCCCAGCCAGCCCAACTCAGGAGCCAGACACAGGAGCTTGGATGTTCCAGTTTCAGCCAAGCCCCCAGCTGGGTGGAGCCGTGTGAGGACCTTGGTCTGTGCCCAGTGAATGACAGATGGACCACTGTCCAAACTGAAAAATCATAAACAAATGAGGGTCGTTGTTGCTTCAAATCATACAATGTGAAGGCGGCTTGTTTCACCTCTGAACACAAACCCGCTGGTACATCTCTGCCACATGCCTCTTTCTTTATAGTTTCTTCACTTTGCTTGGGGCATCGAGAAATCCCTGGACAATATTATACTTTTCTACTATGCTTTACTAACTTGAATTTTTGAATAAAATGTATTAACTTTGTGCCCTTTCAGTTATAGGCAGTTTTGATGATTTTTCTTACTCTAATACTCATGCTCAGGTCTGTTTCCTTTACATTTTCTTTTTCAAATTTAGAAACAGAACATTTATCTTCACAATGGGGTATTTCATGGAGGTTGACATGATTAACGAGATGGGTAATGTGAGGTCACTCTTACAGTTTCTGATCTACCTTCATGATGCCAGGTGTCACACCACAGAGTGGTAACTAAATCACACCTGTAATCCTGCACTCTGGGAGCCCAAGGCAGGAGGGTTGTCTGAGCTCGGCAGTTCAGAACCTGCCTCAGGAAGAGTGAGACCCCCATCTCTACTAAAAATATAAAGACTAGTTGGGTGTTGGGGGGTGTCTTAGTCCCATCTACTTGGAAGGCAGAGGCAAGAGTATCGCTTCAATCTGGGAGTTCTGTTTCAAAAAAAAAAAATCCCATAGCAAGAGGGATAATTTCTCCTATTACTCTGGTGAATCATGAAATATTTAAGGTTCTTTCTGGTATAATAGCAGAAAGGGTTGAAAGGATTGGAAGTTGCATGCTGGCCAGCACGGGCATATAGGGAGAGCTTACACACTTGTGCTAGTGTGGAGAAGCATTACTTAGGGGTAGTGAGAACACATTCCAGGCCACAGAAGGAGCAAAGCCTCAACATACAAAAAAACCAGAGCTGGAGAAGCATGAATCCTATGTACTCAATTTTGATATGAGGATAATTAATAACAATTAAGGTCATGGTGGGGGTGAGGAAAACAGAGAGAGGGAAGGAGGAAGAGAGGTGGGGCCTTGGTCTGTGCCACACCTTCTGGGGGCAAGACATGATTGCAAGAGGGACTTTACCTAACAAATGCAATCAGTGTAACCTGGCTTATTGTACCCTCAATGAATCCCCAACAATTAAAAAAAAAAAAAAAACAGAGCTGGTAGTTGCCCTGTCAGACCTCTGCAGGGCCTGTGAGAGGTGAAGCCACAGTGGCCTCAATGGGAAACTGCCCCCCAAGCCTCCACAGAAAGGCAGGAGGGAGGGCAGAGAGTGAGGAGAGTGACTGGACACCAGAGGGATGCAGGGAGATGGTTATTTAAAGGAATGGCCACCAGAGAGCTGCCGAGTGTCTGCCTGCAGCCATGGTGCCCACATGAGGATGGGACCGGACCTGAGCCTCTGTGGATGCCAAGTTGCAGGAGGGAGGCCTCTATCTTCCATTTCCCAGGAGCTTCCCACAAGGGAAAGCAGCCTCCAGCTTCTGTGGCTCTACCTATTTACAGAAGGAGCGGGGATAGTCTTGGGACTTGGCCTCGCTCTTCGAGGATTCCAGCAGCTGGATAAAGCTCTGCTTGAGCCAGCTGGTGCTGATGATGCTGAATGCAACCTGGACTCACATGCCTTGTGAGCTGTGCAAAGACAGGACACTGTGGGCAGCATTAGTCTTACTGCTTTGGAGATAAATTACCAGTTTTGCTGATCAAAAAACCCAGAAGAAGTCAAAGGCAGCTCCCAGAAATTTGCCTTCTGTTGGGTCAAAGCCTTTGCATCTCACAGGAGTGCAATGAATGCAAGGTCAAGGTCTACACCAGGGCGGGAACCTTTTCATGTCAGAAGGCCACATTAATTTAACTGTAATCAACTAAGGCTGCATTCAAGAAACTTCAACTAGATATGGTTAAAAAAATGTACATTATTTTGTAAAAGTCTGTGTACTTAATAATTTCAAAAAACGAAAGTTATTTGTCAATTTACAGTTAATTAACCTTTTAATGACTTTGTTTTGTCTACCTTTTATTGGAAAGCATTTGAATATTTGGTTGTAGCATGGAGGGCCACAGTTACAGGTGATCCTCTAGAAGAATGTTAGTCATTTGTGACCTAAAAGGCATCCTGCTTTGGGTTAGGTAGGAGAATGTAGATTCACAGCAAGAAGTGATTGAAAAACAAGAAAGCGGTTTTTCTGGCATGTTGCTGAATGAAGGCTTGGATATTATAACTGCATTTTTCCATATTTTAAATATATCTTTCTCAGCATCAAACAAAGAGTAAAAAGTCATCTACGGAGAGCTCAATCAATTCCTTCTGTATTTCTTGAGGTGCCTTGGTGATATCAACTAGGTGAGGCTGAAATGCTATTTTGAGTGTGATTCATGATTCTAAACGTTTCATTGTGTTCCAAAGGTCTATAACATCTATTTATTTGCCAAATGATTCTTACATATCATCTTGTTCATCAATGACCTTTGCTAAATGGGGAAAATGTTCACCTGAAATTTCCTTTCAAAAAAGAACATTTTGAAAAGAGATCTTTTTTTCAAAATATTTGAATTTTTTGCCATGTATCATATACAGATTTAGTTTTTCCTTGCAAATAAATATTCGAGTAGTTTTGACTTGACATGATATAACACAGAAATGCTACATTCCTATATTAATCTCTCAGGTCACTAATTCTGTTCTTGAAAACAATTTAACTATCTGTTCTTGCAGAGATAAAATTTTGACTAACACCTGTCCCTATGATAGCCAAATGCACTTCAGAATGATACATCAAATCCACACTGAATACCTCAACTTTAGCTTGTTATGAAACTGACTGTACTGTGTTGTATTTGTACAAATACAGTTGAAAGTACTTATAACTTGTTGTAAAGTGCCTCTTAAAATAATAGCTTTAGCACAGAGATTGTGCTGATGTAAGAACAAGGAAAAGAAATGGGAGCACATGGAACTGATAATATATTTTTTTATCTGTGCAGTAAACTCTTCATGTTTTCCTGTCATGGAAGGTGCACTATCTACCTACACTCAATAGATCTACCAAATTCAGTGCAACTTCACAACATTTATCTTGAAAGTTGTTGAAGATATATATTCCCCATCTTCTGTTCACAAGAGTGCTCAAAGTTAGTAACTCTTGGCAGCAAAGAAAAATCTTCTGTTATAACCCGAATAAAGTGCAAAATCTGTACCAAGTCAGTAGTATCAGTTGACTCATCCAAAGTGATTGTCTAGTACAGCGGTTTTCAATCTGTGGTTCGCAACCCCTTTAACTGTATTAAAGGTTTGTGGCATTAGGAAAGTTGAGAACCACTGGTCTAGTATATATTTTCCTTTTGAAGTGTTGCATGAAGTTGTTCTGTTAAGTTAAAGGCTAACTCATGCTGCTGATCAGTTATGGTTCTCCTTAAAAGAGACAGTTGTTTGTACTTTGAAACATTATCAGAGTCCAAGCATCTTACAGCTTTGACAACACATTCTTTCACAATTACTACGTCACTGAATTGCTTGCTTTTTCCCTCAAGTATGTAAGCTATTTAATAAGCTGCTTCAGTAGCATTATTCCCAGGTCTTATTACTGCTGGAAAGAATTATCTTTGTTTGTGCTTTCATCTTTTAATTTTTACAATGCAATCTTTTGTGCCTCTCCCTCTAATTGAAAATACTTGTGTTGTAATGCTGATAATCACTTGATTTCTTTAATATCAATGTTGTAGTATCATAAAGCAAGCAAATCATCTTATCTTTAGCAGAAATTAGATAATATTGCAATTTCCAATCTTCATTAAGAAAACCTGTTTTTTCTCTTCAAGGTTTTCTTGGTCTTCTTTGACACAATGGACTGTTAAGCAAACAGAATTAAAGAATATTGTTGAGCTGTACAACTATTCACAAATTCTGCTTCAAACAGAAACATAGTGCACCATTATCAAAAAGCTGATAACAACAGGCTGGCATACTCAATGTCCATAAACTCTCACCAACCAGCCTTATGCAGTAGTGGTGCCAGTCAGGTGGTGGAAGTTAGAACAAAATCATGAGCGTAGATGCCATCAATTTAACAATTTAACTGTTACAGTTTACTAATGTTCTAATTATGCCAGTTAATCTGGGAGGATTATTTTATTGAAACTTACTTTATTCTTTGGTATTTTAAATAATACATTTGTTTTGAAAGTAAAATAAAAATATAAATGACAAACAAAAATATATTAATAAAAATAAAAGTATTTCTTCTGTAAAATTTCGATTCAGTCAAAAGACCACACTTGAAGACCCAGGACGCCACATGAGGTATTAAGGCCACAGGTTCCCCAACCCTGGTCTAGACTCTGACATTACAAAAGGATTCAGACCACTTTCTTCCTTTGCTTTCCAGGGAAGCTTGAGAGAAAACAGCTGTTTTCATTGTGGCTTAACCCCAGTTTCCACAGCCCTATCATTTTGTTTGTTAGAACACTCCTCTCTTCCTCTTCAGTCTGAATTAACCCAGAAAATAGAGAGTCACATCCCTGCACTAGAGATGTGGGTTATTTTCCATGTGCTCCAATTTGAGGGGCCCTGGAGGGAATTCAAATATTTGTTCCTTTCCCATTAACCAAATTCCTTTGAGGTTTTCCTGGTCAACTCTGTACAGACATTTACACAATCTAAAGTTTTAATTTCTGGACATCCTGGTTTTAGAAAATGACCATGTCTCCAGACTGCAGTGTAGTGACTGTGGTGTTTAATTGTCGTAGCCAAGAACTCTCTTTCCTCCCCTTCCCCCAGAAGGGCTTCCTTGATTATCGGAAGTTAATCTTCAAATTTAAGATTTTTTTTATTCGTCCTTTATTTAAATGGCACAGGTATTTTTAAGTATCTAATGAAAATGATTGCCCTTTTTGTTTATTACACGTCTTCTAAGGCTATAGAAATAGGCTTTTAACTGGTTTCTAAGTCTGTCTTTCCCTTTGAGTTTACATTCTTTTCTCTCCCCAAGAGATTATTTTTTAAATGCAAAACAGAGCATGTTTGTCCTCTGCTTAATTGCATTTGTCACTCACAGGGCAGAATTGAGCACAAGACAGAAACTCTTCACCAGGGGTTAGCAAGCTTTTCCTATAGAAGACCAGGCAATAAATACAGCAGGATCTGTGGGCCTAAAACAAAAATCCAAGTAACTATTCTTACGGAAAGGCTAATAGTCTTTTCCATGTTATACATTTGAAAATGTAAAATATTATCCTTTGCTGGAAGGCTGAACAAAAACAGGCAGGGGATTAGAGACTGTGGTCGCCAGCCAGAGTGGGCTAGTTTTGTGTTCTCATCTCTTCATTCTACCTTCACCTCCAGCCATTTTCCTTCCCTGCTCTCTGTGCCTCCCCAGGAATTTCCACCAACTCCAGGTTGCTTCATGCCCTGCTCTCCAACTCCAGCTGAAGACACTTGTCTTTACCTGGCCACACACAGACCCCACAGCAGTCTCAGGGAAAGAGGGCAGGTGCCCACAATGGCTGCCACCCTCAGTGTGAGTCTTCTGTACCTTGTGGGATCTTCTAACATTGCCTCCATTATACTGGCCGCACGTTTATTGGCCTGTTTGTCTCAAATGTGAAATTCCAAAATCCTTGGGAGCAGAGAGATATTCTAAATTACCTTTGAATCCCCAGAGCAGAGTAATGGGCCTGGGATATTGTGATTAGTCAGCAAATCTTGAATTGGCCTGGTATTTGTTGTCTGTAAGGAAAATGGGAACACAAGACAGACAGAAAAAGAGTTAGGAGGATAAGTAAAATCTAGAGGGCTGGTGGGTTACTTTTTTCTTGTACGTATGTCCTTCCTCCCCCCACCCCCAGCTAAGTTTTCCCCTAAAACAAACACATTCCTGTGGCAGCTTCATAGAATAAACGGATCATTCATGAATGCCGCCTGAGTAGCGTATCCAACTTAAGGTCAAGGTTAAGGCTTGGTTCCAGTTTCACTCAGTTTTGCTACTCAAAAGAAGTTCTGATTTGATCTGAATTTAGTCTTGTACCTCTTTTTATTTTTAATGCAAAATATGCCTGAGCAAATAAAGAAAAAGTCAACTCCCCAACCAGAAAAAATGTAAATTAAATGGCACAAGATTAAAGATTAATAGACTCAATTTTTTGAGCAGTTTTATGTTTACAGAAAAATTAGTATATTATTTTATAGCTATCCAAGTGACCAACATTTTATTTTGTGAAGTTTGGTAATATTTGGTGTTGGCAAAAGTTGGTAAAAGATGAATCAGCAAGAACTCTTGGAGTATAATTTAACCAAGTGCATCAAGAGTTTGAAATACTTTATCTTTAAGCCAGCAATGCTGTGTCTCTGAGATATTTTACTTAGGAAAGTACCAAAGATAGTCAATAAGTTTTGTCTTGGGAATTGCTCACCATACACTATTAATAATAGTGAAAGTTTATATCAAAAAACATCAATATATTGAAACATTACCCAGCCATCAAAAAATATGTAGTAAAATTAAGTTTTTAGAAAGCAAGTTATAAAGCAGAATAAATATATTTTGCTTTTAAAAAACCTACAATAACTATTCCAAGATAGGAAAGATATTCATGAAAGAGAGGCTCTCTTTGAAAGGGAAAAAGGTTGTATCAAAAGCGTGACTGTTCCCCTGCTCAGGTTATTGTAAGGGATTGTCTATTTGCAAGAGTGATCACATTTGCTCCTTGAATATGATTTTAAGTCCTACTCTGCCTTCCAGCCCATTTCCTAATAGCCAGAGAGATCTTGCTAAAAATTTAAATCAGATCATGTCACTTTCCTGCTTCCAATTAGTCTTGGAATAAAATCCAGACTCTTTTGCATGACCTAAAATGACCTGCCACTTTGGCCTGCTGTGTTCCTGTCATCTAGCACCACATCTCTGCTGGCTGGATGCACAACAGCCTCCACTGTGTCCCTAGCTGGTGGCTGGGCTGTTCCTACTGCTGGGAGTGCTCCCTGTTGAGGTGGCCAGCCCCCGGTGCCCTTCAGGTCCTGGTCAGAGATGCCACCCACCTTCTCCCGTCACTCTCCACCTCATCACCCTATTATCACTCTCACAGCACAGTCAATTATCTTGCTCAGTCATGGCTTACTAGGACATCACCCGTGTCTCTAGAATATAATTTTCACAGCACAAGGACCATGTCTCTCTCACTCTCTCCAAGATCCCAGGTGTCTGTCTCTATGCCTGACACAGAGAAGCCACTCCATCAATTTTGGTCAAATGAATGGATAATTGGGAAAATCCTTTGCTACGCTCTTTGGAGCTCTGGAAAAAGGAAAAAGAAGCCCAAGGAATTCTCTTAGAATCCGGAATTATAAGTTCACGAAAGCAGAGCTCCTAAATGGAAGCTGGGTCTTTGTAGATTTTTTTCTTTCACAGGTAACGAGAAACTTCATTATCTCCAATGCTGGTGCATAACTAATAACAAGATCAATTAGAGGTGTGAGAGGGGAAACTTCAGATAATGGGGTGAATTTCTGGGCAGGTTTAAAATTTTTAAAGATTTACAGGATAACTGTTCATAAAGTGTTTTCAGACTTTTACTTGACAATTTTCACAAACGGTTCTTACAATACGGAGTTCAGCTAAAGTCTTTCACTGGTCAAGTTAAGTTGAAAAAGAGAGCAAGCAAAACCAAAGTTCTCTAGTATACAAAGGTGCTAACAATAGTTTGCTTTAGACTTTCGAATACATTTTAACCTGTAGATTGGAAATTTTAGGGATGTCTTAATTTCTGACTTTCAAGAAGTCATGACAATGAATTTTCTCCACTTCTAGATCACAGTATCTTTATAAATAATCAATATGTCAGATACTACAAAATGTAGAAAATCCTACAAAATGTCAGATGCTCTCAGAAGCACATTTAAAAATATTTAACATACATATTTCTTTTTGAGTTTGTTCATCTTTGTGGGATGAGGAAGAATACTCAAGTTTTCCCTTGTGGTATTTTGCACGCATATTTCTGCGTAAACAACTTTTATTCCCTTGGATTGTACTCTAATATATACAGTATTAGTGCAGCTAAAATAAATGTTGTCTTGTGAAAAATCCTATATGTGAAGGAAGAAGCCTGGCTTTGTGTCCCACACTTTTGCCACTTTCTGAGTAAACTTGATCAAATTAGTTAATGTCTCCGGCTCATTTGTTCAGAAGAACATTGTCTGTTGTGAGATCTGAAGATGGCAGAAGAAAGTACCTTACAAAGTGCCGGACACATCACAGACACTCAACAGGCTAGGGCTGATGCTTTCACCTTAGTCTTTTCTCAGCAACAGAGTCTGTTTAAGGGGCTTCTGCAATTCCACAATTTCAGTGTCTCTGCTTCCATAGAAAGGTCCATTTAAGTGTCTGGGCAAAGAGGGACAGCTTAAAACTCACTATGATACCAGAAGATGGTTGTCAACAAAGGAGACTCTTCATGTTTACAGAGCATCTTTCAATTAGGAATCCAGGATTCTATAAAATATGAGGCACAGTAAGAGTTATATTCCTGCACGATGTATGTAGGAGACTCAGAATGGTAAGGATTGTAATACACTCCAGCTTTTAGCAAACCATTTGATGGTTCATGTTGTTGATAGCTGGGTTTCCATTGGTCTTTATTATGTTTCTGCAGAGGTTTGGGGAAGCTAAGAAAGAGCGGTATGTTCTGGACTTCTTATTTTTTGGAAAATCCATTTGCTTTTGGCTTCTCCTCTCAAATATGTGCTGTCCTGGAATGTGGGAAACAACCTCATAGTGTAGGAAGAGTAAAGAATTTAGAGGCAGGATCTGTGTCCAAATCAGGGCACAGGCTGTGTGCTATACAGGTAGGTGTGTGGACTGCTCTGAGTCCAGGGTGTGTCTGCTGTATTGAGTGTTCACACCCTTCCCTGAGAGGTGAAACACTAAGAATGGGGTACCTTGAACATAAGGCCAATCCTACATGATTCCTAAAGGATAGAGACCTGGTAACGGGTTCAAAAGCAGGAGCTGAGTCTGCTGCTGCATGACTCACATTAGAGAGCTGCTAATTATGTCAGTCTTCCTGAGCGAGGTGTGTGCAGTCAGAATTAAGTAGAAATACCACTTGGGGGACTCTGTCCCTAAAACACATTTCCACAGGGCATTTAGTTTTGGTTTTCAAGCCAGTCAACAACATAGGGACCCAGCTGGCTGCCTTCTGCCATGCAGTTCACGTGCAAACGAAAGGCTTTCCGCACAACCCTTTTGGTACACAGAACCCATCTGGGATGCTTAAAAGGCACCTTGATATTCGTTTCCCCAGACTTTTGCTATTAGGGATGTAAGCATATTTGAAGAGGGAACCCCATGGATTTAACAACTAGCCTGTGGTGTGTTGCAAACAAAAAATAAGATGGATTTGATTGAGTTGCTGGACAAAATGCAAATGTGGATGGAGGTGGGAGCGATTGTGATAGGATACTGGGCTTGTGATTGGGTGGTGGCACTCTTATTTTCTTAATTTGTTTTTGTGTCCTCAAACAACAATTAGTGAAATGATACTCAATAAGGAAACTATATTTTAAAAGTAAGACAGCAACCTGGAGGGCTTGGGACATCACCTTGTTTTTAATGGGGCTGTCAGCACTCGCAACCATACAGACCCACCCAACAAAACAGTGTGATGATAATCTGTGTTGTAGGTAGATTTAATTATTGTGATTCTTTGAGGTTCTTTATTTCTGGTATGTATGTATCTCTAATTTATATAAATGTTATGGGCAAAAATGTAGGAAGGAATTCAGGCTCCTGACACAGCAGTCCTATTTTTGGCTTACCCAGCAGCCTTCTCCCACCTGTCTTTCACACCCACTTCCCCAGCACTCTCATGTTCTTCCTCTCCAGTTTGGTCCTGGATTTGGCTTTTCCATGTGAGTAGGGAGTGAATCGCAATTAGTCTGAGCTACCTATGGCAATTCCATTCTCTATGCCAGGTATTAGTTTAGGCATAGGCACGTACATAAAGTCCAAGGAGAAGTCTTCAAAGAAGCTCTGGTAAAGGTTGTTGGGGTCCCGCCCTGAGAGCAGCATCTGCTGAGACCTGTGAAAACTGGTGGAAATTGACTGAAGAAATATAAAGTTAGGAAATACAAGAGACATAGAGCAGAATTGAAAGTGGGAGCTCAAGGGTCCATTGCCTGCGGTGGGATTCAGGCAATGTCCCAGAGTGTTTGCTCAGCTCTGATTTTATTGGAGTCTATTTGCCCAAAGGGTAAGATGAGGAAGGAAACAAAGATGTCAGCAGTATCTCAGATTGATCATATCAGCTCCTATAATTATTATTATTATTATTAACCTTGAGAGTAGCCTTCAGAAATCTGAAATCTGAACCTTAGATTGGGAGAGCCTCCTGCTTGAGGTCACACACACAGATTTCTAGGGAGGTGTTAAGCTCCACTAGTTCTCTGTGGAGTAAAATGTGACCAACGTTAATCTCCTCTGAGAGATCGGTGGGAGGGAGGCATTTTCCTCCTATCACCACCATAGAGGATTTTCCTCTGATATAAGGGAATTTTGCCCATATCTCAGAGTTTGAGCTACTCCCTTGGTCTCTGCCCCAGGCAAATGCAAATTTCCACAGTGGGTATCTGGTTTACCTGTTTAATGGGCAGGAAATACCCTAGAAGATGTATCTTTTCTAGGACATTGTCAGAGCCTCTTCTATGACCATTATTCTCCTCAGAGTACTCACAGACCCAGCAGGGTGTTTGTAAGCTGTATCCCCAACAGGCTAGAATTTCAGAAAAGGCAAGAAGCTTGCTAGCAATGGCTAGCTTAAATGTAAATTAGCTGACTCTTCTTTGTTCCAACTCACTCACTTACATCTTAGTTTTCCTCTTTTTCTGAGGGTGCTTTCCTTTGCCAAGAATGGGGTCTTCAGTCCCTATTCTCCCAGCAAAGGTTTTCCTAGCTCCCAAATAGACAGGCATGGGAGAAAACCTCTATTTATGTTTTGGACATCTTGAGTCTGTGTGTGGTGCCTGGAGGTGCTGCAGCCATCTTGTGCACATGAGGGGCCACTGGCCCCAAGAGGCTGAGATAGTGGAGTGGAAATGTAGGAAGGATAGAACAAGGTTGTTCCCTGGACTAAAAATTTGCAGACTGCCTTGAACCCAGACTTCTTACTATGTGGGGGAATAAAGCCCTTATTGCTTATGATACTTTTGTTTGAGTGTTGATTATTCATAGTCCAAAGCATCCTGATACTTTTAACCTTATTCCTTAAGAAGGACAAAAGGTATGAATGGAAATTATTTCTTTTTTTTTTTTTTTTTTTTTGAAACAGAGTCTCACTTGGTCACCCTCGGTAGAGTGCTGTAGGGTCTTAGCTCATAGCAACCTCAAACACTTGAGTTCAAGTGATCCTCTTGCCTCAGCCTCCCAAGTAGCTGGGACTCCAGGTGCCCTCTCAATGCCTGGCGATGTTTTTTTTTTAGAGATGGGGGTCTCTCTCTCTGGCTCAGGCTGGTCTCGTACCTGTGAGCTCAGGCAATCCAGTCCATGCTTCAGCCTCCATGAACTACCAGGCCCTGAGCCTCATCTCAAACCCAGTGTATCTAAATCTTCATGAGTAGATTTGGAAGCTCTGATTTTCAAACGTTTCCAACTTGATCCTGCCTGGTTTAGAAAGTATTACATTTACTCAGTGATACTCAAGTACACAATAGAAAATTTCCTCTAATGCCTTGATACCAGGAAAAGCTGGGGATTGCTTGAGCAATCTGATTTTTCTCATGTAAACAGTCAAACTTAATTAATTCCATTCTAGTCTGGTTTTAGTGTCTATGTAGATCTTTATAACAAATCCGTGCTTACACAAGTTGCATTTATTCTTGCCTTTTTTCCCCCCTCTCTATTTATACCAGTATCCTCATGAATTTATTCTCATCTGTTTATAAGCTCTCTAGATGTGCTTTTGTAACATTCCCCCCATTACTGTAGGGTAGAAACCCAGTGGATCTTCTGGAGGAGCTAAGGTTTTCAAAAGTGTGTGTGGGACAGAAAAATCTCATTTATCTCAGTGAGCTTTTGTATCACCACACTGTTCCATAGAAACAGAGCTCTCTTCTGTCATTACAGCATCCCAGGGCTAGGTGATGAGTAATTAAAGCTGAGATTGTGTTTTAGGCTCTGTTTAGGGAATTGGAAAATTCAGAAAATGGTAGTATAATTTGATAGACCTAATTTCTCTATATATTTCTCTTGCCTAGTTTTTAAAGTATGTTTTTGAAATGTTGGATTTATAATTTTATTTCCATAAGGTCTTTTAGGTAGGTCAAATATACTATTTTGAAGAAATAAAATTCTATATGTTAAATTCTTTCTTTCTTTTTATAGCCTTGTCATGTAATTTACACAGATTATCGGCCCACTCCATTGCAACACTAGATTTTGCCATCAGGAGAAGGCCTGCACCTTGTGGTGGATGAAAATGTAAGGGAGTAATTGTCATTCTTACATTTATAATGTCATACTTCGTTGTTAATACCTTGCTTTTCCTTAATTTTGTTTTTTCTTTTTTTATACTTAAATTAGCTGTGTACATTGATATATTCATGGGGCATCATTCACTAGCTTCACAGACTGTTTACCAAGTTTCACATATACTCTTATAAGATGCACCACTGGTGTAATCCCACCAATCCCCTTCCCTCTACCCACCTCCCCCCTCCCTCCCCTCCCTTTTCCCCTATTCTTAGGTTGTAACTGGGTTATAGCTTTCATTTGAAAACCCTAAATTAGTTTCACAGAAGGGCTGAGTACATTGGGTACTTTTTCTTCCATTCTTGAGATACTTTACTAAGAAGAATATGTTCCAGCTCCATCCATGTAAACATGAAAGAGGTAAAGTCTCCATCTTTCTTTAAGGCTGCATAATATTCCACAGTGTACATATACCACAATTTATAAATCCATTTGTGGATGGATGGGCACTTGGGCTTTTTCCATGACTTAGCAATTATGAATTGGGCTGCAATAAACATTCTGGTACAAATATCTTTGTTATGATGTGATTTTTGGTCTTCTGGGTATATGCCCAGTAGAGGGATTACAGGATTGAATGGCAGATCTATTTTTAGATCTCTAAGTGTTCTCCATATCTCTTTCCAAAAGGAATGTATTAATTTGCATTCCCACCAGCAGTGCAAAAGTGTTCCCTTTTCTCCACATCCGCGCCAACATCTCTGGTCTTGAGATTTTGTGATATAGACTAGTCTCACTGGAGTTAGATGGTATCTCAAAGTAGTTTTGATTTGCATTTCTCTGATGATTAAAGATGATGAGCATTTTTTGATATGTCTGAAGGCTGCATGCCTGTCTTCTTCAGAGAAGTTTCTCTTCAAATCCCTTGCCCAGCCTGCGATGGGATCCCTTGTTCTATGCTTGCTAATGCGTTTGAGTTCTCTGTGGATTCTGGTTATTAAACATTTGTCGGAGACATAACCTGTAAATATCTTCTCCCATTCTGAGAGCTGTTTGCTTGCTTTACTTACTGTGTTCTTGGCTGTGCAGAAGCTTTTTAGTTTGATCAAGTCCCAGTAGTGTATTTTTGAAGCTGCTTCAATTGCTCAGGGGGTCCTCCTCATAAAATACTCGCCCAGACCGATTTCTTCAAGGGTTTTCCCTGCACTCTCCTCTAGTATTTTTATAGTTTCATGTCTTAAGTTTAAATCTTTGATCCAGTGAGAGTCTATCTCAGTTAATGGTGAAAGTTGTGGGTCCAGTTTCAGTCTTCTACAGGTTGCCAGCCAGTTCACCCAGCACCATTTATTAAATAGGGAATCTTTTCCCCACTGAATGCTTTTAATTGGCTTGTCAAAGATTAAATAATGGTAAGTAGCTGGGTTCATCTCTTGGTTCTCTATTCTGTTCCAGACATCTACTTCTCTGTTTTTGTGCCAATACCATGCTGTTTTGATCACTATCGATTTGTAGTATAGTCTGAGGTCTGGTAGCGTAATTCCTCCTGCTTTGTTTTTATTTCTGAGTAATGTCTTGGCTATTCGAGGTTTTTTCTGATTCCATATAAAACGAAGTACTGTTTTTTCAAGATCTTTAAAGTATGACAGTGGAGCTTTAATAGGGATTGCATTGAAATTATATATTGCTTTGGGTAGTATGGACATTTTAACAATGTTGATTCTTCCCAGCCATGAGCATGGTATGTTTTTCCATTTGTTAATATTTTCAGCTATTTCTTTTCTTAGAGTTTCATAGTTCTCTTTATAGAGATCTTTCACATCCTTTGTTAGATAAATTCCCAAATATTTCATCTTCTTTGGCACTACTGTAAATGGGATAGAGTCCTTAACTGTTTTTTCAACTTAACTATTGTTGGTATATATAAAGGGTATGGATTTATGAATGTTGATTTTGTAACCTGAGATGCTGCTGTATTCCTTAATCACTTCTAAGAGTTTTGTAGTAGAGTCCCTAGTGTTTTCCAGATATACAATCATATCATCTGAGAAGAGCGAAAGTTTGGTCTCTTCTGACCCTATGTGGATACCCTTGATCACCTCTTCTTTCCTAATTGCAGTGGCTAAAACTTCCATTACAATGTTAAAAAGCAATGGAGATAATGGCAGCCTTGTCTGGTTCCTGATTTGAGTGGAAATGATTCCAATTTAACTCCATTCAATATGATATTGGCTATGGGTTTGCTGTAGATGGTCTCTATCAGTTTAGGAAATGTCCCTTCTATACCGATTTTCTTTTTTTTTTTTTGTTTTATATCTTAAAATTTCTTTTTTTTTTATTTTTATTTTTCTCTTAAGTGTTCTGATCATGAAGGGATGCTGGATATTATCAAAAGCTTTTTCTTCATCGATTGAGAGAATCATATGGTCTTTGTTTTTTAATTTGTTTATGTGCTGGATTACATTTATAGATTTACTTATATTGAACCAGCCTTGAGACCCTGGGATAAAACCGACTTGGTCATGATGTATAATATGTTTGATGTGTGGCTGGATTGGGATCTTGTTGAATATTTTTACATCTATATTCATTAGTGATACTGGTCTATAATTTGCTTTTCTTGTTGGGTCATTTCCTGGTTTGGGGATCAGGGTGATGTTTGCTTCATAGAACGTGTTAGGTAGTCTTCCTTCTTTTTCTACCTTTTGGAAAAGGTTGAGTAATATAGGTACTAATTCCACTTTAAAAGTTTCATAGAATTCAAGTGAAACCATCTGGTCCCGGGCTTTTCTTTTTAGGGAGGTTTTGTATGGTTGATGCTATTTCCGAACTTGATATGGACCTGTTCAACATTTGCACTTGATTCTGGCTAAGTCTTGGAAGGTGACGTGCTTCCAAGTATCAGTCAATTTCCTTCAGATTTTCATATTTCTGAGAATACAGTTTCTTGTAATATTCATTAAGGATTTTTTGGATTTTTGAGGAGTCTGTTGTTATTTCGTCTTTGTTGTTTCTGATTGATGAGATTAGAGATTTTACTCTTTTTTTCCTGATTAGGTTGACCAAAGGTTTATCTATTTTATTGACCTTTTCAAAAAACCAGCTTTTTGATTTATTGTATTATTCTTTTGTTTTCAATTTCATTTAATTCTGCTCTAATTTTGGTTATTTCTTTTCTTCTACTGGGTTTGGGGTTGGAATGCTCTTCCTTTTCCAGTTGCTTGAGATGTCCCATTAAGTTGTTCACTTCCTCTCTTTCCATTCTCTTGAGGAAGGCTTGCAGTACTATAAATTTCTCTCTTAGAACTGCCTTTGCGGTGTCCCAGAGGTTCTGATAGTTCGTGTCTTCATTGTTGTTTTTTTTTTTTTAGAGACAGAGTCTCACTTTATGGCCCTTGGAAGAGTGCCGTGGCCTCACACAGCTCACAGCAACATCCAACTCCTGGGCTTAAGCGATTCTCTTGCCTCAGCCTCCCAAGTAGCTGGGACTACAGGCACCTGCCACAACGCCTGGCTATTTTTTGGTTGCAGTTTTGGCTGGGGCCGGGTTTGAACCCGCCACCCTCAGTATATGGGGCCGGCGCCTTACTGACTGAGCCACAGGCCCCGCCCTTCATCGTTGTTTTGTTCCAAAAAGTTGGCGATTTCTTTCTTAATCTCATCTCTGACCCAGCTATCATTCAGCATAAGGTTATTTAACTTCCATGTTTTTGTATGAGTATGCAGATTCCTGTTGTTACTCAGCTCAAGTTTTATTCCATGGTGGTCCGAGAAGATGCATGGAATAATTTCTATTCCTTTAAATTTACTGAGGTTAGACTTGTGACCTAAGATGTGATCGATTTTGGAGTATGTTCCATGGGCTGATGAGAAATATGTCTATTCAGTTTTGTTGGGATGAAATGTTCTGTAGATGTCTGCTAAATCCAAATGTTGGATGGTTAGGTTTAAATATAAGATTTCTTTGCTCAGCTTCTTGTTGGAGGATCGATCCAACACTGCCAAAGGAGTGTTGAAATCTCCAACTATTATGGAGCTGGAGGAAATCAAGTTGCTCATGTCTGTTAGAGTTTCTCTTATAAATTGAGGTGCATTCTGGTTGGGTGCATAGATATTAATAATTGAGATCTCATCATAGTGAGTATTACCCTTAACAAATATGAAGTGACCATTCTTGTCCTTCCTAACTTTTGTTGGTTTAAAGCCTATTGTGTCTGTAAATAAAATTGCAACACCTGCTTTTTTCTGATTACCATTTGCCTGAAATATGGATGACCATCCTTTCACCCTGAGTCTGTATTTGTCTTTTAAGGTAAGATGTGACTCTTGTATGCAACAGATATCTGGCCTGAGTTTTTGTATCCAGTCAGCTAACCTATGCCTCTTTAGAGGACAGTTTAAGCCATTCACACTAATGGAGAATATTGGTAAGTCTGGTGAAGTTTTGGGTATTGAGTTTTTCAAAAGTCCAGTGGGCATTTTTAATCCTTTCGCCAGTGTGGAAATTGGAGTTTGATCCAAAGTTTCTGAGTGAGTTTACTTTTGTGGTATAGGATTGGGTTGGTCATTATTGAGGATAGGTCTGAGAATATCCTGAAGAGCTGGTTTGGTTATGGCAAATTTCTTCAACATATGAATGTCATTAAAGTATTTAATTTCTCCATCATAAATGAAACTCAGTTTAGCTGGGTAAAAGATCTGGGGTTGAAAGTTATTTTCCTTTAGGAGATTAAAAGTCAGTGACCACCCTCTTCTGGCTTGAAAAGTTTCAGCAGAGAGATCTGCAGTCATTCTAATATTCTTCCCTTTGAAGATAATGGTTTTCTTTCTCCTGGCAGCTTTGAGGATTTTCTCCTTCATATTAACTTTAGCGAAGTTAATTATGATATGCCTGGGGGATGTCTTATTGGGGTTGAATCATGCTGGGGTTCTGAAGCTGTCCGCTATCTGAATTTCAGAATCTCTTGGCATGTCTGGAAAATTCTCTTTCATAATTTTATGCAGAAGGGCCTCTGTGCCCAGTGAGGCCACTTCATCTGTTTCTGGAACTCCTATGATTTGGATAGTCACCTTCTTTGAATTATTAGCTCTCTGAGACAATGATCCATTTTTGCTCTCCATTTCTCTTCCTCTTTGAGAGTTTGGGAGCGTTCAAAGGCTTTATCTTCAATGTCAGAAATCCTTTCTTCTGCTTGCTCCATTTTGTTGCTGAGGGATTCTACTGTATTTTTCATATCTTTGAGGGCTGCAAATTCTTGCTTCAGTGTGTCTAAGTCTTTGGTGGTTTTGTCTTTAAATTCTTTAAATTCTTGAGACAACTTTTGAATTTCTCCTCGAATTCCTAATTCCACTTTGTTAATCTTATCTGCAATCCAAATTCTGAATTCAATTTGTCATATCTCAGTCAGTTGTTCATGAATGGGATCTTCAATTGCATCTGCCATATCTTTCCTTGGGGGGGTTGATCTATTCTGGTTATTCATGTTACCAGAGTTTTTCCGCTGATTCCACTCCATGGTTGTTTTACTCCCTCTGATTTTTTCCCCTGGGGCTTTGTCAAGGGCCTATACAGTGTTGTGGCCTGAGAAACTGGGGCCCTGTCTGGTGTGGTGGGGCTGAGTGGTTCTGTCTTGTTTTCAGCTGGTTTCTGTTCCACCCTAGTGAAACAGTTACTCTGTATTGAAGTCTCAGCTGTGGAGAAATATCAGTAATTAAGTCACCCCACCCCCACTGGCAAACAATTGAAAAAGAAAAATCAAACCTTCCTACCACCGTGCACCCAGGGCACCACCTGATTTGTCCTCAGGCGATTGGTTCAGTTCAAAAAGTCCAAATCAATTGTCTCAGTCTGCATCTGTCTCGGGTGAGAGTTTAAGAGGTCTCTGGGAACTGGATCACAGGGGTCTGGTGACTACTCTGGTGTGGCTTGCTCCAGTGCTGCGTGGAGTCAGGAGGAGCCACCCAGTCAATAGATCAGTCTGGGAAGGTTGATGCCTCCTTCCCCACCTTGCACCGCTGTCACACCCAGTCACTGATAGCCCTGCAGTTGGCTCACCCAGTTGCCTGTAGTGAATCGGTACTCCAGGAGTTTGCACCTGCCTGAATCACAAGGAAGTCTGCCAGGCCGCTGTGCTCTGCCTCTCTCTAGCAGGAGGAGGCGATGCCTGACAACCTTGGGTGCTTGATGAAGGTTGGGGGATTTTCACTCAGGTCCAGTCTTGCCCCTGATTAATGTTATTGACAGAACAGAACAGAACGACTCTGCAGTTCCCCTGTGGAAGAGAAGCTGAATTGAGTTCCAAATCAGCTTGTCTTTGCTCTTGTATTGTCTATAGGCTGACGATCCCCTGAGGGCCAGGTGTGTCTTAGGTTTAGTAAAGCAGACCTCTGGGTCAGCCCCGCCCTGGGAGTTTTTCCAGTTTGCAAGTTGGAGTAGCCTCAGGCAAATCCTATACTCAGAGTCTCTCGTTGCCCAGGGAGACAGGGGTTGTGGCTTCAGAATATTCGGTAGTAAGCCGTATTGCTAGCCAAAGAGGGCTGCTGTTTTATGGCTCAGGCAACCGCTGCTCCGGTGTAGCTCCCTTCCAGCCAACCATCCTCTCTCCACTCCCGTACCCCAGAGTCTGCACCAACCGGCTGCAGCCCAGCACTAGAGCAATGGCCCAAGAGTCTGGACCCCTGGGGGACAGGCCTCCAGACCTTGGAGTGAGAGCAGAGGGGAGTGTGGAGAGCGCTGGGAGCCTGGGGCTGTGGGCAGAGAACACACACAGCTTTACACAGTTTTATGCCTGGCCGTATTGTCACCAAAAGACGGCTGTCGCACTGTGCCTCAGGGAACTGCCACTACGGTGCTGTCCCCTCTCCGCCGACCAGGACTGGCCTCCAGACCTCAGTGTGAGTAAAGGGGAGCACTGGGAGCTCAGAATTCCAGGTAGAGACTATATATAGTTTATACAGTTTTATGCCTGGCAGGAGGACACCATGGCACCCTAGTAGGGGAGATAGGTCCAGTTTTTAGAGGGTCTCTCCCAGGGAGTGTAGTGGGAGGACCTTTGAACTCTGCCCGATTGTTTGTGGGGCACTCTGAGCCGTTCTCATGGGGGAGGGGACTCCCATCCGCTTGGCGATGGATTTCGTACCTTTTGTTTGTATACTTGTGGTCGCAGCTCACCTCAGCGGGGTTGACGTGCATTCTTCAACCTTCTCTCTTAGTGCAGCTCAAATCCACCAGGTTACTTGCTGAATTTTTGTCCTTTAACTCTCCTACTGGACGGGAGCCTCTGTGGAAAGCTGGCTTCAGTCAGCCATCTTGTCTCCTCCCCTCCGGAAATTATTTCTTTCAGATAGGTATGATAAAGCTGCAAAAACACAGATTATACATTTCCAGAATGAATGGAGTAGACACACCATTCTTCCAGCCACTCTTTGTGCTGGCCTATCTTTCTTGGTTTTGGCTGGAGTGAGGCTGTAGAAGGTCTGGCAGTGGAGCTTGAGCCTGAGCTTGGTTCTACCACTTACTCGCTAAGTGTGTGTCTGTGGTCAGGTTGCTTAACTATGAACCATCACTTCCTCATATCTAAAATAGGGATAATAGTACCCCTTGGAGTCATTTGGAGAATTAAATGAGATGACCCATGAGAGGCACTTAGTGTGCTGCCTGGGATGCAGTGAGAACACAAATGTGGCATCATTATCACTTCCAGAATCTCTGAAGATGTTGAGTATTTTCCACCTAGCAGCACCTCTCTCACACTCATCCTTGCCTTCCCTGCCCTGACAGCTCTTTCTGCTCATTCTTCTGGCCTAGTATTTCTTACATCAGCCCCTTCCTGTGGCTAAGGGCTGTCTTGTATCCCAGGCAGTGTTTTCAGACCGCAATGGGGATGTCCCAGTACTTAGGGTCTCTTCCATAGGGCATATGTCTTTTTCCAATGTGGCTTTAAAAGACAGCTGGTCAGAGTAAAGCAAAACACACTCTATGTGAGTAAGGGGATCCCAGTTAATGACCCTGAAAAAAAATCATAGGGCTTATGTGGGCAGGCTCTTAAGGTAATAGAGAGTGTGGTGCTGCTGACTATGACTATTAATGGTGGAGAAGCAAAGGCACTGATCGCAGGGTGATGTCCATAAGAACGTATAAGAAGGTAACCTGTATGGTGATCTAGAGTGCACAAGAACTTGAGACCTAGCACAGGCATAGCAATGGGAAGGAGGTCAGGCTACAGGGAAGAATGAACTGGGTAAACACAAAGAATGCTGAGAAGATGAAGTGCTTAACCTGAGGCACCTGGTAGTCTGAGAAAGCAGGATGTCTGTGAATGAATGAATGAATGAATTGATGGATGGATCCTCATCATACGGACAGGCAAACAGAGGTTAAGTGTTTAATAACCTTACTAGTCAAAAGCTGCCCAGGTAATATACCCTGGGAATGCTGGTTCCTGGTTCATGCACATTTTATACCATTTTGAAAGAAAAATTGCATCTGCCTGGTGTTCTTTAAGCTCCTTCAGAGCTTGTTTGTTAGAAAAATACTGCAGGTATTTGAATTCACAAAATAAAGGAGGTGACTTTCACCCTGAACCTTGAGAGCTGATTGCTCTCTCTACTCCACAATAGGTTTGAGGCCATGTGTGCCTTGACCAGGGAAGGATTTCAACACCATCAGCCACTGTGCATCTGTAAATGTAGATTAATGAGCAGGTTTGACAACGTTATGTTAATTAACTCATTAGCATATGCCAGAACAGCACTGGACCTGATTTGCTGCTGGTGTTTACTAATATGATTGCCATCCTGGGACAAGATAACACATATGAAATTGGTTTGATTGCTGAACAAAATGCAGTACAGAGACTTGATCTTGAAATCTATGCTACATGGGTCCTCACTATTAACACTTTCCCTTCCCACTGCAATGATCCTCTCTTCTCTCCTAGTGCATAAGTTATATTTAAAGGAACTAGGATGTACAATATTTTTCACTTCATATCATTTCAAGTAAATGGAGCTACAAGATGAAATGTTGGAAATGAAGATTATATTCATTACACCTTTTTGTATTGTGTATAGCCTGTTTCTTGGAAATTTATTCATATGTTATGCTTAATAAACCTTAATTTAAAAGTCACCTTGCATGCAAATGTCTAAACTTGTCCTGCTCTCCATTATACCCTGCATCTTATTTTCCTGGAAGAATTTGTCACTCTCCCACCCCATGAAATCAGTGGATGAACAAGCACAATTCTGAAGTTTGATTGATTCCTCTGGAAAGAACAGATAGATGTCAAAGTTAACTTTATTTCTATTCTCCCCACATAAGCAGAAAGGTTGGTGTTCAAACTGCCTCTTCCACTCACCTTTTTGAGTGACCTGTGACCCCTGGGAGAGGTGGATGTTTATTTATATCTTTCTGAAAAACAAACTGTAAAACAACTCATGAAGGAGAAATAGCCAAGATGTCAGGACATGTCAGGTCTTTCCCAGAGTGGGTGTGTTTTCTGAAGTAATGGTTTTCTTAGGAGCCATACAATTGGTAGTCTTGAATTGGACTTTATAGGCTCTTCTACTCAATTTCAAAGTTAGGTGGGACCTTGAGAATCATCTAGTTCAACACTATGGGGTGGGGTTGTAAAAAAAGTTGCCCCTCAAGTCACCATACATAAGAAAAATGAGAAGTTGTTGCTAAATGTATCTTTATTTACAAAAAAGTCATTACAAAATTTTACAAAATATTTGCCAAATTTTCCCTACCTTTTGGCCACTTTTCTGGAAAATTTTGTAGTAACTGTTTTGTAAATGAAGATACATTTAGCTACAATTCCTGTTTTCCCTGTATATGGCAACTTTAGGGGCAACTTTTGGGACACCCCGCATTATTGTTCTGAAGAATGACCAGGACCCAGACACGGTAAGTAAGCTAGGATTTTGAGATGTACAACGATGCCTTATAAACAGGTATCTTAAGAGGAGTAAGCTCTGTTCATAGCCAGTGCCCCACCTCCATTTCCTATTGATTCCTGTCCTGGATGGTGGAAAGTATGTGGTCATATCAGGCTCCACAGAGAAACAGGATTTGAAAGTCCCTTTCACAGGGTAAGAGGTTTAGGGGTGAAGGAGGGAGGCACTCCAAAGATGCAGCAGTGTATGTGATGATCCAGGTGTAATACTCCACAAAGTGTATTTGTGAGACAGCAACTAGACAGTCTGTCTCAAAGACAAGTTTATAAGGACAGTAGGAGACAATATAGGGTCAAAAATTAAAGGTGATCTCAGGAAAGGGTATAGATGACCTTGAATAAGATTTCCCTGAACTCAACCAACCAGATTTATTCTCTTAGCAAAGGGAAGTTTTTGAAAGGTTTTTCAATATGGGAGAAGTTCAGAATAGCAATGCTTGAGGAAGATTAATTAGTAGTAACGTGGAGAATGGCTCAGACCATGGGACTCATTACCCTAAGGTTGGTGCCTGCGGACACTGTTTCCACTGGTCCAGCACTCCTTTTTTTTCCTGATGCCAGAAGCCCTCTTCCCAGCAGGGAGCACTTTTCACTAAGCAAGGATGGATGACTGCCCACTGTGGTACCATCACACAGGGCTGCTCCTGCTACCCAGATCTGGGCAGAATGAGCCCCCACCTTTGGCCATTAACTTTTGTGCAAGAATAAACATTTTTCCCCAGTTAGGATAATCAGTCTTCTTGGGTTCTTTTCTAACAGAATAATTAAGAATTTTT
This sequence comes from Nycticebus coucang, assembly GCF_027406575.1. Classification (NCBI taxonomy): domain Eukaryota; kingdom Metazoa; phylum Chordata; class Mammalia; order Primates; family Lorisidae; genus Nycticebus; species Nycticebus coucang. The sequence continues at coordinate 15,339,913 of NC_069797.1, forward strand.
CTTCCAGCTGGAATTAGTAAATTATGACGCCAGGACCATGGTCAGACATTTTGCACCACACAGCAAGGGGGACTTCCTGGTCCACAAGCTTAATTCAACTCCTTACAAGGTGTGCACTTTAAGCTCTAGTGGCAAAAGGAGGGTTCGCAGAGCTGAGCTTAGGAGTTGAGTTGTTGTGTATGAGACAATGGGAAGAATTAGTTCTCATTTTTGCTTTTCTTTGGTTTGCTTTTCAAACCAAGCCTTCTTTAAAAGGCTGCCACATGAAAGCCTGGGCTGGTATCTTGTAAAGCAGGAAGCAGCATGAATGGAAGATGGGGTGGACGGAGGCTGAGGTGGGGAGAAATGAGAGAGATCACACAGGAGAAAAGGAAGGAACTGGAAGATGGGGTGGACGGAGGCTGAGGTGGGGAGAGAGATCACACAGGAGAAAAGGAAGGAACTGGGACCTCACTTGGAGACGGAGAAGAAACTGAATTTGAAACTGAAATGAGACTGGAGAGGTCAGCACAGCAGGCAACAAGGTCACAAGGTCACCAAGCACAGAACAAGGTCAGCAGGTGCACGAGGGGAAGCCAGGGCACCAGGAAGTAAGAAGTGGAGCTCTCAGAGAATTCTCAGAAACCTTTGGGACTTGCTGCAAGTCTTGAGAAATGAGGGTTCAGGCCAGTCTTTTCTAGATGCTCAGGTCATTTTAATCCTGTGAATATCGTGGAAACATATTAGGCTTTAGTGGAAAGAGCTCTCTCTTCCGGGTGAGGAGGCCTGGCTCTGGCAGGAAACTCAGTTATACGTCTGTAGTCAAGTTGTCTAAACTTTCTGATTCAATTTCCTTCTCTACAAAGGGATGGATTTGGGTAAAAGGAGTAAAAATATCCCTTTTAGTTTTAAAATGCCATTCTCCATGATAGCAAGGAGCCATGGAAGGTCCACGTGAAACAGAAAACAGCTGGGTAGCTTGGCACCTGTGGCTCAAGCAGCTAAGGCACCAGCCACATACACCGGAGCTGGCGGGTTCGAATCCAGCCTGGGCCCGCCAAACAACAATGATGGCTGCAACCAAAGAAGGCCAGGCATTGTGGCGGGTGCCTATAGTCCCAGCTACTTGGGAGGCTGAGGCAAGAGAATCACTTGAGCCCAGGAGTCAGAGTGCTGTGAGCTGTGATGTCACAGCACTCTACCCAGGGTGACAGCTTGAGGCTCTGTCTCAAAAAAAATAAATAAATAAATAAGAAAAAAAGAAAGAAAATAGCAGGGCCTCGGTGGAGACAAGTATTTTGTGGGGCTGGGGGTGGGGATAGGGTAATTCTGTGACTTTCTTCCAATTCATCTGCAAAGATCCGGGAATTCTGAAAATCCCAGTTGTTCAGTAGATGTGGGAAACCTTCTGGGGCTGGGTAACAGCTACAAATTAATAGAACCTATTTAATTACATTTGTTGCATGCCAGGCACAGACAAATAATGGCTTACGAGTATTATGTTCTCAGAAAAAAAAAAAATGGGGACTGACAGAAACCCTTTCCCAGGAAACTGGGGCACAGTGATTGTGATTAAACAACTCTCCGAATTCACACCCGCTGAGGGGAAAAGCAGGAATGGTGATGAGAGTTGAGAGGCTCTTCCTGTCACAGGGTGTCAGGTAGTCAAATCGGCAATAGCACCTCTCCACAGATTCTTGCGGTCTGTCCATGGGAGCTTCAGGACATCCCTTGGCAGGTAGGACAAGGATTGCTTTTCCCTATTCTATGGCTAAAGAAACTCAAGAATCTTCCCAGACTGCTTAGAGGAAGATCCAGGACCCAAATCCAGACAGAGCACATACCAGGATCCCACCTAATCAGAGCAAAAAAATCTTGCAGGGTGCTTTGAGGAACCTGCCATTCTGATACTCTAAGTTCCTCATGATGGGAAAGTTGAGAATGATTTATTTGACCTGAGGTTGTGGGGTAAATATTACATCATTTACACTTAAAAACTCTTACCTATTCCTTGCTCCACTCCAGAATGATCCTGTGGCATATTGAATGGAAACCAGTCAACCCTTCATAATCTTTATCTTCAGCCATTGTCACTCTCCTTTCCAAGCTAGGAGTCCAGGTGACTTCCTGAGTCCTTGGGACTAGATCAGCACACAGAAGGTGGAAGGGAGGAGATGGCCGGAGGGGTGTGTTCTGGTGACTTAGACATACAGGAGACTATGACAGTACCCAAGCATCTACACACAAGCTCACACCTATACACATGGTCACCCTGGCCAAGCCCCAGCATGTCCCTGTCTCCACAGTGTCTGCCTGGGAGTGGAAGTGCACACCCCTCCACCAATTCCTAACCCAGGTTTTGTACGGCCGTTGAATCAGCTATCATCATAAAATGAAAATATCAGTCAGCTTGCCACAAAGTCTTCAGCTCGAGGACCACTTACTGACTTTGTCTAACTTCAGTGACATGTTATCCACAGCCACCCTAATTTTAGACGTGGTTATCAGCTCCAGTTTGTATAAATTCAGCCTTAATGATGTCAGCACGGATCCCTGGTCTTAATCAAGGTTTTCAGAAAGAGCTGCAATACCAAGGGCCGTGTGAAACCCTGTTGGGAATGTAGACAAAATATGCTTCTCTTCCTGGTCTTTGTATTTATCTTTCAAGAGGAAACCACCTTCCTCACCCCAGACATGCAGACATTTCATACAGCATATTTCCATTTAAGCATCAAATCAAAAAGTGAAATTTCCACAATTCAAAGAAAAGACATCAGTTGGCAAGTCTAATTGCTTTATTAAATGTCATGTACATTGTAAGAAATAAGATGAAGATCTAAACTTATCTTGATGATATTCTAGGGTTTTAAGGAAATTGCTATAAATATGTCCAGGTGTGAAAAAAATAAAAATCCAAACTCAAAGAAGCAAAGTCAGGCTGGAACCAGAATTCTTCTCTGCTTCCAAAACTCTAGAAAATAATGAGAAAGGCCACTGGGTTTCTGTGAATAGTTTCAACCCTCCGTGAAAACACAAGCCCAGCGGAGAAGAAAAGACAATGGCCGAAGGAAATTGGAGGATGGGGTTTTGATTTGTTACTGCAATAAAAGGTTAGGAGACAGAAACACTGAAAGTTATGTCACACAGGGGTAAGGCTTAGCAATTCTGCAACTATATGTGTGCTGTGGTTGAACAGATACAGAAACAAATTGTATGTAAGAAGAATCAAGTTTCTCACTGTCAGAGAAAGAGATTAAAAACAAGTAAGGAGAGAAGGCTGGAATTTATCCCTTTGGTGCTAGATAAAAGTTGGAGCTTCTGGTATGACTATAATTATTTAATATATGGGCAGGTAGCTAAATAAAAAAATATAGAAATATTTATATAGTATAATGATTTGGTAGCATGTTTACTGCACAAATATTAGTAGCATGTATACTGTAACACTCAGCATACTATACTGATATATGAGATCTGGCAATTAAGTTTGCAAACTCATCCTAGAAAAAGTTCTACATGCCTCTTTGTTGAATAGCCCTCCAGTCATCTTCAAAGTACTCCCCTCAGAAGCTACGCACTGATGCCAGCACCTAGCCCACTCTTCAAAGCAATTTTGGAACTCTTTTTCTAGAATGGCAATCAGAGCTGTGATCTTAAAAGGTCTGACAATTATGTTTGCTAACTTGGCACTGTGAACACGTATGCTGGCAGCACTGTACAGACAACTCAGTAAGGTTTCATAACCTCTATATATCAGCATCTCAGACTGTGTTTGTGTCCAAGAAGAGTACTTCAAAGGTGACTGTAGTGATATTCAGCAAGGAGGCATGCAGCACTTTTTCTAGGATGAGTTCACGAACTTAATTGTCAGATGTCATGCATATACTGACTTATACCACTTACTGACTTTGTCTAACTTACTCTGTACATACTCTATACAGTAAGCTGAGTGTTTCCCAGAAGTGAAACCTCAGCAGCAGGGAGCACAGTAAGCACCCAGATCTTAGTTTTTAAATACCAGTCTCAAGTAAAAGAAACCAATTCTCTCTATAAAAACAATTCTTAGGCTGGGACAGAAAAAAATATAAGATTAGCCTAAAGGGGTGGCACCTGTGACTCAGTGGGTAGGATGCCAACCCCATATACCAAGGGCGGTAGGTTCCAACCTGGCCCAAGCCAAACTGCAACAAAAAAAATAGCCAGGTGTTGTGGCTGGCACATGTAATCCCAGCTACTCAGGAGGCTGAGGCAAGAGAATAGCCTAAGCCCAGGAGTTGGAAGTTGCCATGAGCTGTGATGCCACGGCACTCTACCAAGGGTGATAAAGTGAGACTCTGTCTCTAAAAAAAAAAAGAGCCTAAAGAATCTCAGAGGGTCAGAAAACAAAGAAATGTTTACCAAAAAAAAAAAAGAGAGAGAGAGACAGACAGAATGTCAAAAGAATGAAACAGTTAATACAAAAGAGATCCCAATAGCCAAGCTGGAACCAGCTGAGTGGCAGAGTACATAATGATAAAATTTAGTGTTGAATTATAGCACAAAGAAAAAAATATTCAAAAGTCTGCAATGATATAAATAAATGGTTGAATAGATGAATAAACAACTGGAGAAGGGATAAATATTTCTTGCAGAAGAATTCTAATCAATAAATGGAGAAGAAATGAGAGAATAATCACTGTCAGAATACCAGAGTAATAACTGTGGTGCCAAGATCCATTACTGGTTGCTAAAATGAGTGGCGAAACTTTATTTTAAACAGGATGTCTTACATAACTTCAAAGTTCTCCCACAGTATTTATTAATTTCTGTGGTGATTTTAACATTTGTCCACAAATTCGTTGATACTCCTCCTGCTAAGAGGTCATACTTAATTGCCCTTCTCTTGAATCTGAGCTGAAACTTAGAGACTGCTTTCAATGCACAGCATATAGAAAGAAAAACTAAAGATTTTATAGTAGAGAAAATTGGCAAACACCACCGTAAGCAAATGATCACAGCTAATTCCATAGTGATAAGTCATGTTGATGTAATGTGCTTTCAGATGTGATTTGATGAGAAGGTATGTCCTTTGTAATATTTTCCTATGAAAATCTATAACCCAAGACTAATCCTGAGAAGACAGTAGACAGACCTACATTGAGAGATATTCTACAAAATACTTGAAGAGTATTCTTCAAAAGTGACAAAGTCATGAAAAACAAGGAAAGATTAAGCAAATGTCACAGATTAGAGGAGAACAAGATGACATGACCAAAAAAAATGTAGTGTGGTACCCTGTATTAGATCCACAAATAGGAAATTATATTAATGGAAAAATTGGTGAAATTTGGGTACTAACTATGGATATATGAAATGCTAATATTAGGAGAAGTTGCATGAAGAGTGTATATGAATTCTCTAGAATCTCTTTTTATTTACTGTTAATTTAACATTATTTCAAAGCCAAGAAGAAATTTAAATTGCAAACACACTTAAACTAATTTAAAGAATTTCAGCTAAGTGATGAGTGTAAGAAATTCACCCCAAAGCATCACAGAGGTTAGACCATACAAGGTAAGTTTGCACAAAAGTGAAAACAAAAGTACAATATTACCATCAGAGAACATTAAATATCAAATGCAGGGCACAATGCTTTAAAGGGAAAATAAATCATTTCAGTTGATAATAATTATCAACTTCAATAAAGATAATTGGAATGTAACTTTATCCATTATATGAAATCTCCTCACAGTGCAAGAAGTAAAAACCCTTGTAAGTGCAGATGGCATTAACAGAAATATGAATGTTGATGATTTTACCACACCACACATTGTCAAGTAGACATAACATTCATAATTGGATAATAAAAGAAATAAGGTTGATTTACTAGATATGTCAAACTTTTTAACCAGCAGGGAATAGGTATTCCTTACAAAGCCCCAGGGTGAATTTTGGAAAATTGATTGTAATCTACAATACAAAATCCTTCAATGATTCCTAAAAGGAAAAGAATGTACAAGCTACTTTATGTGGTTACAATGCAATAAAACTAGAAATTAACAAAATTAAAAACAATGGCAAAAAATTCCAAACAATTAGAAATAAGGTAAAAAGCCTAATGTCCTATAAATACTGGGAAATAATATCATAAAAATGTGAATTACAGAACATTTCAATGAAAACAAAACTGAGAACATTATACATGAAACGTGAGCTTTTAATCAAAACTGTATTTAGAGGAAAATTATAGATTTAATGCTATGAAAAACTAAATGAAGTATGCAATCCAGTAAAAAGGAAAATAACCACCAAACTAACTATAAAATTCTGGAGAAAGAAATGAGTAAATATAAATTCAAAAAATAATTAGAAAAGGGAAATAATACAGTAAATTTAAGAGCTGGTTCTTTCAAAACATAATAAGGTAGATGACGCTCTGCTTATTCTAGTCACAAAAATAAAGAAAATGATAAATAAATTTGCTGTTAAGAAAAAGGAAGTAACCTTAAGAAAAAATAGAAAATGTAAAATAATAAAATCTAAACATTTTGAATAATATTCTGAAAAAAATAGAAATGATTGAAAGAATTGATTCAAGAAGTAGTATTTAAAAATTACATTTCAATGAAATAGACTTGTGAAAATTATGAAAATTTATAAGAAAAAGTTGAAAGTGTGACTAGATCACTAATGTGGTTATTATAATATATAAACTATACATAAATATACATATATGTTTGTCACAATAGAAGGGGAGAGGAGAATTTAGTATCATCTCTTCTTTTATCAGTGTATTTCTAATCACTAATGCATGTGGAAACCACTCAGATGGTAAATAAGTTTTTTTCTTTGAACGTTAACATAATGCATTTCCCAACCATGGACTATCCCTGTGTCCTGGGAATGAAATCTAGTTTTGAAGTGTTTTTGTCCTTGAGAATCATCCGTGTTGCTCCATGTATCAAGAATTCATTCATTTTGATGGCTAAGTAGTGTTCAGTTTTATGAGTGGAACTCTATTGTGATTACAATTCAATTCAATTCAAGACCATAAGACTCTAGGACCATAATTTATTTACCCACTCTACAGTATATAGACATTTGTGTCTCCCACACCCTCCTAATTTTTGGTTCATACAAACAATGGTGCTATAACCATTCTTGCACAAAGGATTTTCAGAGTTGTCACCTCTTATCCCAGGTTAGTGTTCCTAGAGGCAGAGCCCTGATACACAGGTTCTAGTGAAGATAATTCATTGGGGAAGTGTTCTCAGGAGAAAGCGCCAAAGGAAGGTGGGAGTAGAGTAAGGGTGAATTACAAGGCTAATTGCATTAGCCTTGAGGAGTGGGTTGGCCTGGCCTTCTGTATCCTGTATCAGTTATCAGTTGTGCTGACCCCTTCTGATGATGGAGTATAACTTCTTGAATGACATGACTCCTGTCAGCTGAGGACAATTCTCCAGAGAGCATCTGTAAGAAGTCAGCCACCAACACCAACAGTGAGAGGGTTTGGGAGTTTCTTGACTTGTTGAAATATTTTTGTGTACATATATTTTGACCTCTTTATGGCAAATACTCCAGAATCAAATTACTGAGTCACAGAGTAGGTGTACTTATTAACTTTAAAATAAATGTCAACCATATCTTCAGAATTAATCTTATTGATATTCCCACTAATAAGGTATCAGAGTTCTGGTGGATTCACATCTTAATTAACGTGTGGTTGACAGTCTCTTTAGTATTAACTATTCCAGTGGAGGTGAAAGGGTACCTTATGGAAGTTTTAATTAGCATTTTTCAGATGAAGAATGATGTTGTATGCCCTCTTTTGTAAAGTTTTCTTCATGGATTTTGCCTGTTTTTCAATTTGATCATTTCTCTTTTTATCATTAATAATTAATAATTCTAGATACAATTCTTTGTGATATAAAAGTGCTTTGAATATTTTCTCATTGTGGATCTCTTTAATGGTGTCTTTTGACAAGCAGATTTAAATTGTGGTGAATTCCATTTTATTAATTACTTATAATTAATACTTCTTGCATCTTCTTGAGGGAATCTTTGCTTACCTCAAAGACATGAAGATATTCTACCATATTTTCTACTAGAACCTTTATAGTTTCATTAACAGATGTAATGCTGTAAGTCCTCAATGCTTTCAAATGAATTTGTGTACATGGTATGAGGAAGGGGTGAAATTTCATTCTTTTACATGGGATAGCCAGTTGTTGTAGCAGAATTCTTTGCTAAAAAGAGTTTTCTTATCCTTATGAAATGATTGTGTACTTTATCATAAAATATTATTGATTTAGGCTATTTCTAGTCTCTGTTTTGTTCCATGGATCTAATACGACTGTGTTGATTCCTGCATCTTTATATCAAATCTCCAAATCAAGGAGTTTAAGTCCTCCAACCCTGTTCTTCTATTTCAGATTTTTTCTTGTTATTATAGGTCTTTTTCATTTCCATTAAATTGTAGAATCACCTGCCAATTAAGAAAAAAGTCCGTTGCGACTTGACTGTGACCCTAATGAATCTATAGATAATTTGGAGGGACATGGACATTTTAATAATACTGATACTTCCTAATCATGAACATGGAGTATCTCTCCATTTAAGACTTCTTAAATTGCTCAACATTTTTAGTAAAATTTTTTTTTTTTTTTTTTTTTGTAGAGACAGAGTCTCACTGTACTGCCCTCGGGTAGAGTGCCGTGGCGTTACACGGCTCACAGCAACCTCTAACTCTTGGGCTTACCCGATTCTCTTGCCTCAGCCTCCCAAGCAGCTGGGACTACAGGCGCCCGCCACAACGCCCAGCTATTTTTTGTTGCAGTTTGGCCGGGGCTGGGCTTGAACCCGCCACCCTCGGCATATGGGGCTGGCACCCTACTCACTGAGCCACAGGGGCTGCCCCTTAGTAAATTTTTTTATACTTTATGTAAGTTTTACATTTATTTTATTAAACTCATCCCTAAATATTTTCTATTTCAAAGCAATTATAAATGGTATGTTTCATTTTCCAAATCATTTGTTGCTGCCAAGACGAAATACAATTGATTTTTGTATATTGACTTAATTAATTAATTAATTTATTTATTTATAAATAGAGACAGAGTCTCACTATGTCACCCTTGGTAGAGTGCTGTGGCATCACAGCTCACAGTAACCTCAAACTCTTGGGTTTAAGCAATTCTCTTGCCTCAGCTTCCCAAGTAGCTGGGACTACAGTTACTCACCTCAATGCCTGGCTATTTTTTTGTTGTAGTTGTCGTTGTTTGGCAGGCCTGGGCCAGGTTCGAACTCACCAGCTCTGGTGTATGTGGCTGGCATCCTAACCAGTTGACTTTATTTCTTGACCTTTTTATGTGTTAGTTGAAGTAGCTGCTTTTTCTTAGGAATGTCTACATAGGCAATAATTTCATTTGTGAATAAAGGTGAGTAAAGACAATCTTACTTTACTTCTTTATATGTTACATATGCCTTTTACTTATTTTTCTTTCCGTATTGCCCTGATTAAAATCTCCACTACAGTGTTGAATATAAGCATAAGCATGGACATCTTTGCATTTCACCATGGAGTATCATGTTAGGTATAGGTTTTTCAAAAATATTCTGTATCAGGTTGAGGAAACTTTCTTCAATTCCCGGTTAGCCACATTTTAAATTTTTGTGGTTTTTTGAAATAACATATAGGTATTAAATTCTGACACATTGATTTTTTGTATCTATAGCTTTTTAAAAATTCTTTTAATGTGATTCATTGTTTGCTTAATTTTTTTTTTTTTTGAGACGCAGTCTCACTCTGTTGCCGTGAGTTGAGTACTGTGGCATCATAGCACACAGCAACCTCAAAATCTTGGAGTCAAGTGATCCTCCTGCTTCAGCCTCCTGAGTAGCTGGGACTACAGGCACCTGCGATGATGGCAGGCTAGTTTTTCTAGTTTTAGTAAAGATTGGGTCTCAGGCTGGTCTCAAACTCCTAAGCTCAAGGCATCCTCCTTCCTTGGCCTCCCAGAGTGCTAGGATTATAGGCGTAAGCCACCACGCCAAGCTGCTTGATTGATATTCAGTAGTAAAACTGGCCATATTTCTGCAGCAAACCCACATGATATCCTTCTTATATATTGCTGAATTTTGTTTTTTAATTATTTCTGTGTTTATATGTGGTATTGGTTAGTATATCTTTCTTATAATGTCTTTGTCTAGCTTTAATATCTGTACTATGCTGGACTCATAAAATAAATTGGGAAGCTTTCTTTCCTCCTGTATTTTTAAAGAGTTCATGTAAGATTTACACTAGGCGGGCGGCGCCTGTGGCTCAGTCGGTAAGGCGCCGGCCCCATACACCGAGGGTGGTGGGTTCAAACCCGGCCCCGGCCAAACTGCAACCAAAAAATAGCCGGGCGTCGTGGCGGGTGCCTGTAGTCCCAGCTACTCGGGAGGCTGAGGCAAGAGAATCACTTAAGCCCAGGAGTTGGAGGTTGCTGTGAGCTGTGCGAGGCCACGGCACTCTACCGAGGGCCATAAAGTGAGACTCTGTGTCTACAAAAAAAAAAAAAAAAATATTTACACTAGGCTTTTCTAGGGATTACAATATGAGCCCCCAATTTATCAGTTTATTTAGTGGTAGATAATGCAGAGAATATTTTGTAAATATTTTGTAAAATTGTGTAATAATATTTTATAAGTAAAAGTATATTTAGCTACAATTTCCCATCTTCCCTATGTATGACAATTTTATAAGGGGCCTTTCAGACACTCTGTATTTTACTTCTACACACTATATCCTGTTGTATTTTATTTTACCTATATACTATTTTATATAAATAGTAATACTTACTATTTATGTTATCCCTTTTACCTTCCTGTAGATGCAATTTAGTCCCATTTTCCTTTAGCCAAAAGAGCATATTTTAGAATATAACGTAGTTGGAGTCTTTTTGTAGCAAATTTGCTGTTTTATATTTCTGAAACACCTTTATTTCACGTCATCTTTGAAGGATATGAGTTCTTTTTTCTTTCTTTTTTTTGAGACAGAGTCTCCTTCTGTTGCCCTGAGTAGAGTGTTGTGGCGTCATAGCTCACAGCAACCTTAAGGATCTTCCATTGCTTTCTGATCTTAATAACACTTAAAATATAAAATAATAATTATTTTCGATGAGCAGCTAGTCATCATTAGTGCCATTGCCCCCTGTATGTTTGTTTTTTGCTTTCGGCACTTGCCCCCTCCCCACCTTTGCTTTCACCACTTATTGCTACATTTATACAATGTTAAGTATGTGGCATCTTTCTTTAAGTTCTGGTTGTAATATAGACTTTTCTGTAATGTATTGATTTGGTTATTTTCATTGAGAACTGAATTTAGTAGAAAATTCCAACTGAAGCAATTTTTTTAGCCTAGAATTTTGTCCATATATTTTAACTGTTAATGTTGTTCTTAATTCTGTGTTGATACTACTATGTATTATATTGATACGGTGATTCCTGGTTTCTTTTAACTTGCATTTGCTTGATAAGTTTTTCACATCTTTTCAATGTTCGTATCTTACCTATGTTCCTCTGTTTTCAGAGTCCTCTCGTACAGGGAATGAGAGGCTTCTGTTTTATAATACAACTGATGGCCTTCATCCTTTTACTTTCAACAGATTTCTGACTTACATTTATTGCCCTCATGCCATCTTGCTTTCTTTCTTTTCCATTCTTGTACATCGTTTTTCTTTTCCCATCTTTTGTTAGCTAGACTGTGTTCATTTATTTATTTTCTCTAGGGAATCATAAGATATAATTTTTTTTAATTCAAGTATTATTAAATTTTAACTTTGTCTTTTTAAACAACTGCATTTTTTAGCTCTTTAATTATTACTCTAAAGTAGGAAATAATCTTTACTGATTCCCTTCAATGCAAAAAAAGAAAACCAGAAAAACTCTATTCCTATTTCCCAATTCATGTCTAGGATTTTAGAAGCAGCTTATTACTATTTTTCTCATTTTAAAACATAATCTTTCTCTTTTAAATGATTGTTGGCACTTTCAGATTGTTTTGTAGCAATGTTTTAAATTTATTAAGAAAATTATGTGTTCAAACAATTTCAATTTTTATTTCTAACCTTTCTATTCCACCTCCTCATTACTGAGTCTGAGTTTTTAAAAATTGTTGTAATGTCTTGTGACATTTGAATTCACCTTTGGAAAACATTTTTGGGATAGGAATGCAGATTATGTACTTCATAAATGCTTGCATATCTGGAAATTCTTTTTATAATTATCACAAATGAATTACATTTCGTCCAGAAATATGGGGGTTACTGAATTTTCCTCTCCAAATTCTACATGGATTTCTCCAATGTTTCTTTAAGCATTTAATGCTCAAGAACAGTGGTTCTCAACCAACCTAATGCTGAAACCCTTTAATACAGTTCCTCATGTCGTGGTGACCCCCAACCATAAAATTATTTTCATTGCTACTATGAAAGTAGTAGCATTAGGAAAGTTGAGAACCACTGCTCAAGAACAACAGTTTCAACCCTGCCTGGTTCTTTTATTCTTTGCGAAAGAATTTTCCAGGTAGTTTTCTTCATACAACATTTCCTTATGAACTTTATCAGATAATTTTAATTAAAAAAAATTTAGTTTAGATATTAAATTAGTCCTGATAAAATAAAAAAAAATCAAGACAAACCTTTTTAGAGAGATTTCCCTAAAGTATAGAGTAACACTGTGATAAAAACTGTAGTAGAGTTTAGAGAAGCACATTCTCTGCTATCGAGCTGAAGGAAATAGGAGTCTGATATTACAATATAATAAGAAATATATAGAAGCCTTTGTCTTCATTTCCTGGCACAAAACTAGAACTTTTGTAATTCCCCACGTGATATTAGGAGTACCTTTTGTTCTAACATTTGGCCTTGGACTTTGCAGCTTCCTGATTCTTAAATCCCTTGGGATTTCTTGAGTGTAGGAGTGGTGCCTCCCAACCAGGTTCATCTGCTGTCTGCCCAGAAAAATGCCAGGAACCCAGAGACAGCCGGGTTTCCAGTGCAGAAAATGTTTATTTCACACAGTGCTAGGTGGACCAACCAGAGGAATGTCTCCAATCTGTCTCCAATCTGCCTCCCTGAGAATTTGGGAGACAGGGTTTTTAAAGACAGTTTGGTGGGCAGAGGATCAGACCATCAAGTTCTGCTCTTTGCTGGGTTTGGGACACAAGCATCAGTCCTTCGGCCACCAACCTGAGTGGGTCAACCAGCCCACTGGAATGCTAGACCTGGAAGAGATCTCAAAAATTACCCTTAGGTTCCAAAAAGGGGTAATGTTACCAATCTTTATGACCACCAGCTATGTGACTACAGAGTAGCAGAAAGGGGGACCTTGGTGAATTACTGTCATTAACCTTAGCAAGGCCCTTACTCCAGTTCTCACTTTGCACTCCATTGTTAATTTGTAAGGGCGATTTCAGGAGAATCTTTTGTTCTAATGGTTCCTGCTGGCTCCTTAATAGCTTCAAGGTGGGCTCTAGCCCCCCAGGAAGACCAAGCCTAGATTAGAATCTCAGGCTTTCAGAGGTCTTACCTATGTAATAGAGCCTCCACAAGGAACCCTTCCTTAAAGATGTAATACATCTGGACATCTTCCACCCCTGCACCATACTTTGTCCCGTACATCGATTCCATCTGGTTGTTCCTGAGTTGTATTCTTTCATAATGAACTAGCAGTCTAGTACCAACTCTTTTTCTGAGTTCAGTTAGCCATTGCAGCCAATTCTTAAACCTGAGGAGGGAGTCATGGGAACCTCTGATGTACAGCTGGTCAATTAGAAGCACAGGTGACAATCTGGATTTGCGATTAGTGTCTGAAGTGGGTGCATTATTGTGGGGATGTCCACCTGTAGCATATGATGCGAACTCACTTAGTGTCATACTTTAATTGAATTAAAGGACACCTAAGTCAGTCTGCCAAACTGGAAAGCCCATTGGCGCAGGGGGGGGATTTCCCACACATTTGGTGTCAGAAATGTTGTGTGAATGTATAGAAAACAAAACTGTCTTTCTTTTCCTTTTTTCATTTTTGGGAAGAGAAAGGAGGAGGTAGAAAAGAATAGGGAAAATGAAAGACGGGGGTGATGACTGGCTACAACTGTTGGACTCGTTTACCCAGATTCATGGGTTCAGCCTCAGTTAAAGTGCTGAAAATAAGATTCTCAGAAAATTTCATAATGTTTGTTTCCTTTCTAAAAATGTCTAGGCATATTTCTGAAAATATAATGTGTACACTTTACCATCTTGTGAATGTTGTCCATATAATTCATGCCCATTAGAATGACATTTGCATATTATTTAAACATGTTTGTTTATTAAAGTAATAATATTACATACCATATATATTGCTCTGATAGTAAATAATTATCTATTTTACAGTAGGTAAACAAAAGGTATTATTATTTATCTGTAGAACCAAAAATAATATAAGCATTATGGCCCAAAGTATATTTATTATACACCATGGAACTAATAACCCTTTGAAATAAATATAAAGGATGATCTTCAATAAATTTATCCACTATCTCCTCCAAAAAATACAGAAAGGAAGAAATAATCTTTCTTTATGTCCTGACACTTTTACAATTTCCAGAATTCCTAATTTCTGCTGAGCTATTTCCTCTGGGCTGACCTTGGTTGCAGGAAGACATATGGAGGGGAATCAGTTCTTGATAAGCCTACATCTTTATATGCTGAATGTCTCCAAGACGGCCTCTCAAGGACCTTCTCTCCCCATGCTCTGCAGGGAAAAAATGACGTGGAAGCAGAGACAAGTGTCACAATCTATGCTCAGCTGGTCTGGATTATCCAACCTCTGAGGTGTATCCGCTGGCTGCCCCTGGATCCCATGATAAATCATCTCCTTATTGAACATCAGGGCCAGACTGGGCTCTGATTCATTGGCTGAATGTTGCTACCTGGCTCCAGGAGAAGCCTGTGTCTCGGTCCTGTAATAGTCATCATGCTTTAAGAAACCTTCGCATTTTTGAACAGTTACATAGTGTCCTCAGCTGAAGAAAGAGGAAGTCTGGAGTCCATTTCCGGCAGCTAGCAGGGAGCTGTTTTCCTCTCTTTGACATTAGCAAGGTTTGTCAGCTTGTTAATCTTTAAGGGGATTTGGGGTTGAAATTTGGGGGTGGGGACAGACTTTAGGGGCAGATAATATAGTCAAAGTTCTCCAGTATGGTTCGAGGAAATAAAATTGATGCCCATGTTTTTTATGGGTACGATTCCCACTTGGCCTTGGGTTTCAACTCCCCAAGTTTATGTGAAAGGAAAACCACAAACTATTGGATAGTGTAAGCACTATAATAATAGTCTCTACCTTTTTGCTTGATGACTTCCAAGAATGTTTCTGTAATTCTGAGGTAGCAGAAGCAATCAATAACTGTAATATAAATTACACATGGGCCGAGCATTCAAGCATTGCAGAGCCTGGGTCTCCGCAAGGCCAATGTTAACTGACAAACTCGGCCTGGGCGCATTTCCTCCCTTCTTCATTAGTTTTCTGCCCACTGCCCAACAGCCAATTAAGATCTGGTGAGAAAAGCAGAATCAGGGGGTAAACTACATTTACTGCCTTTCATAGGAAAGCTTTATTCTGATTAACTCCCCTAACTTGTACCACCTGTGGGGTTAGAGATACGTGGGGAGAGAACAGTCACCCCCTCAGAGACTTCACTCCATAAGCACTTACCAATCTCTGACAATACGTATTGCCGCAGCTGAACATGGTAGAGATGTGCTCCATCTGGCAAACATCACAGTAGTCTCTTGCAAGGCTGGGACAATGACGCCATTGTTCCCAACGGTAGATGATGGAGAGGGAGTCAGAGTGCTATCTGCCTCTATAGACTGTGTGCTCAAGTTTGCTCTCCGGAGTAGGAAGAAATCTTCTAAGAAGTGATCTCCACAGCTTGTTTTTTCTGAAAAAATGGTATGCTTAGAACTTCGCATCCTGTCTATGAGAAGTGGTATTTAACCCTGCCTTGTGGACCAGTGTGGGTGCTGAGGAAGTGAGTCAGTCCCCCGTGGGAAGGTAGAGGAATCAGATCTCTAACATGTAGTTAAACTAGAGCCACTCTGTTTTTATTCTTTAAATATTGGATTTCTACTTAAAATTTAATATGAAGAAACAGTTCTATTGCTTTAAAAGAGAGAGAGAGAGAGAGAGAGAGAAGGAGGGCTGGAGGGGAAAGGCCTTGAAAACCAGCTATGAAGCGACACTTTGCAGGTTTCTATTCCATCTCATTGAACATAGCGGCAGTCAACACCAACTGTGACATGGGGTGGGTTTCCAGAAGGAGTCTCTGTGAATCTGCTCTGAGATGTTTCTACAAGGTTGGAAACACAGCTAAGAAAAGTGTCCATGCTCCTGTCAACGGAATTACTAACTTTCAATATGTCCACTCCAAGTAGGTAATCCTGGACACTGTTATAAGGGCATTTTTTTCTTCCATTCTGTGTTCCTGAAGAATTGAAGTTGGGCAGGAAGACTTAACAAGAATAGCCTGGACTCTTTTTTGAAGCTGTTTTTCTGCTTTTAAAATGAAGTTCCAAAACTATTGGAAAACTTTCTCTCAGTGTTCATTCTTTCGGTCTCCCTTGCTGAACTTTTAAGGAGAGGTGGGGTGGTATGTAGACTTGTAATCAGAACTGGATTGAGGTCTTAATTCTGCTACTTATTATTGACATGTTTCAAGATAAGTTATTTAGCCTCTTTACATACAAATATATTCACATATATAGTAGGAAATAAATAGTATCTGTGTATACTGCTTCCTATACTGTTAAAATAGAAAGTTACAAAACTGGTTACAGCAGAGCCTCCCAGATTATCTACATTCATGTTTTTACTGTTTTCTTTTTGAGTTTTCATTGTACAGATTGTTAGTAGAATGACCTTGTAGCTATGAGAAGTACTAAAAATGCAAGTGATTATCTTTTTTTTATCTGTAAGAGCTGGGTGGTCCAGGATATTGAAACAACGCAGGCTTCCATGAAGTTCAAAGGTGTTTAAATGTAGGCAGAAAATACACCTACATAACTTAAGATCCAAGGAAAAAGAAAATCCAATGAGGTAATCAAGTTAGGTTCAAGTTGCAGATGTCTATGAGTAGAAAAAAGAATTAGGGAATGTGTGAGACATGAATCTAGGGTCTTGGAGTTTGTGAACACCTTCTTTGAGTTACAGAGTCATTGACATAACAATTAGCAATAGGATTTAAACATGACATCAAAGTTTCTGACAAGAATCTCTCAGGATCCTGGCTAAATTTTTTCTTTTTGCAACCTCAAACATGCCAAGAAAGCAACTCCAAGTTGTACATGGGATAATGAAGCAGTGCCTTTAATTGGCAGAAGGAATTGTCCTGAATGCATGCAGCTCTATATAGCTCACACTTATCAGAAATCTCTTGTCAAAATTCACCTCAGGTACTCAAAAGGTAAATATCTTCATTCATGACAAGCATCTTATAACTCCTAGAAGGGCTAAAGTTCACCATTCAAATGTAGAAGAGAAAGAACACCATAGTTTTAACATTTGGTATTTATAAAATGGTTATACTTAAGAAAATCTAGCCTACTGGAGTGCCCCCCTCCCGCAATAACTGTAAATTTAAATGTGTCCTTAAATATTTAATTTAGTCTTGTGATTTTCATTTGAAATCTTAACTTTATGAACTCTACTGGGACATTGAAGAACACTGAAAACTCATTATATGCAAAAGATTATTTATTAGATTTATAAGGAGGGATTTGTTAATTAAAGCACTTTTAAAAAGAAATAAAGTATATCAAATTTAAATGTGCATCTAAAATATTTAAGGCAATTAAGCTTATAAGTGAGACCAAGAATTAGCAAAAGATCTTTAAGAGTGAATATTAAAAATTGCTAAGAGAACAATATAATTTATAAGCAGAATTTAAAAGCATAAGAACTAGGATTTCAACTTTGTAACTGTAACTAATATATATTTTATTTTATTTTTGAGAGAGAGAGTCTCACTTTGTCACAGTTGGTAGTGACGTGGCATCATAGCTCACAGCAACCTCAGACTCCTGGGCTCAAGCGATTCTCTTGCCTCAGCCTCCTGAGTAGCTGGGACCACAGGCACCCGCCTCAATGCCTGGCTATTTTTAGAGGCAGGGTCTCACTCTGGCTTCGGCTGGTCTGGATCTCATTCTGGATCTCATGTGCTCAGATGATCCTCCCACCTCGGCCTCCCAGAGAGCGGGGATTACAGGCATGAGCCACCTCGCCCGGCCTTAATACTAATTTAAACCAGACAAGCTTCTGAATGGGTTCTTTAGCACACAAAAACTACCCTCAAATAACTTTTTAGCAACAACTCAAGAAAATTATTTGATCAATTGAAAAAAGCTAGATTCAAAGCTGTTTAGGATGAACTCTTCCTTGTTACCACTTTCTGTTAAACTTGTTCTGTGGAAAAGTTCATTACCCATTTCTATCTCTAATCTTACATGGGGGTCCACAGATTTTTCTGTCACTTTCATAAAATAGAAAAAATTCCGGTCCTACCTTAATAAACACGTAACTCCAGTCCAAAATAATTTTAAAACTCCAAATTCCATTCGAGTTTCAAACTTTTCTCCCCCCTCAGCTTGGCTTGTGCTATGATCTGAATGTGTCCCCACCCACTCCACAAATTCATGTGTTGGAAACTTAATCCCACTGGGACAATGTTGGGAGGTGGGACCTTCTGGGAGGAGCTGTGGTCTAATGCTCTGTGAGCCCTTCTTGTGTCCTTTTGTCACAGCAGTCCCTCCCCTTTGGAGGACTTAGCATTCAAAGCACCATTTTGGAAGCAGAGAACAGGCCTCACCAAAGTAGGCACCTGGATCTTGGACTTCCCAGGCTCCAGAACTGTGAGAAAAAAAAAATCTGTTCTCTATAAAGCATCTAATCTGTGGTGTTCTGTTACAGGAGCAGAAAATGAACTAGGATAGACTTCTGAGGGGAGAGGGTTGGGGGTCAGCGAGGGAAGGGGAGCTGGCTTCTTCACTGTGCCCCAGCCCCACAGCTCTCCATTTCTCAGCGGCATGTGCTGCTGGCTCCTACAATGTTAGACCTGGGAGGAGAGAAGCGGGAGAAAAGGCAGAGAAGGGTTTACTCTGATGGTGCAGTTATGATAAACATGTCTCGGAACATTCAGTCTGTGGTAGATTCCACAAACCAATTCTGCTGATGCAGCATTATTTGTGGGGCTCCCATTGAGCCTCCTCTGGGGTTTTCCAAGTATGGTCTTTGCTTTCTACAGGTAGAGTTAGGCCTGGGCTTTGTGCAATCCTAATCTTTCTTGGAATCTCTTCTCCACAGCAGCCATCCCCTTGAATGGGAACTATTTGAAAACCCCAGTGTGCCTTCATTTCATTAGATCCATACCTAATTCCAAGGAAAAATTTTTGTTTGTTTTTCATTTGCCATCAAGAAAAATGCAACTCACTTTTAATAATTCATCTCTCTCCTTTTCTGCCAGCTCCATTTTCTCAGGAGCATGTTGTGTGCTGGACTCTGTGTCTTCAACATTAGACAGCAGATATTCAAGTGTCTGGGTGCTTTTACTTACCTTAAGGTGTAAGGGAGTCACCTGCCCCTCTTGCACTTGGGGAAGAGGGAGAAGGAGGGATGACTAACACAGCTTTTCCACATTCCACTCCAAAGAAGATTTCTCTATTGCTTTCTTCCATACCCTCAAGGAAGGTGATGGGCTAATGTAATTTATAATTTTTGGTGGCTGCTGCACCTTGGTTTTTAGAAGTGAGGATACGTGATTATTTATTACGCTTTCCTTAACTTTGGGGGATCTGAACTTGAGAGCCTCATTTTAATATTCTATCGTGCATTCAGTATGGCAAATGTTTTGCACTGATAATTCACAGTTGGAAGATATTTTCATAGAATATGACTTTAGCGTCATTAAAAATTATTTCTCAAGCTGAGAAATGTGTACTCTTCCGGATCTGTTGGCATATTTTCTGAGATATGTGCAAATGTTGTGTTTCTCATTTAAAAGTATAAGAAACATAAGATTCTACCACAGGCTGTGCAGAAATACATTCATAAGAAGTTCAGAAAACATAAAAGAAAAGACCAACAAAAATATGAACTTTAATACCCTGTTTCCCCGAAAATAAGACAGTCTTATTTTAGAAATAAGAAAATAAAATAGTCTTATTTTAAGGTGTGCTCCCAAAGATGCACTAGGTCTTATTTTCAGGGGACGTCTTATCTTTCCTGTAAGTAGGTCTTATTTTCGGAGGATGTCTTATTTTCAGGGAAACAGGGTAGTACAACCCTGAAATGACAACTGGTAGCATTTTGACATGTGTTTGTGGAAAATATATATCTCATATGAGTGGAATAATATTGTTTGTATGGTGCTTTTGTAAGGTACTATCTATATCTAAACATTATTTTCAAAAAATTATGTACATGAATTTCTTTGATATTTATAAAATTAGTTATGCATGTAATTTAAAAATCAAATTATACAAATGGTTTTAGACTCCAATCTTTCCCAGCCAATGCCTCACTCCCTAAATGTGACTATTTTTAACTATTTCTGTTTCTGATATTTCTGATGTATCTTCCTGTCCTTAAATCAGAGATCTTCCTTTCTGGTTTTACATTCAAAATCCCCTAGAAGTTTTCCAATGTTCTCCATACTGCCTCTTCCCTGATATTAATTGATCCAAATCTCCAGGGGTGAGGCTTATGTGCTATTATTATTTTAAATGTCCAAGAGGTGATTTTGACGCATCATGAGAGTTAAGAACTACTCTTACAGAATATACTCACTTGGCGATAGCTCAGCAATCATTTTAGACACTGTTCACTACTGCTCCGTTACAAGGACTGAAGATTTAGTTATTTTCACAACCCTATCTTTCCCCTACCCCCTGCTTCCCACTTTCAGTAGTTATATAATTATTAGTGTTTTCCTATTGATTGCATTTGTAATTAAAAATATGCTTACGCCTCTATGTCTGGTTCATCAGATTTGGACATTATCAAGTTTAGACACATTCTCCACCATGTAAGATGAAACCGTCACCCTCCTTAGCTTATCTTACACATTTTCCCATTCCAACTACCAATTTCATTACCACCATTGGTATCTGTGCATTATGAAAATTGGT
The DNA here is from genome assembly GCF_027406575.1 of Nycticebus coucang. Taxonomy (NCBI): domain Eukaryota; kingdom Metazoa; phylum Chordata; class Mammalia; order Primates; family Lorisidae; genus Nycticebus; species Nycticebus coucang. The sequence continues at coordinate 15,361,074 of NC_069797.1, forward strand.
AGCATGCACATTCTGTCTGTAGCATTATTCCATGATTTATCCTAAGTTGATTCCAAGCATAATAAACCAGAGGATTTATTTATTTTTATATACATCAAACATATCTCTCTCTCTCCATATAAATATGTGTGTGTATACATATATATACACACATACATGTGTCTTTACAGAGATAATGCATAATAAGGTTTGGCATATAAGGTTTAAGAATTTTGCTCTGCTACTCCTTAGCTTTGTGGTCTTGGGAAAGTCACTTAACTTCTTTTTGCCTCCGTTTTCCCTCTTACAAAGGGAAAAATAATACCTGGCTCATGGGATTTTTGCGAGGATTATATACTTAATGGCACAAAGAAAAGACTCATTATGTGTTAGTTATTTTTACTTTTTAGGCAGGTCTTGTGCAAGCATTCCATTTCTTCCTTTAGTGCTTCAATATGATGCTGTCTGCATTGCACAAGGTAGGACATTTCTTGAATCAAGGTTAAATGGATTTTTCTTATGCTCGCACAAGTGCTTTTTTAAAAATGCCATTTTTAAATTTTGTTTCATATTCAGGCCACAGATTTCCTGTATAGCTTCCCTCTCAGCTTGCCAGGAGTCTCTAAATGCCTTCCATTTTTTCTTATTTTCCAAAACATAATACGCCTTCACTCTACCTGCAAAATAATCCAGTCTTTCTGTTATATCATCTACTACTGCATGGAATTCACTTTCTTTGGGGGGACATCCATTCACCCCTCTGACCTCTTGTACAATTAGGCCAGATGATTCCTAGGCTCTGTGGATACCACCATTTCCTGCATTCCACAATGTCCTCTCTGATCTCTCTTTATTTTTGTGGGTGTATATCCCTAAATAACTTTCTCAGAATCTTTTCAAGACTGAGAAATCTTGTTATTTGCTTTCATGAAATTGTAGTCAAACTCCTAGCAGTATTGTTTTGAACTGATAAATTATTCTAATATCCATAGGAAACACAAAGAATAACCCAAAGAACTTTGAAAAAGAAAAACACTCATTCTAACCAACTTTAAGACTTACTTTAAAGCCATAGTATTTGAGAAAGTGGGGCATTGGCATAAAGATAAAAAACTCAATGCTTGTGGTATCTCCCCAATCCCAGCCTCTCTGACTTGCCGTGTGTTTTCATCTGGAGATCACACAGCAGGCCTGGTCAGCTGGCATTTGGGCATCCCCATCTGCAGACACGCATGTGTAGTCATGCATGGGTTCTAAATCTCAGAACTCCCATCAGTATCATGGGGACCAGCCTCTGCAGAGAACTCTTACTGCAACTAGGATGCTATTGACAACTGGAATGTCACTGGACACCTCAAAATCTGTGCCTACTCTTCCCCATGTCACTATCTTAAGTCAGATCACCGTGGCCCTGTCTAGATTTTGATACCAGCCTCCCACTGGCATCCCTGGTTGCAGTCCCCCCCCCCCCGCCCCAATCCATTCTGCATGGTGCTGTGTCTGACATACACATCTGCTGAGTTCAGTCTTTTATGTACCCCCTGCCAACACACACGCCATGGCAGTATTTGCAGCAGCCTCTTCCCTCTTCACTCTTTCTGCAATCCAGTTTTTCTGGTGTGTTTGCTCTCTCTCACATTTAGGCTTTTGCACAAGCATTTTCTGTGCTGGGAACACTCTTTCTTCTCAGGCTCTCTCTCTACATCCTTGGTGTCCCCATGGAGGCTGTGCTTCCTTTTCCCTGCTCAGTTGGAGTAAACGCCTTCCCACGAGCCCCCAACAGCCTTTCCTCACCCTCTCCCTGGGGTCTTTTCACCCACTTAGACTGTCAGCTCCTCGGGGTAAGTTCTGTGGCTATCTTGCGCATAGCTTTCTGGTACGTAGTAAACAATTACTAAATACCATCAAAATACTAAAAGGAGAATGTGGACAAGGGCATATTGTTTTTCTAAATCAGTACTCTTCCTTTTTCTTGGTCCATCATTGGGGAGTATCTGGCATTATTTTAAAGTTGTTCCAGAGCTATGGGGCTGGTTTATATTACTCTTTCATGAGGGCTAAAAAAGGAAACCAGGCTTCTGGCTGAATTTTCTAAATATGCTATTAGCAATGATCTCTTTTTAATGATTGCCATCTCCTTGCCATTTGGAACTGAGAGCGGGCAAGTCTCATATCCTACAGCCCCGCAGCCCTAGCAAGAGCCATTTGCTGTCCAAACCTTGGGGAATAGGACGTCCTGCTGTACCAGAGGGCTGAAGCCTGCAGATTGCCACGTGGCTGTGCAAGCCTTCACGTGATATTGCTGGATGTTTGCGTCAGGACAAAATGGTAAAACAATGAGGTTCTCAATAATTTTGTAACTGATATTCACAGTGGAGAAGGAATTTGGGAGTCCAGCAGCGAATTGGCCCTTTTCGGGAATTTTTATGAGAACTCTCCTTCCTCCTTAAGCTGCGTTGGCAACTCTTTCTGAGTGGGCTTTCTTAGATTTTCCTTGTGAACATGTATCTAATCATCAGTCAAAGAAAATGCATTTTGGAGATGGCTGTATACCAGGATAAATACAGGCTAATTTTGTTCAAAGACAATGAGATTGTTGCATTCTTTTTTCCCAATTTATGGAGGGGATGATTCTGATTTCTTTTATCAAACATATCAGGTAGGATGAGCATGGACAAATTCAAAAATCTTGAACTCAGGCCCATAGGGAAGCTGTGCATTTTTATATATTTGTTTTTTATTTTTCCCTCCCTCGTTCTTATCCTTTCCCCTTTGTGAGAAAGACCTTTGAGTCCATAACACTTTTTTTTTTTTTTTTTGGAAAAGGGAAAAAACACTCAGAACTACAAAGGTGGATACTTATTATAAAAAGGATCCTTCTCTGGTAAGCTGAGGAATGAAAATGAAAACAGCAAAGGAGGGAGAGGGCCAGTGTGAGACACAGCTACAATGCAATGAGATGCTTTAATACGTCTCAGCTCTCCTGTGGAGGGTGGAGATTGTTCCTTAAACTTGAAATTGGCTTCAAGTAAAGTGGATTTGTCCATTTAAAGGAGCCAGTAGAGACTCATTCAGTATCAGTATCAGGGTTTACTATGCCACAGCTTACATTTTTTTCTTTTATAAAAAATATTAAAGCAAGATATGGCATTAGTGCTCATGAATATGTGTCTTTTCATTAATGTACATCTCTGATAATCTCAGAAAAAGGTCCCAGGCCCAGAGCTCCGTCTCATTTCCATTGGCCAGAGCATAAGAGCAGCCACAGCCACACCTGGGTGGAAATTCTTCCTCCTCACTTATGCTCAGGGTAGCCCCTAATTCGGACACTGGCTACCTTTAACCTCTGACAAAGTAAGGTGCACACAAGTGTGCATGTTTACTGGAAACAGATTTTTCTTTCTTTCTTTTTTAATTCAGATTAATATGAGGGTACAGATGTCTAGGTTACATTATTTGAGTTTCTAAGGTAAAGTTCAAGTTCTAGGTGAGCACTTCACCCAAGGAGTGAGCTATATACCCTTACATTGTGCACATTAGGTGACATTTTCCAATCCCCCTTTCCCTCCCTCCACACGTGAATATACTTGTGTTTTTCTCTCATGTGGGTATGTAGTTGTTTTATTATTTGGTTTTGTATTAGTATTGAGCACGTTGGATACTTGCTTTTTGATTCTTGTGGCAAGTCTCATATCCTACAGCCCCGCAGCCCTAGCAAGAGCCATTTGCTGTCCAAACCTTGGGGAATAGGACGTCCTGCTGTACCAGAGGGCTGAAGCCTGCAGATTGCCACGTGGCTGTGCAAGCCTTCACGTGATATTGCTGGATGTTTGCGTCAGGACAAAATGGTAAAACAATGAGGTTCTCAATAATTTTGTAACTGATATTCACAGTGGAGAAGGAATTTGGGAGGAATTTGGGAATTTACTAAGAAGAATGTGCTTCAACTCCATCCACATAAATACAAAAGATGCAAAGTCTCCATCTTTTCTTATATATCTTGACAATTGTGTGAATTGAGCTGCAATAAATATTCTAGTGCAAATGTCCTTGTGATAAAATGATTGTTTTTTCTTCCAGATAGATTCCTAGTAATGGGACTGTAGGATCAATGAAAGGTCTACATTTAGCTCTTTGAGGATTCCCCAGACTTCTTTCTATAAAGCTTATTAGTTTGCAGTCCCACCATCAGTGAGACACAGCATTTTCTGAGTATTTCTAGGCATTATTCTAAGCACTTGACATAGATTATCTTCTTTAATCCTTACCATCCCTCCATGCTATTTCTAACAGAAAATGCTGCTATTCTATATCAGACACAGAGAAAGTAAATCAGTTCTCCAAAGCCGCAGAGCTCCACTCAGGCAGGCCACAGAGTTGGAGTCTCATTCAGGATTGTGCACTATCTTCTGAGGGAACTGAGTGCTTGTGGTTTTTATTCCTCACAGTTTCCCTTGTGGAGTTGGCCACAGTTATCTGCATTTTGTAACTAGGGAGTTGGAGACAAGCAAAAATAAGTAACTGTTCATATGCAGTCAAGGGCAAACATTAATAGTCTTTGATGGTTAATTGGATGTAGAATATGAAGAACTGGGAAGACTCAGATATGATTCTTGGGTTTCAACTGTGCATGGTTTCAATGAGACAGAGTAACTAGGATAATATGAGAAAAAAATGTTTCTGTTTTAAACATATGGAGTTTGCAGCAGCATGGACCGTCCACTTGGGAAAGGCCTATTGTAGAACGGCATTCCTGCTTCAGAGAAGGTGCAGAGTTGCTTTTTAAATAAGCAATTCGAAGACTAGATTTGGACAATTCCCAGGCCGGGTCAGAAAGAGGAAAAAGGGTAACGGGAGCCTGGAAGGCTCAACCTTATTTGAGGTTATCTAGTATTCATCATTCAAACTGTGGGTTTCCTTATTCATGTTTCAGGAGAAGAAACCGTGGCAATAACAGAAAGAAAATGAACTTGGCGATGCTTTCTCAGAAACATGATAGAGTCATATAGAAAGATACAGATGGAAATAGAGATATGGAAACAGAAGGAGAAATATCTGACATATATATACAGACATTTAAATATTGATATGAATAGGGGGCCATAAGAAATGTTTTTATGAAAAGTTAACCCAGAATTCAAAGGTTTAACCTTTCCTCACCAAGCCCAAACTGCATCTCTATTACTTAGAAGATTTTGCCTTAAGGCTGGGCGTGGTGGCTCACGCCTGTAATCCTCGCATTCTGGAGGGTGAGGCGTGTGGATCTCTTGAGCTCACAAGACCAGCCTGAGCAAGAGTGAGATCCCGTCTCTAAAAAATAGGAAGGCATCATGGTAGGTGCCTGTAGTCCCAGCTACTTGGGAGGCTGAGGCAAGAGTATCACTTGAGCCCAAGAGTTTGAAGTTGCTGTGAACTATGGTGCCACAGCACTGAACCCAGGGTGACAAAGTGAGACTCTGTCTGAAAAAAAAAGAAGAATATTTTGCCTTAAAATTTGGTCTAAGAAAGCATCTTACAATTCATCATGTTATTTTTCCTGTTTATTTACCTCTTAATTGAGCATTTTATGCCATATAATTTAGCCAGTTTTAGTATTTTGTATCAGTCTTCACTCATCCTCCAAATTAAAAATAACTTGCAGTCAAGATTTGCGTCTTCAATTCCTTCAGTACAATTACTGCACAGTGATGAATTGATAACAGAGGCACAATTATTCATTGAAACATTTTTTGTTAGAACTTTTTCTGCAGTCTGGCACGAAGATAAACAAGTCACAAATAAAATGCTAGTCACAAAAGACCACATGTTGTCTGATTCTATTTATATGAGGTATCCAGACTTGGCAAATCTTTAGTGACATAAAGTAGATCAGTGATTGCCAAGGACTTAAAGGAGGATGCTAAGGGTTTGGGTAAGATGATAACTAAGGATAAAAAGGTTTTTGTGAGGCATGAAGGAAATGTTCTAAAATTGATTATGTTGATGGTTGCAGAATGCTGTGGATATACAAAAAGAAATGTATCACACACTTTAATGGAAGAATTGTATGGCATATGAATTATACGTCATTGAGGCTATTACCCCCAAAATAGCTTTTGTACATGTGAGGAATTTTGGATGCCATTGAGAGGAGGACCTCATTTTGTCTGACAGCATTTGAGGAAGTTCAATAACCATTTAATGGACTGAGCTTTGCCCACAGCTCTAAGCACCATCTTGCCCCTAGTCTCGAGAGTGATCAGCTTTCTCAGAGTTAGCTACTAATTCATGCATTCAAGGCCTGGTCACATGGGAGAGGAGCGTGCCCCCCAGCTGCTTGGAGCTCCCTGAAACATTTGCTTTACATTCAGACTGAAACCCAGAAGAACAGGAAATCAAGCTCTGACATGTGGGCATTTGGTGCCGTGGCCAGAACTTTCTTTCCTTCGAAGATTAATGAAGCACAAAGATGCCAGCTCTTTCCTTTCAACTCCCCACAATAATCAGCTCTCAGCAGCCTGCCAGTTTAATATTACTTCACTTCAATGCTCAGGAACGGTCACAGTTGGAAAGAGCCAAGAAAACTTGGTCCAAGAGTTTTTATGAAGAACAGCTTAACAACCCCTCTAGAACATTCCATAGGCAATATTACAAGCTTGCCTTTCTTTTTATATCTAGAGATAGGGAAAAGAGTAGGGGTGGGTGTCGGAATCATGAATCAAATTTCAAAGTCAATAAGTTGAACCTCCGCTAGGCCCTGGCTATTTTCTAAATTAATTGACCATCAAATTCTTACCCTCTACATCTGTGTTACATTAGAGATCATAAAACTATTTGGGGTTTTTTGCTACTTAAAGCACGAGCATAATGCTCTGAGAGGGCCTGTTCCTTTTCAAAAATTATTTTGAATTCATAAAAAGAAACGAGATTATCTTCTGTGTTTACACATTGCTGTTTCCCTTTAGGGAGCTCAAAGACTTTGTGTCATCTTGTCGGTCTTGATAAGGGAAAATAGAGACAGACTTTCTATATTAGCAGCTGCCTCTGTAGAACTTGGATTTTCTGCTAGATCTTTTGGTGTTTGCCAACTGTGGTACTTGATGAAATTTGTGAGAGTCCTGCATTCCTTCAGCCCACTTATTAACTCATTTGTTTATTTATTCAACAAGTACCTATATAGTATAGTAAACACTAGATGGACGCTAGTCATATCAACCAAAGATGAAACTCTGCCCACAGAGAATTACAGGCTCATGCAAGAAACAGGAAATCTAGCAGTAAATAAAGTAACTATTGGAGATCAGCAATCCAGTGCTGTGAGAGCAGATAAAAGAGGGGTGAAGGCCATATACTTTGCATAGGATGAAGCCAAACAAAGGCCTCTTGGAGGAGGTGGTAAATGAGCTGAAATCAGAAGACTAGAAGTCAGCCATACAGGGAAAGAGTCAGGGAAATGTGCTCCAGACATGGGGGCAGCTAGTTCAAAGGAAGAGAAGTGTTTAACAGTTTTAAGGGACATGCAGAAGGCCAGTGTGGCCCGATAGTCAGTTAGAGGAAGAGTGACAAACAGGAATATTGATGGTGCCCCACATGTGGTGGGCACTGTGCTGGAAGCAGGCAAGAATGACTCTGGCTGTCTGTATTGACTCAAGCTTCTTGATTGTTTACCATGGAACCATACACTAGGCTAAGTTGTTCATGCGCTTTCTTTCCCTCACTCCAGACTTACAAGATAGGCATCATTATTATCACCCACACTTTACAAATGAAAGCAGGTGAACTGACTTCTTAATACCTACACCTAACAACATAGGTCAGGGAATGGGGTTTTGAACATAGTCACATGGATGCTGGAGTCCAGGCACTTAGACAATCTGCTGTGGTACCATCTCATGATTATATAGCAAAAAGGGGAGTGGAGGGAGCTGGAAGTAAATAAGTAATTAGCATATCAAGTCTTGGCTCCAGAAAATCAAAAGATTCAGGGGTCCTCAAACTTTTTCAACAAGGGGCCAGTTCACTGTCCCTCAGACTGTTGGAGGGCCAGACTATAGTTTAAAAAAAAAAAAACTGTGAACAAATGCCTATGCACACTGCACGTATCTTATTTTGAATTAAAAAAACAAATATAATCGCACCGCCTCATGTGGCCCACAGGCCCTAGTTTGAGAACCCCTGATAGAGCATCTGGGCAAAGTTAAGAGTTCAGGTGTGCCCTGCTGGGGGAATCAATCAGATGGAGAGGTTAAGATGGGGCCAATGCTTTAAGAGGGAGACAAGAGGCTTTCTAAGAGCAGGTGTTGCTCCAAGGACCCAAGAAATTCTGCACTACTAGAACTCAGGGAATGGGAAGTGGCTGGGACTTGTTGAGAGGAGATGCTGGAGCAACAGACAGGTTCAAAGCCATAAAGATCTGACTCCACTTTCTGACTTCTATCCTACCCACATCACCCCAATAACAAGGTTGTTATGAGTGTCAAAGTCAAAAGCAATATCCTTTTTTTTTATGTTTGGATGCAGATCAAGGGAAATCAATGGAGAAAAAATTTCAAAGTGATATAATGATGGCTACCCTATCACCCCAGTATGTCATACTTTTGAGCAGACAAAAAAACACAGAATATCCAAGTCTCCATCGAATCTAGGGAGCCACACACTGACTCTCTGAATTAGGCAGGGGCTATTTCAAGGGTATGTAACTCTGTGTTAAGTAAGCAGAAGCAAGTCTATTCCTGAATCTGCCTTCTTCAGTTCAGAGGTCTTGAATTTGAGTTCTTGGTGAAACTGCCTTTTTTTCTAAAAATAATGCTAAGTTTAGCTCAAAGGTCAAAGAAGGAAATGTCAAGTTGGAACCGCCTTGGAACGTTCTAGGAGTCAATCTCTCTCTTTATTGTGGTAGAAGCCTGTGGCTATTTTCTCTTCTTACTTCACTGTGCTCTGGTTTGGTCCCAGGAATACGCCTTTTGAGGACTGGCTGGACCAGCAAGCCCGACTCTTACAATGGCTCCCTCTGTGTAACACATTCCGACCTAGCAGCCAGGACTCAGGATATCCCAGGGCTCTGGGGAAGCTCACCCCATGGACCCGCAGTGAATGTCCACCTAGAATCCAATTATCATGAGAAAAACAGACAGACCATCAAATTCAGACAGTGATTCATCCACTGCAGATTTCTCCTATTCTTTAAGACACCTTTTTCCCCTTATTACAGAAGTGAAACTTATTTATTGCTAAAAAATTTATAAAACACAGAAAGATAAAAAATCAAATAAAAATCACCCATGATTCTATTATACTTTTTATAATTGGGGATAACCCCCTTTAGTTACTTTTCTTGAACTGTAAAATATATTTATTTTCTCTTTTATAGAAATACATATTGCTTAGATAAATACGTTATTATAAAAATCATATAATAGTCACGATCACATTGCATATATGTTATGAGTCCATTGACCACTACTCTAACAGGGGTCATGAGGCTTTCTTAATCCTTGGTAAGGGTCCTTCCCATGTGCAGAGGACTAATTCTTTGTTGGTTGTCTATGTTCCACACATTTTCCCATTTTCCAAATTTATAATTGGCCCTTTATTAATTAATCTTTCTTTTTAAAAGGAAAATGGTTTTAATTTTTTTAATTTATAGTAATCCAAGGTCTACTACATTTTCCTTTATGATTAATTCCAGTGAGATTATCTCTAGAAAACTCTTCACCCACCCAAAAATTATATAAATAACCCCCCCTGTGTTTTTTTGGTAAAAGTTTCATGATTTTTTTCTGTATGTATATCATTAATGCCTCTAAAATGTGTGGTAGTAAAGGTATTAAGAAGGAATCTAGCTTGGTATTTTTTAACTAAATGTCATTTATTGACAAATCCATCCTCTTCTCATTGAATTAAAATATGGCCTTTATTATGTAATAATTTTATATTCTGATACTGTTTCTGGACTTTATATGGAGTGCCACTGAGTGGTCACTGTTTGCACCACACTGTACCTCACTATTTTAATGTATGCTATATATATTTTTTTTAACTTACAGGGAAAAGCCTTCCTAACTGCTTATTTTTTAAAAGTTATTCTAAGTGTGGGTGTGTGTGGTGGCTCACACAAGTATAATCTTGGCATTCTGGGAGGCCTAAGCAGGAGGATCCCTTGAGCTCAAGAGTTTGAGACTAGCCTGAGCAAGAGCAAGAGAAAAAATTAGCCTGGCATGGTGGTGGGTGCCTGTAGTCCCAGCTACACGGGAGACTGAGGCAAGGGTATCAATTGAGCCCAGGAGTTTGAGGTTGCTGGAGTAAGCTGATGCCATGGCACTCTAGCCTGGGCAACAGAGTGAGACTTTGTCTCAAACAAACAAACAAACAAACAAAAACAGATCAGTGTTATCGTAAGTGTTCTTTTGTTCAAAATTAACTTTGGAATCATGATGAAAATTCCAAGTAAAATCCCCTTCAAGGAATTTTCTGGAAATGAATGGAATCAGAGATGAAGGCAGAAGCAGCTGTGGGACCCTGTCTCTCTCTCTCTCTCTGATATTCCTACACTGCTGGCTCCCCTTTCCCTTCCTGCAGCACCTCACTGTGGCCATCCCGGCCTCATTACATCTGTGTTCTTGCACTACAGACCCTTCTGTCAGCTGGTTCAGTTTCTTAGTGTTTTTCAGTTGTCTTTCTAAAAGCTCAGCCCATCTGTGTGTGCAAGGACATAGATTGGTGGCCAGTAGCTGGAGTGCTTCCCTTGTGTCAGGTACCTTCCCCTTCCCCAAAACTCTTGTGAGAGTTACCAGTGATAAAGCACAGCTCTTTATACACCAGTGACTTTGGGCAGCAGAGATTTTCTTAGAGGACTGAGAGAGGAACACTCTCTATACACATACAGTGTGGACACTTGGACACTTACCTAGATCATAAATGCAAGTAGAATAAATAGTATGTAAACCTATATTTTCAGTATGACTCCAATTTTTAAATGTATAATTTTTAAGCATATGTATAATTATAACAGCATCTATTGAGTCCTTAAAATCGGCAAAACACAATGTTAAGTATTTCATAATGATGGTCTTATTAAATTGTTCTCAGTCACAGGGTAAATATTATTCTCACCATTTTACAACTGGAAGAACTGAGGCTCAGAGAAATTAAATAAAACTTGTTCAAACTCAAAAGTTTAATGTCAAAGTCAGACGCAGAACCAAGCTCACATTGTCTTCAAAGCCAAGACACTTCAATATTAAACTCATACATCTTCAGAAGGACTGGAAGAAACTAAAAGAAATACTGAGGAGGTCTTCTTGTGGTCAGTGGAATTAGGAATGACAGGATTTTCACAGGGAGAGTCTAGTGTCTAAGGGCATGACCTTTAGAATGTGACCTGCAGAATTTAACTATTGGCAGCACTGTTTAGTTGCTGTGTATTTGGGGCAAGTCACTTAACCTCTCTAAGCCTCACCTCCCTTTACTGTAGATTGGTTGTAAGAATTAAATGGTATGCAGGCGGCACCTGTGGCTCAGTGGGTAGGCCACTGGCCCCATATGCCGAGGGTAGTGGGTTCAAACCTAGCCCCGACCAAACTGCAACAAAAAATAGCCAGGCGTTGTGGTGGGCATCTGTAGTCCCAGATACTTGGGAGACTGAGACAAGAGAATCGCCTAAGCCCAGGAGTTGGAGGTGGCTGTGAGCTGTGATGCCATAGCACTCTACAAGGGTGACAAAGTGAGACTCTGTCTCAAAAAAAAAAAAAAAATTGGTATGCGTTAGTTTCATATATATCAAATCATGACATTGTACCCCATAAGTGTATCCAGTTATGATTTTAATTAAAAATTAAATTAAAAAATAAATTAATTTTAAAAAATTTTAAAGAATTAAATTAAAAGGGAATCACAGTGCACTGTCACTGAGTAAATTCAACAAATAGTAGGTAATATTTTAATTTTTTTTCAGTGTTTTTCATAACTTCTCAATTAGCACATGTTATCTTTACTTGAGGGTGAAGATAGGGGTTAGTTTTCTTTTTGTCTTTAATAGTGAATATGTGTACATTGAGTGGCAATATGGAGTTACTTTAAGCAGTATCCCAGTTTCTCTGATAACTAATTGTGTGTGTGTTTAAGAAAGCTAGCAAGATTTTCTTTTTCTTTCTTTTCTTTTGTTTTCTGTTTTTTTTTTTTTTTTTTTTTTTGAGACAGAGTCTAAACTGTTGCTCTGGGTAGAGTGCTGCGGCATCACAGCTAAGAGAAACCTCAAACTCTTGGGCCCAAGCAATTCTCTTGCCTCAGCCTCCCAAGTAGCTGGGACTTCAGGCACCTGCCACACAGCCAGCTATTTTTTGGCCCAGGCTGAATTTGAACCTGCCAGCTCCAGTGTATGTGACTAGCACCCTAGCCACCTGAGTTACAAGCACCAAGCCAAGATTTTCATTTGTAATTAAAAGCCCAGAAGTTCAAGAGCTGATGTTTTATATTCAGGTAAACTAACCAGAGCCAGCTGGGAACCACTTCGTCTAGTGCAATGCTTTCATCAGACTCACCCAGGCACTCTTTGAATGTGGACCACCATTGTACGTCCTTCAAATGTCCTCTATGACAGTGTCTTTCAGTGAATTCTTCAACCACTGGCACCAAAGTCTTTTGTTCACAATGCAAATTCCTCTCAATGCAAATTCCTGAATCTCATCTGCTAAGTCAGAATCTCAGGGGATGGGCTCTAGGAAACATTTTTTTCTTTCCTAAATTTGTTCCTCTGGCCTGTCTGACACATGCTAACATTTGTGAGTCATCATCGCAGGAGACTTGAGAGTGATGAGGGAAAATGGGAGGTGGGTTTTAATACCAGCTCTGACTCCACTTAGTTGTGTATCCTTGAGAAAGGCTCTCGAGTCACCCAATCGGCATCATCTGGCTCATGAATCCAAAGCCTTTTAGCGTTTCTTCCAGGAATATTACTCTTTCTACCTGTGTATAATGTATGGTACACAGAACGGTGGGTACATGCTCCATGGAGATGGAACTGGAATAAGAATTCATTCACCAAGGTTTATTGAGTATTTCAGCCAACAATGAGCACAGCTAAGGTTGGAGTGGCAATGAGATAGCATTCCAGACCCAGATCATCAGCTTCTCATTGGAGAGTAGCTAAAGGCAAGTTAAGCATAAAGATAGCTAATAGCCCTGAGAATCAGGATAGAATGTTTTTATTTTTTTAAGTAGGCAACCAGTGGTCATTGGGAGCTGATGACCAGAGGAATGGCATAATGGAAGTGCTGTTTTGGATGTCAGGAAATGTATGAGAGTTGTGGCAGAATGGCCAGTTAGAAGGTTCCTAGAAAGTCCTGGGAGGGGAGGGGGACATGATAAGGACATAAATCAGACTGAAATGATTAAAAAATTAAAAACTTCAGAAAAGAAAAAGAGCTTAGAAGTCATCGCTTCCATCTTTACAACAAGAAAAACGTGCCCAAATCAAAAATCAACCACTTCCCATGGATTTTTATGGACTTTTCAGAGAGCTGAGATCACAGAGCAAATTCCTGAATCTTAAGAGATTGGTACATTGAGAGAGTCACAACCAGAGATCCACTTGCACAGAGCAAAAGATGCTAGAGCTAACTATAAAGTGGTAGGAACACTTAAATGGTAAATAGGAGGATATTCTGGAAGCAGACAATGATCTAGCCTAATAGTTGAAAAAAACTTTTCAATACCACACTTTTAGGAGTGCAGGGACAGGTTAGTATCTGCAGGAATCCCATTAAGTTCTCATGAGAAAGAACAAAAAATTCTCTCCTCATCACTCAGGCAAGAAGAGAGGAGGGGTAACCACAGTGAAACAAGCCCAGAGCATTCTGTAAAATGAAAATCTACACTCCAGGGAAAAGACTTTAGCAGAGCCTTATCCCACCTGGGAGATGGGAATTCCCTCCACTCTAGCCCATCTTAGTGCCACCACCTGCCCTGGGCTCCAGTATAATCACAGTGCATTACAGCTGCCAGAGCTGCCAGACACAGACATTTTCAGAATAAATGTTCTTAGAAAAGCCCAAAGTCAACAGGAAAACAAGAATGCTCAAAGAATTTGAAACTTCTCACTTACGGTACATTTTACAAGGGTACATGTTAAATTGACTAAGTGTAGAGTATAAATGTCTTAACACAATAACTAAGAAAATGCAGTGAAGGCTATGTTAACTAGTTTTATGAAAATATTTCAAATGGTATATAAAACCAGCACATTGTGCCCCATGATTGCATTAATGTACATGGCTATGATTTAATAAAAAATAAATAAATAAAAAAGAATTTGAACTCTGTAACCTATAGCTATAGCAAACAATAAAAATATCACATTATCTAGCCAGATTAGCTTAAAGCTTTACACTAAAATCTTATTTACTTCTGTTTCTATTAACTGATACATCATGTCTGATTTTCACCAAAAATTACATGACAAAAAAAAGTGGGAAAAAATAACAAGCTGAAGATATAATTCAAATACAAGAATCAGATTAAAATAGAGGAAATAAACTTTGAATTATCAAACTGGGATTTAAAATAACTATGATAAATATGTTAATGGCTGTAAAGGAAATTAACAGGTAACAAGAAGGAACAGATACCTAAGTAAATAGAGAGAGACTTTAAGAAAGAATCAGGATTCTGGAAATCAAAAACATTATAAAAACTCCTAAAATAATTTCACTTTAAAGCAATAATAGTGACAATGTATTGGGCAATTATAGCACATAGATAAATAAAATGAATGACAGCATGTGATAAGAGACAGGAGGGAAGAAATGGGAATACTTTATTATAAAGTACCTATACCACATGTGAAGTGATAGGATGTTATTTAAGGGTATATTTAGTTGTGAATGTATTTTACAAACTCTAGAACAATCAATAAAATTTCTTTTATGATAAGTGTAATTCATATACTAAGGGAAGAGATAAGATGAAATTACACAAATTGTTTTATTAAAAGCAGAGACAGCAGAAAGGGAAGAAAAAGAAGAAAGGAAAGAACAAATACAATGAATAGAAAACTAGAAAACTGTTGTAAACACACTATATATTAAGCCAAGTATGCCGAAAATTACTTTAAATGTGAATGGTCTAAATATATCATTTAAAAGACAGAGATTGTCAGAGTAGATAAAAAAGATGGAAATATACACTGTTTCTGAAAAAACTGCTTTAAATATGAAGAGAAGCACAGATTAAAAGTAAAGAAATAGAGAAACATACATCATGCTAATACCAATAAAATGAAACTTGAGGTGGGTATATTAATTTCAGGCAAAGCAGATTTCAGAGCAAAGAAAATTATTAGGGATAAAAAGAAGCCGTATGTAGTGATAAAGGGGTCCATTCTCCAAGAAGACTTACACACATTAACCCTAAGCACGTATAGCCCTAACAAAAAAATAACAAATATGTGAGGCTAAACTGCAGTTAAAATACACAAATCACTACTGTAGTTGAAGACTTCAACATTTTTTAAATTAATTAATAGATAGGGCATAAAATCAGTAAGGATATGTTTGACCTGGAAGCACTACCAATCAAATTGATATAATGGACATTTAGAGATTATTCCATTTCAGAACTGCAGAATATATGTTCTTCTCTAGTTCACATGGAATATTCACTAAAAAAGACCAAATTCGAGGCCATAACACACACCTTAACAAATTTTAAAAAATAGGAATAGTACAATATATGCATGCTGTCACACCATAATGAACTTAAACCAAGAATCACAAATAGAAAGATAGCAGTAAGATCCCCCAATTTTTGTAGATTACATAATATGTAAAAAATAATAACACATAGGTCAAAGACAAACTTTTTATATAAATTTTAAAAATAGGCGGCTCCTGTGGCTCAAGGAGTGGGGCGCCAGTCCCATATGCTGGAGGTGGCGGATTCAAACCTAGCCCCGGCCAAAAACCAAAAAAAATAAAAAAATAAAAATAAATAAATTTTAAAAATACTTTTAACCAAATAAAAATGAAAATACAGCTTATCAAAACCTGTGATATTCACAAAAACTAGTGTGCAGAGGGAAATTTATCGCATTAAATGCATATACCAGAAAAGAAGAAAGATTCAAAATCAATAATCCAATGTTCCACCCTAGGAATCTAGAGAAATAAGAGCAATTTAAGCCCAATGTGAGGAGGGAGAACAAAAAGAATAAAAATTAGATTAGAAGCAAATAAAATTGAAAACAGGAAAACAATAAAGAAAACCAATTAAACCAAAAGCTGATTTTTTGAATACAGCCTTGGTTAAAAAAAAAGAAAAAAGAAGAAAGAAAGTACAAATGATTAACGTCAAAAATGAAAGAGGAGTCATTTTTACTGATTCCCATGGACAAAAATTTTTAAGATTCTAATTTTAGGGAATGATTTTATCTATTAAGTGAGGGAGAAGAAAGAGCCAGGGCGACTGGCAAGATGGCTGTCCTATCAACAGCTGAATGACCTGGATGTAAGACTGAGACAGCTTTCAGAAGAACGTGTCCTACTTCAGGAAAGTGGGGAAACACTATCAGATCAGCAGCAAATGGATGCATGAGAAGAGAAGGGGCTGGAGAAACCAGGTCCAGGACTGGAGGGAGCAATCCAAACAGAGGCTCAGCAGCCCCCCGTCGGAGACAGAGCCACTGGTGCAGTTCATTTGATAACTTCCAAAATGAAAGTGGCAGGTGCTTCACAGAGGATTGGAAGCAGGCTTCCCTATACCTTCAAATCACGGCAAATACACAAAGTATGTGAACTTGCTGTCTAGGTGCAGATTTAAGGGCATCTCCCAGGAAACAAAAGCCTGACTTTGGGGCCCTGCTGTGTAAAAATTCTATCAGTGGCCACCTCAGCCAGTAAAATTGGGTATGCCAAGGAATTGATCTCAGGATCCAAAAGAACTCCCCATGTGGATGGGTCACAGCTGCAGAAACGTCTTAAAAATACGTCACCTCCCTGGATGACATGGTACCACCTCACGCCGCTGACCCAGCAGAGGAGCACTCTTCCCCTGGGCATGAGGAGTTGGAAGTGTCGGGGAATATGCTGGTCCTCTGTCACACTCAAAACAAGGCTGCGTGGAGGAACAGGAGGCAAAATATCCCAGTGGTGTGGACAGGCAGAACCAGAACACAAATGGAGTCTGGGTGGTGGCTGATGCCTGTAATCCTAGCAGTCTGGGAGGTGCATTGCCTGAGCTCAGGAGTTCAAGACCAGCCTGAGCAAGAGTGAAACCCCATCTCCACTAAAAATAGAAAATCTAGCGGGGGTGTTGTGGCAGGGGCCTATAGTCCCAGCTACTCCAAAGGCTGAGGCAAGAGGATTGCTGGAGCCCAGGAGTCTGAGGTTGCTGTGAGCTATGAGACTAGAGTAAGACTCTGTCAAAAAAAAAAAAAAAAGAAGAAGAAGAAAATCACACAAATGGGAGGAAGACTCCTAAATACTTCTTCATGCCACAAGCAAGAAGCAAGAAGTAGGTTCCAGACCCTGGCTTCAAGCAGTTTAGCTATTATTATATTATTCATTTTAAAGATTAGGAAACAGATCAGAGTGTAGTTAGTGTAGCTAATAAAGTCATGTAACTATTAAGTGATAGAGCTGGTTAAGATGTTCTGAAACGAATTTGAATTCTCTGATCTATCATCATATGAACTTCCCACTATTAATTCTTGGTGCCTAATCATCTTTGTTAGCTGCCATTTTCCCCAGCACCAAGTTCCTTCATCCAGCAAGCAGAAAATGACACTCATTTCTGGTCAGCCTAACTTCTCTGGAGTTGTTTCTTCCTAAAATGAGAATAATAATAACAATGTCAACATTAGCAGTTGGAAATATGACACCTTATTCATTAAATTAATTTTAAGTGAAGAGTACTTTTTGGAACCTAAAAGGCCATACATATATTTGGGTAAAAGATTTCATAAAGGTGCGTGTCTATGAGAGATATATGTAGTAAAGTGATAGCCATAAACTCCCCCTAGAAGAAAAGTTAAAGTTTATGGAGAGAAAATAAAGAAGCAAATAAGTCATTCAAGCTAGGGGTTAGGAAAAATCTGGGTTGTATATCATAGGGAATCTAAAGGAATAACAGTCTCAAGAAAGCATGGAAACTCAATATTGAAAAAACAATAACAAAAAGAAATAGAAAGCTCAATGAAAACAAAGTAACTAAAGTGGCTAGAAGGAGACCATTAGTCATCTTGATGAGAGAATTATCAAGGAAGTTGTTGGAATGGACCCCAGACTTCAGGAAGTCAAGGTTAGCTCAGGTGTGTTTAGCAGACGGCATGGATGGTAGAAAACGTGAAGCCTGGACCACACACTATCTGCCTAAGTATCTGAGCAATCAAAGGAAGAAACAGTAGTAGCAAAGGGAAGTAACAGTTTTCTTTATAGCTGATGAGGTCGGTGCAGGAAGAGAGTAGAGATGGAAAAAACAAATGGATTTAGCGCTGGAAGCAAAGCTCCTGGATGCTGAGAATGAATGGGATCCTGGGCTGGACTGCGGGTATGAGACAATCATCTAGAGACAGAGCTGTGTTATGATGGAGAATGAGATGGATAAAGTTACAAAGATGGTTTCTCTTACTAGATGAAACTTCAAGTCAGATTTCCCATTGGGTAAATATTTCAGGAGTAAGCTATATACCAGGTTGACCAGGGTCTCAAACTCAAATACCTTCCAGTTAGGAAGGTGACAGTATGAGTGACAGGCAATTACTTAAGACATTTGTTCTTTTTACAAACGAATGCACTTTCCTATATTTTCCTTGAAGCATGTGGCCTTTTTAGTTTATCTTCCACTTTCTCAATTTTGATGAAGACACGGTCAGAGAGGAGGCTTTCCCTTTGGTGGGAAAACCAGTGCTTAATATGTGCACTGACCCTTGGTCTCAGACTCGGGGTAAAACACTGTGTCGGAGGAGAGGTGGAATGCATATCCCAGAGAGTATGGTCATTGACCACTTCCTACACAGTGTTGTCACCTAAGCGTACGGCTCAGGAACTGTCAGACATTTTAAAACGTGCCAGAATGCTAGACGTTTATGTGAAATATCCTGATTTCTGTATTTTGGCTCAATTGGAAAAACAAGGCTAGGTAGGCCATCTGGGGCCCAGACTTTTCTATGCATCGATCTGCATCCCCTGTTGTGTACATTTGACTGAACCTGTCACAGACCTAGAAAACAGCTTCTGATACCTGAAAGTCGGAGTTATTTGTGGTTTGCTTTGGTTGCACTGATTAAAGGGAAAGAAGGAAATAAGCATCCTTTTAAGCCAAGTGAGCTGTTTGGGATTAACGGTGTACCAGGACCATTGCTATTGGGAAAACAAAGCAGGAGGCTTAAGCTAAATGGAGTCTGTAACAATCGAGCAGTGGTTGGTTTGATTTTGATAATAGGAGGCATGGTAATGGCTTGATTTTGATAATACAAGGAGGCATTCTACTGGCTGAGCTATGGTTCACCTGACCCGCTATGGCAGAACTATAAGTATGTGGTAATCCAGCAATAGGGTCTTGGTAAAATGAATTATGGTGAAATGCTTTGCAGACATTAACACATAGTGATTTAGAGAAAAGCTGAATTTATTTCGAAAGTTTGCCACTCTATGTTGGTTATTATTCCAGCTGATATTATCAAAATTCTAAGTTCTAAAACAGATTAAAATACTACATACATGATTTCATGTATTCATAAATTGTTTCTTTTTATTTCGTTTTCTTAAATGAGAGCCTCTTTTTCCCAGTATTGTGTTGTTTAGGTTCTAGAGTAACATAAATTAATGCTATAGGATGCTGTTACGCCAGATTGCAGAATTTTAGGAGATTTGTGATTGTTTGTTTCATGATGTCACTTATGACAAGGGACTTGAGAAACATCCTCATGTATTCTTATTTCAGACATTACACAAAGATCCTCCCCAAACCTTAAGTTATAATACCTTTTCAACTTCCCTCCCTTCAATTCCATCTTTCCTGCTTTTATGGTGAATACTATTATTTTTGTTTTCCATGATAGCAGACTCTTAACCAGCCCTGGGATGCTTAGAAAAAAGTCAACATTTCTAGTCTTTCTTGGCAACTGGGGTAATATGTAACTAAGTTTTGGCTAGTGTGATATAAGAAGGAGGCAGCTTTGGCACATCTTCCCTTTGGGACCCTTGTCCCGTGGCCTGTGCCATCTTCCCCTACTGTGCTCTGTCCCAACTGCTCCTGCCTAGTAGGTAGATGCTACCATCTTGGATCCGAAGAATGAAACTACTCTTTGGGGATGGCAAAGTGTTATCTGGAATTAGAAGCTGAGGGTGTTTTAGTACATGGCTTCCATTCTCCCTGGGCTATATGTTTAGAGCTGAATTCCACCATAAGTAATATAAGTTCCTACCTCACTCAACCAATAAATGCACCTGATGTGTGTGTTGAGGTGAGACAGCTGATGAACTACAACTCCAGCTTCACCATTTGTCTAAAGAAGTCTAATCTCATCCTTTACTATTTTGTCCAATCCATAACCAAATTCCTTTATACCTTGAATTAAATCTCTAAAAGATTAAGCTGATATATGGAATGAGTAAGAATGTCTGCTCTCTAATTTTTCATCAAAACTGTGTTTGTAGTTTTAAGAACCAAAATTATGATGCAACTGGAAACAGGCAATTGTCTTTACATGACCCTATTTACCTTCATTTAAAAAAATATATTTGAGCTTTTTATGACTTTATTCCATAAAAATATGAAGATCATCATATTTCCTCAAAACCCATGTGGAATTTTTTATTGTCATTTTATTAAATTTATACCAACTTGAAGAGAATCTATCATTTTCCTATAATAAACCTTCCCTTGCAAGAAAATATTTTTATGTACTTAGTCAATTTAGTTTTCCTGTCATAATTTTAGAGACTAGACATTTTAAATTAATTCCTGGATATTTTTATAAATGGTGTTGCAATTGAAATGCCTATTTATTACTTGGTATTTTGATTCTTAACACTTCTTAATATACTAAACAAACATTTGAAGGAAAGCAAGGCTGACTGGATTGTAAACTCACAAATTTCTAAAAAATCATTGCTACTGCCAGAAGTAAAAGTTGCACTGTAAGTGTTTCAGTAATTTTGCATATGATAAAAATTTTGAAATAGGAAATTTTCATTTAGGATGGAGTAAAACACACATTCCCATATGTGTCTTTTGAAGGCTTTGTCTTGTTTTGCTAGCAGTTCATTTGTTCATATCAAATTACTGATCTGGAAATCTCGACATTTCCATTCCCTTGTACAAAATTGGGAAAGACTTGTGAGATTAAAAAATGTTTAGAATTATTTAATTCCTTCCTCTCATTTTCTGCACAATGAAATAAATAGGCCAAGAAGGTAATGTGGCTTGGCCAATATCACTTTATTTTTTTCTTAATAAGAACATCAGATAAATATAGTAAGAGTGGAAAAGCATAAAGAAAAATAATTTATTGTCCAAAAACATGAGTTTGAATCTTGGCTTCCCACACACAAAATGAGTAGCTGTGGCCTCACTCACAGCTCACTTGCCTGGTCAGTAAAAGTTGTGGACCATGACATCAAACTTGCAAAGTGATTGTGAGGGTTAAATAACAAATTGCATCAAACACTCTCAGGGATGAGCATATGACACTTGTATTTTTTTTTTTTTTGGAGATAGTCTCACTATTTTGCCCTTGGTAGAGTGCGTGGCATCACAGCTCACAGCAACCTCCAACTCTAGGGCTTAAGTGATTCTCTCACCTCAGCCTCCCAAGTAGCTGGGACTACAGGTGCCTGCCACAACACCCGGCTATTTTTTGTTGCAGTTGTCCTTGTTGTTTAGCTGGCCTGGGCTGGGTTCGAACCCACCAGCCTTGGTGCATGTGGCTGACCTGTAACCACTGTGCAATGGGCACCCAGCTGACACTGTGTAGGTTTCAAAAATGCCCCTCGACATCCCCTCTATCTGAGAATAGGAGAGCTTCTGCCACCAGGCACAAAAGGGAGCTCTGCATAAAGCCAAGGTGATTACATTATTCCAACAGCCACAGGAAAAATCGAGAAAATATTCTTTATCTAAATAATTACTTGAAATACAATAATAATATTGCCCCATATATTGGGCCAGGAGCAGTGGCTCAGACCTGTCATCCCAACACTCTGGGAGGCTGAAGTGAAAAGATTGCTTGAAGTCAGGAGTTTAAGACCAGCCTGAGCAAGAGCAGAACCCCCATCTACTAAAAATAGAAAAACTTAGCTAGGCATGGTGGATGCCTGTAATCCCAACTCCTTGGAAGGTGGAGGCAGGAAGATCACTTGAGACTGGAGTGAGCCATGATGACCCCACTGCACTCTCTACCCAAAGCTATAGAGTGAGACCCTGTCTCAAAACAAAAAAATATAAAATGAAAAAGAAAGAAAAAGCAAGAAAGAAGGAAGGAAGAAAAGAAGGAAGGAAGGAAAGGTTGTTCCATATATGCAAAAGACTTTTGAGCCCATAGCCCTTAGCTGATTAATAACGGATATGCTGGGATTGCTGTGAAGATTCCCATGGGATTTGGAGCTTGTTTTCAACTGAGGAATCACAAGGCATCTCTAATGTGGGTGGCTTTAGTGACTTGGGTTTGGAGCCATTTTAATATTTAGTAACCATGAGGGAGAATTTGTTTCATTATTTTTTTCAGGCCAGTCACTGAAAAGTGATTGTGCCTTCCTAACTTTTATCTCCGGTGGTCCAGGTGCCCCTCAGTGTTCTCTCTTTACCAGGCACCATTCCCTAAAAATCTCTTCCATGGATCTTGTGTTTCTTTCCAGGTGTCCCCTCCTGGAGGGACACAGAACTCTTGTGCATGCTGCATGAAAGATTGTGTCCTGGGAGGCAGGGACGCAGACACATGCCAGGTCCAGAAAAGTATAGCATCCGGCCGACTCTTAAATAATCAATTCCGACAATTACAGACGGAGTAGGATTTACACTCAGGGAGTGTCAGTCAGGGAATGTCTCTGTGTAATATCAGGGAGGTTCACAGTGCTCACCTAGGAACTTCATATGTACTTATTTAAAAAGGCTGATTACGTTTACGTTTGTTTATGCATGTCCATATGATAGTGTTACTTCTCTGTATGTTGTAGCTGTGTCCGATTATTCCTGGAATAGCCTTATTTTGCTGGTTATATACACACTAAAAGGAATTTACTACTCAAATATACAATGTTACAAAAGAGTTCTTTAAAAATGTTTCATTGTTTTTTACATGTGGTCAGGAAATAAAAAATCATCACACTAAGCCTTATCTTGGAGTTAACTGAACTAGGAAGGTGCTGATACCAGCAAAGCATGAAGGAAGTAGGTGTGCTCATGCTGTGCCGCCTTAACACTGACAAGACAAAATCACACGTTTTGTTAAACCTTTGGGTAATATTTTTACTTCTTACCACATTAAGTATTAACTTTTTCATGTAAGTTTGCTTTCTATTCTACTTAAGAATATTAGTTAGCCAGTATGGGTTCTTTTATAAAATTTCTTCTTCATCTGATAACAGCTTTGTGACCGTATTCACCTCCATGCATGCATCCAAACGTAAGTATAAAAACACTATAAAAATCACAAAAGGAAAAGTGGATATATGTATAACTGGAAAAACTGACATTTCATTGTCTAAAACAACACCAAAAATACTTAAAATATAAGTTGGAACAAAATCAAAGTTAATAAATCAACGATCTATTAAAGCACCAGTAAAAACTATTATCCTGAAAGAAACATGGAAAAAAATACAAATGGAAAACTAACAGATGAAGAAACACGAGTGAGGAGTAAGCATTGGTCAGACTGGGTAGTAATGGAATTATGGACAGTGAGGCAGAAAATAAATCAAATAATTAGAAATTAAAACACGATTCTGTTTCTTATTAGAAGAAAAACTTTAAACAATTCAAATTTAACGGAATCCAATTGAACAAAGAACAATTCTCCATTTGGACAGCCCTGAGAGCCAGAAAAAGTACAGAGAGCTCACTTCCAACAAGTGGGCAGGCATTTAAAATGTTCATTTTTTGGTGCAATTTTATACCAGCGTCCCCCTTTATAACTTTTATAGTGACTTTATGTTTGTTATAGTCAGATGCATGAATGGAGGTGAATTTATGGACAGAACATGGAAATGAGATACAGAAACAGCTTGAGTGGTAACAGCTTCCTGACTTGAACCTGGTCCTTGTGCAGCTTTGATTGGCTGAACCTTGGCAGCTGTGACTAGCTGAGATCGTTCCTATGTTGGGCTTTCAGTTTGTTTATGCAACAAGTTAGGTCACAGTTTATTACACATGAACTCTAGGTACAGATGCATCCTCAGGACAGATTTAGTTTAACACTCTCATTCATCAGATTGATAAAAGTTGAAATATTTGGTAACATAACTTGCTAGTGATAATGTGAAAGTGGAATATACTCTATCTTGCAAGCAGGGATATAAAAGTGGGAAGCATTTTGTCAGTAGCTCGTACAAACCAAATGCATTCATCTTAGCGCAGATTCCACCTTAAGTAATTATCTTTAAGAAACTTTTGCACACAAACACAGAAGGTATGTACAAGGGTGTTCACTGAAGCATTGCTTGTAATAGTCAAACTGTAAAAACATTTTAGGATATTATAACATATGGCAGCTACAAGTGTCAAATGATATACACATGTGGAATATTATATAGCAATTAAAAGAAATTTTTAAAAAGAATATATTTCGTTTTTACATATGTAATGACAAGATCTAAAAAGCATATTGTGGAGCAAGGATGTGAATTTTAGAACATGGGTATAGTGTTTTATCATCTATATAAATTTAAAACAGACACAATAATAACATACTACTTGGAGTTCATGGTTACTATGGTTATAAAGCATAGCTGAATTTTATTTCAGTGTTTTATTTCTTCTATTAAAAACAGGCAGAGACACACAAATATGAAGACAGTAAAAAGATCAGTGGTTGCCAAGGGATTAAGGGAGGGAGGGATGAATAAATGGAACACAGAGAAATTTTATGGCAATGAAACTATAGCATATGATGTTCTAATGGTGGATAAATGTCATTATGCATCTGTCCAGATCCACAAACTGCACAACACCAGGAGCGAACCCTCACGTAAACTATGGACTTAGAGTGATAATGTGCAGCACAGGTTCATTAGTTGTGATCTCCCACTCTGGCAGGAGTGTGGATGATGGGGGGGCCTGCACAGCAGGGATGGGAATGGATAGGACATCTCTGGACCTTCTATTCTATTTTGCTGTGAACCTAAAACTCCTCTAAAAATTAAAGTCTTTTGAAATAGCAGATAGAAAAAAATGTTATAAAATGTTAATAATGCTCATTTCTAGGCATAGGGATGATTGTCTATTTTCTTTTTCTTTCAAGAAAGTGAAAGAAAAAAATTATTACCAAAAGTCAAGAAAGATAAATCAACCAAGGACATGAATAGGTCACCTGTGGAAGAGAAGTACAAGTGAAAAAATAGTCAACATCACCGTTAGCCAAGCAGTGCAAACTGAAACCCCCATTGGCACAGATTTTTGGTACCATGTACGGAACACAGTGCACTGCTGAAGACGCCTGCAGCACATAGCGGGAGGCCCCTTTTCCGTAATTGCCTTTTCAACTCCCCTCACCCTGGGGCAGCTAGAAGCTGTAGATTGAAAAAAGAAAAGAAGCTTAAAAGAGCAGAGAAAAATGAAAGCGGAGGCTTCACCCTTGCCCTGTGCTAGGTCCACACGTCAGGTCTGATAACAGGGAGCAGGAAGGTTTTGAATTACAGGTGACGTTCTCAACTTGACCGTAGGACTTGTCTATACCTGAAAGTGTGACTTTACCTCAATAAGAATATTCTTAAGAGTGAATGTGACAGATTCAAGATGATGTCATGTGGCTGGGATAAGGAGATTTGATTCCTTACGGTTGAAAGCTGTGGCAGAAAAATGAAAACAAAGCACCATTTACTAACAGCCTAGATAAGCCAAAGACTAGACATTTAAGAGGTGAGTCACATTTTGATAGAGTAACCATCTGTCTGGCTTCTCAGGCCACTCACTGGTTATGCCAGTGGTTCCTGAGTAATTAACAACACCTCCTTTTATCCTCAGAAGCATCTCAGTTTGGATGATGACAAAATTCATCAGGATTATGTCATTTGTTCAAGGACAATCGGTTCAAGAGTGGCAGCACTGTAATTCAACCCAGGTCTGTCTGGCTCCAAACTCTTGTTTTCTTTCCACTTCTATTATATTCGCTGCTACTAATCTGGACTAGTAGACTAAATCGGTAAAGTTTCATAAATAAAGTTTAAGGAAAATTATTATTACTATCACTCTCAAGATTATACCATCCTATTATAGTTAAGCCAATAATTATTGTCACATGGAAACCCTTGGGGATTGATCTTAATTAATAAATAAGATACACACACACACACACACACACACACATATATTATAAGCAGCTGGTTCCAAACAGATCGAAATATGTGTTTTCTTAAGAAAATCAAAAACTTAGGGGTTTACATTTTCCATTTGCCTACCTGTTTTTCTCCTTCGAGCAAAGGTAAAAGTCTATGTTTGAATGGTTATGTGTTTCAAATTATTGGGGTTCAGAATAAATAGATTTTATGTATATTAAAAATGAATGAAATAGAATCAATATTCATAAAAGATTAAAATATCGAGCAATTATGTTAATACTGTATAAAACATTATAAATTGTAAAAATTATATATCGCCTTCTTTTAAATATTAAATTACAAAATTGTGGCCTTTTTACAGAGAAACTTGAGTGGGTATTTGTGTAGAATTCATCCGTGGGGACATATTTGAAACTATTAAAATAGCTATGAAAACCACATACACCTAATTGTGAAAGCTGCGTTCACATGTGCATGTGACATAGTGTCACAGTTTATCTGTGAACATGCTGTTGTTTTCTTTAAAGAAATAGTTTCCGAATTATGAAGCAATTTTTCAATTTCTGTCTCTTTAAGCCAATTATAAAGAGACAAAGAGGAAAATTATAAAGAGTCCTACATTGAGATGGAACAACAAAGAGAATAGAAATTTTATGCTTCTTACTCTGTCCCTTATCAGCTAGTGACCTTGGGTGAACTGTTTTAACTTGAGTTTCAATTTCCCTTCTTGTAAAACTTAAATAATGCTATCTATTTCACAATTTTTAGTCAAACTCAAAACTTAAAATGAGCTAATATTTGTGCAGCCATGTCTTCAAAATTACCTTTAGAAATATTATCCCTCATTTGTCAAAGGACTGTAAAAATCCAAGGTATTATTTTTATTGTTGAAATAAACCTCTCCCAACAAAACAATATCCTTAGGCAGCAGAGAGTACTTCCTAACATGGGGCTCTCATAATTCCAACAGGAGGGAAGACAGGCTTAGAGTAGTGGGAGGTAGAATTAAAAGGTCCCGCTGAGGAATGAATCACCTCTCAACAGATTTCTGCTTTTCAAAATGTGCAAGTGTTGGGCTGGATAAATCCTGCGGAAAGCTCACAGTCTGACGAGTTCAACCACAGTTGCCAGTCTCTGCAGAACTGCTAACCAAAGCCCTCCTGAGCTTGGGGAGGAAACTCCCGCCTTGGCCTAGACTAACTGTGCTCTGCAACTGATCTTCCCCTAAACTCTCTAATGAAGTTTGACACTTGGCAGAGGCGGGGGGCCCAGGCACATGCTGGTAATGAGCTCTCATTCCTAAGAGGCTTTGGCATCACAGGAGCATACCTCCTGCCATGTGCTTCCTCCAGCTATCTGCTCCTGCTCTCGGGGCAGGGGAGGCTGCAGTGAGCTATTCGCCAAGATGCCACATCAGGCCACATCTGACTGGAGACAGTGGTGTCGGCACTTACTCTCCAGGGGAGGACAGTAGACTTTCAATACAAAGTCCAGGGGTCCTTCCTAGTCTATGTGCCCTCTGCAGAGAAAGTGCTGGCTGGACAGGTGGCAAAGCAAACTTGTGATGGGCACCAAGTGAACATATATTGTCCAGACTTCAGTGTCATACTCCAAAGAGCATGATCATTGCTCAAGAAGAGAGCATCTCCTTGGCTCTTAGGCAATGCCTGCTTACATGACATGAGAGATTTGGGAATTCATTCATTTAGCAAATGAGGTTAAAGTTCCCACTGTCTCCAAGTACTGCTCGACACCTGTCCTCCTGGAGCCTGCAGTCCACTAGAAAGGGACAGATGACAAACCATTGCCTTCACAGCATAAGTAGAGGGCACATTTCGTGTTGGAGCAGCAAAGGGGTCTCTTTATGTAAGAGATTAAGGGGCATATGGGCACTGGGAAGACTACTTTTGGGAGGGTTCTCAGACCCTTTTGATCTGAGCTGAGCCGTGCTGGATGAGCAGAGCACAGCCATACAGAGAGTCAAGGAAGAATACTCCAGGCAGCAGGACCCACATGCACAGAGAGAGGGAGAAAGGGAGGATCATCATGGGGCAGGAGTTTAGCAAGCCAGCAGCACCACTGTTGTTATGCAAATTGTCCTTACGCTGTACCTTCTGACTGTGTTTTCTATAGAATGAAGCCAGCTGGGGCTGTGGCCATGGTGTCCTTTGCTCACCTTGCTGCCCTGTCATTATGGCTTATCTCGACCCTCTTCCCCCTTTGACGGAATCTCCTAGAAAGCAGGTGTTCCGCCGTCTGTGTTTGTGGTACTAGCACCGGTGGGAGAAATTCAGCATAGGGTAGGCACCTGGCAACAGGCAGCGTATGGCAGCGTGGGAGCATGCCCTGTCTTCACAGTGGCCAGGGCAGGGAAAGTGGCTGACATTCTTACTGCAAAATTATGGGAAGAATTAATTCCTCCGAGGAGATTTCCTCACCACACTTACATCCTTCACTGGGGCTTTCTGATGTGTCCCACGTATTTCTCTGGGCAGGGATTAAAAGAACAAAAGGTACTTATGCCGTTACTTTTTTATTTTTTCTGATGGAGAAGAAGGATTATTTTCTTTACATGGACAGAATTCAATCCCAAATAACTGCTAGGTAGAAGTAAAAGGACAAAGGGGGAGGGGAAAAAAAAAAAGACGTTGAGAAAGCATAAGAGAAAAGAATAAAACTTCTACCCCTTTGCTAATAATATCCTCTTTACAATGGCCAATCATTGACTCTTCAGTTTCATGAATGAGACTCTCCTGAAGAAGTATAAGTCCCGGGTTGCGTCTCGGTTCAGATTTCACGCGGCAGTTATCTTATATATTTGAAATGCCAATTGATTATTAGAAACACATTTCTTTAGTTTTGACTACCATGTAATAGACAGGTAACTATTACATCGTTGTTAAACCCCAGTAAATACTGCTTATTGGAAACACATTTCTTTCAACTCAACAATATGATTGTGTATGTATCTATTACAGAAGTCTTGAAATTCTATTGATTTGTGCCAAAAATACATGTCTTTTCTTTTGAATTCATAAGGCTTAAGATATGGTCTTGAATGGGGTGCTATTAAATCCCCAATAAGTGTTTGGGTAATAAATGATGATGCTGCAGCCCGCGTTTGGCACTTTGTTTAATCACTCAGGATAATCACTGGAAACGAGAGTACTCTGCACATTAAAAGCAGATTTGTTCAAAGCACTTTGGCCACTTTGTGTCTAGACTGAACTACTGCTGGCTCAGATGTTTTGGACAAAAATTTGTAGCAGCAAAACCCTTTTCAGGGGCAAATGAATCACTCTGTGGGTAGGGTGCATTTTTCTACCCCGTGGATTTATGGTAGCATTCCTACCTTCTTGGATTTGGACTGTGCCCTGGAGCTCTGGGCTATAGCTCAGGCTGGAGCTTTGTTGACTAAGGAAGAAAAGAAAAAATTAAAGAGATGAAAAATCTACATCATTTCCTAGTCTAACATGATCATGCTACACAGACGAGCAAACCAAGGCAACTGGTTAGTTCGGGGCCATTTACCCAACTTCTAGTCCATTTATTCTTCTCAGGGAATGTAGGAGATGCTCAAAATCTAAACAAAATTCCACATTACTTTTTGATTCCACTAAAAAATGTTTTAACTCCTCTGGAACTGGATGGAGTATAAAAGACTTTCATTATTTTACAATCACATTTCTTTTCTGCTTCATTTTGGTTTAGGATAGTAAGAAAGAGCATGATTCATGTGGTAGTGATGAAGTCAGGCTGACATTCAATTTGCCAGTGGATAAAATATTCAAGTACTTTCCCACAATTTGGTACAGATACTTCCCAGGATGCGTGGGAACCCCAACTGCCCTCCACAACCATGCCAGCAGGCAGCAGCCACCCCGTCCCCAGGCCTTCCCATGATCTAGCATCTGAATGGTTAATGCTAGGGTACCTCTGGAGAGCAGTGTGTGTCCACTCTGACTGCTCAGGGCCTGTCCCACACAGCTGTTACAGAATTTGAATCTCACTCCTGGATATAATAGACTTTGCTAAAGAACCGGTAAAGTTCTGAGAATTGTGAGAGTTGGTCTCTGCCATCAGCTACATACACATATGCCCAGCTAATAGAATGCACATAAATACCAAACATAGCATTTCCCCAGCAACCTGTTCCTCATGTAACAGAGATAGCTTTTGAGTGCTTGCTGTGTGCAAACAGCCCTCTTCAATGTTCTCAATGTACATTAACTCAGTTAATCTCCACAAGAGTCTTACAGAATAGGAATTATTATTTTACAGATGGAACAGCAGAGATGTAAATTCACTGGTCCTAAACCAAACAATTAGGAAAGATTTCAGCCAAAGTGTTATGACTCCAGATCCTGAGCTCTTTATCTCCAGAATGAGGCTATCTTTGGGGGAGCAGGTGGATCATAATTATCCATTAGTATGTGTCCGTATGTTCTAGGCTATAATGAATCAGAGTAGCCAGGGCTAGGGAGGTTTCCACTAAATCATGACTGTGGCTTAAACTAGCTTGCTTTCATCTTTTTGAAATGAACTATTTTTGGTCACATTTTTCCTGATGGAATTTGGATTAATAATGAAATTACTATTACTTTGTAATCAGAAATGAGTCAAGGAAGAAAGGCTACATACTGCAACATGCCACATATACAAAATATCCAGAATAGAATAGAATAGAATAGAATAGAATAGAATAGAATAGAATAGAATAGAATAGAATAGAATAGAATAGAATAGAATAGAAATACCTGCAGAAAGAAGGCTGGGAGTTTCCAGGGCTGACGAAGAGGGTAAGGGGATAACATCTAACAGGGATGAGTCTTCTTTGTGAGGTCATGAGAATGTTCTGGATATAAATGGCTGTGATAGTGGCACAGCATTGTGAAAACCTAAAAATAACTAAACCATAGTCTTTAAAAGCATACATTTCATGGTTTATGAATTATATTTCAATTTAAAAAATATATATATAAAATAAAAAAATTGAGCCAAGAGTCCTGTCACTACCAGAGATGCTCCAACCTTTAACTACGTGAGGATAAACCAGATGCACCAAGAAGTGAAGAATTCATACCACACAAGAAAGGTAGAGGATAAGCTTTTGATGCACTGGATTGAGGGAAACATCTAGAAAACATTCAGTGAAAGGAAATGCAATTAATAATTGCTGAGTAGATGTGTTAAAAGAAGGCTGGCCTCGAAAAAATGAGAATGAAAGGAGAAAGATATACCACGTATATCAAAGACTCATTAAGGTACTAGAAAGGCTTATAATGTGAGGATACTTGTTTCTCACTATCATCATAAGCATTGGATCTTTATACACGATTCTGAGAAAACAGTGGTTCTTTTCAGGTATTGAAGCGCTTTACCCAATTCAGTCCACCTTCTAATTAATCATACACACACACCCATACACTCCAGTATTTAAACATATACATGTAATGTAAAATACATATGTGTATTTTACATATACATAAAATACATATGTATATATACTATATACACATATATATACATTTGCTATATAATAACATCCAATACATTATTAAACTTTCTGCATCATTCCACAGCAAAATTTTGAATGGCCATGGGTATTTTGTCACGTAGTTGGGCAATACTTGTAAGATAGCCATTTCATTTCTAATTTTAAACCACAACTTTCCTCTAAACATTCTATACATAGATCTTTTTTAATAATTTAATTTTTTTCTCCTACTATGTTTTTATAGATGACTCAAAGGATGCAACTGTTTTAGAATTTGAAACATATTAAAAACTGGTCCTCTGAAGATATTTCACCAATTTCAACTACTTCAAGCAATACAAAAAAATTGTCATATTTTTATCAACAGTAACTATTATTTTAGTGAAAACACAAATATATAGCTATAATTATTGTTATTTTTTCTCCTTTTTCTTAAACTAATACTGATGTATTTTTTCATACGCTTGTTGATGATTCCATGAGTTATCTATTTTTGGTTTTTGTCAATATATCTATTATATTTTGTCATAACTTTTACTTAAAGAAATTATAAAAGAATTTAATGCATATATGTGTAGTTATGTTAATTATTCATAGCTTATATTTTTCTTTTTATTATTTTTTAGGTAATGTTCTTTATTATTTGTGACAATTTTTCTTGTTCTAAAGTATTCTTTGTCTGAAATTAATATAACTACTTTCTTTTGTTTGGTGCTGTCATGGTGTATCTTTCTCCTTTCATTTACTTTATTTTTTTCCTTTTATTAAGTCATATACATATAGATCATGAATACATGTATGCATTTGTGGGGTACAATGTGTTGATTTTTTATACAGTTTGGAATGCTTACATCAAACTAATTGCCAAGTCATGAAAGAAGCCCAAGTGTCCATTGACCCATGAATGGATTAATAAATTGTGGTATATGTATACCATGGAATACTATGCAGTCTTCAAAAAGATGGAGACTTAGCCTCTTTTATGTTTACATAAAAGCTGGAACATATTCTTCTTAGTAAAGTTTCTCAAGAATGGAATAAAAAGTGTCCACTGTACTCAGTACTTTTATGAAACCAATTTATAATTGCTCACACTTTCTTATGAAATATAAATCATAACTATAGCACAAGATAAAGGAGAGAAGTGGAAGGGGATAGGAGGGGAGAGGGGAGGTTTGATGGAGGGTAAACAGCGGGACCACACCTATGAAGAATATTGCAAGGTACAAGTCAAATCTATCATGTATAGAACATAAATGTCTTAGCACAATAATTAAGTAAATGAGGTGAAAGCTATATTAATTAGTTCTTTGTCTTTTTAAATATTAAAAACTACAGATAAAATTAAAATTTCCTGTATCCACCATTTTTCTTTCATTCCTCCTGTCCTCTCTCCACTTATTCAAGGTAACTGATACCTTGATTTTACTGTGCATGTTTGTAATCTATTTTTGTTTACTTTTCTATACTTGCAAACATGAAGCTATGAGCCGTTATAATCATAAGCATGTCTAAAACACACGAAAATGTTAAGCTTCTCTATTTATTATTCTGCTATCTTATTTTTTATTCAACATACCTTTTAGGCTTATGTATGTTGATTTTATAGATAGATAGATAGATATAGTTTGTTTTTTATTATGCTTAACTATCACAGCTCGTTTATATTACTACACTCATCATTTGGATTTTTGTGTTTCCTTTTCTTCCCCCTTTCTGACAATACTGCAGCAAACATCCTTACACAGAAGTCCTTGTACACATGTATAAATATTTCTCCAGAGCACATAGCCAAAGATGACATTACTAAGTATTGAGTTATGGACATTTTTCAATAGTGTCAGATCCCTACTATCGCTATGCCCTCAGGATTTTATAAAATTTTTTCCCCACATTTTCACCAGTATCACTTATGTCTCTCTAATCTATAATAGACAGATATCCTGCTTTATTAAAAGATTCCTAATTGACTCATTACTCACCTATTTGAAAATCTTCTCATATATTCACTGGCCATTCAATATTTTCTTCTATGAATTCTCTATTAACTTTCTTTACTTTTTTCCTTCATTTTTCACAATTTTTGCATTGATTTGCAGACATTGTAAAATATTCAGATATTGATCCTTTGTCAATTTTGTGAGTTGGAAGTATCTTCTACTTTGTGACTGACCTCTTTTCTAACATATTTGTAGGGTTTTATTTACAATTTCAATATACAGAAGCTGTGATGTTAATGTTAATTAATGTTTATATTTATGCTATATTTTTTTCTGTTTCTTAGACCTACAAATCATAAAGCTATTTCGTGTCAAATTTTGTGCTGTATTATTTTATTTTCCTTTGTATAAAATAGAAACTTTCTCCTAGTTGGCTTCTACTTTTTTGTTTGCTTGTTTTGGGTGCTTAGTTTGTTTTTTTTTTTTTTTCCTTTTTCTTATATAGAATTTCAATGCTGTTCTGTAATAAAAATTATCAATGTACCTATTCATTTCTCCTTGGGTTTTAAGTTTATAAATATTGATCAAATATCACATGATATGTTACTATACAAAGAAAGGTACATCTAGATAATGTAAGTATTTGATTATTAAAATGTGACTGTGATGAATGTCTATTTCTGAACCCTTGTGGTTTGTCTAAGAGATGCTATTAATTTAAACTTCCACTGCCAATAACTTGGATTATGATTTCCTTTCACATGTGACAGTACAAAATACTATAATTCATTTTTGTCTTCAAAATTCACAGATGAAAAAGGGTATCCAATTTTTAAGAATTTTCCATTATTCAATTAATATGAGTTTGAACAAATTTTCTTATATTTATTGACCATTCTGTTTCTTCTTTTGTAAATTTCTATTTATATTTTTTCTGATTTCTTAACTAGAAAAACTGTCTTTTGTTATTTTTTAAAGTGGTTAATATGTAGTGATATTATGACCTGATTTTTTTTCCAGTTTTGTATTTTGCCTTTCAGTTTGGGGAAGATATTTTAAACATACACAAATTTTAAATTTTTATACAAATATACTAGTTTATTTTCTCATGCTTTGTTCCAAGTGCTTTTTATACCTGTTATGTATTTATGATGCATACATAGATTCAGACAGTAAGTTTGAGGGAATGTATTCCACATAACATTGACTATTAGTTGCATGAATGACATTTCCATAAAAGAGAAATCATATTTAATTCAGACAAAAATGTTATCTTTAGTCTTTAAAGAATTTTATACCTATGTGTAAGCATACCCATGTGCATAACTTTAAAATATTCTATGACTACCATTCTAAAGAATAAGGCCATTGCTACTTATCCATTAGAAAAATAATGCTTATCTAAATACTTCCATAAAAATATTGGATTATCAATCCAATCCAAAAATATTGGATTATCCAAAATTGTTGGATTATCAAACTCAGGATATTGTGTCAAAAGCAAAGCAAAGATTTGTTGATAAATATTCCCATCACAATCTTGACTATCCATCTGCTATGCACTGAATGCATGTGTCCTTCTGAAATTTCTATGTTGAACCCCAGCTCTCTGTGTGTTGGTATTTTGAAAGTGGTGCCATTGGTAAGTAACTGAGTTGAGATGAGGTCATGCAAGTGAAGTCCAAGTGATGGGATTAGTGCTCTAATAAAAAGAGGAAGAGACACAGACACTCTCAGTCCTACATCTCAGAGAACCTTGAAAAATATAAGAAGTGGCCAAGAGACAGGCTAGGCTGAGGTGGAGAACTTTCTACCCATGAGGACTCCTGAGCAATGTGGGCAGCCAGAGGTCCTTGAGGGTTGTCAATTATGCTCCATTACACCATCCAAGACTTCAGTAGTGCTGCTGCACACAAATGGGCTTTGTATGAAGGGAGTTAGGGGCTGTCTAGTCCACTTGGGCTTCTGTAACAAATATACCCTGAGCAGTTTATAAACAACAGAAATGTGTTCCTCAGAGCTCTGGAAACTGGGAACTATAAGATCAAGGCATCTGCAGATCTTCTACCCGGTGATGCTCACTTTCTGTTTATGGAAGGGTCTCCTCACGGTGTGCTCACAGTGGTAGAAAGGGAAAAGGGCACTAATCCTGTTCATGAGGGTTCCATTTTCACCACCTCATCCCTGAGGCCCTACCTCCTAACCCCATCATTTGGTAATTAGGTTTCAACACATGAATTTTGGGGAAGCGCAAACATTCAGACCATAGTAATGATAGTTATTTTAAAATCGAAGGAATAATGTTCAATGTCTAGTCTGTCTTGGGTAAGTAGGAGAGGTCAGACTCAAAACTGAATTTGTGAATTCAGAATTTGGTAAACCTTGAGAATACCATGAAAAGTTAAATCTCTGAAATCCTCAGAAATGTTGGAAAGGTACTCAAACTTCTGATAGATATGAGATTGCATGTGAATTAATGGATAAATTCATTTTTATTTAATGATTTTAAGTGCTACCTTATTAAATCTCAATCTCTTAGAGTCAATTGCACAGGAATCTAAGAATGATAATTAAGGGAATTTGAAGAAGGGATCTACACCCCTAGGGTTATGTTCCTGGCTCCACAAGCCAGCACAAGGCAGGTGTCAAGGTTACCATAATCTCCTTTGTACGCTCAATGTCTTAAAGGTGGGGCTTGCAGCTTTCTTAACAATGAGATATCTTCTTGCATTGTTTCACAGCTTGCTTTTGTTATTCAGCTGTATCCTGTGAACATTTCTTTAGGCCCTTTCTGATTCTCTAATGAATACATATTATCTCATTGTAAATAAATATCTGTCCATGACTGGATAAAAGAAATGTCTGTGCATACTAACAATTTATTCAACCTTGTATTTTCAAACACTTAAATATGGCCCAAATTTCATAGTAATGAGAAATAGAATGGTGATCATCCTTGCACAGATATTTTTATATATATCTAATCAATTCTGAAACGTGACATTCCTTAGTGAAAAAATATGCACATTTTAATGTGTTTGAAATGCACTGCCAAATCGCCCTCCAGAAATGTTGGTCCAATTTACATACCCACACTTGAATATGAGTTCCCATTTTTTCTGTACCCTGCCTAGCACTTGTAATAATTATTCCTTTTAGTCATTGCAATTTGAGACAAAAACAGTATTCAACTGTTGTAATTTTCATTTATTTGGCTACTAGTATAGTTGAAAAAATTTTAACTTATTTATTTGCCATTTGTATTTCTTCATGGGTGATTTGACAGTTCATTTCTTTGCCCTTCATTTCTACTGTAGTGTTCTGAGATTTTTTTTTCTGATAGATTTGTAAGAGCTCAATATACTGAGGATAATTAATTTCTTTTCATTAATCTCTTTTTAAAAAATCATTCCTCACTGATAATTTAATTAATTAATATATTTTTTTAGTTTTTCAGAAGAAAACATTTATTTTTAGGTAACCATATATGTGAATACTCTCCTCTTTAATTGCTTAAACATTTTACTTACCCCAATATTGTGCAAATGTTCAAATCAACATTTTAATTTTTCTTACATATTTATGTTATATCATTTCTCTCTGCAATCCATCTAGGTTTTATTTTGTAATTGAGTTCATGTGAGGAAATTAAATGTATTATTTTAAAATAGAAAATAAAATGTATTGGATATATCTATTTTATTTAATAATTTGAAGTGCTACCTTATTAAATACTAACTCACATTTATAAATATGAATACTTATCATTTTCCTCAAATTGTTAGTGCTATACTTTATGAACAAAGTATTTGACAATGGAAGTGCCTCTCATTCTTATTTCTGGGAACTTCTTTTTTTTTTTTAACTGTTGGGAATTCATTGAGAGTACAATAAACCCGGTTACACTGATTGCATTTGTTTGGTAAAGTTCCTCTTGCAATCGTCTCTGGGAACTTTTTCTTCATTGACTCTTCCCATGAACTTAAAAAATATTTTGTAAAATTAAAAAAAATGGATATTTTTGGATTATAATTAAAATTTTAAGTTAATCAAGGATAAATTTGATGAGTTCACGTATTTTTCCCACCCATATTTTTCATTTTTTAAGACATCGTCAGGCTACTCAGGAAAATAGCGCAGTATTTGCAATATGGTCAGATGTGTTTGTTTTAGTGAACCTGCCTGTTGTCGCAATGGAATATATTTTTTGTTACATTTAACATCTGTACATAGAAAATTGATTTTTATATAATTTTTTTAAAAAATTTAATAACTTTTGTACAATTTCTTTGTATCTGACCTGCTTACAATATTTCCTTATCATAATATTCTATATTTGGAAGAAAAATATTATGATTTACACACACCAAGGATTTTGTCTCTCCTTTCCCACTAATAATACTTTTTCTATTGTTCTTCACTTGTTGCATCATCTAGAATATCTAGAAAGAAAAAAAATATGATACCAGATATACTTTTCTTGTTCTGAATTTTAATAAAAATCCTATGATATTTCACCATTAAATGTATTTTGAAATATATACATTTTTTATTTTAAAAAACATTTAAACTAGTTATGTTAGGGAAGTATCGTTCTAATCTTAGTTCTAAGTATTTTCAGTTCTATTGGACCCATACATAAATAACTTAATCCAAGATTAAGGAAACAGCATGAGTTCAAAATCAAGTGCAATGTCATTAAAACTAGGGTTGTCAGACATCCTGTACATAGTGGATTATCCTACATTTCAAAAACAACTGTGTCAGGATGTATAACCATTCTGCATTTGATCTAGATCTGCCACTACTGATGACATTTGTTAGGCTCTAATCTTCTCTTTGCCAGTAACAATATGCCCCCCATTTACTGAAAATAAAATATGGCAGCCATAATAGAAAGCAAATTTTGTCAACAAAATTGTCCTGTAGTGGGCTGGCTTTGCTCAGATCAAGTTCCGGATCTGTTGTACTCTTATTTTGTAATCCTATAATCAGCAAAATCCGGGAGCAGTTTTGGACTTCAACAGGATATATGAACAGAGATTTAAGTTGTTAGGTTTTGAAGTAATGACTCTGGAAAAAAGACCTGAGCATATCTCCTGAGCCATCTAGTGGCTGCAGGGTGCACAGGAAAAAAAAAAAAAAAACATAAACAACCCACAAAATAAAACCACTGTGTGGTCTTCAAGTTCAGAATAAAAATCCATGGGGACCACATCATTTGAACCCCACCCCCCCATCTCAGACCAACACTGACTAGGACTTTTCACACAATGGGGGTGCAATTACTTTTGGTTACAAGGGATTTAGCTAATGAACAGAAGAATACTCAGATTCATGCCATGGTCTACACAACTTATGGATACCTTCACATTACCTTTATAAAGACAACCATTGACTAAAGAAAGACCATGCAGGCCGGGGGTACCAGACTTAAGTCATAATATGAAGAAATACATAGGCAACTGCTATCTATGTGTATAGACTTAAATGATGGCTACTAAAGGAAATGAATTTTAGTGAGAAAATGTATTCTTAGTAAAGGTTGATTCATAGTTCTTAAAGTAACACTCTGGATTTTGACAGCAATAAAATTATTAAAGCTATATTCCAACTTTTCCTTAAATGCCTACTTCTGTCTATATAAAAACAAAAGGCAAAAAAAGAAAATTAAAAGAAAAAAAAGAAAACAGCAACAAGGAAAGAGAGTAAGAGACTTAGTTTGGATCATCCCTGGGAATGCTCAAGAACAAAGATAAAGCAAATTGATAGCTTTCAAATGTTAATAGGGTTTGTCACCTCCTAGAGTGTGTAAATTAAAGACATCTGTCTGGTCTAAAGTAAATTCCAAAAATCCCAAACTAATTGCTTCATATACACAATGCAAAACCTCAGAATTCCATGCAAAAATAAACCTTCATTTGGAAAATAAACCTCATACAATTATGATAAAAGAGGGCCTGTCAATGAGCCAGTGCTTAATACAGAAGGATTATTTTGAAATAAACTTCTTCAGAGCTCATTAGAATTGGAAAGAACTGTGAAAATAGATCTGTCTACTCAGGGCCTTAGGTATGTGACGGCATCTGAAGGAGCTTAGCTGAAAGGAATACAGGTTTACATCAGAAATCCTTGTTGACTTTTTAGAAATTATATTCATTTATAACACAGAAAAGAAATATAATGATTGTTTCTTGTCTGGTCTCTGAAAAATAAATAGAAATACAGCAAAACCATTGCCAGAGAAAGAGCCAATGGATCATATAACAGCACCACACATCTCTGAAGAACAGTTCTTACTTTTGTCTGTTCATTTGAAAGGGGTATTATCATTGTTTACAAAAGAGATAGAAAAGAAAAGACTATTTTAAACTTTCTACCACTGGACAAAAATTGGCAAAATCTTTTCTAGAAAGTATGTTAAGTTATCAGGAATACTTTTGAGGGAGTAGGTGCATTTGGATAACCACAAGACCACTGTTAGGGGCAGAACTCTTAGTTGCAAGGAAAAAAAAAAAGACGAAACTTGCACAAGCTTAAAACTGGAAAATGTAGTGACTTGTAATAGCTAAGTCACAGAGAGGACAGAAATTTGGTGTGCTCAGGATGACTGAGGGGAGGGCTGGAATGCTATCAAAATTGTCTCTGAGCATTGCTGGATTCTTGCTATAGGCTGAACAGGGGCTTTTCCCACAACACTAGGAACCAAGCTTCCAACATGTCTTGCACTTCTCCATCAGAAAAGGAAAAGCGGCCCCTCGGTGCAGTTCAAAAGATCTCAGGGAAGGACTCTCATTGTCTTACTTTGTCTCACACAGTTACTGTGACAAAAGAAGGATGTTTAAGAAGCTGGTAGACACCATTTTGACTACATGACTTTTTAGAGCAGGGTGCATGAACAAGCTGGAGAGATACTGACGCTGCAAAAGAAAAGGCTGGAAGCGATGACAGTTAAACTAACCAGCTTCCAGCTCAAGCACCAAGCAGCAGCAGCAGAACAGCAGAAAGAAGCTGGCATGACAACAAAATATGAGGATTACCCGATTTTCTGATCTTTCCCTGACAGAGACAGGTCTAGCAGGCAGGTGGGAGCTGCCATCTCTACCCATGCAGAAGGGGTGGTATCTCTGCACTTAGAGAAACTCCTCTGAGAAGGGCTGTTTGGTTGCTCTTTGTTTTGTTCCAGAATCCTACTTTGAATACCAAATACTGAGTACATTCTTGCAGAAGTGATCCTCCACACCTCACTCCCACTTCCCTGAGGCAGAGAGGCTCTTTTGGAATTGGGTAAGAAAAGTCCATACCCAGAAGTTCAAAAGAGATTCATTACGATGTTTCAAAGTAACTGTTCCTATTCCTTGCTGCCCTCTTCCTCTGGGTTGGCTTCCGTGGCCCCTCAAAGGCATATATATATACTCTTTCTTTCTTATGGGATATTTCCACCCCATGATGGAAGAATCTAGGTTTCTTTCTAACTATAATCTCTTTGTTGTTTTATCCCCTGGACTCTCTATGTGTTTGGGTTAAGTGGGTACTGGTGGGGAATCTCATGCATCTCATATAATACTAGTTGTTTCTTAGTCCAATAACATGTGGCTTCTTCTTAGAACTGACCCCAGGAGCCCACTTAGGAAACTCAGCCACATATACAGACAAAACTTCTCTTGCACTGGATAAACCAGAAGTGAGCAGCTGTCCCTGTTGAAAGACTACAAAAGATATGGGCTGGGTCCAACCCCATGTTCATTCCATGACACGCTGCCCAGGATGCCTCTCTTCTGTCTGCAGATCCACCTGTCTAACTTGATGGAGCATCAGATGTTGGCCAAACTCAGCCTTGGGAGGTCAGCAAGGGTCTCCTGTCTGGCTTATCAAGATCTTTCCAGTTGGTCTTCAGTCTGGTCATACCTGGTGAGGGCTCTCTTTCTAGACTGTCATGGAATCCACCCCCTCTCTATGAAGCCCCGAAGCACAGTCTCTCCGATTATGTCTGACAGTGGCAGTGGCAATGGCAGTGGCAATGCAGTTGTAGCCTGGAACAACCAGTGTTATCAGTAGATCAGGTTTTGTAAGCCTGGGTTTAAATAATAACTTTCTTTGTCACCTCCTGCTCTCTCATCTAGTGTCTCTTCTACATTTGCCTCTGTAAATCATTCTCTCTCTGGGTCCCACCCACCCTGCTCTCAAAAAAACTTAGTTCTTAAATTTCAGGGTATTTTGTTTTGTAATCAGTGTGTGATGTCAATTACAAGCTGTATTCCAATTCTGATGTCTGCAAACTCTACTGGTAGTGGGATCATAAAATTACTCATGTTACAGATCAGATGGATAATGAAAATGGGGTTTGTTTATTCTCTCAGACTGATCCAGTCTTCCTCCAAAGCTCCACCTACTACGTAACAGAAGAATTTGATGCCTGTCAGTATGATTTGCTTTTTGATGATGATGAAAATGATGATGATGATGATGACAATGATGGTGATGGTGGTGGTAATGATGATGATGGTGATGATGGTGGTGATGATGATGATGGTGATGATGGTGGTGATGGTGATGGTGGTGATGATGGTGATGATGGTGATGGTGGTGATGATGGTGATGATGATGATGGTGGTGATGATGGTGATGATAATGATGATGGTGATGGTGATGGTGATGACAACAACCATGTTGATGCTGGTGATGGTGATGATGGTGGTGGTGATGATATGATGGTGGTGGTGATGGTGATGATGATGACTATGGGGGTGATGGTGATGATGGTGATGATGATGCAGCAGTGATGAGGATGGTGGTGATGATGGTGATGGTGATGATGAACAACAATTATGATGGTGATGATGATGATGATGATGATGATGCAGCAGTGATGAGGATGAGGATGGTGGTGATGATGGTGATGGTGATGATGAACAACAATTATGATGGTGATGATGATGATGATGATAATGGGCTTCCTATCCTTCCAACACTTTCAACTATAGTCTCACTTTGGCATGAACATGAACACACGCTTGTCCTCTATGATGGGCTAGAAGGTGGGATCTTATTCCCTTGGAACGGGAATCTAAGGGAATAAGAAGGGCTTGAATGTTTATCTTATTCCCTTAGACCTGAGTAAATAGAACTGAGCTTGCAACCAGGAGGACAAACAAAGGTGTCTGCTTAAAAAGAATAAGGGCTTTGATGACAGTGAACCAACTTCAAGTGTTATTTGTGTGGAGACCACAGAGCACAGAGGGAAGATCAAAACATATTAATATAATTGTCTTAACAATCAGCTGGAGACTAGCATTTAAGAGTCACTGGCACAGAGATGGTACAAGTGTAGAGACAGATGAGGCTTGAAAGGAGACCAAACAGATTCAGTGGAAGGATTGGGGGAGA
Organism: Nycticebus coucang; assembly: GCF_027406575.1. Classification (NCBI taxonomy): domain Eukaryota; kingdom Metazoa; phylum Chordata; class Mammalia; order Primates; family Lorisidae; genus Nycticebus; species Nycticebus coucang. The sequence continues at coordinate 15,404,345 of NC_069797.1, forward strand.
ACAAAATGTACAGACACTGATACTTAGATATAGCAAAATGCAAAAAAAAAAAAAGAAGGCTGCGAGGAAATTCTAGCAGCCATGAGGCAGGAGGAGAAGAGAGAGGGAGACTAGGGTTTTCATACCATAACAAAGGAGGGCATTTCTAGAATAAAAAGGCTTTAGATTGGCTAGTTCCATAAAATTTAATCAAATGGGAGCCAAAATAGTGCATTAAATGTCCCAATGAGGAGGTCACAAAAGGGACAGTTTTTGGAGAATTTAGCAATAAGAAACACATAGAGTGGTTTGAAATAAATGGTATTGTAAATTGTACACAGTACTTTTATTTCTCTGTCTTGGTGTCCTATTGCTCCAACCAATTGCTACTAATTCAGTGACTTAAAAGCATATGAATCAACATTCTCACAGTTCTGGAAGACAGAAATTCTAAATGGGGCTGGGGGCCTAACGGGAAGGTGTTGGCAGGGCTGCATGCCTTCCCGGTGATCTTGGAGAGAATCCATTTCCTTGCCTTTCTCTGTCTGCATTCCTGGGCTTGTGGCCTCATTCCATCCTCAAATTCAGAAATGCAGTATCTTCAGATTGCCTTCAACTCTCACACTCCAGCCTCTATTTTACTTTTATGGATCTTTGGGATTATATCAGTCCCCACACCTACCCTGCCACCAAAAATCCAGACATATCTCCCAATCACAAACTAGTTGATTAGCAACCTTAATTCTATCTGCAGCCTTAATCTCCCCTTGTCAAAGACTAAAACATAGTGACAGGTTTTAGGGATTAACACGTGAACATTTGAGGGCTGTATTCTGTCTACCATTTTCTCCGACTTGATTTTTAATACTCAGTTGTAAGCCTTTGAGATCTATCACATGTGCTATGTAGTCGGGGATGACATTCAGAGTGTTTAACAGCCTTAATGCAGGAAAACCAGTGAAGCAAAATAAATGCTAGCTATAGCGTGGGGCTGGGGGATATGTTATTACATTTGAGGCATTGACCTTTCCTCACAATCAGTTCCTGTATCATGAGGAATTTGCAGAGGCTGGGAGAAGGGACACTGAGGAAAGTGTGGGGTGGTCCAGAAAGTAGGGGAACTCAGGCAGCTAGAGGCAGAAGCTCTCTATCAAACATTTGAGCAGCATCTCAGTATTTAAATAACTGATAGAAGCATACTGTTGTCTGGCAGCTACATCTCTGACCTATGTGTAAATGCATGTAAAAAGTGTCTAGAAGGAAATACCTTGAATTACTCATAGTAGTTATTGACAAAGGAAAATACGTGTGTTAAAAATGATTATCAAAGGTACCTCGGCTCTTCCCTTAACAGTTTCTTTTATTTATTTATTTATTTATTTATTTTGCAAAAAGAGTCTCTTTGTGTATTGTTTGAATTCTTAAATTTAAGAAAAATGTAAGAATTTAAGAAACAGGTCTGAAGAAATAAGCACCAATAATAGAGGTTATCTCTTGGGAAGAGACTAGCATTGAGACAGGAATATAGAAGAGAAACAGGAATTGAAGTATTGCTAGCTCTAAAATCTGAAGTACCTGACTTTTCCAAGGCACCAGCCTTATACATAACTTACATAAATTCTAAGATGCGTCAGTCTAAATGTGCCAATTCTAAAATGCATAGAGAGTTCATAATAGATTCGCTGTATGTGAGAATTTTGTACAGGGTAAAGGTGGCATTTTAGATCACTGGGGCAAGTTTAGAGTTTTCATTAAATGGTTCTGAAGTTACTGGGTTTCCATGTAGAAAACAGACCTTTGCATTCTCACAGAAATAAATTCTAAGTGCAGTTAAGAAACTAAATTTAAAAGCAGTGTCATATATAAGTATAAAGGTATTTATAATTTCTCAATAGCAGTGACTTACAAAGTGACCCCAGGAAAATGCACAAATCAATAGTCTGTGTCTGTAAACATGTGGAATTTATGTATATAAGAAATAACATAAAGACAGTTAAAAGACAAAGGAAGACCATGACAAGAAAATATTTGAGACACATCTAAACATAAGGAATGTTGCTATTTTTCTCTTATTTGATTTATAAATACAGAAATCCCATAATCGAGAAGATGCAGGCAAACAATCTAAAAGGTATATTACCAAACGTCACAAACAGCCAATGCACAATAAAAACATGCTGGATTTGTCTTGTAAGTCAGGAGATACAATTTAAAATAGTGTTACTTTCCCCTCTCAGATTGGTAAAAGAAAAAGGACCGTTCACAGCAAGTATTAGCAAGGCTATGAGGATATACTGATTTTTTTATATGCCATTCGCTGAGCCATTTTGGAAGGCAACTGAGTAATATCCATTACAGAATGAGATATAATTTCATCTTCCTGATATTGAAAAAGGAGCTGAAATCATATCCCCATAGGCACAGCTGTATGTATGACACTGTGGGCCTGGGTCCCACGGAACCACGAAGGTGGGAAAAGCAGTTTCCCCCAGCTGAGTGGAACTGAGCTGGGTCACAGGGCTGGGAGGAGCTGCCGGGGATCATGGAGATACTTACCTTTCCTCTGCTGTTTGAATTTTTACAGTGAGAATAGAATCCATATGACTCTCATGAAGAACAAAATTACTGTTTGATTAGAAATTTGCAGTTATGTGTTTAGGGAGGCTTAAGAAGAGAGCAGCTATGCAAAGCCTCAGGCCCCGAACCTCAGTTTCCAGCCCTGGCCCTGGGCAGTCCTTGAGGAAACCATTTGGCAGCTCTGAATGTGAATTTCCTCGTCTATAAAACCGAGATTCCAGAAGGGCCACTGAGGGTTGTTTGGAGGACTGAATGCATTAAGTTTGAAAGGCTTTTACAGTTCATAAAGTGCTATTTCAATATTACTTGAAACTGTTACTAATTATACAGATAATTTTCTTTATTTTATTTTATTTTTTTGTGATTTTTGGCCGGGGCTGGGTTTGAACCTGCCACCTCTGGCATATGGGACCGGTGCCCTACTCTTGAGCCACAGGCGCAGCCCACAGATAATTTTCAATTAATGTTTGGTTGTTGGTAAATATTTAAATAGCTGTGTTTCAAAACAAAACAAAGTTTGCTTAAAGTAGATCCTGGTTAACCTGATTGAATCTCTCTTCTGCTCCTCCCTCTTTTCCTTCCTGTTTTTTTTCTTTTCATTCCTATTTCCTCCTTATCTCCTATTTGTTTGAATTTAAACAAGTTTAACTAGGTTTAAAAATTTTAATGTCATATATTATTTTAAAACACAAGATTTAATATGATTTAAGTACCCTTGTAACATCATTCAGACTGACAACTGTTGACATTTCTCTTTTATTTGATTTTTTTTTATTTCAGATTAATAAAAAGGTACAAATGATTAGGCTATGTTTGCATTTGTTAGAGAAGATCCCTGTTGTAGTTGTGTCCCACACCCAGGAGGTGTGCCACATTTCCTTATTTTGTGCTCTTTAGGTGGGAACACACCAATCCCCCTCCCTCCTCCCCCCAACTTGAAGTGAGTTTTTCTCTTGTGTGGGTGTGTATTAGCTCATCTACTGGCTTCATCTCTTATTTGAGTTTTAAAAACCAAAAGAAAGAGAAGAGAAAGAAAAAGAAAGGGAGAAAGAAATAGGGAGAGAGGGAAGGAGGGAAGGAAAGGGAAGGGAAGAGAAGGGGGGAGGGGAGAGGAGGGGGAGGGGCAAAGGAAAAGGGAGGGAAAGAAAGAAGGGAGGGAGGGAAGGAAAGAAGGAAGAGGGGAGGGAGGGAAGGAAGGAAGGAAGAGGGGAGGAGAGGGAGGAAAAAAAGGAAGTTAGTAAGGAAAGAAGGAAGTCCCCTTCCCATTACTCCCTTCTATCTAGTACAACAACTATTCTGACTTTGGTGTATAAACTCTAGTACTATTTAAAAATATATATCATTTCAGTACAGAAATGTGTCCCATAAATGTCTTTGGACATTGGTATTGTTCTTTGTGGGCAATTTTTTTAAAGTTGTATGTGAATTATAAATTATAGCCTCAAATTACTTATTTTGTGCATCTTCTTTTTAGGTGAAAAGTTTTGGAATGGAAAAGAATGGATGTGCCTTGATCCCCTATTATGTGGGAAGCCCCTTCCATAGAGTATTTCAATGCTGAAGATAACCAAGGACAGCAGGGTTTATCTCCTCCTTGTATAGATTATAGAATTGACTGAAAGGCTAGGTTATTCCAGAAGTAATTCACTTCTTGCAGTGAACACTCTGAACCAAGCCGCAGTTGCTCCCCTATGTGACTACAGCAGTGTCTGCCTGGTTTGGTCCATCCCCTCCGTGCTTCCTACAGTCTGTCCCCCACCCCACAGCCAGAGTCCCATCTTGTCACTTCTGTTCAAGGCTCTCTAGCAGCTTGCATCTTACTTAGAATTAAGAATCCTTCAAGTGGCTGCAAAGGCCCTGCACCATCTGGGCACTGTTGCCTTTCTTATTCCGGTTCTGCCATAAGGGCCTCTGTGTTCCCTGGGATGAACCAGGCATGCTGCTGCCCAGAACCTTGCAAAGTGGCAGCCAGTTGTTCTCTCTGCCTGAACACTCTGCTCTCAGATAACCTCAAGATATGCCTTCCCTTCCTTCCAGTTTTTTCTTAATTGCTGCCTTCTCAGGAAGGTCTATTAAAACCACCTGCTGCCTTCTCAAACTCCATGTTATCTCTCCTTTGCAATTATCACTTTATGATATACTGCCTGCATTAAAGCTGTTTGTCTGCCTTTCCTCAAGAAGATATGTTACTTGAAGTCAGGGATTTATTTTGTCTTTTTTTTTTTTTTTAAGTTTTAGCTCCCTGATATGGCCCCTGAAATAGTGTCAGACACATAGTTAGTGCCTAAAAAATATTGAATGATTTTCAATCAGACAAAAGCTTGATAACTAGGATCTATAGAGAACTCAAATTAATCCACATGAAAAAAGCCAACAATCCCTTATATCAATGGGCAAGAGACATGAATAGAACTTTCTCTAAAGACGATAGACGAATGGCTAACAAACACATGAAAAAATGTTCATCATCTCTATATATTAGAGAAATGCAAATCAAAACAACCCTGAGATATCATCTAACCCCAGTGAGAATGGCCCACATCACAAAATCTCAAAACTGCAGATGCTGGTGTGGATGTGGAGAGAAGGGAACACTTTTACACTGCTGGTGGGACTGCAAGCTAGTACAACCTTTCTGGAAGGAAGTATGGAGAAACCTCAAAGCACTCAAGCTAGACCTCCCATTTGATCCTGCAATCCCATTACTGGGCATCTACCCAGAAGGCAAAAAGTCCTTTTATTATAAGGACACTTGTACTAGACTGTTTATTGCAGCTCAATTTACAATCGCCAAAATGTGGAAACAGCCTAAATGCCCACCAACCCAGGAATGGATTAACAAGCTGTGGTATATGTATACCATGGAATACTATTCAGCCATTAAAAAAAATGGAGACTTTACATCCTTCGTATTAACCTGGATGGATGTGGAAGACATTATTCTTAGTAAAGCATCACAAGAATGGAGAAGCATGAATCCTATGTACTCAATTTTGATATGAGGACAATTAATGACAATTATGGTTATGGGGGTGGAAACAGAAAGAGGGAAGGAGGGAGGTGGGTGGGGCCTTGGTGTGTGTCACACTTTATGGGGGCAAGACATGATTGCAAGAGGGGCTTTACCTAACAATTGCAATCAGTGTAACCTGGCTTATTGTACCCTCAATGAATCCCCAACAATAAAAAAAAAAAAATATATTGAATGAATGAATTCTTGTTTAACCAGTATGGAATAGATATAAATTTCAAACCAGTATCTGACACCAAATAATAAATGTTTTTATGTCAAACAACTTCCAAGAGATGACAAAAGAGGTCCTGGTCCATCCATGGGAATTATTATTGGACCTATCAGAGAATAATTGACTTGTATCTTCCTTAGCAGCAAGCATAAAAGGGAATGATTATACTTCTTGGAACACAGAGTCCCACTCCTGCTTGGGTGAAGTGGGGAATGGAATGAGAGTTGCATTCTACTCTCCATCCTTGAATCTGAAAGGTAGACTGTACAATCAGATAAACAGACACCTGCCCTCCACACCATAGAGCTATAGTATTTTTCGTATCACTCAGAAAGACCTTATATTTTCCTGACTTAATTCAAACCTTCTCCTGACCAGACATAAACTCAAACAGAGGATCATTAGAAATGTACCTACACATCAGGAAAAGATATCAAGTAAAGAAAACAAATAGCCAAATGTTTAGAAATATCTTTGATTCGTATCAAGTTTGAATGACTTAAGCGGTTATTAGGCACATAGCATGGAGTTATTTGGGAGTATCCTTTTTTTTTTTTTTTTGGTCTGGAGTTTCTCTTTTCTCTAAATCATGCACACTCCTCATTTTCAGGGTCACACTTCCTCTACTGAAGTGAGTTCCCCTTTGGCTGAAAGTTGATAGGGCACAATTTCCGCAGGTCCTCCCGATACCTGAGGGCAGAGTGAGAATTCCCCTGGCAGCTGACTCTGTTCTTAAAACAGGAAACAGGGCTGATCTGTTGAAAGTCCAAAAACCATCCTCTGAATCATTTTCCAAGGCCATTCCACTTTTATACATCTACCATCCACTGCCATATTTCATTTCTTTTGTTCCTTTTATATATCAAGTTGTGACAAATGCATGTGGAAACTCTCCAGGAAAAATAAGTTTATCTGCACAAGACCCTATGGTACCCCATGACAATTCATTCTTTTTCAATGAAATTGACTGCTTTTTGGCAGTCGCCCTAGTTTAATTTTCTGCTGTTTGTTTACTGAACAGGGAAACACATAATACAAAGCATAATAAAAGTCAGATTGAGTTAATTAAATGCGGAACCAGGAAACTTTAACTCTCTGCCTTTTGAACAGTTTTCTCATTATATCTCCTTGAAAAATGTCGTTTTTAGCTAAAATTTATTTTGACATTTGCAATACATTATTCATTCAGGTCACATTTTCTTTTCTACAACCTCAGGAAGGGAGCTGACATTAGTTCACACTAGTTTGTCAGAGAGAGCAGAGGAGATGGGTAGTGTTGGGAATACCCAAATATTGAAATTAACTTGGGGCTCTTCTGGAGCAAAAAAAAACCAAAAAAGATGGCACTGTCATTTTCTTTCAGCAAGGCTGTGGTGGGTATAATAACCAAGGCACATCAGGAGAGATTAGACAACAGACTCTGTAATTAGATTACTTCATTTCAGGACATCTTTAGAAACTCTTTGATGCCAGTCCTGTGATTACAGTGATTTTTTGTATGCAGAATATCAACTTTTTGAAAGAAAGAATAAAATACAATCCAATGAGAGATTGCTTTGAAGGGGTTGGGCAATGATGTCAAAATTTATAAAAATTTAGTTAAGTTTCTTGGGTTACATCTGTCATTTGTATATAAAATACATTTCAATCTATAACTTCAAAGTACTTAGGGACTTTTGACAAAAAAATTGAGTAAACTTGTGTTTATTGTATGGGATTTAATCACATGCATTCAGTGAAAGTTTATATTATTTAACAGGCCCATGATTGGATTTTAATATGTGCTAGAGTTATTTAGAGATATAATATCCAAGGAGAACATTCTGAGAATCTCACAGTAATGTCTGTCATAATATATAGAAGTCTCATTCAAAGACAAAGGTAAAGAAAAACTTTTTGCACCTTATTTGTTAACCAAATAGTTTTCTTGCAGCGGGGGGTAGGGGAGGAGGTTGAGACAGAATTACACTTTGTTGCCCTCAGTAGAGTGCTGGTAGAGTGTGTGGCCTCATAGCTCACAGCAACCTCAAACTCCTGGGGTCGAGAGATCCTCTTGCTTCAGCCTCTGAGGCTGAGACTAAAGGCATCCACTGGAAATACAGGTGCCCGCCACAATGCTTGGCTGTTTTTATTTAAGAGATGGGGTCTCGCTCAGGCTCAGGCTGGTCTTGAACCTGTGAGCTCAGGCAATCTACCTGCTTCGGTCTCCTGGAGTTCTAGGATTACAGGCATAAGCCACCTTGCCTGGCTTAGAGGGAGAGTTTTAATCACATAGATTTCTCCAAGTATTATACATGATCTGCAAAATGTAATAGGTGCTACTGCTCAATTTTTAATGAAAAATTAAAGTTTTCATTAGCTTCATACTATTCCATTGCATAAATCCATAAATTATTTAACTATCTTCATTTGGATAGGAATTCACCTCGTTACCAAATTCTTTACTCTGTAAATTCCTGGACCTTGTTCTTTAAGTGTGAGTGTTTCTCTAGGGTAAATAGCAGCACATTGTCTTTCTAAGTATAGATAGTAACCAACAAAACAAAAGCACTAATCTACGTTTAGGCATCACAGAAAACTCAGAATCAGAAATAGGAAGAAGAGAAGATGGGATTGCTTGTCTTAACCATGAAGAGTTTACATTTATTACTTTGACAGCAAAGCTTCTTAAGTTGCATAGGAAGCTTTTATTGTGGTGGTGTCTCTATCTACTGATACTTTTTGAAGCTGTGATTAATTTTCACATTACACAGAGTTTTAAAATTGCAATTAATGATCTTAACATTTTCAAACCTTACAGCTAATGTTAAGTGATGTGAGTGATAATGGTAGAGTAGAGATCTCTAAAAATCCTCTTTTTCATGAGAGCAATGAAAACACTTGCAAAGTGGTCAGAATCAACTGTTTCACAACTCTCAAAAATAACCAAAATCTTCTAGCAATGCAGATAGTGTTTATTCAAGAAAAAATGTTGACGCATGGTAAGAATAGCAAGCCTTGTGGTGGTGTAGCTATTCATGTTTCCATACATTCTCCCCAGGTTTGAAGTAGACAACAGACTACTTCAGTGAAAACCAACAGTGTAGAAGCCAATGGAATGGGCAAGTCAGGGTAGAAACCTCTTCCAAGACCCATTCTCTATCTGCTGGTTTTCTAGAAGATGCCATTTGAAAGATCATCTGTATTTGACTTGTCTTAAAGTTGTCCCAGTATGAATAGCCTTTTGCCCAGATTATTTGTTGAAAATGACCATAGATAATTTTGTGGGAAGCAGCAAAACCACTTGGGGCATGTGATCAGCTAACCCAAAAAAGCTTCAAAGGAAAATCTAGGGAACACAATATCCAGACAGAGCTTGTGAAAGCTTTGACATATTGCTGGGAGTCAGAAAGCCTACATATGTGGGTAAGGTTGTATACATGCCTGGGGCTATGTTCATGTTCAGGAAATGACTGAGAAGGCCCTATACTTTCCCCTTACAGGATCTGCACAAGAAGGAAGTGAAAGCTAAGACAGAGTTGTAAACTATGCCCCAGTTGGTGCACAAGACCTGAAAACAAACACAGGGAGATAGACTGGTTATAGTCATTTCAGTAAATCTCTGTTCAAGCATTAACTGACCACCAAGCTAACAAAGCAAGATCTCAGTGGCAATGTATAACAAACAATAGATGCTAGTCTGAATTACTTCAGAAAAGGTATTAAACAAACAAACAATAGTCCCCTACAACAACAAACCTAGGGGAAAGATGAGGCTGGGATCTGATTTCCAAAGTGCATTAGTCAGTATTCTCCAGAAAAACAGAATAAAAAATATACACACAGACATATAATATGAGATTTATTATGGGAATTGGTTCACATGATTATGTAAGAGGTTTCACATGCCACTCTGGTTTGTAGGATATGGCATGGGATTAAAAGTGCCAGGCACTAGAAACAGGTAATCTGGGAAAAATCCAAGAATCACTGCTGGCCATGTGTTCTGAAAACAAAACTTGCTACACATAGCATATTGCCCAGCCCTAAGTCATATATTAGCAGTAATAAGATTAAGGCAAGAAAGAAGTGCAGTAAACAGGATGTGTTAGGAGCTTAATCATGCAGTTAAACAAAAACTATTTGTTTTTTAACCTTTACTTTCTCTTTGAAGGTTTCCACTACACTGTATTTTCTCATGCCTGAGGTTTCAATAAAAGCCAGAGAGGAACATTGGAGGGGATGCACCCTTGTCTCTCCTTGCAAAGTGCTTGCTGGTGTTGGCCTCCCCAAGTCCCTCAGTTCAATGCAAATCAACTGAGCAGGTGTTATTCATTTTGTGTTGAGTTGCACCAGCACTGGTTAGAGAACCGGGAAGGCCAATTATAATTCAGCTTGAAAATGAAGACTTGAGAATGGGGAGACAGGAGGGACTTACTTAAGTACTGAAGTCCTGAGAAGCAGAAACTCCATTGTCTGAAGGTGAGAGATGCATGTCCCAGCTCAAGAAGAGAAAGAATTTGCCCTCTCCCCACCATTTTCTCTGTTACTCTGGATGGGATGATGACCACTCCTATTGGTGAGGGCAGATTTTCTTTACTCAGTCTATTGATGTCTTCTGGAAATACCTTCACAGACACACTCAGAAATAATATTGTTGCCAGCTATCCAGGCATCCCTTACTCCACTCAAGTTGATGTTTAAAATTAACCATTACATAAGTTAATTATATTATGTTATTTAAAATATTCCATTTTCAGCAACAAATCAGGGATATGCAAAGAAACAAGAAAAAATGGCCCATAGCCAGGAAAAAAAGTATTCCATAGACGCTGTCTCCAAAGAAGCACAGGTATTAGACTTACTAAATCAGCTATTTTAAGTATGTTCAATAAATTAAAGGAAACTATTTGTATGTAACTAACCAAAAAAGTGAGAACAATGTCTAGCCAAACAGAGAATATCAATAAAGATTTAGAAATTATATTTTTAAGAATCAAATAAATGTTCTGAAGTTGAAAAGTCCAATAACTAAAATGAAAAGTTCAATAAAGGGGCTCTGTATTAGTTTTCTACTGCTGCTGTACAAATGACCGGAAACTTTGTAGCTGAAAACAACACTAATTGTTTTTAGTTGTGAATGTTGGAACTCTTTAATGGATTTCATGGAGCTAAAATCAAGGTGTTGCCAGGGTAGTACTTCTTAAAGGAGGCTGTGAGGGAGGACCCATTTTCTTGCCTTTTGCAGCTTGTGGAAGCTACCCACATTCCCTCACTCATAGTCCTCCCCTCTCCTCAGAGCCAGCACCATCAGGTCAATCTTTGTCTTGATGGTCTCTCTGTGGTTCTAACTGTTCTGTCTCTTTTGCTCCATTTAAGTGCTTTTGTGATTACTTGGGACTCATCAGATAAACTAGGTTAATCTCTTTATTTGAAGGTCAGGTGATCAGCAAACTTAATTTTACCTTTAATCTTAACTCCTCCTTGTCACATAATATAATATAGTCACAGATTCTGGGATTGGACATGGACATCTTAGGGTACCATGATACTGCTTTCCACAGGATCTTCAAGAGATTCATGCTGGGGCGCCAGCCACATACACCAAGGCTGGCAGGTTCAAACCCAACCTGGGCCTGCCAAACAACAATGACATCTACAACCAAAAAATAGCTGGGTGTTGTGGCGGGCTCCTGTAGTCCCAGCTACTTGGGAGGTTGAGGCAAGAAAATCGCTTAAGCCCAAGAGTTGGAGGTTGCTATGAGCTGTGATATCATAGCACTCTACCGAGGATGTCATAGTGAGACTCTGTCTCAGAAAAAAAAAAAAGAGATTCATGCAAGCACAAGAATAGATCAGAATACTTGAAGATATGTAGATTGAGATTACCCCATCTGAGGAACAGAAAGAAAAAAAATGAAGAGAAACAAACAAAACCTCAGAAACCTATGAGACAGTATCACACACCTCATGGGAATCTAGAAACAGAACAGAAAGGGACAAATGGAATATTTGAAGAATCATGGCCCCCAAAAATCCCAAGTTTGATGAAACAATGTGGACAACAGTAGGTTAAAAAACAGTAAAGCATAAAGCCAGAATAAATAAATAAGTAGATAAATAAATAAATGCATTTGTAAGTAAGCAGTGGGATTTGCTAATTAAAACTGGCATCTTATATCTGCACTCCATGTTTATTGCAGCATCATTCACCATAGCCAGGAGATGGAATCAACAAAGTATTTCTTGGTGACTGAATGGATAAAATAGATGATCTATATACACAGTGCAATACTAGTCAGCTTTAAAATAGAATGAAATCTTGTCATTTGCAGTAACCTGCAGGATATAACAGTAAGTGAAATAAGCCAGGCACAGATATAAAATATTGCATGATCTCATTCACATGTGGAATCTAAAAAAGTTAGTCACATAGAAGTAGAAAAAAGAATAGTGGTTACCAGAGGCTGAGGAGGATGAGGGGGAAGAATAGGAAATGAGGAGAGGTTACTCAATGGCTATACAGTTATAGTTGGAAAGACTTAAGTCCTAGCGCTCTATTGTGTAGTAGAAGGGCTGCAAAATATAGCTAATAATGATACATTGTATATATACATATTTCAAGATAGCTAGAAAAGTCATATCTTGAAAGTTATCACAACAAAGAAATGATAATGTTTTAATAATGGTACAATGTTTGATAAACATGCTAACAGCTCTGATCTGATCATTACATAATATATGGATGTATTGAAACATTGCACTGTACCCCATAAATTATATTATACATCATTTATAAACAAAATTGTTAAAAGCTGGCATCTTAAAGTGGGAACTTTTATAACTTTCTTCTCATGATTGATTTCCTACTCTATTTTATCCATGTTATCATGACTTATTCTAGGTATTGGCATGTGGAACTGTTTGAATTTTTTTTTAAAGCATATATTTTTTGCCATAGAATTTAGATCTACTCTCTATCCCCACTGTATGGAATATTCAGAGGTGTCACTGGTGTCTGTTGGAGAGGTAGTCATGAAGCTTCTGATTACTATTTATAGGTCCTTTCATTAAGAAAAGGAAACATCCTTAGTGCAATGAAACTGTCACAGGGCAGAGGTTTTAAGTAAGTGTTCTCCCCTCACATGGTGAAAAGTATTTCAATCTCCCCCCGCCCCCCCGGGAGAAAATAGGTGACCAGCGTAGTCTCTCTGCACTAAAATCTAAGTGACAGAAGTCAACCTGGTCGGTCAGAAATGGAGATGAAGATTCCCTGGATAAGAAAAGCCTTGACAGATTTTTTTACAACCGTTTTAGGAAGAGGTGAGCAATTCCATGCAGCTGATGAGTTGAGGGTCAAAATTATTTTTCTCAGACAGGGATGAAACCTGAGATAGAGTTATTCTCCAGAGCATGCTGTACATTGTGACTGCACTCATTTGGACTGTCAGAAAGAGCCTATACATTTTTAATGGAATATCTTAACAAAACCCATTATGGATTTATAAAGAGTAAAATATTATTTAAAGATGACTGTTCATGTAAGAATGTGACTGCTTGTAGAAGAAAGCCTCAAGGACTCAGAAATGTTTATTAAAAGAAAAAAATTTTTTGGGTGGCGCCTGTGGCTCAAGGAGTAGGGCGCTGGTCCCACATGCCGGAGGTGGCAGGTTCAAACCTAGCCCCGGCCAAAAACCAAAAAAAAAAGAAAAAAAATTTTTTTAAATGACAAGAGTCCCTCTTGCTGGTTTTACTGACTCATCTAATTCTGAGTGAGTGACATGAGCAGTCACATTCTGTAAAGCATCATAGACTTTCATTGCTATTTGCCCTGTAAAGTATGTGCCCTATTGCTATTCATGGAGAAGGTCATTTTAAATTTGGGTATTAACTCCTTTAGAAGTGTTCCACTGATAGGTAGCCTTCTTCATAAATATGTTTTCCTGAATAAGTTAATCTAAACATGATGCTATCTAATTGAAAAAAATGTTAAGTTTTCTTGCAAGAATCACAGTGAACTCATGAGTTTTACAGACTGTATTTGTCTAATTAACTATAACTTTTGCTTTCATTTTCCTTGAAATTCTAATTACCACAAATTGACCAGTAGAAACATCTTTTAGATTGGCTTCTTGTGCTTTTTAAAAAATCATCTCTGGAACTTAAGAAACAGTTTTTGCTCTCTAACAAGAAGAAATTTAAGACAAGAAATCATCTCAACTTTAAGAATGCCTAGGGTTATTTTGTCATTATTCCGGTTTTGTTTTTCTTCTGGGGAAGAAGCCAGAACAAAGTGGCAGAATAGGACTCTCCAGTGATAGCTTTCCCACAGAAATACCAATTTGAGGAACTCTGCATGCATGAAAATACCTTCAAAAAGAGCTAAGAGATCACAGTATCAGGTTATAGCATAATAATAATAAAAGACATATTGAAAAGAATAGGAAGGAGAGTTTTATATTACCCACATCATCTCTCCTCCAACATCAGACAGTGCAGCCAGGAAAAAGATTCAGTCTGATAGGGAAAGAGAGAGAGACGTGAGTATAGGTCTTTGCTTTGAACTCTAACAGTAGACCTGCTCAGTAAAACCCAACACTGAGCAGAGCCCCCACAACCCTTGACTCCAGCACAAGGGACTGAGTGTGCCAAGTGCCCTGGGTGCCAGCTGGGAAACCATAGTCTCTGTGATCTGGACTCAATCCCCAGCCCACATTACTTCTAGCCAGCTACAGTGACCTTGGGCTCCTGAAACCATCCACAGAGGGTAAGCTTCAGCAGTTGCAGGTGTCAAACATACTCCAATTCTGCCCCAGTCACATCAGCCATGGGGTTCTAGCATAGTGCTACACTGATAACAGTGCTCCCAGATACCACACTAGGCGAGGTAGTCATGGCCTGCACAGAATCTCTGGGTATACTTTCTATTGAAGGGCATCCCCAGACAAAGTACACCTGTGAAGATGGAAAGAAGTAGCCACTACTTCAGACACACAGACATTGCCTCATGACAATAAGATTCAAGAATAATCAGAGAAACAGGACATTATCAAATGGAAAAATGAAGTGCTAGGAACTGATTCTAAAGAAATGGAGAACTGACTGACTGACTGACAACGAATTCATTGTAACTGTTGTAAGGAAGTTTAATGAACTTGAAAAAATACAAAGAAAAAGTCACAATCAGGCATGCTATGCCTGCCTAATAAAAGCACTTACCAATTTGGGGGGAAAAAAATACAAAGAAACAATTCAAATAAATACAGATTCAAAAAAATAAGTGACCAAAATGAGACATTAGCAAAGAGATTGAAAAAACTTTTAAATCAAACAAATCTTGAGCCTGAAAAGTACAATGAATGGAATAAACAAGGTTCTTTCTTTCTTTCTTTCTTTCTTTCTTTCTTTCTTTCTTTCTTTCTTTCTTTCTTTCTTTCTTTCTTTCTTTCTTTCTTTCTTTCTTTCTTTCTTTCTTTCTTTCTTTCTTCTCTTTCTCTTTTTTCTTTTTGGAAAAGAACTTTAGAAACCAAGGTATAGAAACTAGCTATCAATATCATATCGTTTCACATAAGTACTGTTGTCATTGAGTTACAAAAGATAGAGTTCTATTCTATGCATCCTTTATTTTTGATCAAAATGTCTTTAAATTAGGTTTACGGCTGAGTCTCTCTTTCAATGTTATCCTAATACATTATCAATTATCGTCTTTTTTAGAAAACTTAGAAATAAACCACTAAAATTATAAAAGTTTATTGGCTCGGCGCTCATACTCATTGGTTGGGGCATTGGCCACATGCGCTGGGGCTGGTGGGTTCAAACCCGGCCTGGGCCTGCTAAAACAGTGATGACAATAGCAAAAAAAAAAAATAATAATAATAGTGGGGCATTGTGGCAGGCACCTATAGTCCCAGCTACTTGGGAGGCTAAGGCAAGAGAATTGCTTAAGCCCAAGAGTTTGAGGTTGCTGTGAGCTGTGATGCCATGGCACTATACCAAGGGCAACATAGTGAGACTCTGTCTTTAAAAAAATTAATAAAAGTTTATTAATCACATTTCTGTATATAAATATACAATTGCTAGATTCAAATTATAATCCTGATCAATGACTAAAATCTGCTCCTCTACCATACTTTCAGAAAAATGTATTTTTTCCCATTGGCTAGTTAATAACTAATTTCTTCTAGCATAACAAAATAAAATGCCATATAATTTAATAATTAACTATTATATGTTGTTAGATTAATTTTACCCAAAATTGATTAAATTTACATGTATTAAATAGCAAAAACAGTAGAACTTCCATAGTTTATCACCTCCTTATATTGACCACTGCTTAAATTGACCTGATTTCCATAGACTGGAAATGTACCACATGTACTTAATGCAAAATTGACCTTTACATATTCACCACCTCTGTAAGTTGTATCTTGAGCACTTGGACTATGACACACAATATTAATTTACCCTTTATAACTTGACCAGTTAAGTTCACTCTATACTAAGGTATAGAAGGTATGAGTTTTGCCTTTTAGTTGTATCATTTTTTTCTTTAGTAAAAGTTATTTTTTTATGTTTCATTATTACCATGTGATTAGGCCTAAGATCCTATTGTTTATCACATGTTGTAGAAGATTTTTTTCAACATTAAGGACTGGGGGAATTGTGGGCACATTCTACAATTGCTTAAAAAAATTGCTGTTAATTGAAATATGATGACCATAAGGAAAGAACTCAAAGAGCTGACATTGAAGGAAAAGGTTGATCTTGTAGGTTTTCTGAAAAGCAGTCAAGAAATACAGTAGAACATAACAAGATCACAGTTAGCAACATCCAAAAACATAATAAACATGTGAACTTGGAGAGATATGGTTAAGGAAGCGGAGACCTATAGTGGAAAAAGCGGAAAATTTCCCTCATTGAAGTCAAGGAAGCCACATAAATCTAGTTCAAATGAATTAGGGCAGTTAATGCCCAAATCTCCAGGCCTATGATTCAAGAAGTTGATAAAAAAAAAATTCCACAAGAATTTGGGATAGCAGATTTCCAAGCATTAAAGTAATTAGTAAATTTTAACTGTAATGTGAGCTCTCTCTGGAAGTCTTGTGTGGTGAATCCAATGAAGTTCCTGTAGAAGTTGTGGAAGAGTTCATCAAAACATTTCCGGACTTCACCAGCAGCTTCAAAGATGATGACATCTTTAACGCTGATGGAATACAGACTCTTTTTTAAGGCAATGCCTATTATGAAGCATGACATGAAGCCTATCATGAAGCATGACAAATGTAACAGTAAAAAATTTTCCAAAGAACATTCCACCATTCTGCTTTGCACTAGCTCAACCAGAGAGAAACTAAAGTCCTTGGTGACTGGTAAATTGGCAAAGTCATGAGCTTTCAAGAACCTGAGACTGAAAGACTACCCTATCACTTGCAGATCAAAAAAATGCACATGGATGACTGGTGCCCTATTTGAGGGGTGGGTTGGGGTTATTAACTGAGAAATAAAAAAGAAGAAATGGTCTATTACACTGACAATAGACAACTGTTGTGGTCATCCACAAATGAATCATCTCACAAATGTGACATTGAAATTTCTGCCTAGAAACACGACCTCAAAAATCTAAGCTCTTGACCACGTTATCATCCACACATTTAAAATGCACTACCAAGCCCAGTTCCTGCAGTGGATTGTCACTAAAACACATACCTCTGGTTGACTTTGGAAGCAACTTCCTGAACCTGAACCTGTGGATCAGTTGTGCTTGGAATAAAGTTCACCCAGAAACAACATAAAAGTGTTTCAAGAAAGTTGGATCTGTCACAACCAAAGGGAAATCCATCTCCCATGGCAAAATTCAGAGCAGACTTTAAAGGTTTTGTTGCAATGGATGATGAGGTGACAACCTGTAATGAACTTGATCCAGAAGCAATTTTTCAAGTGATATTGACAAAAGTACAGACCAACATAAAAGTGCATGAAACAGCTGATGAAGTGGAAGAAGCAAGTGAAGAGAAGCAATTGCAGAGACTCCAAAAGAAGATGTCTTCTTGGTATTTGATAATGCAGTTGACGTCATTTGTTGTGGGAAAATGCTCAGGGATGCTTAGTGGTGTAGCCAGCCCTGAGAGTGTTTTCTTCACTTAGGTTTGTCATAAGAATAAAAAACAGATCAAGACTGACTCTTTTTTCAGAAGGAATAATCAAACCCCCCAAAACAGTAAATGTATTGATTTTGTATAATATTGCATATGGTTTTACTGTATTTTGATTATGAATGATTTTGTATGTTACTGTCTAATAAAAGCTATGCAAGAAAGTAAAGTACATTGAAAAGTAACCAATCCTCCCCAACTCATTCTACAAAGCAAATATCACCTTGATAACAAAGCCAGGAAAGAGCACAACTAAAAACGAGAACTATAAACCAATATCCATTATGAATACAAATAAAAAAATTCTCAATAAAATCTAGCCAAGCTGAATTTAGCTGCACATCAAAAAAGTTATTTATTATGACCAAGTGGGCTTTATCCAAGAGATACAAGAATGGTTCAACTCATGCAAATCTATAAATATGATGATTTACTAAATACATAGATTAAAAACAAAGACCTTTCAATAAATGCAGGAAAAATCATTTGACAAAACTCAGCACTCCTTTTTAATAAGAATGTTTAACAATATTTGTATAGATAAGACATACTTCAAAATTATAAAGGCCATGTATGACAAACCCATAGGCAATATCATATTGAATGGGAAAATTTGAAAGCATTGCCACTTAGAATTGGAACCAGACAAGGCTGCCCACGATCTCCACTTCCATTCAACATAGTGATGGAAGTTTTTGCCAGAGCAATCAGCATAGAGAAGTATATCAAAGGTATTCAAATCCTGAAAGAGGTCAAACTATTGCTCTTCGCTGATGATATGACCATATATCTAGAAAACCACAAGATTCAACCAAGAGACTCTTGGAATTGATAAATAAGTTCACCAAAGTCTCATGCTGCAAAATCAATGCACACAAATCTGTTCCATTCATATACATCAACAGCAGTTAAGCTAAGAACCAAATGAAAGATGCAATACCTTTCATGGTAGCAACAAAGAAAATAAAATAACTATGAATAAAACTTTCCATTGATCCTGCATTAGTAGGCATATACCCAGAAGAAAAAAAATAATTTTATCATAAGGACATTTGCACTAGATTGTTTTTCCCAGCTCAATTTACAATCATCAAGATGTAGAAACAACCCAAGTGCCCATCCACCCATAGGTGCATGTATTAATAAACTATGGTATATGTATACCATGGAATACTATTCAGCCATAAAAAGTTTATATCTTTTGTATTAACCTGGATGGATTAGAGAACATTCTCTTTAGTAAAGTATCACAAGAATGGGAAAGCAAATATCCAAAGTACTCAATACTAACATGAAGTAGATAAACTAATAGACACCCAGACAAGAGAAAAAATCAATTTAATTCAAGTCAGAGAGGGGAGAGGGAAGTGAGAAGAGAGGAGGAGGGTGGGATTGGTGTGCTCTCACCTAATTGGCACAATGTTAGGGTATATGGCACACCTCCTGGGTGTGGGACACAACTATAATAGAGACTTTACCTAACAAACCCAAATACTGTAACCTAATTATTTGTACCCTCATATTGACCTGAAATTTTAAAAAAGAAAATACTTAAGAATATACTTAACAAAGGAGTGAAGATCTCTATAGGTAGAACTATGAAACACTGAGGAAAGAAATTGCAGAGGATGTAAACAGATGGGAAAATATATCAGGCTTATGGGTTGGTAGAATGAACATTGTTAAAATGACTATACTACCCAAAGTGATTCACATACTCAATGTAAACACCATCAAAATACAAGTGCCATTTTTCACAAATCTATAAAAAATAGTTCTATGCTTCATATGGAACCAGAAAAGACTCTGGATAGCCAATGTAACCTTGTGTAATAAGAACAAGTGGGAGGCATCATCTTACAGACTTCAAGCCATACTACAAGGCTATAGTAACCCAAAAAAGCCACATATTGGCACATAAACAGAGACATAGACGTATGGATCAGAACAGAAAACCCAGAGTTAAAACCATCCTCATATTCTTATTTGATCTTTGACAAAGCAGACAGAAACATACACTGGGGAAAAGAATTCCTATTTACTAAATGGTGCTGAGAAAAATGGATAGCCATATGTAAAAGACTGAAACAGAACCCACAACCCTTCCCACTCACAAAAATATAACTTATGATGGATAAAAGACTTAAAGTTAAGCCAGGAAACTATAAGAATTCTAGAAGAAAAATGTTAAGAAAAACTCTTATAGATTTATGAGTCTAGGGAAAGAAGAACCCCAAAAGTATCACCAAAAGAACAACAAAAAATGGGACCTGATCAAATTAAAAAGTTTTTGCACAGCCAAGGCCACAATAGAGTAAATAGACAACCATCAGAGTGGGAGAAAATGTTTACATACTATTCATCCAATAAAGAGCAGATAACGAGAATCTTTGAAGAACTCAAGCAAGGAAATTAGTAAAGATAAAGTGAAAAAAATTTAAAAAAATTGGACACAGACAAGATGGCTGACTGAAGCCAGCTTTCCACAGAGGCTCCCATCCAGAAGGAGAGTTAAAGGACAGAAATTTAGCAAGTAACCTGGTGGATTTGAGCTGCACCAGGAAAGAAGGTTGAAGAATGCACATCAACCCCACTGTGCCGAGCTGCAACCCTAAGGATACAAACAAAAGGTACAAAATCCATCACCAAGCAGACGGGAGTCCCCTCCCCCATAAGAATGGCTCAGAGTGCCCCACAAACAAACGAGCAGAGTTCAAAGGTCCTCCCACCACACTCCACGGGAGAGACCCTCTAAAAACTGGACCTACCTTCCCATACTAGGCTGTAGATCTGTAGAACTGTAGATTTGTAGAACAGATCTGGGATGGAAACACAGGCCCCACGAGTAAAGGGTTTGCCTGAGGTGGTACCGACCTGGGTGAAGCGCAGGGGCTAGAAATGCACTCGCAGACCTGGGAAGTTCCCAGGGTGGGGCACACCTAGAGGACTACTTTACTGAGCCTAAGATGCACCCGGCCCTCAGGGGATCATCAGCCTATAGACAAAGGAAGACAGGAGGATAGAACTGACAGGTAACCAAATACAAAACTGCAGGAGCAAACTGAATACAAACCGAATACAAACTGAATACAAACCTGCAGGTGTCACGGCATTCTCCTGCCAGGCATAAAACTGTATAAAACTGTATATATTCTCTACCTGCCACTCTGAGCTCCCAGCACTCCCCTCCACTCTCACTCTGAGTCTGGAGGCCTGTCTCCCCGAAGTCCAGATTCTTGGGTGATTTCTTCAGGGGTGTGGACCGTGCCTAAACTGCAGCTGGTCACTGCTGACTCTGGGGCATGGGAGTGAGGAGAGGGCAGTCGGCTGAGATGGAACCACACCGGAGCAGCAGTGCCCTGAGGCACAGAGCACCAGCTGCCTTTTAGCAACAATAGGGCTCACTCCTGGATATTCTGAAGCCACACCCCCTGTCTCCCTGGGCAACTAGAGGACGCCGGGCATCTACTCAAGTGGCAACCACCACAGAACAGGTCTGGGACGGAAACATAGGCCCTGTGAGTAAAAGGTTTGCTTGATGCGGTACCGACTTGGGTGAAGCACAGGGACTAGAAATGCACTCGCAGACCTGGGAAGTTCCCAGGGCGGGGCACACCCAGAGGACCGCTTTACTGAGCCTAAGATGCACCCAGCCCTCAGGGGATCGTCAGCCTATAGACAAAGAAAGACAGGAGGCTAGAACTGACAGGTAACCAAACACAAACCTGCAGGAGCAAAGACAGGGCCTGAGACACAGGCTCTGGGAACTGAAAACAGATTCTCTTCTGCAGGGGAATTTAGCAGGGACAGAAACAAAGTCCCGCAAAGTTGTTCTGTTCTGTCAGTAACACAAATCAGGGGTGGGGCTGGAACTGAGTGAACAACCCCCAGCCTCCATCAAGCACACGAGGTCATCAGGCCTCACCTCCCCCTGCTAGATAGAGGCAGAGCGCAGTGGCCTGGCTGAGCATAAATAGACTTCCTTGTGATTTAGGTAGTTTTAAACCCCTGGAGTATCTGTTCACTACAGGCAACTGGGTCAGCCAACTGCGGGGCTATCAGTGACTGGGTGTGATGCAGGTGCAAGGCAGGGAAGGAGGCATCAACCTTCCCAGACTGATCTAATTGCTGAGTGGCTCCTCCTGACTCTACGCAGCACTGGAGCAAGTAATATCAGAATAGTCACCAGACCCCTGTGATCTAGTTGCCAGAGACCTTTTAAACTCTCCCACCTGAGACAGGTGCTAACTGAGACAATTGATTTGGACCTTTTGAACTGAGCCAATCACCCGAGGACTATACAGGTGGTGCCCTGGGTGTGTGGTTGTAGGAAGATTTGATTTTCCTTTTCCAATTGTTGCCAGTGGGGGGCGGGTGACTTAATTGCTGGTATTTCTCCACAGCTGAGACTTCAACCCAGAGTAACTGTTTCACTAGGGTCGAACAGAAACCAGCTGAAAACAAGACAGAACCACTTACCACCACCACACCAAATGGTCCCCAGTTTATGAGGCCATAGCACTGTACAGGTCCTTGACAAAGCTCCAGGGAAAAATCAAATGGTATAAAAAAATCATGGGGCGGAATCAGTGGAAAAACTCGAGTAACATGAATAACCAGAACAGGTCAAACCCCCCAAGGAAAGATATGGCATATGTAACTGAAGATCCCATTTATAAACAGATGGCCAAGATGTCAGAAATCAAATTCAGAATTAGGATTGCAAACAAGATTAATAAAATGAAGGAAAATTTGGAATTAGAAATTAGAGGAGCGATTCAAAAGTCGGAATTAGAAATTTGAGGAGAAATTCAAAAGTTGTCTCTAAAATTTAATGAATTTAAATACAAAACCACCAAAGATTTTAACGCTCGGAAGCAAGAATTTGCAGCCTTCAAAGATCTGAAAAATACAGTAGAATCCATCAGTAACAGAGTAGAGGAAGCAGAAGAAAGGATTTCTCACATTGAAGAAAAAGCCTTTGAATACTCCAAAACTCTCAAAGAGGAAGAGAAATGGACAGCAAAAATGGATCATTCTCTCAGAGAACTCTGGGATAATTCAAAGAAGGCTAATATCCACCTCATTAGAATCCCTGAAAGTGATGAAGTGGCCTCGCTGGGCACAGAAGCCTTTCTCCATGAAATTATGAAAGAGAATTTTTGAGACATGCCAAGAGATTCTGAAATTCAGATAGCCGACAGTTTCAAAACCCCAGCACGACTCAATCCCAGAAAGACATCCCCCAGGCATGTCATAATTAACTTCTTAAGTTTACGTCTTAAGTTTAAATCTTTATAGTTTATGTCTTAAGTTTAAATCTTCTATCCAGTGAGAGTCTATATTAGTTAATGGTGAAAGGTGTGGGTCCAGTTTCAATCTTCTACAGGTTGCCAGCCAGTTTACCCAGCACCATTTGTTAAATAGGGAGTCTTTAAACTGAATGTTTTTAATTGGCTTGTCAAAGATCAAATAATGGTAAGTAGCTGGATCCATCTCTTGGTTCTCTATTCTGTTCCAGACATCTACTTCTCTGCTTTTGTGCCAGTACCATGCTGTTTTGATCACTATGGATTTATAATACAGTCTCAGGTCTGGTAGCGTGATTCCTCCTGCTTTGTTCTTGTTGCTCAGTAATGTTTTGGTTATTTGAGTTTTTTTCTGATTCCATATAAGATGAAGTATTATTTTTTCAAGATCTTTAAAGTATGACAATGGAGCTTTAATTGGAATTGCATTAAAATTATATATTTCTTTGGGCAGTAAGGACATTTTAAAAATGTTGATTCTTCCCAGCCATGAGCATGGTATATTTTTCCATCTGTTAACATCTTCAGCTATTACTTTTCTTAGAGTTTCATAGTTCTCTTTGTAGAGATCTTTCACGTCCTTTGTTAGGTATACTCCCAAATATTTCATTTTCTTTGGCACTACTGTGAAAGGAATAGAGTCCTTGACTGTTTGTTCAGCTTGGTTATTGTTGGTGTATAAAAAGGCTACAGATTTATGGGTGTTGATTTTGTAGCCTGAGACATTGCTATATTCCTTGATCACTTCTAAAAGTTTTGTAGTAGAATCCCTAGTGTTTTCCAGATATATGATCATATCATCTGCGAAGAGTGAAAGTTTGATCTCTTCTGACCCTATGTGGATACCCTTGATCGCCTTTTCTTCCCTAATTGCAATGGCTAAAACTTCCATTACAATGTTAAAGAGCAATGGAGACAATGGAAAACCTTGCCTGGTTCCTGATCTAAGTGGAAATGATTTCAATTTAATTCCATTCAATATGATATTGGCTGTGGGTTTGCTGTAGATGGCCTCTATTAGTTTAAGAAATGTCCCTTCTATACCAATTTTCTTAAATGTTGATCATGAAGGGATGCTGGATATTATTGAAAGCTTTTTCTGCATTAATTGAGAGAATCATATGGTCTTTACTTTTTAGTTTGTTTATGTGCTGAATTACATTTATAGATTTACGTACATTGAACCAGCCTTGAGACCCTGGGATAAATCCCACTTGGTTGTGGTGTATAATTTTTTTGATGTGTTGTTGGATTCTGTTTGTTAAGATCTTATTGAGTATTTTTGCATCAATATTCATTATTGATATTGGTCTATAATTTTCTTTTCTTGTTGGGTCTTTCCCTGGTTTAGGGATCAAGGTGATGTTTGCTTCATAGAATGTGTTGTGTAATATTCCTTCTTTTTCTATATTTTGGAAGAGGTTTAGTAGTATAGGTACGAGTTCTTCTTTAAATGCTTGGTAGAATTCTGACGTAAAGCCATCTGGTCCTGGGCTTTTTTTTTTAGGGAGATTTTGTATAGTTGATGCTATTTCAGAACTTGATATAGGCTTCAACATTTGCACTTCGTTCTGGCTAAGTTTTGGTAGGTGGCATGTTTCCAGGTATTGGTCAATTTCTTTCAGATTTTCACATTTGTGAGAGTAGAGTTTCTTGTAGTATTTGTTAAGGATTTTTTGAATTTCTGAGTGGTCTGTTGTTATTTCATCATTACCATTTCTGATTGATGAAATTTGAGATTTTACTCTTTTTTTCCTGGTTTGGTTGGCCCAAGTTTTATCTATTTTATTGATCTTTTCAAAAAACCAGCTTTTGGATTTATTGATCTGTTGTATAATTCTTTTGTTTTCAATTTCATTTAATTCTGCTCTGATTTTGGTTATTTCTTTTCTTCTGCTGCATTTGGGGTTGAAGTGTTCTTCTTTCTCCAGTTGCTTGAAATGTTCCATTAAGTTATTGACTTTCTCTCTTTCCATTTTCTTGAGGAAGGCATGCTGTGGTATAAACTTCCCTCTTAGGACTGCCTTTGCAGTATCCCAGAGGTTCTGGTAATTCGTACCTTGATTGTTGTTTTGTTCCAAAAATATGGTGATTTCCTTCTTAATCTCGTCTATAACCCATGTATCCTTCAACATAAGATTGTTTAGCTTCCATGTTTTTGTATGGGTATGCAGGTTCCTGTTGTTATTGAGTTCAACTTTTATTCCATGATGGTCTGAGAAGATGCAAGGAATAATTTCAATTTTTTTTTAATTTGATGAGGTTATATTTGTGGCCTAGGATGTGGTCGAATTTGGAGTATGTTCCGTGGGCTGATGAGAAGAATGTGTATTCAGTTTTTTTGGCATGAAATGTTCTGTAGATGTCCGTTAAGTCCAGATGTTGAATGGTTGAGTTTAAATCTAAAATTTCTTTGCTTAGCTTCTTTTTGGAGGATCTATCCAGCATTGCTAAAGGGGTGTTAAAATCTCCAACTACTATGGAAGTGGAGGAAATCGAGTTGTTCATGTCTGTTAGAGTTTCTCTTATAAATTGAGGTGCGTTGTGGTTGGGTGCATAAATATTAATAATAGAGATCTCATCATAGTGAGTATTACCTTTAACAAATATGAAGTGTCCATACTTATTCTTAATTATTTTGGTTGGTTTAAAGCCTATTGCGTCTGCAAATAGGATTGCAACGCCTGCTTTTTTCTGCTTTCCATTTGCCTGGAATATAGATGACCATCCCTTCACCTTGAGTCTATACCTGTCTTTTAATGTAAGATGTGATTTTTGGATGCAGCAGATATCTGACTTGAGTTTTTTTATCCAGTCCACCAACCTCTGACTCTTTAGAGGACAATTTAAACCATTCACATTAATTGAGAGTATTGATAAGCCTTTCGAAGACCAGTGGACATTTTTAATCTTTTTGCGACTGTGGAAGTTGGAATTTGATCAAGGATATTTTGGGTGGGTTTACTTTTATGGTGGAGAATTACGCTGGTCTTTATGGAGGATAGTGATCAAAACAGCATGGTACTGGCACAAAAACAGAGAAGTAGATGTCTGGAACAGAATAGAGAACCAAGAGATGAATCCAGCTACTTACCATTATTTGATCTTTGACAAGCCAATTAAAAAAATTCAGTGGGGAAAAGATTCCCTATTTGGCATATGGTGCTTGGTGAACCGGGTGGCAACCTGTAGAAGACTGAAACTGGAACCACACCTTTCACCATTAACTAAGATAGCCTCTCATTGGA
The DNA here is from genome assembly GCF_027406575.1 of Nycticebus coucang. Classification (NCBI taxonomy): domain Eukaryota; kingdom Metazoa; phylum Chordata; class Mammalia; order Primates; family Lorisidae; genus Nycticebus; species Nycticebus coucang. The sequence goes on from NC_069797.1 coordinate 15,430,834, forward strand.
TTAAACATTTAAACTTAAGACATGAAACTATAAAAATACTAGAAGAGAGTCTAGGGAAAACCGTTGAAGAAATCGGCCTGGGCGAGTATTTTATGAGAAGGACCCCCCAGGCAATTGAAGCAGCTTCAAGAATACACTACTGGAATCTGATCAAACTAAAAAGCTTCTACACAGTCAAGAACACAGTAAGTAAAGCAAGCCAACAGGCTTCAGAATAAGAGAAGATATTTGCAGATTATGTCTCCGACAAAGGTTTAATAACCAGAATCCACAGAGAACTGAAATGTATAAGCAAGAAAAGAACAAGACTTTGAGATATCATCTAACTCCAGTAAGATTAGCCTATATCACAAAATCCCAAGACCAGAGATGTTGGCATCGATGTGGAGAAAAGGGAACACTACTACACTGCTGGTGGGAATGCAAATTAATACATTCCTTTTGGAAAGGTGTTTGGAGAGTACTTAGAGTTCTAAAAATAGATCTGCCATTCAATCCTGTAATTCCTCTAATAGGTATATACCCAGAAGACCAAAAATCACGTCATAACAAAGATATTTGTACCAGAATGTTTATTGCAGACAAATTCATAATTGCTAATCCATGGAAAAGGCCCAAGTGTCCATCGATCCACGAGTGGATTAATAAATTGTGGTATATGTACACCATGGAATATTATGCAGCCTTAAAGAAAGATGGAGACTTTACCTCTTTCATGTTTACATGGATGGAGCTGGAACATATTCTTCTTAGTAAAGTATCTCAAGAATGGAAGAAAAAGTATCCAATGTACTCAGCCCTACTATGAAACTAATTTATGGCTTTCAAATGAAAGCTATAACCCTAGAATAGGGGGAAGGGGGAAAGGGAGGCAAGGTAGGGAGGGTGATTGGTGGGATTACACCTGCGGTGCATCTTACAAGGGTATATGTGAAACTTAGTAAATGTAGAATGTAAATGTCTTAACACAATAACTAAGAAAATGCCAGGAAGGCTATGTTAACCAGTGTGATGAAAAATGTGTCAAATGGTCTATAAAACCAGTGTACGATGCCCAATGAGTGCATTAACATACACAGCTATAATTAAAAAAAAAAAAAAAGAAAAAAGTGAGAAAAAGACATGAACAAAAACTTTTCTTTGTTTTTTTTTCTATGTTACCTTCATATATTTAATCAATTCTCAAGTCTCCCGTCTTTTGCCTTCTCAGTATCTCACAAATGTTGCCTTTCTCCACCAACCTCACTGCTGCCATATGAAGAACAAACCAATTGGCCTTAAGGCAAATTTCCTTTTGTAATTCAAGTAGTGTTCAAATTAGTGATATAGTTACCTCAAATTACTTTGAAGCAGTATATATGTAGGAAAGTGTCAGCTCCTTTTGATAATTTTTGCATATTTTCCAAGTGTTTTTCTATTTCACCTACTTTTGACCTTAAGAATTTTTTAAATCACATTTGTTTGAGGAAACTTCCTTCCTTCTTTCTTTCTTTCTTTCTTTTTTTCTTTATTTTTTTTATTAAATCATAGCTGTGTACATTAATGTGATCATGGGGCACCATACACTAGTTTCATAGACCAATTGACACATTTTCATCACACTGGTTAACATAGCCTTCCTGGCATTTTCTTAGTTATTATGCTAAGACATTTATATTCTACATTTACTAAGTTTCACGTATACCCTTGTAAGGTGCACCGCAAGTGTAATCCCACCAATCACACTCTCTCTGCCCACCTCCCCCTTTCCTCCCCTCTCTTTTCCCCTTCCCCCTATTCTTGGGTTGTAACTGGGTTGTAGCATTCATGTGAAAGCCATAAATTAGTTTCATAGTAGGGTTGAGTACATTGGATACATTTTCTTCCATTCTTGGGATACTTTACTAAGAAGAATATGTTCCAGCTCCATCCATGTAAACATGAAAGAGGTAAAGTCTCCATCTTTCTTTAAGGCTGCATAATATTCTATGGTGTACATATACCACAATTTATTAATCCACTCGTGGATCGATGGACACTTGGTCTTTTTCCGTGGATTAGCAATTATGAATAGGGTTGCAGTAAACATTCTGGTACAAATATCTTTGTTGTGGTGTGATTTTTGGTCTTCTGGGTATATGCCTAGTAGAGGAACTATAGGATTGAATGGCAGATCTATTTTTAAATCTCTAAGTGTTCTCCATATCTCTTTCCAAAAGGAATGTATTAATTTGCATTCCCACCGGCGGTGTAGAAGTGTTCCCTTTTCTCCACATCCACACCAACATCTCTGGTCTTGGGATTTTGTGATATAGGCTACTCTCACTGGAGTTAGAAGGTATCTCAAAGTAGTTTTGATTTGCATTTCTATTATTATTAAAGATGACTAGCATTTTTTCTTATGTCTGTAGGCAGTGCACCTGTATTCTTCAGAGAAGTTTCTCTTCAAATCTCTTGCCCAGCCTGCGATGGGATCACTTGTTCTTTTCTTGCTTATACTTTTGAGTTCTCTGTGCATTCTGGTTATTAAACCTTTGTCGGAGACATAACCTGCAAATATCTTCTCCCATTCTGAGGGCTGTCTGCTTGCTTTACTTACTGTATTCTTGGCTGTGCAGAAGCTTTTTTAGTTTGATTAAGTCCCAGTAGTGTATTCTTGAAGCTGCTTCAATTGCCCAGGGGGTCCTTCTCATAAAATACTCGCCCAGGCCGATTTCTTCAAGGGTTTTCCCTACACTCTCTTCTAGTATTTTTATAGTTTCAAGTCTTAAGTTTAAATCTTTAACCCAGTGAGAGTCTATATTAGTTAATGGTGATAAGTTTGGGTCCAGTATCAGTCTTCTGCAGGTTGCCAGCCAGTTCACCCAGCACCATTTGTTAAATAGGGAATCTTTTCCCCACTGAATTTTTTTAATTGGCTTGTCAAAGATTAAGTAATGGTAAGTAGCTGGATTCATCTCTTGGTTCTCTATTCTGTTCCCTGTTTTTGTGCCAGTACCATGCTGTTTGATCACTATTGATTTGTAGTATAGTCTGAGGTCTGGTAGCATGATTCCTCCTGCTTTGTTTTGATTTCTGAGTAATGTCTTGGCTATTTGAGGTTTTTTCTGATTCCATATAAAACAAGTATTGTTTTTTCAAGATCTTTCAAGTATGACAGTGGAGCTTTAATAGGGATTGCATTAAAATTATATATTGCTTTGGGTAGTATGGACATTTTAACGTTTTTATTCTTCCCAGCCATGAGCATAGTATATTTTTCCATTTGTTAACATTTTCAGCTATTTCTTTTCTTAGAGTTTCGTAGTTCTCTTTATAGAGATCTTTCATGTCCTTTGTTAGATAAACTCCCAAATAGTTCATCTTCTTTGGTACTACTGTGAATGGGATAGAGTCCTTAAATGTTTTTCAACTTGACTATTGTTGGTATATATAAAGGCTACCTATTTATGAATGTTGATTTTGTAACCTGAGATGCTGCTGTATTCCTTGATCACGTCTATGAGTTTTGTTGTAAAATCCGTAGTGTTTTCCAGATATACAATCATATCCTCTGCAAAGAGCGAAAGTTTGATCTCTTCTGACCCTATATGGATACCATTGATCGCCTTTTCTTCCCTAATTGTGGTGGCTAAAACTTCCATTACAATGTTAAAAAGCAATGGATATGATATTGGCTGTGGGTTTGGTGTAGATGGCCTCTATCAGTTTAAGAAATGTCCCTCGTATACCAATTTTCTTAAGTGTTCTGATCATGAAGTGATGCTGGTTATTATCAAAATCTTTTTCTGCATCAATTGAGGTAATCATATGGTCTTTCTTTTTTAATTTGTTTATATGCTGAATTATACTTATAGATTTACGTATATTGAACCAGCCTTGAGACCCTGGGATAAAACCGACTTGGTCGTGATGTATAATTTGATTGATGTGTTGCTGGATTCTGTTTGTTAGGATCTTGTTGAATATTTTTGCATCTATATTCATTAGTGATATTGGTCTATGATTTTCTTTTCTTGTTGGGTCTTTTCCTGGTTTGGGGTTCAGGATGATGTTTGCTTCATAGAACGTGTTCGGTAGTCTTCCTTCTTTTTCTATCTTTTTGAATGGGTTGAGTAATATAGATACTCATTTCTCTTTATTTTTTTCTTTATCTTTTTTATTAATATTAAATCATAGCTGTGTACATTAATGTGATCATGGGGCACCACACACTGGTTTTATAAACCGTTTGACACATTTTCATCACACTAGTTAACATAGCCTTCCTGGCATTTTCTTAGTTATTGTGTTAAGACAATTATATTCTACATTTACTAAGTTTCACATGTACCCTTGTGAGATGCACTGCAGGTGTAATCCCACCAATCACCCTCCCTCTGTCCATGGAATATTATGCATCCTTAAAGAAAGATGGAGTCTTTACCTCTTTCATGTTTACATGTATGGAACTGGAACATATTCTTCTTAGTAAAGTGTCTCAAGAACGGAAGAAAAATACCCAATGTACTCATTTTTCTTTAAATGTTTGGTAGAATTCTGACGTGAAACCATCTGGTCCTGGGCTGTTCTTTTTGGGGAGGTTTTGTATGATTGATGCTATTTCAGAGCTTTATAAGGGCCTGTTCAACATTTCCACTTGATTCTGGCTAAGTCTTGGAAGGTGACAGGCTTCCAAGTATTGGTCAGTTTCCTTCAGATTTTCATATTTCAGAGAATAAAATTTCTTGTATATTCATTAAGGATTTTTTGAATTTCTGAGGAGTCTGTTGTAATTTCATCTTTGTCATTTCTGATTGATGAGATTAGAGATTTTACTCTTTTTTTCCTGGTTAGGTTACCCAAAGGTTTATCTATTTTATTGATCTTTTCAATAAACCAACTTTTTGATTTATTAATCTTTTGTATAATTGTTTTGTTTTCACTTTCATTTAATTCTGCTCTAATTTTGGTTATTTCTTTTCTTCTACTGGGTTTCGGGTTGGAATGTTCTTCCTTTTCCCGTTGCTTGAGATGTTCCATTAAGTTGTTCACTTCCTTTCTTTCCTTCTTCTTTTTTTTTTTTTTTTTTTTTTATTGTTGGGGATTCATTGAGGGTACAATAAATCAGTTACACTGATTGCAATTGTTAGGTAAAGTCCCTCTTGCAATCATGTCTTGCCCCCATAAAGTGTGACACACACTAAGGCCCCACCCTCCTCCCTCCATCCCTCATTCTGTTTCCCCCCCCATAAACTTAATTGTCATTAATTGTCCTCATATCAAGATTGAGTACATAGGATTCATGCTTCTCCATTCTTGTGATGCTTTACTAAGAATAATGTCTTCCACTTCCATCCAGGTTAATACGAAGGATGTAAACTCTCCATTTTTTTAATAGCTGAATAGTATTCCATGGTATACATATACCACAGCTTGTTAATCCATTCCTGGGTTGGTGGGCATTTAGGCTGTTTCCACATTTTGGCAATGGTAAATTGAGCTGCCATAAACAGTCTAGTACAAGTGTCCTTATGATAAAAGGATTTTTTTCCTTCTGGGTAGATGCCCAGTAATGGGATTGCAGGATCGAATGGGAGGTCTAGGTTGAGTGCTTTGAGGTTTCTCCATACTTCCTTCCAGAAAGGTTGTACTAGTTTGCAGTCCCACCAGCAATGTAAAAGTGTTCCCTTCTCTCCACATCCACGCCAGCATCTGCAGTTTTGAGATTTTGTGATGTGGGCCATTCTCACTGGGGTTAGATGATATCTCAGGGTTGTTTTGATTTGCATTTCTCTAATATATAGAGATGATGAACATTTTTTCATATGTTTGTTAGCCATTCGTCTGTCATCTTTAGAGAAAGTTCTATTCATGTCTCTTGCCCATTGATATAAGGGATTGTTGGCTTTTTTCATGTGGATTAATTTGAGTTCTCTATAGATCCTGGTTATCAAGCTTTTGTCTGATTAAAAATATGCAAATATCCTTTCCCATTGTGTAGGTTGTCTCTTTGCTTTGGTTATTGTGTCCTTAGCTGTACAGAAGCTTTTCAGTTTAATGAAGTCCCATTTGTTTATTTTTGATGTTGTTGCAATTGCCATGGCAGTCTTCTACATGAAGTCTTCCCCCAGGCCAATATCTTCCAGTGTTTTTCCTATGCTTTCTTTGAGGATTTTTATTGTTTCATGCCTTAAATTTAAGTCCTTTATCCATCTTGAATCAATTTTTGTGAGTGGGGAAAGGTGTGGGTCCAGTTTCAGTCTTTTACATGTAGACATCCAGTTCTCCCAACACCATTTATTGAATAGGGAGTCTTTACCCCAAAGTAAGTTCTTGTTTGGTTTATCAAAGATTAGGTGGTTGTAAGATGTTAGTTTCATTTCTTGGTGTTCAATTCTATTCCAAGTGTCTATGTCTCTGTTTTTGTGCCAGTACCATGCTGTCTTGAGCACTATGGCTTTGTAGTACAGACTAAAATCTGGTATGCTGACGCCCCCACCTTTATTTTTGTTACTAAGAACTGCCTTAGCTATACGGGGTTTTTTCCGGTTCCATACAAAACGCAGAATCATTTTTTCCAAATCTTGAAAGTACGATGTAGGTACTTTGATAGGAATGGCATTGAATAGGTAGATAGCTTTGGGAAGTATAGACATTTTAACAATGTTGATTCTTCCCATCTATGAGCATGGTATGTTCTTCCATTTGTTAATATCCTCTGCTATTTCCTTTCTGAGGATTTCATAGTTATCTTTATAGAGGTCCTTCACCTCCTTCGTTAGGTATATTCCTAGGTATTTCATTTTCTTTGAAACTATGGTGAAGGGAGTTGTGTCCTTAATTAGCTTCTCATCTTGACTGTTATTGGTGTATACAAAGGCTACTGACTTGTGGACATTGATTTTATATCCTGAAACATTACTGTATTTTTTGATGACTTCTAGGAGTCTTGTGGTTGAGTCTTTGGGGTTCTCTAAGTATAAGATCATGTCGTCAGCAAAGAGGGAGAGTTTGACCTCCTCTGCTCCCATTTGGATTCCCTTTATTTCCTTGTCTTGCCTAATTGTATTGGCTAGAACTTCCAGCACTACGTTGAATAGTAAAGATGACAGAGGACAACCTTGTCTGGTTCCAGTTCTAAGAGGAAAAGCTTTCAGTTTTACTCCATTCAGTAAAATATTGGCTGTGGGTTTGTCATAGATAGCTTCAATCAGTTTTAGAAATGTGCCACCTATGCCTATACTCTTCAGAGTTCTAATTAGAAAAGGATGCTGGATTTTATCAAATGCTTTTTCTGCATCTATTGAGAGGATCATGTGATCTTTATTTTTGCCTCTGTTAATATGGTGGATAACGTTTATAGACTTGCGTATGTTAAACCAGCCTTGCATCCCTGGGATGAAGCCTACTTGATCATGATGAATGACTTTTTTGATGATAAGCTGTAATCTATTGGCTAGGATTTTGTTGAGAATTTTTGCGTCTATGTTCATGAGTGAGATTGGTCTGAAATTCTCCTTTTTGTTTGGGTCTTTTCCTGGTTTTGGTATCAGGGTGATGTTTGCTTCATAGAATGTGTTGGGGAAGATTCCTTCTTCCTCAGTTTTTTGGAATAATTTCTGCAGTACAGGAATAAGCTCTTCCTTGAAGGTTTGATAGAATTCTGGAGTGAAGCCATCTGGACCAGGGCATTTTTTAGTTGGAAGCTTTTTTATTGTTTCTTTGATCTCAGTGCTTGAAATTGGTCTGTTCAGGAGGTCTATTTCTTCCTGGCTAAGTCTAGGGAGAGGGTGTGATTCCAAATATTGATCCATTTCCTTCACATTGTCAAATTTCTGGGCATAGAGTTTCTGGTAGTATTCAGAGATGATCTCTTGTATCTCTGTGGGATCAGTTGTTATTTCCCCTTTATCGTTTCTGATTGAGGTTATTAGAGATTTTACTTTTCTATTTCTAGTTATTCTGGCTAATGGTTTATCTATTTTATTTATTTTTTCAAAAAACCAACTCCTTGTTTCATTAATTTTCTGAATGATTCTTTTGTTTTCAATTTCATTGATCTCTGATTTGATTTTGGATATTTCTTTTCTTCTACTGAGTTTAGGCTTAGATTGTTCTTCTTTTTCCAATTCCATAAGATCTCTTGTGAGATTGTTGATGTGCTCTCTTTCTGTTTTTCGAATGTAGGCATCTAAAGCGATGAATTTTCCTCTCAAAACTGCTTTTGCAGTATCCCACAGGTTTTGGTAGCTTGTGTCTTCATTGTTGTTATGCTCAAGGAAGTTAATGATTTCCTGTTTTATTTCTTCCTTCACCCATCTGTTATTCAACAGAAGATTGTTTAATTTCCATGCCTTTGGGTGGGCTTGAGCATTTTTGTTAGAGTTGAGTTCCACCTTTAGTGCCTTATGGTCTGAAAAGATACAAGGTAAAATTTCAATTCTTCTGATTCTGTTGATATTTGTTTTGTGTCCCAGGATATGATCAATTTTGGAGAATGTTCCATGGGGTGATGAGAAGAATGTATATTCTTTATCTTTGGGGTGGAGTGTTCTATATGCATCTATCAAGCATAGTTGTTCTAGGGTCTCATTTAAATCTCTTACATCTTTGTTTAATTTCTGTTTAGAGGATCTGTCCAGCTCTGTAAGAGGTGTGTTAAAGTCCCCTGTTATGATGGTATTATCAGATATCATATTGCTCAGACTGAGTAAGGTCTGCTTCAGGAATCTGGGAGCATTTAAATTGGGTGCATAAATATTTAGAATTGAAATGTCTTCTTGTTGTAGTTTTCCCTTGACCAATATAAAGTGACCATCTTTGTCTTTTTTGACTTTAGTTGCTTTAAATCCACATGTATCTGAAAATAAGATTGCAACTCCTCTTTTCTTCTGAATTCCGTTTGCCTGAAAAATTGTCTTCCAACCCTTGACTCGGAGCTTTAATTTGTCTTTTGAGGCCAGGTGTGTTTCTTGCAGACAGCAAATGGATGGCTTGTGTTTTTTAATCCAGTCAGCCAATCTATGTCTCTTCAGTGGGGAATTCAAGCCATTAACATTTATTGAGATAATTGATAAGTGTGGTAGTATTCTATTTGTCTTATTTGGTGAGAGTCCATTGCTTAATTTTATCTTTTTCATCAGTGTGGAGGTTAGGTTTTGTCCTTTGATTTCTGAGTTCTTACTTTGCTGCTGATCCATTGTGGTGGTCAGTGAGCAGAACAGGTTGAAGTATTTCCTGTAGAGCTGGTCTTGTTGTGGCGAATTTCCTCAATGTTTGTATATCCGTAAATGATTTGATTTCTCCGTCAATTCTGAAGCTTAGCTTAGCAGGGTACAGAATTCTGGGCTGAAAATTGTTCTGTTTAAGTAGATTAAAGGTAGATGACCATTGTCTTCTTGCTTGGAAAGTTTCATTAGAGAAGTCTGAGGTAACTCTGATGGATTTGCCCCTGTAGGTCAACTGGCGCTTACTCCTGGCAGCTTGCAGAATCTTTTCTTTTGTCTTGACTTTGGACAGGTTCATCACAATGTGTCTTGGAGAAGCTCGGTTAGAGTTGAGGCGACCTGGGGTCCGATATCCCTCTGAAAGCAGTGTGTCAGACTCTTTGGTGATGTTTGGGAAATTTTCTTTTATAATATTCTCTAGTATGGCTTCCATTCCTCTGGGGCATTCTTCTTCTCCTTCTGGAATTCCTATAACTTGTATGTTGGAACGCTTCATAAAGTCCCATAATTCTGACAGTGAACGTTCTGCTTTCTCTCTCTTCTTTTCTGCCTCTTTTACTGTCTGAGTTATCTCAAGAACTTTGTCTTCTACCTCTGAAATTCTTTCTTCTGCATGGTCTAACCTGTTGCTGATACTTTCCATTGTATCTTTAAGTTCCCTAATTGACTGTTTCAGTTCCTTCAGGTCTGCTATATCCTTTTTATATTCTTCATATCGTTCATCTCTTATTTGATTCTGTTTTTGGATTTCCTTTTGGTTATTTTCCACTTTATTAGCAATTTCCTTCATTGTTTCCATCATTTCTTTCATTGTTGTCATCATGTGTATTCTAAATTCCCTTTCTGTCATTCCTAACATTTCTATACTGGTGGAATCATCTGCAGTAGCTACCTCATGGTCCCTTGGTGGGGTTGTTCTAGACTGGTTCTTCATGTTGCCTGGAGTTTTCTGCTGATTCTTCCTCATGAGTGATTTCTTTTATCTGTTTCCTTGCCCTAATTTTCCTTTCACTTCCTCTTGCTCTTTAAGTTCTTATGCCTGTGGACTAAGGGTTATAGGACCAGAAGTGTGAGAAGGTTGAAGAGCAAAAAAAGGGGATGAAAGAAAGGAGGACCGAGTGATAAGAAAAAAAGAAAGATAGAGAAAGGAGAGGGGGTGGGTATAAGGAATATTGACAAAAAGAAGAGAGGCACAGAAAGAGGGAGACAGGGCAATATAGGTGTACAGTAGGGTACTTTGACACAACCTTAAAAACCCCACCTTCTGGGGGTGCCCAGTTGCGTGGTTCCCTTGAGGTCAGCAGCTCTTTGCTAACCTGATCAGACACAGTACCCCACCTCCACCAAGTAGAGAGGAAAGACAAAAATGCTATAAATCAAACCAAAAGAAGCAAACAGAAAACTTTATGGGGATAAAATTGGGTGAAAAACCAAATTATATCGGTAGAAACACTAGCAAAAATGAAGTTGAAGTTATTAAAAAAGGCAGCAATGGGAAATTATAATTAAACTAGGAAAATTGAGAAAGAAAAAGGGATCTGTGTGGAAAAGATTGAAATTAAAAAAACAAAAGAACATCAGCAACGTCAAAATAAACAAACAAAAAAAACAACCAAACCAAAAAAAAAAAAGAAGAAAAAAATACACAACCAAAAACAAAGCAGTTTGTATATGTTATTGAATATTGTCTGGGCAACACGTGGTCTTCTGGGGTATGAGATGTTAGTCACAGTTCTGATACGACTGGAGGCTGCTGATTTCTCAAACCCCAGCAGGTAGACACCCTAAATCTCTCTTCAGCCTACTTAAAAGGCACTTTGAACTTGTAAACTTGCTGAGCAGAAGCTTTCCCAGCTTTCTCGCTGGAATCGCTGCTGAAGTGGCTATGCACTTACTCAGTGTGCCAAAACCGATCTCACTCTGCCCCTGAGGGTTAGGGCTGCAAGGCGGCTCAGACCCCACCCTTAGGCTACTTGGTTGCTGGGTTACCAGCTCCCACCCGTTTCTAGCTCTGCGACCCTGAGGGCAGAGCTTGCCGGGGCAGATCACTGACAATGGATCCGTGTGACCCACCGCCAAACACTATCAGCTCCGTCTGGCTCAGCGGCTCAGACTGGGGCCCTAGACAACGGCCAAAGTTCTCCGCACTCACGCTCAGGCCTTCCCCAAGGCAGTTCAACTCAGTGCCAAGTTCAAGGACATCAAAACAGTTCACAGGTAAGGCCTTTCTGGTTTGCAGTCTCGCTGCTACTGAACTTACAGTTGTGGGCGGGTTTAGACGGATTGAACACACGCGACCACTTGCCGGCTTTCCACTGTTTTAGTCCTCCTCTTGGGGTCCAGAAGTCTCTCGCTGACTCCCTGTATTTTCATAGGAGTGATGATAGGCAGTTCCCACCAGCCAGAGATGCCTGGAGTCCTATCTCCCCAGACTCACGGTGCCCAGATGCAAGGAAGCTGTTACTCGGCTGCCATCTTGCTCCACCTCCGCTCTTTCCTTCTTCTTAAGGAAGGCTTGCAGTGCTATAAATTTCCCTTTTAGGACTGCCTTTGCGGTGTCCCAGAGGTTCTGATAATTCTTGTCTTTATTGTTATTTTGTCCCAATAATTTGGCAATTTCCTTCTTAATCTCTTCTCTGACCCAGCTGTCATTCAGCATAAGGTTATTTAACTTCCATGTTTTTGTATGAGTATGTAGATTCTTGTTGTTACTCAGCTCAACTTTTATTCCATGGTGGTCTGAGAAGATGCAAGGAATAATGTCTATTCCTTTAAATTTACTGAGGTTAGACTTGTGACCTAAGATGTGATTGATTTTGGAATATGTTCCATGGGCTGATGAGAAGTATGTGTATTCAGTTTTGTTGTGATATAATGTTCTGTAAATGTCTGCTCAATCCAAATGTTGAATGGTTAGATTTAAATTTAAAATTTCTTTGTTCAGCTTCTTATTGGAGGATTGATCCAACACTGCCAAAGGACTGTTGAAATCTCCAGGTATTATGGAGCTGAAGGAAATCAAGTTGGTTATGTGTGTTAGAGTTTCTCTTATAAATTGAGGTGCATTCTGGTTGGGTGCATAGCTATTAATAACTGAAATCTCATCATATTGAGTATTACCCTTAACAAATATAAAGTGACCATTCTTATCCTTCCTTACTTTCTTTGGTTTAAAGCCTATTGTATCTGCAAATAAAATTGCAACACCTGCTTTTTTCTGATTACCTTTTGCCTGAAATACAGATGACCACCCTTTCACCCTAAGTCTATATTTGTCTTTTAAGGTAAGATGTGACTCTTGTATGCAGCAAATATCTGGCCTGAGTTTTTCTATCCAGTCAGCTGACCTGTGCCTCTTTGGAGGACAGTTTAGAATATTGATAAGTCTGGTAAAATTTTGGGTATCAAGGTTTTCGAAAGTCCAGTGGACATTTTTAATTTTTTCACCACTTTGGAGTTTTATCAAAAGTTTCTGAGTGAGTTTACTTTTGTGGTAAAGACTGGGATGGTCATTATGGAGGATAGGTCTGAGAATATCCTGAAGAGCTGGTTTGGTTATGGCAAATTTCTTCAACATATAAATGTCATTAAAGTATTTAATTTCTCCATCATAAATGAAACTCAGTTTAGTTGGATACAGTATCAGGGGTTGAAAGTTATTTTGCTTTAGGAGATTAAAAGTCAATGACCATCCTCTTCTGGCTTGAATAGTTGCAGCAGAGAGAGCTGCAGTTATTCTACTATTCTTCTGTTTGTAGGTAATGGTTTTCTTACATCTGGCTGCTTTGAGAATTTTCTCCTTCATATTAACTTTAGTGAAGTTAATTATGATATGCCTGGGGAATGTCTTATTGAGGTTGAGTCGTGCTGGGGTTCTGAAGCTGTCTGCTATCTGAATTTCCAAATCTCTAGGCATGACTGAAAATTCTCTTTCATAATTTCATGGAGAAGTCCCTCTGTGCCTAGTGAGGCCACTTCATCGGTTTCAGGGATTCATTGAGTCAGATATTAGCCTTCTTTGAATTGTCCCAGAGCTCTTTGAGAGAATAATCCATTTTTGCTCTCCATTTCTCTTCCTCTTTGAGAGTTTGGGTGCATTCAAAGGCTTTGTCTTCAATGTCAGAAATACTTTCTTCTGCTTGCTCCACTCTATTACTGAGGGATTCTACTGTATTTTTCAGATCTTTGAGGGCTGAAAATTCTTGCTTCAGTGCGTCAAAATCTTTGGTGTTTTTTTTCAAAATTCATTAAATTCTTGAGACAACTTTTGAATTTCTCCTCAAATTCCTAATTCCAACTTTTGAATTGCTGCTCGAATTTCTAATTCCAAAATTTCCTCCATTTTATTAATCTTGTTTGCAATCCAAATTCTGAATTCGATTTCTGACATCTCAGCCAATTGTTTATGAATGGGATCTTCAATTACATCTGCCATATCTTTCCTTGGGGGTGGGGTGGTTGATCTATTCTGGTTATTCATGTTAGCAGAGTTTTTCCACTGATTCTGCCCCTTGATTGTTTTACTCCCTTTGATTTTTCTCTTGGAGCTTTTTCGAGGACCTGTACAGTGCTTTGGCCTGACAAACTGGGGCCCTGTTTCATGTGGTGGTGGTAAGTGGTTCTGTCTTGTTTTCTGCTGGTTTCTGTTCGACCCTAGTGAAACAGTTACTCTGGGTTGAAGTCTCAGCTGTGGAGAAATACCAGCAATTAAGTCACCCCTCCCACCACAGGCAACAATTGGAAAAGGAAAATCAAACCTTCCTACAACCACACACCCAGGGCACCACTTGAATAGTCCTCAGGCGATTGGCTCAGTTCAAGTGGTCCAAATCAATTGTCTCAGTCAGCACCTGTCTCAGGTGGGAGAGTTTAAGAGGTCTCTGGCTACTGGATCACAGGTGTCTGGTGACTACTCTGATATGGCTTGCTCCAGTGCTGCGTGGAGTCAGGAGGAGCCACCCAGTAAATAGATCAGTCTGGAAAGGTTGATGCCTCCTTTCCCACCTTGCACCTCTGTCACACCCAGTCACTGATAGCCCTGCAGTTAGCTGACCCAGTTGCCTGTAGTGAACAGATACTCCGGGGTTTGCACCTGCCTGAATCAGAAGGAGATCTGCCAGGACTATGCACTCTGCCTCTATCTAGCAGGATGAGGTGAGGCCTGACAGCCTTAGGTGCTTTATGTTGGTTGGAGGGTGTTCACTCAGGTCCAGCCCCACCCCTGATTGATGTTACTGAGAGAACAGAATAGAACAGAAAAACTTTGTGGGATTTTGTCTTTTCCTGCTAAGTTCCCCTGCAGAGGAGAAGCTGTTATGAGTTCCAAAACCCTGTCTTTGCTCCTGCAGGTTTGTATTCAGTAACCTGTCTGTTCTGTCCTGCTGCATTCCTTTGTCTATAGGCTGACGATCCCCTGAGGGCCAGGTGCATCTTAGGCTCAGTAAAGCAGTCCTCTGGGTCAGCCCTGCCCTGGGAACTTCCTGGAACTGTGAGTTGGTACCGCTTCAGGCAAATCCTTTATTCACTGCTAGTTGCCATCATCCTCTGGTTGCCCAGGGAAACAGGGGGTGTGGCTTCAGAATATCCGGGAGAAGATGGGTACTGCTTTGAGCCTCAGGGAACTGCTGCTCTGGTGTGGTTCCCTGTCAGCCGACCATTCTCTCTTTGCTCCCACACCCCAGAGTCAGCACTGTCCAGTTGCAGTTTAGGCATTGACCACACCACTCGAGAAATCACCCAAGTATCTAGACTCCTGGGGGACAGGCTTCCAGACCGCAGAGTGAGAGTGGAGGGGAGTGCTGGGAGGTCAGAGTTGCAGGTAGAGAATATATATAGTTTTACACAGTTTTACACAGTTTTATGCCTGGCCGTATTACTGCTAAAAGATGGTTGCTGCTCCATTCCTCAGGGAACTGCTGCTCTGGTGTGGTTTCCTCTCAGCTGACCATCCTCTCCTCGCTCCCATGCCTCAGAGTCAGCACTGACCAGCTGCAGTCTAGGCACTGTCCGCACCCCTCAAGAAATCACCCAAGAATCTGAACTGCTGGGGGACAGGCTTCCAGATCTCAGAGTGAGAGTGGAGGGGAGTGCTGGGAGCTCAGAGTTGCAGGTAGAGAATATATGCAGTTTTACACAGTTTTATGCCTGGCTGTATTACTGCTAAAAGATGGTTGCTGCTCCATGCCTCAGGGAACCGCTGCTCTGGTGTGGTTTCCTCTCAGCTAACCATCCTCTCCTCGCTCCCATGCCTCAGAGTCAGCACTGACCAGCTGCAGTCTGGGCACTGTCCACACCCCTTGAGAAATCATCCAAGAATCTGAACTCCTGGGGGACAGGCCTCCAGATCTCAGAGTGAGAGTGGAGGGTAGTGCTGAGAGCTCAGAGTTGCAGGTAGAGAATATATACAGTATTATGCCTGGCCGGAGAACGCCATGGCACCCTAGTAGGTCTAGTTTTTAGAGGGTCTCTCCCGTGGAGTGTAGTGGGAGGACCTTTGAACTCTGCCCGTTTGTTTGTGGGGCACTCCAAGCAGTTCTCATGGGGGAGGGGATGCCTATTCGCTTGGTGATGGATTTTGTTCCTTTTATTTGTATCCTTGTGGTTGCAGCTCACCTCAGCGGGGTTGATGTGCGTTCTTCAACCTTCTCTCTTGCTGCAGCTCAAATCCACCAGGTTACTTGCTAAATTTTTGTCCTTTAACTCCCCTTCTGGACGGGAGCCTCTGTGGAAAGCTGGCTTCAGTCAGCCATCTTGTCTCCTCCCCCAACAAAAACTTTTCAAATGAAGATAGACATATGGGCAACAAACACATGAATAAAATGCTCATCATCTCTAATCATCAGAGAAATGCAAATCAAAACCACAATGAGAGATAACCAATGCCAGTAAGAATGTATCATATCAGGCCAGGCACAGTAGCTCTCCCCTGTAATCCTAACACTCTGGGAGGATTGCTTCAGGTCAGGAGTTTAAGAGCAACTTGAGAAAGAATGAAACTCCATCTCTACTAAAAATAGAAAAAATGAGCTGGGCTTTTTGGCGGTCACCTATAGGCCCAGCTACTTGGGAGGCTGAGGCAAAAGGATTGTTTGGACTCAGGAATATGAGGTCCCTAGTCTGGGCACAGAGTGAGACTCTGTCTCAAAAAAGAAAAGAAAAGAAAAAAGAAAAAGAGAAAAAGAAAAGAAAAGAAAGAAAGAAAGAAAACAAAAAAATTACACAAAAAGAAAAAATATAAAAGAATGGTTCATATCAAAAAGTCCTAAAGCAATAGATGCTGGCAACAGATGTGGAGAGAAAGAAACTCTTATATTCTTCTTGTGGGTCTGCAAGTTGGTACAGTCTCTATGGAAAATAGTTTAGAGATATCTCAAAGAACTAAAAGTAGACCTACCATTTGATACGTACTAATCAGTAATATCACTACTTTAAGATTTACCCAAAGGAAAACAAAAAAAGGCATTTTATAAAAAATAAACATAACATGTGGTAGGTGAATACAATGGAGTACTACTCAGCCATGACCTAGTATCTTTTGTAACAACCTGGATGGAGCTGGAGACCATTCTTTGAAGTGAAGTATCACAAGAATGGAAAAATAAATACCATGTGTACTCAATACTAAATTGGAACTAGTTGATCAATGCTTATGTGCATATATGGAAGTAAAACTTGATGGGAATCAAGTAGGTGGGGGGAAGGGTCAGGTTAATTTACACTTAACAGGTAAATGCACACTTATAACTTTGACCTGAAATACACGAAAGCAAATTATGTAACCAAAATGTGTGTGCACCTCTGAAATACAAAAATAAAGTAAGTACATGTACGTATCAGTACGGTAGGCCTACTTCCATATGTTGACTGCCTTTATGTACTGACCAGTTTGTCAGCACACAGAAGGTTCCACTACAGGGGGTCTACTGTCTACTGTAGTTAGATTCTTTTTTTTTTTTTGCAGTTATTTTTTTCTTTTGGCCAGGGCTGGGTTTGAACCCGCCACCTCCATTACATGGGGCCGGCGCCTACTCCTTTGAGCCACAGGCGCCGCCCCTGTATTTAGATTCTTTAAAAATATCCTATCATTGTAGATCAAATACCGAGAATTAATCTAACAAAAGAAGTATAAGATCTCTATGCTAACATTTTCAGATAATATTAGGAAAAATTAAAAGAGATTTGAGCAGAGGAAAGATATATCATGACCATTAAGGGGAAAATGCACATGGTACTTGACTGTGTTGACTTTCCACAGAATTGCCCATTGACCCACCATATTAGTACTGTTCTCATCAGATATGATAAGCTGGAAGTAACAAATAATACGGATTCCCCTGGAGACAAGTATATGTTAAAGGGTGGGATTAAAAACCCTATAGTGTGTCAAAGACGTACCCTATCAGTAAAGGTGGTAGACATCTACTGCTTTGTGGCATATAGATCTATTTACTCCAAAGGACAATTTACTGGGACTTGACACCTTTACTACTAAGAAAGGGATAGAAAGGGCAATAAAATGTGGCTAGAGAGGCAGTCTGGGACCAACTCATGCACAGAGTTACACAACATGGTTTTGAATTTAGGATTTGCTGTGTATTTACTGTGAGGGAACCAATGGAAAGTTTGAAATAAGAAAGGGGATCTAATTCATCTTACAAGCTTACTTTAGTTGCTGAATGGATAATGAATTGTACAGGTGAAAGGATGGGGGAATGAACAGGTAGGTGACTAATGACTAAACCTAGATGAAATGATGGTACATTAGACTAAGTTAGTAGTAGTAGGAGAGAGAGAGATAAGTGATAAGATAAGAGATAAGATACAGAAATGTTGGGTATAGAACTTTCAGGAATTAGTGACATCTTGGATGTGGTTCTCAAGACAAATGTATAAATCAAAGAATCAATATTTTAAAGTTATGCAACAAGACGATCCCTAAAAACAGGTATATAAGACTAGAAAGGTATCGGTATTAAAAACGCCAGATATTAATATAACCTTTTGTTACCCTAGTTTCTTTACCTGTAAAACAGAAATAGTAATAATACCTACATCATAGAATTGTGAGGACTAAAAGAGTTTCCTTACCTAAAATACCAGGACAAAGCTCTGCCATTTAAATGTTTGCAGTTTGTCATTATGTGTGATTATAGCTTCTTTTTTTTTAAGTTTACATTTTTTAATAACATGGCACAGTTTACATTACATAAGGAGGCTCTGCCGATGAGAACATGCTGATGATTATAGCTTCTTTATCTAAATATTTTGTTTTACTTTTATCCCCGATCATAGGAGTTTACTTCATTGTTTTGTTTATTAAGGTTTTTGTTTTATTTCTCTCTTTTTTTCCTTTTTGAGAGAAGGTATTTTACTTCTGGACTTTGAACACATGTCCTAAGTGGAGCCCATGCCCTGTGAGCCTGGGCACTAATCTGTTTGTCTTCCCAAGGAAAACAGGAGAGTTGAGCCAGAACTCAGATGAATTCCAAATGGCAGGATGTTTTTCAATTATCACCCTTATCTGTGACTGAAATGTGTTCTTCTATTGCACTGTCAAAAAAAAAAAAAAGTTTATTTCCCATTGGCTAGGTAACAATTTTCTTAGCAAGAAAAAACTTTACAACACAATAGACTTTTAATAATTAACTAGTGTTAAGATTATGTCTACTTACCTCAACTCATTTGATACTGTTCTCATTTCCCAGAATCTTGCTTTTTTTAAACATTACATTTAGTGCTCAACCGTAAAACAGGAAAAATAGTCATAAGCAATGTTATCTAAGGGGGTTCTATACAACAATAGAATCTAGTTCTCAGAAGTCAAGAAATATCAAAGTTCCTGAGGCTCTCGCATAAGTTCTTCCAGACTGAAGGGGAGGTGTGAGGTATAGACTAGGATGAAGGCCAATAGCCAGAGGGGGGCTTTCTGAAAATTAGAAAGATATCCTTTGATGTAAAGAGCCATCAAGACCACTGCAGGCCTTCAGCATCCTTAGAATCACAGAAAATCATTCCAGTTAACCACAGCTCAGTGCAGGTTGCCACAACAAACAAAGAAAAGAAACTATTTGTCATTGAGGTGGTGTCCTCCAGCTGCCTCCAGCTGTGGTTCCGTCCTGACTCCCCCACACAGACGAATCTGCAGTCTGGCAAAGCCAGTCTAGCAGATATCTGAACTTCTCTACTGTCTTGTTCATATGCATTTTGGAACAAACCTATCTAAATACTGAATGCAGGACCTGTCACTTACAGAATGAGCAAAAATATGAAAATGCGAAAGATATGAAAATATTATATGGGTTAAAAAGAAGGGGCTATCATAAAGGAATTAATCTCCAACACAACACCATATTCCTTCTGAGAACAAAGCCCCAAGCAAGACCTTTGTCCATGTCAAGACCAAAACACAAACAAAAGAAGATGAAATTCAAGAAGGATAGACCTAAGATCCTATCTTTGAATCCAAGGGGCTTATTTTACAAATGAAGCATAGTTCAGATGTGTCTTGCAGCACCATGGAAATGAAATTCTTGAGAGATTTAGCTGACAGTAATCTCAAATGTTTCAACCAATCTAAGAATTTTTTAAAAACTAATGCAATCTTTCTTAGTCAAGATATATAAAGGTAATTTAAGGCAATAGTCACACTCTCTATGGGCCTCATCACTGGTAGGTATCACCTTTCAGAGAGGATTTAGACAAACTGTAGCACAAAGGAGGGTGACAAAATCAGGAACATAGGAAGTCTAACAATTAAGTTTGAGAACTCATCCTAGAAAAAGTGTTACATACTTCATTGCTGAATGTCACTATGGTCACCTTCAAAGTCCTCCCCTTGGGAAGTTATGCACTGATGCCAGCATCTAGTCCACGCTTCAAAGCAATTTTGGAACTCTTTTTCTGGAATGACTACCACATCTGTCATTGTATAAGGTCTGATGATCAAGTTTGCAAAGTTGCCACCGTGCATGTATGTTAGCAGCACTGTACAGCCAAATTGGTAATGTTTCATAACCTCAATATGTCAGTGTCTCACATCTGTGTTCATGTCAACACGTGACAGTGTCTGTGCCATACGATGACAGCTGTGATGGTAACTGCAGTGATATGCAGCAATGTAGTATGCAGCCTTTTTTTAAGGATGAGTTAGCCAACTTAATTGTCAGAACTCATATGTTTGAAGGAAGCATGATGTTAAGACATTAATGTAATTTCATGTTTTTTTTTTGTTTAGCCTGAAAACTCAGTCTCAGACTGCAATCTCTAATCTAAGACGTAGTCACTTTGTTCAGTTTGCTAAGCCCTAATTGTATCATAAAAGTACTATGATGTTACCCTGAAGGAAATAATTATCATAAGGATTGTGTGTACAATCGCGTGCCACATAGCAATGTCTTGGTCAATAACAGACCACACCTACAAGGCTATAGACCCAACCATAAGATTATAATGAATCTGAAAAATTCCTGTTGCCTACGTGACACTGGAGCTATCATAGCATCTTAGCACAACACACCACCAATGTGTTTGTAGCGACATGGTATAAACAAACCAGTTGTATGACAGTATAGCTCATAACAACTATGTATGGAACATAACACTTGATAATGGTAATAAACAACTATGTAACTGGTTTATATAATTACTATACTATAACTATCCTTTTATTGTTACATTAGGGGAATTTTCTTCTGCTTGTTAAAAAAATAATTTACCGGAGGCGGAGCAAGATGGCAGCCGAGTTACAGCTTCCTTGCATCTGGGCACCGTGAGTCTGGGGAGATAGGACTCCAGGCATCTCTGGCTGGTGGGAACTGCCTATCATCACTCCTATGAAGATACAGGGAGTCAGCGAGAGACTTCTGGACCCCAAGAGGAGGACTAAAACAGTGGAAAACCGGCAAGTGGTCGCATGTGTTCAATCCGTCTAAACCCGCCCACAACTGTAAGTTCAGTAGCAGCGAGACTGCAAACCAGAAAGGCCTTACCTGTGAACTGTTTTGATGTCCTTGGACTTGGCACTGAGTTGAACTGCCTTGGGGAAGGCCTGAGCGGGAGTGCGGAGAACTTTGGCCTTGTCTAGGGCCCCAGTCTGAGCCGCTGAGCCAGACGGAGCTAATAGTGCTTGGCGCTGGGTCACACGGATCCATTGTCAGTGATCTGCCCCAGCAAGCTCCGCCCTCAGGGTCACAGAGCTAGAAATGGGTGGGAGCTGGTAACCCAGCAACCAAGTAGCCTAAGGGTGGGGTTTGAGCCGCCTTGCAGCCCTAACCCTCAGGGGCAGAGTGAGACCGGTTTTGGCACACTGAGTAAGTGGATAGCCACTTCAGCAGCGATTCCAGCGAGAAAGCTGGGAAAGCTTCTGCTCAGCAAGTTTACAAGTTCAAAGTGCCTTTTAAGTAGGCTGAAGAAGATTTAGGGTGTCTACCTGCTGGGGTTTGAGAAATCAGCAGCCTCTAGTCGTATCAGAACTGTGACTAACATCTCATACCCCAGAAGACCACGTGTTGCCCAGACAATATTCAATAACATATACAAACTGCTTTGTTTTTGGTTGTGTATTTTTTTCTTCTTTTTTTTTTTGGTTTGGTTGGTTTTTTTTGTTTGTTTATTTTGACGTTGCTAATGTTCTTTTGTTTTTTTAATTTCAATCTTTTCCACACAGATCCCTTTTTCTTTCTCAATTTTCCTAGTTTAATTATAATTTCCCATTGCTGCCTTTTTTAATAACTTCAACTTCATTTTTGCTAGTGTTTCTACCGATATAATTTGGTTTTTCACCCAATTTTATCCCCGTAAAGTTTTCTGTTTGCTTCTTATGGTTTGATTTATAGCATTTTTGTCTTTCCTCTCTACTTGGTGGAGGTGGGGTACTGTGTCTGATCAGGTTAGCAAAGAGCTGCTGACCTCAAGGGAACCATGCAACTGGGCACCCCCAGAAGGCGGGGTTTTTTAAGGTTGTGTCAAAGTACCCTACTGTACACCTATATTGCCCTGTCTCCCTCTTTCTGTGCCTCTCTTCTTTTTGTCAATATTCCTTATACCCACCCCCTCTCCTTTCTCTATTTTTCTTTTTTTCTTATCACTCGGTCCTCCTTTCTTTCATCCCCTTTTTTTGCTCTTCAACCTTCTCACCCTTCTGGTCCTGTAACCCTTAGTCCACAGGCACAAGAACATAAAGAGCAAGAGGAAGTGAAAGGAAAATTAGGGCAAGGAAACAGATAAAAGAAATCACTCATGAGGAAGAATCAGCAGAAAACTCCAGGCAACATGAAGAACCAGTCTAGAACAACCCCACCAAGGGACCATGAGGTAGCTACTGCAGATGATTCCACCAGTATAGAAATGTTAGGAATGACAGAAAGGGAATTTAGAATACACATGTTGAAAACAATGAAGGAAATTGCTAATAAAGTGGAAAATAACCAAAAGGAAATCCAAAAACAGAATCAAATAAGAGATGAACGATATGAAGAATATAAAAAGGATATAGCAGACCTGAAGGAACTGAAACAGTCAATTAGGGAACTTAAAGATACAATGGAAAGTATCAGCAACAGGATAGACCATGCAGAAGAAAGAATTTCACAGGTAGAAGACAAAGTTCTTGAGATAACTCAGACAGTAAAAGAGGCAGAAAAGAAGAGAGAGAAAGCAGAACGTTCACTGTCAGAATTATGGGACTTTATGAAGCGTTCCAACATACGAGTTATAGGAATTCCAGAAGGGGAAGAAGAATGCCCCAGAGGAATGGAAGCCATACTAGAGAATATTATAAAAGAAAATTTCCCAAACATCACCAAAGAGTCTGACACACTGCTTTCAGAGGGATATCGGACCTCAGGTCGCCTCAACTCTAACCGAGCTTCTCCAAGACACATTGTGATGAACCTGTCCAAAGTCAAGACAAAAGAAAAGATTCTGCAAGCTGCCAGGAGTAAGCGCCAGTTGACCTACAGGGGCAAATCCATCAGAGTTACCGCAGACTTCTCTAATGAAACTTTCCAAGCAAGAAGACAATGGTCATCTACCTTTAACCTACTTAAACAGAACAATTTTCAGCCCAGAATTCTGTACCCTGCTAAGCTAAGCTTCAAAATTGATGGAGAAATCAAATCATTTACGGGTATACAAACATTGAGGAAATTCGCCACAACAAGACCAGCTCTACGGGAAATACTTCGACCTGTTCTGCACACTGACCACCACAATGGATCAGCAGCAAAGTAAGAACTCAGAAATCAAAGGAGAAAACCTAACCTCCACACTGATTCAAAAGATAAAGCTAAGCAATGGACTCTCACCAAATAAGACGAATAGAATACTACCACACTTATCAATTATCTCCATAAATGTTAATGGCTTGAATTCCCCACTGAAGAGACATAGATTGGCTGAGTGGATTAAAAAACACAAGCCATCCATTTGCTGTCTGCAAGAAACACACCTGGCCTCAAAAGACAAATTAAAGATCTGAGTCAAGGGTTGGAAGACAATTTTTCAGGCAAACGGAATTCAGAAGAAAAGAGGAGTTGCAATCTTATTTTCAGATACATGTGGATTTAAAGCAACTAAAGTCAAAAAAGACAAAGATGGTCACTTTATATTGGTCAAGGGAAAACTACAACAAGAAGACATTTCCATTCTAAATATTTATGCTCCCAATTTAAATGCTCCCAGATTCTTAAAGCAGACCTTAGTCTGAGCAATATGATATCTGATAATACCATCATAACAGGGGACTTTAACACACCTCTTACACAGGTGGACAAATCCTCTAAACAGAAATTAAACAAAGATGTAAGAGATTTAAATGAGACCCAAGAACAACTATGCTTGATAGATGCATATAGAACACTCCACCCCAAAGATAAAGAATATACATTCTTCTCATCACCCCATGGAACATTCTCCAAAATTGATCATATCCTGGGACACAAAACAAATATCAACAGAATCAAAAGAATTGAAATTTTACCTTGTATCTTTTCAGACCATAAGGCACTAAAGGTGGAACTCAACTCTAACAAAAATGCTCAACCCCACCCAAAGGCATGGAAATTAAACAATCTTCTGTTGAATAACAGATGGGTGAAGGAAGAAATAAAACAGGAAATCATTAACTTCCTTGAGCATAACAACAATGAAGACACAAGCTACCAAAACCTGTGGGATACTGCAAAAGCAGTTTTGAGAGGAAAATTCATCGCTTTAGATGCCTACATTCGAAAAACAGAAAGAGAGCACATCAACAATCTCACAAGAGATCTTATGGAATTGGAAAAAGAAGAACAATCTAAGCCTAAACTCAGTAGAAGAAAAGAAATATCCAAAATCAAATCAGAGATCAATGAAATTGAAAACAAAAGAATCATTCAGAAAATTAATGAAACAAGGAATTGGTTTTTTGAAAAAATAAATAAAATAGATAAACCATTAGCCAGACTAACTAGAAATAGAAAAGTAAAATCTCTAATAACCTCAATCAGAAACGATAAAGGGGAAATAACAACTGATCCCACAGAGATAGAAGAGATCATCTCTGAATACTACCAGAAACTCTATGCCCAGAAATTTGACAATGTGAAGGAAATGGATCAATATTTGGAATCACACCCTCTCCCTAGACTTAGCCAGGAAGAAATAGACCTCCTGAACAGACCAATTTCAAGCACTGAGATCAAAGAAACAATAAAAAAGCTTCCAACTAAAAAATGCCCTGGTCCAGATGGCTTCACTCCAGAATTCTATCAAACCTTCAAGGAAGAGCTTATTCCTGTACTGCAGAAATTATTCCAAAAAACTGAGGAAGAAGGAATCTTCCCCAACACATTCTATGAAGCAAACATCACCCTGATACCAAAACCAGGAAAAGACCCAACCAAAAAGGAGAATTTCAGACCAATCTCACTCATGAACATAGATGCAAAAATTCTCAATGAAATCCTAGCCAATAGATTACAGCTTATCATCAAAAAAGTCATTCATCATGATCAAGTAGGCTTCATCCCAGGGACGCAAGGCTGGTTTAACATACGCAAGTCTATAAACATTATCCACCATATTAACAGAGGCAAAAATAAAGATCACATGATCCTCTCAATAGATGCAGAAAAAGCATTTGATAAAATCCAGCATCCTTTTCTAATTAGAACTCTGAAGAGTATAGGCATAGGTGGCACATTTCTAAAACTGATTGAAGCTATCTATGACAAACCCACAGCCAATATTTTACTGAATGGAGTAAAACTGAAAGCTTTTCCTCTTAGAACTGGAACCAGACAAGGTTGTCCTCTGTCACCTTTACTATTCAACGTAGTGCTGGAAGTTCTAGCCAATACAATTAGGCAAGACAAGGAAATAAAGGGAATCCAAATGGGAGCAGAGGAGGTCAAACTCTCCCTCTTTGCTGACGACATGATCTTATACTTAGAGAACCCCAAAGACTCAACCACAAGACTCCTACAAGTCATCAAAAAATACAGTAATGTTTCAGGATATAAAATCAATGTCCACAAGTCAGTAGCCTTTGTATACACCAATAACAGTCAAGATGAGAAGCTAATTAAGGACACAACTCCCTTCACCATAGTTTCAAAGAAAATGAAATACCTAGGAATATACCTAACGAAGGAGGTGAAGGACCTCTATAAAGAAAACTATGAAATCCTCAGAAAGGAAATAGCAGAGGATATTAACAAATGGAAGAACATACCATGCTCATGGATGGGAAGAATCAACATTGTTAAAATGTCTATACTTCCCAAAGCTATCTACCTATTCAATGCCATTCCTATCAAAGTACCTACATCGTACTTTCAAGATTTGGAAAAAATGATTCTGCGTTTTGTATGGAACCGGAAAAAACCCCGTATAGCTAAGGCAGTTCTTAGTAACAAAAATAAAGCTGGGGGCATCAGAATACCAGATTTTAGTCTGTACTACAATGCCGTAGTGGTCAAGACAGCATGGTACTGGCACAAAAACAGAGACATAGACACTTGGAATCGTATTGAACACCAAGAAATGAAACTAACATCTTACGACCACCTAATCTTTGACAAACCAAACAAGAACTTACCTTGGGGGAAAGACTCCCTATTCAATAAATGGTGTTGGGAGAACTGGATGTCTACATGTAAAAGACTGAAACTGGACCCACACCTTTCCCCACTCACAAAAATTGATTCAAGATGGATAAAGGACTTAAATTTAAGGCATGAAACAATAGAAATCCTCCAAGAAAGCATAGGAAAAACACTGGAAGATATTGGCCTCGGGGAAGACTTCATGATGAAGACTGCCATGGCAATTGCAACAACATCAAAAATAAACAAATGGGACTTCATTAAACTGAAAAGCTTCTGTACAGCTAAGGACACAATAACCAAAGCAAATAGACAACCTACACAATGGGAAAGGATATTTGCATATTTTCAATCAGACAAAAGCTTGATAACCAGGATCTATAGAGAACTCAAATTAATCCACATGAAAAAAGCCAACAATCCCTTATATCAATGGGCAAGAGACATGAATAGAACTTTCTCTAAAGATGACAGACGAATGGCTTCCACAAACATATGAAAAAATGTTCATCATCTCTATATATTAGAGAAATGCAAATCAAAACAACCCTGAGATATCATCTAACCCCAGTGAGAATGGCCCACATCACAAAATCTCAAAACTGCAGATGCTGGCGTGGATGTGGAGAGAAGGGAACACTTTTACACTGCTGGTGGGACTGCAAACTAGTACAACCTTTCTGGAAGGAAGTATGGAGAAACCTCAAAGCACTCAAGCTAGACCTCCCATTCGATCCTGCAATCCCATTACTGGGCATCTACCCAGAAGGAAAAAAATCCTTTTATCATAAGGACACTTGTACTAGACTGTTTATGGCAGCTCAATTTACCATTGTGAAAATGTGGAAACAGCCTAAATGCCCACCAACCCAGGAATGGATTAACAAGCTGTGGTATATGTATACCATGGAATACTATTCAGCTATTAAAAAAAATGGAGACTTTACATCCTTCGTATTAACCTGGATGGAAGTGGAAGACATTATTCTTAGTAAAGCATCACAAAAATGGAGAAGCATGAATCCTATGTACTCAATCTTGATATGAGGACAATTAATGACAATTAAGTTTATGGGGGGGGGAAGCAGAAAGAGGGATGGAGGGAGGGGGGTGAGGCCTTGGTGTGTGTCACACTTTATGGGGGCAAGACATGATTGCAAGAGGGACTTTGCCTGACAATTGCAATCAGTGTAACTGTTATTGTACCCTCAATGAATCCCCAACAATAAAAAAAAAAGAAAAAAAAATAATTTACCATAAAATAGTATTACACCAAAACAAGCCTCATATATCTTGTGTAAACATGTCTCTTGATTGCATCATTTTCTCTCATGTTTAACTGTTATTAAAAAGAAGCAAAAAAAATTAAAATTAAAAGTTTACAAAGTAAAAGTGTTACAGTAAGCTTGAGTTAATTTATTATTGAAGAAACAAAAAAATGTATGAATTGGTGGAATTTATGGACAATGTTTGTTAAGTCTACAGTTATGTCCAGTGAAGTCCTAGGTCTTCACATTCATTCACTGCTCACTCCTCCCCCAACCCACTCAGAGCAAACTCTGTTCATGGTAAGTCCTCCATGCAGGTGGACTATTTCTTTTTATCTTTTATGCTCTGTTTTTGCTGTACCTTTTCTATGTTAAAATATATTTACATATGCAAATACTTACCATAGTGTTACAATGGCCTACAGCAGTCAGCACAGTAGCCTGTGATAAGGTTTACAGCCTGGGAGCACTAGGCCATACCACGTAGCCTAGGTCTGTAGCAGGCTGTGTCTTCTAGATTGTATATATGTGCACTCTATGACATTCACACAATGATGAAATCACATAAGAATCACACTTCTCAGAATGTATCTCCTTTGTTAAGTGATACATGACTATTAACAAGGAAAGAAAAATATTTAAAATTTTAATTTCCTAGGAAAAGCCACAACAATGACTGATTTCTGTAGTAAACACAAAGGAAATGGTAGACCTGTAACCACTCATGAGTTCTTACTGAACTTGGCTCTTACTCTCTGATCTTACTCTATAACAGAGGAGAAAGGCTTGTGACAGGATAGTGAGCCAGGAACACATAGCCTGAATTTGTTGTATGATTGTTTTACATTTTGTGATTGTTTTAAATATATTCATATATTTCAAAGATTTAAATTTGATGCTAGCATCAGAAAAACAGGATAGTTCACATTTTAAAATCTACATTTCCACTTAACTTGAAAAATCCCAAGGGCTGGCCACACTGGGACTCAACGTCTCATGGCCTCAGCTAGCAGGAATTGAATGGAACGGTACAGTTGTGCCCTCTTAGAGATGACATACTCTAGCCAGTTTATCAAAGACCAAGGACCTCGTATTGAATCAGACCTGGCCCACCTCACTCATGCATAAACCAGCCTTGCCCATGCAGTCATTGAATTCCTGCCTATGAGCTCCACTGCACACATTTCTGTGTGTATGAAGAGTGTGGAGAGTAGGCACCTCATTATTCTGTTAGCCAGCTCTGCATGAATCCCTACCCAAGCTACAGAGGGGATATATAAGCCTTATGGAATGAAGGTCATTCTCAAGGTCCATCACATGAGTGCTCCTTAGTGGTACAGTCTCTAGGACCACCTCCCAAAGAGTTGAACTTCTTTATGGGATTACGTCTTCAAGAAGCTTGTCCATTTCCTTACAATTCTACCTTCACACATCAAGTGACCAGTGGTCCACTCCAGATCACTAGTCATGGCTAAAAACAGAAAGTATTCATTGACAGTATACATGGACTACACTCAGCTCTGCACCATTGATGTTGGCAGTGTCCGTGAGGGACAGGAGGAGGCGTAGGATGTGGAGGATGAGACCAAGCCTAATATCCAAAATTTGGATAATGTGAAATTTCCTGCCTGCAAAATATCAACTCTAGTCTGGAGGAAATTACACTTTCAATTTTTTTTTAGAAGTAAGTTCAATTTGTAGACATTATTAGTAATTGCTGGATCCACTTGACACATGAAGCTTCAGAATACTGCTGAATCCTTCAGCCTAACAAGGATCATCCCGGACCATCCTGGAGAATGTTGTTTGTCTCAAATGCCTGAGGCTGGCCTCTGTCTATTGTTCTGACACCGGTTCTTTTGTGAAAAAGAAAGAATGCAGGCTCTGTTGACAAAGTTCAGTTCAAATCTGCTTGGAGCTGCTTAACCTTCCAAACAAGCTTAAATATGACATTAATGCTCCTCCTTCACAGATTTTTCTCATCTGTGAATTAGAGAGAGCGCATTAGGTTTTTACTATAAGGGTCAAATAAAATGGTATCTGGTTCAGTGGTGGTCTTTAAATATTTGGACTATGTCACTCCTGGTATCGGCCTGTGAGTCCCTTCAGCATCTGATGGTGAACACACCATTTGGTCTTAGACCAAAAAACCATCTCATGGTTTTAGGAAACTCCATTTCTTTTTCTGGAGCCTATTTTGTTTTTTAATTTATTCATGTTTTCAAGAGCATCCTACTAATAAGCACATTGGTTCACACCTTGTGGAGGGTTCACTTTTGGGAAGTTCAGCAATCCCTAAGGTGGGTGCTGTGCTTGCCTGAGTAGAGAAGGGGGCCCCACCAGAAGGGAAGAGACCACAGTATAGTAAGCAAAGGTTCTGTTTTTCTTTACTTTTCCATTTTGACCAGGGTGGTCACAGGCACCTACACCCCAAAATTACCCTGGACAGGTGTTTTGCTGTCCAGAATTGATGTCTGAAGCTATTTTTGTTTTCAACAATGAAAGCAATCATGTTTATCATGCAGTTTTTAAAAAGATGCAAACATGAGAATTTTGAGCACATTGTGAACCCTCTAAAAAGTGCAATCTTTAGCTTCTAGAGAAATCTGGGATTTCTTTTTCGTATTATCATGTTTTAAACTCTGTTCAAAATTAAGTTCCTTGACTGGCTGGACTGTGCATCTCATCCAGTCACCATCTTATCTCAGTCTGGGCTGCACTTGAGGATCCATTTCATAAGACCTTCAAGTTCACCCTCAGTTTTTGCATAAATGATTATTTTCATACCACAGGCTTTCTCTGCCTTTCCAGGAAATGATCTTTTTTTTTTGGATCTGTAGTCATAGCTGACCCAGAGCATTTCCATTCCAGATTGTGCCAAATATCCCTGGCTGACCATCAATCAGCTGAAAATGACCTCCTGGTATGAGCCATAACCATTTATTTCATGGAGGGCATTTTATTCTGAAATTCATGTTTTCTCTTATTGTATCATTTCTGGACTTGAAGTTGAGACCTCTTGTAGTCTGTGATTACAGAGGGTCTGACAATCAAGTTTGAGAACTTGCCACTGTGCATGTACCTTGGCAGCACTGTACCAACAGCTCAGAAAGGTTTCATAACCTTGGTATAACAGTCTGTCACAGCTGTGTTCATGTCAATGTATGGCAGTGTCTTGCTGAGTGGCATTCATTATTTTTGTTGTGTGTTTTTGTGTGCCATGGCCAGAACGTCAGTGCTTAAATCAGAGGAACAAACAAATATTCATAAATTTCTTATTAAACTTGGCAAGAGTGGAAGTGAAATCAGGAACGTGTTAGTTAAAGTTTATGGGGATAAGGCCATGAAGAAAATGGCAGCGTACAAATGCATTAAACATTTTTCTGAGGGGAGAGAAAGCATTGCTGATGAAAAGAGGTCAGAATGGCCAGTAACAAGTAGAACTGATGAAAACATTGCAAAAATTCATCAAGTTGTTTGTCAAAATCACTGGCTGTGAGAATAGTAATAGACAAAGTAAACATCACTAGAGAAACAATTAGGAAAATCTTAACAGAAAATTTTGGCAGAAAACTCATTACTCTTGCATCACAACAATGCACTGTCTGTGAGGGAGTTTTTATCTAGTAAACAAATAACTGTATTGTTACCTGATACGGCCCCTAATGACTTTCTTCTTTACTCAAAGATAAAGGAAATACTGAAAGGAAGACATTTTGATCACATTCAGGACATCAGGGGTAACATTATGACAGCTTTATTGGCTATTCCAGGAAAAGAGTTCCAAAATTGCTTTGAAGAGTGAACTAGAGGCTGGCATTGGTGCACAGCTTCCCAAGGGGAGAACTTCAAAGGTGACCACGGGGATACTCAGCAATAAGGTATGTAGCACTTTTTCTAGAATGAGTTAGCAAACATAATTGTCCAACCTCATATATTTAATGAGTTGTTTCCCCACCCCATGGTGTTTCTTACAATAGATAAAACAATGGAATAGGTTAAAAGCTGGGATACCAGAAAATACTACTGAACAGGGGAAGCCAGTAGACAGTGTAGCAATGCCTCAATTCTGTGTTGTTGTCCATGGCACTCCTGTAATACAGGATTTTAAGACTTATTCTTTTCGCTCCACACACTTAGAAGTTCAACCGACACTTTCATCTAAGGTGATAAATGCTCAAAGAAAATAAGTTTAGAAACACAAATGAGAATTTTTTTCCTTTATTATGTACTATTTGAAATCATGTGATGTTCATTTCATGGTTAAGAAACTTCTGCCTGCAAAAATGGACTCGCCAATCACACTCTTTAAAAGCAGCACTCATACAGAGCAAAGTCTCAAGCTGTCTCTACACTGAGTCGGAACTCCTAGCAGTACAGCCACAGACTTAAACAGGGGGTGCCTTGTTCTGTTTCTTTTTTTTTTTCAGATAGTCCCCCCACAAAATCTGTTTTTATCTTCTCCCTGAGTAGGCTTCCACAGAGACTGTCTTGTCTCTCCTGAGCAGCTTTCATCTTTCTCCATAAACACCTTCTCTTATATTTTCTAACATAATGGTGCATCTTTGGTTGAGGACACATGGGAATACGCGGGAAGAAGAGTTTCAGATTTAGTGTTAGGATCTTCCACACATAGCCCTTAATGAGAGGATTCTGTCCTTACCTTTCCTTCCTGTGTGACCCTGCCATGTTGCATAACTTCTCTGAGTCTTAGGCTTTTCGGTGAACATTAGCATATAAACTATTCACTACAGAAGAACTATGAGACCGTGGGCCTCCAATTTGGAAGAGTCTGAGCTGAGGAGCCTGGCCAATTCAAGAGGAAAGACATTGAAGTCTCCCAATAAAACAGGACAGCCAGCTCAAAGCTCACATTCAGCTCACATTCGGATTGCCCACTGAATAGGAGCAGACAAAAGGATTACACACATCAAACATGTAAAGAAAGCCTGCGATAAAAAATAAAAACTGAAAGTAACTTGGAGAAAGCTAAGCTTATGCAAGAAAAACATGAATATGCAAAAAATCCTCATTATGTGCTCAAATAAGTAAAATGATATGGTGCAACCTTAAAATGCTATAGTAATAAATATTCAAAAAAAGAGCTCTTGGAAATTAAAACTAAAATTTAAAATGTGAATTGGCCTGGTGCTGTGGCTCACACCTGTAATCCTAGCACTCTGGGAGGCTGAGGCGGGTGGATTGCTCCAGCTCAGGAATTGGAGACCAGCCTAAGCAAGAGTGATACCCCATCTCTTCTAAAAATAGAAAAACTGAGGCAAGACAATTGCTTCAGCCCAAGAGTTTGAGGTTGCTGTAAGCTATGACACCACAGCCCTCTACCCAGGGTGCAGAGTGAGACTCTATCTCACACACACACACACAAAAGTAAAAAGTAAATTAAAATATAGGAAGATAAAGTTGAGGTAGTCTTCTAGAAAACAGATTCAAAAGACTAAGTGATTGAGAATTGGAAAATATAAGAAATTGGAAAAACCAGTTAAAGAGTCTCAATAATTACATAATGGGAAATCAAAAAATCAAGAACAGACAAAACAGAGGGAGGGTAATTGTCAACAAAATAATTCAAGAGACAGAACTGAGGACCTGAGTTTCCTGATTTGAAGGACCCCCTCATCTGAGAGTCCAGGAGAGTGAACAAAAGCAGAGAAGTAGATGTCTGGAACAGAATAGAGAACCAAGAGATGGATCCAGCTACTTACCGTTATTTGATCTTTGACAAGCCAATTAAAAACATTCAGTGGGGGAAAGATTCCCTATTTAACAAATGGTGCTGGGTAAACTGGCTGGCAACCTGTACAAGACTGAAACTGGACCCACACCTTTCACCATTAACTAAGATAGACTCTCACTGGATAAAAGATTTAAACTTAAGACATGAAACTATAAAAATACGTGAAGAAAGTGCAGGGAAAACTCTTGAAGGAATTGGCCTGGGTGAATATTTTATGAGGAGGACGCCCCAGGCAATTGAAACAATACCAAAAATACACTACTGGGACCTGATCAAACCAAAAAGCTTCTGCACAGCCAAGAACATAGTGAGTAAAGCAAGCAGACAGCCCTCAGAATGGGAGAAAATATTTAAAGGTTATACCTCCGATAAAGGTCTAATAACCAGAATCCACAGAGAACTCAAACGTATTAACAAGAAAAGAACATGTGACCCCATCTCAGGGTGGGCAAGGGACTTGAAGAGAAACTTCTCTAGAGAAGACTGAAGCAAGATCTACAAACACATGAAAAAAAGCTCATCATCCTTAATCATCAGAGAAATGCAAATCAAAACTACTCTGAGATATCACCTAACCCCAGTAAGAGTAGTCCACATAACAAAATCCCAAAACCAGAAATGTTGGCGTGGATGTGGAGGAAAGGGCACATTTCTACACTGCTGGTGGGAATGCCCACTAATATGTTCCTTCTGGAAGGATGTTTGGAGAATACTTACAGACCTAAAAAGAGACCTGCCATTCGATCCTATAATTCCTTTACAAGGTTTATACCCAGAAGACCAAAAGTCACAATACAACAAAGACATCTGTACCAGAATGTTTATTGCAGCCCAATTCATAATTGCTAAGTCATGGAAGAAGCCCAAGTGCCCATCAACCCACAAATGGACTAGCAAATTGTGGTACATGTATACCATGGAATATTATGCAGCCTTAAAGAAAGATGGAGACTTTACCTCTTTCATGTTTACATGGATGGCGCTGGAACATACTCTTCTTAGCAAAGTATCTCAGGAATGGAAGAAAAAGTATCCAATGTACTCAGCCCTACTATGAAGCTAAATTATAGCTTTCATATGAAGACTATAACCCAACTATAGCACAAGACTATGGGGAAAGGGCCAAGGAAGGGGAAGGGAGGGGGGAGGTTTTGGTGGAGGGAGGGCAATGGGTGGGACCACATCTATGGTGCATCTTAGAATGGGTATAGGCGACTGCACTAATGTACACAGCTATGATTTAACAATAAAAAAAAGAAAAAAAGGGAGGCGGAGCAAGATGGCAGCCGAGTAACAGCTTCCTTGCATCTGGGCACCGTGAGTCTGGGGAGATAGGACTCCAGGCGTCTCTGGCTGGTGGGAACTGCCTATCATCACTCCTATGAGGATACAGGGAGTCAGCGAGAGACTTCTGGACCCCAAGAGGAGGACTAAATCCGTGGAAAACCGGCAGGTGGTCGCGTGTGTTCAATCCGTCTAAACCCGCCCACAACTTCCACAGGCACAAGAACTTAAAGAGCAAGAGGAAGTGAAAGGAAAATTAGGGCAAGCAAACAGATAAAAGAAATCACTCATGAGGAAGAATCAGCAGAAAACTCCAGGCAACATGAAGAACCAGTCTAGAACAACCCCACCAAGGGACCATGAGGTAGCTACTGCAGATGATTCCACCAGTATAGAAATGTTAGGAATGACAGAAAGGGAATTTAGAATACACATGTTGAAAACAATGAAAGAAATGATGGAAACAATGAAGGAAATTGCTAATAAAGTGGAAAATAACCAAAAGGAAATCCAAAAACAGAATCAAATAAGAGATGAACGATATGAAGAATATAAAAAGGATATAGCAGACCTGAAGGAACTGAAACAGTCAATTAGGGAACTTAAAGATGCAATGGAAAGTATCAGCAACAGGTTAGACCATGCAGAAGAAAGAATTTCAGAGGTAGAAGACAAAGTTCTTGAGATAACTCAGACAGTAAAAGAGGCAGAAAAGAAGAGAGAGAAAGCAGAACGTTCACTTTCAGAATTATGGGACTTTATGAAGCGTTCCAACATACGAGTTATAGGAATTCCAGAAGGGGAAGAAGAATGCCCCAGAGGAATGGAAGCCATACTAGAGAATATTATAAAAGAAAATTTCCCAAACATCACCAAAGATTCTGACACACTGCTTTCAGAGGGATATCGGACCCCGGGTCGCCTCAACTCTAACCGAGCTTCTCCAAGACACATTGTGATGAACCTGTCCAAAGTCAAGACAAAAGAAAAGATTCTGCAAGCTGCCAGGAGTAAGCGCCAGTTGACCTACAGGGGCAAATCCATCAGAGTGACCACAGACTTCTCTAATGAAACTTTCCAAGCAAGAAGACAATGGTCATCTACCTTTAATCTACTTAAACAGAACAATTTTCAGCCCAGAATTCTGTATCCTGCTAAGCTAAGCTTCAAAATTGACGGAGAAATCAAATCATTTACGGATATACAAACATTGAGGAAATTCGCCACAACAAGACCAGCTCTACAGGAAATACTTCAACTTGTTCTGCACACTGACCACCACAATGGATCAGCAGCAAAGTAAGAACTCAGAAATCAAAGGACAGAACCTAACCGCCACACTGATGCAAAAGATAAAACTAAGCAATGGACTCTCACCAAATAAGACGAATAGAATGCAACCACACTTATCCATTATCTCAATAAATGTTAATGGCTTGAATTCCCCACTGAAGAGACATAGATTGGCTGACTGGATTAAAAAACACAAGCCATCCATTTGCTGTCTGCAAGAAACACACCTGGCTTCAAAAGACAAATTAAACCTCCGAGTCAAGGGTTGGAAGACAATTTTTCAGGCAAATGGAATTCAGAAGAAAAGAGGAGTTGCAATCTTATTTTCAGATACATGTGGATTTAAAGCAACTAAAGTCAAAAAAGACAAAGATGGTCACTTTATATTGGTCAAGGGAAAACTACAACAAGAAGATATTTCAATTCTAAATATTTATGCACCCAATTTAAATGCTCCCAGATTCTTGAAGCAGACCTTACTCAGTCTGAGCAATATGATATCTGATAATACCATCATAACAGGGGACTTTAACACACCTCTTACAGAGCTGGACAGATCCTCTAAACAGAAATTAAACAAAGATGTAAGAGATTTAAATGAGACCCTAGACCAACTATGCTTGATAGACGTATATAGAACACTCCACCCCAAAGATAAAGAATATACATTCTTCTCATCACCCCATGGAACATTCTCCAAAATTGATCATATCCTGGGACACAAAACAAATATCAACAGAATCAAAAGAATTGAAATTTTACCTTGTATCTTTTCAGACCATAAGGCACTAAAGATGGAACTCAACTCTAACAAAAATGCTCAACCCCACCCAAAGGCATGGAAATTAAACAATCTTCTGTTGAATAACAGATGGGTGAAGGAAGAAATAAAACAGGAAATCATTAACTTCCTTGAGCATAACAACAATGAAGACACAAGCTACCAAAACCTGTGGGATACTGCAAAAGCAGTTTTGAGAGGAAAATTCATCGCTTTAGATGCCTACATTCGAAAAACAGAAAGAGAGCACATCAACAATCTCACAAGAGATCTTATGGAATTGGAAAAAGAAGAACAATCTAAGCCTAAACCCAGTAGAAGAAAAGAAATATCCAAAATCAAATCAGAGATCAATGAAATTGAAAACAAAAGAATCATTCAGAAAATTAATGAAACAAGGAGTTGGTTTTTTGAAAAAATAAATAAAATAGATAAACCATTAGCCAGACTAACTAGAAATAGAAAAGTAAAATCTCTAATAACCTCAATCAGAAACGATAAAGGGGAAATAACAACTGATCCCACAGAGATACAAGAGATCATCTCTGAATACTACCAGAAACTCTATGCCCAGAAATTTGACAATGTGAAGGAAATGGATCAATATTTGGAATCACACCCTCTCCGTAGACTTAGCCAGGAAGAAATAGAGCTCCTGAACAGACCAATTTCAAGCACTGAGATCAAAGGAACAATAAAAAAGCTTCCAACTAAAAAATGCCCTGGTCCAGATGGCTTCACTCCAGAATTCTATCAAACCTTCAAGGAAGAGCTTATTCCTGTACTGCAGAAATTATTCCAAAAAAT
This sequence comes from Nycticebus coucang, assembly GCF_027406575.1. NCBI lineage: Eukaryota > Metazoa > Chordata > Mammalia > Primates > Lorisidae > Nycticebus > Nycticebus coucang. The sequence goes on from NC_069797.1 coordinate 15,468,297, forward strand.
TGAGGAAGAAGGAATCTTCCCCAACACATTCTATGAAGCAAACATCACCCTGATACGAAAACCAGGAAAAGACCCAAGCAAAAAGGAGAATTTCAGACCAATCTCACTCATGAATATAGATGGAAAAATTCTCAACAAAATCCTAGCCAATAGATTACAGCTTATCATCAAAAAAGTCATTCATCATGATCAAGTAGGCTTCATCCCAGGGATGCAAGGCTCGTTTAACATACGCAAGTCCATAAACGTTATCCACCATATTAACAGAGGCAAAAATAAAGATCACATGATCCTCTCAATAGATGCAGAAAAAGCATTTGATAAAATCCAGCATCCTTTTCTAATTAGAACACTGAAGAGTATAGGCATAGGTGGCACATTTCTAAAACTGATTGAAGCTATCTATGACAAACCCACAGCCAATATTTTACTGAATGGAGTAAAACTCAAAGCTTTTCCTCTTAGTACTGGAACCAGACAAGGTTGTCCTCTGTCACCTTTACTATTCAACATAGTGCTGGAAGTTCTAGCCAATACAATTAGGCAAGACAAGGAAATAAAGGGAATCCAAATGGGAGCAGAGGAGGTCAAACTCTCCCTCTTTGCTGACGACATGATCTTATACTTAGAGAACCCCAAAGAGTCAACCACAAGACTCCTAGAAGTCATCAGAAAATACAGTAATGTTTCAGGATATAAAATCAATGTCCACAAGTCAGTAGCCTTTGTATACACCAATAACAGTCAAGATGAGAAGCTAATTAAGGACACAACTCCCTTCACCATAGTTTCAAAGAAAATGAAATACCTAGGAATATACCTAACGAAGGAGGTGAAGGACCTCTATAAAGAAAACTATGAAATCCTCAGAAAGGAAATAGCAGAGGATATTAACAAATGGAAGAACATACCATGCTCATAGATGGGAAGAATCAACATTGTTAAAATGTCTATACTTCCCAAAGCAATCTACCTATTCAATGCCATTCCTATCAAAGTACCTACATCGTACTTTCAAGATTTGGAAAAAATGATTCTGCGTTTTGTACAGAACCGGAAAAAAACCCGTATAGCTAAGGCAGTTCTTAGTAACAAAAATAAAGCTGGGGGCATCAGCATACCAGATTTTAGTCTGTACTACAAAGCCATAGTGCTCAAGACAGCATGGTACTGGCACAAAAACAGAGACATAGACACTTGGAATCGAATTGAACACCAAGAAATGAAACTAACATCTTACAACCACCTAATCTTTGATAAACCAAACAAGAACTTACCTTGGGGGAAAGACTCCCTATTCAATAAATGGTGTTGGGAGAACTGGATGTCTACATGTAAAAGACTGAAACTGGACCCACACCTTTCCCCACTCACAAAAATTGATTCAAGATGGATAAAGGACTTAAATTTAAGGCATGAAACAATAAAAATCCTCCAAGAAAGCATAGGAAAAACACTGGAAGATATTGGCCTGGGGGAAGACTTCATGAAGAAGACTGCCATGACAATTGCAACAACAACAAAAATAAACAAATGGGACTTCATTAAACTGAAAAGCTTCTGTACAGCTAAGGAGACAATAACCAAAGCAAAGAGACAACCTACCCAATGGGAAAGGATATTTGCATATTTTCAATCAGACAAAAGCTTGATAACCAGGATCTATAGAGAACTCAAATTAATCCACATGAAAAAAGCCAACAATCCCTTATATCAATGGGCAAGAGACATGAATAGAACTTTCTCTAAAGACGACAGACGAATGGCTAACAAACACATGAAAAAATGTTCATCATCTCTATATATTAGAGAAATGCAAATCAAAACAACCCTGAGATATCATCTAACCCCAATGAGAATGGCCCACATCACAAAATCTCAAGACTGCAGATGCTGGCATGGATGTGGAGAGAAGGGAACACTTTTACACTGCTGGTGGGACTGCAAACTAGTACAACCTTTCTGGAAGGAAGTATGGAGAAACCTCAAAGCACTCAACCTAGACCTCCCATTCGATCCTGCAATCCCATTACTGGGCATCTACCCAGAAGGAAAAAAATCCTTTTATCATAAGGACACTTGTACTAGACTGTTTATTGCAGCTCAATTTACCATTGCGAAAATGTGGAAACAGCCTAAATGCCCACCAACCCAGGAATGGATTAACAAGCTGTGGTATATGTATACCATGGAATACTATTCAGCCATTAAAAAAAATGGAGACTTTACATCCTTCGTATTAACCTGGATGGACGTGGAAGACATTATTCTTAGTAAAGCATCACAAAAATGGAGAAGCATGAATCCTATGTACTCAATCTTGATATGAGGACAATTAATGACAATTAAGGTTATGGGGGGGGAAGCAGAAAGAGGGATGGAGGGAGGAGGGTGGGGCCTTAGTGTGTGTCACATTTTATGGGGGCAAGACATGATTGCAAGAGGGACTTTACCTAACAATTGCAATCAGTGTAACTGGCTTATTGTACCCTCAATGAATCCCCAACAATAAAAAAAAAAAAAAAAGTTAAAAAAAAATAAATAAATAAAAAGAAAAAAAATAAAAAAAAAAAAAAAAAAGAATTTTAAGACACTGACAGCATTAAACCAAATGAGGG